>NC_041749.1:0-2400000 GCF_004115215.2 Ornithorhynchus anatinus
CCTAACCTAAACCCTAACCTTAAACCCTAAACCCTAACCCTAAACCCTAAACCCTGACCCAGACCCTAAACCCTAAACCCTAACCCTAATCCCCTAACCCTAACCCTAACCCAACCCTAAACCTAAACCCTAAACCCTAACCCTAAACCCTAACCCTAACCCTAAACCTTAAACCCTAACCCCAAACCTTAAACCCTAACCCCTAACCCTAAACCCTAACCCTAAACCTTAAACCCTAACCCTAACCCTAAACCCTAAACGCTAACCCTAACCCTAACCCATAACCCCTAACCCTAACCTAACCCTAACCCTAAACCCTAACCCTAACCCTAACCTAACCCTAACCCCTAACCCTAACCCTACCCTAACCCCTAACCCCTAACCCCAACCCCTAACCCCAACCCTAAACCCTAACCCCTAACCCTTAACCCTAACCCTTAACCCCTAACCCTAACCCTAAACCCTTAACCCTAACCCTAACCTGACCCTGACCCTAACCCTCTACCCCTAACCCTCTAACCCTAACCCTAACCCTAAACCCTAACCCTAACCCCTAACCCAACCCTAACCCTAAACCCTAACCCAACCCTAACCCAACCCTAACCCTAAACCCTAACCCTAACCCTCTAATCCTAACCCTAACGCTCTAACCCTCTAACCCTAACCCTCTAACCCTAACCCTCTAACCCTAACCCCCTTTCCCTAACCCTAACCCAACCCTACCCTAACCCTAACCCCCTTTGTCAGCAGCCATATTTTCACTGTTTTTCCTGGCACAGGGATCATGAAGACCCAAATGGGAATATTCAAATTTGGGGTTTGTGGCATGAAGCCAGTTTCCCCTTTTGCCAGTACCCATATTTGTAATTACTCTTCCCAGCACCTGGGCCATGAAGACCTCAACTGGAAGACTCAAATCTGAGGTTTGTGGCTTGAAGCCAGTACCCCCTTTTGCCAGGACACATGTCATTATTGTTCTTCCCAGGACCTGGGCCATGAAGACCGAATAAGGGAATAAAATCTGGGCTGCATGGCATGAAGCCACACCCTCTTTTACCAGCACTCATTTTTATTGTTCTTCCCAGTGCCCAGGCCATGAAGTCCCAAATGGGAAGACTCAAATCTGGGGTTTGTGGCATGAAGCCTGTCCCCACTTTTGCCAGCATCCATCTTTTCATTGTTCTTCCCGGTACCTCAGCCATGAAGACCTAAAGACTCATATCTGGGGTTCATGGCATGAAGCCAGTTCCCCCTTTGCCAGCAGCCATATTTTCACTGTTTTTCCTGGCACAGGGATCATGAAGACCCAAATGGGAATATTCAAATTTGGGGTTTGTGGCATGAAGCCAGTTTCCCCTTTTGCCAGTACCCATATTTGTAATTACTCTTCCCAGCACCTGGGCCATGAATACCTCAACAGGAAGACTCAAATCTGAGGTTTGTGGCTTGAAGCCAGTACCCCCTTTTGCCAGGACACGTCATTATTGTTCTTCCTAGGACCTGGGCCATGAAGACCCAATAAGGGTTTAAAATCTTGGCTGCATGGCATGAAGCCACACCCTCTTTTACCAGCACTCATTTTTATTGTCCTTCCCGGTGCCCGGACCATGAAGACCCAAATGGGAAGACTCAAATCTGGGGTTTGTGGCATGAAGCCAGTCCCCACTTTTGCCGGCATCCATCTTTTCATTGTTCTTCCCAGTACCTCGGCCATGAAGACGCAAATTGGAAGACTCAAACTGGGAGTTCATGGCATGAAGCCAGTTTCCCCTTTTACCAGCATCCATATTTGTAATTACTCTTCCCAGCACCTGGGCCATGAAGGCCTCAACGGGAAGACTCAAATCTGAGGTTTGTGGCTTGAAGCCAGTACCCCCTTTTGTCAGGACTCGTCATTACTGTTCTTCCCAGGACCTGGGCCATGAAGACCCAATAAGGGAATAAAATCTGGGCTGCATGGCATGAAGCCACACCCTCTTTTACCAGCACTCATTTTTATTGTTCTTCCCGGTGCCTGGGCCATGAAGTCCCAAATGGGAAAACTCAAATCTAGGGTTTGTGGCATGAAGCCAGTCCCCACTTCTGCCAGCATCCATCTTTTCATTGTTCTTCCCGGTACCTCAGCCATGAAGACCCAAAGGGGAAGACTCAAATCTGGGGTTCGTGGTATGAAACTAGTTCCCCCTTTTCCGGCAACCATATTTTCACTGTTTTTCCTGGCACAGGGATCATGAAGACCCAAATGGGAAAATTCAAATTTGGGGTTTGTGGCATGAAGCCAGTTTCCCCTTTTGCCAGTACCCATATTTGTAATTACTCTTCCCAGCACCTGGGCCATGAAGACCTCAACGGGAAGACTCAAATCTGAGGTTTGTGGCTGGAAGCCACTACCCCCTTTTGCCAGGACACGTCATTATTGTTCTTCCCAGGACCTGGGCCATGAAGACCCAATAAGGGTTTAAAATCTGGGCTGCATAGCTTGAAGCCACACCCTCTTTTACCAGCACTCATTTTTATTGTATTTCCCAGTGCTCGGGCCATGAAGACCCAAATGGGAAGACTCAAATCTGGGGTTTGTGGCATGAAGCCAGTCCCCACTTTTGCCGGCATCCATTTTTTCATTGTTCTTCCCGGTACCTCGGCCATGAAGACCCAAAGGGGAAGACTCAAATCTGGGGTTCGAGGCATGAAGCCAGTTCCCCCTTTGTCAGCAGCCATATTTTCACTGTTTTTCCTGGCACAGGGATCATGAAGACCCAAATGGGAAAATTCAAATTTGGGGTTTGTGGCATGAAGCCAGTTTCCCCTTTTACCAGCACCCATATTTGTAATTACTCTTCCCAGTGCCTGGGCCATGAAGACCTCAACGGGAAGACTCAAATCTGAGGTTTGTGGCTTGAAGCCAGTACCCCCTTTTGCCAGGACACGTGTCATTATTGCTCTTCCCAGAACCTGGGCCATGAAGACCCAAGTGGAAAGACTCAAATATAGTGTTTGTGGCATTAAGCCAATACCTCTTTTGCTGGCACCCATAATTTTAGTGTTCCTCCTTGCACCCGGGCCATGAAGACCCAAAAGGGGAAATCAAGTCTGAGATTTGTGGCATGAAGCCAGGTCTCTCTTTTCCCAGCACCCAGATTTTAATTGTTCTTCCAGTCATCAGGCCATAAAGACCCAAATGGAAAGACTAATCTGGGGTTTGTGGCAAAAGGCCAGCCCCCTTTTTTCAGTCATTCTGACCAATGACTAGACCTTGAAGGCTCACGTGGCCAAACGGGCTCAATGTAGTGATGGCCCAGGCCCGGGGCTGGATCACAGCGTCAGACAGGCCCATGGTCCAGCATCAAGGCAACCCTTCCCCAAGGGAGCTCAGGGTGGCAAACAGACCCATCGTCAGTGGCAGTGGCCCTGCCCCCCGGTGTGGTACGGGGGGCTCACAGTGCCAGACAGGCACAACATTAATGTGGCCCTGCCCTGGGAGGGTGCTCAGAGTGGCAGAAAGACACAACATCATGGCAATCCGGCCCCCAACGAGCTCAGAGTGTCAGACGGGCCCATTGTCAGTGGCGGTGGCCCTGCCTCTTGGTGCGGTGCAGTGCCGGGGGCTCACAGTGCTAGAAACGCACAACGTTGCAGCAGCCCTGCCCCGGGGCGGTGCTCAGAGTGTCAAAAAGACAAAACATCATGGCAGCCGGGCCCCCAGGGACTCAGAGGGTCACACAGGCCCATTGTCAGCAGCAGCAGCCCTGTCCCTCAGTGCGGTGCGAGGGGCTCACAGTGTCACATAGGCACAACGCTGCAGTGGCCCTGCCCCGGGGGGGTGCTCAGAGTGTCAAACGGGAACAACATCATGGCAGCCCGGCCCCCAGAGAGCTCAGAGGGTCACACTGGCCCATTGTCAGTGGCGGTGGCCCTGCCCCTCGGTGCGGTGCGAGAGGCTCACAGTACCAGGCAGGCCCAAAGTTGCAGCAGCCCTTGCCCGGGTGGGGTGCTCAGTGTCAAAAGACACAACATTATGGCAGCCGGGCCCCCAGGGAGCTCAGAGGGTCACACAGACCCAATGTCAGTGGCAGCAGCCCTGTCCCTCGGTGCGGTGCGAGGGGGTCACAGTGTCACACAGGCACAACGCCGCAGTGGCCCTGCCCCAGGGGGCTGCTCAGAGTATCAAATGGGCACATCATCATGGCAGTCCGGCACCCTGGGGGCTCAGAGGGTCAGACAGGCCCATTGTCGGTGGCGGCATCCTTGCCCCTCGGTGCGGTGCGAGGGGCTCACAGTGTCACATAGGCACAACGCTGCAGTGGCCCTGTCCCGGGGAGGGTGCTCAGAGTATCAAACGGGAACATCATCATGGCAGCCCGGCCCCCAGGGAGCTCAGAGGGTCACACAGGCCCGTTGTCAGCGGCGGCGGTCCTGTCCCTCGGTGCGGTGTCACAGTGTCACACAGGCACAACGCTGCAGTGGCCCTGTCCCGGGGGGGCGGTGCTCAGAGTGTCAAACGGGAACAACATCATGGCAGCCCGGCCCCAGGGAGCCTCAGAGGGTCACACTGGCCCATTGTCAGTGGCGGTGGCCCTGCCCTCGGTGCGGTGCGAGGGGCTCACAGTACCAGGCAGGCCCAAAGTTGCAGCAGCCCTGCCCCGGGTGGGGTGCTCAGTGTCAAAAGACACAATATTATGGCAGCCGGGCCCCCAGGGAGCTCAGAGGGTCACACAGGCCCATTGTCAATGGCGGCAGCCCTGTCCCTCGGTGCGGTGCGAGGGGCTCACAGTGTCACATAGGCACAACGCTGCAGTGGCCCTACCCCGGGGGGGTGCTCAGAGTGTCAAACGGGAACAACATCATGGCAGCCCGGCCCCCCAGGGAGCTCAGAGGGTCATACTGGCCCACTGTCAGTGGCGGTGGCCCTGCCCCTCGGTGCGGTGCGAGAGGCTCACAGTACAACGCAGGCCCAAAGTTGCAGCAGCCCTTCCCCAGGTGGGGTGCTCAGTGTCAAAAGACACATTATGGCAGCCGGGCTCCCAGGGAGCTCAGAGGGTCACACAGGCCCATTGTCAGCGGCGGCAGCCCTGTCCCTCGGTGCGGTGCGAGGGGCTCACAGTGTCACATAGGCACAACGCTGCAGTGGCCCTGCCCCGGGGGGGTGCTCAGAGTGTCAAACGGGAACAACATCATGGCAGCCCGGCCCCCAGGGAGCTCAGAGGGTCACACTGGCCCATTGTCAGTGGCGGTGGCCCTGCCCCTCGGTGCGGTGCGAGAGGCTCACAGTACCAGGCAGGCCCAAAGTTGCAGCAGCCCTGCCCCGGGTGGGGTTCTCAGTGTCAAAAGACACAATATTATGGCAGCCGGGCCCCCAGGGAGCTCAGAGGGTCACACAGGCCCATTGTCAGTGGCGGCAGCCCTGTCCCTCGGTGCGGTGCGAGGGGGTCACAGTGTCACATAGGCACAACGCTGCAGTGGCCCTGCCCCGGGGGGTGCTCAGAGTGTCAAACGGGAACAACATCATGGCAGCCCGGCCCCCAGGGAGCTCAGAGGGTCACACTGACCCACTGTCAGTGGCGGTGGCCCTGCCCCTCAGTGCGGTGCGAGAGGCTCACAGTACTAGGCAGGCCCAAAGTTGCAGCAGCCCTTCCCCGGGTGGGGTGCTCAGTGTCAAAAGACACAACATTATGGCAGCCGGGCCCCCAGGGAGCTCAGAGGGTCACACAGGCCCATTGTCAGTGGCGGCAGCCCTGTCCCTCGGTGCGGTGCGAGGGGGTCACAGTGTCACACAGGCACAACGCTGCAGTGGCCCTGCCCCGGGGGGGTGCTCAGAGTGTCAAACGGGAACAACATCATGGCAGCCCGGCCCCCAGGGAGCTCAGAGGGTCACACTGGCCCATTGTCAGTGGCGGTGGCCCTGCCCCTCAGTGCGGTGCGAGAGGCTCACAGTACCAGGCAGGCCCAAAGTTGCAGCAGCCCTTGCCCGGGTGGGGTGCTCAGTGTCAAAAGACACAATATTATGGCAGCCGGGCCCCCAGGGAGCTCAGAGGGTCACACAGGCCCATTGTCAGTGGCGGCAGCCCTGTCCCTCGGTGCGGTGCGAGGGGGTCACAGTGTCACATAGGCACAACTCTGCAGTGGCCCTACCCCGGGGGGTGCTCAGAGTGTCAAACGGGAACAACATCATGGCAGCCCGGCCCCCAGGGAGCTCAGAGGGTCACACTGGCCCACTGTCCGTGGCGGTGGCCCTGCCCCTCGGTGCGGTGCGAGAGGCTCACAGTACAACGCAGGCCCAAAGTTGCAGCAGCCCTTCCCCGGATGGGGTGCTCAGTGTCAAAAGACAGCATTATGACAGCCGGGCCCCCAGGGATCTCAGAGGGTCACACAGGCCCATTGTCAGTGGCGGCAGCCCTGTCCCTCGGTGCAGTGCGAGGGGGTCACAGTGTCACATAGGCACAACGCTGCAGTGGCCCTGCCCCGGGTGGGGTGCTCAGAGTGTCAAACGGGAACAACATCATGGCAGCCCGGCCCCCAGGGAGCTCAGAGGGTCACACTGACCCATTGTCAGTGGCGGTGGCCCTGCCCCTGGGTGCGGTGCGAGAGGCTCACAGTACTAGGCAGGCCCAAAGTTGCAGCAGCCCTGCCCCGGGTGGGGTGCTCAGTGTCAAAAGACACAACATTATGGCAGCCGGGCCCCCAGGGAGCTCAGAGGGTCACACAGGCCCATTGTCAGCGGCGGCAGCCCTGTCCCTCGGTGCGGTGCGAGCGGCTCACAGTGTCACACAGGCACAACGCTGCAGTGGCCCTGCCCCAGGGGAGTGCTCAGAGTATCCAATGGGCACATCATCATGGCAGTCCGGCACCCTGGGGGCTCAGAGGGTCAGACAGGCCCATTGTCAGTGGCAGCATCCCTGCCCCTCGGTGTGGTGTGGGCGGCTCACAGTGTCACATGGGCACAAAGCCGTGGTGGCCTAACCCTACTCACAATGTCGGACACTCATTCGTTCATTCAATCGTATTTATTGGGTGCTTACTGTGTGCAGAGCACTGTACTAAACATTAGGGAGTATACAACAGTAAGCAGATGCATTGCCTGCCCACAGTGTGTTTACAGTCTAGAGATAAGCTTACTATGCCAGTGCCAGATCAGTCTAAGGACCTGGCATCCCTGCCCCAGGTGGGTGCTCAAAGCGTCAGGGAAGCACATCATCATAGCAGCCCGCTCTCCTGGGGGATCAGACAGACCCATTGTCAGTCACAGAGGCCCTTCCTCTCGGTGCATAGTCTCAGGCACAACGTTGCGGCGGGGCTCCAAGTGTCAGAGAGGCGCATTGGTCCGAGGAATGAAGCCAAATTTTGCTGACTCTAGTATTTTTAGTGTGCTTCCTGGCATCCGGGTCAGGAAGATCCAAATGGCTACCGTCAAAACAGCACTCATGTTATTATTGTTCTTCCTGGTGCCTGGACCACGAAGACCCAAATGGCAAGACTCAAATCTGGGGTTCATGGCACGAAGCCACTACCCCCTTTTGCTGGCACTCAAATCCCTGGTGCCCAGGCCATAAAGACCCAAATAGGAAGACTCCACTCTGGGGGTCAAGGCATGAAGCCATTCTCCGCTTTTGCCGGCACCCCTATCTTTATTACTGTATCCACTGCCTGGGCCATATAGACCCACATGGGAAGACTCAAATTTGGGGTTTGTGGCATGAAGCCATTCCCTTCAAATTTATTTTTGTCCCTGGTGCCCGGGCCACCAAGACCCAAATGGGAAGGTTAAAATCTGGGGTTTGTGGCATGAAGCCACTACCCCCTTTTGCCGGCACCCATATCTTAATTGTTGTTCCCAGTGCCTGGCCATGAAGACCTATATGGGAAGAGTCAAATCTGGGGTTCGTGGCATGAAGCCAGTTCCCCCTTTTGCCGGCACCCATATCTTGTTGTTCCCAGTGCCTGAGCCATGAAGACCCAAATGGGAAGAGTCAAATCTAGGGTTCATGGCATGAAGCCAATCCCCACCTTTTGCCGGCACCCACATCTTTACTGTCATTCCCAATGCCTGTGCCATGAAGACCCAAATGGGAAGATTAAAATCTGGTGTTTGTGGCATGAAGCCACAAATCCCTTTTGCCGGCACCCATATCTTAATTGTTGTTCTCAATCCCTGGGCCATGAAGACACAATGGGAAGACTCAAATCTGAGGGTCAGGGCATGAAGCCAGTCCCCCTCTTTGCCGGCATCCATATTTTTCAATACTCCCCCCGGCACCCAGGCCATGAAGACCTACATGGGAACACAAATCTGGGGTTCTTGGCATGAAGCCCAGTCCCCCATTTTTGCTGGCATCCAGATTTTTCGTTGGTCTTCCCAAAGCCTGGGCCATGAAGACCCATAAGGAAACACTGAAATCTGGGGTTCTTGGCATGAAGCCAATGCCCCACTTTTGCCGGCACCCATATTTTCATTGTTCTTCCCGGCACCTGGGCCGTGAAGACCCAAACGGGAACATTGAAGTCTGGGGTTCTTGGCATGAAGCCAGTCCCCCCCCTTTTGCCAGCATCCATATTTTCCCTTGTTCTTCCTGGCATCTGGGCCATGAAGACCCAAATGGGAACACTGAATTCTGGAGTTCGTGGCATGAAGCCACTCCACTTTTGCCAGCACGCAAATTTTCATTGTTTTTCCTAGCACCTGGGCCATGAAGACCCAAAGTGGGAAGAATTAAATATAGGGTTTGAGACATAAAGCCAGTCCCCATTTTTGATGGCAGCCATGTGGTTGTTCTTCCCGGGACCCGGGCTAGGAAGACCTAAATCCGGGGCTCATGACATAAAGCTAACCCCCTTTCTCTGGCATCCAGATTTCTGTTTGTTCTTCCCAGTGCTCAGGACAAGAAGAACCAAATGGAAAGATTAAGGCCAGCCCCCTTTTGCTACCACCCATATTTATAATCATTCTTCCCAGCACCCAGGTCCTAAAGGCTTACGGTGTTACATAGGCACAACATTGCTATGGCCCTGCCCTCGAGGGCTCAGTGTCACCCAGATACATCACAGCGGCTCTGCTCTAGATAGGCTCAGTGTCACAAGGGCAGAATATTTTTGTAGGCCTGCCCGGGGGCGGTGGGGGGTGGGGCAAGAGAGAAAGAGACTTCCAGTATCCGACGGGTCCAACATTGCAGCGGCCCCGCCTGCGAGGGCTCACAGTGTCACACAGGTAAAACATCATGGCGGCTCTGTTCTGGATGGGCTCACAGTGTCACACAGGCAGAATATTTTTGTGGCCCTGCCCTATGTGGGGGGGGCGGGGACTCACAGTATCCGACGGGTCCAACGTTGTGGCGGCTCTGCCCTCGAGGGCTCACAGTGTCACATGGGTATAACGTCATGGCGGCTCTGCTCTGGATGAGCTCAGTGTCACACGGGCAGAACATTTTTGGGGGCCTGCCCTCGGGGGGGACTCCCAGTATCAGACAGGTCCAATGTTGCGGCGGCCCTGCCCTCGAGGGCTCACAGTGTCACATGGGTACAGTGTTATGGCGGCTCTGCTCTGGATGGGCTCAGAGTGTCACACGGGCAGAACATTTTGGGAGGCCTGACCTTTGGGGAGTAGGGTAAGAGAAACCAAATGTATCCGACGGGTCCAACGCTGTGGCAGCCCTACCCTCAGGGGGCTCCCTGCGTCGCCCAGGAGCTCTGCCCTGGACGGCCTCACAGATTCAGACCACTCCACAGTTGTGGCAGCCTTGTCCTCGGTAGCGGCGGGTGGGGAGGGGGCCGACAGCCACAGATCACAGCCACCCACCCTACTCTCACTGACCCTGCCTCAGGGTGTTCACCGTGTCGACGGGTCCCAGGTTGTGGTGGTCCATCCTTAAGAGGCTTCACTGTGTGTGACGGAGAGCCCAGAACACTAGTGGGCACAATTTTACATTAAGAGCATTAAATAAGTGCAGCTTGTGCTGAATCCTCCCAAAGGACTAGCACACAGCCACACACACAATCACTGCGCTTCAGGAGTTTACAAGTACTCTGCACACAGCTTGTGTGCAATAAATACCATGGATTCACTATATTGTACTCTCCCACATGCTTAGTTCAGTGTCCCGCACATACAAAGTGCTCAGTAAATACTATTGACAACATCACGGCGGCTCTGCTCTGGATGGGCTCCCAGTGTCACACGGGCACAACATTTTTGTGGCCCTGCCCTCGCGGGGCTGGGGAGGGCTCACAGTATCTGGCAGGTGCAATGTTGCGGTGGCCCTGCCCTCAAGGGGTTCCCAGCATCACCCAGGCACAACATCACGGTCACGGCGGCTCTGCCCTGGATGGGCTCACGGCTTCGAACCACTCCACAGTTGTGGCGGCTTTGTCCTCGGTAACGGCGCAGGTGGGGAGGGGGCCGATGGCCACAGATCACGGCCGACCACGCCGCTCTCTGCGGCCCTGCCCTCAGGAGGTTCACCATGTCCGACGGGTCCCAGATTGTGGTGGTCCACCCTTAAGGGGGCTCACTGTGTGTGACAGAGAGCCCAGAACACTAGAGTGAGCACGATTTTACATTATGATCATTTAATAAGTGCAGTTGTGCTAAACTTCTGGGAGGATTCAGCACAACCCACACCATCACTGCGCTTCAGGAGTTTACAAGTACTCTGCACACAGGATGTGTGCAATAAATACCTTGGATTCATTGTATTGTACTCTCCCACATGCTTAGCTCAGAGTCCTGCACATATAGAGTGCTCAGTAAATAGTATTGACAACGTCACGGCGGCTCTGCTCTGGATGGGTTCATGGCTTCAGACCACTCCACAGTTGTGGCAGCCTTGCCCTCGGTAGCGGCGGCTGGGGAGGGGGCCCGACGGCCACAGATCATGGCCTGCCACCCTGCCCTCAGCGACCCTGCCCTCAGGGGGTTCGGCCTGTCCGACGGGTCCCAGGTGTGGTGGTTCACCCTTAAGAGGGCTCGCGGTGTGCGACGGAGAGTCCAGAGCACTGGAGGGAGCACAATTGTCCATTCAGAGCAGCTAGTATTTGTGGGCTAAATTTTTGGGAGGATTCAGCACAAACAACACACCATCACTGAGCTTCAGGAGTTTACAAGTACTCTGCACATAGCATGTGTGCAATAAATACCATGGATTCATTGTATTGTACTCTCCCACATGCTTAGTTCACTGCCCTGTATATATAAAGTGCTCAATAAATACCACTGACGGATTTGAAGGGACACAAGCATTATAATTTTTTTATTTTTTTTTACAGCATTTGTTAAGTGCTTACTATTTGCCAGCCACCGTACTAAGCGTTGAGATAGGCACAATTTATCAGGTTGGATACAATCCCTGTCACACATGGGGCTCACGGTGTTAACCCCAGTTTTAGAGGCGGAGAGCCATGGAGTGCCTTACCCAAGGTGATGCGGTAAACACATGGCAGAGCTGGGATTACAACACAGCTCCAGGTTCTATCCACTAGACCACACTGCTTCTCTGTTGGTGGTAATTCCTTACAACTGGTTGGAAGAGAAAAAAAGTGAGCAAAGAGATAGAGGTGGAAACAGCCCCACCCCCTCTCGCCCCGAGGAATCGACACGGCCTCTGGCCAACGCAAGGGCTCCTCACCCATAACCCTGAAGGGGTGGGACCCCCGAGCTCGGCATCGCAGTCACGGCAGAATTAGCCCCTCTCCACCCTCGGTCGGTACATACTGAGCATCGGACACCACTGTGAGCTCTGGGTTCTTTGTCTATGGTACCTGTTAATAATAATAATGATAATAATAATAATAATAATAATAATAATAATGATGGCACTTGTTAAGCTCTATGTACCAAGCACTGTTCTAAGCACTGGGAGGGATACAAGGTAATCAGGTTGTCCCAAATGGTGCTCGGTCTTAATCCCCATTTTCCAGATGAAGTAACTGAGGCCCAGAGAAATTAAGTGACTTGCCCAAAGTCACACAGCAGACAAGTGGCAGAGCCGGGATTAGAACCCACGACCTCTGACTCCCAAGCCCGTGCTCTTTCCACTGAACCATGCTGCTTATGTTAAATGTTACCTGTTTCTTCAGGCACTCTGCTAAGCGTAAGAATAGATGCAAGTTCACTGGACTGTATCCAACCTAATTATCTTGTATCTACCCCAGGGCTTAGAACAGTGCTTGACACATACTATTATTAGATCATATCCCACTTAAGACTCCCCTTCTTAATCCCCACGTTACAGATGAGGTAGCTGAGGCCCAGAGAAGTGAAGTGCCTCACCCAAGGTCACACAGCAGACAAGTGGCAGGTTTGGGATTAGAATGCAGGTCTTTCTAACTCCCAGGCCCATGCTCTATCCACTAGGCCACGCGGCTTCTACGGGATGGAGAGGACAGCATCCCAGCCCTCTTACTAACGGAAGCGGGGCTGACGGACGACATCCAAACAGACAGAGGTGTAAACGGACAGACAGACGGTGAGCATGCACCACCCGACACTCAGGCCACACGCCCCATGCGTCCGTCAGTAAGGCGTCCTCTGTCCCAGCCATTCGGTACCCTCGACCCCAGGTCCGGCAATCACCCCAAGATCAGGCCTGACTTTCCCCAAGACCACCTGCACCCAAAACCTTCCTCCAACCCCAACCGGTAAGCCCCTCCCTCAGCCCCAAACCCATCAGAACCCTCAGGACAATCGACCCCCCACATTCCCTCCCCCAAGCAATGTAAAAACATATTCACATCATTGGTCACCTCATAACCCATTAGGCACCCCGACACCTCTCCCTTGCCCCCCAGCGAGTATACCCGAGCCATTTCTGAAACCCTGGAAACGACCCCTCCCCCACCCCCTTCTCTGCCCCACCGGCCCAACCCTAATAGTCCTTCCCCACCGTCATCATCGGTACAATAGGCAGCAGCAATCCCACACCCACCCTTAAGAAAATAAGAGGGTATAGCTGAAACAGCCAGAGCACCCTCCTTACCTGGGCCCACGGCAGGCCACGCTCTGTCTCCTATCCTCTTGCAAACTGAGGCAGGTGCCCATGAGAAGCCTTAAATGGGTCCGGGAAGGACCCAGCAGCCTCTGGGGCCAGAAAGGGCCAGTGCCGTCTCACCTCAATTAGAAGCACCTGGGTTAATGAGGGCTGGGGGCTGGGCTGCCCCTGCCCTACAACACTGAAAACACCCGAGCTCAGGTCTGTTCTTTAACTCAAGGCCGGCAGAGGGCTCTGCCCCAAGGAGCTCTTTGTGAGGTGGGTTTGATCAATCAGTTGATCAGTCAATCATTCAAACATGTTTACCGAGCTCTTAGTGTGTGCAGAGTGCTGCACTAAGCACGTGGGAAAATAGATGTAACAGTTGGTAGACACTTTTCCTGCGCACAACAAGCTTAGAGGCTAAAGGGGGAGAGAGACAATATTCAATCACTAGTATTTATTGAGTGCTCATTGTGTGCAGAGCACTATACTTGGGAAAGTACAATACAGCAATAAAGAGAGACAATCCCTTCCCATCATGAGCTCATGGTCTAATTATTCAATCAGTGGTATTTATTTTTGTGCTATGGGGTGCAGAGCACTCTACTATACTAAATGTTTGAAAGAGTTCAATACAACAGCAGCGTGAGAAGCAGAGTGAGAAGCAGCGTGGCAGAGTGGATACAGCAAGGGCCTGGAAATCAGAAGGTCATGGATTCTAGTCCTTGGGTGAGTCACTTTACTTCTCTGTGCCTCAGTCACCTCATCTATAAAATGGGGATTGAGCCCCAAATGGGATAAGGACTGTGTCCAACGCAATTTGCTTCTATCTACCCCCACGCTTAGTAAGTGCCTGGCACATAGTAAATGCTTAGCAGATACCATAATTATTAGTATCATTGTTATTACTAACAGAGTTGGTAGGCATATTCCCTGTCCATGATGAGCTTACAATCTAGAGGGGGAGACAGATTTTACTATAAACGATGGGTATATATATGCATAAGAACTGTGGTGTTAAAGGTGAGGGGAATAAAAATGATGCTAATCCAAGTACAAGGGTGAGGCAGAAGGGAGTGGGAGAAGAGGAAATGAGGTTTTGGTCAGGGAAGGCCCCTTGAAGATGGCTGTAAAGCACTCAATCATCTTGCTCCCTCCTAACTCACCTCACTAACTCTCCTACAACTAAGTCCGCCCACCTTGCTCCTCTAATGGTAACCATCTCGACTGTATCTTGATATCGTCTATCTTGCCGCTGCCCCATGCCCACATTCTGCCTCTGGCCTGGAACTCCTTCCCTCCTCAAATCTGACAGATGATTACTCTCCCCTCCTTCAAAGCCTCCTTACATCTCCTTCAAAAGGAGTTCCCTGACTAAACTCTTCCCTCTTTTCCCACTCCTTTCTGCATCATCCTGACTTGCTCCCTTTATTCATCCCCCCCTCCCAGCCCCACAAACACCTAGGTACATATCTGTCATTTATTTATATTAATGTCTATCTCCCCCTCTAGTCTGGAAACTCAATGTGGGCAGGGAATGAATCTGCTCATTGTTACATTGTACTCTCCCTAGTGCTGGTACAGTGCTCCGCATGCAGTAAGTGCTCAATAAATATGAATGAATGAATGAATGAATGAATGAATGTGCTTTTAATAAGGCTTTAAAGGCGAGGAGCTGGGTTATAGTAGAAGGTCAGTGAGGCAAGGTAGGAGGGGGCAAGCCAACTGAGTGCCTTAAAGCCACTGATAAGAAGTTGCTCTTTGATGCAGACTGTAAGCTCATTGTGGGTAAAGACCATCTCTACCACTTCTGTGGCACTGTACTCTCCTGGACATGGAGTAGTAATAATAATGATGATATTTGTTAAGTGCTTACTATGTGCCAAGCACTGTTCTAAGCGCTGGGAGGGATACAAGGAAATCAGGTTGTCCCAGATGGTGCTCACTGTCTTAATCCCCATTTTCCAGATGAGGTAACTGAGGCACAGAGAAGTTAAGTGACTTGCCCAAAGTCACACAGCAGACAAGTATCAGAGGCTGGATTAGAACCCAAGACCTCTGACTCCTAAGCCGATGCTCTTTCCACTAAGCCACGCTGCTTCCCCAAGTACAGTGCTCTGAACATACTAAGTGCTCAATAAATACTATTGATTGATTAATAGATGCAGAAGTGGGTGGGCAACCACTGGAGGAGCGGGGAGACATTGACTGAATGCTTATTTTAGAAGAATGATCTGTGCAGCAGAGTGAAGTATGGACCGGAGTGGGGAGAAGCAGGAAGCAGGGAGGTCAGTGAGGAGGTTAAAGCAGTTACCAAAGTGGGAGAGGATAAGGAGTTGGATAATAATAATAATAATAATGTTGGTATTTGTTAAGCGCTTACTATGTGCAGAGCACTGTTCTAAGCACTAGGGTAGACACAGGGGAATCAGGTTGTCCCACATGGAGCTCACAGTCTTAATCCCCATTTTACAGATGAGGTAACTGAGGCACAGAGAAGTTAAGTGACTTGCCCACAGTCACACAGCTAAGTGGCAGAGCTGGGATTCAAACTCATGACCTCTGACTCCAAAGCCCGTGCTCTTTCCACTGAGCCACGTTGCTTCTCATGTTAGCACTTTGAATAGAGAGGAAAGGGTGGGTTTTAGTGATGTTGTGAAGATAGAACCTTCAGGATTTGATGACAGATTGAATAGGTGCATTAAATTATAAATGATTTGTTTATATTAATGTCTGTCTCTCCTCCAGACTGTAAGTTCATTCTGGGTAGGGTTCTTGTCTACCAATTCTGTTGTATTATACTCTCTCAAGCGCTTAGTATAGTGGTCTGCACACAGTAACTGTTCAGTAAATGCCACTGTGGGTGATGATGATGACCACGATGACGCCTGAATGAGATGAGTTGAGGATAATGCCAAGGATAGGGGCATGTGGGACAGGTGCTGCAGAGAACATAATCATTTCTCCCATCCCACAAGCCCACAACCTTGGTATTATCCTTGACTCCTCTTTCTCTTTCAACGATCATGTTTAGTTTGTCAGTTCTTGCTACCCAATATTTCCAAAATCCAACACTTCCTCTCTGAGGCCCAGTGTGGCCCAGTGGAAGGAGCCCATTTCTGGGAGTCTGAGGACCTGGGTTCTAATTCCACTTGTCTGTCACGTGACCCTGGGCAAACCACTTCACATCACTTACAGAGGAAGCAAAGTCTAGTGAAAAGAACCCGGGGCTGGAAATTGGGGTATATGGGTTCTTTTCCCAGCTCCGCCACTTGTCTGCTGTGTAACCTTGGGTCAGTCACTTCAGTTCTCTGTGCCTCGGCTTCCTCATCTGTAAAGGAGGATATAAAGGATAAAAATTGGGGATTCTCCCTCCTAATTAGACTTTAAGCCCCATGTGTGACGGGGCTGTGTTCTAGCTGATTATCTTGTACCTATCCAACTGCTTAACAGATACCTCAGTCATTACAATTAAATGGATGGCACTTAGGTGCCTGGTACATAGTAAACACTAAAAAGATACCATAAAAAAGGGGGAGTAGACAGTTCTGCTGTAGGGAGAGGAAGCTGAAGATTCCATTGTGGATTCCATTGAGAAGCAGCATGTCCCAGCAGAAAGAAACTGTAGCTGGGAGTCAGAGATCCTGAGTTCCAATCCCAGCCCCACCCCTTGTCTGCTGGGTGATGTTGGGCAAGTCCCTTCACTTCTCTTAGAGAAGCAGCGTGGCCTAAATGAAAGAGCCCAGATTGGGAGACAGAGGACCTGGGTTCCAATCCCAGCTCCACCACTTGTCTGCTATTTCAGTTTCTGTGCCTTAATTCCCTAATCTGCAAAATGGAAACTCAATCCCTATTCTTCCTCCTACTTAGGTTATGACCCCCGTGTGGGACCTGTTGGCCTTGCATTTACCTCTCTGTTTAGTATATACACATCCTATCCGTTACCAAGACCTGCCGGTTTCACCTCTACAATATCGCCAAGATCCGCCCTTTCCTCTCCACCCAAACGGCTACCTTACTATTACGGGCTCTCGTTATATCCCGGCTAGACTACTGTGTCAGCCTTCTCTCTGACCTCCCTTCCTCCTCTCTCGCCCCGCTCCGGTCTATTCTTCACTCCACTGCCCGGCTCATCTTCCTGCAGAAACGATCTGGGCATGTCACTCCCCTTCTTAAACAACTCCAGTGGTTGCCTATCGACCTCCGCTCCAAACAAAAACTCCTCACTCTAGGCTTCAAGGCTCTCCATCACCTTGCCCCTTCCTACCTCTCCTCCCTTCTCTCTTTCTACCGCCCACCCCGCACGCTCCGCTCCTCTGCCGCCCACCTCCTCGCCGTCCCTCGGTCTCGCCTATCCCGCCGTCGACCCCTGGGTCACGTCCTCCCGCGGTCCTGGAACGCCCTCCCTCCTCACCTCCGCCAAACTGATTCTCTTTCCCTCTTCAAAACCTTACTTAAAAATCACCTCCTCCAAGAGGCGTTCCCAGACTGAGCTCTTCTTCCCCCTCTACTCCCTCTGCCATCCCCCCTTTACCTCTCCGCAGCTAAAGCCTCATTTTCCCCTTTTCCCTCTGCTCCTTCACCTCTCCCTTCCCATCCCCACAGCACTGTACTCGTCCGCTCAACTGTATATATTTTCGTTACCCTATTTATTTTGTTAATGAATTGTACATAGTCTTGATTCTATTTAGTTGCCATTGTTTTTACGAGATGTTCTTCCCCTTGACGCTGTTTAGTGCCATTGTTCTCGTCTGTCCGTCTCCCCCGATTAGACTGTAAGCCCGTCAAACGCCAGGGACTGTCTCTATCTGTTGCCGACTTGTTCATCCCAAGCGCTTAGTACAGTGCTCTGCACATAGTAAGCGCTCAATAAATACTATTGAATGAATGAATGAATGAATATATAGCAAGCACTTAACAAATACCACACTATTAGGAGGAGGAGGAGTGGGAGTAGTATTATGGTTTGAGCGGGTGGTAGGTGAGGTCCAGGAAAACTGCTGGGAATACTGGGGGAGCGGGAAGGGGTGAGGTAAGAATGAGGCAGGGCTGGGAGGGGAGGCCTGCAGCGATCGGACGGGGCGGGCAAGGCAGCCTGATCGGGTGGGGCGGGACCGGTGGCCTGCGGCGATCGGAAGGGTCAGGAGGGGCGGCCCGCGGCCATTGGGCTGGGTAGCCTTCAGTGATTGGCCAGGTTGGTTGGGGTTGGTCTGCGGCTGATTGGGCAGGTCAGGGGTGCAGACCGCAGTGATTCATTCATTCGTTCTTGTGCAGAGCACTGTACTAAGCGCTTGGAAAGTACAATTCGGCAACAGAGACAAACCCTACCCAACAACGGGCTCACAATCCGGATGGAGTGGGCCAAGAGTCCTGGATGTCCAAAGGTCTGGGGTGTCCAAGGGGCCCGGGATGGACTAAGTGCTCGAGGGAGTACAATACCAGAGTTACCCTTGTCCGGGAGAGGAAAGGGGTCGGGCACGTGGACCCTCAGGGCAGTGCCTGACTGGTTCTCCCGGCTGATGGGCACAGGTCTGCTGGGTGCTGGGGGCCCTGGAAACCGCTAGGTATTGTGTCCAACTGCTAAATGGCAGAGGTTGGAAAGGGGGATGCCCTATCTGGCATTCAGTGGGATCGATTGAGTCCTTAATGTGTGCGGAGCACTGTACTGAGTGCTTTGGAGAATACCAGACAACAAAAGGGGTAGATGTGTACCCTATCCCCAAAATAAATCAATCAATGGTATTTATTGAGCTCTTACTGTGTGCAGAGCACTGTACTGAGTTTTTGGGACGGTATAATAAAACAAAATCGATAGGCTTGTTCCCTGCCCACAGAATCAATCAGTCAATAGAATTTATTGTGTAGAGCACTGTATTAAGTGCTTAGGACAGTACAGCACAACAGAGTTGGTAGACATGTTCCCTGCCCTCAAGGAGCTGGCGAGCAATCAATCATATTGATTGCACGCTTACTGTGTGCAGAGCAGTCTGGGGGGCAAGGTGAGGGGCTGAGATCCGAGGGATAACTTGTGAGAAGCTGTGTGGCTCAATGGAAAGAGCACGGGCTTGTGAGTCAGGGGTCATGGGTTCGAATCCCATCTCGGCCACTTGTCAGCTGTGTGACTGTGGGCAAGTCACTTCACTTCTCTGTGCCTCAGTTACCTCATCTAGAAAATGGGGATTAAAACTGTAAGCCCCACGTGGGACAACCTGATCACCCTGTATCTACCCCAGCGCTTAGAATAGTGCTCTGCACATAGTAACTGCTTAACAAATACCAACATTATTATTATTATCATTCTTCTCTGTGCCTCAGTTACCTCATCTGTAAAATGGGGATTAACTGTGAGCCTCATGTGGAGCAATCTGATTACCCTGTATTTACCCCAGTGCTTAGAACAGTGCTCCGCACATAGTAAGCACTTAACAAACAGCAACATTATTATTATTATTATTATTAACTGTGGCATTTGTTAAGCGCTTACTGTGTGCCAGCTGGTATTCTAAGCATTGGGGTAGACACAGGGTAATCAGGTTGGACACAGTCCTTGTCCCACATGGGACTCACAGTCCTAATCCCCATTTTACAGATGAGAAAAGTGAGGCACAGAGAAGTGAAGTTACTTGCCCAAGGACACACAGCAGACATGTGGCAGAGCAGGGATCAGAACCCACGGCCTCTGACTCTCAGGCCCGGGGTCTTTCGACATCTTCCCGCTCCAATCGCCCGTCGCTAGCTCGATTGATCAAATTTATTAAGCATTTACTGAGTGCAGAGCAGTCGGTCGGTTGTATTTATTCAACGCTGACTGTGTGCAGAGCACTGTACAGAGTGCTTGGAAGAGTACAATATAACACTATAACAGACTCATTCCCTGCCCATAAAAATCTTACAGACTAGAGAAGGGTACAAACATTAATATCCATAAATAAAACTAGAGATAGGTACATAAGCAGTTGGGAGAGTACCATACAACAGAGTCGTTAGGCACATTCATTCCCTACTGTGATCTTACAGTCTAGAGGGGGAAACGGACATTAATATAAATAAATAAAATCACAGATATGCGCTTGGGAGAACAAGATACATCGGAGTTCTTAGACACATTCCCTGCCCACAAAGAACTGACATTCTAGTGGGGGAGAAGCAGTGTGGCCTAATGGAAAGAGCACAGGCCCGGAAGTCAGAGGACCTGGGTCCTAATCCAGGCTCTGCCACATATCTGTTGTGTGCCCTTGGGGGGGGGTCACTTCACTTCTCTATGCTTCAGTGACTTCATCTGAAACATGGGGATTAAATCCTACTCGGTCCCCATATGGGATGGGGACTATGTCCAACCTGGTTAACTTGTATCTACCCCCATGCTTAGAACCATCCTTGACACATAGTAAGCTCTAAACAGGTACCATCATTATCATTATTATTATAATTAAAATAGGGATGTTTTACATAAGCATTGTGAAGCTGAAGGTGGGGTGAATAAAGGGTGCAATCTCACGTGCCACCATGGCACACACCCCTGCTCCTCCCTTGTACTTCAGAGGGTGCTCAGCAGAGCACCTGCACCCAGAAAGCATACTAGAAATAAGAATGATGGTCTTCGTTAAGAACTTATTAGGTACAGGGCACCACACTAAACAATGGAGAAGATATGAGATTGGACACATTCCCTGTTCCACATGGGGCTCATGTTTTAAATGAGAGGGAGAACAGTAGATCCATCAGTGGTAGTTACTGAGCGCTTACTGCTTGCAGAATATTATACTGAGAGCTTGGGAGAGGACAATAGAACAGAGATGGTAGATCCAACCCCTCTAGTCTGCTAGTCTCATCTAGTAAACTTGTTATGAGAAGGGAACGACAGGCAATAAAATAATCAATTATAGCTATGCACTTGAGTGCTGTGTGGTTGAAAAAGGAGAAAATAAAGGGAACAAATCCAGGTGAAGAAACTGCAGCACAAAGAAGTTGCGTGACTTCCCCAAGGTCACACGGCAGGCAAGGGGCAGAGCTGGGATTATAACCCAGTTACTCGGACTCCCAGGCCTAGCTCTTCCCACTCAGACTAAAGCTTTAAAAAACATTAAAATGCACCCTTCCCGAAGATCACACTGTTCTGTTCGGGAGACTCGGAGTCTGAGGAGCTTGGCCCATCTGCCCACTGTAAAAACAGTAGAGTGGGTGAGTGGAAAGGATCCAGGTGGAAACTCTTCTGGTGACCCCTGACTCAATTAGCAGAAAGCTCTTCAACCTGTTGGGTCTCAAATGTGGCCCAGTTTTCAAAACCTAAGGGGTAGAGTCAAATTAAGGGCAAAGTGATGAAGCCAAAGCCAACTCTCCCCTGAACCCGGTTCAAGAAGACCCAGTTGTGAGAATCAAGTTCTGAGGTTCATAGCGTAAAGCCGCCCTCCCCCGCTTTTGCCTGTTCCCCTGTTTTGATTGTTCTTCTGTGTGCCTGAGGCACAGAGACCCAAAGGAGCAGATTCAAATCCAAAGTTCGTGGCTCAAAGTTTGTCCCGCCCCTTTGCCAGCAGCCATAGTCTTATTTCTCTTCCCGGTGAATACCCAACTGGGAAGATTTCGACCTAGGGTTTAAGGTTTGAGATCTACCCCCATTTTGCCAGAAGCCATATTTTTATCATTCTTTCCCTAAGACTGAGCCGTGAAAACACAGATGCAAAGACTTAAATCTGGAGTCTGACACCCATAGGCCGGGGACGGGTTCGTTCAGAAATGGGTGCGGTGAGAGAGAGACCGGGGACAGAAAGCCTGAGTTTTAAAACAAAATTTATTCTGTGAGGCGAATTGAATTATTTGATTATTTTGGATGTGGCAAATTGAACTTCAGTTTGAGAGGAGTATGATTATTTAATGATATTAGAGCTTCCCTAACTGGAGGAATATAGTTATGTGTTACCTGTTCATAGCAAAACACCCAGATCCCTCCCAGGTAGAATGCATATATGGTTTGTTGACACGTGGTGAGGGGGCCAGCTTCTCCCACCCATGTGCACTTTCCACTAGGGAGGAATCCACTTATGCATTCCACACCTATGGCTAAGCCCCTGGCTTCCAGCCCCACGAGCGTTCAGCGGGACAGGACACGTGGCTCAGTGGAAAGAGCCCGGGCTTGGGAGTCAGAGGTCATGAGTTCGATTCCCAGCTCCACCACTTGTCAGCTGTGTGACTGTGGGCAAGTCACTTCACTTCTCTGTGTCTCAGTTACCTCATCTGTAAAATGGGGATTAACCGTGAGCCTCACATGGGACAACCTGATTACCCTGTATCTACCCCAGCGCTTAGAACAGTGCTCAACACATAGTAAGCGCTTAACAAATACCAACATTATTATTATTGTCCTCGGCTTCCACGGTTCCACGGCTTATGCATCCCACACCCATGGCTAAGCACCTGGCTTCCAGCCCCACAAGCGTTCAGCAGGACAGGACACTCCACCGCTTCCACGGCTCCACGGCACACTTCCCTGGCTCCTCGCTCGGTGCAGGCAGAGCTGGCCGCTCACACTCTGAGCAGAGGCGACTCGCAGCCAGCTGCTGCGGGTCTCGATCCACTGCACAGAAGGTCAGAGGCTGCAGGTGTTTATCACCTGTGCTCCTAGGCCATTCCAGCTTCCAGCCTTAGTTTATCCAATTTCTGCCCTGCCCCCTCCTCCATACCTAATTTGATTGGCAAGGGGGCAAGGGACACCTTCTGTATTCCCAGCTTGGGCAGTGACTCTAGCAGTTTGGTTGTGGGGGCGGTATTCCAAACCCTCACTTCTCAGTTCCAACTGCTGGCTCGGGGGTCATGAGACTGCATGTGACCTTGAGATGGTGGGTACCCTGGGGTCACCTTGGAATGGAGTCATAGTCTAAAGTCAGCTCAACACTTCACTAGCATACTTACATTTATCACTCTCTTGGCACCTGGAGTGTGAAGACCATAAAGAGCTTGCCAGCACCCATATTTTTATTGTTCTTTCCAATGCCTGGGCCATGAGGATAATAATAATAATGTTGGTATTTGTTGAGCGCTTACTATGTTCAGGGCACTGTTCTAAGCACTGGAGTATACACGGTAATCAGGTCATCCCACATGAGGATCACGTCTTAATCCCCATTTTACAGATGAGGTAACTGAGGCACAGAGAGGTTGTGACTTGCCCACAGAAACACAGCTGACAAGTGGCAGAGTCAGGATTCGAACCAATGACCTCTGACTCCCAAGCCAGTGCTCTTTCCACTGAGCCACGGATCCCAAAAGGGAGTTTAATCTGGGGTTAGGGTTTCACATAGCAAATCCAAATGGAAGGGTTAAGGTTAGTTCACACAGCAGGCAAGGGACAGAGCCGGGATTCAAGCCCAAGTCCTATGACTCCCAGGCTTGGACTCTTCCCACTTGGTCATACTGCCTCAACCAAAATTCTAAGAAAAGATCAAATGTGCTCTGCCCTTAGAGCCCTTATCTGCCCTTATCATATGTTCTGGAAGCCCAGAATCTGGGGAGCTTGGTCCAGCTCTTATGTGGGAAGCAGCGTGGCTCAGTGGAAAGAGCACGGGCTTTGGAGTCAGAGGTCATGAGTTTGAATCCCAGCTCTGCCACTTAGCTGTGTGACTGTGGGCAAGTCACTTCACTTCTCTGTGCCTCAGTTACCTCATCTGTAAAATGGGGATTAAGACTGTGAGCCCCACGTGGGACAACCTGATTCCCCTGTGTCTACCCCAGCGTTTAGAACAGTGCTCTGCACATAGTAAGCACTTAACAAATACCAACATTATTATTATTATTATGTATGCATGTTTATCCAATTGTGCACTCAGTGTTTAGCTCCATAGCTTGTAAATGTTTTATGTCTGTCTCTCCCCTCAGTGTGGAAGCTCTTTTTATCCAGGAAATGTGTCACTTTTTTGTTTTTACTTCATATGCTCAGTCCAGTGCATTGCACCCTGTGGGTGCTTAGTAAAATACTATATTACTCTAGACTATTGCAGATTTAGCTGTGGTACATCCAGCTGAAGGCCATTTAAATGATTTAAGCTGACTCACAAGATCGAAAAGATTATATGCACCTGAGCTATTTAGCACCACATAAAGACTTGTGTAGAAATGTTCACGGTTTGTGTCTATTTTCTTGGTTAAAGCCATAGCTTTTGTAGATTTACACATTCAAGCTCTAGCTTTCGGAGCAAGACGGTATATATTTGTGTGTTTCATTTTTCTGTGCCTGGATCCAAATGCCCACGGACAAACCCCCTCCTTCGGGGCACATCACCATGTTTTTATCGTTCTTCCCCGTGACTGGGCCGTGAAGACCCACTGAGAAGACTCAAATGTGAGTTTCATGGCATGAAGCCAGCTGGGCATTCGGAGGTGAATGGGCAACCGATGGAGCATCTTGGGCCCGGCCCCGTGCTCCCTGTGCACACGTATACGGCTGGTATTTAAGTGTTCACTATGAGCCAGGCGCTGTACTAAGCGTTGGGGAATATGCAAGCCCAGCAGGCTGGACACAGTCCCTTTCTGACATGGGGCTCACAGTCTTCATTCCCATTTCACAGCTGAGCTAAGGCACAGATAAATTAGGTAACTTGCCCAGGGTTACACAACAGACAAGTGGGAGAGCTGGGATCAGAATCTAGTTCCTCACTCTATCCACTAGGCCCCCCGGCTTCTTTAAGGGGTTAGGGGCTCAGGCCCACCTGCTCTTCAGAGCCTTCATTCAGCTCTGTTCAGAGAGCCCCCCCATCGCCTTACCCTTCCTGCTACACCATTCACTGACCTGAAAAAATCTTAGTTGTGAAAGGAGTTTCTGTCCTGCCATTAGCTGACCCCACCCCTTAGGACAGCACAGACCCAAACCACAAACAAGAGACCATCAACAGGCTTGAGAATGGGGTTAAGACATTTTTATTCTTTATTCCTGGGGCCTATCTCAGGGGGGCACTCGGAGGCATTCAGAGATGGCCCCGGGGCCCGGCAGATGAACTGAGGCCGTGACTCGGGTGATCTCGGCTATGGGTGTTGAACCGTGAATCCGGTGTGTTCCAGGATAATAATAATAATGTTGATATTTGTTAAGCGCTTACTATGTGCAGAGCACTGTTCTAAGCACAGGGGTGGACACAGGGGAATCAGGTTGTCCCACGTGGGGCTCACAGTCTTAATCCCCATTTTACAGATGAGGGAACTGAGGCACAGAGAAGTGAAGTGACTTGCCCACAGTCACACAGCTGACAAGTGGCAGAGCGGGGATTCGAACCCATGACCTCTGACTCCAAAGCCCGTGCTCTTTCCACTGAGCCACGCTAGATTCCAGAGGGAGATTTTCTATCTTGGCTGTGGTCCATGTGGATGGAGTCGCTGCTGTACTCCACGGCTCCTTGCTCGGTGCCTTCATTTTGGCGGGGTTGTGGGGGGTGGGGGGAGTAGTGAGAGGAGATGAAGCCAAAGGGGTGAAAGAGCATGGGGATGGGGGGACGAGTCCCCGAGCATTGCCCTCTTCCCAGACCGTCCCTCCCCCGCACTGTCAAAGTCCCCCCTGGAATGTCTCTCACTGGAGGATCAGGGGACACCTAGTGGCAGCGCCGCAGGGGGTTCGTTCAGACCCACAATCCCACCTCCTCCTACCCAGTCCTCCCACTCTCCCCGTCCTCCCACTCCCCCTCACCGTAACACCTCCGCGGCCCTCCTGCAATTCAGGCCCACAGAGACAGCCGCCCGGCAGGTGATGCTGACACGATAGCATGACCCCGTCATCGGCCACCTGACGCTCTCTCACTCGGCCTGCATCTTGGCCTCGTACTTCCCAGACATGAATATCCGGGTCCACTTTCCTGCTGTCGGGGCAGAAAATGACCTCTGTGCAGTTTTAAAAGGGGGAGAAACACAAAGCAAAGATGAAAGCCCCAATACAGAATCAGCCTGAAGCTTCCCAGACCACACGATTCACCCCAAGGATCCCAGGGGAGCCCTCCTCCTCTGGAAGCCTTCCCTGACCCCTCCTACCCTGACCCAGGGGCCACCAGGCATACCATCCCAGAAGAAGCAGTGCTCTGAAGAGACTTACAGTTGTTTTCTTCCAAGTTCTTGCTCTTATGCCAAATCCCCTGCCAAAAACAGTCGCTCTGTCTGGGCCCGACACACGGCCGGAAGAATGCCTCCAGATCCGTCGATTTCTCCTCGGTTGTTCCGAGAGACCCCGTTGCAGCTGACGAGGTTTCCGCATCTTTGAGAGAGGCGGAAGAGACATTTAGAGACTGCCTGCCACCTGGTAAGCTTATTTCTAAAGGTAATCATAGGTAAAAGTAAGTTAGACACCAAAGACACCACTATTCAAATCCAGTATATAGTGGGCAATTTTTAGAGGAGCTCTGAATAAGATGAAGCAAAACCATACTAGAAATAACAATGATGGTATTTGTTAAGCACTTACTAGGTGGCAGACACTGTACTAAGCACTGGGGGAGACACAAAATTATCAGACCAGAAACAGTCCCTGTCCCACATGGGGATCGCATTTATTAATCATACCGGAAACAGTCCCTGTCCCCCATGGGGCTCGCATTTTAAATGGGAGGGAGAAAAGTCTGTCGCTCAGTGGTGTTTATAGATCACTTACTGTGTGCTGTACTCAGCACTAGAAGAGTACAATATAACAGAGTTGGTAGATACATCCCCTCTAGACTCTAAGCTCATCATGGACAGGGACAGACATTAATTAATTAATTAATTAATTAATGTTGGTATTTGTTAAGCGCTCACTATGTGCAGAGCACTGTTCTAAGCGCTGGGGTAGATACAGGGTAATCAGGTTGTCCCGCATGAAGCTCACAGTTAATCCCCATTTTACAGATGAGGTAACTGAGGCACAGAGAAGTTAAGTGACTTGTCCACAGTCACACAGCTGACAAGTGGCAGAGCCGGGAGTCAAACCCATGAACTCTGACTCCGAAGCCCGGGCTCTTTCCACTGAGCCATGCTGCTTCCCCATTATAGTTATAGTTGTAAGTGCTATGGCATTAAAGGAGGGGTTAATAAAAAAGGGAGAAAATCCAAAGGCAGGTATTGAATCAGCATTTTACAGGTAAGAAGCTGAGGCACAGCAAAGTTAAGTGATTTGCCCAGGGTCACAGAGCATGCCACAGAGCTAGGATTAGAACCCAGGTACTCCAACACCCCGGCCTAGACTTTTCCCACTCAGCAACACTGTCGAAACCTAAGTTTTAAGAAAAAGATAAAAAGCACCCTGCCCCAATGTGATGCCTCTTCTAACCTGTTCAGTAGGCCCAGAGTCTGAGGAACACGGTCCATCCGGTCACTGCAAAGAAAGTAGAGCGGACTGGTGGGAACAATACAGGTGGAAACTCTTTCGGTGATTGTCATCTGAATGAGGGGGAAGCTCTTCAACATGCTGGGCCTCAAATATGGCCAAGTCCCAAACCCACGAGGAGAGTTAAACCAAGAGGAAAATGACAATGCCAAAGCAATCTTCACTCTCCCTGGAGCCCAGGCCAAAAAGACCCAGTGGGGAGAATCAAGTCCCAAGGTTCTTGGCCTGAAGCCAGTCCCCCATTTTGCTGGCACCAAAATTCTTCTTGCTCTGCCCGATACTCAAACCATGAAGACCCAACTGGGAGAGCTTCATCCGGGGTTCAAGGTATGAAACCAGCCCTCCTTTTGCTTACACCTTACTTATATTGTTCTTCCCAGCACCCAGGCCATGAAGATCCAAATGGGAAGACTCAAATCTGGAGTTCATGGCATGAAGCCAGGCCCCCTTTCGCTGACACCCATATTTCAATGCTTTTGCTGGTGTCCGGGCCATAAAAGACCCAAATAGGTAGACTGAAGCCTGAAGCCAGTCCCCTCTTTTACTGGCACACATGTCACTTTTGTTCTTTCCAATGCCTGGGTCAGAAGACCCAAAATAGGAACACTAAAATCCAGGGTTTGTGACATGAAGCCGGCCCCCTATTTTACTATCACTCATTGTTCTTCCTGGCACTGGGGCCATGGAGACCCAAATGGTAAGACTCAAATCTTTGGTTCATGGCATCAAGTCAGACCAACCTTTGCCAGCACCCTTGTTATTATTTGTCTTCCCAATGCCCAGGCCATGAAGACCCAAATGGGAAGACTCTAATCTGGAGTTCATGGCATGAAAGAAGCCCACATTTTGCCAGCACTCACATAATCATCTCTCTTTTCTGTGCCTGGACAAAGTTCCATCTGGGAAAACTTGAATTTGGGGTTCATAGCATGAAGCCAATCCCCTGTTTTGTCAGCATCCATGTAAATACTATTCTTCCTGATACTTGAGCCATGAAGACTCAAATGGAAAGAGTCAAGTCAGGGATATGTGACATGAAGCCAGCCCCACTTTTGCTGGCACCCATGAAATTATCAAGCTTTCCTGTGCCTGAGCCATGAAGACCCCAAAAGGGAATCAAATCTATGGTTCAAGACAAAAAGCCAGACACCCTTTGGCCAGCACTCACTTTTATTGTTCTTCCTGGACCTCGGGACATGAAGACCCAAATGGGAAGGCTCAAATTAGACATTCACGGCATGAAGTCAGGTCCCCGTTTACCGGCATCAACATGTCTCTCTCCCTCTGGTATCTGGTCCATGAGACCCAATAAGGGACTCAAATCTAGGGTTCATGGCACGAAGCCAGAAGTCGGGAGGTCAGCAAGGAAGCCGATACAGTGATCAAGGTGGGATAAGGATAAACGATTGAGTTAACATGGTAGCAGTTTGGATGGAGAAGAAAGGGCAGATTTTAGTGATGTCATGAAGATCCAACAGTAATAATAACTGTGGTATTTGAAAAGCACTTATTACGTGCCAGGCACTGTACTAAGTGCTGGGGTAGTTACAAGCAAATTGGATTTCTCCATTTTACAGATGACGTGATTGAGGCACAGAATAATGAAGTGACCTGCCCAAAGTCACAAAGTAGACAAGTGGTGGAGCTGGGATTAGAACCCATGACCTTTTGACTTCCAGGCCTCTGCTCTATCCACTAGGCCATGCTGCTTCTCTAAAACCAAAAGGATTTAGTGATGGAATGAATATGTGGGTTAAATGAGAGAGGGGTGTCAAGGATAATGCCAAGATTATGGGCTTGTGAGGCAGGAAGGATGGTGGTGCTATTTAGAGTGAGGGGAAAGCCAGGGAGAGGACAAGGTTTGGGTGCAGTGATAAGATGTTCTGTTTCACAAAGCTGGAGAAAGAAGGGTGGGACGGTTGCAGACAACCTTGTTTTTTTTAAAAAAACACTTTTTCCCTCTTCCCATGCAATAACCCCAACAACATGAGAGGTGAGGTGTACAGACAGGAAATCACGTTTTAGCTAAATGCACCATTCTGTCCTGCTAACACTTTACCATGCTTCCAATGACCCCAAAATCTGTTAGTCCAGGAGGGGCTTGTACATCACAGACTGGAGGTCCGACTCAACGGCGGACTGGAAAAAATTCAGTGTCAAGTACAATGCCTGCCTCCACCAAACTAATTCTCTTCCCCTCTTCAAAACCCTACTTAAAACTCACCTCCTCCAAGAGGCCTTCCCAGACTGAGCTCCCCTTCTCCCTCTACTCCCTCTACCACCCCCCCTTCACCTCTCCGCAGCTTAACCCTCTTTTCCCTCCATTTCCCTCTGCTCTTATCCCTCTCCCTTCCCATCCCCTCAGCACTGTACTCGTCTGCTCAACTGTATATATTTTCATTACCCTATTTATTTTGTTAATGAAATGTACATCGCCTCGATTCTATTTAGTTGCCATTGTTTTTACGAGATGTTCTTCCCCTTGACTCTATTTATTGCCATTGTTCTCATCTGTCCGTCTCCCCCGATTAGACTGTAAGCCCGTCAAACGGCAGGGACTGTCTCTATCTGTTGCTGACTTGTTCATTCCAAGCGCTTAGTACAGTGCTCTGCACATAGTAAGTGCTCAATAAATACTATTGAATAAATGAATGAACCTTCCTTGTCTGCACCTGTGACAACTGAATCTCAGAACTCTGCTTTTCAGAGAGGAAAAAAAATGAAAAAAAAGGAGTACACACCGATAATCTTCCTGCCTGACTTCTGCTACTAGATTTCCAGAAGCCATCACTGGCAGGCCCAGACAGGTCCTTTCCCCAAGGGCTGAGGATATGCAGAATGACCCTGCAGACAAAATTGTGGGCAAAGGGAGGTTTGACCCATCTATACAGTTAAGGGCCTCGGGTCTTCTCAGTCCAACAGTCAAGTCAGACTGAGCCAGTTCTTGCCTAGATACCCAGCCCCAGTTTTCAGAGTCAGCTTCCATACCTAGTGACAGCCTCCACCTCACTATCCTTCCCCATAAAACTAACCCTGTTATTCTCTCTGTCTCTCTTCCCTTTGAGGCAGCAACATGGTCTACAGTTCAGTCTCAGTGGTAGGGTGAGTCCAGGAATGGATTTGAATGTGCCCATACTGCAAGGGGGTGGTCCTCAATGTCAGGAGGATGTGTTGAGCAGCATCTGTTTGGAGAGTAATAGCCAATCAGATTCCTCCCTTGGTCATCCTATCCTGAGCTGTGCTTTGTGGGGCTTCTTTCCTTGTCTGAGCCAGCCAAATGTGGACCTGGGGAGGGTAGGCGGGGGTGAGGGTTTAAAAAAATAATGGCTTGAAATTCATCATAGATGAAGCCTCTTCTGGGTTCAGGCCAGAGGAGCCTGAAGCATCACTCTGGTAGAAGTGAAGTGAAACTGGAGTTTCTCCACTCCCTGAAACCCATTTGGGATTGAGGAACCTGTCCTTGGAAGACACGCATGGAGCAGTGAGCCCGAGGGTCCAGCTTCTCCAATCCTGCCCTCCGAAGTTGTTGCCAAACATTTCATTCTTCAGGAGACTAAATTATGTCATAGCTGGAGAGGGATGGGTAGGAGATTTCAGATAACCTAGTTTCTTTTTTTGCAGACACTATATTCCCCTACCCCCTCCCCTGCCCAAACACTGACCCTGGTACCAGGAGAGGTCAGGGGTACAGACATGCCACCACAGCTAGGCTGACTACAACACTCCACCCTATTAATATGTATCTGTCCCCCTACTCAGAACCTCAGTTCTTAGTCCAGAAGGGTCTCATTCTGCAAGGCCTGGAGGTCCAGCACAAATGAATAAGTCAGTTTCTAGCCAAAGTCTGCTCCTCCCAACCCACACTCCTGCTGACTTGGTCTCAGACAGGAGTCAGCACAACTCTGCTTCTCAGAAAGGAATGGAGAAGATACAAGGCACATCTCCAAGAAACTTTCCTAAGCCCTCCTTTCCTCTTCTCCCTCTCCCTTCTGCGTCACCCTGACTTGCTCCCTTCATTCACCCACACCCAGCCCCACAGCACTTGGGTATATATCTATGAACATATATATATATACACACACACACAATATATGTGTGTGTGTATATATATATATACACCTGTCATTGGGCAGGGATTGTCTATCTGTTGCCGAATCATATAGTCCAAGCGCTTAGTACAGTGCTCTGCATATAGTAAGCACTCAATAAATAGTACTGAATGAATGTATCTGTAATTTATTTATGTATCTTTTTCCTCCTCTACACTGTAAACTCATTTTGAGCAGGAAATGTACCTGCTACATTGTAGTCTCCCAAACATTAAGTACAGTCCTCTGCATACAGTAAACACTCAATAAATACACTTGAATTAATGAATGCCACCCTGTCCTGCTCCTGACACTTGAGCCGCCCACCCGCTGCCCAGAATAATAATAAGAACAATAATTATTATTACTATGGTATTTCTTAAATGGATACTATGTGTCAGGCACTTTACTAAGCCCTGGGGTGGATACAAGCAAATCAGGTTAGACACAGTCCATGTCATTCATTCATTCAATAGTATTTATTGAGTGCTTGCTGTGTGCAGAGCACTGTACTAAGCACTTGGAAAGTACAATTCAGCAATAGAGAGACAATCCCTGCCCACACCGGGCTTACAGTCTAGAAGGGGGAAGACATCAAAACAAGCAGGCATCAATATAAATGAATAGAATTATAGATATATACATAAGAGCTGTGGGGTGGGGGACGAGGGGAGCAAAGGGAGCGAATCGAGATGAAGTGGAAGGGAGGGGGAGCTGAAGGAAAGGGGGCTTAGTCTGGGAAGGCCACTTGGAGGAGGTGAGCGTTCAGTAGGGCTTTGAAGGGGGTGGAAGAGTGATTGCTTGGAGGATTTGAGGAGGGAGGGCGTTCCAGGCCAGAGGGAGGATGGAGGATGTAGGCCAGGGGTCGGCTGTGAGACAGGCAAGATGGAGGCACAGTGAGAAGGTTAGCGGCACCAGAGGATCAGAGTGTACAGGCTGGGAAATAGAAGGAGAGGAGGGAGAAGCAGCATGGCTCAGTGGAAAGAGTATGGGCTTGGGAGTTAGAGGTCATGGGTTCTAATCCCTGCTCTGCCACTTGTCAGCTGTGTGACTTTGGGCAAGTCACTTAACTTCTCTGGGCCTTAGTTACCTCATCTGTAAAATGGGGATGAAGACTGTGAGCCCCATGAGGGACAACATGATTACCTTGTATCCCCCAATGCTTAGAACAGTGCTTTGCACATAGTAAGCACTTAACAAATATCAACATTATTATTATTAAGGGAGGTGAGGTAGGAAGGGGCAAGGTGATGGAGAGTTTTGACGCCGATAGTGAGTTTTTGTTTGATACAGAGGTGGATAGGCAATCACTGGAGATTTTTGAGGACAGAGGGTGACATGTCCAGAACGTTTCTGTAGAAAGGTAACCTGGGCAGCAGAGTGAAGTATGGACTGAAGTGGGGAGAGACAGAAGGCTGGGAGGTCAAAAAGGAGGCTGTTGCAATAATCCAGTCGGGATAGGGTGATTATATTAACGTGGTAGTGGTCTGGATGGAGAGGAAAGGGCAAAACCTGTCAAATATCTGTATTGATGTCTGTCTCCCCACCTCTAGACTGTATGCTCGTTGTGGGAATGTGTCTGCTTTTTGTTATATTGTACACTCCCAAGTGCTTAGTACAGGGCTCTGCACACAGTTAGCACTCAATAAATATGACTGAATTAAGTATTTAAGGGGTTCAAATAAGAGGAGGAATATGGAATGATAACCAAGGATGCCGTGCTAGTCAAAGCATTTTTTTTTTAAGAGGATAGAGGATACGTGGCCATGTTTGAAAGTAATGGGGAAACCATGGAAAACGAGCAGTTGAAGATGGCGGTCAGGGTGGGGGGAAAAAAGGAAGGGGGTAGATGTTTTAATAAGGTCTAAAAGGATGGAGTTGGAAGGAGTAGGCAAAAGGGGAGATTTTATGGGGCGGCTGCTGGGAAAGATGGGAGTTGAAGATGGGGCCGGAAGAGGGTGGGACTAGAAAGGTGCAGGGGAATTTTAGGAAGATCACCCTTGATGGCTTCCGTTTCATTGAGGAAATGAGTCAAGTTCCTTAGGGAAAAAAATGATGGGGGTTGGAGGGTCCAGGGGGTTTTTCGAGGAAGTTGGAAGTCTGAATCAGCTGGTGCGGGCAATGGACAGTGAGCTCAGGAGTCGATAAGGATGGAGAATTATCACCGCTGGGTGGAGAGGGCCCTGTTAAAGCAGGTGAGGATGAACTTGAGATGGGCAAAGTCAACTTAGTGACTGGATTTCCACCAGTAGTAGTTCACAGCTCCAACACAAGATTGGAAGAAGCATTCTGTGAAGGTGATTCATGACTGTGGATCAATGGGAAGAGAGAGGGAGAGGGGAGCCAAGGAATTGAATTCAGTGGATAAGGCCCCCTGAGGAGTAAGTAGCCTCCCCTGAATCCTCCACTTAACCTTGCTGCCTTCTCTACAGCTTGTTTGATGTGCAGAGTATTAAAGGACAGGGAGTACAAGTTTTCTTAGAGGGCATTACTGTCGGAGTAGTATGCATTCATAACTCCATTACTAGGAAAGTGCCTGAAGCAGCATGGCATAGTGGATAGAGCACATGCAGTGGATGGTGAAGGGTTCTAATTCCAGCTTTGCCCTGCCTTCTGTGTGACCCTGGGCGAGTCACTTAATTTCTCTGGGCTTCAGTTACCTCATCTGTAAAATGGGGAGTGAGAGCTCCATGTGGGACAGGGACTGTGTCTAACCCAATTTGCTTGTATCCACCCCAGCACTTATGACAGCGCCCGGCACACGGTAAAAGTGCTTAACAAATACCATTATTATTATTCAGGGGCTAAACACATTGAGAATACATTTTATAAAAATAAAATCCCAAGATTCTATTTAAAAAAGTTTTTATTACAACTTATTGGAAATTATGGTTCTCTCTCACACACCTTCCATATATATATATACACACACACACACACACACACACATACAAACGCACATCAAATTAGAAAAACAACAACTGAAATATAACATGACTGGTTAAAGAGAGCAGTGTCATAAGGCACATGTTCAAGTATTAGTGTAACAACTATCCGTGAAACAAATCTTGAAAAATACAATTCTCTATCACAGGTTTGGAGGATGCCTTCAAACTGTAAAAATACAAGGTGTTTCGGAACTAAGAGTTTCCTGGCTGGTGAGCACTGTTCTTTTCAGTCAGTAACTTACAAAGATTTAATTCTAAAGGAATATGAACAACTTTCACATAGTAAATACTGACTACATGGAAGAAAGTCCAACATGCACCCAGTTGCCAGAAGCCAAAAAACTTTCAAGCAGCAACTGTGGCATATAAACAACTACCAAGGGCCTGCTGCCAAGTTGCACTGTGACTGCTCGAGGGGCTCACAGAGACATTTTAAATTAAACCAATTCTCTTTGATCTAATGAACAATGGCTTCTCTCCTCACCCCCTCCTGTTTTAAAAAACAAGTGAAACTAACCTGGGGCTTGGGATACAGTCTGAAACAACACAAGCCACTCCGCTGCGGCCACCACCACTGTCAGCAATGGGCTGAAGGCCTTAAAGTAAGTGGTTTATCTAATTCTTGGCAAGTGTGAGGCACATATGAAATTCATATTTAAAACACAGCAGACCACACCAAAGTGAATTGAAACCATTTCAAAAGTTGACAGAATTTAAGACCCCAGATCATTGAGCCGTGTTTCTTTTCCCTTCCGTGACCCGGAAGACGATGAGGGTCTCAGTTCCGGTGGATTCTCAAATGTTTTCTTGGTGTGGTCGAGACAAACCCGCAGTAGCTCTAGCTCCATCTGAAGCCATATTTTTCTACACCGGATAGATACAGGGCACCCGGTTGCACAAGCAACCGGAACGCACGATTAGACTTGTCCCTGAATATTTTACCTCACCACTGCTATCGAAAACAATTCATGCTTTTCCTGAGGCCTTTGAGAAGACGTGCTAAAGGCCTCCATCTGAGAATCATTACAGTGTCTGTATTAAAAAAAAGTCACTTCTATTCAGTGCTGTTACCCTTATTACAAGTTAATTTATATAAAAAACTGTGAATAAACAGAATTGAGCATCCAGGTTAATTTGCTGACTTTGCACCACAGGTTGAAGTCAATTTTAGAGATCAAAAACTAGATAAACTATATCAAAACCAAAAGCTTCAAAATAAGCCGATTTCATTCGGCCTCCATTTACTGTCGACTTTTGACGCATCACACGAGATTGATTTCAGTGAAGGAAGGTTATATACACATGACCAGCATCTGCAAGAAGCCACTTCCTTTTCCATTCCCCTCCCAAGTATACAGAGGCCATGATTTGAAGGCAAAAATCTACACAAAACTAACTCTACACATTTGAGGCAGAAGAGCTTCAAAGAAGGCAAAGGCTAACACTCTGTTTCTTTACTGTCGACCCGATTCTGGCGCTGTAATTTGAAGGAGGCTGCCTTCTCGCTTCTAGTTACAGGATGGTCTGTGAGATCCTCAAAAGATTTTGCAGCCGAACTGCTATTTGGGAAAGGGTCCTTCTCAAAAGCATCTTCGTCGACGTGAGAGTCAGTACTGGGGTCTTCCTGAATGGTGTCCATCCTCTGGTGGTCTCCCCTGGGCGCCGCGGCCCCTGCCGAGGACACGGCTGGAGTGGATGGCAGAGACTGAGGCCTCCCGGGGGGCTGAGGGGCAGGAAATGGCTTGACGATGCGAACCGACGCCGAATCCATGCTGCTCAGCATCTCGACGTTCTGCGAACCGGTGAGAGGAGGAGAGAGAACTTAAGCTTCAGTTTGGCTTCATGGTTACAACAAAAGGCTTCCATATTCTAAGTCACCCGTACAATATTTCAACTGGAGACAGAAGCCGGCAGACTCTATGTGCTAAGACCTCAACTAATCCGGACTCTTACTGTTCCCTCTTTTTTAGAAAACCCAGGCCGCTGCCAGGAAGACCTCTTCTTAATAGTGTAACTGGAGGCATCCAGCCCGGCATTATCTCCTGACTCATCTTGACATCCAGAACAAGGCGATTTCAATTCCAGGTATACTGGACTGATTTTCAGGTCAAAACACTATCCTCACCACATCCCAGCCACTATGACTTTTCCCAATGGGGTGTTCTACACAATTTTGACAATCCGCCCTTTTTCCTTGTATGCAGCATACTTACACTAGGGTGGAACAAAGATAAAGATTTTGTGTTCTCCTCATATTGTTTATCCAATTTCTTGTCCTAGAAAGTAAAACAAAGCCAAAAGACCTTTATTTTCTCTCATCCTACTACACAAAATTAAGACACCCTTCATATCCTTGATCAATTTTCCTGTTTCTCACATTGAAAAGATAATTTCTAACATAGTCATGAAAATCAGTGTTAAGTTTGGGGGTGAGGGAATTTCAAGGTCAAGCGTGAACAACATCTGTTCCCAGTGGTATGGCATGAGATGTTTGTCCTCTAACAAAGCAGCTTTTGTGAGCCTAGCACAGTCCCCTGCAAGTGGTGCCAAGTGTACCCACAGGAAAGGGGGGGAGGAAATGACCTAATCACGTTTCTTATTTCATGGGCAGAAAAATAACAGTGGCATCTTTTTCTGTCCTTTAACTGATCACGACAAAAGGGCAAAGAGAAACTAGGCAGCCGAATTGGGGGGGGGGGGGGGGCGGGGGGGAAAGGTCTACAGTGAACTCCGTAAAAATTTTCTTCTCACAAATGAGTTTCTCCTGAGACCAAAGGGATGTGGAGGAGAAGGCATCACTATCGCCTGAGGGAAGAGGTGACAGAGTCCTCAGTCGGCTCACTCGCTCCTCAGAGGATGAGGAGGGTGGTTCCACAGCAGGAGGGTGGATCCAGAGCAGCATGCGGCTGCTGACAGATTCTCTGCCACCAGCAAATCAACCCCGCTCCTTAGGACTCCTCCTACTTGCGGCAACTCGAGGGCAAACAGCATAGTGACAGTACAGGGGTCAAGTGGGCAAATGGTCCAAAAGAACGTGGCACAATTTTAATCAAATTTGTTTTCTACTGCCTCAGTGACATAGCTTTAAACCTGGTGACTTTTTTTCTACATGGTATTTAAGCACTAATTAATTAATGATGGCATTTGTTAAGCACTTACTATGTCCCAGGCACTGTTCTAAGTGCTGGGATAGATACAAGGTTAGCGCGTTGTCCCACTTGGAGCTCACAGTCTTAATCCCCATTTTACAGATGAGGTAACTGAGGCACAGAGAAGTTAAGTGACTTGCCCAAAATCACACAGTTGACAGGTGGCAGAGTCGGGATTATAACTATGTTACTATCTGCCAAGGTCTGTACTAAGTGCTGGGGTAGATATAAGATAATCGGGTTAGTCACAGTCCACGTCCCACATGATATGGCTCACACTCTTAATCCTGATTTTAAAGGTGAGGTCACTGAGGCTCAGAGATGTTAAGTAACTTGCCCACACTACTGTAACTTGGTCACACAGTAGACAAGTGGCAGAGATAGGATTAGAACCCAGGTCCTTCTGACTCCTGGGCCCGTGCTCTTTCCACTAGGCACTGTTCTGCTGGGCAGGTATTCTGTACACTAAGCTCTCAATCAATATGACTGTTTAAGGGAGAAAAATACGTATTAAAGTTTCCCACAAAACTACAATGATGGAGTTTAGTACACGTCCACCACAATGCCAGCATCACAGAAGAAGGTGGAAGCAGTAGTTAACAAAGCAAAGCAAACTCTTTAGTTTTGGCACTAAAATACTCATTTGGGTGTATATGAATGTATGGTAGGAGAAAAATGCAAAGCAAAACAACCATCTCTAGATGTTAATTTTCTAGAGAAGAGCTTGTTCAGCAAGGGGAGCTGTCAGACAGTCCACCTTCTGACTCCAGGACCCCAGCGAAGCTTCCACAAACAACATTAATTCTGTAATCATTTATTGTGGAAGTTCAGTAGGGGTGCTGGAGTCAGAAGGAGGACTGACAGCTCCCCTTGCTGAACTCTTTTCCCTTGAAAATAACCACCTAGAAATTTTATTGCTTAACTTTTTTCCCCCTCAAACATTTGTTAAAAATGTTTTTGAATGTGCATTATAGTCTTTCAAAATAAGGTGCTCGAAAGTAAACTATTTAAAATTCTTACAGAAAACTGGATTCACTCAACATTGCTTTTCTTCAAGCTGTGCTTTTCACAAAGAAAACAGAATCATTTAAGGAAGGCAGACCACAGGGTAAACCTGGGCTGGTCGGTCTGCATTGCACCGAGTGACTCTGCCACGGGGAAGTCAGAAGTTCGCCATCTCACGCCTGCGGCAACGTGCAGAGTGAGTAACCTGGAACGTCTTGAGAACCAGCGTGGCTTAGTGAGAAGAGCACGGCCCTGAGAGTTAGGGGACCGCTGTTTTAATCCCACTTCTGACATTTACTTGCTGGTTGGCCTTGGGCAAGTCACTAAACTCCTCTATGCCCCAGTTTCCTCACCAGTAAAACTGGGATTCAATAAAGAGGCCCCTCCCTTTAAATTTTGAGCTACGTATGGGACAGGGATTGGGTATAGCCTGATTTTCTTGCCTCTACCCTACTGCTTGGCCCAAAGTCAGCGCTTAATGAAGACCATTATTATTATTATTATTATTATTCTATCTACCCTGTGCTTAGCAAAGTTCTTGGCACATTTAAATGCTTAACAAATACCACATATTACTATTGCTATTATCAGTGACATGTGTATATCCAATGTGTTCTAAGCAGAGACAACTCTACATGACCCAAAAAGTCTCACTTGAAGCCAAATATTTCAATCCTCTCTCGCCACGCCTTTTATTCATTCATTCATTCAATAGTATTTATTGAGCGCTTACTATGTGCAGAGCACTGTACTAAGCGCTTGGGATGAACAAGTCGGCAACAGATAGAGACAGTCCCTGCCGTTTGACGGGCTTACAGTCTAATCGGGGGAGACAGACAGACAAGAACAATGGCACTAAACAGCGTCAAGGGGAAGAACATCTCGTAAAAACAATGGCAACTAAATAGAATCAAGGCGATGTACAATTCATTAACAAAATAAATAGGGTAACGAAAATATATACAGTTGAGCGGACGGGTACAGTGCTGTGGGGATGGGAAGGGAGAGGTGGAGGAGCAGAGGGAAAAGGGGAAAATGAGGCTTTAGCTGCGGAGAGGTAAAGGGGGGATGGCAGAGGGAGTAGAGGGGGAAGAGGAGCTCAGTCTGGGAAGGCCTCTTGGAGGAGGTGATTTTTAAGTAAGGTTTTGAAGAGGGAAAGAGAATCAGTTTGGCGGAGGTGAGGAGGGAGGGCGTTCCAGGACCGCGGGAGGACGTGACCCAGGGGTCGACGGCGGGATAGGCGAGACCGAGGGATGGCGAGGAGGTGGGCGGCAGAGGAGCGGAGCGTGCGGGGTGGGCGGTAGAAAGAGAGAAGGGAGGAGAGGTAGGAAGGGGCAAGGTGATGGAGAGCCTCGAAGCCTAGAGTGAGGAGTTTTTGTTTGGAGCGGAGGTCGATAGGCAACCACTGGAGTTGTTTAAGAAGGGGAGTGACATGCCCAGATCGTTTCTGCAGGAAGATGAGCCGGGCAGCGGAGTGAAGAATAGACCGGAGCGGGGCGAGAGAGGAGGAAGGGAGGTCAGAGAGAAGGCTGACACAGTAGTCTAGCCGGGATATAACGAGACCTGTGGATCGCTACGGTCCCCTCCTTTACCTTCTCTAAGGATCAGTGAAAGATGAGCAAAACAGGAAGGAACAGAGATCAAGGGCTTGAAAAATTCACTCCTGACTGAATATTTTATGTGCCAAATCAAAGTCATTACATTTTATCAAAAAACTTCCGACATGTGGAAGATTAACTGTACTTACCACACAGTGGACAAGGATACTGAAGGGAATCCAAAATATCAAGGAGAAAACCAGTACCGAACCAACTATGTTGTCCGCTAAGAACTTCCCTGTAAAACAGCCAAACTGATTACCTCGAGCATGCAGATTTTTATCTTAAAGATAGCAGCAACAATATTTATCAGTGATAGCCTTTATTTCTCATGCACTTATTCTGCACAGTGGTCTGCACTATAAACCCGAAACAAACGATGTTGGTTGCATTCCATCCCCGTGGCCATGCTGGAACTAGAGCTTCCCCAAAACCAACAGGACACCCGATCACCTCTCACTTGCCCTTAGAAACAACCATCCTCAAAGCACGTTGTCAACGTGGCTTAGTGGAAAGAGCATGGGCTCGGGAGTCAGAGGACACAGATTCTAATCCTGGCTCTGCCACTTGTCTGCTGTGTGTTCTTGAGCAAGCCCCTTAACTTGTCTGTGCCTCAGTGACCTCATCTGTAAAATGGGGATAAAGACTTTGAGTCCCATGTGGGACAACCTGATTTGTATCTACCCCAGCTCTTAGAACAGTGCTTGGCACATGGTAAGTGCCATAATTATTATTATTATTACTACTGTTAATGCAGCAAAGCGGCCTATCTTCAGGGTGGCCCCAGGAGGCCTGGAGCCAGAGGGTCCGAAGAATCACACTGCCTGGGTTGCTGCAAGCCTAGGGATTGCTTAAGGAAGCCGAGGCTCACCTCCTTCCTGGATGATGGCAGGAATCCTGTCTTCTAATCCTAATGTACTCTTTCCCAAGAGGGTAGTAGTACAGAGCCCTGTCACCAGTGGGCACTCAATAAATATCAATATATAACAAATAACACAACAAAATGATCGCTGGGAACTCCTCTACACGAGTTGCTTGGAAAAAAAAAATCTCCTGACTTATCTTTGTAGTCATCAAACCCACTCTGCCCTGGACCTAATCAGATCCTGGAATCCCAAGTACTTATGATATCACAATCCAGTTTTATACCATTCTCTTCCCTTTCAAAAGAGGAAGCCAGAATTTTAACCTTAAAAGAAACTTTGGATGTACCTTATGAATTTGGAAATCTGGGACTGCAGAAGACTGCTTGCAATACAAAGAATATGTGGTCTATCTGAAGCAACGCACATCCACTTTTAAGAGAAAAGTTTTCCAAGATACAAATTCTTCAACCCCAGAATTCATTTATATAATTGAAAAGCCCAACTTTGACTGAATTATACAGCAAGGGTGCCAGCATTCTATTTGAATTGTGAGAATTATGATATTTGTTAAGCGCTTACTATGTGGCAGGCACTTTACTAAGTGCTGGGGTGGATCCAAGCAAATCGAGTTGGAGACAGTCCCTGTCCCACATGGGGCTCACAGTCTAAATCCCCATTTTACAGATGTGGTAACTGAGGCACAGAGAAGTAAAGTGACTTGCCCAAGGTCACACAGCAGACACGTGGCAGCGCAGGGATTAGAACCCATGATCTTCTGACTCTCAGACCCGTGCTCTATCCATTACGCCAAGCTGCTTCTCAAAAGCAGGGTGAACACAGGGTTAACTTGGGGTAGAATATTTGGGGGCTAGGGTGTTGGGGTGGCGGGGCTTTGCAGGAGACAAGGAAAAGGTGGGAGACGGGAGACAGTAGGGTGACAATATATAATAATAATAATAATGACATTAATAATAATGATGGTATTTGTTAAGCAGCTTACTATGTGCCAAGCACTGTTCTAAGCGCTGGTGAAGATACAAGTTAATCAGGTTGTCCCACATGGGGCCCAGTCTTCATTCCCGTTGAGCTAACTGAGGCACAGAGAATTTAAGTGACTTGCCCAGAGTCACACAGCTGATAAGTGGCAGTGCCAAGATTAGAACCCACAACGTCTGACTCCCAAGTACACGCTCTTTCCACTAAACCACACTGCTGAAGAGATAGGTCAGGAGAGGGATAGATGGGGAATGGGATAGGGAGGGACAGTAAGGCAAAACAATCAACAAAGCCTAGAGGAAAGAGCATGGACTTGGGAGAAACAGAACCCGGCCTGCTGGGCAACCTTAAACAAGTCATTTACCTTCTGCTCTCCCTTCCCATTGAACTGTGATCCCTATCCAGGTAAGGAACTTTGTCTAATCTGAGAAGCAGCGTGGCGCAGTGGAAAGAGCACGGGCTTTGGAGTCAGGGCTCATGAGTTCGAATCCCAGCTCTGCCACTTGTCAGCTGTGTGACTGTGGGCAAGTCACTTAACTTCTCTGTGCCTCAGTTCCTTCATCTGTAAAATGGGGATTAAGACTGTGAGCCCCACGTGGGACAACCTGATTCCCCTGTGTCTACCCCAGCGCTTAGAACAGTGCTCGGCACATAGTAAGCGCTTAACAAATACCAACATTATTATTATTATTAATCGGATTGTATTGTATCTACCCCAACGCTTAGCGGGGGACCTGGCACATAGTAAGAGCTTAGTACATATTACATTTAATACTATTAATGCAAAAAGTCTATTTGCTCTCCCTACGAGGCAGAGACCTCACCCTCTTAAGCTCCAGCCACCACTGCTGCGGCTAGGGCTACCAGCCGAAGCAGGACCATACCGTCACAAGGGTGGTGCAGACTAGTGCCAAGCAGTTTACTTAAATTCTGAATATTTGTCGAGGGCCTTCTCTGCACAGAGCGCCACACAGGAGAGTTTAATAGAGTGAGCAGGCGTGATCCCAGTCCTCGAGGCTTACACAGCTCCTAGAGTAGCTCTGAAGCCCTGACACCTTAATAATGTTAATAATAATGTTGGTATTTGTTAAGCGCTTACTATGTGTAGAGCACTGTTCTAAGCGCTGGGGTAGACACAGGGGAATCAGGTTGTCCCACGTGGGGCTCAAAGTCTTAATCCCCATTTTACAGACAAGGTAACTGAGGCACAGAGAAGTGAAGTGACTTGCCCACAGTCACAGAGCTGACAAGTGGCAGAGCTGGGATTGACCCCAAGTGTGTTCCAGGATGTCTTTGAGGGCTGAAGGAGGTGAAAAAATAGATGGCTCATCCTCACTGGGCTTCAGGGCTGGAGGCTAAGGAGGAGATTTGCTTCCCTCCTGCCCCCGACCCCTCGGTCCGGCCAGTGAGGGTTACAGAAACCCCACAAGGCTCACGGAATTGTGATATTTCTGTAATTTTACATATTAGTATTGATGTCTGTCTCCCCCTCCTCTAGACTGTGAGCTCGTTGTGGGCAGGGAATGCCACCGCTTATTGTTATATTGTATTCCCAAGCGCTTAGCATAGTGCTCTGCACACAGTAATTGCTTAATAAATATGGCTGGCTGACTGAACAAATGAATGTTCCAAATGGGCGGAAGATGTTGGGGCAGTTACCTTGCCTCTACTCTGGGCTTTTCTCTGGCTCCACAGGGTGGTCAGGATAGCTACTGCTGCCCATCTGGCCCAAAAAATTATGGGGACAAAGTGCACGGCATCACTCTTTCGGAGCCAATCCCAAAGGAAAAACGCCCGCTCTGCCACCCAACTTACGTCTTGAGACGAGAAAGGAGCCACTCAAAATAGAGCTAGAAATTCAGCATGCATGGAATACTTTCAAAATCCTTTAAAGAGGCAAAGCACTGATGCAAATGCGGCTGCTTTGAAAAAAACCCGTTAAGAATGCATCTGGGGAAACCACCGTGATTTAGTAAGGTGGCAAAGTTGGCTAATTAGAGTAATATTCTCTCTTCAAACTTTTAAAAAGAGGAAATTCAGCCACCAAAGGTCTGATTCGAGGAAATACCTACCAAATGTATTGATGCTAAGTTGGTCAATAAAATCCCAGAATCGCTCAATCACATCCTGGATTCGCTTCTCACATTTACCCTGCAAGGTAAAAGTTATATTTACTTATAATTTCAATCGATCACATTTATCGAGTACTTACAGGGTGCACAGCATTGTACTGAGCTATCGGGAGAATATAACTGGCAGGCCCGTTCCATGCCCCCTCCGAGCTCACAGTCTCGAGGGTGTGACAGACATTAAAATGAATTATGGCTCGTTAAACAAGTGCTGTGGGACTGAGGGTGGGGTGAACAGAAGGTACAAATCCAAGTGCAAGGGTGACACAGAAGGGAGAGGGAGAAGTGGAAATGAGGGCTTTGTCGCGGAAGGCCTCTAGGAGGAGATGGAATTTTAATAAGGCTTTGAAGATGGGGAGAGTGATGGATGTTGGATTTGAAGGGGAAGGGAGTTCCAGCCAGAGGCAGGATATGGGTGAGCAGCGAGACATTAGATCGAGGTACGGTGAATCAGCTGGTGTTATAGAGAAGCAGTTTGGCTCAGTAGAAAGAGCATAGGCTTGGGAGTGAGAGGTCAAGGGTTCGAATCCCAGCTCTGCCACTTGTCAGCTGTGTGACTGGGCAAGTCACAACTTCTCTGTGCCTCAGTTATCTCATCTATAAAATGGGGATTAAGACTGTGAGCCTCACGTGGGACAACCTGATTACTCTATCTACCCCAGGGCTTAGAACAGCTCTGCACATAGTAGGAGCTTAACAAATACCAATATTATTATTATTATTCATTCATTCAATAGTATCTATTGAGCGCTTACTATGTGCAGAGCATTCTACTAAGCACTTGGAATGTACAATTAGGCAACAGATGGAGACCATCCCTGCCTGATGACGGGCTCACAGTCTAAATGGGGGCATTAGAAGAGCAAAGTGAGAATGCTGGGTTGTAGTTGAAATTAGCAAGGTAGGGTAGGAGAGGGCAAGGTGATTAAGTGTTTTAAAGCCAAGGGTGAGGAGTTTCTGTTTGTGGAGGTGGTGCATGGGCAATCTCTAGAGGTTCCTGAGGAGTGGGGGTAACACAGTTCAACAGGTCTTTAGAGAAATGATCCGATGGGCAGAGTGAAGTATGGACTGGAGTGGGGCGAGAGAGGAGTCGGGGAGGTCAGCAAGGAGGCTGATGCAGTCATCAAGGAGGGATAGGCTAAGTGCTTGAATCAGGGTGGTAGGAGTTTGGAGGGTGGTAGGAGTTTGGATGGAGAGGAAGGAGCAGACGTTAGTGTTGTGAAGGTAGAAATGGCAGGATCTGGTGACAGATTCAATATTTGAGTCGAATGACAGAAAGGAGTCAAGGATAACCCCCAGGTAACTGCAGACCTATGGGACAGGGAGGATAGTGGTGCTGTCTTCAGTGATGGGAAAAGTCAGAGAAGACAGGGTTTGGGTGGAAAGATGAGTATTTCTGTTTTGGACATGTTCATTTTGAGATGTAGGCAGGACATCCAAGTAGAGATGTTCTGAAGGCAAGAGGAAACAAGAGACTGTAGAGAAGGAGAGAGATCAGGGCTGCAGGTGTAGATTTTGGGCTCATCTCCAGAAGGATGGTAATGGCCCTTGGATCTGTGGCCTTTGGGCATTTGGTATTTACCCCACCCTCAGCCCCACAGCACTTATGTACAAGTCTCTAAATTATAAATTATTTACTGATACTACTGTCATCCCTTCTAAGCTCGTTATGGGCAGGGAATGTGTCTACCAACTGTCATACTGTATTCTTCCAAGTGCTTAGAACAGTGCTGGGCACACAGTAAGTCCTGAATATGACTGATACTCTCCCAAGCGCTTAGTACAGTGTTCGGCACATAGTAAGTGCTCAATGAATATTATTAAATGATTGACCGAAGCCATGGGAGGCTTCTTGAGTTCCACAAGGGAGTGGGGGTAGGTAGAGGAAAGGAGACCCAGAACTGAGACTTGAGGGATTTCCAGTTGGGGGTGGGAGGAAGAGCCCACAAAAAAGACTGAAACTGGGCAGCCAAAGAGAGAGGGGGAGAACCAGGAGAGGCCAGTGTCAGTGAAGCCAAGGTTGGATAACTTTTCCTTGAGAAAGGGGTGGTCCACAATGTCAAAGGCAGCTGAGTGGTCTAGGAGGATTAGAATGGCAGACAGACTGTTATTTCTGCCTAAACTTCAAATGAAGATATCAGCATAAACAGCAACCAGCACATAAAGTCCTTACAGGGAAGTGTGAAAGTTGTCTCAAAATCTTTTAAAAGTGCTCATAATCAATCTTGTAGAGCAACCACTCAGTGGACTCTAGTGAATCTGCATAGGAAGCAAGATAAACCCAAACCACCACTTTTAGGCAGAGGCAGGTTTCTTTCTCTTTTGGAAGCAACAACAGCTTTGAGGAAAATACCAATATTCCAGTTTCCCCAAGCAATAGGCTGTTTCAGTAGCTAGACTTTAGGTTCATGTGTGCAGGGAACCTGTCTACCAACTCTGTTATATTGTACTCTCCCACGTGCTTACTAGTGCTCTGCACACAGTAAGCACTCAAAAAATACCATCGCCTGAAGAATGCCGTGGCTTCTGCAGGTTACTTATTGGCAGCTTCGTTCAGCACCTCTGTGTCATCCCCGCTGCACGAGCTCCAGAACGCAAGAGTTTACGGCTCAATGCTCCATCGGCCTGCCCCAAGTCCACCAGTTTCAAAACAATCCACTTTGAAAGTAGAAGAGAACCAATTTCTTCCCTATCCAATCTTGGCTTAGTCCCCTACAGGAGGTCTATGCTTCTGCTCTCTGATAGTCGTTGTTCTTTGTAGTCAAAAAAGAAATCTCAATAAGGTTTCAAAAAAAAAAATCAAAAATCAAAACTTTAGTGCTATTTTTTTCCTCTCCTTGCTGTAGTCTAGTTAACATTCAGAAATAAAAATACCCAAGATGCTTGCCAGGAGAATTGAAGGGATCAATACTTACATTCATGTCACAGAATCCTACAGTACAGGGTTTCCCTTTCCTCAAAAATAGGTTCTTCTGGTCAGCATCAACATAAGGAGCACATTTACCAGAAAGATCCCGGCAGCAGACTTTGCAAGAGTTGTCGGTTTCTAAAACAAAGCACAAAAGCAAAGCACGGTCTGTCCGAAGTTTCATCAAACACAAGGTTCTTTTCTTCTCTGGTGCTTACAATCCTAGTTTTGTCCCCCCATTAAACTTGATCTATTCAGTCCTCAATCCTTCGGGCAACGACACCAGCTCTCTTCTCTCCTCATACGCTTTATGCTGCCTTTCCTCTGCATGCCCCATGACACTGAAAAACTAGTAAAAACAGAAGACCACTTAGTCCTTTGGTTTTCAAATTCTCATCTGAGGAAAAAATGATCTTGGCCAGAACCAAGGTCAGGTTCATTTCTAAAGGGCCAGCCAGCTTTCCCATTTCACACTCACACTCAATTTTCATGGTTGTTATATTATTTCCTTACCGTTGCATGCACAGGATTGGAGATTCTTCTCTCTCTCACAGAAAGGAATGCAAACACCATCTTTGCACTTCCCCAGGTCCAAACATACGGTATCATCTGCGGCATTTCCAGGAGGGGGACATTCACTGCTGTTCCCTGGCCATGGACAACCATTTCAGAATTATACAGTTACTGAGTGCAATAACAGGTCTCTAGGGGGGCAGTAACGGTATTTATTAAGCGATAACTATGTGTTACGAACTGTGCTAAGCCTGGGGTAAGGTTAAGATAAAAAGCAGTGTGGTCTAGTGGAAAGACCAAGGGTCTGGGAGTCAGAAGGACTTAGGTTCTAATGCCAGCTCTGCCACACACCTGCCGTGTGATCTTGGGCAGTTTGGCTCAGTGGAAAGAGCCCGGGCTTGGGAGTCAAAGGTCATGGGTTCGAATCCTGACTCTACCACTTGTCAGCTGTGTGACTGTTGGTAAGTCACTTCACTTCTCTGTGCCTCAGCTACCTCATCTGTAAAATGGGGATTAACTGTGAGCCTCGCATGGGACCACCTGATTACCCTGTATCTACCCCAGCGCTTAGAACAGTGCTCTGCACATAGTAAGCGCTCAACAAATACCAACATTATTATTCTCTGTGCCTCCGTTTCCTCAGAGGTAAAATGTACATTAAGAGTGTGAGCCCCAAGTGGGACAGACACCACGTCCAATCCGATTCGCTTGTATCCACCCCAGAGCTTAGAACAGTGCCTGCCCCAAAGCAAGCACTAACAAATGCCACAGTTATTACTAAGATCATCAGAGCAGATGCCACCCCATCCCACATGGCTCTTCAGTAAAAAGCAAGATCTATTCCTCAAAAGGAAGGAGGGTCAAGAAAGGATCACAGAGACACCCTCCAATAACTACCGCAACCTAGATCGGCAACGGTCGAGACGAATTACTGCAAATCATCCTTCCAGAACATACGTGCTTAAAGGAAGAAAGGTTCAAAGATCCAAGCCCAGGAGAGCAAGGTGGACCAGCCCGCTCAGCTCTACACTTCTACCTCTGGATGGAAATGGGGTCTACAGTAAGCAAGACACCTTGAATAATGAATAACAGGTAAAATAAGTGAAGTGAAACTCATGCAGGATTATAGGGGCGAGCGCAATACTATGTCCAAAAGAATATTTACAGAATGGATGATAGACCTGATCGGATTCTCATTCCACGTACAAAGGAACATTCCTTACACTGTGGGCCATTGGCAACTGTTTGATGGGGAGATTAACTTTTGTAATCCAAGGACTTCTATTCCCTTTCCACTTTTGAACATTAATGACTCTGGCAACCAAGATAGAAGTAGATGTGGAGTAAACCAGTTCTCCTAGAACTCGGGGGTTGCATCCTTGCAGTACCCTGCATTAAGGAAAACTCCCTCTGACGCCGCACCATGGCCATAAATCGTTTCTTCCCACCCCGCGCTTTATCTAGACCCGTTTGCCATGTTGGAAAACCGTTCCCTCATCTCCTACATGGTTTATAGCCAAAAACGCAGAGGGAAAAGCCATCTCCTAGTGCAGTACGGGTGGCCGTGTGATTTTTAAATGAGGCAGGGGGACTCTGTCAAGCACGCGACCACCGCTGCCGGAGGGAGCAGGAACGCCCGGACCTCCGGGTCGTGGAGGAGGCTTCCTCCTCCGCGGGAGAAGAAAACTGCAAGGACAAAAGGCTGCCCCAGCTAGGAGACAAACCAGGGTCTGCCTAACCCTAACCGGGAGCTGTGAAGCTTCAATTCCTTGGGCACAACTGAGATAATGGTGAAGAACTAATGGTCTCTTAGCCGGCTTTAAAGGGCAGAAATTTAGAATAGCTCTAGAAATCGATATTCATTTACTTTTTTCTTGCTCCTTTAAATTGGGAACTGCCAGGGGCAGCAGCCGCACGCCGCACAAATCCCTCTGATATTTTGTTGATGTTGGGGGGCAGTCATACTGCAATGCTGCAATAATGAAAGGAAGTAGTAAGCTACTGTTACTCACCAGTGCAGTAAGACTGTCCTTTGCAGGTCGCATTGATCGCCTCCTGGCATTTTTTCTGGGCAGTCTCAAATTGACAGTTCTTACAACAAGGACTGTTCCGATCACTGGGGGGAAGGTGCAGGACAGAAAAATGAAGCCACAAAGAAAACTTATTTTTGCCATCAAGAAGAAATTACTAGGCTCTCCACTGCTTTTTCTACATTGATTATGGACCAAATAGATCACTGTGAATAAGGAATAATAATTTTTCCATGACTGAGAAGCAACAAAATGAACCTGAGGATATTCAGGACGTTGTGAAAAGAACGAGGTCTGGTGGAAAAATCACGGACCTGGGAGTCAGAGGACCTGGGTTCTAATTCCATTTGCCACCTGCCTGCCTTGTGACATCGGGCAAGTCACTCCTCCTTTACCTGAAAGCAGCGTGGCTCAGTGGAAAGAGCATGGGCTTTGGAGTCAGAGGTCATGAGTTCGAATCCCAGCTCTGCCACTTGTCAGCTGTGTGACTGTGGGCAAGTCACTTAACTTCTCTGGGCCTCAGTTACCTCATCTGTAAAATGGGGATTAAGACTGTGAGCCCCATGTGGGACAACCTGATTCCCCCCGTGTCTCCCCCAGCGCTTAGAACAGTGCTCTGCATATAGTAAGTCTTAACAAATACCAACAAATACCAACATTATTACCTTCAAAGTCTTCCTAAAATCACATCTCTTCCAAGGGGCTTTCCCCGACTAAGAGCTCAATTCCCCTACTAATGCTCCCTTATGAATCACCTATTCATTTGGATCTATACCCTTTAAGCACTTGACATTTACCTTACCCTCAGCCCCACAGCACATGTACCTAGTCGTAATTTCTTTTAATGCCTATATCTCCCCCTAGACAGTACGCTCTGTGGGCAGAGGACATGTCTACGAACTCCAATGGACTGTCTCCTCTCAAGTGCTTAGTACAGTGCCCTGCACACAGTCAGCACTCAGTAAATACAATCGATCGATTGACTGTACCTGCTCTAGCACTTACTACAGTGCTTGGCACATAGTAAGTGCTTAATATGTTATTCTTTATTATTATTTCTAATAATAATAATAATAATGTTGGTATTTGTTAAGTGCTTACTATGTGCACAGCACTGTTCTAAGCACTGGGGGAGATACAGGGTAATCTGTTGTCCCACATGAGGCTCACAGTCTTCATCCTCATTTTACACAAGAGGAAACTGAGGCACTGAGAAGTGAAGTGACTTGCCCACAGTCACACAGGTGACAAGTGGCAGAGCCGGGGTTCAAACCCATTATCTCTGACTCCCATGCCTGTGCTCTTTCCACTGAGCCACGCTGCTTCTCTGAGGTCTTCTGCAGTCAAGTCTTACAATCAAACTCCTGGCTGAATGAATAACTCAGCCAATAAACCCCTGAGAAATGGTTAAAATCAAAGGGATAAAGTTTTCCTGTCTGCTACAGTTATGTGAAAAGGCTGTGGTAACAGCTTTAACATTTGAGCACCCAATGTCTGCAATACACTGTTCCAAACACTTGGTAAATACCAGAGAAGTAAAATGTTCCCCAACAAGGCGCTTGCTCTCAAATGGACCATGAGCCCCCAAAGTCCCCTGCCTTGATGTAAAGAGGAATTCAATCCCATCACTCCTAAACTGCTCTACTGAAATAATGACAATCGAATGTGACGTCAGAAAGTGGAAAGAAATGACAATTCCACTTGCGGCTTCAAAGGAGTGTCCGACGGGCAACTGCACTGTAGTATACTGGATAACTGCCTCGTAACGGATTAGGCTTCAGAAAGCTGAAGTGCAGTTACGTGACCATTAAGCCATTCCACTTCTGTCCTTCCAACAAAATGCCGAAAGACTGTAGAGCTGTCATGCATATAATAACCCTCTCAAGCGACTTAATACTCAAAAAGCATGGAAAGAGCACTGACCCTGGGAGCTGGAGACCATGGGATTCTAAGCCCAGCTCTGCCACTTGCCTGCTGTGGGACCTTGGGCAGGTCACTTCACTTCTCCCTGCTTCAGGTACCTCCTCTCTCCCTTTTGGACCGTGAGCCCAATGTAGGACAGGCACTGTGCCTGTTTTGGTCGTACTGTATCTGCTACAGTGCTTGACACACCTTAATAATGTTAATGGCATTTGTTAAGCACTTACTCTGTACCAAGTAAGCACTTACCAGGCACCAAAATTATTATTATTTTAAAATATACAGCTGTCCTTTGAAAATACCTGCAGTTTAGCTTTGTGTAGTAGAATGATAGGTATCAAGGTTCCCAAAGGATGAGTTATTTGCAGCAAACTAGGTAATGTCCAGGTCCTCGGCTCAGATGCCTGCGTTTCTCCATCGTAATGTAGCATTTATCGAGTGGTGTGTTCACAAACATAGAGACTGAACTGCAAAGTACTAGCAACTAGAAGCAACCTTCCTAAGAGCATCACACAGTTTGTTCATTTCTGACCAACTCTGATTTGAAGAAGAGGAATCTGAGGGATCACGGGGTTACCAGTTCCACAGGTTAGCACCCCTTGCCCATCCAAATCAATGAGCCAGCCCAGTGAGCGCCACGGCCGCCCCTGTGGGCTCTACGGCTAAAACCCCTCTCACCTGCACTGCACTCCTGTTTTCAGCATGCAACTGCTGCTGCAGCAGGGATCGCTGTTGAGGTTCATGATGCCAGGGTCACACTCTTCTCCCTCATCCACCCTAGAGTTCCCACACACCTTGTTGCTGCGCTCTTGGAAACACTCCCGAGCTTTAGTCTCGATGGTCTTGAAGATGGAATCCTTACTGCAGTTTGAAAACATCTATTTAAAAAATCCCACAGAAAACTTGATAAAATTACAACATCCAAAGGGAGAGAGTTCCTGCCTTTAAAACCTCAACGTGTCTGAAGAGAAAGCTTAGATGCAAGATTACCCATTTTAAGGAGAATGAAGGTCATTCCTTAAATCTCCTATTTCTTGGTGGATCACCGTGTATTTTGATGCACACACCGTCTCTAGCCTCTGCTACTGTGCCCAAGGAAAAGCCTCCCTTTACACGTGGGTGGGAGAACCACTCATCTCAGCATCACATACGATGCACCATTTATCAGATCTAGAGGAACGCCACAGCCAATTTAAATCAAGTGACGCCAGATCAGGCTTAATTCACTTACTGCTAACTGGGCTTTGAACACTGGGATACAAGAACATGAGCAATGCTGTGCTGGGCCCACCCATCCCATTTGCTTGTCTTTTACCGTGGCACCAAAGGACGCGTGGAGGAGTAAATGGTGCCCTCCAAGACAATCAGCCTCTCGTTCGCATCCCTGACTTTCTCCTCTAAAACCAAAACTGGTTGAATTATCCAGGAATCTGCCCTCTTAATGCAATTAAGAGGTTGGTTGGATACGAGAAACTCTTGAAGATGCACCCAAAATTTCTGGCAAGTTAATAACCAGTCCCAGAAACTGAAAAAACAACTGAATGACAGGGAGGCTGCTAGAGGAGAAATCTATATGTAAATGTGCCAGGCAGATCTGTCCTCAGCAACTGGCTGCCAGTTCTCAGCTGGGATGCAGCATGGTCTGAGGTTTCGTTTTTACCATGTCCAGACCATGCATGTCCAGCCTCCTTGTTTTCAGTCTCCCAATTCCAGCTCACCAAACAGCAGCTATCTGGTATCCTGCTGTCACCCATTCATTCATTCAATCGTATTTATTGAGCCCTTACTGTGTGCAGAGCACTGTACTAAGCGCTTGGGATGAACAAGTCGGCAACAGATAGAGACAGTCCCTCCCCAGCAACGGGCTCACATTCTCCTCACAAGCTCCACCCAGTAAAGTGAGCACAGCCTCGATGCTAAGAGACCGAACCTAGGAGCCGCTATAGAAGGGCATGGATTTCTGAAAGTAACCACAGGGTCCTAAAGTTTTCTGGCTTTTCCCTTCCTGGAAGAGATGATACCTGGGGGTCTCCACCAAGCGAGACCCAACCACCTACTACTTAAACCGCACTATCACCACCTTCCTGGTGCTCAGATAAGCACCCCAGACACCACAGGGTCAATTCAGGGTCCAGCCAGTCGCCCATCCTCCCTCCCGAGGTTTGCTGCCGACGGTCAGGAGCCTGACCTCCTCCCACTCCGTCTTCCTGCCGCCCCCACACTGCCCCCAGAAGGCAGGAATCACTCCTTGGGACTCCCTTTTCTACCACAAATCCAAATGCAGACATGCAGGTTAGGGCTCTGAGCTTTTATCACAAAAACGGTAAGGGGAGCCCGGAAACACCTCCACTAATTGCAGACTCAGCCCCCTCCAAATTGGGGATTCTGCCAAGAGCCTCATGAAAGCAGCAGCTTGTACAATTTACCCAGCTGACACACTTGTAGAAGTTGACTTCCAAGGTTTTTCTGCAGATGTTCCTGGAACCCTCCCTGCCTCTCCCCACTTCACCTTGTGTTTTTCTACCCACAACCTCAGAGAACATTGTGGGACACAAAGGACACTGATGTAAACTGAGCATTCAGATCATCTAAAGGCATCTGACAAAGAACCGCTCTGAACCCCAAGTCTAACGTTTCCTCAGTGAAACCCTCAACGACTGATGCCACGGTTGTGAGTGGCTCGCTCGGTGGTGAACAAACTTGAGGAGGGCACACGGAGTTCTTCTCTCCATGGTCACAGGCTGCAGATTCAGCCCAAACAACAATCTCACTGTTGGGCGGTTGGCGCAAGGGGGCCGAGCAAGAGTGCGCGGCTGGCTCGGCACAGAACATCGCTACTAGTGAAAAGATCACGCATACGAATGAGGAGAAAACTCAAACCACAGGCTCAGAGGAGTTCTGCGCAAATAGGCAGTTGCCTGGCTGCTGAAGGGAAGCAGCAGCCCATGAAGTAGCACCCTGGATTCCTGAGCAGTCCTAGTTAGGAATGCACTTCTCACTCCAAGTAAGGACATCGGAGACAGAGTCACTAAAAATCGGTTGCCTTATCCAAACTCAACTGGATTTGGAGTGCCAGCTCCTTGCGGAGCACAGGATCAGGTTTACCAACTGTGCTATATTGTACTTTCCCAAGCGCTTAGTGCTGAGCTCTGCACACTGAGCTCAATGACCCCAAGGATTGATTTACTCAATGATATTGGTTCTTTTATTTGAGAATGAACTCAGTGTTTGCTTCCAGGACTAATCTCGGTAGACACCCGACTTGAGACAGGCAGTCTCCTTTTGAACAACTGGGACTGGGAAATAAGCTCCGTTTAGTCATGATCTCTTCCACTTACACCACGACAGGCTTCCTGGACACTTTTCAAGTGCTTCTTTCCGATTTAGGTTTCCACCTTAGGTTTTATCATCTTCACGTAAGTAAATGAAATCAATTTAGAATCTAGTAGTTTGGAGGGACTACTTTGCAAAACTGCAAAAATGGAGAGTGTGTGGAATCATAACTAGATATCTACACATGAAAAACACCAAATTTTAACAGAAAGTTTGACTCCAACACATAGTGCTAAGGATCCAACAACCAACCACCCACACAACTAAAAACCATAAAAGTAATTGACAGGTTCTGTGCTCGTTGTGGGCAGGGAATGCATCTGCTTCTTGTTGTATTCTCCCAAGTGCTTAGTACAGTGCTTTGCACACAGTAAGCGCTCAATAAATACCACTGAATGAAGTGCTGGAAAAGAAGGCAAGATGAACTCCTTAATACTTCTTAAGTATTACATAGTTCTTTGATGACTTGGGAGTTGCATGCTTGGGAAATCCTACATTACACTGTAGCACTCACCATGTCCAATGCCGTGAGCATGAACACAGACTGTTTCTTCTAACCTCACAGAGCACTGTATACAATCGAGTCTTGTTCTGCCTGGTAGACAATACCGAACTGTAAACTCATCCTCTAGACTACAAGCTCCTTGTGGAAAAGGAATGTGTCTGTTTTCTGTTATATTGTACTCTCCCAAGCCCTTAGTACAGTGTTCTGCACACAGTAAGCACTCAATAAATACAACTGAATAAACTAATTCCCTAACCGCACTCTGGCCAAAACACAGTAATGGAACACCCTTCTGTGTCACCCTAATTTGTTCCCTTAATTCATCACTCCTCCAACCCCACAGCACTTATGTGGCTACATAATAAATACCTGTAATTAATTTATATTACTGTCTCTCTCCCCCTCTAGAATTAAATCTTGTTGTGGACAGGGAATGTGTCTGTTTACTGCTTATATTGTTATACTCCCCCAAGCGCTTAGTAAATTGCTTTGCACACAGTAAGCGTTCAGTACATATGATTGAATGAACGAACGAATGAACGGAAGGCATGGCAGAGCATGGCAGAACCACAGAAAGCTGCCACAGGTATGACCCCGTACTCAGCACTCTGGAAATCAACCATCTACAGATGAGACTCCTTCGGGACCAACCCAGAACACTCTGCTCATCCCCTCTGCCCTGACACCCTGGTTAGTGCTCTTCATCGGTTCCAAAAGAACAAGAGTTTTATGTCAAGAAGTCTAGTTGTCCATAGGAAATAATGTACAGTGAGTGCATTAATGCATGCCCAGATCCCCAAAATTGAGGAAAACTATGAATTGTTTTATTTAAAAAAATACATTAATTTTATAAATCTTATAAACAATTTAAATTTTAAAACACTGATAGAGCCAGTAGGGCTACATTCATTCATTAAAAAGTATTTATTGAGCGCTGTATGCAAAGCTCTGTTCTCAGCACTTGGGTCAACAAACAGACCCATTCCCTACCCACAACCAACTACACAGACAGCAATATCAATATGAACCAATACTGAAAGATTACTTTAGATCTAATATGTACCACTAGTGAAACTGCACTAATTTTTTTTTTAGAGGTGACCAATGAAAGGACACACAGCACTTAATTTTCAGAGTGTTACTATGTTTACATCCCAGTCAAGAAAAAGGGACATCATGTTAACAGTTCTGTCATTCCTAAGCTAACTAGAAATGGACTTTATTCATTCCCTCAAGTTAGTCAGTCATAACCCTTCTATGTGTGTGTGAGGCACGATACACCATACCAGGATAACCCTTTTAGCCTTATCTTGCAGTGAGAGTGCTGAAGGATGAGCATTAGCCCAAAAAAGAGCTTCCTAAAAGCTGTGCGCCCGGCAGCAGCTACTAGGATCAACTGCAACCTAACTCCTCCTCCGGACTAATAATCATTCCTGGTGATGGCTACCCACGGTCCCCCCAGGTTCCTGACTCCCCCTCCACACCCTCCGCACCCACCCCCCAGAATCCCTGCAGGGACCAGGTGAGTGGGCCTAAGATGGTGGTGGTATCGAAAGGAAAGGGAAAGGCAGAACGGAGAGGATCGTCTCCTTGGGTCACAGACTCTGACTGGACAATGTGATTGAAAAGTACAAGTTGGTCCTGATTCATCGGTACAGAGGGAGCTATTCTGTCAGTGACTGGTTCCAATTTATGACAAAATCTGATTTTTGAAAATGTCAAGTTGTTCTTGCTGACCCTTTAATTAAGCCACTTCTCGATTTAAAAAAAAAATATCTGCTGGTAGGCAGACCAGACCCTTAGACTTGTAGTGCTCAGCCCAAACCACTATAACAATTACTCTCTAGAAGCCACCTCAAGGCAAAGGAAAAATTTCCAATTTTAACCCCAGGACATCCTGCCCTGATATTTAACCTGATCTATTAGACAGACAAAGATGGCCATAGGAGTAGAGGTCAAACACAACCCTGATTTCCAAATATAAAGCCATGTAGTTAAGGTCTTTGGCAGTACACAGCTACTGAGTGCCTTCTATCAACAATCTAATAAATATTCTTCTTTCCCAACCATGCCCTGAAGAAGTAGCCACTCACCTTATTGTTCTCATGATCTCCGCTTACAGCTATTGGATACATGACATATTTTCCTCCTTGATCTTCATTTGGAACACAATCAGTTCTAATATCAGGATCATGTTCTGCTCCAAAGTTGTGTCCCAATTCATGAGTAGTCACCAAATCAGCTTCCTTAATGAGCAGCAAAAGAAATAACAGTGTTACACAGTAACAAAAGCAAACACTAGTTAAACTCTAGCTCAGGTATTTTCAGCAAAATATTTCAAATGGAAATGATTTCCCTCTAGACCATGAACTTTTAAAAGACACATCAAAAATCTATATTCAGAGTCAACTTTTTTATAGCCAGGTAAATTAAAGCATTAATTCTTCAGATATTTGTTCTGAATTCCAGCTGAACGACTCCACAAACTTTAATAGATCTATTTAAATCGCTGGGAAGAACTTAATACCGAAAACGTAATCTCCTGACCAATCATCAACGCCCCGCAAAATACCAATAAACTAACTGCGGTAATGGTGAAGACCATCTAGTTTCCAAAGATTATACACATATTTTCATGTTTAAAGAGTGAGAGGCCCCAAATTTGCAGCAGTTCAACTGCATCATTTTATCTGCGAAGTTAATGCAAATAAATTATTTTGGCATCAACACATGAGCTCTCTCCCTCCTACCTAACCTCACCAAGCTATTACAATCCATCCCACACACTCATCTCGTCTAATACCAACATACTTGGACTGTGTACCTCAATCTTGTCATCCCCCTTCTCCGTGTTCTCCCTAGGGCCTGGAACTCTTTCCTTGTCACATCTGAGAGTTCGCCACTCTTCCCACCTTCAAATCTCCCAAATTCCATCACCTCCAAGAGGGCTTCCCAGACTAAGTCCCTTATTTTCCTTCTCTGCCCTACCCTCTGTGTCTACTGTGCCCTTGGCTATGTACCCCTTAAGCACTCTGATACTCGCCCACCACCATAGTACTCAGCTACATTAATCTTGTACTCCACTATTTCCCCTATCCAGAATCTCTATTAATGTCTGCCACCCCCACAAACTATAACCTCCCAGTAGACAAGGATTGTGCCTACCAATTCTTCCGTAGTGTACTTTCCCAACCATTTAGTACAGTGCCCTGAACATATTAAGTCCTCAATAAATACCACTGATAGATTCCTCTTCTTAAAAGGAACTATATCAACAGCATGTAAGCAAAGGGAATTACTTGACCATCTGCTAGATATTTTTAAGTCAATGTAAAAGAAAAGTCATGGCCTCAATTTTACCACTGTTGAAAATTAAGTGATTTACAAACTTTAATATCACTGAGAGGAAATCAACAGCTCAGTTATTCATATACCCTCCACTTGTTTCCACTGTGCTTGATTCTGGTTTTTAATTTGAATTCAAACAAAGACTGGTGGCTAGTTAGTACACCCTTAGGGTGTAAAAGTAGATTTAGAACACAAATCAAAAACCAGAACCAAGCATAGTGGGAAGAGAAGTGGAGAGTATACAAATCACTGAAGTGATACTTCCTCTCAGTGATATTAAAGCTTTATTAAAACTTTCAAAGCATTTACGATCCAAGAAACACATTTTTTTAAAGATGTAACTGAAGATACCTTTGTAAGGATGGTTTTGCCATAATTTTTTGTGCTTGTCAAACCGCTGTTCAGATAAATGTGTTTTTTTCCAGATGGGCTATAATAAGCTAGAAGGATAAGAAGAAAAAGAGTCAAATTGCTTATTAAACATAGAGCTCTAGGGAGCTTGTTCTTAAAAGTCAAAATTTCCTCATCTGCTAATGCTATTAATTCTCAAATACTTTTTACATGGTTTTAGTTTGAAACTGCCTTGCACAAAAGTCAATGTCCAAACTCGGAGTCAAATTAAAAATAAAATAATAATAATAATGATGGTATTTATTAAGCGCTTACTATGTGCCAAGCACTGTTCTAAGCACTGGGGTAGATACAAGGTAATCAAGTTGTCCCACGGGGGGCTCACAATCTTCATCCCTATCTTATAGATGAGGGAACTGACACACAGAGAAGTGAAGTGGGCTGACCCAAGGTCACACAGCAGACAAGTTGCGTAGCCGGGATCTCATGCCCTCGGACTCCCAAGCCCGGGCTCTTTCCACTACTCTACGCTGCTTCTCTAATCCCACTTGAGGGATTGTTGTAGGATAAATCCCACCTTATCCTACAACAAGTGTCTCTTGAGAAGAGCGCAGGTTTTAATTAAGTCAAAATGGGTGGACAGAGAACATATCTACCAATGACTTTGTATTGCACTCTCCCAAGCACTTAGTAGAGCACTCAGCACACAGTAAGTGCTCAATACAACTGATTAGGATATAAAGGAGTGCATATACTCTCCTCCAAGTGGGAAAATGGAAGCAAATCCCCATAATCCCAGAACACCGTCAGCCCTCACGTTAGACTTTCCCTTTATCCCTCTTTTGTCCCTTTCCCAGCTCGGGGGACGGTGAGTACTCAGGTGTTTGAGTGACACAGAAGTAGCAGTATTGGAGGAAATAGGGTAAGGAGATCAAAAATTAACCAGAGAAAGCTTCTTGGAAAAGAGGTGATTTCAGAAGTTTTGAAGCAGCGTGGCTTAGTGGAAAAAGCAGGGACTTGGGAGTCAGAGGTCTTGGGTTCAAATCCCGGCCCCACCATTTGTCAGCTGTGTGACCTTGCGTGAGTCACTTCACTTCCCTGTGCCTCAGTTTCCTCATCTGTAAAATGGGGATGAAGACAGTGAGCCCCACGTTGGACAACTTGATTACCTTGTATCTACCCCAGTGCTTAGAACAGTGCTTGGCACATAGTAAGCACTTAAATACCAATATTATTATTAGAATGGCTTAAAAGATGGAGAGAGCAGGAAGTCAGGTGTTTAGGGAGAGAGAGTTCCAGGGAGACAGGCAACTGTGAGCAAGAGGCTGGCGGCGAGAGACGAGAATGAGGCAGAAGGAGAAGGGTGGCTGGACAGGAGAAAAGCATGCGAGCTAGGGTGTCATGGGAGAGGAGTAGGAATAAGTAGTGGGGACAGAGCTGATTGAGTGCTTAAAGCTAACGGTCAGGAGTTTCTGCTTGATGCAGAGGAACAGGCGACTGATGGAGGTTTGGGGGAGTGGGCAAAATGATGCTTTCCTTCTTGTGGGCAGGTTATGTCTCACTTCCAAGATGCCTAGGATAGTGTATGGTACTAAGTGGGTGCTCAACAACTGTTAGTACTAATCTCCCTGGCATAATATGAAGGGACAGATCCCTTTCTATTACAAGGTTAAGCTTCCAATATTCAATACCCCAAGTCTCTGCCCAACTGCTGATATATTATTCCACTTAAACCAAAAGGGAATTTTACCGAAATATTTCCTGTCCTTAACTATGACTACTTTTTCTTTCGATTTCTCTGACGACTTAATATTTAAAAGATTATCTAAAAGATACTTTCAGGTCGAGAGGAGAGCAGTCTGAATAACTGAGGTTGCATTGTGAACATATCAAAATTACTTTCGGTCAGAGCTGAGAAACCTTACCCTTCGGACAAACACCTCCGTGACTGTTTGGCCGCGGAGATCCAACATAAGCTAATCCAAGAGTTCCCATATCAAAGTCTTGGTACGTGAAAAGATGAGCGAGGCAGACTTTAGAAGCTTCCTCGGCTATGTCGAAACTGAATTGCTAAAAAAAAGGATCAAATAATTATTAATTACATTCCAAAATCACACTAAAAGAGATGTGAAGAGTTTCAAGTCAGTGTCCCAAAACAGTTTAATATTATTAGTCACGGTCCAAGTCTCTCCATCACATTCCAGTGCCAATGTGGCCAGACTGCTATCTGGAAGCAGCATGGCCTAGTGGCAAGAACACAGGCTCGGGAGTCAGAGGACGTGAGTTCTGACCCTGGCTCTTCCACTTGTCTGTTGTGACACCTTGTGCAAGTCATTTCGTTTCTCTGTGCCTCAGTTACCTTATCTGTAAAATGGGGATTAAGACTTGAGCCCCATGTGGCACTGGGACTGTGTTCAACCTGATTACCTTCGATCTACCCCAGTGCTTAGAACAGTGCCTGACACACAGTAAGTGCTTAACCAATACCATAATTATTATTATTATTCTTATCCACCTGAGCGTCATCAGGTGGACAAATGAGAAAATGGAAAACCCTGTTGGGTGTTCAGCAGGAAGTTCACAGTAATACAATGGTAGTGTAACAACCTAAATATTAATGTCAAGTACCTGGAAAGGAAGAGGTCTAAAGCCTAGGTGCCCACTCCCTGGGACCACAAGCTCCATTGCCCTGCCAGCTGCTTGAGCTGGTCTCTCAAACCCGCTCATCCCAGGTCTCTGACAATGTCTGACCTGGGAGCTCTTTGAATCCCACCCCCTCTCCAGTCCTCATATCTCCTAGAAGCTCATGGGATCAAAATTAAAAGTAGGCTGGCCTAAAACTATGGCCTAAAGGCAGGAAATTCATCTAATTCTCTAAGGTCACTCTAGTTTTTAAAAGATTTCAGAGTAATTTAGTATCCTTGACCTTCCCTGAAAAAAGTATCCTAATGGCACCTGGTCACTTCCAGGCCCTCCCCTCTTCTAGAAGAGAGATTTGGGAGTCGTACAGTGTGGCCCCACTCCTGGTCCCGGGCCAGAAGTCTGTTCTCGGAATCAGAAGAGCTGGCGTCAGGCCACGATTCTGGCCGGCTGGGGCAGTGCCACCAGTCGTTGAGGTTTCTGCCTGAAGAACCAACCACCTGGGGCCTTCTGCAAGGTGGCCAGACCCAGCAGGAATCCTGAAAAAATGCTGGCAAACGTGGACAATTAAGATTGCAGCAAGCTACCAAGACAACTGCTGTCTTCCCGGTCACTGTGCCATAGCAAATTCTCCACTCCCTGCTACGACTCTGTGCTTTCTTCCACAGAGTAACATTTCTTCCCTTCCCTCAGTTTCTCACGTCCACTGCCCCAATTAGGCCAACTTTTTCATTCTTTTTTGAATCCTCCAAGGCCCCCTCCCCCAATTCTTGCCCCCGAAAAACTTGCCAACTACTACATTTTTTTCTTTAATGGTATTAGCTTTCTTCCACAGAGTAACATTTCTTCCCTTCCCTCAGTTTCTCACGTCCACTGCCCCAATTAGGCCAACTTTTTCATTCTTTTTTGAATCCTCCAAGGCCCCCTCCCCCAATTCTTGCCCCCGAAAAACTTGCCAACTACTACATTTTTTTCTTTAATGGTATTAGTCAAGCACTTAATGTTACTTCTATGAAGACTGGCCTACCTCCAGTAACATCTTCACATCCCAAGCATCCTTCTCTTCACTGGGGTAACTTTTAGCCATATTAAAGTGTTTTTCACCAGGTTTTACCTTTTCAGGCTCCTTCAAAATGCGAATCTATATTTCAAGAAATAATACATTTAGAACACCTTCTGTTAGTCAGTTCATAGTAATACTGAAAGTCCCAAAATATTTTGCAATTATTTCACTTGTCCCAAAAGGGCACTATGCAGAACTAGAAAAGTAGTCTCAGAGGTTTTAATTTAATTTGAACTTAAATTTTATTTCCACAAGAATGGAAATTCCAAATGGGTTTTTACTTTAAGCACATCAAGTGAGAGCTCATTATAAAAATGATATGTTTCCTCTGTACTTGATTTTCAAGTGTCCAGATTTTATTTAGAAAAAACTCAGATAAAAAACTTGGGAGAGAGGTCTTAGGCAAGGCCACTTACTCCAACTAAAATAATTTAGAGAGTCAGAAATATACACTTAAAAAGAACAAAACATTACACCAAACCACCAAAAAAACCAAAACAAAGCAAAAGCCATTCAGCAAACAAGAAAACAGAATGCTTATTCCTTTAAGACAGGCATAGCTATCCTTCGTATTTGAAGGAGACATCACTGACGGTGAATCCCTCTAAGTTAACAGACAATCCCAAAAGTATATCTGGATTGGAAACCAACAAAGGTTTGGATTTCAAACTCCTTCACGTTGAACTCAGGAAAATGTACGTTCCGAAAATAGAGGCCATTTCAAGCAACTACTAGATGGTAAAACTGGACAATCAAACCGGTAAGGTCACACTGAAACATCATCCCTTCAATGTGGATTGCTAAAAAACAACCCTGACAGACCAACCAACAGTATGAGCAATCCAGTCACACTTTTAGAGCAGAGGTCGTTCTTTCTGTTTCTCATTCTATATCTAAAAACTTAAATTAAGCAAATATGCAACACCTAAATCGTGGCTTCAGCTCAATAGTGCAAGCCTTATTTAGAACATGTACCGATGAATACCTGTTCTATCTGGATTCCATAACCTTTAAAACCTGCATTATCCCAGGACGTATTACGGTAGATGTCATCAACTCTGTCAATTAACTCTATCTGTAGGAATAAGGGAAAAACAAAATTCAAGCATTGTACATCTAACCAGAAGAAATCAAAATGCCTGCCCTAAGGCACATGAAAAACATTACAAGATGATGATGTCAAAAATATCAATAAGCTCAACCAACATTTAAATTCACTGACGAGCAATCCACAGTGGATTACTGGAAGAAAAGTAAGGGATGAAGAGGGAGAAAGTTCAGGATGATACACTAGGATGGATGTCAAGAAGGATTATTACAGTGTTCCCCTGTGCATCCTGTTAGCAATGAAGAATGATAATATTAATAATGGTATTTATTAAGCGCTTACTAAGTGCAAAGCACTGTACTAAGTGCTGGGGTAAAAACAATACAATTAGGTCAGACATAGTCCCTGTCCCCTATGGGGTTCACAGTCTAAGGGGGAGGGAGAACAGGCACTGAATCCTCATTTTATAGATGAGGAAACTGGGGCACAGAGCAATGCCCTGCCCAAGGTCACACAACAGACAAGTGACAGAGTTGGGATTAGAACCCAAGGCCTCTACCTTCCAGGCTACTCTCCTACTTTGCCATGCTGATTCCCAGAATATCCCTGGAATCCTGGGTTGGACCACTGTTCTCACTCGGGAATGTTCCAGAGCGTTCCGACAGAGGACGGCTGAACTTTAAACTTTAAGGGAATGGGGCAGGAGGGGGAGTGATTGTGGGAAGTTTTGGGGGAGAAAGTGTAAAAAGTCTGTTTAGTAACTTTCAGAAAATGTACCCAAACTATTAAAATAGATTAGGGAGCAATATATAGAGATATCTTGATATCTCTATATATGCAAACACCTTACTACACATACACACACATGCACACACACACACATAGCCCCCTCCCGCCCGCCCACAAGTGGTACTAAGCCCCTTGGATAAACCACTGTCCTTTGGGTTTCCGTAACAGAGGCTAAGGATCATTTATTTCCTTTTGTGATTTAGAGCATTATTGAGTCTTTACAATGTAAATGAGTTGTTCAGTGATAAACAACCTGAACAATAATAATGATATTGAAGAAAAGTGAGGATGCTTGGCCAATGTTTGCCTCAGAATAAAGGATGACTTGAAATCTATTCCATCCCATGGGTTTCAAAAATAGAACAAATGGAAAGGTTTTACAATGATCTTGTGATCAATTAATTTGAAATTTTTCATCTGGTTATTTGGAAGTGTTTTTGAAAATATATAGCAATAATAAGAATTATGTTCTTCAATTTAACTGAAACAAATATATGTATTAAAAATCTGAAAAGAACATTAGGGATATATTGTTCATTACAGAGAGAGAGGTGCCGGAAAAGCAATCAAAGTAGGCTGAGAGTGCTTTCAGGCAAAAAGGTTTGGAGCCACTCTCTTCCACTACACTGAGTGCTGTTTCCACAATAAAGTCCTAAAATTGACCATCCTCTCCCTTGAGGCTAGGGAATATGTCTATCAACTCGATTACACTGTACCCTCCCAAGCACTTAGTACAGTCCTCTGCGCATAGAAAGAGCAATGGTCTCCAACCGATAATTATTTAGAAGGAGCGAACTGAAACTGCACAAATAATTTCAGACAAGTTTCAATCCCGGCCTAAGATTTGTGTTTAAATAATTTAATGCCAGCTGAGCAACTGAGAAGCACAATTTTAAAATGAGGCCTCTCACTAAACAGACACCTGGAGGAACGGGGAGCAAACAAAGGAGCAGTCCCCTGTGATAAAAAAACAAATAACCCCCACCCTGGAAAAAAGCAAAAAAACCCAAACAAAACAAAAAACCCAGCAACCCTAAGGAGACAGGTGATACGCTTCCTAGTAAAACAGTGACATGATCCAAGAATTTAAGTAACTTGGTATTTCACTACCACGATCCCCATCACCCACATCAGCGATCGATTCACTGGTCATTAAATGAACACTGTAACAATAAGTGGGAGAGAACAGGGAGGGCAATGGAGCAATGACTGTATCCTTGCTGGGCCGAGCCACCAGTAAATGATTAGCATGCTCTGTACATTAAGCTCTCTGAAAAACATTAAAAACTGCAGCTAATGCCAAGTTTACTAGGGTGACTGAAGTCAATTCTAATAAAGTGTCAATGAAAACAAGTCTTGAGAATTTGAAGATTTCCAAGGTGATAAAATGGAAAGGTCATTTAATTTTTAATTACTATATTTAATTTGGCTTCCATATCTATCATCCCCTTACAGTTCAGGTTTCACTGTAGTACCAAACATATTTATTATCTTTAGCTGTATTCCAACTCTATAACATTTTCTCACCCCATCTTTCAATATCATGTCCACTCTGCGAATAAGCAGCCACATTTACATAAATATAGTATAGATGGAAAAAAAATCGTCCCCTCTGTGCCCCTAAAAGTACAATTAGGATGAAAACTGTTCAGACCCCAAAGTAGAGGGGAAACATACGCCATCAGCAGAGTCATCGTCGAACAGTCCTTGCACACAGTTAAGACAATAAGGCAGATGATCTTCAGCTGGTCTGCTGAAAGAAGGCACTGCCTACTGAACTTGAAAAGCACAACAAATTCCGAAATTCAGTTAATTTAATATCATCTTACATTAGAGCGTGGCTAATTATATTTTAAAGGGGTAGAAGCAGGGCTCTCTTTAAAATCGTAAATGCTTCTCGGTGATCGATCCTTTAAGTATTAAAAACAATACAGTTTTCTGTAATAGTTCTTTCATAGCTTTCAGATTACAGCAGCCTCTCTCAGTAATGGAGTTTGTCTGCTTACAAGAATGTTTCTCACAGCCAATTATCTACTGTCGAATACTTACTAAGTAATTTGTAGTTGTGCTCTCTTCCCCTCTACCCATGTACTTGTAAAAACGATGGTCTGCAACTACCAACAACTTGCATGTATTCTTCAGAGGATCCGGAACAGCTCTCTTCTCCCGATGCACATGCACTAATATGAATTTTTAAGCACTATTAAATCAAATGCATTCAGAACAATAAATCCTCGACAATTACATTTTAAATCTGAAATAGACTATTTGTTTTAAAAGCAAGTATTATTTACGCTTAGAGGAACTTAGCTTACTTGTACAGGGAAATAGGAGAGCTGGGATGTAAAACAGTTTCATAAATACTAAACTGTAAGACAATTCGTAAAGAAATGTAAACACACTTTTTTACTCTAGAAAATGATCTGCACAATAACTAGACATGAGGCCCCCATCTTTTTTGAGAACCATTTTGTAAATCAAATGGGCATATTTCAAACCACAGTTCAATCAAACTACGATTAGACAGAATGCCATGATGGGTCACATGAAACACTGTGAAATGTGTTTTACTCTAATGTGGTAACTGGAAAAGGTTTCATTAAGCAAGTGAGGGGACAGGATGGAGGTGGAGTTGGGAGTAGAAGAAAGTAGGGAGGTGAGGTATTTTTTTAATGGAAAACATTGATAGGTTGATTTGTGCTCAGAGCAGGGTAGAGGTGGAGGATACCTACGTCCAGCATCTCACTAGCTCTCCTTTCTCTGCTCTGACCATAAGCTGCCCACTACCATTTTCACAAGAAGAAATTCAGTTCTCAGTACATCTTTGTTGGATATCCCTGCCTTGTAACATTGTAACAACCCCCTTCACCCTCCGCCCCACTCAACACACACACACACTCTTTCTCTTTAAATAAATAAAATAAAAATCACAGTAACTCTCTTTGTGGGCAGGGAACATGTCTACCAACTCGGTTACATTGTACCCTCCCAAGCACTTGGTACAGTCCGCTGCACACAGTAATCCCCAGGGAACCAAAAAGTTCTGCAGGCAGGAAATATCAATATTTTCTAAAATGCTTTGCATTTCCCCCTCTAGAGTGTGAGCTCACTGTGGGCAGGGAATGTGCCTGTTAATTGCTATACTGTACTCCCCTAAGTGCATACAGTAAGCGCTCAATACGATTTAATGAATGAATGAGAGCACTGTACTAAGTACTTGGAAAGTACAATTTGGCAACAAATGGAGACAGTCCCTACCCAACAACGGGCTTACAGTCTAGAAGGGGTCATTAGAGAGAATGCAGCCGCCACCGCCATCACCGACACCATCGCCACAGAGTGGCCTACTGCAAAAAGCATGGGCCTGGGCATCAGAGGACCTGGGTTCCAATCCCAGTCCTGCCAACTGCGTTGCCAAATGCTAGCTGTGTGTTCTTGGGAAAGTCACTTAACTTTTCTGTGCCTGTTTCCTCAATTGTAAAATGGGGATTCAGTACCTGTTCTCCCCCTCCCCCAACTTAAGATTGTGAGCTCCATGAGGGAAAGGGATGGTGACTGACCTACCCCAGCGCTCAGAACAATATTTGACACATAGTAGGCACTCAAGAAGGACCATCAAGCAAACAATCACTACCACCACCACCAGGGTGGATGTCAGAGGCCAACTTCCAAGCATTTCTGGCTGTCCAGAATACAGCCGCTTTGCATCAACGACCACCAGGCAGGCCCAAATAGAGCTCAGGTCCCTACAATGACCTTCAAGAGGGATCTTGGATTGTTTCCGATCATTTTTCCAATGCACTCAGATACAGAAGCTCTTCAAAGGAGTATTAGGAAATAATACTCGAAGGACTTTTCCCACAAAGGGCATGGCCCGACACAGCCCTAATTTGGAAAGAACCCAAGACTTCCGATGGCAAATATAGGGTCCAGGAGTTAACATTAACTGTCAAGAAACTGGTATCGCTACCCTCTTTCACTGAACCTTAAGCAAGACACTTTCTCCAAAATCACATGCTAATAACAATAGTGTTGGTATTTGTTAAGCGCTTACTATGTGCCAAGCACTGTTCTAAGGAATGGGGTAGATATAAGGTAATCACATTGTCCCATGTGGGGCTCACGGTCTTCATCCCCATTTTACAGATGAGGTCAATGAGGCCCAGAGAAGTTAAGTGACACGCCCAAGGTCACAGAGCTGACAAGTGGTGGAGCTGGGATTAGACCCCACGATCACAGATTCTTTCCACTGAGCCACATGATGAGTCTCCTTATCATGTAGAAAGCAATTAATATTAGGCTGACCCAAACACAAAGACCAGATATATATATGCAAATTATTAAGTATTTTTGGCAGGAACTGCATGCACACACCCGTGCGCGCACACACACCCACACACTCTACCCTCATGCGCCACCCCCCCCCCCCCCCCAAAAAAAACACTTTCCATCAGAAATATCTGAAATAACTAACTTAGGACAAAGTCCATTTTGTGCAAGGTACAGGCATCATCTACTGCTATGTAACCTCGACATAATATTATGACCTCAATTGATCACTGATATTGAGTACATACTCTGTGCAGAGCATTGTGCTAAGTGCTCAGGAGAGTTCAATACAGCTGAGTTGGTAGACGTATTCCCTGCCGCAAGGAGCTTACAATCTACAGGGTCATACAGACATCCAAATAAATAACAGATACATATAGAGAAGTGTTATGGGGCTGAGGGTGGGATGGATATCCAGTGCTTAAAGTGTACAGGCCCAATTGCATAGGTGACATAGAAGTCTATTCAACATCTGCAAGACAATTTTCCTTTAAATCTCTTCAGTGTCAAGAGGTCACTCCATAAAAATTTGCAGAAAAAAGAAGACTGCAACAATTTCATTATAATAGAAAAAAGGTTTTCCAACATTTAACTGACTTTACATTCAAAGGGATATTTACAGATTGGAAACACTGATAACTTGAGAAAAATAAGATTTTACCAGTTAAATCAAACTTCTAGCACACTTCTAAAAAGACTGATAACGTGAAAAAATGTCTAAGAACTAGTCCAAAAGGTGAGAATGACAGATGGAAAGCAGATGTCAGAGTTCCCTGAAGAGAATCTACTGCAATTGGAGTCAAGAAACATATGGAAACAGAGCCCCGTGGGCTCCGTGATTAATCAATGGTATTTATCCCAACTGCCAACTTGGAGACACACACACACACACACACACACACACACACACACACACGATATCATCTCTAGTCACCATATAGTCTCTACCCTCACCAACTCTGAAATCCCTCTATACCCAAACACAACCTCCTCACCTGCCTTCTCTCCCACACACCCCCTTTCCCGCAAATCTGGCCTGTTCCTTGAAAGAGAACTCTGATTTTTAGGACCTTCAAGTCATGACGCATTTAATCTTCATACTCAAACTAACTGCCCATGGCGACCAAATTGAGGCCCTCAACATCACCAACTCTCCTGAACTAAACTCACTCGCTCCCCTATCCCTTCATCGATCTCATATCACTAATCCACAGCTATGGATCACTGCCACAGTACACTTTTTCTCTTCTGTGCATGAGCTGTCGAGCGCAGCGGGCGGAAATCCAGGTATCAGGGCAACCTTGTCCGTCTCAAACTCATCCTAGCCTGCTTTAGCTCTGCCCTCTCCTCCACCCAGCAACACTGTTTCTCCATCCTTGACTGCCATGCCCATGTCATTGCCAGTGGTCTCAGACGTTTGACTCTCTCCTCAAACCCCTGGTACTGTACAATGACCTGGCCATGTCCCTTAATCGATAAAACTGAAACGATCAGGGTCATTTCCCTAAAACCTCCCCTGCTCCTCTCTGGTCCCTCCCTTCTACTCCTCGTTCTTCATCTCTTCCATCTTTCCCAGCAGTATCTCAAAATCTTCCTGCCTTCCTCTCAAAATCTGCCCCCTTCATCTGTACCTCTGATGTCATCCCTTCAAGCCTTATCAAAATCCTTGCCCCTCCCTTCTTCCCTGACTACTATCTTCACTCTTTATTTTCTGATGGCTTCTTCCCCCCATTGCTTTTATATATGTCCATGTAAACCCTCTTTCGACCACGTCGCCTTTCAGTTATTGCCCCATCTACCTCCCATTATTCCTCTCCAAACTTCTAATCCGGGCACTGCCACTTGTCTGCTGTGTGACCTTGGGCAAGTCAATTAACTTCTCTGTACCTCAGTTACCTCATCCATAAAATGGGGATTCAGACTGTGAGCCCTAAAGGGGACATGGACTATGTCCAACCTGATTTGCTTGTATCTACCTGGCGCTTGGTACGGAGCCTGGCACATAGTAAGCTCTTTAACAAACACCAGTTAAAAATAATTCTCCCCTTGACCCTCTTCAATCTGGCTTCTGCCCCACCTCACTCCACCAAAACTACCCTCTCAAATGTCAATTATCTCCTCCTTGCCAAATCCAACGGCCTCGAATTCGCAGCCGCGAATAGATACTGTGGACCACCTCCTTTCGCCTGGAACTGGTTTCGCTGACACTGTCCTCTCCTGGTTCTCTCCCTCTCTGGCTGCTCCTTCTCAGTCTCTTTCGCAGGCTCCTTCTCCACCTCCAACCCTGCAACAAGCTCACTATGGGCAGGGAACATGTCTAATAACTCTATAATATTGTGCTCCCCCACGCACTTACTACTACAGCACTCTGCACACAGTAAGCACTCAAACTCAAGTGACTGACTGACTGTGGGAGACTCTCTCTGCACCCACTTCCTTGGAGAACTCATTCCCTCCCATTACTTCAACTACCCCCCACCACCACCACCACACTGGATGACTCCCAAATCTACAGCTCCAGCCCTTATCTTCCTCCTCCTTTGCAGGCTCATATTTCCTCCTGCCTTCAGGACATCTCTACTTAACATGTCCAAAACAGAACTCATCTCCCCACCCAAACCCAGTTCTCCTTGTGACTTTCCCAGGAGTGTAGTTAACACCACCATGATTCCTGTCTCAGAACCCATAATCTTGGCAGCAACTTCGACTCAGCTCCCTGATCTAACCCACACATTCAATCCATCACCAAATCCTGTCGCTTCTACCTTTACCTTCACAACATGACTAAAATCCTCCCCTTCTTTTCATCCAAACTACTACTATCTTGATCCGTGCACTTATTCTATCCACCTTGATTACTGCATCAGCTCCTCGCTGATCTCCCTGCCTCTCCCCATTCCAGTCTGTACTTCACTCCACTGCCCGTTCACTGATTTCTTACCATCCAGCATGCTCACTTCATTCCTGTAACACCAACCTACTCACTGTACCTCGATCTTGTCACCAACCCCTCACCCACATCCTGCCTCTGGCCTGGAATTCCCTCCCCCTTCACATTCAACAGACCATCACTCTCCCCACCTTCAAAACCTATTGAAGGTGCATCTTCTCCAAAAGGTCTTTCATAAGCCCTCTTTTCCTTTTCTTCCACTCCCTTCTGTGTCATCCTGACATCCTTTTATTTATCCCTGCTCCCAGCCCCACAGCATTTATGTTTATAACTGTAATTTTATTTATGTTAATGCCTCTCTCCCTCTCTACACTTTAAGCTCTTTGTGGGCGGGTAACATGTCCATTATAGCGATATACTGTACTCCCCCAAGCTCTTACTACAGTGCTCTGCACCCAGTGAGCACTCAATAAATACGAATGACCGAACGACGACTGCTTTCTGAATTGCTCTTTGCCAAGTATCTTTAAGTGAGTTTATTCAGCTGTTGAGTCCTCAATCAGCTACTTTTCCTTGCTCATCTCCTACCTCCACCCACCGGCAAACGTCGCTCTTCAAACACCAATCTCGTCACTGTATCTCGACCTTGCCTATCTCACTGCCGACCCCTTGCATGCATCCAAGAACTCCCTCTCCCTTCATATCAGATGCTCCACCACTTTCCCCACCTTCCCAGCCAGCCTAAAATCATATCTCCTCCAAAAGGCCTTCCCCCACTAAGCCCTAATTTTCCCTACTCGCTCCCGCTTCGGTGCTGCCTAAGCACTTGAATCTGTACCACTTAAACATAGGATACTGACTCCACCCATAGCCCCACAACATTGATGTACCTAGCTTTATAGACTGCCATTTTTCTTATCTGCATTTACTTCAACATCTATCTCCCTTTCTAGACTACAATCTCTTTCGTGGGCAGGTTCCACCAACTCTATTGTATTGTATTCTCCCAAGCACTTAGTACAGTGTTTGGCACTCCTCTAGACTGTAAGCCTGTTGTGGGTAAGGAATGTATCTGTTTATTGTTACACTGTACTCTCCCAAGTGCTCAGTACAGTGCTCTGCCCACAGTAAGCACTCAAATATGATTGACTGAACACAAAAAGTGCTCAATTAATACCACTGATAGATGGATTAGGTATTTGGTAAACATTTTTCACCAATGATTTTTACTTTTTCTTGCTAACCTCTAAGTCCACTTTATTTTTTCATTTTTACTAGCATTTCCAACATTTCTTATGACAGGCACATGAAATAATTCCGGAACTCTTGACCCCAACTTCTTTTTTTCAGGTCAAGAGAACTCCGCAAAATCTTTTTAAATATCCAAGTCTCAGTGAGTATTCAGAAATACACCTCTCATATTATTCATTTCGATGAACCTGTAATTTCCCCCAAGTACTTAGTACAGTGCTCTGCACACAGTAAGCACTTGAAAAAATATGACTGAATGAATGAATGAAGCTCCAGCTGGCCTCTTTGCCACCTGACCATGGTGGCTTGCAGACCAGGAAACAAGTTACCCTGCCCTCACTCCATCAAAACTTTAATCAATGGTATACATTGAGCGCTTTCTGTGTGCAGAGTACTGTACTAAGTGCTTGGGAGTGTACAATATCACAATCTAACAGACCCAATCCCTGCCCACAGTGAGCTTCCAGTCTAGAGGATAAGACTTACCATCAGTCCATCCTCCAGCTGAAAAAGAGCGAGAATCATCCAGTGAGCGTGACACCTTCTTGACCTTTAGAGCACTGGAAAGGAGCAGCCCAACCGGACCCAGGACTTCACCACATCCTTCCTCATCTCACCCCAAGCAACCTCTACTGTAACTGTGGTGAATTTTGGACTCAAAGTCTCGAGGTGCTTAAAACCACTCTAGCCACAGAACCCTATTGTTCATTTTATATTTAGCTTTGTCCCCATCTTCTACGTTGTTTTGATGTTTTCATGGTTTCCTCTTTCCGTCTATGGCTATTGCAGGCTTCCCCTCCCCTCCGAAGGAGCCCACTTCATGAAGGTGAAGAGCTGGACTTCCTGACTTGTTCTCTGGTGGTCATTCAAGGTAGGTAGAGATAGCGAGGAAGGGAAAAGGAAGGTGGGGTGGCATGTGGGGGGGGGGGGGAGAGAGAGAGAGGAGAGAGAGAATCCACATGTTGTTAGTAGATGAAGAAACTCACTCCTATAGGTCCCCTCCCTGAGGGAAAGCTCCCAAGATGAACTACCAGAGACTTGGCTGGGGAAAATGCCCATTTTGCACGAGTGAGATTTGGGAAGCAGCCTTGGAGGGAGAGGTGGCAGGAGAAGAGTTGTCCCTGCTGAGGTCCAGAGGATAGGATCCCAGAAGAGTGAGGCCCCTACCCACGTGGAGCTGAAGCAGATTTATCCTGACATCAGAAACTTCTAAAGAAAGAATCCAGAGTGTGTCAAGTGAAAACTGGGGATTTCCTGGGGGGCGGGGAGGGGGGAAGAGGAATGGACCAGAAGAGTACGTACAGCACAACATTTACAGGAAAGCAGCAGAAAAGGTACTGGGAAAGGGGAGATGCATTAGAGGAAAGGAACAGCGATTCTGGATCACACATCTTCATTAACTTCATTGAATTAACCTTACTTTCTATTCACCAATCACAATCCCACCAGGAGCGCCAACCTTTGTGTCTGCCCGCAGTACACTCTTGGTAGCTTCAGGTGCCGGGGGGGCAAGGTGGCCCGGGGAGCCGACGGAAGGGAGGGGAGACTGGATTCCTTTGCAGGCAACCTCAGGAAGGAGGACGGCTGACTGGGCCCCCAATGATTCCCTTGCTGCTTGGGGGCCTGAGGGCTTATCTGAGAGACAAGGGGTGGTGGTAGCACCAAGGGGGTACAGAAGTAGGTTCTGCAATGGCAGGGAGCCCCCACCTTGCCTATCCCTGCAAGGAAAAGACTGGATAGCTTTAGGAACCAGTGGCCTTGACTGGGTGTCTCAGGCTTTCCGCAGTGGCTCCAGAGGCTATTTCGTCCAGGATGAAGGGCTGAGTAGAGCCCGACATGCCTCATGCTCACCCCAGGACAAGATCTGAGAATTTCCAGAGCTGAAAAGACCCAGAAGGTTGGCTTTCTAACCTGATAGCTCTTAGAAACCTATCTCTTCCCCGTCTTCATTGCCCCTAAAATCCTCACCCACCTTTCGCCCACAAACTCCTTTTGAAAAGTTGGCTCCTCCGTTCCCTGCACTGTTTCCATCCCTATTTTTTGACTGGGAGACCACTGGGGACCAGAGACCTTATTCGTGTATATTTTTTTCCTCAGAGCTAAGTACAGTGCTTTGAACACAGTAAGGCTTATTAACTATTACTACTATATTACCTTAGATGCAAACACTGAAATATTTAATTTGTGATATGAAAAAAAAAATTCTCACCTCTATTTAGCTCTCGGTCTTCTAGGCCTTTAGGTAGCAGCTCTTCCTCCTCAATATTCAAATAACCACACACTTTTGGAGATTGCAAACGTGAAACATTCTTGATATCTTCAGACCTATAAACCAACATTCTCTTGTCCCAAGTATTATTAATGAATCTCCAAAGTGGCTAAAAACAAAATACAACCCGTAATGTGTAAGTATGGACACTTACATTTATTAAACATAAGAATTCCCTCTAAATTGCATAAAGGGAGTAATAATATATCATGTCCATTCAGTACAAGAAAAACACTGGGTGTGTAAAGGACAGATTTTCATGCCAAGTTTTTGTTATTTATATTAATTTTTATAATCAGTTCTGGTGGGAAAACACACAGTAGGTTCCAGCTCCATGCTCACAGATCAGGCTTTTCAAACCAGGCACTGGCTTTTCATTGCCGGTTCAGTTCAAAAGGAGGGTATCTGATACATCCCAGAGGGCAACTTTGGAAACATTGTCCTGGGATCTGTGTCCCTTTTATGACTATCCATCCCTGTCACACTCCTGTGGCCCTCATACTTTCCTCACTACACGAATAGCAATCTAAAGGAGAACCAGCATTCTGGTTGGAGTTCAGAATCCCTAATGGGAGAGCAGAGAGTAATGTCTGGGTCGAAGTAGCACAGCACAGGGAAAAAAGCATGGGACAAGGAGTCAGGAGACCCAAGTTCTAGTCCCAGCTCTACCATAAGTCCGCTCTGTGACTTTCGGCAAGTCACTCCACCAGAGCTCTGTAGTTTGGAAAGCATCAGACCTCTTCCGGTTTCTACCACGTAGCATGTGTGATGTGGAATCATCCTAGTACTTTATCAGGACGTGGCCATCAGAGAGCAAAGGACTGGAACGGACCTCCATAAAACACCTAGTACATCAAAAACATCTTTCTCCTTCCCACTAGTCCTGCTTGGGGCAGATAGTAGGAAATCCCAGTTGACATGCTTCCTTGGATATAGACGTTCTAGGTTCAAATCAACTCCTACTTGATATTTCTCAATAATTTCTTTTGGGGGGGGATTATTTTATGAATGCTACAACTTCCTCAGAAATTATATACTTACTACAGGTGAAATAAAATGACTTACAAAGTTTGATACTGAAATTTGCATACATTTATGAAGCTAGGCATAATTTACTTCTACTATACAGAATAGTCAATCATTCATTTGAGACTCCTGAATGTGACAACTATGATCTAGGGGAGAGGATCAAAGCAAAACAAAACAAATCAAAGAACTACGATTTTCATCATAAATCTTTGCAGTTCTTTGGGAGTTAAAATATTGAGAAGCAGCATGGCTTAGTGGATAGAGCACAGTCAGGGCTGGCAGTCAGAAGGACCTGGGTTCTAAATTTGGTTCCTCCACTTGTCTGCTGTGTGACCTTGGGCAAGTTACTTAACTTCTCTGTGCCTCTGTTACCTCATCTGTAAAATGAGGATTAAGATTGTGAGCCCTGTGTGGGACAAGGTTGTGTCCCACCCAATTACCTTGTGTCTTCCCCAGAGCTTGGTGCAGCGCTTAACAAACACCACAATTATTATATGCATTTTTTAATCTCTAAAATCAGACACTTAGGTATTTAGCAATTAAACAAGTCATTTATTTTTAAATTAAGATCTAAAAAGATAGACATATTACATAGCGAAATATTAATTATAGAAATTTACCATGATAAACACGCTGGGATTAAAAATGGAAAAAAGGGACAGGCCAAATGTAGAAATCTGAAAATAGGAACTTTAGCCACTTTTGCTATTAACGAGATTATGTGGAGCAACGACTACATTTAGATCATTTCACTTTCCTCCAGGCCAAGAAGCAGGCTGGTCTAGTGAAAAGAACTTGGGACTGGGAGACGGCAGACTTGTGTTTTCGACCTAGTTTTGTCAATTAGCTGTGGAGTGACCTTAAGCAAGTCACAGAACCGCTCCTCTCTAAAATGGGGAGAAAATACCTGCTTTCCCTCCATTAGACTGGGAGTCACGTATGGGACAGAGACTGTATCTAATCTCATTATCCTGTCTCCACTCCAAGATAAACCTAAGTCCTTGGGACATAGTAAGTGCTTAATAAATACTGTGATAATAATTGGGTCAGGGCTCCAGGAAGGGAGGAGGAGGAGAATCTTGATTCTATTTATTGCTATTGTTCTTGTCTGTCCGTCTCCCCCGATTAGACTGTAAGCCCGTCAAAGGGCAGGGACTGTTTCTATCTGTTACCGATTTGTACATTCCAAGCGCTTAGTACAGTGCTCTGCCCATAGTAAGCACTCAATAAATACTACTGGATGAATGAATCCGGGGAAGAGGTGACAGACCCATGAGAGAAAACGATTGGGAACGGGCAGTCAGCCCTTTGAGGCTGGGACCAAAGTATACTGTCTCAGGTTGGAGTGCCAGTTCCAGATGGGCTCCTTGGACCTGGACCACTTGCTAGGCAGAGGGCCAAGTACCGGGCGCTAGCTGTAGGGACCAGCAGGGGTAATTTAAACCCCTGCCCACCCTGGCAGGGGATGAGCAGGTCCCCTTCCTGGCCCTGTGGGCCAATAGGTCCACTTTTGGCTTGCCCATCCTTCCCGCTGCCCCCTGCCCATCTAGCTCCATGAGGCAGGAAGGCTGGTAACAGCAGCCTTTCTTGATCAAAGAGGTATTACCTTTGCCTCCATAATGCTAACCTCACAAGGATAATGGCTCTCCTAGACCCTATGGAGTACCTGTGGTAGCTTATCGGTTTGCAAACAGATTTCAACAAGTTCTTCATAATTCCCAAAATCTTAAAAAGCTAAGCTAAGAAATGTTCCACAAGTCTATATATCAAAGTTTCCTGACACGGTAACCAGAAAGTGATAGCGCAGTGGTTTTTATGCCACTAGACTTAGATGTGCGACTAACTATAGTTCCAGTTTTCTCCACCGAGTCTTCTGTCATTGATCACAACCAATAACACTTTTGCTTCCCTAAAACAAACCATCTGATCTGATCACTTTCTGTCTAATCCAGCATCAGGCCCACAGTGAGCACTTAACAAATGCCGTAATTAACACTTCTCTGTTGTTGAGGTACGTTACAGATTTATCATATATGCCTTGCAACTATAGATCGAGTGTGTGTGCTGGTGCCCACATTTAAGTGCATAAATGGCTGCCAGAACACAGACTTCTTACAGCAGCTAAGCTTCAACAGATCTGACTTTTGGCAATCTTCTCCATTATGAACCTGCTATAGGTGAAGTAAAGGTAGGAAGGAGGGATGAGAAATTCATCTTTTTTTTAACCCCTCCAAGAAGCTGGTGTGGAGAGAAGGAAGGAGGAGAAGAGCAAGGAGGGAAAGGAAAAAAATGGATAGAGCAGGACAGAGAAATGGAGAGAGAAAAGGGGAGTAGGGAGAGAGGAAGAAAAGGAGGAAGGGGCAGAGAAAGGAGACTGAAGGAAGAAGAATGTCATCAAGAGCAGGAAATGGATGTCTGAATTTTGGTGGCAGGAAAAGAGAGGAAAGAAAGAGATGAGGGAGAAAGAGATGGAAGAGACCTCTTTTTCTGTCAAGTTACATCTGATAGCCACATTAGAGCTTATAAAACAGCATATACCTCATACAGGTAAGCCTAGATGTGCACAATACGGTACAAAATGCCCTTGTAAATGATTTCTTTTGCCTTACAATTTTCTGGACAAAGATCCCACTATTATTTTTCAAATATATGACTGGGGTTGGTGGGCACAGAAAAATTGGTATCCATTTTTTATGTGCATTTTTGTTACTGAAATACAGAAAGCACTGCAAAATACAAACACTAGCAACATTTACCTCTATGTTATATTCTTCCCCGTCAGTGTTGATTCTTACTGTGAAGTCACCATCACCTATATGTGCCAGAACCCTGGAATCATGCTCACCTTTGAAATTAAAGACAAAAACAAAATTATATATAAATAATGAACTCTCTTATAGAAAAGACCCAGGTATCATTTTATGTTCTAACAGAAGTTTATTTTTCTACCATAATAGTTTGAAAGCTCTAGCTCTTATGATCTGGGGCATGACAGAAATGACACCTCAGCCTAAACGGGTTTCTCATCTGTAACAGCCTCCTTGCTGACCTCCCTGCCTCCTGTCTCTCCCCACTCTAGTCCATACTTCACTCTACATTTTTCTACAAAAACGCTCAGGCCATGTTTCCCCACTCCTCAAGAAACTCCAGTGGTTGTCCATCTACCTCCACATCAAACAAAAACTCCCCACCACTGGCTTTAAAGTACTCAATAACGTTGCCCCCTCCTACCTCTCCTCGTTACCCTCCTTCTACAATCCAGCTCACACACTTCACTCCTCTAATGCTAACCTTCTCATTGTACCTCGATCTTGTCCATCTCGCCAAAGACCTCTGGCCCGCATCCTGCCACATATTGTGTGTCTGGAATACCCTCCCTCCTCAGATCCTACAGACAATCGCTCTCTCCCCCTTCAGAGCCTTACTGGAGGCCCATCTCCTCCAAGAGGCCTTCCCTAAGCCCTCCTTTCCTCATCTCCCTCTCCCTTGTGCATCACCCTGACTTGCTCCCTTCATTCATCACCGCTCTCAGATCAACGGCACTTACGTACATATCTATAATTTATTTATTTAAATTAATGTCTGCACCCCCCCAGATTGAAAGCTCACTGTGGGTAGAGAATGTGTCTGTTTATTGTTGCATTATAATCTGCAAACAGTAAGCGCTCAATAAATTTGATTGATTGAATGAACATATCAAAAGCTACAGGTGGCCCATGGCTCCTCGGCAAGCTATACAGTAGATTAGAGTGACTTATGAATGGGCACGGGGAGGTGGGGAGGATAACAGGGAGGGTAATACATGAAGTGGGAGGGGGAGAAGGGGCTTGACCACAGCACCAGCAGTACTGAATCTCTATTACACTTAAACCATTATTATGGATTAAACATTAAAGTGTTTTGCATTGTGACCCCGTTTGTAGATGCACAAGAGATGTCTGTAACCCAAATATAATGTTATCCTCTTTGAAAAGAAATTCATTTTAAATAGGATTTTTAATAAAGGGAATTATGGATAGGCAGGTAATCCCTAAGGTTCAGTTAAAAAGCTGTCAATCTAGTATCTCTCTAGGTGCCACATCCACAGAAAATTTAGAAGCAGCATGACAGAGTGGACAGAGCATGGACCTGGGAGCCAGAAGGTCATGGGTTCTAATCCCGGCTCCACCATTCGGCTGCTGTGGGAACTTGGGCAAGTCCCTTCACTCCTCTGTGCCTCAATTACCTCATTTGTAAAATTGGGGACTGGGACTCTGAGTCCCACGTGGGACAGGGACTGTGTCCAACCTAATTTGCTTTTATCCACCCCAGCGCTCAGTACAGTGCCTGGCACACAGTAAGCGCTTAACAAATACCACAATCATTATCGTAAAATATTACTCTCCTCAAATGAAGTGAAGAAATTTCTATAAAACACACCCATAAAGTAGCAAAGTGAATGAACTGAAAAACCCAGATTCAGTTCTCTAAAGCCCTCGGGCGGACTTACTCCATACTAACCAACTACGTGTCCGGTGAAGAAGTCTTGCCTTTTTACAGGATATTCGGTCTCTTTTTCTCCATCCACTACCAACACTTTGAAATTTTGCGAAAAACGTTCAGCATTTGATGTTAGGTATAATTTAAAGTGCCTGAAAAAGAGTTTTGGATAAGTAAGCCAATATTAAGATACGAGCAGAACGCATTCCTTTCCTTTGCCCTTGGCAAGTCCCAGAGCAGGCCCCCTTTCAGAATGGAGCAACACACCAGAGAGCAGGCAGCAGGCCACGCACAGCAGCGGCCTCCAGATAGCCGCCTCCAGGTCCGGCGATGGAGACTCTCCCCCTCCACTGGAACACCATCCTTCCAGCATCTATGGGAGCCTCTCTGCTCACTCTGGATTGTTCTCCATCCAGAACACCCAGGCCTATAACTGACTGCACACCTATTCCACTTCTAGCATTAAAGGAACAGGAAGCCTTATTTTGGTTTCCCAACTTTAAAAGGAGTGGTGTATGTAGGACTTTCTGCCCCCTCAGCTCACTGCCTCCTGTCTCTGAATGTGCTCCTGCTCACCCTCACTGCTGCTGATTTAATCCCTACAGGCTCCTAAAGGGAGGGAGAGGGAAGAAGGGAGGGAGTGGGTGCATGGAGCCTGGACATCTGGGGATGGCAACTGGCAAGAAGGCTGCTGCAGTAGACTAGATGAGAAGCAGCATGGCCTAGTGGAAAGAGCTCAGGCCTGGGAGTCAAAAGACCTGCATTCTAATTCTGGCTCCGCCACCTGTCGGCTGAGTGACCTTGAACAAGTCACTTAACTTCTCTGTCTCAGTGACCTCATCTGTAAAATGGGGCTTAAGACTGTGAGCCCTATGTGGAACAGAGACTATGTCCAATGCAATTATCTTATACCTACCCCAGCACTTAGTAAAGTGTCTGGCATAGTAAGCACTTAAATACCACTTCAAAAAAAAAGATGGGATATTCGCTTATTAAATCAATATTTCTACTACGCTTATAATTCTCAATTCCAATACTCATTTATTTTTTAATTACTTTAGAAGATAAATGAACCAGATGAAAATGCCATTATGAATCTGTGGTGGATTGCAAAATAACCATGCTTAAGAATTAACTTTATCATTGCTGTTTTTGCGATCAATCGTATTTACTGAGCACTTACTACGTACAGAGCACTGTACTAATGCTTGGGAGAGTGTAATACAACAGAATTAGCAGACACATTCCCTACCCATAACAAGCTTATAGTTTGGGGCGGGGAGGGAGGCGGGGAAGAAATGTAAAGCAAAGACACTATTTACTGTTTTGGATTTAATCAGCTTTTTACCTATGCAAGGCTGAAAAACTCAGGAGTCTTTCTCTATGTGACTGTGCCTGTAGATCTCTTTTTCTTAATGAGTGCTGCTGGATGTTTGACAGAGAAAGGATATCATAGTCTGAGAGCATGGAATCAAGTTTATCTAAAAAAAAGAAATGGAAACAAGTTAGCAATTTCAAATACAATGAGAATTTAACATCATCAAACAATGGTATTTATTGAGAGCAAAGCATTCTACTAAGAGCTTGGGAGACTACATCAGAGTTGGTACACACATTCCCTCTCCACAAGAAGCTGACCGTCTAGACGGGCAGAGGGACATTAAAATGAATTACGGATAGGTACACTAGTGCCATAGCTCTTTCCTTGCTCTTGTTCCTTTTTAGAGTTGATCATCTTTAAATAAATAGAATTATAGATATATATACACATCATTAATAAATAGAATAATAAATATGTACACATATACACAAGTGCTGTGGGACGGGGAGGGGGCGTAGATCAGAGGGAGCGAGTCAGGGCGATGGGGAGGGGAGGAGGAGCAGAGGAAAATGGGGGCTTAGTCTGGGAAGGCCTCCTGGAGAAGGTGAGCTTTCAGTAGGGCTTTGAAGGGGGAAGTGGCTAGTTTGGTGGATTTGAGGAGGGAAGGAATTCCAGGCCAGAGGTAGGCCATATTCCCTGTCCATAAGGCGCTTACACCCCCCCACCTCATTCTCTGTCTTTGGACGGCCTTTGAAGTGACAGCATTTGCAATTCTATATTAAACAATGGGTTTACTTTAAGCTGATCACCAATCTCTCCATTCCCTCAATTGAACCCCCTAGCTCACTTCCACCTAATAGGAGGTGAAATTACTGAAAACATTATAGTAAAATGAAACTCCATTACATTATGGCAACTGTCCAAAACTACACCAAGTAACCACAGAACTCTCAACTAACCTCTTAATAAAGCACTTCAAAATGTAATAGGCACTGATACATCAACATTTTGAACCTAGTTGTTATTTATTCTCACATTCTTCTAACTTTTTGTATATTCCCCAGGAAGTATGGGAGATTATACTCTTGAGGACACGGAAATTGCTCAGTACTTACTCTGGCAGTCCTTAACTGCCTACCAAAGTGCACGGTGATGTTGAAGAAGAATTCATAGAGTGACATTTTCAAAAGTACTCTCTCACTCAGTGGTATTTATTGAGCGCTTACTATGTGCAGAGCACTGTACTAAGCCCTTGGAATGGACAATTCGGCAACACACAGAGACAATCCCTGCCCCATAACGGGCTCACAGTCTACACAGGGGAGACAGACGGCAAAGCAAAACAGAACAAAACAAGACAACATCATCAAGACTAAGCGCTAGGAGGGAATACAGAGGTGGGAATTAGACACGGTCCCTGCCTCTCATGGGGCTCACAGTCTAATATTAAGAATGGTATCTCTTAAGCACTTACTAAGTGCCATGCACTGTTTTAAGGAGTGGGGTAGGTACAGGGTAATCAGGTTGTCCCTAAGGGGACTCGCAATATTGAGCCCCATTTTGCAGATGAGGTAACTGAGGCACAGGGAAGTTAAATGACTTGCCTAAGCAGACTCACGGCACAGCAGGGAATAGAACCCGCAACCCCTGACTCCCAGGCCCCTGCTCCTTCCACTAGACCACGATGCTTCTCCGGAAGAAAAATTTCCCGGCAGCGTGTGGTTTGGACACTAATTTCAAATCACTGGAAAAGTAGTTACCCAAAATCTACAGAGGCTTAAGTGAGAAATTTTAAAGTAATCTGATTTTTACAAATTATTTAGATCATTTAGCACAGGCAAGTTTAACTTTCTTTAAAGAGGTTGCATACGAAGTAGCTCTACATTACAGAATTTCACAAGATTTGCACTGCTTAACTTTGTTAGTTTATCCTGATCTCCAGAGTGTAGAGCTTGTTATGGGCAGGGAACGTGTCAGCCAATTCTATTGTATTTTACTCTCCCAAGAGCTTAGTACAGTGCTCTGCACAGTAAGGTATATGGAGGGTAGATTTTCATTTTGACTTTCTTTCTCCCCCAGAGCCCCCTAAAGCAGCTAATGGCTCTTCTTCAGTTTCCATCCCCAGGAAAATCTCCTTGATAACCTGCCTAATCTGACGCATTTAAACCATCAGGCAATATGTGGCCCCCAACACCCACAACAGGCTGAACTAGAAACATTTTTCTGTTAAATTATATCTGTGATACAAAGATACCAACTATGTCAGAAAGGCCAAAATTGGGCAGTTTTTCATGGTATTCTGGATTTAACTTGAATAACCTTCTAGTCAGGTTAATCTCACTACTCTAAGCCAAATACCCAAATATAAATATAGAGGAGCAGCATGGCTCTGTAGAAAGAGCGCAGGCTTGGGAGTCAGAGGTCATGGAAGCGCGGGCTTGGAAGTCAGAGGTCATGGGTTCTAATCCCAGCTCCACGGCTTGCCAGCTGTGTGATTCTGGGCAAGTCACTTAACTTCTCTGTGCCTCAGTTACCTCATCTGTAAAATGGGGATTAAAACTGTGAGCCCCACGTGGGACAACCTGATCACCTTGTATCCCCCCAGGGCTTAGAACAGTGATTTGCACATAGTAAGCACTTAGCAAATACCACCATTATTATTATTATTATTATTATTATTAAGAGTGGAAATTTCAGAGACCAGTATCTAGTCTTTCATTACAGAAGGACTTTCTTTTTACCCACCACAGCCTCATTACTGAAAGCATTACATAAGGAGGAGTTTTGAAATCACAAAGGGAGACCTATACGCCCCAGCAGCTCTGTCAACAAAAGATCATATGACCAAGTTATGACTCATAAAATTTCCTAAATTATGCAACTCAAATGATTAACACATGGGTTTTTTTTTTTCCAATTATTTGATTTTATTGTCTTGTCTTCAGAAAAATGTTGCTTCAATTATCTGAAAGATAATCAATATTCACTACAGTGTCTATGTTACTAAGTCCAAAACATACACAGCTATACACAGGGCCATGAATAATAGTCCTTATGGTATGACTGAACACTCTCTAAGGACAGTACGTGGCCCTGAGTACTATTAATTAAGAATTTTTGAAGAGCAAAGATGATTTCAGCCTTAAGGCAAGAAAGGAGGGTATCCTGAGGAGGCAGGAAAAACACTTCAATATTCTTTTGACCACATCTTCAATGTCAAAGGTGAAGCTGATAGTACTTTCCAAGTGCTTAGTACAGTCCTCTGCACACAGTGAGCACTCAATAAATACTAGTGAATGAATGAATCAGGGGACACTTACCAGCTATTGAGAAATCTACTAAAGAAAGCTATGGAAAAATAGCAAAGCTTCACGTCTGATGGCACAGCCACTGCTGAAGAAGCTACACGAGGCTTCCCTTAACATATGAGGCCTTAAAGAACGGAGATAGAATTTCAGAGATACCAAAACCACCAGATCTCCAAGAAGAGTGGAAAGACCAGACTGCCTTCAGCCACTACCAAGAACCTAACGGTGTTCTTTTGGATCATTTAATCATCCAGTATTTATTGAATGCTTACTGTGTGCAGAGAAAAGAACTAAGCTCTTGGGAGAAAACACGATTCAGTTGGTAGAAAGTCACTTAGGAGTTGTGATATGCTCCTCTCTACAAGTGCACACAAAAAATCATGCTGATGATTTTGAATAAATAATGATAATAATAATAATGGCATTAACAACTATTTTGCAGTATTACTCTAACTTGTGAACTGACAGTAAATTCCAATAAATCCAAGGTAATTTTATCAGCCTACCCCCAGGAAAAACACATAACCAAAATTCTTTAATGGCAATACACAACAGAATGTAAACTCGTTGTGGGCAGGGAATATGTCTACCAACTCTGTTATATAATTGCACTGTAACTGTACTGTACTGTACTCTCCCAAGAGTTTAGTACAACGTTCTGTATATTTTAAGTGCTCAAAAAATACAACTATCATCACAGAATTTGGATATCTAAGCAGCATACTGACCCACAATAAAATGACATGCAAAAAAAGCAAAATTTCCAAGTCTAGAAGCCCAGCATATGCTTTAGGTGACCATCAAGTAGAATGGAACGGCAATGTGGCATTGCAATGAGAAGGAATACGGCCTAGTGGACAGGGCACAGGCCTGGGAGTCAGAAGGACCTGGGTTCTAATTCCGACCCCACAACCTGTAAACTGGGGATGCACACTGGGAGCCCCGTAAGGGACATGGACAACCCCCTACCTGATTAAACCTTGTATCTACCTCAGCGCTCAGTAAAGTGCATACTATATGTCAAGCACTGAACAAATACTATTAGAAAAAAACCAACATAAAACATGACAGCACCATAATGAAGGTTTATGGAGCTGAGATGCTGCCTAAACTTCTAAAAGGCTCTAAGACCCGCACCCATAACTCATGGCACATCAGGCTCCTTGGGCAGTTCACAACATCACTTATGGACCACACTACTCAGCAAGTCATAAGAACACAGCAATAGCAAGATGCTCCATTCACTCAACCCAATTTTGTTGGATTTAACAGGTGAGCAGTGTGGCCTAATACAAAGAGCACAGAACCAGGACCCAGGAGTTCTACATTCTAGCCCCAGCTCTGCCCTCTCCTGCTTGGTGACCTTGGATAGGTTACAACTTCTCTGTGCCTCAGTTTCTTCATCGGTAAAATGGAGATTAAATACCTCCTCCCTGCCCCCTAGACTGTGAGGCCCATGTTGGTCAGGGACTGTGTCCAACCTAATCATCCTGTATCTATCCTGTACTCTAAATGGTACTTAGCACATAGTAAGCGCTTAACAAATACCACAATCATTATTATTATCTAAGCTTCCTGTCATTTGAGCGAGTTGTCTGAACCTCATGCTTTCACTTCCTCTCCTCCAATTCTCTCCTTGACCCTCTCCATGATAACTGCCCTAAGGTCACTGGTGGCCTCCTTCTTGCCAGATCCCACAGCCTTCTACTCCATTCTAATCCTAATCTATTGACCTCAGCTACCTTCAACACTGTGGACACACATACACCCCCCCACCCCCCACCCCCCGCCCCTTTTGGAAACATTATCCAATCTTGGCTTCACTGACACTGTCCTCTACTGCTTCTTCTTTCTCTCTGACTGCTCCTTCTCAGTCTCTTTCCCAGGCTTCTCCTCAGCCTCCCACCCTCTAGCTTTGGAGGGTAGGAGTCCCTCAATCAATCAATCAATCATATCTGAGCGCTCACTCGGTGCAGAGCACTGTACTATGCGTTTGGGAGAGAACACTATAACAGAGTTGGTACACAGACCGTCTACAGGACCATAGGGCTCTTACTGTAAGACTGTAAGCCCTCAAGGGTCACTTCTGGGTCCCCTTCTATTCTCCATCTACACCCACTCCCTAGGAGAACGCACTTGTTTCTACAGCTTCGATGACCATCTCTAGACAGATGATTCCCGAATCTCCCTCTCTCCTCCTCTGCATCCTTGCATTTTCTCCTGCCTTCAGAACATCTCTACATCAATGTTCTGCCGACACCTCAAACTTAACATGTCCCAAACACAACTCATCTCCCCACTCAAACCCTGTTTTCCCCTGCCTTTTCCATCACTGTAGACAACACCACTATCATCCCTGTCTCCCAAGCCCGTAAACGAGGCTATCATCCCTGTCTCCCAAGCCCGTAAACGAGGCGTTAACTTTGGCTCATCTCTCTCACTCGACCCTCACACTTGATCTCACCAAATCTTATTGGCTCTACCTACCTCAGAACATCACTAAAAATCACCCCTTCCCTCTCCATTCATTCATTTAGTATTTATTGAGTGCTTACTATGTGCAGAGCACTGTACTAGGTGCTTGGAATGTTCAATTCGGCAACAGATAGAGACAATCCCTGCCCATTGACGGGTTTACAGGCTAATCGGGGGAGACACACAGACAAAAACAATAGCAATAAATAGAATCAAGGGGATGTACATCTCCTTAACAAAATAAATAGGGTAATAAAAAATATATACAAATGAGCGGATGAGCACAGTGCTGAGGGGAGGGAAAGGGAGAGGGGGAGGAGTAGAGGGAAAGGGTGGGGAAAAGGGGAGGTGAAGGGGGGCAGGGGGCAGCAGAAGGAGCAGAGGGAAAAGGGGAAGCTCAGTCTGGGAGGGCCTCTTGGAGGAGGTGAGCTCTAAGTAGGGCTTTGAAGAGGGGAAGAGAATTAGTTTGTCGGAGGTGAGGAGGGAGGGCATTCCAGGACAGCGGGAGGATGTGGCCCGGGGGTCGACAGTGGGGGACAGTGAGGAGGTGGGCGGCAGAGAAGCGGAGCGTGCGGGGTGGGCAGTAGAAAGAGAGAAGGGAGGAGAGGTAGGAGGGGGCAAGGTGATGGACAGCCTTGTAGCCTAGCGCGAGAAGTTTTTGTTTGTTTGGTATGAAATCCCCATTTTATAGATGGGGAAACTGAAGAACAGAGATGTAAAGTGATTTATCAAAGTCACACAGCAGACATATGGCAGAGCTGGGATATGAACACAGGACCTTCAGACTCCCAGGTCCGGGCTCTATCCACTAAGCCACACTACATCAGTCTTCTCTCGGACCTTCCTGTGCACCCCTCTCGCCCCCCCGCCCCCCCCCCCCCGCCCCGGCCCAATCCTTACTTGGCTCTGCTGCCCAGATCTTTCTTCTGAAAAAAAGGGTCAATCCATATCTATATTTAGGAGCACCTCTACCCTTGATTTACATCTCATGTTGGGACAGACAGGAGGTCCCAGGGTTACATCCCATCCCTCTACTCTTCTCTGCTCTCCCTTAGCCACTGTGTGGGCAATACTTCCTCTACAGTTCGCACTCCTTCCCTCAAACTTCTCCAAATCCCACTTCATTCACACGACCCTCAAAAATCCAACTCTAACAGACTTCCCTCATGGGCCACCTCAAGAAAAATAAGGACTAAGGCAAATTTCAAATAAAGAGGAAGACTATACGATGTCATAGAGACTCCTAAAAGCGACTCAAATTTACAGCTGTGTTTGTATGCTTTGTCTAGTTTTTGACTTTCAAAGCAGTAATAAGGACACGGAGGGCGTGCGATACTAAAGGGCCACCATCACCCACTGAAAATTCTCCAGCCCTCTTCCCTCCGTCCTTTCCCACTCTCAAATCCCATGTCCTCCATTAAGCCTTATCGAATAGGCTCATCCTGGGCCCGGTCCCACCTCTGAGGGTCTGACTGTCCAACTGTGATCCACTATTGTATCAATATTGTATCGATCAATTGTGAGAAGCAGCGTGGCTCAGTGGAAAGAGCCTGGGCTTCGGAGTCAGAGGTCATGAGTTCGACTCCCGGCTCTGCCACTTCTCAGCTGTGTGACCGTGGGCATGTCACTTAACTTCTCTGTGCCTCAGTTCCCCCATCTGTAAAATGGGGATTAAAAGTGTGCGAGCCCCACGTGGGACAACCTGATGACCCTGGATCTCCCCCAGCGCTTAGAACAGTGCTCAGCACCTAGTAAGCGCTTAAATACCAACATTATTATTATTATTACTATTATTGTAGGCAGCAGAATACGAGGGATTCCTGGGTCCCTCCTTTTTTTGGAAAGTAAGTTCCTAGGGAAAGAGGGAGGTTATAACCCACCCAACCGCCCCTTGCCGTTCAATTCATTCAATCGTATGCACTGAGCGCTTACTGTGTGCAGAGCACTATACTAAGCGCTTGGAAAGTGCAATGCGGCAACAATTGTTGCCGTTGTACTGTCGAAGGCAGAACTGTACTGTTGTACTCACACCTCCCAGAAGCACTTCTGTGCACACCTGAGATGGCTCAGTGGCAAGAGCCTGGGCTTGGGACTCAGAGGTCACGGGTTCTAATCCCAGCTCCGCAACTCGTCAGCTGTGTGACTTGGGGCAAGTCGCTTAACTTCTCGGTGCCTCAGTTCCCTCATCTGTAAAACGGGGTTGAAGACTGTGAGCCCCACGTGGGACAACCTGATGATCTCGTATCCACCCCGGCGCTTGAAACAGTGCTTGGCACACAGTAAGCACTTGACCAATACCATCATCATTATTACTTAAGGAGAACCTCACGGGCAAATCTCCCTTCCCTGTTTCCTCCCACCTGCAATGTGTTAGGGGAGCCGTCTCCCCATCTGGATTGTAAGATCCTTCCCGCCAGCGCTGCGTGGCTCAGGGGAAAGAGCACGGGCTTTGGAGTCAGAGGTCATGAGTTTGAATCCCGGCTCTGCCACTTGTCAGCTGTGTGACTGTGGGCACGTCACGTAACTTCTCTGGGCCTCAGTTACCTCATCTGTACAATGGGGATTAAGACTGTGAGCCCCATGTGGGACCACCTGATTCCCCTGTGTCTACCCCGGCGCTTAGAACAGTGCTCTGCACATAGTAAGCGCTTAACAAATACCAACATTATTACACCACTCCGAAGGCAGGTGGTCAACTGCCTACACCAGGCAGGCAGGCAGGCAGGCAGGCAGGCAGGTCCTCCTGCAGGTACGACCTCAACACAATGCGGGCATTCGTGGCTTAGTGGAAAGCACACGGGCTTGGGAGTCCAAAGTCATGGGTTCTATTCCCAGATCCGCTGCTTGTCAGCTGTGTGTCTTTGGGCAAGTCACGTAACTTCTCTGGTCCTCAGTCCCCTCCTCTGTGAAGGGGGACACCTGATGGCCTTGTATCCCCCCGCCCTCCGCACTTGGAACAAAGCACTTAGTGCTTTGCGTAGAGTAAGCGCTTAATAAAAGCCATCATTACTATTCATCAGGTCTAAAGCAAGGAGAAAGTTTCAAGCAAGCGCTTGGAGTCCCCGAGAAGCGGCGCGGCTCAGGGGAAAGAGCCCGGGCTTGGGAGTCGGAGGTCACGGGTTCGAAGCCCGACTGTGCCGCTTGTCAGCTGGGTGACTTCACTCCTCCGTGCCTCAGTTCCCTCCTCTGTAAAATGGGGATGAAGCCTGGATGAGGCCCCTGGATCTGCCCCCGCGCTTAGAACACAGTAAGCGCTCAGCCGCTACCCCCATTATTGTTATCGTTACCAGGGCCGGGCACAGAGTAAGCAACAGTCTAACTCTGAGCCTCGCCAGGGCGGAGGTTGGTGTTCTGCCCCGGCGCGGCCCCCCTGGCCCGTCCGTCGGTCGGTCGGTCGGTCGGTCGGTCGGTCGGTGGGTCGGTGGGTCCGTGGGTCCGTCGGTCGGTGGGTGGGTCCGTGGGTCCGTGGGTCCGTGGGTCCGTGGGGGGGTCCCTGGCCGCCCGTCCGCCTGGGGGTCGGGGGTGGGGCTCACCGTGCGGGGGTCGGGGTCGCTGGGGCGGCAGGCGGGCCGGGACCCGCGGCAGCGAGCAGGCCACCGCCAGGACGACCAAGACGGGGAGGCGGGGACGGGACACGGCCCCGCTCGGCCGGTGGCGGCCCCGCATGGCCGCCGCTCGGCTTCCCTGGGCTCCGCGCCCGGCGGGCGGGGGGGCTGACGAAGGGAGGACCCCCAAACCGGGCAGAAATGAAATGAAATGAAATGAGCGAGGCCCGCCGCCCTCCGCCGCTTCCCTCAGGCCTCCTCCTCCTCCTCCTCCTGCTCCTGCTCCTGCTCCTCCTCCTCCGCCGCCGCCTCCCGGAAAGCGGGGCTGGCGCGCGGCATGCCGGGAACCCGCCCCCTCCCACGGCCGCCATCTTGGGCCCGGCCTGCCTTCCGCCCGCCGTAGCCCCAGCGATGAACCCCCTCGATTAGTTATGATGTCAATAACAGTAGATGGTGTTCGTTAAGGGCTGACTAAGCAGCGTGGCTCCGTGGAAAAAGCCCGGGCTGGGGAGTCGGAGGTCATGGGTTCGAATCCCGCCGCCGCCGCTTATCAGCTGGGCGACTTTGGGCAAGTCACTTCACTTCTCGGGGCCTCAGTCACCTCATCTGGAAAATGGGGATGAAGACCGGGAGCCCCACGTGGGACCACCTGATTCCCCAGTGTCTCCCCCAGCGCTCAGACCAGTGCTTGGCACATAGGAAGCGCTTAACAAAAACCAACGTTATTATGATTATGGCTTCGAATCCCGTCCCTGCCCCTTGTCAGCTGCGTGACTGTGGGCGAGTCACTTCACTTCTCTGGGCCTCAGTTTCCTCCTCTGTCAAATGGGGATGAAGACTGTGAGCCCCTCGTGGGACCACCTGATGACCCTGGATCTCCCCCAGCGCTTAGAACAGTGCTCGGCACCTAGTAAGCGCTTAACAAATACCATCATTATGGCTTCGAATCCCAGCTCTGCCCTTTGTCAGCTGGCCAGTCATTCATTCATTCATTCATTCAATAGTATTTATTGAGCGCTTACTCTGTGCAGAGCACTGTACTAAGCGCTTGGAATGGACAAATCGGTAACAGAGACAGTCCCTGCCCTTTGACGGGTTCACAGTCTAATCGGGGGAGACACGCTGACAAAAACAATAGCAATAAATAGAATCAAGGACCTGTGTCCACTGTGACTGTGTCTGTGTGGCTGTGGACAAGTCACTTCACTTCTCTGTGCCTCAGTTACCTCATCTGTAAAATGGGGATTAACTGTGAGCCTCACGTGGGACAACCTGACTACCCTGTATCTACCGCAGCCCTTAGAACAGTGCTCTGCCCATAGTAAGCACTTAACAAATACCAACATTTTTATTATTATTAGTGGAGAGAGCACGGGCTTGGGAGTCAGAGGTCGTGGGGGGCCTAACTCCGACTCTGCCACTCGTCTGCTGTGTGGCCTTGGGAGAGTCACTTCACTTCGCTGTGCTTCAGTTACCTCATCTGTAAAAATGGGGATTAAAACATAATAATAATAATAATGTTGGTATTTGTTAAGCGCTTACTATGTACAAACCACTGTTCTAAGCATTGGGGGGATACAAAGTGATCAGGTTGTCCCTCATGGGGCTCACCGTCTTCATTCCCATTTTACAGATGAGGTAACTGAGGCCCAGAGAAGTGAAGTGACTTGCCCACAGTCACACAGCTGACAAGTGGCGGAGCGGGGACTAGAACCCATGACCTCTGACTCCCAAGCCCGTGCTCTTTCCACTGAGCCACGCTGCTCCTCTACTTCTCTACAGTCGTTCAATAGTATTTATTGAGCGCTTACTATGCGCAGAGCACTGTACTAAGCGCTTGGAATGGACAATTCGGCAACAGATAGAGACCATCCCTGCCCCATGACGGGCTCACAGTCTAAACGTGAGCGCCACGTGGGACAATCTGATTACCCCAGCTCTTGACACATAGTATGCGCTTAACGAATACCAGCATTATTTTGTTTAGACTGTGAGCCTGTTATTGGACCGGGATTGTCTCTCTCTGTAGCCGAACTGTACACTCCGAGCGCTTAGTACAGTGCTCTGCACATACTAAGTGCTCAGTAAATACTATTGCATGAATGAATCACATTTTCTGAGCACATACTGTGTGCAGAATACCGTACTCAGTGCTTGGGAGAGGACGACAGAACAGTATAGCCGACGCATGCTAGCTTACAATTTAGAAGCAGAGAGCGCTAAAGAGTAAATAGATATGAGCCCTGGCCACAAGGAGTTAAAATCTAACTGGGGAAACGGATACCGAAATAATTTACAGACAGGAGGAAGACGGTCAAGTCCTATGCACATAAGTGCTTAAGTAATATGGTGTATAATATATGTATAGAAATGCTTTGGGAAGTTGTGAACGTCCCAGTGGTTAGTTGGCTGAGTAGAGCTGAAGTGGCAGTTCAAGAGATATAAAGAGGGGAGATAGGAACTTACTCGGGGAAGGTTTTTTAAAGGGCTTTTAAGGGAGGGGAAGCTGTAGTGAGGAGGTTTTTAAGTGGGAGGGAGTTCCAGGCAAGGGGGTAGACGTAAGCAAGAGGAAAGACATGGTGAATAGATGATCATTAGCAATAATATTTATAATTGTGATAGTTGTTAATTATTACTCAGTGCCAAGCCCCCAACTGAGCCTGAAGTGATAGATACAAGATAGGTTGGACACCATCCCTGTCCCCAAAATGGGGCTCACAGTCTCAGTAGGAGAGGGAAGAGGAATTAATCCCCATTTTACAGTTGAAGAAATTTGAGACACAGAAAAGTTAAGTGACTTGCCTGAGGTCACACAGCAGGCTGGTGACTGAGCTTGACAGTAATGGGTGTCAGATCCTAAAATGAGTCAGAGGGAAAGGAAAACAGACAAGAGGAAGTAACTGTCTTTAAAGAGATGCATCTAAGGGCAAGAGGGCGGGGGGGAGTGGAGCAGGGGATTGTGTGGGAGCACCAAGTGCTTATATGACAAGTTTCAGGAGATCCAGAAATAAGGTCAGGAGATAAGTGATCTAGTAAGGTCTGGAATCACATCTCCTGACTTCATAAGGAGAAGTCCTTCCTACCTCGCCTCCCTTCTCTCTTTCTACTGGCCACCCCGTACCCTCCACTCCTCTGCCGCTCACCTCCTCATAATAATGTAATAATAATGTTGGTATTTGTTAAGCGCTTACTATGTGCAGAGCACTGTTCTAAGCGCTGGGGTAGACATAGGGGAATCAGGTTGTCCCACGTGGCGCTCACAGTCTTTATCCCCATTTTACAGATGAGGGAACTGAGGCACAGAGAAGTTAAGTGACTTGCCCACAGTCACACAGCCTGACAAGTGGCAGAGCTGGGATTCGAACCCATGACCTCTGACTCCAAAGCCCGGGCTCTTTCCACTGAGCCACGCTGCTTCTCATGCTCCCCCCGTTCACTCCTATCCCGCCATCGACCCCTGGCCCACGTCCTCCCGCTGTCATGGAATGCCCTCCCTCCTCACCTCTACCAAACTACTTCTCTTCTCCTCTTCAAAGCCCTACTGAGAGCTCACGTCCTCCAGGAGGCCTTCCCAGACTGAGCCCCCCTTTCCCTCTGCTCCTCCTTCCTTCCCCTCCTCCCCCTCCCCAGCCCTCTGCTCTTCCCCCTTCCCCTCCCCACTGTGCATATTTGTATATATTATTTATTACCCTATTTATTTTGTTAATGAGGTGTATATCTCCAAGATTGTATTTATCTTGGTGATGTCGTTTTGTTCTGTTTTGCTTTGCTGACTGTCCCCCCCCCCCCACCCCATTTAGACTCTGAGCCCATCATTGGCAGGGATTGTCTCTATCTGTTGCCGAATTGTACATTCCAAGCGCTTAGTACAGTGCTCTGCACATAGTAAGCGCTCAATACATTCTATTGAATGAATGAATAAGGGCCTTGAAAAGAAGGAGAGGAGGGGAGTGTTTTGTCAATTTATCAATCAATCAATTCTATTTACTGAGTACTTGTCTGCAGAACACTTTACTAAGCACTTGGTAAAATACAACAGAGTTGTTAGATACATTTCCTGCCCACAAGGATCTTATAGTCTACAGGGGAGTCAGGCATTAAAAGGAATTATGGATATGTACATAAGTAAGTGCTGAGAGTGGGGCGACTATCAAGTGCTTAAGGCGAACAGAACCAAGTCCATAGGCGACGCAGAAGGGAGAGAATAGGGGAAATGAGGGCTTAGTTGGGAAAGGCGCCTTGGAGAAGATGTGATTTTAATAAGGCTTTGAAAGTGGGATGGGTGCTGGTCTGTGGAATGTGAAAGGGGAAGGACTTCCAGGCCAGAGGGACGATGTGGGCAAAGGGAAGGCAGCAAATTAGATGAGATCAAGGTACAGTGACTAGGTCAGCGTCAGCGAAACAAAACCTGTGGGCTGGGTTGTTTTAGAAAATCAGCAAGATAAGGTAGGACTGGGTGAGCTGATTGTATCCTTTACAGCTGGAGATAAGGAGTTTCTGTTCGATGTGGAGATGGATGAGCAATCACTGGAGGTTCCTGAGGAGTGGGGAGATGTGGATAGAACATTTTTTTAGAAAACTGATCTGGGCAGCAGAGTGAAGTATTGCCATTGTTCTTGTCTGTCCGTCTCCCCCGATTAGACTGTAAGCCCGTCAAATGGCAGGGACTGTCTCTATCTGTTGCTGACTTGTTCATCCCAAGCGCTTAGTACAGTGCTCTGCACATAGTAAGCGCTCAATAAATACTATTGAATGAATGAATGAATGACTACAGTGGGGAGGGACAGGAGGCAGGGAGGTCAATTATATTTGTCAACTGTAGCAGATCCAGATGTCAAAGCCTCAAATTAGGTTCATAAGCACCTCTAGCCTTAGGTTTCCAATAGGAAGGCGTGCCTTATAGCGATCCAACTCTATATGAAAAAACTGTCAAAAGGTAGTCAGCTTCCTCAGTTTGCCTTATTTACTTCCTACAAATGCTTCAAAACTATCATTCTTGAAATATAGCCTGTTGTGGAGATGCTCAGCATTTCCTGAGCAAGCAAACAAATATGAAGTCAAGTTCTGGGACTGTGTGGCAAAAAATTTTCTTTAGTAAATATTTAACTTAAAGTTTAATTACCAAATTATATAATAATCGTAATTTTAGTATTAGGTAAGCATTTACTATGTGACAGGCACTGTACTAAGCACTGGGGTAGATACAAGATAATTGGGTTAAACCCACATAAGACTCACCGACTTAATCACCATTTTACAGATGAGGCACAGAGAAGTTAAATGACTTACCCAAGGTCACATAATAGACAAGTGGTCACACAGCAGACTAGTGGCAGAACTGGGATTAGAACCCAGGTCTTTCTCACTCCCAGGTCTGTGCTCTATTCACTAGGCCATGTTGCTTCTCAACAAATATTTTAGGTACGTTTTTAAACAACATACTGTGATTCTGACACATCTTTGTGAATCATCCCTCTATCTCCTAGTGCAGTTCATTTGGGTTCTCTAATTGTATAACTCAAAGGTTAACCAAATATAAAATTTGAATCATAAATTGTGAACCCCCTCGATGGATAGGGACCGTGTCTAATTCCCACCTGTGTATTTTCTTCCAGTACATTGTACAGTGCTCTGCACATAGTAAGTGCTTATTAAATATCATTACTACTACTGAGTGCTTGCTGTGTACATAGCACTGTATTAAGCACTTGGGAAATTACAATAGAGTGCGCAGATGTGATCCCTGCCCAGAAGAAGCTTAGAGTCTACAGGGGGTAGGCAGACATTAAAATAAACTACAAACAGGGGAAATCGTGGAGCATAAGGATATGAACAAAAGTCCCTAAGTGCTGCGTGGCTGGGGTGAGTGACCAAGTTGTCAACTTTACTTCCATTAGACTAACAAAACTGTACGAGTTCAAAAAAAGAAAAAGCCCTTATTTTTCAGTGTCCCACCAAAACCTCAAACTTCACATCTCCAAAATAGAACTCCTCTTCTTACCACTCAAACCCATCCTCCCTGATTTTCCTATCATGGTGTACAGCACCACGCCCCTCGTTGTTTCGCAAGTCCATAACTTAGTCCATTCTTGACTCATCTCATTCAACCCCCACATTTATTTTGTCACCAAATCTTACCTGTTCTTCCTTTTTAAGATCACTCACATCCATCCCCTCCTCTTCATCCAGACTATCATGCTGATCCAAGCACTTATATCCAGTGCTGAGAACAGTGCTTGACACACAGTAATGGTTCAATAAATAATAATGTTGGTATTTGTTAAGCGCTTACTTGGCGCCGAGCACTGTTCTAAGCACTGGGGTAGACACAGGGGAATCAGGTTGTCCCACGTGGGGCTCACAGTCTTAACCCCCATTTTCCAGATGAGGTAACTGAGGCACCGAGAAGTTAAGTGACTTGCCCAAAGTCACACAGCTGCCAACTGGCTGAGCCAGGATTCGAACCCATGACCTCTGACTCCAAAGCCCGTGCTCTTTCCACTGAGCCACGCTGCTTCTCACTATCATACCATCATACCATCATCATCATATCCCAGTTCGACTACTGCATCAGCATCCTCACTGAAACTCCTTGCATCCTCTCTCCACTCCAGTCCATTCTGTACTCTGCTGCCCATATCACTTTTCTGAAAAACCATTCCTTCCTATCTCCCCACTTCTCAAAAACCTCCAGTGATTGCCCATCCACCTCCACATCAAACAGAAACTCCTTAATATCAGCTTCAAGGCACTCAAACAACACTCTCTGTCCTACCTAATTTTGTTGAACTTTTACTACAACCCACTTGACACCTCCATTCCCGCCAGACTACTTGTTTTGTTTTCTGTCTCCCCCAGTTTAGACTGTGAGCCCGTCATTGGGCAGGGATTGTCTCTATCTCTTGCTGAACTCTACATTCCAAGTGCTTACTACACTGCTCTGCACATAGTAAGCGCTCAATACGATCAAATGGGTGAGTGAATGAATGAATGAATAATGCCAACCTAGTGTCCAACCTCCACCTTGTTTATTCTGCCACTGACCCTTGGCCCATATTCTCCCTCAGGCTTGAAACCCCCTTCCCCTTGATATCTGATGGTCTACCACTTTCCCACCTTCAAAACCTTTCTAAAATCAAGAGGCCCTCCCAGACCGAGCCCTTCATTTCCCCTATCTGCCCTCCCCTCTGTGTTGCCTATGAACTTGGCCGTTTACCTCTTAAGCACCTTGAAACTCAACCCAGCCTCACAACACTTAAGCAAATATTCTTCTACTCTACTAATTTCTCTTATCTATAATCCATTTTACCGTCTTCCCTTGTAAACCGTAGGCTCTGGCAGGTGGGCAGCTATCACATCTACCAACTCTTTCCCAGTTGCTTAGTACGGTGCTCTGCACACAGTTGAGTGCATAATACCATTAATTGATCGAGCCCCCATTTTCTATTTGGCCACCCTTTAATAATCCTTTTATATGGATCCACAGGAATCATTGTTTTATTCCTCTGCTTCGCCTGGGGTGTTGAATCAGTGGTTCTTGAGGATGTAGAGACATGCAAATGCAAATCGTTAATGAGAAACAGCGTGGCTCAGCAGAAAGAGCATGGGCTTTGGAGTCGGAGGTCTGGGTTCGAATCCTCGCTCTGCCACTTGTCAGCTGTGTGACTGTGGGTAAGTCACTTAACTTCTCTGTGCCTCAATTCTCTCATCTGTAAAATGGGGATTAAGACTGTGAGCCCTACGTGGGACAACCTGATTCCCCTGTGTCTACCCCAGCGCTTAGAACAGTGCTCTGCACATAGTAAGCGCTTAACAAATACCAACATTATTATTATTATTAATGGTTCTAATTTAGCTGGCTCCCAGCTTACTTGGTGTAGCCAGCATTTGCTATGTAAAGATTGTTCATGTTGTTTTATTTATAGTTTGTAGAATTTAATGTTTGCAAGTAAGCTGCTTATTGCTCACCAGAGTCCACCAAACCTTGTGTTGGAATAATTGTCACTAATACTACAGCAACTTTTGCCCTGTGTCATTGCTGTCTTTAACAAAGCTTGTTCAATCCGAGTTGCAGTTTTTATAATTTCATATAATAATGGGACAGAAGAAGTGGGTATGGGAGAATGAGAAACACAATTTCCAAAATGTTGAAACTTTTTATACTCAAGAAAACTATTTCCAGATGTTGATATTACAAATAACAGCCCCAGAATGAAATCTGTAGTTTTGGCACTGCTGGTAGCCACTTTGAATTTCTGGTAAATCATCAAATGAAAAAAGCTCCTAACATCAGCTTTTACATAGTTTTTTGCATGTGAAACTGGAAAAACGATCACCGGCGGCCGTCAGCATTAAAATACTTCAGTCATCTGATAGAACTCAACGCTTTGCCAATAATGCCCTTTAACAAAACTCGTAATCTGTGTCATTACTACTGTCATTGCTCTTCAGCACTCTGCACGTCAAAGAGGCTGTTTAGCATTCTCCTCTTCCTCCAGAAGACTCTGTTCGGGGTTTAACTCTGATACGTCGCGCCAGCAAGGAAGGATCAAAGGCAGGGTAGCCAATTTCTTCTCCAGAAGGGGCCAAAGTAGGGATGCCAGAAATTCACTGCCCTTTGCTGATAAGTGCAGCCCATCAGACAAGTAGGAAGTAAAGTCCTGTAATGAAAAAACAAACCCTGCTGTTGGTCTTCTGAGGAAATTCAAAGATTAGAGGCTAGAGCTGCTCTGGTTAACAGGCCCAGTGGAACAATTAGGCATGAGATTTGCACTATGACCTTTACTGACTTCATAATAAAATCACAAACCTGGAGTGTTGAATTGGTGACTCTTGAAGACAATTTCATTTATAGAGACAGACCAGCACAAGTTCTAATACCTGTACCTATTCTCACATAAACAAATACCATTATTAGGATCCTTTTCTCCTACTCATATCCTTTAAGTAACCAAAGTCAAGAGTGGTTGGATGAAATGCAAATGGAGCAGAAATCTTTTTTTTTTTTTCTAAATGGGGGTGAGTGGAAGAATGGGATTTCACCTAAAAGCTGTCTCTTGTTTTTTACTAGCCTACCTCTGACCTACTGCTCACATTTCTCCTGCCTAGATTGAATGCCCCCTACCCTCTGGTCATCAATCCACATTCTTCTTCCTCTTCCCCCTTCTCCCACATTCTCTCCCTCTGCCACCTACACACACACACACACACACACACACACACACACACACACACACACACACACACACACACACACACACACACACACCCACCCCCACCCCCAATCATCTCATGAATTAATCCCTGTTAATATGTTTCTGATTATGGTTTTTTTGGCACATTTCTGTACTTACAGCTAAACCCTCCCTTTTAATTACTGATTATTTACCAATCAAGGGCTGCTGTCTCCCCCACTAAATCGAAAGGTATAACTTATCATCTACTGCCTTCCAGAATCCATTTTTTTCCTCTGCTTCCTTTGACTTCCATCAGTCAGCTCCACTGATGCTTGGACTGTTCAACATCTATGGTGAAAACCCACTCTCACATCTGAACACTACACAGCTTTGCTGGCCTTCAGCTCCAGCAAACATCGGCCACTCATCAATGTGGGCATAACCTGACCATATATTACTCAGTCTCTCTCCCTTCTAAATCTGCAAACCACATACCCTCCCCATCTTTAAAAGTCAACCTCTCCTAAAGACATTCCTTGACTAATCCTCCTTCCTGGGTCATGGCTCCTCATGGGCTCTCTTAGTACTCATATGGATCCACTTATTTGTCATTCATTTTATCATTCAATTACTTTTTGGTTTTTTATCACTGGGATATATGCTCTTTTTTACCTGGCTATTTGTTTCACCCATGAGACCAAAAGCTCCTTGTCGGCAAGGGCTGCATCTTTTGTATCTATCGAACAGCTCCAATTAACTTATCATACCCAACCTCGGCATTCATTTCCACTCAATGAGAAGCAGCGTGTCTTAGATGAAAGAGCACGGACTTGGGAGCTAGCGGTCGTGGGTTCTAATCCCGGCTCCACCACTGTGTGACTTTGGGCAAGTCACTTCTCTGTACCTCAGTTACCTCATCTGTAAAATGGGATTAAGACTGTGAGCTTAAGACTGTGAACCTCATGTGGGACAACCTGATTACCTTGTATCTACCCCAGCGCTCAGAAGAGTGTTTGGCACGTAGTAAGCACTTAAATACCATCATTATTATTATTTTTCTCCAATCATTTATTTTGTCCACTTTAATCGAAAATATTTTTATGTTTTTCCAGCTAGAGAGTAAACTGGAAGGCTTGGAATGTGTCATTTATTTTTTCTACTACATTTCAAGTACCTAGCACCGTGCTCAATAAATACTACTGCTAGGATACCATAGGTACTTTGCAATCCCTCTATCTGACCGTTTACAACCTCCTCACCTGCCTTCTCTCCCTGACACCCCTTACACATCTGTCCTGTTGCCCCATAGAGATTTCCAATATTTTGCCCCACACCAATCTTCTCAAGTCATCATGCCCCATCATACCTCAACTACCTTCACGTTAACAACTAAGTTGATGCCCTCAACACCACCCTCTTTGGCTGAACTCAACTCACTGGCTCCCCTATTCCCTCACCGATCTCATGTCAGAGCCTCGGCCCTGCATCACCTCCGGAGTATGCTTCCATCGCTCCTGTACACAAGCTGGGGAGTGCTGCTGGTGGAAATCTGGATATCAAGCCAATCTCATCCACCTCAAACTCATCCTTGCCTGCTTTGGCTCTGCCCTCTCCACTGCCTAGCAACATTATTTCTCTATCCTTATTGACTCCCATGCCCACTGCCCTCACCAGTGATTCCAGATGTTTGACTTCCTCTTCAAGCCCCTTGCCTCATCTCTTGCCCCTAATGACCATGTACTTTATTGATAAAATTGAACCCATCACGCATAATCACCCTAAAATTACCCCTGCTCTCCTGCCCCTTCTTCGACTCTTCGATCTTTCCCAGCAATATCTCAAGAGATTTCCCGCCTCCTCTCAAAATCTCTCCCCTTCGCTTGTGCCTCTGACCTCATCTTTTCACACCTTTTCAAATCACTTGCTTCCTCCCTTCTTCCCTTTCTGACCATCATCTTCAACTGTTCACCCTCTAATGGCTTCTACCCCACTGCTTTCAAGCATGCTCATGTCTCCCTCCCCCTAAAAAAACCCTCCCTCAATCCCACAACCCCCTCGAGTTACCACCAGTCCTCTCCAGACTCTTTAAGTAAGTAGTCTACACCCTCTAATTTTCTCTTTGACCTCCTCCAACCTGGCTTCCGCCCCTTCACTCCACAGAAACTGCCCTCTTGAAAGTCACCAATGATCTCCTTCTTGCCAAATCCAACAGACTCTATTCCATCCTAATCTTCCTCTCCCTCTTAGTTGCCTTCGACACTGTGGACTACCTCCTTCTCCTGGAAACATTATCCAACTTTAGCTTCACTGACAGTGTCCTCTCCTCGTCTCCTCCTCTCGCTCTCTCTGGTCGCTCTTTTGCAGGCTCCTCCTTTGCATCCCACTCCACAATTGTGGGAATCCCTCAAGGCTCAGTTCTGGGTCCCCTTCTATTCTCCATCTACACCCACGCTCTTGGAGAACTCATTTGCTCCCATGGCTTCAACTCCCATCTCTTTAGGGATGATTCCCAACTCTACAGCTCCAGCCCTAATCTTTCTTTTTAATAATAATAATGTTGGTATTTATTAAGCGCTTACTATGTGCAGAGCACTGTTCTAAGCACTGGGGTAGACACAGGGGAATCAGGTTGTCCCACGTGGGGCTCACAGTCTTAATCCCCATTTTACAGATGAGGTAACTGAGGCACAGAGAAGTTAAGTGACTTACCCACAGGCACACAGCTGACAAGTGGCAGAGCTGGGATTTGAACTCATGACCTCTGACTCCAAAGCCCGTGCTCTTTCCACTGAGCCACGCTGCTTTAGCCTGCCAACACCTCAAATTTAACATGTCCAAAAGAGAACTCCTCATCTTTCCATCTAAACCCTGTCCTTCCACTGACTTTCTCACCACTGCAGACAGCACCAGCATTCTCCCTGTCTCGCGAACCCATAATCTTGACATCAACCTCGACTCAGCTCTCTCATTCAACTCACATATTCAATCTGTCACCAAGTCTTGTTGGTTCTGCCTTTTCCTCTCCATCCAAATTGCCAGTATGCTGATCCAAGCACTGATCTTATCCCACCTTGACTACTGCATCAGCCTTCTTGCCTTTCTCTCCCCACTCTCCAGTCCATATTTCACTCTGCTGTCCAGATCGTTCTTCTAAAAAATAATTCAGTCCTTGTTTCCCCAGTCCTTGAGCATTTGCCCACACACCTCTGCATCAAATGGAAACTCCTTACAATGGGCTTGAAAGCACTCAATCTCCTTGCCCCCATCTTACCTTGCTGATTTTCTACTACAACCCAGCACACTCACTTGACTCCTCTAAAGGCCAATTTAGTCACTGTACCTCTATCTCATGTATCTCGCTGCTGTCCCCTTGCCCATGCCTTACCCTCCAGCTTGGAACTTCCTCCCCCTTCATAACTAGCAGGCGATCACACTCCCCACCTTCAGAGCCTTCCTAAAAGCACATCTCCTCCAACGAGCCTTCCCAGACTAGGCCCTCATTTCCCCTACTCCCTCTCCCTTCTGAATAGCCCTTGCACTTGGATTTGTACCCTTTATTCACCGCACACTCAGTCCCACAGCATTTATGTACAGATAATTTATTTTAGCATCTTTCTCCCCATCTAGACTGTAAGTTCCTTGAGGGGAGGAAACATGTCTATCAGTTCTATTATATTGGACCCTTCCAAGCACTTAGTACACTGCTCTGCATCCATTTAGGGCTCAACGATTATGACTCATTGCTCAACAAATACCAACTACTGCGATAATAAGGACAGCTGCTTCTTGGCAGCTACTGTAGTCCCTGACTCCCAATTCCAGAAGAGGGTTGTAGGAAGAAATGCCCTTCTCTCTACCCTCTTACCCAAATGGAAGAAATCAAAGGCAACGAATTCCCTTTAGAAACAAAGTCTCAGGGTCAGTTGTAATTCTTCCCTCATTTTTGCACCCGTTTAAGGGTCAGATTGCTGTCCATAGCTATTAGTTCTGTAAACCAAAATGGAAGGATCAGAGACAGTATGCTCCTTGAAGGCAGGAATCATGTTCGCCACATACTCTCCCAAGTGCTTAGTACAGTACTCTGCATATAGTGAGCACTTAATTCAAGCTGGTTAGGTCAGACACAGTCCTGGTCCCTCGTGAGGCTCATAGTCTTAATCCCCATTTTACAGATGAGGTAACAGGCACAGAGAAGTTATGTGACTTGCCCAAGATCACACAGCAGTCAGTCAATCATATATTTACTGAGGGCTTAGTGTGTGCGGAGCACTGTGCTAAGCATTTGGAAGAGTACAGTATAAAAATATAACAGATACATTCCCTGCCCACAACAAGCCTACAGCCTAGACAAGTGGCAGAGCCAGAATTAGAACCCAGGTCTTCCCGACTCCCAGGTCTGTGCTCTATCCACTAGGTCATGCTGGCTCTCTCTTGATTCCATCCCACTCATTTTCATTAATACAGCTTTGGCAACCCCATCATTATAAAAACAAACATTTTCCCCAGAGAACTAGGAATTCATGTACATTTCCCAATTTTCCCTGTATTAGTTTCTTTCATCCTAATTGTCTGTCACACCTTGATTTCACAGAACTTCGCTTAAGTCATTTCTTGAGCCTTCTTAATTTTGATGGAGAAAATACTGACCATGTACAAACCACCCTACCTGATTGTCCTTCTGCATCAGTGTCCACAGGTCAAGCACCTCAGTCCCACACTCCTTGGCCACCTGCACGCAGGCTTTTGCATATTCACCAGCAACCATATTAAGCCGGTTTAATTTGCAACCTATGGAGGGAGAAGAAGATTTGAGTTTCAGTTGCAAATTCCAACCTAGGATCAAGGATAATCCTGGGCCACGGGCTCTGTGGAGAAGAATGAGACCACGTGATTCCCATAACCTTGGTGGGTGGGGCAGGAGGGGGCAGCCACAGCTACAGCCCGCCCACCTCACCCACTCGAGCCAGAGCGAGGTTGGAAATGGAACCAGCATTGGGCAAAGCAAACAGTGAAGGTGAACCTTGGCCCTGGATGGGTTGAGTCCTGCCTGGAGGATGGTAAAGGAAGCAAAGATTTATGGAGGTGGCAAGTGTGAAAAGAGCTGCTACAAACACAACTTAGAGGCTGGTGCCTTCCGCAATGCAATGATGAAGGTGGCAGGTCCCATCGGGACTGAACTGTTTGCTGTGTTCAAGATCCGGGGAGGTTGCTGTGAGCAGGGAACGATGATGATGATGATGATGATAATGGTATTTGTTAAGCTCTTACTATGTGCCAAGCGCTGTTCTGAGCGCTGGGGGAGATACAAGGAAATCAGGTTGTCCTACATGGGGCTCACAGTCTTAATCCCCATTTTACAGATGAGGTAACTGAGGCGCAGAGAAGTTAAGTGACTTGCCCAAAGTCACAGAGCTGATACGTGGTGGAGCTGGGATCAGAACCCACGACCTGTGACTCCCAAGCCCGTGCTCTTTCCACTAAGCCATGCTGCTCCCACTCTCCCAACTTAGTACAGCATTCTGCACACGGTAAGTGCTCAATAATTACTACTGATGCCAACGATGAGGTAGCCACGGAGGTAATGGTCTAGGAACAGCAGAAACTTGGAGTTCGAGATCCGGGTTTTACCCAGAATGGGTCTGGGCTATCCCGGCTAGACTACTGTGTCAGCCTTCTCTCTGACCTCCCTTCCTCCTCTCTCGCCCCGCTCCGGTCTATTCTTCGCTCCGCTGCCCGGCTCATCTTCCTGCAGAAACGATCTGGGCATGTCACTCCCCTTCTTAAACAACTCCAGTGGTTGTCTATCAACCTCCGCTCCAAACAAAAACTCCTCACTCTAGGCTTCAAGGCTCTCCATCACCTTGCCCCTTCCTACCTCTCCTCCCTTCTCTCTTTCTACCGCCCACCCCGCACGCTCCGCTCCTCTGCTGCCCACCTCCTCACCATCCCTCGGTCTCGCCTATCCCGCTGTCGACCCCTGGGTCACGTCCTCCCGTGGCCCTGGAACGCCCTCCCTCCTCACCTCCGCCAAACTGATTCTCTTTCCCTCTTCAAAACCCTACTTAAAACTCACCTCCTCCAAGAGGCGTTCCCAGACTGAGCTCCTCTTCTCCCTCTACTCCCTCTGCCATCCCCCCTTTACCTCTCTGCAGCTAAACCCTCATTTTCCCCTTTTCCCTCTGCTCCTCCACCTCTCCCTTCCCATCCCCACAGCACTGTACTCGTCCGCTCAACTGTATATATTTTCGTTACCCTATTTATTTTGTTAATGAATTGTACATCGCCTTGATTCTATTTAGTTGCCATTGTTTTTATGAGATGTTCTTCCCCTTGACTCTGTTTATTGCCATCGTTCTTGTCTGTCCGTCTCCCCCGATTAGACCGTAAGCCCGTCAAACGGCAGGGACTGTCTCTATCTGTTGCCGACTTGTTCATCCCAAGTGCTTAGTACAGTGCTCTGCACATAGTAAGCGCTCAATAAATACTATTGAATGAATGAATGAAAGGGAGCAGGGTTTGGGTGGAGATGTGTCTCCTTTCCTCTTCCACCACCCAGGTCGTGTCTCTTTAAATGCCCCCCGTAAATAAGCCAGGACCAAGTCATCACAAAGAATACTACAGTGGAATTTTCTTAGACTTTGACCTTGAAAATACATATTCCCAAACCCCACTTCTCCAAAGCAGATTTCACTTGCAGAAAAAGAAGCAGACGTTGTTGAAGTGGGGCAAATTAATGATAAGTTATTTAACAGCTGCCTGCCAATTTTCCTTTCACTCTCTTCCACGTCAAGCATTGGCTCCGTAAAAATTTTCAGAGTGAACACTGCAACAGTTTCATTATAAAAGAAAAAAATTGTTTTTCAAAGTTTAATTACTGGACAGAAAGTGGCAATTTTATATTCAGGAAAAAGGGACATTTACATACTGGAAACATTACAAAATCTTGCGAAAAATATGGTTTTCTCAATTATATCAACTTTTAGCACACTAAAAAGACTGATAACCTGATAAATGCAGGAACACTAACTCCAAAAGTGGGAGTGATGGGTGGAATTTAGATCACAGGGCTACCTAAAGAAAATCTAGTGCAATCAGAGTCAATGAACATAAGGACCCTGAGAGTTCCAAGGGCAAACTGTTATTCAATCAATCAACCAATCAATGGTATCTGCTAAGCATTTACTGTGCGGAGAGCACTGAACTAAGATCTCGGGAGGATAATAAAATAGAGCTGCTAGACAGGATCTCTGGCTTCAAGTGGGATTGTAAATTCTGCCTGATTCATCCCCCCTTACCTTTCTGGGCAGGTCATCTCATCAGCAACCAAAGCCCACATATCTACATTCTTTCTTCTTGGAATTTCCACTCCTACTTTATCTGCTGTTTCATTTTGTTTCCAGTTGTCTCCATTAGAATTTTTTTGAGGTTACAAGTGTGTGAAAGAGATGATTGAGAGCCAAACTTATAACACTATCCTTTTTGATTATGTCAATATAAAATGGAACAGTCCCCCAAACTTTTCAAGGTAAAACTATATTAGCACCTTAAAAATGGTCACTTCTGACTCTTCTCTTCTTTTCTCACCCTCCTTCACACTATCACTGACCCTGACAGAGACTTTACAGTTGAGTCGGGCAGGCGAGAGGACTCACGAAGAATCTGAAGGAGCAGGAGCGTGGAGGGTTCGGCCCAACAGAAATCTTCTGTTTGGCAGTTTGGGGAATCCTGGTTTACCAGGCTATTCTAGAGTTTAGAATAACTCTATCAGATTGAACAGCAACAACAAGCAGGAACTCAGTTTGTGAATGAATTGATCTATACTAAGAACTATACTAAGCACTTCGGTAGCACCTTGTATTTAGGCAGAAATATAAGGCAAACTGTTTTTCAGTACGGAGATAAGCAAGCCGCACACGCTTATCGAGCCAAAAGCTTTCTACCATTTTTAACCCCAAATCAGAGAAGATTCTCATTACCTTGAGCGATGCACTCCTTCTCCCAAGCTGATTCACAAAGAGGGGGTGGTGTTATCAAAATGACCCTATTCCCAGGGACATCTACAGACTCAAGATACTGTATCATGGCCTTTAAATTCTCAACATACTCATCCAAAGGAATGTGTTGCTTGGGATTTTCATCTGTTGGAGGAAATAGTGCATTACCTTTATTACATACAAATATACAAATCTTCATGTAAATAAATATTAACTTCCTACTCCCCAAGTCTACAACTAGATTATCGTAACTATTCGACAAAGAACATAACACGTGACTTCCTATGCTTTCCTGAGGGAAAAAAAGAAAGGCACTTTAAAATAGAAAGCCAATGCTATATTGGACAAACTCTGGCTTTTCAGAGCCTTCACCTTGAACAGTTTTTATAAGAGACCAATACAGGTCAGAATGGTATTGGTTCACTGGAGTTTGGTTTAAAGGGAATATAAAGTCAATGTTTTATACAAAGTTATGTAGTGGCAGGTCCACTGTCCCAAGCTTCCTCTTCCAGAGGTTCTCAGAGGTATAAATGTCAACTAACTTGAAGGCAGCAGAAACGAAGGAGGAAAAGAATAAGAATTTATGAATTTTAAACAATTAATATTCAGAGAATTCATCATACTCAGTGAATTTCACAGGCAGAATGTTCTGAATTATATCTTTTTCGTAGCAACAATTCTGAAAGACTGACTCAACCGTCATATCATAGCTGTTATGTAGATGGCTGGCATCACTGGCAGTTTCCAGGCCTCGTCAATTCAAAAAGCAAAATGGAAGAATCGGTTATTTCTCAAAATATATATATATATTTAATAAATATATTAATTTGGGAGGTGGTAGAATATTTTGATTCAACAATTTAGTTTGCTCAGCACCCACCTGGGACCCTCTTTTCCCAAGGCCTGGCCATCAAAAGCAAGAAGCCCATTTAGAGACCTTTAAACTTGGGACTTGGCACAAGGGCACTAACCATTTACTAGTTTTAATGGATAAGAATCAGTCGGTGGTTTTTATAGAGCAATTGGTGTGTGCAGAGCACAGTACTGACAGTTTGGAGGACCACAATATAATACAGTTATTAGACAAGAGCCTTGTCCACGAGGAGCTTTAATCGGGTGGGATGATCCCTGAAAAGAGGCTGCAAAGCAATGGTTTATATTTCTATATTTCTTTTGTAACGACCCAATACAGTGCTGTATACAACTCCTATTAAAACCTGAAAGGAATATGTTTCTCCAAGGTGTTTGGAAGAAGTCCTGTATCCTCTCCACCATTAGACTGCAAAATCTATGTGCACAGGGACAGTGCCACTTGTTTACTCTGTACTTTCCACATTCTTTAATTAATAATGGTATTTGTTAAGCGCTTACTATGTGCAAAGCACTGTACTAAGCGCTGGGGTAGACACAATACATTTAGGTTAAATGCATTTCGGATACTTTCGTACCCAATGAGAGCTCAATATAAACAACAATTACTACTACAGCTACCATCGCCACTCCAGGTAGCAGCTGGTTTCGGCTGTCTCCACCGAGGAATGGCAACAAAGACCTACATATGATTCCGCGAGGAGTTCTCATACCTTGCTATGCCAGTGGCGGCTGGCATGTTGAGTGTGCTCTATGCCAGCTGCAGAGTTGGTTGGGGGGTGCTAACCTCAGCCTTTGGGGAGCTGGCTCCATAAAGAGCTAGGAGTCACTGCAGGCATGTGGGTTTCTAGTTTGATTCTTTAAGAAGAGAGAACAAGAAGGCTCACGCCTGTTGGTTGGGGGACCCAAAAGGTATGCTCACCTACTTTTCAATCTAGCCCCCGGGTCAGGTCAAAAAGTCACAACGCCAGAGCTGGAGAAGAATGTTAGGAAAGATCTCTGAAACTTTCTTCTCAATGCTCCTCCCTTTCTATATCCAGGGTGAACCTGCTGCACTGAGGAAATGCTGCCTCCAAACACTAATTCTCACCAAAATCCAGTGTCAAAGCCCATAGGTGCTGTGTTACCAGGGCTGTCACTAAGGCGGGAGAAGGGCCTAGTTAATAGGGAGGAAAGGAAGGAGGGGTTAGAAGTGTAAACTCCCTTTAATCTCCTCCCCCTCTCTCCTCCTCTCTCCCCAGCACAGCCTTCCCCAGCCCCTCCGGCCCCTTGCTAACCTTCAACCTTTAGAAGCCCGGGGAGGCTGCCCCATGAGTAACTCAGGCCCGTCTGCCCGGAGCAGCTGCGAGTCCGAGGACTCTAACCTCCAGGACCCACTGTTTTACGTGTCTCCACACTGTTGTCTTGGTTTGTTAATTCGGCTGCTTCCTCTTGTTGTTGCAGTGAATTGTTAGTGTCATCTCTATCGGTCAACCTCCATCTGGAATGTGAACCGAATGAGGACGGGGACTCTGTCTGATCCATAATGTGTACACCTAACCCAGCACTCAGTATAGTGCTTGGCACACCGTAAAGCCCTTAATAACTACCACAGTTTATGACCTATCTTACCATCCTTCCTAGGAGTTGCACTGGAAGGCGTGGGGAAGGGCAAGCTGAGTGAGAGGAGTTTGAGACTTCGACCCCTCCCCACCTAATCTGCAGTCACCTCTCAGCCCTTCCTGGCTTGACTCTGACAGTCTATGGGCCTCCAAGGGATGCGGCCCTCCTCTGGGAGGGGCTGCCCTTTTAAGAGGACAACAGGCTGGGATGTGCAGATGCAAGGCGACACAGATGACTTAAATTGTGCAATGGGCTGGGATATGCAGAAGCCAAGGGGAACAATCCCTGCTGCCTACCCTGTACTTCCTCTCACAGCAGTAGCAGCAGCTCTGCAGAATCCCATTTGCAGAAGGTTGGCCCCCACTGCCCCAATTGCCCCCAGTAGGGAGTGGAGTCCCTGGCAACCGTCCTTGTTGGGAAGGAAGGCTCTGGAAGGCAGAGCACCAAGCTGGCCACATTATCAACCTTTCCTCTGCTAGCAGATGGCACTGAGTGGGGAAACTGTGCAAATCTTTGGCTGCTAATTTCTTCCCAACCTCAAGACCTTCTATTCTTATATACCAGTGACTTTCAGCAGATGTTAAAGAATTTTAAATGTCAAGTCTGCTGAAACCCAGAATATGGAAATGGAGGGGATGAGGGGAATGCTGACATTGAAAAAACTGAGCCCAGGTTAAGTTGGGGAACTGATAATTCACTAGGTAGGAATATCAGAAAACAAAGAACTGAGGTTTTGTAAACTTTAATTCTTGATGAAATAAAAAACCTCTAAAGGAGCTAGGGAAAACTGAAAAAACACTCTTACCTTTCAAAGCACTGTCATTAGCGCCAAAGAAAATGGTAACTGCGACAGGGTTTTCGGCAGTACTGCTTTTCTTAATTATCCTTGGAAGAATTATTTTGGCCCATTTGGTATTGTAGCCTGAAAACCCACGATTAAAAACATCACATTTCCTAAAAACAAGTCAACGAAGACAAAAAAGAATTCTGGATAAGAAAACATTAAACAATTAAAAAAATTTAACCTAGGCTGGTAATTTCAAAGGCTCTCCTTTCAACACTACAACCGAATTTTCCACTACTCTGTCAATCAATCGGTGGAACACACTAAGAGCATATTAAACGCTTTCCCAAGTACAGAGTAAGCAGACACTATTCCTTCCTTCAAAGAGCTTACACTCTGCTGGATAAATTATAGGTAGGGGGAGTTGGGTACAAAGATATATAGGTAAGTGTTGGAGGGTAAGGGACCTAAGGGCTTAGGGGCTAAAGACTCAAGTGCACAGTTATGACAGTAGGTAGAGGGATAAGGTGGGAAGATGAGCAAATTGTCAGATGAAATTTCCTGGAGATGTGATTTTAGTAGGGCTTTTAGCTGGGGAGAGTAGTAGTCTGCCAGATGAGTACCAGGCAGGAGGGCGGGTGGGAGTTAGGAGTCGAAACAGGAATCGAAGGTGAGAGAGACGAGAAAGAGGTAGAGTGAGGTTGGTGTTAAGATGAGTGACGTATGAGGGCTGGGTTGGAGTGGGAGAGGAGTGAAGACAAGGAGGACGAAGAAATTTGGCTGAATGCCTTAAAGTCAACAGTGAGGAGTTTCTTCTCGATGAGGAGATGGATGGGGGAACCATTCTTTCTGAGGAGAGCAAACACGGGTGCAGAATGATTTACAGAAAAATGATCCGGGCAGCAGGCTGAAGTATCCTGGAGAAGGGAGAGCCTGGAGGCAGGGAGTCAGCAAGGGGGCTGAAGAAATAGTTGGGATACGAGAGTGCTTGGATGATGACAGTTTGGATGGAGAGGAAGGGGCAGATTCTAGACCTATTTTGATGACAGACCAGACCCTAAGTTCTGAAATCTCTTCCATTTTTAGCAGTGGATCACCAAATGGAAAAGAATGTTAACCTAAAAACAATCCTACTATTTAAAGCCTCTCCTTTTCACTTAAGCACTACTGAAACTGGTGTTCAAGACTGCCGATTGATTCCTCTCTCCCTGGTAAGCAAGATCTGGATGTGGATCCCCTTGGAGCTCATCAGATCACCAAAACACTCTTCCAGGCTTCAGAAAACCAAACTGCTCTAAAATACGTTAAAGAATTAATAGTATACTGGAATACTAGAAAAGGGGGAATGAGGATCTCATGGCAACTCATGCAGAAACCCAAAGGAAAGAGGGACAATCTGTTTCCACTTGATCAGACAGAAAAGGTTTCAATCTGAACCATAGAACAGTCTCAAAATGGCAATTTCCTGTAGCATTTCCTTCCACAAAGAATATATGGCTTATGATTAGCAACAGTAGACAAAACTGTTTGAAATTTATGCAGCTTTTAAAAAATATCAGCTCAAAAATCTGAACCTTCAGAAATGAAGAAAATTAATATTTGGTTGAAAAACACTCAGAAGACCCAATATTTACTCAAAGGAGAAAGCCCCTTTTTTGGAGAAAAAGTCACTTCACTTCTCTGTACTTCAGTTCCCTCATCTCTAAAATGGGGATTAAGAACGTGAGCCCCACGTGGGAGAGGGACCGTGTCCAGCTTGATTTGCTTGTATCCATCCCAGCACTTAGTACGGTGTCTGGCAACATAGTAAGCGCTTAACAAATACCATAATTAGGGAAGCAGTATGGTGTAGTGGACAGAGCAGGGGCCTGGGAGTCAGACGATCATGAGTTCTAATTTCAACTCTGCCACTTGTCTGCTGTGTGACCTTGGGCAAGTCACCTCATTCTCTGGGCCTCAGTTCTCTCATCTGTAAAATGAGGATTGAGACTGTGAGCCCCACATGGGAGAGGAACTGTATCCAACCCGATTTGCTTGTATCCACCCCAGCGCTTAGTACAGTGCCTGGCACATAGTAAGCACTTAACAAATGTCATAAGAATCATTATTATTATTATTGTCTGGATGGATAACTCTTCTTTATTGGAGGTGGATAGATGCATTTTGCAGGGTATTCACTAACTCATCAAAATCATCAGCAGTACAGAACTTGTCCACTTTGCTCATCTCAAGGGCTGCCTTCCCACCTCTCTTTTCCAAACATCGGGTTGCACTATGGCTAAGAAAGTTAACCTTTGCAAAAGGAGTAAAGGTGGGCTGTACAAATGTGCTTTTCCATTCCAGAGTCTTTTTTTCTTAGATATGATTTATGCTGTGAAATAGTATATGCAATGTATATAAATCTCAAAACTGCCAAGTCTCACCTGACCAGCTTGTCAGCAAGTAATGATCCCCACCCATCCTTCTGGAAAGAAAACTATATAAAAAGAAGACAATTTCCATTTTACTCTTGTATATTTCGTTCAAAATTTTCATTAAAATAATTTGTTGACAGATTTTAATTAGTAAAGCTCCTTTTGATTGCCTGAGTGCACACCCAGAGAAAACACATTTTTGTCCAGCTCAGGGGAGGGCATAAGCTGTAGGTGGTTACTCAACAGTTTAGCGGTGATTTGCAGAAAAACAATTTTTCTGTATTAACATTTCTGTTGTTGCTGGTTACACTTTATAAAAGGCCAATCTTCTTATTAATCTTTAAACCATGACAAAGCACCTGAATGTGAAGCGTAATGTTGTCATGGAAAGCAAATTTAGGAGCTAAGCTCTTGGAAAGCCTCTAGAAACAAATCGAGGGCCTCATGTAAAAGCAAACAAAAGCACAATATCCTCCACACCTGAGTCAAGGTCAGGGTGTAGGTGGGGATTGGGGGGTGGGGGTGGTCACTAAGGGCTTAGAAGAAGGTTATGTGATCCAGTGACTAGGGCAGAGAGGGTTCATTAGGGGCCCACAGAAAGGCTATGTGGTCCAGTGACTGGAAGAAAGCTAGAAACCCAGAGGAGGTTTATGTGGTCCAGTAACCTGGCTCAGTAGGTGGACTAGAGTCAGTCAATCATATTTATTGAGCACTTACTGTGTGCAGAGCACTGTACTAGGTGCTTGGGAGAGTACAGTATAATAATAAGCAGACACATTTCCTGTACATGGTGAGCTTACAGTCAAGAGGGGAAGACAGACATTAATATTAATAAACTATAGATAGGTACGTAAGTGCTGTGGGGCTGGGAGGGGAGGATAAATAAAAGGGGCAAGTGGGGGCGACACAGAAGGAATGGGAGAAGAAGAAAGATGGGCTTAGTCTGGGAAGGCCTCTTGGAGGAGATGTCCCTTCAATAAAGCTCTGAAGTGGGGAGAGTAATTGTCGGATACGAGGAGGGAGGGTGATCCAGGCCAAAGGCAGAATGTGGAGGAGAGGTCGGTGGCCAGATGGACGACACTGAGGTATGGCGACGAGCAAGAGGCTCGGCAGAGGTTTATGTGGTCCAGTGAACGGGCTCGGGCGGGGGAGTCACTGGGGGTCCAGTGAAGGCTCCTTTCCTCTCCATCCAAACCGCTACCACGTTCATTCATATAATCATATTTATTGAGCACTTACTGTGTGCAGAGCACTGTACTAAGTGCTTAGCACTGTACTTAGCAATCACTTATCCTATTCCAACTGGATTACTGCATCAGCATCCTTGCTCATCTCCCAACCTCCTGTCTCTCCCCGTTTCAGTCTATACTTGACTCTGCTGCCTGGTTTATACATTTTGGGGATGTCACGCCCCTCCTTAAAAATCTCCAGTGGTTGCCTACCATCAACCTTTGCATGAAGCAAAAACTCCTTACTATTGGCTTCAAAGCTGTCCATCCCCTTGCCCCCTCTTACCTCACCTCCCTTCTTTCCTTCTCCAGCCCTGCCCGCACAATCCGCTCCTCTGCCACTGCTCATCTCCTCACTGGGCCTCGTTCTCGCCAGTCCCGCCGTCGACCCCTGGCCCACCTCCTGCCTCTGGCCTGGAATGCCCTCCCTCCTCACATCCACCAAACTAGCTCTCTTCCCCCCTTCAAAGCCCTATTGAGAGTTCACCTCCTCCAGGAGGCCTTCCCAGACTAAGCCCCCTTTTCCTCTGCTCCCCACCCCCATCTCTCCCAGTGCTCTATCTCTCTCCCCACCCCACAGCTCTTGTGTGTATATATGTACCTACTTATAATTCTATTGATTTTATTAATGATGTGTATAATTCTATTTATATTGATGCTATTGATGCCTGTTGACTTGTTTCGATGTCTGTCTCCCCCCTTCTAGACTGTGAGACCGTGATGGGTGGAAACTTGTTGCAGGAAGTGCTCTGCACATGGTAAGCGCTCAATAATTACACTGAATGAATGCATGAATGGTTATGTGGACCAGTGACCAGGGTGTGGGAGTGTACATCTCCATGACTGAGAAGCAGTGTGGCTCAGTGGAAAGAGCGGACTTGGGAGTCAGAGGTCATGGATTCTAATCCCGGCTCCGCCGCATGTCAGCTGTGTGACTTGACTTGCCACTTAACTTCTCTGTGCCTGAGTTACCTCATCTGTAAAATGGGGATTAAGACTGGGAGCCCCACGTGGAACAACCTGATCACCTTGTAACCGCCCCCCAGTGCTTAGAACAGTGCTTTGCACATAGTAAGTGCTTAAATGCCATCATCATTATTATTATTATTATTCTATTTATCTTGATGATGATGTTTTGCTTTCCTGCCTGTCTCCCCCGTTTAGACTGTGAGCCCGTTATTGGGCAGGGATTGTCTCTGTTGCCGAACTGTACATTCCAAACGTTTAGTACAGTGCTCTGCACATAGTAAGCGCTCAATAGATACTATTGAATGAATGAATGAATAACACCAGCCAATGAATGAATGTTGCAGGTGAAATCATCCTGGAAGAGGTGGCTATAAAGAAAAAATTTTCACAACTCCCACCTTCTAATGTCTGTTGCACTAGAAGCCCCAAATAGAAAACTGAAGATGCATTTTATGAAGATAGGCTATGTGGGTTCTAATCCTGGCTCCGCCACTCGTCTGCTGGGTGACCTTGGGCAAGCCGCTTAACTTCTCCGTGCCTGTTACCTCATCTGTAAAATGGGGATTAAAAAAGGAAGCCCCACAGGGGACAAACTCATTACCCTGTATCTACGCCAGTGCTTGGCCCATAGTAGGCGCTTAATAAATACCATAATTATTAAGACTCACTTCAGAAGGTGAAATACTAGCACCACAAAGTCTGATTACACATAAAGGGCAAAGTAGGTTTCTTCCCTTCAGTTCAGTAAGCGCTCAATAAATAGGACTGAATGAATGAAGGAATGAGTGGGGAATGGGTAGAAGCCCAGCAGAGGTTTATGTGGTCCCACGGGTGGGGTCGGGGGGGGGTGTCCCTGGGGGGCCTGAGGGGTTTCTGAGGGTGAGTGGGGTCGGGGTTGGGGGGTGTCCCCGGGGAGGCTTATGGAAGGCCGGGAGTGGGGCCTGGGGGGCGAGGGGGGACCCTGGGGGTCTGGGGACGCCCCTGGGTTCTAATCCCGGCTCCGCCGCTTGTCAGCTGTGTGACCTTGGGCAGGTCACTTAAATTAGAGAAGCAGCGTGGCTCAGTCGAAAGAGCCCGGGCTTGGGAGTCAGAGGCCATGGGTTGGAATCCCGGCTCTGCCACTTGTCAGCTTTGTGACTGTGGGCAAGTCACTTCACTTCTCTGTGCCTCAGTGACCTCATCTGTAAAATGGGGATTAACTGTGAGCCTCACGTGGGACAACCTGATGACCCTGTATCTCCCCCAGCTCTTAGAACAGTGCTCTGCACCTAGTAAGCGCTTAACAAATATCAACATTGTTATTATTATTCTCGGTGCCTCAGTGACCTCATCTGTAACATGGGGATGAAGACTGTGAGCCTCAGGTGGGACCACCTGATGACCCTGGATCTCCCCCAACGCTTAGAACAGTGCTCGGCACATAGTAAGCGCTTAAGAAATACCAACATTATTAAGTCCCTTCACTTCTCTGGGCCTCAGTGACCTCATCTGTCAAATGAGGGTGAAGATGGGGAGCCCCACGTGGGATAACCCGGTGACCCTGTATCTACCCCAGCGCTTAGAACAGTGCTTGGCACACAGTAAGCGCTTAACAAATACCAACATTATTATTATTATTATTATTATTAATGGTGGCATTTAAGCGCTTACTATGTGCCAAGCACTCTTCTAAGCGCTGGGGGCTACAAGGTGATCAGGTTGTCCCATGTGGGGCTCACAGTTTTAATTCCCATTTTACAGATGAGGTAACTGAGGCACACAGAAGTTAAGTGACTTGCCCAAAATCACACAGCTGATTATTATTATTAGTTTTGCGTGGCCCGGGCTCCACGGGGCAGCGCGGGCCCGGGCCGGGGGGTGAAGGGAGTGTGAGGCCCCTGCACCTGGGACCGCTGCACCTGAGGCCCCTGCACCTGAGGCCGCTGCACCTGAGGCCGCTGCACCTGAGGCCCCTGCACCTGGGACCGCTGCAGCTGAGGCCCCCTGCACCTGAGGCCGCTGCACCTGAGGCCGCTGCACCTGAGGCCGCCACCCCTCGGCCGCTACCTGAGTGATGGAGTCGCCGAACAGCAGGACCCGCGGCCACAGCAGGGACCGGCAGCAGGAGCCACACCCCGACATGGCCACCCGGACGGCGGGAGGACGAGGAGGACGATGGAGGACGAGGAGGAGGCGCAGGGGAAGGGAAGGAGGAGGGGACAGGAGGAAGAGGAGGAGGGAGAGGAGGAGGCGGTGTCGAGCGTCTGGATATCCGGGCCCTGCCCGGAAACGGGGAGAAAAGCGGCCACGGGTCGGCTCGAAAGAAAGGCAGCGGCGGCAGAAATAATACTAATAACACTACTAATTATCTCCTCAGGGCCGCCCCCCGGCCCCTCTAGCCAGTTGTGGGCTCACGCGGATCCCTTAGATGGGCCTTCCGTGCCCCCTCCGTCCCCTTCGGTTCGGCCCAGGGCCCCGCCCTCAGCCCTCCTCCCTCAGGGATCCTCCCTCAGGGATCCTGCCCTCAGGGATCCTCCCTCAGGGGTCCTGCCCTCAAGAATCATCCCTCAGGGGTCCTGCCCTCAGCCCTCCTTCCTCGGGGATCCTGCCCTCAGCCCTCTTCCCTCGGGGATCCTGCCCTCAGCCCTCTTCCCTCGGGGATCCTGCCCTCAGCCCTCTTCCCTCGGGGATCCTGCCCTCAGCCCTCCTCCTTGGGGGGTCCTGCCCTCAGCCTTCCTTCCTGGGGGGGGTCCTGCCTTCAGCCCTCCTCCCTGAGGGGTCTGCCCTCAGGGGTCCTCCCTCAGGGGTCCTGCCCTCAGCCCTCCTGCTACAACTCGGCAACTGAGGCCGCTGCACCTGAGGCCCCTGCACCTGTACTGTTGTACTGCAGCGGCCTACAACTCCTGCTATCCCAGCTCGGCCACTTGTCAGCTGTGTGACTTTGGGCAAGTCACTTACTTCTCGGTGCCTCAGTTACCTCATCTGTAAAATGGGGATTAAGACTGTGAGCCCCACGTGGGACAACCTGATTCCCCTGTGTCTACCCCAGCGCTTAGAACAGTGCTCGGCACATAGTAAGCGCTTAACAAATACCAACATTATTATTAACTCAGTCCCCATAGTAAGCGCTCAATAAATACTATTGAATGAATGAATGAACTTTGCTCCTCTAATGCCAACCTTCTCACTGTGCCTCGACCTCGTCTGTCTCGCCACCAACCTCTTGCCCATGTTGGTATTTGTTAAACGCTTACTATGTGCCAAGCACTGTTCTAAGCGCTGGGGTAGACACAGGGGAATCAGGTGGTCCCACGTGGGGCTCACAGTCTTCATCCCCATTTTACAGATGAGGTAACTGAGGCACCGAGAAGTGAAGTGACTTGCCCAAAGTCACACAGCTGACAAGTGGCCGAGCCAGGATTCAAACCCATGACCTCTGACTCCAAAGCCCGTGCTCTTTCCACTGAGCCACGCCGCTTCCCGTCTCGTCACGTCTCGTCTCTGGCCTGGAATACCCTCCCTCCTCATAACTGACAATGATTGCTCTCCCCTCCTTCAAAACCTTACACTGAAGGCACATCTCTTCCAAGAAGCCTTCCCTGACTAAGCCCTCTTTTCCTCTTCTACTTCCTTCTGCGACACCTTGACTTGCTCCCTTTATTCATTCCCCCTCCCAGCCCCACAGCATTAATGTTCCGCACACAGTAAGCACTCAATAAATATGTTTGAATGAATGAGTGAATAGCTGTAATTTTATTTATTTATATTAATGTCTAACTCCCCCTCTAGGTTGTACTCTCTGACTAGACTGTAAGCTCTTTGTGGTCACGGAATGTGTCTGTTTATTGTTATATTGTACTCTCCCAAGCACTTAGTACAGTGCTTTGCACAGAGTTGGCACTCAATAAATACACTTGAATGAATAAGCCCTCCTTCCCTCTTCTCTGACTCCCTTCTGTGTCACCCTGACTTGCTCCCTTTATTCATTCCCCCCTTGCAGTCCCACATAGGTACATATCTGTAATTTATTTATATTAATGTCTGTCTCTCCCTCTAGATTGTAAGCTTGTTGTGGGCAGGGAATGTATCTATCACATCCTACTCTCCCAAGCACTTATTACAGTGGTCTGCATGCAGTAAGCTCTCAATAAATACGATTGGCTGACTGAGCTCGTTGTGGGAAGGGAATGTGTTATTGTATTGTGCTCTCCCAGGCGCTTAGTACAGTGCTCTGCACCCAGTAATCAGTCAATAAATAGGATTGACTGACATACTGTCTTAGCCCTCAGGAGTCTGCCCCAAGCCCTCAGGTCTCTGACTCTTAGCCCTCAGGAGTCTGAGTCTCAGCGCTCAGGGCTCTGACTCTCAGCCTCAGGAGAATAATAATGTTGGTATTTGTTGATCGCTTACTATGTGCCAAGCACTGTTCTAAGCACTGGGGTAGATACAAGGTAATCAGGTTGTCCCACGTAGGGCTCACAGTTTTCATGCCCATTTTACAGATGAGATAACTGAGCACAGAGAAGTTAAGTGACTTGCCCAAAGTCACACAGCTGACAGGCGGGAGATCTGGAATTCGAACCCATGACCTCAGACTCCAGGCTCTTGCCACTAAGTCATGCTGCTTCTCTAATGGCCCTCAGCCTTCAGGGCTCTGGCTCTCAGTGCTCAGTCCTCAGAGGCCTGGCTCTCAGTCCTCAGGGGTCTGGCCCTCAGCCCTATGGCTCTCAGCCCTCAGAGCAATGGCTCTCAGCTCTTAGTCTTCAGGGCTCTACTCATCAGCCTTCAGCCCTCAGGGGTCTGGCCCTCAGTTCTCAGGAGTCTGACCCTCAGCCTTCAACCCTCCGGGGTCTGGCCCTCGGCCCTCAGGATTTTGGCCTCCAGTCCTCAGCCTTCAAGGCCTCAACCAGCCCTGTGGCCAGCGGGGTGGCCAGAACAATTTGGCCCCAGCATTTCAAAGAACAAATAGTGACAGATCTACTAGCACCTTGGTCAGGGCTTTAGACCCCATGTGCAGCCCTCGTTTAGATAGTTGGAATAAAAAAAAAAATCTAAAAGTGCAGAGCACTGTACTAAGCACTTGAGAGAATACAACAGAGAAAAAGCATGGCATAGTGACCGGTAATAGGACGATTCGATGACCGGTAATAGGACGATCTCCCGGTAGCATGTGAGCTACCTGCCTCTTCCACTTTTTAAACCGCTTCCCCTTTTCCACTCCAGTCCCTCCCTGGCAGCGTAAACTGCCTGGGGTGAGGTGGCGCCTGCTGCCTGCAGAAGGCAGATAGGTTCTCTGTGGCCATGGACTCCACCTGACTTTTCAGTGAAGCCTCATCGATTTACTGTCTGCCAAGGGCCAGGCCTGATGAGGGCCTGGATGTGTTTCTGCTTCCGAAGAGGTCGCACAAAGTACCCCACCCCACCCGACCAAAATTCAGGCTGCTGGTCTCCGTGGAATCGGGTGGGAAGGCTGGGTGGACGGACCACTGCAACCAACCCATCACCTCTGAGAAATGGATTTAAGCCTATATCTTGCTGGAGAGCAACTCATCAATAAATCAATCGATCAATAATACTTACTGAGCACTCACTGTGTGCAGAGCACTGTACTAAGCACTTGAGACAATACAACAGAGGAGAAGCGTGGCATAGTGGACAGAGAAGGACTAGAGTTCTAATGCCGGCTCTGCCGCCTGTCTGCTGCTGGCCTTGAGCAAGTCATTTCACTTCTCTGTGCCTCCGTTATCTCGTCTGTAAAACAACAAGCAAACAAAAAAACTCATCACAGACAAGAAGGGAATCCTGAAGAGGTGTCAACGTTACAACATTTTCCTGAAAACACCACTGAAGATGAAGCTCTGAGAAGTGCAGCTACTAACATGAGAGAATGTGCATTTGTCTCATCTATTGAAGAAGCAACAGAATGTGTCAGATCCATGAAAAATGGCAAAATACCTGGTTCGGGTAGCATGGCTGCTGCTGCTGATGACAGTGGTATTTGTTAAGGACTTACTATGTGCCAAGCACTGTTCTAAGCGCTGGGGGGGAGGGTGATACAAGGTCATTAGGTTGTCCCCACGTGGGGCTCACAGTCTTAATCCCCATTTTACAGAGGAGGAACTGAGGTCCAGAGAAGTGAAGTGACTTGCCCAAGGTCACACAGCTGACAGATGGAGGAGCTGGGATTAGAACCCATGACCTCTTACTCTTAAGCCCGGGCTCTTTCCACTGAGCCACTCTGCTTCTCTATCTTTACAAGCACGCAGGAGCTATATACCTTCGAGCACTAGCTACATACCTTCAGCACTCAGACAAGATTTTCCACCGCATATTGTTTGGATGAGGTAACCTGCCAGGGGATCATAAAGATTCCATCATCTTTAAAAAGACAATTACTGCCCTAAGGTGACACTGTATGAACTAGCATTTCATAGTTGATAAAACTTGTAGCATATTATCCGTCATGCTTTCTCATTTCCCCTGTGTAAATTAGCCAATGACTCTGAGAACTTATCTGTGCAGAGCACTGTACCAAGTGCTTAGGAGTGTACAATACTGTTGGGGGACATGATTCTTGCCATTCGGGGCCAGGAGGGGAAGACAGGCATGAAAATAGGTTACAGGTAAGGGAAAAAAATCAAGTTTAAGGATAAGTACATAAGTGCTGTGGGTGGGAGGGAGGGAGGTGAGTACTTGAGTACTTTGGAAGTGTGGCTATAAGTACATAGGAGACGCAGTAGGGGGAGAAATGGGATGGGGAAGTGAGAGATTAGTTGAAGAAGGCCTCATGGAGGAGATGTGATTTTAGTAGGGCTTTGAAGATGGGGAGAGTGGAGGCTTGAGGCAAATACAGGAAGAAGGGTATGAGCTAGAGGTCGAAGAAAGACAACAGTGAGGCAGTAACTAGGTTGGCGTTAGAGAAACGTAGCGAGTGAATTGGACTGGAATGGGAATGGAGAAAGCATAAGCAGTGGGGAAGAGAGTTGAATCAGTGCTTTAAAGCCCAAGGAATATTGCCATTCCAGTATGGGGATTTTTGCAGTTTATCATTTCATTTCGTACCATTTCTTGAAATTATAAGCATGGGGCTAGGGAGTCAGGAGACCCAGATTCTAGGCCCAGCTCCACCTACTGTCCTGCTGTGTAATCTTGGACAGCAGTAATAATAATATGATATTTTTAAAGCACTTACGATATGACAAGCACTGTTCTGTGCACTGGGGTAGATACAAGGTAACGAGGTTGTCCCACGTGGGCTCACAGTCTTAATCCCCACTTTATAGATGAGGTCACTGAGGCACAGAGAAGTTAAGTGACTTGCCTAAAGTCACAGAGCTCATAAGTGGTGGAGCCAGGATTAGAACCCACAACCTCTGACTCCCAAGCCCTTGCTCTTTCCACTAAGCCTCGCTGCTTCTCAAGTTACTTAACCTCTCTAGGCCTGTTTCCTCATCTGTGAAATAATAATAATTTTCTGGTTTTTAAGTGCTTAATAATAATAATAATTATTATTATTATCATTATTATGGTATGGTATTTGTTAAGTGCTTACTATGTGTCATCAGGCACTGTACTAAGTAAGCACTGGGGTGGATACAAGCAAATCGGCTTGGACATAGTCCCTGTCCCTCTCCTATGTGGGGCTCACAGTCTCAATCCCCATTTTACAGATGAGGTAACTAAGGCACAGAGAAGTGAAGTGACTTGCCTAAGGTCACGCAGCAGACAAGTGGTAGAGATGGGTTTAGAACCCAAAACCATCTGACTCCTAGGCCCATGTTCTAACTACTACACCTGAGCTAAGCGCTGGAATAAATACAAGATAATCAGATACTACTTGGGGCTTACAGTCTAGGGAGAACAGGTCACACGGGGATGATACTTGCTCTCTACCTCTCAGTCTGTGAGCCCCATGTAAGTCATGCGGTGTCCAATCTGATCATCCTGGAACTACCCTAGCAATTAGTGGTCTTTAGCAGTTAGTAAGCACTTTAGAAAACACTGTAATAATCATCATCTCTGCTGCTCCTACCTATCTTCTATCTTACCCTTTCTATTTGATCTTTTTTCCTAAATATGGAATAAAACCTCAAATACATAAATTTACCAAAACTGGCTAAGCCTCATTTTGTCAGGATACTTTAAAAAGCCTTGTTTACTCTGAACATGTGTTTGATGCAAGAAGTACAAATAATAATGCTTGAGGTAGATACAATACCGTCAGATCTAGTCCCGATCCCATATAGAGCTCACCCTAAGGGAGAGGGAGAACAAGTATTTAATTCCCATGTTAGAGGAGATGAAACTGAGGCAGAGAAAATGAAATCACATAACAAACAAGCAAGGGGCATAGCCAGGATTAGAACCTGGGTATCCTGCCTCCCAGTTCCATGTTCTTTCCTTCAGGCCCCGCTGTTTCTCAAATGCCCAAGGCATGAAGTGCTGCTGTATATTTTGACCTGAGTTCAAGGAGTTAAGTAATCCTCAATCATTAAAAATACCCTTATGTGACACTTTTAAAGTATTTTCATTTTACAAAGAAACTAGTACATGGAGGTTAAATAATATACCTAGTCACATTGGAAGAGGAGTTATAAACAGACACTGAAAATTCTTGACAGTCAACCAACTGAACGAATTTAGTGGTGTGTGTAAGGCATTGCATGAAAATGTTGGAAGAGTACAATGTAACCGTTGGTAGCCAGGTTCCCTGCCCCCAAGGAGCTACTAAGCAATAACCATTGGCCCCCAAACCTACTTGTTGGGGAACCACTCAAGGCGAAGTCAATGAATTCATCCCTGGAACTGGCCAATCTCCTGCTCATCTTGCTTCTGAAGTCCAGCGCCCATCCACGAACAGCCGGAGGCAAGGTTCTCTCTTGCCCTCATAGCTGGCCGGTCTCCCACTGATCTTGCTTTGCTTTGGAAGCCACCAGACTTCAACCCTCTAGCCCTCAGCCTTCAGCGGTTAATAAAGCAAAGCTTTATTATTCGGGCTGTTGTGCTGAGACATTCACAGTAAGTCACACAATATCAAAGTTTGTGTCTCCTTCCTCTACACGGTCACCTTGGTCCTGCCTGGTCTCCTCACGGAGGTCCATTTGTCATTCACTCATTCAATTGTATTTATTTAGCACTTACTCTGTGCAGACCATTCTACTAAGCACTTGGGAGAGTACAGTATGACAATAAACAGACACAGTCCGTGCCCTCAAGCAAGCGTACAGTCTAGATGGGGAGATCTCCCGTCCCACCCCCTCAGCACTCTACTCCTCCGCTCAACTGTATATATCTTCATCATCCTATTTATTTTGTTTAATGAGATGTACATCACCCTGATTCTATTTGCCATTGTTTTTATGGGATGTTCTTCCCCTTGACTCTATTTATTGCCATTGTTCTTGTTTGCCTGTCTCCCCCAGTTAGACCGTAAGCCCGTCAAAGGGCAGGGACTGTATCTGTTACCGATTTGTACATTCCAAGCGGTTAGTACAGTGCTCTGCACATAGTAAGCACTCAATAAATACTATTGAATAAATACTATTGAATGAACTCATCCCAGCTCATCCTCTTCCATCTCTCCTCTTGAAACCCCTCTGTGCTTTGTATGTTGGGTCGTATTGTGCGTTCAGTTGAGGTTCCAATTGCAAGTGGTGTTATTGGCGACCTTTATCCTACTTCCCTTAATGCATTTGCGATATCTCTAGAAACCAAATCTCCAGGTATGCATGCGCTAGTCCTGTGTTTGTATTTAAAGGTACCTCCCTACCCCTCCACACACATTTACAGTTTCTTCTCTTAGTCTTACCTTCCTTATCCTCGCTCTCTTCTCATAAGCCCATCACACCCACCCTTCTCCTTGGTCTTTATCTCTGCCACATCCCACATAATGACCTTCTCTCATCCCTAGATCAAATTGAGATTTGCTTGTGTATAGAAAAAAACAACCCCCTTGCAATATTCCTTCCCTAAAAGCACACCCAGCAGGACAAACCCTGTTCTCTGTTGGATTTAGGGAGATCCCACTGGCTCAGTGGGAATCGCCTGCAGGAGACTGAAGACTGAATCTGGGCTCATGTGGAGATTTCTCAAGGAATGAACAATTTATTGTGATTTAATCATATGTGCATATAAAAAACAGGAAACAAGTAGGTTTTCCCACAAACAAGTTTTTGTTATTTCATGAAGGGATGGAAACAGGACTAGGCATTACTAAGTCTGGGGTTGAGGTGACTGAAAGGTACACAGGGCAGGCAGGCGGGAGGGAAAGAGGGAGGGCGGGCTTCTCAGTGAACCGGCGTGAGGGCGTCATAGAGTCTTTGTGCAGCCAGTTCGATCATTTCCCGAAGGGACTCATCATCGTCGCTTCCTTCTTCACACTCAACTGTCTGAAAGGACAGACAAAAATTTCTAGTTATAGTCAATCGATCATATTTATTAAGCACTGTCTGTGTGAAGAGCACTGTACTAAGAGGCTGGGAGAGTAAAACAGAAGTGGTAGACATGTTCCCCACCCACATAGTTTAGAGGGGGAGAAAGACATTAATATAAATATGGATATTTACAGGAGTGCTGTGAGGCTGAGAGAAGGGTGAAAGAGGGAGCAAAGCCAAGTGCAAGCCTGATGCAGAAAGGAGTGGAAGAAGAGGAAATGAGGGCATAGGCAGGGAAGGCCTCTTGAAAGAGTCGTGCCTTCAACAAGCCTTTGAAAGTCAGGCAAGTAATTGTCCGTCAGTTATGAAGTGGGAAGGTGTTCCAGGCCAGAGGCAGGACGTGGGTGAGAAGTCGGCTGCGAGACAGATGAGAACGAGGCACAGTGAGAAGGCTAACATTAGAGGAGCCAAGTGTGCATGCTGGGTTGAATTAAAAGAGTAGTGAGGTGAGGTAGGAGGAGGTGATCGGGAGCTTTCCAGCCAATGGTGAGGAGTTTTTGTCTGATGCGGAGATGGATGGAGAAACACTGGAGTTTCCTGAGAAACATTGGCCTGAATGTTTTTGTGGAAAAATTATCCAGGCAGCAGAGTCAAGTACGGACTGGAATACAGAGACAGGAGCAGGGAGGTTAAGCAAGGAGGCTGATTCAGTAATCAAGGTGAGATGAGATAAGTGCTTGGATTAACACTGGATGGAGAGGAAAGGGTAGACTGTAGTGATTGATTGATTGATTCATTCACTGTCATATTTATTGAGCACTTACTGTGTGAAAAATGTGGGTGAGCCCACAATAAGATGCTTCACTAGTGACTGTTTATTATCCTGCGACCAACAAAAAGGAAGACACTGGCCAAGGCACCTATGTGCTCTATTTGAGGCAGGTGATTGCGGGCCTGTGGGGATTGAACACAGAGGGAGATGTGGCTTTCTCTCCCTGTTCTACCCAGTACTGGGCCTGGGACAATCAATGACTGCCACGGAGAGCCACAACTGCGACACCTAAGCCAGATAAAAGGCGGTTGCTTTGAATCACGAGTGGGCACTGGGGCAAATGCAGAAGCAGCAAGAGGAGGGGCAGAAGCATGCAGAGAAGCAAGGAAGCAAGCACACTGAGAGCAGCAGAAGCAACAGGAGAGCAGCACTCAAAAGCAGCAGAAGGCAGCAGCGTTTGGAAGCAGAAAGGAGAAATGGAAAAAACCCAGGTAAGATGCAGCCAGGAGCTAGGGCACCCTCTCCTTCTGCTCCCCCTGCCCTAGCCTGGGGGAAGCCTGGAGGACAAAGAGTAGATTAGGGAGATCACGGAGAAGACTCCCAGACACCTGGGAGTGCTCGAGATGAGACTGTTGGTCACGAATTTAACCCCGAGAATAGTTTTCCTTTTTCCACCAAGTCCCCAGGAGATTCCATTTGTGAGATATATCCAGACACTTCTGTACCAACTCCTAACTAAAGTCTTGAGTTTGAGTTGCAGGCAGCCAATTGGCCTATATGAACCAGACCTCTTGCACTGCAACCTGCTACCACCCTCGATGAAGAAAGGTCTCCCGACGATGATCCAAAACCATCTGGGTTGATCATGGGTTCAAATCCAGGCTCTGCCGCTTGTCAGCTATGTGACTTTGGGAAAGTCACTGAACTTCTCTGCGCTTCAGTTACCTAATCTGTAAAATGGGCATTAAGACTGTGAGCCCCATGTGGGACAAGCTGTTCCTTGTCTACCCCAATGCTTAGAACAGTGCTTTGCACATAGTAAGTGCTTAACTAATGCCTTTATTATTAGCACTTAGCTTGCACTACATAACAGCGTATATAGAACAAGTGTCATTAGATGAACTGGCCAGGGTGGTGGAATGGTTTCAGAATGTGTATTATACATGGTGAAATTCCTAAAGAGAAAATGGGGAGCTCCACCATTCAGGAATTATAACTTCAGAAGGGAAAAAGGGTATTTGTTTGGGGGAAGGCACTTCCCTCAAGCAAATGAAAACTCCCCTTATTGTGAAAGGTGGATCTCCTGATTGGAACCTTTAGCTAAGCTGCATAAATACAAAGAGGTAATTAGGAGGAGAAAATCACAGGGAACACTAATCTAAAAAAGAGGTCTATAAGCGGGTTAGGAACTGTCATCTTTAATGCTGGCCAGGTATGGAACAGTTTGAGAAAAGAACCCTACTGTTGAGAGATGCGCCATTGAGTTAACGAAGTGTGATTGGTAAAAAAAAAAAAAAAGTATGCCTATATGCCAATAAAAAAATTGGAGTTAATTGTACAAATATATGGTCTTGCTGAATGATGCTGCTGGGTCTTAATCTATGGTTGAGACCGTAACACCCTAGATTTTAGCCCAGCAGGACACATTGGCTTGAAAAAAGGGCTCACCGCTCACCTGCTTCGCAGAGCACCTGTCTTGAATACAAGCCAGAAAAGAAAGGACACATTCTCCACCAGAAGACCTGGTCCCGAGAGGATCTGGGTACCAGTGTCTGGGTGGAGATGAGTCATGAACTATAAGAAGAAAGTGTGTGGGTGGGAAGAAAAAAAAAAGGTTTCTTAATTGCTCATTGACAATTGTGGGTAATAGAAATGAGTGTGAATCTAATAGAATCCCACATGTTGTTGCTTTGTGGGAATGCAAGGACTCTCCTCAGATCCTTCCTTTTGCCCTGTTAGTGTTGCTGTTGCTCAGCCAAATGGGAGAGCCAAAGAAAAAGGAGGAAATGGAAAAAACCCAACACCCCAGTGTTAATATACAATTAGAGTAGAAAAATCCCTATTGAAGGGTCTGATAGTGATATTAACCACCACATCTGATAACATTTTTCCCTCTTGTTTGAAGATTGTATTGTGTAATTGTTGGGTTTAGCAGTGTAGCAAAGTCCCTATTGAAGGGACTGAGGATGATACTGATCTCCACTCACATGTGATATGGTTTATATAGTTGCTGGATTAGAGAAGCAGCATGGCCTAATGGCAAGAGCACTGGTTTGGGAGTCAGAAGTAGTGGGTTCTAATCCCTGCTCCACTGCTGATCAGCTGTATGACTTTGGGCAAGTCACCTCATCTGTAAAGTGGAGATTAATGTTGGTATTTGTTAAGCGCTTACTATGTGCCGAGCACTGTTCTAAGCACTGGGGTAGACATAGGGGAATCAGGTTGTCCCATGTGGGGCTCACAGTTTTCATCCCCATTTTACAGATGAGGGAACTGAGGCACAGAGAAGTTAAGTGACTTGCCCACAGTCATACAGCCGACAAGTGGCAGAGCTGGGATTTGAACTCATGAGCCCTGACTCCAAAGCCCGTGCTCTTTCCACTGAGCCACGCTGAGATTAAGACTGAGCCCCATGTGGGACAACTTGATTACCTTGTATCTAGCCCAGTGCTTAGAACAGCGCTTGGCACACAGTAAGCACTTAATAAATACCATCATCATCATTACTGTATTATCAGTTGGGAGCAATTTCTATTACAGGGATTGATGGTGATATTGATCACCACTCATATGTGTACCTTATTGTAAATTCCCCTGTACCTTATTGTAAATTCACCCCATCAACTGTACCCCTGGATGAAAGTAAATGACTGAACGTTGTTAATCGACGGGATCAAGGGGTGGAAGGTGGTGTCCCCACAATAAGCTGCCTCTCTAGTGACAGTCTGGGATCTCGTGAGCAACAACAAAAAGGAAGAGATTGGCCAAGGTACTGATGAGCTCTACTTGATGCAGGTGATTGTGGGCTTGTGGGGGTGGAGCATGGAGGTGTGGCTTTCCCTCCCAGTTCTACCCAGTAACGGGCCTGGACCAATCAACGACTGCCACGGAGAGCCACAGCTGTGACGCCTAAACCAGATTAAAGGTGACCGTTTTGAATGGTGAGGGGTTATGCAGACAAGAGGCTAGTTGGAGGCACGGAGGGAAGCACCTGCAGCAGCAGGAGAGCAGCAGAAAGAAGTATTGGCAGAACAGGCTCCTTTGACCACAGACTGGTTCTGGTTCCTTGGGGGAGTAGAGTGAGTGAGTGTGTGTATGTGCCACTCCCTTGCATGCTGGTAAAAACTAAGTAAAAAACTTTCCACAATAACCCTGGTGATTACAGGTGTGGTTTGACTTATAGTACGTGTCACCGAGGCTCCCCCGGTCCAGGAAGGTCCTGGTTAGTACGAACCGGAGGCTCGCGACAAAAAGCACAGTACTAAGCATTTGGGAGAGTACATTACAACAGACACATTCCCTCCTCACAATGAGCTCACAGTCTAGAATGGGAAACAGACATTACTATACATAACTAAATTACAGATATATACATATGTGCTGTGGGGATAGGAGGGAGGATGAATGAAAAGACCAAGTCAGGACAATGCAGAAGGCAGCATCATAATAGTAGTGGTATTTGTTAAGTGCTTGCTCTATGCTAAGCACTCTACTAAGTGCTGGGGCAGATACCAGCTAATCAAGTTGGATACAGTCACTGTCCCACATAGGGTTCACAGTCTTCATCCCCATTTTAGAGAGAAGTTAAGTGACTTGCCCAAAGTCACTCAGCAGACAAATGGCAGAGCAAGCATTAGAACCCAGGTCCTTCTGACTCCCAGGCCCATCCTCTATCCACTAGGCCACATTGCTTGAAGGCTGAACCAATAGGATTTATGACATTGGATTTATGACAATGAGAGAGATGAGTTGAGGATAAAGTAAAGGTAATGGACTTGTGAGACAGGAAGGATGGTGGTGCTGCCTACATTGATGGAAAAGTCAAGGGGAGGGCAGGGTTTTGGTAGGAAGATGAGTTCAGTTTTGGACATGTTAAGTTTGAGATGTTGGCAGGACAACCAAGTAGAGAGGTCTTGAAGGCAAGAGGAAATGTGAAATTGTAGAGAAGGAGAGATGTCAGGGTTGGAGATGTAGATTTTGGAATCATCCACATAGAGACGGTAGCTGACACCATGGGAGCGAAAGAGTTCTCCAAGGGAGAGGGTGAAGATAGAGAATAGAAGGGGACCCAGAAGTGAACCTAGAAGGACTCCCTCATTTAGGGGATGGGAGGCAGAGTAGGAGCTCACGAAAGAGACTGAGAATGAGTCGTCATAGAGATAAAAGGCGAACCATGTGAGGACAGTGTCACTGAAGCCAAGGTTGGATAACATTTCCAGTGTTGAAGGCACCTGAGTGGTGGAGGAGGATTAGGATGCTATAGAGGCCACTGGATTTGTCAAGGAGATGATTGGTGACCATTGAGAGGGTGGTTTCTGTCGAGTGAAGGGGAAGGATCCCAAATTGGAGGGGGTCACAGAGAGAATTGGAGGAGAGGAAATGGACACAGTGAGTGTAGACAACTTGCTCAAGGAGTCTGGAGAAGAATGGTAGGAGGGAGATGGGGCGATAACTGGAGGGAGTCATGGGGTCAAGGGAGGGTTTTTTTTAGGAAAGGGGAGACACGAGCATGTTTGAAGACAGCAGGGAAAAAGCCATTAGAGAGCAAACAGTTGAAGATGGAAGTCAGGGAGGGAAGAAAGGAGGGGGGAAGTGCTTTGATAAGGTGGGATGGGATGGGGATGTGCAGGTAGAGGGGGTGGATTTTGACAGCTTCCAATGGCCCACCTGCTGGTGATGATGATGATGATGTTGGTATTTGTTAAGCGCTTACTATGTGCAGAGCACTGTTCTAAGCGCTGGGGTAGACACAGGGGAATCAGGTTGTCCCACATGGGGCTCACAAACTTCATCCCCATTTTACAGATGAGGGAACTGAGGCACAGAGAAGTTAAGTGACTTGCCCACAGTCACACAGCTGACAAGTGGCAGAGCTGGGATTCGAACTCATGACCTCTGACTCCAAAGCTCGTGCTCTTTCCACTGAGCCACGCTGTTTCTTGCTGGTGCCAAGAAAGCTTCACCAAGGTTTCCGACAGTGCACTGAGCAGTAACTCTAGGCCTGAAGGTGTTCTACCCAAACTGAAACTTATTTTGGAAAAATAATAAAATGAAACTAAAGTCTGGTGGATGAGATTTAGTTGGAAAAAAAACCCCAGATTCTCAGGCACCACCACCCAAAAAATTTGATTTAGACCACAAATTAATCTATTCTGCACTAAATTATTTTAGTAAGAAATGAATCCAATCAGCATACTCTTCTAACTTTACCTACGATGGTCACATCAAAAAATGATTGGTTTGCCATCCCACCCCGGTAGTCATCCTTTCCTCAATGTCTTCCAATCTCTCCTTCTCATCCCTTGCCCACGATTTCTGCTGGTCCAGTTCTGTACCTTTGTTCCCAGTGCTTAGTTCACTCTCTCTCCTGTGGCTCGCTGAACCAGGCCCACTCCCCATCAGAACAGTTTCCCATTGCCTCTAACTTGCCCTGGGCTCGTTCCTGGCTCTGGTATGGCTCTCCGTTTCCTTTCCACCCCACCAATCACTACACACATATATGCAATCCATGTGATGAGAGAACTTGGACTTGCAAGGAAAGATCAGCATTTCACATTCTCACTTATTCCTTTGGCACACAAACGGGTTGACATTCTGAGAGCATTCTGGGAAACTGGCTAGCTACAACCAAATGGTTTTGGTCCCCAAGGGAAGTAGACTGAGTAGAGCCCTGGCCCTGAAAAGTTGCTATAACTGCACATACCCGAGTCTCCAAGGATATATTGGCAGTCTTTCCATCCACTGTGATACTTAAAATGGAACCATCTTTGAGACTTACACAGTCTTCTCCAAATATGTCCCTAAAATAAAGATTACAGTTAATATTATTTTTAAACAACATACAAGATACAAATAGTGTCTGGCAATATGTGGCTTAGGTTGCTAGACCTAATTTCCCTATCTTCCCATCCATAAAGATCTAAAAACTGGATATTTTGACAAAGAACTACAAACCACCAGAAGGACTGAGGCACATAAATCTTAGTACCCACTTTTCTGGGTATGAACAGTTCAAGTTTTAAAATGAGATATTCATCTTAAGCAAAGTAACAAAAGTATTAACATGTACTATGTATAATATCATATTAAGCCAGCTAAAGAGCATATCACAGAAAAAGCCATGAATTCTAGATGGTCAAATCCTTTCCGGATGAATGTCGAAGTGGAATTTACATCCACAACTATTTAAGTTCCGTGGGTGAAACCCAATTTGACTCAGGGACCAAAGGGAATGCATTTTTAGCCAAGGGCTGTCAGAGTTCCTTGTAAGTGGGGGCCTCCCCTTATGGCCACAGGGCCGGTCTACCTTGGTCCCTTAGACAAGCAGACCACCTGTTCCAATGTACTTCAATCCTTCCAGAGGAGAGCCCAGATGTCTTCTGGGCAATGGGTGCATGGACTCCCAGAAACCGAGTCTGGAGCTGTCCCTGTGGCAAGGCTTACTTGACTCTGCTGTTGGAACTAAGATAGTGGTAAACATGGGAATAAATTTTTTTTTGGAAAAAGGAAGTTTCAAATAATTGGGATTTTTATGGTTGTATATCTCAAGAGATCCTAGACTGGGGTAGTAATAAACATAAAATATACAGGATTGAAACAGCGCTTCCCATTGGAAAGAAGGCAATGTACAATGAAACCCCACATTTTAGGAGAACTGACTATATTTGTCCTTTCCCGAACACAGCGAACTTCATCAAAGGATCAGAGCTGTAGAAATGCAAATTCATACAGCTGTGTTAAAATCTACCTTCATAGCAAAGTATGAATGCCCTTTTACTGCCAATAAGATGAAAAACTTACTGAAGCATAATCTCCAGCCTCTTGCTATAAATATCCATATCTATTTTTTTAGAAATTTTATGAATCGCACCTGCAAAAAAGGTAAGATACATTAAATTTTCTAACAGCAACATTTGTAGGTTGCTAAGTAAAACTGATCAAGGAAAATCAATATGGAATGCTTAATGATAAAAACACACCAAACAATTGTTAAAACAGAGAGACACGACCCAGTATGTGACTACCAGGGCACTGGGCCAGGTCTTCGGGTTGGCCTGCCAGTCTTGGGCATGAGTGTTGTGGGTTGACACTTTCCTAAGCCTCCAAGGTTCAACTCTAAGTGACCAAGAGAGAGGCCAGGAGGCAGACTGGTTGGGGCGTGGGTGTTTTAGGGAAAAGCTGGAAAAAATGGGAGCAGAGGGCCAGGAAAAGCTCAGCTGTGAAGGAAACAGCTGCAAGGGCAAGGAGAGAAGACACAGGAGTAGCATTGGGGCAGTGGATATGGGAGCTAGTGGCAATACTGGAGAGCACAAGAAGAAAAGGGAAGGCTCCTCTTATCCTGGGCCAGCTTCTGCCCCTTCCTTCTACTGGGCCCATCCCAACTTTTGACCCATTTCCTGTTCCCTGGTCCCTGCTGTCCCTCTAAGTGTTCATGCTTGGTTCTGCCTCTACTCTTCCCTAGCTCTCCGCCTGACTCTCAGGCTCCTAGGTCCCAGCCTTCTCTCCTTCTTCCTAGTTCTCTTTCTCTCCTTTTTGACTCATTTTCCAATTCATCTAATAGAGCTAGGACCAGAACCAGTGATGGAAGTGACATGACATCTTTTCCTCAGATTTTCTCAACCTCACTTTTGCTCCTGCACGCATGCACACGCATGCACACACACACTCCTCAAGGCCTCAAGAATTAACTATTAGATCCCATTATCACACTAGAACCCTGTAACAGAGGTTTAGTTCATAAACTTCTCCACAATTAATGTCTTTTTTAAACTAAACCAAAACAGGAATAAAAACCACAGGCAATTTTTAGCTCTTTTGAAAAGACATATTTTAGCTCAAAGTAACTGAGAGGAAAAGGAAATTGGGAGGTAGAGTGAATGAGGTGTAAAAGAAGTTATATACCTTTCTGAATTTTAGGATTTGACTGAACTTCCAGGATGACTGTTGTTACTGTATCTGCATACATATCATTGGAAGGATTTGCCAACCACTGTAAACAGTAAGAGTCAGAAAACACGAAATACTACTGCATCATTAAACAAAGAAACATGGACATGATCGCTTACTCACACATTCACTCTCTCTCTACAGAAATATATATATATATATATATATATGTGCAGTTTCACACAGTATAATTCTCAGAACTCATTATTTAAATATACTTACATACCGAATGAATTCTTGTTCCTGATGGGTCCTAGGATATATCCTATAAAAAGCCTAATTTTGCAGTAATCCACCTCCACCAGTTATTCATCAGTTAAAAATGGAGTGAATTAATTCATTCAATCATATTTATTGAGTGCTTATGGTGTACTAAACGCTTGGGGGACTACAATACAACAATAGATACATTCCTGCCCACAAGCAGCTCACAGTCTAGAGGGACAGACATTAATGTAAATAAATAGAGAAATAAATAAAATACAGATATAAAAATATGTGCAGTGGGGAACAGAGGGAGGATGAATGAGGGAGCAAGTAAGAGCGGTGCAGAAGGGAGTAGGAGAAGAGGAGAGGAGGGCTTAATCAGGGAATGCTTCTTGGTTCTGAAGTGGGGGGAGCAATTATTTGTCTGATATGAGGAGGGAGGGTGTTCCAGGCCAGAGGTAGGATGTGGGCGAGAGGTCCTCGGAGAGACAGACGAGACTGAGGTACAGTGAGTGAATACAATTCCTACTGGAAGAAGGACATTTTGCCTCTAAATTTACCTCTGCAATTTATTCTTTGCAACTGCAAATTTAATTTCATTTAAATGCAAATTACTTTCTCTGTAATTCTTTCATTATTAATTGAGCGCTTACTGTGTGCAGAGCACTGTACTAAGTGGTTGCAAAGTACAATTCGGCAACAAATAGAGACAAACCCTACGCAACAAGGGGCTCAGTCTAGAAGCGGGGAGACAATGTAACAAAACGACTATATAGGTATTAATAGCATCAATATAAATAGAATTAAAGCTAAATATACATCATTAATAAAATAGAAAAATAAATATGTACATATATAAACAAATGCTGTAGGGCAGTGAGGGGAGTAGAGCAGAGGGAGGTAGTCAGGGCAATGAGGAGGGGAGGGGCAGAGGAAAGGGGGGCTCAGTCTGGGAAGGCCTCTTGGAGGAGGTGAACTTTCAGTAGAGCTTTGAAGAGGGGAAGTATGCTAGTTTGATGGGAGGAGGAAGGGCATTCCAGGCCAGAGGTAGGTCGTGGGCCAGGAGAAGATGGTGGGACAAGCAAGAATGAAGCACATTGAGAAGGTCAGCAGCAGAGGAGCGGAGTGTGCGGGCTGGGCTGTAGAAGGAGAGAAGGGAGGTGAGGTAGGAGAGGGCAAGGTGATGGACAGCTTTGAAGCCAACAGTGAGGGGTTTTTGCTTGATACGAACGTTGATAGGCAACCGCTGGAGATTTTTGAGGGGGGTGACATGTCCAGAGTGTTTCTGTAGAAAGATAATCTGGGCAGCAGAGTGAAGTACAGAATGAAGTGGGGAGAGACAGGAGGTTGAGAGATCAGCAAAGAGCACATCTCCTCCAGAGAGCTTCTCTGACTAACCTCTTTATTTCCTACTGCTTCACCCATGTATTTGAGTCCACATCCCCTAAGCACTTAGGTACTTACGCCTCATCCTCCCCAATAGCACTTATCCTATCTGTAATTTATAATGTCCTCCCCATCCTACTCCAGCTAGATGGTACACTACCCCATCTTAATAGCACTTACGTAGATTATTCTTATAATACTCAGTTGCTTCCCCTACCTGTAATTTAGTGTCCTCCCCACCCCATCAGCCAGACGGTTAGCTCCTCGAGGGTAGGGATAAAATCTACATATACTTACCCTGTATTCTCCTAATTGCTTAGTACAGTGCTCTATATCAATGGCTTTTTGGGAGCACTTATTCTATGCACAGTACTATAATAAGTGCTCAATAAATAAGATTGATTGAATTTTCACTCTTAGGAGATGTTGTACAAAAATGGATGCAACTGGGTTTAGTCTTTCTCAGGTTTCTTTCCATAAGTGAAAAAATCCATTCATTACTGGGGCACCCAGTTTCCAGCGATTTGCTCATTTCACGCACATCTCACACACAGAACACTCTACCAAACCAAGTAAATTTGACCAAACCACCCAAATTCCTCACTTCTCCCAATAAAAATGAGCAGCTTCCCGCCATAAATTTTCTCTTGCCTTCTGTAGCAGAGGCACTATTGTTAGACAGCAAGGTCAGAGGCTTGGCAGCAGAACATTCTAAGTAGGAGGAAGTTGGTTCCTCTGTCAGTAAGAGGGGTCCTTGGGGGCGGGGTCTAATGCTCAAGGGGAGGAGTTAGAAAAATGCAATTAGTTTACATTTTGACCTTGCTTGAAGTATGGGACTGGCTGTCTGCTCTCTGCTCTCTTGAGACCCAGCCAGAACAGATTTTCATATGGTAAAGTATGCCTCTTGGCTTAAGCTATACGTAGGGTTAAAAAGGAAGCTAGAGCATGTTAATTTGGTCATTACCTCAACTTGGGAGGCCTTTTTTTAAAAAATGGTATTTGTAAAGTAGGAGGGAGAACAGGTATTGAACCCCCAGTTTGGAACAAACTGTATTTCCCAGGCTTTTCCCTAATCCAAGTTTTCAGGCAACTAACCAAAGGCCCGAGGTCTGACTTCTAATGGCCAGATCATCATCATCCACTTAGTGGCAGTTCTGAACCTCAGTGACTTTAAATTATGCCTTGTAAACCTCAATTTTAGTAATATCTGTTTTCTAAGGAATACCACTGATTAGCTATCTTATCTGGGAATCTCTACTGGATCAATTAAGGGATCAACAGTATTTATTAAATACTTACTCTCCACAAAGCACTGTACTAAGTGCTTGGGAGAGTACAAGATTTCATCGACACAATCTTTGCTCTCAAGGATTTAAAAATCTAATGGGGGAGGCAGACATTAAAATAATAAAATAGGAAAATGGCAGTGTTCAGAAGTAGGTACATATATGCTTTGGGAAGAACCCTATCCTGCCTAGATTAATGTCTTCTTGCTGACCTCCCAACCTCTGGTATCTCCTCGCACCAGTCCATACGTCACTCTGCTGCCCGGATCATCTTTCTATAAAAACGTTCCAGACATGTTGCCTCCCTCCTCAAAAATCTCCAGTGGTTGCCTCTCCACCTCCGTATCAAACAAAAACCCCTCACCATTGGCTTTAAAGCTGTCCATCACCTTGCTCCCTTCTATCTCACTCCATTTCTCTCCTTCTACAATCCAGCTGGCATATTTCGCTCCTTTAGTGCTAACCTTTTCACTGTGCCCCGATCTCACCACCAACCCCTCGCCCACATCCTCCCTCTGGCCTGGAATGTCCTTGCTTCTAAAATCCAACAGACAATTACTCTCCCCCTCTTCAAAGGCCTTATTGAAGGCCCATCTCCTCCAAGAGGCCTTCCCACACTAAGCCCAACTTTTCCTCACCTCCCATTCCCTTCTGCATCACCTTGACTTGCTCCCTTTGCTCTTCTCTCCAACCCCAGTCCCAGAGCCCCTACGTATATATATCTTTCATTTTATTTATTTGGATGGATGTCTGTCTCCCCCCCGGCCCCAGACTGTGAGCTCACTGTGGGCAGGGAATGCACTGTTTATTGCTGTATTGTACTTTTCCAAGAGCTTGGTACAGTGCTCTGCAACACAGTAAGCGGTTAATAAATACTATTGAACAAATGAATGAAAGTGTTTAGGGGATGAGGATTCGAGTGCACAGGTGTTGCAGAAGTGTCGGTTGGGGTTTTAAATCCTACATCTACTTTGAACAGTAGATAGGTGGATCATTATTTCAGCCCAAGTTCAGTTGTATTACAGTTAAGCAACCACACTCTCAATCTTGCAAGGAAGATTGGGGTGGAAATAACTTTGCTCTTACAACACTTTTTAACGAAGCACAAATGACTCCTCTCAAACTATGGCAGAAATTCCTTCTTGAAGAATTTGATGAATAAGATAGACCATCATTTTTAAAAAAAAATCTCCTTTAATGAAACTTGGTGGAAGATTTTTAAATCTGAAAATAATAAATGCCAGCAGAGCTACAATTCTAGATTTAGCAGCACCAGAGACAGACGGGTCCTCCTGTCAGCACGAGCTGGGGTTTCTCCGCTTCATCCGAAGGCAGCAAAGAATTGGGGAAAGGTAGAAGGGAAGCAGTGTGGCCTGGTGGAAAGAGCATGGGCCTGGGAGTCAGAGGACCTGGGTTCTAATCCCAGCTCTGCCACTTGTCTGCTTTTTGACCCTGGGCAAATCACTTCATTTCTCTGTGTCTCAATTAACTCAGCTGCAAAATGGGGATTAAATCCTTCTTTCAACTCAGACTGTGAAGCTCATGTGGGGCAGGGAACATGTACAACCTGATTATCTTGTATTTACCCCCAGCACTTTAGTACAGTGTCTGACACATAGTAAGTGCTCAGTAAGTACAATGAAAGAGAAAAACAGATTTTAACTTAATTTAGCTGCAATTTCTACCATATCTCGGTCTCTGCTTTTGAATAAAGCAGAGAATCTAGCTTCCTGTTTGTGTTCGGGGAGATAGAGCAGGGCAGTGTCTGAATGAGGGTCACTCTGTTTCATTCTAAAGCAGCGAGGAATCGGAGTGAGGTAGATGGGCAGAGAACCAGCGTGGCTCAGTGGAAAGAGCACGGGCTTTGGAGTCAGGGCTCATGAGTTCGAATCCCAGCTCTGCCACTTGTCAGCTGTGTGACTGTGGGCAAGTCACTTCACTTCTCTGTGCCTCAGTTACCTCATCTGTAAAATGGGGATTAAGACTGTGAGCCCCACGTGGGACAACCTGATTCCCCTGTGTCTACCCCAGCGCTTAGAACAGTGCTCGGCACATAGTAAGCGCTTAACAAATACCAACATTATTAACCTGGCTTTCAGTTTGTGTCTGGGGAGGTATGGGAGCAATGAGGCAGGGAGGGAACTGAATTCCTTGCACTGACTGAACGTGACACTGGGCGAGGCCTGCAGATCCTGGGCTATGTCAGCAATCAGAGCAAGACATATCTCTGGATTTTACTAATTGAAGTCACTTGGAAAGAGGGGTATACCTGTATTGGACAAAGGCATCCTACTCTAAATCATTCTTATAGACTGGAAGCTATTTGTGGGCAGGGAATGTGTCTGCTGTCATCCTGTACTCTCCTAAGCTCCACACACAGTAAGCGCTCACTAAAAATGATTGAATGAATATGGTGATCTGAATGTGATTCCCATATCTCTGTTCCATGCAAAATATACAGAATCTCAAAGGGAGAATCCAGGTGACCCCAGGTGAACTAATTTTTCCAAAGAGGCACTTTCCTATCGCTCTTACCTCTAATACTACCATTCCAGGTTCCTGAATTACAGTAATATTTTTGAACACTTTCAGTGCTGGCTTTTGCTGGACTTCTAGTTCCTCCACATCACCTGAAATGAGAGGAATGGCTTACTTTGGGATATTGAAGGCAATGATTTGTGGAAAGAAATATCAGGATTTAAAGCAAAGAAACTAATTTCACATTTCAGTTTTCAGAAATAATAGCTCCTATGACTTTCAGAAGGCTATTTAAATAAAATTGGAATTGACTACTTAAGTAAATTCAAGAATATTAATATCTAAACAAAAATCCACATACTAAGTAGCATTTATCATGAAGATTAAATTCAAACTAAGTCTTTAAAAAATGTGTATATATATATTCCTTGATAATAGTAATTATTTACATTTATTAATATTTGTTCCCAGACTGTTCTAATCTCATGTTTAAGTATGATCTGTTCTCCTTCCTACTTAAGTTGTGAGCTTCTTGTGAGACAGGGACTGTGGCTGACCCAATGCAAAGAACAGTGCTTGACATGTAGTGTTTAACAAATACCATTATTATTCATTATTAGTGTTTTAAACATAAAGCACAAAAGCATTTAAATACCCCGTAAGGATAGTTTGCTGCCTTGTGGCCTTAATAATAATAATAATGTTGGTATTTGTTAAGCGCTTACTATGTGCCGAGCACTGTTCTAAGTGCTGGGGTAGACACAGGGGAATCAGGTTGTCCCACATGGGACTCATAGTCTTAATCCCCATTTTACAGATGAGGGAACTGAGGCACCGAGAAGTTAAGTGACTTGCCCAAAGTCACACAGCTGACAAGTGGCCGAGCCGGGATTTGAACCCATGACCTCTGACTCCAAAGCCTGTGCTCTTTCTTAAGTAACTATGGGTATTGTAAAAGACTGAACAAAATTTTCATAAATTCAATGGTAAATTCAACTAACATAGATTTTGAAGATATTTAAATCTCAAATAAAGCCAGTTACTGAGTGTATTTACTGAGTGTCAACTGTGTGCAGAACACTCTATGTACAGCACTATATTAAGTACTTGGAAGAGCAGAATACAACAGAGTAGGAAGACAATATCCCTGCCCAGTAAGGAGGATATACACTATAGAGGGAGAGAGACATTAAAATAGATTACAGATGGATCTATAGAAAAGTGCTATGGGGATCAGGTGAAAAACAAAGTGCTTAAGGGTATCAGATCCTCATGCTTGCTTAGGTAACTCAGAAAGGAGGTCAAATAGGAAACGTGAGGGCTTGATCAGGGAACAAACAAAACAAAACAAAAACCTCTCAATAGTTGGATGATTACATAATTATGGTTCAAGTCTATTCTAGTGGACATAACAGCAAATCAAATAAAAATCAAATTTTATTTTTTTAAAAATTTCATTTGTTTTGTCTAGAGACATGTAAACTGTCTCTTTGCCTAAGTCTTCAGGCAATCATGAATTTTAATAAAAATATCACTAATAGTTTGCTTTCTTGACATTCACCTTTAAAATGCCATTAGTAAGTGAGGAGGGGGCTGCTAAAATTTTAAATTGCTCCCCAAAGTTGGTTTAATAACATTAATAAATGGCCAAAAATAAGATTTCTTAATATTATTGATTCTTTGGGAATTTTTGGTTATCATCTAAACCATTAAAAATGGCACGGGTTTACCAGGAAAAAAAACCAAAGACTGACGATGTCATGACAAACTGCAAACTGGGGAGCTGACTGTATTCTATATTCTGCCCTAAAAATACATTTTCACTAAATAATAGTAATAACAACAATAATAGTGGCATGTATTGATGGGGCCTAGTAAATGCACTTACTATGCACTAAATGCTAAAGATTATGAAACAGAACAGGGCACAGGATGCTCATAATCCATTTTATTCCCATTTTAAGGTGAGGAAATGGAAAACCCAGGGAGATTAAGTGATTTGCCCTTAATAACATCTTCTTCTTCCGCTCCCTTCTGCACCACCCTTGTTTTGGATTTGAACCCTTTATTCACCCCTCCCTCAGCCCTACTGCACTTCCGTACATATCCACAATTTATTTCTTTAAATGAATTTCTGTCTCCCTCCCTTTTTAGACTGTAAGATCCTTGTGGGCAGGGATTGTGTCTATCAGCTGTTGTATTGCAGTCCCCCAAGCTTAGTACAGTGCTCTGCATAGAGTACATGGTCAAAAAAATATGACTGACTGATTCCCCGAAGTCACAGATTAAGTCAATAGCAGAGCTAGGACTAAATTCCCAGTTCCGTATTCTTTCTCCTAGAATGCACTACTTTTTAATCCTTGGTCTCCCTACAAACCATAACAAAGGTTCTAAGTGTGGGGTAAATTAATCTTCTAGTTAGAGAATGGACTCGGCAACTGAGCTACGCTGAACTCAGAACTTTCAGACACTCTCCACCTATCTTGTGGAACTCCCTCCTCCAAGTACACCAGGCCACCACTCTCCTCATCTTCAAAGCCTGAATAAGGTCACATCTCCTCAAGAGGCCTTCCCTGATTAAGTTCGCTTTTCCCCAGTTCCCTCTCCCATCTTTTATCTATGCATTTGGATCTGTGACCTTTGGCCATCTGATATTCACCTCACCGTCATCTCCACAGTACTCATGTACATAACTATAAATTATATATGATAAATTATTTATTTAATGCCTGACACCCCTCCCCCCGCTGCCCAAGATTGTAAGCTTGCTGTAGATAGGGAACATGTCTACCAACTCTCTTGTACTGTACTCTCCCAAGTGCTTAGTACAGTGCTCTGTCCACAATAAGCACTCAGTAAATACCACTGATGATGACTGACGATGATGAAATTCGACGATGAGATTTCACTGTGCTCAAGATCAAATACACCTAGGGATTTCTTATTCTCGCTTCTTATGTATACACAGAAGAGTCACACATTTGTACTTTAGTAACATCCTTAGGTCAGAGAGAAATTAACCAAGATGGCACAATCATAGACAGTAAAGTCAATTTAATTCTGACATCACAGAGACTTCACACAAATACACACCTGTCAGTTTCTGTAGCTGATAAAGCAACAAGTTGAAAGGGCCAGTATAAGGAATGGCTTGAGTTTGTTTTACAGTGCTCATAGCTAAATCAGTGTAATCTAGAATAAAACAGAAAGAAGTGCTTTCAAGAATTAATACAATCATTTCCAATAAATGAATAGCTTTGAGTAATGAGAAATGGTAGGTTCTACCATCTTCCAAGTCTATCGAGAGTGAAGTGAGAGGAAATAATCTAAGGAAAAGGCACAGCACCAATATTTTTGATCATACAAATTGAACGGTTGGGGAGTTAGGTTGTTTCCTTTATCTTTTATGAATCACTTTTTCACTATTGGCTTCAGAGACCTCATTTAGGTATAAGGATCTGAAGGTAGGAACCCTCTTGCCTGACAGACTTCAGGGAACTTCAGTTTGTATTTTATCTTGTGAGAAACAGTGTGCCCTAGTGGAAAGAGCCCGAGCCCAGGATTCAGAGAACCAGGGTTCTAATCCAGGCTCCGCCACCTGTCTGCTCTGTAACTTTGGGCAAGTCACTTCATTTCTTTGTGCCTTAATTCCCTCATCTGTAAAGAGGGGATAAAGACTGTGAACCCCATTTAGAATATGGATTGGGCCCAACATATTTTGGTCACTAATGCCGATTACCCATAAAATTTCAACACATAGTGAACATAAAATAGGCACCACAGTAATCTTATTATTTCAAAAGATTAGTTTCTGGCATGTCAAAAGTTTCTACAGGGAAGCACACCTCCAACACTCCACTCTCCAAAGGAAAAAACTGGCAAATGGCCAGTGAGTAGAGTAAAATGTCTTCATGAAAAGGATTCATACTACTTCAAAGGAACAAATATTCCACAAGGAATTTCCTTTTCCAATAATTCACTGTGCTTTTTCATACTGTCCCAGGAAAGTAACTGGCTAAGTTTCAGGTATATACCATTTAATTATCCAGTCATTTTGCTCTCATATAATAACTGATCATAAACTGAAAGAATTTTCAGTTTTCTTTCAATGCTGAATTGACCTAATAACTGAAGTATTTTAAATAGAAGAATTAATTTTTACTTACTGGAGAGGTCACACGGAGAAAGTATGTGATAATTAAAATTTCTTTTAACCAGTATCCCTGAAACACGCTGGCCTTGTTCTGGTTTTTTGTCTGCCAGGAAGCCCATAACCTTGTTTTTTAAAAATAAAACAATTATTGAAAGAGAATCTTAGAAATTACTAATTCAGATGCTCACTCCAAGTACCATTTTATTTTCATATTTCGAAGTTGTAATTTGGGATTATTGAACATTGAAGTTGTGGGAATGTCTGCTAATGATAAACACATTGCTCTTTGTCTCTGTCCCCTCCTACTCAGATTGTGAGTGCCTTTCTGCACACTGACCATGGGCTAATTGATTGTCCTGTACTGACCCTGGCTCTCAGGACAGTACTTTGCACACAGTAAGTGCTTGATAAAAGAGCACTTGATAAAAGATGATAATAGTAGTAATAATAATGATGCCTGAATCCAGGGTTGTCCAAAATGAATTTGTAATGTGAAAACAACAAAAGTATGTTAAGAACTTGAGATCATTATTAATAATAATTGTGGTATCTGTTAACCATTTTTTGTGTGTCAAGCACTGGACTAAGCGCTGGGGTAGATACAAGATAATCAGGTCCCATATGGGGTTCACAGTCTAAGGAGAAGGGTGAACAGATATCGAATCCCCATTCTGTAGATGAGGGAACTGAAGCAAAGAGAAGCTAAATGACTTGCCCAAGGTCACAGAGCAGGCAAGAGGCAGAGCTGGGGTCAGAATCCGGCTCCTGTGATTCCCAGGTCTGTGCTCTTTCCACTGGGCCACGCTGTATTATTGCTACATGATGCATAATGTTTGGTTCTACCCAAAAGAACATGTCAGGCAATCATGAGACCAAGAAAGAGAATGTCAAACCACCATGGACTTTCATTGTTACAATCCAGCTACAACTCACATAGTAATATAGTTACGCGTTTGGAATGGCAACAAGAGGGCCTCTCTCTAAACCCTCAACAAATCTGAAAGGGTCTTTGACCAACTCATCTCAACAAAAATAATCCTCATATTCCACCTAACCCTGCGAACACCACCACCATCCTCCCTATTTCACAAGTCTTGGTGTTATCCTCGACTCAGCTCTCTCATTCAACCCACACGTTCAATCTGTCACCAAATCCTGACGGTTCTACCTTCACAGCATCGCTAAAATCCAACCTTTCCTCTACATCCAAACTGCTATCATCCAAACGTTTACCATCTCCTTCCTTGATTACTGCATCAGCCTCCTTGCTCACTTCCCTACTTCCTGTCTCTCCCCACTTCGGTTCATAGTTCACTCTTCTGCCTGGATAAATCGTAGGTATCTCCTCCCCATTTTACAGATGTAGAAACTGAGGCACAGAGAAGTTAAGCAACTTGCCCCAGATTATACGGCAGGTCGGTAGCAGATCTAGATTAGAACCCTGCTCCTTCTGATTTCCAGGCCTGTGCACTTTCCACTAGACCACGCCGTCAGCCTTCATCGCACTTAGGTCCCAGGGCCAGTTTTTCCCAAATTCTGTGCTCCAGCATTCAGAGCCACTGGCTGTCACGACAATCCTACCTCGAAGACTAGTCTAATCATACAAGAAACACAAAAGTGTGGTCTGTAATAGTTCTTTCCAGGCAAGTTTCTAAACCAAACCGTACTCTGCTAAACCCATTTGCAATGTCCTGGAGATCTTAACCCACAAATTACTTTAAATAGCATATCAAAAGTTAAATACGTAATAATGCCTCTGCTTCGATTTTGGTGGGGAAATGACAGGAGGTTCTAACTGCCTAGAGGGATATTTACCACAGTCCATAAATTTCAATGCTGAATTTGGGCCCCAGATTTTGCTAATGAGATATTCCTAGCATGTAGAGCAATCTGAAAGGAATGAAACCAGATTGACAATAACAGACCAGTCTGAATGAGGATTTACCTTCAAAGATTAAACACGCAAACTAAGCTTCAGTCTCATCAAAACATAACCAAGTCACCATGGCATGAAGCTGACTGGCCGTGAGGGTCTCCTGCCTCATTCCATTTCCCCTTTGACCTTTTTCGATTCTCTGAAGGCAGCCAGACTCGGTGGGGCCCAAGTTCCTGGGAAAAATCCCCTGGCTGTGCCCCAGCAGCTGCTGGAGGCCCCCGGATCTGACATAAATTCGGTCTGGAGGAGCAAACAGTGCCAGGACTGCGGCTGCTTTTGATGCCTTCATCGCGGGTGGTGACAAACACTGTTCTTTCTGCCAAAGGTTGCAGAGCGATTACCAGAGGGAGGGGGGCAGGAGGTTTTAGTGGGCTGTTTTCCCCTCAGGTTGGGGAGGGAAGTGGTGAAAGGGACACCAGGGCTCATTCTAAGTCAGTCTTATTGGTTTAGCACATCCCAATTGCAAAGAACAGAAGGATTTTGGTTAAAATTGTTACATTCCTACCTTGGCTAATTTTTCCCCTCGAAAGTTTAATGTCACAGCTTCTGTATTCCTAGGGTTGTGGACTTCTATGTGCACGTCGTCATTATCTTCATATTCCCTTATCAACGCTGCTTTCAATCTGGCCATTTCATTCTGTTCTCCATGCACTAATATCTACACAAAGGGGTTAATATAGAGCAGAAAAATCAACTTTTATTTAAAAACACTTTATACACATTAAATATTAAAGTAAAGATATTACAAAACTTCCAAATGCTCTCAAGTGGAGGAAAGGGTGCAAACTAGGGGTTGGAGGTGGGAGAGTTGAGGCCGAGGCACAGTGAGAAGGTGATCTTGGGAGGAACAGAAAATGCCAGCCAGGGTGTACTAGGAAAGGAGACTAGTTAGAGGGAGAGAGCTGGTGATTGTCTTAAATTGTCAGGAGTTTCTCCTTCATAATAGTAACTGGATGTTTGAGATGCTCCAGCTTGGAGTCAGAAAAGCATGGGTTCTAATCCCGGCTCCACCATTTGTCACTGGGCAACTGACTTCACTTCTCTGTGCCTCAGTTTCCTCATCTGTATCTACCCCAGCTCTCAGAACAGTGCCTGCCACATAGAAAGTACTTAACAACTACTATGTTGATATTACTATTATTCATTCATTCAATCGTATTTATTGATTGCTTACTGTGTACAGCACTCTGCACAAAGAGCTTGGAAAGTACAATTCAGCAATAGAGAGAGACAATCCCTGCCCACACTGGACTTACAGTCTAGAAGAGGGGAGAAAGATGTCAAAACAAGTAAACAAGCATCAGTATAAACAGAATTACAGATACGTACATATAAATGCAAGTGGGGCAGGGAGGGGAGTAAAGAGAGCGAGTCAGGGCGACACGGAGGGGAGGGGGAGCTGAGGAAAAGGGGGGCTTAATCTGGGAAGGCCTCTTGGAAGAAGTAAGCCTTCAGTAGGGCTTTGAAAAGGGGGGGGAAGTGTGATTGGCAGATTTGAGGAGGATGAGCATTCCAGACCGGACGTAGCATTGCAGGACAGGCGAGAACGAGGCACAGAGAAGTCAGCACCAGAGCGGAGGGATGTGCAGGCTGGGATGTATGAGAGAAGGAAGGTGAGGTAAGAAGGGGCAAGGTGATGGAGAGCTTTGAAGCCAACAGTGAGTTGCTTTTGTTTTTTTTTATATAGAGGTTGATAGACAACCACTGGAGACTTTTGAGGGGGGAGAGGGAGGGTGACATGCCCAGAACATTTCTGTAGAAAGGTAATCTACAGATAATACAGAAGGATAATTGGGCAGCAGAGTTAAGTATGGACTGAAGTGGGGAGAGAAAGGAGGCTGGGAGGTCAGAAAGGATGCTGATGCAGTAATCCAGTCATGATACGATGAGTGCCTGTACTAACAAGGTAGTGGTTTGGATGGAGAGGAAAGAGCGAATCTTGGCGATGTTGTGAAGATGAGACCGGCAGGCTCTGGTGATGGATTGGCTACGTGGCGTGAATGAGAGAGCAGAGTCAGGGATGACATCATGGTTGCGGACCTGGGAGATGGGAAGGAGTGGTTGTGCCGTCCATAGTGATGGGAAAGTCAGGGAGAGGACAGGGTTTGGGAGGGAAGATATGTAGCTCTGTTTTGGACAAGTTGAGTTTTAGGCAGCGGGAAGACATACAAGTAGAGATGTCCTGAAGGCAGGAAGAGATGAGAGCCTTTATTACAGACTGTAAGCTTGTTATGGGCACAGAATGTATCTGCTAATTCTGTTGTTCTGTACTCTCCCAAGCGCTTAGTTAGTACAGTGCTCTGCACATATTAAATGCTCAATAAACACCATCAATTGACTGATTTGCAGTTTTGGGCAATAGGTTATTCCAATCTCGAGAGGAAAAAACGGAGAATGAAGGGAATAATAGTTGATAGTTTTATCTGACACACAAGTTATATACAAATCTTTATCTTCTGTCGCTAAAAATCACCTTTATCTTGGAACAATGTAACACATAGCATTCCCCATACCTTACAGACTCCTCCTCCTCCACCATAATCTTCTTATTTACCATAATCTTCTGAGGATTTACCTGTCAGTTCGATTTATTGATAACATTGAATTTTTTTCTGAAAAATAATTACATGTAGATACTAACCACATGGGGAGGCTTCAAAGCCCGAATAAATTCGCTGGTTTGTTGGTAGTCTGTGTGAGCAGAGAAAGAAATGTAATCTACAGACATTTTCAGGGGCAGCTTTTGTCCAGACATGGTTGTAATCTCTTCAGGTTCAGACATGATGTGCTATTGGGTGACACACACAGACACACACATAAACACACACAAAAAAATCCATGAAGCATTATTTTGGAAAACAAATCAATACTACTATAATGTGGATTTATGTTCTTTAAGAACACCCTGGTAAGAAAAACTCACTTTGTAGAACTCATACCATGCTGTGCTATGGTATGAGATGCTGTGTGTAGAGGCTATGTGTGCAGAATTATTTCTTTCAACCCACAAAGCCTTCTCTCCAGAGAGATGTGCATTATCGGAACAATGTCCCCTAATTCTACCAACATGTTCTATCTAAAGCCTATAATATGGTGTGTTAGAACTTAAGTGTATCTGTCATTTTCACACCTTCCTGCATTTAGTCCCCATAAACCCATCTATCCTCTCCTACCCCGAAGGAGGAAAGGTCTCTTAACATACTTTTTTAATAGTGAGAAATAATTGAATGCTACATAATCATTCTCCTAAAAAAGTAGTCACATATAAATGCTGAAAGTAGTCCTATATTTTGGGTGTTGACAGAGGGTAACAAAAGGTTACTACCCAAGGTCCTGAAAACTTGCATAAACCGCTTCCAGGAGGTGAGAATGTGGCCAATGGATATGCTAACTGCAATCATTCAACCCTGGAAATCCCATAAGTACACACAACCCATCCCTATTAGACATCCCTCCCAATATATTGACAAGCAAAGAAGGAGCAAGAGAACCCACAGTTATATCGGGTAAAGACCCCAAGTTTCAAAAAAGTAGAAACACCCTTCTTTCTCAGATGATATCAAATGGGGAAACATGAACAACTCTCGACCTTGCATTAGTCAGACTTTTTCAGCCTATCCTCCTACCATCTCCCAATCATCATTGTCGGTTAAAAAAGCCATATGATTAAATGAAATTTAATGAACACTATTTCACATGGAAAAATTCTACACGTAAAAAGTCATACTGTAATTCAAACTGACAGTATCTCAAGATAAATAACTCACCTTGGCAAGTGTCCCTTCTACACAATATCCTGCAATAATGACACCATTCCTTTTGTCTGTACACCAGCTCTCAAACAATTCTCTGGACAAGCCACTCTGCATCATTCCAGGGGAAGCCATCACCACACTGGGACCAATGTCATCAAAATGATCCATGCTCTGACAGAGAAAGAGAAATAGAACATGAGCATTAATTACCATGGGCTTATGATTATTATTGTTTCTAACACTTACGAATCACTTGCAACATGTGTCTTTTACTACACCCCTGAAAGACTTGAAGAAAATCAATTTGGAAAAGTTCCTGGCCCCCAGGGATGCACAGTTAAATTTTTTTTTCATACTATCTCATCATTTTCAGAAAATAAGCCAAATAATTTCTATTCGATTATAAATAGATGAACTAATACGAGCCCTTAAATGCTTATAAAAATACTACTTCACAGTTAAAGTTGTTGATACTAAAAAACTGCAAAGCCAATCTGAGAAAAAACATCAGAGTGAGGAGGACATAAAATGGAGGGGAAACAATTTTAAAATTGCTTTTTCTATTAAAAAAAAAGGATAGTGGAAAAAAACCTCCTGAATGAAGTCTCGCTCTGGCAAAAATTCTCCACAAAATAATCAGAATAAAGATGTCAAGAAATTAAATGAGCTTTGAGTCACCTATGGGAATAATTTAAAATAGCAGAAATTTGTGCAGTGCTGCTTTCTGAATCTCTGTTTGTCTTCCCTCCTTGTCTCTCCAAGCCTTTCCCATCTCTTCTCTGTGCTTCCTTGAGGTCTTCCAACTCCACCCCATTCTCTGTACTGATGCTCTGAGGTCAAAACGCACCTCTGAATTTCTCCCAGCACAGTTAACTTGTAGTTGCTCACCAATGCCATAGTAGTCGGGAATAATCAAAGGCACCAGGGTACTTGAGATGGGCATCTTTGTAAACATACCTATGGCGCTTAGGAGGAGAGAGATGCTAACTATGGGGAATATAATACAGTCCATTTAAATTACCTTAAAAGTCTACGTATTCTGATAGAAGAATTTCTTCAAATTTAAAAATTTGCAATATGCCAACATGTTAACACGCTCAAATAAACTATTACGGAAACGGAGCCATCAGTGGAATTACTGTTAGGAGGAGGAACAAAACACATGGAAAAAGCCGTCAGCAAACACCACCTGGGTGCAGAGTTGCACCTCTAGATACTGGAAGACAGACAAGGGCAGGGCCAAGAAAAAGGAACTCAATTCCTCTACAAAAACATTCATGTTTTTTGACAATTTGTGACTTGTAAATACTTGAAGCAGCAAAATTATATTAGAAGAGGGAGCTCAAAAAAGACACTGGGAAGATTCAAGGTACATAGTGCCTTTAACACAATTGCAATATGCACCCCATCTTTGGAGCGATATGTTTTTTTCCTGATTGTAGTCACCTTGAGGTTGCTAATGTGTTTGAAGACAAATGGATTATTGATGTTGATTTGCTTGCGGATTTTGTCATTCATCGCATTGACGTATGTCTGGTATACTGCCATGCACTTTTTGGCAAGAGATGATGCGTAGTATATGGGAATGTCATGGAGTTCTGGGTGATTCTGCCAGTATTCATCTATGGAGAACAAATACAGTTTTGTTGAGTACGTTGTGTTTTAAAACAAAAACTCATTTGAAAGCACAGGTTTTTCACGAGACCCGTAACTTGCCTTTCCATTAAGAAATAAAATCTTAATTTGATGGTAAACTTGACCATCAAAAATACATCTAAGCCCAAAGACACAATTTAAAAGTTGAACAAAACTATAAATTAGCCTTAAACAATACTTTAGGTTGCATCTAAAAATAATTTTCTGGAATAGCCCCAAAATCCATAGACTAACATAGGTCATTTAAATAACATTATCAAAAGAGATTATTTTCTGCATTGAGAATTATATACGCCCTCAAATAAACATTCACATTAAATCCTTAGCAGTAAACTCAATCCTGATGACAAACAAATGGTGAGACATCAGTCTACCCTCACCTGCCTGCTACTGTCGGGGTGAAGACTCGACCCGCTAGACCCAGGCATGGAGAAGCTGGGACTGTAGCCAGACCACCCAAGGAGACCATGTCCACTGGAGCTCCGGGGTCAGCGGGGCAGTGTGTCTGTCTATCCATCCGTCCCAAACCACCTCCATGGGAAAGACTTGCCCCACTGGAGCAAGGCAGGCAGAAGTCTACCATCCCAACATTTGCAGGGAAAACTTGGTGGTGACCACAGACCAGGGATCTACTGAGCGACTGTCCTTTCGGCATCAATGCGTTACTTTTGTTAATACTGTTGTTGCCCATTTATTATCTTTGCTGCACTCATCTTGCTTACCCTTTCCTTATGTGTCTGGCACCAGTTCTTCCGTGGTGAGCCAGGGACCAAGTCTGAATTATTAACAATGCACCTTTCTCCAGTGCTTAATGCCACACTTTGCACCATTGTGGGCAATTAGCAAATGCAACTGTAGTCATATAATCATACTGTTAATATCATTAACTTAAAAAAAGAAGATGAAGCAGGTAACCAAGCAACAGATCTTCTGCTGGATAAGTACAACTTGCCATAAGAAACTGCTTTTCATAAAAAAGGTTTCTCTTAAAATAGAAGCCATTCTCTACTACACAGAGTTAGTTGCCCGCAACCTGCAATGACACATACCGGCAAACAAAAATTATCTTCCAAATGAAGTGCCTGGGCTGCAACATTCTGTGTGTGCCAAACTGGGCAGGTATTTCCTACATTTCAACAGGCGATGCTTTGAAGACCCAGAGCAAACCATCATGAAAGAAAGACCACACATTCCTGAGTTGGGCCTGCAGCCCTAGCTACTCACTGCGGGCATCGGCACCTGCCAACTAAAACAGCCCCCAATACCTACACATAACCAGACTTTCAGAAAGTTTAATCTAGATCTGTTTCTATGTCATGTTGGTTTGTTCTTCTTAAGAAAATGGAGAACGAAGCATTTTGAATGGGTACCAACTATATACGACTTGAATTTGAGCACATTTTTGAAAGTGATTTAAAACTCAGTTTTAAGTATGGACTTATAAAACTGATCACAAAGTACTGTTAGGTAAAGGAAGCCAATTCCAACCCACAAACAAGCAAGTTTTCGGATCACACCACAATCTCGAGGCTAGTTCAGCCCCCATTAAACCCTTCAAATTCAAATATGGACTGGTCTGGCCCAGGTTCCTGCTGGCTTCGAGGACCCCAGGGGTGGTTCGAACGATGCTGGCATAGACCAGTTTGTCCTTCCAGGGATCCGGGGCGGCCCTGAAGGGGCCAAACTAGACTGGATTTATTGACCCCCAAGCTGGAGAACATTTTTCTCCGAGTACTGTCCCCCTAATTATTTCACTCTCTCGTCACAACAACCACCTGATGCTAGGAGACAGGGACTTGCAATGTATAAACCTTGCAATACGGCCCTACTCAGGGTCGACGGCCTGTGTTCAGCGAACCTGGCTGTCCCAGTGGGCTGGCTCTATTCCTCTATCCCTTTCATCCAGTACCATAGATTTGTGGCTTTTCATCTTTAAACAAACTATTTCCATGGGGCCTTAAGGTTTCACCTGAAATAGCATACTTCCCTCTAATGCACTAAAGAGGGAACCTCAAGTTTATTTTGGACATTGCTGGTGAAAAAGAAAAAAAAAGAAAAAAAAACTTACCTAAAATCAAAAGAAGCTCTTGAGCTCGGCCCAGAGCAAAGACGGGAATAAGACCTCTCCCTCCTCTGTTAACAATATCATGTACCGTGTTACAGAACCTTGCCTCTCGCTCTTCGCGTTTCTCATGGATATGGGTCCCATAGGTAGATTCCTAAGTAATATCGCATATTCAGAGATTCTTGGATTAGCAGAACAGACACCCTTATCACTAAAAATATTTAGCAAGTGCTATTTGAGGTGTTGGGCTGTGAGGCATTTACAAAGATCCTAGAAGACGGGAACCCCAAACTCAAGGAGTTCACAAACTAAAAGTAGCATGGCCTAGTGGAAAGACCCTGGGCCTGGAAGTCAGAGGATAAGGGTTCTAATTCCAGCTCCGCCACATGTCTGCTGGGTGACCTTGGGCAAGTCACTTCACTTCTCTGTGCCTCAGTTACTTCATCTGTAAAATGGGGATGAATAATGTGAGCTTACCTTGTATCTAACCCAGTGCTTAGAACAGTGCTTGGTACATAGAAAGCGTTTAATAAATACCACAATTAATTAAAAGGAAACAATGCCTTTTTTTTTTTTTTGCTACCAACTTCAAATACAAAGGCAGTAAAGCCAGTCCTAAAATGATAATGTTCTGAATATGGCTTTGAGATTAGCTCCTCATTTGGCACATCCTTTCCCTGTATTTTTTGTAATTCAATCCAATCTGATCACTGTGCTTCCTACTCTCACCTCTTCTTCACGCCATCCTTCCCACCTGAAAATCCCTCCCCCTTCACATCTGGCAGACCATCACTCTCTCCAATTCCACAGGCCTGCTGAGATCACACCTCCTCCAGGAGGCCTTCCCTGACAGATCTCTCATCTCCCCATTCTATTTCCACCCCCTACTGCCACTTCGACACTTCTTCATGACCTCGCTGGCCCCCTCCCCCAAAATTCCGTTACTTCCCTTACTTGTAATTTCTTTAGTGTTTGTCTTGAGCTTACATTCAAGTAAGGGAGACAAAGTAAGTGCACGATAAGTTCTACTGATTCATTGATGAAAGATATCATGAAGTAATATCAGAGATATCATGAAGTAATACTTACGATGATTAGAATATCAGGTTTAATATTAGGAATTTCAGCTGCCATTAGATGCCTATCTTCTTGTCTTGAGAAATCCCCCGTATATAAAAGCTATGAAATCGAGACGGTAGAAGTTAGGATTCACGAAAAGCTCTAGATTTATAAGCAGATCAAGGCTGCACAATTCCTTCACAGCCCTAAAAGGCACTGGGGGTGAGCTCGTGTGAAAACCACTGGCCTGCAATTAAGGAGAACTGGGATGGAGTAATGCTTCTGACAAGGATTTCCTGTGAAATCTGGGTAGGCAACTTCACCCCTTTTTGTGCCTCCAAGTCCTCATGGGGAAGGTGGAGCTACCAGTACCTCCCAATAGCTGCCTGCCTCAGAGAGACGCTGGGTCGAACCTCATAAAACTCCTTCTCACAAAACGTGATTTGCTAAATGAGAATACGTGAAGAGACTACCTCATTAGAATAAAAGATTCTTAATTATTCTAAACATGTCACCTACGAAAAGGGAACAATAATCCACTAAGGAATAAAACTGAAAATCTACAAGTTCCAAGGCATATTCCCAAATAGAAATAAACTACTTTGTCATTAAAAACCTTTATCTTAAAATGATTTCATTAATGGTTTCAAAACCCTCTCAAACATGCTGCTGGTCATTTTTGTTCAGCACATCCAATCAGTCACCCCGTAAAATTACACACAGTAAAAAGAGTAATTAATTTTCTGGGACTTATTCTGCTCATCTGGCAGTTGAAGGTGCCTGGATCCAAACATCTAAGAGCAAAAATGGATGCAGGAGCAGCGGCAGCAGCAACGACACACAACTGCTGCCATCACAGGAACGTGGGTGCAGACCTAGCTGTATGTGTGGGCTTGTTTTGACGACAATCTTTTCCGGTTTATCTGTTTATTTTAACTTTACAAGAAAATGTGAAATTAACAACAATGGAATGGTTGTTCCAAAAAACTTAATATTCCTACCACTTTGACCATCTTTTCCCTTCCAGAGTCCAAATCAAATGCAGCAAAAAACAAAAAACAAAAAAAAAACCCAAACTGGCAAACCCAGCTGTACTACGTATAACATATTAGAGAGAAGGATGATGTTATGAGGGATAAAAGTAGCCCTTCAAATTTTTAGTACTTCTAGGTTTGATTTTCAAGTATTTACAACTTTTCCTAGTAAGATACTTTCTTCAAGCACGTCTTGTGGCAGGAGCCTTCCCACTCGCTTCTGCATTCAATATGTAAGGGCAGAAAACAAGCGGTACCTTTACACCTGCAATTTCAATCATAAACATGGCGGCTCCCAGAACATGGCCTGCATGGTAACACCAGAACTTGATTCCTGCAACTTCTTTTACTTCATGGAAATTAATAGTTTCAATTTTGTCCATGCTCTCCTCCAAATCTGTTTCGGTGTACAACATGTCATCTGCTGAAATGTTACTGGATTGAAAAATAAAAACACACAACAAAAGGAGAAAGGGTGATGTTTTTAAGGGGTGGCTCCTGGAGATGATTTCTAGAAAGCAATATTAACTGCTGTGTCCTTGTGAGAAAATGCAAGACCAGACAGACTTTTGAGCCACTGGGATTCCTGCAGGCTCGGCAGCCACTAGCTGCCCAGGTCTAGGGGAGGACCCCCTCCCGCCAAGCACTGTGATCATTAAGCCTGCCTTCCCAGAGTTTGGAATTTGGGCAGTTGCAGCAATTGTTCTGGTGAAATAGCAGAAGGGAGTCCCTTGTAACTACAGTTCAACTACTATTTTTTTTTCCTTGTCACTTTACATGGTTGAACTGTTTTGGTTTTATTACAGCTGCAACAAATGGCTTTGTATCATTTCTCAGATTCTCCCCTTCCTTCCTATCCCAATAATTCACTAACCTGATTCAAGCTAATAATAAAATGGGGGAGATGGGACTGGCAACAGATACAGAGGGAAAGATGAAACAAAACACAAATCAACAGTCAAAAACAAAGATCAATAGGGGGCTGTGGCTAGAGGAGAAGAATTTCAGGCTCCTCATGCCTCAGAGTCCACTTACAACCGTAGCCACAGTGACCACTACAACCTCTCCCCTCTTTAGTTTTGAGCCTGTTGATACAACTATCTTCCTAAAAGAGCACACACCCCTTTTGTTCATCTGCTTAGTGGATAGAGCACATGCCTGGGAATCAGAAGGACATGGGTACTAATCCACTTTGCTGCATGACCTTGGGCAAATCACTTCCCTTCTCTGGGCCTCAATCACCTCAACTGTAAAATGGGGATTGAGACCGTGAGCCCTTTGTGGCACAGGGACTGTGTCCAACCCGATTATCTTGTATCTAGCTCAGTGCTTAGTACAGTGCTTGGCACATAGTAAGCACTTAACAAATACCACAATTATTATTATTACCACAGATGAAGCAGTCCGTACTGTATTTTTATTGAATTCTTCAAAGAGCATGGGCCTGGGAGTCAAGAGCCCTGGGTTTTAATCCCAGTTCCACCATTTGCCTGCTGTGTAACTTTGGGAAATTCACTTAACTTCTCTAAGCCTTGGTTTCCTCTTCTGTAAAATGGGAGTTCCAGGCCTCTTCTCTCACACCGTTAGACTGTGAGCCCCACAAAGGACAGGGATTGTGCCTGAACACATCCTTAAATTATATATCATATCTTTAAATTATATATTATAAATTATTCATTCATATTAATGCCTGTCTCCCCCTCTAAAACCGTAAGCTCTGTTGGAGTGCACTCTCCCAAGCACTTAGTACAGTGCTCTGCACAAAGTAAGGGCTCAATAAATACTGCTGATGATGACACATTTCCTGCCCAAAATGAGCTTACGCTTAATTTTGTAAGATCCTTGAAGGCAGGGATGGTGATTCCTACTGGTTCTCCAGTGGTCCCACAAATTGTCAGTCACCCAAAAGAGGAGAGTCGTGCTGGTACCTCTAACATCCAATCAAATGCTTGGCTCCTCCTGTCCCCTTCCAAGCGTTTAATTGAAAGAGCACAGGCTTGGGAATCAGAAGGACATGGGTTCTAATCCCAGCTCTGTCACCGATCTGCTGTGTGACCCTGGGTACACTTCTCGGGATCTCAGTTCCCTCATCTGTAAAATGGGGATTAAGAGTGTGAGCACCATGTGGGACAGGGACTGGGTCCAACCTAATTAACTTGGATTTACCCCAATACAAAGAACAGTGCTTGGCACATAGTAAGTGCTTTACAAGTACCATTATTATTTATTATTATTAATACAGTGCTTTGCCCAGGGATGATGGTGACAATGAAGTTTCCCAGTGAAAATGACAGATAAGCTTCCGTCTCTCCCTCCGACCTCAGAGGGAGGCCAAAGCATAAGGCACCCGGGTCAGCTGGCCACAGATGGTGCACATGAAGGATAATACCAGTGGTCTTTTGCCACGTACCAGGGGTGGAAGTAAACTAGAATGGGCCGGAACTTGACTTTGGGAAAGGAAAAGGTCCGAGAACAGCTATTCTGATATCCAAAGTATTTTGCTACAGTGGCCCTGGCCCTACCTCCCCAACTCTGCATAATGCCCCCATGCCACTCAGGGGCCACATTCCAGTGAGAAAATTCTTTTACTTGTTTATCGAGAGCATCTTTTGCAGCAGCGATGTGTTTGTGTTTGTCCTCAAAGAACTAAATAACTGAATGGTAGATCCACTGCCTAGATGACCAACTTTGTGCCACTGATTCCCAAGCACCAGTTTCAATCCAGAACACTTTCAGGTTCACCTTCAGTAGGTCTTCAAACCCTTTTCGCTACCTGCCATGCTCTCCATCGAAGATTGTTTCGGTCATCTTTTCAGCATTCATCCTCACTAGACAACCAACACGGCTGAATTCTGATCGTTGTTGTTTTGGCACTTACGCGGGATCTTGGGTTTGAAGGAGATATTGCTACTTATGCCAGAAACCTTCTCAGACAGCACAGAGGAAACCAGTTGACTTGTCTGATAAATTGTCAGTAAAGTGTCCGTGCCTCCTAGCCCCACAGCAGTGCTGTGACTGCCACAGCAAGGCGGACACCGATCTCTGTCTTCAGCCTGCCTCCTCTTTCCCTCCGGAGGCCAAGCCCCACTACCCAAAAGCAGCACAGGCCGAAATGATGCATCTTCCGATGCCATCGTCTATGACGGCATTTTGCAAGAGCAGGCTGCCCGCCCTGGAGATCTTTTTGACAGCTCAGATGCACCGCCCCCTTCCCTGCCGCCGCCCTGGCTGGACAGCACCCGTGGAGGTGCTGCAGGGTTGGGCTTAGGGAGAGCCTAATTCTGATTTCTCTTTGAGAAAGCGAGCCCAAGGACTTTAGTGGCTGGGCGGCTAAATGAGCAAATGTTTGACATTAGATTAAGCATTCAGTAGAGTGCTCTGCACTTGGTAAGCGCTCAATAAATACCACCGGTTGATAAGCAACTCTACATCCCCAAGAGTGCTGGCCATCACTGCACAGTTCTCTGTAAACAATGGCTCAGGGAAGAGCACCCAGAAGGTGCTTAATAAATACTATTGATCATTGACTGGTATACACACCTGCTCTTCTTCATTCAGAACATGAGATCCTGGTGGGCCACAGAATGCATCTTAATTTGATTTTCTTGTAATTACTCTAAGCCCTGGGACACTGTTTGGCATAGTTTCAAGGCTTAATATATATGACTAATAATACCCGCACTAATTGGCTCTTAGTTAATATTTCAGAAACATTTTCTACTTAACTTTTTGAACTCTTAATTTAACCAAGATAATCTATTAGAACTCTGCAAAGTAATAAAACAGAACTACAATAGACGTGCTTTTCAATTTCCACACAGTAAAAGGATGACACATTAAAAACCCATTTTCTTGCGGGAGTCCAAAGCCCCATCTAGGACAAGCATACCAGCTATGTTATTCCAAAGTCGGAAAGCTGCATATACTTGGAGAACCCACACTCTCATTTCACATTTTTCAAAGTAAAACCGGGATTCATAAGTGTGTCCCGGGCAGGGAAATGTCTGTTTATTGCTGTATTGTACTTTCCCAAGTGCTTAGTACAGTGCTCTGCACACAGTAAGTGCTCAGTAAATACGATTGAATGAATGATTACATGAGTTTTTCTTAGAAAAATATGCAACTACCCTTCTGAAGAGAATCCACTTCCCCTCTACCAAGTATAGATGTTTGATGAAAGAAGCATACTTCCCACAAAATAAAGGAAAATGGGGAGACACCAAAAAAATAGACCTGAAACCTGGGCACAACCTCAACTACCCTATAGATACAGAAATACGTTGGCTCTCAAACTGCTGCTGCCTGCTTGGACAGAAGCCAGGCCATTAGCAGCTGCTGGCCCGATTCTCACCCCTAGAGCTACCAACCTCTTTGCCTGGCTGTCTTGTTGGAGCAAGGGGAGGTAGGAGAGGCAGAGGCAGCTATGCAGGATCCTTTAGCTAGAAAGGACCACGATATAACCCCAGGCAGCTGGACCTGCCTCTCCCACCACACCATGGCCATTCCCGGCCTATAGTGTGAGTAGTCCATATCTTTCTATCAAAATATATCCAGATAGGCAGCCCAATGAAAAGCCAATCATCTTCAAGTCTTTCTAGGTGAAACAGGCGCCACCTCCCCCACCCCGCCACAAGTTTAAGTACGTACAGGCATCTCTTGTAAGGCAACTCACCTAACTTTGACGTAATCCGAAAGCAGCCATCTGTAAATGGCTTTCGTGGCATGAGTCATAAATGTTCGTCCCTTAAAACTTGTCTTCTGCAGAAACCACGGTAAGGCACCGCAATGATCCAAGTGGAAACTTAAAGCAGATGGGAAAACAGTTAGCTTACACTTCATTTCAAAATTGCTGGGATTACTCACCCATCAAGACAGAAGCAGGTGGTCCAGATTTTTTAAGGATTCAAACATTCAGTGCATCTGGTAAGCCCGGGTCACCTGACAGTACTACAAGAGGCAGTAACAATTTTGGCAAGACACAACCTTTCAGCAGTTAGTGGCCGTATCACAGTTTTGGACTGTTATTTACGGTCAGTGCAAAAGGGGAATCGAGTCACGCCGGTCTGGTCATGTGACTGCACTGCCCAATAGACCAGGCCAGAAACAATCATTAACAGCCAAAATTATGATCTGGAGTGGCGTTAAGGATGCTAATACATTCTTAGCACTGTCTCCAAGAACTCTACTGGAAAGAGCAGCCACAGAATAAAACGATCACCTGACCCTGCCCGCCAAAAAGGGAATAAGACCAAATGCAGAAAGAGTTGAACCAAAATAACATACGAAGCAGGAAGGGGAAGAAAGGCTGAGGAATGGAAAAAACCCACAAGGTGCAGAGAGAGAACAATCCATTAAAAGACGCTGAAATCGACAGCAGTGTGGGATAATTGCTGCTGGTTCTCTAGTAGTCCACCAGCTTGCCAGTTCCCCAAAAAGAGGACAGTGATGTTGGTACCTCCACCAGCCAATCCACCATCCAATCGGAAGCTAATCTTGACCAAATGGGTGTTGCCAGAAAAAGTAACAATATGTTGGATGGGATATTAAGACGATATGGATGAAAGGTTTTTCCTGTTTATGACTGCAACAAGTCACCTATTTGGATAAAATCAACTGGCTGAAACAGTCTCCTTTCAAATCCTCTTTATGGGCTCCATGGAAAAAACTCTTATAAAGGCAACTTTAATCAAGATAAGACTTACTGACTAATTAAGAGGAGATCAATCTCGGCAGGATCTATCAGGTCAATGTATGGAAGGGCATCCATTCCTTCTAGGCCAGGGTGGATCCCACAGTCCAACTGAAAAAGAGTTGAAAAATCAAATCACTCTGTGAAAAATTAAAATGGACACACATTTTTAATTGAGTTTAGTTAAATATTACTTATGTGTTTACTATGTACCAGGCACTGTTCTAAGTGCTGGGGTAGATGCAATCAAATCAGGTTGAAACCAGTCCCTATCCCAAATGGGGCTCCTTATCTTGATCCTCATTTCACAGATGAGATAACTGAGGCCCAGAAGTTAAGTGACTTGCCAAAGGTCACACAGCAGACATGTCACAGAGCGGGGATTAGAATCCAGGTCTTTCCAATTCCCTGGCCCATACTCTCTCCACTAGGTAATACTGCTTCTCTTTCATACGCTAACAAAAAAATGAGGGCTGGCTGCCTGCCCATAGGCATAGTAGTCCTGGCCCATATGGCACAGTCAAACATATTCATTCCAAGATTAAACGGGACTCTGTCTTCTACCTACTCTGGGTCTTGACATGGGCTAAGTTGTTTGTGGTCATGGGACATATGGATACTTGGAGAAATGAAACAGAATAGATATTTGTGCCTAGAGCTAAAGACTAGGGAAGATTTGATCCTTCCTCCCACTTGTGAAAGCTCTGCTAAAGGGGATCTTCTTATCCAAAAACTTATCCATTGCGATGGTAGGGGAAGCAGGGGAAGGCCTGACTCTAATCGTAATTATAACTGTGGAACATTTTGAGTGATTAAGAAATGCCAAGCACTGGGGTAGACCTGATCAGATCAGACAGTCCCTGTTGGTATTTGTTAAGCGCTTACTATGTGCAGAGCACTGTTCTAAGCACTGGGGTAGACATAGGGGAATCAGGTTGTCCCACATGGGGCTCACAGTCTTCATCCCCATTTTACAGATGAAGGAACTGAGGCACAGAGAAGTTAAGTGACTTGCCCACAGTCACACAGCTGACAAGTGGCAGAGCTGGGATTCGAACTCATGAGCTCAGACTCCAAAGCCCATGCTCTTTCCACTGAGCCACGCTGCTTCGGCTCACAGTCTGATGTAGAGGGAGCAGAAGTATGGAATCCTCATTGCACCGATAAGAAAACCGGGACACGGAGAAGTTACGTGACCAGCTCAAAGTCACACTGCAGAGGCAAATGATGGAGCCGAGATTAGACTCTCCACCTGAGGACTCCCAATCCTCTCTCCTTCCACTTGGCCATGCTGAAAGCGTTCATCGGGGGAAGAGGCTCACCCACAGACACCGAATTAACCCCAGGCGATACGCATCGTCTCTCCTGTACACTGCCAATCACCCACGGCAAACTTACCCCTCTTGTGAGAACGAATGATCTGTTTCTAGTGGATCGAGACAATACCTGGCTTCCCTTCTAAAGAATGGGGCCGGCGGCTGTTGCTCTACAGTCTCATCGTGGAACCACCGTCCCTGCACTTTCTGTCTACCCAGCTGCCCTCACAGTTCTGGATAGAGAATGCTTTCAATAGGAACACACACCCAGGAGCCTCAGAAATAAAATAGCACAAAATAGCAACGACAAAACCAAAATTCTTCTCAACCTGGGAAAATTCAGGGGCCTGGCCCTCATCAAATAGTGCTCAGCCTGAGCTTGGCCAGCCCTGGCTTTTGGAGTGGGGCACGGTCCCGCAAACTTTATAAGCCTCTGGCTGCTACTGGGATTTGTAATCTCACGGAGTACTTACATGGCTGGATCATGGCTGCCATATTTTCTTCACACAAGGAGTCGCTTCTCTGGCCCAACTCTGCCAAGAGGATGCCCAGTGAAATCCGAGAGCGGTCGGATGGGGTGGCCCAACCTTGCACTGAACAGACCTCCAGGTTTCTGGAGGGCCATCTTACAAGAAAAAACCAGGGCTCCAGGGTTTTAGAAGTCAGTCATCATGGAACTAGCAAAATGTCATTGCTTACTTTTCAAAGAAACAAAGACACTGAATAAATGAATGAATGAATGAATGAATGCATGCACGCATGAATGAAGCTATTCCAAATGGTTTCTGAAAGGCCGGTTTACCCGCAGCTTGTGCTTAGAGTGCTTGGGGGGGAAGTAGGAAACATTCTTCCAACAATCCACAGCTCTTTGCATAGGGTGCAGTGGGATGTGAAAAGAAAGAGTTGTGCACATATGTAGGTGTCAGTCAACGTGAGTACTGCTATGCCACTCTTCCTTCACATGGAGTTCCTCAAGAATGTTTTTTCCCCATGTCACTGGAGCATTGTCGGTGGTACATTATGCTTACCTATACAACACAGACTTGGACTATTTTTTCAGGAAGCTATCCTGAAAAAGTTATCAGGAGTCGCAGTGTGGCTTAGTGGAAAGAGCGCCGGCTTGGGAGACAGAGGTCGGGGGTTCTAATCCCGCCTCCACCACTTGTCTGCTGGGTGGCCTTGGGCAAGTCACTTCACTTCTCTGGGCCTCAGTCACCTCATCTGTAAAATGGGGATTAAGACTGTGAGCCCCTCGTGGTACAAGCTGATTACCTTGGATCTACCCCGGTGCTTCGAACCGTACTTGGCACATAGTAAACGCTTAACAAATACCATCATTATTATTATCCGATGTCCAACAGATCAACACAACTCTCTGGTTCAGATGACGTCTTCAAGCATAATGGGCTAAGCAGTGAGAAACTATGAAATAAAGTGACTGAAAGGCATTACCATTATTTTTCTTCCTTTGAACTCCAAAATGATACATGATCTTCCCACTTCTTGCCCAGCTCCACTATAAAAAAAGAATAAACTGTTAAATCCCAAATTGAAAAAAAACCACCTTCTACCCTAATCTAATGAACCAGATTTTAGAAACAGAGATAGGAAAAATGGACATACTGAAGAAAACTGAATCCATCAATGATATTTCCTGAGTGCTTTCTGTGGGCAGAGCACTGTACGAGGCACTTGGGAGAGAACAATGCACAAGAGTTGGGAGACACAAAACAGAAGTCAATAAAACAAAAGTGCAGGCATAATAGACCAGTTGAGAATATAGCCTCATACACAGGACTCAGGTTAGGGAAATTATTGTGGTGTTTTAGCGATATTCGTCAAGTCAAATATTTCCCCTGCAGTCAATCGAGAGCATTTGAATGCTTACTCTGGGCACAGCACTAAGTAATAATAATAATAATAATGTTGGCATTTATTAAGCGCTTACTATGGGCAGAGCACTGTTCTAAGCACTGGGGGAGATACAGGGTAATCAGGTTGTCCCACGTGGGGCTCACAGTTTTAATCCCCATTTTACAGATGAGGTAACTGAGGCACAGAGAAGTGAAGTGACTTGCCCACAGTCACACAGCTGACAAGAGGCAGAGCTGGGAGTCGAACCCATGACCTCTGACTCCCAAGCCCAGGCTCTTTCCACTGAGCCACGCTGTACTAAGTCCTTGGGAGCGTTCAGCGGAGTTTGCTGACACGATACCTGCGTGCAGGGAGTTTACAGTCTCATGGGGAGACAGACACTAAAATCAATTCAAGGGGGCAGAGGGGAGGAATCAGTTGGATTTGAGGGAGGGAGGGCATTTCGGGCCAGAGGCAGGACAGGGGCCAGGGGTCAGCGGTGAGACAGGAGAGATGGAGGCCCAGTGAGGTGGTTAGGGGCAGCAGAGGAGCGGAGTGTGCGGGTTGAGCTGCACAAGGAGAGGAAGGAGGTGAGGTAGGAGGGGGCAAGGGGATGGACAGCTTTAAAGTCAATGGCGAGGAGTTTTTCTTTGATAAGGAGGTGGATGGGTCACCATTGGAGATTTTTGAGGAGGGGGGTGACAGGAGCCGAATGGGCAGAAAGATGTTGCGGGCAGCGGAGCGAAGTATGGACTGGAGTGGGAAGAGGCAGGAGGTCGGCAAGGGGGCCGGGCGGTAACCTCGGCAGGATGGGATGAGTGACTCTACCAATGTGGGGGAGCTTTGGATGGAGAGGAAAAGGCGGATCTTGGCGATGTTGTGGAGGTGGGACCGGCAGGGTCGGGGGATGGATCGACCGTGCCGGTTGAATGAGAGAGGAGTGAAGGATGACCACTTTTTCACTCGGCCAGCTGGCCTGAAGGCAGGGAGGGGCAGAGAAGCGGCGTGGCTCAGTGGAAAGAGCCCGGGTTTAGGAGTCAGAGGTCATGGGTTCGAATCCCGGCCCTGCCACCTGTCAGCTGTGTGACTGTGGGCAAGTCACTTCACTTCTCTGCGCCTCTGTGACCTCATCTGGAAAATGGGGATGAAAACTGCGAGCCCCACGTGGGACCACCTGTTGACCCTGCATCTCCCCCAGCGCTTAGAGCAGTGCTCTGCACACAGTAAGCGCTTAACGAATACCCACATTCTTCTTCTTCTTCTTCTTCTTCTAAGCCCGCGCTCTTTCCACGGCTTCTCCCAAGGGATGAATTAGAGCAGCAGCGTGGCTCAGTGGGAAGCGCCGGGGCTGGGGAGTCAGAGGTCACGGGTTCGAATCCCGGCTCTGCCGCTTAGGCAGCTGGGGGACTAGGGGCGAGTCACTTCCCTGGGCCTCAGTTCCCTCACCTGGAAAATGGGGATGAAGACTGGGAGCCTCACGTGGGACCACCTGATCACCTTGCAGCCCCAGCGCTCAGAACCGCGCTCTGCCCCTAGTAAGCGCTTAACAAATACCGACAGCATCATCATTATTAAATACCAACATTATTATTATTATTAAATGAATGGACGGTCACGTGATGGGGGGGGGGGGTTGTGGGTTGTTCGGTCCGGCCTTCCCGGCGCCTCTCCCCCGCTGCCCGCCGGCCCTTACAGGGGTCGGATGAGGAGCTGGTCGCTCTCCTCGGCCGGGATCAGCGCGTCCGCTTTCCTCTTCGCAGACATCTCCGGGCCCGGAGCACAGGAAAAGAGAGGAAAAGAAAGGAGAACAGAAGAGAGGAGAGGAGAGGAAAGAGGAAAGAGGCGGCGGCGGCCCCGGCGCGGAGGCCGCGGCGGCCAGGAGGGGAGAGAGGGGGCGAAGCGGCGCGGGCACTTCCGGTCCGTCGGTCCGTCGGTCCCCCCGGTTCCCCCCCCCGGCCCGCCCGCCTGCGCCCTCCAAGGTTCCGCGCCCCCTGCAGGCGCCGGGCCGGGCCGGGCGGGGCCGGGCGGGGCCGGGCGGGGCGTGCTGCGCCTGCGCCGTGGCTCCGGCCTCCGGGAGGGAAGAAAGGAAGGAAGAAGAAAAGAAGAAAAGAAGAAAAGAAGAAAAGAGCGGGGCGGACAACGGACAACAGACAGACGGACGGACGGACGGACGGACTTCCCTGCTGCGGCTTGGGCCGGAGGTGACCCGGGCCCGCGGGGAGGGCGGGGAGGGGGCGGGCGTCGGGGCCCCTCGGGCCGCTCCTCCGAACGGGCCTCGCCACCTAGGAAGCGTTTGGACGTTGGGCTCTGTTAAGCGCTCCCTGTGTGCCCACCACTGCTCTAAGCGCTGGGGCGAGATCCCGGGGCGGCAGGCGGGCCCACGGGAGGCTCGCAGTCTTCATCCCCATTTGACAGAGGAGGAGACTGAGGCCCAGAGAAGTGAAGCGACTCGCCCACAGGCACGCAGCTGACAAGGGGCGGAGTCGGGATTCGAAGCCATAATCATCATGATGATGATGTTGGTAGTGGTGAAGCGCTTACTATGTGCCAAGCACTGGTCTAAGCGCTGGGGGAGACACAGGGGCATCAGGTGGTCCCACGTGGGGCTCACAGTCTTCACCCCCATTTGACAGAAGAGGAAACTGAGGCCCAGAGAAGTGAAGCGACTCGCCCACAGGCACGCAGCTGACAAGGGGCGGAGTCGGGATTCGAAGCCATAATCATAATAATGATGATGTTGGTAGTGGTGAAGCGCTTACTATGTGCCAAGCACTGGTCTAAGCGCTGGGGGAGACACAGGGGCATCAGGTGGTCCCACGTGGGGCTCACAGTCTTCATCCCCATTTGACAGAGGAGGAAACTGAGGCCCAGAGAAGTGAAGTGACTCGCCCACAGTCCCGCAGCTGACAAGGGGCAGAGCCGGGAGTCGAACCCATGACCTCTGACTCCCAAGCCCGGGCTCTTGCCACTGAGCCACGCCGTTTAGATGACATCCTCGTCACCGGCCCCCTCGTTCATAACCATAATAATAATGTTGGTGTTTGTTAAGCGCTTCCTATGTGCGGAGCACTGTTCTAAGCGCTGAGGGGAGGTCCAGGGTCATCGGGTGGTCCCACGTGAGGCTCACAGTCTTCATCCCCATTTGACAGATGAGGGAACTGAGGCCCGGGGAAATAAAAAACGGTGGTATTTGTTAAGCGCTTACGATGTGCAGAGCACTGTTCTAAGCACTGGGGATACAAGGCGATCAGGTTGTCCCACGTGGAGCTCACAGTTTTAATCCCCATTTGACAGATGAGGGAACTGAGGCCCGGGGAAATAAAAAACGGTGGTATTTGTTAAGCGCTTACGATGTGCAGAGCACTGTTCTAAGCACTGGGGATACAAGGCGATCAGGTTGTCCCACGTGGAGCTAACAGTTTTAATCCCCATTTGACAGATGAGGGAACTGAGGCCCGAGGAACTAAAAATGGTGGGATTTCTGAAGTGTTTACTATGTGCAGAGCACTGTTCTAAACGCTGGGGATACAAGGTGATCAGGTTGTCCCACGTGAGGTTCCCAGCTAATCCCCATTTGACAGATGAGGGAACTGAGGCCCAGGGAAGGGAAATAAAATAAAAATGGGATTTGTTAAGCGCTTACGATGTGCAGAGCACTGTTCTAAGCGCTGGGGATACACTGAGCCACGCTGCTCCTCTGCTGCTTCTGAGCCCCCTTAATAATAATAATAATAATAATAATAATGTTGGTATTTGTTAAGCGCTTACTATGTGCAGAGCACTGTTCTCCATCTACACTCACTCCCTTGGAGAACACGTTCACTCCCATGACTTCACCTACCACCTCGAGGCAGATGATTCCCAAGTGTACATCTCCAGCCCTGATCTCTCTCCTCCTCAGCAGTGTTGCATTGCCTCCTGCCTTCAGGTCACCTCTACTTGGATGCTCCGCCAACATCTCAAGCTAAACATGGCCAAAATATAACTTCTCTTCCTTCCACCCAAACGGTTTCAGGCAAATAGAGTGGGACGCAGTCCCCGTCCCACGGGGGGCTCCCAGTCTCCATCCCCATCTTACAGATGAGGTCACTGAGGACCAGAGAAGTGAAGTGACTCGGCCAAGCTCAGGCAGCAGACAAGTGGCGGAGCTGAGATTGTCTCCCAAACTCTTACTACAGTGCTCTGCACGCAGTAAGTGCTATATAAATATGAGTGATTGTTTAACAAATACTACTATTAATAATAATAATATTAATAGTCTTTGTTAAGCGCTTACTGTGTGCCAAGCACTGTTCTAAGCGCTGGGGTAGTTACAAGCTATTCAGGTTGTCCCACGTGGGGTTCACAGTCTCAATCCCCATTTTACAGATGAGGTCACTGAGGCACAGAGAACTGTTATTATTATTAAGACCCTTTTTTCCTTTTTAATTTTAGTTGTTCCATTGGCGGTTGCGTGGCTCCAGTCATGGTGAGAAATGTTTCGAAAAGGCAAAAAGCGACACAGCAGTAGCAGTTCCCAAAGCAGTGAAATCAGCACGAAGAGCAAGGTAAGAAGGGTGGCATTTAGAATTGGACCGGAGAGCAGCCAGCTGATTTTATAGATGGGATCATTTTGAATAATAATAACAATTTTGGTATTTGTGAAGCGCTTACTATGTGCCAAGCACTGGGTAGATAAAAGGTAATTAGGTTGTCCCACGTGGGGCTCACAGTCTTAATCCCCATTTTCCAGATGAGGTTACTGAGGCATAGAGAAGTGAAGTGACTGGCTCAAAGTCACACAGTTGATAAGTGGCAGAGCCAGGATTAGAACCCACGACTTCTGACTCCCAAGCCCGGGCTCTTTCCACTGAGCCATGCTGCTTCTCATGCTGCTTTTTATGATGACAGTGAAGAGATCATAAAATACATAAATGCATTTCTCAAGATGGTTGGGGTGGGGCCCTGGGGTCCAGGAGGGGAGTTGACTTTTTAAAGCTAGGGAAGGTGTGAGCCAACGGAAAGTAAGCAGGTGACGATGGCAGTCAGGGATGGAAGAAGAGTGAGCACAGATGTTTTTTAGAAGGGGAGAGTAGATGGGGTTGGAGACCCCAGTAGAGGGGGTGGAGCTTATGAAGACAGGTGTGAGACCTGTTGAGAGCTGGCCGAGGCACTTGTCCAAGCAAGAAGACGTGGTGTGGTTATAATCGGGAAGCAGCGTGGTCTGGTAGGAAGAGCATGGGTCTGGGAGTCAGATAACCTGGGTTCTAATCCCGGCTCTGCCATTTGTCTTCTGTGTGACCTCGGGCAAGTCACTTCACTTCTCTGTGCCTCAGTACCTCATCTGTAAAATGGGGATCAATTCTGTGAGTCCCATGAGGGATGTGGACTGTGTCCTAACCCACTCTCTTGTCTGTTTTCCCCAGCGCTGAGTACAGTACCCGACAGCATAGTCCACGCTTAACAAATACCTTAAAAAAATGCTCTGTCTTGTTATACCAGAGAGGCAGGAAAATCCCATCCTTGGTAATGGACTCTCACCTAATTGTTTTGGAGGATCGAATAACGCTTTCAAGTATAGTCTTAGAAAACATTTTTGAATTACGTTTGTTTTTACACTGGCAATTCTCAGTCAGTTTTACTAGCATTTGAGATTTTTAAAGGAAAGTCAGCCTTCATGTGCTTCCGGATTTTTGAAGTGGAGAGAGCGAGGCTCTTGAAGACTGTGGCAGGTGGACATGGGCTAGTGGGCTCTTGTTTTCCCTGCATGAGGCTTCTAAGACTGGCTAAAATGACTTTTCAGCTATTTGGCCAACACGCACTGTATCCTGGGCAGTTGTAATGATGAAAACTATGTGTTGTTTGATTGATTGGTTCTGAATCCAAATCACTCGCTCTAAGGGTTGGCTCAGAGTTTTGAGGTCTAGAGATAAGCACGTGATCTTTTCAAAGTTATGTACTTTCAAAACATTATAATAGCCCCAAATCAGACTGATTGAACCGATTCTTGGAAAATTAAAAAAACCCACATGGTAGAGTTTGTCATATGGAGAAAGTAAAATTGTACATTGATAGTTTGTAGCGACAAATATTTTTATGGTATTTGTTAAGCTCTTTGTGCCAGGCACTGTTCTGAGTAATCACGTTAGACACAGTCCATGTCCCACATGGGGCTCCCAGTCTTAAGACCCTTTTTACAGATGAGGTGGCTTGAGGCCCAGAGAAGTCCTACAGAGGACAAGTGGCGGAGCCGGGATTAGAACCCAGGTCCTTCTGACTCCCAGGCCCCATGCTCTATCCACTAGGCTCTGCTGCTTCTCAGTCTAATCTGTCAGGCTACATTAGCTCTATAATGTTGCTTTTATGTAAGGTTAATAAAGAGATCATGGAATATTTCCAATCACTAGCATTGTTTTAGTTACTATTCTCATTGGAAGAGTGAGTCAGATGAACAATAACCAAAAAAAACCTCTTCTCCTTAAGTGACAGTCATATAGCACAAGCAAGTGGATCACAGAGGAATCGTGCTTTTAGGGTTCTCTGGGATTTTTAGGGATTAGTGGCAATTTTAAACTTTTATTCATTGAAATAAATGTTAGAAGCAACGGGGCCTAGTGGAAAGAGCTTGGGCTTGGGAGTCAGGGGACCTGACTTTTTATCCCAGTTCTGCCATTTGCCTGTTGTATGATCTTGGGGAAAGTCACTTAACTTCTCTGGGCCTCATGTATCTCATGTATGAAATGGGGATTAAATCGTCCCCTCTCCAACTTGGAATGTGAGCCCCATGTGAGACAGGGATAGTGTCCAAGCTGATGATCTTGTGTCTCCTCCAACTGCCTATAACAGTGTTTGCACTTAACAAATATCCCATTTATTATTAACATTATTATTATTATTGTCAGTCAATCATATTTATTAAGGGCTTACTGCAGGCAGGGCACTGTACTAAGCGCTTTGGGAGAGTACAACACAATGATATAATGGACACATTCTCTGTGACCTTGGGCAAGTCACATAACATCTCTGGGTCTCAGTTACCACATCTGTAAAATGGGGATTAAGAGAGTGAGCCCCATGTGGACCATGGACTGTGTCCAACCTGATTACTTTGTATCTACCCCAGCGCTTAGAACAGTGCCAAACACATATTCAGTGTTTTACAAACACCATAAAAACAAACAAAAAGCATTCCTTGTCCACAAGGACCTTACAGTCTAGAGGGGGAGACAGACATTAAATGAATAAATTATGGATGTGTGCGTGAGTGCTGGAGGGCTCGGGGTGGAGGAGTGAATAAAGGGAGCAATTCAGGGCAATGCAGAATAGAATGGGAAAAGAGGAAATGAGGGCCTAGTCTGGGAAGGCCTCTTACTATTAATAACTGTCGAACTAGGTTCCCCCATTTAAAGTGATTAAACGTGTTTATGAGGTCACTGTTTCATGAACGATAGCCCCTATGTGACCGGCATTAAGTGTTTCCCGTCTCTCTCCAGTCTGTGGATTCCAGCCTCGGGGGACTTTCCAGATCTAGTACCGTGGCAAGCCTAGATACAGACTCCACCAAAAGCTCAGGTACGTGACGGCCACTGCAGCGCTTAAACACAAAGGTCTTCAAGTTCCACCGATTTCATGATTTCAGTTAATGATAAATTGAGGGAAGGAAGGTTGTAGCGACACCGTGAGCACCCAATTTCTGAGCACCTCATGTGTGTGTGGGTAGCGAGCGCTACACCAGATAGTAGGAATTTGACTTTTAAGCAAAGTCAAGCAGCGTGAGAAGCAGCGTGGCTCAGTGGAAAGAGCACGGGCTTTGGAGTCAGGGCTCATGAGTTCGAATCCCAGCTCTGCCACTTGTCGGCTGTGTGACTGTGGGCAAGTCACTTAACTTCTCCGTGCCTCAGTTCCCTCATCTGTAAAATGGGGATTAAGACTGTGAGCCCCATGTGGGACAACCTGATTCCCCTATAACTAGCCCAGCGCTTAGAACAGTGCTCAGCACATAGTAAGCGCTTAACAAATACCAACATTATTATTATTATTATTATTATTAAGTAGTCCCTGCTCACAACCCCAGGGGCAAGATAGAGAAATCATTTCTGACAAATCTTCAAATGCTCAGTAAATACTATTGATTAATTAAGATTGATAAAGAAAACTTATCAGCGAGTAGAGGGTACGATTGTTCGGCACAGACCTGTTATCCTGATCTGTCTGCTTCTCCATTACTCCCAGTCGTGACAGAAGAACTAATTACTACTATGCCGTTTTAAAGGCGTGGAGATCCACTCCTCCTTCACGTGCCCCCTGCTTCAATCAATCAGTGTTTTTTCTTGAGCCCTTAACTGTATGCAGAGCACTGGACTGAGTGCTGGGGAGAGTACAGTACAATAGAGTTCGTAGACCCAGTCCCTGTCCACAGGGAACTCCTAGGCTAGGAGAATGAGGATACTTCCAGTTCTATGAGATGTGGGCCTTTGGTGCCTGGATGACGGCCATCAGAGCCGGATCGGAGGTGGGTGGGCTGGTGGGGGGGAAGAGGGCCCCAGCCAGAGTGGCAGGGGGCTTGCTGGGGCGGGAGTTCTCCACTGCCCCATGCCCTTCACTCCTAGAAGTGTTGGGGAAGAGACTTTGGCCCCATAGTGAACAGTTAGGGAAGCAGCAAGGCCTAGTGGCTAGAGTGCGGGACTGGGAGTCCCAGAGGGCCCCAGTTCTAATCCCGGCTTCATCGCCTCTGCTGTGTGGCCTTGGGCAAGTCACTTCACTTCTCTGTGCCTCAGTGACCTCAGCAGTAAAATAAGGATTGAGACTGTTGGCCCCACTTGGGACAGGGATGTGCCCAACTCGATTTGCTTGTATCCACCCCAACACATAGAACGGTACTTGACACATAGAAAGTGCTTAACCAATACCATCCCTATTATTATTAATTAAAACGTTAAGACCTGTTGGAGAGTCATCTTGGTGTGGTGGTAAATGGTGTGCAGCCTCCCTGGTGGCCTGGAATCTCTAAGAGGATACTTCCTTAGATGGTAGACTTCTGGAGGGTAGGGAACGTATGTCTTCATACCTTTGTGTTCTCCCAAACACTTAATGCCTAGTCTTTGAGTGCTCAGTAAACCCTCCTGAGTAGAAAGAAGCTATCTTGTCTTCGAAGGAGTTGGGCCAGTCGTGGACTCCCACCCATCCTGACAGAGGAGCTGTCGTTGCTCTCCTACTTGCAGTTCTGGTTCTGTGAAGTGCTGTTTTGTTTTAGAAAGGTTGGTCAGAAGGAGATGTGGAATGCTTGCTTCAGAAAATATCTGTTTACTCTGTCTTCACTAAAAATGATCCAAAAAATTAACCCTCTTAAATGTTTCTGATCTCAGGGCACAGCAACAGTAATTCAGATGCATGTGCAGAATTTCGAGTAAAATATGTTGGAGCCATTGAGAAGCTGAAGCTCAGTGATGGGAAAAATCTGGAAGGACCACTAGATCTCATCAATTACATTGATGTGGCACAGGTAAAAAATGTTTTCAGGCCAATGCCCGTTTCATCCCATTTCCGTAATGTGTGATGAATAGAATGAACCCAAGCAGGGTCAGCCCCTCCGATTCTATTCTCCACCTGTTCTTTGGCTTGTCAGACTCCCCAAAATAACCCAGTTTGAAAGTGGATTACAAATGGGACAGAACTCCTTAAAAAACTATTATAATCTCAAAGGGCAAAGGGATTTCTGTGGGTAATAGAGGTGAAGGTTGGGGATGGGCAAGTGTCTGAAGTAGCTTCAGTGGGAGTTTATACACCATGACCTTTTCTCAGTTGTTTTTTTTTTTCTCTAAAGCAAGATGGAAAGTTGCCTTTTGTTCCTCCAGAAGAGGAGTTTATTATGGGAGTGTCCAAGTATGGTATTAAAGTATCATCATCAGATCAGTATGTAAGTATTCTATTGCTCCCAATTTTAAGGACAGGAAAAAAGTACTGGCACTGTTGTAAAAAGCTGAGTTGGCTTTAGGTGTGGGAACAATCTTAAGGCTCTGTCCTTCCCTGCATAGCCATGAATTGCTAGAAGTCAACTAGATCCCTAGTAGAGGTGGTTGAATTGGCCCTGCTTTTCAGGGCTCTGGTGGGGTTTCTCCCCAGGGACCCTCAACTCGGGTGGTCTCTCTGGGGTGATGGTTGGCAGTTTCTGGTTTGGTTTATGCCTCGTCCTCGAGTGCTCAGTAAACCCTGCTGATTAGAAGCTGCCTTGACTTAGGAGTTGGGCCAGTCGTAGACCACTGAGCTCCTGCCCATCCCAGCCAGAGAAGCAGTCTGGCTCTGTGGCAAGAGCCCGGGCTTGGGAGTCAGAGGTCATGGGTTCTAATCCCGCCTCAGCTACTTGTCAACTCTGTGACTTTGGGTAAGTCACTTAACTTCTCTGTGCCTCAGTTGCCTCATCTGTAAAATGGGGATTAAGAATGTGAACCCCACATGGGACAACCTGAATACCTTGTATCTACCCCAGCGCTTAGAACAGTGCTTGGCACATAGTAAGCACTTAACAAATCCCTCTATTATTATTATTATTGTTATGCATCTTGGCCAGTAAATTAAGTTTGAACTATTTTTCCCCAACCTTGTCTGGATTCCAAGTTATCTATTTAGCTCAGTGGGGCTGTCCCTTAAGGGCAATAGACTCCAAAGAGCAGAGGCAGGTCCTCCCTGTAAGCCGGGAGGTCTTTATGGCTTTTCTTTACTTGTCAACCTGATTATCTTGGATCTACCCCAGTACTTAGTAAGGCACTTAGCACACAGTATAAGTGCCTAACAAATACTGCAATTATTATTAGACCCTCTAGGAGGTCGGCTCAGAATCCATCAGGGGAATTTCAAAGGTGGAATAGAAGCACTTAAAACAACCATTCTCATGTATCTCTCCTGGCTTCTAAAGGATGTTTTGCACAGACATGCTCTCTATTTAATCGTCCGCCTGGTGTGTTATGATGATGGACTTGGAGCAGGGAAAAGTTTACTGGCTCTGAAAACTACAGATGCCAGCTACGAAGAATACAGTCTGTGGGTGTATCAGTGTACCAGTCTGGTAAGGCTTTGGGTCCTCTTTTATTTCCTTCCTCTCGAGCTATTCAAATCAAATGCAGGAGAAGGGTTGTGTCTGCCTGAAACCTAGGTTGGTTTCCCCAATCAACATCTCACTGTTGGGTGATATTTTCTTCCTCTGGGCAGCAGCGATCCCTTCCTCTCAGTTGCTCCAAGGTCGGAAGGAAGAATAGAATGTTTTTCTGGAGGAAGGTTTTCTTAGGTACAGAAAGGAGTTGATGTTCTTTCTCTCTGTGAAACCATCCAAACCGTTTCTGTTTTCCCACCTAAAGGCAGAAGATAACTGCCCTTTGTTGTCTGTTCTGTGTCCCACTCCTTTAAAGGCGGGTAGAGTCATCCTTCTGGAGTGTCCACATTAGTTTGGCTATTATTTGACACCAGTTCCTTTCAGGGAGGGATCAACTGTTGGAAAACTAGCCCAAAGGCAGAACTGGATCCTAAAGGCCGTGTTGGTTTGACAAGACAGGCCGAGGTGTGGGTTGGGTTTTCTAGGCCCCTTGTTCCCCGGTGCCCCCACGCTCCCCAAGGAAAGCAGAATGTTGCTGGCAACTCCTTCTGACAGAAAGAAAACCTGCCTGTGACGATGCCTGTAGTTTGGGCTTTTTCTGCAGAGGCAACAATTGGAAAAAGGAGCTCCCGATCAGATGTTTAGACACATAACACTTCTCACTTCTCTTACGCGTCCAGGAACAAGCACAAGCGATATGCAAAATTTTGTCTACTGCCTTTGACTCCGTTTTAACGTCCGAGAAGACTTGAGAAGACTTCTCCAGGAGTGGAAGAGAAAGCTTCGCTTTGAGAGGGCAGCGAGTCAAACCTTGCTGCCCTGAAGAAGAGCAATTACCCGTGCAGACTTTTATTTAAGCTCTCTAAAGAGAAATGCTCCCTCATTCTAGCTTTTGTAACAGCAGTATTTCAATGTTTCATTTCTTTTGCTAACTTGACTTTACAAATTGCAAAACTTGCTTCCGATCCTGCATGAAGGATTACAGGAACCCAGTTCAGATTTGCGAATATCATTTTAGTTGTTTTTGATTAAAAAAAACTCCTAGATGGTAACTTTTATACAGAAATAAGTTTATTAGCAAAGTGTTTTGTATAAAAATAACTTAAATGTATAATAAACATTTCTATTGTCAATGTAACTTTGTTCTCTATGCAGTCACAATTAGGTCAGATTTGGGTTCAAAGTAGTAGGCTACAACAATAGGCTTCTCTACATAAGGCTGGGTGGAGCTAGGATAATTTACTGAGTGCTTGCAAAAAAATAAAGACGGTGACTCATTTTTCATTTAAGATTTTTGAAAGTGAATGAACACCTTTTGATCTAATCAGATAATATTCTCTAAAGGCTAGTCAGAAGTGGTCTTATCTAATATTTCATAAAGATAACCAGTGAAGAAAAAAATCAGTTTAAAAGTATTTTATTTTTCCAGTCAACCAACTGGTTAACAAGAGTAAATGTATTTAAACATGCTCTAATTATAAATCACTGCATTCAGAACAATGAAAATAAGACTTGCTTTGGGTTATACAATATATACAGTTGCTCTGCAACTACAGCAAAATAATTAAACGAATGAATGAATTGAATATTATACATCTCGAATAGCACTCTAAGCTGCAATTTAACTGCCACCCACTCCTTCTGAAACGGTTAACACAGGAACCTAATCATCTGGATACGAATTACTGAATCAGGTCACCTCTGATGAAAAATGGCAAGTGAATGCCAAAATTGGGTAGCTGAAATTCATGTATGGTAAAATTTATAAACAATTATCTACATTCAGATTTTTCTTTGCAGAGGTGTTAGCTTTTTGCCTTTTACAAAAGAATAATTATAGTGTAGGGAAAGATTCATGTAATTTCTTTCACTGGCAATAGATAAATTACCTGAACAATAGCACCACCGAATTGTAGCTTGAAAAACAAAAAAATTCATTTCCCAGATATAGCTATACCAAGGAATGTGACATATTTGTCAAGACCTGGGGAAAAAAATTCAAATGCTGCTGTGAGTTCGTTTTAGAGTCTCTGAGATTGCACACACCAGTTAATGACCAAAAGCCTGATAGAAAGTTGTTAAATTTTTTTTTTTAATGGTACTTAAGCACTAGTACCATTTGCTAGGCACTGTACTAAGCGCTGGCATAGATACAAGATAATCTGGTTGGACACAGTCCCTGACCCACATGGGGCTCACAGTCTATGTTGAAAAGAAGAGAATTGAATCCCCATTTTACAGATGAGGTAACTGAAGCACAGAGCAGTTAAATGACATGCCCAAAACTCACACAGCGAACAAGTGACAGAGCTGGGATTAAAACCCACATGTAGTGACTTCCATGCCCATTGTCTCTCCACTTGGGTCATGCTGCTTCTCTATGTGTGCAAGAAGATTGTGTTTATTATAAGGAAAGTGAACTGTGCACAATTCATCGGTTTACTTTCTTATATCTGGGGGGAATTAAGGTATCTGCAAGAAAAAATTGGATATCAGTAAACAGTTGTAATGTTAGCGGAGATTCTAGTATTGCAGATTAAACATATTAATGCGGGGATCCTTGGAAGGCAAGATTTCAAAACACAACACCTTAAAAGATTCCAGTTTTTTTCCATTTATACTATAGCAAGAGTTTGGGGAGTGACAATACAGAGAAAGCTGCACTCAAACTTTTCACATGGTGAAGACAAGCTGCCTCAATCAAATGTACCATTTTAAATTAAAAAAAAAGGTTATTTTCCAGCATTAATGCCATATTTTACACCAGGGGGTAATTTAATATCTTCCTTATCCTCAGGGACCAGAATGTGCACATTTTTCTTGAAAAATTCTACAGTTCTTATTTTCAGGTCATCACATGAACCACAATCATGTGATGGGTAGATTGGAAATTAATGTTTGTCGTAACTCAGGTGACACAAATTATTATAATTTTCTTAAGTACTAATTTTTCCTGTACCATATTTTAAGGAGTAGTTAAATACACCAAAAAAAGTTAACAGAAACTTCAGAACTATGTTTAGAAGTATTTCATAATGGGGACCTCTGAACTCAATGTTCAAATGAATGCTTTGGGATTAAAAAAAAAACAGTGTAACTACCATTTATATTGGTATATTATATAAATAAACAATCACACAGCTGAGTTAGCAAGCTAACTTTCCGTGTGTTTGGAAAAAGCAGTGCTACATTGTGAAAACAGCAGTTAGGATGAACTAGTGCTTTTGTCGATAAATGCCCGTCGACTACAGATCAATATATGGTCCACCACGACAGTCTATTTGTGTTAAAGGTATTTCTTTGTAGTTTAAGGAATTCAAGATGCAGAAATCCATCTAAAATGTAGAGTTGGGCTGAAGAAGTATTCTGCAAATCCATCATCCTTAGTTTTTAACCAAATTCAGGAAATGCAGTTTTTATAGCCTAAAATTAAGTTGACCGACTATATGGCCATGAGTTGAAAGAGTAGTTTTGTTCAATAGGATTGTTAAGAATAAACAGTACATAGAATTTTCAGAACAGGTTACACGCACATGCAGCATATGATACAGAGAGTATCTCCACCATTAAAAAAATCAGAAAGTACAACAGCTAATGTAGAAATGTCTAAGTTGTTAAACAACTAAGAAGGATTAAAAAGGAATATACCTCAATAAGGTGGACTCAAGGCAATTCATCTGGAAAGACTTTGGTTTTTGGTTTTGGGTTCTCCAGCAATTGATAATGTTATCATCGATTTCCCTAAAATAACATCACATGTACTAAGGCTTGCAGGAGAAAAACAACTCTGAACTCAATCTTTTGAAGTCAGTAACAGAGAAATTTATTTTTAATCATTTTAAAGTGTGTACCTGTTAAATTCAACAGATTTTACTTTGCGGGTTAGCCATCTTAAATACGTTTCTAAAATATTCTTCGGGTCACCTTACAAACAAGTAAATCATTGTTTCATGAAGAAGTTAAAAAAAACACCTATTTATTCATGTAAAAATAGTTCTGTCTGCATTTGGCAAACAGAACAGTGATAAGTCCACTACAGTACAATACAACTCAAAAAAATAATTTTCTGGCAGAAGTTTTGGTACCGGTGGTGAAATAGTGACATCTACAAATAGGTGGAAATGGGAAAATTCTGTATTCTTGTTCAGTAGCAGTTTAGTCAGCAATAAAGTGCACAAATGATACAGGAAAAGCTCCTTTGTGGCTAGGATCCCCATCAATATGGCCAATCTGAAATAAATGCAATTGTACAATTTTAGCTTCTAAAATTAGGCATGAGAAACTGTACAAAATTATCATAAGCAGCAGCAAAACTGTTAGCAAATGAAGTGAAGGTGACCTGTCCTTCCCTTCTAAGTCAGAGAAAACCATTTTCATCACCTCCCTAGGGATCCAGGAAGAAAGGAAAAGATTTTAAACACTGCCACATTTGATCATAACAATGACCCACTCCACCTAATACTTTGACTGAAAGTGGCAATAAAGGGTAATTATAGGAACAGTGATAGTCGATCACCATCCCCAGAGTTTATTCATTCATTCAATAGTATTTACTGAGCGCTAACTATGTGCAGAGCACTGTACTAAGCGCTTGGAATGTACAAATCAGTGACAGAAAGAGACAGTCCCTGCCCTTTGACGGGCTTACAATCTAATCGGGGGAGACAGACAGACAAGAACTGCTTCCCTTTTAATGTGACCGAACAGGTTATAACCTGGGTATATGCTTCCCTTTTAATGTGAAGACAATACCACTGTCAGTGCAATTCACCTGTTGGTGTGTCTATGCATCTGTCTGATAAGGCCAATGGGAGACCCAGAATCCAAGCCACATTGTGCATACAAAAAGGTTGTCTCCTGTTGTCATGCTTATTATTTGCCATTCCTTTTTTTCTATTTTGCCTCCTTGTCTCTCATTCCTTATGGAGCTTTCGCTCAAAATGAGCCACTCCTTTTTTGAGGCCAGTGTGCCATGCAGGTCTGTTGTTGGCAACTGACTCCCCGTTTTCAGCTGGGATGCAGCATCGTCGGAGGCTTTGTTTTACAGGGTCCTTAAAAATGCCTCCTCTGCCCTCTTCGCTTGCAACTTCCCGATGCCAGCTCTCCACAGACCAGCTGTTGGAATATATGGCTGTCACTCATTCCCCTCACAAGTCCCAACCAGCAGAGCTGTTTTGTGGTGAGCCTAACTTCAACGCTGGCTGGCTGTGGGACTGTGACAGAGCATCCATACTGTAGCCTGTGCTCTGGTCATTTTGGTCAGAAATGGGTTTTATCCATAACACCTTTGCATGCGCTCGGGAGTGTGCTGCAAGCATCCTGTTCGCTTACTTGGTCCATGCACCTTGGGCCCCAATATGAACACAATGGGAAGGCATGAGAGCCTGTGATGCTGTACAAACCACTAGCCCTGTCATCAATTCCTTCCCAAAGGTCCTCCATCCTGAAATTCGTCCCTGGTTTATCCCAGGAGATAATTCCTACCACGTGCTTGGCCCACAAACCAGAAAAATTCTGTGAAGGATGGGAGCTTACTCCATGGAGGTGAAGGGACCAGTGACCTGGGGGGCTTCCAGCTACGTGACAAAGCCTTTCCCTTTTCCCCACGCCCTCAGCTTTTGGTTCGTGCAGTCCATCTCACTCATTCCAGTTCTCCCAACCAAATCGGAGAGTGCCCAAGCTGGTTAAAGACATGAACCAGATCTCTAGGACCTGCCTACCCTCTGGAAATCAGCTTGCACTTCCCAAATCCTTAGCTTCTTTCCACCACCATGCTCAAAATGAAAAGTTGGTCACATGATATAAACCAACAGAGAAAAGCCATTTAACTACTTCTCACTCTAGGCTTCAAGGCTCTCCATCACCTTGCCCCCTTCTACCTCTTCTCCCTTCTCTCTTTCCACTGCCCACCCTGCACTCTCGGCTCCTCTGCCGCCCACCTCCTCACCGTCCCCTGTTCTCGCTTATCCCGCCATTAACCCCTGGGCCACGTCCTTCCACAGTCCTGGAACGCCCTCCCTCCTCACCTCCACCAAACTAATTCTCTTCCCCTCTTCAAAACCCTAGTTAAAGCTCACCTCCTCCAACAGGTCTTCCCAGAATGAGCTCCCCTTTTCCCTCTGCTCTCCCTCTACCCCCACTTCACCTCTCCTCAGCTAAGCCCTCTTTTCCCCCCTTTCCCTCTGCTCCTCCCCCTTCCCTTCCCCTCCCCTCAGCACTGTACTCGTTTCGTCCGCTCAACTGTATATATTTTCATTACCCTATTTATTTTGTTAATGAGATGTACATCACCTTGATTCTATTTATTTGCTATTGTTTTAATGAGATGTTCATCCCCTTGATTCTATTTATTGCTATTGCTTTTGTCTGTCTGTCTCCCCCGATTAGACTGTAAGCCCATCAAAGGGCAGGGACTGTCTCTATCTGTTATTTGTATATTCCAAGCGCTTAGTACAGTGCTCTGCACATAGTAAGCTCTCAATAAATACTATTGAATGAATGAATGAAATACCAACATTTCTTAAATCTTTGAAACTTAATGATATTTTACCTGACTTTGTAAAAGTAAAGTCTGATGATTATTCACAAATTATATTTTTAAACATGAAAAATCCACACCTGTAAAATGTTACTTCAGTATTTGACCCTTTAAACACACCTGCCAACACGATACAAGTCTTTGACTAATAGAGGAATCAATCAATGACATTTACTGAACACTGACTGTGTGCAGAGCACAGTACTAAGTGCTTAGGAGAGTACAATACAAAAAGAATTGGTAAACATGCTCCCTCTCCACAGGCAGCTTGCATCTAGAGGGGGAGATACTCATTAAAATCAATTACAGATCAGGTAAATGTCAGAGCAAAGGTTACATACATAAGCTCTGTGGGGCTGAGGGTAAGGGACATATCGAGAGTTTAGGCAGTTCAGAGCCAAGTGTGTGCGTGACAGAGAAGGGAGGTTGAATAAGGGAAATGAGGGCTTGGCTGGGGAAGACCAGTTGGAAGAGATGGGATTTTAGAACGGCCTTGAAGGTGGAAGAGTGATTATTTGTCGGCTTTGAAGTGGGAGGGAGATCTAGGGGGTTAGGGGTTAGATCCCTATGGGCAGAGAACATGTTTACCACTTCTCTTACATTCTCCCAAGCGCTTAGTACAGTGCTCAGTACACAGTAAATGCTCACTAAATACCACTGGTCAATTGACTGCTTAGGCCACAGTGAGTAATAGTAATAGTATTTATTAAGAGCTTACTCTGTGCAGAGCACTGTACTAAGCAGTGGTAGAGAATAAATAGGTGGGAATTAGATATTGTCCCTGTCCCTTGGCAAGGGGTTGGTAGTGAGACAGACAGGACTCAAGTACAGTGAGAAGATTGGTGTTACACAAATGACATGAGGGGGTTGGGTTTTAGGAGGATGAGAGCTGATTGACCACCTTAAAGCTGATGGTAAGGAGCTTCTGTTTGTTACAGAGGTAGATAGGCAACCACTGGAGGTTACTGAGAAGTGGGGAAATAGGGATTGAATGTTTTTTAAGAAAAAGGATTCAGGCAACGGAGTGAAATATGGACTGGAGTGGGGAAAGACAGGAGGCAGGGAAGCCAGTGAGGAATCTGACACACTAGTCAAGGTGGGAAATACTACCTTCTTGGATCAGCAAAATAGCAGTTTGGATAGAGAGGAAAGGATGGATTTTAGCCTGTCACGAAGTTAGAACCAATAGGACTTGGTGACAGGCTGAATATGTGGGTTGAAAGAAAGAGACGAGTCGAAGAGAGTGCCAATGTTACTGGGTTTTGAGACACGGAAGAAGACTACGAAAACCGAAAGCTCAAATGTGGATTGAAGAAGTGCTTTCGTTCACTCGAGGTTAACAAACTTGGAGGAGAGTCATTTGGCCTCTATGCTTCAAGGAGGAAGTGGCTGTTAAGCTCTGAATGTTTTTTCTCCAGATGACCCCTGTCCAATGTGGGAGATGAGGCATAAGTTGGGTTAATCAAGTAATTAAACCTACTAAAGGGTTTGAAGAGGTATGACTAGCAGAGGGAGTTGGCAAGGTGGCAGAAAGAAAAGAAAGTGCTCTGTCTGATCAAATACCTTGAACTATCCTGAACTAGTGTATGTTGTAGAGAAGCAGTGTGGCACAGTGGAAAGAGCACGGGCTTTGGAGTCAGGGCTCATGAGTTCGAATCCCAGCTCTGCCACTTGTCGGCTGTGTGACTGTGGGCAAGTCACTTAACTTCTCTGTGCCTCAGTTCCCTCATCTGTAAAATGGGGATTAAGACTGTGAGCCCCACGTGGGACAACCTGATTCCCCTATGTCTACCCCAGCGCTTAGAACAGTGCTCGGCACATAGTAAGCGCTTAACAAATACCAACATTATTATTATTATTGTAGTATATTTCTCAAGTGCTTAGTACAGAGCTCTGCAGATTGAGTGCTTAATAAATATCACTGATTGATCAGAAAGCGTTTCTAGGATTTCCACATTAACATAGGTCTGATTAATAGCTAAATCTGAATACTCACCCACCACTCGTGGTCCTCCTCGCCATCCACGATGATAATATCCCCTTCTGAGAACGTTAACTCATCTGGGTTATCTGCTACACAGTTGTAGAGGGCTTTTACCCTTTTGGGTTTAATTTTTGACTGACATGTAAAAAAACAAACACAAAAAATGAAACTTATTTGGAACAAGAAGATCCAGAAGGCCTTTAACCGCATGAATGATGCTTTTTGTGTTTGGGGCCTTTTTTTCCCCCAGGACCTCAATGTCCAAATGACCACTAGGTAGAATAAAACCACCCAGGAATACCACCTTGGTGTCCTCGTTTCTCTTCCACAAAATCAGAAAGATTTTTAATCCCAGTGCCGATTCGTGATCCCTTTGTCCACAGAGGGAAAGGGACACCCTTTCCTTGTTTTCTGGGTATTTGTGATCAATTAAAATTTTTCTTGACTGCAAGGTTTCTATTCATCCATCCATCCATACTGACCTACGAGAGATAGAAACTCCAAACTCCCAAATCAATCAGTGATATTTGCTGGCTACCTACTGCAGGCACAGCATTGAACTAAGCACTTGGGAGAGTACAGTCAGAAGACATGATCCCTGCCCTCAAGGAGCTCACAATTTACCGTGTATGTTGCACTGTACTCAGTGATTGGGAGAGTCATAATTGACACAATCCCTGTCTTCAAGAAACTGGCAATCTATAAAAAAATGCTTACTTCACCCCTGCACAGTTTCAGAATCATCAGTCAGTCAGCTCACGACCATTCTTTACATACCCGTCAGGGACATATTTTTGGAGCAGGCCAACATCACACTTCCTACTCTTGAGAAGCAGCATGGCATAGTGGACAGAACACGGGCTTGGGAGTCAGAAGGTCATGGGTTCTAATCCCGACTCTACCACATGTCTGCTATGTGATCTTGGGCAAGTTGCTTCACTTCTCTGTGCCTCAGTTACCTCATGTGTAAAATGGGGATTGAGAAGTGAGCCCCACATGGAACAGAGACTGTGTCCAACTGGATTTGCTTGTAAAATAATGTTGATATTTGTTAAGCACTTGCTAGGTGCACAGCACTGTTCTAAGCGCTGGGGGAGATACAGGGTCATCAGGTTGTCCCACGTGAGGCTCACAGTTAATCCCCATTTTACAGATGAGGTAACTGAGGCACAGAGAAGTGAAGTGACTTGCCCACAGTCACACAGCTGACAAGTGCAGCGTGGCTCAAGTGGAAAGAGCATGGGCTTTGGAGTCAGGACTCATGAGTTCGAATCCCAGCTCTGCCACTTGTTGGCTGTGTGACTGTGGGCAAGTTACTTAACTTCTCTGTGCCTCAGTTCCCTCATCTGTAAAATGGGGATTAAGACTGTGAGCCCCACGTGGGACAACCTGATTCCCCTATGTCTACCCCAGCGCTTAGAACAGTGCTTGGCACATAGTAAGCGCTTAAGAAATACCAACATTATTATTATTAAGTGGCAGAGCTGGGATTCAAACCCATGACCGCTGACTTCCAAGCCCGGGCTCTTTCCACTGAGCCATGCTGTTTCTTTTCTTCTTCTTGTATCCACACCAGAGCTTAGGACAGTGCCTGGCACATAGTAAGTGCTTAACAAATACCATAATCATTATTATTGTTACTCCCTAAAAGTATAGAGTCTCCATATTAGCGATCAATCAATCAATCATATTTATTGAGTGTTTACTGTATGCAGTAAACGGTACTAAACACTTGGGAGAGTATGCTATGATAATAATTATAATAATAATTGTATTTGTTAGGCACTTACCAATCACTGTACTAAGCACAGAGGTAGATACAAGATAATCAGGTCCCATATGAGGCTCACAGTAAGAGAAGGATATTGAGCCCCAATTGTGCAAATGAGGGAACTGAGACACAGAGAAGTTAAGTGATTTGTCCAAGCTCACAGAGCAAACAAGTGGTGGAGCTGGGATTAGAAAACAGGTTCTCTGACTCCCAGGCCTTTGCCCTTCCTGCTAGGTTTCTCTGTAATAAGAGAAGCAGAGTCAATAACAGAGTGATATTGATTCACCCTTCAAAGCATCACCTATGCTCATTGGGTCTGTACCCCTTAAACACTTTGATACTCACCCCACTCCCGGCCCCACAGGATTTATAATAATAATAATGATGATGATGGCATCTGTTAAGCACTTACTATGCGCGAAGCACTGTTCTAAGTGCTGGGGGGTGGGATACAAGGTGATCAGGTTGTCCCACGTGGGGCTCACAGTCTTAATCCCCACTTTACAGATGAGGTAACTGAGGCACAGAGAAAATAAGTGACTTGCCCAAAGTCACACAGCTGACAAGTGGTGGAACTGGGATTAGAAGCCATGACCTCTGACTCTCAAGCCCAGGCTCTTTCCACTGAGCCACGCTGCTTCATTGTGTACTTATTATTATTATTTATGTACTTAGCCCTAAACTCTGCCATTTCCCTTATCTCTAATCTATCTGAATGTCTGTCTCCCCACCTTAGACTGTAAATTCCTCGTGGGTAAGTGCCTAACGAATACAATTATTATTATAATTATTATCATATCAAACTCTCCCAAGTGTTTAGTACAATTTTCTGCATAGGGTAAGCATTCAATATCTGTCTCCCCACACTAGACTGTAAATTCCTTTCCCTTCTGATAAATGTTTCCAGAGTAGTTACTGAAGGTTGGGGAGGGTGCCAAATGCTCTGGAATCTGGTCTGGAACCTATCCCTGAAATATAAAAGGTTTTGAAGAGTGAGGTCCTTGAACTCTGACTGTTTCAGGAATCATCAGTATGGCCTATGGAAAGAGCACAGGTCTGGGAGTCAGAGGACCTGAGTTCTAATCTCAGCTCTGCCATTTGTCTGCTGGGTGACATTGGGCAAGTCACTTAACTTCTCAGTGCCTCAGTTTCCTCATCTGTAAAATGGGGATTAAGATTGTGAGGTCTAGGAGGGCTGTGTCCAGCCCGCTTATCTTGTATCTACCCCAGCTTAGTATAGTGTCTGGCACATTGTAAAAGCTTAACAAATACTTTCAAAATGTAAGCATCGCTGTTAATAAACAGCCTCTTCAAGCAGGGGCTTCAGGGCAAGTTCACGGCATTTTGTGTCCCAAGTAGTCCCTGGGCTTGGAATTTGCTTGGCTCACCAGGAAAGAAGAGGGAAGGAACTCATCCTATCAAAGTTCTCCACACGTTCCAGTCTTCGTGTGGGCCTCTTGTAATTTTCTTAATGTGGGGACCACCCCAGCCAAGAATGATCCTTAAAGTACGGAGATTGAACAACTTACTATCTGCGACTTTCTTGGCATCGGGGCTGGAGGCTGCATGGGGGCAGATGTGTTTGATGAAGTTTCTGGCCCAGAGGAGACTTCTCCTAATGTAAAAAGCCAAAAATGGGATTCAAACCACAGCATCTGGAATAGTAAAATCCTCAGCAGTAACGTATCTCATGCTTCACTTTGGAAAAAGGTAGAATTAGCATCAGATTCTTTTTTAAACAAATTACCAGCAGGCCCAGGAAAAAGTCCTACTGTAGCAGCAGAAGATACAAAACTGCCAAGGCACACCACTCAGACTAGAACTGATAAGATATTTGATACAGCACCCAATCATTTGTACATCCACTAATTTTCCAGGGCCAAAGTCGGTACGGTACACAAAATTACTCAGAGAGTAGTTCTTCAAATAGCCAGGAGATAAGAGGGGAACAGTAGTTCCTCATGAACAGCTTCATGAGGAAGCTTTCACCCAAAGGCTATGCGTACCTCTACTCAAGCAAATAGTTCCCTCAGGATACAGCCAATTCCCCCAAACTCTCACTTAACCCATTCATCATCTGAGGTCACCTCTACGAGAAACACAGGCCAAGTTTGGCACTTACCGGTTCCTCTGGGTTGGCCCTTGTTAATCAAAGGGGATGACTTTTCAACCCTGTTGAAAGGACAAACACATTTATTTATAAGCAAGAGTCAACTACTGACAGGGAAGACCACAGGACTGGGAGATAGGACGCATAGGTTATAATTCTGGCTACACCACTTGCCTGCTCCATGATCTTCGACAAATCACATCATTTTCTGTACTTCGGTTTCCTCATCTGTTCTCTCTCCCCCTTAGATTCTCTCTCCCCCTTAGACTGTGAACCCCATGTGAGACAGGACTGTGCCTGATCTCATTGTACTGTATCTACCGCTCAGTGTTTGGCAAACAGTAAGCATTTAACAAATACTATTTTTTTTTAAAATGGTATTTGTTAAGCACTTACTATGTGCCAGGCATTGTTCTAAGTGCTAGGGTAGATACAAGATAATCAGGTTGGACACAGTCCCTGTCTCTCATGGGGCTCAAAATCTTAACCCCCATTTTACAGATGAGGTAACCGAGGCACAGAGAAGTGAAGTTGGTGCCTGTATACTTGTTTTGTTTTGTTGTCTGTCTTCCCTTCTAGACTGTGAGCCCGTTGTTGGGCAGGGATTGTCTCTGTTGCCGAACTGTACTTTCCAAGCGCTTAGTACAGTGCTCTGCACACAGTAAGCGCTCAATAAATACGATTGAAGTGACTTGCTCTGCCACTTGTCTGCTGTGTGTCCTTGGACAAGTCACTTAACTTCTCTGTGTCTCAGTTACCTCACCTGTAAAATGGGGATTAAGAATGTGAGCCTCATGTGGGACAGGCACTGTGTCCAGCCTGATTAGCTGGTATCTACCCCAGCGCTTGGAACAGTGCTTGACACATAGTAAGCGCTTAACAATTACCATCATTATAACTTGCTCAAGGTCACAAAACAAACAAGTGGTGGAGTCACAATTAAAATCCAGGTCCTTCTGACTCCCGGGGCCTTGCTCGATCCACTAGGGCACACTGCTATTACTGTAGCTCTACTAAAATCCCATCTCCTCCAGGAGGCTTTGCCTGACTAACCCTTCATTTCCCCCCCACTATTTGTCCTCCCTATTATGTCACCTATGATCATGGGTCTGCTCCCCTTAAGCACTTTGATACTCACCCCACTCCCCGTCCCACAGCACTTATGTACCTATCGTTATACTCTGCCTCCCCGACTAGGCTGTAAATTTCCTGTGGGCAGGGATCCTGTCTACTAACTCAACCATATCATACACTCCCAAATGCTTATTTATTGCCATTGTTCTTGTCTGCCTGTCTCCCCCGATTAGACTGTAAGCCCGTCAAAGGGCAGGGACTGTCTCTGTTGCCGATTTGTACATTCCAAGTGCTTAGTACAGTGCTCTGCACATAGTAAGCGCTCAATAAATACTATTGAATGAATGAATGAAATGCTTAATAATGGTATTTATTGTGTGCCAGGCAGTGTACTAAACACTGGGCTGAATACAAGCAAATTGGGTTGGACACAGTCCCTTTTCCCACATGGGGCTCATAGTCTCAATCTCCACTTTACAGATGAGGTAACTGAGGCCCAGAGAGGTGAAGTGATTTACCCAAGATCACACAGCAGACAAGTGGCAGAGCCGGGATTAGAACCCACAACCTTCTGACTCCCAGGCCCGTGCTCTAGCCACTATGCTGTGCTGCTTTGATGCTTAGTACAGTGCTCTGCACACAGTTAAGTGCTCAATCAATACCACTGATTGATTGATCATTACTGTCATTGTTATTATTAAGTCGAGATGGCACAGAAAAGCATTAGCAATTTTTTCAGAGTTCAGCAAAACTAGTAAGCTTAAATCCAACTTCAAATCCTCCACCACCCCTCCTCCCAGAAGAAAACTAGCTTGAGAAAGTCCTCCTAATTACTACCTATAAGTCTCCCCACAGCTAAATTTGCTAAAAGATCCCAAATGCAATCCTACATTTTTAAAATGGGGATTAAGATTGTGAGCCCCATGTGGGACAGGGACTGTGTCCAACCTGATTATCTTGTATCTATCCCAGAGCTTAGAAAAATGCCTGGCACATAGTAAGTTCTTAACAAATACCATTAAAAATAATAATTACAATAATAACAGCCCTACAATCAATGAATGATATTTATTGAGCCCTCACTGTGTGCAGAGCACATTACTAAGAACCTGGGAGAGTACAGTATAACAGAATTGGTAGACATGTTCCCTCCCCACAACGAGCTTACAGACTAGTGGGAGACACAGACAAAATAAGGGAAACATTATCTTGGGTTGATACACTTTGCCGAATTAATTTTTGTACTACTTATGTTATTATATTATTAAATTACTGAAGACTGTCACCTGACTAACATTCCCCGAATAAGATCTTGCACCTGTCCTAAGCACTGCATAAGCCCACTCCCATAGTCCCAACTGATACACTTGAAGTGGAGTTTACAGCCCATGTTCGGCCACAGCAATTGGAAGAGCAATGGTCTCACCAGCCCTGAAGATGGCGTGTGCCCTTCACTTTGTCCAGCAAAATCCAGTTCCCTGCCCTCGGGACTCAATCCAAACCCCATTTTAACCACTCAGCTGGGTTTAGGTGACTGGAAGGTGCCTTTCAGCACAATTCGAGCCCTCGCCAAAATGGAGGTAAAGCAACTCGACTGCAGTGAAATGCATCATGCCGTAGCTTTTCATTTACGAAGCTCATAAGACGTGGTGGTGGGCCTAAAGATCTGGTTGTTTCTTAGCAGCTAAACACAGCCCAGAGAAAACTATGCTGTGTTCTATAAAAGAGGCTTATAAAATATCTACCATTTTTTATTACTGACCAACAAGTAAATAGTCACCTGATGAAATGGGGGAACTGCAATGCAGGCTTGCAAGTTGCCCGGGTGAATTCTAGTCAAATCATTAAGTTACAACATCCACTCAAAGCCCTTTGCCAGCATTCTGTCATTCCTCCCCACAAGCTAGGAGACAGGATAGTGGAGTTTTATTATCCCCACTTCCCAGACGGGAAAAGAGAAAATCAAGAGAGCGGTCTGTCCAGGGGAAGGAGTAGTAGTAACGGCATTTACTTAGTATCTTCCGGGTGCAATGCAAAAAAAAAAAAATACCGGCCAGGTCTCTTGACCAATCCTGACTCTGAATGCCCTGACTTCTGTATTTGTATATACATTCTACCTTAATCATAAGATTAAGCATTCAATACGTCATTGAGAAACTGATAGGGTTGTAGGTTTTTCTACACTCAAAACTCCTATGAGAGATTTTCTACTTGAAAACTGTTGGGATGGCTTCACTCCCTGGTTAATGATGCCATTCATCATTTGACTCAAAGAGGTTTCCCAAAGATGGCGTACCTACACTGAAAAATGTTGCCCTGAATCAAAATCAGTTAGTGTGTGAGCAAAGCTCACTACTGATGGTCTCTGGAGGAATGACAAACATTTCACAGGCAACCAAATGCACACTGAGAGAGAGAGAGACACCAATTACCCAGGAGTAGGTTTTTTCTGTGCGATTCGACTAGGAGGCTGTGGGGGCAGAGGTGGTGGGGTAGCTTTGGATTGAGGCGCAGCTGGCTGGGCTGGCTTGGGTTGCTGGCTTAATGCTTCCATCACACTGGCTGTTTTGGCTACAGGTGGCGGTGGCCCTGGCGGCAGAGTATCTATGCAACAAATAAAAACAGTGGAAGAATGGAGTATTAGAATGGCATTTTACTGCACATGAAGTTCCTCTGGTTTCACAGTTCTTCCCTTTTGATATTAATAGGTCCTAGGGAGAAAATATACCACTGTAATGCTATTTTTAGAAAATACTATTGAGAAGATAAAACAGTTCCCCTACTCTACCAAGAAAACACAAGCCTAAAGTTTCTACTAGCGACAGATACTGAAGCCAGTCCTTTTCTTTCGCAACACCCCGATCTGAAATCTAATAAGTCAGTATGCCAGAATCCTGGCTTGACAGTTAAGCAAAAACCTTAGAACAGACCTCACACACTCGCAGGCTTTGTATACTGGGGTTTACCGTTAGGGTCGGATGACCGTCTCAGAGAGGTGAGACAAGTTTTCAGCTAAGCCTGCAGAGCAGGAAATTGGGTGGAGGTTGTGGAGGTGGGTGGGGTTGGAGGGAGCTGTTAAGGAAGAGGGAGGCAAGAGAGATGATGGCGTAGTGGAAAGAGCTCAGGCCTGGGAGTCAGAAAGTCATGGGTTCTAATACCGGCTCCTCCACTTGTCTGCTGTGTCACCTGGGGCAAGTCACTTTACTTCTCTGAGTCACAGTTCTTTCACCTGTCAAATGGGGATTGAGACTGTGAGCCCCACGGGGGATAGGGACTGTGTCCAACCTGATTTGCTTGTATCCACCCCAGCACTTAGTACAGTGCTTGACACACAGTAAGCGCTTAACAAATACCATAACTATTCTTATTATTAGATGAAAAAAACCAACTAAAGGCCGAGAATCAGACTAATGCCCGGCTCTGTGGGGAAAGACTGAGGACTGAGCAAAACATTGAGGGATCAGACAAGCTGCTTCAACTCAAGCCCTTTCATCCATCAAACCAATTTTTCCAGCATATTAAGTGTTTATCAAAAATGGTTTGGAATTTATTCAGGTTTATGAGTTATTTTAAAACAACTGGGAAGAATTCCCCCAAGAGTGGAAGAAGAAAGGACAAGGTGGGAGGAAAGGGGAGAGGAACCTTTTTTTTGAAAAAGGTCCCAGGGACCTTCGACTTGGATGAAGCAGACAGCTCTGCTCATCTGGGTCTTGGGGATTGATGTGGTCATCCTCAAACTCCCCAGGCTACCACTGGGTGGAAGAGGGATGGGATGAGGGCCCAGGGTGGCATTCAGTTCTAGGGTGGGCTCTGTGTGTTAGGATAGGGTTGAGGTGGGTGATTTTCTAAACAGATTTTAATACCATGATTGGTTCCCTTTGGCACAGGGAACACTTGGGATCATGATCCAAAGATGAACAGCACACAGACATCTGTACTATTCCTGATTTCTACAGCCATTGAAGGGCAAGAACTAGGAAAACAAGTCCACATACAGCAGTTCTGTTTTGCAAGCCAACCCTACTGAAAGAGAAGGGAGGAAAGCCACTGCCCAGAATCTGAAGGTTTTCCTAGTGGGGGACACAGCTTCTCCATTCCCTGCCCCCGCCAGCTCTGAGCCTGCTCCAAACTACCCTATGACCCCCAAAACAAGACCAGTACCCACATGGTCCCATGCAAAGACCAGAACATTTTCCAAACCACCACTTGGCCAAAGAGGAAGCATGAGCTAACCACACCAAAAAAAGGAGAATCTGCCAGCGAAGAGGGGAAGAGGGTGAATGACAAGCGGCAAAAGGACAATTCAACCATCTCCTCTGGGTGTCACCGGATTAAGTTATTTGCTTTCGTTTACCTCACCAACCCCACCATGACCCTTCAATCCCCCACCTTCCGGGGCTCCTGTGAGCCCATCCCAGTCCTCTCCTCCATCATCCAAATTCTCCCCTCCCCTTGAGCCACCCCCACCCCTTCTCCCCACCGCATCCCTGTAATCCTGTCCCAGCGCCACCCCTCGTCCGCCGCCTCCTGCACGGGCCCCCACCCTTCATCCCACTCCCCCTGAGCCGGCCCCCGTCAACTCACTCCCATCCAAACCCACCCCACTTCTCCTCCACCCCACAGCTTCTGCCAAGTGTGGCCTGTGGAACCCCCGCTCCATCATGGGGAAGCTTCCTTTCACCCTCAACCTGTTCCTGTCTCAGTCACTCCTCCTCCTCGCCATCACTGAAGACTGGCTCTACTCAGACAACACAGTCTCCCCTGCTGCTTTCTCCAGAGTGGGTCTCATCTTCTCCCACTCCCCCAGACTCAGTGGGAAAGGAAGAGGGGTTGGCTTCCTTCTTGCACCCCAAAGCCGCTTTGGAACCATTCCACCTCCCCCATCCCTTTCTTTCTCTTCTTTTGAAGCCCATTCCATCCACCTCTACCACCCAATCCAGATTCTAGTAATACTGCCCCCCAAGTCTCACCTTCAATTTCGTTAACCATTTTGATCCCTTTCTCACATTCCTTGTCTCTTTCTCCATGCCCACAATGATCCTCAGGGACTTCAATATCCACATAGATGTTCCTGATGGGCCTTCTGCTGCCTGTCTTCTATAGGTCCTCAACTCCACTGACCTCCTGCTCCACCCCACATGGCCCACTCACCAACTTAGACACACACTCAATCTCATGATCTTTAACCACTGCACAACCTCTATCCTCACCAACAATGAAACACCTCCATCTGACCACAACTTCCTAACTTGCCTTATCACTCATACAACTCCTCCCCATAAATCTGTACTATTCCCCCAGAGAGACCTCCAATCTCTAGACCCCATCCAATTTTCTCAACTCATCATGCCCCACTTAGCTTCCGTACCCAAACTACCCTCCCTTGGTGATCGAATAGATGGTCTCAATACCACCCTCTTTACCGAACTCAACTCACTCGCTCCCCATCCCTTTGTCGATCTTGTACCATTAAACCACAGTCCTTGATCACCTGCAAAGTCTGCCTCTTTCACTCTTCTGCTTGAGCTGCAGAGCGCTGCTGGTGGAAATCTATCAGGCTGACTTTGTCCACTTCAAGTTTATCCTTGCATGCTTTAACTTTGCCCTCTTCTCTGCCTGGCAAAACTTTTTTTCCACCCTTATAGACACCCATGCCCTTGCCAGTTGTTCCAGACATTTAAGTCCTTTCTCAGGCACCCCCGTCCCCTCGCCACCGCCTCTGCCTCCCCATCCCTTGCCCCCAGTGACCTAGCCATCTACTTTATTGAGAAAATCTGACACCATCAGGTGTGAGCTCCTTAAAATCACCCCTGCACCTCCTCAGTCCCTCTCCCTTCCAGTCCCTCTTCAACTCTCCCATCTTTCCCAGCAGCATATCTAGAGATCTCCTGTCTCCCTTCAAAAGTCATCCCCTCCACCTGTGCATCCAACCCCATTCCTTCATACCTAATCAAAACTTTCAACCACTCCTTTCTTCCCTCCTTAAGAGCCACCTTCAACCATTCACTCTCCAATTTCTTCTTCCCCACTGCTTTCAAACATGTCCATATCTTCCCTATCCTAACAAAACCCTCCCTTGACCCCAGGGTTTCCTGCAGTTATTGCCCCATCTCCCTCCAACCATTTCTCTCCAAACCCCTTGAGTGAGTTGTCTACACCTGCTGTTTCTCTCCTTGATCCCCTCCAATCTGGCTTCCGTCCCCTTCACTCCACAGAAACCGCCCTCTCAAAGATCATCAGTGATCTCATTCATTCAATTGTATTTATTGAGTGCTTACTGTGTGCAGAGCACTGTACTAAGCGCTTGGAAAATACAATATAGCAATAAAGAGAGACAATCCCTACCCACAACAAGCTTCCTATCTCCTTCTTGCCAAACCCAATGGCCTCTACTCCATTCCAATCCTCCTCGTCTTCTTAGCTGCCTTTGACACTGTGCACCACCCCCTTCTCCTGGAAACGTTACCCAACCATAGCTTCACTGCCTCTGTCCTCTCCTGGTTCTCCTCTCATCCCTCTGGCCGTTAATTCTTAGTCTCCTTCGCAGGCTCCTCCTCTGCCTCCCACCCCCTAACTGTGGGGGTCCCTCAACGTTCAGTTTTCAGTTCCCTTCTATTCTCCATCTACACCCCTTCCCTTAGAGAACTCATTTGCTCCCATGGCTTCAACTACCACCTCTATGCAAATGATACACAAATCTACATCTCCAGTCTGGATCTCTCTCCCTCTTTCCAGTCTCACAACTTCTCTTGCCTTCAAGACACCTCTACTTGGATGTCCTCCCCGTCACATGTCCTTCCCATCACCTCAAACTGAACATGTCCTAAACAGAACTTCTTATTTTTCCAGCTTCGCCCGACTCCCATTATTGTAGATGGCAACAGCATCCTTCCTATCACACAAACCCATAAACTTAGTCTTACCCTTGACTCCTCTTTGACTTTAACCTACATATTCAGTCCATCACTAAATTCTGTCAGTCCCACCTTCACAACATCACTAAGATCCTCCCTTTCCTCTCTAAACAAACTGCTTCGACGTTAATACAATCACTCATCCTATCTCAACTGGATTACTGCATCAGCTTCCTTGCTGACCTCCCAGCCTCCTGTCTCTCCCCACTCCAGTCCATACCTCACTCTACTGCCCGGATCATTTTTCTACCAAAAAATGTTCCAGATATGTCACCCCACTCCTCAAAAAACTCCAGGAGTTGCCCATCCACTTCTGCATCAAGCAAAAATTCTTCTCCATTGGCTTTAAAGTACTCCACCACCTTGCCCCTTCCTTCCTCATCTCAGTTCTCTCCTTCTACAACCCAGCCCATACACTTTGCTCTTCTAGTGCTAAGTTTCTCACTGTGACTCAATCTCCCCTGTCTCCCTGCTGACCCCCAGCCCACGTCCTGCTTCTGGCCTGGAATGCCCTCCCCCTCAAATCCGACAGGCAATTACTCTCCCCCCCTTTTAAAGCCTTACTGAAGGTACATCTCCTCCAAGAGGCCTCTCCAGACTAACCCCACCTTTCCTCATCTCCCACTCTCTCCTGTGTCGCCCTGACTTGCTCCCTTTGCTCTCCCTCCAATCCCACCAGCTCCACAGCACTTATGTTCACATCTGTAATTTTATTTATTTGTATTGTTGTCCGTCTCCCCCGACTCTAAACTGTTAGCTCGTTGTGGGAAGGGAATGTGTCTACTGTTGTACTGTACTCTTCCAAGTGCTCAGTATAGTGCTCTGTCCACTATAAGCACTCAGTAAATACCATTGAATGAATCAGAAAAGAGTGGGAACACAGGCAAGTGCAAATCTGAGAGAGGGGAGGGCAGCTTGCTGGATAGGCCTTGTTTTTAGCCAGGATGAAAAAAACCAAAAAAACCTTCCCCTTCAGACTTACTTGAACCTATTTTACTTTTTCATTAAAAAGAAAAAAAAAGAAAAAAGAAAAGACATCCTCCTTCCCTTCCCTGCCACCTTGCCCTAACAAGAGAAGAGAAGCAACAACGGAACGTACTGGTAGACGTGACGCGCAGAGGGGGCAGCGGGGGATGGAGCGCTGGCGGATCGGACGCCGATCGCTGCCTGCTGCCACTGTCCACGCCCAGAGAGTTTGTCTTCCACAAGCTGTAAGCTGAAGAGGCTGTCTGAACACCACTGCTCAGGAGGGAGGGCTGAGCTAAACCCAAACACACAACACACACAACAGAGAAAAACACAGCAACTGCATTACTGATTCTCCCCCTGAGACATTATTGTCGTCTGCAAGGCTGCGGGAGACCTCTCCTTGGGAAAGTCGCCAAAACCACCTGTCTCCATGAGAACGAACCTTGCCTGCTTTGGGTCAGAGATATGAGGTGTTTTTGCTGGAGAAAAAAACACTACAAATGAACAAACTCAGGGTGAAATCCCAGGGCTTTTGAGCTATTAAAACAGGATTTTCCCAGGCAATTTTGAGTTGGGACTTGGGAGGAGGTACACACAAAATTCATATGCCCCACAGAGTATACTCCCAAGGCACCAGCATTAAAGGTCTTGTCCCTTGTAGCTGAGGCAGCTGGAGGTTTCCAAATTCAAGGGGCTTTTCAGGGGTTTTCGCGGGAGACTGGTGTTTGCTCAGGCTATCCTGGCAGGAGGGACATTCCCTTGACAGGAAGGATTCAGGGGCTCTGTCCTCCAGAACTGCCATCAATACCCTTCTGGATTATTCTTATCTGTGTCTAGAAGGAGAGCCCTGGGCAATCCAATTCACAGAGGGTTGGATGGATGAGTTTACCTTCTTGGGTTCTTCCCTTAGCTTCCTTCCACTTCAGTTTTGCCACAGAAGATAATACTGTGGGAACCTGGGTGTGCAGAGCAAATTGCCAGGCACAGCCCCTTGCTTGGGGTGGCATCGTTTACTGTGCTACTCACTAAACTGCACGTTTTCTGAAGAGTGTAGAAATATCTATAGCTCAGAAACTTGAAAAAGAAAACCCTAATATTTCAATGCTGGGACCCCCAATCAAGATACAGTGTTTGGAGCATTTTTAGCGGAGTTTTGCTGGTTCAGAGAAAACTTTTAAGTTTTTCTGTTCTGAAGCTATAGTGATTCACCTGTCAAACTCACTTGTCTACACTCTTTCTAATAATCTGTTTAACAGAAGTATTTCATGTAAACTGGACATTTCCCCAGAAGCAGACTCAAAGGGGACTATGATGATAAGAAGAGATGAAAACTATGAAAATGAAGAGTGGCTCCTGAATGCAATCTGCATAGAAGGAAGAGACAAGGCATCAAAAGAAAGGTGTTTTAAGTCAAGAGGAATGCAATACAAAGCAGCCTGAAAGAGGGACAAACATTAATATCAGCAGATTTGGAAATGAAGGAATGAAAATGGGACCCACCCTGCTTCCTACACATTCCACAGGATGAAATTCAGAAACAAAACCAATTATGGGAACAAGATTCTCCTCAAGTGATATGTACAATTGAGTAAAAGCCACAGATGTATCATCTCTAATCTCACCAACCGTACCCTCCTTACCAGCCTTCACCACGTCCCCACCACACACAGAAACCTGCCATGTTCCCCACAGAAGATTCCCCATCTCCTGAGCACCTCCAATTATTCCAAGCCATCATTCCCCATTTGGTCTCGATTTCCAATCTACCTGGTCTCAACGCACAAAGCCACACCATAAACTCCAGCCTCTCCTCTGAATTTAACTCCATCATTCCCCTGCCCCTCTGTCAATTTCATACCCCCAACCTGCAGCCCTGGATCACCTCCACAGTATTCTTCGTCCACTTTTGTGATCAAGTCATGGAGCACTGCTGGCAAAAATTCAGATATCATGATGACCCTGGCCATCTCACACTCATCCTCACCTCCTATTACTCTGCCCTCTTCTCCACTGAGCAACAATACTTCTCCACTCTTATTGACTCCTATGCCCATAACCTGTGACAACTGCTTCAGAGTTTCAACTCCCTCCTCAAACCCTGTCCCCTCATCTCTTGCCCTCAGTGACCTTTCCATCTATTTCATTGATAAAATTGAAACATCAGGCACAAACTCTATAAAATCTCTCCTCCACCTCTACAACCCCACCCTTCTTCTACCCCCTTTTCACCTCTCTCATCCTTCGCAGTGGTACCTCAAGAGGGCTCATGCCTCTTGATGAAACCTACCCCCCTCCACTTGTACTTTTAACCATCCCTTGGCACTTTATTAAAACACTTTTCCCCTTCCTTCTTCCCTCCCTGAATCCCATCTTCAATCACTCGTTCTCCGACAGCTCCATCCCCACTGCTTTCAAACATGCCCAAGAATTCCCTACCCTAAAAACAAAATAAAAACCCTTCCCGGGACCCCCAGCTCCCTCCAGTTATTACCCCATCTCCCTCCAACCTCCAACTACCTCCTCGAGCGAGTTGTTTACCCCTCCTGTCACCGCTTCCTCTCCTCCAGGTCTTTCATTCATTCATTCATTCAATCATATTTATTGAGTTCTTACTGTGTGCAGAGCACTGTACCAAGTGCTTGGAGAGTACAATACAGGAATAAAGAGACACAAATCCCTGCCCACAATGGACTAACAGTCTAGGTCTCTCTTTGACTCCCTTCAATCTGGTTTCCACATCCTTCACCCCACAGAAATTGCACTCTCTAAGGTCACCAATGACCTCCTTTTGCCAAATCCAGCAGCCTGTACTCCATCCTAATCCTCCTCTACCTCTCAGATGCCTTCGATATTGTGGACAACCCTCTTCTCCTGGAAATATTAACCTTGGTTTCATTGACACTGTCCTCTCCTGGTTCTCCTCCTATCTCTCTGGCCTCTCATTCTTCAGTCTCTTTTGTGGCCTTCTTCTTCTGCCTCACACCCTCTGTGGAAATCTCTCAGGTCTCAGTTCTGGGCTCCCTTCTATTCCCCATCTACACCCACTCCTTGGGCAGCTCATTAATTCCCTTGGCATCAACTACCATCTCTATAATGATTTCCAAATCTACTTCTCCAGTCTTGACCTCTCTCCTTCTCTGCAGTCTTGTATTTTCTCCTGACTTGGGGACATATTTATTTGGATGGCCTGCTGACACGTCAAACTTAACATGTCCAAAACAGAACTCCTCCTATTTCCACGCAAACCATATCCTCCCCATGTCTTTCCCAAAACTGTGGACAATACCACTATCTTCCGTCTCACGAGCCCATAATGTTGGCGTTATCCTCGACTCATCTCTCTAATTCAGCCCACACATTCAGTATGTCACCAAATCCTGTCAGTTCTACTTATATGATATCACTAAAATCTTCCCTTTCCTCTCCAACCTTTCTGTTACTACACTGATTCAAGCACTTATTTCAGGCCTAAGCTAGTGCATCAGTCTCCTCACTGACATCCCTGCCACCTGTCTTTTCCATCTCCTGTCCACACTGAACTCTATCATTGGATTATTTAAAAAAGAAAAAAATCAAAAAAACCAGTCAGTCCACATCTCCCCACTCCTCAAAAACCTCCACTGATTGGTTATCCATCTCCACGTGAAAGAGAAATTCCTTACCATCGGCTTTAAGGCACGTCATCATCTTTTCCCTTTCCACCTAAACCTGCTAATCTCCCACTACAACCCAAGTTTCAAGCTTCGCTCCTCCAACCCCAACTTGCTCACTAAACCTAGATCTTGCCCGTCTCACTGATGACTCCTTGCTCATGCCCTCCCTATAGCTTGGAACTTCCTTCCCCTTCGTATCTGACAGATCACCCGTCTCCCCTTCTTCAAAGCCTCACTAAAATCACCTTTCCTCTAAGAGGCTTTCCCTAACTTCTAATTCCTCCATCACTTTGACTTCCCTTCTGTGTCCCCTACGCAGCTGGGTTTGAATCCCGTAAGCACTTAGAATCTCTCTCCCACCCAGCCCTATGTCACCCTTAATTAAACATTTGGATACTTTGATACCCCATCCCAGCCCCACAGCACTTATGTACCTGTACTTATATTCTGCCATTTCCCCTATCTGTAATTGATTTTGTCATCTGTTTTCCCCAGTGGACTAGAAGCTCCTTGAGGGCAGGAATCCTGTCTGCCAAATCTACTGTATTGTACTTTCCCAAGCACTTGGTACAGAACTCTGCACACAATAAGCACCCAGTAAATACCACTGACTGACAGATCGGATAAGCAGGTAAGTGGACATTTTTAAGGTTTTAAAAAAGTCTCAGTGCACTAAGCAATCTGCACAGTTCTCCATTTCTTCTAACGCAAGGAGTCTCTGCTTGAATCAGGAGGCAGTGGGAAGACAAGTTAAAAATTAAACCACCCACATCCGACACATGAAATTCAACTTTCAAAGACCATTCAAGCATGAGCTTATGGCATTCTTATTCAGCCCTAAAAGTAAAAACTGCAATCTGCACTACTGCCTAGGATCTAACCTCATCGGATAACCTCAGATCCACAACTAGGTGGACTGCAGATAATTTTTGGAGGGACCCCACTGGTCACCAGTCCAAGTAGTGGTAGTGACAGTAATTATTAAGAGCTCACTGGATAAGAAGTACTGTACTATGCACTGGGAGAGAATACCCGATTGGGAATTAGACACTGTCCCTATCCCTCAGGAGACTGACAATCTAAGGGTCAGGCTACTACCAAGGTGGTACAGAGAAGCAGCGTGGCTCAGTGGAAAGAGCATGGGCTTGGGAGTTAGAGGTCATGGGTTCGAATCCCAGCTCTGCCACTTGGCAGCTGTGTGACTGTGGGCAAGTCACTTCACTTCTCTGTGCCTCAGTTCCCTCATCTGTAAAATGAGGATTAAAACTGTGAGCCTCACGTGGGACAACCTGATTACCCTGTATCTACCCCAGCGCTTAGAACAGTGCTCTGCTCATAGTAAGTGCTTAAATACCAACATTATTATTATTACAGGTGTTTTTGGTATCCCCTACCCTTCAGTATCCAACGCCAAGGGGACCCATGCATCCCAGGAGCATCCCAGATTGGCTGAACCTCAGCAACCCTCTACTAATGGCTGGACTCCTCTCAGTGGAGGGACACTTACCACCATGGTCCTTTTGGCCTACCAAATACTGACTCTTCTCCTGAATCTTCCAACAAGGGCAACACTGGTGTCTTGATTAGGGAAGTCCAATCACATAGAGTTGCCCTTCAGCTCTGACGAAGACACCCCTTGATGGTGAAACACATATGTGTGCATGTAGCTGAAAATGTCAATGTGGAGCATGTTATCCTGGCCACATTGTGCACACAAAAAACTTGTCCCTTATTGTGCCATGCTTAACATTTCCTTGCTTATTGCTGCCATTTATTTATTTATATTAATGTCTGTCTCTCCATCTAGACTGTAAGCTCATTGTGGATAGAGAAAGTGACTGCCAACTCTGCTGTACTGTACTCTCCCAGGTGCTTAGTACAGTGCTCTTTACACATAATAAGTGCTCAATAAATACCATTGATGATGATGATGGGCAGGAAACAAGTTTACCAACTCTACTGTATTGTACTCTCTGAAGCACTCTGTACAATGCTTGGCAAAGAGCAAGCTCTCAACAAATACTATTGATTGATTTTCTTTTGCCTTCTTGACTCTCATTCCTCCAGAGGTTTCTTTTTCCTCCAAAAGAACGATTTCTTTCTTGATGGCAGAATTTCACATAAGTCTACCCTTGGCCACACACTCTCAGTTCTCAGCTGGGATGCAGCACTGTTGGAAGCTTTGTTTAACCATGTCCTTGAAAAATTCTCTTGGTTCTCTTTGCTTTTGGTTTCTCAATTTCAGCATTCCCCACAGCAGCCGTCTGGGTACCCTTGTTGTCACATGTTCTCCACCAGAGTCCTACCCAATATAGCTGTATTATGGTGAGACTAGCTTTTATGACACGACACATTCTGTTTCACTTCACTGGAAATGCAGAATACATGTGACAAGACAATCTCGGCTTTGCCCTGGCCAGCCATCCCTCCATTTTACCCTTTAAGTACTTGATAATCTCCCCACCCTCAGCCCCGCAGCACTTACATAGATATAGTTTATTTATATTATTATCTGCCTCCTCTTCTGTACTGTAAGTTCCTTGTGGGCAGGGAATGGCTGAAAAAGCCAATATGGAACACAAAGTCCCAGCCACGCTGGGAACACAAAAAGGTCGTCCCTTATTGCGCTGTGCTAGTGCATGTAGACTGTAAGCTCTTTGTGGGGAAGGAATGTGTGAACCAACTCTGTGTACTGTACTCTCCCAAGTGCCTAGTACAATACCCCATACATAGTAAGTGCTCAATAAATACCACTGATTGATTAATTGATTGATGGACTGATTAAGGGCAGCCAAATTTGTTTGATGGTTTCTAGACCCCAGACCTGCTAATCAAATGGTTTGGTCAGGTCTATGAAAACTGTGTAGGAGTCCTAATGCGGTTCCCTGCACTGCTGGTTCAAAGCATTATTAAAGTCACATCTTCATCAAGAGGCCTTCCTCGATTAAGCCCAATGTCCCCCTGCTCAGTCTCCTTTCTGTGTCACCTATGCACTTTGATCTGTGACCTACCCCCAAACCCACAGCACTTATGTACATGTCTTTAAATTATATATTTAGAATTCCTTATTTATTCATATTATTGTCTGTGTGAAACTTAGAACACCACCACACTCGGCTCCATTAATCACACAACAACCCTGTGTCTGGCCAGGAGGCCAAAGTACATTTCAAACATGAGCAGAAACTAGACCATAATTTCCTGTCACAGTTGGAGCGAGCTACCATCACGATAATCCAACTAACAGAGAAGTAGTGAGAACTAGCACCATGAGTTGCTAGAGTCCTCTGATCTGTAAGTTCATTGCAGGCAGGGAATGTGACTAATAACTCCATTATACTGCACTCTCCCAACCACTTAGTACAGCGCTCTGCACATACACCAAGTATTCAATAAATACCATGGACTGAGTTCCAGATTTCTGCCAAATTTCATTTTTACCCTATAACTAAATTTTAATGAACCCCTCAAGCCTCAGCCTCTCTTATCCTCATGCCACTCAGTTGAAGTAGCTTTTCATTCTCACTATCATTCGACTCCCATGCTTTCCCATGGCCCCACAACATCCCCCGAAAGAGCAGTCAGTCCTTGCTCCTTCCTTTGCACACTGGCTCTTATCTGACCCTTTCCCTCCCTGCAGCTTCTCTCAGTGCTCAGTGCCGCCATATAAACACCTCCTGCATCATGGAGGCTCCTGAAATCACACCTTGGGTAGCAATGGGCTTGCACTTCATCTTGGGAAAACTCTCTCCCTTCCCTCTCTTCCTTCCTCCCTCCTCCCTTCCTTCCTCACTCCTCCTCAACTTCCTCCATCACAGTAATGAAGATGATTCTAGGCTCTTGTCTCCCCAGAAAGTAGTGGCAAAATTCCTCAGAAAAAGTCCTTATCTTCCTCATAGAAATTTTCCCATCTTTGCTTCCCACCTACACAGAGCCTCAGTTGCTATATCAATTGTTGTGATAAAAATACATATTCCATTTATTTCAAAGATTCTCTTCAAAACAGCCTTCAGGAAGTAGGGGAGGGTTACTGCCCATAAATCCCATATTCTGCACATTCTCTGTGCTTTCCTTCATTCTTCTCCCTTTCCAGTCAGTTGACATCTGCTTCCAGAAGACAAGGGAAGGTGGGGTACATCAGAGTCAGAAGCCCAGGCACGGTTAGCCTGCTGGCTTGGCAGAAGCTTAATTCTCACCGCTCATAGTTTTGAGCTTTTACAGTACATTATGCTGGATGCCTGAGATAAACGGTTCCCCAAACAGGCACCACAGCTGGAAGGTTTTCCACTCTGCTGTGCTATGTGGCAGCCTGGAAGCCAGATCTTGGGCTCTTGGCATGACCCTGGAACTCTGGTGGTCCCAGGTGCGCGGACAGGGTGCTCATTTCCAGATCAAACTGCACTCGCTTTCCCCAAACTCTCTGCCAAGGGGCTCCAATCTACTTTTTGAGGAGGCAGAGGTTGGTCTGGGCCCCCAGAGGGCACTCGATTCTTTTGAGGGGTCCCAGAAACCACCACATCTCTTCTCTCCACTAGGGATTTCCAAGTTCCTTAGATCTGGCTTAGGCTCAGAGCAGATCCCTTTGGAACAGCTGCTCCGAACCCGCCAGGGAGGCCTCAGGTCCTCCAGCCTTCCAAGGCTGAGGCGACTCCTGCTGGCCCATCTGCTGGGGCCAGGAGCTATCCCTTCCCATCTTAGCTCCACTAGGGAGGCGCCCCACAGATGGACGCTGTCCCCCACAACTGGAGCCCCCCACAGGGTGATGCCCCCCAGACAGGTGCTAGCCCTCCAAGCCGTAGTTCCCTTCGGTGGTGCCCCCAGACAGACACTAGTTCCCCCCGACCATAGCTCCCCCTAGATGGTGCCCCAGAGACTGGAGCTATCGCTCCCAACCACAGCTTTGCTACGGCGGTGCACCGGAGATGAATGCTACGCCTCCCAAATGTAGCTCCCTTAGGGTGATACGCCACAGATAGGTACTATCTCTCTCAACCATAGCTCTCCTCGGGTACTGTTCCATAGAAAGGGGCTACCCCTCCAAACCATAGCTTCCCTAGGGTACTGTCCACATATGGCCGCTACCCCTCCCAATCATAGCTCCCCTAAGGTGGTACACCACAGACGCTCAGGCCAGAAGGTGAGGGATCCACCTGGAGCAGATGACACTACCCTTATGCACTGTCCTGGCCATGATCTGTCAGCTCTCCTCTCCATTCAGACAGAAAAGCCAAGATACTCATCTAAGACATGCGAATCATTTTAACCCAGAGAAACCAAAAATGACATGCTGACACTTACCTGGATGCAATTGTAAAACCAATCTTCCCAAGGCAAACAATAATGGCTTGTTTCCATTTCTGCTAAGACATTTTGCTATTTCCCAGTTTAGTACCTTTGCCAATATTCCTGGGAGGCAGAGGGGGCGCACTGGTGGTGACAGGGGCTGCAGGCTGGGTGGGAGGGCTGCCACTGAGGATCGTTCCATAGGTTTCATTTTGCAAGATGCTGGGCATAAATCCCCTCTGCTTATCTTTAGCGATGTTGGCAGCATCTCTTGCCAAAGATGCCGTGTTAGGCTGAAGCTGACTGGATCCTAGCTGATAGAAACTGACGGGCCTGTCCTCTCTCCGATTAGGACTAGGCTGCTAAAGAAACAAAACAAAACAAAAACCGCACAGATTCACACACATTAATGATGAAACAAAACACAAACACACAAAAATAACCAAGACGACTAGGGAGGTGCACTTTGACTTCACCTAAAAACAAATATTCCGTGGCGAGCAGTCCATCAAGCTATGGACCTTAGGAAAATTATGCTCATTTTCAAGGAAGGAATCAGACCCAGGGGTGATGGAGCTTGCCCTAGGGACTCTGAGAAATGTCTAGTGTCTGTACTTCAAACCACTGGCATTTTACCCATGGTGATATAGTTTTGATTAAGTAATAATAATGGTGGTATTTGTTAAGCGCTTAATATGTGCAGAGCACTGTTCTAAGTGCTGTGGTAGATACAAGGTTATCAGGTTGTCCCACGTGAGGCTCACAGTCTTAATCCCCATTTTACAGATGAGGTAACTGAGGCACAGAGAAGTTAAGTGATTTGCCCACAGTCACACAGTTGACAAGTGGCAGAGCTGGGATTCAAACCCATGACCTCTGACTCCCAAGCCCGGGCTCTTTCCACTGAGTCACGCTGCTTCTCTTTAAGTAATTAAGTAATGATGAAGAAGGTTTAATTGGCATCTCCTTAGGTGGAGATAAAATAAGGAAACAGTCTCTTCTGAATCTTTCTAGCATGATATTCTTCTGTTGGGTCTTTGAAGATGGGGCTGGCCGGGGGGCAGTTACGGTTTGTTGGAATTTTTAAGGTACACAATCAGCAGTCTCCTCTACTATTTATCCTTGATCCTCTTCCACTTCAATGTAGCTGGCACAGTTGCTCGTTTAATACCACCTTATTCACTGTGCTTCACTCTCATCTCTCTTGCTGTTGATCCCTTGCTCATGACCTCTCTCTCTCTCTTTATTGCCTGAAACTCCCTCCCCTTCACATCCTTAGAGAAGCAGCGTGGCTCAGTGGAAAGAGCACGGGCTTTGGAGTCAGGGCTCATGAGTTCGAATCCCAGCTCTGCCACTTATCAGCTGTGTGACTGTGGGCAAGTCACTTAACTTCTCTGTGCCTCAGTTCCCTCATCTGTAAAATGGGGATTAAGACTGTGAGCCCCACGTGGGACAACCTGATTCCCCTATGTCTACCCCAGCGCTTAGAACAGTGCTCGGCACATAGTAAGCGCTTAACAAATACCAACATTATTATTATTATCCTGCAGATCACCACTCTCCTTACTCTCATAGCCCTCCTAAAGTGACATCTCCTCCAGGTAGCCTTTCCTAATTCATTTCACTTCTCTATTTTCCATCCCTTCTGTATCCCCCATGCACATATTATACTGTACACTCTCAAATGCTTAGTACAGTGCTCTGCACATAGAGAGTGCTCAATAAATATGACTGAATGCATGAATGAAATTATGCACTTGAGTCCATCCCTGTTAATCACTAAGGTACTCACCCCACTCCTAACCCTCACAGCATTTACGTTCATATATATTTTTAACATCTGTCTATCCTGCTAGGTTGTAAGCTCCTTGAGGGAGGGATTGTGTCTACTTCTCTTTTGTATTCTCCCAAGCACTTAAAAGTCATTTAATCCCAGCTGAATTGGATAGAGCCCCATTGATCCCATAGCAATTGGAAGCACATACACATTTGTGGCTTGGAGCTTTCAGTAGCTAGTTGATTCTTTTGCTGTTTCTTAAAAAACTCCTTGTAATAAAATACTTTGTTTTCAGGCCACTAGTTATGCCTGAACAGAATATGCTTGGATGTGGATTCATGGGGCAGAATACCCTCAACTGAAATCGTAATTGCTTTGACATGGGTGTAGAATACATCCCACCTTCGGCCCAGTTCATATGGCTTTCCTCTTGCTAGAGACATAAGTTGGGGCTTTGTAGATAAGTGAAAAGTGAAATAAGACATATGAGGACATACTAGAGGAGCTCTTAAAATGTTTTACTGCACTTAAATCTTTATTTTTCAAAGAGCATATTGAGCTGATGCCTCTATTAGTTTTCCATATACACAAAATCCGAAATGTTGCCTACACATTTATTCTACGTGACCTGTACTGACACCTGGTGATGGTGGAGTTCCTGTTGTAAATGATGAACCTTAGTTCAGTCCCAAAGACGTCAGAGCCACAGCCCTGCTCGGAGGTGTTGGTGCTGGTGCCGGTGGCTGGCACGGTGTCCCTCACAGTCTCTTGTCCCTGCCCGGTGTGTTCCCGCCAGGGAACATGGAGTGCAGTGAGTAAGCGGACAGGGCACTGTGCAGCACAAGCCAAGTGCACGTGAGAATTACATGAACAAAACCCATTTATAGCCCAAGTGATCAGAGCCCAGTGTCAATGTCATGCTCTAATCCTGCGGACCAGCAGGCAGTGACCACGGTAGCCAACTCGGGGGCCAACGTGGTCTTTGTTGCTCATGTTAGCCAGCTATTTTCCAGGTTAGCATTCAAAAGCCATTGGTAATTACATGTCTTGGCTCTTGTCATAAAGTTGACAACTTGCTAAGTACAGATCAACTATTATTTTCATTTTAAAAACCTTAAATTAAAAAAAATTCTGAAAAGCATTTGATTCTGAGAAAGACTACTTTTTCACATTTCAGAATATTTTCTCCCTATGTAGACCATAACCCAAACTCTTTTAATATGACAAACAGTTTTAAAGAAAGGCAGATTGTGTACAATTCATCCTGTTGTGCTGACACAAACCTGTAATTTCTCATCTACGTCATCATCACTCTCATCTAGATCCTCAGGGAGCAATCGCCATTCATACTCGACATGGACATGAGAATTAAACCTTCCGGATAAGGCTTGAGTAAGCTGAGAAAAACAGAAGGGACTGTGAGTCATTCAGCTGTGACAAGCAATCATGTAGCTCAGATGTGAAAAATCCCCTCAAAACAAACCCAAAACAAAGCTCAAACCCATCCCACACTTTCTGTAAAAATACAGACAAAAAGTGACTTTTGCCATATTTGGAGCAGCACTAAAATGTTTTTTTTTTCTTTCTATTTAAGCCCCGCCCTGTGTGGCTAGATGAAGCAGGAAGACCAGACTGAGGAGACAAAGGAAGAGCAGTAGGGCAGGGCCAGTGTCCCTCCTCCGATTCCTCTGACCTGGTTCTGGAGAGTAAGTGGCCAGGGCAGAGCCAGCCCTCCAAACCTCCTTTCTTCCCCTCTTCAAGGAAATTCCTAGTCCCAACCCATGGAGCTGAAATCGAATTTTGGGACACTGAACTAACAGGCCTCTTCCTGCTGAACAGCTGATAAACAGGAAGCTATCTAGAAGCCACTGCCCACACCATCTGCATTAAGCTGATGATGCTGAGTGAAAGATTCTAAATGTTATCTATCACCTTGGCACAAAACCAGTCAGGTTCCTGCAAGTGTATTTGTTTCACCTTGATCCTTTACAGTGAATGTTCAAAGAAAAAGAATGCATATAACAGAAAATAGCAATGCCCAAGCCATAAATGGTTCAGTATATTCCACTCAGCCTACGAGATCCTATCTTGGACTTTTCAGAGCAGACTCTTGAGAACCCCGGGCAGACCTGGCTTTGCCAAAAAATCTCCGAGTCAGATGGAACACTTGTGTGCTGCAAGCAGTATGAGTGGAGGACAGGATAGGAGGGGAGAAGACGATAGACTTGGACGGCGGTGGTCGAAAAAGCCACATTTACAGCTCCTTGATGGCAACATTTCTTATAATGGTTTACAGAGCAGATAGCTACCTAGGCCACCTGGCACTTAATCCAAAAAAATGCGTCTAGGAAATATTTTTACATCTTAACATCCCTGCCAAATGCAGCTCTACAATACACCTGGTCGTAGGAGATCTTTCTCTGCCCTTTAGAGGAGCAAAGCCACACTCAGAGTGATGGTGGTGCAGTGGGGTCAGGCGGTATGGCAGAGAAAGTTCTGAAGACTGCACTCCTGCTGCTGCTGCTCAGCAGGTAAGAGTCCCTTCCCCAGGAAATCCAGGGTGGCATTGCGCTTTTGAAACAGCCCAAGAGGGGTTTAGGAGACACATCTCCTCTAGGTGACTCAGCAGACAGACAACGTTCTCCCTCACAGAAAAGGTCTGACTGGCTCACACTCAGGGCTCAACAACCTTATGAGAAACTCACCAGTTCTTCGCAGTGTTCATGTTTTAAGCGTTTAGCGATGTCAAGTGAAGTCTCTCCGGATTCATTGGCTAAAAGTCGAGAGAGGGAAAAGGGGTTACTGCGGCATTGGCCTTTCTGTCAAAGAGGTGAATGAAAGAGGTCACTGTGCCCCACAAGCCCCTAGCCTCAGGGTCACCCTCAACTCCTCCTTTGTCCTTTGGCTCTCTCATTCAATCTTCTGCTTCTTCTTCTGCACAACATCTCCCGATCTGCCTCCACCTCCACTTCACCCAAATGGCTACCGCCCTGGGCCAAGCTCTGGTCCCTTCACTGCTAGAGGATGGCCTCTGCTTCCTGACTGCCTCCCCACTCTTCCAATCTCTACTGCCCACAATGCTGCATGAATGAGCTTCTTTTTGCAAACCTCTCTTCACTCCTCAAAACCCTCCCCTGGCTCCCCATGCCCCTCCACAACAAGGAAAAACTCTTCGCCGTCAGGGTTCAAGGGTCTCCACCAACCAGCCCCTCCTTCGCATATCTGCTCTCTTTGATCCCGTCCAGTTAACCTGCTGGCTGAACCCCTCGCACGATGCATCTGCATCCATCCCCTTGCTCATGCTTTTCTTTCAGTTTGGAATGCCCTCCCTCCTCAAAATCCGACAGACTTCATCTAATGGAAGTTATCCTGAAATCCCACTTTCCTGATCAATTCCTAGCTGTCGAGTTCATAAATTCATTAGCTACTACTAGTCTTAGGTATTTACTTATAACCTACCTCAGTCTTTATGCGTATATGTTTATTCAACTGTTCTTTCCATTACATTTTTGATTTTATTATGGCACTTGTTCAGCACATACTATGTGTCTCAGTGCTGTTGAACAGGGATGACAAATTTTCACGGTAAGAACCTCTTCTCCCATCAGCAGTGCTTATATAGAATGAATCCAGGGTGTGATGTCTAATTTCCCCCATTTATTCTTTCCCAGTGCTTAGTACAGTGCTCTGCACTGGGGAAAGCAGTGTGGCCTAGAGGATAGAGCACGGGCCTGGGAGTCAGAAGGACCTGGGTTCTAATCCTGGCTCCACCACTTGTTCGCAGTGGGACCATGGGCAAGTCACTTCACTTCTCCATGCTTCAGTTACCTCATCTGTAAAATGGGGATTAAAATTGTGAGTCCTGTGTGGGAACAGGGACTCTGTCCAACCCGATTATCTCCTATCTACACTACCACTTAGTAGAGTGCCTGGCACAGAGTAAGCAATTTAACCAACATCATCCAAAAAAAAGTGCTTAATACTATTTCTCCTTCTCCTCTTATTGATATATTCTGCCAAAGAACAGGATGCATTATTAAGCAATTCCAAGTCAGAGTCTTCATGCATATAGTACAACTTCTGACATTTCAATAGCATTTCTATGTTTAAACAGGGGCTAAATATGTACCTCCTGGTTCCATCCTAAGACCAAACAGGTGTTCCACACACTGGATTCCCTTTCACAGTACAGGGAAACGAGCTCGGGCTCCGGAAGTCTCACTCTTCCTGACTTCCCAAAGATAAGGTTCCTCAGGCTCCCCATAGCCAAACCCCATGAACCTCCGAGAGGAGCCCCTGTGAGGAGCCCCCATGAGCATCCTCCATCACCTTTACCTATTTCAATGGAGGCCTTTCCCCGGAGCAGCAGCTTGAGGCACTCAGCATTATCAGTCAGGCAGCAATAGTGCAGGGCTGTACTGCCTTTACTTGTCTGTTTGTCCAGGTTTCCACTGCTCAAGAGACAGAGAGAAATAGAGAGAGAGAGAAGGAGTGTGAGAGAGCGAGCGCAACAGGTTTGAATGTGTTTGAGTGGAGCTACAAGATACGAAGGCAGACAGACTTCTTCCATCCCACCTCACCCTGGCACCTGAGGCAAGTGGTTCTAACAGATCAGAAAGGGCCACACCCAATCCATGGGGAGAATAGTAAGATTAATGCCTCCTATTCGGTAGGAGAGACTGAAGTCGGTTGGGTTTCTCTGAGCTTCTCCATAGAGCGGTTTAAAGCCTCAAACCCAATGAGAGTGGTCTTGGGCCCGTGGAGCCGGGTTGGGGGTTACAGCCAGTTGGCTGGGGCCTTGCCAGCCTGAACATAAGGTAGGCCACGCTTGTGTGGCCTTAAAGTAAAACACATTGTTCATTAGGCTGTTAGGGTCACAACTCTACTTTCATTCGATTGTACTTATTGAGTGCTACGGTGTGCAGCACTGTACTAAGCACTTGGGAGTAGAACTTAATGATAAACAGACACACTGCCTGTCTGCAACGAGTCCTGTACTCTCTCAAGCACTTAGTATCGTCCTGTGCACAGGGTCAACGCTCTATTAATATTATTGATTGACTACTGCACTCCCAGCAGCCGAAAGAAGGCACTGCACATATATGGCAGTGTTCTCCAGTGTGAAGCCTGGATCCACTTCCCAGGCTCCCTTCTCCACAAACCACACTTGCCTAAGAGCAGAGCCCTAGTGGGAAGAGCACAGGACTGGCTATCAGGGCACCTGGGCTGACCATCAGGGCATCTGGGTTCTAATTCCTTCTTGGTAGTGACTCGCTTCTGTGACCTTGGATGTGTCACCTGACTCTTTGACCTCATTTTCCTCATCTGCAAAATAGGGATAAGATAGCTGCTTTCTCTGCCTTTTATGTTATGAGCCCCATGTGCAACGGGGACTGTGACTGATGGGATTATCTGTCACTCCTCCAGCACTTAGTGTAGCATTGCAGCATATAAGAAGTGTTTCATAAATGCCATAATCATTATGACTATCACAGACTTCCAGCTGGGGCAACCATAAACTAGGCCATGGTACGAGTTGAGCTGCGAGGGTTATTATGACTTGTGCCTTAATCTGTTGCTCTCCTGGATCTGCCTTACCCAGCCACTGTTATCACCGAATTCAAGAAGTGTACAGAGGGGAAGCATTAAAGTAAGAAGCAGCATTGCCTGATGGAAACTGCATAGGCCTGGGAGGCAGAGGACTGAGCTCCAATCTTGGCTTCCCCACTTGCCAACTGTGTGACCTTGAGCAAGTCACTTAACTTGACTGGCCCTCAGTTTTCTTATCTGTAAAAATGGAGATAAGATACCACTCTACTTCTTGCTCAGACTGAGTCCCATGTGAGATTGGGACTGTGCCTGATCTGCTTATATTACATCCACCCCAGTACTTAGTGCCGTACTTGAAACAGAGTAAGCGCCAAACAAATAACCATCACTATTACTATCATTTTTATCAGAGAGCTGTAGAGAAAACACAAATTGGTTGGCTCCCACCCAGCTCTTCCCTCCTCAGTCATATCCTCTCCTCCACCTTTTCTTGGATCTCTTTCCCCAGAATTTCTGATAATAATAGTGCAGTTTACAGGGCTGGGAAATGGACATGTGGAAGCAATTCCTCAGGAAATCCCCGTGACTCACCATTTCAGTCGAAGAACGGGAAGAAAGAACAAGATTGTCTTGATGTTCTCTGCTGGGCCTACACTCTAGCAGTTACCCTATCATCCTTTCTGCCTTCATGTGCACTCTGAGACTCATATCACGTCTCACTTCCAACGAATGTGCCCAGACCCATGCACATGCGTTTGCACATACACACACACACACACACACACACACACACACACACACACACACACAAGGATCATTAGAATTGTGTATTTCCACCATGGCCCCATCCTGTCTGTAGGGGCCCTGCTATGGGAGAGGAACAACAGGAGCTGAATCTGAAGCTGAGAAGTAAAACAAACCTTATTGGGACAGAAACCAATTAAAGCTGAGCAGCCCTCTTCCACGTCTAGGTTAACCTGCCTCAGAGTTGGGGGTGCCCTTGGCCAGGACAGGATGAGCAATTAGATGGAGCCCTTATTCTTGGTCCATGCAGATCTCAAGTGGGATTCTCCACTGCAGAATGTTTTCTCCCTCAATCCAAATGATTCTTAAACCGTTTATCACCATACTCAACCACTGACATATTGTGCCACAACTGACTCGTCTAATTCTTTCTGCCCGGGAACTCTTGGCTACACAAGATATCAACTTTTGTCTCCTTTATTTGCAGCACTCACCTATTCTGAACCAAAAAGTCAACTATGTGCAGTGACGTTCGGTCCACTGATCGGACTGCAAGGTGAAGAGCTGTTTCATCTTGTTCCTGAAAAATAAAAGAGAAAACTAAACTGCAGAACTCTTCTTAAGAATACCATCATGTAGCCCACCAGGTTAGGTTACAGATGCTCTCAGAAATTTTGCACTGGACTCATTACCAGAACACCTCACCTCTCTCTGAACTAGTTTTCTCCCTTTAAAGCACCATTTCTCATATTAAGTAAAACACCACATTTTCTTCCTGATTTAGAAAGTGGATTTTGCTTTCTTCCTTCTAATATATGACTCAGCTTTGTTACATCTGTTCCAGTTCCCCATTATGCCTGTGAATCTACTACAAAATATTTGCTTTATTTAAAAATTAAGCTCCCCAGTCCCTGTCTCTATTTCTTGAGGGATGGGAGAGCCAGAGGTAATGTCACATCCATGACATCCCTCGCCAGGAAGCTTGTAGATAAAATACATTATCACTGCCTTTAAGGCTCCCTTCTTGGCTTTGGGTGATATCGCAAGGCCCTGGCTTTTGGCTATGCTGTGGTTGTGGACAAAAGGAGACTAGCCATTCTGTGCTGATCATGTGATCAGAAGCAAGAGTCTCTGGGGTGTTGGGGGGTATCCATTGAGGAGTTGGGGGTGTGGGGGATCCACTTTGGGTGATCTGAGGTCAGAAATGGTGCCATAAGGCTGTTGTAACCCTGTTCCCATTACCCAGTCTTCCAATCCCCAGGACCCGTAGAGCAGCCGAGGGGCCAGGGATGGAAGCTTGCTGACAACAAGGACAACACAAACTTTTGGCAAACAAAACTCCCAGATCAGGAGGTCCATGTGAGGCAGTTAGCTGGCTCACGCCTCCCTTCCATTCTGGAATTCACACCCCCTCAAGGAAGTGGTCATGGGATTCCCTGGGCTCAGATGCCCGACCAGCCAGGCCAGAGGGTAAAGGAATTCCTACGTCCTCAACTGTGAGCTGGCCACCCAGATTCAAATCATCCCCTCCCGCTCTGCCCTCTTCTCTGAAATACTTCAAGTAAGACAAGGACCGGATCTTGGCAAGTGCCTCTGGTCACCCAACAAATGTAACTCAAAGGCTGATTTCATTACCACTTCTCATCTGGGAGAGTACTCTATTCTGGCTGGTTCTAACTAGAAAGCACAAATGCAGGGAGAAAGTTCAGTGGGCAGATATGTCCAAATCTGTGATTTAAACTTTTCTCCAGATGCCTCAGGCTTCTGATGGCCTCTATCAGAGAGCAGTGGTGGTGGAGGCATGGGGGGGTGATAGGTTAGGGTGGGTAGAGTTTGTGAAAGGAACTCGCAGCTTCAGTCAACCTGCTGGCGTTCACCACACCTAGGGCTAGGTGGTGGGGGAAAGCAACTGCAGAAAATCTACTCAGAAGCACTCTGGAATGCACAAGGACTTTCCTTAAAAAATACTTATATGATTACTTACAGTGGTAGGGGGGTCAACGGGGGCAAAGAGCCTAGCTTTCCTTCTATTAGACCCATAAGGTTAAGATGCAGGTAGCTCCAGGAAGATGAGGGACACCTCCACTTTCACTGCCCACATTTAGGGATCTCCACGGAATTCTTAGAGGTGGTGCCACCTTCTCAACTACATTTCTGTAAATTTGTTTTTGTTTTTGCGGTAAATACTAATGGCTTTTTGAAAAAGGAGAAAGATGGAATTATATTGTGAAAACATTTCTGCCTTTCGTTTCCCCTTCACTCCTGGGAAGAACAGCACACTTGCAGTGTTGACAGTTTGGCTGCTGGGCATCAGAAACTGACAGCAATCATTGTCACAGATCCTCTACCACAGTTCACTGCTTATGAAATTGACCGACAGCAGGACTTGCCATTCCCCCCACACAGCTGCCATAATGTGCACAATATGCCCTTTGCACACTATGCCTCACCAAGTGGCCTCAACCTACAGCCTCATGCTATAAACTTCACAGCCTTATAATTCCAGTTCCAGCAGAATCTGGTACTAGATGTGATTTTGATCCTTGGAGGGCTTTAAACACTTTCTGCAGGTGTTGGGACTAAGATGCATGATGGAGGTGGGTGGTGGGAAGGAAGAGAATCAATGCTATCATTTTAAGCAAAACGCCACCTTGGACAACCAGGGCAATTACCTCCTTGCCCTAGATAGCTAAGATGTTCACCTTATCTTCTAGCAGAAGGGTAATTCTCAGCTGCCCTTCTCCTCAAAGAAGCTGGTGAAAGTCTGGAAATATCTGGACGGGAGCTCCTGAACGTGCAGTAACAGCAAGTAGAGTTCTCCTCAGAAACAAAGTGTTATTTATTTCTACCTTCAGCTTTGCTGTGCCAAATAATAATAATGATAGTGATGGCACTTGTTAGGTGCTTACTATGTGCTGAGTACTGTTCTAAGGGCTAGGGTAGATACAAGGTAATCAGGTTGTCCCACGTGGGGCTCACAGCCTTAATCACCATTTTACAGATGAGGTACCTGAGGCACAGAGAATTCAAATGACTTGCCCAAAGTCACACAGCTGATTAGTGGCAGAGCTAGCATCAGAACCCATGACTTCTGACTCCCAAGCCCGTGCTCTTTCCACTATGCCACGCTGCAGGAACTTTGCTAGTTCAGTGTTTTTGAGTCCATTCAAGTCGCTTAGTTTTAAATTCCTTTACAAAGCGGCCGCCCTGCTGAACAAGCAGCAAAGATGGTCATCAACTCTTACTATTTTTACAGATCTTTTCAAGAACGGAAGTTAATAGGTGTAACTGTATATTCTTTTTTGTTTAAAAATGAATACCCCAACTTTCGTAAATCAATATAAAACAGGGTTCCCCATCAGGGAGTTGCATCCTCTTTTGTGAGCAGTTTTGATATTGCACACCCTATATTCCCTGTTCTTCTATTTTCTTTTTCAGACAGCAGCAATGGGCTGAAGAGATCATCACTCTTACATGTCCATTGGCTAGCGGGATTTTTTCTGTTAGATCCACACCATCAGCATAGACTTGGAGCAGTCCAAAAATATCTCTTGCTTTGACGGCTTCAGAAAGATTGTGTAGTTTGGCTGCATTGTCCACATACTTTTTCTTTGCATATTTCCTCTCAATATACTTGGCGGTTATGTAGTCTTTTCTTGCATTCCTGAAATCAAGAACAATTTGCTTGTCAATTTTCTAATCTGACCCTCTTCTCATCAAATCAAGACTATTTTAAGCAAATTTCACTCATTTTGAGAAAGGTTTGGTTCCAACTTCATAGCTGGAAAACCTCTTGTGCCTCTGATAATGGAAAAACTAGATGAAATGAAGAAAAACATGCAGTCGTTTTACATTTCCTATCATTATCCAAAGCAATACCTTTTTTGGATTACCTACTATTTGCAGAGTGCTGTACTATGTGCTTGGGAAGATACCAAAGGGCTGAGAACATTTCTAGCGGTGATAGGAGTAACTAAGGTCACAGTTCGGGGACTGAATAATGTAATAATCACACAGAAGACAAGATAGGAAAATACGGTATGCTGGGGCACCTGTCTGCCACGTCTGCCTATGACAACTGAGGGGCTGGAGAGGGCACTGGAGAATTAACTTGCCTTCTCTATGCTTTCACTGTATAAAATGAAAAAAAATCAGAGTCACTTCCCAGTTTAGGTTCAAAGGCACAGCTAGAGCACCACAAATATTTAAAAACAGCATGGGAGGTAATGACACTTAATGAGATGACTCTAGTTAAGTATGCTAAGTACTCTTCAAAGGTGATCTGTAAACACCAGTTATTCTGTTCTTCAAAAGGAAAAAAAACACCCCAAAACTCAGACCTTTAGGAGTACCACAGATTTTCAGTTATCTATGGATAAAGTGCTGCAAAAACATGAATGATGGATTCTTCAGAAAATTCCCAGCCCTAGATAGAGAGGAGTTGTGTAGCCAAGTGGAAAGAACACAGGACTGGGAGTCAGGAGACCTGGTTCCAATCCCGATTTTGCCACTTGCCTGCCGTGTGACTCTGGGCAAGTAACTCAACCTCTCTTTGTCTCAATTTCCTTACCTGTAAAATGGGGCTTAAATGACTGTTCTCCATTCCCCTTAACCTGGGAGCCCTAAGTGGGACAGGGATTGAGTCCGATCTGATAATATTGTATCTACTCTAGTGCTTAGCACCTGGTAAGTGCTTAATTACCATTATTACTATTATCATAACTTAAACTTTCTTCCCAATATAGACATCTACCACGTCTTAACTACTGGGAAAATGAACTGGATGGAGTCTTGAATTTTTAACTGTTTCCCAGGTTAACAAGCAGCAAAACGGGCAAATATAGTCAGGGAAGGAGAAGGAAAAGATTAGACAAACTGAAAAACTTGACACTTATGTAAATGTAGGCTAGACCACCATTGCTCCAGATCACAGTTTCTACAGAGCAACCCATAGAATTTCAGCATTTCCATGCCCTTGACCCTGGGCACGAGGCACAACTCAATGCACACATATCAGTTCTGTACATTCTAGATCTTCAACAGGTTCCTTCGGGCCCATCCCAGTTCCAGGACTCCTGCAGCTTTCCAGAGGACCAATCCAATACTCCAATACTCCAGGCACCCAAGCAAATGTGACGGAATGCTGGGCAAACCCGGCTGATTCTCAAGGGTCCTTGGGAAGGCAGGTGAATGATATGATCCCAGGAGCCCCATTCCTGGGTAGCCCTGGAATCACTCTTCCTTCCTGGAGCAGGCCCAGGCTGGGCCCAGATGGGAGGTGACTGGATAACACCAGACCAAAATGGGTTCCCTGAATCCACCCCAAAAAACCCAAACCTGCCCTCAGGAGATGGTTACAGGGGTGTGGGCAATGAGGCATAATAAATAGTCTGGCAATTTTCATGCTAGCATTCACCACGACCAAATTTCAGAACCAGCTGAATTAACTCTAGGGTTGTCAAAGAAAGAGGTTCCCTAGAGGGAGCAGACTACAGGAGGTGGTGAAGTCTCTATCTCTGAAGATAGACTTTAGAGCACAACGACAGGCAGATTGGTTCACTCACTCATTCACCTGCCTGAAGGCAGGGTCCAAGTCAGAAGACCCCTCCAAGATCCCTTTCAACTCTAGGATTCTAACAAGGCAGGACAGCGGTTTAGGGGAGACACACTTTCAACAGCCAATGAGGTTTCTCCACTTAGAAAGTGACAGTCATCATTCTGCAACTTACATGTCACTGTTCGGACTAGGTTTGACGGAGTCTTCAGCTGGCAGGCCAAATTCCATAATCTCATTAAAACCAGCATTTCCAATATTCTTAGCAAGCTGTGAAAATAAAAATCTGATTTCAGGACACTCAATAATGCACTGCCATGCAATACATTATTCAGATAGTGTGGCTCTATTACATAAACATGAAAATTCATTTCCCCTACTCCCTCTCCCTTCTACATCATCCTTGCACTGGGATTTGTACCCTTTACTCACCCCACCCTCAGCTCCTCAGCACTTATGTACATAGCTGTAATGTAATGTAATTTGTCTTGTCCATCCCCTCTAGGCTGTAAACTCCTAGGGAGCAAATCTACCAACTCTGCTATACTGTACTCTCCCAGATGCTCAGTACAGTGGTCTGCACACAGTAGGCACTCAATAAATACCACTGAATGATTGATGGATTAAACTCCAGCTATAATGGATTTGTCTTCTATGAAGGAGTAAAACCCCTCAAAGATACCAACAAACTGAAGATGAGGATTGAAACGGGTTACTGAGCCCGCTGTTGCATAGGGAATGTCTCTATTTGTTGCTGAATTGTACTTTGCAAGCACTTAGTACAGTGCTCTGCACACAGTAAGCACTCAATAAATACGACTGAATGAATGAATGAATCAATGAATCAATGAATGAATGGTAAGCTGTTTTAATGAACTGTCCTCAGATAAACAAGTGCATCTTCCTACAATAATGGAAGAAACTAAATGCTGATCTGCCATTCTTGAGCTAAGGAGCAGGTATATAAGCTTACAGCCATGTGGTTAGAGAAAAGATGGAGGGGTAACTTTGAAACTTGCCAACAATTCACAGTGGACCTTTCAGACAACTGTCAACTCACATGGACATTTGTTTCCTCAAGCGTATATTATTGCTATGAGGTTTAAAGACCAGAGTGATCTGGAAAAATAAAAATTATAATGGCCCAAGTAGCATGGTCTAGTGGAAAGAGCAAAGGATTGGAAGACAGGAGACCTGTTCTAAATCCTGGCTCCACCACTTGCCAACTGGGTGATCCTGGGCAAGTCATTTAACTTTGTGCCTCTGTTTCCTCATTTGCATGATGGGAATAAAATACTTGTTCTCCTTTCCTCTTAAGGCGGTGAACTCAGTTAAAATGGGGACTGGAGTCTGACCTATCTTGTATTTACTCTGTGCACTTAGCACAGAGCTTGGCACATAGTAAGTGCTTTATCAAAATACCATTATTGGAAATCCCTCTAACCATGATATCTTAGGCACTGGCAAACCAGAATTGAAAATCTGTTCTCTTGATTATTATTAATTTGCTATGCTATCTATTAAACACCTATTATGTGCCAAGCGAGCACTCTAGCTAAAGGGTTGGAGTAGTTACAAGTAATCAGACTCAATGCCTGTCCCTCACAGAGCTCATAATTCTGATCATACCCAACCTTTCCCTAAAACTCTGGTCCGGTTGTGCTGCTTCCCAGTCAATGTCAATAGCTTCCATATAGATCATTAGCTATAATGCCAGGGACAGGTTGAGGAGGAAAAGAACTCTTTCCCACCTCTCCCCTTTCCTTCCCTCCCCTCCTCTGCCCCTAGTCCCCCCCCCAAAAGCTTTCTCTCTTTGGCTTGCCTTGGCTGGTTTACGAAAGACACCTGGCTTCAGCAGCTGACACTCAGTAAAACCACTGAATGTTCAGAAAACCTGATATTAATCAGTGGGGAATGCGGAGACAATTTTTCACAATGATTTTCAGATGATGTTCCAGGCTTGACAGAAGCTCCTTTGGCACCAGCAACAAAGCTAACCGCACGACCAAGGAGGCTGTATCCAATCTGGCAGGACAGTAAGGCCATGCAGAAATTGTGGATGAAGGAATTAGTCTGGGGAGATTTGGCTAGGTAAAGCTCAAGAAGGAAAAACATACATCAGCCTCTGAAGTCTGCGGCTTGTGGGAAGCATTTTTTAGAAAAGGGAAATTGTACTTCGTAAATATTCTAGCGAGGAACCGGGGATAGGGACTGCGTCTTTTGTAGGGGACGTGAAGTCAAGGGTCAATCAATGAATCATTCAATAGCATTTTATTTTTTAAAGCAACTACTCCCCCACTCAGGGTCACAGCTGGAGACTTTTCAGTACTTTACCAGTCTTGACTGCGGGAGGGAGAGTCAAGCAAAGGCCCATTCATTCCATTTCTAGCTTGGGCAGTGGCTAGTGAGTGGAGGGCAATCTGCTACAAGTCAAAACTCACCTGTGCTGGGCAGCAAAAGCGTGGGAGAGAGACAAAAGAGGCAGAGACTCAAGTTTATTGCACAGAAGGTGGCAATGGTAAACCACTTCCACATTTTTACCAAGAAAACTCTAGGGATCCACTACCAGAATAACTGCAGATGGAGGTGGGGCATTCTGGGTAAGATGTGTCCATTGCATCCCTGTGGATCAGAGATGACTCGACCAAGACAAGTATCTACTGTATGCAGAGAATGAATTTAGAATCTAGTCGATCATTTCTGAGCATTTAAAAAGTTGCCAACACCTACTTCAAAGCAATGGTGACTGAACCCAAGGTTTGGGACCAAAATAACATTTGGGTTCCTTATTCCATCTTTAAAACTTTCTATAAAATGCAGAACATTGCAGGTGACTTTCCACTTTAGGTAGATTTACCTGTAGTAACAGCAAGTAGGGTTAAAAAGGAGTCATGGGAAACAGGCCTAGTTAGAGATACTTGGTCCTAATGAATTTTATTTTTCATTTGGGATTTCCTTTCTAAATGAAAAATACTAAGCTGAAAATCATCAGCCATAGCTTGCCATTATTGTTTCATAATTCATTTATTTATATTAATGTCTGTCTCCCCCTTTAAACTGTAAGCTCATTGTGGGCAGGGAATGTCTTCCAACGCTGTTAAATTGTACTCTCTCAAGTGTTTAGTATAGTGCTCTGCACACAGTAGGAGCTCAAAAAATATTATTGACTCATCATATCCATCTGCTTCTTGTGACTTCAGTTGGTTAGATGGTTTTGTGGTCTCACATTTCATGAACAGTTCAGAAAATAGATGCTGTTTAGAGACTAAGCACCATTTTCAGTTCACTTATACTTGTTTAGAAACGTGTTTCCTTTTTCGCAATTGAATGGATCCCTGAAGCTGGATATTCACCAAGAAAATCTTGTCTTCCCTTTTTTGATTTTAGAATTAAATGTCCATTTAAATGGGACTTTGTTGATGTGTGACTATGACTAGCCCTATTTCTTAGAATCCTGTTTGATAGTGTGAAATATTTTAGCACAGCTTAAACACCTCGGACAGAACTAATCTTCCACACGAATATGGTTTTGAATAAATTTGCCCCTGAGCTAGACCTACCTAAAATGTAAAGGATCCTGCAATACTGTGGATTTCCTAGGAGGACTGGAAATAAATTCTTAGGACTAGTTTCTTCCTTGCCTCTTAGTGATCTTATGCAACTCATCAAGTAGTCAGACTGGGTTGTTACCTGTCTCATTCAGATCCTTCATTTTCAACATTTACAAATCACTGAGTTACTCGGAGGGAAAATGCCATAGAAAATACTACTGTTTTACAAAGGTCAAATGACCATTCGTGGATGGTTCCTCTTCCCCCTGTTTTGGCACTGGCGTTGGCCATATTTTGATTTCTACGAAGCAGCATGGCTCAGTGGAAAGAGCACGGGCTTAGGAGTGAGAGGTCATGGGTTCTATTCCCGGCTCCGCCACCTGTCAGCTGTGTGACTCTGGGCAAGTCACTTAACTTCTCAGTGCCTCAGTTACCTCTGTAAAATGGGGATTAAGACTGTGATCCTCACGTGGGATAACCTAATTACCCTGTATCTACCCCAGTGCTTAGAACAGTGCTCAGCACATAGTAAGCACTTAACAAATACCAACATTAATTTTATTATTAATTTCAATGCCACAGTTCACTAAAATGAAATTATAGAGGAAGCATCTATTACAACAGCACCATTTTTCTTTTCAACTGGAAAGAACCTCATCCCTTTGTCCCTAAGGAGGGTCATTTTTTTTTTCTTGTAGGTGACACATTCCCAAGTTAATCAAAGACCATCAACTGGATTTCTGGCAAATACTAAGCAGGTAGGCAGGGTCAGTAAATGGTGATAGAAAGAGATAAATGTCGTCTCAATTTCCTGGGTCTATTCCCATTTCAGCACTGAGTTGTCTCCTTATAACTTAGCTGTATGTTTTGGAAAAACGAGGGCAACAACACTTGCCTTGGACAATAGGTGCCCAGTGAAAAATGCTGTATTTTGTAAAACTAACTTCGTTATTCTCTAATATAAAGTCTTATCAGGAACCCATCAAATTATATGTAGTAGCAGTTCTAGTATTCATTCATTCATTCGTATTTACTGAGCGTTTACTGTGTGCAGAGCACTATACTAAGCACTTGGAAAGTACAATTCATAAATAGAGATAATCCCTGCCCACACCAGGCTTGCAATCTAGATGGGGGGGAGACAGACATCAAAACAAGTAAACAGGCATTAATATAAACAGAATTATAGATATAGACGCATCGAAACAAATAAACAGGCATCAATATCATAATAAGTAGAATTATAGATATATACATATATACTTAAGTGCTACAGGGCAGGGAGAGGAGGGGAAGAGCAAAGGGAGCAAAGTCTAGGTGACGTAGAAGGGAGGGGAAGTGAGGAAAGGGGGGGGGGAGGCTTAGTCTGGAAGTCTTCTTGGAGAAGATGAGCCTTCAGTAGGGCTTGGAAAGGGGGAATAATAATAATAATGTTGGTATTTGTTAAGCGCTTACTATTTGCAGAGCACTGTTCTAAGCGCTGGGATAATACAGGGTAATCAGGTTGTCCCACATGAGGCTCACAGTCTTAATCCCCATTTTACAGATGAGGTATCTGAGGCACAGAGAAGTTAAGTGACTTGCCCACAGTCACACAGCCGACAAGTGGCAGAGCTGGGGTTGGAACTCATGACCTCTGACTCCCAAGCCCAGACTCTTTTCACTGAGCCACACTGCTTGGCAGATTTGAGGAGGGAGAGCATTCCAGGCCAGAGGTAGGATGTGGGTCAGAGGCTGAAGGCGGGACAGGCAAGATAGGCACAGTGAGAAGGTTAGCACCAGAGGAGCAGAGTGGGCGGGCTGGGATGTAGGAGAGAAGGGAGGTGAGGTAAGAAGGAGCAAGGTGATGGGGAGTTTTGAAGCCAACAGTGAGGAGTTTTTATTTGATATGGAGGTTGACAGGCAACCACTAAAGATTTATTTACCAAGTCCTTACTGTGTGCAGAGCACTGGGAAAGAATACACAAGTGGGAATAATCATCTACAAATGTCAAGTGTAGACATAGTATAAATACTTTATCAGAAATAGTAATATTCAAGTTTTGCTAGTTCATACTGTCAAATCGCAATGGCTTCCTGTGGCATGCTTTTCTTGGAAAAATTAACTGCTCATTAATAATGAGTTATACTGAACTTTTAACTTCATCTTCCCTTTAGGTAGCACATAGGGGGAAACCTGAGGCACCAAACATTATTTTAACCAGACACCTCAAACATTTTGAGTGGAACTACACCCAAAGACTCCACAGTTCAGCCAATATCAAGATTGGAGGAATCTTGGAGGAATACAGACTTCGGTTTTGCCTCAGTAATGGCATTCCCTTCTGGGCAATTAATCCCAACTGTAAAATAAATAAAGTCAATTTCCACTTATTGATAACAGTAAATATTACACCAGAGCCAATTAAATTGCAAATGTTTAAGCAGCCAGTTCTATATTAATCAGTGAGATTCAGAGTTTCAAAAATGCAAGCTATGCAGTAGAATACGGTAAGCTGGATTCTACCTAGAGCCTACTCACTTTAGGGGACCACCCTAAGCACCACAGGAGGAAAAGCTATAAATCCATGACCACCTACACTGAACAAATAATATTTAGAGAAGCAGCGTGGCTCAGTGGAAAGACCCCGGGGTTGGGAGTCAGAGGTCGTGGGTTCTACTCCTGGCTCTGCCACTTGCCAGCTGGGTGACTTTGGGCAAGTCACTTAACTTCTCTGTGCCTCAGTTACCTCATCTGTAAAATGGGGATTAAAACTGTGAGCCCCATGTGGGACAACCTGATCACCTTGTATCCCCCAGTGCTTAGAACAGTGCTTGGCACATAGTAAGCGCTTAACAAATACCACAATTTTTTTAAAAATTTATTTACTAAGGGCCTGCAGCATGCCCGAGCACTGTATTAGGTGTTGGGGGAAAAATTACAGAGGGGAAAATTACACATAGTCTCTGGCCCTCAGGGGGTTCACAATTTCAAATTCTGAAACTGTGTGTAAAAGAGAGTTTTGGATTTTGGAATTTAGCTCAAAAGTAAAGATTTTCTGGACAGCTGTGACAAGACAAAACAGAATACTGTCTGAAAATCACAGTGTCCAGCAAATCTCAAATGGCCCTACTCCCTCAGAACAAGTGGAGTTCTGCCCTGAGACCCTACATTTTCAGGAATATTGACAGTGGGAAGCAACTCCAACAGGACCCTTGGGAAGAGGTGGAGCTGCCTTAGCCCGTGGGGGTTATGTGTGTGGAAAGACAAAAAATCCCAACGCAAGTATCATGGCCAACTCTGTCAAAGGGAATACTGTTTTACCTTGTAAAGATTTTGAACCCAAAATGGCCCCTGGCACATTCACCAATTCAAGCATACAAAAGAAAAGTACAGCACCAAAGTCCAAGTACATTTTTCAGTTTTACATTTCTCTTAAATTAATGAGCACTGAGAATTACCAGAAGCTCCGACGTTCCCAATACATCTAATGTGAGGGACTGCATTCTAGAATAATGTACTCCCAGCTCTCGATGGATTCCAGAACACTCAATGCATGTGAGAATGCCCAGATTGGTGGATAGCCAGGTAGGATCTGCCAGACAAAAGTACGTGGTTAATATTTAGGTTACATCATGTGTGAATTTTCATTCAATAGTATTTATTGAGCGCTTACTATGTGCAGAGCACTGTAGTAAGAGGTTGGAATGTATAATTCAGCAACAGATAGAGACATTCCCTGCCCACTGACGGGCTTACAGTCTAATCGGGGGAGACAGACTGACAAAAACAATAGCAATAAATAGAATCAAGGGGATGTACATCTCATTAAAACAATAGCAATAAATAGAATCAAGGTGATGTACATCTCATTAACAAAATAAATAGGGTAATGAAAATATATACAAATGAGTGGACGAGCACTATGCTGAGGGGAGGGGAAGGGAGAGGGGGAGGTGCAGAGGGAAAGGGGGGGAAAAGGGGGTTTAGCTGAGGGGAGGTGAAGGGTGGGTAGAGAGAAGCAGCGTGGCTCAGTGGAAAGAGCACGGGCTTTGGAGTCAGGGCTCATGAGTTCGAATCCCAGCTCTGCCACTTGTCGGCTGTGTGACTGTGGGCAAGTCACTTAACTTCTCTGTGCCTCAGTTCCCTCATCTGTAAAATGGGGATTAAGACTGTGAGCCCCACGTGGGACAACCTGATTCCCCTATGTCTACCCCAGTGCTTAGAACAGTGCTCGGCACATAGTAAGCGCTTAACAAATACCAACATTATTAGAGAGGCAGCAGAGGGAGCAGAGAGAAAAGGGGAAGCTCAGTCTGGGAAGGCTGAGCAAAGCTCTCAGTAGGACTTTGAAGAGGGGAAGAGAGTTAGTTTGGCGGAGGTGAGGAAGGAGGGCATTCCAGGACAGCGGAATGACATGGCCCGGGGGTCGATGGCGGGATACGCGAGAGCGGGGGACGGTGAGGAGGTGGGCGGCAGAGGAGCAGAGCGTGCGGGGTGGGCAGTAGAAAGAGAGAAGGGAGGAGAGGTAGGAGGGGACAAGGTGATAGAGAGCCTTGTAGCCTAGAGTGAGAGGGTTTTGTTTCGTGAGGAGGTTGATAGGCAACCACTGGAGGATTTTAAGAAGGGGAGTGACAACCCCAGAGCATTTCTGCAGGAAGATGAGCTGGGCAGCGGAATGAAGAATAGACTGGAGCGGGGAGAGACAGGAGGAAGGGAGATCAGAGAGAAGGCTGACACAATAATCCAGCCGGGATATTATGAGAGCCTGTAACAGTAAGATAGCCGTTTGGGTGAAGAGGAAAGGGTGGATCTTAGCGATATTATAAAGGTGAGACCGGCAGGTCTTGGTGAGGGATTGGATGTGTGGGGTGAATGAGAGAGCCGAGTCAAAGATGACATCGAGGTTGCAGGGTTGAGAGACAGGAAGGATGGTCATACCATCCACAGTGATAGGGAAGTCAGGAAGAGGACAGGGCTTGGGAGGGAAGATAAGGAGCTCAGTTTTGGACATGTTGAGTTTTAGGTGGCAGGCAGACGTCCTGGAGGCAAGAGGAGATACAAGCCTGAAGGGAAGGGGAGAGGACAGGGGCAGAGATATAGATCTGTGTGTCATCTGCATAGAGATGATAGTTGAAGCTGTGAGAGCGAATGAGTTCACCAAGGGAGTGAGTGTAGATGGAGAACAGAAGAGATCCAAGAACTCACCCTTGAGGAACCCCAAGAGTTAGAGGATGGGAGGGGGAGGAAGAGCCTGCAAAGGAGACCTAGAATGAATGGCTAGAAGAGATCCAAGAACTCACCCTTGAGGAACCCCAACAGTTAGAGGATGGGAGGGGGAGCCTGCAAAGGAGACCTAGAATGAACGGCTAGAAAGTTAAGAGGAGAACCAGGAGAGGACGGAGTCCATGAAGCCAAGGTGAGATAAGGTGTGGAGGAGAAGGGGATGATCGACAGTGTCAAAGGCAGCTGAGAGGTCAAGGAGAATTAGGATAGACTAGGAGCCATTGGATTTGGCAAGGAGGTCATGGGTGACCTTAGAGAGAGCGGTCTCGGTAGAGTGGAGGGGACGGAAGCCAGATTGGAGGGGGTTCAGGAGAGAATGGGAGTTAAGGAATTCTAGGAAGCGAGTGTAGATGACTCGTTCTCATATCCTTCATTACTAAGCACTGGGATGGATACGAGCAAACTGGATTGGAAAAGGTCCCTGTCCCACGTGAGGCTCACAGGCTCCCCATTTTACAGATGAGGTAACTGAGGCACAGAGAAGTGAAGTGACTTGCCCAAGGCCACACAGTAGACAAGTGGCAGAACCGTGATTAGAATCCATAACCTTCTGACTCTCAGGCCCATGCTCTATCCACTACACCATACTCCTTGTAGGGAAGTATCACATATATCAACTCAGCTTAGCACAGTGCTCTGCCATTGATTCCCAAAATGCCATTAATTGATTGATTCCTCTGCTTCCTGGGGCCCTAGTCTGAGATCCCAACTTAAGAAAAATTTCAGACTTCCTGGGCTAAACATGTACATTATTAAATAAAAATGTATACTGGAATTAACCACCCACAGTGCATTTTTATTTGTATGAAAAAGAAAACGTTTGTATTAACAAATTAACTTTATCTGCAGAAACACATTTTTCAATGCTGGTATTTAATGGAAGAATCTGAGTCACCTGGTGCTCCACAGTCACAACACACATCATTCCCTGTCATCCTCTGGACCTCAGATATAATCTCCTTCGTCAGTTCCTGGACAATGTTATTTTCTCCAGTGTTGTCGTCACCTTTAAATGCATTATTTAAGGCTTCTTCTTTGCTGTTCTGGAGCACAGACATCCATCTAAGAAAAATGGCAATAAAATTAGATACCAGTTCTGACAGAAATGGAATGTACAACTTCTAGGACATTTATGACCCCAGAGGTAAGGATGCAGTTGCAGGGTAACTTACATTTGACATTCTTGTTCATCTTCCGCTTGAAAGTGATATGTTCTGTCATCTGCACAACAATAAAAATTTCACACATTGGCCCTAAATACTAATCCATAAACAATTATAAACACAAATGGCTTATAATTAACCTCCCATCACTTTTATTCTCTATTGAAAATTAATGGATTTGTAGAAACCACAGATTCTTCCAGAAACATAAATGCATATCATTTCATGCATATCCCTATGTGGGACAGGGACTGTGTTCAACCTGATTATCTTATATTACTCCAGGGCTTAGAACAGTGCCTGGCACATAGTAAGTGCTTTATAAATACCATAAAAAACCCACTTTTCACTTTAGTGCACCTGAGATTTTGCCTCACAAAAAATTTAAATAATATCATATGCAAATTTCAAAGCTTAGCTATAAAAACTCCCTTTGGACAAATGAGTTATAATACAGGAGTCTAATATGCCCCTGGTTCTTTTAGATTTGGGGAGGTGACCAAGCACACTAGAGTTACAATTACAGCACCTTCTAGTGTGTATGTTCAAGAACATGATATCACTCAGCTGCATTGGTGGCTAAGACATTGTAATCTTAAATATTTCCACTACTGACGGTGTAATCCACAGTAAATTAGAATTAAGTGAAATTTCTGGTAACAGTCTAAATTAAGTGATTTCTGCTCAAAATAAATAGTTATTTGCCCATTCGCTAGGGGGAAAAATAACTAGCTATTACATTTAGTAGGTAGTAAGAAAGGTGGTTACATGTCTTTGCTTCCTCCACAGAGAAAGCTGGGCAAACCACAAAATGTTAGCAGATGTGAATATTTTGTCTGTATGAAATATGGTCCAACATTAACCGGATAGTTCAATGGCTACTGCTGAAAGTAGTCAGTCTTATGAATAACAAACCTAAACAAGGTTTCTCCAACGATGACTGGAAATTCCCTGCCCCTTTCTGATGTAACAAAAGGAATCATTTTAAAGCCTTTTTCTCACTGATGAATTCTCAGCAATTCACCTGCAAATGCTAAATCCTCAGCAATTTACCTGCCAATAATATGGGGTTAACCATATTATCAACCTTGGGATCATGACCCAATACTTGGCCACAAAATATCAAGCCCTGGTCACCAAGGAATCGATGCTGCCTGTTGCGAGCAGTGGGAGGGAGAAGCTCCTCCTTCTCCTCCCCCTTTCCTCCTTAACAGTGTCCAAATCCCACTGCTTAGGCTCTGAAAGGAGGCTTGGCCAGGGAGACAGAGTGCATGAAGGAGGGGCTTTAGGCTGTGGGCCCCTCCCCACCCTGTGCCCCACCCAGGAATTAGATGGAGCAGATTCAGGAGCACTGCCTTTACTTGAGGGTGCCAGAGACCATAGGCAGTAGGGTTCCTATGGCCCAAATGGATATGGGGAAGAGGAGGAAGGATGTGGAGCTGGAGAGGAATATACCAGTTGTGCGGAGAGAGGTGGCAAGAGAAGGGGAGAGAGAGCGAGAGAGAGACAGGCAGACAGAGACAGATAGGCAGTGGTGCATTCGGAGCTGGGCAGAGAGCACTAATGGCTACTACCTCTCTCAGTGAGAAGGAAAAGGGCTAAGAGATTAAAGGAATCTAGGTGGGAGAAGGAAGCAGAACATGGGACCAAACCAGCCACCCTAATGACTGGCTTGTCCTGATCCTACCATGGGGTGGTAGCCGTGGCGCTACTGAACTGGAAGTGCTTGGCCCCAAAGCAGTAGGAAACAGGTTTTCAGGGGAAATACGAAATTGCCCCCAGTGTTGTTGGGAACAAGAATCATCCCATAAATTAATTTCTGGACACTTGTACTTTGCACCTGAAATAAGAAGCTGTAACAGGATGTCTAATCCTCCTGGATTTGGCTTTGAGTAAACTCACCCTGATCCAGGTGGGTGAATCCATGGAGAGGTTAATGGAGGTGTGATAGATATAGGAAAGTGGGAAGGAGACAGGAGGAGGAAGAGTAAGTACTAGGAAGTGGGGAAAACAAAGACTGAGGTGTCCAGGGACTGAAACATAGCAGGGCACATGTGGCCAAAATACCAAAGATGTCTGTAGTGGGGAGGGTGCTAGGGGTATGGCTTGCTGAATAAGAATTTACCTTCCACTGTGTCAGGAGAAAAAACATATGTGAAATGCCTGAAAAATCTTAGGCTTTGCTTCTGTGACCAATTACATGTTCACACATCACCAGCAGCTGGATCCAGACAAACCACCATTGAAAATAAGAACACCACCATCCTATGGCAGTGCAGGTGTGAGTTTTCATCTAACACATTTCAAAAATGTTTTAGCTTTTTGTTTGATATTTAATCTATTAAGATTGGCAATGTCAATTACTTTGGGAAAAAATAAAGTTTATATAACGTGGCTCACAAAGCAAATGAGAAGGCTGAAATCTGCATTTGATGATGGGAGAAAAAAACAGTTTTCTCCCAAACTTGTTTAGTATGTAAATTGGATTTAAGAATGTCATCATAGCAGCATTTCTGACATCACAGTTTGGCTGCAACTTTCGGACTTCAGCGACCTCTCTGGAGGCAATCATATAGAAACTCAAAGACTTATAGCTAAAGAAATTTAAAGATGAACAGCTAGGTATGTTTTACGAATAACGACATGTTACTGAAAATAAAGCACTTATTATTTCCAATAGTGTTATTTTAATTTTGCACAATTATCATCAAACAATTTAAAGTTTCACCCTAATCATTTGGTGCCATATTTAAATAAGCAGTCACCTTGGAAAAGAGCAAAATGCAAAAAGCCCCAATATCTCAGAAACAAACCTACGTGATATAAGGTCAAAACACTTTTTCTCTTCAGGGTTTGTTTTCACTTGGCAGGTTAACAGATTGAGCTTCGCAGGAGGCCGGTTAGCCTATATAAAAGGGAAGACAGACACAAAGTAACACTTCTCATTACGAAGCTCACTGGATCACTTTTTGCTCATTAATAATTTTGAAAGATTGAACAGACGGCCCACAAAGCTCACAGGTTTCTGAATGCTCCACTCCTGAGGTCACATCTTTTAAAAGCAAAACACATCTAATGATCCAAAGTGACTCTCCTTCGAACCTGTCATAAACAGTTCAAATTTGGTAACTCACATTATCAGCAAGTCTGGTCAAGATTGTTTTCCACAATATCTCTGGTAGTGGCAAAAATACCAACCCAACACTTCTCAAAAACTGCCTCAGCACCGCAAATCTAGGTTGTGGAGAGATCGCTGGAGGAAGAAGTTAATTTTCCAGAGAAGCCTTGTCCTTGTCTCAGAACTCACCAGCTTCCATAGCTGAAGAATCTCTCACTCTCTGAGGAATGTTTCCCTTTTCCTTTTCCCCATCCACCTTACAGGCAAGGCTTGGTCTTAGAAGTTAACCATTCTAGGACCATTGTGATAGGAAATAAATCACCGGAAGCAGGGCTCTAAATGCTTTACACAAGAGAACTGCTGAGCCATTAAGTCCCAACTTCTGTTGGTCAAGTAGAAGCGTTAGTGATGGCATAAGCCTCAGTTCAGGTTTTGGCTAATTTTAAATTCTTTCCATGAAAGTAAAAAGACATTGCCAAATCCCAGCTGGAAGAGAAGGCTGAATAGCCTGTCTCAATAATTACTACCTTCAGGGGGCACAAATTGCATATGAATAATTTCATCCTCTTCCTGAATGGTTGCCAGAAAGTAGATCCATACGCCCAGAGACTAAAAAGCTCTGAAGATGTGGTTTTGAAAATGTATTCTTTCAGTGAAATTTTAACAAAACCACACCCCCAAGGTCTCCTCACACACACTATTACAGTACAAATTACCACACAACAAATTTTATGGGCTCTTCAACCTACTGCAACAATACCAAAAAGCATCAAAGTTAGTCCAAGGAGGGATAGATGGATTCACTTTGTTTACATGCAGTTATCATTTGTAGTCAAAAAAGGCACCCCGATGGTGAAACTAACCAATGAGTGAGGGTGAGACTGGAAAGGTCAATGAGGGATTCACAGCCCAGGTAATACAGTACACACAAAAAGACCGTGCCTTGTACTGTTGTCATGCTTAATGTTTGCAGGGCCTGTACTGTTTATTCTTTTGTCTCCTTGCCTCTCATTTCATAAGAGACTTTAGCTCAAAAATAACTTCTTTCTTGATAGCAATGCTCCATGCTGATAAATCTTTGGCATTTGACTCCTCTAATTTTCACCTGGGATGAAGCATTGTCTGAGGCTCTGTTTTACCATGTCCTTAAAACATGTCCTCTGCCCTCTTTGCTTTCTTTCAGTTTCCTAATTTCAGTTCTCCATACACCAGTTGTTTGGGTATCCTGCTGCTATTCATTCTCTTTCCACCTTCCCACCTTTCGTAGCTATGTTGAGGTTCAATGCTAGGACACTGAACCTCATGAAGTACTTTGACCTCTCAAAACTGCTTAGAAAATCTCTCTTTCTCTCATCTATATGCTTTTTCTCCACATCCACCTCACAAATTTTCTTGGGAATACATTTAGCAAATTCAATCAGTCATATTTACTGAGCACTTGCTGTGTGCAGAACATTGTACTAAACACTTGGGAGAGTACAACACAACATAGGTGGTAGACATGTTAGCAGATGTGTAAAGAACTTCATCTGGCACCAGCACACTTCCACTTCTATTTCCATTACTATTAGATAACCTGGGTTGAAATCCCAGCTGGGTCAATTGTCTGCTATAGGACCTTCGTCAGGTCACTTAATTTCTCTGTGCCTCAGTTCCCTCATCCGTACAATACTGCGAGCCCCATGTGGGACAGGGACTTTGTCCAGTGCAATTTTCTTGTATTCCCCCCCCCCCAAGCACTTAACATATACCAAAATTATGAATTATTATTAACAGTGCTTGGCACAAAGTAAGTGCTTAACAAATACCACAATTATTATTATTAGTCCCCATCAAAATGGAGTCAAACAAGCAGTGAATATAACCTTGGAGAACTTAAGTTCCTCTCCTTCATGGCAGGCCCTTAGAAGTATTCCCTGTGCTCTAAAAGCGGCTAGTACAACACCATCTTCTCCAAAGGCATTCCCTGATTATCAACTGATATAGAAATAAAAAAACTACGTGTGCATTGCCTGCTGCATCCTTCCATAATCATTACCGGTTACCAATTAAAGCTCCTGCATTAATGTTTGGGGTCTTCACCTCCACAAAAGTAGCATTGCCTAGATTCATTCAAGAGCTTCACACCGTGTTCTGCACACAGTAAGTACTCAATAAATACCAGTGATTGACTGATTGATTCCCATACAATAATGCTTCAACAGAGAATGCCAAGCAGTGACTAAAAATTGTTTTAATTGGGAATTAATAAACACTGTTGATGGCAATCGTGTATTTAGGACATGCCTGAGGCCTAAAAGAAGCTTAACAAGTTACACCTTTCCTTTAATATGGGAGGCTGGTGCCGTGGAAAAAGCTGGAGGAGTTGGGTTCTGCCAATGATGTGCCATGTGACCTTGGGACATATTCTCTATCGCCATGCTGGGTGACATTAATCTCTATCTCGGTATTCTCATCTATAAAATAGGGATGATACTACAAACCACACCCTATCTCATTGGGATGCTTTGAGAGTAAAAATGGGACAAGCAGAGTGAGAGCAAATTGGGAATAAAAATGCTATAGGAAATTAAAGTGGTATTATTTTCCTCTGGAATCTGCATTTGTAAGAACTGCTAGGGCATCTGGCTGCAATCATATGCTGACCTCGCAACCTGGATGACGTAATGGGGAGTGTGGCCCCAGACAAAGGTTCAAAACCTATATCTTGATCTGGGCTTGAAACCTGGCTTGAACCTAGGTTTTTTTGTTGTTGTTGTTGTTGCTGGCGACTTGCCTGCAGCACAGCCTAGTGGAAGTTTATGGGCCTGGGAGTTAGAAGACCTATGTCCTAATCTCGGCTCTCCCGCTTGCCTGCTGTGTAACTTTGGGCAAGTCACATAACTTCTCTGTATTTCAGCTTCCTCACCTGTAAAATAGGCATGACACATCTGTTCTCTCTTCCCTTAGGCTGACATTGCTGTGAGACAGGGACTCTATCTGCAACTGTACCGTATCTATCCCAGTGCTTAGTACAGTGCTTGACACATAGTAACTGCCTAAAAAATACCAATTATTATTGTTATTATTATTGATCTTTTGGTATAGGTTACTGTCACTCATTCAATAGTATTTATCGAGCACTTACAATGTGCAGAGCACTGTGCTAAACACTTGGGACAGTACTCTACAACAATAAACAGACCCATTCTTTGCCCACAGTGACTTACAGTCTGAGCGGGGGGAGACAGACACTAATATAAATAAATTACAGATATGGATATAAGTGCTGTGGGCTGGGATGGGGGGACGAACAAAGGGAGCAAGTCAGGGCAACGTAGAAAGGAATGGGGGAAGATGAAAAGGGCTTAGTCAGGGAAGACCTCTTAGAGGAGATGTGCCTTCAGTAAGGTTTTGATGGGGGGGCGGCGGAGGAGAGAAATTGTCTTTGAGGAGGGAGGGCATTCCAGGCCAGAGGCAGGACTTGTCAGCAATAAAATCTTCAGAACTGCCACTACAAGCAGGAAAAACAAAAAAAAGAAGCTGCCCTAAAAGGAGGCTTTGGAGGGTAGGTCTGCAGGCTCACATAAAATTCACCTATGAGAAGCAGTACAGCCTAGAGGAAAGAGCACAGGCCTGAGAGTCAGAGGACCTGGGTTCTAATCCGGGCTCCACCATGTGCCCCCTGTGTGACCTGGGGCAAGTCACTGAACTCCTCTGTGCCTTTGGGAGGTGATTAAATACTTGTTCTTCCTCCTCCTTAAAATGTGGGACAGGGGCTGTGTCCTACTTGATTATCTTGTATCTACCCCAAAGTTTCTTCTATTATTATTATTTTGCATTATTATTGTTACATAGCTTCTGGAGCAGGAAATTCCAAGATTTGGGGCACTGAATCCCCAACAGAGGGGTTGAGCAGGTGAGAAAAGCTTTAATAAAAAACCCTAATCTATTCAATGAAATCACAAGCAAGAAACCTATCATGTGAGAAACGTTATTCACCTTGGTAAAATTCTGAGAAACATTATTCGTGCCAGATGCCCTTTCCCTGTTTGCTCAGGACAACCCCCACCATGGGTCCAATGAAGGGAGTAAGTCTATTGAAAACCAAATGACAACTCCTCTTCTCTCAGCCCCTGTTTCCTGTGCCAACAGTTTTCCAGATCCCAAAGTCAAGAAACCTTTTATCACCTTGAGCAATTGAGGAAAACAATGAAAGATCAATCAATCAACCAAATTTATTGAGCACTTACTGTGTGCAGAGTACTATTCTAAGTGATTGGGAGAGTACAATATAACAGAGCTGGTAGACACGTTCCCTGCCTACAATGAGGCTGAATTGCAAAAGGGGAGACATTTGTATAAATAAATTATGGATAGGTACATAAGTGCTGTGTACCCACTGAGGGTGGGTTGAATAAAGAGTGAAAATTCAAGTGCAAAAAACTGCTTGCACCCCAGATGGGAAAGATGTCTTGGCCTTCAGCCAAAGCCCAAGTATTAAGCCTGTTTACCCTTCCTCTCACCTTGCTCCAAAGCAACTCTGTAAAGTAAACAGCAGGAAGCAGCAAAAGGTTTTTTTGGTCACTAGAGAAAATGAAAGTATAAAGTAGCCAAGGTCATTTTTATCCATGTATGGTAAGCAAAATGACTTTGGGCATCCTGAAGATGTAGGATAAAGTCTTTTTCTCCTTACAGAAAAAAAAGCAAAACAAATCAGCCATTCCATGGGCTAAAGACTTTCAGCTTCATTTGGAAGCTTCTCTGCAATGCCAATGCCCTCTGTGTTTCCTCCTTTTGGATGCATGTTTTCAATGGGGACTGATAAAGCTCTGGGATTTACATTTACACAAGCAAGTAGACAGTTTTCCTAATGTCCACCTCACTGGCCCTATCAATAGAGCTTTCCAAATGACCACCTCACTAGCCCTAGCAATGTGGTCACATGGTGGTCCCATGGCGGCTGGGAACTCGGACTCCTGGGGTCTAGTCCTGGGCTGGCAACAGGCCTGCTACACTTACTCACTTTGTGTCTCTGTTTTCTGAAATTTAAGGATAACACCACTGTTAGAGAAGCAGCGTGGCCCATTGGAAAGAGCCCAGGCTTGGGAGTCAGAGGTCATGGGTTCTAATCCTGGCTCTGCCACTCGACAGCTGTGTGACTTTGGGCAAGTCACTTCCCTTTTCTGTGCCTCAGTTACCTCATCTGTAAAATGGGGATTAAGACTGTGAGCTCCATGTGGAACAACCTGATCACCTTGTATCCCCCCCAACGCTTACAACAGTGCTTCGCACACAGTAAGCGCTTACTTAACAAATATCATCATTATTCTTAATACATACAGCTATTGTGCAAGCAAATGAGATAAACTGATAGAAACGCTTTGGGAACAAACATGCTTATTATTCATGATGTTAACTGTGTTGTCCAATTCCCACACAAACTGCAAAATTTTTCTGGAAGACACTTTTGCCCTAGCAAACAGTCTAGGAGAACATTAGCTTTCTGACTTTGCATGGACAAAATTCAAAGAACACACTGAAAAAGTAAGAAAAAAGACAACAATTTTCACCAACCCGGTATCTTGCAGGGGAAGTGAATGCCAGTTTTATCAGCGGGGGGAAACATGAGAGGTGAAAACACTGCATTCACATTTTAGCCTTTTTTCACTCTTCCCCATGCAATGACTATTTTAGGCTTTGTTCACTGAGGCAGAGTCAGTGCTGCCAATAAAACTGAGGGATTGTGTACACAGAGTAGGAGGGGAGGGCATCCCTGGAGAGTATCTTCCACTTATCTAAGGTTGTGAGCTGTCTAGTGTGATAGCTTTTCAGTGAGATGGATTATTCTTCTCTGAGTACTGGGATATAGGACTTGCTCATCAAATATTTAAGGAAGCCAAAAACGTCATCTTCAAAGGGCAAATGCATACAACCGTGCACACATACGTGTGGATGGATGGAATCTCCAGTCGAAAATGACGGACAAGTCTCGGCCCTGTCTCTTTTGGCAGGTTCTGAGGTACACAAGAGGAGCCGAGGCACAAGGTACATGAAGGATCTGGGGTTGCCCATTTGAGGATCAGCACTGGTCATCTGCAGCTCTGCAGCTCCCCAGAATACCTCTCCCCCAGCACGTCTCTCCTTTGCTGCAGTCAAAGGAGTGACCCTAAAGGACTCGGTAGCCGAGTAGAAGATCGGATGTCAGGAGGACCTGCCCTGGCCCAGAGCTCCCAAACGTCGGTGTTCACGGGGCAGCCCCGAGGGAAGCTTTCCGTAGGTCCTGTTAACTTTTCTTCTGGCAACTTCTGGAGTTTTCTCCAGTGTTGGGTCCTCCATATTAGATCATGATGGTCCATTCACTGAGCACACCATCACCTATTTGGCTGTGAACTACGTATGGTTGTGTGTGTGCTTAGAAGGGAGGAGATGCCTCCACTGATAGTGAAGTTTACCATGCACGTACGCCTTAAAAGGCCAATTTGGAATTCAGAGTCCAAACTCCTCACACCAAGGGTGACCTTGGTTGTACAGCCAGATGTGTTGCATGTAGCTCCTGGGGCTGCTTTCGCTTCTGACTCTTTGGCTTACAATTCTTTGGATACATGGAGCTCTACTGTGACCAGATGATGGAGTGAGGGAAGATTTACAGCTACGAAGAGCCATTTTAAAAGTTTTCATGTCCCCACTTCGACAATTGTAGGGAAAACCAAAAAAGATTAGAGGAGAAAATGAGGTACTCTGAGAGAGGTCACATTTTCTATGTTTAATTATTTTCAACATATTTTTTCAAGATCCCAAATCATTTTATGTCCACCCCAATTTACTTCAGGCCCTGGGACTGGCTCCTGTATTGTCTCCAACCTACAGCTTGTGGGCAGATTTTACACAATTAGAATTTCTAAATGGTCAACCATGGTTCAAGTGAGTCCAAGGCCCCAAGGCAAGTTATCCATTCTGCCTTGTATGCCATCACCTCAAGCCAGGCTCACTTTTCTGGCAAGCAAAGTGCCACCTTTCGGCAGATCCGAGCCACCATCGACTAACCACATCAAAGAAGTTTAAACGCTTTCCTCTGCCTAGACAGGAGGGGGCAATCTCAAGTGTTCATCTAAGCACCAGACATGAGAGGGAACCTAAATGTGGTTTTACAAATACGGTTCAGGATATCAACTCTTAAAAACAGAACCTCACACTTTTTTAGGATCATAACTTTAAATTCTACTCTATTTATACTCAGTTTCCCTCTCCCTCCCTCATATACAACTCACACTTATCAGGCCTCCATAACAGAAAATATGATGATTACTTACTGTACCATGGGATATCGTCAGAAACCCATTTTTAACGGAACATTTTCTTTTCTGCCACACTTTTCGGATTCTGTTTTAAGAACAAAAACATGGTCTCAAAATTGAGAAGTAGTCTACGCAGGCCTAAAATACAACTCTCCCACTGACCCCTTACCGACCCGTCACTTTTTTTGTAGAGACTGCCGTTCCTTTCAGTGCCATGCTCTTTATTTCCCTGAGGCTGGTGTAAACTGTACGCTGTACTCTGACGATTTTGAGAATCCTACAAAACCGCAAAGAAATCATGATTTTAATGTTAAGAATTGGCCATTCCCAAGAAAGCAAATAATAATTTTCCTTCTTTCTTTTACACCAGTCAAATGAGGGTCACAAGAAATTTAAAACATTTCTCCACTGGCAAATGAGGAGGCAGATTAAGGTCCCACGAACGCACCGTGCGATGGAACAAAGACGTTAGCTGCCTTATAGCTCAGAACAAGCAATATTAGCTCCCAAAATATTTGCCAACATGGAGGCCCCAGCCTGCAGCCCAGTCACAATTACCCCAAGACCCCTGAACGCAGCTCCATATATAGTAAGCACTGCCCAGAGAATCCCCTCCAGTTGGATATTACATCTTCCAAGGAAACCCGCAGAAAGTCTAAAATCCAGGCTAAGGAAATTTTCATTCGAGGGAGGACCCACACTCGTCATGACCCAGTTCTATAATAATAATAATGATAATTATAATAATGTTGTTAAGCGCTTACTATGTGCTGAGCACTGTTCTAAGCGCTGGGGTAGATACAGGGTAATCAGGGTAATCAGGTTGTCCCATTTGAGGCTCACAGTCTTAATCCCCATTTTACAGATGAGGTAACTGAGGCACCGAGAAGTTAAGTGACTTGCCCAAAGTCACACAGCTGACAGGTGGTGGAGTTGGCATTAGAATCCATGACCTCTGACTCCTAAGCCCGGGCTCTTTCCACTGAGCCATGCTGCTTCTCTGGTATATGTTAAGCACTTACTATGTGTCAAGCACTCTTTAAGTGCTGGGGTAGATACAAGTTAATCAGGTTGGACAGAGTTCCTGTCCCACATGGGGCTCACATTCTTAACAGAAGCATGTATGATGCAGTGGATAGAGTAAGGGCCTGAGAGTCAGAGCGTCAAGGGTTCTAATGCCAGCTCTACCACTTGTGTGCTGTGATACCTTGGGCAAGTTACCTCACTTGAGTGAGACTGTGAGCACCAGGTTGGGCAGGGACTGTGTCTAACTCAATTTGCTTGTCTTCACCCCAGCACTTAGTACAGTTCCTGGAACACAGTAAGCTCTTAACAAATACCATGATTATTATTATTATTGCCAATAATAATATTAATCCTCATTTACAGATGAGAGAATTGAGGCCCAGAGAAGTTAAGTGATTTGCCCAAGGTCACACAGCAGACATGTGGCAGAGATTGGAATTAGAACCCAAGTCCTTCTGACTCCCAGGCCCGGGCTCTATCCACTAAGCCATACTGCTTCTCTCTAAGCCACAAGAGGACATTTCCCTATCTCCTAAAGGAGATCTCTTTACTTGACTTATTTTTTAGATGACGATGATGATGCTGATGGACTCTCCCAACAGGAATGACAGATGGGCCTGGGGGTGCTGAGACTTCGGGACCCAGACCCTAGGCAGTCACCACCAGCAACCTCTCTCCACAGGAATAGGGCTCAACAGTGGATAATTCCTCATCCTGTACCACTACAAGGTCAATCACAAAAAAACTTCCCATCCATGAGATCAATATTTATTTATTTTGATGCTACTGATGCTTGTCTACTTGTTTTGTTTTGTTTTGTTGTCTGTCTCCCTCCTTCTAGACTGTGAGCCCATTGTTGGGTAGGGATCATCTCTCTCTGTTATTGAATTATTATTATTATTATTATGGTATTTGGTAAGCATTTATTACTTTCCAAGTGCTTAGTACAGTTCTCTGTACACAGTAAGTGCTCAATAAATACGACTGAAAGAATGAATAAATCTGGATATTAAGTGTTCTAGTAAATTTGAGGGGGGAAATGTATGGAAAGATCAAAAGACACAGCCCAAAAGCAAAGGAGGACCCCACCCCCAGGACTCTAGGTAGAGGGTTTCTAACCACCTGTGCAACCACCCAATCTCCAGGGGCCTTAGTTGTTGATCCATGAAATGGCATTGGTACTGTTTTCAGAATACATTTTCCTCACCATCTTGCAATTTAAACTAGAGCGAGACCAATTTTCTATGCGAGTGAGGATAAAAGTGCTGACAAGAATAATCAGAAGTGCAGCTCACCTAAATGAATCTCTGAGAAAGTCAAAGACAAAGACTGCCTGGAGAATACATTGAACGCACATGAAAAAAGCTTACTGGCTTGGTAGCTGCCCTCCCCCCACCCTTACAAAAGAAGGAATGAAATTTCCTCTGAAAACAATGTTGGGCATATCAATTAGATGTTTATTTAGCACATCAACACGATTAAATGGTAATCATCCACTCAGTGTCAGAATCTCCAAAATTAAACACTGAGGAGAAATTCACAGGGTTTTAATTTAAAGAAAAGCTTGGGTCTGCTTGGCATTATTTCAGAGAATAAAGGATGTATAACTGGTGAAAAGCTATATGTTTTTGTTTTTTACAAAAATGTAAAAGATCAATATAAGCTCACAGTTAAAAGCAACGTGTTAGATGGAAATTAAGTTGTTACTTCTAATTTGCCTGGTGTGACCTGAAAAAAATCTAAAGCCTCTCCACTTGAATAATAAAAACCAAAACTAGTTAGAAATTATGAAGCTTTCTTCCACTTTCATTTAAAAAATGAAGCAAATCAGTCTGTGGCAAAGAAATAAAACAAAACCAGACTGTCAAAGCACCAAGTTCTAGGGTAGGGAGAGACGATCTCTATACTCCAGGAAGATCAGAGTCTTTGTGATTACTTCTCTAAATATGCATGGCCCTTTGTGGAAGAGACGGACCACGGACCCCTATAAAAAAAGCTTCGGACTGGAAGGTTTTTGCTGTGGGTGAGGTGAATTGTGAGCTAACTGTGGAGTGAGTGATGATTTCTCGGAGATGGAGGGTCATTTTAGAGCAGAAGTCTTCTAAGATTCCCAGACCCATCCCCTCCTGTCATACTAGTGTCTCTCTGAATCTGAGTACACAGGCCCATGATCCTCAATCGATCAATGGTATTTACTGAGTGTTTACTGTGGGCTGTGCACTGTACTATGCACTGGGGAGAACACTACAATAGAGTTGACAGACATGTTTCCTGCCCACAAGGAGTTTACAGTCTAGAGGGGGAGGCAGGCAAGAAAATCAATTACTGATAGGGGAATGGGAAAGTACAAGGATATTTACCTAAGTGGTGGGCAGCTGGGGTGAGTATTAAAGTGCTCAAGGGGTACCCAGCCAAGAGCATATGCAGCACAGAAGGTAAGATGAATGTGAGAAATAAGCGCCTAATCAAGGATGGCCTCTTGGAGGAGGTAGGATTTTGTATGACTTTGAAGGTAGGGAAAGAGGTGGTCCTTCTGGATACAAAGAAGGAGGAAATTCCAGACCAGAGGGCGAGGGGTCAAGTGGAAGACAGATAAGATGGAGGTATGGTGAGTAGATTGGTTGGTGTTAGAGGAGCAAAGGGTGCAGGCTGGATTGTGGTAGGGGATGGACAAGGTAAGGCAGTGTGGACCGAGCGGGACCTTAACCTTTGCTTTCTTCTCTTCAGCTTGGTAGGGAGGATTTGAAAAGAGGAGACACCAGAGAAAATTGGAAAGAGTTAAAGGGGGAGAAAGAAGAGCGCTCACATGTGCAAATTACTGCTTAATTACTAAAATAAGAAGGGATTATTTTCCCCTCTGTAGAAAGGGTTGACTCTAAAGCAATGTGTGCTGCAGCATAAAAGCAGGCCACTGCCATGTGACATCTGAAATTTGCAGGAGGGAGCAGGTGGCTTACAAGTGGGGCCAGAATTGCACTCGTATGTATTTCGAGAGCCATTAAAGCACAGTATTTTGCCAAATAATACAAAATAAGTATGGAAGGCTGCAAAATGTGGCATTGACACAGAGATGGTTAAGAATCAAACTTGGTAAGAAACAAGCCACAGCTCCGGTAGCAAGCACAAAAGCACAGAAGACGACACAGTGTTCTGTGTCTGCCTCATCAGGGTAGTGGGCGAAGGGCCCCACTACTTGCACTCTGGTCCGCTTCCGGCTTATGGGAGAGCAGTGTTAAAGGGCAGGGGAAGGGGCAGGGCTGAAGACCAACTCTTGGTATTGACGCAGACTAAAAATAGTGCCCTTCAGGTTCTAGAAGGAAGCTGCATTGTTTTTCCTTTACTTTCATTAAGTTTGATGATCTACACCAAGTCATTAGTGCATTAAATTTCATCTTGTTGATTAAAAAACTTTTACATCTCTGTTCTGTTAAACAACAGGGGAAACAACTGAAACAATCAAACCCTAAATAACAATGTCTTTATTAAGTTCTTTTCCTCAATATCTTGAGTTCCTCTACATAAGCAGAGAAAAACACTACTTGTTTATCAGAAAGTCTGCCTACAATAATACATATTTTCTAGCTACTTTTTTTGTATGTCACACCATTTTCTTGGCTGATGCTAAGCCCCAAGTTATCTTTACCTATTCTTGCTCAGCTATGATACTCTCCTGCACTCTTAAGCCAAAGACCCCTAAAGGACTAACATCTAATAGCCTACCAGGGGAGGAGAACAGTGAGAACTAGGGAGAGGGAGGTAATTCATTCATGCCGAGTGTACGCAGTCATTGTGAGGGTACGAGAGAAATGAGACAGTCTCAAGAACCCTCCTCCTCTTCCTCTTCCCTTTTCTTCTCCTCTTCCCTTATTGCTAGACTTATTATTGTTATTATTATTAATCATTTTTTGAACACATTGTGTGCACAGCACTGCACTAAGCATCTGGGAGAGTACAATATAACATCATATATATTCCCTGCCCACAATGACCTCAGAGTCTACAGGGGATTTGATTCTTATATGATTCACAAAATTACCCCGCCCATATTTTCTCGTAGCAAAGGTTTTGTGAAAAAAGTGCGGAAATCATACAATTAAAAATAGTGTGTGGTTTAATCTCGTGTTAAAGTGTTGTGAGCTCACTATGAATTTGAGATGCTTTACTAAAATAACTTAGTGCAAGCCTAGTGGTAAAGAGGGCAGGCCTGAGAGTCAGTGGGCCTCGGTGATAGTCTTGGATCTGCTGTATGGCCTTGGGCACCTGCTTTGTGTCTCAGTTTCCTCGTCTGTAAAATGTTCTCCTGCTAATTTAGGCTGTGAGCCCCATTTGGAACAGTGTCTGGCCTGATTATCTTGAATCTAGTTCAATACTTAGTACCAGTGTTTGGCACATTGTATAAGCACTTAACAAATACCACAATTTTTACAATCTAGAGTAGAAGAGATGGACATTAATATAAATAAATTACAGATATGTACATAAGTGCTAAGGGGTGGGACAGGGTAAGAACAAAGGGAGCTAGTCAAGGTGACGTAGAGGGAGTAGGAGAAGAGGAAAGGGGGGCTTAGTCAGGGAAGGTCTCCTGGAGGAGATGTGCCTTCAATAAGGTTTTGGGGGGGGGGGGGGGAGTAATTGTCTATCAGATTTGAGGAAGGAGGCATTCCAGGCCAGAGGCAGGACATGGTGAGGGGTCGGCGGTGATACAGATGCCATTGAGGCACAGTGAGAGATTAGCATTGGAGGAGCAAAGTATGTGGGCTGGGCAAGATGAGGAAGGAGGGGGCAAGGTGATGAAGGGCTTTAAAGCCAATGGTGAGGAGTGTTTGTTTGATGTGGCGGTGAATGGGCAACCACTGGGATTTTCTGAGGAGTGGGGTGACATGTCCTGAACATAGAGAAGCAGCGTGGCTCAGTAGAGAAGCAGCGTGGCTCAGTGGAAAGAGCACGGGCTTGGGAGTCAGAGGTCATAAGTTCAAATCCCGGCTCTGCCACTTGTCTGATTAACTGTGAGCCTCATGTGGGACGACCTGATGACCCTGTATCTACCCCAGCGCTTAGAACAATGCTCGGCACATAGTAAGCGCTTAACAAACACCAACATTATTATTATTTTTGTAGAAAAATGATCTGGGCAGCAGACTGAAGTATGGACTAGAGTGGGGAGATGCAGGAGGCTGGGAGGTCAGCAAGGAGACTGATATAGTAACCCAGGCAGGACAAGATGAGTGACTGTATTAATGTGGTAGCAGTTTGGATGCAGAGGAATGGGCAGATTTTAGCGCTGTTGTGAAGGTGGGGCTGCCAGGATTTACTGATGGATTGAGTTTTTGGGTTGTGGGTTGAATGACCGAGAGGAGTCAAGGATAAGGCCAAGACTAGGGGTTTGTGAGACAAGAAGGTTGGTAGTGACGTCTACAAAGATGGGAAAGTCGTGGGGAGGATGGGATTCGGGTGGAAAGATGAGTTCTGTTTTGGACATGTTAAGCTTGAGCTGTCAGGAGGACATCCAAGTAGAGATGTCTTGCAGGCAAGAGGAAATGTGAGTCTGCAGAGAGAGAGAGACAGCTAAGGGCTGGAGATGTGGATTTGGATATCATCCACACAGAGGTGGTAGTTGACGCCATGGGAGCGAATGAGTTCTCCAAGAGAGTGGGTGTAGGTGGGGAAGGAAAGGGAACTGAACTGAACCGAACCCAGAACTGAATCTTGAGGGACTCCACAGTTAGGGGGTGTGAGGCAGAGGAGGAGCCCGCAAAGGAGGCTGAGAATGAATGGCCAGAGAGATAGAAGGAAAACCAGGAGAGGACAGAATCAGTGAAGCCAAGGTTGGATAATGTTTCCAGGAGAAGGGGGTGGTCCACAGTGTCAAAGGCAGCTAAGAGGACAAGGAGGATTAGAATGGATTAGATAGAAGGTCACTGGGTTTGGCAAGAAGGAGATCATTGGTGATCTTCGAGAAGGTGCTTTCTGTGGAGTGAAGGGGCCAGAAGCCAGATTGGAGGGGAGTCAAGGAGAGAATTGGAGAAGAGGAATTTGAGACAGTGGGTGACGACAACTAGCTCAAGGAGTTTGGAGAAGAATAGTAAAAGGGAGATAGGGCAATAACTGGAGGGGGCCGTGGGATCAAAGTAGGGTTTTTTTTAGGATGGGGAGACATGGGCATACCTGAAAGCAGTGTGGAAGAAGCAACTGGAGAGCAAATGGCTGAAGTTGGCTGTTAGGGAGGGGGCAAGAGTTTTGATAAAGTGCTAAGGAAACGGGGCCAGATGTACAGGCAGAGAGGGTAGATTTTGAGAGGAGGCAGGAGATCTCCTCTAGAGATACTGCTAGGAAGGATGGGAGAGTTGAAGAGGGGGCCAGAAGGGGGAGGGACTGAGGAAGGGCAGGTGTGATTTTAGGGAGCTCACACCTGATAGTGTCAATTTTCTTAATACAGTAGGTGGCCAAGTCATTAGGGGCAAGGATTGGGGAAGTCAGGGGGACAGGGAGCTCGAGAAGGGAGCTAAATATCCAGTGGAAAGAGCCTGGGCTTCGGAGTCAGAGGTCATGGGTTCGACTCCCAGCTCTGCCACTTGTCAGCTGTGTGACTGTGGGCAAGTCACTTAACTTCTCTGTGCCTCAGTTACCTCATCTGTAAAATGGGGATTAACTGTGAGCCTCATGTGGGATGACCTGACTACCCTGTATCTCCCCCAGCGCTTAGAACAGTGCTCTGCACATAGTAAGCACTTAACAAATACCAATATTATTATTATTTGCCCATCAACATCCGCACGAAACAAAAACTTCTCACTCTGGGCTTCAAGGCTCTCCAACACCTTGCCCCCTCCTACCTCACCTCCCTTCTCTCTTTCTACTACCCACCCCGCATGCTCCGCTCCTCTGCCGCTCACCTCACCGTCTCCTGTTCACACTTATCCCGCCGTCGTCCTCTGGCCATGTCCTACTGCTCTCCTGGAATGCCCTCCCTCCTCACCTCCACCAAACTAACTCTCTTCCCCACTTCAAAGCCCTACTGAGAGCTCACCTCCTCCAAGAGGCCTTCCCAGACTGAGCTTCCCCTTTTCCTCTCTGCCCCCTCCCTCCCCCTTCATCTCCCCTCAGCTAAGAACCCGTTCCCTCTGCTCCTCCCCCCTCCCTTCCCTTCCCCTGAGCACTGTGCTTATTTGTATATATTTTTATTACCCTATTTATTTTGTTAACGAGGTGTAACTCCCTTGATTTTATTCATTGTGATTATGTTGTTTTGTTTTTGTTCATCTGTCTCCCCCAATTAGACTGTAAGCCCATCACTGGGACTTTGGGCAGGGATTGTCTCTATCTGTTGCTGAAATGTATATTCCAAGTGCTTAGTACATTGCTCTGCATATAGTAAACGCTCAATAAATACTATTGAATGAATGAATGAAATGTCTGGAACAACTGGCAAATGCAATGGGCATGGTTGTCAATATAGGTGGAGAAATAATTTTGCTGGGCAGAGAAGAAGGCAGAGATAAAGCATGCCAGGATAAACTTGATGTGGACAAAGTCAGCTTGATATTTACATTGAATAAATGCAGAACACTGTGCTTGGGAGTACAACAGACTTGGTGGACACATTCCCTGTCCACAAGGAGCTTACAGTTTAGAAGGGGAGACAGACATTAAAATCAACTATGGATATGTACATAAGCACTGTGAGGCTGAGGGTTAGGTGAATATGAAATGCAAAATTATCATTACTATTATTATTATTACAGAATGAAGAAATGGGTGCCCTGCAGTCTCATGACTGTGGCAGAACTTCTGGAGGGTAGGGGGAATAATAGCAGACAGGGCACCAGGAGTTATAGTCATTTTCTTTAGACCAGCAGCAAACACGGTGGGAATTGCTGCAGGAATCCCATTTTTGTTCCTTATTAACAAGTGTTTCAGGGAAGCCAAGAAAAGCCCCAGTAAGACTATATGTGTGTGTGTGTGTGCACGTGCGCGCATTTCTGTGTGTGCAAGTGTGCTTGTGGGTGCGCATGTGTGAGAGTGTGGGCTATTGTTATTACATACATGATACAATATCACACTCCATTATATTATTCTTACTGTATCATCTTCTGTCAAATCCAACTGACGCCAATGATTTCGACAGAATTAGAAGCTAGAAAATGTCTAATTACTTGTCTTTCTCAGTTCTGCTCCTTTCCTAAACATAATGGTATCAGTTGAACAGAATGTAAGCTAAATATTGGGATGAGTAAGCACTTAGGTCCTCACCCTGACCCCCACGGCATTTATGTGCATATCTTTATACCTGGTTGCTTCCCCTAACTATAATTTATTCAGCGTCTGTGTTCCACCCTAGATTGTAAGATCCTTGAGACAAGGAATCATGTCTACTTACTTTATTGTACTCTCCCAAGCGCTTAGTACAGTGTTCTGAACACAATAAGTACCCAAGAAGTTCCACAGGTTCATTAATTGACTGACTGATGAAACAAGACAGGAAGCAGTATCCACATATTATTAATCTAGAATTCTAGAAGTCATGAAAGAATTCAGATGTTTCCATTAAGTATTATAATGCTATAGCACACTCGGATGATTAGTACAACTTAGATTCCCTTCCAGTCATTGAAAGTAATGCATGCATGAATTCCATGATAGAAAACACCTAATAAAACATATGACATAGGCCTGTTCACCAAAATAGATGTACATATTGAAAATTTTTACAGAGGCATGTTTTCAATTATTTAAGCCATCACAATATAGTTTCATGTTAAATGGGAAAAAACTTACCAATTTTTTTTCAAGTACTTTAAGTCAAGCAACTGGATTTTAATCTATTTTAAATCTGAATAGAAAATTAGTAGTTCACTCAAAATTTGGAGTAGAATTTGAATTAAAAGCACAGTTTACAAACTTTGATAATTCCCTTCTTCTTCAAGAGCGAAAATAAACTCTGCAAATGTTGTACAAAAAATTCAGTAGCTACTAACCAAATAATCAGAAAAAAATCCAGTTTCTTGATGCCCAAAAGGAAAGCATGCAAAATTCTTCAATTTATAAAAGTGCTAAACCACTTACTCTCCTAGACTTCGGTCACAAAATGTAAGTGCATTTTGGGGGAAAAAAAACAATAATATTCAGTTACAGAACAGGAACTTAAAATACAAATACTGAATAAATCATAAAGGATTTCAGGAAAATTTTGAGAAGAACATTTTGAAGAGGCAACTGGTGTGTTCCCTGGAAGGAGCTTTCAAATTTGGAGCTGATGCATGAGTCACCTCTAAGCTCTGCAAGGCATCTATCATGTCCCAGGTTTTATTAACATTGACCCAAACTGACCTGAACTTAAACAGGTTTCATTGCTAATGGTCATAAGTAAAATAAAAGGAACATGCTGACTCACAAATAATATGACTAAAAATGGTTTTAGCCTAACAGTCTCCAATGACTGAAGCACTTCTATCCCAAACCATTCTCACATCGCTAAAGCAAAGCATTACCCCTATTTTGCCAATCATAATTGCCTTTCACTGCCCAAAGGAGAGCAAAAACTGATCACCTACTTGAATGCAGACCTGGTTAAATTATGTCCAGAGGAGGCTTTACCACAATTAAGCCGTTAACTCAGAGCACTGAAGTGTCCACCTCGCATGGCTAAATGAGGATGATCCTGGAAAGACAAGCAACACCCAACATCCTCCAACGCTCACCTCTTTTTGCTCGACTTGGAGAGCAGATTTTAAAATATCTCTTAGTTGTGTAAGCTGCTTTCTTTCTTCATCCTGGGTCTGCTTGATCTGCAGCACACAGAAAATACAAAACCAGGATTGAAAATGTAGCTTGTCAAAAGAATCACTCTTGCTAGTTAGGGAGAACTACTTTTTTTTGTTGTTGTTGTTGGTATTTGTTAAGCGCTTACTATGTGCCGAGCACTGTTCTAAGCGCTGGGGTAGACACAGGGGAATCAAGTTGTTCCACGTGGGGCTCACAGTCTTAATCCCCATTTTACAGATGAGGGAACTGAGGCACTGAGAAGTTAAGTGACTTGCCCAAAGTCACACAGCTGGCAAGTGGCAGAGCCAGGGTTTGAACCCATGACCTCTGACTCCAAAGCCTGTGCTCTTTCCAGTGAGCCACGCTACTACTTGCTTCTTAACTGGGTTAAGCCCCTCCTCAGGCAGAACGAATGAAAAATATGTCTGAAGGCCTAATAAGCCATTAGAAAAGAATCCGCTGTAACCCAGAAGTATAAAAACTAAAGAAACTCAGCTGATATATTTTCATCCTACACATATCTTTATGAAAAATCTACCCCGGGGGCTACTTCTTACTGTGTGAAGATCGGTTGAAAGGGTTTCAATGGAAGGCTTGAGGCTTTCAACGGCTTTCAGTCCATCCTGGAAGAAACTTGAAAAATGGGAGGGAAAAATACAAAAAAATTACGATTCTTAAAAAACATCATCCAACTAGAATCCTTCTTAAAAACGATTACTGGCCCATGCCTGTGACTTTCTTCAGGACAGGCATCGAACCTGCCAATTCTACTGTATTGTAATCTTCTAAGCACTTTGTACAGTGTTCTGTACACAATATGGGCTTCGTAAATACCATTGATTGATTCATTTTTGGCGGAGGGAGTAATAGGAAAGTCCTTGAAATAAATGCTGGAGATTTGAATTTGTGAAGATTCTGGAGGGGAGGACACTGTGGAATTCATTTTTTTCAAGTAAATTAAATGTAAAATGGAATAACTACAGTAAGTGAAGAAACCCAAATAAACTGCACCATGCCTGAATTGCCCCTTCAAAGAATGGTTTTTCTCCCCCATACAAAGGAAATCTGTGAAGTCCTTTGAGAAATATGAATCTAGAACAAATGTGGCACTGGGGAATCTTGGGAATTTTCAGGGAACTGAGAGACAGAGGCTACTTCTAAGGGGAAAAAGGAGATGTACTGATGGACAGGGATGAGAGATAGATAGAACAAGTAGAGACATGAGACCTAGAATAGAAAAGAACAAAATTAAGGAGTAACTGGGCTGGGCAAGAAGGACAAAACATTTGGAAATTTAACAAAACAAAAACATAACCAACCACTGGCCAAAGGACATGGGGAAGCTTAATGGAAAAGCCATTCAATATTAAGCCAAGTATACGAAGGAATATATAATACAAAGAGTCGAGGAATCCAAACACCATAAGAATCACTACAAATAGCCAACTGCAAATAGCTATGCTCCAGGCAACTACCAATGTCTGGAAATTTTGGGGGGACCAATAGGGAATGTCAGCAGAGTAACACCAGGAAAATGAAACTCAATGTCATTTCTAAAGCATTCTGTTCACTTGAGTTTTGAAGGGAGCCATCTAAGGAATCTTGATTGAGACTTCAGAGAGTTCCTTCCCATGACATTACGTCACACAAGTTCATTGCTAGGAGATGCATAACTCCCACGCCTAATTTGAGGGATGGCCATTATTTCCACAGGCCAGATGCCACTAACAGGTGGCCACGGGAGGAAATATGCAGATTGTGTTTGCAAAACAAAGCAGTACAGGATTACACAATGGTCCCCAGGAAGACAGAGAAAAAAGAACTACAGGATGCAGAATATGAACAATCATCAACTAGTCATTAGGAGCCGCATAAAGCAGGCTAAAACACTCACAAGGAGGAAAGCAATGCCAGAGCTGCAGAAATGAGAGCAGTGTGCCTGGGCCCAAGTGTTGGGTTCGAGGTGTTAAGGTTGCAAATTCACTGCACCACAGACTGTTTCTACCCCGGACTTCCAAACCAGATCATTTTTCTACAAAAACATTCAGGACACTCCTGAATGTTTTTTGAGAGATTTTGCTCCTCAAAAAACTCCAGTGGTTGCCCATCCACCTCCATATCGAAAAAACCCTCCTCACCTTTGGCTTTAAAGTACTCCACCACCTTGCCCCCTCCTACCCCACCTCACTCTTCTATAACCCAGCCTGTACACTTTGCTCCTCTAGGGCTAACCTTCTCACTGTACCTCAATCTCACCTGCCTCACTGACAGCCCCTGACCCACATCCTGCCTCTGGCCTGAAACACCCTCTCTCCTCAAATATGACAGTTACTCCCCCTATCTCTATTCAAAGCCTTATTGACAGCACATCTCCTCCAAGAGGCCTTCCCAGACTAGACCTCCCCCTTCCCCCTCCCCCACCTGCCCAGGCACCATCCCTTCCCCCCACTTCCTTCTGCCCGTTGCCCTGACTTGCTCATTTTGTTGTTCTCCACATCTAGCCCCACAGCACTGGGATTCAGAGACATACAGGGCCAGGGCCACAGTCCCATAGGAACAGTAACTGGAGGAAACAGGTAGGGAGGAGGAGAGTAGCCTGTTCTCAGCTGAGGCTGAGGCTGGAGCTGGATCAATTATTCATTCATTCATTCAATAGTATTTATTGAGCGCTTACTATGTGCAGAGCACTGTACTAAGCGCTTGGGATGAACAAGTCGGCAACAGATAGAGACAGTCCCTGCCATTTGACGGGCTTACAGTCTAATCGGGGGAGATGGACAGACAAGAACAATGGCAATAAACAGAGTCAAGGGGAAGAACATCTCGTAAAAACAATGGCAACTAAATAGAATCAAGGCGATGTACAATTCATTAACAAAATAAATAGGGTAACGAAAATATATACAGTTGAGCAGACGAGTACAGTGCTGTGGGGATGGGAAGGGAGAGGTGGAGGAGCAGAGGGAAAAGGGGAAAATGAGGCTTTAGCTGCGGAGAGGTAAAGGGGGGATGGCAGAGGGAGTAGAGGGAGAAGAGGAGCTCAGTCTGGGAACGCCTCTTGGAGGAGGTGAGTTTTAAGTAGGGTTTTGAAGAGGGAAAGAGAATCAGTTTGGTGGAGGTGAGGAGGGAGGGCGTTCCAGGACCGTGGGAGGACGTGACCCAGGGGTCGACGGCGGGATAGGCGAGACCGAGGGACGGTGAGGAGGTGGGCGGCGGAGGAGCGGAGCGTGCGGGGTGGGCGGTAGAAAGAGAGAAGGGAGGAGAGGTAGGAAGGGGCAAGGTGATGGAGAGCCTCGAAGCCTAGAGTGAGGAGTTTTTGTTTGGAGCGGAGGTTGATAGGCAACCACTGGAGTTGTTTAAGAAGGGGAGTGACATGCCCAGATCGTTTCTGCAGGAAGATGAGCCGGGCAGCGGAGTGAAGAATAGACTGGAGCGAGGCGAGAGAGGAGGAAGGGAGGTCAGAGAGAAGGCTGACACAGTAGTCTAGCCGGGATATAACGAGAGCCCGTAATAGTAAGGTAGCCGTTTGGGTGGAGAGGAAAGGGCGGATCTTGGCGATATTGTAGAGGTGAAACCAGCAGGTCTCGGTAACGGATAGGATGTGTGGGGTGAACGAGAGAGACGAGTCAAGGATGACACCGAGATTGCGGGCCCGAGAGACGGGAAGGATGGTCGTGCCATCCACGGTGATAGAGAAGTCTGGGAGAGGACCGGGTTTGGGAGGGAAGATGAGGAGCTCAGTCTTGCTCATGTTGAGTTTTAGGTGGCGGGCCGACATCCAGGTGGAGACGTCCCGGAGGCAGGAGGAGATGCGAGCCTGAAGGGAGGGGGAGAGGACAGGGGCGGAGATGTAGATCTGCGTGTCATCTGCGTAGAGATGGTAGTCAAAGCCGTGAGAGCGAATGAGTTCACCGAGGGAGTGAGTGTAAATGGAGAACAGAAGAGGGCCAAGAACTGACCCTTGAGGAACTCCAACAGTTAAAGGATGGGAGGGGGAGGAGGCTCCAGCGTAGGAGACCGAGAATGACCGGCCAGAGAGGTAAGAGGATAACCAGGAGAGGACAGAGTCCGTGAAGCCAAGGTGAGATAAGGTATGGAGGAGGAGGGGATGGTCGACAGTGTCAAAGGCAGCAGAGAGGTCAAGGAGGATTAGAATGGAGTAGGAGCCATTGGATTTGGCAAGAAGGAGGTCATGGGTGACCTTAGAGAGAGCAGTCTCGGTAGAGTGGAGGGGACGGAAGCCAGATTGGAGGGGGTCTAGGAGAGAATGGGAGTTAAGGAATTCTAAGCATCGATTGTAGACGACTCGTTCTAGGATTTTGGAAAGGAAGGGTAGTAGGGAGATAGGGCAATAACTGGAGGGGGAAGTGGGGTCAAGAGCGGGTTTTTTTAGGATGGGGGAGACGTGGGCATGTTTGAAGGCAGAGGGGAAGGAGCCCTTGGAGATTGAGTGGTTAAAAATTAACCAATCAAGAGCTGGGAAGTCAGGAATGGGATAAATTTAGGGTTTCACAGCTCCAGCTCCTTGCTGGCTCCATCAAGGGGTGGGCTTTCCACCTTACCCATAAGCAGTAGGGGGAAATCACAAATGACTTTGCCCTCACAGTTCAATTCCAATGCTCCACCCCTCCCCCAGGAAGCTCTGTTCAAATAGTCCAGAATCCAGTGGTGATTGTCTTACTTTCCAGGTCATGTAAGTTAGCTCTACTAAGTAGCACTTTGGCTAGCAATCAAACAGTGGTATTTATTAAGCCCTTACTGTCTGCAGAGCAGTTGGGAAAATACAGTGAGTTGGCAGACACAATCCTGATCACAAGGAACTTACAGTCTAGAGGGGGACACTCTTATTAAAATAAATTACAGACAAGGGAAATGGATCAAAAGCACACAAGTGCTGTGGGATAGGGGTGAATATCAAATGCTAAAGAGGTAAAGATCCAAGGGCATAGGAGACACAGGAGGGAGGGGTGTAGGGGGAATGAGGGCTTAGTTGGAGGAGATGAAATTTTAGGAGGGCTCTACAGGTGGAGAGAATGGTGGTCTGTCAGATATGAAAGGGGAAGGAATTTCATACCAGAAGGAAGTTGTGAACACAAGGGTAACTTGACCCTCTCATTCCGTGAGGAGAAGAGTTTATGAGGGAAGCAGCATGGCCTAGTGAAGAAAGCATGGGCCTGGGAGTCCAAAGAGCCTGGGTTCTAGTCCCAGCACTACCACTTGTCTGCTGTGTGACCTTGGGCAACTAACTTAACTTTTCTGTGCCTCAGTTACCTCACCTGGGACATAATAATTATTATTATGGTATTTGTTAAGCCCTTACTATGTGCAAGGCTCTGTGCTATGCACTGAGGCACTGTACTAACCACTGATGGACTGTATAAAACCTGATTAGCTTGTATCTACCCCAGTACTTTGGTCAGTGCTGGGCACACAATAAGTGCATAACAAATGCCCTTAAAGAAAAAGAAAAATCCTCCCAGTGGGTACCTAACTCCCCTGAGGCAATTGACTTAACTCTCCACTAAATCTGATTCGTAAAGAGTGTCAAGCCCTTAATCAGTGAGCATCCTCCTCTATCAATCACATTTATCGAACCCTTATGGGCGCAGACCACTGCACTAAACTCTCCTCCCTCACGTCAGTTCTGAGATGATTAAGGGTAGGGATTCATTCATTCATTCAATTGTATTTATTGACTGCTTACTGTGTGCAAAGTACTGTACTAAGCGTTTAGGAGAGTACAATATAACAACAGACACATTTCTGCCCATAGTGAGCTCACAGTCTAGAGGGTCAGACAGACATTTATAATATAATTTCATTCATTCATTCATTCAATAGTATTTATTGAGCGCTTACTATGTGCACAGCACTGTACTAAGCGCTTGGAATGAACAAGTTGGCAACAGATAGAGACAGTCCCTGCCGTTTGACAGGCTTACGGTCTAATCGGGGGAGACAGACAGACAAGAACAGTGGCAATAAATAGAGTCAAGGGGAAGAACATCTCGTAAAAAAAATGGCAACTAAATAGAATCAAGGCGAGGTACATTTCATTAACAAAATAAATAGGGTAATGAAAATATATACAGTTGAGCAGACAAGTACAGTGCTGAGGGGATGGGAAGGGAGAGGGGGAGGAGGAGAGGGAAGGGGGGGGGGAAGAGGGTTAAGCTGCGGAGAGGTGAAGGGGGGGGAGTAGAGGGAGAAGGGGAGCTCGGTCTGGAAAGGCCTCTTGGAGGAGGTGAGTTTTAAGTAGGGTTTTGAAGAGGGGAAGAGAATCAGTTTGGCGGAGGTGAGGAGGGAGGGCGTTCCGGGACCGTGGGAGGACGTGGCCCGGGGGTCGACGGCGGGATAGGCGAGACCGAAGGACGGTGAGGAGGTGGGCGGCAGAGGAGCGGAGCGTGCGGGGTGGGTGGTAGAAAGAGAAGGGAGGAGAGGTAGGAAGGGGCAAGGTGATGGAGAGCTTTGAAGCCTAGAGTGAGGAGTTTTTGTCTGGAGCGGAGGTCGATAGGCAACCACTGGAGGTGTTTAAGAAGGGGAGTGACATGCCCAGATCGTTTCTGCAGGAAGATGAGCCGGGCAGCAGAGTGAAGAATAGACTGGAGCGGGGCGAGAGAGGAGGAAGGGAGATCAGAGAGAAGGCCGACACAGTAGTCTAGCCAGGATATAACAAGAGCCTGTAGCAGTAAGGTAGCCATTTGGGTGGAGAGGAAAGGGCGGATCCTGGTGATATTGTAAAGGTGAAACCGGCAGGTCTTGGTAACGGATAGGATGTGTTGGGTGAATGAGAGAGACGAGTCAAGGATGACACCGAGATTGGGGGCCCGAGAGACGGGAAGGATGGTCGTACCATCCACGGTGATAGGGAAGTCTGGGAGAGGACCGGGCTTGGGAGGGAAGATGAGGAGCTCAGTCTTGCTCATGTTGAGTTTTAGGTGGCGGGCCGACATCCAGGTGGAGACATCCCGGAGGCAGGAGGAGATGCGAGCCTGAAGGGAGGGGGAGAGGACAGGGGCAGAGATGTAGATCTGCGTGTCATCTGCGTAGAGATGGTAGTCAAAGCCGTGAGAGCGAATGAGTTCACCAAGGGAGTGAGTGTAAATGGAGAACAGAAGAGGGCCAAGAACTGACCCTTGAGGAACTACAACAGTTAAAGGATGGGAGGGGGAGGAGGTGCCTGCAAAGGAGACCGAGAATAAATACATACATAAATAAATAAATTATAGATCTGTACAGATATATACATATGTGTCGTGGGGATGGGAGAGAGGATGAATGAAGGAGCAAGAAAGAGTGGCACAGAAGGGAGTGGGAGAAGGGATAATGCCTACCTACTCCACTGTACCAGCCCAAGTCCTTAGAACAGTGCTTGCACATTGGAAGCACTCAAATACCACACCGCACACAGTAAGCAGTAAAACATAATAAATAACATTGATTGATATTTGATGGGTTATCTCTAAATATAAGGAAACATCAAAGAAAGCATCCATCAAAGTTCTTCTATCACCACTGTTATGGAAGGAATACGGACTAGTCAGACTATTGATCTGACCCATTAATATTTCCTTTGTTTTTACAAAATGAAGCAAAATCTAAAATAATGCAACATCAATCAATCAATGGTATTTATTGAGCACTTACTATAATAATAATGATAGCAATGGTATTTGTTAAGTTCTTACTATATGCCAAGCACTATTCTAAGCATTGGAGTAAATACAAGGTTATCAGGTTGTCCCACGTGAGGCTCACGGTCCTAATCCCCATTTTACAGATGAGGTAACTGAGGCACAGAGAAGTTAAGTGACTTGCCCAAAGTCACACAGCTATGTGGCAAAGCCAGGACTAGAACCCACAACCTCTGGCTCCCAGGCCTGTGTTCTTTACACTAAACCACACTGCTTCTTATGTGCAGACCACTGTTCTAAGTCCTTGGGAGAGTACAATACAAGAGAAATTAGCAGACACATTCCCTGACCATTATGAGCTTAGTACTGTGAATAGCGGTAGGCAAAAACCATAGCAAAAAATTTTTCTTTGCGCAATGTATGAAAGGGACTATTTATCGGGCAATATTTTCAGCCACACCTATATCTATGAACCTATATAGCTGCACTTTCATTAGCCTCATTCTTATAAAAGGATGGATACGGACAAATCAAGAAATTGAGTCTGTCTGAAACTCCTCTCAATTTGACATCTTAGTATATTTCCTTGAAGCGGGGACTTATGTTGCTCAGGGTTGGAGCTCTCTGCTGTCTTAAATGCCTGTCGCCCTCTCTCAAACTTAAGCCTGCAGAGGCTGGGCTGGGAAGCACAAGGTCCCTAAAATCTGAATCTAATTAGACTCAGATCTGCTTCCACTGCCTCCATAACATGATTTTGGTATTTTGGACCAGGGGTGGGGCCATGATGGTCAATTTGAGTGTCCCTAGGCCCTAAATTAATTAGGGGCTCACCTCCAAGGTCAATCAATCAGTCATTCATATCCATTCATTCAATAGCATTTATTGAGCAATTATCTATTGAGTGCTTACTGTATGCAGAGCCCTGTACTAGTCACATTCCCTGACAGAAACATTCCCCACACTGAGCTTACAGTCTAGAGAGGAAGACAGAAGGAAATAGACATTAAAATAAATTACGGATATATAATTACGGTATTTGTTAAGTGTTTACTACATGCCAGGCATTGTTCTAAGCTCTGGGATAGATACAAGATAATCAGGTTGGACACAGTCCCTGTCCTACACCTGCTCCCTGTCACACTCTTTAACCCCATTTTACAGATGAGGGAACTGAGGCACAAAGAAATTAAGTGACTTGACCAAGGTCACACAACAGTCAAGTGATGGAGCCAGGACTAGAACCCATGACCTTCTGACTCCCAGGCCCATGCTCTATTTACGAGGCCATGCTGCTTCCCATATATGTACTTAAGAGCTGGTGGGGGGGGGGGGAGGGCGGCTGGGGGGTGAATAAAAGGTACAAATTCATTCATTCAATAGTACTACAAATATCAGCTCTCCTCAGAATCAACCACGTTCCCAGTGAATTCCTTGAAGAATGAAGCACAAATGACTTCCTTTTCCCTCTGGTTCTTTATTCAGGACCGTCGCTAGATGATGTTGCAAAGCCCCTCTGGCCCCCTTCTGGGTCGCCACACCGATCACCAGCACGGGAAGCCTGCCTCCAGCACTCACAGGGTTTGCGGCTACGTGACTGTTGGGGGTGTTTTTTGCTATAATTCCCAGCAGTCCATGGAGCAATAGTACGTTCTTGAAACCACCACACAGTGCAGTAGCATTTCCCACAAAGTAGGTCTGAAGTGGCTAAAGGTTCTGCCCTGACTCTGACCAGAAAGTACCACTGGTTTTTACAGAGTTCCTCTCAAACCCTTGTTTGGGGCTCTAAATCAAACAGCCCCTCTTCCTAACCTGCCTGAACAGAACCTAGTTTTAGAATACAGGAGAATTCAAAAGACTCAATGAAAATTAAAAGCTTAAAAGCAGACTTCAGACTTTCTTTCTCTTCCATGTAATACCTCCTGTGCTGTTGATTTAGTGGGCAGGCAATGCATGAAAGCACTTTCTTGATCTAATATAAAGGATCAAATTGATTTTATTTTAATGGGCAGCAAGGACCTACACATGCATGTATGCAAAAATAAAAAGAATCCAGGAAAGGTCCTGAAGTGCAATATGCAGCTGAACTAAGGACAATGGAAAACTATTGATAAGGACTCCCTTCCACCATCTTTAAAGAAAACAACACTTACTTGCACTGTGCATGGAAATACTTGATCAGATTCTGAAGTAGATCAACTCCTTTTTTTATCTTGATTTCATTGACCTTCAACAGATACTGGGGGAAAAAAAGGGAAATATACATATTAGTAAAGTCACCAGTGGTAGAAATCAACTTCCACCCTATGCACAAAACCCCATTTCTCTCACTAAGAACAGTGCTCAGCACTTAGAACAGTGCTTTGCACATAGTAAGTGCTTAACAAATACCATTATTATTATTATTCTTTCAAAGCCAGTGTTCTCTTATATTTTCCTATGCAGACCACTTTGGTGGGGAGGGAGGGAGCATTATGGTAAGCAGAGAAGCAGCATGGTGTAGTGGATAGATAGATCACGGGCCTGAGAGTCAGCAGGTCATGGCTTCTAATGCCGGCACTGGCACTTGTCTGCTGTATGGCCTTGGGCAAGTCACTTCACTTCCCTGTGGCTCAGTTACATCATCTGTAAAATGGGGCTCACACGTGGGACAGGGACTGTGTCCTACCTGATTCCCTTGTATCTACCCCAGCACTTAGAACAGTGCTGGGCACACAGTAAGTGCTCTACAGATACAATTATTACTATTAATGATAATAATTAACAAGATCCCCTTCTTTGACAAGGGGAACATATCTACTTTGCAGGGTCACTGATGGGAAAATGTGGATTTTCTCACTCCTGGCAGCAAAAGAACCAGGAAGGAAAATCTACTTGGAGAGCAGGACTAAGATCTTTCTCCCATTAACCTGGAAATGCCAGGAGGTACCACGGTGATAAGCGAACAGGAAACCCTTTGATGAGTGAGGCCTTTCAGAAAAGACACTATATACTGAGTTTTTATAGCACAAATCCACAAAGGGGGAAGTAGAAAATTGGTGATAAAATTCAAAAACCACAAAGACACTCATACTAATATATATGGTGTCCTCTTGTCTCCGCAAAGGAGTTCCAAGAAGGCAGGCATCAACGTCTCTGAATGGCACCTCATTTATGGTGAGCACAATTAATCGGTGAAGGAGACAGTGGAACTGGAATAACTTCCAGAGCTTGTAAATGGAATCCTCTGCCAAGTGCTGCAGGGACAGTGATATTATTAATTTCTTTTCCCCTCGGATAGAGGCCAGGCTTTAGGTCGGGGTAGGGATTCAGCAATCCATGGCTCACGAGCCATATCTGGCTCTTCTTGGAACCAACGTAGCTCTGAAGCCCCAGTCCCGGTTCCAGGGGAGAACCACCAGCCCAAGATGACAGCAGGCTGTTGCTGCAAAGGCTGCTGGGCCCTCCCTTCTCCCTGGAAAGTCCCTACCACTTGCTTGCTAGATAGAGGCTGGAGCCCGGCCCCTCCCTTGCCCCTCCCTACTCCCTACTACTTCTTCCCACCTTAACCCTCCCCTGCCACTCCACTCCCGGTCCCTACTCATGATCCACAATCTGTGGTCTCTCCACAGGGAAACGAGACGACACTCGGGGGATAGGTGGGGGGGATGCCGTATCCCTTCAAACCTCCTGCCGGCTGGAGTGGGGGTGGGGGCATCTCAAACAGCATTAAGAGGGGCTGACTGTCCCATCGCTAGAGGCAATGTTGTCAATGCCATCTGTCAATGGACATGTGACTTCACATTAAAAAAATATAAGCAAAGCTTACGGAAAGGAATACATCCAACGGTGGACTTATTCAGTGATGAACTATCAAGTGTATTGCATGGAAAAGGCCGTAACAGCTGTTACTGTGAAGGTGCTGTGGCTTCAGAATGACAGGGATTTAATCACATTGTGTTGTGCACTGCGTGATGTCATTTTGTATGACTCTTTTGCACAGAAAGGTTGCCGAGCCCCAGTCTAGTTGGATGAATGTAAGGAAAGCAGATTCCGAGACCTTTCCCTCCCATAGCTCTTTTCATCTCCCTACACCTCTGAGCCCGCTCTTATTCTTTCAGTCTGCTCAAAAAACTACACACTGCAAGTCCTGGCCTCCTCATCTGGCAAGAGTGTGAGACTATGAACCTAGGGAAGCAGAGTTGACCCATGGAATCCCTACAAACTTGGTTCGCGGTTGTGCCTATTGGTGGTGGGCTGGATGTTGCCACGGTGATGGCCATGGGCTCTGTGCTTGTTGTGGGCAGGGACTGTAACTCTTTACAGCTGCATTGTACTTTTCCAAGCCCTTAGTACATTGCTCTGCACACAGTAAGCAATTAACAAATATGACTGATTGATTGGGCTGTGGTCCCCGGCCCCTGTCTCTGTTGCCCTGCAACCACAGCCCCACTTCTTCAGTGGCTGGTTGGCCACCTCCTCCTCTTCTCTGGAAAGTTTAGATGGCCTTCAGTTATTAAATGAGGCTTCATTTTTGGGAGGTGGTGATATTCATTCATTCATTCAATCATGTTTATTGAGCACTTACGTGTGCAGAGCCCTGTTCTAAGCCCTAGGAAAGTATAATTCAGAAATAATGAGACAATCCCTGCCCATACTGGGCTTACAGTCTAGAAGGGGGGAGACAGACATCAAAACAAGTAAACAGGCATAAATACAAATAAATAGAATAATAGATGCATACACACCAAAACAAGTAAACAGGCATAAAGAGAAATAAAAAGAATTATAGATATGTACATATATACACAAGTGCTGTGGGGCGGGAGAGGGAGGGTAGAGCAAAGGGAGCGAGTCAGGGTGACACGGAGGGGAGAGGGAGCTGAGGAAAAAGGGGGGCTTAATCTGGTAAAGCCTCTTAGAGGAGGCCAGCTTCACTAAGGCTTTGAAGGGGGAAGTACGATTGTTTGGCGGATTTGAGGAGTGAGGACATTCCAGGACAGAGGTAGGACGTTGACTGGGGTGGACTTCAGGACAGTCAAGAACAAAGCAAGGTGATGGAGAGTTTTGAAGCTGATATTGAGGAGTTTTTGTTCGATATGGAGGTTGATAGGGAAACACTGGAGATTTTTGAGGAGAGGAGTGACATGCCCAGAACAGTTCTGTAGAAAGATAATCTGGGCAGCAGAGTGAAGTATGGACTGAAATGGGGAGAGACAGGAGGTTGGGAGATCAGAAATGAAGCTGATGTGGTAATCCAGCTTGTACAATCCAGACTGTACTAATGTGGTAGCGTTTTGTACGGAGAGGAAAGGGCGGATCTTGGCGATGTGGTGAAGGTGAGATCGGCAGGCTTTGGTGACGGATTGGATATGTGGGGTAAATGAGCGGAGTCAAGAATGACCCCAAGGTTGCAGGTTTGTGAGATGCTTTCCCTTCAATCGTGGGGCACCGTGAGCCTCATGTCCAACAGAGACTGTGTCCAACCTCACTAACTTCTACCTTCCCACACATAGTAAGCACTTTACAAATACCACAATTATTACAATTAATAAATTCCCTAGGAATACCCAAGGGATGACTATATTCAGATTAGAGTGAAGCAAAGCTATTTGCTTGAAGTTTCATACTTCACTCTTGAAAAAATTTTTAAAAATCTGCTTCATACATATACATATGTTCATATATATTATATACATAGTATATATATTTATATGATGTATATGCACACACACACACTATTCAGCTTGATTCTCCCCTATCCTGATCAGCGCCTTAACCCACTTAAACTGACCCTGGTGGGGAGAGGAGGGCAGGAGAAGGGAGGAAATGAGCATAAGCATCTCTGCAGCCCGGAACAGAGAGATGGTATGAAGTGTCTCCACACTGGCCATGAATTCCAGATACGTAATTCAAAGTAACCCTGGGACAGGCCACAGAATGAGTGAGGAGGGAAAGGTGCAGTGAGGGCATGTTCCACTAGGTTCCAGAGTGTGGGACCACAGGCTTCTGTTCCCAGCCAGCAGCACAGCAACATGGGGCAAGTACTCAGGAAAGCGGGAAGGGGGCCTAGGAAGGAGGGGAAAAGGTTCCCTTGAAGGGTAAAATTCAATTAATAGCTCAATTTTCAGGCCTTGAAGAAAAATGTTGGAAGTAAAAGAGACAGACAGCTTAAAAATCAATCAGGAAAAGGGCAATTTAAACTGAATATGCCTGGACTCTCTCTCAGTCATTAGTAAATGAGATTGTGCCAAGTCTGAAGAGTTTATTGGAAAACTCCATTGAGGAATGTAACCTTGGTGTTTGTCTCCCCATTTTCAAACAGTTCAAAACAGAACAATATTGGAGATTTAAAAGTAGGTCAAGATGAAATCTCAACGCAAAAATGTAATTATAACTGAAGAATTCCACGCTCCATTAATTTTGAGATATTGAATGCTCAGTGACCTTGAGTTATAGAACAGCAGCCTATAGCCACTGTCAAAACAATACATTACTACAGCACTTAATTGCTGTGAAAGAGGGAACTAAGCTATGTAGGCACTGACTCCGTGGAGGAGAAAGGGGCAATTTGCGTAGCCCCAAAGGGGGCATTTGTCCCCTTCTCCCCCACGGAATCAGTGGCTACGCATCACCGGGGCAAAGCCATTAGCTTCATCCTGGCAGCTTTCTGGGAAGGACGAGGAGCCAGAAAAGGGCCAGAGATAGAGATGGAGCCATGGTGGTGGCTCTAACTCTTTCTGTTGCCTCCCAAACGTGGCTCCCAGACCACCGGACCTAGGACCACAGGGCTGAGCCAGAGGCCGCGCTCACTCCCGTTCAGTATTCGGGGCCATTAGGCCTGTTTGCTGTCCAGCTCATCGCCCACTTCCACCCCCAGTCAATCACCACCTAGCAAGAGCACCACCGAAACTGGTTAGCCTACCTGTGACCACCACGACCACGGAAACGTGATCGGGGCCACCCACAGGGGAGGGAAGAGGCCAAACAGGGAAGGGATGTTGGTATTTGTTGGTATTTGTTAAGCGCTTACTATGTGCAGAGCACTGTTCTAAGCGCTGGGGGGGATACAAGGTGATCAGGCTGTCCCTCATGGGGCTCACAGTCTTCATCCCCATTTTACAGATGGGGTAACTGAGGCCCAGGGAAGTGAAGTGACTTGCCCACAGTCACACAGTTGACAAGTGGCAGAGCTGGGATTCGAACTCATGACCTCTGACTCCAAAGCTCGTGCTCTTTCCACTGAGCCATGCTGCTTCTCTATGTCAGAGCAGGCTCCGGGGTCGGCCCCACAGCCTGATGGTAAGGTCATAAGTGGTGGGGTCAGAAGGAGGCGAGGAAACCACAATGCACAATGGGAAGCAGTGTGGCTTAGTGGAAAGAGCACGGGCCTGGGAGTCGGAGGACCTGGGTTCTAAACCCAGCTCGCTCTGCAACTTGTCTGCTACGTGACCCTGGGCACGCCACTTAACTTCTCAGTGTCTCAGTTTCCTCATCTGTAAAATGGGGATTAAGACTTTGAGCCCTGTGAATGACCTGATTATCCTGTATCCCAGCACTTGGTACAGTGCCTGGCACATAGTAAACGCTTTTAGAATACCATTAAAAAAGATGCAGCATTAGGGATCCATTTATTTACTGCATGCCTTCTGTGAACACAATATATGTCCCCACCCGAGACCGTGAGCTCGTTGAGGGCAGGGATTGTCTTTATTACTGTGTCTTTATTACTTTCCCCTATGTCTACCCCAGCGCTTAGAACAGTGCTCGGCACATAGTAAGCGCTTAACAAATACCAACATTATTATTACTGTATTTTATTTTACCAAGCACTTAGTATGGTGCTCTGCCCACAGTAAGCACTCAATAAATACGACTGAATGAATGAATGAACGGTACACTGCACCAGGCCCTTTGGGAGAGTTTAGATGATGGCGACTGTGAAAGCGGTCTCCCACTGAAAATGATGGATAAGTCTAGGTTCTGAAGAAGAACTTGGGACTGAACCTGTGCAAAGCAATCGATTACAATAAAAATAAGAAAATCAGTCTCAAGTGTCCTGTCTCCTCTCCAGCCGTGTGAAGTTTTTCATTTTCAGAACAGAGGAGCCGTCACCTGCTGGGCCCTGCACCCCAATCCCATATTAATTGTGCGATGGATGTGGCGCCTGAGGAACAACCCCATGAGGAGCCTTCCATCTGGCCTCCGGCCACCTATGGAGAGGGTCTCGGGGCAGGGCTCGCCACAGATCAGCTAAAAAACCCTACGAGCAATGGTTCAAATTAGGCTGTGAGCTGGCAGTGAAGAGTGAGAGCAGGCTGCACTGTGCACACCATTAGCACTGTAATCAATTCCTTCACACGGGTTCTGGATTTCTTCATGACTGGAAAGAGGCTCATCCGTTGTTTACGATAAGAGATTCTATTAGATACCATACATCCAGGCGTGGATGACAATTAATCATGTTTACTGAGTGCTTACTATGTCCAGAGCACTGTACTAAGCGCTTGGGAGAGAACAAAAGAATTAGCAGGGACATTCCTTGTCCATAATGAGCTCCACATATATGACAAAAACACGCATGCACACGCGCACACATACACACACACATCCCTCCCCCTCCCCTCTATCCCGCCTCCAGGGGGTGAAAAGAGGTGCAGATGTACTCTTGGAACCAAACAAACGTATTACATAAACTCCAGATATATGCCTGCCTGTTGATGTAGCTCAGGATCCAAAAGTCCCACCCAACATCATGCCCAAGCACCAAAGGAAATTCAACTCTCTTTGCACCCCTTTCTCTCTCCATCTTTCCTCCTCCACCCCTCTTTCAATAGAGTCTTGAAGACCCCCAGCTCTCCCACTTCGGCTGGGGTCCCATGAGAGGGAGGCAGCTTAGATGGGACAGTCAGAAAGGGCAGGAAACTTTGGCAAATCTTCACAACCTCATCTCTCCTGCCCTCGTTCTGTGCTGCTTTCAGATGAAGCGGAAACACCCCCACTTCCCAGCAGCTGAGAAGGAGATGATATGGACACTATGGTGAGAACTTCAGCTCCATCACCAGCTAAGATTTTTAGACAAAGAAGCCTTGCATCAATTTTCAAGACAGCATATGAATTTTCATAATTGATTGTTAAAGAAAACCCCGAAAGCAGTAGAATAATGCTTGGGGGGGGGGGACCTTGGGTGCCATGCACTGTGAGGTCAAAGGTGTGCAGAGATGTTTAGTAATAATAATTAATTATTATTAATTAATTTGTTTAGTGCTTACTATGTGCCAAGCACCATTCTAAGCGCTGGGGTTGATGCAAGGTAATCAGGTTGTCCCATGTGGGGCTTACAGTCCTAATCCCCATTTTACAGATAAGGTAACTGAGGCACAGAGAAGGTAAGTGACTTGACCAAGGTCACACAGCAGACAAGTGGCAGAGGCAGGATTAGAACCCATGTCCTCTGACTTCCAAGCCCATGCTCTTTCCACTAAGCCACACTTAGCCTGCTGCAAGGTACTTTATGAAGAAAAGAAGAAGGCTGATGTTCAATTTAAATTGGTCACATTTTTTATTAAAGTTGAAAAACCACTGCCACAGTCAGCAGAGGAAGCATCTGCTCCTGCTGCTACCTGTGAAGTCTAATAATTCTATTACGACTCCTGATTTAGTTCACTCATTCATTCAATAGTATTTATTCAGTGCTTACTATGTGCAGAGCACTGTGATATTAATTCTGTGATATTGTGTGTTTTATTACTTTAATGGAGAATAAATGATGGTTTGGTGATGGTTAGTATTACAGAATATTATGTGCAAAGGAATTTCATATTATTTTTCCAGAGGTTTTGGAATGGATGCTAATTTATAGCACATAAGTCTATGGGAAAATGTACCCCATAATACTGTCATTTCCAACACATCCATGTTTTGGAGTAATACATTATGGCTACATCCTCATGGGCCCTGCCTTATTACACTGTTTGGAAAAAAAAAAGGTCAGTGTCAGATGCTCTAGGTCTTTGCTTAGCTTATCTGTTTGTGTTTGTTTATTTGATGTTTTCTCTCAACACCTCTTTTCTTCACAAGGCTGGGTTTGCTAATTACTTGTAAAATTAAGGCAGAAGCCTGGCTTGCTGTCTGCTTGGATTTTCCACAAAGCACTGGTGAAAAGCAGAGAGTAACTGCAGGACTCTGCATATACATAGGTAATGCATATACTTAGTAATTAGAAATGTAGCAATTAATTTAAATAGAAAATATGCTGTCTTAAAAAAAGTCAATTTTCAAATCACGATGAGCAAAGAGGGAAAAACGAGAACAGATATATAAATCTACATTTTATTGAACTGCCTTATGTTATAAAAAGAAAAAAGCCAATAGCAAAAGACTTAATGGGTTTAAATTTCTCTGGTTTTGTCTCTAAGTTTGCAGAAGAAAGATGCTTTGGTAGGGGTCCCCTAAGGCCAGGTCAGGCAGTGGAAAGACAACGGATGATAAATGATGCATGATGAACCTCGGGAAGAGCAGTTGTGCCTTCTTGACCTTGGGTAGTATTACAAGAGGGCAAATGTATATTAAAAACTTGCACTGTCTCAAGCTTACACTAAAAGCACAGAGAACGTTACTTCTGTTTCCCTCAATTCCTCTCCTGTTTCAGACCATCTAGTCACAACCTGCAGACTACTGAAGTTCCTTTGAAAAGGTTAATGGGACATATTTCTTTCAGAGAAATTGGATCTAATAATAGTTAGCGTTTTCTCTGAACACACCCCCTTGAACAATGAATATTCCTTTTGAAAAATTTAATTTTACCTTCAAAGCGGTAATGGGTATGACAACAGATTTGATTTTCTCCCTGGGCACTTGCGGTACTAGAATCTGGTAGTTCTCAGCATTTACCTCACACATCTGAAGCTGGAAGAACCTTCTTTCCTTCTCCATTTCTTCAGCAATCTCAGCTCCACTTATTTCAGTCCGAATCATCCCATGGAGCTTGGCATGTTCTTTCTTCTCCTTTTCTATTTTTGTTCTGTGTGGAAAAACAACAGCAACAAATGAAGTTTCCAGTCTATCTTAAAGGTGTCAAGTTTTCCTTCCAAGTGTGAGGATGGACTTGGTGTGGGGGGCCCAAGGAACTGGACGTGGGAAAAGTGAGAAGTGTAGAAACACACCAGGTCTGGGAAGGAGGGCGGCAATTCCCTCTGCCACCCTCTTTCTCTCTCTCAATCCTTTCTCTCTCTCCTTTTCCCTCCCTCCCTCCTGGCTGGAGGAAGTCTAGCGCTGACAAGTTTAAGAACTCCAATGGGAATTTTTCCCCCCACCCACTTCTTCCTCTCTCTTTTGCTTTTTGTGAACCCTCCCCATTCTCCCTGCCTCTGACTGTAAATCTTTTTCCATTCAGTCTCTCTCTGGGCACAAGCACTGCACAGGTCTTGCCTTGCCTCTGTCTCATCTCTGCTGCTTTTTAAAGTAAGTGTTGAATTTATAGCATTATGCCACAAAACTTTCCACAGAATTGGAAGCTAACGGGATCTGAATTTTCATTATATTTCCTTCTTACCCCAAATGGATGTTACACGCCCCATCTCTTTCCACAATCCTGCTTCAGCTTGAAAAACAGTTGTCCCAAGACAGGGTCAGGAGACACTGATAAATTATCATTTGCTTTTGGGGGACCCTAAATTCAAATTCAGAAATCCAAGGATAATCATTGTAGTGTGCTTCCCCTCTAAGTAAGTATGGCTGCCTTCTTATGGATGAGTGTATGCTCAGGTGAGTTGGAATAATAACTGTGATATTAGTTTGAAAGAAGCAGAGTGGCCTAGTGGGCAGAGCACAGGCCTGGGAGCCAGAAACACCTGTGTTCTAACCCCAGATCTGCCACTTGTCTGCTGTGTGACCTTGGGCAAGTCACTTAACTTCTCTGGGCCTCAGTGACCTTATCTGGAAAATGGGGATTAAAACTGAGCCCCAGGTTGGACATGGACCTGGTCCAACCTGATGAGCTTGTATTTGCCCTAGCACTTAGTACAGTGCCTGGCACATAGTAAGCGCTTAACAAATACCTTAAAAAAAACTTAAAAAAGGTAAAAATAATAGACTTAATTTTTTAAAAAATCATAAGAATAGGTGTGCTGATCAGACTGATGTAGTGAAAGTCTGCTGAATTATAATTTAACATGAATTTCATGGAAAATAGGTCTTTGCGCTGCTTTACGATATACCAAGTATGGACAGGCCAGTCTGAGTTCCAAAGGAGAACCAAGACGGGCAGTGGAGAAAGAAACTTTTATCTGCTCTGACAATGAGGTATAAACTGCAGCTCTGAACACTTCAATATTATTGAGGTTCAAACTACAACTCTGCTGCTACATTGTTGCTGCTAGATTATCGCTGCTGCTAGATTATTTGCAAGTACTTTGAGGAAAACTTTGAACAAGAATGTTGCTGCTCCATGGTCTGTCTGAGGAAACCTTAAGCAGATATACTGTCGCTGTAACACTGTCTAACAAAAGACTGAGGCTAATGGGGGAGGGAGGGAGATGGTGGCTGTATTTTTCAATGAAGCAGGATAATGGAGCTCCTAGAGGCATCTTTGCAGCTCTGGTTCACCCCCAGACAAGGTAATATAAATAACGGTGTACTGAAAGTGTATTGTCATGTTATACAGACATAATGAGAAGCAGTGTGACCTAGTGGAAAGAGCCCAGGACTGGGAGTCAGGAGGCTTGGGTTCTAATCCTTGCTTCCTAGTCTGTCGCTTGTCTGGTGTGTGTGTGTGTGTGTGTGTGTGTGTGTGTGTGTGTGTGTGTGTGTGTGAGACCTTCACTGGATCACAATATCTCTGTGTCACAGTTTCCTCACATAAAACAGGTATTAAATACCTGTTCTCCATCACCCTTAGACTGTGGATTTGACCCGATTATCTTACATCTAGTCCAGCACATAGCACAGTTCTTGGCACATAGTAAGTGCTTAACAAATACCACAATTATTATCATTCTATCAACAAGCCTCCTGGAGTCAGAGATAGCCTGATTCCCTAAGCAGCTCCTGCCCAACATTAAGCCAGGGTCGACTGGGCCTAGGGAGCAATCAATCAATGGAACTTCTGGAATGCTTACTGTGTGCAAAGTAGTGTACTAAGTACTCCTCACAGAGGGGTTATTCACTTCTCCCAGTCATCTATGGATCTACTCCTTCCTAATAGCATGACCAAAGGGAATCTTACACCCCTTCACAGAGATGAATGCAGTCCTTAGAAAAATACTGGGGCTCAGACCAATGAAGAATCCCATTTAAACCCTACTATTTACAGTTATATATCTGTGACACTCTCCTCTCTTCCTGACCCTCATCACTGAATACAGGAGCAAAAGGATGTTTATAGAAAATATTTGTAATGGCTTTATATATTTTAAATTCTTTACAATCACTCTTCAAAAAACCTCTCAGCTAGCCTTCCTTTTACAGATGGCAGGGCTGGTATTAGAACTGAGAAGCTGCGTGGCCTAGTGGATAGAGCATGGGCCTGGGTGTCAAAGACCTGGGTTCTAATCCCAGCTCCACCACTTATCAGCTGTGTGACCTTGGGCAAGTCACTTAATAATAATAATAATGTTGGTATTTGCTAAGCGCTTACTATGTGCAGAGCACTGTTCTAAGCACTGGGGGAGACACAGGGGAATCAGGGTGTCCCACATGGGGCTCACAGTCTTAATCCCCATTTTACAGATGAGGTAACTGAGGCCCAGAGAATTTAAGTGACTTGCCCACAGTCACACAGCTGACAAGTGGCAGAGCTGGGATTCGAACTCATGACCTCTGACTCCAAAGCCCATGCTCTTTCCACTGAGCCACGCTGCTTCTCTAATAATAATGTTGGTATTTGTTAAGCGCTTAATATGTGCAGAGCACTGTTCTAAGCGCTGGGGTAGACACAAGGGAATCAGGTTGTCCCACGTGGGGCTCACGCTCTTAATCTCCATTTTACAGATGAGGTAACTGAGGCCCAGAGAATTTAAGTGACTTGCCCACAGTCACACAGCTGACAAGTGGCAGAGCTGGGATTCGAACCCATGACCCAGACTGAGCTCCTCTTCTCCCTCAACTCCCTCTGCCACCCCCCCTTTACCTCTCTGCAGCTAAACCCTCTTTTTCCCCTTTTCCCTCTGCTCCTCCACCTCTCCCTTCCCATCCCCACAGCACTGTACTCGTCCGCTCAACTGTATATATTTTCATAACCCTATTTATTTTGTTAATGAATTGTACATCGCCTTGATTCTATTTAGTTGCCATTGTTTTTCGAGATGTTCTTCCCCTTGACTCTATTTATTGCCATTGTTCTTTCATTCATTCATTCAATAGTATTTATTGAGCGCTTACTATGGGCAGAGCACTGTACTAAGCGCTTGGGATGAACAAGTCGGCAACAGATAGAGACAGTCCCTGCCGTTTGACGGGCTTACAGTCTAATCGGGGGAGACGGACAGACAAGAACAATGGCACTAAACAGCGTTTAGTTCTTGTCTGTCCATCTCCCCCGATTAGACTGTAAGCCCGTCAAACGGCAGGGACTGTCTCTATCTGTTGCCGACTTGTTCATCCCAAGCGCTTAGTACAGTGCTCTGCCCATAGTAAGCGCTCAATAAATACTATTGAATGAATGACCTCTGACTCCAAAGCCCATGCTCTTTCCACTGAGCCACGCTACTTCTCTTGACTTCCCTGTGCCTCAGTTGCCTCACCTGTAAAATGGGGATTAGTGCTGTGAGCCCCATGTGGGACAGGGACTGTGTCCAATCTGATTAGCTTCTATCTCCCCCAGCACTTAGAACAGTGCTTGACACATAGTAAACGCTTAATACATCAGCATCATTATTATTATTATTACCTTGAATTACTTGCAGACTGAAGCTCGCTGTGGGCAGGGAATGTGTCCACCAACTGTATTATACTATGATCTCCCAAATGCTTAGTACAGTGCTCTGCACACAGTAAGCTTTCAATAAATAAGATTGATTGATTACCTGTCCAATAAGAATCAATCACTCAGCCATTCTGATATTCCTCTCTCATATACACAGTATATCTTTGTTAAAAGATATGTCAATATTATATAGTATGTCAATAAATACTCTTGAATGAAAAAGTGGCAAAAATGGATAGGCATTCTGGTGGGTTACTTCTTTTTCTGAGAGCCAAGAGACCACATATGCAAGATAGTTGAGTCTCAGCTGGCTGTCGACAAACTGAAACATTTTCATAAATAACTCTAAGCCTCAGGGCAATAAAGCATTAAACATTTGATTGTAGCCAATAAAAAATATCATGGCATCAGAAGGAGAAACTGTTACAGAAAAGTCTAATTAATAGGGGCATCTCTAACAAATAAGTAGTACAATACTGAAGCATCTAGCATCACTACGAACTGGATGGAAAACAAAAGAATAGGTTCTAGACAAAGTTTTCCCTAGATCAATCCCTGATCCCTATCCTTTAAAGAAATTCAGTTTTAGTGTTTCACTATGTGTGCTGAATTTAAGAAGGAAAACACTTACACTTTTGTCTCATAGTCCTTCCATGCTTTGTCAAAGGGCTTTTTCAGATCCTTAAAAAAAAAAAAAAGAAATATTAAACATAACTAATGATTAGCTATTTCATCATCTAGCAGCATCTCGCTAGAGAAGCAGCGTGGCTCAGTGGAAAGAGCACGGGCTTTGGAGTCAGAGGTCATGAGTTCGAATCCCAGATCGGCCACTTGTCAGCTGTGTGACTGTGGGCAAGTCACTTCACTTCTCTGTGCCTCAGTTACCTCATCTGTAAAATGGGGATTAAGACTGTGAGCCCCACGTGGGACAACCTGATTCCCCTGTGTCTACCCCAGCGCTTAGAACAGTGCACGGCACATAGTAAGCGCTTAACAAATACCAACATTATTATTATTATTATCATCTCAAAGGAGACCATATGAAATGTTATACACTGTGACAAATGTTATTCTTGCTTCCAAGGACTATAACAAACAGGCATGCATATCACAAATCCAGAAAAAGATAGAGGTGGCTTTTTAATACGGAGTTTGATTTTCCCAGGCAGAGGCAGCTAGCAGGATACGCATTTGGTATAAGAGGCTGAAGAACAAGTAGGTTTGAAATCAAGAGGCAATTCCACTTGTCATTTTCTGGTGAAAAACAGAAGCTACTTCCCTGGAGGGGCTACCCTGCTACCAGAGAGGACTAAGCCTTTGGGGTGTAGATCCCAGGCCCTCTCTGGCAAGGGCAGATTTCCTACCACTCCAGCTCCTCAGACAGCCTGGAAAGGACTTCCATTCATTCATTCATTCATTCATTCATTCAATAGTATTTATTGAGCGCTTACTATGTGCAGAGCACTGTACTAAGCGCTTGGAATGAACAAGTCGGCAACAGATAGAGACAGTCCCTGCCGTTTGACAGGCTTACAGTCTAATCGGGGGAGACGGACAGACAAGAACAATGGCAATAAACAGAGTCAAGGGGAAGAACATCTTGTAAAAACAATGGCAACTAAATAGAGCTTTCCTGGGCTCTTTACCCACAGGCAGCAAATTCAACATTATCCCTGCCCCTTATCCAGCCCCCACCAATCACACCACATTCTACAGTATTTGGATACTATTCTGATGGTCAACCACAGTCCAAAACACTCCAGGTTTGCTGAACCTCTTCCCAATTATTGATGAATGGAGTCCCCTAGGACTATGCAGTGCATTAGCTCAAACACAACACCAGCAAGGCCTTAAAAGGAAATCACAATATTTTCTCTCTATTGTGTCTAAAGTTTCTTTTGTTTAATCACCTGTGAAATCATTTGTCTTTAACAATCATAATCACATTAAGCTTAATTCTCTTACATTAGCTTATGGGTAAACAATGCAATGGTTATTATTTTAAATTAACATGGCACATCCTGAAAATACCCAAATCATATACCATTTTGGGACCTTAATGATATCTCATAGGATTTTTGAAAGGGCCTCAGTATAGGCATATTGTTGAAGCATCTGTCAGTGCAGTCAGTCAAAGAGCACCTAAGTAAATTCCCATTTGATTTTAAGATCCCAATCTCTCCTAAAAAATTTCCCTACTTTAATTTCCAGTTTATATTTGTCAGTCTGAAGCTAAAAATGCCAGGAATGATTGTTTACAGCAGATACTACAGAACAGCTAAAAGACAGTCGGTCATCTCCCCCCAACTAAAAATACAAATGAATATTTTGCCTATTCCTAAATGAGAAATCATGAAGAACAAAATTAATGAAAGATAAAAATTAAAGCTCTTACCCCTTTTACACCTTTCAGGTCTCCTTTCAGCAGACTGTCCAAAGGAAAAGTGATTATGTTGTTCATGTTCTGAATCTGTTAAAAAAAAAAGTTATTGAATTACTTACTAAACATTGTTAATCCTATGCTACATTTGGAAGAATTTAACAGAGGACACAGTTCTACTTCCAATCTAGAAAGATCATTTGACCACAAACAATTTATCTACACAGAATTACCGACAGCAAATACAAAAACCTGATTAAACACGTGGGTCATTAGATTTTCTTTAAAAAAGTTGAAATGGACATTTGGACTTTGAATGATCAAGTGTTCAATTACAATACAAATCATATTAATAATAAAGTTAAGCAAATTTGAGCTTTCATTTTTGGGAACCCAACTGTTCAAGTATTCCATTAAAGCTTATCTACTGCTGTGAAGTTGCAGTATTCCAAAATAAAGATTTTAAGACAACTAAGATTTTAGAAAAAAGTTGAAGAAAAAATTGTTATTCTGACTTCTAACCAAGCAAATGAAGGAGTGTGGCTTGGTGGGTAGAGCAACAGCCTCTGCCACTTGCCTGCTGTGTGACCTTGGACAAGTCACTTCACAGCTATGTGCCTGTTACTTCATCTGTAAAATGGGGATTCAGACTATGATCCCCATGTGGGACAGGGACTGTGTCCAACTCGATTTGCTTGTACCCACCCCGGTACTTAGTAAAGTGCTTGGCACAAAATAAGCACTTAACAAATACCACAATTATTATTATTATTAAGAACATGGGTTCTGATTCTGATAGTTACTTGTCTGCTGTGTGACTTTGTACAAGTCACTTCACTTCTCTGAGACATCTGTAAAATGGGGTATAAGACAGTGAGCACCATGTAGGAAATGTACTTTGTCTAACCTGATTAGCTTGTATCTACCCCAGCAATTAGCACAGTGCCTGACACACAGTAAGTGTTTAACAAATACCATATAACCTCCCCCCACACCCCCAGCAAAAAAAAAACCCAAATTAAAAGAGATCACTGGTCCCAATTCTTGACCCCCACCAACCTGTTTGTGGCACTAGAGTAAGGTAAAATAGCTATGGAAGAGGGGTACGTGCCAAAGACAACTCCGTACTGTGCAGGAGGAATTAGACAGCATAGCCAGAAGCCAACCTGTCAAAAAGCTCAAACAAGGCAGAAGGGGAAAAATCCGCCATGCAATTTGCTGAGCCCCACAGAGATCCCTTGCAAAACCTCAGGCCAATGAATGCCTTGGTTAGCAGTTTAACTTGCACTGAACAAGGAGCTACAAAACTACCAAGTCTGATGGAGGGAAGAAACAAAAGAAAACCAACAGCCAGGCCCTGACACTTCTCTTTCTCTATATCTTTGCTCTCTGTCTCCATAAAACTCATTACATCCATCATCGGCATTGTCTTCAGTTAACACATTTCATATCCTCATGGCAGTCTTGGCTGCAGTTGAACAATGGGAAAATAAATTGAAATGTAGGTTTTAAAAATTCAGTGTATTATGTTCAAAGACTATAATACAAAATTAGTAGAACTGGTAAATGAGATCATGATTTAGCTTACATTTTTCAGGCACATGAATGTAAAGCGGATATTCTCTGACATGCATGAACTCGAAAGTGGCACTAAGGAAATGACTCATTTAAATTATTCAACACATCTACATCCTAAATGGCTAACATTTGTCATTTAGGAAATAAGGCAAAGACTCGTAATAGATAGGTAATGAAGTTTTCACACACCAGTTAATGCTGACAAACAAATGATCAACTAATGAGTACAATTCAAAAATGATGTTTTTGGCAATCTTTGCTCCCAGTATCAACAACTCAACAGTTATCATGCTCCTGGAATTCCTCCAAGGCAAACATTTGAAATGTTGACAAGCTACAATGCGATGGATTGAATTCCAACACACATCTTCACATTGTATGAGCTTTTAAAAGTGACACACACCAAGATTTCCTTTTGAAAACGTGGTGGTGAGAGGCCAAAGTGAGTGGATCTTCCCAAGGTCATTCAAGCCTTTTGAGAATTGATAGTGGAAGGTAGAGACCTGCACTAGTTTTGTCAACACCACCTTTGAGAGTTTCTTTGCTATCAGATGGCAAGAAAAGCCATGACTGATAAAGCCCAGAAGCACAATCACCTTATCAGGATGGTAGTCAGACTAATTGCAACTCAGGTTCCCTGGGGAAGGCATGAGAAGAAATCAAAAAGAAGAGAGGCAGCAGGCTGAGTAACTTCGGGATGATGAACTCAAACCAGGAGGTAACCCCAGTGAACAAAGCTAGAAGTGACAATGCCAGCAAGCACATCCTAGGAGAATATTGAAAGGGAATCCAGGGCAACAGACCCAGAGATTCCACACTGGTTCACGAGCAAAATCCTCATGCACTGTTGAAATGGAAAGTATCTCCCTGGAGATTGGAATTATTCTGATACCAACTTCCAGATTTCTTGTTGAATCTTCAAACCTGGCTGTCTAGAGTAGGATGAACAGATCTTTGTGACACATTTCTGCCTGAATCATCTTTATAAAAAAGGGTTAGTATAGCATTTCTTAATTCCTAGGAAATTCCATTTGACTCTGCAACAAGCTGAAACTCCTAACCACTGATTTCAGGGCCACTCCCTAGTTCCCTCTTTATTTATCTGCTTCACTCTCACCCACTACACCCTCACTCCAATTCTCAGTGATACTCACACTCATGGACTTGACATCACTATAAGAATCAGTTGTAACTTAGGTACTTGGTCCCTTTATTAGTGAATTATTTCTGCCCACATGTCTCTCCTGCCTTCAATTCTAAGTGCCTTGTGGGCAGGGACCAATCAATCACATTTACTGAGTGCTGTGTGCAGAGCAATGTACTAAGCGTTTCGGAGAGTACACCGTAATAGAGTTGGTAGACACATTCCCTGCCCACAACAAGCTTGTGGCCTAGAGGGGGAGAAGATATTAATATAAGTAAAATACAGATATACACCAAAGTGTTGTGGGGCTGAGGGAGGGGTGAATAAAGGGTGCAGTTGCAAGGTCGATGCAGAAGGAAGTGGAAGAATAGAAAATGAGGACCTAGTCGGGGAAGGCCTCTTGAAGGAAATGTGCCTTTGAAAGTGGGGAGTGATCACCTGTCGGATTTGAAGAGGAAGGGCGTTCCAGGCCAGAGGAGGACTTGGGCGAGAGGTTGGTGGCGAGATACAGGTGACTGAGGCACATTGAGTGGTTGGCATTAGAGGAGCGAAGTGTGCAGGTTGGGTTGTAGTAGGAAATCAGGGAGGCAAAGTAGGAGGGGGCAAGGTGATTGAATGGTTTAAAGCTGACGGTAGGAGTTTCTGTTTGACGTGGAGGTGGTTGGGCAACTCCCAAGTTCTCGAGGAGTGGGGAAACATGAAATGAATGTTTCTGCAGAAAATAATCTGGGCAGCAGGGTGAAGTATGAACTGAGTGGGGAGAGAGGGCAGCAAAGAAGCTGATGCAGTAATCAAGGCAGAATAGGATAAGTGTTTGGATTAATCAATAAGTTGTATTTATTGAGTGCTTATTGTGTGTAGAGAAATGTACTAAGTGCTTGGGAGAGTACAGAACAGAGTTGGTAGAGATGTTCCCTGCCCACAATGAGCTTTCAGTCTAGAGGGAGCTACAGTCTAAAGGATTATCGTGGTAGTAGTTAGGATGGAGAGGAAAGGGTGGATTTCAGCGATGTTGTAAAGAATGAACCAACAAGATTCGGTGATAGTTTGAATATGTGGGTTGAACGAGAGAGATGAGTAGAGGGTAACGCCAAGCTTAAGGGCTTGTTAGGCAGGGAGGATGGAGTTGCTGTCTACAGTGACAGGGAAGGCACGGAGAGGACATGGTTTGGGTGGGAAGATAAGGAGTTCTATTTTGGACATGTTAAGTTTGAGGTGTTGGAGGAACATCCCAGTAGAAATGTCCTGAAGACAGGAGGAAACGCGAGACCTCAGAGAAGGAGAGAGATCAGGGCTGAAGATCTAGATTCGGGAACCTTCCACATAGAGATGAGAAGCAGCATGATCCAGTGGATAGAGCATGGGCCTACAAGTCAGAAGGATCTGGGTTCTAATCCCAGCTCCCCCATTTGTCTGCTGTGGGACCTGGGGCAAGTCACTTAACTTCTCTGTGCCCCAATTCCCTCATCTGTAAAATGGGGATTAAGACTGCGAGTCCTATGTGGGACAGGGAGTGGGTCCAATGCCATTAGCTTGTACTTGGTACAGCACTTGACACAATGATTGGCACATGGTAAGCACTTAACAAATGCCACAATTATTATTATTGTTATTGGGGATGGTAGCTGAAGCCATGGGAGAGAACGAGTTCTCCAAGGGAGTGGGTGTAGATGGAGAATAGAAGGGAACCACAACTGAGCCTTGAGGGACTCCCAGAGTTAGTGGGTGGGTGGCAGAGGAGAATTCCACAAAAGCGACTGAGAACAACAGTGAGAGAGAGAGAGAGAGAGCGGAGAAGAACCAGAAGAGGACGGTCATGGGATTTGCTTCTACTGTACTCTCTCAAGCACTTATTAAAGTGTTCTGCACAAAGTAAGAGTACAATACATACTTTTGATTTACTTATTTTGGTACAGTTTCACTCTAGCCATGTTACACTTCACAAATGTTTCCATCCTTCTATTCTGTTGTCAGTCAAAACTGCACTCATTCATCTTCTTAAATCAGATGGGCAGCAGATATTTAGTGGGAAGGACAACCAGACAGCTCAGTCTAAGTCCCTTTTCATTTTTAGTACAAAAGAAGAGGCTGTCCTAAAGCTGTAAGGACTTCTAAAATCCAGATTGCAAACACACACTCGGCCAGGCCCTACATGCCCAGATGCTGCTAATGCTGTTTCTTTGGAGGGAGGGCTAATTTAGAGTTGAATGAAGTCAAGAGAGGATGAAGGGAAAGCCCACAAAGATCCCAAGTGTTTAGCAGAAACTGCAAGATCAAATGGCCTCGCTGCCAGAAACATGGGTAATTTTCACCCCCAAGCTAAAGGAAAAAGGAAAATGAATGATCTGGTTTGGCTGTTAACACTACTTCTCTGGCAACTGTAGCAATGCGATCTTTTTGATCTATTAAAAAAATCTCAACTGGAGAGGTTATAAAATCTACCAACAACTGTCTGGAAGCCATCAATTCATTCAATTCAATAGTATTTATTGAGTGCTTACTATGTGCAGAGCACTGTACTAAGCGCTTGGGATGAACAAGTCGGCAACAGATAGAGACAGTCCCTGCCGTTTGACGGGCTTACAGTCTAATTGGGGGAGACGGACAGACGAGAACAATGGCAATAAACTGCGTAAGGGGAAGAACATCTCGTAAAAACAATGGCAACTAAATAGAATCAAGGCGATGTACAATTCATTAACAAAATAAATAGGGTAACGAAAATATATACAGTTGAGCGGACGAGTACGGTGCTGTGGGGATGGGAAGGGAGAGGTGGAGGAGCAGAGGGAAAAGGGGAAAATGAGGCTTTAGCTGCGGAGAGGTAAAGGGGGGATGGCAGAGGGAGTAGAGGGGGAAGAGGAGCTCAGTCTGGGAACGCCTCTTGGAGGAGGTGATTTTTAAGTAGGGTTTTGAAGAGGGAAAGAGAATCAGTTTGGCGGAGGTGAGGAGGGAGGGCGTTCCAGGACCGCGGGAGGACGTGACCCAGGGGTCGACGGCGGGATAGGCGAGACCGAGGGACGGTGAGGAGGTGGGCGGCAGAGGAGCGGAGCGTGCGGGGTGGGCGGTAGAAAGAGAGAAGGGAGGAGAGGTAGGAAGGGGCAAGGTGATGGAGAGCCTTGAAGCCCAAAATAGCTCACCACAACTTGAGGGAGCAGGAGTAGCAGAAGTGAAAGAAAATGAGAATTTTGCTTCTCAAATTTATGCAACACTGCAAGAAAAATGCCTGTAAATCACCTAAAACCCCACAGCCAAAAATAAGCATTTCTATCCTTCTTAAACTCTACTATCTCTCCCAGTTTCTCAGGAAAAATTCAGAAAAAAATGAAAATACAAATGTTAAAAGCAATTATTATAACAATAATTCTACTGGCCCAAATGCCCAGATTGCTCTTCAGAAATTTCTAACTGATCCCCAAAAATCTCAATGAAAGGGAAGGCACTGAGCAGAAATCACTGCCCTTGTTTCATCTACAGAGAACAGAAGTTCTTGGAGACTAAGATTACGGGAGTAAGGAGTGGAGGTCAACAGGTTGGGAGTGGAGGCCAACATGGAGCTGCACTGCAGACCCTCTCTCTCAGGACAGTTTACAGGACGGAGGTAGCCCCTCATCTTCTCAGAATGGGCTGAGCTGGTTCCTCGGAGGGTTAATCAGTCTTTTAATTAGCACTTAATCAGTCCTTTAGCCAGAGTGGAGGGAACCCTCCCCAGGAAGCTGATCCCAGGCAATGAACATGAAAGGGTTTCAGATAGTAGAGGTCTGCCCCGCTAACCTCCAATGGGAGGAGAGTGGATTCTTACTGAGTCTGGGGATGAGTTAGCAGGGCCTAGTGGAAGGAGCACAGGCATTGGAGTCAGGAGACCTGGGTTCTAACCCTAGCTCCACCATCTGCCTGTTATGTCAACTCGGGTAAATAATTTAGTTTCTCTGTGTCTCGATTCTCTCAGCTGGAAAAAATAGGATTATCTCTGACCCTCTTAGACTATGAGATCCATGAGGAACAGCAACTGTGCCTGATCTAATTGTATTACATTCACTCCCAGTTTAAAATGAATTGGGGGAAGGGAAGCAATGGGGTTGGAACACAATAAAAATAATAATATAACAATAATACTATAATAATATATGAACTAATAACAATAGTGGAATTTGTCAAGCACTTACTATATGCCAAGTACCCTACGAAGCACTGGAGTCAATAAAAGATCTAATCTGGTCAGATACCATCCCTGATCCAACTAAGACATATCAATTAATGACATTTATTTAGCGCTTACTGGGTGCAGGGTACTGTACCAAATGCTTGGGAGAGTACAGTACAACATTACGGGCAGGGAATGTGCTTGCCAGTTTTCTTTATTGTACTCTCCCAAGCACTTAGAACAGAGCTCTGCACATAGCAGGTGCTCAACAGATACCAGTGACTGATTGACTGACTGAACAGAATTGATAGACTTGTTCCCTGACGATAAGGAGCTTACAGACTAGAGGGGTAAACAGACATTAATATAAATAAATATATTACCGATATGTACATAAGTGTTGTGAAGCTGAGGGTGGGATGAGTAACAAGAGCTAAAAGGGTACAAATCCAGGTGTACAGGTGATGCAGAAGGGAGGAATAAGAGTAAAGAGGGCTGAATCAGGGAAGGCCTCCTGGAGGAGGAGTCCTTTAATAAGCCTTTGAATGTGGAGAGAGTGATGTTCTAGCATACATGGAGGGGGAGGGAGTTGCAGATAAAAGGCAAGGGATTGGGGGTGAGACAAACAAGATCGAGGTGGAGTGAGTAAACTGATTGTGGAGGAGAGACGCATATGGACTGGTTGTAGGACTCCCTGAAGGTACCTCCATCAGGGAGGTAAGATGGGAGGGGGCGAGCTGATTGAGTGCTTTAAAGTCAATGGTAATGAGTTGCAAGTGGATGGGGAACCACTGGAGATTCTAGAGGTGGGAATATGTGGACGGAATTTTTTTTTAGAAAATTGGTCCGTGCAGCAAAATAAAGTATGGAATAGATAAAGTGGGGAGAGGCAAGGAGGTCAGTACAGAAGCTGATGCAATCAGTAATCAAGGCAGGATATGATAAGTGCTGGGATCAGCTTAATAGCAGACTGGTTAGAGAGGAAAGGGTGGATTTTAGTCGATGTTGTGAAGGTAGAACAGACAGGATTTGGTGACAGTTGACTATGTGCATTGAATGAGAGAGAGGAATCAAGGATTAAGGTTTATCAGGTGGGGGATAGTGGTGTCGTCTACAGTGATGGGAAAGACAGGAAGAGGACAGAGTTTGGGTGGGAGATGAGGAGTTCTGTTTGGACATGTTTAGTGTGAGGTGTCAGCAGGACATCCAAGTAAAAATTTCCTGAATGTAGAAAGAAATAAGAGACTACAGAGAAGGAGAGAGGTAGATTTAGGAATTATCCACGTAGAGATGGTAGTTGATGCCAAGGGAGAGAATGAGATCTCCAAGGGAAGTGGGGTAAATGGAGAACAGAAGGGGACCTAGAACTGAGTCTTGAGGGACTCCAACTTGAGTTGGGAGGCAGAGGAGGAGCCTGTGAAAGAGATTGCAGGGAAAGCCTACAGAAGTGATTTCAGGAGAACTTTGAAGAGATAGGGAGAGCAGTTGTCTACCAGATGGGAAGGGGAAGAAGTTCCAGGCACAAGAGAGGCGAGAGAGATGAGAATGAAGCACAGAGAGTAGGTTGGCTTGAGAAGGGGAGTGGGAGAGGAGCTAGAGTTTGAGTGCCCTAACATCAGTGGTCAGGAGTTTCTGCTCTATATGGAGAGGAATGGACAAACATTAGATGTTTTTGAAGTGTGAGGCGAGGTGCACAAAGTGATGTTTCAGAAAAATGATCTGGGCAGAAAAGTACAGACTGCAGCCAGAAGAGATTGGAGGTAGAAAGGTAGGCGAGGCACCTGACTTCTCCGATCTGGAAGCCGTACAGTTCGGCCAAGAAGCCGACCGTGATGCGTCAGGCCCACTGAATTATGATGGTAGGAGATATAGATGGTCTTTCCTGGCATCCAACATCCTTTGCGTGATGCGTCCAGCCTACTGAATTATGATGGTAGGAGATATAGATGGTCTTTCCTGGCATCCAACATCCTTTGCTGGCTCTCGACTATGTGGACCTGGCAATTTGCTGCCCTAGCAAGGGGTTCAGAGCATGAAAAACTGAACATGTCTTCAAGGCCCCCAGAGATGGGACTGTGAAGACTGTCCATTGAGTGGGACTCCAACTCAAAATAAACTCAGATTGGCATAGGGATAAAACCTTCAACTGGCAGATTAAGAATAAAAATGGGAAGAATATCCTACACCTCTCTGCCAAAGCCAAAGGAGGGCATAGGGTACTCAAATTGTCAGGGAGTGACCATGTGGGTATGGTAGTGGGTAGGACTCAGGATTCCTTCTCCAAGACCTGGGAGTGTGATATGACCACTCTCGGCTTGCTTTTTTGCAGAAAGAAATCCAGAAGGTGGGAAAGTTCTAGAGTCAAAGAAGATCTACATATGGGTGATCCTCTTCTAAAAAGTGCCCCATTTCCAAGAGGGAGAATTTGAAATTAACCACCCCAAAACTGGAGATGTCATTTCAGAAACTCTTTGAAAATGGGGATGCAAATTCTGTGGAATTTGCAGGGGGAGAGAGTGTTTGCAAGAGGTTGGAAGCAGGAGAGATGAGAATGAGGCACAACAAATTGGTGAATTTGAGAGGAATGAAGTGTGTGGACTGGATTGTTATGGGAGAGGGGTGAAGACAAATGGAAGGAAAAGAGTTGATAGAGTGCCTTAAAAGCCGATAGTCAGGAGCTCCTGCTTAGTGCCGAGAGGAACGGATGCAGGGACGTGACGTTGAAACTCAAGCAGGAAAGATACTGGAAATTAAGGGCCCAATTAAGGGCACCAAAAAAGAACCCACAAGGCCTGATTTTGTTTTTAATGGCACTTGTAAGTGCTTACTATGTGCCATGTACTGTACTAAGCACTGGGGCAGATACAAGATAAGCAAGTTGGACACAGTCCACATCCCACATGGGGTTCACAGACTTAATTCCCATTTTACAAATGAGGTAACAAGCACCTAGCAGACAAGTGGTAGAGATGGGATTAAAATGCACGTCCTCTGACTCCCAGGCCCACCTTCTTTCCAATAGGCCATGCTGCTGAGTTCCTTAGAGACTTATGAGTAAGCCTTATATTCTTCTTATGTGCTTTAAAATAAAGTCTATTTTGCTCCTATTAACCTCTACCTAAGAGCTTGCCACACCTGCTGAAAATGGCAGGTCCTGCACTATGAGGAGAATGTTTAAATCCTATTAAATGCCTTTCCTTTCCACAATATAGCAATTATTGTAATAACGTACTTTCCCAAGTGCTTAGGACGGGGCTCACTAAATACAACTGATTGACTGACTGACTGATAATTTAAGACTGAAAAGCAGCGGCAGGCAGGCAGGGAAAGTGGGTGGGCAATGGTAGGCTCTAGCTTTCCATTTGGGTCGGGGAGGAAGATGAGTAATAATAATAATGTTGGTATTTGTTAAGTGCTTACTATGTGTAGAGCACTGTTCTAAGCGCTGGGGTAGATACAGGGTAATCAGGTTATCCCACGTGAGGTTCACAGTTAATCCCCACTTTACAGATGAGGTAACAGGCACAGAGAAGTTAAGTGACTTGCCCACAGTCACACAGCTGACAAGTGGCAGAGCCGGGAATCGAACCCCTGACCCCTGACTCTGGAGCCCAGGTTCTTTCCACTGAGCCACGCTGAGTAAACAGCAGGCAGACTGTTGTCCAGAGAGAGCAAGGGACCTTCTGAGATTGACCTCACTGAAGACCTGATGAGACCTATGAGAAGAGCCATGTACCTTACACTCACCAAATCTGGTTGAATTTGACATTATAATAAATAAAATTCAGGGCCCCCACTCTACCCTGAAGAAGCTATTCCATATCCTGAGGTAGTGAATGCCCAACCATTTTCAACTCAAATGCATTCATTTTAGCCTTAAAAAGACACTTTATGCAGTTACCTTCCTTTCTAAAAATGGTCCTGCCGTCGACCTCTGGGCCACGTCCTCCTGCGGTCCTGGAATGCCCTCCCTCCTCACCTCCATCAATCTAATTCTCTTCCCCTCTTCAAATCCCTACTTAAAGCTGACCTCCTCCAAGAGGCCTTCCCAGACTGAGCTCCCCCCTTTTTTCCCTCTGCTCCCTCTACCCCCCCCTTCACCTCTCCGCGGCTAAACCCTCTTCTCCCCCCTTTCCCTCTCCTCCTCCCCCTCTCCCGTCCCACCCCCTCAGCACTGTACTCGTCCGCTCAACTGTATATATCTTCATTACCCTATTTATTTTGTTTATTTTGTTTAATGAGAGGTACATCACCCTGATTCTATTTATTTGCCATTGTTTTTATGAGATGTTCTTCCCCTTGACTCTATTTATTGCCATTGTTCTTGTCTGCCTGTCTCCCCCGATTAGACTGTAAGCCCGTCAAAGGGCAGGGAAAGTCTCTATCTGTTGCCGACTTGTACATTCCAAGCACTTAGTACAGTGCTCTGCACATAGTAAGCCCTCAATAAATACTATTGAATGAATGAATGAATATTGCATTTTTCCTGTAAGCTTCAATTACACATCCCTACACTCACCAAATTTTTGAAAAGTGCCGTCAACTCCTTCGTGAACACAGAAAATTTCAGGAATGCGCTTCCCAAGTCGGGATCGTCTCTGCATACACAGTTACCACCAAACTTCTCCAGGGCTTGAGTGTACTGTTCTTCATTTTCCACATGAGCTGCAAAGAAAATTTGATCAACATCGTTAATACAGAGTACAAGCAGTGAGCACACAATGGAATAAACCACAGTGCTTTTTATGTTGCTTTTTGTGAACGGTCCATGGATCCATTAACAAAGAGCAAACCCTGACAGACTACACACATTTGGTACTCAAGTCTTTAGTATAGTGCTTGATAGCTCAGGGGTAAATAATTGATAGGAATATCAAAGGAAACAAAATGGACTTCAGGTGGGTGCACCACAGATCAATCTACAATAATACTAGAGTAGTAGAGCACTTTACTGAGCATCCATGGGGTGCAATGCCCTGGACTAAGCATTTGAAGCAAAAACAAAGAAGTAATGTTCCCTGGACAAAAAGAGTTTCCACACTAAAGGGGGAGAGACATAAAAATATTTACGAGTAATGGAGCTAAACGACTGAATATGCAACTGGATAAACATATTGACAAAAGTGCTGAAGAGGGCAACAAGTAAGTACATAATTGTTGGGGATGGCTAACAGATTTTCTACGAATTCAGGTCCTGGGAATTGGAGGAGGTGGGATTTCAAAAGGGCTTTGACACGGTACCACGGTGGTAGCTTTTTGGGTCAAGTTGGGGAGGCCGATACAGGAGATGCTGTGAAGGAGGATCCGGCAGTTTTTGGCAGTAAGTGGGCTGAATGTGAGAGCTGAGGGTGACTCTCAGACTGTGGGTCCCTGGAACCCAAAGGATGGTGGCGTAACCTACTTCGATGGGAAAGTTAGGGAGAGGAATAGGTTCAAGTGGAGAAAGATGAGTAATTTTTCCATTTCAAAAGCCAGCCATGACCAGAATAGTTTTATATCACACAAAAACTAGCCATATATAGAAAAAACAATGCCATGGCCAAAGTGACAGGGGCACAATTATACGGTGAACTGGGAACTACCATAACTATTCAGATAATTTATGGAGAGGAGGATTTTTTTTTAACCTGCAGTTTCTTGAAGCACTTCCCAAGTGGTTAGTACTGAGCTCTCCACACAGCGAGTGCTTGAATATAGCACAGACTGACTGATTATTGGGCAATTCTGAATTCATTGGCTAATTACTCAGCCAATGGTATTTATTGAGTGCTTATAGTGTGTCGAGCACAGAATTAATCATAAATGGCAAAGTTCCCAACATTTTGATGTTTGTAGACTCTCCAGTTGAAGGTTGTTTATTTATAAATTTAACTGCCTAGAATAGCCTGGAGAGATGCACATCTGGTTCCCCAGTGGCCGGTGGTCACGTAGCAAATTTTTGCAAAGGAAAAAAATGCATTTTTAATTTTAACAAGAATCAAGTTGCAGCTTCTTCTGTTTGAAGATCAAATTCTCTCCCCACTCTTCCCAATCCAGATGACTCTAATTTGCAGTCTTAAATGCCATAATGGAAGCACTCAAATATCTTCTGCCAACCAGAAAACTTATTTGCCAGCATCTGGATTTCCCCAGAGCTCGTCCATACTATTTAGGACACTGGGAAATGGTTCACCTCTTGCTCGTGCCACCTACAACTCTCTCTGCCCCTTCCTATCCAACAGAGCACTGCTCACCTTATCTTTAAAGCCCTTCTATAATTGCATATCCTTCCAGAGGCCTTCCTGTTTTCCTCTCTCATCTCCCTCCCCTATTTCCCCCTCGATAGACTCTTCAGCACATAATGATAATAATAATAATGTTGGTATTTGTTAAGCGCTTACTATGTGCAGAGCACTGTTCTAAGCGCTGGGGTAGATACAGGGTAATCAGGTTGTACCACGTGAGGCTCACGGTTTTCATCCCCATTTTACAGATGAGGTAACTGAGGCACAGAGAAGTTAAGTGACTTACTCACAGTCACACAGTTGACAAGTGGCAGAGGCGGCACTCGAACCCATGACCTCCGACTCCCAAGCCCATGCTCTTTCCACTGAGCCACGCTTTAAACTCTGTTGCGTCCCCTCCCCTGATATTTATTTTGGTGCCTTTCTCCCCAGCTAGTTTGAAAGCTTGTTGAGGGCAGAATCACCACTTGCCTGCTGTGGGACCTTGGGCAAGTCACTTAACTTCTCTGTGCCTCAGTTTCCTTACCTGTAAAATGGAAATTGAATAATAGTTCTCCTTCCACCTTAGACTTTAGCTCCAGGTGGGGCTGTGTCTCACCCGATTAACTTCCATTGACACGAGCACTTAGTACAGTGCTGGGGCACATAGTAAGCACTTAATAAAACAACAGATATTTTTATTACTACTACTACTACTAATTCTATTGAATTCTCCCAAGTGCTTAGTACAGTACTCAGCACAGAGTAATTGATCAATAAATACAACAATTGATTTATTGACTGGCAGGCAACTTGGAAATTTTCCTAGACTGCTTGCCTTTGCCCATTAGGCGTTTCTTCAGGAAGAATCTTCTCCAGAAGCCAAGAAGAAGCTCAGGAAAACTGCATGGGCAAGAAAGCTGCAGGCAGGAGGCCTAGCAAGCATTTCCATGCATTTTTCTGAGTTTCCTCTGCCAGACGAGCAAGGGCGTTTACTGAAATTCTCCAGAGGCAGCTGGAAAGACTGTCTGGTAACCTGCATAACCCACTTCCCATTCTCTGGCACTTAGTGGAAGAGCTAGGGGAGGAGGGGAGGGGACAGTGCAGGAAAGATGTTGAGTGGCTCTACTGCTTCCACTCAAGTTATAGTTTTCAATTTGCATGCCCATTTTAGCAGGTGGAATCTCATAACTTTTTAAATATTCATTTGTGAGAGCTGACTTTTTTCTGCTACATATTTGGAAAAAAAAATCTAACAATTTCAACTTTTTGGAAAATTTAGGACCTAAGTGAATCACTTGAGAATAACAGTATCACCTCTCTTACATCTTGAGCCCCACGTGCATCAGGGGCCATATAAAATCTGCTTATATGGTATCGACCTCAGCGCTTAGTACAGTGCTTGTCACATAGTAAGCACCCAACAAATTCAACAGTTGTTATTACGTTGCCATCACTCATGCTCTCAGTATGCATTCGGTTAGAATGCCATTAAAGAGTTTGGAGGCACACATCTGACAATGCAAGCCTGTTTGGCTACAGCATAACATGAGATTGGAAGAAATGGCTGTGCATATGCCTGACGGCTGTGACTGCTATAACACGAGTTTTCCTTGACACAAGAATGCAACCCCCATGTAAAAGCAAAACTCGATCTATGGGCCAATTTGAGATCAGGTCAAAACTAGGTACTGTGTGAAATTATATTTTCTCATGAATATCAGGGGATCAAAACTGAATACCTCAAAGCAATGAGAAAAACAACCCTAGCAATATTCTATTTATTGGAATCTTTCACAAAACAAAGCAGCCACACAGTACTAGAAGAGAAGCCAAGAGGATAGAAACAACTGAAAGACAGTAAATATCTATTAAAAAATGGGCCACCTAACTTTGCTCCACATTTGTTACCTGCTCTGAAATAGAATTTATTCACATCATTGTTATTTATAGAGCATTTAATATTTACAGAGCACTGTACTAAGCGCTTGGGAGAGTACACTACAACAGAGTTGGCAGACAAGTCTCTGGCCCAAAAGGAACTTACAGTCACATTACTCATCAATGGTTTAAAGAAAGGCTTCAACTAAAATACTTTACAAAATACAGTCAATAAGAAAAATAATGAACTCACCCAAACCGGATATGTTTATTGCTTTCACCGATTTCTTCATTTTGTAAAGAACAGTTCGATCCACATCCAGAGCCTAAAATTAAATTATAGGAAAAAAAACTGATCATCAATTTCAACTGAGATGCATTTGTAATACATAGTCTGCCAGGAGTTACCCTGAAGTTCACATACTCAAACCCCATCTACCTGCCAGGGAATACAATTCCAGTGGGGAAAGGTTTTCCATCTTTTCTAATTATAAGGTAGGGTGATTTGGAGGTTGGGGTAGTGGAAGAAAGCTCTGGGAGAAATCACGATCAAGGAAGGTCACAAAAATTCCCCAAAGCAACAAAGATAATATAGATAACTTGGAGAGTCTTTTACAAGAACAGCACTGGTGGGTAAAAAAACAAGTAGTTCCTTTAATTTATTGGATGGTAAGACTTCAAAACCTGCAACACGACCCAGAAGAGTAACAGAAGAATTTTCAGGAGCTTGAACCCTAGAGCATTGAATGGCTGTTGGAAGACCCTATGACCTAGTGAAAAGGGCAGCAGATTGGGTGTCAGGAGATCCAGAATCTAGGCTCTGCTCTCCCACTGGCTAGCTGGGCAAATTACTTGACCTCCCTAGGCCTCAGTTTTTCATTGGTAAAATGGGACTATAAGACACCTGCTTTCCCTCCCTCTTGGATACTGAGCTCCATATAGGCCAGAGACAGTGTCCTTTCTGATTACCTGGTACCTGCCCTAGCATTTAGCATATAGTAAGCATTCATTCATTCATCATTCAATCAATCGTATTTATTGAGCACTTACTGGGTGCAGAGCACTGAACTAAGCACTTGGAAAGTACAATTCAGCAACAGACAATCCCTACCCAACATCGGCACTTAAAAAAGTCACAATTATTGATTATTATTATTGAGAAGCAGCATGGCTTAGTGGAAAGAGCCTGGGATTGGGAGTCAGAAGTCATGGGTTCTAATCCCAGCTCTGCCACTGGTCAGTTGTGTGACTTTGGGCAAGTCACTTAACTTCTCTGTGTCTCAGTTACCTCATCTTTAAAATAGGGATGAAGACTGTAAACCCCACGTGGGACAACCTAATTACCTTGTATCTACTCCAGTGCTTAGAACAATGCTTGGCACATAGTAAGCACTTAACAAATACCATCATCATCATTATTATTAGCTGTTTGGTGAGAGTCTCCCTATCCAACCTCTCCCCTCCGACACAAATATCCACCCTTGTGACTCCACCCTCTCTACGGAACTCTACTCTCTTGGACTGCTGTCTTTCCATTGATTTTGTACTATCTTCTCCTACAGCATATCTTTATACTTGGTTGCTTCCCCTACCTGGTATTTTTCTTAATGTCTGTGTCCTCCACAAGACTGTAAGCTCCTTGAGGGTAAGGATCATGACAATTTACTCTGCTGTACTCTCCCTAGCACATAGTAAATGCTCTCTGCACAGAAGCAGCACTAATACCACTGATTGATTAATCAGTTGATTTTAATCTCAAATAAATACTTGAAACAATTCACAAAACACCACTCTTTCAGGAAACCCAGAGAGTCCAGGCTAGGTGGATGATTCCCAAATCTACATCTCCATCCTGGATCTCTCTCCCTCTCTGCAGTCTCACATTTCCTCCTAACTTCAAGACATCTCTAATTGGATGTCCTGCTGACAACCTCACACTTAACATGTCCAAACAGAGCTCCTCATCTTCCCACCCAAATTCTTCCCACCCAATCTCCCCCTGATTTTCCCACCACTGTAGACAGCACCACCATCCTTCCTGTCTCACAAGCTGATAATCTTGGCATTATCCTTGACTCTTCTCTCTCATTCAACCCAATGGGAGAATTCTCATTCTTCCCTTGAACCTACTCCTCTCCCTAACTTTCCCATTGTAGTAGGTTACACCACCGTCCCTTGGGTTCTAGAGACCCACAGTCTGGGAGTCACCCTCAGCTCTCACATTCAGTCCACTTACTGTTAAAACCTGCCAGTTCCTCCTTCACAGCATCTCCTGTATCAGGCTTCCCAACTTGACCCAAAAATATGTTTGAATGTGATATTCAATCTATCACTACATCCTGTCAGTTCAACCTTCAGGACATCACTAAAATCCAACTTTTCCTCTCCATTCAAACTGGTACCACATTTATCCAAGTACTTATCCTACCCTGCCGTGATTACTGTATCAGCCTCTTTGTTGACCTCCCTGCTCATTCTCCCGAGTCTCTCCCCACTCCAGTCCATACTTCACTCTGATGTTTGGATCATTTTCTATAAAAATATTCAGTCCATGTTTCCCCACTCCTCAAGAACCTCCAGTCGTTGCCCATCCACCACTGCACCAAACAAACTCCTTACCATCAGCTTTAAAGCACTCAATCACTTTGCCCCTCCTACCGTACCGTGCTGTTCTATTATACATTCATTCAATCATATTTGTGTGCACAGCACTGTACTAAGCACTTGGAAGAGTAAAATACAACAATAACCAGTCACATTCCCTATCCACAATGAGCTTACAGTCTAGTGGAGGGGGAGACAGACGTCAATACAAATAAAATTACAGATTTGTACATAAGTGCTGTGGGACTGAGAGCTGAAAAGAACAAAGGGAACAAGTCAGGACGGTGCAGATGGGAGGAGGAGAAGAGGAAAGGGGGGCACTTAGGAAAGGGAAGACATTTTGGAGGAGATGTGCATTCAATAAGGCTTTGAAGTGGGGGTGAGCAACTAACTGTTGATCTGAGGGGGGAGGGCATGCCAGACCAGAGGCAAGATAGGGACTAGAGGTTGGCAGGGAGACAGGTGAGACTAATGCAAAGTGAGAAGGTTAGCATTAGAAGAGCAAAGTGTGCGGGCTGGGTTGTAGAGGAGAGAGGCAAGATTAGGAAGGAGGGGGCAAGGTTATCCAACTGTTATATTGTACTCTCCCATGTTAGACCAAGTTAGACCATGTTAGACCATGCACCAAGTTAGACACTCCATAAATACGATTGATTGGTCGATTAATGAAGTGATTCAGTCCTTCCATTTAGCAATGAAATGCACAATTTATCTTAATGAAAAATAGAGATGAAGCCCCAAATTATTTCATTCAGTGGAAGATTAAATATACCTAGCCTAGAGTAAGGGGGCAGGTTGAGCAAAATCTTCTGCCAGCGCATGCCACTGGGGCTGATAAAACTGAAGCATGATCAACAATCCCTGCCCCTTCGTGTGTCCATACAGATTGTCTCCTGGATTCAATGGGGCAGCTGCCCCCCAGCAGTGATAGTCGGGATCATGAATATTAATTGGGGCGTGTCCAGTTCGAGGTGCCAACTAGTATTACTAGCATTTTCATCTTTCCCCTCTTTAACGCTGCAGTCTTCTCAGAAGCATCTGTTTTAAGAGAGTCATTTCATTTCTAATTGCTGAATGCCAAGCTGGTCTGGGTTTTTTTGCTGGCCTCCTAACTGTCCATGTATATTTTGATTCATTATGCTAAAACCCTTGACTAGTGACCTACACATGGACTCTGGCATTAGGGAAGTGGAGCTGAATGCACATGCACTGCAATATAGATTGGGGAATGCATTTGAAAGGAAGCTTTAACTGTCTACTTGACATCTGAAAAAACATATAGAACTGTTCTTTGTATTTAAAGGGAATGCTACTATTGGGGATGTTTACCTGGGGGTGGGAGTGTAGCTGAAAACGCTGATGTGTGCATGACAGTACTGACCCCATAACCAACAGAAAACATGGTCCTTTGTTATGCTGAAGAGTTTGCTGTTTATTCTGTGGCAGCTAGAAAAGTACCATTCCTTTCTTGATTGCACTTTTTTGAAAGTCTTTCTACAGCAGCTGTCTCCCAGTTTTCAGCTGCGATGCTGCATGGTCTAAGGCTACACTTATTCTACCCCTTACATTTCAGCTCACTATACAGTGGTAATTTTGACAGCCTACTTATTCATTCATTCATTTATTCGATCGTATTTGAGCGCTGTGCAGGACACTGTACAGAGTGCTTTGGAGGGTACAATACAATATACAGACATGATCCCTGCCAACTAAGAGCTTATAGTCTAGTGTGGGGGGGAGACATTAACATAAATAAATTACAGAAATGTATGTAAGTGCTGTGGGCTGGGATGGGGGCATTCTTCATTCATCCATTCATTCGACTTACTTGAGAGCTTATTGTGTGCAGAGCACTGTACTAAGTACTTGGAAAGCACCTATAACAATAAAGAGAGACAAATCCCTGCCCACAGTGGGCTTACAGTCTAAGGTGGGGGGGACAGACGTCAATACAAGTAAACAGGCATTGATATAAATAGAATTATTCATTCATTCAATAGTATTTATTGAGCGCTTACTATGTGCAGAGCACTGTACTAAGCACTTGGAATTATAGATATATACATATGTGCTGTGGGATGGGGGGGACAGCAAAGGGAGCAAGTCTAGGTGATGTGGAAGGGAGGGAGAGTTGAGGAAAAGTGGGCTTAGTCTGGGAAGGCCTCTTGGAGACGGTGCACCTTCAGTAGGCCTTTGAATGAGGGAAGAGTGATTGTTCCGTGGATTTGAGAAGGGAGGGCGTTCTGGGTCAGAGGTGGGATGTGAGTGGGCCAGGGGTCGGCGGCAAGACAGATGAGATCGAAGCACAGTAAAAACGTTGGCACCTGAAGAGTGTTGTATGCGAGCTGGGATGTAGAAGGAGAGAAGGGAGGTGAGGTAGGAAGGGGCAAGGTAACGGACAGCTTTGAAGCCAATAGTGAGCAGTTTTTGCTTGATAAGGAGGTTGATGGGCAACCACTGGAGATTTTTGAGGATGGGGGTGACATGCCCAGAGCGTTTCTAAAGAAAGATAATCCAGGCAGCAGGGTGAAGTACAAAGTCTTCAGCACAGCTGTAAGGACTAACCTGAGCAGAATCCGATCCTTTCTGCTTTACCTCACTGGCAGTAGGCAATGAATTATCCAGAGCACCCCCAGCTCTGACCCAACCCCCCATACCATCAAGGATCAGGGGCAGAAGACGATTATTCTCCCCACCTTCAAAGCCTTATTAAAAGCACATCTTCTCCAAGAAGTCTTCCCTCATTAAGTCCTCATTTCAACTCTATTGTATTGTACTCTCCCAAGCATTTAGTACAGTGCTCTGCATATTTATTGAATAATAAATATGATTAATTAAGGTTTTAATTCACTAATTGCCAAAATTTTATGTAACTATAGCTTTAGCAATTAGTATATATGTGTGTGTGTAGATATATATAAACATATTCACACGTGCACATTCTGTTAATAAATTAAATATGCTATCCTTTAGATTTGAAGATGTTATCAAGAGTGAGCTTATTATCCGTATGTGTGTCTGGGAAGACCACAATGAGGGAATAAGATGATTTTCCTTGACTACTCTGTGGCATTTATTACCTGCTTTGTCTTACTTTTTTTTTTCTCTTTCACTGGGTCAGACTTTTCCTGAAGTCTCTGTTCTCAGACAGGTCACACCATTTCTTCCTGCTGTAGGCCAAGATGATCTGTTCTGTTTTCTCCTGTCTACTGCTGTGCCACAGTGCTTGAGACAATGTCTTACTGTACCTTTAGAGCACCTCTTCACATCTTCGGAGCCGGCCCCACTTCAGTTCATCAGAGAGCAGCAGTTTAGACACCCTGCAGGTGCCCTTCCCCCGCCATATGATTCATTCAGCAAAGAGGTGCTATCACTTCAATCTGCTTCTATTGATTGCACTGTTTGTAACTTTGATTAGCCATTAGATATTAAGTATGTTGTGTTTCTACCTCTTTTAGCTACTTACGCAACCTTGGACAACATGTTCCATTATGCGTAGGGTTTGTCAGGTGCAGCCTGGAAATGGTCTCAGTCTTTTTCAGACAATTTATCAATCCAGAGTACTTTGCCAGATGCTTCTGAGAAGCGATTTCTAATGACCTGCATGTCCTCGTCTATGCGTGGCTCGGGAACATCTAGTTGTCAGAGAATAGAAGCTCCTGAAAAGGTGGTTCAGGGATTTTCAGTGATGCTCATGATCCATTGAGGATCAGATTTCTCGTTACATCCTCAATCATGACTGAGTAGGTTAAGTAAGGCTGACTCTAGAACCTAGTGTATCTGACGTATAAGTCAGCATCATGATTTCCAAATAACAACAATTAATTTGGCAGAATATTCATGGAGGGTGAAAAAGTCTCCCTTTTTAGAAAACTACCTACTTGAAACAGAGTGCAGCACTACACTATCTTCACCAAAATGTGTAACACAAAGCTGGACATAGCTCTCAAATACGGAAATGAATCAAATGAGTCCTACATGTTTTTTCTTGGAGGCTTGGTACCAAGGATTCCTGTGGGGCTTTGGGTCTGAGCTGCCATTACAGTACTTTGGAAACTGTTTTTATCTAAAGGGTAAACTCCAACAGAATTAAACAAAGACTCCTCCTCTATTCTGCTGAGATGCTCCCAGAACCACAATGCCTTTCCTTGCTGACTACTCTAGCAGTCTCAGTCACTGGCACCTAAATGATATTTTCCCATTGGGCTCCAAAACCTGCTGGAGAAAAACCAAACTTCTACCTCAAATGCAGCAACCTACTGGATTTCCCCTTCTTCCAAAGACAGACAAATGTTTAAGAAGGAAACCATAGCTTCCTTTGGAAGGAATGTTGTTCTCCCTGCCAAGAGAACAGTAGACTAAAGGCCTGGAGAAGACAGAGGAAATGTGGCCAAAATGTAGCATTCTTAAAAATTGAAATGCAATAGCTCTACTGAGATGAAAGAAGCAGGGTGGCTGAAAATGGACTGTTCCCTAATCAAGATGATCTAGCACTCTGCCCCCCATCAGTTTCAAGTTGTGTTACTTTGGGTCACAGAGCCAGAGTGGAGGTCAGGCTTGGGTTTGGGGCCAAATAACTTTAAACTCTGGTTCCAAAAGAGCAAGAGGGGAAGGGAAGGCACTTTGTGGTTCTCATTCATTCTTGGAACAAAATACATGCTGCAGCAACAGGTGGATGGACAGGGCTTCTGCACACATCAAACCCTCATCCCTTTTCTTATGGTATTTGTTAAGCATGTACTGTGCTCCAGGCACCATACTAAGTGCTGGGATAGAAACAAGCTAATCAGGTTGGACAAAGTCCCTGTCCCACATGGCGCTCACTAGCACACTTTCAGATGAAATAAATGAGGCACAGAAATTAAGTGGCTTGCCCAAGGTCATACAGCAGATGAGTGGTGGAGCCAGGATTAGAACCTAGGTCCTTCTGACTCCCGGTACAAAGTACAGAGTAGAGAAACAGAAAGGTCTATTGGAAAGAGGACAGGCCTGGGAGTTAAGGCCCAGGGTACTAATCCTGACTCTGCCAAATGCTTGCAGTGTGACTGAGGGCAAGCCACTTAACTGTGCCTCAGTTCTCCTGTTCTCCGTCCTACTTAGGCTGTGAGCCCCATGTGAGACAGGGACTATGCCCAACCTAATTCATTTGTATCTACTCCAGTGCTTAGAACAGTGTTTGACAGATAGTATGCACTTAACAAATACCATAAAAAGCAACAACTAGGTCCTTCAGACTCCCAGGCCCGTGTTCTATCCATTAGGTCATACTGCTTCAGCCCTTCATCTACTCATCCCCCTGACGCCCAGTCACACCGGAAAAGAACATGAAATTGTAACTGAAGACGGTAAGTAAAAAGTGCCTGTCAGCTTTGCAAAACTTGCACATCCTTGAATCCAGCTGAGTTGATCCTCAAAGTGGAAAACAATTTTTCTGTTTTTTTCTAAACCACAATCTGTTATATTTGGGGTTTGTTTGTTTTTTCAATATAGAGAGAGTGGCAGACAGTGGGAAGTTCTCAGTCAGTTCACATGCACGTTTTACTAGAACACCAAAATTAATGAATTCTTTTCGAGTTGGCTGCCCTTGGGGACACACTTCATTTTTAATAATCATGTTGTGGAAGTGTGCCAGGAAACAGTTAGGAGTCTTCCAAACTCCAATAAGAGTGCTTTCTTATTTGCAATATCATGAGCTGAAAGGAGTTCTAAGGTGGTGGGAGAGATGCCACAGTCTAATGGCCTTGATGAAAAGGCTCCATTTAGGTCATTAGCCATCGCACCCCCAACTCACCAAGGTGGGGCGGGACACAGATTGGTTTAGGGACTGCCATCAGCCAAGAAAGTTTCTGACCAGAGAAGCAATGAGGCCACCTCATGTGGTAGATAAGCTTAGGAAGAATTTTGAAAAAAGTTGGCTTCCAGGGGTAGCCAAGGGCCCAGCCACTATTGAGGTGGCTACCCTGGCAACCCCTGGCTGGTCCATGGTCCTACAGCATGACTTTGGCACTATGCTGTGGACATTGTCATCATCAATGGTATTTATTGGGTGCTTACCGCTTGCACAGCACTGTTTTAAGCACTTGGGAGAAGATGAGAAGCAACGTGGCTCAGTGGAAAGAGCACAGGCTTGGAAGGTAGAGGTCATGGGTTCTAACCCCAGCTCCGCCACTTATCAGCTGTGTGACTTTGGGCAAGTCACTTGATTTCTCTGTCTGTTACCTCACCTGTATAATGGGGATTAAGACTGTCGGCCCCATGTGGGACAACCTGATTACCTTGGATCCTCCCCGGTGCTTAGAACAGTGCTTGGTACCTAGTAAGCGCTTAACAAATGCCATTATTATTATTGTTACAATACAACAGAGTAGGTAGACAGGGTCCTTGCCCACAGTGAGCTTATAGCGTAGGAGGGGAGACAGACAATAAAGGAAAGGGATAATTTATAATACATCATTTACAGAAATGTAACTAAGTGGTGTGGGGCTGACGGGGGGGTGAACAGAAGCTGAAAAAATGGCACAGACAAATGTTCCAGGGAGCCGCTGCTGCTGCTGGTGATAGTGGTGGCAGTAGGGGCAGTTCAACCTCACTTCTGCTACCACACATGGCACCACTGCCGTGCTCGGCACCACAATCCCCTCCCAGAAGGTCCCACCCCTGCAGCTGCCTTCTGCTGGGTGACGAGAGCAGGCAGCACAAAAGGTCACCGTCCCAGCAAAAGCAAAAGCAGGTGGAATGCACTGCACTAGGCACCTGGGGAAATACAACAGTAGTACAGGGGGGGACATCACCTGCCCACAAGGAAGAGACATTCCAATCCAATGGAAGAGACAGCCGTCAAAATAGAGACAAATAGGACGATCAGCATAAATCATTGGCTGTGCAATTAAATATGGCTAACTAATCAATCAGTAATATTTATCGAGTGCTTGCTACATGCAGAACATTGTACTAAACACTTGGGAGAGTACAATAAAACAGAATTAGTGGAAACACTTACAGTCTAGAGGAGGACACAGACAACATAAATGAGGGATTTCATAATATATAATTTAAATATACTTACATAAGTGCTGAAGGGTTGAGGGTAGGGGAAATATCACATGTCCAAAGGTCATGTGCAGATCCTTGTGCACAGACAATGCAGAAGGGAGAGAAAGCCAGGGAAAAGAGGGTTTAATAGGGGAAGGCCTCTTCGAGGAGATGTGACCTTAATAATGCTTTCAAGGTGGAGAGAGTGGTGGTCTGGCATATATATGGAGGGGGAGGGAGCTCAAAGCTAGGGGTAAGGTGTGGGAAAGGGGTCAGAGGTGAGCTAGATGAAAGAGGGGCCAAGTGAGTAAGGTGGCTCTGGAGGAGTGGAGTGTACAAGTTGGGCTGCAATAGGAGAGATCAGTGAGGTGAGGTAGGATGGGACAAGCTGACAGAGCTTTAAAGCCGACGGTAAGAAGAGTTTCTGTCTGATGCGTAGGTGGATGGGCAGCCATAGGAGGTTCGTGAGGAGTGAGGAGATGTGTGGGTGTGTGTGGGTGTGTGTGTGTATAAATTTTCCTCTAGACTCTAAGTTCTATGTGGGCAGAGAATGTCTACCAACTCTGTTGTATTAAACAGTGTTCTGCATACAGTAAGCACTCAATAAATATGATTGATTGAAATGTGGAGATACAAATACATATACAAATAAGTGCTAAAGGGTAAAAAGAAATATATGCTCAAGGTTGCTGATGAGTTGGGTTTTGGGAGTGAATTGGCAAAGCCTTATTAGTGATCTTGCTCTCTACCCATTCTTTAGAGAAGCAGCTTTGGACAGTAGATAGAGCGCAGGCCTGGGAATCAGAGGACCTGTATTCTAACCCTGGCTCTGCCAACTGTGTGCTGTGTGACCTTTGGCAAGTCGCTTCACCTCTCCGTGCCTTAGTTATATCATCTGTAAATTGGGGATTAATGTGGGACAGGGACTGTGTCCAATCTGATTTGCTTGTATCCCTCCCAGCGCTTAGTAGAGTGCCCAGCACACAGTATTTAACGAATTCCACAATTAATGAATTATTCTGTAATTTGATTGGTTTGAGGGTTTCAGCAAAAAGAACGGGGTGTTTAAGGGAAAAGGAGAATTGCTATGGGCAACTTGCTGGGGCCTTAACTTGGTCACAAATCAAATTACTGCTGATACCTACAAGACATTGAAAATGTAAACTACTTAATACAATTTTAAACATAGCCTCTTTTTCACTACCCATCAATCAGTGATTTACCGAGAACCCTGACTATGTGCAAAGCACTGTATTAAGAACTTGGGAAAGTACGATACAAAAGCACTGGTAGATATGATCCCTGCTCCAAGGAGCTTACAATCTACCATCTCTCCTCGGACAAGTCATGAAGATTCTGTTCGTGAAAGATCTGTGAAGGAGGGGATGGTAAAGAACTTTTTCCAGAGGTCTGCAGGACATAAGGCATCACCATTAGTGAACTCGACTGATCAATAGCGTAATGAAATGAGCAGGACGCTCTCCTATGGGACAACTCCTAGGTCTTCCTTCCCTTCTTCTTCTTGACGATTAGAAGAATTCAGTTTTACACAACCTCAATTAATATGTTTTTCAATCTGGCTGTAACCAAAAAACGCTCTGCATTTCAAACCAAATACCATCCACTGACATGGTAAACACTATCCAATGGAAGAAAGTGTTTAAAGAATATTAGACTTGTCTTCCTGGTCAAACCATATCACTTCCATAAATGAGACAAACCAAAAATATTAATTGTAATTTCCAACCTTGTAATTCAGCTCTGACTTATAACTGGGCAAGATTATGAATATATCAACTTTCAGGCTGCTGTGCTCAACAGGAGCGGCTTTCTCTGAAGACATAATGACTTCATAATTCAGTTCCAACCCCTCAAGTCTCTCACCATGGCAACATAAAAAAAAACCCCACCATCTACATTCCATAACTCTGCTGCTTCAACATAATGGCTTCGCACAGAATAAGGAAGCTGCAATACTACTGCCAGTGAAAGTGTTCATGGAATTAAAATCTATTTCTCAAAAATTCCGACATCTACAGACCTCCTTCGTCTCTACTGAAACCCAACCTCAGAAACAGTTGACAGATATAAAGCTTCTGTAATGTGACTCTAAACTGGAGCAGAAATTTGATGAAGAAATCATTCCCAAAACTAGTGGAATTGAAAAATAGCCTAATAACTACCAGCAGTAAAGTCTGAAGGTAGGGAGTAGCAGGAAGGCCCCTAAAGAACTCTGTTTCGATATGCTCTAGGGCTGACATTAAACTATTATTGTGGGAGTGAAATATGAACAGTTTTATTGTATTATAATGCAATCAAATTTTGATTATTCTGGGGCTAACGATCCAGTGTGTGAATTATCCAGACTTCCAATTTCTCTGCTCTTAAGTGTTCTCCCTTCCCCTCCCTCTCTCCTCCCCCTTCGCATTTTCCCTCCTGCCTCCACCTCCCCACCCCCTCACCCTCCCCCACCCCGTCCACCCCCACCGCCACATTTCAGTAGCCCCAAAGTGCCCGAAGGGAAGAGAACTTGTTTGCCAGTCTGCAAAAAGAGTGGGTATGGGAGGAGAGATCTGGGTATTTAAATCTGGGTATTTAATTATTCATGCCATTTAAATATTCTCACTCTCAATAATAATGCTTCACCTGGGTGTTGAAATACTGCAATTTATTACTCTTCCAGTCATCTGTGTAACAGCCAGTTCAAACAGTTTGAGTTGAAATTTCAATGTCGGGCACTGAGTTCTAGGATAGTTTTATGCTTGAATAAAACAAGGATACATTCAGTGCCACCTTGGATAGATGTTAAACTGTCACTGCTGCTTTCTAGGATTCTGGGGGGCCAGGGGTCCCCCTCTCCTAGACCCAGAATCAATCAGTAGCATTTACTGAGCACTTCCTGTGCGAAGATCCCTGTAATGAGCAGAGTGGCACATTACAACACAGTACAGCACAATAGAGTTGGTAGACCTGATCCCTGCCCTTGAGGAGTCTAGAGTCTAGCGGGAACCCCAGAGAGCAAAGGCAGCAGCCCAGGACAGGCGCAGGGAGCGAGCAGAGCAGCTGGGGCCATGGGGTTGCGGCTGCTGTGGCCATCCAAGGGGAAACCATGCAGATGGGTCTGATCAGAGTCTGTGTGCCTTACTCTCTGGTTCCTTTCCTCTCTCCCCCTCAATCCTACAATACTGGCCTGTGCCCATGGGTGCCCTGATCACTAATAATCAATCTGCAGGAAAATCAGAAAGATAGTACTATGCATCAATTTCATTCTTCTTTCTACTATCTACTAGTAATGAATTAATAATAATAATAATAATTACGGTATTTGTTAAGTGCTTACTTTGTGCCAAGCACTGTTCTAAGCACTGGGGGAGATACAAGGTAATGAGGTTGTCTCACATGGGGCTCAAAGTCTTAATCCCCATTTTACAGATGAGGTAATTGAGGCACAGAGAAATGAGGTGACTTGTCCAAGATCACATAGCAGACAAGTGGCGGAGCCGAGATTAGAGCCCACGTCCTCTTACTCCCAAGCCCATGCCCTTGCCACTAAACCATGCTGCTTCTCAAAATTAAGTTATTAGCAACTTGCAGCTTTTTGAAAGTGCAGTTTGCTCACAAAAGCCCAGTCACATGAGGTCTTTCTGGAAGAAGGAGCTTGACACAACTGCCCTAAATTGTACTGAATGCATCTCGTAGGCCAAGGCAGCAGACTGCCTACTAAAATGAGATGTTAATAACAATAATGATGACATTTGTTAAGCACTTCCTAGGTGTCAAGCACTGTTCTAAACGCTGGGGTAGATAACAAGGTAATCAGGATGGACATAGTCTCTGTCCCAAAATGGGGCTCACAGTCTTAATCCCCATTTCACAGATGAGATAACTGAGGCCCAGAGAAGTTAAGTGACTTGCCCAAGTTCACACAGACAACTGGCAGAGCAGGGATTAGAACCCAAGATGTTTTAATCCCTTCTAATGTTACAACAGGTCCACCTCACTTAAGAAAACTGAAAGCAAATTAGCAAATGCTGAATATGTGTCCTGATCCAGCTGTGCTTTCACACAGAGTGAGGTGTGAGGAACCAGCAGGGAAGGGGCTTGGGACTGGGCCTTGGGAGGTGGGGGGGACGTTGGATGTGTGTGTGTGTGTGTGTTTGTTGTGGGCAGGAATTGTCTCTCTTTTTTGCTGTATTGTACTTTCCCAAGCGTTTAGTCTCTAGAGCTCTGCACACAGTAAGTGTTCCGTAAATAGGAATGAATGAATGAATGAAGGGAGGGTGTAAGAGGGATTTAAAATAACATGAGGAATGTTAAAATAACATAAGGAATGTCAAGAATAGACAGGTGAGCCCATGTCCTCCCTCTTCATATCCAACAGATAATTATTCTCCCCCTCCTTCAAAGTCTTACTGAAGGCACATCTCCTCCAAGAGACGTTTCTTAAGCCCCATATTCTTTTTTACCACTTCCACTTGCGTCACCCTTGTACTTGGATTTGCTCCCTTTATTCACCCCTCCCTGAGCCCGTCAGCATTTATGTCGGTAATTTATTTATATTAATGTCTGTCTTCCTCTCTAGACTGTAAGCTTGGTGTGGGCAGGGATTGTGTCTGTTTATTGTTATACTGTATTCTCCCCAGTGTTTAGCACTGTGCTCTGCACACAGTAAGTGTTCAATAAATATGACTGATTAATTAATTAGTCTGTGACTTTGTTAAATGTGGGTTGAGTCTTGGGTGCTGCCAGGCCCAGCTAATCCCTTCCCTTCTCCAAACCCTAGCCTTTTCATCTGCTTTTTCTCTGCCTCCAGCCACTGGGCGAAAGGCCTGGGAGGCTGAGGAAACCTGTTGCCCCTCCTTCCTTCCTAGCACGGGTTCTCCCCTCTGTCCTTCTACTCACTAGATTGTAGGCTCCTGGAGGGCATGGCTCATGTATACCAACTCTGTAGTAGTGCATTCTCCCAAGCTCTTAGTACAGTGCTCTGTGCACAGTGAGTGCTCAACAGGTACTACTGATAGATTATATGGGTTCAGCAACTAAAGACACAAAAAGACCTTCGTCTTTGCAGTTCGACCTCATTAGGTAAAGAAATCCTTTCCCAAATGATGGTTGATTGTGCTTCTGGAAGAGGCAGACTGCCTTGAGATCATGGCCAAGGCCAGTTTTCCAGGCATAAATGCTTCACTCTGCTACCTGGATCATTTTTCTACAAAAACATTCGGGTTATGTTTTCCCACTCAAAAAACTCCAGTGGTTGTCCATCTACCTCCACAACAAACAAAAACTCCTCACCACTGGTTTTAAAGACTTCACTACCTTATACCCTCCTACCTCACCTTGCTACTCTTCTACTACGACCCAGCCCCAACAGTTCACTCCTGTAATGCTAAGCTTCTTACTGTGCTTCGATCTCATCTATCTCACTCTCAATCCCTAGCCCACATCGGGTTGTGCTCTGGCCTGGACGCCCTCCCTCCTCAAATCCAACAGACAATTACTCTCTCCCACTTCAAAGCCTTATTTGAAGGCTCCAAGAGCCTTCCCTGATTAAGCCCCTTTCCTCTTCTCTCACTCCATTTTGCAACACCCTGACTTGCTCCCTTTGTGCTTTCCTCCTCCCAACCACACAGCACCTATGTATAGATCGTGGCTCAGTGGAAAGAGCACGGGCTTTGGAGTCAGAGGTCATGGGTTCGAATCCCAGCTCTGCTACTTGTCAGCTGTGTGACTGTGGGCAAGTCACTTAACTTCTCTGGGCCTCAGTTCCCTCATCTGTAAAATGGGGATTAAGACTGTGAGCCCCACGTGGGACAACCTGATTCCCCTATGTCTACCCCAGCGCTTAGAACAGTGCTCGGCACATAGTAAGCGCTTAACAAATACCACATTATTATTATTATTATCTGTAATTTATTTATTCTATCTTCCCCAATCCCCCAAAATGTAAGCTTGTTGTGGACAGGGAATGTGTCTGTTTATTGCTGCATTGTACTCTCTCTCAAGTGCAAAGTACAGTGCTCTGTGCACAGTAAGCACTTAAAATATGTGATTGAATACAAATGGTAGCAGCAGCACAGCTATTTCCTGTCTTTCAAAACATAGGGGAAAGAAAGAGAAGGGACAGTAGTTTTACAAAAATGACAGCTCCTGGTAAAGATAAATCTATCTTAGAAAATCAGAAGGGAGTTTTAGTAAGAATAGAAGCAGCATGGCCTAGTGGATAGAACACAGGCTTGGGAGGCAAAAGGACGTGGGTTCTAATCCCAACTCCGCCATTCATCTGCTATGTGACCTAGGACAAGTCACTTCACTTCTCTGTGCCTCAGTTACCTCATCTGCAAAATAGGGATTAAGACCGTGAGCCCCATGTTGGAACATGGACTGTGTATATATCATCTTATTAGCTTGTATCTAGGCCAGTGGTTAGTACCATGCCTGGCAAATAGTAAGTACTTTAAATAGCACTAAAAAAAAATTTGATCCTTGCTTCTCTTTCCAATTTTACCTCCTATCCCAGGATCCTGCCAGAATTAAATTTGCTCTTTAAGTTTATGAAAGAGATAAAGCTCTAGAGAAATACAATAAAAGAAATTACAAATGAAGGGGAAGGGATTTAGTAAATAAATGTGAAATAGGTGACACACTGCCCTCTGAACATGATCCTGTCAGAGTGGAGAAGAGGAATTGACAAAAAATGGACTGAAAAAGAGCGATCAGAGCAGATCAAAGCAGCGTGGCTCAGCGGAAAGAGCACGAGCTTGGGAGTAAGAGGTCATGGGTTTGACTGCCGGCTCTGCCATTTGTCAGCTGTGTGACTGTGGGCAAGTCACTTCACTTCTCTGTGCTCAGTTACCTCATCTGTAAAATGGGGATGAAGACTGTGAGCCCCACGTGCGATAACCTGATTACCCTGTAAATCTACCTCAGCGCTTAGAACAGTGTTTGGCATATAGTAAGCACAAATTAACAAGTTAACAAATACCAACATTATTATTATAGGAGAACCAGGAGAGGATTGTGTCAGTGAAGTCACAGTTGGATTTTGGATAATGTTTCAAGGAGAATGGGGTGGCCCACAGTGTCAAAGGCAGCTGAGAGGTCAAAGAGGGATTAGGATGGAGTAGAGGCTGTTAGATTTATCAAGACCTTAGAGAGGGCAGTCTTTGTGGAGTGAAGGGATGGAAATGAGACTGGAGGGACCAAGGGGTAATTGGAGAAGAGGAAGTGGAGACAGCAGCTGCAGACAACTCCTTCAAGGTAATATCAGCATTTACCAGGAAGTAGAGAAACTTCAGCCAACAATGCTAAAATGGCTTACAAAACATTCACTACAAAATAGTTATAAAACATTCACTAATACTCTTCCTATCACTCCAACAGTACCTCAGTAAACCTCCTGTTAGAGTAATCAATGTTATAGATGTCAGGTTTTAAGCACCCATTTCCATATCCAAAACTGATATGCTTACATCCAGGCTACTGGGAGACAGAGGAATAAAGAAGGCAAGCAAATCCTACAGTGGTTCACTATAAGATGTTGAATTCCTTCTTCACACACAGGTCTACAGTCCAGTCAACACTAGAGGGAAAAAAATGCTGCTACTAATAAAGTTGAATTAATACATCCTTTGCTGGCACTACTCAAGAGTTTCTCGCAAATGCAATAATTCTCTTTGGCTGTATACACAGCAGAACCAACCAAAAATGGAGCTATTTTCAGAGCTAAAACCCACAAATTCTGGCCTCAGCGATGGATGGCATAGCATAGTCTCATGGGCAAGCCCAGCAGCACACTGGGACATCTTCTTCGATTACTCTTTTCTTATTTAACAGAAAGCCTTGTTGTTTCAGGAGGGTTGGGGCAGTACATTTTTTTTTTTTTTTTGCTTTTTTAGTTTCTGATGTTAGAGAAACTATCGCTTTCTCTTTGACCTTTCTTCTAGCTACATCTCTTCTGCTTCACTCCAAGAGTTGCATAACACATTGACGTAGGTAGCAGCAGCAGCATTTAATGAAGGACTAACTAAGTGTAGTGCACTGCAGTAGGTGCTTGGGAAGTACAGATTACAAAGTGACCCATTCTCTGTCCACAAGAAGCTTACACTCTTATAAGGGAGACCAAAGACTAAACATACAGACTCACTATATCTGAGAAAGGTACCCTCAGTCTTCCTCTCCTCTGCTTTCTGGTTTCTTGCCAGGACAACAAAATTGGAACGGGCTTTCATGTTGATATCTACCATTTCTGAACACGATTCCACAGAAGGAAAAGAACTACGGAGGAGAAGGAGCCAAGCCACGAATTATCGGCTCGCAATGGGCTTAGTTATCTTTCCTGGTATTTTAATATTACAGAAAATTTGGAAATTTCAGCCTCTGAATTGCAGAATGGAAAAGTTCAGAAAGGCCAGATTTTCCCCCAACAAAAAGGTAGATTTGGCAACAGAGATCAGTACTAATAACATTAATGAGCTTTATTAAATCCTTAAAATACACCAGAAAGAACTCCCCAGACATTAATTTCACCAAAGATGTGTGGTATAACACATCAAGAGTTATGGGATGATTTTCCACTACCAGTCCTCTTGCAAATCTGTCTAGTCTCTAAAATGGCCAGAAGACCAGGAAACAGGAAGTACCCTTTTCCTGACTGGTGGAACCAACCCTGTCACAATCTGTCACTGGTTCTGAGCCAGGGCTGACCACTCATGCCATGTGCCGATAACGAGCTATCCCTGAGAGATACAGTACCACAAAGTGCTACTGCTACAATCAAAGGGTGGGGTGCCTGAATCAGAGAGAGGCAGGTGTGTCACTCACTTTGGGGGAACTACCGTTATGGGTGAATAACCTGTCCCTCCCAAGGTGCGAGGCTGCCCAAGGAAAAGAGGAAACTGCACTCAATCAATCAACGGTATTTACTAAGCACTTACTCTGTGCAGGGCACTACACTAAGTACATGGGAGAGTACAACAGAGTTGGTAGACATGATTCATGCCCACAAGGAGACATGGGGCATTCCTGGAAGCTGCATCCACGCAATGTTGTTCTCCGGTGGTGCCCAGAGAGGGCCATGTGGCACTGGGCCAATGAAACATCTTGCAAAGGAGCTACAGCAGGGCCACTCTCCCCTCCTGGGGCTGTGGCATGGTCGTTGCTGCCATCTTGGCAATCCAACTTGGAGCTTGCCTGCTGCAAAACACTGGGGTGAAAGAAATGAAAAGCTACCTAAGTGTAGCCTGATGTTCTTGAACCTGTCAAAGAGTAGATCATAGTTCTTTTAACATTTGAGAGTCCGGTGACATAACCTTCCATCATAAAAAGGTCAAGGGCATCCCGAGTGGGCAGTGGATCGACGATAGCAAGAATTACTGTGAAATGTGTCTTTATGGGTCGACGATAGCAAGAATTACTGTGAAATGTGTCTTTATGACTCTCATGTTGAACTCCAGCCCTCCTGGTTAGAGGAGATGGCTCATGGTTTGAGGTTGGGTCCTTGAAGCAGGCCTGATTAACCCCACCCCATGCTCAGGGCCTCAAAAATGAGGTCAAATATTGTCTGTCAGGAGGAATCTCAGGCAGGTCAGGATTAGGAAGGTCAGAAAAAGTGAGGGAGCCATTCTGAACCAGCATTTGGCTGGAGGCTTAAGGGACTGAAGGAAATTCTCCAAGCCACCATGTCCCAGTACATCTCAAGTGAAGGGGCTGGCTTTGACTACAACTTTCTAAAAGACCACTGGCCACAAATGGAAGGATAGGGGTCTACTTTTCTAAAGACTATAAACTGAACAGTACAGTGGAATGGCTCTGTTTTACCAGGAACATGCACAAATCAGAAAAGTTGGGAACAATGAATAACTTGGAAATAAAGGTGAGGACAGCAGTTCAATTAGGAAAAGTTGCCCTAATGGAGAAACAGAAAACAATCCACAATCCACTTGGGAATGAGGTCAATTGACTAACTTTCAAAGGAGGGACAAGCTGTGGTTGGTGAAAACCAAAAACAGAAAGGAGAGAACCAAAAGCGGAAAGGGCAGGCAGTGAGGCGGGGAGGGCAGATTATTACATTCCAGGAGATAGGAAAGGTTTCAAATTGCTGAAGGCAATATTCTAAAACAACTCCTGACTCACCTTCAAAGGAGAAACCATGTCTGAACTTTGGCTGGTGAAGCAAGCTTAGACTTAATCCCTCTTTTTGGCAGGGAAAGCAGGTCACATCATGCAGTCACACTGGTATCACAAAGGATGCAGCCTAGGGAGTAAGTGGCTATGACAGGAGAAGCAAAGGACAGACAAGGTGGAAATGGGGGGAGGATAAAGAAAACACCAAACAAAGAAGGAGCTCTAACAGCTGGCAATGGGCAGAGTGCCCACATGAAAACAAGAATGGGTGGGACGTGATTAATCTTAAAAGAGTGGTCAGCCTCTAAGAACCAATAAAAACTTTAATGTCAGTACAGTTCAGCTTTTACTTTCTTTAAGGAAATTAAGACCAAGGAAGATGAAGTTACCAGCCAATCCACCCTATGCTAGAGGATTTCAGGGACCAGATTTTTCCACCAAATTCCCTGACACACCTTCTGCTGTCTATCACTGAAACACAAGGAGAACCCACCATCCACTCAGCAGGAAGAGGCAGAAATTCTGTGTCTTCCAATGCTACAAAGAATTTATTGAGCAACACAATGGCTCGTTAATACTTTTTTTGTCCTTGACACCAACCTAGAACAAATACAGGCAGTCCTCAGACTTACAACACAAGTGGTTCCTGAAAAACCACACCAACTCTACTGTACCTTCCCAAGTGTTCTGTATACCTGTTAAGCTAGTGCATTTTTTTTAATGTGTCGCTCCCTTTCTAGACTGTGAGCTCCTTGTGGGCAAGGAACAGGTCTACCATTTCTGCTGTATTGTTCTCTCCCAAGCATCTAGCACAGTGTTCTGCACATAGTAGGCACTCAGTAAATACTACTGATTGATTCCAGTTCTCTGCATTCAGTAACAATTCAATATATATTGATCAATTTGTGATCTAAGTCCAAACAAATATTCTTATAGAAACTATGTTGTAAATGTGGATTGGTTCTTGAACCAAGGTTGGGTGCCCTATTTTTATCTAAATTACCCAGAATTATGTACCCAGTCAATTATAGAGTACTGTAGCTCCACTAATATACTCAGACTGAGTCAGACAGTTCCACAAATACTATACTTGACTTTCATGAATGTGTCAACCTTCCCAGGTGAGCCCATCTGGCCATCAGGAAACACCCCCTCCATACAAACCCCTGTCCTCTCCCTCTCTCTTCCCTCATCCTCTTTGAGCCTTTCTTGCTCACCCCCCTCCCACTGTGGTTTTTGTAATTGCTTCTCCATTCTCCCAGTGTAACTTTCCAATCACGTTTGCAGCTGGAGCCCCAGTTTCTAACAACAAGGTCCTAAAGCCTGGACACAGCTTTTTACGGGCAGGGTAGAGATAATAATAATAATGATGGTATTTGTTAAGTGCTTACTATGTGCCAAGCACTGTTCTAAGCACTGGGGTACATACAAGGTAATCAGATTGTCCCACGTGGGGCTAACAGTCTCAATCCCCATTTTACAGATGAGGTAACTGAGGCACAGAGAAGTTAAGTGATTTGCCCAAGGTCACACATCAGGCAAGTGGCAAAAGCGGCATTAGAACCCATGACCTCTGTCTCCCAAGCCCATGCTCTTGCAACTAGGCCATGCTGCTCCTCTCACCAGTAGTCCACTGCCACCATCCTGTGACTCTGAAGAGCTGAGCCACGGAAGGCCTGGAAAGCATCCAGGGTTCAGGTAACCAGTCCCGAATCTTTGGAGCTGGCTAAGGCTTCCCCTTTCTGTGGAGCCACTGCCCACCTGTCCTTCCCTGGAAGGTCACCCTGCTGACTCTCAGCCTTTCTGGCAAACTTCAGCTCCACACCTAACACAGACTACTGTTCTCCTCCTCGAGGCCTGTAATTTCTCTCCATTTTCCCAGTTCCCACCTCCCTGCCCAAATCCTCAGTGATAATTGCTTGTGCTTCAGCTGATGTCACAGGGGAGGGAGTGGATGATCATTTAAGCCAATGAGCTTTCCCCGTGTTTCTTTGCTCTTGAAACTTCTGGGTTCTCCCCACTATTTCCGGGTATATCCAGTTTGTTGACAGCCACACCCACAGCTCCCATTCACACGCTACTGCGATTACTGTGATGTCAAAACTGACGCTAGGTGGGAGGAGGGGTTCATGCAATCGTATTTATTGAGCGCTTACTGCATGCAGAGTTAAACGTCATAAAGATTGTTGAATCATAACTCGAAATGTCTGAAGTGATGGGGTGCCTGCAATGAGAAACAAACAAGCTGCCTTTCTTTTGAAGGAGATCATGTTGAGGGAAAAACATCCCACAGTCTTTTAAATCCCACAGTCTCAGGACGCTGCATGGGGGAGGGGAGAGGACGACCTAGTCAGTTGGCTATGACAGGAAGCAACTAGGGGTCCAAGAATACGGTGGAGAGAACAACCACACTGTGCAAAATATGCTCTTGGAAGTTCTTTGCCCTTCAGTGATCCCTTTGGGAAGAGGGGGAAATTACCACATTTGGACAGTAACTCAAAATCAGAAGAACCACCACTGGAATTAAAAGACAATGACCAATTAATGGCAGGGAGTCAGGATTACAACTTTTCTTTTTTTTCCTCTGAATTTCCAGTAAAGAATTTTAAGTGAAGCGAGTACACAGCTCTTGACTTGAAACCAAAAAGATGAATAAGTGCTGGGATATGTGTTTACACTGCTTGACTAAAGGCCAAAGTCCAAAAGTAACTTTCTTGGAATGATAAAGGTGAGCACTGTAAATTGGCAAGAGAAACGCTGCTTTCCCTTAATATGTATATAACATATTCCATTTGAGGACCTGAAAGCACTTTAAAACCATTTGATGGCAAATATCACAGGGATTCTCTCATTTAACTGTTCCTCAGATGAGTTTCCTCATCTGAAAACTATGCATAAATAATGATTATTTTGCAGGACTATTGGAAGAAATAATTGAAACAACTTTTGCACCTTCTACAGTTGCAAATTCCTACAAAAATGCTTAGGAATAATGTTGTTTAAATATCTTGTATTTAGAGAGTACATATTTTGATTAAATGCGTTACCAGTCGATCCTATTGAGTGCTTACTGTGTGCAGAGCACGGTACTAAGCATTTGAAAGAGTAGTGCAATATAACAATATAAAATATATGGTCCCTGGCCTTAATATCTGCTCCTCCTCAGGACTGTGAGGGTTAATAGTTTTCCATATGGAAAATCCTCTGCTGTTCCTTAAGGGCAGCAGAGAAAACCAGTGGGCTTCCTCTGATAGGAGCTGACAGCTCGTTCATGGCTGATCCACTGTCTCTGATGTTCCCTAAAACACTGGGTTATGTTGGTCTAGTCAGCCATGAATACTGACCCAGGCCAACAGACAAGAAAAAACAAAGAAGGAAACGACTTAGACCTGAAGGAAATGAAAGAAAAGGCATTTAAAATGTCTACTACAAATCCTAACTCTGAGCTACTGCACTTCTACTAAATTGCCATGGGGTTAGTGAAGCAGCCTCAAAACAGATGCACTACTTCAAGTGAGAAATCGGCAGGTGAAAGAAACCTTTTGCAGTTTGACCATTGTTTTAACGTTTCCATAAATAATAATAATAATAGTATTAGTTAAATGCTTTGTTAAGTATGGGTCAAGCACCATTCTAAGCGCTGGGGTAGATACAAGCTAATCAGGTTGGACACAGTCCATGTCCCACATGGGGCTCACAGTGTTAATCCCCATTTTACAGATGAGGTAACTGAGGCCCAGAGAAGTTAAGTGACTTACCCAAGGTCACACAGAAGACAAGTGACAATTCTGGGATTAGAACCCAGGTTCTTCTGACTCCCAGGCCCATGCTAATGGGCCTAACTCGTCTAACTTCAAAGAGTAGAGAAGTGTGTCTTGCCGGGCTTTAACACTAGTCAACTGCTCTGGATTTGCTATGCACCCTTGCTTCTAACCCTTGGAAAATATTTCATTAACTATTTCCTGGGAGTAGGCTTAAAATGTATTTTTCTTCAGTAAAAAAAATTCTTCCGGATATATAGTAAACACCACCCTTTCTTCCAGCCTCTCACCCTTGACAGTCACACCCACTCCTATTTCTCTGTAGCCAATCTCTGCCAGTGTACACTGTGCTAGATTGAGAGCAACAGGAGGAGCACAGCTGCAGTTTGGGTACTGTGTAGGGGCTGCTCTGAGTTGACAGGTTTGAGTGTTGTTGTTTTTAAGGACTTATTATTACATCTTTATATGTTGTATTTGACAGCATAATAGGTAGTACAAATTTTTCAAAAAAAGACTTTCAGCTGACACTTTTTTTTTAATCTATTTCTCCACACTCCGGCTCTGGCTAATCTTTCTTCTCTCTGGTTTTCAGCCCAGTCATCACAGCCTTAAAATGCCATCCTCCTTCTGTCCACTGACACCTGTTTACCCATTTTCTAATAGGTTGATAAATTTTGATTCCCAGATCTCTCTTCCCATTATTATTGTCCATGCTCCTAGCAATTGTCAGAGGAAGAAGATTCCACAGTGCAGGATAGCTACAAATAAACAAATCAGTAGGATAAACATTCTGCTCTGCTAAGGGAAAAGATTAACGACACAGACCAGCTGATAGTATTTTCAGAAAGAATAACTGGGGAAGAAACCAGTGTGGGGAAAAATGAGAAATAACACAGTGATATCTGAACTGTTCTTGAGCTTTTCCTCGGTTCATTTCATGCCCACCCATGACCTACAGAGTGTTCCCAAAAGCCTTGGCTACTTCCTCCATCTTCTTGGCTTCTGAAACCTGGCAGGAAACAGCTGATGTCTCTCAGGGCTGAGTCCAGAGGCTATACTCATGATAGCAGGAGAAAGACTGTTCCTGGTTCTTCTTGAGGTGAATGACCAGGCTAGGTAGTTTAAATATTTATTAAGCACTTACTGTGTGTCAAGCACTGTACTAAGTAGTGGGAGAAAATACCTAAGTGAGAATTGGACATGGTCCCTGTCCCTCGGGGGTGACTGTATTGATCTCTAGACTGTAAGCTCACTGTGGGCAGGGAATGTGTCCATTTATTGTTATACTGTATTCTCCCAAGTGCTTAGTGCAGTGCTCTGTACACAGTAAGTGCTCAATAAATACGATTGACAAGTTTCCATAAATATCTATTTCTCTCATGCCCACTGTTAACAGCAGACATGCCCTCCTTTCACTTCACCCAGGCAATATTTTACTCCATGATCATCTTAACTTTGGAATTAAGTGAGGGAAGGCAATTGGGGTTGTTACTGTTCTGTCGAAGGTTCTGTGATTCCTGATTTATTTACTTAGATTGAAAGCTCCTTGAGGAGAGGTACTGTATCTTTTAACTCTGCTCTTCCAAACCCATAGTAAAGTTCTCTGTTCACAGTGGATGCCTAATATTATTAATTGATGGACAGCATCACTGAGACTCTCGTTCTCCTTCTCCCTCTGGACTTCCCTGTCTGAGTTTAAGGCTTAGAGCATGGGTAGACTTCAGAGTGAACTCTGGCTCAGCTAGAACAATACTGTCAGCCACATACAGTTGAGCCAGATGTTCCATTTCTCAGATTCTCCTCTCCAAGACCAGCTAGACTAGCTCACAAAAGACAAAAGACTAGCTCTACTGTATAGTAATAATAATAATGTTGGTATTTGTTAAGCGCTTACTATGTGCAGAGCACTGTTCTAAGCGCTGGGGTAAACACAGGGGAATCAGGTTGTCCCACGTGGGGCTCACAGTCTTAATCCCCATTTTACAGATGAGGGAACTGAGGCACAGAGAAGTTAAGTGACTTGCCCACAGTCACACAGCTGACAAGTGGCAGAGCTGGTATTCAAACTCATGAGCCCTGACTCCAAAGCCCGTGCTCTTTCCACTGCACCACGCTGCTTCTCTAACTTAACCAAGGGCTTAATACAGTGCACTGCATGCAGTAAGTGCTCAATACATGCCATTGATTTATTTCAATGTCAAAATGTATTCAGATCTGGCCTAAGTATAGGTGACTTTGGCTCAACCCAGTACACAGAGAAAAAGACTGGAAAGAGAAGGTAATTTGCCCATGTGACCAGCACAAAGCCATAAGGGGAAACGGAAGAAGGGAAAATAATGCCTGAGTTCTCTGACAAGGTCAAAAGTTATGTGGAAAAAGGGGAACATGTGCACACGATAAATTGAGATTTTTTTTTTAAAGAGCCAACAAAAAAAACCAGCAAAAAATTGGAAACAAATGAGAGATAGAAATAAGCTCTCAGAGCTCAGTGTAATAAACAAAGGTTTACAGTTTCTTCAGAAATAATTTGGAACAGTTAAGTAAGGGTACAGTAAATTTCCAAGTTTACCCATGGCAGTAAGGTCTTCCAGGTGATGAAATGCCATGAGGATGGACAAGCCGCAAGAAGTTAGAGGTGTGGGGGCTGAAAAGCATTAAAAATGCTTCCACCAACACAAGACCAAAATCAGCCACCTCTCGATTTCCTCATGGGCTCCCAACACTCGGGTGACTGATTGGAAACATAAAGCAGGATACAATAGTGACAGAAAATATCTCTCTACTAATCCCCACTGTGCAATGTTGGTGGTGGGGAGAAGCGGCATCTAAGGCAAGAGCCTTGGCCAGCCCCTTCTCCACCAGACCAGAGCTCTACAGCCTGGGAGAAAAGCAGCCCTGACCCAACATTAATGGGACTTCCCATCAAGCCTTTGCTCTACTCCACCATGACAGGGAGAAGCAGAAGCAGCAGTGGTGGCACGAGGCCGTCTTGATCTTCATAGTACTGGGATGGCTACATCGCGGCTTTGGCTGTGGATTCAGTCATGACTATTTAGACTGCAGAATTTTGAGCCACAAGACACCTACAAAGCAACTCCTCTAGCCACAGTACCGTATTGTTGAGGTTGCATTTATCTTTATGGTTATCATTGTCCTTGTCATGTGCTATTTTTGTGTTTTATCATTTCACCTTCCCATATATACGTCGCCAAACCCTCCCTCCTTCCCTTAATCTTAGATTGTGGGTCAGGGACCATGTCTCTCTACTATCCACCCCACACACTCCGCTCCTCTGCCGCTCACCTCCTCACTGTCCCCTATTCACACCTATCCCGCCGACTTCTGGCCCATGTCCTCCCGCTGTCCTGGAATACCCTCCCTCCTCACCTCCACCAAACTAACTCTCTTCCCCTCTTCAAAGCCCTACTGAGAGCTCACCTCCTCCAAGAGGCCTTCCCAGACTGAGCTACCCCTTTTCCCTCTGCTTTTTCTCTACTCCCCCTCCCCGCTCTGCTCCTTCCCCCTTCCCCCCTTCACCTCCCCTCAGCTAAACACCCTTTCTCTCTGCTCCTCCCCCTCTCCCTTAGCACTGTGCTCATTTGTATATATTTTTATCACCCTATTTATTTTGTTAATGAGGTGTACAACCCCTTGATTCTATTTATCATGATTATGTTGTCTTGTTTTTGTCTGTCTGTTTAGACTGTGATCCTGTCATTGGGCAGGGATTGCCTCTATCTGTTGCCGAATTGTACATTCCAAGCACTTAGTACAGTGCTCTGTACATAGTAAGCGCTCAATAAATACTACTGAATGAATGAATGATGAATTCTCTAAATTTGTATTTTTTTCCTCAGGGCTTAGTGCTTGGCAGATTGCAGATGCTTAATGAAGTAGTTAGTCAATCGTATTTATTGAGCATTTACTGTATGCAGAACATTGTAATAAGCACTTGGGAAAGTACAGCACAACAACAGAAACATTCCCTGTCCACAACGAGCTTATAATCTAGAGGGGGAGACAGACGTTAATATATATAAATGAAATTACACATTTGTACCTAAGTGCTGTGGGAAGGGGCTGGGGGTGAACAAAGGGAGCAAGTCAGGAAAACGCAGAAGGGAGTGGAAGACAAGGAAAAGCAGGCTTAGTCAGGGTAGGCCTCTTGGAGGAGATGTACCTTCAGTAAGGCTTTGAAGGGTGGGAGAGCAATGGTCTGTCGGACATGGAGAAGGAGGGTGTTCCAGGCCAGAGGCAGGAAGTGACCAAGAGGTCAGTGGTGAGATAGAAGAGATTGAGGCACGGTAAGAAGGTTAGTATTAAAAGAATGAAGTGTGCGGGCTGGGCTGCAGTAGGAGAATAATGAGGTGAGGTAGGAGGGGACAAGGTGATGGTATGCTTTAAAGCAGCATGGCCTAGTGGAAAGATCTTGGGCCTGGGAGTTAGAGGACGTAGATTCTAATCTCTACTCTGCCACCTGCCTGCCATATTTCCTTGGGCAAGTCAGTTAACTTCTCTGTGCCTGTTCAACTGTAAAATGGGGGGTTCAATACCTGTTGTCCCTCTTAATTAGGCTCTGAGGCCCCTGTGGGACAAGAGACTGTGTCCGACCTGATTAACTTGTATTTACCCCAGTGTTTAGAATGTTGCTTGACACATAGCTAGCACTTAACATATACCCTAAGTATTATGCACATATACACTTAGAAGAGGTAACTCAGTCTAAAGAGCCATGGTCCAGGAATACTAAAGGATTCTTATCCTGGCTTGATTTCTACATCAGACTCCTCAGTTGTTTCCCTGCCTCCAGTCTCTCCCCTCTCCAATCCATACTTCAGTAGGCTTCTTTCCTTAAACATCGTTCTGCATACACCTTCCCCATTCTTCTCATCAAGCAAAAATTCTTGACATTTTCCCCTCTAGACTGTAAAAGCTCCTGGAACGTGTTTATGAAGTTTAGTATACTGAACTCTCCCAAGAGCTTAGTACAGTGCTTTGCACAAGGCAAGTCCTCAATGAACATGATTGATGGACACTGGCTTTAAGGCAGTCCATCAGCTAGTTAGCTCTCTCTCTCTCTTTCCTACTTATCCAGTCACTTCTCTCATCCCATTCCAACTCCTAGTTTTTTTTCCTCTCATGCGAACAGACTCACTGTGCCTCACTCATGTCTTTCCTGGCCTCAGCCTCTTGCTCACCCCTCCTTCTGGATTGGAACTCTCCCCTCTTCAAATCCAACAGACCACAGCTCTCCCCATCTACAGAGCCCTTTCCAAACCACATTTCCTCCAGAAGGCCTTTACTGATTAATTTCTAATCTCCCCAGTTTATATCCCTCTGACTTGCCACTTCACTGACTTGCCACTTCACTGACTTGCCTTTGTGCCAGCAAAGCAATTAAGTACTCTCAACCATCCGCAGCAAATGTATCGCTAAATCATAAGACTTTGGAAGGCAGGGATCATGGCTACTAATTTTACCGTACTCTTCCAAGCACTTAGTACTGCGCTCCGCACATAGTAGATGCACAATAAATACTGATAAAGGAACCCCAAATCAGTCCTCAACGGCCTTCCACTAAGCTTGAGTCAGTTCTGGAGACCACCATAATCAAGCAGGTTAAATGGGGTAGAGAGAGTGCTGGAAACCACCATAATCAGAGCAGGGTTGGGACCCCCTCTTGTCACCTGGGGTTCTTAGACTCTGCACACCCTTCCTCAGTCTGGGTCCAAACTTCCAAAGGCTAGTCCCAGATGTCATTAATAACTATTACATAACAATACCAAATAACAAATACCACAGCGGTGTTTGTTAAACCCTTACTATATGCCAAGCACTGTATTAAGCCCTGGGTCTCTGACCCACATGGGGAAAACAGTCTAAGGTAGAACAGGTATTTTAATACCCAATTTACAGATGTGGAAACTGGGACACAGAAAAGTGACTTGTCTACGGTCACAGAGCAGGAATATGGTAAGGTAAGGAATATGGTATGGTAAGGTTTCCTGGCTCCCAGCCCCATATTCTTTCCATTAGGCCACACTGCTTCTTGGCACGGTCTTACTCCATTTCGGCAAAAGTTAAGAACAGAGAACACCCCCTAAGGAAAAACTTGCTTTCACTTTCACTTGTTGATGCAAACAAGGAAAAGTGAGGGTCAATACTACTTGCAATGGCAGGAATTAGTCCTCCTGAAGTTTTGGGGATTGAAGATGGCGATCATCACTGTATGATGTCACCAAGTGAGAAGCAGCATGGTCTAGTGGAAAGATGATGGGCTTGGGAGTCTGAGGACCTGAGTTCTAATCCCGACTTTACCACTTGTCTGCTGTGTGACTTCAGAAAAGTCGCTTAACTTCTGTGTGGTTCAGTTCCCTCATCTGTAAAATGGGGATTAAGACTATGAGCCCTATGTGGGACAGGGACTGTATTCAACCCGATTATCTTTTATCTACCCCAGTGCTTAGTACAGTACCTGGCACATAATAAATGCTTAACAAATACCACAATTATAATTATCATTGCCAGTTCAAGCCCAAAATGGGGTAATCTAGAAGCAAAAATGGCACTTGACTTTGCACAGTTTCTCAGGCTAAGGCTATCCCATGCAGTGAGAATGAGCCCTGGGTAACTTAAAGAGGCCAGCTGATTAGGCTGCTCATCTGATTCAGCTGAAGATACAATCTCAATCCTGAAGAAGCACTGCAACTGCATGATCCAAAGTTTGCATCTTCCCAGCCCAAAACAGTGAGGAAACCTGGCCTGACAACCAGTGGCTGGTGAGTGACATTCCTGGAGGACTGCTGCCTATGAGGGAATCAATCAGTCATATGTATTTATTGAGTGCTTACTGTGTGTACAACACTATACTTGGTGCTTGGGAGAGTACAGTACAACAGAGTTGGTAGACTTGTTCCCCGCCCACCAATGACCTTATAGCCAAGTTCCCTCCACTGACAGAGTGTGGGCTAGTGGAAAAAGCACAGGCCAGGGAGTCAGAGAACTTGGGTTCTATACCCGGCTTCACCACTTGCCTGCTGTGGGACTTACCTTTTCTGGGTCACAGTTCCTTCATCTGAAAAATGCACATTCAATACTTGTTCCACCTCCTACTTAGACTGTGAGTCCCGCATGGGATTTGTCTATTTTGTAATAATAATAATAATAAATGATAATAATAATAATAATAATGATAGTATCTCTACCCCCACACTGAGTTCAGTGCTTGGCACAGAGCAAGCACTTAAATACCATTACCATCATCCTCAAAAGAAATGAGAATTTAGCTGTGTCTTTGGGAAGCTTTCTTGCTGCTTGCCTACTAGCATCATTTTTGTCTGAACTCTAGAAACCCTCAAAAGGCCCTTGTCATTCAGCAAAACCCTGACCAGGACTTGAACTGGCATTCACAAAGTGCTTTGTCCACATACACTACCACTCTGCTTCCACTCTCTGATTTCTGTTGATGGGCCTTTATTTCTCATTGAGGTGCCATTAGATGTTTCTGTTTAGGATATGCACATTGGGATGGAAATATGAAAGATAGGGAATCAAGCTAATTTGTGCTATAAAGACAACATCTGGAAAAGCTCCACTGCTTCTTAGGATCACAAAGGTGCTCTCAAAATAGAATGTTTCATTCCCATTCTATTCATTCATTTATTCAATCATGTTTATTGAGCGCTTACTGTGTGCAGAGCACTGTACTAAGCACTTGGAAAGTACAATTCAGCAACAGACAGAGACAATCCCTACCCAACAATGGGCTCACAGTCTAGAAGGGGGAGACAGACAACAAAACAAGAAGACAGGCATTAATACCATCAAAATAAAATAAAATAATCAAAATAAAAAATAAAATAAAATCATACCATCAAAATAAAATAATACCATCAAAATTAATACCATCAAAATAAATATATATGTAGATATGTACATATCATTAATAAAATGAATAGAATAATAAATATGTAAAAATATACCCAAGTGCTGTGGGGTGGGGAAGGGGATAGAGGGAGGGAATAGGGGTGATGGAGAGGGGAGGAGGAGCAGAGGAAAGGGGGAGCTCAGTCTGGGAAGGCCTCCTGGAATAGGTGAGCTCTCATTAGGGCTCTGAAGGGGGGAAGAGCTAGTTTGGCGAATGTGAGGATGGAGGGCATTCCAGGCCAGAGGTAGGATGTGGGCCAGGGGTCGGACGGTGGGGACAAGCAAGAACGAAGTCCAGTGAGGAGGTTAGCGGCGGCAGAGGAGTGGAGTGTGCAGGCTGGGCTGTAGAAGTAGGGAAGGGAGGTGAGATAGGAGAGGGCAAGGTGATGGAGTGGTATTCTGTTCCAATACCTACACCCCAATACCTTCCATATTGAACAGAGAAAGATTAGCAATTTTTTGCTTGCTATGAATCACTAATCAGACAAAATTGTACATTACAAAAACCACAGAAAGTCATCTGAGGCTAGAGGAATTAAACCATACTGTCATCATTTTAAGAAAAGATAAAGTCACAGTGAACCTTCATTTCTGCTTTTGGGTTTTGTTTCTCAAGTTCAACTGATGTGCCAGTTCTCTGGTAACACATACTTATTTCCTTTCCTAGGAACAGGCTCTATTTACCCCAAATTTTAGTGGCTTTAACTAAATAAAAGTTGCAAAGCATAGGATACTGTTCTCAGGCATGAAGTTTGAGTTGCTAATGTAATGCATGATGAGAACAATGACACTTTCTCTGAGGAAGAAGGGAAGGGAAAGTGCTGGTGGTGACTGCACAGCAGGGCTGGTAGCTCTGTTGTTTCTTATATTATTCTGCTGCTTTAATTCACTTCGTAGGCTGGAACCATGAAAAGACAGGCTAATAAGAGTCACAAAACCTCCACTTAGCACTAATGGGCAGGTCCTGTGTAATTTTCATTTCACAGCTCCTTGAAGATACCATCTCTCCATCATCAGCAAAAATTCCTTCCTCACCTGGCTACCTTACACGGCATAGGGTGGGCTCCCATTAAGTTTTAATGGACTGAGGAAGATCCCTACACGGGGGGCCCAGGCTGGAGTCCCAAACAAGGTTCCAGGGACCTAAAAAGAGAGCACCCTGAGATCATGTTGTTGTACCAAGCTACCAGAAACAGGACCTAAGGACTGGGAGGGCCGGGTTGTGTTGTGACTACTGAGCCCATTGTTGGGCAGAGATTGTCTCTATCTGTTGTCAAATTGTACATTCCAAGCGCTTAGTACAGCGCTCTGCACATAGTAAGTGCTCAATAAATAGGATTGAATGATGAAGATGTTGGGATTTGTTAAGCGCTTACTATGTGCAGAGCACTAATGGTGCTGCTGGACATCGATGCGGAGTTTGCACAAGTGTGGCTTCGAGTCCCAGCATCCCTCGGGAACTGCCGGGCAGGCACCGACACACTGTGACTGGGCCATTTCTCCCCAACCTTGTGCCCTGGCCAGGTGTTGGCGTGGATTCAGACACACAATTTCTGAAGATGGATCAAGCCAAGCCAGGTTTGGACAGAAAAATTTCAGTATTTTACCATGTAGTACTATGCCACCCTGCAAAATGAATCAACCAATGATGCTGACAGTGTGCAAAGCACTGAACCAAGCACTTGGGAAGAGTTGCTGGATCAGATCCCTGCCCACAGGGGCTTACTGTCTAGAGGGGAAGACAAACGTAAAAGATAAATTGCAGGTAGGGAAAATGGGAGAGTATTAGGATACAGGCATAAATTTTGTGGGGTTGAGGGTGGGGTGATTGAGCAGGACAGATCCAAGTGCAAAGAAAATATGTCATAGATTATTTGTCTGAATAGACTTCAATATGTTCCTTCTCTTGGAGTTATAAAGGCAAGGAGGAGAGTGAAGGATACACACACACCCAACCACAAGAAGATTACCAACCACTTATCCACTCAAGCACTCTCATTTCAACCTTTAAATAAAACACCGACAGGATTTCCCTCCCAGGGAATTGATTAAAGTGACCTGCTGGTTCAGAGGTTGCCAAGTATTATTTGCCAATTTAGGTTTAGCACTGTTGTCATGTAAAGAACCAGAGGCCTGGCTTATAAATTAGTCATTCATCTAACACGCCCAAGAAGGAAAGGGATCTGTGTTTCCAGTCCAAAATAAGCTTTTGGCTATATATGCATATGCATATATTAATACATATGTATTTTTATGTATGTACATATATGTGTGTATGTGCATATGTATACATATATATATAAATGTTATTGACTTGAAAAAGGTTAACGAAACATATATAATTGATAAATCAATCCTCTACTAGTCTTCCATTAAGCTTGAGACAGTCCTGGAAACCACCAGGGAGAGTTCTAAGCATGGAAGACCAGGGGCCCTCCCTGGCCCAAAGTTGAGGGTCCCGGGGTGACTGCTTTGTTCTGATTCCCATTCACAGGTCCAGATCCCATTTCTCCAGGCCCAGGAACCCAGTCGGGTTGAAAAATTCACGTGTAATTCCTTGAGGGTCAGAGAGCCAACTTCAATTAATCAATGTGTGCAGAGCACTGTACTAAGCACTTGGGAGAGTAAAATACATCTGAGTTGGTAGTCCCATTCCCTGCCTCCACGGAGCATAGAGTCTAGAGGGGGAGACAGACAATACAGTAACTCTTGGATAGGTACAGAACTGCTGGGGGGCAGGCCCTCCTTGTGAGGCCAGTGACCAGGACCATCACCTCCCGGGGTCCTTGACTCCACCATTCCATCTGAGCCAGGTCTGTACTCAGCTTCTAGAATGCCCTCAAGCTGAGCTTCCCCCCGAGCCCCACCTTCTCCACCAGAGACAACTAGAGACTCTGCCATGGCTGCCGCCTTCCCACCGTGACACCCTAGGCCCTTGAGCACGGCCCCCACGCTGCCTCCCCGGGACCCGACACCAGCTCTCCTCTGCATCCCACCCGGGCCTGCACTATTCTGGCAGGAGAGAGAAAAGCAGCCGCAGCGGTCACTGTGGCTGGGAACCCTGAGTCGTGAAGGACCTGAAACTCTGTTCTTTTAGCCCCATTACTTCTCTGAGCTTGGATTCTGTCTTTATATTGTCTGTTTTGTTTCCTCTCCCCTTATGTGTCTGTATCCAGTCCCCTCTCCCCTTTCTTATTCTTAGGTTCTGAATCCTCTGAGGGACCAGGACCAAGTCTAATTCCAAACCCGTGGCTTCTTTCCCAAAACTCCGTACGGTGCTCTGCACACAGTAAACACATAATACTCTTATTACTGCTACTACAACTGACCTATGCTTCTGGCCCAACACCAATGGGGCTTGAGCCAGATCCAATCTCACTTCTGGTGCGGTGTCGGCACTTAGACAACTGTCCTAATGAGCTGCCGGAACTCTGAACCACCAACATAGGTCCAGCAGCCCAAGCAGACACACATCCATGTTCCCAAAGCTCCCCGAAGAGGGGACGGTGGAGATGGGGCACAAGCCACTCCACCCTGGCTTGAGGCGAACTCAGGCTCACCCCACCTTTCATTTAGAACCAGTCTGACCTGGCTGGTGTAGCAAACTAAGCCTCCACAGTGCACTTCCTCCCAGAAGTGCAGACCCCAGGTGGAATCCCAGTCCAGACCCAACCCAAACTTGATGGCTTCAGGGCAGAACCAGTCCCTTCCGCCTCCTGCAAAACAATTTTCAGCCACCGACTCTAGATGTGGGTGTAAGAAGCCTTAAACTTTCAGCAAAAGAAACCTCTTGATCAACTCCAACAACTCTCACTTTTCTTCTCTTAAGTTTAACACCCACCCAAAGAACTATATTCATTCAATAGTATTTATTGAGTGCTATGTGCAGAGCACTGTACTAAGCACTTGGAATGTACAATTCGGCAACAGATGGAGACAATCCCTGCCCATTGACGGGCTTACAGTCATCTTAGCACTTTACGTCCCTATACACGCACCCGTACAGGAATTTGAACATCAGACAACTGACATCAGGCAGCATCCAGAGCTCCTAAAATACAGCAGTTAATATCCTTGGCAAATGCCAGCTGATACAAACCTGTATCAATCCTCTAGACTGTAAGCTTGTTTTTTGTTTGGCTTTGTTTTGTTTTTATGGTATTTGTTACACATTTACTATGTGCCTGGGACTGTATTAAGCCCTGGGGTAGATACAAGCTAATCAGGTTGGACGCAGTCCATGTCCCACATGTGGCTCACAGTCTTCATCCCCATTTTATAGATGACGGAATTGAGGCACAGAGAAGTGAAGTGACTTACCCAAGGTCATACATCAAACAACTGGCAGGGTCAGGATTAGAACTCAGGTCCTTCTGATTCCCAGATCCATGATTTCTCCCCTAAACCACGCTGCTTCTCCTTGTGGGCAGGGAACATGCCTACCAACTCTGTTGTGCCATGCTTTCCCAACTGCTCATTACAGTGCTCTGCACACAGTAAGCGCTCAATAAATACAACTGATTGATTCATCAGCCCTTAACTGATGCCATTACTGTGTAACTGTTTCTTTCAACATTGCATCACACTTTATTTAAAGCCACCTGTCAGGGAAACAATTCCTGAATTCCCAAACTTTCTATCCAAAAATGGGGACTAAAGCCATGTGCAATGAAAGACAGGAATACACTATCAGGTCACTGAAATTTCTGAAAGTACCCAAAATTGAGAATCTGTTGAGGGCAACTTACATTTAATATTTTACAAGTCCAATGGCTCCCAGACCACCCCCTACTTCAACCTCATCCTTACTTTATAGCAACACAGAATCTTTCTATCATGGGTATTAAAAATACCTACCAAAGATACAAAATATATATTATGACAACAAGGTTCTAATATACGAAGAGAAATTATGCTGCTTCCAGGGTCATGGATGAAATATACCGATTTAAATGCCAGCCATAACACTGTAGCCAAAGTCTCCCCCATCAGTCCTCCCTTCCAGGTGTTAGTAAAACCATTGTTCTTTAAACTGAACATGGCTTTGACATACAAGTCGATTTCTAAACCTTTGCCATTCGTTTGGGGGGTAATTTGGAGATTTTGCCAATAAAGTTACAGAGTTGGAAACCAAGTTCTAAATACCTGCCTCTTCCCCCCACTGCTAACAGAGCTAAGTACCTTACACAACTTAAATGAAGACAAAAATGGCTGCTTCCTAATTACAGTAGCTGTTGCTGTGGAAAACCAATGATGTTAATCTCAGTTCTTGGCAGTGAAGTAAAAATCAAGTGATATTTTATCTTGGAAGCCATAATGCAAATGAGCAGAGCGGGATTGGCCTCAGGGCTTTAGACACAGCTAGAACCCTTCATTTCACTTTAAAGGCATTAGATAGGCAATGTTAATAACAAGTATGGGGCTTGCCAAGGTAGAATTTTAATTAAGCATTCAACTGGAAAGAGCCAAAGAAAATAAGAGTTATTTCCATAACAAAGAAAGAGGGGGGAAAAGGAACAGGATGAAGAAATGAGCTGGAACTCAGCTGTGAACAATAAGCCCCGAAATTAAAATAAAATTTCTCAACCTTCGACTGGAAAATATTACCCATTCTAAATAGATATTAAGCAAAGAATATTCTAAAACTATTTTAAAGTCATTTCAATTAGAGACATTCTAACACTATTAAGGGGCTGAGTTTCATTGGCCTTTCCAAACACACACTGGAAAAAAGAAGCACAAGGAACCAATCTATTTCACACACCCTAAAATGAGTTCATTTTCCAGTGTCAGGAGCATATGGTTCAAGAGCCAAAAAAAGGATCCTGCCCAAAATAATATTTCAAGAAAAGCACGAGCTTTTTAAAGTTAGCACTTCTAAATTTAAAAGCTCTCTCCTAACACTGGATTATCTATAAATTCAGTTCAAATTCCTTAGATTTAATCAGATTTATCCAATAAAAATTCTTGGAACCAATAGAGAAAATGAATGTAAAGATAAATGGAAAGAATTGGCTGCTTGCAAAGACTAAAATTCCCTCATTCAGCATATCTTCTGATACCAAAAGTTAATTTAAGAAAAATGGAGGCATCAAGGGAGAGAAAGCTCCAGCTCACCACTGACCATGCCCCTATGCCTCTCCCTGGAATAGATATTTCTTCAGTCCTTGGCTGTAGCTAAGAACTCGCGGGGATTCTAAATTTCAACAACTTTGGAGAAAGACACACTCTTCTCAGTAACGCATCCATGCTCTGTGCCAATAGAAGTCTAAATCAATTCCTTAATTATTGTCACCATTACCCTGGCAGAATGTCACTGAAAATCATTTTTGCTTTTAAAAAAATTCTCCCTATGAGAGCCCCACTTCTTGTATGCACTGTTTCTTTACTCTTCTCTTTCATCACCTCTTAGTACTTTTCACTCCACAATGGTCTTTATCCACAAAATAAATCCACACGGACCTCCTGCTATCCGAAACAAACAGTCCTTTTTCCTTGACCCAGGAAGCTTACATTTTTTCCTTCTATTACGTCACTCTACAATGGCTAAATTTCAAATGATTATGTAAAAGAGCTTTAAGAAAAACAAAACAATCTACTGAAGGATGCTACAGTAGTGAATTTTATCTAGTGAAATAGGATGCGAGTAGAAAGAGCAGAAAAACCAAAATATCCTAAATTGAGGTGAAAGTACTGAGAGCCAAAACATAATACTCAGTTCCGTCTTGAAGAAAAGCACTGTAATCAATCAATGGTATTTATTGAGCCCTTACTGTGTGCAGAGCACTGTACTAAATCCTTGAGAGAATACAATAGAACAGAACTGGTAGAAAGGTTCTCCACCCACGATGAATTTATAGGCTAGAGAGGGAGAGAGACATTAAAATAAATTACAGATATACACATAAGGGCTGAGGGGCTAAAGACGGGGTGAGTAAAGGGTACAAATCTAAGTGCAAGGGTGATCCAAATGGGAAAGGGAGTAGGGGAAATAAGGAATTAATCAGGGAAGGCCTCGTGGAGGAGGAATGGTTTTAATAAGGCTTTAAAGGAAGGGAGTGATGTTCTGTCGGATACGAAGCAGGAGGGAGTTTCAGGCCACAGGCAGGACGTGATAGATGAGATCGAGGTATAGCGGCATTAGAGACGTTTAGTAAGCAGGCTGGAGTGTGGAAGGAGAGCAGCGAGATGATTGAGTGCTTTAAAGCCGATGGCGAGGAGTTTCTGTTTCTATGGAGATGGATGGGCAACCACTGATGGTTCTTGATGAGAGGGGAATCATGGACTGAACTTTAAAAAAAAAAAAATGACAAGTGGCAGAGTGAAGTATGGGGAGAGACAGGAGGCAAGGAGCTTAGTTAGGGGGCTGATGCAGTAGTCGAGGCAGGATAAGTGCTTGCATCAAGCGGAAGTGGTTTTCAGGGAGAGAAAAGGGTGGATTTTAGCAATGCTGTGAAAGTAAAACTGATAGGATTTGGTAACAGATTGAATGAAAGAGATGAATCGAGCTAGCGAGCAGCATGGCTTAGTGGAAAGAGCACAGGTTTGAGAGTAGGAGGTCGTGGGTTCTAATCCCAGCTCTGCCACTTGTCAGCTGTGTGACTTAAGGCAAGTCACTTCACTTCTCTGGGCCTCAGGTAGCTCATCTGCAAAATGGGGATTAAGACTGTGTGCCCCCTATGAGACAACCTGATTACCTTCTATCTATCCCAGTCCTCAGAACAGTGCTTCGCATATAGTAAGCACTTAACAAATACCATTATTATTATTATTATTACATTTATTCCATGTCTTCCAACACACCCATTTTAAAAAAAGAAACTGTACACCAATGTTTTCATCACAACGCACCATCACACAGTGCTAAAAACGAAACCATCCCTCATAATTAAAGAGTTGTAAAGTTGTGTCAAAAAATCAAAGGGCCTTTCCAAAGGAGGATTAACCTGATAACCTGCAAGACATGACTAAATCATCATTACCGTTGAGCTCCTTGAGAAAGTAAAATTGAAAGTAATGATCTATGCAGGGAATGGAGTTAGCTTGATTTCTATCCCTCAAATATGCTTTAAAAATTCTGGGTTAAACTCAAACAAAAAACCCTAACTCTTATCTCTTTAAATTTTTGAAAACATTTTCACTACCATTTTAAATGATGGAATCAGATATCTGGAAGGTTCAGTCATGGGTATTTTACTTTTTTTTCCTGGTGTTTTTACTTTCTCCTCACAATGTACAACGCCTAGCATTTCTTCAGTGCATTCGCACCTGCAATCAGTTTTTTGCTTATTTTTGTGGAAGTGTTCTCATTCCAGTTTAAACCCTCACCTTCAAACCAAGATTTCTACATCGTTAAGTTTAGGATTGGGACTGCAGTCAGATACCTTGTCATTGCTTTGCATGCAAAAAGTAGCTGCAATGTCAAACATTTGTTTAATGGTTTGAGTGATTTGAAAATAAAGGAAAAGAGCGATTCTGCTGAAGAAACAGGCATGCAGATTCTCTTATGTTTAAATCAATAGCATAAAGCTCAAATAAAACCCACAGTGATTGAAATATTTCAAAGTTTTGAAGTTTAAACCAAACTGTACCTGATTTCTAAAAGATAAATAAAATTATCCCTAAACAATAGCATAGATTTAACTACTTGTGTCTTTCAAACTAAAATAATAGGAACCTGGATTAAATAAATCCATTAACCCCAGTGAGTGCAATTTAGAAAAAAATTCTAAATATTAATGCAATGCAAAAACAGAATCTGACTAAATAAGGACCGATAACTCAAGAGGTATTGCCGGCTCAACTGTTGTAGCTCACACAAGGATGATGTCAAAATGTCAATATAAAGTCTTCAGTGTCAATTTTTACAACCCAAAGATGACTCACTCCTCGACTCATCTCTCTCATTCAATTTCCGCATTCAGTATGTCACCAAATCCCGTCGGTTCTACTGTCAAAACATCTCTAGAATCTGCTCCTTCCTCTCCAGCCAAACCACTGCCACACCGGTCCAAGGTGCTCAGTTACCCTAACACATCTCCAATATTGCATCAGCCTTCTTGCTGACATCCCTGCCGCTAGTCTCTCCACACTCCAGCCCATATTTCACTCTGCTGCCCAGATGATTTTTCTAAAAATATTTCGAAGCACGTCTCCCCACTCCTTAAAAATTTCCAATGGTTCCCTACCCATCTCCACATCAAATAGTGACTCCTGACCGTAGACTTTCAGGCACTCAAATAGCTCTCCCCCTCCTACTTAACCTCATCCACACAACTCACTCCTCTTAATGCTAAGTTTCTCACTGTACCGGCATGCTCTAGTGGAAAAAGAACACGGGCCTAAGAGTCAGAGGACCAGGGTTCAAATTCCGGCTCCACCACTTGCCTGCTGCAATCTTGGGCAAATAACTTCTCTGTGCCTCAGTTTCCTCACCTGTAGAATTGGAATTCAAAAACCTGTTCTTCCTTCTACTTAGACTGTGAGCCCCAAGTGTGAAAGGGGCTGTGTCCAACCTGATTAATTTGTAGCTACCCCAGTACTTAATATGGTACTTGAAACACAGTAAGCAATTAACAAACAGCACAATTGTTATTATTCCCTCAGTCTTGTCTCTCTCATGGCCAACCCCTTGCTCACTCTCCTTGCTATCCACTTTCAAACATATCTTCCCTATCCTAAAACCAAAACACAACAAAGCTTCCCTTTAGCCCAGTGAACCACCTGGCCATCACACCATTTCCCTCCTCCCATTCCTGTCCAAGCTCCTTGAACGGGTTGCTCACTCCTGCTGCCTCTACTTCCACTCTGCCAACTTCCTTCTTGACCCTCTACAACCTAGCTTTCCACCCACTCCACTGAGACCACACCCTTCAAGTTACTGAAAAGGTTAGGGTTCTTCATTCTGGAAACACCAAGTTTGGAAGGTGCAAGAGAGAAGTCCACCAAAATCAAGAAAGAGGGTACAAACAGGGAAAGTACAGAATTGCCATTCTAGCCCAAATCTCACATCATTTCCACAGGATGTTCTGCAGGTTGAAAATACCAGGAGGTTCAAATAGGATTTGGAAAAATTCCTTGATGAGTGGTCACTAATGGATTAAGAGAGGGCAAATTAGGGCTAGTATAGAGAGCATCCCTAACCTTTAGGCTGGGTGTCAAAGAGGACCACCACCCCGCTGTTCCTCTGTGCAGTGGGTTGCCACTGCCAGAGATAGACTATTCAGTGATGGACTGACAAGAACAATTCTTATGCTCTAAATGGAAGGCAGGACCTCTGTCTGTAGAAGGGGTGAAACTGACACCATCTCATAACCCCCAGTTGCCATGTGATTCTGCTTTGGGAGAAATCGCAGCTGAGAAGAGCTGCCGCCACTGCCTGGCCTGAACCTGGTAGGTGGTCCATCTCTGGGGCCGGAGGAGGAGGAGGAGAAGGAGGAGGAGGAGCAGAATAAAAAAGAGGAGGAGAAGGGGGAGCTCCAAAGAGCCAGGAGCTCACTCTCCCACTTCTATAGCTTTCCTCTCCGAAGTCCTGCTAATACTCCCCTCCAGCCATGTCCCAGCTTCTCTCTCCCAGATGCCAAGCACGTCAGTTCCCGTCTCGCCAGCCTTCCTTCCTAAAAAGGGAGGGACCAAGTGGGGCAAAGTGTGACTCTCCCACCAAGGGTAATACGGATAGTCAGTTTCATCAAGATGCAATTCCCAGGAGATCTGAGGAAGCTGACCTTCTAGGAAACAGGCTGCCGTAATGGAATTTCCAGTGTAATTTTAATGATCATTCTCGTGACTGTGAGTGGTATACATAGATGCTAACCACAGAAGAAAGTTATGCTTTCAACAAGAGAATGCTTTGTCCCAGTGATCAAGATAATCCAACATTAATCATTTGTCCCCTAAGTTACCAGAAAAATCCAAGGTGACAGGGACAGCTGATTCACAAGAAGTCAAATACGTTTTGCATAAAAATATATTCCTGCCATTCCTAAAAAGCTATATGAAATGCAAGAGATTTTATTCAAACAGCAATATGCTTGTACCTGTAATATTTACAACTCAAATTGTGATCTTGATGCCACAATTGAGATGTTCCTCCTTTCTATGCAGTAACACCATTCCCACAACAGCTAATACTTGATATTTATAGTAATACTGTAGTGACGTAGCCTGCGAAGATACGTACACCTTCCAGTTTTTTCAAATGGTAACCTATAGCCGCCAGTGAATAAAAACGTTTCAACACTAAAATTGGTTGTAATGATTAAGGCTGCACAAAATACACTTTGTGATACAGATTTGGTGACAAGACTCCATACTGAGAAACACCATCACCGGATTCCTCTTGTCTGAGGACAAGCAGGGGACCTGAGGCCCATGGCAGTCCGGATATCATCCAAAATGGAAGCTATGACTGAAAGTGTTATATTTATACCAATTGAGGGAACGTCAGGGAGACACCTTGGGGGGTGCTGTCACTTGCCACTAGCTGATGACGGAGAGAAGGAAGGATGAGCAGGCATTCATCCATTGTGTCTCATCCTCTTCCTCCTCCTCCACTTTTCTCACCTCAGTGGGCAGCAGGGCTGGAGGGTGGGAGGGTAAGGGGGAAGGGGGGCCGCTTCCCCTCGCTCCCAGCCCTGAAACACAGTGAAGAGGAGCCACTTCCCCTCTCGCCTCACCCACTCAGTGGAGCCCAGTTACTCAGGGGACAGTGGGTGAAACCCAGCCAGAGATGACTGTGCAGCCCGGGGGGGGCTCAAGGCTGCAGGGGCTCCATCTATCTGGTCCGACCCAACCCCCAGAGGGTGCCTCAAGCTGCCCAGGGCAGAGCTGGGGCCAGTGACGGTTCTTCTTCTCCGGGCTATGAGGTTAGTGAAACACAGAAAAACAGCTGTGGCAGGCAGGGCGGTAAGCGACAGAGGCAGCCTCTTGGCTCCCCGAATAGACCCTCCTGGACTTCTCACGGCACGGAGGGCTAACTATGACCACCCACCCCGCCCCAAAAGCCACAGGATGAGCCCAGATGCTGCCTTGCTTGCTCAGGACTGTGACAATGACTAATTAAAAAAAGTTGGGGCAATAGCTTTTGTGGATTTTTTTTTTTTAGAAAGCACTCACCTGCAAAAACACTCATAACAGAGTTGCTATGTATTTTAACTAATGAGTAACATGACTTGGGGTGTTCTTTTATCTCTAATGCTTGTTTACTATAATTCTTAGGGGATTTAGCACAGAAGGCATTACTGGGAATAACAAAAACAAAAATAGAAAAGGCAGATTTCGTTACCCTAAATGTCAAGCTGCTCTGGGGCCAAGACGATGGGTGGCAAAGACTGAGGTGAACTACCATGCAGACCAACTTTTTTCTCCACCACCACAAGCTTCCATCAAACACCAAGGAGGGGCAGAGGCAGGGATGGTGGGAGAGGTGAATCACAATGAAGACAGGAAGAGGGAAAGTCCTTTTCCCTCAACTCCTATGACTATTACTGGACCTACAAGGGTCGGGAAATGACATCTGATTTTTCAGTTCCTGAAGAAGGTTTGGGTTCTAAAGAAAAGTGACTGTCCTCCCCCACGCAGGGCAGAACAGATCCATTTTGTCTCCTGCTTCCATCAACTACCGGCAAGTGGTGACAACAGCCAATCCTTGCTTTTGGCCACATTTCCACAATCACGGTGGCAGGAAGGGGAAGAATTCCCGAGACCCAGGACCAAGACCAAACCACGGAACAGGAGATGAAAAGGCAAAGTAGCAAGTGAACAGAACCCCTGCTAATAGCTTCCAGAAGCTCCCACTTCCACCAGTCAGAGTGGCGACTGTATGGCCACCACATTGGGCAGTGAAGAAGAAACTTTGGGGACCAGGGGCAGGAGTTGTCGGCACTGCCGATGCACACAGGGTGAGTAACTATGCTCAAGCAAAAGTCTGCGGAGCTCTTGGGGCAGTGGCCACGAGTACCCGGGGGGAGAGAAACTCGGATCCAGTTTTCAGTCTCCTCAGCCACACTCCTGGACAAGGCGCTACACCAAGTACAGCTCCATCTTCAAACACTAAGGTTGGCCAGAGTTGGCTTGGAATGGGAATTACGGCCTAGAAGTATAGTTAATTCTCTAGTTCCCAATCACCATGTCCTCTAGGTGCTTGTTCCCAGGCGTGACACCCAGAAGACAGGAGACTGAGTCACAGCTGTGAAGAGTGCCAAGAGAGACAACCTGTCTCAATGGGCTTGGCCTCTGCCTGGGCCACAGCTCCACAGGCCAGCTGGCCCCGATTCTAGGTGTCCCACGTCCTGTCCGGGTGACCCACGAGGGGCCCCAGGCCAGTGGTAGCCTGTTCTGAAGCAAAACTGTACCTCTATGGAGAATGTTATGGCAGCTGTGCAGTTGTCAGCAGTGATTCCTGAACTAAGTCACGGGGCAAAGATCAACTAGGCCCATAAAGCCCATAGCCCTTAGACCTTCTGGCTGTGCATGTTTCCCCAGCATGGCAACAGAGTGAAAGTTTAGGGCTAATCCCTGTCCTTCCCTTTGCTTCCTGAATGACCCTGCCTCTCATCCTCTTCCCTCTGCCCCACCCCCCACACCTGTTGATTTTTTGGAGTATGGGGAGAACTCATACTTCAAGCAGGCCTATCTTGCCCTGCTCCCAGCAGAGAAGCAGGGGAAAAGGCATGGGTACTGGTCACAACGGTCCTTCTCCAAGGAACTGCCAGAAAGAGTCCTGGATCGGGTCAGCCCGACCCCAGGGCCACCCTTAGCCATATGACCTGAGAAAAGCCACCCTTTCCAGGTTGCAGGGAGCAATGATGCCCTGTGATCCTGACCACAGTCCAACATTTCTAGCAGAGCATCTCTGTGCTTCTCCCTGCTTCAGTCTCTCCATCTGTACAAGCAGGGGAATGAAAATCACTGCAACTCTTTACCTTACAAAGAGCCTGGAGAAGCAGTGTGGCTCAGTGGAAAGAGCCTGGGCTTGGGAGTCAGAGGTCATGGGTTCGAAGCCTGGCTCTGCCACTTGTCAGCTGTGTGACCGTGGGCAAGTCACTTCACTTCTCTGTGCCTCAGTTACCTCATCTGTAAAATGGGGATTAGCTGTGCGCTTCATGTGGGACAACCTGATTACCCTGTATCTACCCCAGCACTTAGAACAGTGCTCTGCACATAGTAAGCGCTTAACAAATACCAACATTATTATTATTATTGAGATAAAATAGGGAAGGCACTGTACTGTGGCCTTTTTCCTGTAAGCGCATTGGTAAAATACATAGTAATTTATGTGTTTAAAAAAATCGTGAAACCCTACCTGGTACAGAATTCTCCAAACACACCCATTATTTCATAATTAGACCACACTGACAATTCTATATTCCAGACATAGAGTGCTGATTTTCTAACTGGGTTTTCTAAAGGCTCGCAATGTCATAATCTCAGACAGATCTCATGCCAGGAGAGTCACTGCCGGCCTAAGTTTCACCAGGTGTCCTTGAGAAAAAGACATTTTCGGATCCCTACCACCCTTACACATTTGCAAATAAAAAAGGATCCAAACACATTGCCAGGACTCAACAAACGGCTGAGTTCACTAGAGAAAACTACCCTTCTCCGGTGCTCCTACTCTGCGGCTTCTGCCTGTGTGTGGTCTCCTGGCTTGGTTGTTTTTTTTTTAATCCCAAAACCTCACAGCTCCCCCTGCTATATTTGCTAATTAAACCTAGGACTACCTGATCAACCTTGATTTTTCACTCATCACTAACAAGCATGAGCGTGTTTCGTTGAGCCCTGCTCATAACAACTCATCACTCCCTGGCCATTTCAGTGAAGGCAGCGTGGCCTAGTGGATAGAGCCCGGGCCTGGGAGCCAGAAGGACCTGGGTTTTAATCCCAGCTCTGCCACTTGCTTGCTGTGTGACCCTGGGCAAGTCACTTCACTTCTCTTGGCCTCAGTGACCTCCTCTGTAAAGTGGGAATTTAGACTGTGAGCCCAAAGTGGGGCATGGACTGTGTCCAACCTGATTATCTTGTATCTACAACAGCGCTAAGTACTGTGCTTGGCACACAGGAAGCGCTTAACAAATATTCATTCATTCATTCGTATTTATTAAGCATTTACTATATGCACAGAGCACTGTACTAAACACTTGGGAAAGTAGAATACAACAATTAACAGTGATCATCCTTGCCTCCAACGAGCTTACAATCTGGGGGCGGGGGGAGAGACAGACATCAATACAAATAAATAAAATTACAGATCTATACAGAGGTTCTGTGGGGCTGGGAGAGGGGCAAAGCGCAAAGGGAGCAAGTCAGGGTGACGCAGAGGGAGTGGGGGATGAGGAAAGTGGGGCTTAGTCTGGGAAGGCCTCTTGGAGATGTGCTTTCAATAAGACTTGGGAGGGGGGTGGAGAGTAATTGTCGTATTTGAGGAGGGAGGGCTTTCCAGGCCGGAAGCAGGACCAAAAAAAAGGGATTTCAAGTTCCTCCAGCGATGGCCTTGAACACCTTTGGCGTCCTACACTCCAACTCACTCCACCTACACTCCACCTCATGGCACCAACCTCTTCCAGTACAGGAAACAGCGTGGCCATCCTGTGCCTGCCTGGGTTAGGGGTTTTCTCTTATGGTCCCAGCAGAAACTGAAAGAGCTCGCTGCCCTATCCATGCTTCACATTCTGTGAAATAAGTAACACTAGCATGCGAGTCTAAGCTGGTGGTAGCCCGCATTAACCCCTAACCTGGCTCTTATCAGAGGAAGGAAGTTCCAAGGTGCCTCCTCCCTATTAAGTGCCAGACCCAGGGATGAGGGAGCTAAAGAGGGAGGCCCCTAATGGTGGGCTTGTTGGCCCAGGTCTTACTCCAGGCACACAGACCATCACCTAAGAAACAGCGTGGCCCGATGGAAAGAGCAGGGGCCCAGGGGTCAGGGGACCACGGCTCTAAACCCGGCTCTGCCCACTGCCCTCTGGATGTGACCTTGAGCAAGTCACAAATTCTCTTTGCCTCAGCTTCCTCAGCAGTAAAATGGGGATCAAATTCCTGTTTTCCCACCCCATGTGGGACAGGGATTGTGTCCGATCTGATTATCTTGCCACTATTCCAGGGCTTCATTCATTCATTCATTCAATAGTATTTATTGAGTGCTTACGTTGTGCAGAGCACTGTACTAAGCGCTTGGAATGGACAAATCGGTAACAGATAGAGACAGTCCCTGCCCTATGTCGGGCTTAGAGTCTAATCGGGGGAGACATACAGACAAGAACAGTGGCAATAAACAGAATCAAGGGGAAGAACATCTCATTAAAACAATAGCAAATAAATAGAATCAGGGTGATGTACATCTCATTAACAAAATAAATAGGGTAATAGGGCTTAGTACAATGCTTGGCACATAGTAGGTGCCTCACAAATGCCACTCTAATTATTATTACTATTATTATAACCATGTCATGCAGATCATTTTGTGGAAGTCCACCTGGACCTTGAGCATTTCTCTGGGGGAACCCCTGACCCCTTCCCGCTCCTTCTTTGCTCTGGGGTCACCCTGCTCTCCTTCCAGACCCCTGTGAGGCCCAGAGCACCACTTCCAAGCTGCATAACTCAGTGACAGAAGCTGAAGCAGAGGAAGACTGAATGCACCAAATAAAATACCGGATGTCATGGCGTCTAGTGCTACATCGGTAGCAGATGGGGGACAGATCTGCCGGAAACTGGACTGTCTGGCATAAAAGGTTGCATGGCCACCTTAGAGCCATAGCACAGGACAAGCAGCGGGACTTGTTCCCCTCATCCCATGAACCCGTTCCGGGGTCTGTAACACTCAGGGACCCAAGTCAGCAGACAACAAGAAGCTGCCCTCACCCGATCCCCGGACTCCCAGTGCAAAAGGACCTTCTCACAGCATTAGCTACTGTAAGCATTCCCGGTGACATCATCTCACTAAGGAGGAAGGAAACTGAGCAGTGTGGGAAGGAGGGAGGGAGGGAGGAGGATAGACTGGGGAATGGACGGACAGGACCAGGGGAGACTCAGAAAAGGCAGAGTGAAATAAACTCAAGGGGAAATTCTTCTCCACAGGGTTTTCTCCACCTCTTAGCAAGGGGCATCAAAGGTGGCCGGCTTACAAACAGAAGAAATGATTAACAGCGGATTACAGAGATATCCTTTGGTTTGAAGCTGACCTGGCTGAAGGAGAGACTACATCAGCTGTGCCCATAAAAAGAGAACCAAGGAGACCACCCTATTGTTGAACTTGACTGAACTGAACCCACTTTCGATCCGTCAGAGACCACTAAATTTAAGTCACACGTTGCCCTGGAAAAAGACTCTAGCTCCCACTGCAACTGGTACAGGAGAGGAACACAAACCCAAGGACAAAGTCCAGCTCTTGGGGGAGTTGGTTTAATGCAGCTGTTTATTCTCTTACAGTTATAACTTGCCGTTTATGACAGCATCAACATTTCCAGGACAACCACGGGTGACTGAGAAAGGAATTACAGTTCCAAGGGGTAGGTGATTAAATTTTAACACCAAAAAGAAGCACTTATAAAAAGCTATTCATCTTGTAGTGATGGAGCATGCCCAGAAAGCAACCAAATAACTCTCTAAAACCAAGTCAGAAAACCCATCGTTCAGAAATATTTTAAGTGCGCTAGCAAGCTTCCAGGGCTTCCTGCAGCAAGCTTCACAGAAAACGGCAGAAGGGATAAATACGAAACATAAGCACGTACAAGCACCCGGAGACCTAAAGCCCCGGAAAGAACGAACTACAGACCACTGTTCGGGAAGTGCCTGACAACACTCAAAGAACTAATTTTTGGGATCGATTCCAATATCTACTCAGTGTTGCCAGCTCCATAAAGTGTGTTGTTCATTTACTGTGGCCCCATTCTTTAATTGGGTCTTTAGGAAACAGAACAGAAAGAGCAGAAGGTAAAGTCTTCCACGTGGCCTGTCACGCTGGGAAAAAGTTAAGTGTAAGAATGTTGATCTCGCTATTGGCCTTACGGAGAAGCAAACCGCTGCAATATTTTGTGCGTACTTTCAAGAACGGCTAACAGGCACGTTCCCATCACTCCCAGACTCCCTAGTGGGAGCTGCTGAACTAACTCTGAAGGTTTATGAGAGATGCTGTACTAATACAGCTTCTAGACTGGGTTTGTAAAATCCCTGCAGGCAACAGTGAAGGGCTCTAGCTCTGAGCAATCGCTGTTCGGTATGCCGATTTGTCTCTGATACTGTTAGAGCATCTGGAACCTCTTCTTGAAATAGCTGGCCCCCTAAACTTAATCTGCTTTAAGCTACATAACTGATTTTAAGAGTCATTTGTTTAAATAAATGGCCCAAAGCTGGCAGATACCAATGTAAAATTTGTTTTATGCTCACTAATTTTCTTCCTTAAAACATAAGCTATAATAATATTTCCCATTTTTTGCAAGCTGGCAAGTGGTAAAGAGCCAATCATTATTTTTGTTCCTGCCCTGTACTAGGCCTCTGATGGCCTCAAGTTTTAATATTGTAATCTTCAGCAACTGTTGTGCTCAGGTGGTATGAAATAAGTCATCTGGGACAGGTTTTTAGATAAATTTCTGCCCCAAGTCCAGCATCGTCTTCTACTCTATGGCTGAGAATAGGGAATTGTTACAGTGCTAGACCCTCAGAAAGGCTTTTCATTTTTAAATGTCTCGGTGCATGAATCGAAATCAATCCTAAAGTGGATAAGGTTTACCTTACCGGTGCTTATTTAATTTCAACCCTTTCCTGACCTCCCAAATTCTACTACCTTAGACTATGAATGGCCAAGTGGCAAACGTATTTTTGGTTTTGTTTTTTTTGTTTTTTCCCTGAAACCAGTTTTACGGTAGTAGAGCGAGCAAGTCCCAGAGCGAGCAAGCCCCTTTGGATTTCCGAGATACAATCTACAAACGCGGTATAGCTTCAGTGCGACAGGTTAGACAATGGGGTAAATGTGCTTTTGGCTTGGTTCGTTTAACCATTTCAAAGTATCATTTTTCTCCATTTCAAGGAGGCGTCGTCACTCTACTGTAGTGATCGATTAGGTATTTGGCCTAGAAAGGTTAGTGTTTTCGATAGCCTGAGAATTGACCAAGGATTTTCATATACCCTCTCCCAAATAAAAAGAAAGATAGAGAACACACAACGGCCTCACGAAAACTAAGAGCTCTGAGGTTAAGTGGTTTTGATTTAAACACGGCTGGACGTCTAAACAAGAAACACCCATTGTTCTATTTTTAATGATCACCGGGCCTCGCTCGAGTCTAGTCACCGCGGACGACAAATCCTCTCGAACGGCCTAAAAACTCGGTTTAAATACCCGAGGGGGAGAAGGTTTTAGCTCGTTTTAGGAGGCTTAAGGACAGGCATTCTTGATAAACGCCACAGCGTCTGCGGCTGGAGGCTGAACTCCTCCCCACGCCGCCTCCGGCTCCCTTCCCCGGTCCTTCCCAAGCGGCTGGCCTCCCACCCCCACCGGACACCCCCTTGCCATTCATTCAATCATTCATTCGGTGGTATTTATTGAGCGCCGACTGTGTGCAGAGCCCTGTACTAAGCGCTTGGAAAGTCCAATTCGGCAACAGATTCCCCCGCCCGGGCCCTGGGCAGGAAAGCTCTGCTTGGCGCAGCCCCCGGACTCGGGAGGCTGCAGAAGCAGCCGGTCCGGGGGTCCGGGGGGGATAAGGGGGGGTAAGGGGGAGTCGTGGGGGGCCGGGGAGGTGGGGGGGGGTCAGAGGGGGCCAGTAAAAGGTTATGGAGGGGTCCGGAGAGGGCCGGGGCTTGGGCTCGGTGAGCCCCGAGAGGGTTTTCTCCCAGAGAAGCAACGTGGCTCAGTGGAAAGAGCCCGGGCTTGGGAGTCAGAGGGCATGGGTTCGAATCCCAGCTCTGCCCCTTCTCAGCTGTGTGACTGTGGGCAAGTCACCCCTTGCCGCCCCCGGGAGCCGGACACACACACCCACCCACCCACCCACCCACCCACACACCCACTCCTCGGGCTGGAAAGAGCCCGGCGCCGCCGATCGGGGGAGGGGAAGGGGGCCCACCTTTCATTCATTCGATCGCATTTATCGAGCGCTTAACAATATTCAGAGCGCTGGCTGGACTAAGCGCCTGGAATGGACAATTGGGCAACAGATGGAGGCCCTCCCCGCCCAAGGACGGGCTCACCGGCTAAACGGGGGAGGCCGACAGCAAGGCAAAAGAGAACAAAACGAAAACAAGACAACATCCTCGAGGTGAATAGGATCAAGGAGGTAGACCCCTCATTAATAAATAGGGTAATGAATAATATGCACAAATGAGCATAGGGCGGAGGGAAGGGCTGAGTCTGGGAAGGCCTCCTGGAGAAGGTGAGCTCTCAGTAGGGCTTGGAAGAGGGGAAGAGAGTGAGTTGGGCGGCTGTGAGGAGGGAGGGCACCTAGGGACCGGGGCCGGCTGGCCGGACGTCCATCTGTCCATCTGTCGGGCCGGGGTCAGGCCGGGGTCAGGCCGGGGTCAGGCCCGGCCAACGGCACCAAACGACGGCAAAGTTAGGCGGCTGGGCCGGGGCAGACGCCGTTGTGCGGGAGGCCGGGCTCCCCGGCCGGCCGGGCAGACCGGAGGACAGGCGGACGGACAGGCGGACGGACGGGCGGGCGGACGGGCGGGCGGGCGGGCGGGCGGACGGACGGGCGGGCGGCGAACAAAGAGCCGCCGTTTGCCTCCTCGCACTTCGCCCCCGGCCGGGGCCAACGCGGAGGTCCGGGAGGTGCGGGGAGCTCCCAGGGGAGGGGCGGGATCCGGGGAGGTCCCGGGGGGTCCCGGGGTCGGGGCGCCCAAGGGGGGAGGGGGGACCCGGCCGGGGCCTTCCAAGATCCCAGAGGATCCGGAGGAGCGGGAAACCCTCCGGCCAGGGCCCAAAGGGAGCGGACACCTGCAGCAGGGACGGACGGACGGACGGACGGACGGATGGATGGATGGACGGCCGGGGGAGGGACGCGGCGCGGGGGGGAGGCGGAGGCCCGTCTTCGGTGGGGGAGGGGGAGAGGGCGCTGGGGTCCCTCCCGGTGCCCCCCTGGGCCCGGCCCCCCTCGGTCTCACCTCCTCGATGGCCGCCACCGTGTTCCTGCACTGGGCGGTGCGGCTGGAGAAGCTGGAGGCGGTGGGAGACTTGTAGTCCTCATGGGTCTCGGCCACGAATTCCGACACGGAGATCTGGTCCGGCATGGCCTCGGCCCGGGGGGGGGGGCCCGGGGGGGGCGGCCCGGGGCTGGGGGGCTGCGGACCAACAGCCCACTGCCGCCGGCTCCCGCTCCCGCAGGCGCCCTCACAAAGGGAAATCACAACCTGCCGCCCCGGGGGCCTCACACCGGGACCCTCACACACACACACACACACACACACACACACACACGCCGCCCCGACCGGCACCCACCGACCGACCGACCGACCGACCGACAGACCGACCCAAGGACGGACGGAGGGACGGGGGCGGGGACGGGGGCGGGGACAGACGACGACGACGAGGGGACAGGAGGAGGAAGAGGAGCGGGGGGAGAGGAGGAGGAGGAGGAGAAGGAAGAGGAGGAGGAAGAGGAGGAGAAGGAGGAGGAGAGGGGGAGAAGGAGGAGGGAGAAAAGGAGGAGAAGGAGGAGGAGGGAGAAGAGGAGGAGAAGGAGGTGGGGGAGAAGGAGGGAGAAAAGGAGGAGGAGGGAGAAGAGGAGGAGGAAGAGGAGGCAAAGCCCTCCTCCACCCGCAGAGGGAGGACCAGCCGCTCCCTCCTCGGCGTCGGCGCCGGCCCCGGATCCCGCTCCCTTTCCCGCTCCCTTTCCCGCTCCTTCCCCTTCCCCTTCCCCTTCCCGCTCCCCGGGCCGGTCCTGCCCCGCCCCGCCCCGGCCCGGCCTCCCCGCGGGGATGTGGCTGCGGGCCTGCTGATGCGGGGGTGGCGGGGGGGAATGGTGCCCCCGCCCCCTTTTTCTCAATGACTCCCCGAGGCGGGGCCGGGACCGAAACGCACCGCCCCTCTCCTCTCCCTCTCCCTCTCCCTCTCCCTCTCCCTCTCCCTCTCCCTCTCCCTCTCCCTCTCCCTCTCCCTCTCCCTCTCCCTCTCCCTCTCCCTCTCCGACTCATTCATCCACTCATTCATTCAGTCGCATTTATGGAACGCTTACTATGTGCAGAGCACTGGACCAAGCGCTTGGGATGTACGATTCGGCGACAGATGGAAACCCTCCCCGCCCAAAGACGGGCTCACAGGCTAAACGGGGGAGACCGACTGCAAAACGAAAGAGAACGAAACAAAAACAAGGCAAATCATCGAGATAAATAATAATAATGGTATTGAATGTTAAGCGCTTACTGTGTGCAAAGCATTGTTCTATGCCGCTGGGGGTGGAGGTGGGGGGAATACAGGACGATCAAGTTGTCCCACGTGGGGCTCGCAGGCTTCATCCCCATTTTACAGAGGTCGGAACTGAGGCCCAGAGAAGTGAAGTGACTTGCCCAGAGTCACACAGCTGACGAGGGGCGGGGGCGGGATTAGAACCCACAACCTGTGACTCCTAAACCCGGGCTCTTTCCTCGAAGCCACGCTGCTTCTACTAAAGGATCAAGGAGACTAAAAGGATAAATAGGATCAAGGAGATATAATAATGTTGGTATTTGTTAAGCGCTTACTATGTGCAGACCACTGGTCTAAGCGCTGGGGTAGATACGGGGTCATCAGGTTGTCCCACGTGAGGCTCACAGTTAATCCCCATTTTACAGATGAGGTCACTGAGGCACAGAGAAGTGAAGGGACTTGCCCACAATCACACAGCTGACGAGTGGCAGAGGCGGGATTCGAACCCATGACCTCTGACTCCCAAGCCCGGTCTCTTTCCACTGAGCCACGCTACTTTTCATTAACCAAATAAATAGGGTAATAAATAATATATACAGGCGAGCGCAGTGCTGAGAGGAGGGGAAGGGTGAAGAGCAGAAGGCGGGGCGGAGGGGAGGGGGAGCAGAAGGAAAGGAGGGGCTGAGTCTGGGAAGGCCTCCTGGAGGAGGTGAGCTCTCAGTAGGGATTTGAAGCTCCGCCCACACCGCCCCCAAAGCCCGGCATCTCGGGGGGCAGGGGCAGAGGACCCCCGGCGGGGCAGAGAGCTGCAGGAAGGGGAAAAGGGAGAGCTGGGGGTCGGGGCAAGCCGGAGAGCGGGGCGGGAGAAGGCAAGAGGGAAAAAGAGGAATAATAATAAGGTCGGTATTTCCTAAGCGCTCACTATATGCCGAGCACTGTTCTAAACGCAGGGGGAGATACAAGGTCATTAGGTTGTCCCACGTGGGGCTCACAGTCTTCATCCCCATTTTTATGTTTATTTCACCGCAGACCTCTTGTATCTGTCCCATCTCTGGCCAACACCACCTTCCCTCTTCAGATATTTCGATTGGCAGAATGACTCTCCACACCTTCAAAGCCTTATTGAATGCACATCTCCAAGAGGACTTCCCTCATTTCCTCTTTTCATAATAATAATAATGATGATGGCATTTGTTAAACATTTACTCTGTGCAAAACACTGTTCTAAGCGCTGGGAGGATACGAGGTGATCAGGCTGCTCCCCGTGGGGCTCACAGTCTTAATGCCCATTTTACAGTTGAGGTAACTGAGGCACAGAGAAGTGAAGCGACTTGCCCAAAGTCACACGGCTGATAAGCAGCGTGGTACAGTGGAAAGAGCGTGGGCTTGGGAGTCAGTGTTCATGGGTTCGAATCCCGGCTCCGCCACTTGCCAGCTGGGTGACTTTGGGCAAGTCACTTAACTTCTCTGTGCCTCAATTACCTCATCTGTAAAATGGGGATTAAAACTGTGAGCCCCACGTGCGCTTAGAACAGTGCTTTGCACATAGTAAGCGCTTAACAAATACCACCATTTATTTATTTTCTTTTCTAAGCGGTGGAGCTGGAATTTGAACCCATGACCTCTGACTCCCCAGCCCGTGCTCTTTCCACTGAACCATACTGCTTCTCCATCCACTGTTTCTTCATTCAGTCAGTCATATTTATTAACCGCTTACTGTGTTCAGAGCCCTTTACTAAGCGCTTGGAAAGTACAATTCCCCAACAAATAGGGACAATCCCTACCCAACAACGGGCTCATAGTCTAGAAGGGGGCGGGAAGGGAGACAGACAAGAAAACAAAACAAGTAAGCAGGTATCGATAGCATCAATATAAATAGAATTCTAGATCTATACACATCATTAATAGAATAATAAATTTGTACGTATATACACAAGTGATGTGGGGTGTGGTATGGGAGGGAAAGGATTTACCCCTGGATGCGTGGGCTGTAGGTCCTGGTTTTCCAGGGGGTGCCAGGCCTTTGCTGCGGCAGCGGGTCCTGCTGCAGGTGATGCAGCTGCTGCAGCTGCTGCTGCTACGGGAGGCTGCTATTGTTGAGAGGGGCCCCTCGGCTGCCAGACAGCAGGTAGTTCGTGCCATCTTTTCCTGCGGCCTGGGTGGTTACCGGTGCTGCTGGGGGGAGCTGGTGCGGGGTGGCTGATCCTAGAGGTCACCACTGGCTCCTTCCTGCTTCTCCCTCTCCCTTCTGCATCACCCTTATAATTGGATTCGCACCCTTTATTCACCCCTAGTTCAGCCCCACAGCATTTATGGACATATCTGTAATTTATTTATATTACTATCTGTCTCTCCCTCTAGACTGCAAGCTCACTGTGGGCAGGAAACTCATCTACCAACTCTTTTATTGCATTCTCCCAAACACTTATTACCATGCTCTGCACACAGTAATTGCTCAATAAATATGATTGATTGATGATCCCCCTCGACCTCTCAGCTGCTTTTGACATGGTGAACTACCCTCTTCTTCTTGAAACATCATTATCCATCCTTGGCTTCAGTGATGCTGTCCCCTCCCATTTCTCCTCCTGTCTCTCTGGCTGCTCTTTCACAGGCTCCCACCTCCCACCCTTGCCCCTCCTACCTCACCTCACTTCTCCCCTTCTACAACCCAGCCCACACACTTCACTCTTCTAGTGCTAACCTTCTCCCTGTGCCTCGAGCTCATCTGTCTCGCTGACGACACCTAGCCCAAGTCCTGCTTCTGACCTGTAATGTCCTCCCTCCTCAGATCCGAGACAATTACTCTCTCCACCTTAGAAGCCTTACTGAAGGCACATCTCCTCCAAGAGGCCTTCCCAGACTAAGCCCCACTTTTCCTCATCTCCCACTCCCTTCTGCATTGTCTTGATGCTCCCTTTGCTCTTACCCCTTCCCAGCCCCACAGCACTTATGTACAAATTTGTAATTGATTTATTTTATTGATGTCTCTCTCCCCCTATCTAGACTGTATCCTTGTCTGTCTCCCCCTGACCTCTAGACTGTAAGCTTGTTGTGGGCAGGGGGTGTCACTGTTTATTGTTCTATTGTAATAATAATAATAATTATGGTACTTCCCAAGTACTTATTTTGTGCCAAGCACTCTTCTAAGTACTGGGGTAGAAACAAGTTAATCATCAGGTTGGACACAATCCCTGTCCTGTATTGGCCTCACACTCTTAATCCCCATTTTTTTACAAATGAGGGAACTGAGGCTCAGAGAAGTTAAGTGACTTGCCCAAGGTCACACAGCAGACAATTGGTGGAGCTGGGATTAAAACCGATGACCTTCTGACTCCCAGGCCCGTGCTCTATCCACTACACCATGCTGCTTCTCTAATTGTACTTTCTCAAGCGCTTAGTAGAGTGCTCTGTACGCAGTGAAAGCTCAATAAATTTGATTGAATTAATGAATGAATGAACAGTGGGAGCCCCTCAAGGCTCAGTTCTGGATCCCATTCTATTCTCAATTTACATCCACTCCCTTGAAGAATGAGTTCTACCAACTCTACGTGGATGATTCTCAAACCTACCTCTCCAGCTCTGATCTTTCTTCTTCTCTGCAGCCTGGGATTTATACTACCTTCAGGACATTTCTACCTGGATATCCTGCTGACACCTCCAAATGAACATGTTCAAAACAGAACTCCTCATCTTCCCACCAAAACACTGTCCTCTCCCTGTGTCTCCCAGGGAGAAACACTATCCTACCTATCTCAAGAAGTTCTTAATATTGACGTTATCCTCGACTCATCTCTCTCATTCAACCCACATACTCAATCTGTCACCAAATCCTGTCAGTTCTACCTACACATCACTAAAATACACCCTTTCCTTTCCATCAAAACTGTTACTACATAGATCCTTCTCACTGTGCCTCGAGCTCATCAATCTCGCCACTGACCCCTCGCCCATTGTCCTGCCTCTGACCTGGAACACCCTCCTCCCTCAAATCTGACAGACAATTCCTCTCCCCCCGGGTTCAAAGCCTTTCTGAAGGCACGTCTCCTCCAAGAGGCCTTCCCTCACTAAGCCCCCCCCCCCCCTTTCCTCTTCTCCCACTTCCTTCTGCGTTGCCCTGACACGCTCCCTTTGTTCTTTCCCAGCCAACCCCACAGCACTTATACACGTATTTGTAATTTATTTATTTATATTAATGTCTCTCTCCCCCCATCTAGACTGTAAACTCCCTATGGGCAGGAAATGTGTCTGTTATATTGTTATATTGTACTCTCCCAAGTGCTTAGTACAGTGCTCTGCACACAGTAAGCACTCAATAAATACAATTGACTGACAACTGTACTCTGACTCAAGAGCAGCCCAAAACGCTGATCCTCTAGCAACAATATTCTATTGTTCTTACTTTACTCATTCATTCATATTTATTGAGCACTTACTGTGTACGGAGCTTGGGAGAGTACAGTACAACAATAAACAGACATGTTCCCTGCCCACAATGAATTTACAGACTAGAGGAGGAGACGTTTTAGCCGCCGCTGCAGCTCCATCCCCAGACCCATCTGAAACCCCAGGCCCAGGCTCAGGCCCAGCCCCAGCCCCAGTCCTAATTGCAGTAGCAGCCTTTCCAACCTTGTAAAGGCTGAGAAAGCTTCCATGCTGCTGCTGTCTCTTCACCCTTCCCAGTCTGGAGCAGGGGATGAAGGGAAGTCCAGGGCTGTGGAGGAGGTTTCTCCCAGGATGCAAGTCCCCATGGCCTGCAGGAGAAGGGACCTAGTGGGGTCCTGCTACTGTTGTCTCACCTTTCCCGGGGTAATCTTCCCAACACCCCAAATCATAAAAATCTCATAAAAATTAAGGGGCTGACCTGGAATACGGGGGGGAAAAAAAAACCCTGCAATACCTAATTATATCATTTTCTTTTTGTATGGCAGGTAGAGAGAGGCCCCTTAGGCCTGGAGCAGCTAGAAACAAGAGATAAGAATGAAGTACTGTACCATATCATAAGTTGAATGTTTTTCCAGTAATAATAATAATTATAATGTTGGTGTTTGTTAAGCACTTACTATGTGCTAAGCACTGTACTAAGCCCTAAGGCCTCTCCTTCAAGAGGCCTTCCACAATTAAGCCCTCTTTTTCTCAGCTCCCTCTCCCTTTTGCATCATCTACACACTTGGATTTGTAACCTTTGGGTATTTGATATTCACCCCACCTTCAACCCCACAGCACTTAGGTATACATCTTTAAATAATGTATAATAAATTATTTGTTTATATTAATGCCTGTCTGTCTCTCTAGATTAAAAGCTTGTTGCAGGCGAGCAATGTGTCTGCCAACTCTGATGTATTGTACTCTCTCAACCACCTAGTACAATGCCCTGCACATAGTTTATGCTATGATGATGGGTGTCTACAAGATTAATCAGCCATATGAGGCTCACAGTTTAGGTAGGAAGGAGAACAGGTATTAAATATCCATTTTACCAGTGAGAAGAGTGAGACAATGAAAAGTTAAGTGACATGCCCAAGGTCACACAGCTGGCAACAAGGAACAGAAAATCTTCCCTTGAAAGTTGAGACCTTAGCTGTTCTTGAAAAGTTAAGTCTCAAGTCCCCCCACAAAAAAAAACAAGTTCAAGGAAGACAGGGAAAATTGTTCAACATATATAGAACATGGGTAAGAATATGAATTCTGTGTCACTTAATAAATCGATTTTTCAGCAAAGCCTAATGGATAGAACATGAGCCTGGGAGTCAGAAGGTCATGGATTCTAACCCCAGCTCTGCCACTTGTCTGCTTTGTGACCTTGGGGGAGTCACTTCACTTCTCTGTACCTCAGTTATCTCATCTGTAAAAATGGGGATTAATACTGTGAGCCTGATGTGGGACAGGGGCTGTGTCCAACCCGATTTGCTTGTATTGCCCCCTTCTCCCCTCCTCCCCAACCCTCGGGGCACCAGTGCTTAGTACAGTGCCTGGCACACAGTAAGCACTTAAATGCCATTATTATTAGTAATAGTAGTAGTATAAGAAGGCTAGGGAATTAGCTGCCTCTGTTGGTTCAACAGATCCTGAGGTGTTTGGCCTTTAGGTCAAGGTGTGAAATGTTTTGAATTTAAATCAATTTGCCTGAGGTGGCACTGGGGAAATGGTTTAGTTTGTCCAGTTCTTTGGTGATTACCTTGTTAATAATTACTCTTTGAATAGGTCCAAATAATCACGGCCTTATGAACAGCACAATTCAGTGAAAGGAAAACCTATAACTGTGAGTATATAGGCGTGACACAAGATTGCCTGAAGCCTAGTCCTCAAAAAATACTTCTCTTTTCTGGGAACATTTCCATTATTATTTCACAGTAGCAATTTTGAAAAGGAAATTGATGCTGTTGCAGACAAACATATTTTAACAAACAAAAGCTTTGGCCAAGTGACTTTTCATAGTCTACGTGCACCTTAGACCTCTTAGTTAAGATGGCTGCTAGCCTGAGGTTATCGTAATTGGCAAGTCAGACTCATGAAGACCTTATTGCTACTGTTCCAAAAACTAGTAACTGTTTCTGGCCTCCCCAGAGAAAACACATTTCAAATCAAGATCTGGAAAAGTGCATAGTCTGGAGAGAAACTGACTTTCTCCCATAACTAATTGCCCTTATGCTTATTTTACAGCTGGTTAATTGAGGTTTGTTTAGCTTAGTGTGGTTTAGGGACTCTGCCCAATGTGATTATCTTGTGTCACACTTGTGCATAGCACAGTGCTTGGTGTGTAGTAAACAATTAATAAATACAATTCTAATTGCTATTATCCATAATAATAACAATTATTTTAAAAGCCAAGAGTACCCTCAATTTTGCTTCCAATGCTCTCTAGGTCTTTCCCCATTTCTACTCTGGAGGTAAAATGGAAGTTGAGGAGAGTCACAGAACCATCCAAGGCTACAACGTGCCCATTTTCCTCACCAGCCTCATCCCATTTGGCCCTGTCAGACTGGCATAAGCTCAGGTTAGGATACAGACTTGAGCAAAGAACTCTCCCTTTAAAGTGCTTCCATTTTAAGGTGTGGGCCAAAATTGTATTGGAACAGTCAATGCCAAACCTGGCCCAGGTTCTCAGCCGTGCTCCCCATTCTTCATTCTCAAGACTTCACTGTGGCCATGAGCTAGGGACATCCCCAATGTGCCCCGCTGGATCCTGCTAGGGAGGGTCCCTGAAGGATTACTGTCTTTATGAACAACTGCTGTTATTGAGCGAGGTTCTCCAAAGTGATCTGTAATCCAATCCAATGTTGTACAGCAAAGGTGCATCTGTATCGTGTGCCCCTTTAAACCTCTCCAGGGGCCTGGATTCAGTCATCTTCCAGGGATCCTCGTAGATCCTTTAAAGGTGTATGTACATCCCTAGAAAGTAGACAGAAGCTACTGTGACCCACAGGGAACAGGAGAGATTTCAGGCTGAATGTCCTAGGTGTGTCCTTGAAGGATATGGCTCTGCTCTATCAGTTTTGTTACTGTCACTAACAGAATTTGACAATAGTCAGTCTTTCAGGATGTTTGCTAGATTTTAAATTCTGAAATAATTTTATTTTTCATCCCACGGAGGACCGTGTAGGATGATTTTTCTAAAAATTTATTTCAAAAAGGATCTTTCAGTGCTTGTGCTATTCTGGCGCAGGTCTTTATTTTGGCATGCTGCTGGATGGAATTTTTTGAATATAAAGCTTCCCCTAAGTCAGGCAACATGTGGGAGCAACTTAGAAGTGGGTCTGGTATCTAAGTTGCAGAGTTTGAATACTACCATCTCCCATCATGCTGTGACGTTGCTTTCAAGGAAATCCCTCCTGTTCACAATTTTAGAAAACTGCACAATTTTCTAAATGCATTATAAATTATAAGATTTCCATTCATAAGTTGCTATCATTCTTTTAAGAGCAACATAAATCCATACAGTTGTCCATCATATACCAAGAAGACCCAGTGATAGTGAAGCAACATAAATACCTACTGTCTTAGGGCTTTCTAAGTAAATATGCATTTCTTGTATAAATGTGTTTGTCAGATATAGCTCACATATTGAGTAGGAAAGAAAATGTCCCTTTCCACATTGCTATGTAACATGCGTTGGCTTTCTAGATAAATATGCATTTTTTGCATAAATGTGTTTGTTCTATTTCTCACACACTGTATAAGAAAGCAAATGTCCCTTTCCACATGTCTATGTAACAAGCATTGTCTGGTTGCCTAGGTACCTCAGGGACAGGGATATAGAAATCATGGCCGCTTCTGTGGCTGTTTAGCAGACCGAGGTCTGCTAAAAAATAGGTTTTAAGAGGAGTGACTCTGCTATTCATACTCTGCTCCTTGAATGGGGTAAAATCTGCTGATGAAAAGCCAGTCTGTACTCAGCTAGAATTTTATGTTTAAAGTAACTATTTTCTGCATTTTTAACATGTTAAATAAATACTTCTTAATGTCTCTTTCAGCCTCAGCAATGCAGTGGGGGTTAACTGAAACTTAGTTGTAAGGTACCTTCCTGCTCCTTCTTACCACATTCAAAGCCAAGCTATATTCTCACCCCTGTCTGACGGGTCTAGCTCAGATTTATGGCCTTGTTCTAATGATTGAAGATTTATTGAGAAAGTTAATTCAACTAAGCATTTCATTAATGAATTCAATCTGAGACTGAGAAATAGGAGGCTGAGCCTATAAAATTGTCATTTCAGAAAATAGCAAAAACTCTCAAAGAACTGCAGTGGATTCTTTGCTTCAGGGAGTCCTTTGGCATTTAATTCCCAGTAGCAGGTGACTGAAATCATGTTTCTCACTTAGCAGACTTCTGACAGGGGAGTGAAGATACTTTCTTAGCCATGAGCTTCTTAAGTGAAATTAAAAGGTGAGGAATTCATTCCTGCAGCAGATCTGAGCATTTCAGGAAACCTTTAAAGGAAAATGGAAGCTAACCAGTTTTCTCTTAAATTACAGAGAAAAACTTGGGCAGAAATGAAGGGTACAATCCAACGCAAGCTGAATTTGCAAACTGATAAGCCGGGCACTCAAACAACTTGGGCTACCCATTTGAAAAATTGGCCTCCGGAGTCAAATGCCACTGTAATCCTTCTTGAAGTGAGACTTCCTTGTTAAATACCTAGGAGGCAGATTAAGCTAAGCAGTCTCCAAGCCCTGGAAGAGCTCTGACCAAATGGATCCTATCATCGTGAACCCTGATCTTTGACCAAGGGGCCTTCAGCAGTAGATAATGATCCTGGTCTGCTCTTGGCCTGAATCATAAAGAAATACTGTACAATTGATACTTCACTTTGCACTGCATATTCCCTTCTCTCCCTCTCCTCTCAGTGCATCCATCCACTCTTCCCCTGTCTCCGGATTAGTTTTCTCCCAGGCTGCTGACAATTCCATCCTGATTTCCACCCTCTCGTGTTCAGTTACTAGGCCAGCACTCTGTCCGCTCCTGTCAGTCATTGCTGAAAGCTCGTTTCCTCTGGCCGAGGCCAACCTGGGAAGTAGCGTGGCCTAATGGTTAGAGCAGGGTCTGGGAGTCAGAGGGACCTGGTTCTAATCCCAGCTCTGCTATTTGTCTGCTGTGTGACTTTGGGCAAGTCATTTCCCTTCTCTGTGCCTCAGTTACCTCATCTTTGAAATGGGGATTAAGACTGTGAACCCCATGTGGAACATGGGCTGTGTCCAACCTGATTATCTTGTATCTCTCCCAACGCTTAGTACAGCGCTGGCATGTGGTAAGGGCTGAACAAATACCATAAAAAATATTCAGTAAGGCTTAATATGTGAGATAAATCATTGGTCTATAAAATGCAGCGTTTGTCCCATTTGCTTAAACAAAATAACCTCTCATTAATTAATCTGAGCACTTACTGTGTGCAGAGCACTGTACTAAGATCATTCTCAGTCTCTTTCTCAGGCTATTCCTCTGCCTCCCATCCCTGAACTGCTGGTGTCTCTCAAGGTTCAGTTCTGGGTCCCCTTCTTTTCTCCATCTATACCTACTCCCTTGGAGAACTCATTTGCTCCCCTGGCTTCAACTAACACCTCTGTGTGGATGATTCCCAAGATTCCTCATTTCCTCCTGCCTTCAAGACATCTCTACTTGAATGTCCTGCCACCACCTCAAACTTAACATGACCAAACAGAACTCTTTATCTGACCACCCAAACCCTGTCCTCCCCCTGACTTTCCACCACCAAAGACAGCACCACCATCCTTCCTGTTTTACAAGCCCATAACCTTGGCATTATCCTTGACTTCTTTCTCACATTAAACCCACATGGAATAATTGTGGCATTTGTTAAGCACTTACTATGTGCCATGCACTGTTCTAAGTGCTAGGGTAGATTACAAGGTAATCAGGTAGGACACAGTCCCTGTCCCATATGGGGCTCACAGTCTTAGCCCCCATTTTACAGATGAGCTGAGGCACAGAGAAATTAAGTGACTTGCCGAAAGTAATACAGCAGACATGTAGCAGAGCCAGAATTATAACCCATGTCCTCTAGCTCCCAGGTCCATGCACTTTCCACTAGGCCATGCCGCAATATTCAATCTATTACTAAATCCTGTCCGTTCAACCTTCACGACATCACTAAAATCCAACCTGCTACCATGTTAATCCAAGCACTTATCCTACCCCACCTTGACTACTATCTCAGCTTCCTTGCTGACCTCCCCGTCTCCTTTCTCGCCCCACTCCAGTCCATACTTCACTCTGCTGCCCAGATCATTTGTCCCAAGCCCCCGGTTCGTACCAACCAGGACTTTCCTGGAGCGAGGTAGCCTCAGTGACACATAGAGTCAAACCAAACCACCAACCACCAAGGTTACTGTGGAAAGTTTTACTTAGCTTTTTTTACCAACGTGCAAGGGAGTGACACAGACACACTTTCGCTCACACCACTACACCAAGGGTTCAGTACCAGTCTGCTGGTCAAGGGAGCCCATTCTGTCGATCCCATGTGGGAAGGTGGGAGAGGTTCCTGGTGATCACTGATGCTGCAAGCCTCCTCTGCACGCTGCTTCCCTCAAACACTGCTTCTCCCCAGCACTACTTCCTCTTCAAAAGTTTCCCCCTACTGCTTCCTCTCTGCTTCCCCTCAGCGCTGCTTCCTCCACAGCTTCCTTTCAAATGCTTCCCTCTTGATGCTCCTTCCTCTCGATTCAAAGCGACAGCCTTTTATCTGCCATGGGCATCGCACCTGTAGCTCTACAAGGCAGTCGTTGATTGGTCCAGGCCCATTACTGGGTAGAGCAGGGAGAGAAGTCTACATCTCCCTCCGTGCTCCGACCCCATGGACTGGCAATAACCTGGGCTGAAATAGAGCACCCCAGTACCTTCGCGAGTTTCTTCTTCATTGTTGTCCGCGGTATTACAAACAATCACTAGTGAAGCAATTTGTTCTGGGCTCAGCACCTCATTTTTCTACAAAAACATTCAGGCCATGTTTCTCCACTCCTCAAGAATCCCCAGTGGTGGCCCATCCACCTCCACATCAAAGAGAAACTCCTCACCATCAGTTTTAAAGCACTCAATCACCTTGCCCCCTCCTACCTCACCTCGCTAAATCTCCTACTACAACCCAGCCCACACACTTCATTCCTCTAATGCCAATCTAACTCACTATAAATCAGTCTCATCTATCTCACCGACGACCTCTTGCCCATGTCCTGCCTCTGGCCTGGAACACACTCTCTCTTCACAACCAACAGACAATTACTCTCCCAACCTTATTAAAAGCACATTTCCTCCAAAAGACCTTCTCTGAGAAAACCTTCATTTCCTCTTTCCCCACTCCCTGCTGCGTCACCTTGACCTTCTCCCTTTATTCACCCCCAACAGTCCCACAGCACCTAGGTTTATATCTTAATTTATTTATATTAATGTCTGCTTCCCCCTCTAGACTAAGCTCGCTGTGGGCAAGGAATATGTCTTTTATATTGTTGTGTGGTAATAATAATGATAATGATGGCATTTGTTAAGCACTTATTTATGTGCCAAGCATTGTTCCAAGTACTGGGATAGATACGAGGTAATCAGGTTGTCCCACATGGGCGTCACAGTCTTAATCCCCATTTTACAGATGAAGTCACTGAGGCACAGAGAGGTTAAGTGACTTGCCCAAAGTCACACAGCTGATAAGTGGCAGAGCTGGGATTGGAACCCATAACCTCTGATTCCCAAGCCTGTGAGCTTTTCACTAAGCTGCTTCTCTCCCAAGTGCTTAGGACAATGCCCTGCACTCAGTAAGTGCTCCATAAATACAATTGATTGATTGATACTACTAATAATAATAATGTTGATATTTGTTAAGCGCTTACTATGTGCAGAGCACTCTTCTAAGCACTGGGGTAGATACAGGGTAATCAGGTTGTCCCAAGGGAGGCTCACAGTTAATTCCCATTTTACAGATGAGGTAACTGAGGCACAGAGAAGTGAAGTGACTTGCCCACAGTCACACAGCTGACAAGTGGCAGAGCCGGGAGTCGAACCCATGACCTCTGACTCCGAAGCCCAGGCTCTCAGTGGAAAGAGCACGGGCTTTGGAGTCAGAGCTCGTGAGTTCGAATCCCAGCTCTGCCACATGTCGGCTGTGTGACTGTGGGCAAGTCACTTAACTTCTCTGTGCCTCAGTTCCCTCATCTGTAAAATGGGGATTAAGACTGTGAGCCCCATGTGGGACAACCTAATTCCCCTATGTCTACCCCAGCGCTTAGAACAGTGCTCGGCACATAGTAAGCGCTTAACAAATACCAACATTATTATTATTATTATTCTCTACTAAGTGTTTGGGAGAGTATAATATGAATATAATACAACGAAGTAGACATGATCCCTTGTGCCTACCCAACTGCTTAGAACATTGTTTAATAATTATAATATACAGTGTAATTATTATAATAAGTGCTTACTATGTTGCTAGGCACTGTTCTAAGTGCTGGTGTGTGACACATAGTAAGTGCTTCACAAATACCATAAAAAAGGGAGCTTAGAGTCTATAGGCATTTTACATATCATTTTGTAGCCTTCTCTAAGGTTGTTCATGTTATACTTTCTTACTTTTGGAACAGACCATGGTGAGATGCAACATACTTCCTTTTTTCAGTTGTGCTGGGCAGATTGATTATTTTTCATTTTTGTCTAATCTGCAACTGCAGATCTCTTGACTGCATCCACCCCTGCACCTGGGCCTTGGATAAACATGCAATCTGAATCCTCCCCTCCTTCTGCCCTCATCCTCAATTCGCAGGGATTGGGACCAACCCAGATCAAGGGTAAATATCATCATTTCTGGTGAAACACTCAATCATTTACCTTTGATCATACATTTCACCAGAAGTGGAGTACATTTAAGTAATAGTGAACAAAAAGCAAGATTGAGTGAGAAGAACTGATTTTTAAAGTTAAAGATAAGGCCCAATTACTGAAACTGGAAATTCTTTAAATCCTTATCCTCCCCCTATCCCCGCCCCACCACACACCCCAAGTCTTGGTATTGGGCTTGTTTTTCAGGTACAGCACTACGTTGCTCATACCAGGCAGCTTTGTTATCCATTTTATTAAGCAATGTGCAGTGCATAAGGTAGTTGCTAAATAAAGACTAGTATCACCACCATGACCTACATACTTTTTTCTGTTGTATTTGTCCAGGGATTCCCCATCTTCTTATAATGAGGTTCATATTTCCTCCAAGAACACTGAACTTGTTTTGAATGAATACAGCATTCTGTTTGCTTCTGATCTCCACAATGTAGGTGGGTCACTTTGAATCTTAATCACATCTTCCAAGAAGCTGCCCAAAAAGAGAATAAGGATGCGATTGGAGATTTTAAGAAAAACACATGTTTTACATTTGTTACAATACAGGTTTATTTGTGGAAGCAAACAGTCAATAAAATCGATTTACAAGCTAAACTTTTGTGTTTCTTGCTTAGCTTTAGGTGAAAGGGCTATGGGGACTTTGACCCCGGCTGAAATTCCAGAGAGAACTTATGCACTCAAAAGTCACAGCTTTTTTGGAGGTGTAGGAAATGTGGGAGAGAGAACTCTTCCCGAAATTAAAATCTAGTATTGGACTGCTGCAATAAAAAAAATTCCTACAAAGGACTCGGGTCAGCAAAGAGCAAAGCACAGAAACTTGGTTCACTGGGAGCAGGAGCCCCAAAGGAAGACAATGGCACACGTGGTGCCAGGACATTCCAACAATTATTGCCACTTGGAATTTTAAAAAGCAGTTTGGTGGAGCTGAACGATAGCCCTGCAGACTAGAGCGTGGAGCCCAGCCCACTGGACACAGAGCTGCAACTATCTCCTGACCCAAGCCTGCTGCTCACTAGCCAAGCATCATCCATGCATTCATTCATTCATTCATTCATTCATTCATTCATTCGTATTTATTGAGTGCTTCCTATGTGCGGAGCATTTACTAAGCGTTTGGGCGAATGCAATATAACAATCAGCAGACAATTTACCTGCCCACAATGAATTTACAGTCTAGAGGGGGAGACAGACATTAATATAAATAGATAAATTACTGATATGCACATAAGTGCTGTGGAGTGGAGACGGGGTATGAATAAAGGGAGCAAGTCAGGGCAACACAGAAGGAAGTGGGAGAAGAGAAAAGGAGGGCCTAGTCAGGGAAGGCCTCTTGGATGAGATGCACCTGCATTAAGGCTTTGAAGGGCCCGTGTCAGGCGGGGAGAGTAATTGTCTGTCAGATTTGAGGCGGGAGGGTGTTCCAGAACAGAGACAGGACGTAGGCGAGGGGCGGCCATGAGATAGACAAGATCGAGAAAGAGTGAGAAGGTTAGCATTAGAGGAGTGAAGCGTGTGGGCTGCGTTGTACAAAGAGAGTAGTTAAGTGAGATAGGAGTGGTCAAGGCAAATGAGTGCTTTGAAGCCAATGTTGAGAAATTTTTGTTTGATGCAGAGGTGGATGGGCAACCTCTGGAGTGTCTTGAACAGTGGGGGAAACATATTCTGAGTCATTTTGTAAAAAAGTGAATCAGTCAGCAGAGTGAAGTATGGACTGGAGTGGGGAGAGACAGAAGGCTTGAAGGTCAGCAAGGAGGCTGATATAGTAATCGAGGTGGGGGAGTGTGATTGTGTTAATACGGTAGCAGCTTGGATGGAGAGGAAAGGGTGGATTTTAGTGAAGTTGTGAAGATGGAACCGACAAGATTTAGTGATGGATTGAATATGTGGGTTGAATGAGAGAGAGGAGTCAAGGATAACGCCAAGGTTATGAGCTTGCTAGACAAAAAGGATGGTGGTGATGTCTACAGTGATAGCTTAATTCCTTTTGTGCCAGGATCAATTTAATAAAAAACAATCTCAGTAAATGCCAATATTTTTCATTTTAAAAAGATCTACTTACCTGGGAGCATTGGATGTAGCATTCAAGTTATGCCTGCCATACTAGAGGAGTTGATTAGGAAAGTAATTCCTATAATTCAGGCAAATAAACAGGCTTTTGCCTCAATATGAAATAATTGACCTGTGGCAGGAAATAAGATGAAGACTGAAATTTTCTGGAAGGTCAAGACTAGGCTACCTAGGCTGGGCAAATGGTTTATTTTTCTCTGCTGCTTCCTCTTTGCTTTGTCAGGAGATTTTGGTCTCACAAGAGATCTAAGTTTGATAATACCTTTCCTACACCAGTCTCAAAATGGCACATTTTACCCTTCATTTTCCTTTTCCTTTTCCATCTTCCCATCCTCCTCCTCAGCCTCCCCCTCCTTCTCCTCCTCCTCTTTCTATTCTTCCTCCTCCTCTTTCTCCTCTTTATCTTTCTTCTCCCATTTTTCCTTCTCTTCCTCCTCTTTTGCCTCCTCTTCATTTATCCTCCTTCTCCTCAACACCATCATTATCACCTCCTCCACCATTACCACCATCACCGCCATCCTCCCACCACCACCCTCACCATCACCACCATCACCACCGCCACCATCACTAGCACCATTACCACCACCACCATCACCATCAATCAGCCAGTCAATCAATGGTATTAATTGAGTGCTTACTATGTGAAGAACACCATACTATGCACTTGGGAGACTACAACAGAATTAGGAGACATTTTCCCTGCCCATAATTAGGTTACAGTTTAAACGGGAGAGTCAGACATTAATATGGACAAATAAGTAATTTATCAGGTATAATTTGAAACTACCATCACCACCATGACCACCATTGCATGTCCATGATCACCACCATCACCACCATTGCCACCACCACTAATATCATTCCAACAAAAAATTTTTCAATTTTCCATTCTAGAGCAGATGCCCCAATGCTCATCTTGCTTAGAAGGTATTTGTTTTCCTTTGTTTTTCACAAGATCAAGCTAAACAGCATCCAAGGATGACTTGAAAGGGAAAAAGTGATAACCCTTTGTTTCCACCCTCTTCCCTTCTCAAAACATGCCATGCGGATTTGGAAGGAGATTAGGATACAGAAACTGGTCCTGGAAGACAGGGATCCTATTTGGAGGGGGGCTCTAGAGGACCTGGCACTTTGGAAGTCTGGTTTGCCATCCTCGTTGAAGGAAGCTTAGTGAAGAGCCAGCCCCACCTCCATTCAGCTGGATGCAGGAGGAAGGGGGCTGGATGGAAAGTATTTGACTGACAGCTTTGGTGAGTTTGTCCTTCTGGCACCTAACAACTTGTTAGTTAAGAGCTGTTTGGAAAAATCCATTACATTCTTTATGTGCATTTTCCCCGTTGAACCACACATCTGTTTCTTTCTTTTTTTTTCCAAGGGTACACTTGAGTCATTCTCCAGGAACAAAGAGCCTTCAAGTGTAAAACTTGTCTTGGAGATGCAATATAAACACTATGTGCACATATGATATTTTTGAAATCCAAAAAAAAATGCTTTGGGCATGCTATTTTGCCCTTACAGTTGACAGCTAAGCTCTTAGCCAGCTAGAGACCATGTACATTGTCTAGGCAATTCACCATTTGCCTCCCTGTCATGTATAGTTGAGATTTGTAGCCAGGAGAAGGGAAAAGATGTTCATTTTACATGTTTACTCTTTGCCAACTCTTGTAGCAGATCCATATTCAGGCATCAGAGAAGGCAGCAGGCAAGGTAAGTCATCTCTATAACTTCTGGGGGTCAGAAAAGGGGGCTTCGGGGTAAGTATGGCTGCCCCACCCACCCTGCTTCCTGCTTTACTTGGAGTTTTGGGCCTATGGATACCACAGATTTTAGCTTTTTTCTTATCCACTCCTTAGTATCTACAGTCAGCACTTCCAACCTGAACCCCTTCTGACTGCTGATCCTTTGTACTTGGGAAATGAGTATGTGACACAGTGGTGGTGTACAAATCAGATCCAGGCACCAGGAGGACAGCAAGCCAGGCTAGCCAGCTAGCTATTTTTTGTCTTTTTGTTTTTAATAGTGTTTCTTAAGTGCTTACTGTGTGTCGAGCAATGGTCTATTCATTAATTGTATTTATTTGAGTGCTTACTGTGTAAGGAGCACTGTACTAAGCACTTGGGAGAGTACAATACAACCACAAACAGACACATTCGCTGCCCACAACAAGCTTACAGTCTAGAGAGGGGGAGACAGATCTTAATAAATTTTTTAAAAATTTTAAATTTTTTAGTCCACTCCTGTACTCTACGTAGGTCACCTCCACATCCTGCATGTCTTTTAGATGGGGTTGTCACAGGGACTGAGAATAGCCAGTGGGACCAAGGGAGAGAACACTTAGGGTGCTTGGACTGGCCAGAGGGTGGGGTTGGTATCCCAGCCCGGGGCAGGGTTGTGCAGGGTGACTCAGGGAGATGGACGCAGGCTGGGTGCACTTTTTTCTGGACAGAGAGGCTTGGCCTCAACATAGCTGTAGCTGGAGGGAGGGGATTTTACAGTCAGATGGTCACCAGGCTTGCACTTCCAAATCTGCCCAGTGGTAGAAATGCTAATATTCATTAGAAGCAGCGTGGCGCAGTGGAAAGAGCATGGGCTTTGGAGTCAGGGCTCATGAGTTCGAATCCCAGCTCTGCCACTTGTCAGCTGTGTGACTGTGGGCAAGTCACTTAACTTCTCTGTGCCTCAGTTACCTCATCTGTAAAATGGGGATTAAGACTGTGAGCCCCACGTGGGACAACCTGATTCCCCTGTGTCTACCCCAGCACTTAGAACAGTGCTCTGCACATAGTAAGCGCTTAACAAATACCAACATTATTATACTAAGACCAGGGAACCAGTGCTACTTAGCATTTATCAGGTTCTCTATCTTTTCAGGAATTGGCAGCTCCCCATTCAATGTCTTGGCTGGGACCACCATCTTACCAGCTGTGGAGATGGAGACAGAGAGAAGAGATGTCACTTGCCTGCAGCCAAGGCCACTCAGTGATGATCAGGAGAGCCACAAGGCAAACTCAGAGTTCCTTCTCTTTTCCTATATTTGGTCTATGGTTCCTCTGCAGTTGTCTTTCAATTCCTGATTGAAAACAAAAATTTATGGGAAATGTATGATTATACAGAATTACTGGATTTCCCACTCCACTTGACCAGGGCTGCTGACTCAGCAGCGGTCAATCGACTGATATCCCAAGCCACTTACTGGCCTAGGACTTTTGTTTAGGTGCAGAGGGACAGGGTATCACATAGGCAGTAGGATGGCAGGCTTCCAGCAGGGTTGATTGCAGGAGCTGAGCCATCCTCTCTTTCTTGCCTGGTCTCCCTGGGACCAGCAGTGCACACTACAAGATGGCTGATCACGGTTAGTGGTTCAGTAGCAGCGATGGTTCACAAGAAGAAACCAACCACACTTTCTTGTCTGGTCCTCCCATGATCAGCAGCATGTACTGCCAGGCAGCTGATCAGGGTTAGAGGTGCAGTCTGTGGCCATGGGAGGAGGGGATAGGATATCTCTGTATTCCTGTATTAGAAGGGATATAGCAATCCGGCCATTCACATTGTGGGTGAAATGGGATATTAGGAAGTGTAATGTGCCATTAGGAGTCTGGGAGAGAAAGGAGCAACCAGAGATGTGAAGATCTGAAAATTCAAGGATCTGGTCTCATAGACATATTTTTCTCTACACATAAAATCTCTGCCCTGAGAAAGATAAGAGTGGAACCAAATAGAGTCAGCAACCACTGGAATGACAATTCGGGTTTTTCAAATACCAAATGTTTGTTCTCTATCCAACTGATTTAGTCAGGTTCTACTTCACCATGCTAGGACTTAACAACTGTCACTCCCAACAGGATAATGGGATGATTTCCAGGGGCTTCCCAAAGAAAATGGACATAAACTGGGCTTGAGAATGATGTGTATAAGTTAGTTCTCTGATTAGGATGCATCTAGAAAGAGCAGGGAGGTATCCTGCCTAGTCATTCAGGCCTTAAGGTTAGAGTCTGGCAATTAGCCTCACCCTCGAATTGGCTTCCTGAGCCCCAACCCTTGAAAATGCAGGCTTAAGAGGCCCTCTGAATCAGCCTCTCCCAATTCAGATGGAGTCAGTTTGGGGGCCCAAGAGAAGTGCTCTTGAGTTGGAAGACGGTGAGCTTGTTTCCCGAGGAGGTGAACATCACAGACTGAGAACATCTCTTGCCCACACAGAGCTCAGTAACTATCCTGTGCTCTCTATTTTGGAGAATGGAAATTTGCTGAGGTGTCCCCGTCCCCAGCCTCTGACTGACCACTGTTTAGTGTGGCCTGACTGTGTGTGGCTGCTGGCTAGCGAATGACTGCAGGCACCCCTGGGGCCGAGAGACTTCTGTGACGGCCTTCTCTGGACAGACCTGGTTCCTCCCAGTCTGGCCTTCCCAATTTTCTTTAATGCCTGGCATTGGACATGGCCAGGCCATTTATTAAATCAATGCCTACTTGAGGGACTGCTCTCCACTGTCCTTCTTCTAGCTGATAGAGATGAAGATGATGCCCTGAAACACTTCGGGCATTTCCATCAATTTGCATGGCCTGAACTGCCTTGGCGTTTTCTCCAGAAGCTCCCTGCAAGGTGCCTTAGATGACATGTCCCTCCTTTTGCCTGGATGAGGGTGTTTTTCTAGACTAGTAATACCATTTTTTCAGCAGACATTTAACTTGTGGCCAAGCTTCCCAGATTTTCTCAATCATAGCACTCTTACTCTCATACAGGAAAAAGAAGTCTACTTATTTAAAGTGGACTGTGACCACTTCAATTCTCTGTGCCTCATTACATCATCTGTAAAATGGGGATTAAGACTGTGAGCCTCATGTGGGACAGGGAATGTCTGACTCGATTCACTTGTATCCACCCCAGCACTTAGCATAGTTTCTGGCACAAAGTAAGCACCTAACAAATGCCACGGTTATTATTATTGTTATTATTTATTATTAATCTCAGCTCTTCCACTTCTCAGCTGTGTGACCTTGGACAACTCATTTAATTTCTCTGTGCCTCAGTTACCTCATCTGTAAAATGTGGGTTAAGATTGTGAGCCCCATGAGGGACAGGGACTGTGTCCTGATTATCTTGATATCTACCCCAGCATTTAGTAGTGTCTGGACTATAGTAAGGGCTTAAAACAATACCATTCAAAAAATTAAACATTCTCTGTATATAATGGAGTATATTATGGGCTGCAAATTTTTTTTTTACTAAATAAGATTCCTGACATTAAAATCCTGTTTAGCAACAAGGTGATATACAGTCTCAATGAATGCTTTGTGGTTCAAATTCCTTTTAAAATAGATTCCTTTTAAAACAGATCAGCTAACAATATCTTGAAAAACCAATTGGAGCCAGTACTTAACCTTCATGCTGATTTTCTGGCTATTTTCACATAATTACCCACAATGCTTTAGAAATTTTAATTTTAATAACCCTCAGAGTCCCATTTTGCTTGTGAATATGTGACACGTGGAACTAATATATTCATAGTATTTTACCTGAGGGTGAGACACTTTAATTAGCTCTTGGATGAATTACAATGTTTACAAATTTAACAGCGGGGACAATAATGTGCAAGCTGAGATTAACTGAGACTAAGCAAAAAAAAAACAACAAAAAAAAATCAACCCCAAACGAAGTGATCAGCAGTAGAAGGAAAGTAAAAATATTCCAAAGTTGGCCAATTGAGTATGTTCCTAGCATTTTCCCATTTGGATTGCCCCAGGAATACAGCCAGTGCCGAATGAACAAATGTGCTCTAGGGGCAGCTGGGTTTTACTCCTCCCCTGTTCCTGGCCTGCTGCTCTCCACCCCACATTTAACTGCCTGTCGTTGCACGTTTATGACGATAAAGATGACGATGATGGAGTGCCCCAGCAAAAACGGTCCATCATTTCCGGTAAAGCCAAAAAATCTGCCCGGGGAAATTGATTTGTGTCCATGGTTTGGCAGCACAGCTCACGTGTTCTTACCTGCATCATGTAAGTGTTAAATAAAGCTTCCTTTTCCTCTTCCTCTTCATCCTCCTCCTTCTCCTCTTCCTACTGCTACATGAAATGCCAATCTAGGGCTGCACATTCATTTTCTGATAAACATTAATATCCCTGTGTGACCTTAGTAATTGGCCGGGGGGGTAAGGAGAAGGTAGGGCTCCCCTCTGCACCCTTTCAAAACTCCAGCCTCACCTTACTTAACTTGTTTTGTGTCCCCAAACATACGTTAAGGAGCAGCACTATTTAGTCAGTTGCTGAAGAAGTCTTTGGTAGGGAGAAAAATTGGAAACCATTTGGGTTTAGGTTGCCATTTTGGATGCCTTGCCAGGCCTCTCCAATGTCCCCTTCCCTCTGGGCACATGTCACTTAAACCATGTGAGGTTCAAAGCCATCACCTTCACTGACAGCCAGGAAAGCCCAGAGCAGAAGGGAAGCAGCCTGGCCTGGTGAAAAGAGCTGGGGCCTGAGAGTTCATTCATTCATTCAATAGTATTTATTGAGTGCTTAGTATGTGCAGAGCACTGTACTAAGCTCTTGGAATATACAATTCGGCAACAGATAGACACAATCCCTGCCCAACAACAGGCTCACAGTTTAAACTGGGGAGACAGACAACAGAACAAAACAAAACCCCAGCTCTGCCACTTGTCTGCTGTGTGACCTTGATTGGGTAACTTAACTTCTCTGGTCCTCAGTTTCCTCAACTGTAAAATGGGGATTCAATCCCTTTTCTCCCTCTGACTTTGACTCTGAACTCTATACAGGATGGGGACTATGACCGAACTAATTCATTTGTATAAGGATTAAGACTGTGAGCCCCATGTAGGATGATCTGATAACCTTGTATCTACTAGTGCTTAGAACAGTGCTTGGCACATAGTAAGCGATTAATAATAATACAAATACCATAATTATTATTACCCAGTGCATCTATGTTTGACCTAATTGACTTGTATCTTGTCAGTGCTTAGAACAGTGTTTGACACATAGTAAGCACTCTTAATAAATACCATTTTAAAAAAAAGTCGTTGCAGTCCTCAGACCATGGCCAGAGAACACCATTGGCAGGAAGGAGGCAGCCGAACCTGTCCCCGCTCCATTTGGGTCGGGAGTGGCCAAGAGGATTTGGAATTCCGAGCCTTTCTTCCTATCTGACTACATGATTGAAGGACTGACTACAGCCTGGGGGCTCACAGGTTGGGGGCAGGTGGGGCGGGCTGTACCTCAGCGAGGCTGATGGACCTGTGTCGGGTTAGGCTCCAAGGTCTCAGTCACGGGTGGCTCGACTCAGGGGGCGGCTGCTGTTTTGGCATCTCTACGGATAAAGTGGGGACGGTCCGCAACAGATGTAAGGAAGGATAAAAATAATAAGAAGAGATAGAGGACCACAGTAAGTCAATACAGGAAGAGATGTAGAGAACTGTGGTGAATTCAGCAGTTTCGGTCTCTCTGGGACTCAGGCAGGGAAGTCGGAGTGCACAGACATAGCTTAGACTTCGCAACATTCTAAAAGTTAAAGAAGCCTCACGCTGGCACTGGACTGCCACTGCCTTCACTGCTTCCCTCCAGACTGTAAGCTCTCCGTGGGCAGGGAATGTGACTGCCAACTCTGTTGTATTGTTCCTGTCCAAGTCCCTAGTACAGTGATCTGCTCATCGTAAGCACTCAACAAATATCAATGATGCTTTTTGACCTTGGACAAGTGACTTAACGTCTCTGGGCCTCAGTTACCTCACCTATAAAATGGGGATTAAGAGTGTGAGCCGAAGAAGCAGCATGGTTTAGTGGAAAGAGCCCAGGCTCGGGAGTCAGAGGTCATGGGTTCTAATCCCAGCTCTGCCACTTAACACCTGGGTGACTTTGGGTATGTCACTTGACTTCTCTGTGCCTGTTACCTCATCTGTAAATTGGGGATTAAGACTGTGAGCGTCACGTGGGACAACCTGATTACCTTGTATCTACCCCAGCGCTTGGAACAGTGCTTGGCACATAGTAAGCGTTTAACAAATGCCATCATCATTATTATTATTATTATGTGGGAAAGGGACTGTGTCTAACCTGCTTAACTTGTAACTACCCCAGCACTAGAAGAGTGCTTGGTACATAGTAAGTGCTTAACAAGTACCATAACTATTGTTTTTATTATTATAAGTAGGCTAGTGTTGTAAAGTTGAAACCAATAAGTTGTAAAACTGAATCAGGTGTGAAATGAGAAAGGCAACAGCTGTTCCTCCCAACACTTAGCTAAGTCGAATACTTCCTGTACAGAAACATGCCTAGCAACGAGTCAGCGGACTAACAAAGGAAAGGCTTCCTCTCACTCTCTTTCTTTAAATAGCAACATCGAAGTCTCAAGTCAACAGCAGCTTCAGAGATGGAAAGAATGACTTATCTTGGACAATTAAAGCTGAGTTGAGGAAACACATCATGCCAGAATGTAGGCTAGGACACAGAAATGTGGTTTTCAATTTATCAATTATTAATATGAAAGCTCTGTTTATTGAAAGCTCTTTAAAATCTACTCAGTTCCATGGAATGGAAAAAATCCCAACTAGATGTGGAAATGGAATAATGGAAAGGGGAAGCATGATTCCTACTCTAATGGAGCCTCTGATCTAATAATCAATCAACAGGTGAGTCATCTTCATGGCTCCACCCCAGATTTAGTGAGGAAATCTGGACCTGATCTCCCTAGGACTCGATGTGCTCTCCAGTAGGATCAATCAATCAATCATATTTATTGAGCACTTACTGTGTGCAGAGCTCTGCATTAAGCATGAGTTGGTAGACAAGATCCCTGAATACAAGGAGCTTACAGCATAGAGGGGGAGACAGACATTAATATAAATCAATGAATTATGGATATGTACATCAGTGCTATAGGCCTGATGGAGGGGTAAAGAAAGGGTGCAAATCCAAATGCAAGGGTGACACACAAAAAAATGGGAGAAGGGAAAATGAGGACTTAGCCGGGGAAGGCTCAAGGGGCATTGCAGAAATAGTAGGATGTGCAGTTAGTGGTCAACCAATCAACTAATGATAATTGCTGAGCTGTTACTGAGTGCAGAGCATTGTGCTAAGTTCTTGAGAGAATAAACAGCACAGTGGATTTGGTAGGCACGGTCCCTGTGCACAAGAAGCTTACAGGCTAGAAGGGGAGATAGACATTTAAATAAATGACAAGAAAATAGGAGAGTTTAGGGATATGTACATCCGTGCTGTGGGGTTAGGGTTGAGGTGAATATTAGGGCGTAAGGGGTACAGATCAAAGTGCATATGTGACACAGAAAGGAGGGCAAATACGAGAAAGGAGGGCCTAGTCAGGGACGGCCTCTTAGAGCCAGCTAGGAAAGGGGGAAGGGAATTCCAGATCAGAGAGAGGACTTAGGCTAGGGGTTGGAGGTACAGAGAGTAGACTGGTGTTAGAGGAGCAAAGTGTGTGGGTGTACTGTAGTAGGAGATTAGCAAGGTAATAAGGTAGGAGGAGGTGAGCGGATTGGTTTTAAAGCAGATGGTAAGGAGTTTCTGTCTGATGCAGAGATGGATGGGAAAGCACTGGAGATTCTTGTGGGGAGACCTGGACTGAATTTTTTTTTTTTTAGAAAGATGATCCATGGAGCAGAGTGAAGTAAGTACTGGTGCAGGGAGAGATGGGAGGCAGGGAGGTCAGTGAGGAGGCTGATCCAGTTGTCAAGACAGGAAATGATACATGCTTGGATCAGTGTGGGAGCAATTTGGATGGAGAGGAAAGGGAGGAACGTAGAAATGCTGTGATGATAGGACTAAGAGGTTTTGGTGACGTGAAACATGAGGAAATATGAAACATGAAACGCTTCAGGGATAAGAAAGCCCATAAATACTAAGCAAAAGAGGATGAATGCATAGCATGGGGCTTTGTCAACTGTATAAATTGGTTGGCCAGACATTACTAGTTGGTGAGAAAAGTGTTCTGCCATTTCAATAAATGAGTATAAGCACCAGTGCTTAGAGTAAAACAATTCCTCTCTGGAAGGCATGGAACCCTATTGCACTGGAGGCTTGTAGACAGGGAATGTATATCTGCTAATTCTGTCATATAGGACTCTCCCAAGCTCGTAGTATAGTGTTCTGCACATAGTAAGCACTCAATAAATTCATTCAATCATATTTATTGATCACTTACTGTGTACAGAGCACTGTTCTAAGCGCTTGGGAAAGTACGATACAACAATAAAGACATGTTTCCTGCCCACAAAGAGTTTACAGTCTAGAGGCTATTACACCACTGATTGATTAAATGGACTTTTGTGTGTGTGGTGGGGTGGGGATGCAGAGATGGGTACCCCAGCTTGAGGATCAGGAAATTTCAGTTCAGGATGAGTGGGACCTGGGGCACGTCATTTACCCCCTGCTCCCTATTAATATAACGATAAGACTCCATTCCAGGCCTAATGACACTGCCTTCACTTGCCCAAATTGAGACTAAAGGAAACAGGGAAGATGGCTTCCTAAACCCAGAGTATTATTTCAGAATTGCTTGACCACAGGTTTGTGCTGAAAGTTTCCTTATTTACATTTCTGGTCTCACTGATAAACCTTGGGCAGTTTGTTTTGAGTGGAATTTTGAAAACGCAGAGAAGTGGGTTTCTGGCAATGAGCTGAAAGGCCTTCTGCCATAGCAAATGAGGCCCCCAAAGGCCACCAGCGCAGGTTTAGGGTGGGCACCTCTCCCGGTGACAGTCAGGGGAAGTGTAATCATCAAGGCCGGCTTTGGTCCTCTCCAACACAAAGCGAAGCCGCTTTCTGTCGGTAGGCAACTCATCCCAGGGTCTCCGGATCCTGGGTACAGCCCGTTCTCGGCCCTCTTTAGGGCGGACAGGGGCAGGGGGTAGAGGCGGAGGGCAGCTAGCAAAGAAACCCTCAAACCTGCAACCAGAAGGCTGGCGGTTTCTCCCTAATGAATTGACTTCGACTGGGTTCCAATCAATCAATCACACTTATGGTTCTCAAGGGAAGTGTGTTCCTGTACTGTGCTGCATTGCCCGGCTGTTTTTTGGCTTTTTTTAATGTTATTTGTTAAGTGCTTATTCTCTGATAGGTGCTGTACTGATTGCTGGGATAGATACAAGTTAACTAGGTTGGACACAGTCCATATCCCACATGGAGCTCACAGTCTTATTTCCCACTTTATAAATGAGGAAACTGAGGCACAGAAAAGGAAAATGGCTTGCTCAAGGTCACCCAGCAGACAAGTGGCGGAGCCGGCATTAGAACCCAGCTGCTGCCCTCCACAGACCATTGCCCAACATGCACAAGCTTTGGTCCAAACAAATGGATTCTATATAGAATATTTGCCTTCAAGCCACCATGGATAATCATATCAGCTAGCATTCTAGAATTGGGCCTCAGGGCTAATTCCAACATGAACAACAGGAACAATGAGAAATGGCAAATCCCTGCTCCCCATATATGCTTCCCCCCATTCCTGGCCCACCACTGCAGTGCCTCTGCTCCTGCCCCTCCCCCTGCTCCACATATCTAATAATAATTAATAATAATAATTATGGTATTTGTTAAGCACTTATTAGACTGGGAAGCAGCATGGCTCAGTGGAAAGAGCCTGGGTTTGGGAGTCAGAGGGCATGGGTTCGAATCCCAACTCTGCCACTTGTCAGCTGTGTGACTGTGGGCAAGTCACTTCACTTCTCTGTGCCTCAGTGACCTCATCTGTAAAATGGGGATGAAGACTGTGAGCCTCACGTGGGACAACCTGATGACCCTGTATCTACCCCAGCGCTTAGAATAGTGCTCTGCACATAGTAAGTGCTTAACAAATACTAAATTATTATGTGCCAGGGACTGTACTAAGCACTGGGGTGGATACAAGCAAATTGAGTTGGATACAGTCCTTGTCCCACATGGGGCTCACAGTCTCTCAATCCCATTTTACAGATGAGGTAACGGAGGCTGAGAGAAGTGAAGTGACTTGCCCAAGGTCTCACAGCATACAAGTGACAGAGCCGGGATTAGAACCCATGACCTTCTGACTCCCAGGCCCCATGCTTTATCCATTAAGCCACGCTGCCTCTCAGCAAGACCTCGCTGCTCCCTATTTGCTCCCCGTACCCACCTTCAGCTGCCGTACCCTTTCGCCATGATGTCCTGCTTTGTGCCGGCGTATCATGGGGGATGTCACATGCATTTAGGGGTCTGACTTTTTGGAATTCCATTACTGGCCACCCTCCACAGAACAGGGCCGAATCTTGTGACTCCCTATACCTCCCCAAGGTGACCCACACTACCCTATCTTTCTATGCTCAATTCCTATTCTCCCTAGTTTTCCGCTTCAAACACTTTCAAGACCAAAACACACCCTCCGCCTAGAAGAGGCTCACCCATACCTCCCATTCTCCATTGGAGAACTCAACTCCCATTCTGATGCTCATTTCCACTCTCCTTGACTGGTTTCTAGGTTGGGAGCCACTGGAGCCACATGAATAAAGTAGGTGAATTCTCAATCCATCCTGTTTCTTAAATCTAAGAGCTCCTGGAATGAAGAAACAATCAGTCGATAATAATAATAATTGTAGTATTTCTTAAGTGCTTACTATGTGCCAGGCACTGTATTAAGCACCAGGGTGGATACAAAGAAAGGGCATAGTAAGGGAGTGTACTAAGGGGGTGCCCACCGGGCAGGGGCGGGGAGTGGAAGGGTGGACTCTGCATGTTCCCAGAGCTCCAATTTATTTTCAGGTAGGTGCCACTCAGTGCTTCAGGTCTGGTGGGGAGTCTGCCCTCTAGCCTGGTGTGGCCAATGGACTGGACAAGCCTCACTCACCCCCAGCAAGGAGCCCTCAGGACCAGGCTGAGAAATCTCAACTGCAATCCTTTGTCCAAGTGACAACAGGCCCGAGTTAAAAGTACTAAACCTGAAGCAGGCACCTCTGAAAAGAATCGCCCGTGAAAGATGCCAAGCCTTGGAGAGGAATGGAAAACACAAACCGGCGAGCCAAGAAATCAGCACCTAGTAAGCCATCTCCCTTATCAGCAGAAAATCTGTGCTTGGGACACAGAGGGTACCCCAGAGGTCAACACAAAACCAGAAAGAAGAAAACAGCTCATGAGAAGAATCAGTCAGTCAGTGGTATTTTTTGAGTGCTTACTAAGTGCAGAGCTCTGTACTAAGTGCTTGGGAGAGTGCAATACAACAGAGTTAGCAGACATGTTCCCTGCCCACAGTGAGTTTAGAGTCTAGAGGGCTCTAGATCCAGACCCACAAGCTCCAGAGAAAAACTCAAGAAAGACTCAGTCAGGAGGATCAAAAAATCAAGTGTAAACCTCTCTTTTTTAAGATGGTATTTGTTAAGTGCTTACTATGTGCCAGGCACTGTACTAAGTGCTAGGGTAGATACAAGCTAAGCATTTGGGAACAAGAACAAGTGATGGGGCACAGAGGTGCTTTTCCTGCCTCGAAGAGTCGAGGTCGAACCTTCACATCCAATCCAGGTGAAGGTTGAAGCTCTGCTCTTCCTCCTCCTCCTCTGTAGTGATAAGGAAATGATTCTCAGTGGTGGAGTTCTAGATCCGTTCTTACTCATCCTCATCCTCACGATCCCGACTCACCTGCCCTCGGCTCCCAGGGGTCTGGCGAGGCAAGAGACTGATTGGCCCCTTGGATTGTCTTCCCTTGTAAAATTCATCTGCTTGTTGGGAAACACCTCAGTTGACTAGCCACATAGCTCTGCCCTCCAGCTTGGCCTCTCTTTAACAGCTTCATCAATGGTCAGCTGAACACATCACTTTTAAACATCTACAGGAGGCCTCGTACTGGTCTGCCCACTTGTACCTCATTTTAAAAATTGGAACAGTCCCTTCTGTCACGGAACTTTCAATCTAGCAGGGGAGACAAAATGAATAAATAACGGTAGTGTGTCTGAGTATACAATAAGTGTTATTATCCTCAGCTAACTTCCTCCCCTCTCAAATCCACCAAACCACACCTCTTCTCATCCTCAAAGCCTTGGCAAAGAGCCAGAACCACTGCCTCTGTCCAGTGCAGGGCCGTGCAAAATGTGCATCACATCGGTCCAATGCGGGGCCATGCAATGTGCATCACATCGGTCCAATGCAGGGCTGTGCAATGTGTACTGCTAGAATATCCTTAAGAGATTCCCTTTCCAGGCCCTCTGGCACAACTCAAATGGAGCCCCCCAAAGCCTGGGGATTACTGCTTTAGTTTCCTTTCTCTCAACGATTTTTTACAGAAGACGTGGGTGGTGCTCAAAATAACTAGGGTAAGTCAAATAAAGCATTCTGCGTTCTTTCTATTCTACTTTTCTGGGTTTCATGAGAATCTGTGTATGTGTGAAGGAACTTTGGCAGAATTGGTTCCAACCAGCTGACTGTATCTCTGGCTTGTGCCTTAGGGAGCTGGAGCAGGAAGTGTAACTAGGAGGTTTGGGGCCAACAGCTATACCACTGGGGAATGGGAGTGAGGCCAATGCAGGTTTGGCTGCCTGACTCTTTTTGTAGGATATTTAACTATGGAGAGGCACTTCCTCTCTTTACAAAAGTTTAATCCATTCTGTTTCAAAGACCTGGGCTTGTTTTCTCAGCAGCAGTAAGTTTGAAAAATACAGGGATCAGCATAAGGTACTGACTTCAAGGCTTCCAATCACCTCTCTCCCCAGTACAGATCTTTTTTTTTAAAAAAGGTATTTGTTAAGTGCTTATTACATGCCAGGCACTGTACTAAGTGCTAAGTGTACAAGCTAATCAGGTGGGACACAGTCCATGTCCCATGTCCCATGTCCCACATGGCGTTCACAGTCTCCATCCCCATTTTTCAGAGGTGACTGAGGCACAGAAAAGTGAAGTTACTTGCCCAAGGTTAACCAGCAGACAAATGGCAGAGCCAAGATTAAAACTCAGATTCTTCTGGCTCACAGGCTCGTGAGGCCATGCTGTTTCTCAAGAGAGATCCACTCTCTTCTCTCACTATACCCCAGGTGGGACTCTTTGTTCCCCTAACCTTGTTCTCATCTTTACCACTGTCAATCTCTTGCTCGTATCACAACCTCCAGACACTCCCCCCACTTTAAATTGGGCAGACCCCAGCTTTCCCCCTTTACAAAGCCCTCCTGAAAGTGCAACTTCAGGAAGACTGTAAGCTCTCTGTGGGCAGGGAACATGCACCAACACTGTTGTATTATACCCTCCCAAGTGCTTTGTACTGTGCTCTGCACATGGTGAGCACTCAGCAATACCACTGATGACTGATGATGAAGGCTACCCCAACAAATGAAATCTCCCTTGCTTATGTACATTTATGAACATACCCATAATTTATTTACTTATATTAATGTCTGGCTCCCCCTCTAGTCTGTAAGCTCACTATGGGCAGGGAATGTGTCTACTAACTCTGTTACAATATACTTTCCCAAGTGCTTAGTACAGTGCTCTACACACAGTAAGTGCGCAATCAATACAATTGATAGATTGATTGATTGATTGCTTATATTTCCCCTATGGCTTGTTTTGTCTCATCTAAGCACCTTTGGACATAACTTAACATACCATATTTCTTAAGCACAGGCTCATACACTTATCTCCTTTGCCTTCTTCTTCCCATCCGTAACTTATTTTAGTGCCCTAACAGCCAGGGATCACATCTACTAACTCTTGGAACTTTCCCAAGCTCTTAGTACAGCACTCCACACTTAGCAGCTGCTCAACGAATTCTGTTGATGGCTTGCTTGCTTACTTGAAGATTCCTCTCTGCACTGCACTCTTCTGCCTCCCAACCCCTAACTGTGGGGGTCCCTCAAACTTCAGTTCTGGGTCCCCTTCTATTCTCCACCTCCACCTACTCCCTTGGAGAACCGATTCCCTTCCATGGTTCCAACTACCATCTCCATGTGGATGAATCTCTAATCAACCTTTCCCACACAGGCCTCTCTCCTTTTCTGCACTCTCGCATTTCTTCCTACCATCAGAATTATTAATAATAATGGTATTTGTTAAGCGCTTACTGTACCAGCCACTGTACTAAGTGCTGGGGTGGATACAAGCAAATCGGGTTGGACACAGTCTATGTGAAGCAGAGTGGCTCAGTGGAAAGAGCCCGGGCTTGGGAGTCAGAGGTCATGGGTTCTAATCCCAGTTCCACCGCTTGCCAGCTCTGTGATTTTGGGCAAGTCACTTCACTTCTCTGTTCCTCAGTTACCTCATCTGTAAAATGGGGATTAAAACTGTGAGCCCCCCGTGGGACAACCTGATCACCTTGAATCCCCAGCGCTTAGAACAGTGCTTTGCACATAGTAAGCACTTAACAAATACCACCATTATCATTATTATTATTATGTGGGGTTCACAGTCTCAATCCCCATTTTACAGATAAAGTAACTGAAGCCCAGACAAGTGATTTGCCCAAGGTCACACAACAGACAAGTGGCAGAGCTGGGATTAGAACCCATGATCTTCTGACTTCCAGGCCTGTGCTCTATCCACCAAGTCATGCTGCTTCTCAATTCTACACTACAGACAGCACCGCTATTCTCCCTGTCTCACAAGTCCATAAACTTCACTAAATCCTGTTGATTATACCTTTACAATACAATACGGGAAGCAGCGTGGCTCAGTGGAAAAGAGCCTGGGCTTCGGAGTCAGAGGTCATGAGTTCGACTCCCGGCTCTGCCACTTGTCAGCTGTGTGACTGTGGGCAAGTCACTTAACTTCTCTGTGCCTCAGTTACCTCATCTGTAAAATGGGGATTAACTGTGAGCCCCATGTGGGACAACCTGATTACCCTGTATCTACCCCAGCGCTTAGAACAGTGCTCTGCACATAGTAAGCGCTTAACAAATACCAACATTATTATTATTATTATTATTAATATCCTATAATCTGCCCTTTCTTCTCCATCCAAACTGCTATAATGCTGATTGAAGCACTTTTATATAACCACCTTGATTACCGCATCAGCTGTGTGACTGTGGGCAAGTCCCTCAACTTCTCTGTGCCCCAGTTACCTCATCTGTAAAATGGGGATTAAGACTGTGAGCCCCACGTGGGACAAGCTGATTACCTTGTATCACTTTTCTTAAAAAACTTTTGGTGCATAACTCCCCACTCCTTAAGTACCTCCAGTGATTGCCCATCTACCTCCACATCAAACAGAAACTCCTGACCATCAGCTTTAAAGCACTCAATCAGCTTGTCCCCACCTACCTTTGCTGATTCCTACTACCATCTACCCGGCACACTTCTCTCCTCTAAGGCCAACCTACTCACTGTACCTTAATCTAATCTATCTCCTTGCTTATCCTTTGCCCACATCCTGTCTCTGGACTGGAACGTCCTTCCGCTTCATAACCGACAGACCACCATTCTCCCCACCTTCAAAGCCTTATTAAAATCACAAGTCCTCCAAGAGCCCTTTCCTGATTGAGCCCTCATTTCTTCTACTCCCTCTCCTTTCTCCGTCAATCAATCAATCAATCAATCGTATTTATTGAATGCTTACTGTGCACAGAGCAAAATGCTAAACTCTTGGGAAAGTACAAAACAATAGAGTTGGTACACACATTCTTTGTTCACAACGAGCTTACTGCCTAGAGGAGTTTACACACCTATGCACTTGGGTCTGTCCCCCTTAAGCACTGGATAGTCACCCCGCCCTCATCCCCACAGCGCTTCCGTATATATCTGTAATTTATTTTAAGGTCTGCCTTGTCCTCTGAACTGTAAGCTCTTTGTGGGTGGGAAACACGCATACTAACTTCATTGTATTGTACTCTCCCAAGTGCACAGTACAGTGCTTGGCAAACAGCAGGTACTCAAAAAATATCATTGAGTAATTCCTAACCAAGAACTGGCACACTTTTCAACCTTCTGCATGAACTGGAGGGGAGACTACAGGGAGTCTGTCTGCTCTTCTCAAGTCCTAACCCTGCACTCAGCCTGCTCCAACTCCTTAGCACTTACTGAGAATGTCACAGAACCTGGAACTCAGTAGAGGAATTTGCCTTTGTCATGCTAAGTGGGGGGAGGCAGAGCTGAACTTTGGAGGAAGGAGGAGTTAAAATACCTTCTCTATCTTATGTAGGCCATGACTAACATACCATGTGGGAATGGCTAAGTCCCTTGACCGCTTTTTCTGCAGTTCCTTGGATTTTAAATGGGGTAAAACCTCACACTAGAGGAAGGTTGGTAAAAATCATCTGAGGAAACTCTGGAAGTGGGCATTCACCTAGCTGGTGTTCAGTGAAGAGTTCCTAGGCCCCAGCCATAGTGGCCTGTTTCATGTCATATGCCCAGAAGAAATGATGATGTTTTTATTTGTGGCAGGAGAGGGGGAGGAAACCTAGCCATGCATCTCCACCTTTCTCTGCCCTCCCTTGGAATGTTGTCCTACTGGCTGCCTGAGCTGATCTGCATTGAAATCTGAATCACTGCTTCTCAGGAGACCTGGCCTGGGACCACCAATCTTGTTGGTTCACCTCAATCCTTGGAGCAGACTTACCTCCTTGTGCATGGCTGCACTACATTGTCTTTAAAAGGCCTTGAATTAGTGTGTGCCTGTTTGTATGCCTCACAGGAGGCAGCATGGCAGTGGAAATCAAGCAATCAATCAATCAATCAATTGTATTTTGGGATCATACTGTAAGGCAAAATCAGGAGAACAAGATTCAAATCCCGTCTCTGCCACTTGCCTTCTGTGTGAACTTGGGCAAGCTACATTACCTCTTTGTGCCTCAGTTTCCTCAACTGTAAAATGGGGATAATAAATTAGACACCTCTCTCCCTTGCTTTTAAATTGTGGGCCCCAGATGGGACAGGGTCAGATCTGATTAATCTGTTCCATTTGCTAGCACAGTGTTTTGAACATAGGAAGTACATGGTAAATACCAATATAATGGATTCTCGCACAGTTAGGGACAAAGAAGAAAAGCATAAATTAATTGACATGAGCAAGGAAATGGAGTTTGCCTCCTCATATTCTACTATTCATATTCATATTCATATTCATATTCTATACTACTACATAGTAGTAGTAGTAGTATAAGAAGCTACCTTATTCAGGACTCTGTCCCTTGTAAAGTGTGAAATGGTGAAATCAATCAATGGTATTTTTCAAGTGCTTACTGTGTGCACAGCACTGTACTAAGTGCTTGGGAAAGTAAAAATAATAATTGTGGTATTTGTTAAGTGCTTATTATGTGTCAAGCACTGTTCTAAGTCCTGGAGTAGATACTCTACTCTCCTACTACAACCCAGCCTGCACACTACACTCCTCAAATACTAACCTTCTCACTGTGCCTCCATCTCATCTATCTAGCCATCGAACCCTGGCCCATCTCCTGCTTCTGGCCTGGAATGGCCCTCCCTCCTCAAGTCCGACAGACAATTACTCTCCCCCACTTCAAAGCCTCCACACCTCACATTTTAGACTGTGAGCCCATTATTAGGCAGGGATTGTCTCTATCTGTTGCTGAATTGTACATTCCAAGCGCTTAGTACAGTGCTCTGCACATAGTAAACGCTCAGCAAATACTAGTGAATGAATGAATCTCTGCCAAGAGACCTTCTCTGACTAAGCCCCCCTTTCCTCTTCTCCCAGTCACTTCTGTGCCGCCCAACTTGCTCCCTTTGAGCTTCTCCCCTCCCAGCCCCACAGCACTTATGTACATACCTGAAATTTATTTATTTATATTAATATCTGTTCCTCAACCCACCAAGACTGTAAGCTCGTTGTGGGCAGGGAATGTGTCTGTTTATTGTTGTACTGTACTATCCCAAGCATTTAGTACAGTGCTTTGCACCTAAACACTCAATAAATACCACTGACTGATTGATGTTAGACACAGTTTCTGCCCCAAATGGGACTCACAGTGTAAGCAGGAGGGAGAACAGATATTAAATTCCCATTTTGCAGGTGAGGGACCTAAGACTCAGAGAAGTTAATAGACTTGCCCAAGGTCACACAGCAGACAAGTGGTGGAAGTGGGATTAGAAGCCAAGTCCTCTGACCCTAAGATCCATGCTCTTTCCATGAGGCCATGTTGCTCCTCAGCATTTAGAACAGTGTTAGACATATAGTAAGCACTTAACAAGTACCATAAAGAATTAAAGATTTAGAAGACACAATCCCTGCCCACGAAGAACTTACAGTCTACAGTGAGTGACACACACAAACATTCACACAGAGGAAATAAAGCTTTCTCAATGGTTCACCCCTATTTCTACTGAAGCCACTGTCTTCTCATTCCATGTCTGTCAGGGCAGGTGTAGACAGACACTCCCTGTTCTAGTTCCTCCAGGGAGGGACTCAGCAGTTGGCCTGAGAACATCCACAGCTCCGGAGCGAACCTGTTCACTCTCACAAAGACCTCTGTGTTCTTCATGAACCATTTGCTTTTCTGTGTGGGGCTGTGTAAGAAGGATTCATTCATTCAATAGTATTTATTGAGCGCTTACTATGTGCAGAGCACTGTACTAAGCGCTTGGGATGAACAAGTCGGCAACAGATAGAGACAGTCCCTGCCGTTTGACGGGCTTACGGTCTAATCGGGGGAGACGGACAGACAAGAACAATGGCACTAAACAGCGTCAAGGGGAAGAACATCTCATAAAAACAATGGCAACTAAATAGAATCAAGGCGATGTACAATTCATTAACAAAATAAATAGGGTAACGAAAATATATACAGTTGAGCGGACGGGTACAGTGCTGTGGGGATGGGAAGGGAGAGGTGGAGGAGCAGAGGAAAAAGGGGAAAATGAGGCTTTAGCTGCGGAGAGGTAAAGGGGGGATGGCAGAGGGAGTAGAGGGGGAAGAGGAGCTCAGTCTGGGAAGGCCTCTTGGAGGAGGTGATTTTTAAGTAAGGTTTTGAAGAGGGAAAGAGAATCAGTTTGGCGGAGGTGAGGAGGGAGGGCGTTCCAGGACCGCGGGAGGACGTGACCCAGGGGTCGACGGCGGGATAGGCGAGACCGAGGGACGGCGAGGAGGTGGGCGGCGGAGGAGCGGAGCGTGCGGGGTGGGCGGTAGAAAGAGAGAAGGGAGGAGAGGTAGGAAGGGGCAAGGTGATGGAGAGCCTTGAAGCCTAGAGTGAGGAGTTTTTGTTTGGAGCGGAGGTCGATAGGCAACCACTGGAGTTGTTTAAGAAGGGGAGTGACATGCCCAGATCGTTTCTGCAGGAAGATGAGCCGGGCAGCGGAGTGAAGAATAGACCGGAGCGGGGCGAGAGAGGAGGAAGGGAGGTCAGAGAGAAGGCTGACACAGTAGTCTAGCCGGGATATAACGAGAGCCCGTAATAATAAGGTAGCCGTTTGGGTGGAGAGGAAAGGGCGGATCTTGGCGATATTGTAGAGGTGAAACCGGCAGGTCTTGGTAACGGATAGGATGTGTGGGGTGAACGAGAGGGACGAGCCAAGGATGACACCGAGATTGCGGGCCTGCGGGACGGGAAGGATGGTCGTGCCATCCACGGTGATGGAGAAGTCTGGGAGCGGACCGGGCTTGGGAGGGAAGATGAGGAGCTCAGTCTTGCTCATGTTGAGTTTTAGGTGGCGGGCCGACATCCAGGTGGAGACGTCCCGGAGGCAGGAGGAGATGTGAGCCTGAAGGGAGGGGGAGAGGACAGGGGCGGAGATGTAGATCTGCGTGTCATCTGCGTAGAGATGGTAGTCAAAGCCGTGAGAGCGGATGAGTTCACCGAGGGAGTGAGTGCAAATGGAGAACAGAAGAGGGCCAAGAACTGACCCTTGAGGAACTCCAACAGTTAAAGGATGGGAGGGGGAGGAGGCTCCAGCGTAGGAGACCGAGAACGATCGGCCAGAGAGGTAAGAGGAGAACCAGGAGAGGACAGAGTCCGTGAAGCCAAGGTGAGATAAGGTATGGAGGAGGAGGGGATGGTCGACAGTGTCAAAGGCAGCAGAGAGGTCAAGGAGGATCAGAATGGAGTAGGAGCCATTGGATTTGGCAAGAAGGAGGTCATGGGTGACCTTAGAGAGAGCAGTCTCGGTAGAGTGGAGGGGACGGAAGCCAGATTGGAGGGGGTCTAGGAGAGAATGGGAGTTAAGGAATTCTAGGCATCGATTGTAGATGACTCGTTCTAAGATTTTGGAAAGGAAGGGTAGTAGGGAGATAGGACGATAACTGGAGGGGGAAGTGGGGTCAAGAGCGGGTTTTTTTAGGATGGGGGAGACGTGGGCGTGTTTGAAGGCAGAGGGGAAGGAGCCCTTGGAGATTGAGTGGTTAAAAATAGAAGTTAAGGAAGGGAGGAGGGCAGGGGCGATGGTTTTAAGAAGGTGAGAGGGAATGGGGTCCGAGGCGCAGGTGGAGGGGGTGGCACTTGCGAGGAGGGAGGAGATCTCCTCTGAGGATACTGCAGGGAAGGATGGGAAAGTAGGGGAGGGGGTTGTTGGGGGGGAGGGGAAAGGCGGAGGGGTGACTTTGGGGAGCTCAGACCTGATCGTGTTGATTTTCGTGAGGAAATAGGTGGCCAGATCATTAGGGGTGAGAGATGGGGGAGGGGGAGGAACAGGGGGCCTAAGGAGAGAGTTAAAGGTCCGGAACAATCGGCGGGGGTGACGGGCATGGGTGTCGATGAGGGAGGAGAAGAAGCTTTGCCTGGCGGAGGAGAGGGCAGAGTTAAGGCAGGAAAGGATAAATTTGAAGTGTGTGAGGTCGGCTTGGTGCTTGGACTTTCGCCAGCAGCGCTCAGCAGCTCGAGCATAGGAGCGTAGGAGGCGGACGGAGGAGGTGATCCAGGGCTGTGGGTTAGTGGAGCGAGAGCGGCGGAGGGAAAGGATCAGAGGACACCTGAAGACTGGGTCCATGCTAGGGACCCACACTCCTAATGATGGTATATATTAAGTACTCACCACATGCCATGCCGTGTAATGCACTGTGCTTGCTGAGGGCTGGGGCAGGTACGAGAAGATCACATCAGTTACTGTCCTTATCCCACTCAGGGCTCACGATTTAAGATGAGGAAACTGAGGCACAGAGCAGTCGAGTTTCTTACACAAGGTCACATGGCAGATAAAGTGGTGGGAATGGGAATAGAACCCAGAACCTCTGACTTGCAGTCCCAAGCTCTTTCCCATAAGGCCACAAGGAGAATCACAGCGGATTACCGGAGGGCTGCTCAGGACTGTTAGAATACGTCTTCCCTTGCCTGTAATGTCCATCTATCCTGCTAGACTGTAAGATCCCTGAAGGCAGAGATAGGATCTACCAACTCTCTCCCAGCACTTAGTACAGTGCTCTAAGAAGCAGCATGGTCTAGGGAAGAAGCACAGCCTAGTGGACAGAGCACGAGCCTGTGAGTCAGAAGGACCTGGGCTCTAATCCCAACTCCGTGCTGCTTGCCTGCTGTGCGATCTTGGGCAAATCGCTTAACTTTTCTGTGGTTCAGTTACCTTATTTGCAAAATAGGGATCAAGGCTGTGAGCCCAATTTGGGATAGGGACTGGGTCCCACCCAATTATAACTAGTGGAAAGAGTACCAGCATCCCAGTGCTCATCATAGGACCTGAGTTCTATTCCTAACTCTGCCACTTGTCTGCTTTGTGACTTTGGGCATATCACTTCACTTCTCTGGTCCTCAGTTCCCTCATCGGTAAAATGGGGATGAAGACTGTGAGCCCTATGTGGGACAGGGACTGGGTCCAACCTGATTACTTTGTATCTATCCCAATGCTTAGTACGTTGCCCGGTACACAGTAAGCACGAAACAAACACCGTAAAAAATTAAGTGCTCGATAAATACCACCTTTTGATCGATTGATGGGTACGTATCTGTGGGAAGGCAACCTCCAAATCTCTTTCTCCTGCCACTGTTGAAGACTAAGGGTTAGTACACACCACGAATCGCTTGAGGGACAGAATACTAGGCTGGATGGGCGAATGCAATATCTGAGCACAACACCGTGTCCTAGGTTCCTTCGGCTCCTGCAGATTTCTGCTCTGGGGCGGCCCTAAGAGAATTTGTGTCTGTCCTGACCCCCAGGTCCCTGCAGGCCGTTTCCCAGGGGGCATCGTTGTGTCCGCAAGCACAGCCAGCAAGGCCTTGCAGACCGCCTGCTGGCTTGGCAAGTTGGCCCTCAGCGGGCCTCCAGCTCCTGCCAGGCCGCCCACAACCGGGGCACGGGTGGCTAGAGACTCCCTACGCGTTTTCCTCCCGGCCAAAGTGGCTGTTCCATCGGTCAGTAGGTGAGGCGGGCCAACAGGGCGGTGTCCGGCGGCTGAGGATCGGCATGGTGCAGCGCTGCCCCTCCGTGGGCGGCTCTACGCTTGCATCTTTCCCAACCACAGCCGGCTGCTCAGCTTTCTCACCGAGAACCTGGGCAGACGGAGGAGGCCACCACAGGGATGGAGACAGAGAGACGGAGACAGAGGGAGAGAGGGAGCGAGGCAGAGGGACACAGCGAGACAGGGAGAGAGGGAGAGAGGGACAGAGACACAAAGAAACAGAGAGAGAAAAGAGCGAGAAGGGTGGGGGAGAGCAGAATTAAGAGAGAGGCAGGGAAAGAAGAGGAAGGAGAAAAAGTAAGGGAATAGAGGGAAGAGGAAGGAGGACGATAATAATAATAATAATAACTGTGGTATTTGTTAAGTACTTACCGTTTACCAGACGCTGGGGTGGATACAAGCAAATCAGGTTATCCACAGTCCCTGTCCCACCTGGGGCTCGTCATACTCTTATTCCCCATTTTACAGATGGGTTAACTGAGGTACAGAGAAGTTAAATGACTTGCCCAAGGTCACACAGCAGACAAGAGGTAGACCTGGGATTAGAACCCACGGGCTTCCGACCCCCAGGCCTGGGCTCTGTCCACTATGCCATGTTGCTAGGGTGGAGGAAAGTAGAGATAGACATATGAGATTATATTTTAATTAGTGGGGGCAGTTATATTTCAGAGGGCTTATTTACAAGAATGTTAACCAAATTGCCACTGCTCTATTAAGCAGTGATATTTATTGAATACTTACTATGTGCAGAGCTCTGTATTAAATGCTTATGAGGGTCTAATATAATATTATCGGAAGATCCGATCCCTGCCCCCAAGGAGTTTACAATCTAGAGGGGGAGACAGACATTAAAATAAATTACCAGTAGGCAGAAACGACAGAGTACATATGTACGTGAGTGTACCGAGCGTGGGCAGGGACCTAAGTGCTGCTGGAGTGGGGAGATGAGAGTCTAATCAAGGAAGGCTTCCCAGAAGAGGTAGGCATTTTGAATAATGCTTTGTAAGTGGGGAGAGTGGTGGTCTGCCAGATATGAAGGTGGAAGGAGTTCCAGGCTGGGGCTATGGCATGAGCAAAGGGTAAGTGGCAGTCAGTCAATCAATCAATAGTATTTATTGAGTGTTTACTGTATGCAGAGCACAGGACTAAGGACTTGGGAGAGTACAATATAATGGGGCAGGTAGACAAGTTCCCTGCCCCCAACAAGCTAGAGGGAGAAAGAGACATTAATATAAATAAATGGATTACGACTATGTACATAAGTGTTGTGGGGAAGAGGGAGGGCTGGATAAAGGGTGCAAATCCAAGTACAAGAGTGACACAGAAGAAAGTGGGAGAAGACAAAATGAGCGCTTAGTCGAGGAAAGCTTCTTGCAGGAAGTGTGCTTTTAATTAACCCAGGTTCTAATTCCAGCTCCACCACATAGCTGCTGTGTTATCTTGGGCAAGTCACTAAACATCTCTGTGCAACAGTTCTTTCATCCGCAAAATGGAGATTCAGTACCAGTTCTCTTACCTACTTAGATTGTGAACTCCATGTGGGACCTTTTTATCTTATATCGACCCCAGTGCTGAATACAATGTTTGGCATATAGTAAACACTCAGCGAACACCACTACTGATAACAATAATAGTAATACTGATAATAATAATACTAACAAAGCTTTGAAGGTGGGGAGAATGGTTGTCTGTCAGATATGAAGGGGAAGGGAGTTCCAGGGTGGAGGCAGTACATGGGCGAGGGGCAGTGGTGAGGTAGATGAGATCGAGCTACAGTGAGTAGGTTGGCCTTAGATGAGCCAAGTGTGTGGGCTAGGTTGTAGTAAGGAAGCAGGGAGGTAAAGTAGGAGGGGGCAATGTGATTGAGATCAAGGTACAGTACCTAGGTTGGTGTTAGAAGAGCAAAGTGTACAGGCTAGGTTGGAGTGGGAGATGAGTGAGGCAAAGGGGGAGGGAGAGAGCTGATAGAGTGTCTTAAAGTCAGTGGTGATGTAGACTGTAGAGTCTGGACTATAAGCTCCTTGTGAGCAGGGGACATGTCTACTCTGTCATATTGTCCTCTCTCAAGGACTTAGTACAGTCCTCTATACACAGTAAGTACTCAATAAATATGGTGATCGATTTTTTGCTTTTATGGTACTATGTCTATTTGGATTAGTACAGTTTGTAGCACTGCTTAGTGGAAAGAGCCCAGTCTTGGGAGTCAGAGGTCGTGGATTCTAAACCCGGCTCCACCACCTGTCAGCTGTGTGATTTTGGGCAAGTCACTTCACTTCTCTGGGCCTCAGTTACCTCATCTGTAAAATGGGGATTAAGACTGTGGGCCCCATGTGGGACAACCTGATTACCTTGTATCTACCCCAGTGCTTAGAACAGTGCCTGGCACATAAAAAGTGCTTAACAAATGCCATCATTTATTAAATGAATCTTTATTTATGAATTTAGAGAAGCAGCGTGGCTCAGTGGAAAGAGCACGGGCTTTGGAGTCAGAGGTCATGGGTTCAAATCCCAGCTTGGCCACTTGTCAGCTGTGTGACTTTGGGCAAGTCACTTAACTTCTCAGTGCCTCAGCTACCTCATCTGTAAAATGGGGATGAAGACTGTGAGCCCCACGTGGGACAACCTGATTCCCCTGTGTCTACCCCAGCGCTTAGAACAGTGCTCGGCACATAGTAAGCGCTCAACAAATACCAACATTATTATTATTATTATTATTTCTTGCAGACTCTAAGCAGCCAAGAATACTCTCCATTTAGCTCCATTCAGTTAATGATGACAACAAAAGCAGTAATCGCAATTGCATTACTAATAATGTGCTATATTAAAGCACCCTGTACAGATTCTGAAAACAAAAGCTCCTTGTAGGCAGGTTATATAGTACTTTCCCAAGTGCTTAGTACAGTGCTCTGCACATGGAAAGCACTCAATAAATACAATTAATTGATTGAAAATTAGACTTTACAATCCAGAGCCTACTTCACACTCTGAAAACCATCCATTAAGCCTGCATGGAAATAGGCATCTTTCTAGCAAACTTTTACCATTCTTGGAGTATTATTTCTTTAAAGAATATTTCTGGAGTTGGTAAGGTGAATATGTATTAAATGCTCAGAGCTAATTTCTGAAACCATGAAACTCTCTTCTGGCTCAGGAACATTACTGATGCCCATCACCCAGCAGTTGGAATCAAGAATCAAAGGAAAAAAGCACACTGTGATGAGCAGATTCAAATTGTTCCAGTGAATGCCCACTGGCTAGGATGTAGTGGCCCACTTGGGGAACACCATCCTCCTAACACTTCTCTGGACTCAACCTGCTGTGGGGCTGGAAGAAACAGTGATTGTGTCCCTATGTGTGACCCCAGCAGAGCTGGTGCCCACTCCCAGTGTGAGGTCCCCTTCACATGGGTTCTGCAAGAATGCAGCCCTCTTACTCCTGGAGAAGAACTGGGGGTCCTGAATTCCTTTCAAAGTTCAGTTAACCCCAGCCTGCGATAAGTTGAAACCTAGGTTTATTACTTTCCCAGAATTCACAAAACACCCTTCGGAGTCTATGTAATGTCAATTTATGGATCTTCAACAGAATGAGGTAGGAAAATTCAGTGAGATCTCTTGTAGTCCATATAGCTTCACTCAGTACAGCATTTTGTGTCCCACAGAGGTGCTCTGACCATTGAAATGGGGAAAGGAAAGCTTCCCACCAGAAAGCACAGCTCTAAGAATCCTCCCGCCAAAGAACACTCCAGCCGAAGGAGTGACTTCCATTTCTTAGTGCTCAGTGACTCTTACTAGATCTGGATTTTGCTACCATATAAATCTTGGCATGGAACACTTTGCTTCCTCTGCCAGCAGCTTTCAACCATGCAGACACAGAAAAGCTGGAGGAGAATAGGCCTCTGTTATGCAATACACATGCAGTCATCCTTCCCTGCAGCAAATTTAAAAGAGGCACTGATTAGATACCAAAGCAAAGCAGGACCCTCACATCTCCTCACTCCTCAAAAACCTCCAGGTGTTGCCCATCTACTCTGCATCCAACAGAGACTCCTCGCCATTGGCTTTCAAGCATTCAGTCATCGTGCCCCACTCCCCTTGAGCTAATTCATTCAATAGTATTTATTGAATGCTTACTATGTGCAGAGCACTGCACTAAGCGCTTGGAATGTACAATTTGGCAACAGATAGAGCCAATCCCTGCCCAATAACGCGCTCACAGTCTACACCAAATTGCTGTGTCTCATTCTCATCTCTCCTGGCTCCAACTCCTTGTTCACATCCTTCTTCCTGCCTGTAACGTCCTTCCTCTTCAAAAGAGCCAAACTACAGCTCGCCCCATCTTCAAAGCACATCACCTTCTGAGAAGCAGTGTGGCTTGATGGAAAGAACATAAACCTGGAAGCCAGAGGACCTGGATTCTCATCTCGGCTCTGCTAATTGCTCTGCCAATTGCTCACTGTGTGACCTTCGGCAAGTCAACTTCACTTCTCCGTGCCTTAGTTGTTTCAACTGCAGAAAGGGGATTAAATACCTGTTCTTCCTTCCTATTTAGATTGTGAGCCCCCTGCAAGACAGGGAGTGAGTCTGACCTAATCAGCTAGTACCTGCCCCAGCTCTTAGAACAGTGTCTGTTGCATCGTAAGCATTTAACAAATACCATAAAAAAATTCACATCACCTTCAGGAGGTCTCTTTGCTTACCTCCCTGCCTCCTGTCTCTTCCCAGTCCAGTTCATACTTCACTCTACCGCCCGGATCATTCAGTGTTTCTCTGCTCATCAAGAACCGACAGTGGTGACCCATCCACCTTCTCATCAAACAGAAATTCCTCATCATCAGCTTTAAAGCACTCAAACCCCTTGCCTCCTCTTACTTCACTTTGCTACTCTCCTATTACAACCCAGCCTGCACATTTTGCTCCTCTAATGCCAACCTACTCACTGTACCTCAATCTCGTTTATCTTGCCTCCAATCTCTTGCCCATGTGCTACCTCTGGCCTGGAACACCCTCCCTCCTATCTGAAAGTCAATTACTTTTCCTGCCTTCAAAGCCATATTGAAGGCACATCTCCACCAACAGGCCTTCCCCGATTAAGCCCTCTTTTCCTTTTCTTCCACTTCTGTCTGCATCTCCTTGACTTGCTCCCTTTATTCATCCCCCTTCCCAGCCCCATAGCACTTATGTACATATCTGTAATTTATTTACTTATATTAATGTCTGTCTCCCCTTCTAGACTGTAAGCTTGTTGTGGGCAGGAAATGTGTCTGTTTATTGTTTTTTTCTGCGGGGACGGGGTACTTTTTAAGTGCTTACTATGTGCCAGGCACTGTACTAATCACTGGGGTGGATTCAAGCATAGTCCCCCTCCCACACTGGGCTCATAGTCTCAATCCCCATTTTGCAGATGAGGTAACTGAGTCACAGAGCAGTGAGGTCACACTGCAGACAAGTGGTAGGAGCCAGGATTAGAGCCCTTGACCTACTGACTTCTAGGCCCAAGCTTTATCCATTACACATATCATACTCTCTTAAGCACTTAGTACAGTGCTCTGCATACAGACAGATTGATTGATTGATTGATTGATTAATAAGGCAGCTAAGAGTCAAGGAGGATCAGAATGGAGTAGATGCTGTTGGATTTTGCAAGAAGGAGATCACTGGTGACCTTTGAGAGGGTAATTTCTGTGGAGTGAAAGAGGCAGAAGCCAGATTGGAGGGGATCAAGGAGAGAATTGGAGTAGAGAAAGTGGAGGCAGCGGGTGTAGATAACTTGCTCAAATAATTTGAAGAGGAATGGTAGGAGAAATATGGGGCGATAACTGAAAGGAGCAATGGGGTCACGGGAGGGTTGCTTTAGGATAAAGGAGATATGAACCTGTTTGAAAACAGTGGGAAAGAATAGGAAGGGGCAAGTGTTTTGATAAGGTATGAAGGAATGGGATCAGAGGCACAGGTGGAGAGGGTTGTTTTGAGGGGAAGTGGAAGACCTCCTCTTGAGATACAGTTAGGAAAGATGGGGGAGTCAAGGAAAGGGCAGGAGGAGGGTGGGACTGAAGTGGAGCTAAGAGATTTTAGGGAGATCAAGCCTGATGGTTTCAATTTTATCAATAAAGTTCATGGCCATATCATTAGGGGCAAGAGATGAAAGAGTTGGTGGGGTTTGAAGGAGGGAGTTAAACATCTGAAACAATTGGAAAGGGCAATGGGCATGGGAGTCAACAAGGATGGAGAAATGATGTTGCCAGGCTAAGGAGGGAGCAGAGTTAAAGCGGGCAAGGCTGAATTTGAGATGGAAGTTAGTCTGGATTACTGCCAGCAGCGCTCTGCAATTTGTGCGCAGTAGGAAGGAAGTGGACTGAGGAGCTGTACAAGATCAGAGAAGGAGTAGGGGGAGTGAGTGAGTGACTGAGTTGAGCTCAGTAGAGAGGATGGTGTTAACAGCATCAATATAACAATAATAATAACAATGTTGGTATTTGTTAAGTGCTTACTATGTGCAGAGCACTGTTCTAAGCGCTGGGGAAAATACAGGGTAATCAGGTTGTCCCACGTGAGGCTCACAGTCTTAATCCCCATTTTACAGATGAGGTAACTCAGGCACCGAGAAGTTAAGTGACTTGCCCACAGTCACACAACTGACACGTGGCAATATGCTCATTAAGGTGAGGTAGTTTGGAGGTAGCATGATGATTTGAGAAAACTGAAGGGCTTAAAGGAGCTTCTAGTTTTGAGCATGTAAACCTTGAGTTTTAATTCTGTGTTTGAGCAATTTTCAGCTGTTAAAATACAGCTCTAGGAGTGACATTATTAATTTCAGGTCTCCTTTGAGTGAAATAATAACGAACAATTGCCACTTTATCCAACAGAGGGCAGTGACACACACATTCATGGATATAACTAAGTCTGCCCTTTTCCCATTTGCCTTTCTGTCTTTGGAACCCTCCCCATTTTTAATGTTTGTATATTTTGTATCAGCCCTTTCCTGCCTAATGAGGTGCTGATGTGATTCCCGAGAATGGAGGCTGGAACTCTTGATGCGGTCCTTGATGGCTGGAAAGATTTGGAGAGACCTAATTCACTGTTCTGGGGAAGGGGTGGGTGGGGTGCAACAAGGTGGAAATTTTGTGCAGCTCCCAAACGTCTCTTTCCTACTGAAGGCAGAATACAGATGGTTTTATTGCTGAACTGGATGGATATCCTGAACACAACAGAATGCAACGTGGTTCAGTGGAAAGAGCCCGGGCTTCGGAGTCAGAGGTCATGGGTTTGAATCCTGGCTCTGCCACTTATCAGCTGTGTGACTGTGGGCAAGTCACTTAACTTCTCTGTGCCTCAGTTACCTCATTTTTAAAATGGGGATTAATTGTGAGCCTCACGTGGGACAACCTGATTACCCTGTATCTACTCCAGTGCTTAGAACAGTGCTCTGCACATAGTAAGCACTTAACAAATACCAACATTATTATTATTATTATTATCTACTGCCGGTCTGGGCAGAGCTGGTTAACAGTGGTTTGATGGAGCAGCTAACAGAGTGACTTATGGAACGGGTTAATGGAGCAGCTAGGTCCATCTAAGGAGGAGTCCAAGGACAGACTGTTTCCAGGTTTCTGGGAGGAGGGAGGGGACAGCTGTGCTTGCAGCAGTTTGCCTTGGGTCAGTAGTGATGGGCCACTGGTGAATCAAGTGGCTCACTGAGTTCCCTTGCTCTCGCCACCCATTCATTCATTCAGTCGTATTTATTGAACATTTACTATGTGCAGAGCACTCTACTAAATGCTTGGAAAGTACAATTCAGTAATAGAGACAATCCCTGCCCAAATGGGGCTTACAGTCTAGAAGGGGGGAGAGACAGACATCAAAACAAGTAAACTGGCATCAATATAAATAAATAGAATTATAGTTATACATGGATCAAAACAAGTAAACAGACATCAATAATATATATACATAAGTGCTGTGGGGTGAGGAGGGAGGGAAGAGCAAAGGGAGCTATTCAAGGTGACAAGGAAGGGAGGGGGAGCTGAGGAAAACGGGGGCTTATTCTGGGAAGGCCTCTTGGAGTAGGTGTACCTTCAGTAGGGCTTTGAAGGAGGAAGAGTGATTGGCGGATTTGAGGAGGGAGGGCGTTCCAGGCCAGAGGTAGGACGTGGGCCAGGAGGTGGGACAGGAATGGTTCTTCTGCAGACCTGCCCCCCTTCATCCCACCTGGAACAGATGTAATTAAGAGACTTATCCAAACACCAGGCCCACCTACAGAGGGAAGGAAGACTCAGGAGAGAGATGATTTCATCATCAAAGATGGGATCGGGAACCCTATATGGGACCTGAAACTTACCACAAGTGAATTGTGATCCACTCTACCAAATGAAATCCTTCCCAGTTTTCCATACTTTGTGTTTTTACCCATAGTTTTCCTTATTTGGTATGACTGTCTTTTTCACAGGACCAGGGAAAACATCTGGATACCCACAAGACAGAAGATAGTTCAAGATACAAATGGCTTTTTGCATTTACATAATGCAAACATGCTGGAATTAATGTTAGCTGCAGTTCTGGGAAAATTGCTTTCTCAATTCAATCATTAAGTCAATCAGTGTTGGGTATTGAATGCTTCCTGACTGCAAATTCCCCTCAGAACTTGTTTTACCCCTTGAGCATCAGTGGAGTTTCCCTCAGCCTGAAACCTCTGGGCTGAAAAGTACCTGAGTTACTGCTTGGGCTCTGACTCTAGGCTGTTTCAGAGAAAGCACACTTCCCCTTCTCCAACTCATGGAGACAGCTTTATCGCAAGGATCAGTGTTGGGTTCTGTGTTTCACTCGGAGAGTCTAGGAGAGATTCGTCTCCCTGAACTGAGCTATATACCCCTATTTTCGGCATCTTTTCACTTCAGATGCGAGTGTGAAACGTTATAAATCCATCTGTGGTTCCCACTTGACCTTCCCCTCTCCCTCCCTCCCTCCTTTCTTCCCCTGCCCCATTCTGTACAGGATCAGAGGTTTGCACATGCCCAGACCGAGTGCCTCCCACAGCGGATACTAGGCTGCAAATCAGCAACTGCCACTTGAAGGTTTTTGTTGGAGATTGGAGGAGGGGACCCTTTGTATCCAACTGGGGCTCTCTGAGCTTTGACAGCCCCCTCACCCAGTCAGCATCCTTCTAAGGGTACAACGGTACTCCTTTCAGAAATCATCAGTGCCCTTCTTTGATCACCTAGAGAGTTTTCCAGAGAGAGACGCTGTATTTTCCTGGAAGCTGGTTGGATGTGCTGCTTCCACTGTTGCCTGGGGAAATGGGGCAAAGGGCTTGAAAACTGGATTCCTCCATGAGGGCTGGGGGGTTTGAGGGCAAGGGGCAGGCAGGAGGAGGAAAGAGGAAAGTAGGGTGAGGGAAGGCCCTGCTGCCCACCCAGCCCCCAGCTGGTATTCTATCACAGCCAATGGATGATTTTCTGTAAGCAACAAGCTGCTTTCATCTTAGCTCTTCCTGCCAGTCCAATTCAAACAGTCAAACAAAAATAAGAAACCAGACACTATATTTTTCCAGTGATTCCAAATGGAACATTCAATTACATTTTCTTTTGGAATAAATAAGATAATGGTATAGCAAAGGAATAATGGAATAAAATCAAAGAATAACTTTCAGCTGGTGTGTGCTTGTGCCTAGGTGTATTTGGAAAAAAACAACTGGAAAGGTATCTTTCATCTCCAAGTAGCCAAAATTATTTGGCAAGTAGGAATGCACCTGCATGCATGCGCGTATATACACACACATATACACACGGACAACGTGCACGCACGCACACACACACACACACACACACACACACCATTCCCCCCCACCCCAGGAGCCTTGCCCATATAACTAAAACAAAGTCAAGCTTGAAATCAGAAAATTCACAAATATTTCAGATACTTTAAGGTAAAGCAGGGTATTTTGCATGAATTATCTGGGAAATTTGAAAGGTTAGCCTTGTCATAGGAGCCATGAAGGGTTTGGAAAAAAAACCCCCAACAATGTCTGTCTCCTCTACCTTTAGACTTTAAACTCCTTGTGGGCAGAGAATATGTCTACCAACTCTGTTGTATTGTACTCTTCCAAGAACTTAATACAACAGTGCTCTTCACACAGTAAGCATTCAATAAATACCATTGATTGAGTTTTTTATGGAATTTGTTAAGCGCTTACTACATGCCACACACTGTTCTAAACACTGGGGTAAATAATAATAATGTTGGTATTTGTTAAGTGCTTCCTATGTGTAGAGCACTGTTCTAAGCACTGGGGTAGATACAGGGTAATCAGGTTGTCCCACGTGAGGCTCACAGTTAATCCCCATTTTACAGATGAGGTAACAGAGGCACAGAGAAGTTAAGTGACTCGCCCACAGTCACACAGATGACAAGTAGCAGATCCGGGAGTCGAACCCATGACCTCTGACTCCGAAGCCCAGGCTCTTTCCACTGAGCCACACTGCTTGGCTCACAATCCTACTCCCCATTTTACACATGAAGTAACTGAGGCATAGAGAAGTGAAATGATTTGCCCAAGGACACACAGCAAACAAGTGGTAGAGTTGGGATTAGAATCCAGGTCATCTGACTCCCAGACCTGTGCTCTATCCACTAGGCCATGTTGCTTCTAGGCTTCATTGATTGATTGATCAGTGCTGGTGGTGGCCTAGAGGCACTGAAATACTGTGCTGAAGGAGGGGAAGCCTATGTCCTAGTCAAAGTGAGGTGGTAGGACGAATCAGCGAAGGGCATAGAGGAATCGAACCCCCACAGTACTCAACACTGACCCAGAGGGCACTATTATGACAGATGTTACCCTGTGCAAATACATCCGCAATTAGATCCCAGCTGTAAGAAAGGCAGCACTGCAACATTCATCAACGATTTGGCCCAGGGTTCCTGGGCCGAAAACGGCCGCAGACAGAGACCAATGGAGCAAACAGTGATTTAGCGTGAATCCTGGCAGTGGTGAAGTAGCAGCTCAATCCACAGCTGAAGAACGACTGGCAGCTGATATTAGATACAAGTCACTGGTAGGGCACCTTTCATCCAGGGTCATCAAGTACTTTATAAACCTGAATTAATTCTCCCCTCACTCCTATGCCAGGTACTAAGAGAGAAAAAGAAGTAGAGATGTGCAAAGTGTCCAACTCCCAAATTCAAAATCAATCATTTAGAACTCAAAAAGTGAGTCATTTCTTTGCCATCCTAAGGGCCCTGAAATTGAAATGAATGATGTAGACACAATGAAGATTGGCCTGGACCTCGGTTCTAATCCCAGAGCCATGATTTGTATTCTGTGTGACCTTGAGCAAGTCACTTCACTTCTCTGTGTCTCAGTTACCTCAACTGTAAAATGGGGATTAAGACTGTGAGCCCCCTGTGGGAGAGGGACTATGTCCAACCTGATTAGCTTGTATCTACACCAGTGCTTAGAACAGTACTTGACACAGAGTAAGTGCTTAACAAACACTATGATTATTATTATATCACCCAGGTCCCTTGCTTCTCTTCCTTCTCAATTTGAAGGAGAAACAAAGGACATTTTCATTCAGAGAAATTTTAACAGTGGTGCTGGTTTCAGAAGGAAGGCTATATGGAAGTGAAGAAGTCTTCTGCAGTCTCAATGAAAGCAGGAGACAGATCGATGACATTATGACTGGCAACGTGTTGAAAATGAAGTGGTAATGTTGATATGAAATGGAGGGTGGGGACATAAGTCTTGTCTGAAGGGAAACTGGAAAGAGACAAAACCACAAGAATCACTTTTATAATAAAGGCAAATGGCAAAAGACCTCTGGAGGGCTTGGTCTAAGGAGATGGATCTTCCAGAGTTGGATAGTTTAAGATACAGTACATAAGGAAAACAGATATGATGCTTTTAAAACCATGGACTGAGAATTACAGTTTAACCTCAATCTGGGGATGAACATTTTATGGGAGAACCAGAACGAAGAAGGGTTCAGAGGCTAATCCAAGGAGAGATGTTAGGTTATGAGGAGGGCGATAGTGAATGGGGAAAGAAGCTGAGAAGCAGCATGGCTCCATGGAAAGAGCACGGCTTGGGAGTCAGAGATCGTGGGTTCGGATCCTGGCTCCACCACTTGTCAGCTGTGTGACTTTGGACAAATCACTTCACTTCTCTTTGCTTCAGTTACCTCATCTGGAAAATGGGGATTAAGACTGTGAGCCCCACGTGGGACAACCTGATCACCTTGTATCCCCCAGCGCTTAGAACAGTGCTTTGCACATAGTAAGCACTTAACAAATACCATCATTATTATTATTAAAGAAGACTGGAGAAATAAGGAAACTTGTTTTGAAGAATTTTTTTGAAATTGTGTTTGTAGGGATGATGTTATTCATTCATTCATTCAATCATTTTTATTGAGCACTTATTAATAAAGAAAAGACTCTCCTTCACCTGATGAATTCTTCATCAAGTTGGCTGAATCGGGGCATGGGGAGGATGCCCATCATGATACATCTGTGAAGTTTCTGAAGCAAGAGAGTGGTACCTCAGGTCACTTTGCTCAGGACTTGGCCCCATACTTCTGGTCCTTTGCGGGCAGAGGTGGAGAGGGTTGGGAGGGGATGGGTGGATAAGGAAGTTTGGAAAATAAAATTACTTACCCCGTTCCCAGAAGGAAACATACAATTTGTGCTCTCTAGACTGTGTTCCCTCTGGGCCAGAGCCAGTCAGTGAAGGGGTCCCTTGCAGTGAAGGCATCCCAACTCGTCTCAGACCAAGCAGCTCTGTCTCTCGCACCTACTGAGCAGTTGGGATGAGGGATTTGTGCAAGGCAGCCTGTGGGATTTTGGCTTTAAAGTATTTTGGTCCTGCACATAGAGCTCAAATCTCCTGCATCTTGAAAATGAATGGGGTTGTGTGGAGGAAAAGTCAACATACATTAGAACACAGTGGGGATACCATTTATATCACCACTGACCTGCTTCATTCCCCAAACTGAATTTATGCTCCCTTCAACGTACGAGTCGACCAAGTTCAGGATTTTGCTGAAGCAGGTGACAAGAGAAGGCCTTCCCACATAAAGCCCTGTATTTCCTTTTTCTGACCTTCCCTCTGTGCTTACTATGCACTCTGCTGTGCACCCCTTTAACATCTTGAATCTCACTGCAGCCCCATAGTATTTGTATTAATATTCCTATACTTTACTCTTTCCCCTACCCATAATCTATTTTAATGTCTGTCACGCCCCATAGAATGTAAGCTTGTAGTGGTCAGGAATCACGACTACCAACTCTATTGTATTGCACTTTCCCAAGCTCTTAGTACAGTGCTTGGCACACAGAAAGTGCTCACTAAATATCACTGATGAACTGACAGAGGATAAAGATTTAGACATATCAGAAGAGTATGCGGTAGATAAAAATGCTCTCCCAGGATCAAAGTCAGATAGTTCCACAATGATTAAAATGACTCTAAGCAAGGAACCAAATCCTTAAAGAGATTCAATCGGAGAAAGCCCCAACTCCCACACTCCTAGCCTCAGCCTTACGTTGCTAATTTACTGTTACGACCCAGCCCACACACTTCATTCCTCTAACACCAATTTACTCACTGTACCTCAATCTCATCTATCTCGTTGCTGACCCCTGGCCTACATCCTCCCTCTAATCCCTTCTCTCCCTATTTCTTATACAACAGACACCACTCTCCCGACCTTCAAAACCTTATTAAAAGGCATATTTCCTTCAAGAGGTCTTCCCTTGCAAAGCCCTCTTTTCCCCTGGTCCATCTTGTATTTGGATTTGCAAGTTTATTCCCCCCTCCCTCAGTGTACATATACATAATTTATTTATATTAATGTCTGTCTCCTCCTTGTGGGCAGGGAACGTGTCTACCAACTCTCCTGTATCGTAATCTCCAAAACTCTTAGTACAGTGCTCTGCATGCAGTAAGCACTCAATAAATGCCACTGATTGATTGGCCTACAGCAGTGAATATTGAAAGTGATGTCGAATGTAGGGTTTTCTAGGGCACTGAGGAATGCGTATTCCTGAAGACCAAAGACATAATTTTTCTCTCACACACTCTGGGTCCCTTGGGTGTGATTTTGGCCTCATTCAAGGGTTCTTTCCGTTAGCTCTTCCCTCCCAGCCTGGCTTGATATTCTTGGTATTTGGCACAGGGAACATACCCTTCCCTTCCCTGCTGCCAAACTATAATTTAGTTACGCACACAGGCTCCCTGGACTTGTATGACAGTCAGCCAGAAAGCAGCTACAACTCAATTACAATTCAATCAGCAAGCATTGTGGCCTAGTGGATAGAACAAAGGCCTGGGAGTCAGAAGGATCTGGGTTCTAATCCCAGATTTGTCACTTGTCTTCTGTGTGACCTTGGTCAAGTCACTTCACTTCTTTCTCTGTGCCTCAGTTACCTCATCTGTAAAATAGGGATTAAGGCTGTGATCTCCATGTGGGATATAGACTGTGTCCAACCTGATTAGCTTGTATCTACCCCAGTGCTTAGAACAGTGCCTGGTACGTAGCTTAACAAATACCATGAAAATGAAAATTCAAGAAGGGCCACAGTCATGCTTCAAAGGATAGTTACTTTGGAACTAATCTCCAAGTAATCCTTAGTGAATGTCAAGGTACAAAGACATTTTACCCCCATCACTTCAACTCGCTCTACTAAGTTTCTGCTTTTTTTCTCAGTGGTCCCTGTTCCCATTTTCTCCTATCTGCCATGTGGCCCAGGATGGAAAACAACTCTGCTGGTGTTTGGTTTAGTGTACCCACCCTTCCACAGAAAAGGGGAAGCAAATGCTGCATCCTGTAATAATAATGTTGGTATCTGTTAAGTGCTTACTATGTGCAGAGCACTGTTCTAAGCACTGGGGTAGATACAGGGTAATCAGGTTGTCCCACATGAGGCTCACAGTCTTCATCCCCATTTTACAGATGAGGGAACTGAGGCACAGAGAAGTTAAGTGACTTGCCCACAGTCACATAGCTGACAAGTGGCAGAGCTGGGATTCGAACCCATGACCTCTGACTCCCAAACCCGGGCTCTTTCCACTGAACCACGCTGCTTCTGTAGTTTTCACTATAGAGTGGAATGGATGGTGTTGTTAGTAGTGGAGTAGATCATTTAGTTAATTGTGGAGAAGATAGTGAGTAGTGGAGTGGCAGTAAAGTAGAAAAGCTAGTTAATGATGGAGTAGATAGTGCAGTAGGTAGTGTAGCAGTGAATAGGGTAGTGTAGTTATTAGTGAAGTAGGTAGTGTAGTCTAATAGGTGATGTACTTAATAGGGGCCCCTCTCAGAGTCGCACCTGGAGAGTTTTCAGCACTCTTCCAGTTTCGACTATGTGAGGGAAAGTCAAGCAGAGGCATACTTATTCCATTCCTAGCTTGGGCAGTGGCTAGCGAGTGGAAGGCAATCTGCTACAAGCCAAAACTCCCCTGTGCTGGGCAGCAGCAGCATGAGAGAGAGTCAAGGAAGGAGACTGCATGGAAGGAGGCAGTGCTAAACTGCTTCTATATTTTTATGAAGAAAACTCTAGGGATACATTACTGGAACGATTCCAAATGGAGGTGGGGCATTCCGGGAGAGAGGTGTCCATGGTGTCTCTGGGTCAGAGATGACTCGACGGCATAAGCCAAGCCAAGTTAATAGTGGAGTAGATGAAGGAGTTAGTTATGGAGTAGCTGGTGAAGTAGTGGAGCAGGTAGTGGAATTCTGTATAGTGAATTCAGACAAACTGGAGACTGGGTAGAGTGGGGGGGCCGTGTCCCAGGGGCCGTCTGACGACTGGGCTGGAGACAACCTCAGGCTTCCCTGCTGGCTCTCACAGCAGTAGAAAACCAGAAAGCAACTTTGAAGGAGAGGTGGGGAGGGAGGAGACTTTCAGCGGTCTAAGGAGAGGCTTGTCATTTTGCCACATAATGACCTCAAGATCATGCCAGCGAAGAGCAGTGCTGCCTTGCAGATCCTGTAGGGAGGGAGGCCCAGTCCTCATGATGCAACCTCAGTTTCTACCCTCTTGTCTCCCTTGATCTTTCCTTCAGGCTCTGAAAATACCATTTCTCCGCAGAATTTTCCTACTAGGCTGGGACCTGGGGGGCATTTGCTGCTGCTGCCACCCTCACAGAACACCGAGTCAGTCCTTGGATAAGTTTTTGAATCTCCAACAATCTGTTAGCAATAATAATAATAATAATGATGTTGATATTTGTTATGTGCTTACTATGTGTCGAGCTCTGTTCTAAGTGCTGGGGTAGATACAGGGTAATCAGATTGTCCCTCATGAGGCTCACAGTCTTAATCCCATTTTACAGATGCGGTAACTGAGGTACCGAGAAGTGAAGTGACTTGCCCAAAGTCACACTGCTGACAGGTGACAGAGGTGGGATTAGAACCCATGACCTCTGACTCTTAGAACCCATGACCTCTGACTCCTAAGCCCGGGCTTTTTCCACTGAGCCACACTGCTTCTCTGATTCACCTCTAGATACTTCTCCCAGACAATCAATGGTTTTGATTTAGAGCTTACTATGTGCAGAACCCTGTACTAAGCACTAAGTACAATGCTACAGAGTTGATAATCAATCCATTGCATTTATTTGCACTTACGGTGTGCAGAACACTCTTCTAAGTGCTTGGGAGAGTACAATGTAATACTTCCCCACGTTCCCTGCCCAGAAGTAGCCTACGACCAAGGGGGTGGAGGGAGGGGTATAGACATTAAAATAAGTTTCAGATATGAAACTAAGTGCTGTGGGGCTGAATAAGGGTGAATATCAAGTGGTTATAGAGTACAGAATCAAGGGCATAGGTGACAAAGAAGGAGAGAGTAGGGGAAATGAAGTCATAGAGAAGGCCTTTTGGAGGAGATATGCAGGCTGGGTTGTAGTAGGAAATCAGAGAAGTGAGGTAGGAGGGGGAGAGCTGATGGAGTGCTTAGCGGGGATTGGGTCTCTAAGAATCTCTGTCCACGAGGGGTTTGCAGTCTACAAGACTGTGCTGCAGGGAGGTGACACTGCCTAGTAGAAAGTTTGTGGAGATGAGAGGAGACAGCTCTGCCACTGTCCTGCTGTGTGACTTTGGGCAAGTTACTTAACCTTTCTAGTCCTCAGAGGTATTGTGAGGATAAAAGGAACTTACTGATATGAAATGGCTTTAGAAAAATAAAAGCAATCTACCACTTCAGAGCATTATTATTCTGCCCAAACCTCTCCCCTGCCAAGCTGTTCCACTGGGTGCTGATGTGAACAACTGGGATGTCCAACTGTGGTGTCCAAACCTCTTGGAGTAACCTGTTTGAGCACCTTCCCTGGAAAAGATCGTTGGGGAAAGAGCAACAAAAAACATGTCAATGGTGAAGCTTTTTATCAACAACTTGAAGCTTTCTTATCAACAACTGACTTCTTCTTTGGTGCACTTGGGCAGTAGCAGGGGCAGCCAACCAAAGGGTAATCATGGAAATGGAGAGTGGAATCCCTCACTACATGCAAGCACTCACTTCCATCCTATCTACCATCCCAGTTTCCAGCCGGGATGCGGCCAGCAGCGGGGGTGGGGGGAGGAACGGACTCGGGTCCTCCCCTGCCCCCACAATAAATCCACTGTGGTTATTTTTTTTAACGGTATTTTTAAGCACTTACATACCAGGCGCTGGTGCAGGTTCAAGATAATCAGGTTGGACCCAATCCCTGTCCCTCATGGGGCTCACAGTCTTAATCTACACTTTACAGATGAGGGAACTGAGGCACAGAGAATAATAATAATAATGATGTTGGTATTTGTTAAGTGCTTACTATGTGCAGAGCACTGTTCTAAGCGCTGGGGTAGATACAGGGTAATCAGGTTGTCCCACAAGAGGCTCACAGTCTTAACCCCCATTTTACAGATGAGGTAACTGAGGCACAGAGAAGTGAAGTGACTTGCCCAAGGTCAAACAGCAGGTGAGTGGCAGAGCTGGAATTAGAACCAAGGTTCTTCTGATTCCCAGGCCTGTGCTCTATCCACTAGGCAAATGCTTCTATTGTTGAGCTTCTTCCATATGCAGAGGACTAAACTGGGAATCCTGTCTCTTTGCACACTCCACCTCCATCTTTCTCTCCCCCTCCCTACCTGCTGAGCAGGTCAAGGCCCCATGGATAGTGACCATCCATGCTGAGAGGGTTACTGTTCTTCCCCAGGGTTCCCAGATGACCAGCTGCCTCTGCAATTCCCATTCTGGCTTCATCAAGGGTCATTCATTCATTCATTCATTCATTCATTCAATAGTATTTATTGAGAGCTTACTATGTGCAGAGCACTGTACTAAGCGCTTGGGATGAACAAGTCGGCAACAGATAGAGACAGTGCCTGCCGTTTGATGGGCTTACAGTCTAATCGGGGGAGACGGACAGACAAGAACAATGGCAATAAACAGAGTCAAGGGGAAGAACATCTCGTAAAAACAATGCCAACTAAATAGAATCAAGGCGATGTACAATTCATTAACAAAATAAATAGGGTAACGAAAATATATACAGTTGAGTGGACGAGTACAGTGCTGTGGGGATGCCATTCTCATTCACCCAGAGAAGGGCTGTGATGGCAACAGGGAGTCAATGGTAGGCTTGCAGGCTAATGCCCAGGCAACCATGATGCTGGGCCCCTTCAGTTCCATTTCCAACACATCCACTTGCCCATTGCTTTTGGTCCACTAGGCCTGTCAGGATTCCTGAAGCATCTCCCTCTCCCCAGAGGCCCCCACCTCTCTGCTGCTGCTGTGAGGTTGTTAGTGAAATGTGATTTCACTCTGCCACTTGTCGGCTGTGTGACTGTGGGCAAGTCACTTAACTTCTCTGTGCCTCAGTTCCCTCATCTGTAAAATGGGGATTAAGACTGTGAGCCCCACGTGGGACAACCTGATTCCCCTATGTCTACCCCAGCGCTTAGAACAGTGCTCGGCACATAGTAAGCGCTTAACAAATACCAACATTATTATTATTATGGATAAGAGCCAAGTTTCGGGTTGCTAATTCTTTCCCTCACTAGCTCAACCCTGAGCAACCCTGACTCTACTTCCACTCTCTCCATTCCCCTCCTCCCCCAACACACACAAACACGCACACACACACACACACACACACATACACACACATCGCTCTGGTGCTCACAGTGTAGCTTCCAGGACTGGGAGGTCATTGGACTCAAGCAGGCAAATGTCCCCATCCTGTGTGGAGTCTGTGACCAACATCCTGGATCAGGGCTAGCTGGCGGAGGATCAAAGGAGAGAGCCACCATTCACCTGGGTGGCACCATCAGCTTGGCCTTTTGTATGGTGGTCTTGCCTGGCAGGACTCCAGCGGAGAAGCTGCTCAGGTTCAGTTGAGGTTTCTGTTGCCTTCCCCACTGCCTTCCAAGGATACTAAAGGGCTTGCAAGAGCACAGTCAGGCTATCCCGACTTTCTCAAGGTTTTCACATTCTTGACTAGGATCCATCCCTTTCTCTCCCTGCATCCAAACTGTCACCATACTGGTTCAAGAACTTGTCATATCCCACTTCAACTATGGCATCGGACATAACAATAATAATTATGAATAATAATAATTGTGGTATTTGTTAAGTGCTTATTATGTGTCAAGCACTGCACCAAGTGGTAGGATAGATACAAGATCATCAGGTTCTACCTGGGACTCAAAGTCTTAAGTTGGAGGGAGACCAGGTATTGAATCCCATGTTGCAGGTCGGGGATATCTGATAGGCCATCACTCTCTCCATCTTCAAAGCCCTACTAAAATCACATCTTTTCCAAGAAGCCTTCCCTGATTATCCTCTCATTTCCCTACTCTATTTGCCCTTGTTTCTGTGTTGCCTACGTACTTGGATCTGTAACCCTTTAACACTTTTGTTACTCACCCAATCCTCAGCTCCACAGCATTCATGCACATATCCTTATACTCTGCTGCATCCCTTTCATTCCTTCATTCAATGGTATTTCTTGAGTGATTACTGTGTGCAGAGCACTATACTAAGCGCTAGAGAATGTACAATGCAATAATAGAGACTTCCCTGCCCACATTGAACTACCTGCAATTTATTTTAATGACCGTCTCCCCACTAAGCTCTTTGAGGGCAGGAATCCCATCTACTAACTCTATTGTACTGTACTCCTCCAAGCACTTAGTACAGGGCTCTGCACTCAATAAATACCTTTGATGATTGATTAATTGATAGGAAGATAACCAGGAAAGGACAGTCCTGCAATCCTTTCCCTCATTCCCTCCTCTTTCTCCCTTTCCTGTCTTTCCCCTCCCCTCCTCCTTGCCCTCTCCCACATCCTGACTTTTTCCTCCTGCCTCCACTCAGTTTGTGGGGAGAGAGAAGTGGGAAGGCTACTGTTTAAGATATCTTAGCAAGAGGTGAAAGGCAGGCAGGCAGGGACATTGGGAGGAGCTGTGGTTTCAAGAGAATTTCTAGATTCCCCTAATGTTCCCCTCCTTTGGCCAGGCCTGGGTTTGCATGCCCTGCAGAGCTCTGTATGTGTTCGCTGGACACTCGCCATCATCTAGGTAGGGGCTAAATGGAAGGCACAATCAGTGCTCAACTTCCAACTGACTGGCAAACTTGTACCAGGAAAAGGTTTAGTCAGCCATTTTTTCATAAAATTTGTAAAAATTATTCTCCGCTTCTGACAACCCTGAGCCATGTCCATTGCTAGAGATTGTAAGAGCCCCAGGGCACCCCATTTAATGTGGTTGGTGCTGCCCCTGAGCAGATGTGACCTGTTTTAAGCAGAGGAAAGCAGCAGTTCCCTAGAGTATGATATGCAAGAGAGTGAGAAAGTCTTTAAAATGGCAATGCTTGAGAAGCCCATCCTTCCAAACATTGGCAAAAAGGCCTATGAATATTGCCCTTTTAAGACAACTTGGTCGCCCCAGCTCTCCTCCCTGTCTCTCAAGCTGCTGGCCCTCTGCCAGCTGAACAGAGTCTGGGTGGAACAGAGACACATATAAGAGGTGGAGGTAAGCTGCTCCCTCCTGTTCTCCCAGAAAAGCAGTCTGTAATAACAATAATAATAATAATGATGATGGCATTTGTTAAGCACTTACTATATGCCAAAGGCAGGGGAAGGCATGAAATAATCAGATTGAGCACAGACCCTGTCCCACACAGCCCTCACCATCTAAGAGAGAGAGAGACAGGTCTTCTCATTTTGTCCCTGAAGAAATTGAGGCTCAGAGAGGTTAAGTGACTTGCTCAAGGTTACATGACAGACAAGCAACAAAGACAGGAATAGAATCACATGACAGACACGCAACAAAGGCAGAACTAGAACCCAGTACTCATAAAATAGCATGGCGTAGTGGATAGAGCATGGGCCTGAGAGTGAGAAGGTCATGGGTTCTAATCCCAGCTCTACCACTTGTCTGCTGTGTGACCTTGGGCAAATCACTTAACTTACCTGTGTCTCAGTTACCTCAATTGTAAAATAGGGAGTGAGACTGAGGGCAGCACATGGAGCAGTGACTGTGTCCAACCAATTTGCTTGAATTTACCCCAGCACTTAGTACAGGGCCTGGCACATAGTAATTGTTTAACAAATACTATTATTATTATTATTACTATTATTATTATTCCTAGTTTCACACTCCCCTAGGCCAGGTTGTGTCCCTGTCTCCGTAGAACTGAATGCATGATTTTCTGTGGATCACCTCCAGAGCCATGTCTCTTGGAGAATAATGAGTTCAGATCTTTCAATTGCATGTTGAATCGACTATGCGGGGCTAGGCGCCCTGAAGTAGCAGCAAGGAGCTCCATCTGGAGAAGGAGGAACAGGAGGAGGAGAATGGGCAGGAGGGATATTCTCTCCCCCCACATATTTTCCCGTGAGCCGCTTCAAAATGTGGAAATTTAGAGAACTGCCTTGAATCCTGGTTCGTGGAAACCAAGCCTATTTGCTTCTCCTCCTCAACTCAAACTTGCATGTGTTCAAATGGATCCCAACAACCATTCTTTATCTGAATTTACTCATGGCTACTAATGGAGACAAGCACTAAATAACCCATCCATCATTGTGAGAAATATGCCAAAGTCATTTTGTCAGAGACTTTATGTATATTTCATGGAGGTTGGCTCTGATTCTGCATTTCGGTTGGTACTAAATTGAGGTCATTATAACTCGATTCTGTGTTTTTAAACCATGGAAGTTGAATTGAACAGTGTTATCACTGTCCCTTGGCATCTCAAAGGGGGCTACTTTTGCCTGAATGATTTGAGCCCAGAAAGTCATAGAAGTGCCTAGGAAGAAACTGGAATCTGGCCCTTACATACTGCAACACCAAAAGATGCTTCCCATCTTGTTAATCAGTTCCTCTGCAGAAATTTACTCTGTGGATTTTTATCACGGCAAATACATTTTAAGATGTGAATCAGTAACTCTTGAACCCTAATTAAATCATTCAGTTCCCACTGTCAGTTCCTGACAGCAAAGAGTTCAGCACAGAGAATCAGAAGTGTGAATCCCTTTCACATGATAAGTGTACATTCAGTGTCTCTGATTACAGAATGAGAGTTTGGAGTGAGACTTATTCAAAGCACATACAATTTTTTCCAGAGAAAGACTTTTAAAACCGTACCAACATTTCCCAGCAGAAAAGTACGTTGAGATCACTTCTGTTAGTTGTTGCCACTGCATGAAGTAGGTGGAAATTGCTCCTTCTGCCAGAGACGCTGCTGTTTTCAGCATCTAGTGAAGGAAGAGAGGGCTTGCAGACTCCTGGAGCCAGTGTGGGACCATGCTGTGTTCCTGGGCCTGGGAGGAAGAACATAAAAATAATCATAATGGAAATAATGATAACTTTAAGTGTTTACTGTGTGCCAAGAGAAGCAGTGTGGCTTAGTGGCAAAAGCACGGGCTTTGGAGTCAGAGGATGTGGGTTCTAATCCTTGCTCGATTAGACTGTAAGCCCGTCAAACGGCAGGGACTGTCTCTATCTGTTGCCGACTTGTTCATTCCAAGCGCTTAGTACAGTGCTCTGCACATAGTAAGCGCTCAATAAATAAATTGAATGAACTTGTCTGCTGTGTGACCTTGGGCAAATCACTTCACTTCTCTGTGCCTATCTCATCTGTAAAGGGGGATTAAGACTGTGAGCCCCACATGGGACAACCTGATTACCCTGTATCTACCCCAGAGCTTAGAACAGTGCTCTGCACATAGTAAGTGCTTAACAAATGCCAACATTATTATTATTATTATTAGAACCCATACCCTTTGATTTCCAACCCTGTGCTCTATTCACTAACCCATGCTGCTTCTCTGGGAATCAAGGAGGGATAGAATGAGGGCTTGGATTAATATGGTAGCTGTTTGAATGGAGGGGAAAGGGTGGATTTTAACAAATACCATACTTATTATTATGATTATTATCCATTAATCAATCATTCAATCAATGGTATTTATTGAGTGTTTACTATGTGCAGAGCACTATACTAAGTGGTTGGGAGAGTACAATACTACAGAAATAGCAGACATGTTCCCTGCCCTTAACAAGCTTACAGTCTAGAGGGGGAAACAGACATTAATATGAATAAGTAATGTATATGTAATTTAAAGGTACAGGCATAATTCACTAGGCCACGGTGCTAACCACCTGAGCCCAGAATGGCCAGAATCGCAAAGTGGCTTCGGTCCTCAGAGAGCCACTATAACACGATCTTTTCTGCATGACAGACCCTGAACAAATGGAAGAAATAAGTTTTCTACATCAATCAATCAATCATACTTATTGAGCGCTTACTGTATGCAGAGCACAGTACTGGGAGAGTATAACAGAATAAGTAGTCACATTCCCCACCAACAACGAGCTTATAGTTTAGAGCGCGAGACAGACATTAATATAAATTAATAAATTATGGATATGTATGTAAGTGCAAAGTAACCAAAGATGTGGGAGTGAGAAGGTCATGGGTTCTAATTCCGACTGCCACTTGTCTGCTGTTTGGCCTTGGGCAAGTCACTTCACTTCTCTGTGCCTCAGTTACCTCATCTGTAAAATGGGGATTGAGACTTTGAACCCCATTTGGGACAGGGACTGTGTCCAACCCAATTTGCTTGTATCTACTCCAGCACTTAGTACAGTGCCGGGCATAGCCCGTCAAAGGGCAGGGACTATATCTGTTGCCGATTTGTACATTCCAAGTGCTTAGTACAGTGCTCTGCACATAGTAAGCACTCAATAAATACTAATGAATGTAGTAAGAAGCTTAAGAAATATCATAATAATAATAATAAGTGGCAGAGCTGGGATTAGAACTCATGACCTTCTGACTCTGTCTAGACTTTGGGTGGAAACTCATCTTTGACAATAGGCTTGTTTAAGAGACTGAAAATTGATTTAAGACTTTTTAATCCCAAGACTTCAGTTGTTGATGGAGAAACCATAGCAACTTCTTCATCTGGCTTGTCATTTTGCAATGATGCATTAGACTGGGAAAGTTCAATGAGGTCTTTGTTGGGCATCGATTCCTCTGAGTGAGATGCAATTAACTCGTCGACATCTGTGACCTCCATATATTTTTCAAAATTGAATTGCCTCTCCGTTCAACAACTTCCACTCAGCAGTTTCTGCAACAGCTTGAAAATCTGACACAACCTGTGGGCAGAGAGTCCCCCAGTATCCACTTACTATTGATGCTGGTGGAGAAGGGGCAGAGAGGAATGAACTTCTCTGTTGTGCTCAGGCAGAGTGTCAGGGTTGGTTGGGCATAAATATGGGGTCAGGCACCAAACAGTACAAGTTGTGTCTCCGAAGTGGAGGAGGTGGGAAAGGATTTACTTACCTGTGGTGCTTGGTTGGGACACTCAGGCTGGTGAGTCACACATTGGGGGTAAGATATCAAACAATAGGGATCGTGTGCACTGGGAGGTGGGATCTTGGGGTGGTTGTATCATGGGGCAAAGTATCTAACAATATTGGCTGTTTGCCTAGGGTGTTTTATCCTGGGTTGGTTGTAATCTGGGGTGGGCCTTCTTTATACTTTTCTAAACTGCTAAGTGACATTTATCTCTATCCTCGTTTGTAATCTTTTAGCCAGTTTTCTGTCCATAACAGAGCAACCTCTCCAATACCATAATTTCTCAGTTTTTTAAAAAGGCTTTTTTATGGAACTTTGGAATCTTCAGAAAAATCAAAATCCTATTCTATTTTGTCCTCCTGTTTCCATCAATTCAAATGCTCGCTGACACCTTTAAAGAACTGTAGGTGGTGGTGGGGCATGGTTTTCCCTTATAGAAACCATGCTATCTTTCCTCCAACAAAACATGCTTCTCTCTCACTCACTCAACCTGAACTTTAAGTATGGAGGATAGATGTGTAGATCTATGTATACCTGCACAGGCTCCCTGGGTCAGAATTTCCCTAAGGGAGGTTGGAGCCCAGAATCCCCATCAACTGGGGAGAAGCAGCACAGCCTAGTGAAAAGAGCACAGACGGAGGACCTGGGTTCTAATTCCGGCTCTGTCATCAGACTGCTACATGACCTTGGACAAGTCACTTCATTTCTTCTTGCTTCTGTTTCTTCACCTGTAAAAATGGATGGGGTTGAAATTCTTGTTCTCTCTCTCCCTTAGACTGCAAGCCCTGGATAGGAAAGGGACTATGTCTTGCCTGATTATCTTGTATCTGCCCCAGAGCTTAATAGGGTGCTTGGCACAGGGTAGGTGCTTAACAAATACCACTATTATTATTATTAAATAGTAATAATTATATACTATTTAAATAGTAATAATAATAACTGGGACTGGATATGTTTGGTGCTTTCCAGATTCCTGATCACTTCATTCACTCATTCATTCAATTGTATTTATTGAGTGCTTACTGCATGAAAAGCACTGTACTAAGCGCTTGGGAGAGTAGAGTACAACAACAAACATTCCCTGCCCAGAACAAGCTCACAGTCTAGTGGGAGAGACAGACATTAATATACATAAACAAATAAATAAATAAATTACAGATCTATACGTATGTTATGGGGATGGGAGGGAGAATGAATGAAGGGACCAAGTCAAGGTGACACAGAAAGGGGTTGGAGAAGAGGAGAGGAGGGCTGAGTCATGGAAGGCTTCTTGCAGGAGATGTGCCTTCAATAAGGCTTTGAAGCAATTATCTGTCTGATATGTGGAGGGAGAGCGTTCCAGGACAGAGGTAGGATGTGGGTGAGAAGTTGGTGGCGAGATAGACAAGATCGAGGTACAGTGAGGTTAGTATTAGAGGAACGGAGTGTGTGGGTTGGGTTGTAGTAGGGGTGAGGTAGAAGAGGGCAAGGGGGTAGAGTGCTTTAAAGCCAATAGTGAGGAGCTACACCATATGCAGGTCACTATGTTCTCCTCCACATATAAAATAACTGTAATATTAATTAGCAAATTAGCAAATTAATTAGCAAAAAGATTAAACAATACTTTGGAAACATAAACCCATAAACCATCCTCAACCTCAATAAAGCCCAATCATTTGGGGAATTGCTGCTGGGGGCATTTAGCTCCTCCAGGTCCTTGGTTCCTCCTGGTTCTCCTCCCACTCTTCCTCCTCCTCCTCCTCTTTGTTGCTTGCCCAAGTAGTACAGCCCAAAGTTTCCCAAGTTAATGCACATACCTGGTAGCCCAGCAAGAGCCTCAGAGAGTTTCAGTTGAGTTCTATTCCTTGCTTTCAGCAGTGGTGCTGCTGCATTTGCTGTGCACAGTGCCTGGGCCACTTCGTTTCTCCCTCTAGGTATTGTGATCATTCCCAAAGATCTGGTCTAAGGCAGTTACCCCATTTCTAATTGCTCTGTACATTTCCAGTGTGTCTGAATTCTGATGGCATGTTGACCACTCTGTCAAAGCTACGCTATGTTGACCACCCTGCCTGCTAGTCTCCCAAAGGACTTGCTCCTTTCTCCATCTCATTCATTGGCTCCTCTTCCGCACCTCATTCCCACAAGGTTGTTTTGGGGCTCTAACTTTTCTGACTTTACACTTACTCTCTCGGGAAGTTTATCTACTCAACTGGCTTCAGCTACCACCTCTAGGAGGATTACTCATAAACTATACTATACATACTATACACTACATATACTATGTATATATATTCTATAGTATATACTATATGTACCATAGACTGACTGATGGATTGATCTAGCTCAGTATCTCCAACCTCTCTCCTGCTAATTAATCTCACATTTCCTCTTGCTGCCAAGACATCGCCACATGGATATTCTACCAGCACCTTAACTGAACTCATCTTTCCCTCTAAATTCACTTCTCCTAACTTCCCCATTTACATCCACAGCATTATATCTTTCCTGTCCCAGAAGCCTACAATCTCAGTGTCACCTTTGACTCCTATCTTTTAATCCTCACATTTAATGTTTCACTAAATCCTGCTGCTTCTTTCTCCACCACATTTCTTGGCTCTGCCCCTTCTATTGTACCTACATGTCCACTACCTTAGTTCAAGCTCTTATCATCTCCTAAGAAGACTACTGTATCAGCCTCCTCATTGGTCGCCTTGCCTCCAACCTCTCTTCTCTCCAGTCTACATTACACTCAGCAGCCTGGATAATCTTTATAAAGCATAGCTCGACACACATCTTTTCCCTGTCCAAAAACCTCCAGAGACTATCTTTTCCCTTTATGTCAAGCCAAACTTCCTGACCACTGACTTCAAGGCTCTCCCCCATAAGCATAGTGGGACCTCCATCCTGAAGTACCTTTACTCCAACCTGGCAGGAGGGGCAGTGGCAGGGTTCTGCTAAGGATTAGCACCATTTTGAAGTACGATCCTCTCTTTTATCAGGAAGAGTCCTTCAAAGTGACTAGATAAACAACCTCCTTATTTTGACCACCTCCACTTTCTAAGTGGTTTCAACTATGTAGGTGCTGGCATGATGACAAAGGGGCAGATCTGGGGAAGAAGAAGGGAGGGACATTCCATGATTCTCACTCCCACCCTTCCCACACAAGTTTGGTGGTTCCATTTCCCTCCCCCACCAATAATCTATCACTCCAGAGGGTTGGAGGCTGTGGGCTGTGGGCTGTGGGCTGTGGAGGGAGGCGGCGACAGATATGACACTCAAATGAGGAGCTGAGCTGCAGCATTGTAAAGTTTGTGGGGAAGTGTAAGGCTCATAGGGACGGGCCCTGTCCCCTGGAGCTGGGAGACAACATTATGATGCTCACAGGGAGACTCTTGTCTCCAGTAGCCAGGATACAGTATTATGAGGCTTGTGGAGGTGTGGGAGACTTGTGGAGTTGACATCCCCTGCCGAAACTAGGACACAGCCTGGGAGTAAGAACGTCATGGGTTATAATTTTGGCTCCATCACTTGTCAGCTGTGTGATCTTGGGCAAGTCATTTCACTTCTTTAAAATGGGGGTTGAGACTGTAAGTCCCATGTGGGACAGGGACGGTGTCCAACTCAATTTCCTCGTATCCACTCCAGCACTTAGTACAGCACCTGGCACATAGTAAGCATTCAACAAATACCATCATTAAAAATTTTCCTATCAGTTGTAATGACAAGCAGCCATGTGAGAGAAAAGTTTTGTGGCAGATGTTTCAATCATGCAGATCCTGTCTAGAAAAACCAATCAGAGGATGCAGGACATTAGTAGGTCAAAAATCAACCCCTTCTGATGGGTGGAGAATGATCAGATAGGAGCACACAGACATTCCCAATCCAATCAAATATCATTGGCACCCACTTCATGTATTCAGCAGCAGTACATCACCTTCACAAATTGTTGAATATTGGAAAGGCAGGAGCTATTCCAGTCATTGTGGCTGCAGATCTGACTGATGTACTCTGAGCTGCAAGAAGCCTGTCATTCTGGTCCTCTAGCTGCAATCTGCTATTGATTTTTTAATTTTATTCTGTATTTATCCCTATTCTTGCAAATCTGTTTTTTGTGTGCTTTAGCTCATTGTGGGCAGGGAATGTGTCTACCAACTCTGTTGTATTGTACTCTCCCAAGCACTTAGTACAATGCTCTAAATATGGTAAGTGCTCAATAAATATCATTGATTGATTATTTTTCCTTCCTTATATGTCTACCAACCACCTTTACCCTTACACTGTGAGCACTCCGAGGGGCAGGAACTCTGTCTAATTTTCACCTAGGTGTATTTCCCAGAACTTTGCACCCAGTAAACACTTAATATAATTAATACTGCTATTATTACTTCTTTCTGCTACTACTAAGGCTTTACCCCAATTCTTTCCTTCTTACCTATCTGCTCTCTTCACCTGACACTGCATTCTTCACCCAAGCAAGCTTTCTTACAGTTCCTTGCTCCAGTCTCCCCTATCTCTGGTCCTCTGCATATACCTTCCCCTTGCTTGAAACCTATCCCTCCTTGATTACTGGAGAGGCAGCATGGCTTAGTGGAGAGAGCACGGATCTGGGAATCAGAAGGACCTGGATCCTTCGCATATACCAGACCACAACAATCTCCTGCTTTAAAACTCCTCTGAAATCCCACCTCTTTCAGGAGATAATTTTCCTGGGTCATAGCTCATTTATTACCACACAGTCACCCATAATATTTAAGTGCATGCTGGTTATACACTTCTTTATTCACTAATCCAACTTTCCAGTATATTCCACTATATTATAAATTATTTTGTGCCTGCCTGTCTCCCCTGTTAGACTGTAAACTTCTTGAGGGAGGAATTGTGTTTTTTACCTCCATTGAATGCTCCTAAATTTTATACAGTAAACAACCAGAAAATACTATGGATTGATTGGCTGATGGATTGATTTTTACTCTTCTTTTGTGGTGAATATGGACCTCAAGGCATCCAAACATTTTTCTGGGTTGCCTATGGGTGGGTCAATCAGTCCATCAATCAACTAATTGTAATTTTTGGGAACTTCCTATATGCAGAGCACTGTACTAAGCCCTTGGGAGAGTACAAAGTAACAGGGTTGGTAGACACATTCCCTGCCCACAATGAGCTTTGAGTCCAGAGGAGAATATACATATTAATATAAATAAATAAATTATAGTTAGTACATAAATGCTATGGAACTGAGGAAGGGTAACTAAAGGGTGCAAATCCAAGGGCAAGAGTGACACAGAAGGGAGTGCGAGAAGAGGAAATGAGAGCTTAATTGGGGAAGACCTCTAGGAGGAGATGTGCTTTTAATAAGGTTTTGAAGGTGGGGAGAGTGATCATCTGTTGGATATGAAGAGACAGGGGACCTTTCTAGGCCAGAGACAGGACACAGGCATGAGGTTGGTGGTGAGATAGATGAGATCGAGGAACAATGAGTAAGTTGGCATTGGAGAAGTGAAGTGTGCGGGCTGGGTTATAGCAAGAAATCAGGGAGGTAAGGCAGGAGGGAGCAAGGTGAATGAGTGCTTTAAAACTTGTGGTAAGGAGTTTCTGTTTGATGAGGAGATAGATGGACAATCACTGGAGGTACTTGAGGAGTGAGGAAATGTGGACTGAAGGGTTTTGTAGAAAATGATTTGAGCAGCAGAGTGAAGTTTGGACTGGACTGGGAAGGGACAGGAGTCAGGGATGTCAGCATGGAGCCTTATGCAGTAATAATAATTATCGTATTTGTTAAGGGTTTACTATGTACTAAGCACTGTTCTAAGCATGGGGGTAGATACAAGTTAATCAGTCCTGCCCCACATGGGACTCACGCTCAATTCCCATTTTAAAGATGAGGTAACTGAGGCCCAGAGAAGTAAAGCGATTTGCTCAAGGTCACACAGCAGACATGTGGCAGAGCCAGGAGAGAAGCAGCATGGCTCAGTGGAAACAGTCCGGGTTTGGGAGTCATAGGTCAGGGGCTCAAATCCCAGCTCTGCCACTTGTCAGCTGTGTGACTGTGGGCAAGTCACTTAACTTCTCTGAGCCTCAGTTACCTCATCTGTAAAATGAGGATGAAGACTGTGAGCCTCACGTGGGACAACCTGTTTACCCTGTATCTACCCCAGCGCTTAGAACAGTACTCTGCACATAGTAAGCGCTTAACAAATACAACATTATTATGGAAAGCAGCGTGGCTCAGTGGAAAAGAGCCTGGGCTTGGGAGTCAGAGGTCATGGGTTTGAATCCCGGCCCTGCCACTTGTCAGCTGTGTAACTGTGGGCAAGTCACTTAACTTCTCTGAGCCTCAGTTACCTCATCTGTAAAATGAGGATGAAGACTGTGAGCCTCACGTGGGACAACCTGATTACCCTGTATCTACCCCAGAGCTTAGAACAGTGCTCTGCACATAGTAAGTGCTTAACAAATACCAACATTATTATCATTATTATTATTATTAGAACCCATATCCTTTGATTTCCAAGCCTGTGCTCTATTCACTAACTCATGCTGCTTCTCTGGGAATCAAGGAGGGATAAAATGAGGGCTTGGATTAATGTGGTAGCAGTTTGAATGGAGGGGAAAGGGTGGATTTTAGTGATTCTGTGAAGGTTGAACTGACAGGATTTGATCACAGGTTAAATATGTGGGTGGAATGAGAGAGCTGAGTCGAAAATACAGCCAAAGTTATGGGTCCTAGATTTGGTTTCTATTTGTATACCCTTAACTGTGCTATGGAAACTGAAAGCCAAACTTGATACAGGCTAGTCAAGATCTTTACCTTTGTCTTTGTTTTGAATCTTAAATCTTGAATTATGTTAGGAGGGACTTGATATTAATCGGTCAAGAGAATGTAGCTTTCTGTTTTGACTGTTCTTTGAGGTTACCTTTGGGTTTCATATTCCAGAAATAGCCCATGGCAGTTGAGCACTCCACTCACAGGGTGCTCCAGCTTTTCAAGTTACATTATCTAGAAGTGTTTGCAATTGATTTTGCTAGGCCCTTTAAGGCTTAAGCCTTGCTAGATAGTTGATCAAGCAGTCAATCAATATTATTTACTTTCCTCGGACAACGAAGAATCTCATTTGAAAACTAATAATAATAATCATTGTGGTTTTTGTTAAGTGCTTACTATGAGCTAGCCAATGTGCTAAGTGCTGAGAGAGATGCAATACAATGAAATTAGATGTAATAATAATGTTGGTATTTGTTAAGCGCTAACTATGTGTCAAACACTGTTCTAAGTGCTGGGGTAGATACAACGGAATTAGGTTGTCCCAAGTGGGGCTCACAGTCTTCATCCCCATTTTACAGATGAGGGAACTGAGGCACAAAGAAGTTAAGTGACTTGCCCAAGGTCACACAGCTGACAAGTGGCAGAGCTGGGATTAGAACCCACGACCTCTGAATCCCAAGCCAGGCTCTTTCCATTGGGCCACGCTGCTTCTCATGAAGGGATGGATCTGGGATTAGAACCCAGGTCCTCTCATTGTCTTTACAATTAACTTGTGCAAAGAAAGCAAACACTTAGCTCATTTTCACTTTAATTAGATGCATCTGCAGACCTTCCCTGACCCAGGGCCGCAAAGGTCAAATGCATCAAAACCTAAATGGCTCCTTCAGGAAGTTCGAGACTCAAAATCCCCATGCCCCTCAAATCTTATCCTCCTTTGTCTTGGGCTGTGTACACCTCGCCCACTAGCAGATGGTGGCTCGGGGGGAACAGTCGTTTGTATTTTGCATTTTTACTACCAGTTAGATCCAGGGCATGGGGCCAGCCAGAGGGGAATGAGGAGAAACTTTGTGCTCTTGCCACCAAGACTATAATGATTTGGTTAAGAATTTTGGGAAACTATTCCTATGCAAAACATCTGCTACCACAGGGTCCAATTTCCTATCTGATAAGGCTGCATCTCCCCAAAGGCCAGCCCAATACCTGTGCTCTTGAGAAGTGGGGGAATCCATTAGGAGGCAACAGAAAGTCAATTATTACTCCCAAATGTTCAATCTCCTGCGGCAGCTAGGGGCTCTACACTGTGGCTTGCAGGCAAAGTGGCTCAGTTGGAACAGGTCTAGGGGGATTGTGAGGAGCCATTCATCCAAAGCCCTTCCAAATCTTGATTTGGAGCCCAGGAGCCTCTTCTGTTTTTTGTTGTTTTTTAATTTTACTTTTATTTGGAGAAGCAGCATGGCCTAGTGGATAGAGCACGGGCCTGGGAGTCAGAAGGACCTGGGTTCTGTCCAAACTCTGTCACATATCTGCTGTGTGACCTTGGGCAAGTCACTTCACTTCTCTGGGCCTCAGTTACCTCATCAATAAGAAATGGGGATTAAGACTGTGAGCCCAATATGGGACAGGGACTATATCCAATATGATGATCTTGTATCTACCCCAGTCCATAGAACAGTCCCTGAAACAGAGTAGGCACTTAACAAATACCACTATTATTATTATTATAATTACTTTCTTTCTACAGATGAGCAAGTGCCTAGTGCTGCTGACTGCAAGCTCCTAAACTTGTTGAGTAGAGAGCAGGTGACAGGAAAAAGTAGAATCATCCAATCCAACGGAGGCAGGGGAGGGGATGGCACACTCCCGGGTGGAGCCGGACTCGGGAGTAGGTGGGCTGCCCTTAGTACAGTGCTCTGCACCCAGCAGGAGGACAGAGTGGAGGCTTGCCCACAGGCCTGTCCCCTGCCAGGCAGGAGGAGGCAGACACTTCTGAGGAGGGAAGGGAGAGAGGAAGCAGGGTGGCAGACACTAGACCAGGTCTGGCTGCAGCTCAAACTTGAGGTGCCAGCGCAACATACTTGGAAAGATGCCCTGAAAGCAAGAGGTGATGCAAAATTGCAAGGACAGAGAGAAGTTGAGGCTAGTGAAGTAGGTTTGGGAGTCATCTATGTAGGTAACATGGTTGAAGCCAGAGTTCTCCAAGAGCGTGAGTGTAGATGGACAATAGAAGGGGATCCAGAACTGAGCCTTGAGGGAGAACCACAATTAGGGGGTAGGAGGCAGAGGAAAAGCTGACCAAAGAGCACAAGAAGGAGAAACTAGAGAGATAGGAAGAGAACGAGGAGAGGACTGTGTCAAAGAAACCACAATTATATAGTGTTTCCAGGAGAATAGGGTGGTCCACAGTGATGATGACGATGATGGTATGTTTTAAGGGCTTACTATGTGCCAGGCACTGTACTAAGCGATGGAGTGGATACAAGCAAATCAAATTGGACACAGTTCCTGTCCCACATGGGGCTCACAGTCTCAATTCCGACTTTACAGATGAGGTATCTGAGGCACAGAGAAGTGTTGTGACTTGTCCAAGGTCACACAGCAGTCAAGTGGCAGAGCCGGGATTAGAATCCATGACCTTCTCTCAGGCCCATGCTCTACCCACTACTGCATGCAGCTTCACTACACCATGTCAAATCTATCATGGTATCTACCCCAGTCCATAGAACAGTCCCTGAAACAGAGTAAGCACTTAACAAATACCACTATTATTATTATCATTATATTATTACTTTCTTTCCACAGATGAGCATGTGCCTAGTGCTGCTGACTGCAAGCTCCTAAACTTGTTGAGTAGAGAGCAGGTGACAGGAAAAAGTGGAATCATCAAGTCCAACGGAGGAAGGGGAGGGGATGGCACACTCCCGGGTGGAGCCGGACATGGTATCATAGATACCATGAGAAGCAGTGTGGCTCAGGGGAAAGATCCCAGGCTTGGGAATCAGAAGTCATGGGTTAGAATCCCGGCTCTGCCACTTGTCAGCTGTGTGACTGTGGGCAAGTCACTTAACTTCTCTGTGCCTCAGTTACCTCATCTGGAAAATGGGGATTGACTGTGAGCCTCACGTGGGACAATCTGATTACCTTGTATCTACCCCAGCGCTTAGAACAGTGCTCTGCCCATAGTAAGCGCTTAACAAATACCAATATTATTATTATTATGATGTCAAAGGCTGCTGAGAAGTCTAGGAGCATTAAAACACAGTAGAGTCCATTAGATTTGCTAAGGATGAGATTTCAGATGACCTTGGAAAAAGCAGTTTTTGAGCAGCGGAGGTAGTGGAAGTTGGATTCTAGAAGGTCAAGGAGAGAACTGGAGGAGAGAAAGTTGAGGCAATGTGTGTAGAAAACCTCTTGAGGAGTTCGGATGGGAATGGAAGGCGGGAGATAGGGTGATAGCTAGATCATGCCCTGTAGTCAAGGGGGCTTTTTTATTTTCAGGAGAGAAGACACATGGGTGTGTTTGAAAGCAGAGGGGAAGGAGCCATTAGAGAATGAGTGGTAGAAGATGGTGGTCAGGGAGGGAGGAAGAATGGCGGTAAGTGTTTTCATGAGGTGTGAAGGAATGGGGTTAGAGGGGCAGGTGGTTCCACAAAGGATTTGCATAATTTTGAACTATGACCCATTTATTCATTCATTCAATAGTATTTATTGAGCGCTTACTATATGCAGAGCTTAGACTTTATCAGGCAAAGTCCTTCAAGATGACTCAATTAGTGGTTACCATATCTTGGAACTTCATTGATTGTCTAGGTCGTTTCAACAGCGTAGTCAGTGACCTAGTGACAAGGGAGCAGAGCCAGGAAAGGGGGAGGGTGGGGCATTCATTCTATGATCGCCGCTTCTCCCCTTTCCTCAGTCATTCAGTATAGTCCTCCCTCCTGCCTCTCTTCTGTCCTTCAGAAGTAATCAGAAAACCCATAAAAATCTTAAATAATTTATAATAGATGCAAGTCACCACATAATGGCTTGGATAAAACAAATCTTACAAAGTCAGTAAAAAAACATAAGCATCATAAAAGTAAAGCAAATATGCAAAATTGAAAAACCTCAAAAAAATTATAAGGTTTACAATCTACAGTTAATTACAGCAAAAAATACAATACATTTTTGTGGCTGCTTTTTCAACACAACTTACATTTTAAATTACAGCACCTGAAACAACAACAAAAAAATCCTACTTTGTCATAAAATGAATTCTACAACTATTCTTTGAAAAAACACTCAAAAAACCTAAAACAAAATCCAAAAAAACCCAAAACCACTCAATTACTCTATCACTGACTAAACGACCCCCAAACCTTCCTGCCTCTTTTCTGTCCTTCAGAAGAGCGGCAACATGACGACCCTGGGGTCCCCTGTACCTCCTATCTGTCCTCTGGGGGTGCAGCAATGTTGACACAACACCCTCAGAGTCCTTCTTTGCCTCCTCTTTGTCCTCTGGAGAGGTGGGGGCCATGGGGACTGAGAGTTTTAGCAGCAGACATGACACACTCCCAAGGAGTTGGGAAAGAGGGTCATGAGGCTCATGGGGAAATTGCCCAAATCCTCCCTCCCTATGTGTGTGAGATTGTCATAAGATTGGCAGCTGTTCCAAACAAATCAGATCCCTTCTGCTGGAACCAGAGGACACCAGTCATAAATGAACCCCTTCAACTCTATGCAGGATGATTAGATAGGGGTGCCCCAACACCAATCAAACATAATAATCCAATCAAACATACTTTATGCAATTCCCACCCCTGTCCCGTACCCTTTAGATGGCTAGCATTTTTATTCCCAAGGTGTTCTCACATTACTTATCTCATTTTGCCCTCACATCAACACTGTGAAATAGGTAGAAGGGCAGGTAGTATTATCCCCATTTTGCATAAAAGATACTGAGGCACAGAGGTTAAGTGACTGGCCCAAATTGACATGGAAGGCTGAAGGCAGAGCTTGGACTCCAACCTGTGAAGCAGTGTGGCCTAATGGAAAGAGGAGGGACCTTGGAGTTGAAGGATCTGGGTTTTAATACCAGCTCCACCACTTGTCTGCTGGGTGACCCTAGGCAAGTCACTTAACTTCTCGGTACCTCAGTTACCTCATCTGTAAAATGGGGATTAAGATTGTGAGCCCCATGTGGGACCTGGATTGGGTCCAACCTGATTATCTAGTAACTACACTAGGATTTACTATAGTACTTAACACATAATAATAATAATGATGGTATTTGTTAAGTGCTTACTATGTGCCAAGCACTGTTCTAAGTACTGCACATAATGCTAAACAAATACCATTAAAAAACAAAACAAAACCAAAAACTGGGTCCCCTAGCCTTCAGTCAGGCACTCTTCCACTACACCATGCTGCCTCCCATAGAAATCTTTTTCGTAGAACAACAAATAATCTGGTGGGAAAGATTTTAAAGAGAACATTCAATCAGCAGATCCATCTTGGATTACTTTCAACGATTCTGATTTGGTAATTGGTAGAACTGAAAATCACCACTCTCTTCCTCCTTTCAGACTGCAATATTCCTTTTTTGAAATCTATTCTCTATACTATCACGGAACTGAACACATCCCAACATAATGCTTCTGATGCCAAATTAAACATCAAGCCAATCCACTGAGGTAATTTGGTGATTTGCCCTTTAGATATGGAATTGAGGGATTTATTTTTCATAAAGCCAAGTTAGGTGGTTTTACAATATGAAAATCTAAAATTAGAACTGTCATGACATGCAAAATGGAAGTAATATAAAAAATATTTTCTTAGCTGTACAAAATGACAGGAAAGGGAATCCATTCAGTCACACTGTTCTAAAATGCTTCTCCCTCTGACCTCTGCTTTTTAACTTGTGTTTATATTTTCTACCAAATACAATAGTGTTGACTTTTCCTGACCTGAGCACTTTTTAAGCATATGTGTGTTATTTTCACAGCTGCTTCCTCAGTATTGACATGCAAAAAGAAGGCCACTTTTTGAAATAATATTCAGATAAAAGAGATTGAAATACACCACTGAAGAATAAGAATATATTCATTGCAGTTGATCATGCATTATAGTGTCTTCTTTTTTCACAGAGGGCAAGTGGTATTTGCTTCAGCCTGATTAAGTTATCTTGGAAATGATTTGTGATCTAGACAAAATAGAAGAGTATAAAATGTATCTGTAAATGCAATCCATTTAGGAATGTTTTTTATTATATTTGTTATGTGCTTGCTATGTGTCAGGCATTGTTCTAAGCACAGGGGTAGACACAAGGCAATCAGGACACATGGGGCTCAAAGTTTTAATCTCCATTTTACAGATGAGGTAACTGAGGCCCAAAAAAATGAACTGACTTGCCCAAGGTCACACAGAAGACAAGTAGATATCACTGATTGTTTGGACTGTCAGAGAAGGAAAGGGGGTGCTTAGAGCAACAGGGAAGGAAGAGAAGGAGAAAAGAAGAAAAGAGGAAAGGGACAGAGGGAGGGAAAGATAGAGGGAGAAAGTGAATCTTAAATCTTCCTCTGCTGCACCCCATCCCCACCCCCATTTTCTTCTAGGTAATGGTAATGGCTACCTCTGGGAGTCAGCTTTTTTGCTGCCTGGTGGGAGCCACCTCTTGCCCTAGGATAGATGTAGCGGTGAAATTCTCCCGTTCTCTTTTTCCTCCTCCTCCTCCCTGCCATTGCCTCACCACTGAATACTGTAGATCCCATTGCCACATAACAAAATTCAAATTGTTTATTATATGAAGTTTTGAAATTTGTTATGATGGAACATAAAATGTGGCAAAGAGCAATTGACTGGGGCAAGAATTTCTCATACAGAATCCTTCACCCCAATGGTAGAGTTTTAGTAGGATAGGTTGGAAGGTGACTAGTAATCTCTGTTTTAGTTTTCTTGACTGAAATATGAATTTTGTGGCATTGATCTTTTGCCAGAGAACTATAGTGTGGCTTAACTAACAAATTCTGAAGCATTTTAGAGTTTGAGTATAGTAAATCATATGTATGCTTATATGCATAGGCATTATAACAATCATTATTATGTACAAGGTTTGTTCAAAATGCTGGGGTAATTATATGAAAAATCAACTAAGGTAGGAATCCCTGACCCGATAGGAATCCCTGACCCACAAAGAGCTCACAGACACTTTAGGAAAGGGCAAACACATACAAATACAAGAGTAACAGCCACTTAAATTAAAAAACATGGAAAAAATGTAAAAATTGATCACTTCTGAGAATAAAGCATGGACGTTAACCATGACTAGAAGGAGCAATTTATAGGCAGTTCCCACACCAGACAAAATAACCTTTGATAAGAAACAGCCACAATCTTCCTAATATTCTAAATGATGTTAAAGTAATTTCTGCCATCTCTTGCTCACCCTCCCCTCCTGCCCAGAACTCGCTCTCCCATCTATCAATCCTTCAATCAGACATATTTACTGAGCACTTACGATGCATGCTGGACTGTGCATTGATATAAATAAATTATGGATATGCATGTAAGTACCATAGGGCTGCCCGAGGGGTGAATAAAGAATACAATTCCAAGTGCAAGTGTGATGTAGATGGCCTCTTAGTCCATCCTAATCTGCCTTGACCTCTCAGCTGTCTTCGACACTGTGGACCACCCCCTTCTCCTGGAAACATTATCCAACCTTGACTTCACTGACACTGTCCTCTCCTGATTCTCCACCTATTTCCCTGGATGAGTATCATTCTCAGTCTGTTTTGTGGACTCGTCCTCTGCCTCCCATGCCCTTACTGTGGAAGTCTCTCAAGTTTCAGTTTTGAGTCTCCTTCTATTCTCCATCTACACCCTCTCACTTGGGGAACTCATTCGCTCCCATGGCTTCAGCTACCATCTCCATGTGGATGATTCCCAAATCTACATCTCTAGCTCTCATCTCTCTGCCTTCCTGAGGTTTGCATTTCTTCCTGTCCTCAAAACAACTCTACTTGGATGTCCTGCCAGCACCTTGAATTTAACATTTCCAAAGCAGAACTGATCTTTCCAACAGTCTTTCCTCTCCCTGACTTTCCCATCATTGAAGAGAGCATCATCATCATCATTCCTATTACACAAGCTCATAATAATAATAACAAAAATGATGATGGTATTTGTTATGCACTTACTATGTGCCAGGCATTGTACTAAGTGCTGGAGTGGATACAAGCAAATGGAGTTGGACATAGTCCCTGTCCCACATGGTGCTCACAGTCTCAATCCCCCTTTTACAGATAAGGTAACTGAAGCACAAGGAAGTGAAGTGACTTGCCCAAGGTCAGACAGCAGACAAGTAGTGGAGCTGGGATTCATAATAATGTTGGTATTTGTTAAGCGCTTACTATGTGCAGAGCACTGTTCTAAGTGCTGGGGTAGATACAAGGTCATCAGGTTGTCCCGCATGAGGCTCACAGTCTTCATCCCCATTTTACAGATGAGGTAACTGAGGCCCAGAGAAGTTAAGTGACTTGCCCACAGTCACACAGCTGACAAGTGGCAGAGTCAGGATTAGAACCCATGACCTTCTGATTCCTAGGCCCATGCTCTATCCACCATGCCATGCTGCTCATTACCTTGACATTGTCCTCAACTCACATCTCTCATTCAACCCACATATTCAATTTATAACCAGATCCGGTCGGTTCAACCTATACATTGCTATAATCTGCCCTTTCTTCTCCATCCAAACTGCTACCACATTAATCTAAACGCTTGTCCTATTCCACCTTGATTACTGCATCAGCCTCCTTGCTGACCTCCCTGCTTCCTAACTCACAACTCCAGGCCATACTTCACTCTGCTGCCCAGATCATTTTTCTACAGACACATTCAGTCCGTATTTCCCCACTTCTCAGAACCTCCAGGAGTTGCCCATCCACCTCAGCATCAAACAGAAACTCCTTACCATCACCTTTAGACCACTTAATCACCTTATCCCTTCTTACCCTTCTTTAGTGCTTTCTTCACATGCGTTGCCCAAGTCCGTCCTCTGTCCTGGAAGACCCTCCCTCTCATATCCCACAAACAATCACTCTCCCCACCTTCAAAACCTTATTAAAAGCCCATCTACTCCAAGAGGCTTTCCCTGACCATGGCCTCATTTCCTCTTCTCCCACTCCCTTCTGCATCACCCTTGCACTTGGATTTATACACTTTTTTCATCCCTCCCTCAGTCCTACAGAACCTTTGTACATATCCCTAATTCTTTATATTAATGTCTGTTTCCCCCTCACTGTAGGCTCTCTGTGGACAGGGATCGAGTCTACCAACTCAGTTATGCTATATTCTGCAAAACACTTGGTACAATGCTCTGCACAGTCAGTGCTCAATAAATACAATTGCATGACAGTAAGAAGTTAACAAATATCACAATTATTAATCCTCATTATTTTTACAAGTGGAGTGGAAGAGACTTTAGATCAAGTATCAGCCTTTACAATCCCCAAAACTATTTTTTTGAATGGTATTTGTTAAGCGCTTACTATGTGGCAGGCGCTGTTCGAAGTACTGGGGTCGATACCAGCTAATCAGGTAGAACACAGCCCACGTCTTAATCACCATTTTACAGATGAGGTAACTGAGGCACAGAGAAGTTAAGTGACCTACTCAAGGTCACACCATAGACAAGTAGCAGGGCTGGGATTAGAACCCAGATCCTTCTGACTTCCAGATCTGTGCTCTATCCACTAGACCATGCTGCCTCTCTCTCATTAGCTGGTTCATCTTAGGGCCTGAAAGACAGCAGTCTATCTGCTCTGTTTTTCAGTGTAGGGATTGAATATTTTTTCAAATGCTAAATTGTAGAACACTAGCCATCCAAGGACTCTGGATGTTTAATGGGGGATTATAGAGGTTTAGAGATCACGTTGCTCTCATAACCTTGACAAATAATCCCCTGGCTCTAGTATTTAGGTCCCCTTGAACATGATCTTTCTGCTGTACTCTCTTTTAGGTACAATGTCACCTTGCCTTTAGTCCATTATCTTCTCTGGCTAACCTGTGCTGGACTTGACCCAATTCACTGTATCTCATGTGCTGTGTTGCTTTAGGTGATGCTAGGGAGGTGGTTCTGAATGCTTTTCTAGGCCTGGCTTGTGGCCTCCTTTGCTACTATAGAAATTGCATTTTCATGTGGTTTAGGAGGACATATCCCAGAGTCCTCCAAGGAATCTCCCAACAGCTGAAGTTGTTTGAGATAAGGGTGGTTCCATTGCCCTCTTCAACAGTGTGCTAGTGATGTATAAGAGGCCAGAGAGATTCTGTTCTTTGATGGTAGTCAGCATAGGGGCAGGTGTGAAAAAAAGGAAGAAAAGCCCAGGGGCAAAATATGGAAAGTGGAGTCAGATGCCCCAAGAAGTCTTGGGAGGAAAATATTGGGCTAGTAATGACAATGATAATAATAATCATGGCATTTGTTAAATGCTTACTATGTGCCAAACACTATACTAAGCACTGGGGTACATACAAGATAATCTCATTGGACACAGTCCCTGTCCCACATGGGGCTCACAGTATAGGAAGGAGGGAGAATAGGTATTTAATCCACATTTTATAGATGAGGAAACTGAGGCACCGATAAGTTGTGACCTGTCCAAGGTCACATAGCAGACAAGTGGCAGAGTAGAATGAAAACCTAGATCTTCTGACTCCCAGAAGTGAGCTCTTTCCACTAGGCCAAGCTGCTTCTCTTCATATCTTACAGACCACCATTCTCCCCTCCTTCAAAGTCCTCCTAAAATTGCATCTCCTCCAAGAGGCTTTCCCTGGTTTTGCTATCATTTCCTCTGGTTTCCTGGTTTTCCTTTCCCTCAGCATCTCACTAGGTAAGTGCTCAGTACAGTGCTTTGCACACAGTAAGCACTCAATGAATATGATCATTAATACTAATCTGAACCTCTTAAAATTTGCTATTCACCCCACCCTCAGACTTACAGCACTTATGTACATATCCTTACACTAGGCCATTTCCCCTTTCTGTCTGCCTTCCCTTGTAGACTATAAGCTTCACTGGGTCTACCAACTCTATTGTACTTACCCAAGTGCTTAGTACTGTGCTCCAAACACAGTAAGCACTCAATAAATACCATTGCTGAGTTGACTAATTTCATTAAGCAACAGAAAAGATATATGAGAGGAAAATGATTTAACATTATAAAAGTGTATGTAGATAGGAGTGATGAGATCAAGTGAAAGTAAGGGAAATTGTCTGGAAATAATGATGGTATTTATTAAGTGCTTACTATGTGTCAAGCACTGTTCTAGGTGCTAGGGAAGATATGATAATCAGGTTGGACCCAATCCGTGTCCCACGTGGGGCTAACAGCATTAATTCCCATTTAACAGATGAGATAACTGAAGCCAGAGAAGGTAAGTGACTTGCCCAAGTCACACAGCCAACAAGTGGTGTAGCCGGGACTAGAACCCAGGTCTTTCTGACTCCCAGGCCCATGCTCTATCCACTAGACCATGCTGTTGGGGCTAGGGAAAAATAAAACTCCATTATCCCATCCCTTATTTAGGGTAATGGCTCTCAGGAAATTAACATTCCTAGAGGAGTTTATGTTGTGAGTGTTTCAGCACCTGAAAAGAACCATGGAAAATTCTTCTCTAAATCCGAATTTTTACCATTCAGTTAGCAATTCTTGAAGTAAATTTACAACTCCATTGGCATTTCTCCCAGTGCATCCCACTTTTCCTCCCAGCTCATATTCTCATAGAAAGTTTTCCACCTGAAGCAAATTTTCACCCTAAGGTTCCAGAGGGTGCAAATCTTTGTCACCTCTGCTTATGGAGTATTTTAACTTCCAAGAACCTCAAGTGCTATTCTCCACTGAGGGCAAGGTCACTGATGTTTACAGTTTATATTTGAAGCTGCACAGTACCATTTGAGACATTCAATAGTCATGCAGCATTGCCTGAGAGAGAGAGTAGAACTAAGCGCCTAGCCCATGTCCTATCACTAACCTGCAATGCCCTCCCTCCTCACAACCGCCAAACTATCTTCCCCTCTTCAAAGCCCTACTGAGAGCTCACCTCCTCCAGGAGGCCTTCCCAGACTGAGTCCCCCTTTCCTTCTGCCCCTCCTCCTCTCCCCATTGCCCCTACTCCCTCCCTCTGCTCTACCCCCTTCCCCTCCCCACAGCACTTGTACATATTATTACTCTAATTATTTTATTAATGATGTGTATATATCTATGATTATATTTATCTATTTTGATGATATTGATGCATACTTCTTTTATTTTACTGCCTGACCCCCTTTTAGACTGTGAGCCCGTTGTTGGGCAGGGATTGTCTCTATCTGTTGCCAAATTGTACATTCCAAGTGCTTAGTACAGTGCTCTGCACACAGTAAGCCCTCAATAAATATGATTGAATGAATGAATATAGTGCTCTGCTCTGGACACCGTAAGCGCTCTATAAATGCAATTGAATGAATGAATAGAAGTTGTTGGATTCAGTTGGCACCAGGTAATTTGGTATCTGTTTTTTAATGTAGCATCTTTTTTGAGGGATTCATAAATATTACTTCCTCCTTGGCTTGGATGGCCATGTTGAAGACTCCATAGGGAGAGTAAACCTCAATCTAGTAGTTCAATCAGTTAGTTAGAAAAGCCTCTGCACCAGTAGGTTCTTGGGGAAGCTTCTAGCCAAGCACGTATACATTCCATGTATAGACTGGGCATGTCACACAGGCATTCTTAAACTCAAATTGGCTAAAACTGAACCTCTCATCTACCCTCCTAAACTGCCTAAACTAGATCTGCCTATTCCTCTCCATTCATACACCTGCTCCCCTGATTCAAGCTTTTGCTATCATTTGACTTCACTACTGCATCAGCCTCCTCACTGGTTTTCCTGCCTCCAAACTCTTCCCTCTTCAGTCTATTCTGCACTCCATGATCCACATCATCTATCTAAAATATTGTTCAGCACACAGCTGTCCTTAACTCAAAACTCCCTAATGGCTACCCATTTCTCTCTGCAGCAAACAGAAACTCCTGACCATTGATTTCAAATCCCTCTACATGTCTCCTTCTTTCATATCTGTTCCTCTTTGTTCCTGCCACACTAACCATCTCCCTGGGGCTTGCATAGGCCATTCTCTCTAACAGGAACACCCTCTTCAAACACACTAGACCACACTTTCCCACTTCAAAGCCCCCTGAAAATCTTATCTCCACCCAGAAGCTGTTCCTGATTAAATTCCACCATCCAAGATCTAAGGCATCATGACAACCACCTTAGAATCTCATTTCTTCTAAAAGAGTGAAAGAACATTTCCAGAACTGTGTGGTTTAGTTCCATCAGTTCCATCATTTGAAAATAATACACTATTTGGTTTCAGACTCAGGATGAACAGTTTCAGGATGAAAAGCAATGTCCTTTTTTACATTTTTTTTAAAAAATGAAATTAAAAGGAAAAAATCTCAAATGAATTACAAAGTTACTATAATTTTTTTTTTCATTTTTGTTCTTTTCAGAAGTGGTTACTTGAGCTGATACAGTAATCTGGACAATTCACAGTAATATTCTGTATAACTCCACAAGATTATTCAAGTCTAAGAAATAGTTTAAATAACAGAATTCAAGTTATACATTTTACTCTTTATGCAAATATTTTTCACTCTATTATCTCTCAAATTCATGCTTTAATCTGAACTTCATTCTTACGATTTGCTACAAAGCTACGTCACTTTTGTCACTTAAAAATCATACTCAGGATCAGATGGTGGGACAATATTACCAACAACAGGTCCTAGAATGCATCAGCTCACTAGCACTGAAGCAATGCTAACAGAAACACAGCTCCCTTAGGCAGGATGTGTGAAGAGAATGGATGACAGCAGGATCCCAAGCAGCTGTGGCAGCATAATCTATATCTAGATGCATAGAAAGCAATCCTTTGTTTTCACAGGTGACGCTACTGATGGTGAAACCCTATACATGCCTGAGAGTATGGTTGAAAAGATCAATGCAAGACTGACATTCCTTTCCTTGCTGTATGCCTATTAAGATAGATCCTTTCTGTGCTAATGCATTTGTCCCATATAGCGTCTGTCTCTGTTTTCCAGCATGCCTCTTGGTATCCCAATCTTTCTGAAACTTCTGATGCAAGGTTGGGCTGTCTGCCATAGCATATCAGTCAATCAACTAATCAAATTTATAGATTTATAATAGTGCATACTTGGACTGCGCTGGCAGACCACTGCTAGGTCACGTTGCTTGAAACTAACTCCCTTTAAATTGTTTATTCTGCCCTCCTGGTTTCTATGGGTCCTTTTTAGTTGGCCACATAGCAGCTGCTCAGATATCTTGCTGTCATCAATTTCCTTCACTTGTCCCTCCCAGAAGAGAGCTATGTTGCTGGGAACATTGCCTCCGATTTGGTGGTGAGTTGACATATACTCCAGAACTTTGTTGTTGGTGACCTTGTCCTGCTATTAGAAGTAAAGCATAATCTGGGAGGTGGGTCGCTACTGAACTGCTTTAGAAGCTAGATGGTCCAAGTCTCATAGACATTTAGAAGGTTAAACACTATACTGGGTTTACAATCCAGTTTAACATGGAAGTTGATGCCATTTTGTCCCTACACGCTGCCCAGAACTCTGCCAAAAGTCATTCTGGCCTTTTTTATTCTAGTGTCTGTACTTGGAGGGTGATTATTCACCTGCTCCCCTGTGATTTACATATTGTCATTCTCTCTCTTTTGGTTCCTGAGCTTTTGATCATTGTTTATTTAATTAACCATAATTATTTTTTCCTCCAGCATTATACCACGGATGAACTCTGATTGGGTCATTGGGTCATTTTTCTATCTAAATTTCTGGGATGCAGCAGGGCCTAGTGGAAAAAGCGTGAGCCCGGGAGTCAGAGGATCTAGGTTCTAATCCCAGCTTTGCCATGCCTCAGTTACCTCATCTGTAAAATGGGGATCAAGACTGTGAGTCCTACGTGGGACAACCTGATCACCTTGTATCCCCCCAGTGCTTAGAACAGTGCTTTGCACCTAGTAAGCACTTAACAAAATGCCATCATTATCATTATTATTATTATTCTGTGTGACCTTGGGAAAGTCACTTAGCTTATCTGTGCCTCAGTGGCCTCATCTGTAAAATGAGGATTAAGACTATGAGCTCCATGTGGAACACTGTGTCCACCCTGATTATCTCGTATCTACCCCGGTACTTAGTACAGTGCCTGGCACACAGTAAACACTTTACAAATGCTTTTAAAAACAATCAATCAATCAATGGTTTTGTTGCATGCTTACTGTTTTATCAAAAAGATGCTAATATCTTTGTAGATGACCACCCTATGGAGGGGAGCATAACATGACCACTTCTTTTCTCTATGATTTAGTAATTACGGGAATTTTTCTCATGAGTGAGATTCAAAAAAAACCTTAAATTTTTCTTTGTTCTTGGCTTAAAATATCAGGTGGTTTTACTAGATCTGGAGCAAGGTAAACTAGATTTTTTTCCCTTCATTTAATAATGCGATCATATAAACAAAGATTGATTCACTAGAGCTTTTAGAAATATTTGTTTCATGTTTCATGGACAGATTGTTTTATTCTTTAGTTGCTGAAGTATAATTCTAAACATGTTCATTAAGGATAAGATAATCATAAATAAATGTTAACCAATGTTCATGTTTTACAAAGTCAGGTCTTTATACCTAATGAAAAGTTTAAATCACAGAGGAAGAACCATGTAGATGAAGAGAAAGGGACAAGAAAAAACTACCAGCTAGAAAAAAGAGGCCCATTCTACAGAAATCCCCTGCTATAATGCTTTTCCTTTGATTCTCTTTTGATGGAAATATATTGAAACAGTGAAGTCTAGTGGAATGAGCATAAGCCTGGGAGTCAGAGGACCTGGATTCTAATCCTGGCTCTGCCAAATGTCAGCTGTGCCACCTTGGGCAAGTCACTTAACTGCTCTGTGCCTCAATTGTCTCAGCTGTAAAATGGGGATTAAGACTGATATGTCTGATGTGGGACAGGGACTAGATGCAACCTGATCAGCTTGTGTCTACTCCAGTGCTTAATACTGTGCCTGGCACATAGTAAGTGCTTAACAAATTTCATTTATAAACAAACAAACCCTAGAATGTGTTTGCACAACGTAGTCTTTCTATTCAATAGGACATGAAAGTTCTTGCTTTGAAAATTAAATTCATTCAATCGCATTTATTGAGTGCTTACTGTGTGCAGAGCACTGTACTATGCAAGTATTTACTTAGGTACATGAAAATATAATTCATGCTACATTGCTGTTTGCTCCCAAGAGGGCCAGCTAACACTGTAAACTCCCTCTCGACTGTAAACTTATTGCAGGCAGGGAACGTGTCTGTTATATTGTTATGGTTAAACTCCCAAGTGTTTAGTACAATGCTCTGCAAGGAGTAAATGCTCAGTACATTTGATTAATTGATTATGCAATTTTGTTTATTGTTTTTAGTACCCATTTTTAGAGATATTTACATCATTTGTCATTTTTTTGGATCTTGGGAACATAGAAATGCATTTTGCATTATTTCCTATGAGAAACTAAACTTTGTTCAGCATCCATTTGCTTAGCATTCTATTTTCATGCACCAACAGATGTGTAAAATGGAGCTGGCTTCCATCTTAGCACATGTTCCTGATTGCTAGGAAACTGTAAACAATGACTGCAAAACAACTGTATATACCAGAAACTCCCATTACATTTTAAGCTCCTTGAGGGCAAGGATCATATCGTTTACCTCTGCACATAGTAGGGGCTCAATAACTACTATTGACTGGTTAATTGATTGATTGACTCCACCACAGAACTTCACTAGCTGGCCAATGTAAGTGGTTTTCTGTCTTGAGTTCACTGGGAATACAGAGGAAAAAGATTGGTAATTTCCCAATCCCATCTCTACACTCAGAAAGAGGGGACATTCTATACCCCAATATAGTAGAATAATAGGATGGATGTTTTTTAAAACTAAGCCCTTAAACATTCCTTAGAATCTGATTATTCTGATTCTGCTCTTCTTCTGCTGTCAACCTAAATGTTAGTTTCTGGTTTGGGACATATATGTGCTTCTCATCTTATGCCGTCGAGTTGTTTCCGACCCATAGCGACACTTTGGACACATCTCTCCCAGAACATCCTGCTCTCCATCTGCAATCATTCTGGTAGTGGATCCATAGAGTTTTCTTGGTAAAAATACAGAAGTGGTTTACCATTGCATCTCCCGCGCAGTAAACATGAGTCTCTGCCATGACTTTCTCCCATGCAGCTGCTGTCCAGCATGGGTGAGTTTTGACTTGTAGCAGATTCCCTTCCACTCGCTAGCCACTCCCCAAGCTAGGAATGGAATGGATAGGCCTCTGCTTGATTCTCCCTCCCATAGCCGGGGCTGATAGAGTACTGGAAATTCTCCAGGTGTGATTCTGAGAGGGGATATGTGCTTAGCATTTAGCTTTAAGATACTTGAAATAGTGAGCAGATCCTGTGTATCATTTATATCCAAAGAGGTAGAAGGATGATGTACAAATAGATTGCCTCCCTTCTGGAAACCTACAGAATATAGTAGTAAAACTGTTGCTGTTTTCTCTAATGGGAAGACTTTATCAGTGATTGTCCCTATTTAAAGATTAAGAGTTACCCAATTGAATTCTCTTCAACTGTTTTGACTGTCTGGCAGGGAAGTCAGAACTCTTCGCAAATGTAAAGCAAATACCTTGGCTAACTGGAGGAGCTACTTTTCCCCCATCTCAGGAGTAGTTATCCTGGTTTTCCAACAGGAAATATGCATAACTGTTGTTGCTGCTTCTGAAAGCTGGGTTACTAAAATCCAATTTCCAAGCCACTCTCCCCCAGAAGGAACAGAAATTCTCACCCCAGGCATGTTACCCTTAAAGCTACTCAGTCAAGGAAGAGGGCGGGAGACACTGAATATGTGGCCAAAGGTCAAACACTGTGGGTCGCTGGAGGTGCCAGAGTCACTGCCCAAAAGCCTGTGGGAGTAAGGGCAGGGTTTGGCCTCGTGTCAGGAGGTTTTGCATAAGTTTTCATATCTAGGGTCACATCCTTACCAAAGTATGAGTCTGGAAGATGACGTGGGCACTTATCTTGTCCACAGGCTAGCTTCCAGGTTAGACTGCCTTTAATACATTCTTAAGGTAGAGGTCTGTGTGGAAAATTAAAATTTCAGGGGATGGGATTTTATAATTTCCCTTGGTTTTATACTGTTCTCCAATGTGGAATAGGAAACTTCTTTCTCATACTTAGCTTTGACTAAAATCAAAACCTTCAGTACTGCCTCTTGGTCTGTTCTTACAATTCCTTTCACATTCAAAAGGACAATTAAATTCCACCCCCTAGATTCTAAATAATTTTAATAATCCTATATATAATCCTAATTATTTTATGGTGTCCTCAAAGGTCCCATTCACTAATCTTGTAATCAGTGTTATTGCTCTCTTTTGGTCCTTTCCCAAGCTCTCAATACTTTTTCATTCAACTCTGGGTTAATAGAGGGCTAATGGAAGTTGGGTATAGGGAGAGTGTTATTTCACAATTCCCACATATTCAACCTCTGGTTAAAAATGCCAGGGGGAGTTTTAGATATGTTGAGTTTGAGGTGCCAAATAGAAATGTCCTGGAGGCAAAGGAGGTGGAGGATTGCTGGTCTGGTCCGGTTGGATGAGAGGTAGGTCTAGAGAGATGAAACTTGAGCTTTTAGGACAGGTGGTCTGACTGCATCCTTTCGTGTTACAGCAAATCACTGGAAATGATGAGAATGCTTGTCAGTGCTTGGCTTGACTTTTAGCTCACCATGGCCAGGGATCATGGCTACCAACTCTGCTGTACTGTACTGTCCCAAGCACTTAGTACAGTACTCAATACACAGTAAGTGCTCAATAAATTCCAATAACTGATTGATTGATTGAAATAGCCAGTGCTGTATTCCTAAAGTCACAGCCCCAGGTGAGGTAGCAAAAAATTTTGACCATTTGGGAGTAGCATGCTTTGATTCAAAATCTTGTTCACTTTTATATGGGAGAAAAACTCACCTCATTGCAGCAGTACAAAATCTTTATCAGCTACTGAGGATCATGGCCTAAAGTTGTATTTCCCAAGTTAAATCAAAACTACAATGGAATAAAAGGTAGTATTTGAGAGTAGGTTCCTGAAAATTAACTGATTTTATCTTCGCAATATTTTATTTCTAAAATGTCTTACTAAAAGCATGATACTCTATTTTGTCTTGAAAGAAAATAATCATAGAAGCATAACCACTACTATCCGGAAGCTTATGAAAAGCATACACAACGAATATATGTTTGTCAGTAATGACCTACTCTGGATATATAGATATTTATTACGCATACATTTACTTTACATATCCTTCAAAATGTTTAAAATACAGTAATCAAAAATGCAGAGCTTTTGTTTAAATAATAATTGTGGTATTTGATTAGCATTTACTATGTGCCAAGCACTGCACTAAGCACTGGGGTAGATACAAGATAATCAGGTCAGACACAGTGCCTGTCCCCACCCCCAGGGTTCACGGTCTAAGGGGGAGGGAGATATTTTAATAATATATATTTAATATTAATCTCCAATTCAGCAGATGAGGAAAACTGAAGTACTGAGAAATCAGGCGACTTGTCTGAGGTCACGAGGCAGGGAAGTGGCACAGCAGAGCTTAGAATCCAGGTCCATGCTCTTCCCATCTATCTCACCACTACTTCCCTTGCCCATGTCTTCCTTCTGTCGTGGAACTCCCTCCACCTTTATACATGATAGACCACCACTCTCCCTACCTTCAAAGCCTTATTAAAATTACATTTTCTACAAGAGGCCTGCCCCGATTAAGCCCTCTTTCCCTAATCCCTCTCCCCTTTGCATCACCTATTCACTTAGATCTGTACCCTTTAAGCACTTTCATTCACCCTGCCCTCAGCCCCACAAGATTTATGTGCACATCTGTAATTCATTTATTTATATTAATGTCTGTCTCCCCTCTCAAGGTTCTCACCTGCAGAGTTTCCAGTACTCTACCAGTCTCAACTATGGAGAGAGAGTTGATGCAGAGGCCTACCCTTTCCATTCCTAGCTTGGGCAGTGGCTAGCGAGTGGAAGGCAATGTGCTACAAGTCAAAACTTCCCTGTGCTGGGCAGCAGCGACATGGGAGAGAGTCAAGGGCGGAGGCTCAAATTTACTGCGTGGATGGAGGCAGTGGTAAACCACTTCCGCATTTTTACCAAGAAAACTCTGTGGATCCACTACCAGAACAACTGCAGATGGAGGTGGGGCGTTCTGGGAGAGATGTGTCTGTGGAGTCTTTGGGGGTCGGAGACAACTCGACGACATAAGATAAAAATGTTGGGATGCCCCTCTAGACTGTAAGCTTGCTGTGGCCAGGGAATATATCTACCAACTCTATTGTACTCTCCCAAGTGCCATAATATGGTAAGTGCTCAATAAATGCCATTGATTGATTCCCCCCATAGAAGCAGCATGGCTTAGTGGAAAGAGGCCCGGGCTTGGGAGTCAGAGGTCATGGTTCTACTCCTGGCTCTGCCACTTGTCAGCTGTGTGACTTTGGGCAAGTCAGTTAACTTCTCTGTGCCTCAGTTACCTCATCTGTAAAATGGTGATCAAGACACCTTTGCAAAGTGAGACAACTTGCTATTCTTGCATCTATCCCAGTGCTTAGGAACAGTGCTTGGCACATAGTAATCACTTAACAAATACCATCAGTATTATTATTATCTGCTACTTAAAGAAACTGTATCATTCAATATACACTACCACTGGGGAGGACAGAACTATTCAGATGAAAGAAATAACTCAACATAATTTTAATTTTTTCAAATTTATATAGTGTGAGATTCCTACATTCATTCATTTATTATTTTTATTGAGCTTCCTAGGGCCTGCAGAGTATAGTTCAGGTGTCACTTACTCTAATGTTCATTTAGCACTTTTGGGGGGATAACAGCATTAAAATTCAATAGTACTATTTCTTAGAGAACTCTGATTTTACAGCACATTCAAAGTGTACTTTTACTCAAATACCTCCTTTCTTTCTCTATCTCCTTACCCACCCAGTCAATTTTTGGTTCATCTGAAAGAGATTAGAAGTCTATTCAACAGCTCTGTTCATTATTTAACATAAGGTAATAACATATCTATAGATGGTTAGCAAAAGATGTCTATGTCAAATAGGCTCTGAAAGGTAGACTTTTGAAAAGTATTAACATTTGTACATATAAAAAATTCATTATTACTGATTTCCATTGCTAGTTGATCAAGTGACTATGCAAACTGTGTTTTTTTTTAGTATAGTTTAATGTTTATATTGCTTGGTTCAATGCTGAGGTTCTCATGTGTGTGTTTGTGTGTATGTGTTTTTGTGTGTGTGTGGCTGTGCACATGTGTGACATGGTACATGTACCACAGAGTACGTTTTTATTATCATGGAAACATAAGGAAATATCAGGAGAAGTAGTAGTGCCTAGTGGAAAGAGCACAGGCCTGGGAGTCAGAAGACCTAAGTTCTAATTTCATTTCTGCCTCTTGCCTGCGGTGTCACTTAAGTTCTCTGTGCCTCAGTTTCCTCTGAGACCAACAAAGGGATAGGGGAGCGAGTGAGTTGAATCTAGTAGTGAAGGTAGTGTTGAAGGTGTCAATTTGGTCATCAAGGGAAGGTAGTTTGGGTATGGAGACCAAGTAGAGCATGATGACAAGAAAATTGGGGTGAGTCAAAAGATAGGATAGATTTGCGGGGAGGGCCTGTGAGGGAGAGAAGCCAGGTGAGGCGGGTGTGGTTGGATAGAGGAATTTCAGAGTTGGTGAGGGTAGAGATTGTAGAGTGACTAGAGATGATGAGACTGAGTGTGTGCCCAAATTGGTAAATGGGTCAGGTGGGGTAGAGTTAGGTGGGGTGGAGCAGGTCAGTGGACTTCAGGAGTGATGGGAAGGGGGCAGCAGAAGGGTCATTAAGAACATCCACATAGCTATTGAAGTCCCCAAGGATGACTGAGTCTTTTCAATCACGACTGTACATTTCAGAATGTCATCTTTATTGTAATGATAGACCTGTATATTTGTAGACTTGTCTACAAATTTTACTGTGACTTTAATTTAAGTTTTCCACTCAACATAGGTCTTTGTTTTGTCATTTTCTATGTCTACATGTTTCCTGATAATTTAAAATGTGACTATGCCATAGATTGCATCTGAATTTGATTTAATTAACCTCTCAAATTAAAATTTTGTCATATGGCAGTATTGATTTTCCTTGCTAAAAATGACTATACATAAAAATGTGTTTTAGCAAAACACATGAAGCATTTGGTGTGCCTCATTCTTTCGCCTACTCACTAAGTTCGGACCCCCTTCCTCCTGTCTGGAAATGTCACTTAACTTTTCTGTGCCTCAGTTACCTCATCTGTAAAATGGGGATTAACTGTGAGCCTCACATGGGACAATACTATTGAATGAATGAATGAATGAACAACCTGATTACCCTGTATCTACCCCAGCACTTAGAACAGTGCTCGGCACATAGTAAGCGCTTAACAAATATCAACATTATTATTAAATATCCTTCCCATCTAATCCAAGAGACCACAGTTCTCCCCATCTCCTCCAGGAGGCTTTCCCCAGTTAATTTTTAATCCCCCTGGGCTATATCTTCCCAATTGCCACTTCAGCACCACCTAATCACTGGTGCATTCAATCTCTAATATCATTTCTGTATATTTCTTAGAAACCCAACTGTGTACTAACTCATGCAAATCCCCTTTTCCTTCTCTCTGTCATTTATTTTTCTATCTGACTGCCCCTATCCTAGATTGTAAACTCCTTGAGGGCATTAGTCATAGCCACTAATCCTATTGTACTGCCCCAAAAACCTAGTGCAGTGTGTTTTGTACACAGCAGGTACTCAATTAATACCATTGACTCTTTGACTGAAGAGTATAGTTTGGCAAGAGAAGGCCACTAACATAACATTGGACACTAACCCTTTGTTGATTATAATTAAGAAAACACACTTCTAAGTAAACTTGTAACAAAGTAGCAGCTTAAATAGCAACAGGACACTACTTGTAGTTGTTTTTACCCTCTACTTGAGAGAGAAGGGTAACACTGCCTTCCCTGAGAAACAAAAGATTTGTTTCCCTGAGAAACAAAAGATTTTCATTTGCCAAGTGGAGAGGGGGTGCATACACTTAGCAGCAGCAGAAGAAAAAGTGGAGTTCCATCTGAGAACTATTTGAAATGACTGAGCTTCATAAATCTCAGGGGACTGAGGGGAGAGAGAATCAATCTATTGATCTAACAATCAGTCAATCAAATCCCATTTATTGAGTGCTTCCTCTGTGCAGAGCACTGTACTAAGGGCTTTGGAGAGTACAATATATTGGAGTTCATAGACACATTTCCTGCTCATCATGATCTTACTGTCCAGAGGGGAGGGTCATTACTGCCAGGAAAGGAAATACTTTTGCTAGCTGCAAGCCACCTAAACAAATTTGAGAATCAGGAGTATTCATTCATTCATTCATTCATTCAATAGTATTTATTGAGCGCTTACTATGTGCAGAGCACTGTACTAAGCGCTTGGGATGAACAAGTCGGCAACAGATAGAGACAGTCCCTGCCATTTGACGGGCTTACAGTCTAATCGGGGGAGACGGACAGACAAGAACAATGGCACTAAACAGCGTCAAGGGGAAGAACATCTCGTAAAAACAATGGCAACTAAATAGAATCAAGGCGATGTACAATTCATTAACAAAATAAATAGGGTAACGAAAATATATACAGTTGAGCGGACAAGTACAGTGCTGTGGGGATGGGAAGGGAGAGGTGGAGGAGCAGAGGGAAAAGGGGAAAATGAGGCTTTAGCTGCGGAGAGGTAAAGGGGGGATGGCAGAGGGAGTAGAGGGGGAAGAGGAGCTCAGTCTGGGAAGGCCTCTTGGAGGAGGTGATTTTTAAGTAAGGTTTTGAAGAGGGAAAGAGAATCAGTTTGGCGGAGGTGAGGAGGGAGGGTGTTCCAGGACCGCGGGAGGACGTGACCCAGGGGTCGACGGCGGGATAGGCGAGACCGAGGGACGGCGAGGAGGTGGGCGGCAGAGGAGCGGAGCGTGCGGGGTGGGCGGTAGAAAGAGAGAAGGGAGGAGAGGTAGGAAGGGGCAAGGTGATGGAGAGCCTTGAAGCCTAGAGTGAGGAGTTTTTGTTTGGAGCGGAGGTTGATAGGCAACCACTGGAGTTGTTTAAGAAGGGGAGTGACATGCCCAGATCGTTTCTGCAGGAAGATGAGCCGGGCAGCGGAGTGAAGAATAGACCGGAGCGGGGCGAGAGAGGAGGAAGGGAGGTCAGAGAGAAGGCTGACACAGTAGTCTAGCCGGGATATAACGAGAGCCCGTAATAGTAAGGTAGCCGTTTGGGTGGAGAGGAAAGGGAGGATCTTGGCGATATTGTAGAGGTGAAACTGGCAGGTCTCGGTAACGGATAGGATGTGTGGGGTGAACGAGAGGGACGAGTCAAGGATGACACCGAGATTGCGGGCCTGTGGGACGGGAAGGATGGTCGTGCCATCCACGGTGATGGAGAAGTCTGGGAGCGGACCGGGTTTGGGAGGGAAGATGAGGAGCTCAGTCTCGCTCATGTTGAGTTTTAGGTGGCGGGCCGACATCCAGGTGGAGACGTCCCGGAGGCAGGAGGAGATGCGAGCCTGAAGGGAGGGGGAGAGGACAGGGGCGGAGATGTAGATCTGCGTGTCATCTGCGTAGAGATGGTAGTCAAAGCCGTGAGAGCGGATGAGTTCACCGAGGGAGTGAGTGCAAATGGAGAACAGAAGAGGGCCAAGAACTGACCCTTGAGGAACTCCAACAGTTAAAGGATGGGAGGGGGAGGAGGCTCCAGCGTAGGAGACCGAGAATGATCGGCCAGAGAGGTAAGAGGAGAACCAGGAGAGGACAGAGTCTGTGAAGCCAAGGTGAGATAAGGTATGGAGGAGGAGGGGATGGTCGACAGTGTCAAAGGCAGCAGAGAGGTCAAGGAGGATCAGAATGGAGTAGGAGCCATTGGATTTGGCAAGAAGGAGGTCATGGGTGACCTTAGAGAGAGCAGTCTCGGTAGAGTGAAGGGGACGGAAGCCAGATTGGAGGGGGTCTAGGAGAGAATGGGAGTTAAGGAATTCTAGGCATCGATTGTAGACGACACAGTACATTTTAGCAGGTGAGTTCCTAGTAAAGGTTGGTTACTGCTAAAAGATTGTTCGATGAAGATGTCTATTTGTGCCATTTTGGATAATTTTATGTATGACTGCATACATAACTTAAACATACATGCTGTTTATAAACATCTATTGGCATTTACATACTTCTATACCATCAGGATTCCCGTAATCACCTGTGATCCCACGAGTAGGAAATCGGTGCCCTCCTGCTCCCACACAAAGATGAGTGTTTGTGTGTGTGTGTGTGTGTGTACACACACACATAGAGGGAGATCTACATATAAATATTACCAATTATATTATATATATTATAAATATACTTATACATTGCACATATATATGAATATATATACATATTTATTCTCCATAAAGCAGTTATAAGCCATTAGAGGCAGATAACAAGTAGGACATTTGCCTAACAGTGACCCAGCTTCAGGGACACAAGTCAGTTTTATAATATAGTGGCAGCTCAGGGAAATTATTCACATCTTCTGGATAGCTTTTTCAAAGAAGGGGAAATTGCAGAAAACATCATTTTTAACAAATATTAATTACTAAATCCATTTCAAAATCCAGAGAGAACATTGCCAAGTTAGGAATGTTGGTCTAAAATTGACATTTTATCATGAGCTCACAACTACTCAGTGCCTGCATACACAGCCTAAGAGAGTGGACACCATGGTAAAGTAGATGCTATTACAAACTCATATTCCCACCACTTTTGCAAGCCTTTTCTGTACTACCTCGAGTTGTGTACTCCAAAAGTAAATCCCACAAATTAGTGTTTAGTTTTTGTAAACAAGCAAATAATTCTATAGTATCTCCTTCATTCTTTTGCCCTTTTTTTCTGAGTTTCTGCTGATACGGAAAAGCACTTTCAACTTTGCGCTCCCATTTTTCCATTGGAAAGTGAAGTAAGGTCAAACAGCCTTACGTCTAAGGGATAGGCTGTTTCCAGGATAGATGAAATGTTAGCATGTCACCTGCAACTTTTTCCAAGTCTCTCCTTACCTAGGAAGACTCTAATGTAGCTAAACTTTCCATTCAGGTATCATCCCTGTGTCCTTTCCTTTCAACGAATTCAAACAGACAACTCCTTCGGTCAGTCAACAGAATTTATTGAGCACCTACGGTGTGTAGAACACTGTACTAAGCACTTGGGAGAGGACAATACTGCAACAGTTATCCTCTCTCTAATTCAACCCACATATTCAATCCATCACTAAATCCTGTGGGTTCGACCTTCACAACATTATTAATATCTGCCTTTTCCTCTCCATCCAAACCTCTACCACGTTAATCCAGAATTTATCCTAGCCCACCTTGATTATTGTATCAATCACCTTGCTGACCTCCCAACCTCCTGTCTCTCCCCACTCCAATCCATACTGCACTCTGCTGCCAGAAATTTTTCTACAAAAACGTTTAGACCACGTTTTCCCACTTCTCAAGAACTTCCAGTGGTTGCCTGTCCATTTCTCCATCATACAGAAACTTCTAATCATCAACTTCAAAGCACTTGCCTCCTTTCACTCATTCATTCAATAATATTTATTGAGCACTTATTATGTGCAGAGCACTGTGTTAAGCGCTTGGAATGTACAAATCGGTAACAGATAGAGACAGTTCCTGCCCTTTGACGGGCTTACAGTCTGACTGGGGGAGATGGACAGAGAAGAACAATAGCAATAAACAGAATCAAGGAGATGAACATCTCATTAAAACAATAGCAAATAAATAGAATCAAGGTGATGTACATTTCATTAACAAAATAAATACGGTAATGAAAATATATACTTTCACCACACCTTGCTACTCTCCTACTATAACCCAACCCACACACTCTGCTCCTCTAATGCTATCCTTCTCACTGCACCTCAATCTCATCTATCTCACTGCTAACCCCTCCCCCAGGTCCTGCCTCTGGCCCAGAACACCCTCCCGCTTCAAGCTTCAAGTCCGACAGACAGTTACTTTCCCCTCCTTCAAAGCCTTATTGAAGCACACCTCTTCCAAGAGGCCTTCCTTGACTAAGCCCCCCTTTCCTCTTCTCCCTCTCTGTTTTGCATCACCCTGACTTGCTCCCTTTGTTCTTCCCCCCTCCCAGCCCCATGGCACTTACGTATGTATCTGTAATTTATTATTTATATTAATGTCTATCTCCCCCTCTAGACTGTAAACTCATTGTGGGCAGGGGACTGTCTGTTTGTTGTTGTATCATACTCTCCCAAGCGCCCAGTACAGTAAGCACACAGTAAATGCTCAATAACTACCACTGAATGTATCTGTTATATTGTTGCATTAATATTCATTCATTCATTCAATTGTATTTACTGAGTGCTTACTGTATGCAGAGCATTGTATGAAGGGCTTGGGAAAGTATAGTAAAACATAAACAGTGAAATTCCCTGCCCACAGTGAGCTCACAGGCTGGAGTGGGGGAGTGAGACATCAATGCAAATGAATAAAATTAATAATGTTGGTATTTGTTAAGCGCTTACTATGTGCAGAGCACTGTTCTAAGCGCTGGGGTAAACACAGGGGAATCAGGTTGTCCCACGTGGGGCTCACGGTCTTAATCCCCATTTTACAGATGAGGGAACTGAGGCACAGAGAAGTTAAGTGACTTGCCCACAGTCACACAGCTGACAAGTGGCAGAGCTGGGATTCGAACTCATGAGCCCTGACTCCAAAGCCCATGCTCTTTCCACTGCGCCACGCTGCTTCTCTACAGATATGTACATAAGTGCTATGGGGCTGGGGCGGGAGGGAGGAGAGCAAAGGGAGCAAGTCAGGATGCAGAAGGGAGTGGGAGAAGATGAAGGGGGGCACATAGTCTGGAAAGGCATCTTGGAGGAGATGTGCCTTCAATAAGGCTTTAAAGGTGGGGGAGAGTAATTGCCTGTCAGATTTGGGGAGGGAAGGCGTTCCAGGTCAGAAACAGGATATGGGGCTAGAGGCCGTCGGTGAGACAGGTGAGACCGAGGCACAGTGAGAAGGTTAGTGCTAGAGGAGCGAAGTGTGCGGGCTGGGTCGTAGAAGGAGAGAGGCAAAGTGAGGTAGGAGGGAGCAAGGTGATGGAGTGCTTCAAAGCCAATGGTGAGGAGTTTTTGTTTGATACGGAGGTGGATGGGCAATCACTGGAGATTTCTGAGGAGGGGGCTGATGTGTCCTGAGTGTTTTTGTAGAAAGATGATCTGGGCTGGGGAGTGAAGTATGAACTGGAGTGGGCAGAGGCAGGAGGTTGGGAAGTCAGCAAGGAGGCTGATGCAGTAATCTAGGTGGAATAGGATGAGTGTATTAATGTGGTAGCAGTTGGGATGGAGAGGAAAGGGTGGATTTTAGCGATGTTGTGAAGGTGGGTCCGACAGGGTTTTGTGATGGATTGAATACTTTCCCCAGCACTTAGTATGGTACTCTGCCCGTAGTAATCGCTCAATAAATATGATTGATTGACTTGAGTTGGTAGGTACAATCCCTGCCCAAAAAGAGCTTATGGTCTAGAGGACTTTGTCAAGTAATGGGACAATTCTGGTCATTGGGAACTGACAGAGATGATCCCATTCATATAGAATATGTACATAAATCTCAAATTCGCAATTTTTCCATGGTGTCATTAGTCTTCCACAGAGCCTATGATGGTTCAAAAGGCACTTTCTTTCATTATGTAGATCTAGAATAAGAAGCCTAATGATGATGATGGGGAAGCAGCGTGGCTCAGTGGAAAGAGCCTGGGCTTCAGAGTCAGAGGTCATGGGTTCGACTTCCGACTCTGCCACTTGTCAGCTATGTGACTGTGGGCAAGTCACTTAACTTCTCTGTGCCTCAGTTACCTCATCTGGAAAATGGGGATTAAATGTGAGCCTCATGTGGGACAACCTGATTACCCTGTATCTCCCCCAGCGCTTAGAACAGTGCTCTGCACATAGTAAGCACTTAACAAATACCAACATTATTACTATTATTATTATTATTTGTTAAATGCTTACTATGTGCCAAGCACTGTTCTAAGCACTGGAGTAGATACTAGGTAATCAGGTTGTCCCACGTGGGGCTCACAGTCTTAATCCCCATTTTACAGGTGAGTTAACTGAGACATTCATTCATTCATTCAATCATATTTATTGAGCGCTTACTATTTGCAGAGCACTGTACAAAGCACTTGGCTATCAATTTGGCAACAGATAGAGACAATCCCTGCCCAACAATGGGCTCAACAGTCTAAACCACAAGTTCACAGTCAGAGATGTTTACTGACTTGCCCAAAATCACACAGCTGATAAAGTGATGGAGCTTGGATTAGAACCCACGATGTATGACTTCCAAGCCCATCCTCTTTCCACTAAGCCAAGCTGCTCCCACGATGTCAATCATATTTATTGAATGCTTACTGTGTGCCGAGCACTGTACTAAATGCTTGGGAGAGTATAGTATAACAGAGTAGACGAATACATTCCTTGCCCACAAGGAGCTTATGGTTTAGCCTGCTATGGACAAACACAACTTCCCAGATACTACTCACTCTTTTGATATCAATTAAAAACAATATCTTTACATATATTCATCACAGCTAATCAACCCTTCCTTCCCTATTTCTTTGCTTTCTCATCTTCCTTCCCCGGAGGGTATGCTCTTTTTATTCCTGTCCTTTCAGGCAACCATTCTCTCGCCTTCTGACCTGCGCAGGTAGGATAGAGGAAATCCCTGATTTTTTGCATTGAAAAGGGTGAAGGCCTTGTTAGGCAATCACTCTGAACGTCAATCACTTTATTAATAGCAGGTGAGGTCACTGCTTTCAAACACACACCGCTCCCCCTCCCCCCACCTGCTCAATTTTACTACCAAAGTGCATTGCTATATGACCCGAGGGGGAGAATTCTATTTTCTGCTTCCCCACCCCTTCATTGTCAGAAACACTGTTCTGACATTAGACAGTTGACATTCTCTATTGTGCCTTTACTGCTGACAAATGCCAAGCCTTTTTCAGCCAGAGAGGTTTGACTTTCCTCTGGGTTCCCCCAACACACTTAGATGCAGGCTGCAACATCATGCCATTAATAACTTTCGAGGGGGAATCAATATCTCTAAGGGCAGAGGGCAGGGAGGGTATCCCTGTGCGTGAAATCTAGAGCGGATTTCTTGGCAATAGGCAGAAAGACGGAGTTAGGGAAAACAGTTTCTACTACAGCTTTTAGATGTGAATTCTCTCAATTCTGAGCCCCCACATCCCTCTCCTTGTAACGATCAATCGTTCGTATTTGAGCGCTTACTGTGTGCAGAGTACTGTACTAAGCACTTGGGAAAGTCCGATAGAGCACCTTTGTTTTGTCCTCCCTAGGGGATAGAACACGGGCCTGGGAGTAGGAAGGTCGTGGGTTCTAATCCCCCCTCCGCCACTTGTCTGCTCTGTGACCTTGGTCAAGTCACTTCGCTTCTCTGGGCCTCCGTGCCCTCACCTATAAAATGGGGATTGAGACTGTGAGCCCCACATGGGACAGGGGCTGCGTCCAACCCGATCTGCTTGTATCCACTCCAACGCTTAATACAGTGGTTGGCACATAATAAGTAGTAGTAATAGGGCCTCGAAGAGGCTTCTGACTCCGGTTTTATTTTTAAGGGCCGAGTTTTTTACCTGGGAATAAACGACCAGAAGGTCCGAGGAGCTCGGCCTCGGGGACCCTGTGTGGCTGTGACGCCGGGAAAGGGAGTGGGGTGCAGGTGCGAAGTGAGGGGAGCCCCCAGGGGAGGGGGTCCCGCAGTCATAATTAAGCCAGTCCAAGCTCGGGAAGGTCGGGAAAGGTTATGCTCCACCCTGCTGAGGGCCTTTCCCTCCACGGTTTACTGGGATGGAGGCGGCAGCCTGGCGCTGGGAAGGCCGATGGCTTTATGGGCACCTCGGGTGGAATGACAGCGGTGGACAGAGGGACGGCATTTGGACGGGGCCGGGCTCCCCTCACTCATCAGTCCCCTAGGGGCCGGGGACCACGATGATGATGATGATGATGGCATTTGTTAAGCGCTTACTACGTGCCAAGTACTGTTCTAAGCGCTGGGGTAGATACCAGGTCATCAGGTTGTCCCACGTGGGGCTCACAGTCTTCATCCCCATTTTCCAGATGAGAGACCTGAGGCCCAGAGAAGTCAAACGACTTGCCTAAGGTCACACAGCAGACAAATGGCAGAGATGGGATGAGAACCCATGTCTTTGGATTCCCAAGCCCGGGGTCTACCCACTAGGCCATACTGCTTCCCCTCCTGGCTGGGCTCCCCTCAGCCAGCAGCCGCCGAGGCTCCTGGTACCATGGGCGGGCTCCCCTCAGCCACCAGCCCCCGAGGGGCCGGGGACCATGATGATGATGATGATGGTATTTGTTAAGTGCTTACTACGCGCCGACTACCATTCTAAGCACTGGGGTGGATAGAAGGTAATGAGGTTGTCCCATGTGGGGCTCACAGTCTTCATCCCCATTTTCCAAATGAGGGACCTGAGGCCCAGAGAAGTAAAGCGACTTACCAAGGTCACACAGCAGACAAGTGGCAGAGACGGGATGAGAACCTATGTCCGCTGACTCCAAGCCCAGGCTCTACCCACTGGGCCATGCTGCTTCCCCTCATGGCTGGGCTCCCCTCAGCCACCAGCCCCCGAGGGGCCAGGGACCATGATGATGATGATGATATTTGTTAACTGCTTACTATGTGCCCAGTACTGTTCTAAGCGCTGGGGTAGATACAGGGTGATCAGGTTGTCCCACGTGGGGCTCAGTCTTCATCCCCATATTCCAGATGAGGGGCATGAGGCCCGGAGAGGTAAATCGACTTGCCCAAAGTCACAGAGCAGACAAGTGGCGGAGACACGGGCCTGGGAGTCAGAAGGTCATGGGATTCTAATCCCAACTCTGCCACTTGTCTGCTGTGTGACCTTGGACAAGTCATGGCACTTCTCTGTGCCTCGGGTACCTCATCTGTCAATTGGGGATTGAGACTGTGAGCCCACGTGGGACAGGGACTGTGTCCAACCTGATTTGCTTGTATCTACCCCAGCGTTTAGTACAGTGCCTGGCACATAGTAAGCGCTTAACAAATACCATTATTATTATGGGATGAGAAATGTCCTCTGACTCCCAAGCCCGGGCTCTATCCACTGGGCCAGGCTGCTTCCCCTCATGGCTGGGGTCCCCTCCACCACAGTCCCCGAGGGTCTGGGGACCATGGGCGGGCTCCCCTCCGCCAGCAGCCTTTCCCCAGCCAGGCTTCCTTCTGCCACTCGGGGAGCAGGAGCCACCGACCCCGCTCGGGCTGAAGATGGCTTCGTCTCGCTTTTTGGGCCTGCCGGCCTGCCTGCCTGTCATCTGCCTGTCTGCCACCAACACCAACCGGCCCGGCCCCGCTTTGTTCCCCGTCGTCCCGCCCCACGCCGAGCCCAACCCAACCCGCTTGGAGGCGGCCCCTCGGGACAATCGGGGGAGCCCGAGTGGGGTTGGCCTTCCCGCCGGGTGTGTGTGTGTGTGTGTGTGTGTCTGTGTGTGTGTCTGAAGCTCTGTGGCTGTGTCTGTGGCTGAAGCTCTGTGGCTCTGTGTCTGTCTGTAGCTCTGTGTCTGTGGCTCTGTGTCTGTGTGTGTGTGTCTGAAGCTCTGTGGCTCTGTCTGTGGCTCTGTGTCTGTGTGTATGTCTGTGGCTCTGGGTCTGTGTGTGTCTGTGGCTCTGGGCCTGTGGCTCTGGGTCTGTGGGTGTGTCTGTGGCTCTTTGTGTGTGTGTGTCTCTGTGTGTGTCTGTGGCTCTGTGGCTCTGGGTCTGTGTGTCTCTGTGGCTCTGTGTCTGTGTGTGTGTCTGTGGCTCTGGGTCTCTGTGTGTGTCTCTAGCTCTGTGGCTCTGGGTCTGTGGCTCTGGGTCTGTGTGTGTCTGTGGCTCTGGGTCTGTGTGTGTGTCTGTGGCTCTTTGTGTGCGTGTCTCTGTGTTTGTCTGTGGTTCTGTGTCTGTATGTGGGTGTGTGTGTGTGTGTCTGTGGCTCTGTGCGTGTGTGTGTTTGGGGAGGGGGCGCGGGGCCCACCATTGCCTTTCAGGCCCAGCCTCGCCTGAGGGGGGCGGGGCGGGGGCGGGACGCGGGATCCGATTGCTGTTGGGGTCTTCCGCCGCCTCGGGGGCGGGGAAATCTGTCTGTGAGTGTGTGTGTGTGTGTGTGTGAGAGAGAGAGAGAGAGAGAGAGAGACACACACGGGGTGGGAGGAGTGTGTACGCCTCTGTGTGTATCTGAGATTGAGGTGGGAGGAGAGAGTGTGTGTGAGAGAGATGGGGGGGGGGGGGCGGGAGGACTCATGTGTGTATGTGTGTATATGTGTGTTTGTGTCTGCGTGTGATGGGGCGGGAGGAGTGTGTTCGCCTCTGTGTGTATCCGAGATGGGGTGGGAGGAGAGTGTGTGTGAGAGATGGGGGCGGAAGGAGTCGTGTGTGTATGTATTCATTCATTCAATAGTATTTATTGAGCGCTATGTGCAGAGCACTGTACTAAGCGCTTGGAATATATATATAATATATATATATATGTGTGTGTGTGTGTGTGTGTGTGTGTGATGGGGCGGGAGGAGTGTGTTCGCATGTGTGTGTATATCTGAGATAGGGTTGAGGAGAGTGTTTGTATGTGTGAGATGGGGGCGGGAGGACTCGTGTGTGTGTGTCTGTGTGTATTCATTCATTCATTCATTCATTCATTCATTCATTCATTCACTCATTCATTCGTATTTATTGAGCAGCGTGGCTCAGTACAACGAGCCCGGGATTTGGAGTCAGAGGTCATGAGTTCGAATCCCAGCTCTGCCACTTGTCAGCTGTGTGACTGTGGGCAAGTCACTTAACTTCTCTGGTCCTCAGTTACCTCATCTGTAAAATGGGGATGAAGACTGTGAGCCCCACGTGGGACAACCTGATTTCCCCGTGTCTCCCCCAGCGCTTAGAACAGTGCTCTGCACATAGTAAGCGCTTAATACCAACATTATTATAGATGTGTATATATGTGTGTGTGTGTGTGTATCTGAGATAGGGGCGGGAGGAGAGTGTGGGTGTGTGAGATGGGGGCGGGAGGACTCGTGTGTGCATTCATTCAATAGTATTTATTGAGCGCTTACTATGTGCAGAGCACTGTACTAAGCGCTTGGAATGTGTGTGTGTGTATTTGTGTGCTGGGGCGGGAGGAGTGCCTTCGCGTGTGTGTGTGTGTGTGTGTGTGAGAGAGAGAGAGATGGGGCTGGGAGGAGTGTGTGCGTGTATGTATGTGTGTGAGATGGGGGCGGGAGGAGACTGTGTGTGTGACAGAGAGAGACGGGGCGGGAGAGGTATGTGTGTGTGTGTATGATGTGGGGCGGGAGGAGAGTGTGTGTGTGTGAGTGTGTGAGAGAGAGGGAGAGATAGGGCTGAGAGGAGTGTGTGTGTGTGACAGAGACAGAGATGGGGCGGGAGGAGAGTGTGTGTGTGTGTGTGTGTGAGAGAGAGAGAGGGAGAGATAGGGCCGGGAGGAGTGTGTGTGTGTGTGTGTGTGTGTGTGTGAGAGAGAGAGAGAGAGCGATGGGGCCCGGAGGAGACTCTGTGCGTGTGTGTGTGTGAGAGAGAGAGAGAGAGAGATGGGGTGGGAGAGGGGTGTGTGGGGGGGTGTGTGAGATGGGGCCGGGAGGAGTGTGTGTGTGTGAGACAGAGACAGACAGAGATGGGTGCGGGAGGAGAGTGTGTTTGAGTGTGTGTGCGTGTGTGTGCCGGGAGGCGTGGGGCGGTGTAGCCCGTGGGAGGTGGGTGGGGGCTGCGGGCCGGGCGGGGGGCGAGAAGGAAGGAAAGGAAAGGAAAGGAAAGGAAAGGAAAGGAAAGGAAAGGAAAGGAAAGGAAAGGAAAGGAAAGGAAAGGAAAGGAAAGGAAAGGAAAGGAAAGGAAAGGAAAGGAAGGAAGGACGGACAGGCGGCTCATCCACCCACCCGCCCGCGAGGGTCGGAGGGGAAGGAGGGGGAAGGAGGGGAGAGGGGCGGGGCGGGGGCGGAGCGGGGGCGGGGCCCAGGGAAAGGGGGGTGCGGGAGCCTCTTGGCCGCTGCTGTCGCCGCCGCCTCTTGCTCCTGCTCGTCCTGCTCCTGCTCGTCCCGCTCCTCCTCCTCCCGCCGCCGGGGAAGCTGCGCTCCAGCCTCCGGGAGCCCAGCCCAGCCCAGCCCAGCCCCCTCCCCATCCCCGGCCCCAGCGAGGGAGGGCGGGACGGGGGGAGAAAGAAAGAAAGAAAGAAAGAAAGAAAGAGAGAGAGACGGGCGGACGGACGGAGGGACGGAGGGACGGAGGGAGAGAAGAGCCTCGGAGAGAGCGAGCCTCCTCCCCCCCCCGGCCATGGCGACCACCAGCACCACCGGCTCCACCCTGCTGCAGCCCCTCAGCAACGCGGTGCAGCTGCCCATCGACCAGGTACCCGCCGCCCCCCTCCCCTCCCCTCCCCCCACCCTCCAGCCCCCCACCCCGCCTTCTCCCGGCTCGGGAAGGCTGACACCAGCTGGCCGGGCCGGGCCGGGCCGGGCCGGGCCGGGGCGGGGCCGCCCCTCCCCACGCCGTCCGTGTCCGTGTGTCCGTGTGTCTGTCCACGGAGCCCGGGCTGGCGGGGCGGGGACCCCGGAGTCCCTGAGGCGCCAGCGGGCGATCAACCTGTTAGGTGGGGGGATAACGACGCCCTGTGGCTGCCCCACCCCCTGCCTGGCGTCGGTCCCACCCGCTCCCTGCCTCTTGCCCGCCCCCTTCTTGCCCTCTGCCCCTGCCCCCACCTCTTCCCTGCCTCTTGCCCACCTCCTCCCTGCTTCTTGCCCACCCCCTGCCTGCCTTCTGCCCCCCCGCCCACCCCCTGCCTGCCTTCTGCCCCCACTCCCTGCCTGCTTTCTGCCCCCACTCCCTGCCTGCCTTCTGCCCCCACCCCCTCCCTGCCTCTTGTCCATCCCCTGCCTGCCTTCTGCCCCCACCCCCTCCCTGCCTCTTGCCCACCTCCTGCCTGCCTTCTGTCCCCACTCCCTCCCTGCCTCTTGCCCACCCCCTGCCTGCCTTCTGCCCCCACCCCCTCCCTGCCTCTTGCCCACCCCCAACCTGCCTTCTGCTCACCCCCCATCCGCCCACCCCCTGCCTGCCCAGCTCTGACGCCCATCTCCGCTGCCCAGCCAGCCTCGCTGCAAGCGGGTGGGCAGTAAGGCAAGCTGTAGGCCGGCCGGGATGGCTAGTTAGAACGACAGGGGTCTGTCTGTCTGTCTGTCTGTCTGTCTGTCCTGCTCCCCCCGGTCTTTGGGTTTCCACCCAGGGCCCCAGCAGCTGGGGCAACCGGCCCCGTGCCTCTGCACCACCTCACTGAGCGACACACTGCGCGCCACAAAGCCGCCTCGCACAGTCCTCTCTGCGCTTCCCCTTTCATCCCCTTCCTACATGTGGGGAACAGTCAGGAGAAAAATGCTCTCCTGTGTGCCTCTGGAAAGCTGTGTGTTTTTTTCTGTTCAGGGCGTCTTGGGCGCTTCCATGTTCCCAGCCAGTTGACAGGAGGTGGATTTTATAGGCGTCCTCCACCAGCACTGGTGAAGTCGTTCTATTTAATTGATCACGGTTTAACTTGACCGATCCTAGACGCTTCCAAATGAAATTTAGATATCTCCAGGTTTATGGGACCCCACTACATTATAAGAGAGCCAAGAAATACCGGGTTCCGAATACTGGCAGGCTCTGCCGGAAAGAGTAGGATGAGTTGTATCAAAGTTTGGAGCCATCCAGTGCGGTCATACGGTTGGTTTGAGTGTTTCTGATGGCGGATGCTTAGAATGGTTGGAGAACTATCTCGGCTTCATACCCAAGGCAAGTCATTTAATATTATTCCAGGTCAAACTGGAAAGTCTTCCGACCCTCCAAGATAAATATTGAAGAATGGGGGTGCAGCACATCTAATAATGATGGGATTTGATAAGCCCTTACAATGGACTAGGCACTGTACTAAGCGCTGGGGTGGATATCAGCAAGTCAGGTTGGGCATAGTCCCTTGTCCCATGTGGGGCTTACCGTCTCAATCCCCGTTTTACAGATGAGGGAATTGAGGCCCAGAGAAGTGAAGTGACTTGCCCGAGGTAACACAGCACACAAATGGCAGAACATGACCTTCCAGCTCCCAGACCTGTGCTCTACACAACTATGCCAAGCTGATTCTCTACCCTTGTGATTATTGTACTGCTCCTATCTTCCTCGGTCCTATTTATGGAATGCCTACTGTCTGTAAAAGAGTATAGTTGAAATGGGGATTCTTCATATGTATGGTGGGGACAGTAGATGTAGAGTGCTCTGCACATAGTAAATACTCAATAAATTTCAATCCTTCAATTATAATTTATTGGCCACATAATAATAATAATAATAATGTTGGTATTTGTTAAGCACTTACTATGTGCAGAGCACTGTTCTAAGCGCTGGGGTAGACACAGGGAAATCAGGTTATCCCACGTGGGGCTCACAGTCTTCATCCCCATTTTACAGATGAGGGAACTGAGGCACAGAGAAGTTAAGTGACTTGCCCACAGTCACACAGCTGACAAGTGGCAGAGCTGGGATTCGAACTCATGACCTCTGACTCCAAAGCCCGTGCTCTTTCCACTGAGCCACGCTGCCAAGTGCTAGGGAGAATACAGTATAACAGAGGTGATAGACATGTTCCCTGTCCACAATGAGTTTAGAGTCTAGAGGGGAGTGATTGATGACCCTCCCATCTGAACTTCTGATTTTGCCAAAGGTTCTTTCCTGATGAAATTTTAAAGTTTTTTTTTAAGAATCTTACTTTTTAAAGGGCTATAATAATAGCTCATTGTGCTTTTATTTACATTTCAACTTGGGATGCTTTTGGAGCAATGGAGGAGCTGAATGTAAAAATTTAGCATTGGGTCTTAAACAGATTTGCTTTTGTAATTTCATTCAGATCCTAACAGTGCACTTGTAATAATCAAAAACATTCCCCCCAAGTAAATGTGTACATCCAGGCTGTCTGAAAGGCCAATCAGCTGGTTCTTCGGAATTGGTCCCCATTCCCCTCCATGACAGGAGTAAGGAGGCAGGGGTGTGTATGTGTATTCATGGCTTTTGGGGGTGACAGGGGAAGGGGGCGGGCTGGGACAGCAGTGGTCTTGCCTGGGGTCCGAGTCCCAAAATGTGACCCAGGTGGCTGCTGCTCTGCTGGAGAGAGTGGGATTGGGGTGTAGAGTTGCCCGGTATAAGGTGTCAGTAGGTGGTGGGCTGGAGGGAAGGAGGGAAAGGAGGGGAGACCCCTCTGAAGCTGCTGGACCCAGTACTGGCCTAGTCTTGGGCCAGCCCAGGGTGCAGCAGGTGTAGTTCTTATTCTTCTTCCAGACCCCAATGGGAATTTTGTTCTCTGCTGGCCTGGATTTTAAATTGTTGGAAAATGTTATTTCCCATTATCCTCTAACTAAAAGCGGGAATGGATGGTATTGCATTGCCATCAACATCAAAATGCACGTTCCGAAGTACAGAATTAAAACGGATACTTGCAAAGGGCTCTGTGGCCTCCTTAAAACTTCTCGATGCACATAAAATGGTCCCCTCAGTTTTCAGATGAAGACATTAAGATACCTAAAGGAAGGGCACTCTCCTTCTTAGGATGAGAATTTATCCCTTGGACTTCAAGTCAGGTCAATAAATGTCAGTCTGCCTGGAAACTCAGAGGTCTTGAGGTATCATTCTTATTCTGCCATTAGCTTACTCTGTGGGTTTAGCCTCACACAGTCAACCACTCTACTTCAGCTTCCTCATCTGTAAAATGAGAAACTGGCAAACACTTTTCAAAACACCTCATGCTGAAGCAGTAGGCATTCTATAAATAAATAGCCCCTAGCCTACTGCTTTTCATTAAGAAAATGTGTTCCTAACACCTCCCTTGTTAGGTAGGTCACTTTCATTGCCTCCATTTCACAGATCAGAGAACAGCAAAAGCCTCTGAAGTGGAGTTCAAAGGGTCCTGTACTTTTCTTATCTACCATATTAACATTTAGTGTTGCATTATTGGCAGATCTGGGATTAAAATTTTGTTCTGCAGTGGTTGCCCATCCATCTCTGCATCAAACAGGAACTCCTGAACTTCAGTTTTAAGGTACTCGGGTCTCCCTCTCCTATCTTAACTTGATGACCTCCTACTACAACCCAACTCGCACACTTCACTCCTCTGACACCAGTCGACTCACTCTACCTAGGCACCGACCCCTTGCCCACACCCTTCTTTTGGTCTGGAACTTACTTACTCTTCATATCCTACAGTCCACCACTAGCCCCATCTTCCGAGCCCTAGTAAATCTCCAAGAGGACTTGCCCAGTATTTTCCCTCCATACTATATAACCTGTGCTTTTTGCTAATGCACCCAAGCCCACACAGCACTTAAGTATTAATCCATCTGAAATTTATTTTAATGTGCATTGCCCCTCTAGTCTCTTTGCTCCTTGTGGACAAGGATCATGTCTACATACTGTCACCTCATACTCTCCCTAGCACTTATTATGGTATTTGTTAAGCGCTTACTATGTGCCGAGTACTGTTCTAAGCACTGGAGTAGATACAAGGTAATCAGTTTGTCCCACATGGGGCTCACAGTTTTAGTCCCCATTTTACAGAACTGAGGCACAGAGAAGTTAAGCGGCTGGTCCAAGGTCACCCAGCAGTCAAGTGGCAGATCCGGGATTAGAACCCACATCCTCTGACTCCCAAGCCCGGTCACGCTGCTTCCCCACTTAATATAGTGCTTTCAACACGTAGGCACTCCATAAATACCCTTGATTGTTGATCTCCAATCTGAATTTGTTGATTTCCTGATTCTGACTTGTAAAGGTTCGAAATAGATCACATCTCAATTTGAGCTCTCCTAACCCAAAAGCAAGTGATGAGGTATCTGCTCGCTTTAAAGAAGGGCGCCTAGTAGTTGGAGTTTTTTCACTCTCCTGTCAGAACTAGAGCCATTGCCTCTGGCTGCTGATATGATAAGGGTGAGGGCGGGACAATTCCTTGTCATATCCAAGTGAGCAGGAGGATCAAAGGAAGAGCCGTTCTTTTATCTTAGTCCTAACCCTCCTCTTGTGCTCTCCCAGACATTCAGCCCTGCTGTTTAGTGCCAACCTTCATTCCACTAGAAACTGGCCCCACAAATCTGACTTGTGAGAGAATTTCATCCACTAGAAACTGGCCCCACAAATCTGACTTGTGAGAGAATTTCATTTGTTTCCGGGGGCTGACATGCATACGCATATACATACCCACTTTCGCCTTATGTTCTGAGCACTTGGTAAAGTGTGCTGCACACAGTTGTCCCTCTGTGTGTGATGATCAGATGGTTGGTGCCTCATTACATAGGAACTGAAACTCGCCTCTGCCCGCTCCCTGCCCCATCTGTACCTGCTGGAGAATGCTGGGCTTTCTCCAATGTTCTCGCACAATGATTCCTTCTTCTTTGGTAGCACTGGTGCTGATTCTGTAGTGGAAAGTGTACAGGTCTGGGAGTTGGAGGACCTGGATTCTAATCCCAGCTCTGTCACTTGCCTGATATGTGGTCTTGAGAAGTTACTTAAACAGTCATGTTTATTTAGTGCTTACTGTGTGCAGGGCACTGTACCAAACGCTTGGAAGAGTACAGTATAGGAGAATTGGTTTTTGTTCATTCAGTCGTATTTATTGAGTGCTTACTCTGTGCAGAGCACTGAACTAAGCACTTGGGAGAATATAATACAACAATAAACAGACACATTACCTGATCACAATGAATTTACAGTCTAGAGGACATGCTCTCTGCTCACAGGAGCTTATACTTAACTTCCCTCATCTGTAAATTGGGGATTCAGTCCCTGCTCTCCCTACTATTAGGTTGTGAGCCCTGTGAGGGGCAGGGACTGGGTCCAAATGTATAATCTTGAAAGTACTTCACTGCCTGACACACAGTAAGCACTTAACAATACCACAACTACTATTATTATTACTTTTTAAGAGACTTGGCATTAGGGGACAGACAGTGCTTTTAAGCCATCATGGCTCTCCACTTTAAGGTGTGCTTAAAACCTTCTTACCTATTGTCTTACCCTATTTTTTAAGCACCATCTCAAGAAAATATCTGCTTTTTCTTCCTCTACTTGTAACTTCAGTGTGCGTCTCCCCCAGTAGATTGCAAACTCCTTGAAGGCTAGGGCCATACCTACTCTGCTGTCCTACTCTCCCAAGATCTATATTAAATTGGTGCTCAATAAATATTATTGATTGCCAGATAGGAGTTGGCTACTCATTGTTACAGTTGCCTTGTAATTTCCATAGTGAATAGCATGGCTATAGACCATACTCTTCAGGTTTCAGTTAGCTTATTTCAAAAGTGGCAATGAGTATTAACCCTTTCAGGGGTGATGACCTCTAGACAGTCTGAGCTGGTGAGCTGTGCTAAGATCTCATGGGCCTGTCTAGTGGGCTTCTCCTGTCTGGGGTTTTGTTTTTTGGGGTTTTTTGGTATTTGTTAAGCGCTGATTAAGTGAGAAGCAGCGTGCTCAGTGGAAAAAGCACGGACTCGGGAGTCTGAAGTCATGGGTTCCATTCCCGGCTCCGCCGCTTGTCAGCTGTGTGACTTTGGGCAAATCACTAAACTTCTCTGTGCCTCAGTTCCCTCATCTGTAAAATAGGGATTAAGACTGTGAGCCCTACGTGGGACAACATGGTCACTTTGTATCCCCTGCCCCCCAGCGCTTAGAACAAATTTTTTTTTTAAAAAAAAACATGCCAGGGACTTCTAAGTGCTGGGTATGTACAATATAATCAGGTTGGACATAGTCCATTTCCCACATGAGGCTCACAGTCTCAGTCCCATTTTTTTTTACAGATGAGGGAACTGCTCCAGGGTCACACAACAGACAAGTGGCAAAGCCAGGACTAGAACCCAGGTCCTTCTGATTCCCAGGCCCGAGCTCTATCTACTAGGCCATGCTGCTTCAATAGACTGTGACCAGTTATTGCCTCATAGTGGTAGGAGCCTAATAATAATAATGTTGGTATTTGTTAAGTGCTTACTATGTGCAGAGCACTGTTCTAAGCGCTGGGGGAGATACAGGGCCATCAGGTTGTCCTACGTGAGGCTCACAGGCTTAATCCCCATTTTCCATATAAGGTCAGTGAGGCACAGAGAAGTTAAGTGACTTGCCCACAGTCACACAGCTGACACATGGCAGAGCTGGGATTCGAACCCATTGGCCTCTGACTCCCAGGCCCGGGCTCTGAGCCACGCTGCTTCCCTAGGTTCTGTGGCAAAGGAGGACTGTCTAATCAGCTTTAGTTTGGGGTGGAGGCCTATGCTTTACCCCTTGAATACAAATCGGTGGGTCCCCACCCGACCCTGGCTTATTCTGGCCATTTACCTCCCAGCTTTAGGGCTGCATTGCTCTCCCTCCCTGCTGACTTTGTCTGATTAGCCTGAGAGCCAGGGATGGGGGTGGGCCCCTGGGAAGTGGGATGAATGGAGAGGCTGTTGCTGGGGGGGATGAGAATTGGATTGAGTCTGTGGGATCAGAAGGGGAAATCTTTCTTTCCACCCTAGCCATTCTGCCAGTTTTTCTTGACGGCCTGGCCCAGCAGAGCGGGAGTCAGGATGTTTTCTGCTTTAGATTGCAGGCAGGTCATGGCATGCCTTGCTTCCTGTTGCATCTAGCCAGCTGAAGTAGATAGCTTTGGGCCCTGCTCTGTTGAGGCAAGAGGGGAGTGTCTGGCTTCGGTGCCGCGAGGAGTTACAGTGTGGATGGGGAATCAGTCTCCCTGGGGCTGCTTCCTTCCCAGACCTACTCCCTGAAACTCCTGTGTCGTGGGGTGGGATGAGGGGAGGGGTGCGTGTGTGTGTGTGTGTGTGTGTGTGTGTAAAAAGCACAGTGTCTGGTATCCTGGGGGTAGATCTTTGCTGCTCAAGGGAGTTTATTCATTCATTCATTCAATAGTATTTATTGAGCGCTTACTATGTGCAGAGCACTGTACTAAGCGCTTGGGATGAACAAGTCGGCAACAGATAGAGACAGTCCCTGCCGTTTGACGGGCTTACAGTCTAATCGGGGGAGACGGACAGACGAGAACAATGGCAATAAACAGAGTCGAGGGGAAGAACATCTCGTAAAAACAATGGCAACTAAATAGAATCGAGGCGATGTACAATTCATTAACAAAATAAATAGGGTAACGAAAATATATACAGTTGAGCGGATGAGTACGGTGCTGTGGGGATGGGAAGGGAGAGGTGGAGGAGCAGAGGGAAAAGGGGAAAATGAGGGTTTAGCTGTGGAGAGCTAAAGGGGGGATGGCAGAGGGAGTAGAGGGAGAAGAGGAGGAGTGAAGGTGAGTTTTAAGTAGGGTTTTGAAGAGGGAAAGAGAATCAGTTTGGCGGAGGTGAGGAGGGAGGGCGTTCCGGGACCGCGGGAGGACGTGACCCGGGGGTCGACGGCGGGATAGGCGAGACCGAGGGACGGTGAGGAGGCGGGCGGCGGAGGAGCGGAGCGTGCGGGGTGGGTGGTAGAAAGAGAGAAGGGAGGAGAGGTAGGAAGGGGCAAGGTGACGGAGAGCCTCGAAGCCTAGAGTGAGGAGTTTTTGTTTGGAGCGGAGGTCGATAGGCAACCACTGGAGTTGTTTAAGAAGGGGAGTGACATGCCCAGATCGTTTCTGCAGGAAGATGAGCCGGGCAGCGGAGTGAAGAATAGACTGGAGCGGGGCGAGAGAGGAGGAAGGGAGGTCAGAGAGAAGGCCGACACAGTAGTCTAGCCGGGATATAACGAGAGCCCGTAACAGTAAGGTAGCCATTTGGGTGGAGAGGAAAGGGCGGATCTTGGCGATATTGTAGAGGTGAAACCGGCAGGTCTCGGTAACAGATAGGATGTGTGGGGTGAACGAGAGAGGCGAGTCAAGGATGACACCGAGATTACAGGCCCGAGAGACGGGAAGGATGGTCGTGCCATCAACGGTGATAGAGAAGTCTGGGAGAGGACCGGGTTTGGGAGGGAAGATGAGGAGCTCAGTCTCGCTCATGTTGAGTTTTAGGTGGTGGGCCGACATCCAGGTGGAGACGTCCTGGAGGCAGGAGGAGATGCAGGAGGAGATGCGAGCCCGAAGGGAGGGGGAGAGGACAGGGGCGGAGATGTAGATCTGCGTGTCATCTGCGTAGAGATGGTAGTCAAAGCCGTGAGAGCGAATGAGTTTACCTCCAGGCCTCTACCCTTCCCTCCGAGTTTTGTACTAAGCTAGGGAAGCAACAAGGTGTGAGGTTAGGCCCGGGCACTGGGGATGAGGCAGGGAGGAGCAGGACCTCATTTGAGTCCAAAGGTGGGAGGGGAAAACCAGCCTCCTTTCTGTGTGGAGACAGGCAGGGAGGCCGTGGGGTCTGCCCGCTGCCAGCGGTCGTGGGTAAGCCCTGAGGGAGGGGGCCAGAAGTCCGGATGGGGAAGTACTGGGGCACTGCCTCCAGTCGTGGACAAGGAGACTGAACCCGATCCAGAAACACGACGAGGTGGCGCTGTGCCCATGACTTGACCTGATTGCTAGCCACTTTTAGAGCTTGTGCTAAATGGTAGCCTGAAAGAGTTAGTGTGCCTCAGTGAGTAGCTGGTTCTCTGAGAAGGCTGACTCACAGGCATCTTCACCTTCACGTTCTGGTCACTTAGGGTTGGGGGCAGATGATGTTGTCCCTGGCCCTTCCCCTGCCTCCATGCGTTAACCTCCGGGCATCCTTCATGCCTTCCCTGTTTCAAGGATTGACAGTCATTCGAAGTTGCTCCTCACCACAGATTGAAAATTATCAAGTTATTGAGGAAGGGGTTGGTGAGGATGGAGGAGCTTTGACATGTATTTAAGAGGCTTTGGAAAGAGGGGAGGAGTCAGTGAGCTGGAATTAGCTTGTTCACAGGAGCTTTAATCTGTTGGTGCACACAGGAGACTGGTCCCTTCTCTTGTTTTTGTGGTAAGAAAATTGCATTCCTGGAGCCACGGAGTTTGAGTCCGTGGAGGAAGTATGGAAACTGTGCACCCAAACACTTGGCTTGAGTAACATGCAGTATTTTTAAAATGCAACAAGGCTGATTATGGGTTAAATACAGAAATTTTGCTTGAAATACAGTTTTAATGGAGAGCGGTTGGCATGGAGAAGAAGGATGCACATCTAAGAAGTCAGCCTTTTTTGAAGATGAGGGAATAGAAATTAATGGAGGCACTGACCCTGTTTCCAGGAAAGTTTTTGGCCAAGCACTGCTCTATTCAGAACTAATCCATAAAGTCATTTTGTTAAGAGTATATAGCACTGGGTGTGAGGCCCTTGAGCGGAGAAAGAACTGGCTGGACTATTAAAGACAAAGGGCATTTGGCAGGATTTCAGCGTGGAGGAAATGGACTGGCACAATGCCACAAAGCTAATCTTTTGGGATCATTGTTGTTTCCGTTGTGTATCTATTTTCTTGGAGGAAGGATCATACACAGGGATATGTTGAAGATATTTATTTTTTTTAATAAAGGAGCCCATCTCCAAAGCAAGGAGTTGTTGAAGCCTGTGTTTGCCAAGAGAATCAGGAAAGCATGGTAAAGGCAATAAAATTCCAAGTATTTGGTTTCACAGATAGCAAGTTAATTAGACAGCTCTGTGTTCTGTTTACTGAAAGTGGCCATTAAGCATTCATATTCCATGCCCAGTCCTAGGTCAGACAGCAGTGTTTTGAATTTATAGTAAGTTTGAGAATCGGTTATTACAGAGTGCTTACTTAGTGCACAGTTCATACTAAGAGCTGGGAGAAATGCACGATGATCAGGACAACAGGTTGAGATGGCTGGGACACTAAATTCTGTTCTCGTCCACTTGACCTGTTAGAACTGTGGGTTGTCATCACCAAGCTCCTGCTTTCCAGCTCTATACCTTGCTCTCGACTTGCTCTCCTCCATCCCCTCCCTCACACTGTCTCCCCTGGCTTGGAGCTCTCTTCCTTCCCACATCCAGATCTCTCCTAAAACCTCATCTCTTCCAACAACCTTTCCCTGATTTAACTTCCCAACACCCTGAGCTGTAGCATCCCTCTAGCTAGCAATCATGAGCTTATTTACACCCTCCTTGACACCTATAGGTATATATTTGCTCAGTTGATTTATCGACTACTCTTGTAAACATTTTTATGTTGGTTTTCCCTGTTAGTGTCAGCTGTATGGGAGCAGGGGATGTGGCACTTTGTTACCCTTTACTTCCCGAGCATCTAAACAGTGCACTCACCGAGACAGAGTGGGCTCTCGGCAAATGCTGTTGCTGGGGGAAACCTGTGGAAGGAACCAACTACCAGATGGGGTGATTGGGTTTTTTGTTCCTGCTGGGTTGCCAGTGTGGCCTAGGGGAAAGAGCATGGCACTGAGAGTTAGGTGACCTGGATTATAATAATGATGGTATTTGTTAAGCACTTACTATGTGCCACGCACTGTTCTAAACTCTGGGGTAGATACAAGGTTATCAGGTTGTCCCACGTGGGGCTCAGTCTTAATCCCCCTTTTACAGATGAGGTAACTGAGGCCCAGAGAAGTTAAATGACTTGCCCAAAGTCACAGAACTGACAAGTGGCAGTGTCAGGATTCAAACCCACAGCCTTTGACTCCCAAGCCTGGTCTCTTTTCACTAAGCCCTGCTGCTTCTCTAATTCTAATCCCAGCTCTGCCATTTGCCTGGTCTCTGACCTCAGGCATGTCACTTAACCTCCCTGGGCCTCAGTTTCCTCAATATGTAAAATGGGAATAGGATACATGGAGGACTGGGCGAGGGGACAGGGGCTGCATCTGATCTGATTATCTTGTGTCTCATTCCAGTGCTTAGTACAGTGCATGGCTCAGAGTAAGCGCTTATGGTCATCATTACCTCTGTTGGATGGCTGAGTTGGAGGTGAGACTCGCTCTGACCCGCCACCAGGGTTGGGACTGGCTTTCCCGGGGTCGATCATCACGTCTCAGACCTTGGCCTGTGCACTCAGGCTCTGCCTCCCCGGTGGGGCAGGTGGGATGGAGGAGTGGTATGTCCTCAGAAAGAGGGAGATCTCCAGATGCCGCCTCGATCTGCCGATATGCCATCACCTTCACCGGCGTGCCAACCCTAACTCACCTGTGCGGTAATGGACCCACTGATCCATGGGGTGGTCAATGCTGTCGTACTCTTTGGGGGCCTGTGTTCTCAGAATTTGGACTTCCAATAAAACAGTGAATTTGTTGAGTGCTTACTGTGCAGAACAGTATGCACTCGGGAAGAGTACAAGAGAGTAGGCAGACGCCATCCTGCCCGCAAGAACCTAAGATTGACTTTGCGAACTCTTCCCAGAAGACAGCTGCCAGATCGGGCCATGGGGATGAGCTGTGCATCCCCCGTCTCCAGTCTCCTTCCAGGATGGGAGGATTGAGACAAGATTTTTCCTGGTTCCTCCAACTGGAACTTCACATAGGCCCCAGGCAGTAGACTCCACTGCTTTTTTCTACTGCAAAAGACTTATCCCTGCAGGGAGCAGAGTCTTGAGTCTCTTTGTGGCCCAGAGCCGCAGCCCCCCTCCCCCCGCCCCCCACTTCCCCTGGAGTTTGGGAGTCTGAAGGGAGTGGCATTAGGACTGGGGCTTCCTCCTTTCTCTTCCAGATACCATGGAACTAAGTCTGAGGGGTGGACAGGGGGATTCCTTCCCAACTCTTGGATTGATGCGGAGATTGTGGCAGGTTGACTGCAGGTGGTCCTGCCGGGAGGAGTGAGGAGCTATAGGACCAAGCAGTAGTGAAGTTGGTTTTTTTCCCCCCTATTCCCTATTTTTTCACTATTTTTTTTTCCCTTTGCTTACTCTTGATTGTTAAATTTAGCCTGACATTTTGTAGCTCTTCTTGAGGGTGAGTGTGTGTGTGCGTGAGCCTGTGTCCTTCCTCATTTAGATGCTGAGCCTCTGGAGGTCTAGGGACCTTCTCTGAATGAATAATCATGTAATCTCTAAATGTTTAATACAGGGTGTTGCACATTTAAATGCTCATTTAGATTATAATTGTTTCTGAAGATTTGCTGCCAGGCTTGGGGAGTCCTGAGCGGAATCTTAAGTGTGTGAGCCTATGGTAACTTTTAGACAAGAAGTCTTGGGTGACTACTGGTTTCAGGCTTGACTTAGAGATTCAGCTTCTTTAATTACCTGATATACCTGGGGGCATTTGAATTGTGTAAAATCAGTGGTTTCTGATATTCATCAGCCCATCAGTAATACTCTTGAGAATTTAACTGTGGACATCACTTCATGTTGACTGTTAATGTATAAGAATTTTTCAGCATTTGACAATTTTTGAAAGTTTTCTAAAATCTGTAAAGCATACATATATGTACATAAAATTATGTATTGACAAACTATATGCATTCAACTGGTGTCTCTGGTACAGATAAAACTAATACCTGAGTCCATTTTTTTGCTGAATAGATTTTTTTGCTTTATTTCTGATAGTAGTATCCAGCAGAAACTCCTCACCCTTGACTTTAAGGCTCTCAGTTCTCTTCTCCTCTACCTATGCTCACTCCTCTCCCATTATGATCCAGTTCCCACACTTCACCCATCTAACGCCAGCATACTCATCGTGCCTCACTTTTATAGCTCTTATTGTCAACCCCTTGCTCACGCCTGCCCTCCTATCTGGGACTCTCTCCCCATTCACTTCAGAGAGACCATCACTCTCCCAACCTTCAGAGCTCTACCAAAATCACATATCCTCCAGGAAGCCTTCCATATCTAATCTCTCATCTCACCATCGTATTTTCCTTCTCTCCTGCATCATCTATAAACTTGAAACCAGACCTTCTATCCACTTAGGTTCTCACCTTCCCTCCGCCCCCTGGCACTTACGTACAAACCCGTATACTCTGCTGTGTCTTCTACATGTAGATTATTTTATTGTCTTCCTCATTAGGATTGTAAACTCCTCAAGGGTAGGGATCCCGTCTACCAACTGTATTGTATTCTCTCAAACACTTGCTATTGGACATTTCTATGCATTATGCAGCAAAGTTGTTCATTTCTGTTGTTTTCCCTTTCCAAGTGGATATCAGAAAAGTGACATTATTTTGGCAAGAAGAAGTTTAAAATGAGTAGTGATATTTGTTAAAAGCTTACTACATGCCAATCTGGTTATCTGACATGAATTTCAAGTCAATTTAAATTAGAAAAGATAACTTTATACGTTTAAACATTAAACAGCCTAATGTTAAACAGTATAGTTTCACTTGTTTCCAGTGGGAAAAAAAATCAGAACACTATTTGATGAATTATTAATGAGCTAAATAGTGATTATTTGTAAATAAAAATGAGAGGTTTAGTATATACAGTGAACCTAAGTATTGAGTATTAATTGGATGTAAGCACATTCATTGCGAAGTATGGGCTTTGTTGAATGTACAAAATGTAAATATGAAGTTAATTTGTATTTAAAATCATTTCATTATCTGAAGTTATAAGTTAGGCCTAAATCTATGTTCTGTCAAGTATCGAAGGCAAGTCTATAGGAGCGGTAGTATTTATTGAAGTAGCTACGAAAGTATCATAGAAACAAAACACAAGATTCCTACTAACAAGGAGCTTACAATCTAAGGGAGAGTGATATACAAAACTCTTTATATAATTAGTGGGCACAGCAGGTAAAACAAGGATCAGATAGGAGAGCAAATATGCCAGGATAATGATCAGGAAAATATAAAAATAAACAAATGAAGTATCCATACATACCATCCCATCTTGCCTTCCACCAGTCTGGCTGGAAAGAGAGAAACACCTCTGGCATAAGGCCTCCGCAAAACCTGGAGAAGACTGATGGCTACTGGAGTGGTTGCTGTGGCTACAGGTGTGTACTGAACTCTGAACCCCGAGGAACTTGAAAGTCTGCTCCTCTAGCCACACCACCCTCCTGATTTTGTTTTTATTTTGTGCTTTTGTCTGTGTTGTGTTTTCATGTTTCATCATTCCTGAGGTCTGTCTCTCATCCCTTCTCCCCATTCTTAGGTTGTGAGCTCTCCCCTGTTTAATTCTCTGCTGTGTATTCTTTCCCAGCACTTCCTTTTGTGCTCTGCACCCAGTAAGCACTTCATAAAGTACAAATTAGTCCTCCTACTCCTACTACCAGGCTTGATGAGCTATGACCCAGGAACCATAGCTAACTCTTCCTGGAACTACATGGCTTAGTGAATAGAGCATGGGCTTGGGAGTCAGAAGGACCTGGGTTCTAGTCCTGGCTCCACCACTTTCATTCTTCATTCATTCATTCATTCACTTGTCTGCTGTGTGAACTTGGGCAAGTCATTTCACTCTCTGGACCTCAGTTACCTCATCTGTAAAATGGGGATTACATCTGAAAGCCCCATGTGGGACATGGACTGAGTCCAACCTGATTACCTTGTATCTCCCCCAGCTCTTAGAACAGTGCCTGGCACAAAGTAAGCGTTTAACGAATACCATAAAAAAAATCTTGATTCAGGACTGGGGTGGACGGTGGAGGCATTTAAAATTTCTGCCCAGAGCCTCCGATTAAAGAAGGGCACGCCCGGAACTGACATCCCTCAGTGTGGGGTGCCTCTACCGTACGTGGTGCCACAACTGCAGAACTGTGGCAGGCGGGGCCGGGCCGGGCCCCCGGACTCTATCCTGTTTATTGCAGCTGGTGAGGAGAGTGATAGGAGGGGGAAGTCAACGGCAGCTCACCACTGGAGTGCCTGCCAGAAAAGGAGTTAACCTTTCTGGGACCCTTCCCCTTGCCCATACCCCTAGACGGCCATAGACACACAATCTGAGGGCCCCGAGAGGCTGCTGGACCCATGTTGCTTGGCCCGCTTATGCCGTTTGGGTGGTAGGAAACCTTACTCTGTTCTCCTTCGGAAGGGAATTGTCACCCCTTTGCTGAGGGGAATCCTTGTCCGCCACAATGGCTCCCAGAGGCTTGACAGCTGGTCAGAGCCTGGAGGGCAGGAGGAAGTTTGGGGTCTGTGGTCAGGGGCCTGGGCAGATCTTGACCACCCACCCATGCATCCCCAGAAAGCCTCTCCCACCCTTCCCCTAGCGCCTGAGTGGCACAGTCAAAGCCTACCACTGGTCACAGGGTGGAGAAGGATGGTGCCCAGCTCCTAGCTGCTGAAGCATTATTCACTCTCAATCTTTTGCTGGCTAAGCTGGCAGAGGGGGCATGTTGGGCACCTTGGCTGAGTGCTGTGATTTCCTTAGGCCATTCCTATCCATTTAGTTCAGAGTTCAGTCAGTCTTGCCATAATGAGTGTTATCAGGATGGACGTGGAGAACGTTCAGTGGCAGAATTGGGAACATTCTCCAGACTTTGCGTGCCCTTCTGGACATCATGCGCTGTGCTCTAGTCAGAAGGTCATGGGTTCTAATTCCAGCTCTGCCACTTGTCTGCTGTCTGACCTTGGGCAAGTCACTTCACTTCCCTGCGCCTCAGTTACCTCATCTGTAAAATGAGGATTGAGAATGTGAGTCCCACATGGAACAGGGACTGTGTCCATTTCGATTTGCTTGATTCCACCCCCACGCTTAGTACAGTGCCTGGCACATATTAAGGGCTTAACAAATACCATGGAAGTAGCGAAGTGGCTAGAACACGGCCCTTGTAGTCAGAAGGTCATGAGTTCTAATCCCAGCTCTGCCACTTTTCTGCTGTGTGACCTTAGGCAAGTCACTTCACTTTTTTGAGCTTCAGTTACATCATCTGTAAATTGGGGATTGAGCCTGTGAGCCCTACCAAATACCATGATTTTTATATTATCATTATTTTTATTGGATGATTGTTAGCACATGCACAGGTTTGATCCAGACTTGAGTGCACCAGTGCTCATTTCTTAGAGCAGAGGGTTCTTCAAAGCATGCAATTGCAGCCCCTCTAGGAGAAGTGATTAGTAAATTTGATCAAATCAGAGTGCATTCAACCTGCATGCAGGGCTTGAGGCATACATTAAGTAAAGATCCTTTTCTTCTTCACCTCTGTTCAACTCCCTTAACTACGTCTCTGTCTCATCCCCACCCCTGGCGCTGCCTCTCCCCTTCAGTCAGTGAACACGGAAGCCTACCGCTTCCATCCTTCACAGACAGGGAGGGGCCCTAAGGCCCTGGGCCCAAATAGGCACACAGTGGGCTTGCTATTCTTTCAGCACAAACCAATTCACTTTAGTATTCCAAGGTACTTGTACATTTTATTTTCCCCCCAATTGCAATTAGTGGCCTCCAGACTCTGAGCACACTGCAGCATCGTAACCCATGAGGGAACAGTTTATCAGTCTGCGAGGGCCTGGAATCCAGCTCGCTTCAGCTGGGGCTGGTAGTGTACGTGAGGCAGAGGGCTTTCATTACATAAGAAAAAAATCCTGAGGGTCAGAAGGCAGATGGCGATTAGACATTTAGTATAAAAAAATAGGTCATGAAAAGCGATAAACATCAATCAGTGGTATTTACTGAGTGCTTACTGTGTCCAAAGCATCGTACTAAGTGCTTGGGAGAGTACAGAAGAGTAGGCATACATGATCCCTGCCTTCAAGGAGTGTTTAGCTTAGTGGAGGAATTTTTACAATCCAGTGTATGTATTTCCATGAATTTATCATCTGTGACCACTTTGAGTCAGTCAACCAATCAATCACTTTGCGGAAAGAAAGACAAAATGTAGTGTCTTGGAAACTTCAGAATAATACACATAAAATTATAATCTCAAAATTAAGAAACGATGGGTGATCCTAGCAATAGGCTTCATGTGTGTGGACAGTATAATATTACGTCTACCTCTGGGTCCTGATTCTGTCTACTGTACACAGAGTACACTGCTGAGAAGCAGCGTGTCTTAGTGGAAAGAGACCGAGCTTGGGAGTCAGAGGTTGTGGGTTCTAATCCCAGCTCTGCCATTTATCAGCTGTGTGACTTTGGGCAAGTCACTTAACTTCTCTGTGCCTCATTTATTTCATCTGTTAAATGGGGATTAAGACTCTGAGCTCCTCATGGAACAACCTGATTGCCTTGTATCTACCCCAACACATATAACAGTGCTTGGCACATAGTAAGCACTAACAAAAACCGTCAACATTATTATTATTATTACACCTGGAAGCTGCTGGATGTGTACAGTCAGAAACAAGGCAAGGAAGGAGATAGGGAGAGAGGAAACTAGGAGCAGGAGGAGGGAGAAGAACAACCATGCATTTGTTACCCACTCATTCATGAACATGTTTTGCCAAATGCTTAGTACAGTGTGTTGTACACTTAGTAGGTGTTCAGTAAGTACCACAGATTGATGGATGCTCACTGGCTTCAATTCAGGGCTTGGGCGGGTGGGAGGGGAAACTGGCTGCATCTGCAAAGTCCCCATGGCCACCTCCCTCTTGCTCAGGGAAGCAGGCAGGTCAACCGACTTCCTCCCCACCCTCATGCAGTGAAGGGAAGATTTGTGCTGAGGGACTGATTGATAAATAGAACTGAATAATTTCTAGAAATTGTCGCATGAACTGAGGTGGAGCCTTTTTCAGGCTGTGTGTTTGGAATGCAGAAAAAGGAAAAGGATATTTTCTGAAACACCAAATCTGCAAGAACAATAGAGGAAAGTGTGTGTGGGTAGGCAGTAGTGGTGGCTTGTGGATCCCCCAGTCTTCATTGCCTTAATGTAGCCAAATGAGCAGCATAAACTTAAGATGTGATTACAAAATGTCACAGCTAGCTGGGCATTGCTGGTGCCAGAGGGACAGGAGAAGAGAAGTAGATACTTTATGGTCGCTGCATTAGTTTTTCCGTTTTTGCAAAAAACGTTTAATGTGAACTAACTACTTAGATGCCAATCTAGCTTTCGTCTTCTTTCAGGCAGATTGCCACCACCCCTCCTACTCTATGCCTCTCCCCTCCCTCTCCCTCCTTCCTCACCGCCTCCACCTGCCCCTGCCATTATGGGTTAATAATGTTGGTATTTGTTAAGCGCTTACTATGTGCCGAGCACCGTTCTAAGCACTGGGGGAGATACAGGCTAATCAGGTTGTCCCACTTGAGGCTCACAGTTAATCCCCATTTTACAGATGAGGTAACTGAGGCATAGAGAAGTTAAGTGACTTGCCCACAGTCACACAGCTGACGAGTGGCAGAGCCGGGATTCAAACCCATGACCTCTGGCTCCCAAGCCCGGGCTCTTTCCACTGAGCCATGCTGCTTCCTGGCCAGCTTCCCTGACATGCATCGATGTACATAGGGAGCAAGAGCAGGCTTCCCAGTTTGCTAAGTTATGTAGGAATTAGGGTTGATGAGTAAAGAAGATGACTGTGAGCTCAGTATGTGCTTGTGAAAACATCGGATTCTCGATTTTGTTGCTGCTTGTTGAAATGTTTTGGGTAGAACACCTTAAATGCCACTGATAGGTGATAATTATCTACTTAAATGTCCCAAGTTATCTTGCAACCATTAGAAACAAATCCATGCTTAAAATGTGGAGAAGTCAAGCCATTTTACATTTATGCAGAAAATTACAAGTTTGAAAGTCTCTAAAGCAGAGTTGATGATTTAATCCCCTTAGATAGGAAATGTTTCTGTGTGGCTCTTCCTGAGCAAAGTCTTCGTGAAGATTTGAGTTGTAAGGAGGCAGAACTGAAAACAGAGATGGGTCCAAACATGGGACGAACCAGGTTAGATCCTCAGGGGTAAGCAATGTCTGACTCCCTCCCACCGGCTTGCCACCTTGGTTGCCTGCCTGGATAGGTCCTCATTATCAGAAACAATCGTTTTCAAAAATGGAGTCTCCCTAGTTACACATATAGTAGAAGACCAAACCCAGACGACCAGCAGGTGTTTCTGGGAATCTGATGGTGTTGCAACAAGGAACAAGTTCAAATCAAATTAAGATCTACCAAGCAGTTATGTCCTCAATTGACTTCTTTTATATTGCACTTGGTTAAATGCTTTCCAGTGGTTTTTTTGAAGTGGTTCTAAAACCTTGGAAGGTAGGTGTTACCTACTGATGCATGAAGAGACTGGGGCCCGGTCAGGGAGGTGACTTGCCGAAAGCGAATGTTGTCAGGGGAGAACCAAGTTTCCAACTGAAGCCTTTGAATCGTTCCCCAGACCGAGCTGTAATGACATTCCAGAGAGGCTGGAGTTCTGGATCGCTATTGATTCATTTGTTAGTGAAATTTTCCTCTCCCTTTTTTTTTTAACCAGAAGTAACATGTACCAATGACATTCTTCTTGATGGAGGGCAGGGAGTGAGCACAAGCAGTCGATCACACATCACTGAAGTAATAATAATAATATTTTTTCAGCGCTTTTGTGTTCAGGGCACTGTACTAAGCCCTAGGAAACAATGAACAGTGAATGTACAATGAAATCGTGGATTTGTGACTTTTTTCTTACTTCTTTTTCCATCATGCCACTGTTCTCCCCTTCTAGCCTGGAAGCTTATTGTGGTCCGGGAACGTGCTTATCAACTCTGTTATGTTGAACTCTCCCAAACACTTAGTACAGTGTGCTCAATAAATAGCATTTATTAATTGATTGATTGCCAGTTTTGAATGACCTGGTGATGGTCTTTTTACTGTGAAATCCATCCCGCAGACTTAGTGGAATACTGTAGTTACTACAGAGGTATGGTTCAGTCCTTTTGCAAAGAATGCTGTCCTCAAAGTAGGTTACAACCCCTCCCCTCACTATTTTGAGGGGAAAATTCATAATTAATATTGCTTCTCTTTGCATCAAATAACAGCTTTAAAGTGTGAATTGACACTGACCTCCCACCTAACTTTCTCCCTTCAGTAAGGTACTCTTTAGACCATCGGAGGCTGTTTAATCAATCAATTAATGGTATTATATGTCTAGCAACTTTACCCTTCCAAGTGCTTAGTACAGTGCTTTGCACACAGTAAGTGTTCAATAAATACCATTAATTGATTGATGAGGAGTTTCTGTTGGATGCAGAGGTGTAAGGGGAACCACTGGAGGTTCTTGAGGTGTGGGAAGGTAGGGATTGAGCGTTTCTTTAGAAAAATGATCTCGGCAGCAGAGTGAAGTGAGGACTAAAGTAGAGAGATAGAGGGGGCAGGGAGGTCAGCAAGGAGGCTGATGTAGTAGTGAGGGTGGATATGATAAGTTTAATGGCATTCTTCAATACTCTAATCTCTAGTAAAATAAGAAGCAAACATTGGTACATAATCCAAGTCTTTCTGATAAAAGGAACAATGCTGAATTGTTCACTTGGTTACTTTGAATCCTTTCTTGGGACCATTTCTGGATTAGTCATTTGTCAGAATGGGTTGTTCCTAATACTCTATCTCACCTACAAGTAAACTCCAGTTTCTGTGGTCCATGCGTAGTAATGTTTCTGAAGTATGTCTTCTTTTCAGGAGTATACGACTTTAAAGATGTCTCTAATCTTAATATATACACAATGCATTATGGTTCTGGCCTTTTCCATTGCATCAGATGAGTTTCAGTGTCCTATGTACATTCTAGCTGAGTGAAAACTCAGTATTTATTTTCTCTGAAATATTAAGAACAGGAAAATGATGTTCAAGTTCTGCCCCGAAACATATGTTTCATGAGATTGGTCCTGCAGCATAAACCTCAGTAAAAAGAAAGTGTTGAAATACGGATTTTTGAAATATAGAATATAAGAAGATTAAAAGGTCAATTGTCCTAGTAGTTTTTGATTAATCTTCTCTTACGGGCATATCCCACAGTACAGTTAGATTATAGTCCTTGAAATTGTGTTTGTCATATGAGGTATGTTTTCCCATAGACTTTCACTTTATAAACTAGGATTTGATCCAGGGCCCCTGGAGAAGGGATATGGAATTCCTTTATGCAGTAGATATAATGGTGATAAATGGTACTAAACTCTTGTTTAAACATTACTAAAGTAATTCAAGGAGAAACTTCATCATTTTAAATAATTGAGAACTTACAATATGATTAAGGATCGTTGCCCTGCTGTGAGTTCAGTGGAAAGAGGATTCCCAGTTCTGGGAATTGGGAGACATGAGTTCTGGCCCCAGCTGTACCTCCTGAAGGTGGCCTGTCAGTGGTGAAGGTTTCTATCCAGAGAACCACCCAGGGCCTACCACCCGATGGACAGGCCCAGTGGGATCTTGAAAGGGAGCTGGCTGAAGTGGGCAGGGGAGACTGCAGCTGCTACTGAGTCAACAACCTGCCTGGTCATGGTGCCCTGGTATGCCATTGACATTGTGTCTCTGGCCCCAGGCTCGTCTGTCACTCTGGGTGGGAGACTCCATCATGAGGCTTGGCAGGAAGCTGCAAAATTAGAAGCTGGATAATGTGTCCAATTTGGGATGACGAGCACCCTTCTTTCATGCTTACAGCCATGTGTAGTGGGCTAACTCTGCCCACCTCTGAACTCCTCTCTCCCCTGGATATTTCTTCTTCAATCAGATTTAAAAATTCATCCACTTTCTCCAAAATTAATTCAAAGCTTTCTAATCCTGAGATTTCAGCTACTGGTGGAGAATCCATCACTTCACATTTCCGAATCTTGGAATGATGTATTGGGTGCTCAAAGTTCGATGAGATTCTCATTAGACAGCGATTTCTTTGAGTGAGATAAATTAACTCACTGACATCGGCAATCTCCATCCGTTTTTGGACATCAAATTGCCTCCCCTCTTTAGCTGTCTGCTCCAGAGTCTCTTCAATGCCCTGGAAATCTGACATCATATTTAGGTAGAGCTTCCTCCAAGAGTTGCTCATTGTATACTGCTGAATCTCAGCCCCGGGGCAGGGGGTGGAGGAGGAGGAGGAGGATTCACCTCCCTAAGAAGAGGTCTCATGTCTTTCAATTTATTTAATAAAGTATTTATTGAGCACTTACTATGTGCAGAGCACTGTACTAACTGCTTGGAATGTACAATTCGGCAACAGTTAGAGACAATCCCTGCCCAGTGATGGGCTCACAGTCCCCTGCAGCCCTGGACCATAGGCAGGTGATGGGTTAAATCTAGATTTCCTCCATCTCTGGAGCCCCGCTCCAGAGACAGTGGACTCCCCTAGATCCCAATTTTTACCCAACTGTGAGCATAAGTTGGGACTGAATGGATCCACGTGCACACCTGTTTTGCCCTGTCCTAGAATTGAAGAGCAGTTGATTTCAGGGCTGAGGTGAGTGGAAGTGCTCTTTGGGGTGGGACAGTTTTAATTCCAGCCCATAACCCTCGATTGCAGCAGGAGCAATGTGTCCTTGTGGAGTTGGGAAGGGACATGGAGAAGGAAGAGAGCACACATGCTTGAGTAACTAAAGAGGCCTGCAGTTAAACTAAACTAGGTCAGTAGACAACTGTAGAATCTGCCAGTGTGTGATATATTTGAAACCACGTTTGACTTGTTAAATATTTTCTGTTATTATTATCATTATTGTTGTATTTATTAAGCACTTACTATGTGTCAACCCCTGCTCTAAGCAGAGAGGTAGTTATAAGTTTAGTATATGTCTAGATTGTAAGCTCCGTTAGACTGTAAGCTTGTTGTGGGCAGGGAATGTGTTTTCTTGTTGTCCTTTTCCAAGCCTTTGGTATAGTGGTCTGCATCCAGTAAGCACTCAATAAACATGTTTGAATGAACAGGTCGAACATAGTCTCTATTCCGCATGGGTCTCACAATCTGAATAGGAGGGAAAGCAGCCACTCAATCCCCATTTTTACAGATAAAGAAACTAAGGCACAGAGAAGTTAAGTAGCTTGCCTAAGGTCACACAACAGACATCGGGCAGAGTCGGGATTGGAAATCAGGGCCTCTGACTCCTAGGCCCATGTTCTTTCCATTAGACCATACTGCTCTTCTCTCTTAATGAGCAAATATTCAAAAAAATGTGTCCAAAAGTCTTCTAAATAACTGAGTAAAATCTTATAGAAAGGTCTAGATTTCATTTGATATAGATTTAAATTTCTCAAGCATTTATTCCCCACCTTCAAGCCCCTCTGACATCATATTTTTAGGAGACCTTTTCACAGTATTTTCTCCTCTCCGTTTTATCATCCCAACTACCACCTCAGCACTTTTTGTCCTCCTAGGCAGCACTCTGGCACACACCATGTTACTGAAGCCAGCACCAAAATATTCACTGCATTTCTTCTTACCCTTAAATTATTTTAGTGCCTTTCTCCCCTGCTAGAGTGATTGTAATATCTTCTAAGATGGATCATGGCGAAAATTTTGTGGTACCCTCTGGAACACTTAATATCATACCTTGAACACAGAAAGTGCTCCATAAATATTGATTGGTTGATTGACGTTTTAATAGTCAAATTCACTTCTGATTGAACATCATTTTGATATGTGGAATGGTACCCAAGCAGCTCAGTTGTTAGTGGCGTGGTAAATGACAATTTAAATTCAAATTCATTTAAATTCAAATTACTTTGTATTGCATTTCACTTTTTCAGAACACTTTGGGACAGTTGTGTGTGGTAAACCAGGAGAATGTGGTAAACCTTCGTGGGGTTGTAAGCTTCTCAAGGTCTAGGGGCAAGTCTACCAACTCTTTTGTTCTCTCCTAAGTGCTTAGTATAGTGTTTTGCACACAGTGAACACTCACCAAATACCATAGATTAATTGGAGTACAATTGAAAATTCATAGAAAACCCCCAAACTTCATATTTGCCAATAGCTTCTTTCCTTTCCATCATCTAAACTTGAAGCAGAACCATCAGGAAGAAGAATTAATTGAACTGAAATGGAGTTCCTTTCCCTTGCTTTTGTCACCCACTGGTAGAGATTTTTCTAATGACAAGGGAAATGGATGAAAAATGGGTAACATTGGGAAGCAACGTGGTCTAGTGGAAAGAGAACAAGCCTGGGAGTCAGAGGATTTGGGTACTAATCCTAACTCTGCCGTGTGCTTTCTGTGTGACTTGGGTAAGACCTAAACTTCTCAGTGCCTCAGTTTCCTCATCTGTAATAAATGAGGATGAAACACCCACTCTCCTTCCCTCTTGAACTGTGAACTCTATGTGAGACAGGGATTGGGTCTGATTTGATTTTAAGCCTAAGACTCCTACACTTAGTACAGTGGTTGGCATGTAGTAAGTGTTCAACAAATACCACACTTAGTATTATTATTGGGGGAAAAGAGGAGAAACAAATGGTCTTGTACACACAGAATCACTCCTTTACAGCATTTAAATGGAATTACGTGGAGTGCTGCTAGTTTCTGATGCCCATTCCCCATTATGGAAACCATTTCCCTCCACTCAGATTTTCAGTTTAAATGCTTGAACTGTTGAACTGTTGAACAGTTGGCTAGAACTCTGAAGTGGCCATTACAAATTTGTATGCATGATTTTCTGGGACCTCCTGGCCAGGGTGCTGAGATTTTTATTATTTAATTCTGTGCAATATAAAAAAAGTGACACAATGCCATTGCCACCAGATCACCCTTCTAAGATGTTTTCATTGTGTCATTTGAAGCATGTGATGATGTAAAATATCATCACTGTGTGTACCACTTGTTTGAGCACCAGAGACTTCATGACCTCAGTGCCACATGGCCAAACCATTCCCCTAATCTTGAGTGCTCAGGGGTTAGGGAGGAATTTGTGGACATCCAGAGGAAGTGCTTCATTTTGATTCTCCATTTACACCCACTCCCGTGGAGAATACATTTGCTTTTATGTACTTCAACTGCTGTCTCTGTATGGATGATTCCCAAACCGTCTCTCTCCTTCTCGGCAGTCTAGCATTTCCTCCTCCCTTCAGGGCATCCCTACTTGGACGTCCCACCGACATCTCAAATTTGACATGTCCAAAGCAGAACTCATTATCTTCCCATCCAAATCCTCTCCTCCCTGTGACTTTCCCATCACTGTTGACATCACCACTATCCTTCCTATCTCACAAGTCCACCACCTTGGCATTACTCTTGATTCATCTCTGTCTTTCAACCTGTATATTCAGTCAGCCATGAAATCCTGTCTTAACTACCTTTATTCATCTGAATCCACCCTGATCTCTCCCTCCAAACTGCTACTATGCTGATCCAAGCACATGTCATATCCTGCCTCATCTACTGCATCAAGCCTCCTATCTGGCCTTCTACCTTTCCCCTCTCCAGTCCTTGCTTCACTCCATTGCTCATACTGAAAGATCATAACGTGCACTTCTCCCCACTCTTCGGATGCCTCCAATGGTTGCTTTTCCATCTCCACATCAAGCAGGACCTTTTCACCATTGGCTTTATGCCACTGCCTCACCTCTCTTCCTCATGTTTGTCCTCATTTTTCTCTCATTACAACCCGTTCTGGAGACCTTGCACAGCCTACTCACTGTCCCTTGCATTTACCTCAGTTGCCATGGACTCCTTGTTCCTGCCCTTCCTCCAGCCTGGAACTCCCTCCCCTTCTGAGTCCGACAGCCCAGCACTCTTCCCCACCTTCAAATCATATCTCCTCCAAGGAGGCTTCCTGACTAAGTTCTCATCGCCCCCCTCCCTGTTTTCCATTCCTAGAGCCTTACCATGCCTGTGCTCTGTTCCACCCCTTAAGAACTTAGGTTTTCACCCCAACATTACCCCCACAGCACTTATGGACACTCAATCCATGTTTCCCCACTCCTCAAGAACTTGCAGTAGATGTGCATCCATCTCTGCATCAAGCAGAAACTCCTTACCTTTGGCTTAAAAAAATTCACCTTGCCCTCTCCTACCTCACTTTGCTCCTATCTAACTACAGCTTAGCCCACACACTTTGGTCCTCTAATGCCAACCAACTCACTGTACCTCGATCTTGTCCATTTGCCACCAACCTCTCGCCCACATCCTACCTCTGGCCTGGAACGCCCTTCCTCTTCATAGCTGATAAATGATTACTCTCCCCCTGCTTCAAAGCCTTATTGAAAGCCCATCTCCTCCGGAGGGCTTCCCTGAATAAGTCCTCTTTTCCTCTTTTCCCACTCCTTTTTATTGCCCTTACTTGCTCCCTTTATTCAACGCCTCCCTTTCCAGCCCCACAACACTTATGTACATATCTGCAATCTATTTCATTTAATGTCTGTTTCCTGCTCTAGACTGTCAGCTTGTTGTGGGCAGGGAAGGTGTCTGTTGTATTGTTGTGTTGTACTTCCCAAGCACTCAGTATAGAGCCCAGCACAGAGTAAGCACTCAGTAAATACTTGAGAAGCAGCGTAGCTTAGTGGCAAGAGCCTGGGCTTGGGAGTCAGAGGTCATGGGTTCTTATCCCGCCTCTGGCACTTGTCTGCTCTGTGACCTTGGGCAAATCACTTAACTTCTCTGGGCCTCAGTTACCTCATCTGTAAAATGGGGATTAAGACTGTGAGCCCTCAGTAGGACAACCTGTTTACCTTGTATCTATCCCAATGCTTAGAACAGTGCTTGGCACATAGTAAGCGCTTAACAAATACCATAATTATTATTAAATACTTAGGAGTGATCGAAGTGTGCATGTACCTTTGAATTAGTACCCGTAGAGATTTACAGTCTTTAGGATGGAGGAAAATAAAAACTTCTGGGCTCCATTTTTAGACGGCTCTGTATTGTACTTTGAATATTTCAAGTTGAAAGCTTCCAAACTTTTCAAAAGTCTCTTTCAAGAACTTATTTTGTGACACAGGAATATCTGGGAGGCAGGGGCTGAGGGGAGAGCTTCATCACCACTGCCATGATGAAAGACCCTTGAATATGTGCTGGTGGGTAGGTTTTTGAGGCTTGAAATTGATGTAGGCGCTTCCTAATCCTGGGGAGTCCTCTGTGTGCATTGTTGTGAGTTGTGCTCCTCTCATTAGTATTTACCCAGTTTTTCCTAGACACTTCTAGGGGTTTCTCTGTTCAATGTGGTCCTGGGCTGTGGTTGTTTCCTTTTTGTCCAGTGCTCTAAATGCAGTCCAAGGTGTGCGTACTAACTCGGTCCCTGATGCCTCCTGCCCCCTGCTTCATGGGCTGGGCCTTTCTTTCCCCTGGGTGGTGCATTGATGGGAGAGCATGAGCCCTCAGGCTTGGTGAGGTAACACGGGGCCACCCTGTGTCTGACAAGGCCTCACCTGCCTGGCACAGAACCCGCTGCCTCTTGGATCTGAAGTGAAAAAGGGAAAGGTTGGTCGAGGTGCATGCTAATACCTATGACTCAATCTTACTCCCAGCATGGAAAAAGGAAAAACGACAATAATGGAAGGGTGGGAGAGAAGGATAATGCAAAATGGTTTCTTTATTTATTAATGCTTACTCCCTTTTCCCAATTAGCTGTTGATTTTGGGGGATTTCTCATTTTCTCTACTTCCTCTCCCTTCTGCAACACCCAGACGCTTAGATTTATTTACCCTACACTCAGTCCAGTTTCACTTATGTATCTATTCGTAATTTATTTTTATAAATAATAATGTTGGTATTTGTTAAGCGCTTACTATGTGCCGAGCACTGTTCTAAGCGCTGGGGGAGATACAGGGTAATCAGGTTGTCCCACGTGAGGCTCACAGTTAATCCCCATTTTACAGATGAGGGAACTGAGGCACAGAGAAGTGAAGTGACTTGCCCACAGTCACACAGCTGACAAGTGGCAGAGCCGGGAGTCGAACTCATGAGCTCTGACTCCGAAGCCCAGGCTCTTTTCCACTAAGCCACGCTGCTATAAATGACTAGCGCCCCTTCCCCCCCCAGACTGTAAACTCCTTGTTGGCAGGGAACATGTCTGTCAACTCTATTGTATTGTACTCTCCCAAGCACTCTGTACAGTGCTCCATATAGAGTAAACATTCATGAATATGATTGATTAATTCTTTCTCATTATATCTCGTTTTTTCCGCTAGGAAAAGGGGTCATACAATTTATCATTTCTATGTAAAGGCCTCCTGATAGTTGGTACCTTCAGTGTCATGACTAGCCTGTCTTGGATATCCTGGTCAATCAGTGGAATTTGAGTGTTTGCTGTGTACCGAACGCTGTATTGAGCTCTTGGGAGAAAGTTAGTAGACACAGTGAGGAGCAGTGCAGCCTAGTGGAGAGAGCTGGATCCTGGGAGTCAGTGGACCTGGGTTCTAATCCCAGCTCTGCCATTTGCCTGCTGTGTGACCTTGGGCAAGTCACCTCATTTCTCAGTGCCTCAGTTCCCTCATCCGTAAAATGGGAATTCAATCCCTAGTCTCCCTCCTACTCCTAGACTGTGAGCCCCATGTGGGACAGGAACTGTGAAAAACCTGATTAACTACGTCTGTGCTTAGAACAGTGCTTGACACATAGTAAGCACGGGCATGGGAGTCAGAAGGTCATGGGTTTTAATCCCGGCTCTGCCACTTGTCTACTGTGTATCCTTGGGCAAGTCATTTCACTTCTAAGTATTTACTATGTGCCAGGCACTGTACTGAACGCTGGGGTAGATACAAACTAATCAGGTTGGACTCAATCCACGTCCTATGTGGGGCTCACAGTCATAATCCCCATTTCACAGATGAGGTAACTAAGACACAAAGAAGTTAAGTCAGTTGCCCAAGGTCGGTCCCTCTGATTCCCAGACTGGTGCTATATCCACGAAGCTACACTGCTTCACTTAATAAATACCACAATTATTATTATTGTTATTGTTATTATTCCCTGCCCCCAAGGAGTTTACAATCTAGTGCGGAGGGACAGACATTAGAGTAAATTATAGGTGGGAGAAACCACAGAGTATAAGGATATGTACATTAGTGCTGGGGTAGAGTCAGGATCCAAGTTCTTCAGAAGTTCAGACTTCAGTTCTTAGATGATACAGACTGCTACCTTGTTAGTTCAGTCACTCATCCTATCCCGACTGGATTACTGCATCAGCATCCTTTCTGATCTCCCAACCTCCTGTCTCTCCCCACTTCAGTCTGCTGACCGATTATCTTTCTACAGAAACGCTCTGGGCATGTCACCCCCCCCCCCCGCCAAAATCTCCAGTGGTTGCCTATCAACCTTCGTATGAGGCAAAAATTCCTCACTATTGGCTTCAAAGCTCTCCATCACCTTGGACCCTCCTACTTCACCTCCCTTCTCTCCTTCGACAGCCCACCCCATACACTCTGCTTCTCTGCCGCTAACCACCTCATGGTGCCTCGTTCTTGCCTGTCCCGCCGTCTTCCCCTGGCCCACGACCTACCTCTGGCCTGGAATGCCCTCCTTCCTCACAGCCGCCCAACTAGCATACTCCCCTGCTTCAAAGCCCTACTGAAAGCTCACCTCCTCCAAGAGTCCTTCCCAGACTGAGCCCCCCGTTTCCTCTGCTCCTTCTCCCCTCCCCCTCGCTGCTACTCCCTCCCTCTGCTCTAACCCCCCTCCCTGCCCCACAGCACTTGTGTATATATTTACATATTATTCTATTTTTTATTAATGATATGTATATGTCTATAATTCTATGTATTTATTTTGATGCTATTGATGCCTGTTTACTTATTTTGTTTTGTTGTCTGTCCCCTTGCTTCTAGACTGTGAGCATGTTATTGGGTAGGGATTGTCTTTCTGTTGCCAAATTCTACTTTCCAAGCAGTTAGTACAGTGCTGTGCACACAGTAAGTGCTCAATAAATGCGATTAAATGAATGAATGAGTACAGAATGGAGAGAGAATAGGGTGAGGAGGCAAGGGGTTCATCAAGGAGGACTTTTGGGAGGAGATATAATTTTTCTAGGTCTCTGAAGATGAGGTGAGTGGTGGTCTCTTGGATAGGAGGTGGGAGGGAGTTGCAAGAAGGAGGGAGAGTGCAAGCAAGCGTCCACGGCGATTGAGATTCAGTCACAGCACCCAGGATGGTATTAGAAGAGTGAAGTATGCAGACTGAGTTGGAGTGGGAGAGAAGCAGGGTTAGAAAGGAGGGGGAGAGCTTATAGAGTACCTTAATGTCTTTGGTGAGGAGTTTATTTTGATGTGGAGATGAAAGGGCAACCACACAAGATTTTGAGGAGTGAGGAGATGTGCTCAGATGATTTTTAAGAAGAATCCAGAGTGGAACATGGACTGGCGAGGGAAGAGATTGGGGGCAGCACGGTCAGTGAGGAGGTTGATTCTCTAGTGCTTCGGCCAGGTAGTGACAGTTTTGATGGAAAGAAAGGGGCAGAGTATAGAAATGTTGCAAAATACAGAAGCAGCATTGCTTAGTGGATAGACTGTGAGCTTGTTCTGTAGACAGTAAAGATCACTGTGGGCCGGTGAATGTGTCTATTTATTGTTATATTATTCTCTCCCAAGCATTTAGTACAGTGCTCTGCCCACAGCACTCAATGAATATGATTGGATGAATGAATGATAGAGCACGAGCCTGGGAGTCAGAGGACCTGGGTTCTAATCCCAGCTCCATGACTTGCCTGCTATGATCTCGGGCAAGTCAGTTAACTTCTCTGTGCCTCAGTTTCGTCTTCTGTGCTTTGTACACAGTAAATGCTCAATAAATATGATTGAATGAATAAATGAATGAATCTGTAAAATGGGGATTCAGCGCCAGGACCCCCTTCCCCCCATGGGACAGGGACTGGGTCCCACCCGATTAACTTGTATCTACCCCAGTGCTTAGAACAGTGTTTGTCACATAATAAGCACTTAACAAATACCATAAAAAATGTTCTAGGGTTCTCCCTCCTCCTGTTATTGGTTCCCACAGTTCTGGGACACCTTGAAAACATTCCTTTTTACACCCTTTTAGTTTCATGGTCCACTTTCAGTGGTTAGTACCCTGAGCCCAGAGAAAGTGTGGCTGTAGAAGGAAGAGCACAAATGCCTATCTCTCCCGGAATCATACCTCAGTCGCCTGTAAGAATGCCCTTGAGTCGTCATTGCCCCTGTTGAGAAAAGGGAACTGATTGTGATGGCACCAATTACTTCACCATTAGTAGAGCCTTGCTCAGTTTCCTCATCCTCCTTTTGCATGATGTCATAGTAAATGTTCCTGCCATATTGCCTATTTAGGGGCTGTGTAGGTTTTGCACTTGGCTTCCTGACCAATTGCCACTAACAATTACTGGCATTTGCAGAGTGTTTACTCTGAGGAGAGCACTGTAATAAGCCTTTGGGTGAGTACAATACAGGTGTTAAAATGATCCCTTCCCACAGGGAGCTTAAACTCCACTGAGAGAGTACATTTATTTTTCCGCTACTTTGGAAACAGCATAGAGAAGTTGCCTGTTTCAGGCTTTATTTTTGAAACAGTGTTTCCTTTGACTTTTTTTGGTGTACTTTGCTATCTGAAAATGAGACCTGAAGGCCATTTGACTCTAAACTGAAAATGTGTTCATGCTGTCAGTTTGGGATTCTAGGTACAAAGATAAAACTGCCTTCCACTCATCTAGTACCTTGAATCTGTTCAACACTATTTGGATTCAGTTGAGGAGTTAAGGTGCCTTGTCGTTCTGCAGTTGTGGGGAATTTTTCTTTGCTTTGTCATATATAAATTCTCTGAAGTTGCTATTAGCTATGATGCTTATTTGCTACATGAAACCAATTACCAGAGTATAAGATCTGATCTTTAATTCTTTGTACAGCAAACTGAATTAATAATCCAGTTATTGGAGAAGGGGGAGGCCATGGGCTGGAAACTGTGAAACCAGATTGAAGTTTTCAAAAAAAATGTAATGGTATAGTTTTCCATATGTTGGAATTTTTAATATTTAACACTAAATCATCACTTGAAATTCACTCTATTGAAAGTATTCTAGTGAAACAAGAAAGTTAATTTTGGTGTTACTTCAGCTTACAAACATATTTTGGAAGTCAACTCAGAATGAATGAAAAATGGAATTTTTAGAAATCACTCAATCGTATTTATTGAGTGCTTACTGTGTGCAGAGCTGTGCTAAATGCTTGGGAGAGTACAATATAATACATGTTCCCTGCCTACAGTGACCTTACAGTCTATAAGGGGAGACAGACATTAGTATAAATAATAAAAAAAAAACAGATGTGTACATAAGCGCTGAGGGGCTGGGAGGGGGTGGTGAATAAAGAGAGCAAGTCAGGGGCCATGCAGAAAGGCAAAAGGGAGTGGAAGAAAAGGAAAAGAGGGTTTAGTAAGGGAAGGCCTCTTGGAGATGTGCCTTCGATAAGGCTTTGAAGGGAGGGAGAATAATTTGTCTGTCAGATAAAAGAATTGTCAGATATGAGGAGGGAGGGGGTTCCAGGCCAGAGGGAGAACATGGATGAGAGGTCAGTGGCGAGGTAGTTGAGATCGAGGTACAGTGAGTTAGGTTGGCATTAGATTAGTGAAGTGTGTTAGCTAGGTTTGTAGTAGAGTAGTGAGGTGAGATAGGTGGGGGCAAGGTGATTAAGTGCTTTAAAGCCTATGATAAGGAGTTTCTGTTTGATGTGGAGGTGGATGGGCAATCACTGGTGGTTCTTGAGGAGTGGGAAAACTTGGTCTGATCGTTTTTTTAAGAAAAATGATCCGGGCAGCAGAGTGTGAAGTATGCACTGGAATGGGGAGAGATAGGAGGCAGAGGGGTGAGCAAAGACACTGATACAGAAATCAAATAGGGAGGAATGTCAAATATCTTCCGAGTGGGTTATTTCCTTCATCCTAAGAAATAGTAGAGGAAGTTGAGCATCCTTTTATGTAAGTGTAAAGGCTTTTCTATCTGAGAACTGGTTGGAGTGAGCAGGAGGAGGGCTTGTGTCTGACTGAGCTGGCTCTGCCACTTCTATTAGTTGTGTGCAAGAGAGGCTGGTTACTTACTGAAGATAAGTTTCTTTGCACTAGAATAAGGGATTAGTCATTCCATTGTGAATTCTAAAGATTATTTAAGATTTTTATGGTCCCTTTGTTTTTTGAACACTTATTTTAAAGGGTTTTTACTCTGAAAGACACTGTTTGTATCAATAAATCAACTTCTCTAGTCCCCAACTCTTCAAGGCAATATTCTCTATGTGTTTGAAATAGCCTGTTTCTGACAATTTCTCAAATTGAGTCCTTTTTCTGGCTTCAATTAGAATAAGCACCCCACTTCTCAGTGGTTATTTATCATTAATCAAAATATAGTTATTTCTATTCTGATTGTTTAGTGTATAGTCTATGTATGGGGAGGGTTAATTGAGTTCTTACTTTTCAGTAGTGAGTGCAAACAACATCCATTAGCCTTGCAAACTATAAATTCAGGTAAGCCAGAGAGGAGAGTATCTGTTACATCTATAGTCATTTTATTTGGTGAATAAATCTACATTAGGAGTGTCTGCAATTGAGGACTAGAATCGTTTATTTGATTTAGAAACGAAGGGAAGAGAAACTTTTAAGGAGGTTCTTTTTTAAAAAAAATGGACAAAGACATCTTTTGTCGGCTACTGCCCCTATTACTGCCCCAGTTAGTTACTAACTGGGGCAGAAACAGATGAAAGCAAAGAATCCCAAACAACATTTAAACATTTTTTTTGGAGTAAAAGCTGACAATCCTGTCAATTTTTATTTTTTCTTGAGACAACCCATTTCATGAAGTCTTAGCTCTGGAGGGACATCCTGGAGCCAAGCTGTATTTGTTAGTCTCCTGCCTTCAAGTGGGTTGGCTGGAGGCCTATAATCCGGACCCAGGCCCAATGAGGCTCTAACAAGGAACAGGCACCTTATTTGGAGAACAGAAAACATTAATATTATGGTTAACCTGGGTGTTAAATGGTGATTAAAATCCTATTTAATAATAATAATAATGTTGGTATTTGTTAAGCACTTACTATGTGCAGAGCACTGTTCTAAGTGCTGGGGCAGATACAGGGTAATCAGTTTGTCCCACGTGAGGCTCACAGATAATCCCCATTTTACAGATGAGGTAACTGAGGCACAGAAAAGTTAAGTGACTTGCCCACAGTCACACAGCTAAGTGGCAGAGCCGGCAGTCGAACCCATGACCTCTGATTCTGAAGCCCACGCTCTTTTCACTGAGCCACTATTTGAGAATTACTTCTAAGGTGAATTTTCCCATTGACTTGAGAAGCAGGTTTGATCACATGTAGAATTTATCAGGCCCTTGGAACAAGCATTTCTCAATTTCAGGCGTTCTGAGTTAATGACGAATGGCACTTAGAATGTCTCTAAATTTGCATCCTGTTTGAGCATTGCTTCCTGCCAGTTTTGATCCTATAACACAGGCCTTCATTGTGGCCCCTGTCATTTTGACTTGCAGGCTTAAGATGCAGTTTTAAGGAACGGATTGTGTCGCAAGTCCAGGCAATAGCTGTACAAATGTTATTTTTTCAGTGTCCAGTCTGGGCTCCTGGGCAGTGTCGAGGACGGATTCCTGAGCCTGGGATTCCACCACATTGGGCAGTGAGCTACAGGGGATTCCTAGCAGCCCTATCACTGAATCTTGTTGATTTGACCTTACAACTCTAAAATCTGCCCTTTCCTTTCCATCTAAACTGATTCTATGTTAGCCCAAGCACTTATCCTTTACTGCCTTGATTATTGCATCAGCCTCCTTGCTGATCTCCCTGCCTCCTGTCTCTCCCTACTTCAGTCCCTATTTCACTCTGTTGCTTAGTTCATTTGTATACAGAAATGTTCAGTCTCTGTTTCCCCACTCCACAAAAACCTCTAGTGATTGCCCTCTACCTTACCTCCCTGATCTCCTACTACAATCTAGCCCAAATGTTTCACTACTCCAGTGCCAACGTACTCACTGTATCTTGATCTTGTCTATCTCGCCACCGACTCCTTGTCCACATCCTACCTCTGGGCTGGAACAGCTTCCCTCTTCACATATGATAGGTGATCATTCTCCTCTCCTTGGTAATTTTATTAAAAACACATCTCCAAAAGGCCTTCCCTGACTAAACTTCAGTCCTTCTCTCACTCCCTTCTGCATTACCCTTGCACTTGGATTTGCGCCTTTTATTCATCCATCCCTCAGCCTCGCAGCACTTTTGTGCAAATCCGTAATTTATATTAAACTCTGTCTCTCCCCTCAAGACTGTAACCTCATTGTGGGCAGGGAACATGACTACAGTCAACTGTGTTATAGTGTACTCTCCCAAGTGCTTAGTTCACTGCTTTGCACATGGTAAGCGCTCAATAAATATTCTTGATCTCAAGGGTATGAAATATTTTAATAGCATCTCAGTGGGCTTAAGCTGAGTCTCTGGAAGTTCCATCGCAGTCCAAAGTGAGTCCTTTTCATGGTGTTCACTCTGATTCCATGCCACCTCTCCTAGTCGACTACATTTGTCTCAACGGAATTAAAGAATTCAGAAATTTCCCCTGAGACCTTTCCCTGAAATTCACTTCATTATAATGGTGTATGTGTGTGTGTGTGTGTGTGTGTGAGAGAGAGAGAGAAAGAGAGAGAGAGAGACAGAGATGGGGGTGTTTGCAGGGAAGATGTCACACAGGGTGTGACACCCCTCTTTTTTTGTAGCATCCCCATCCCTCAAAATGGAAACGAACACAGTCCGAGAGGGAGGTTTGAGTTTTGGGAGATGTCAACCCCACCTTTTCAGGAACATCCAGACATAGCAAGATGCTCGTGGGGAATGTTCAGGCTCTCTTGTTAGGAAACCATTGTTCCTGGGCCAATCCTTTGTCAGTTTTGAAATTACAAGGGAATTGCAAGTCTCCAGGACTGCTGGTGGAGTGACAGGGGATATCGTCACATCCTCCTGCTCAGATTCTTCTGCATCTAGTCTCTGGGCCACATGACTCAGCCTCCTCTGCTATAACCCTTTACCTGCCCTGTGACTTGCCCTGTGGCTAAAGAAGTTGCTTCTGTCCCCTTTCTTCCAAAAAATGATGCAAAGGACTGTAATGAAGTGCTGATTCACTCGAGGGTGTTGTAGATCAAGATTCCCAGCAGTAAGACTGCATTTTATACCCTCATGGCATTTAACGAGAGATGGTAAAATAATAATAATAATGATGCTAATTGTAGTATTTGTTAAGCACTTATATGCCAAACACCTTACTAAGTGATAGGGTGGGTACAAAATAATCTGGTTAGACACAGTCCCTGTGCCACGTGAGTCTCATAGTCTAAGTAGAAGAGAGAGCAAGCATTGAATCCACATTTTATAGATGAGGAAACTGAAGGTAAGAGAATTTGGGTGATTTGCCTAAGGTCACACAGCAGGCAAATGGGAGAGCCGGGAATAGAAGTTAGAGTGTCTGACTCCTAGAGCTGTGTTCTTTCCAGGAGGCCCCCCTGTTTCTACAAGAGTTTTTGTAAAAGGACTCTTAATTAGCACCCCCAGTCTTTTTTAAACACACATACTTATACATACTTATATCAGACTACTATATACTTATAGTAGTATGTCATATTCACAGAAGGCAGCACTGAGAGTAAAATTCACATATAAATTCTTACGTAGCTGATGAGACCTCCTTGGAACCCACAGATCCACTCATATTGCACCCATAAAAAGGTCGTCCTTTGTTGTGTTGTCATGTTTAATATTTGCAGTGCCTGGTGCTGTTTTGTTTCTTATCTTCCTTTCTCTTGTTCCTTAAGCTTTTGTTCAGAAAGAACTCTCTTCTGGATAGCAGTGTGCCATATTTGTTGAGCCTCAGCAATTGAGTCCATTTACAGCTTGGTTGCAGCATTGTCAGCCGTTTTGCTTTATTGTGTCCTTAAAATTCCTCTGACCTTCATGTTCAGTTTCCCAATTTCAGATCTCCATAGGGCAGTTGCTATTATTCATTTTCCCTGTATCTTTGGAAATAGTGTGGCTTAGTGGTAAGAACACAGGATTCAGAGGACCTGGATTCTAATGATGGATCTACCACTTTCCTGCTGTGACTTTATGCGAATCACTTACTTTCTCTGTGCCTCAGTTTCCTCATCTGTAAAATGGAGGTTCAGTACACATTCTCCCTCCTATTTGGACTGTGACCCCACTCTGGGATAGGAACTGTATCTAAGCTGATTATCTTATATCCATCCCAGCATTTAGTATTGTGCTTGGCACATAAGAGCTTAATAAGTACCACAGGCATTAATATTATATACAGACCTTGATATCAATCAACAGTGTCTGAGTGCTTATTCTGTGCAGAACTTGTAGTTCACCATTCATATACAGCCACACTTCCTTAGATTCACCAAGAAATGTCTGAGTGTGAACATTCACAAGTCAGCAGCACGTGGAGCAGAACTAACTTTCAAGTGTCCCAGAATGTATCCCAGTTAGCCGGAAGAGAGGTAGGAAGAATTCCTCCTCCTAAATTTAAAGATTGTGCCTGGCTAGCACAGTGGCTCTCATTTCCAGAGGACTCTGAGAAGTGTCATTTCCGGACAGCAGGTGCTGCAATTATACATGTCCCTTGACCTCAGTTTGGCCTTCACTGGGGACACCAGGATATTCTCACAAACAGACTGTGTCAACACCTTCCCCTTCCCATAGTCAATGCTAACTCTTTGAAAAGCTCAGCTCTTCTCCTGCATTCAAGACACCAATGAGAAGGTTATTTTTTAAAATATTGAAAAGAATCACAAATAAGGTTCTGCTGAGGTGTTGCTGCCCTTCCCTGGGAAGCTGAGGGATGGGGGTGTGAGTGTGGGGCTGATGTCATGTTTCTGTACAGCACAGAAAAGGAGTTGGTTGCAGCTGTGGTCTTTGAGGTCTGTGCTCTGGGGAGGCTTCCTGACAGTTGGTCAAACCATTGCCGGGTAGGGCTCATTCCACAGGTCTAGAGTTGTGTGGGAGGTTTTTGGGACTCGGTGCCAGGGACCAGCCAGGAGAACGGCTGGAGATCCATCGTTCAAGTTGGGGGCAGCCCCCCAAAACCACGATGGCTAACGTCTCCATCCTACACCAACAATCGATCAATGGTATTTACTATTTGCAGAGCACTGTACTAAGCACTCAGGAGAGTACAGTACAACAGAATTAGCTGTCACGTTTCCTGCCACGTTACAGTCTAGAGGGGGAGACAGACGCTAATGACTGTAAGTCCGTTGTGGGCAGGGATTGTCTTTATTTGATGCTAAATTGTAGTTTCCAAGCGCTTAGTACAGTGCTCTGCACACAGTAAGTGCTCAACAAATATGATTGAATGAATAAGTAATTTATAATATATAATTTCAAGATAGGAACATAAGTGCTGTGAAGTTGAGGGTGGGGCACATATCAGATGTCCAAAGTTTCCGGATCCAAGTGCATAGATGGCGCAGAAGGGAGAGAAAATTGGGGAAAGAGGGCTTACTTGGGAAAGGCCTCTTGCAGGAGATGTGACCTTACCCCTTTGTGCCTGTTGGCTCGGCCTCTCCCAGCCATATTCCTGGGTGGGAACGGTGTGGTGTGGTGCTACTCAAAATAGTTTCAGGGGTTAGAAACTTTAAAAGCCCCTTTGATGCTGCAAAAAAATGTACAATTTGTGTTCGGTAAAAGTAACGTAGGGCAGTTAAGAACTCTCGGCTTAACTTTCCAAATGTCACTGGCTAGTTTTGTGGCTAAAAGTAAAAGCTTACCAGTGCCTAGAGACTTAAGATTGCATTTCATTATGGTTAACTCAGTCTGCCATTTTCCTAGAAAGAAAACTTTAAACAGTAGCTAATTGTGCTGATGTTATTTTTTAGGAGTTGATTTTTACAAAGTGAGGTTGTCTGCCCTTGTGGCCATGAAATGCATAAGTATGCCCTCACACTGCCATTGACTGCGCTTCACTGTGCTGGTTTCACCCACTGCCTGGAGCCCTGTTGGGGTTGATAATCCGTGGTTTGGCCCAACCCTGATTCCGGTCTTGGTTCTGGTTTCTGCTCCCCATCCACAGTCTGAACTGTGGTGCTGATGGACTGAACCATTTTCATGCCAGATGAACTCATTGGTAGGCATATGTAATAAAGGACCATTCATGAAATAGCAATCTCTAATTAGTTCGAACTGTGTGTCTTTATATGGGTGTCAATTCCCATGTTTTTTACCTAGTCATCTTAGCATCATCAGTGGTTTTCTTCCTCTAGGTAGCAGTGGATGGTACTGTTCCTAATCACCATTAGTTTTTAATGAGCACCTATCGAGTAGGGTAGAGGGTAGACAATGAATGGACCAGATTGGTTCCCTTGTGGAACTTAGAGTGTGATGGAGGAGTTCTGTTTTGGTTTTTTTTAAGTGTTTGTGACCTCCCCGCCTTCCCTGCCAAAAGCGCTAACTTTGGGCTCAGAGGCTGCTTCTTATCCCTAAGGAGCTGGCATTAGAGAGGTGAACTGTGTCTTCGGTGAATTGCCCAGAGTCTGCCAAGTGTCTGTAGTTCTCTCCCCCCCCCCCCCCCCCCCCCCGTTTAGACTGTGAGTCTGTTATTGGGCAGGGATTGTCTCTATCGGTTGCCGAATTGTACGCTTAGTACAATGCTCTGCACATAGTAAGAGCTCAATAAATACAATTGAATGAATGAATGAAACCCTGCTGTGGTTGCTGATGAGTCAAGGATTTTCTATCTTAGGCATCAAAGTCATCAAGTCTAAACTTTTACCTAAGGTTTCTGGGCTGTTTTAAATAGATCGTAAAATATGATAGTGTTAAAGATTGGGAGCCAGAAACCTAGAGGGTGTATTACAAGTTCTTAATGTTAATGAGTTGGCATCTGATTCATTGTTTCAAACTTATCTTCAAGACAGCTGTCCACTTGTGAAAAAGAATAAGAATTGTATTCAGTGTCCTCAAAAATGATTATTATGTGATGATTCTTTGCAGGATGCTTTTCCTTAGAACATATAACTGATACTTGAAAAAGCCCTTCACGCTTAGTCAAAGTAATTTTCTTTGTAAGCTTGCGAAAGGTTTTCAGACTGTACATTGGTGAAAATAAGGACTAATTTTTTAAAATTTAAAACTGGCAAATTGTTATCCGACCTAATAATGCCTTCCTAGGAAGGAGTGAAAGTTGCACGATTTTTCTGTGCACTCGGTAGCTGCTTTTAAAGGACAATGGAGTCTTCAAAGGCATGCAACAGATTTCGCCTGCTTTCCTAATTTAAATGAAAGAATGAACGTAATGAAGGAAAAGGGTTTGAGAAGACATCTGTCAGGCTGTGATAATTTTGGTCCTTGGCTCACTTACTAAATGCTGTAAGTGATTTGGGGCTGGCCGAAGAGTGAGTGAGTGTGTTGGATTCACCTGCAAAAGTGCAGCCTTGTCAGCCCCACTGGCTCCTTGGCACAAACCCACTCAGTAAAGCCCACCCATGGGCCGCTTGTCTCAGGGTTGGGCTGGGCTGGGTGGGAAACTTTCTCCCATTCTGCAGCTGGAGGGGAGGGAGGGGTGGGAGAAGGAAGGAGCTGTGGCAGACCCCACCTCCACCTCCCGCCCCCAGGATAGATTAGTTCATACAGTATCTCTAGAAATAACTTCATGGGATGCCGATGTATGGAGTCTGCAGTGAAGAGTGATGGTTCAGCCTCATTTCTGACTAAGATCCTGCATGGAGGAACTGATGCTAATGGCTTGCTCAGCGCTGCTCTCACTCTCGTCCCTGCTGGTTATGTTCTTGCTAAGGCACAGGTGGCAACAAGCAAATAACTGGGCAGGAATCCTGCTCATATGCATATGTGGTCATTACCCACATTGGCCAGCCAAAGACAGAAATGCAATCAGAACCCAGATCTCTTGATTCCCAAAACAGTGCTAACTTATTGTAGCTGCTATGTGGATTTATTGTTGTTGTTATTATTCCTCCTTTGCTAACCCCCGTGAGACAGTACACTACCTTCTATGGTATTTTCCCGTTTATGTGGGGTGCACTTCCTAAGGCAAACTCACCTTGAACATTAAATCACTGAATACTCTTGATCTAGCAAATATACCCGGTTACAAAGATGGAAGTTCAACAACTATGAGCGATTCCTTGGATTCCTTGCTGTTAAAAAAAATATTTTGCAGAAGCTTGAGATTCTATCCTTTTTCCTTGAACACATTGTCAATTTAGTATTTTTTTTCTCATTTTTGGTGTAATACTCCCAGGAACTATTTAAGCAAAGCGGTTGCCAGTTTCAGTGACGCACCAGATTTATGCCGTCTTCGAAACAGATGCCATGTTTCTGTTGGTTTTCTGATTGTGTTTCCTTTGGCTTTTTATCTTTGTCATTATCATGGCTTCCTCAACTAGGGACCTACCTGCCACTTACCACATGAAAAGCCCATAGGTATATTACAGAGTTAAGTTGCTCACTGAATGTCCTTTAGAGACCTAAGATTTCCACAGCTCAGGGCTAGGAACTATGGAAATTCAGGTATCCTATTTCACATAACTTGTGTTTCCATTGGGAGGGCTTTGTTTTTTGCATGTGAAAAAGCAGCGTGTGGCAGTTTGTGTTAATAATATTAAATGCTTTTTTTCTTCTCTGTAGGTCAATTTTGTAGTGTGTCAAGTGTTCGCCTTGCTGGCAGCCATTTGGTTTCGAACTTATCTACATTCAAGCAAAACGAGCTCTTTTATCAGACATGTTGTTGCCACCCTTCTGGGCCTTTACCTTGCCCTTTTTTGCTTTGGATGGTAAGTAACTCATGCTCATTTTCATTTTAAATGGGTTTGTGAGTGAACGGATAATGCTGTCTATCAATTCTAAACATAGTAAATTTGGGGAATTCATTGTTTCATTGCAGAATTGCCAAAGACCCACTTTTTACTAACCAGAGAGATCATAATTGTCACTGTGAAGGCCCAGGCTGCCAGTAGTAGGTGCCAGAGGGGCAATTGCAGAACCTGCAGCTGCTTTCACCCCCTTCAATTGCTTAGGTCCTGAACCCGTCTCTTTAGTCCCACTCCTGGGAGTTGTGAGTTGATGGGGCTGGAGAGGTAGACATCATGTCTGCTTAACTTGCTCCAAGAATCATGCTGGGGATCGGAGTGGTCCCACAGCAGCCTGGGAGAAGGCTCTTCTTTTTCAAGGTATCCTAGGGTTTCCACTCCTGCCCATATCCAGGCAGGTAGCACTTTTCCCTCCATCCTTCCCCATCCCATAAACCCTGAACCCCTACTCCTCTGTCTCACCACTCCTCATGCCCCCATCTCCTGGGGCTTTTCTAGTCTATTCTGGTTGTATTTCTCCAGTCTTGTTGGGCCTTCCACTTCAATTTCCCAGTCCTCTCTCCTGCCACTGCCTGTCTTCCCTCTGGTACCCCTTGGCTTTGGATCCCCATCTTTCAGGTCCAGCTCTGCCAGGGGGTCCCAGCTGTGCTGTGACAGCAGCGATAACAGTGGGTAAATGAATGCATGAAAAGTAGAAGACTGTAAATAGAATGGAAAAGCCACTGGGGGACCTGAGGAAGGGGAGGTGGGGAGAGGGTGGGAAAGGAGGGTGTGTTTGTGTGGTTTTTATTTGATTTTGTGGTATTTAAGAGCTTATTATATGCCAAGAACTGTCCTAAGCACTGGGATAGATACAAGAAAATCAGGTAGTGCACAGCCCAAGCATGTCCCACCTAGAGCGCACAGCATTAATCACCATTTTACAGATGAGGTAACTGAGGCATAGAAAAGTGAAGTGACTTAGCCAAGGTTACACAGCAGATAAGTGGCAGAGCCAGGATTAGAACGCAGCTCCTCTGACTTTCAGGCCTGTGCTGTTTTCATTAGGCTATGCTGCTGGACACCAGGGGAGAGTGGGCATGGGTTTACAAGGGGAGTGGAGACAGTGGAACTGGGTTTCTGCCTCAGGCAAGAAGAACGTTGTGTTCTTTGTGCTGTGCCTGCCCCAGCAGTGAAAGTCACTGGGTGGACAGAGGACTGTCGGAAAGTGGTGCTGTAAAGAAGCATCCTGAACACAGGACTGCTGGGGCTCCGGCTTACTGGGGCTGCTTTCTTCCTCAGTTGCACTGGTGTGTGGGGCCCCTTCAAGTCAACCTGCGAGGTGTCCAGCTGATCGATCAGTAGCATTAGTTGAGCACCTCTCACTGTATCAAGCTCTTGGGAGAGTACAGGAGAGTTGGAGACATGATTTCTGCCTTCCAGGAGCTTGCAGTCTCATAAAGGAGAAGGGTACTTGAATAAAATTTTGGCACTTGACACGAAACTCCAGTGCTGAATGGAGATGTGGGGCTGTGGGGCGGCTGCTGGGACTGAATCTGTCCCAAAATACATTGGACCTTCCTTAGAGCAAGGGGAAGAGAGAAGAAAAGGTAGGTACTGGGAAAGAAGAGAGCAGTCTGAGTTTTCTCGAGTTGATCTTGAAAGTAGTTTATCTTGATGTTTTCTATGGCAGCCCAGAGGATTTTGGGATTCTCAACATAGAGGGACCCAGGTAACTTCCACTTTGGACCTAATTGTTGAGGATTTATAATAACGTTGGTATTTGTTAAGCGCTTACTATGTGCCGAGCACTGTTCTAAGCACTGGGGTAAATACAGGGTAATCAGGTTGTCCCGCTTGAGGCTCACAGTCTTAATTTCCATTTTACAGATGAGGTAATTGAGGCACCGAGAAGTGAAGTGACTTGCCCAAAGTTACACAGCTGACAGGTGGCGGAGCCGGGATTAGAACCCATGACCTCTGACTCCTAAGCCCAGGCTCTTTCCACTGAGCCACGCTGCTTCTCTAACACCCCCCAGTATCCAATCATGTTCCACATGGGGCTCATGGTCATAATCCCCATTTTGCAGATGAGGTAACTGAGGCACAGAGAAATTAATTGCTTTGCCCAAGGTCACACAGCAGGTGAGTGGTGGAGTCAGAATTAGAACTAGGGTCCTTCTGACTCCCGGGCCCGTGCTCTACCCATCAGGCCACATTGCTTCTCACGGGCCACACTGCTTCTTGCTTGCTTTCTGAGTTACCCCAACTTGATTTGGTTCTCAGAAGCTTAGCTGTGAGAATTTCAAGCTGTTTCCTATCTCACTGAGTTCTTTTCTAAGGTCATTTTAGAGTTTTATTTTTCTTCTGAGGTGATGGGAAATTTCAAGTGTTTGTCCCATGACTTTCTGGGTTTCTTTTGTAGTTCAGCCTGGTTTCAGTTATCTACAGAAATTATTCATAAAGGACATTTTTACTATGTAAAATGGAAGTGAAGGGGGAATGGGAAGAAAAATAGGCAAAATAGTTATCCATTTCTCTCCTAAGTGATCATTCAGCCCTCTGCATCTCCACCCTGAAGTAAACATGGAATTGAATTACATGTCCCTTCTTATGCTGGTACTTTCAAATTTATCTGATCAAATTTTTCTGGCTGAATTCTTTTTTAATACAGAACCTGGGCCTCATTTTCTGAAGCCAGAACTCCTAAATAAATAGCAGTTCTCCTAAGGGAAATTTACATTAACTTTAATTTTCACCACTAAAACCCTGTTTACCAAGTTACTGTAGTAGCCTATGATGCACATTCATTCATTCAGTTGTATTTATTGAGCACTTACTGTGTACAGAGGACTGTACTAAGAACTTGGGAGAGTACAATACAACAGTAAACAGTGGCATTTCCTGCCCACAGCGAGCTCACAATATAGAGCGGAGGTGGCAGACATCAATACAAATAAATAAAATGACAGATATGTACATAAGTGCTCTGGGGCTGGGATGGGGGAAGAGCAAAGGGAGCAAGTCAGGGTGAAGCAGAAGGGAGTGGGAGATAAGGGAAAGTGGGCTCAGGCTGGGAAAGCCTCTTGGAGGAGATGTGCCTTCAATAAGGCTTTGAAATGGGGGAGAGTAATTGGTGGATTTGAGGAGGGTGGGTGTTCCTCCTCACCGTCCCTCGGTCTTGCCTATCCCGCCGTCGACCCCCGGGTTACGTCCTCCCGCGGTCCCGGAACGCCCTCCCTCCTCACCTCCGCCAAACTGATTCTCTTTCCCTCTTCAAAACCCTACTTAAAACTCACCTCCTCCAAGAGGCGTTCCCAGACTGAGCTCCTCTTCCCCCTCTACTCCCTCTGCCATCCCCCCTTTACCTCTCCGCAACTAAACCCTCATTTTCCCCTTTTCCCTCTGCTCCTCCACCTCTCCCTTCCCATCCCCACGGCACTGTACTTGTCCGCTCAACTGTATATATTTTCGTTACCCTATTTATTTTGTTAATGAATTGTACATCGCCTTGATTCTATTTAGTTGCCATTGTTTTTACGAGATGTTCTTCCCCTTGACTCTGTTTATTGCCATCGTTCTCGTCTGTCCGTCTCCCCCGATTAGACTGTAAGCCCGTCAAACGGCAGGGACTGTCTCTATCTGTTGCCGACTTGTTCATCCCAAGCGCTTAGTACAGTGCTCTGCACATAGTAAGCGCTCAATAAATACTATTGAATGAATGTTCCAGGCCAGAGGCAGGATGTGGATTAGGGGTTGGTTTTTGTTGTTTTTTCTTTTCTTTGGTATTTGTAAAGCACTTATTAAGCACTGGAGTAGACCAAGATAATCAGGTTGGACACAGATGCTGTTCCACATGGGACTCCTAACCTAAGAGTGATAACCCACCGATAAAGGGCTGCCTTCAGAGAAGTCTAGGAATAAGTGAGAAACCCTTGTTTTATCTTTAGCCAATGATATCTGGAATCTTGCTTGGTTGACTTGTACCTTGAAAAAAAAAATCTCCCTTCGAAGGGAATTAGGGAAAATTGATTTGAAAGAATCACTGCTGAAGGTTCAGTGGACATGAGATATTGTATCATTCATTCCTTGATTGAATTATTTTGAGGAATTGTTACTGAATCAGGTCCTGTATCCATGCAAAATATTATATATCCAAATACCAACCCTAGAGCACCTTTTAAGATCAGTGATAAACAATTGAATGTGTTTTTTCCAACTTTGATGCCTGTAAAACCTCTCTAAAGGTCATAGTGTATAATGAGGGCCCCTTGAGGGGTGACTTTTACAGACTTTAGGGAGTGGGGAAGGTAGCCTAATGGAAGCAGCATGGCTCAGTGGAAAGAGCCTGGGCTTCGGAGTCAGCGGACATGAGTTTGACTCCTGGCTCTGCCACTAGTCAGCTGTGTGACTATGGGCAAGTCACTTCACTTCTCTGTGCCTCAGTTACCTCATCTGTAAAATGGGGATTAACTGTGAGCCTCATGTGGGACAACCTGATTACTCTGTATCTACCCCAGTGCTTAGAACAGTGCTCTGCTCATAGTAAGCGCTTAACAAATACCAACATTATTATTATTAATACAGATTCCCTAATGAATGCCAAGTAAGATTGGAACAAAGCAGCAGGGCCTAGTGGATAGAGCATGAACCCGGGAGTCAGAAGGATCTGGGTTCTAATACCAACTCCGCTACTTGTTTGCTGTGAGACCTTGGGCAAGTCACTTAACTTCTCTGTGCCTCAGTTACTTCATCTGTAAATTGGGGATTCACGCTCTGAGCATTTTGTAAGCCCTTTACAAATACCATAAAGAAAAATCCAACAAAAAACAAAGGAAAACTTCAATAGCATGGACTGGCATTAGTTGTGGAGAAGAGAATTCCAGCACACTGATGCTCCTCTTTGATACTCACTCTTGATTGAAACAGGAGTCAGTCAGGGTAAAACCCATAGTAGATCATTTTTCCCAAGAATTTCTTGGGAATCATTAAGAGTGTTTTGAACACTGATATGCCAAGTGGACTTACTTTCAATTCCTTGAGAGCAAGTATCTCATGTTTGCCTTTCTTTGTGTATTCCTGTTTGAACCCAGTACAGTGACTTGCCCACAATAAAGAGGTGAAGATGAGGACACAGTAAAGTTCATAATCATTTAAGGGCTGTTTGTCATTCATCAAGGACCTGAAGGTCTTAATATTCTTCCTGTTTAATAGGTTCCATCCTCAGAAAACATTGTGCTGTCCCAGCCAGAATGTTCACTGGTGGGCCGTGGTTGGTGTATGATTGGTGCGTGGGCGTTCAGAGTGGCACCCTTTTGGCTTTGGCAAATAGACCCTGATTGTTCCCAGAGGGTGGGACTCCCTAGAGCTATTGTTTCTGACTGGCATTCGTGCTCTCTCTCTCTCTTTCAAAGTTTAGGAATGTTAGTTTGATAAAGGTTGGCACACGATTCCTTTAGGAACCTAAATTGGATAGTCAGTATTTGTTAGTCTGAAAGGATCTGGCAGGGAAAATGTCACTTCTTTGTTCTGTACTTTCCCAGAGGCCCAGTGTAGTACATCATACCAGTGGGTGGTCAGTAAATCCTAATATCATTATGAACAAAGACGAGACCAGGAACATTGAATTGACCATCTATTTTTAGACACATTATTGATATTCCTTTGCCTCTGAATGAATCCCTTTTTATATTTCAATTTTTATACTGTTTTCTTTCCTATGAAAAATAATTTGCATATTAGAAACTAACCCTTTGTTGTTTTCAGTTGTTAAAGAGAAACCTGTGAATGAGACACTTGGGTGCAATACTGGAATTAATCAGTGGTATTTGTTGAGTGCCAACTGTGTCCTGTGCACTCTGCTAAGCACTTGGGAGAGAACAACTGTACCTTGGTATCGCCTTCTCACCACTGACCCTTCTGGTCTGAGACTCCCTCCCCCTTCATATATGACAGACCACCACTCTCTCCCACCAATCTTCAAAGTCATACTAAATTTTATCTCCTCCAAGAGGCGTTTCTTGACAAAGCCCTCGCTTCTATTCACCATCCCTTTTGTGATGCCTAAGCACTTGGGTCTATATCCCTTGGACACTTTGACCTTCACCCCACCTCCATGACACTTATATGCATATACAGGTCCATCCATAATACATTTTGCCATCTGTTTCCTCCTATAGTTTGTAAGTACCTTGTGGACAGGGATCTTGCCTACCTACTCTATTGTATTGTTCTCTCTCAAGTTCTTAGTACAGTGCTTTGCATACAGTAAGTGCTCAATAAATACCACTGATTGATTTAGGGTAAATAGACCCAAACCTCATCCTCAAAGAGCTCATAGTCTAGTGGAGTGAGACAGACATTAAAATAAATTATAGGTAAGCAGTCAATCATTAATTTACTCTTACAGTGTGCAGAGCACTGTACTAAGTGCTTGGTAGAGTACAATATTCATTCATTCAGTTGTATTAAGCATTTACTGTGTGCAGAGCACTTAGGAAAGTTCAATACAGCAATAAAGAGTGACAGTCCCTTTCCACAATGAGCTTGCAGTCTAGAGGGGCTCACATACAACAATAAACTGATGGCATTCCCTGCCCACAATGAGCTTATGGTCTAGAGGGGGAGATGAACATTAATATGAGTAAATAAATGACAGATATGTATGTAAGTGCTGTAGAGCTGGGAGGAGGGATGAATAAAGGGAGTAATTCAGGGCAGTGCAGAAGGGAGTGGGAGAAGAGGAAAGAAGAGTTTTATTTAGGGAAGGCTTCTTGGAGGAGATATATCTTCAATACCTTCAATAAGGCTTTACAAGAGGGGGAGAGTCATTGTCCGATATGAGGAGGGAGGGCATTCTGGGCCAGAGGTAGGATGTGAGCGAAAGGTCAGCCGTGAGATAAATGAGATCGAGGTACAGTGAGAAGGTTCGCCTTGAAGCGAAGTAAGGGAAGTTACAGAATCTAAGAATGTGTACATATGTACTGTGGAGGTGGGGTGAGGTCAAAGTGCTTAGGAAAATAGACCCAGGTGCATAAGTGACACAGAAGGGAGGGAGAAATGGGTGGGGAAATGAGAAATTAGTCTGGGAAAGCTCTCTGGGGGAGATATAATTTAAGTAAGGCTTTGAAGATTGGGAAAGTGGTGGCTTATCCAATATGAAGGGGGAAGGAGTTCCAGGCAAAGGGAGGTTTGGGCAGGGGATGACCCAGAAAGAGAGAGAAGATCGAGGCCCAGTTCCTTTGTTGGTTTTAAAGGAGTGAACTGAGTGGGTTGGGTTGTTGTAGGAGAGGAGAGAGGATAAATAGGAGAGAGCTGATTTTTTTTTTGTATTAAGTGCCTAGTGTGTGTCAGGCACTGTACTGAGTGCTGGGTAGATACAAGCTAATCAGGTTGGACACAGTCCATGTCCCATATGAGTCTCACAGTCTTAATCCCCATTTTACAGATGAGGAAACTGAAGCACAGAGAAGTTAAGTGACTTGCCCAAGGTCACACAGCAGACAAATGGTGGAGCTCCCAGGCCTGTGCTTTATCCACTAGGCCACACTACTTCTCATTGATTGAATGCAGGGAATGACTGAATGCGGCTCTATTGTATTTTCTCAAGTGCTTCATGCAGTGTTCTGCACACAGTAAGCACTCAATAAAGACCATGGCTTATAGTCTCTATACTGTAAACTCATTGTGGATGGGAAGTATCTCTGTTATGTTGTTATAGCGTACTCTCCCAAGTACTTAGTACAGTGCTCTGCACACAATAAGTGCTCAATAAATTCGATTGACTGACCGTTGATTGATTCATTAGAGCCAATGTTAAGGAATTTCTGTTTGATTTCAAGATGGATGGGCAAGGGTCAGACCCTAGTCTTCTGCCGCACCCCTGGACCCCCTCTTTGTGGTGTAAGGCAGTGTTGTGAGCCTGGGACAGGCCTGGCCCAGCTCCTGTCTCCACCCATCTTTGGAGCTGCCACACAGGTGGCAGGTAGGGGGAAAGAGGGATGGGGCGAGGGGAGAAGGGAGAAAGGGAGGAGCCGCATCCTCCCGCAGCAGCCCTTAGCGTACAGTGGCCCCGGACTTGGGGCAAGCATCCAGGATCAGGTTTCTGGGTGGTGGGACTTGGGAACCCCAGGGCTTGTGCAGTTCTGACCTCGGTCCCGTGCCAAACCTTTCAGCTGCCCCCCAGATGCTGTTGTTTGGGGATGGGTCTCCTCATGTGCCTGTGGGGCCACTCAGGATCCTTGTTTGAGGATGGGGTTGCTCAGGGATGCAGCCATGTCGGCTTGTCATTAATGTTTACGTGTGCTCGAGTGGGAAATAATTATATGAACTAACAACACTGTTGCTCTTTGTAGGTATGCCTTACATTTTGTTGTTCAAAGTGGAATTTCATACTCTATCATGATCATAATAGGAGTGGAAAATATGCACAAGTAAGTATTTTGCGTTTTGTCTCATTTTAAGTCTTAATTTTACAGAAATGGACAATTCTAGCATGTAGTAGTTCTAATGTTTTAGGTCAATTAAGATTATTTGATCCCCTGAACTTCTATCACATTCGCATGGCATTGACATGAATCTCCTGCTTCTTTGATTTTTAAATTGCTTTAAAGAATACTGTTTGTCTGAGGCAGAAGGGGGGAACACTGCTTGTTCTGTGTGCAGATGGAAATGCCAGAGGCATATCACACCTTCTGCTTGTAGAAAGAAGTCTAAAGAGGTTCAGGCTTATCATTCTTTCTGCGCAGCTGTTAATGCTCTTGGTTTAATTACTTACACATCACACACTGTATCAGTATTGTGCCTTTCATTCTTGGATTTCAGTGCTAACCCTCTGATTTTATATTACCCATGAGAATCAAGAAAATGGAATTTTCCTTATTATTTCAATTGAGGGAACTGAAATCAACGAGCCCCAGAGGCAGAGGCCTTCATCGGACAAGATGTCATCTTAGTATAGAATTGGATTTCCCCTAGAGTGTGCCTGCCTTTGCAAGCTGAGATATCTTTAAGAATTCAATTTTAGAGAGAGGATCTGGGGAAGAGGTGTCAGGGTTGGTGGGTGTGCAGTGCAAGTATCTCTAAATGTTCAAAAATTTCCATCCATCCTTTGCTGGTTCAGTGGAGTCCCTGTATATTTGGTAGAACACTCTGTAGGATGTACTTGTTCCAAGGATGTGCTGAAGGGTCAGGCAGCTGGAGGGTGCTTTCAATGCAACAGAAAGTCTCCCATTGCAACAGCCTGGGAGCACCAGGCAAAGTCTCTGAAGCAGTTTTTCAGACCCAGGTGGACACTGATCATCATCCTCTTCCTCATCAGTGGTATTAATTGAATGCTTAGCATGGTCAGAGCACTGTACTAAGCACTTGGGAGAGTACAGTATAGCCTAGTGGGCAGACGTTCCCTGCCTACACTGATGACTGCATCGTGATGCTCAGGAACCAGGGAGACGAAGCAAATTATTATGAATTTCTGGGCAGAGTCAGCCATGCAATAAGGACTGACAACAAGCCTGAAGGAAACCTAGGTTCCATACCACCTTACTCCTGGTCGGTACCATACTAAAGATTCTCATAGGCTATATCGAGCTTAATCCACGTTAATCCACAACCTTTGCTACTTAGGCAATACCCTGGCCCGTGATACATAGATACGAAAGCAGAAAACAGTCAAAGGGCCAGTGTGAATTTTGGGAGATTCAAGAGGGAAAGTTTAATGTTGTGCTGGGGTCCAACACTCAACATAATCCTGAGACCCCCAGCTTCCTCAAAGGGCACTTCTAGGATTTTTAAAGGTTTTGCCAGAGGCACCTGGGTACCAAAGGCAGCAACAAAAGGCAGACCGACCTTCACCATAAAGAGGCCCCAGAATGTAGTAGGCAGCACTGAGGCAGTGCTCACAACTGCACAGTTCATCTGGGGGCACATAAAGTCACAAGGACCTGGGTTCTAATACTGGATCCACCACTTGTGTTGTGTGCACTTGGGAAAGTCACTTCACTTCTCTATGCCTCGGTTCCCTCATCTGTAAAATGGGGATTAAGACTATGACACCCACGTGGGACATGGACTGTGTCCAACCTTGATTAGCTTGTATTTACCCCAGCACTTATTACAGTGCCTGGCACATAATAAGTATCCCCACAGCACTTATGTACATACCTTTAAATTATACATTATAATTTACTTATATTAATGATGACTCCCTCTCTAGACTGTAAACTCAGTATGGGCAGAAAACACATCTGCTAATTCTCTTGTGCTGTACTCTTCCAGGTGCTTAGTACAGTGCTCTGCTTAGTACAGTGTTCTGCACTTAGTAAGTGCTCAATAAATACCACTGATTAATTGTGACCATTCCCAAACAGCTGCTCAGTGGTGACCCACAAGGGACATGTATAAGGGAGAACAGCGGTCTCCAACTATGTGAAAAATAGCAGCGGATACTTGGGAAGTTCCTGCAATGGACAACCCAGCAGTCCACAGAAAAGGGCAGGGGAGGCTCTCTTTGAGCATAGGCTTTGGGAAGTCGAGAATAACAAATGTTGTCAGAAGTGCTGTCAGGTCTTTTCAGTGGCAGAAGCCCCAGCACAAGAGGGCTTTTCCTTATTTGCTGGTGAGGACATAGTAAGTGCTCAATAAATACCACTGATTGAGTGATTAAATGATACTTCCACGTTTGTGTCCTCTCAGATCTCCCTGCCTTCAGTCCATACATCCAGATCATCTTGTAAAAGGAGGATATCTCCCACTCCTTCTTCCCTTTCCTCTCCACATCCAGCTGAAACTCCAGATCATTGAATACAAAGGACTCAATGAGCTCTCTCCCCACTGCTTATCCTCACTCTTTTCCCATTGCAACCCAATTATCACTCATGATTTCCCTCCTGCCTACTTGCTGTGCCAACCATCATGCCTGGTTCTTTGCCCTGTCGCCACTGACCTCTTAGTCACACTCGCCCTTCTGTCTGGAAAGCCCTCTCCCATCCCCTCTAGCAGACGACTGCTCTTCCCATTTTCGGAGTCCTTCTGAAATCACATCTCCTCCAAGAGGCTTTCCCTGATTAATCTGCCATCTCTCACCTTATTCCTGCTGCTTACTGCCACTTCAGCACATCCTGGTCACCTAAGCACTCGGGTAGTCACTGTCCCTCCTCCCTATGGCAGTTATATTCCTATCTTTACACTCTATTGCTTTCCTCTACCTGTCTAATAATAATTATAATAATGATATTTAAGCACTTACTACGTGCCAAGCACTGTTCTAGATGCTGGGGTAGATACAAGGTAATCAGGTTATTCCACATGGGGCTCACAGTCTTAATCCTCATTTTACAGATGAGGCAACTGAGGCACAGAGAGGTTAAGTGGCTTGCCCAAGGTCACACAGCAGACAGGTGGCGGAGCCAGGGTTAGAACCCATGTCCCGTGATTCCCAAACCCATGCTCTTTCCACTAAGCCACGCTGCTTCTCTGTCTCCCATATTAGATTGCAAGCACCTTTAGAGGAAGGAATATTTCTACTGTTGCTTTTGTAGTTTCCCAAGTGCTTAATGCAGTGTGGTGCAATCAATTAATGGTATTCATTCATTCAGTCATATTGAGTGCTTACTGTGTGCAGAGCACTGTACTAAGCACTTGGAAGAGTACAATACAACAACTGATAGTTACTTTCCTTGCCCATAGTGAGCTCATAGTCTGGAGAAATCAAAGTCTTGGGTTCTCATACCGGCTCTGCTACTTGTCTGCTGTTTCAGGATGAGCAAGTCACTTCACTTCTCTCTGCCTCAGTTTCCTCATCTGTAAAATGGGGATTAAGATTGTGAGCCCTGTATGAGACAGGGACTATGTCCAACCCAATTATCTTGTAATTTACCCCAGTACTTAGGACAGTGCCTGGTAGATAGTAAGCACCTAACAAATACCATAATTATTATCATTATTATTGTTAGAGTGGGGGAGACAGACATCAATACAAATAAATAAAATTACAGATATGTACATAAGTGCTGTGGGGCTAGGAGGGGGGATGATCAAAGGTAGCAAGTCAGGGCGATGCAGAAGGGAGTGGGAGATGAGGAAAAGTGGGGCTTAGTGTGGGAAGGCCTCTTGGAGGAGAGGCCTCCACTAAGGCTTTGAAAGCAGGGAAGTGTAGTTGTCTGTCAGATTTGAGGTGGGGTGGAAGGCATTCCAGGCCAGAAGTAGGACGTGGGCTATGGGTCGGTGGTGAGACAGGCGAGATTGAGACAGAGTGAGAAGGTTAGCTAGAGGAGCAAAGTGTGTGGGCTGTTTGCAGAGGAGAGAAATGAGGTGAGGTAGGAGGGAAAGAAGTGAGGTAGGAGGGAGCAAAGTGGTGGAGTGCTTTAAAGCCAATAGTGAGGAATTTCTGTTTGATGCAGGGGTGGATGGACAAAGACTGGAGTTTTTTGAGGAGTGGGGTGATGTTTTGAATGTTTTTGTAGAAAAGTGATCCAGGCAGCAGAGTGAAGTATGGAATGGAGTGGGGAGAGCCAGGAGGCTCTTACTCTTACACTGGGCAGAGCACAGTTCTAAGCACTTGGGAGAGTTCAATGCAAAATAGTTGGTCGACATGTTCCGTGGACAATGTGTTTACAGTCTAGGGGGGAAACAGACATTGACATAAATTACAGGTATGCTTATTAAGTGCTATGGGGCTGAAGGTGGGGGGAATAAAGGGTTCAGATCCAAATGCATAGATGATGCAGAAGGGAGAGGGAGGGCAAAGAGTAAATGTTAGATGATAGGGGCTTAGTCTGAGAAGGCCTCCTGGAGGAGGTGAGCTTTCAGTAGGGCTTTGAAGGGGGGAAATGTGATTGGAGGATTTGGGGAGGGGGGGCATTCCAGGCCAGGGGTAGGATATGGGGCAGGGTTCGATGGCAGGACAGGCGAGAATGAGGTATAGTGAGAAAGTTAGTACCAGAGGAGTGGAGTATGCGGGCTGGGATGTAGAAGGAGAGGAGGGAAGTGAGATAAGAAGGGGCCAGGTGATGGAGAGCTTCGAAGCCAATCGTGTGGAGTTTTTGCTTGATACAGAGGTTGATAGGCAACCACTGCAGATTTTTGAGGAGCAGGGTGACATGCCCAAAACATTTTTATAGAAAGATAATCTGGGCAGCAGAGCCAAGTGTACACTGAAGTGGGGAGAGATAGGCGTTTGGGAGGTCAGAAAGGATGCTGATGCAGTAATCCAGTTGGGATAGTATGGGATAGTAAAAATCACTAACGTGATAGCAGTTTGAATGGAGAGGGCAGGGCGGATCTTGGCGATGTTGTGAAGGTGAGACTGGCAGGATTTGGTGATGGATTGGATATGTGGGTTGAATGAGAGAGTGGAGTCAAGGATGACCCCAAGGTTGCAGGCTTGTGAGACAGAAAGGATGGTAGTGCAGTCCACAGTGATGGGAAAGTCAGGGGGAGGACAGGGTTTGGGAGGGAAGATAAGGAGCTCAGTCTTGGACATGTTGAGTTTTAGGTGGTGGGAGGACATCCAGGTGGAGATGTGCTGAAGTCAGGGGGAGATGCAAACCTGGAGGGAGGGAGGGAGGGAGGGAGAACAGGGGAGGAGATAGGGACTGGAGGAAGACATCTAGAAAAATAAGAATATTAGTCTCCTATCCCTGAACCCTCCTAATCTAGAGATACAACCAAGCATTCTCTGAAAGAAGGAAACATAATCTAGTCATTAGACCCAAGGATTAGGGCATAAATTGGCAAATTTGTTGCCAGTTTCATGGTAGAATTTCATGGGCTCTAGAGTGGTTCATTTAAACTTCTATTTGATTTCCATATTTAAATTCATATATAGAAATTGTTGTTTTCTGACATGTGTTCAGAGTAGTGTTCAGAGGGCATGAGTATATTGCCTTGTTCCTCCTTATTCTGCAGAGAGAGAGAGAGAGAGAGAGAGAGAGAGAGTGTGTGTGTGTGTGTGTGTGTGTCCCTCCCATGGTAATGATTGAGTGGCCTGCATACTCTCCCACCCTTCACTGCTGGCTGCTGAAATGGCAACAATCTAACAAATTCTCAAGCCCTGCCAGTTTTGGTCTTGCATCCTTCTCTCCACCCTGCTCCGCTCGTATTCATGTATTTTCTTGTATTGATGTAGATTTTTAATGATTCATAAAGACATGTATTATCAGTTTTTCAGCATTCAGTGTTCACCTGTTTCATTCTGATGTGGTTGTACTCCTTCCTGCCTTATACTTGTTCTTGCTCTGGCTTTCACTATTTATAAATCAATCAATCGATGGTATTTCTTGAGCACTTTCTTGGGAGAGTACTATATGCATGATTGTAAACTCCTTGAGTTTACAGTCAAGTTGGGGAGACAGACATTGAAATAATGACAGGTTGGGGAAGCCACAGAATATCAGAGTATACAAATGAATGCCTTGGGGCAGGTGGGGGGTGGCGTGTGGTGATGTGGGGGTGAATTGCTAAGTATTTAGTGGGTGCAGACTATGACCCAGAAGGGAGGGAAAATAGAATGAGGAGATGAGAGATTAGTCAGAGAAGGTTTTCTGGGAGAGATATGATTTTAGTAGGGCTTTGAAGATGGGGAGAGTAGTAGTATAAGTCATTTTATCTGCCTCCCCCATTAAATTAACTCCCTGGGGCAAGGAATTTGTATTTTTCTGGAGTTGTACTCTCCCAAGCACCTAATTTAATTGCCTAGCACTCAGTAGTCACCTAATAAATGGCTTTGGTTGGTTCACTTGAACTGCAGGGACTCTGAGTCTTGACCTTGATTCTTTGTGACCCATGTTGCCATTGGGTTGGCCACTTGGGTAGCAAAAGATTCAAGCATCAGCAGTAGTAGGTTGAGCTCACAGACTGAGGAGAAACGTTACTGGAGCCCACAGAACCACAAAGCAGACAGGGTACACGCTGACTTGTTGCTCAAATCCCACAACTATAGGGTAAGGGGATGGACACCATTCAGTTAGTCCATCAATCGATCATATTTATTGAGTGCTTACTATGTGCAGGGCACTGTGTTAAGCACTTGGGAGAGTACAGTACAAAAGAATTAGCAGACATATTCCCTGTCCGTGACAAGCTTAAGGTCTAAAGGGGGAGACAGACATTAACATGAATAAATAATTTATAGCATATAATTTAAAGATATGTACATAAGTGCTGTGGGGTTGGGTGTAGGGTGAATCTCAATTGTCCAAAGTTCTCAGATCCAAGTGCACAGACAATGCAGAAGGAAAGCAGGCTGAGGAAAAGAGGGCTTAAATGGGGAAGACCTATTGGAGGAAATGCTTTAAAGGTGAAGAGTGGGGGCCTGGTGTATATGGAGTGGAAGGGAGTTCCAGGATAGGGGAGGACGTGGGAAAGAGGTTGTCAGTGAGATAGATGAGACTGGGGCACAGTGAGTAAGCTGGCACTAGAGGAGTGGAGTGGGTAGATTGGACTGTAGTAGCAGATGGATGGGGTGAACTGATTGCATGCTTTAAAGCCAATGATAAGAAATTTATTTTTGATGTGGAGATGGATGGGCAGCCATTGGAGGCCCTTGAGGAGTGGGAACATATGGACTGAATGTATTGAAAAATGATCCATGCAGCAGAGTGAAGTATGGACTGGAGTGGGGAGTGACAGGAAGCCGAGAGGTCAGCATAGAGGCAGATGCACTAGTCAAGCTGGGATAGGATAAATGCTTGGATCAGCATGGTAGCAGTTTGGATGGAGGGGAAAAGACAGATTTTAGCAATGTCGTGAAGTAGAATGGGCAGGATTTGGTGGCAGATTGACCATGAAGCTTGAAATCAATAGGTTTAAAACAGGCAAAAAACCCCATATTCACTCAGCAAGTGTGAAAAGCAAACAGAATTCATTACCATAAAAAGTTTTGCAGGACAAAACTATCGAGTTCAAGAACTGTTTGGATGAATATATGAATGAGCGATCCACAAATGTCTACTAGAGGGAAAGTTAGGGATATAGACGGGGAGAAGTTAAAGATTTTCAATGGAATAGCCTTAAATACTAGAGTAGATATTAAGGAGAGCAGTCCTCAAGGGGATCACATGTTGTAATTTCTTTATTCTATATTTACTTGCATAATTGCATCCAGTGCATACATTCCCCACATTGATTTTTTTGAAGAGGAAGTTAAAGATTATTTTGTGTCCCAGATAATCGTAAGCAGTGATAGCAGCCCATGTCAGGTAGGAAGACAATGATCTTTACCTTCTTATCATTGACTCTAAAGCACTCCCTGAACTTTCCCCTCACGTCCCTGTATGTTACCTCACTGATCTCCTACTACAGCCCAGTCTGCATACTTCGCTCCTCTAGTGCCAGCTTGCTCATTGTGCCTCAGTCTTGTCTATCTCACCTCTGACCTGTTTTCCATATCCTCCTGCTACCCTGTAACTCCCTCCCACTCTGGATAAGCCAGATCAACACTCTCCCTACCCTCCACGCCTTTTTAACGTTACATCACCTCCAAGAGGCCTTCCCCAATTAAACCTTTTCCCTTCTGCACTGTCTATGCACTTGGATCAGCGGCTTCTGGGCATTTGCTTTGTTTTGTTCTGTTTTGTTTTGTTGTCTGTCTATCCCGTTTAGACTGTGAGCCCATTGTTGGGCACGAATTGTCTCTATCTGTTGCCGAATTGTACATTCCAAGCTCTTAGTACAGTGCTCTGCACATAGCCCACATCTCCCCCATCGTAAAAAAACCCGCTCTCGACCCCACTTCCCCTTCCAGTTATTGCCCTATCTCCCTACTACTCTTCCTTTCCAAAATCCTAGAACGAGTCATCTACAATCGCTGCTTAGAATTCCTTAACTCCCATTCTCTCCTGGACCCCCACCAATCTGACTTCCATCCCCTCCGCTCTACTGAGACTACTCTCTTTAAGGTCACCCATGACCTCCATCTTGCCAAATCCAATGGCTCTTACTCCATTCTATTCCTCCTTGACCTCTCTGCTGCCTTTGACACTGTCGACCATCCCCTCCTCCTCCACACCTTATCTCACCTTGGCTTCATGGACTCTGCCCTTTCCTGGTTCTCCTCTTATCTCTCTGGCAGGTCATTCTCGGTCTCCTTCGCAGGCGCCTCCTCCCCCTCCCATCCTTTAACTGTTGGAGTTCCTCAAGGGTCAGTTCTTGGCCTTCTTCTGTTCTCCATTTACACTCACTCCCTCGGTGAACTCATTCACTCTCACGGCTTCGACTACCATCTCTACGCAGATGACACGCAGATCTACATCTCTGCCCCTGTCCTCTCCCCCTCCCTTCAGGCTTGCATCTCCTCCTGCCTCCAGGATGTCTCCACCTGGATGTCGGCCCGCCACCTAAAACTCAACATGAGCGAGACTGAGCTCCTCATCTTCCCTCCCAAACCCGGTCCTCTCCCAGACTTCCTTATCACCGTGGATGGCACGACCATCCTTCCTGTCTCTCGGGCCCGCAATCTCGGTGTCATCTTTGACTCGTCTCTCTCGTTCACCCCACACATCCTATCCGTTACCGAGACCTGCCGGTTTCACCTTTACAATATCGCCGAGATCTGCCCTTTCCTCTCTACCCAAACGGCTACCTTACTGCTACGGGCTCTCGTTATATCCCAGCTAGACTACTGTGTCAGCCTTCTCTCTTATCTCCCTCCTCCTCTCTCACCCCGCTCCAGTCTATTCTTCACTCCGCTGCCCGGCTCATCTTCCTGCAGAAACGCTCTGGGCATGTCACTCCCCTTCTTAAACACTTCCAGTGGTTGCCTATCAACCTCCGCTCCAAACAAAAACTCCTCACTCTAGGCTTCAAGGCTCTACATCACCTTACCCCTTCCTACCTCTCCTCCCTTCTCTCTTTCTACCGCCCACCCCGCATGCTCCGCTCCTCTGCCGCCCACCTCCTCACTGTCCCTCGGTCTCGCCCATCCCGCCGTCGACCCCTGGGCCACGTCCTCCCGCAGTCCCGTAATGCCCTCCCTCCTCACCTCCGCCAAACTCATTCTCTTTCCCTCTTCAAAACCCTACTTAAAACTCACCTCCTCCAAGAGGCCTTCCCAGACTGAGCTCCCATTCTCCCTCTACTCCCTCTACCGCCCCCCCGTCACCTCTCTGCAGCTTAACCCTTTTTTCCCCCCATTTCCCCCTGCTCCTCCCCCTCTCCCTTCCCATCCCCTCAGCACTGTACTCATCTGCTCAACTGTATATATTTTCATTACCCTATTTATTTTGTTAATGAAATGTACATCGCCTTGATTCTATTTAGTTGCCATTGTTTTGACGAGATGTTCTTCCCCTCGACTCTATTGCCATCGTTCTCGTCTGTCCGTCTCCCCTGATTAGACTGTAAGCCCGTCAAACGACAGGGACTGTCTCTATCTGTTGCCGACTTGTTCATTCCAAGCGCTTAGTACAGTGCTCTGCACATAGTAAGCACTCAATAAATACTAATGAATGAATGAATGAATGAGTAGTAAGTGCTTAATGAATATGAATGAATGAATGCTACTCACCCCACCCTCACCCCACAGCAATGTACATATCTATAAATTGTATATTGTAAATTTATTTGTATTATTGTCTGTCTCCCCCTCTAGACTTTAGGCTTGTTGTCAGCAGGGAGTCTACCGACTCCTGTGTACTCTTCCAAGCACATAGTACAATGCCCTTCATGCAGTAAGCGCTCAGTAGATACCACTGATTGATGACAGTGGATCAGAAAGTGCCAATACAGTAGAGACAAACTTGCACCAGTGGGGATAGGAAGTTTCTTTGAAATGTAGGCACTCTGGGAGAATGGAAGGGAAAGAAGGGAGGTAGGGTTAACTCACTGAGTGCTTATTATGCTTCCTTAGACTGTGAGCCCCATGTGGGACCTGATTACCTTGTATCTACCCCAGCACTTAGTACTGTGCTTGGCGCATAGTAAGCACTTAACAAATACCACAGTTATTATTCTTCATGATTTTACTGTGTGGAACATTTGGGAAAATGCAGTAGAAGTAAGAGAGAGTCTCAAATGCCCTCTAAACTTCCCCTTCCTTATCTCCTTTTTTGATCTTTTTTTCTTCCCTTTTTCTCTTGCCCTCCTTGATTCTTATATGATCCTGTGTAATGGGCCCCGTCTCTGCTTTAATGCTATGAAAACTATGCAAAGGTGAGATAATTATGCAAAAATATGCAAATGTGGGGCAATTAAAAGTTGCTTGTGCTTAATGACAGAAGCTTCTTTGGCCCCTGGGATGCTGTGCATCTTTTGGGCCTTGGTGTCCCACATGGGAATGAGTGGTTCAAGTCCTTGTGCCTTCTCTCTTACTCCCCAGTCTGGAGAAGTCAAGCATCGTTTTACGCTTGCTAGAGACGGAGAGTAGTAGACTGGATGGGTCATTTAACTGCCCTGGCAATGGGATTTCTATGCATCTGGTGTTCTTATGGATTTAAGGTTGCTCTTCCTATAAGGGGATTGTAGGATCAGACTCGTAGGGCCTCTAGTCCCCCTTCTCCTTGCTTCGTCAGCCCTTGGACTAGGGGAGAGGGTACTGGTCCCCTACTCAGGACTCCCTTTCCAATTACTTTCCCTCCCCAATGGGTCAGTGAGACATGCCCCCTCTCTTTCAAAATCTACATTTTCTACATAATGAAGCAAAAAATAAAAAATTAAAAGTTCATTCCTTGTTAGAGAACCCTGGGTCCCCACATGTTCAGTGGCAACGGCCTCCTCGGCTCTTGAGGGGGCGTGCGTGTGTTGAGCCTGCCTCTGCCCCATGTAGGCACACACCCATGTCCCCTGGTGCCATCTAACATTTTCCATGCATGCTGGCCTTTACATTTCTCCACTACCCAAAGTGGGATTTAAGAGTAATGTTGGCTAGTGGAGAGAGCACAGGCCTAGGAGGCAGAAGGACCTGGATTCTAATTCCAGCTCTGCACTTGCCTGCTGTGTGACCTTGGGCAAGTCACTTGCTCTGCACTTGCCTGCTGTGTGACCTTGGGCAAGTCACTTAACTTCTCTGTACCTCAGTTACCTCATCTGTAGAATGGAGATTCAGACTCTGAGCCTCATGTGGGATAGGGACTGTGTCCAACCTGATTAGGTTGTATCTACCCCAGTGCATAGTACAGTGCCTGGCATATAGTAAGCACTTAACAAATATGGTACCCCGCTCCCACCGCCTCCCCCACACCCCCAAATTACATGGCCCAGGGAGAAAACTCTACTAGCTTCCCTATTGAAAATGATTTTTTTTTTGACTGAGCCCCAAGCCAGGAGTGGAAAAAAGGATAATGAATATGTACAATGAATGGCCCAATATGATAATTCAGGTTTGAGCTGTATTCTCCCTTAGACATGGGCTAGGCTTATCTGCAGCCTAAATCATAGTAATCATGATATCCTTCATGTGCATACTATGTGTTGAGCACTATACTAAGCCCTGGGGTAGAAGCAAGGTAATCAGGTTGGATGTAGTCTGTGTCCCACATGGGACTCACAGTCTAAGATGGAGGGAGAACAGGAATTGAGTCCCCATTTTACAGATGAAGAACCTCAAGCACAAACAATTTAGGTAACTTGCCCAAGGTCATGTAGCCGGCAGTGTAAAGCTGGGTTTAGACCTCCCCTAACTTCCAGGCCTGTGCTGTCACCACTAGGCCATGCCATTTCTAACAGCCTGAAATTTCCATTCCACTAGGCCATGCTGCTTCTAGAAGCTTGGAATTTCCTCAACCCAAGCTTATTGGAATTTTTTCATTCTGAGTCTCCTACACAGGAAGATTTTCACAATACCCCAAGATTACTTGTTAATGCAACCACAGTCCCCTGTTTTTAATTCTAACCTTTCAAAGCAACACAGGAACTAGTTTTGTTCACCATTTTTAGCCCTGCTCCCTTTGAAGCTCAGCGTGTCCCAAGCTAAACTTCTTATCTTCCCTCCATCTCAATTATTAATGCCACCATCCTCCCTGTCCCAGAATCCCACAGTCTTTTTTTTTTAAATAGTATTTGTTAAGCACTTACAATGCGTCAAGCATTGTTCTAAACTCTGGGGTAGATACAAGTTTATCAGGTTGGGGCTCACAATCCAAGTTGGAGGGGGGAGGATTTAATCCCTATTTTACAGATGAGGTAACTGAGGCACAGAGAAATTAAGCGACTTGCCCAAGGTCATACAGCAAGCAACTGGCAGAGCGGAGATTAGAACCCAGGACCTCTGACTCCCAGGCCTGTGCTCTTTCCACTTGATTGTGCTGCTTTTCTCATCCTTAATCCTATCCTCAAATCCTCACTGTCTTTCAGCTCCCACAATCGATCAACTGCTATGACCTGCCAGTTCTTCCTTCACGATGCTTCCTGGATGCTTCCAAACAAATACCATCCCCGTCCTAGCTCTTGTTATATTCTTGGACTAGTATATCAGTCAGTCTCCTCACTGGTCTTCTTGACTCTGGCCTCTTTCTGCTTAGAATGTAAACTCCCTGTGGGCAGAGAACAGTGCAGTAAATTGCACTCAGTGGGTGGCTCAATAAATGCTGTTACTATTCTCCCCTCCTTTTCCCCCCTTCAATCTGTAGTCCATGCTGCTACCCAGTTCATCTATCTTTCTGATGCTCACATCTGCTCCTTCTCCCAGAACCTCAATGATTACCTGTTACCCTTCACATGAAGTGAAGCTCCCTTTTTTACTGGCCTAGAGGCCTTCCATCAGCTCTCCCCTTGTGATATATTGGTTCTCTTCATCTGCTAGGTCCCAGCTTGCACTCATCACTCCTCCAGCTCACTTTTTAGCTATCTCTCCTTTGAATAATAATATACCTTCTCTGAATAATTTATAACACCCAACAGCTGTCCTGCACATTTATGTATTAAATGCCTGTCTACAATACCTATCACTCTCTCAATTGATGAATCACATTTACTGAGTGCTTATTGTGTGCAGAGCCCTGCACTGAGTGCTTGGGAGGGTACAACATAGTAGAGTTAGTAGGCATGTTCCCTGCCCCACAAGCAGTGACCTATCTAGTAACAAAGAAGCAGCATAGTCTAGTAAGAAGCAGCATGACATAGCAGATTGAGTGTGAGCCTGGGAGTCAGAAGGTCATGAGTTCTAATACCGCTTCTGTCACTTTTCTGCTGTATGACCTTGGGCAAGTCACTTCACATCTCTGTGCTTCATTTACCTCTGTAAAATGGGAGTTGTCCCATGTGAGCCCCACATGGGACAGGTACTGTGTCCAATCCTATTTGCTTGTATTCCCCCCAGCGTTTAGTACAGTGCCAGGAACATTTTAAGAGTTTAACAAATACCACAATTATTATTATATGCATATGTATTTGAATATTCAGTTACTTAGTTGTTTCAACCTGAAATATTTTACTGCCACCAACATGTTATTTCCTTGCTCTACCCCCTGCTCCCACCATTTGTAATAATTGTGCCTGTTTGGGTCCCCCAGTAGATTGTAAACTCTTTGAGGGCATGTAACATGTGACTTGCTTCTGTTGTATTCTACCAAATGCTTTGTATGGTATTTTGCACTTTAGCTGCTCAGTAAATATCCTTGATTGATTAGGAAGGAAAAGAATGGGTTTCAAACCTGGCTTTTATTTTATTCTCTTTTGTCATAGTATTGATACTGTTTTGTTAAATGATGATTATTCTGAGTTTTAAACATCAGGTAAAATTGCTGTGACTTTAGTAAACTTTTTTAGTCTTTTTTCTCAGATAAAAGGAAATACCTGTGTAAGTAGTGTTGTGTGAATTAGCATACATAATAAGGTCATGGGATGGGGAGGTGGAAAATGGGGTTGGGGAGAAGGGGAAAGGGGACCCAGCCGTTTTTTTTTTGTGCTCTGCAATGTTTCACTTTTATTCAGGCCGTTGTTTGGGGTCTGGGAATTTGCAAATGGCCTTTAGGCCCTTTTGTCTCCTCCCACACCACTTTTTGATTATTGCCTATAAGGCAGGACTAATTAATGCAGCCCAGATCTTATAGTATGTAAATATTGAACAAAAGATGAACCAAAATTCAAACTCCACAAGGCCTAGCCCAATTATCCCAGGATCTCAGTGTGATATTCTGCATGCAGTAGGCGCTCACGTTCACTAGCTATTTATAGGAGTCTTCCTGAGCCCACGCAACACACCATCAGTCAATCAATCACAAAAGATTATCTTGGTGATTCATTGCTCATAGACTTCCACCGTTGATGGCATAACTCCAACAGACCCTCCTCTACTTCTGGCTATTTTCTGCCATCCATTACAGTGATTTAGAGGAGGGCCCTGAAAAAACAGAATCTTGGAGAAATGCCTCAGGACTGCAAAGATGTCACTGCATTCACCATCTTCATGAGGAAAGATGAGAGCACTGACTGAGGAAACTACTGGTCCATTTCACCGTTTCCTTGCCAGGGAGATTATAACTAAAACCCTTTTGGGCAGTCTTGGAATCCTACTTGGAATACATATAAATAATGGCAGTCTATGTTTTAGTGAATGTATGACCATGTCTCTCCCTTATTCTCCTAGACTATAAATGAATTGAGAACAGAGGCTAGTTCAGTGACAAGAATACAATATGCATCCACGAATGCTATTTGAAGGTGAGGGTGATAAAATTGATAGCAATATGGTGATACGGAATTCTGGATTTTTGTTCTGTTATACTACTTGTTTTGAAAATTAGGAAACTGCTTAGTCATATTTAATAGTTACCTAAAATGATTTTGTTCTATTGTAGAATTTTTAGATGCTTTTAGCTGAAAATGTTTTGTTTTACAATGAACTGCTTGGTGCCATAATGTGGAGCCCATCTTCCAAAAGAATGAATGTGAAGTTGACTGTAGGGCTTCGAAATACATCTGGATAATCTGATAGTCTTAATCTGCTAAAAAGATTAGGATGCTTTTAACCTGGAAAGTAGATGGCTTAGAGTAAACCTGATTATTGCTCAGGATGCTTTCTAGGCTTCATACGAACCAGATGACTCCATCTTTTTTGCATAATAAAAGAATCAGAAGACATGGTAGTAAACTTGTGAGGCAGTCTGTTTAGAAGCAGTAAGAGGAAATCCAATCATTCTACTGTTACTGTCCTAACATATGTCAAATTGAAATGATCACCCTGGGGCTGGGATTATACCAGGAGACATCACATGCATCCAATAGTGGGCATGTGCTCTATGGATGAGAAACTACGCTTTATGCAAATTCCACTGAAGACCACAGGCACCTTGGGAATTCAGTCCTCAGCTGTTGACCACATGCCTAAGTGGAGAAGCTTTGCAGGAATCTCTCCCAATCAGAGAAGCTCTGGTGTCTTCATTATGATGTTCAGTAGTAGAACTGCCAAGCTGCTGTCAAATGTGGGGATGGAGCTAGAAGCCAGGGAGGGAAGTTCTGGATGAGCGCAGACTTTTGTATCCTTTTTCCGCCCAAGTGTCATTTCAGATAACACCAAAGAGCACCCCAGTAGAGTGGTGTAGAAGAGGCAGTGAAGTGTCATGGAAAGGGTGTGACCCCCGGAAGTCAGACGACCTGAGCTTTAGTCTCAGTCCTGGCACAGATTGGCCTGCTGCACAACTTCAGGCAAACTTTCTGGGCCACAGTTCCTCATTTGTTAAATGGGGATAATGTTACCCACCCCGTCCTACATCACAGGAACCTGTGAGAGCAAGATGAGGAAACTGGTGTGAAAGCACTTTGAAAAAGCAAAAGCATGATGCAAATAATCAACCAATTGTGAGTATTTATTAAATGCCTACTGTGTGTAGAGCACGGGACTCTGCTTTTGGGAGAGTACTGAAGCATTATTAGACGTGATCATTAGCTTCAGGGACCTTATGGTTTAGCAGTGGAGACAGACACTAAAATCAATTTCAGGTCGAGGAAGCGTTAGGGTACAAAAATAGGTAATGTAATGGTGGTATTTGTTAAGCACTTACTCTGTGCAAAACACTGTTCTAAGTGCTGGGCGGGTTAGAAGGTGGTAAAGTTGTCCCACGTGGGGCTGACAGTTTTTAATCCCCATTTAACAGATGAAGTAACTGAGGCATAGAGAAGTGAAGCTAAGTGACTTGCCCAAAGTCACACAGCTGGCAAGTGGAGGAGCAGGGATTAGAACCCATGACCTCTGATTCCCAAGCCTGGGCTATTTCCACTGAGTCACGCTGCTTCTCTCTTTAGGTCCATAAAGTACTGTGGGGGTGATGAGTACCCAAGTGCTTAGGCGACAAGGAAGTGCTTAAGTGGCAGTAGGAAGGGAGATAGTTACAGGTATGGGAGCTGAGAGATTAATCTGGAAGGCCCCTTTCTCTGATTGCTTAGTACTGTGCTCTGCACAGAGGAAGTACTCGAATAAAATGATTGATCCACTCATGGCCACGGCCTCATGGGCTGGCATGTCAACAGGTTTGCTTGACTGGCATCATTTTCTTTGGAAAGTGATGTTTTTTCTCTTACCTTGGCCTCCCCTCCTTTTATTGGGACCTATAGTTAGAGATTTCGGAAAGAAAACCTAAATAGTTTGTGCATTGAGATGGTGCATAAAAATATCCACTGTACATGATAAAAATAATTTAATGCCATTTTTTTTTTTTAGCAAATCACGTCACTGTTTACCTTTAACAAGTTGTTGTTAACAGATTTTGTTCCCTTGCCTTAATAGAATTGTATACTTTGATTTTTTTGTTTGTGTTGATCCAACAGGTTCTAAGGCATTTGTTTGGCTATGGTCCCTTGCTAATTAGGGGCACAGTTCTGAGTTGACACCCCTATATTCCTAGGTATATTACAAGTGGCAAGAGTGGTTTGACCTGGAGAAAGGAATGAGAATTTGGAAGAGCTGAGTGCTGGTTCTGACCATATTTCAAGATTAAGCATGTAAAAAAATTAATACAGTGGTTAGGACCCACCCTTACTGAATGGAAAGAAGACAATTGTACCCCATTGGCTAAATGGCCTGATGCTGTTAGGATTGACATTTTCGTATAAAAAAGATCATTTCAATCCACCCCTGACTTCCTTCTCTCTAATAATTTGTCAGTCTTAAAAAAAAGACCAAAACTGTACTTGTTTAAAAGCCATTGTTATAGAATCCTGTGGCCACTCAGGTCTTTTAAAATATGTAGTTTGTCAGCATATTGAGGAAAGTGAGTTTTATTTTAAGCTAATGTAAACCAATTGGAACAAGTCTTGACAGTTCGATTTCTAGCACTTATTTTTGTTGTAAGTGAATTACACACTTTAGTGGTTAATGTTTCATTATTCCTCTTCATCTCAGGCCAAACTGACCAAACCATGTGCTTCTATCCTTTTTTTGGATTACCTATGGAATTTTATATTACAGTTGGCAACGTACAACAACCATCAATGGTATTTATTGACTTACGGTCTAGAGGAGGAGACAGACAATATAAATAAATAAGATAAGATACATAAGTGCTCTGGGGCTGAGGGTGGGGAGAATATCAAGTGCTTAAATGGTAAAAATCCAAGTGCATAGATGATGCAGAAGGGAGAGGAAGTCGGGGAAAAGAGGGCTTAATTGGGGAAAGCCCCTTGGAGGAGATGTGAAAGTAATAAGGTTTTGAAAGTGGGGAGAGTGGTGGTCTGGCATATGGAAGGGGAGGGAGTTTCAGGCTAGAGAGAGATGTAGGAAAGGGGTCCGTGGTGAGATAGATTGAGGCAAAGTTAGCAAGCTGGTGCTAGAGGAGCAAAGTGTGTGGCCTAGGCTATAGGAGGAGATGAGGTAAGGTAGGAAGGGGGTGAGCTAATTTAGTGCTTTAAAGCTGACGGTGAGGAGTTTCAGTTTGATGCAGAGGTGGATGGGCAACTACTAGAGGTTCTTGAGGGCTGGGGAAACATGGACTGAATGGTTTTATAGAAAAATGATCCAGGCAGGAGGGTGAAACATGGACTGGAATGAGGAGAGACGGGAAGCAGAGAGGTCAGTGAAGAGGCAGATGCAATAGTCAGTACAAAGACTGTTTGAGTTGTTGACTTTGTTTTCATAATAAAGATCTCCTACTTATTCGGTTTCTCTGTTTGAAAACCAGTTTGCTGCAGTAAAACTTTCAAAAAAGATGTTTAACAGTTATAGCAGTACACTTCTCAGCTAACTGCTGTCTTAAAACATAACTTCCTAGGTTTGCTAAAGGTTTGATGCAGGGAAAATTCCAGTTGGTAGTTTGCTACTGAAATTTGCAAGAGAAATTATGAGCTATTCGTGGGGTGTAAACAGCGTCACAGGGGTGGGTAGGGAGGAATCCAAAGAGGGCAGAGCCAGGAGACCGAATGTGGGAAGGGGTTGGGAGAAGGGGAAAACTGCAGGAGAAGGGGAGGAGGAGGAGAGCTGCTAGTGCATCCCAGCACCAATCCAGGGCATGGAATCTGCCAAGCTTCAGGAGCCCTTCCTCCCCTTTCCTCCTCAACATCCACTCTTCAGTAGCAGGAGCTCTGTCGTGTATCCTCGACTCTGGTGGCCATTGCCACCATTTTCCTGGCAGCAAGACACTCCCTGATGTCCCCTGGGAAGCAGGGTCTCAGCTGGTTGAGAGTCCAGGCACAGTGGGACATGCTGTGGCCCAGCTCTTGGAGGTAGAGCAGCGTAGCCTTGTGGATAGAGCAGGGGCCTGGGAGTCAGAAGGTGCTAGGTTCTAATTCCGGCTCTGCCACTTGTTTGCTGTGTGATCTTGGGCTAGGGACTTAACTTCTATGGGACTCAGTTACCTCATTTATAAAATGGGGATTAAGCCTGTGAGCCCCATGTGGGACATGGACTGTGTCCAACCTAGTTATCTTCCTCTTGACACTGTTTAGTGCCATTGTTCTCGTCTGTCCGTCTCCCCCGATTAGACTGTAAGCCCGTCAAACGGCAGGGACTGTCTCTATCTGTTGCCGACTTGTTCATCCCAAGAGCTTAGTACAGTGCTCTGCACATAGTAAGCGCTCAATAAATACTATTGAATGAATGAATGAATGAATTATCTTGTATCTACCCCAGCCCGTAGAACAGTGCCTACCATGTAGTAAGCGCTTAACAAATACCATTTTTATTAAGACTGTGAACACCAAGTGGGACAGGAACTGTGTCTAACCCAATTTGCTTTTACCCACCCCAGTGCTTAGTACAGTGACTGGCACATAGTTAGTATTTTAAACACAATTATTATTTTTATTAGAGCTTCTGCTATCCAGACTATGGCAGTCCTGCCCACTGGACCATGGTGAGTCAAGGCCTCTGTCTCGCTACTGAGGACAGTAATATTCAAGAGTTTCCACCAGGAGTTTTCTTTATTTTCCAATGGTATTTGGTAAGTGCTTATTATGTGCCAAAAACTGTACTAAGCACTGGGATAGGTACAAGCAAATCAAGCTGGACACAGTCTGTGTCTCATGTGAAGCTCACAGCCTTAATCCCCATTTTACAGATGAGGTAACTGAGGCACCGAGAAGTGAATGGACTTGCCCAAGGTCATACAACAGACAAGTAGTAGAGTCGGGATTAGAACCGAGGTCCTTCTGACTTCCAGACCTGTGCTCTGTCCACTAGGCCCTGCTGCTTCAGAAGATGGACTCCAGCTCTTATCTGTTGCTGTTCCTGTGGATCCTATCTGAGGAAAACCTTTCCACAGGTTAAGCTTGAGGAGAACTACAGGGACATGTCACTTTACTAAGCTAGAGTATCCCTGTTGTTTGCATTTTACATTAGTGATTTTGATCATTTCTTTGTGGGTCATTGTGATTTAAATGACTAATGTCAGATTAAGATTCACTGTGATTTTACAGCATAATTCAAGTGTTCCATTGCCTGTGCATTCAGAGCCCTGTTGAAATCCCTAAAGAAAGTTGAAAATTCCTAGCCAGTAGGGTTCTTGCCTTATAAGAGCTTGCAGGCTGTCCATTTGCCTCACCCCCCCCCCACCACCCCCACCGCCCCCAGTCTCTTGTTGTGACCAGTATTCTAAGTGGCAGATTAGACATAGTTCAGATTTTCTTAGCTTTTTGGTTTTCCATTCTCCTTTTTCCATTCTGTTTAAACCACTCACCTCTGTATTGCCAAAGGTGATATTATACACTGCGTTCACTGCTCTTCCAGTTTTTTTGGAAGAGTTTTTTTTCCCCATCTCTATGTCTCTACTTAAGGAAGAATAAATTTTAGACCTTGTGAGAACAGTCATTCTATCAAGGGTATTTATTGAGTGCTTGGTTTGTGCAGAACAACTGGTGGATTTAAGGTGAGGGCAGGCTCATAGTAACTGGCATAGTAACAGAGACACAGAAGAAAATTACCCAGAGCAAGAGAATATGAACAGAAATGATCCAGACAGCAGAGTCTGGATGTGCCAGGAAGCTGGAAGGATTTTCTTTATTTCATCAACTGATCAAACCTGGAAAATTTTAGCTAGCACGAGAGAATGGTAGTACTTAAGTTATTTTTTAAGAAAAATAACAGGTTATTCCAAGCATTCTGTGAAAGTGGATGCTCTTTAGTGTGGGATTAAGCTGTGGAGTAATTACATCTCTTTATTAATTTTTTTATGGCATTTGTTAAATGCTTACTACGTGTCAAGAACTGTTCTAAGTGCTGGAGTATAGACAGGCCCATGCATTCATTCATTCACTCATTCATTTCATTCAGTTGTATTTATTGAGCACTTACTGTGTGCAGAGCACTGTACTAAGCTCTTGGAAAGTACAATTCAGCAACAAATAGAGACAATCCCTGCCCACAATGGGCTCACAGTCCAGAAGGGGGGAGACAAGCATCAAAACAAGTAAACAGGCAAAGTTAATCAGGATGGATACAATATCTGTCCCATGTAGAGCTCACAGACCAAATGGGAAGGAGAACAGGTTCTGAATTTCCATTTCCAAACCAATCCTGTTCCAGACCTAAGGTGACTGGACATATCAGAATGTACATGGGTCGGTGGTGTTTTGATACCCTACCCCAATGCTCAGAACAGTGCTTAATGAATACCGTAAAAAGATAGTGGAATAGGACTTTTATGGCTTCATGTCATGGGAGATGGGTACTGTAATATATGTTAAGCACTTACTTTATTATCACTACTCTAAGCTTGGGGCTATTAGGAAACTCAGTTTTTAAAACCTAGTTTGAATGCGTGCCACAGAATTACAAAAAAGGTGACCAACAGAAGTCCTGTAGGGCTAATGGTGGCAGCAGTATTAGTAATAGTAGTTGATATGGCTTTTATTGAGTGCCTGCTGGGTGCAGTGCACTCACTCAAGTAAGCACTTGGGAAAGTGCCCAAGAAGCAAGGGAAATGTGCCCTGCCTGCAGGAGCTTACACTTTTAAGGATGAGACAGATATGAAATATTTACAAAAAGGGGAATCAAATAGTCAAAGGTCAGTGGAATATGCATTTATACACAAGTGCTGAGGATGGCTGTTAAGAAGGCCATCAGAGAAGAAAAGCCATTTTAAAAAAACACACAAAAAAAACCCCCTAGAAATTAACCATGCAGAACGAGCTCAAGCAGGGAATTAGCTGGATCAAAAAATCTGAGGCCCACTTACAGTAATAAAAATAGTGTTGGCATTTTTTAAGCGCTTACTATGTGTCGAGCACTATTCTAAGTGCTGGGGTAGATACAAGGTAATCAGGTTGCCCCACGTGGGGCTCACAGTCTTAATCCCCATTTTATAGATGAGGTAACTGAGGCACTGAGAAGTCAAGTGACTTGCCCAGAGTCACACAGCTGATCAGTGGCAGAGCCTGGATTAGAACCCAAGACCTGTGATTCCCAAGCCCGGTCTCTTTCCACTCTGCCATGCTGTTTCTCTGGGATTCCAAGATGATAAAAGATACCTCAAATCTTATCTAATGATAAAAGATATCTCAAATATATCTGGCAGAAAGCTAGCCAGAGACTGGGTGGGACCACATGATGATTGTGGGTTGAAATGGTAATGGTGAGAGGTTTACATAATTCTCTAGTTCACTTTTAATTGAGGAAGAGGGTGGAAAAGTTTCCAATGCTAAATAGATGGAGTAGGTGCTTCTCACTAGAGCATGGATAGTGGATAGAGCATGAGCCTGCGAGTCAGAAGGACCTGGGATCTAACCCTGGCTCTTCCTCTTGTCTTCTGTGTGGCCTTGGGCAAATCACTTAATTTCTCTGTGCCTCAGTTACCTCATCTGTAAAATAGGGATTAAGACTGTGAACCGCATGTGAGACAGAGTGTATCCAAAATGATTAGCTTGTATCTACCTCAGAGTTTAGTACAGTGCCTGTCACATAGTAAGCGCTTAACAAATAACACTAAAAAAAGTTATTTCTGAGGCAGACAGGGTGGAGGAACTGGATCCATTCGTGATGGTCACACAGGATAATAATAATAATGTTGGTATTTGTTAAGTGCTTACTATGTGCCGAGCACTGTTCTAAGCGCTGGGGTAGACACAAGGGAATCAGGTTGTCCCACGTGGGGCTCACAGTCTTAATCCCCATTTTACAGATGAGGTAACTGAGGCACCGAGAAGTTAAGTGACTTGCCCAAAGTCACACAGCTGACAAATGGCCGAGCCAGGATTTGAACCCATGACCTCTGACTCCAAAGCCCGTGCTCTTTCCACTGAGCCACGGAGGATGTTTAACCCCAAATGGATAAAGGAGATGTGAAGCAGTTCCAGGGCTGGATGCCCTCTTCCCAAGGGAACTCAGCGAATAGCTCCAGGAGCCAAAGTTGGGGTGCACCACCCGTCATCACACAGAGATGCTGGCCTTCAAACTCTCATACTGCCAGATGTTTCACTCCACACTCAATGACTGAGTCACTGCCACGTGGCATTGGCTGGACACTGACCAGACTCAATGGTGGTCAGAATTCCAGAGGTGATCCTGAGAGTTTTAGGTTGCTAAGTCCCACTTCGGCAAATAGTGTAAGTTCAGGATCAATGGACATTGAGAGAAATCATTGCTCCACCGAGGGCCTTGAAAATAGTCACTATGGAATGGACAGTGTATCTGTAAAGCGTAGCCTTCTAGCTCTCATGCTGCCAGATGTTTCACTCTACGCTTAGTGATTGAGTCACGGCAATGCGACTTTGTTTTATAACCTCCAACCATACTGTCATTGGGAAAGGCCGATTTCTCTCAATTTAATTGAACTGTAGTAAGCATGCCAGGTGACAGATGACCTGTTAAAGGCAAAAGTATGACTGATCTACTCTAAAACCTCATAACTTCAGAGTTCACAAAATGAGAAATCGTGAAAATTCAGACCAAGAAGTCACCCCCTCATCTTTCAGTTTTCACTCATACTGACTTACAAGGAAACATACGTTTTGATTTGTCCTTGTTGCATCCTTGTTCTTGTCTGACCTTGTCCATCTCAAATTCACCCTTGCCTACTTTAGCTACTCCCTCTCCTCTGCCCAGTGACATTATTTCTCCATCCTTATTGACTCCCATGCCTTCTGACCTCACCAGTTGTTTCAGATATTTAATTCCATCCTGGCCACATACTTTATTGAAAAAATTGAAACCATTAGGCCTGATCTCCCAAACATCTCCCTTGTTCCTCTCCATTCCCTGCCATCTCCCATCCCATCGCACCTTATCAAAAACTTGTTCCCATTTTTGTTCCCTCCTTAACTGCCCTCTTCAACTGTGCACTCTGAAAGGCTTCTTCCCCACTGCTTTCAAACATGCTAATCTAGTTTGTAGATCAGGACGAGTCTACCAACTCTGTTATATCCTATTACCTCAAGCACTTAGTTCAGTGCTCTGCACACAGTAAGCACTCAATGAATACTATTGATTTATCCAAGAGAGCTTTCAGTGTGACTTGAGGTTAATAAATCCTCAGCTATACAGAGGGTGCAGGGGACTCAGATGAAGGAGCGAGAGAAGACATGCACATATGCACACACGTACATAAGGGAGAACTTCCAGGCAAATCCCGCAGCCTAAAGACAGACTTAACAAGTCCCAGGAAAGCAGCATTAAGGCCTTAAGCTCAGAGCACCGGAAGGCACACAGTTACACCCATCGAGACCCACACTAACATGTAAGGTTATACTTGGAAAATATACCACTTGACTTTATACTAATCCTGAGAAGACTTCCCTCTCTTCCTCCCCCCCTCACACTCCACCCCCATTCAAATTAGTGTAATTAACTTTAGCGTTAAGATGAACAGTGCTTTGAATTAATATCATTGTTTTAGCTGCAGAACAAACTGTTGAATGCTATTTTTGTTTTGTCGCATTAGCTAATATTTGTCTAAGTAGGTGTTTACAAAACAATGGAAATGTGTACTGCAGGCATCTTATTTCAGATGTTAAGCTCAACTTTGAATGGTTCAGCCTGCTAATTTCTGAAGCCACACAAACTTTTCAGGAATGGACAAGAAGGATTTCGGTATTTTAGAGGTGATCTGTGGTACAAATGTTTCCCAAGAATATTTGTAGAGGTGATGCGTAGGGATCCCTTCAAATGCTGACACTGAGTCAGGGGATTCCTCATGCGTGCTTGCTTTGATCTAGTTTAGACTTGCTCTGAAAATACAAAATTCGGCTATCTGGCTATTAACATTGAAGACACACTCTAAATTGGGATTTTAAGACATTGACCACTATCATTTTAAAATGTCTGCCATTTATCTTCTGAAAGTCCTTTAGGTTTATTTTTAATCTTTAATAAAATTGGTTAGTCAGATAAGAGGGAAAAATCATGTTTCTGATCCAAAAAGCACAAGTGCTGTGGTTTGAGCATGAAATTTGTTAAAAGACATGAGTATTGCCAGTGTTCAAAATAGTATGTATTTTATACATGTCAACAGAACATTATGTCTCAACTGTAAGTCTCAGAGACAGATTAGCTGTATTGAGGAATACATCTTACTTCCTCCCACTAACTATTTAAGTTGAAAAAACACAATCCCTATTCAGATCAGTTACTGGGAAAACAGACAATGGGCAATAGAGGAAGCATCCAATGGTCTGAACAACTGCCAGGAATTTGGAGCAAAGGGCATTTGTAGTGAGGCTGTGGCTCCGGCAGTAACCCTTGCAGGCTACGGATGAGGAGTTGAGGTTCTTGGCCCAAGGCCTCTGGCCTAGAAATAAGTCCTTCATGGAGCAGCTTCCATTTTGCTATTTGTCAGGAGTGTGCAGATATTGGGTGAACTAATTAGGTAACACATTTTCCATGAAGAGGGAAATGCAGAAAGAAAATACCAATGTTTAAAGAGGGTAGATTCTCCTTCACTCCATCCCATCACCCCTGCCAGTAGTACCAGAAGTCCGACCTCTAATCTACATACTCCGACCCTCATCTTCTCCTTCCCAGTGTGCTTCCTCTCCCTGATGCCTTGGGACTTGGAGAGGATATAGGGAAATCTGCCTTGCCCTGTCCTCACCTAAGACCAGATTTAAGCACTTCCAGCCTCTAGAGTGGCCACACTGAGGCACTGGAGGGTATCAGAAACTTCTTTGCTGATCCGGTTGTGACCGACTTTCTCTTTATTACTTGTGAGCATTGCCTAGGTCAGACAGAGTAGCATAATGATGTCATACAGCCATCTCTGAAGAGTACCCAACCAGCACACTGTCCTGTGATGCAAGGATAGCCAGGTAGGTGACAGCAATTGTAGTGCCCAACCTTCTTTCCTCCTGCAAGACCTGCACCCAGCCATGTGGCCGTTTTGAGGTTCCAGAGCACTTCCACCAAATGATATCTCTATGCAACACTCAACATCAAGTGACAAAGCAGGATCACAACCTACGAGGTCCTGGAATGCAGACATTCCACTGGCAGTGAAGCAATAGCTGCCCTATCCTGCCATTTCCGGCCAGGACTTAGGGGAGAATAGATGCCACCAAGGTACCCAAACTGGTGTTCTAGAGTGAGCTGAAATATTTTAACAGTAAACAGATAGACTGAAGGCTGGCTTTAATGGAGCAAAACCTCCAGCGATGCAGGGCACCAGTGGGCTTGGGGAGGATGCAGCCAAAGACAGATCAGCCTGGCATGTGGAACTCTGAAATGGGATGATGGCTGTGAAGACTTCAAAAAGGACGTGGCAGTGAGAGGGAGATTTGGAAACTGTCAGACACTGTGGGTAATATGCAACAACAGGGCAGCCTTAGGAGTGAGCGCCACATGCATACTGAGTAGAAGGGCATAGCAGCCACATTCCTGTACCTTGGGTGTCACATTCAAACCCAAAAGGTAATGTGCTCTGGCACATCTTAACTAGGAGGTCTCTGAGTCGTCATTTCAACTTGAAAAAATGTTAAGGGCAAAGCAATTGATTGCAGGTTTCAGTGTGTGGTGAAAACAAACAAACATGATAATGGAATTTTTTGTAATCAGTGATATTTATTGAGCTCTTACTGCATGCAGAGAACTGTACTAAGGATTTAGGATTATATAATGGGAAGACGATCCAATCCCTGCCCACAGGGAACTTACAGCTTTTATTATCCTGCTTTTTTCTCCTTCCTCTGTGTTCTTGTTCTCTTTCTCGCTCTCTTATTCTCTCTTTCCTTCTATTACTCACTCCTATATAATCATATATACTTGGTTTTTCCAGAACATGTGTTCATTCATTTATTCTTTCATTTATTCCTTCAGTTGTATTTATTGAATTACTATGTACAAAGCACTATACTAAGTGCTTGGGAGAGTACAACGTAACAATAAACAGTCCCTGACCACAACGAGCTTATAGTCTCTCACTATGAGTTTTGGATGGAGTGAGATGACAGAACTAGGGAATGTTCTTCCAGTGCCATACAACTGTCTAGATGCTGTGAGACAAACAGTGTCGGAAGAAACGGTAGGGCATGTGGGTGTCGTTAGGTATGGAGGGAGCAGTGCCATGTAAGCTCGCAGTAATGCACATTTCTGCAAGAACACAACCCGAGAACTATGAATGTCTTTACTCAGGTAAAGCAGTCAGGGTGCAGATCCGGCCTGGCCTCTCTAAGCCCTGTCACTGCTGTTTCCTGGGGTGGTAATTCCAGCTCGATCTACAAGGCATAATGACGATTAGGAACATGAACTGAACTCTGAGAAGCGTTGAGAACCTCCACTTTGGGATCGCAGGAAAGAAAGGATGCTTAGAAAGGAGCCTTTTGAAAAAAAACTTGGATCATATTGGGAGTCAACAGTTGCCAGTAAAATATTTTCTTTTCAAAATCTAGATAAACTGCTTAGATGCATTCACTGAATTTACAAATATGACAAATGTTTACTTATGCATTCGCACTTAGTTTTAGTACCTCAGACCTTTAGAGAGCCACTTTACAATTCCATTAATTTTAAGTCCTAGAATTAAAAACACATATTGAATTTTTAGATGAGCATTTGATAGTTTTAAAATATGGTAATAGCAAGTTCTTGGAGGTCAGACATATTTAATTCAAAGGATAAACTTTGATTTGAACCTCCCAAGTTCTATCTTGAAGATTTTCAGGTCAGGGAAAAAACCCAAAATGCAGGAAATCTTTTTCCTGTCACAAACATGTTCATTCCCTATTATCTGAGAACAGTTCTGGACAGCTCTAAAATTGGCTATGCCAGTATATCATAAGAGTTTTTATCTGGGTAGTTTAAGCTCCTAGAAGGAGGGATCATGTCTACCAACTACTTTGTCCTCTTCCAAGTGCTTACTACAGTGTTCTGCACATAGTAAATGCTCAGTGAATACCATTGAATGAAAGCTGATGGTTCTGGATTTATGTAGCCATGTGATAGAAATGTGTTCCCAGCTGCAAATAGCCAATAGGTTTCCATATCAGGGAGATGATCTCATTCCACCTGTCGTTGACTTGGAGAGAAGAATTTGGCACAGTGTCTAAAATTTTGTTTTACTTTTTGTTCTCCTGCTTCCTCCCTCCTTTCACATGCCCTGTTCCCCTTTGTCAACAGAAATTCAGTTATTGAAGATAAACTCTGTTATCTCAGGATATCTCAGAATGAATTAGTCTGGTTGGGAACTCTCCCAAGTCCTCTGTTAATCAGTGGTATTCACTGAGTGTGTACTGTGTGCTGAGCTTTGTACTAAGTGCTTGGGAGAGTGTTGCAGTCCTACAGGGTTGGCAGACATGTTCCCTGCCAACAAGGAGGTTTCAGTCCAGAGGGGGAGACAGACATTTAAATTACAGATATGTACCAAAGTGCTGTGGGGCTGAGGGTTCAGTGAATATCAAGTACTTAAATAGTACCTCTCCAAAGTGCAAAGGCGACACAGAAGGGAGAAGGAGTAGGGGACATGAGGGCATAGTTGGAGAAGGCCTCTTAGAGGAGATGTAATTTTAATCAGGCTTTGAAGGTGGGGGAAGTGGTGGTCTGTCAGATATGAAGAGGGAGAGAGTTCCAAGCCAGTCAGAGGAAGGACATGGGATAGCATCGATGGCAACATAGATGAGATCAAGGTACAGTGAGTAGATTGGCATTAGAGGAGCAAAGTTGTTGGGCAGGGTTGTAGTAAGAAATCCCTGAGGGGAGTTTCTGTTTTGACATGGAGGTGGATGGACAGGCACCGGAGGTTCTTGAGTGGGGAAACATGGACTGAACTTTTTTGTAGAAAAAGTATCCGTTTAGCAGAGTGGAGTATGGACTGGAGTGGGGAGAGGCAGGAGGCAGGGAAGTGAGTGAGTTGGGAGATGAAATATTCCAGAGGGGATAGGACAAGTGCTTGGATCAGCCTAGTAGCAGTCTGGGTGGAGATCTCTGCTTTTTGGCAGTAGTAGCAATAGCCCACTTGGTGTGATGCCCTGGTGAACTGTGACATCGATGCAGCTTAAAGGGCCAATTCTGGGACAGATGCATCCCAGAATGAGTTTATGATTTCCTGCTGCATTTTGATGAGATTTGATCAATCAATCCTTAGTGCCAATGGGAAACTTTTTCACCCATTCCTAGGATCCCCAGGGACTTCCAGTTCAGGATTCTTTGCCTTGACTTGACTAGTAAGGACTTTTATTATTTCCATTGATATTCTTTGTGGTCTAATTCATCTCTGTTCATTGTGATGGTGACTATGTATCATATTTTTCCCAACTGGCCTTTTCTCTGGAGTTAATGTGCCAAATTCCATTTTTTGTCTTGCTATTCCCGGGAAGATTGTATTTTCTAAACCTATATCGGTTAGCTGGTCCAAACTCCAGATGCACATGTGTTTCTGGAAGTCATTATCATATGGGTCCAAGCAGAGGAGGCTGGAGCATGACAGGGGAGGAATAATAAATAGGTAGTGTAAGTGAAATATGTTTCTATATTTGCAGTAACCGGAGGAGGATAATATGATTTGTGTAGTCGTTTGCTGCTGTTCATGAGTGAAGGATGTCATGTTACTGCCAGTACTCATGGGGCAGAAAATGGGCATACCGTCTAGTAAATATGCATTATCCAACTGTACTGGGTGTTAATCATACTAACTGTAGGGAGAACTGGTGAATCTAATTTTAAAACAGTAAATCTAGTGGAAGTCAGATTAAGTTGGCAGAAGAGAAGCTTTTGGCATGGCCGAAACTCTTTTTAAAAAAGGAATTTGGCAAAGATTAACTAGCTGCAAAAGGATTGAAAATGTTCTCTTAGCGGTTTAAAAAAGAAAATGCCTTTCTACAAGTGCATCCCAAAATGATTTTATGGTGTCCTGCTGTGTTTTGGCATCACTTATATTGGTGTCTTGTTCAAATTCAAAGAATAATTATATTTTAGTCAATCAATCTGTGGTATTTATTGAACTCTTACTGTATATTAAGTGCTTAGGTGAGCAAACTAGGGTTGTAGACACAATCCCTATCCTCTAGGAGCTTACTATCTTGCTTAGCCTGAATACAATAAGGAGCTGTGAATCTAGGTATTGATACAGTTGAGAAGGACTGAAGTGCCCTTTATCTGCAAGGGCCAAATTATGAAATTGTCTGTAAAATGGGGATTAAGGCTGTGAGCCTCAGTGGGACAGGGACTGTGTCCAACCCAATTTGCTTGTATCCATTCCGGTGCTTAGTACAGTGCCTGGCACATAGTAAGCACTTAACAAATACCAAAATTATTATTATGTAAGTATGGGTTGGTGAGTTCTGTGTAGGTAGGCTGGGCATTGCAGTTTTTTCCTGGACTGAATTTGGCTCCTTGTCAGGGAATTTGCAAATGATACACAGAATATTCAGTATGGAAGCCTGTAAGATCCTAATAATAATAATAGTTGTGTATTTGGTAAGTGTTTACTATGTGCCAGGCACTGTACTTAGCACCAGGTGGATACAAGCAAATCAGGTTGGATCCAGTCCGTGTCCCACAGTCTCAATCCCCATTTTACAGATAAGGTAACTGAGGCACAGAGAAGTGAGGTGACTTGCCGAAGGCCACATAACAGACACATGGCAGAGCTGAGATTAGAACCCAGGACCTCTCAATCCCAGGCCCGTACTCTTTCCAATATACCATGCTGTTCCTTGAGGGCAGGTACTGGTCTCTGAATTTTCTTTGTTTCCACTTTCATAGTACAGTGCTCTGCACCCACACGATAGATACCCCAGTGCTACCAATGATGAGGGAAGCCATCCATTTGGTTTTGATTACCACATAATACAGATTGGAGGGATAACTTTAGTATTATTATTATTAAATGTTATTTGTTAAGCGCTTACTTAACAGCATAACCTAATGGAAAGAGCTCGGGTTTGGGAGTCAGAGATCATGGGTTCTAATCCTGGCTCCACCACTTGTCTGCTTTGTGACCTTGGGCAAGTCACTTCACTTCTCTGTGCCTCTGTGACCTCATCTGTAAAATGGAATTGAGACTATGAGCCCCATGGGGGACAGGGACTCTGTCCAATCTGATTTGCTTGTATCCACCCCAGAGCTTAGTACAGTGCCTGGCACATAGTAAGTGCTTAACAAAAACCATACTAACAATAATTATTATTAAATACCATAATTATAATTTTTATTATTACTATGTGCCAGGCACTGTACTATATGCTGGGGAAGATACAAGCTAATCAATAATAATAACAATAATAATTGTGGTATTTGTTAGCGATTACTATGTGCCAAGCCCTGTACTAAGCACTGGGGTGGATTCATTCATTCAATTGTATTTACTGAGTGCTTACTGTGTGCAAAGCACTGTATTAGGCTCTTGGGAGAGTACATTATAACATCAGACACATTCCCTGCCCCCAGCGAGCACAGTGTAGAGGAGGAGACAGACATTAGTATAAATAAATAGATAAATTACAGATATATACATATGTGTTCTGTGGGGAAGGGAGGAGGATGAATGAAGGAGCAAGTATGAGCGGCTCAGAAGGGAGTGGGAGAAGAGGAGAGGAGGGCTCGGTCAGGGAAGGCTACCTGGAGGAGCTGTGCTTTTTATAAGGCTTTGAAATAGGGGAGAGCAATTATATGCCTGATATGAGGAGGGAGAGCGTTCCGGGCCAGAGGTAGGGTACGGGCAAGAAGTCGGCAGCGAGATAGGCTAGATTGAGGTACAGTGAGATGATTAACACCAGGGGAATGAAGTGTGTGGGCTGAGTTGTAGTAGGAGAGGAGTGAGGAGGGGTAAAAATAATAATTATTATTATTATGGTATTTAAGTGCTTACTATGTGCCAAGCACTTTTCTAAGCGCTAGGGTAGATACAAGGTAATCGGGTTGTCCCATGTGGGGCTCAAAGTCTTAATCCTCATTTTATAGGTGAGGTAACTGAGGCACAGAGAAGTTAAGTGCCTTGCCCAAGACCACACAGCGGACAAGTGGTGAAGCCGGGATTAGAACCAAAGAGGGGGCAAGGTGGTTAAGTGATTTAAAGCCAATGGTGAGGAGTATTTGCCTGATGTGGAGGTGGATGGGCAATCATTGGAGTATCTTGAGGAGTGGGGAAATGTGGTCTGAACGTTTTTGAAGGAAAATGATTCAGGCAGCAGAACGAAGTATGGACTGGACTGGAAGGAGACAAGAGGCAGGAAGGTCAGCAAGGAGGCTGATACAGTAATCCAGGCAGGATAGGATAAGTGCTTGCATTAATGTGGATACATGCAAAGCAGGTTGAACACAATCCCTGTCTCACATAGGAGTCACAGTCTCCAATCCCCATTTTACAGATGAATTAACTGAGGCACAGAGAAGTGAAGTGACTTGCCCAAGGTCACGCAGAAGACAAATGGTTGGTTGAATGGGATTAGAACCCAGGTTCTTCTGACTCCCAGGCCTTTACTTTCTCCACTGGGCCATACTGTTTCTTCTGGGATTAGTGATGGAATAGTGGTAGAGCCAAGCACAACTTTAAAATTCAGACTCTGCTCTGTCTTTGCTGATGTTGCCAGTTGGCCTAAGCCTTGACCCCTTTGGAAAATGCTTGTTTTATTTCCACCGTTCCAGGTGGGTGTTCTTAAGAGGCCTAAATAAGTGCACAATTTCTGGCATTTTTCATAAGCCACAGACACTGATGCTATTGTGTGAAAGTTTATGCAAACCAAAGAGATTAGATTAAGTTTACCAGGCAGTATGCTTTATCTGAAAAACCATACAACTTTTCTTTCTCCTTTGGCCCTTAACACTAAGCTCCCCCAGCATGGATTTGGAGATGCCCCTACGGGTGCCCACCAAACCAGGGTCTGCCACTTCTTTCCCTTTGTCTGGCAGTGGTGGGTTTTCCCCAGACTCCACCGTATCCCCTTCCTGTAAAAGCTTCCATCCCAGTTGGCATGTTCTCTCTTGACCTGGGAGGTGGAAGGGAGACTCCACCCGTTCCAGCTGAGGACCACCTTGGGTCTCTCAGATCATTCTGCAGTGACCGCCATAGGCTGGCATTCAGATGGGAAACTGGAACGCGTCAGAGCCTCAGAAGGGAGAGGGTGGGGGGTGAAGTGATGCAGGGGTGAGGAGGGGGTGGAAATCTGCTGGGTCGGAAGGAGTGGGCAGGGGGAGGATGCCCTCGTTTGGATGGGAAACTGTCCAGGAGCTCTGCTGCTGGGATCCACACCAACATTTACGGCCACAGGGAGCGAGCCAGACCACCTCCATGGTGAGCGGCAGTCCCGGCCGATGGACCCCTCTCTAGCAGGCTTTGTGCGCTGGTGACAACTGTCCTCCCTGCTGAAGGCACTGTATGGGGTGTGGGGGGGGGAAGAGGAGAGCCATGAGGGTCCAGCCCCCCTTTGGTGGAATGGGTTTGTTCTGGGTAGGGATGACGATGCTGGAAATATCGCTTTGCGAGATTAGGCAGGCATTGGTGCTGGACTGTAAGCTATCGGGGACAAAAATCTGGTGTACCTAGCTCTGTTTTACTCTCCAAGTGCTTGGTAGAGTATCTGCACATAGTAGACTGAGAGCTCCCTGAGTGCAGGGGCCATGCTTCCTAACTCTCTTGTACTTATACAAGCACTTAGAGCAGTGCTTCTGTTTTATGATGATTCCCTGTTCTAAGGGAGAAAATTATGCTCCCACCCTTCAAAGCCTTATTGAAGGCCCATCTACTCCAAGAGACTTTCCCTGACTAAGCCCCCCTTTCCACTTCTCCTACTCCCTTCTGCGTTGCCGTGACTTGCTCCCTTTGTTCCCTCCCACTCCCCGTAATTTATATTACTGCCTGTATCCCCCACTCTAGATTGTAAGCTCATGATGGGCAGGGAATGTGTCTGTTTATTGTTGTATACTCCCAAGCGCTTAATACAGTGCTCTGCACAGAGTAAAAGCTCAATAAATATGATTGAATGAATGAATGAATGAATGAGTGAATGAACAGTGCTCAAAACAGAGCAGGCACTTGATCAATTCTGTCGATCAGTTGCGGTGGCCATATAACAACAGAGGGGTGGTTGAGAACATTCCTCCATAAAATATATTGTGTCATCATCACATCTCGCTCTGCTCACGAGGTAACATGGTGGTGTCATGGGTCTCCTTTCCGGTGGGGGTGGCACTTTGTGTTCTTGCCTTAGGCGGCCAGTTGTCTGAAACTTGCACTCAGACTCACAGGACAAAATGAAGTCGTTACGGCCAAATTAGCAACTGCAAAAAGTACTACTTTTTTAGAATATTTTGGATGAGAATATGCTGTCATTGAGTTGTCATTAAGTCACCTGTAATTTTGATTTTCCACTGTGGCATTGAAATGTTGATTTCTGCAGGCTTTTTAGCAGCATGAAGCTTATTCCTGGCACACTGCAGAATTGTTTTCCAAAGGTTTTAATTCCTCTTGTAAGCTTTCCCAAGAAAAGGTATTTTCAGCCACTACAGAGCAGTTTCCCAGCGCTATGAACTTTGGGCCCAAGGCCATCCTAGAGCAAGTCTTTAATACCCTGATGGCATCTGTTAATGTTTTGGCAAAAGCTTAAATAACCAAGGGAAAAGCTGCAAGCTTTTGGCAGTGATGTGGGTTTTAATTTACTCCTGCCAAAGCCTCTTCCATTATTGGAAATTCAGAGTCTGAGGAAATGAGTTGGGTCCAGCCCACCCAGGATTCTGGGGTGCTTGCTGCTCTCAGGAGAGCTTTTGTGGGAGATGCCTGCCACAGGGTGCACTTTGGAGTCCCTGAGTCTATCTTTTCATTGCTGAGTCACTCAGGATTCCTCACTACTTCCTATTTTCATTTCTCAAAACACTGTCTGAGGTTACTGTTCCTTGTGGGTGAGGTTCTGGCCCTTAGCCAGAGTCCCTGAAGGCCCACTTTTACTTGAAATACTAATGTAGATGCAGATTCATTTTTTAATGGTATTTGTTAAGCACTTACTTTGTGTCAAGCACTGGGGTAGATACAGGTTTATCATCGATGTTGGATGCAGGCTCACGTGGGATTCACAGCCCAAGTAGGAGGGAGAACAGGTATTGAATCCTCTTTTTACAGATGAAGAAATGGAATTACAGAGAAGTTAAGTGGAAAGACACTGTCCCTTCTCTTTCTAGAATGGTGAAGAGATATTTCTCAGGGTGAAGTGAGGATCTCCGTTATTGGGAATCAAGCATATTTATGGGAGAGTACAGTACAATAGAGAAGAACAAAATTAAAGGTTTTCCCTGCCCAAATACAAAGTAATCAGGTTTAATCATATTAGTATGCCTTCTCTTTTCAATTCCCCTGCCCACCCCTGATTGACAGTGAAATTACTGACAAGACTGCCTTGCTTAGTAGCTTCAGTCATTTCTGAGCTGTCCATGGGGGTAAGTGTGAGATTCATCCATTCATTGTCGTATTTATTGAGTGCTTACTGTGTGCAGAACACTGTACTAAGTGCTTGGAAAGTACAAGATGGAGACAGACAGGCAACAGCTAGAGAAAATCCCTACTGAAAAACAGGGTCACAGTCTAGAAGAGGGGAGACAGACAACAAAGCAAAACAAGTAGACAGGCATCAATAGCATCAAAATAAATAAATAGAATTATAGATATATACACATCATTAAATAAATAGAATAATAAATATGTACATAGATTCACAAGTTTTGTGAAGCAGGGAGCGAGGTAGAGCAGAGGGAGGGAGTAGGGGCAATGGGGAGGGGAGGAGGAGCAGAGGAAAAGCGGGGCTCAGTCTGAGAAGGCCTCTTTCCCAGATGATGAGATGCTGATGGGTCAACTTGAGTAAAGAACTGTCTTCATTAGAGTCAGAGAGAATGTCAGTTTCAGTCCACTAAGGATGTGGCATTTCACTTGACCAGGCTGGGGCCTGAGTGAACCCTAGAGAGGGCTTGAAGTGGTGTTTCCAAATGACGAACACAAAGAGGAAATGGCAGGTTCAGTGTCCCTGGCTCAGACTGTCTTGGGTATCCTCCCACCTCAGTCAGCAAGGATAAAGACACCAGTGGCTGTAGATTGCCTTGGCTAGGTGATATAGTTTAGTTCTCCATGAAAGTTGTTTTTTAAAAAAATTGTATTTGTTATGCACTTACTATGTGCCAGACACTGTACTAAGCACTGGGCTAGATATGAGTTTGTCAATTTCAATCTCCATTCTTAATTTCATAATCTTAATCCCCGTTTCACAGATGGGGTAACTGAGGTACAGAGAAGTTAAGTAACTTGCCCAAGGTCACACAGCAGACAAATGGCAGAGCTGGGATTAGAATCCAGGTCTTTTTGACACCCAGACCCGTGCTCTGTACATTAGGCCAAGCTACTTCTCTAGGTTGCAATTTGGGAATCAAAATGTTGAACTTGAGTCCTGATCCAGTGCTTAGAACAGTGCTTGGAACATAGTAGGCACCTAAACTCCTCACTACTGGCTTCAAAGCTCTCCATCACCTTGCCCCCTCCTACCTCATCTCCCTTCTCTCCTTCTAGAACCCAGCCCATACACTCCGCTTCTCTACCGCTGACCTCACCGCGTTCTTTTCTGTCCCACTGTCGACCCTTGGCCCATGTCCTACCTCTGTCCTGAAAGCCCTCCCTCCTTACATCTGCCAAACTAGCACCCGTCCCCCCCTTCAAAGCCCTACTGAAAGCTCACATCCTCCAATAGGCCTTCCCAGACTGAGTCCCCCTTTTCCTCTGCTCTTCCTCCCCTCACTATTGCCCCTACTCCCTCCCTCTGCTCTGCCTCCCCCTCCGCCCCACTACACTTGTGTATATATGTTCATATTCATCTATTTATTTTATTAACAGTATATATATATCTATAATTATATTTATTTATATTGATACTATTGATGTCTGTCTACTTGTTTTGTTGTCTGTCTCCCCCTTCTAATTTGTATTTGTTAAGCACTGTCCTAGTGCTTAGAAGAGATACAAGGTTGTCCCACTTGGGATTCACAGTCATGATTCCCATTTTACAGATGAGGTAACTGAGGCACAGAGAAGTTAAGTGACTTGCCCAAAGTCACACAGCTGACAAGTGGCAGAGTCAGGATTAGAACCCATGACCTCTGACTCCCAAACCCAAGCTCTTTCCACTAAGCCACGCTGCTGTGAGCCCGTTGTTGGCTAGGGATTGTCTCTATCTGTGGCTGAATTGTACTTTCCAAGTGCTTAGTACAGTGCTCTGCACACAGTAAGTGCTCAATAAATACGATTGAATGAATGAATGAACAAATACCATTATTATTATTATTATTATTATTATCCTACCCCATAGTAGACAGGTTTACTTGCCAGAAGTTAAGTACCATTTTTTTGCCCCAATATTTGTATGTTCTTTGTGAATCGTCTGCATCTTGGGCATCACTAGCAGCTGAGAGTAAAATAACTGTGTCAGCACTGTTCTAAGCACTGGGTTAGGTACAAGATAATCGGGTTGGACACAGTCCCAGTCCACATAGGGCTCACAGTCCAAGTTGGAGGTCAAAGGATTTAATCCCCATTTTACAGATGAGGTAACTGGGGCACAGCTAAGTTAAGTGCTTTGCCCAAGGTTACACAGCAGACATGTGGCAGAACTGGGATTAGAATCCAGGTCCTCTGGCTCCCAGGTCCATTCTCTTTCCACTAGGCCATACTACTCATTTTGTTGTCTCATCATTCCTGATATGTCAGTCTCCAGTCCTTTCTCCCCACTTAAACCTTTAGATTGTGAGCCTCCTGAGGAACAAGTCCATCTCAAAATTCCCACCTCTCTATTCTCTCCCAGCCTTAGTATAGCACTCTGCAGACAGTAAACATTTATTAAATTCTACTCTTCCTCCTCCTATTACTACTCTCCTTCGTATAACCAGCCCAGAGCTGCTTGGATGGGGCTACCAGAATAAGACTGCCAAAAGCAGATGCCATGGTTCTTCTGCTGGTGGCTATTGGAGGGACCAGACAGCGCTGAGTGAAGTAACTTTTGGAGGGGTGGCTTGGGTTATGGTTTAGACACTGGAGTTACTCATTCACAGCCATATTATCATCCGATGTAATGGTGACTGTTATACTTTGAAGAGTACTGTTTTCGCTGTCAGAAGTTGAAGCGGTGTCCTGTAAGTGATACATCCCAAACTAGGTTCTGAATCAGTACATGCTTCCCAAGATAATTGAATTTTTTTATTTTTCTCTTCACAAAAGACAGATCTAGCAGTTTAATTGTACCCTATAGTTCTTGTTGAGGTATTTAGTAACGTTTCTAGTTTAATTACAGTTCTAGTAACATTGTCAGATAATCTAGGTAATAAAAATTAGAAATTAAGATGGCTTTTTAAATGAATGAAATAACTACAGTTTTTTCATTTTTGATTTGGGTAGCTCAAATCACATTTAAACCTGGCATTTTCAGGAAGGCTTTGAAGGTGGGAAGAATAGTGTCAGGAAGATTTGAAGTGGTAGGAAATTTCAGGCGATGGAACAATATAAGTAGAGATTTGGAAACGACAGAGTTGAGAGTGAGACTTAGGAAGAGCATGAGGTGGGGTGCAGTGCCTAAGCAGAAAACAGTTTCCCCAGAGGCCTCCATTTTTCTTGTTGCCTTCCCTTTACAATATAGTCATTCATTCAGTCAGTCGTATTTACTGAGTGCTTACTGTGAGCAAAGCACTGTACTAAGCACTTGGGAGAGTACAATACAACAACAAACAGACACATTCCCTGCCCTCAACGAACTCACAGCATGAGTAGGAGGTTGGGTGCAAATGAAATTCATTTTTTATTGGATTTAGAATTTTTAAAAATGATAATAATTATCCTATTCTTTGCTTTTCAGATACTGTTTTGTGTTTGCTTTGGGCTACCTCACAGTATGCCAAATTACTAGAGTCTATATCTTCGATTATGGACAATATTCTGCTGATTTTTCAGGGTAAGAAAAACATTTTAATTCAATGTGGTGGATGCTGCTCTGTCTACAGAATAAATTGGTAGAAAAGGTGGATGTAAATGTACTTTTTATTTTAAAATAGAGTGATATAGTTGAGACTGTAGTTATTTTTAAGTAAGATTATCTTCGAGGATTAAAGAAGGTGGCCTAGAGCCAGAATGTTCTGTAGAATAACTGTAAAAATGTGGTATTTTTAGAGATAATCCATTAGGTTTTAGATTATTGCGAGATAATGGAACTACTTGTTAGAATATAATATCACATATTAGACTTTTTAAAAATCTGGATTGTATAGCTTCATATTATTGGCTTCTGATAGAATTGGGAAGCTTGAGGGAGAAAGTCCCCAGCATAGTAACTTTTCTTCCAAATATGCTGCCAAGTTTGATTACTGCCTAGCATTCTCAGTGGGCAGGAAGCTTCTATGTTTGTGAACAATGATGATGTTGATGGTGCTGTTGAATCTGGTCATTCTAGTCATCACTGGCCATTATGCCCTCTAGGCTGTAAGCTCATTATGGGCAGGGATTGTGTCTGTTTATTGTTCTATGGTAATCTTCTAAGTGCTTTGCACACAGTAAGTGCTCAATAAATATGATTGAATGAATGAATGAATAACTTGCCCAGATGAGCAGAGTGAACCCTTTTGGGGCCCTGAAGTTCCATTCCAGACAACGGAAGAGCTAATTTACTAAGTGATACCTGTGTTGAATTAACTCTCCTTACCTAGGTGAGCAATTTATCCTAGGCCCCAGGTTTTCACTCTGACTTCAAGCATTCCTAGCAAAGCACCTGATGGGCACTTCTTCAACTTAAGGCAGAGAAACAACTACCAAAGAGCGAGTGAGAAAGTGAGATGATAGCTGCCCTTGATTTAAAAGATATTATGTTTGTTTGGCAGGGTACCGCAAATACTAGACTGGAAGCTCGTTATGGGCAGGGAATGTATCTGCTAATTCTGTTTTACTCTCCCAAATGCTTAGTATGGTGCTCTGCACATGGAAAGCATTTAATAAATACCACTAATTGATGAATTGATTGATACACCAGCATTCTTTTACTGAAATCCTGTTAATTGAGAATTATTTCAGCCATGAAAGTCAGCAGGAGTTGAAGGAACTTAGATGAGGTCTAAAATTAATTAGGCAAGAATTTTAGTGAAAACAGTGTTGCATATGAGTAGAAATAAACAATTCTGATGTTTACTTCCTTCAGATTCACTGGTACTAATAAGTGGAGTCAGGGTTGTTGAGAGAATTTTGTCAGCTGATGTAAAATTTGGCAGTCTGACGCAAATTTTAAACCTGTGGGTGCAGGCAGTTATCACAATTTCCTACACTTGAAGGGTGACCCAGTGCTCATTTTGGCCATGTTAAGTTCTCAAATTTTCTATCTCAAAAAAACCCAAAAAACAGAGGACAGTAAAGCGGTGTTCTTTTCTATGCTAGACTTCTTCGAGGGCAGGGGTTTGGTGCTGGGGGTTTTGTTTGAAAGAGAAGATTGGGCAGCAGGAGCGTCCATAATAGCACATAACAGTTACGATAGTGCATTGTGACTGGTGATGGAAAGATTAGCTTCTCAGCTACAAGCTGGTAACATGAGCCTTGTGAGGTAATGAAAAAGCATTTTAAATAGTCTGCTCTTAAGGTCAAATGTCATGCTGGAATTCTTAAATCCAAAATGTGTGGATTTAAAACTAGCAGGAGATCAAAAATAATGAATAGAATGTCAACCTTGATTATTAACTCTATCATGAAAAAGTCTGACTGGTTTGAGGCAACTGAAGATTTCTCATGGTTCCTATTACATGTTCAAAAGTTTTCTGGATGTGGCTGTTACTTAAACTGCTCCTTGCCCTACTTGAAAGGGACAGGACCCTCAGAAGCAGCATGGCCTAGTGGAAAGACCACGGGCCTGGAAGCCACAAAGACCTGGGTTCTAATCCCAATTCCTCCACTTGCCTGCTGCATGACCTAGGGCAAGTCACTTAACTTCTCTGTGCCTCAGTTTCCTCCTCTGTTAAATGGGAATCAATACCGTTCTTCCTCTGTCTTAGGCTATGGGCCCCTAGTGGAACAGGGACTGTCCCCAACCTGATTATCTTGTATCTACCCCTGTGATTGGTACATAGCACTTAACAGGTAGCACAATCACTATTATTATGGTGTATGGGCATGTAAGCTGTCCCTCTAGATCGTAGGTTTGTTGGGAGCCAGTACTGTGTCTGTTATGTTGTTGTGTTGTGATCTCCCAAGTGCTTAGCAGAGTGTTTTGCATACAGCAAGTGCTTAATAAATACAGTTGATTGATTGAGTGAGTGAGTGGCATCACCCCTGGGAGAGTGTCTCTCCCCTCAACAGTTTCTGTGCAGTGGGCCTGGGTGCCCAGACAGTAGAAGAGATGTAGAGGTTCCAAGCTGCCCCTTCTTCTGGCCATTTTGGTGGCGCTAATAGGTAGTGAAGGCCATTTCAATCAAACGCTCCCCAAAATTGCACTGAGATAACAGGAGGAAGTTTTCATCAAAAGGAAAAAGTTGGTTCATGAGGATTCTTGTGCAAGTCTTTCTGGTGGTAGAAAGTCAATGCCTCCTGTACCCAAAGTCATAGTCATAGTTGAAGTCTCTGAGATTTCCCCACATGGTGAAGCTTTGGCATGAGAATATGGAGCCAGTAAATGAGTATGGAGCCTGGCTTCTTGCCATGAGATTTCAGTGTTGCTTGCAAGTGCTCCAGATATTTTGCTATGCTGCCCCATTCCCTTCTCAATGCTTGATGTCTGTAATTAGTTCTCCTATCCGTAATTATTGCCCCTAGCTGTAGTGCATTTTACTAACTGTCACCCCCACTGGATTGTAAACTCCTCACCGGCAGGGATTGTGTCTACCAGTTTTATCGTATTGAACCCTCCCAAGTGTTTAGAACAGTGCTCTGCACATAGTAAGTATTCAGTAACACTGATTGATAGTCTAAAGTAGAGTTGTCCTTGCCTGGGAAGTTAAATGCATGTCTGTCAGCAATCAAGCATTAATGGAGATAATCTTCAAAATTTCCTTTCCAGATGTCATGGAGGGTTCCGGTGGTGCTTCAGTGAATTACCTTGGCTTCTCCCCAGATTCTCTATCTTTTGCCGAATTGTACATTCCAAGTGCTTAGTACAGTGCTCTGCACATAGTAAGCGCCAATAAATACTATTGAATGAATTCTCCTGGCCAACAGTTTTCCTTGGGTTGTTAATGATGAATCTTCTTTTCTCTGAAATTGAGATCAGATATTCCAGCATGGAACAAATTCCAGTCAAGCACATTCTTAAATCTGGTTATTGTCTTCAAAATCTCCTAGTTAAGAAGTCAGGACTCTCAACAGGAACTTCTGAGAGTTGATGTTTTTCAGCTTTTATTGTTAGGGTCCATCCAATTTCTTTACAAAGTAGGGATTGAAGATTCTCTCGTTTGGTTGGATCCTTGAGATCCTTGGCACTGATCTTCCACAGATGTCACTCCTGTTGTAAGTGACATAATTTAGAAGCCATTTAAAATTACATAACTGAGCTAATAAGGCAGTCTAAATCCAGGGAACTTCAATTCCTGGTTCAGATTATCGGGGGGATCTTTGCATTTCAAGACCTTGTGACTCCCAGGCTCATGCTGTACCCACTAGGCCACGCTGCTTCACTAATGAACAAACAAATTGCTTTAGTTCATTAGAGAGCCAAGAAAGAACGATTAAACAGATGGAAAATTAAGATGCATGAAAACGGTTAAAGAAATTGTGATAATTCTCCTTGAAAAAGTGAAGCTGAGGAGTGTATAGTTTATCCTCTAAACCTACATTTTGGGATAAAAAAATTGCTACTTACTTGAACAAAGCAACTACTAAATTCTCCTGTTCAATACAGATTTCGTTGTGCCTAATAGGATTTTCTGATTACCTCTTGTCTCAGAGAAGGGGAAGCAGCCTTTTTTAGGATTCAAAAAGTTGCATTTATAATTTCCCTTTTAAAAAATAAATGTTCTTTTTTTCCCACAGCCCAATGATGATAATTACTCAGAAGATCACTAGTTTGGCTTATGAGATTCATGATGGTAAGATGTATGAAACCTTTTTCCTTGAAGTCTACATAATTTTGCTTTACTTTTTCCCAATTTTTTTCCTATTTTGTGCGACCATTATCACAATCCCAGATTTTCATAAATGTCCCAGAGTATTAGAAAGAATATGCTTTATATCTAGACTGTAAGCTCCTTTTTGGCAGGGAACATATCTACCAATTCTGTTGTACTTTCTCAAGTGCTTAAGTACAGTACTCTGAACACATTGGTTCAATCAATACCATTAATGATCTCCTACTAGATATTTAAGTCGTTTGTTTCCTTATTCATTGGCCTAATTCAGCAAACTGTTTCCTACTTCTCCCCCACAACACCTCAAAAAACCCCCAGTCCTTCACGAAACAAAGGAACAATTGCCTGGCTATATGATAAATTTAAGTTATGTACCCACAGCTCAAAGGAAATTGAGTGTGGGTTGCCTCTTGATTCAATTATCTCTGTTGTGCTTTCATGGGAATTTGAGTGTATTTGACTACAAATAGCTTCTGGTCAGGATGGCAGTGGAGAGTGTGGGCGTGTCTACAGATGTCTCTTTTGAACAGTTCAAAATTTTGTGGGCAGCTGAAAACTTTTGCAATTTAGCCTCAAAGATGAGGTATTTGTCATTGGAAGTGTGTCACTAATTGCATTTATTGAGTGCTTACTGTATACAGAACAGTGTATACAGAGTTGGTAACAGAGTTGGTAGACACATTCCCTGCCCACCAGGAGCCTGCAATCTAGGGGGGGAGATAGACATTAAAAATAAGGCAGGGACTGTGTGTGTTAATTGTTATATAGTAATAATAATAATGTTGGTATTTAAGTGCTTACTATGTGCAGAGCACTGTTCTAAGCACTGGGGTAGATACAGGGTACTCAGGTTGTCCGACGTGGGGCTCACAGTCTTCATCCCCATTTTACAGATGAGGTAACTGAGGCACAGAGGAGTTAAGTGACTTGCCCACAGTCACACAGCTGACAAGTGGCAGAGCCGGGATTTGAACCCATGACTTCTGACTCCCAAGCCCGGGCTCTTTCCACTGAGCCATACTGCTTCTCTAATAATAATGTTGGTATTTGTTAAGTGCTTACTATGTGCAGAGTACTGTTCTAAGCACTGGGGTAGATACAGGGTAATCAGGTTGTCCCACGTGAGGCTCACAGTTAATCCCCATTTTACAGATGAGGTAACTGAGGCACAGAGAAGTGAAGTGACTTGCCCACAGTCACACAGCTGCCAAGTGGCAGAGCTGGGATTCGAACCCATGACCTCTGACTTCCAAGCCCTGGCTCTTTCCATTAAGCCACACTTGTACTCTTCCAAATGCTTAGTATGGTGCTTTGCACTCAGTAAGCACTCAATAAATATGATTGAATGAATGAATAAATTAATTTCAGATGTAGACATAAGTGCTGTGGGGCTGAGGGTGGGGTGAATAAAAAGCGTGCAAATCCAAGGGCAAGGGTGATGCAGAAAATAGTGGGAGAAGAGGACTGTATAATTACTTCCGCAGAGATAGGCGCAAGCTTGATAACTCAGTGGGCTTTTAATTCTTCCAAGTGTTTCCCTTTGTTACCAATGTGGCTAAACTGCATCTTCATAGAAAAAGTCCCAGTACATGTTTTTTAGACTCAATCTCAAACAAGACGAGATCATAAACAATGAAGTTCTGGAACATATAAGTATTGAAACTATGCTCACTTTTTAGAGCGTGAGCCCCACGAGGGTTAGGGTCTGTGATTGATTCCCCCCTTTGTATTTGCTCTCAGCACTTGGTACAGGGATCAGCACATAATAAGCACATAATAAGCACTATTACTACTTAACATAGCTATGCTGGGTGGGACACGTGAGGAAAATAAGTGACAGCAGAGTACCAGACTACTAGTGTACACAATTGAAATAGGGAAACCAAAAGCAAGGAGGGCAGAAGAAATGCTTTAAGAACATAGTAAAGTAATAATAATAAAATAATAATAATAATGGCAATTGTTCTTAACTTATGCCAAGCACTGGGATAAATACAGAATAATCAGGTGTCATATGGGGTGCACATGACCTAGTAGCAAGAGCATGGGCGTGGGAGTCAGAGGACATGGGTTCTAATCCCAGCTCTGCCACTTGTCTCTCTGAGTGACCTTGGGCAAGTCAGTTCACTTCTCTGTGTCTCAGTTACCTCATCTGTAATATGGGGCTTATAACTGTGACCCCCATGTGGGACAGGGACTGTGTTGAACCTGATTACCTTGTGTCTACTCCAGCGCTTAGAACAGTACTTGGCATATTAAGCGCTTAACAACTACCATGATTATTATCATTATTAAGTAGGAGGGAGAGCAGGTATTAAATCCCCATGTGGCAGATCAGTGAACTGAGGCCAAGAGACATTTGGTGACTTGCCCAGGATCACATAGCAGATAAGTGGTAGAACTGGGATTAGAGCCCCAGTCTTCTCACTCTCAGGCTCGTGCTCTTTCCGCTAGGCCATGCTGTTTCCCAGAAAACAAAACTGCATCCCAGCTGAAAATCGGGAACTGAATGCTGAGGATAGACCTGCTTGGCATACTTGCCAAGGAGCAGGGAATGGCTCTTCTTGAGCAAAAGATTAGTATGGAAAGAGACAAGGAGGCAAAAGAGAAAGCAGCACCAGGTGCCACAAACATTAAACACAGTAACACAACAAGGGGGCAGCCTTTTTTCTGTGCCCTTGTGTTTGGGATTGTGGATTCCACATTGGACTTTTTGATAACCTCTCATAGGTGAACTTCACCATCATTGATATCTTTTTCAAATACAGAGCACAATTTTGTCAGAGAACATCAACGATAATAACAAAAGTGAAAAAAGATAATCGTGTTGAAATAGTGAATGGAAAAACCATATTTAACTTTTCACTGAATAGTAAGATGAATTCTTGGTTTAAAGGATCCTAGTCAGAAGGTGCCTGATACGGTGTTCTGCACACAGGAGACGTGAATAAGTAGCATTGATTGAGGAAGGTCAAGACCAGGGTACTCCTATTGGAGATATCTTTCTGACGGTGCTGAGGGAGTTCTCTGTATAAACAAGAAATTTCCTACCTTATTCTTAGGTCCTAAAATTTGCTTAGATCCTTCCAACCATAAAAAGGTAGGACTATCAATCAGGGTTTACTAATATCCCTTTCTGAATTGAAGCAGGATAGGGTATTTTTTGTGTTCATTTTAAATCATTGCTACACTTGAGAGGCATTCATTTGATTCCCATTTCTCTAAGTTATCTCTGCCCCAAAAGGACTCACATAGCAAAACATCCTTAGCAATGGATTAATTTCACTACTATGTGGGGTGGGGGGGGTACATTTAAATAGAAGGACCAAGTATAAAATCAATGCCATTCACCGGTTCTGAATAAAATAACCGAAATTTAGAAAAAGACTATATGTTTCAGTCTGATTTTCCATTCCCCATTTTGTGGAAGTTCTACTGTACATCTATCCTCTGTTCAAATCCTTTTACACACTCACATTGTCTTTGTCTCTTGGCAACACTTCTCTTTAACACATTTTCTTCTGAATTAAAGGGTTGCTTTAAACATTCATGGGCACAATTGTTCATCCTTATAAAAATGTTTTGACTTCACTAGGATGAACTATGTCAAATATGAAAATAAGCAAATTTCTGTCTGACAAATGTTATCAGGGCAGCTGGCTTTATCTTGTTTGTCCAGGAATGAAATTTTCATATAGAATAGACATCTATTTAGTTGTTGAACTCCTGATGCCCCCAGAAAACAAGCTGTAAATCTCATGAGTCAACCACTGGGAATACAATTTGTACATAAAACACTGTAAAATAATTGGTGTGTGTTTGTGCAGACATGGCAACTTTTCCACCTCTGTAGCATTTCATATTTGTATACACTGCTCTGTTACCGTTGTGGTCTGCTTCCAATTTTAATTGGATGAAATTTCATTTTTATGGTGTTTAAGTGCTACTATGTACCAGGCACTGTATTAAGCATTAGGATAGATATAAACTAACCAGATTGGACACAGTCCATGTCCCACATGGGGCTCACAGTCTTAGTCCCTATGTTGCAGATGAGGTAACTGAGGCCTAGAGAAGTTGTGGCTTGCCCAAGGTCATACAGTAAGCAGGTGGTGGAGCTGGGATTAGAACTCAAATTCTCTGACCCCCAAACCTGTGCTCTTTCCACTAGGCCATGCTGCTTCTCAGTGTGGTTATGAAGAGGGAGAGATTTCCATTCACTCATTCGTTCAGTCGTATTTATCGAGTGCTTACTGTTTCCAGTCCAGAGAGGCATGGCATGTGTGAAGGGTCAGTGGTAAGATGGATGCTATTAATGGAAAAATAATAAGCACTTGCTACATACCAAGAACTGTGCTAAAGCTCCGGGATAGAAAAAGAGAATCAGATCAAACACAGTCCCTGTCCCACATGGGGCTCACAGTCCGAGAAAGAGAACAGGTATTTTATCCCAGTTGAACTGATGAGGAAATGGGGGCACTGGGAAGTTGTGACTTGCCCATGGTTATACAGCAGGCAAAGAGCAGAGCCGGGACTAGAATCCAGGTCTCCCGGCTCCCAGGCCTATGCTCTTTCTGCTAGGCTAACTACACAGCCTCCTCTGTCGGCATTCAAATAAGATATGAGTAGGTAGGGGCTGCGTCTACCAACTCTGTTGTATTATACTCTCCCAAGCACTTAGTACAGTTCTCTGGACACAGTAAGCACTCAATCGATATGATTGATTGATTGAATACTCATTGTGTGTTCTCTAGCATCAATCTGAAAAAAGAGAGAAAATAGAATTGCCATATTTCGGTATAGTCCGTACATAAATTCTGATTTTGTTGTTGCAAATTCTAAGGAGGATGTTAAAGACATATTGAGACCAAAATATATTTCTCATAGGAAATGATGGGTGATCCATAGGAGGGAGTTAATGAGTGACTGAAGAAAAAGATTAACCTGGAGATTTAGAAATAGAACAGACCCTTAGGTAGTAGAGCTGGATGTTGTGGACTTGGAAGAATGACTTGCTGGGTGATTAATATTAGTAGTAATAATAATAATAATGTTGGTATTTGTTAAGCGCTTACTATGTGCAGAGCACTGTTCTAAGTGCTGGGGTAGACACAGGGGAATCAGGTTGTCCCACGTGGGGCTCACAGTCTTAATCCCCATTTTACAGATGAGGGAACTGAGGCACAGAGAAGTTAAGTGACTTGCCCACAGTCATACAGCTGACAAGTGGCAGAGCTGGGATTCGAACTCATGAGCCCTGACTTCAAAGCCCTTTCCACTGAGCCACGCTGCTTCTCTAGTAGTAGTAGTAATGGTAATTATTAAGTGCTTACTATGTGCAGAGCACTGTACTAAGCACTGAGAAACAATATCCAGGTTGGAATTAAGATACGGGCCATGTCCCTTGGGGGACTCACAAACTACTAATATAAATGGGGAGAAGGGACTGGCATCAGATACCTAAAGGAGAGGGCTGAAATGGGTGGTAGAGGCAGAGGATATGGGTTTTAAATAACGTAGTGGTGACAGCTGACAGGAGCAATTTAGTCCGGAAATGCCTTGGGGCTGAGGATCATGCCGATCCCTCCGTCTTTCCCCAGAAGCGAGGTAGAATGAGGGAAGATGAGGCCACTTGGTTACAAGAGAAAACCAGGTCTAGCCATGATGAGCATTTGCAGGGAGCAGGACAGGAATATTCCCAAGATGAAGGGAAATTTTCCCATGACAGAGCAGAGGTTACAGGGGCCACAGTGAAGCAGGGTGGTGGCTGTGGGTGGATGATGGCAGGGAGAATTTCAGGGTAAGGAACCTTTTGGATTGAGATGTGTCGGTGGGCACTGTTGGACGTGGGTGGCTTGAGGCATCAGTGAGGAGGACAGAGTGTGGCATGCAGAGGGAAGGGTGAATGTAGACATGAAGAGTGGAGTGTCCTCAACTGAGAACCAGTGAAGTAGCTGGAGGCATCAGGGATTATGTTTACCCAGTCAGCCAGTCAATCAGTATGGTATTTACTGAATGCTACTGTCCACAGAGCATTGCACAAATGATTTGGGAGAATATAATACAATTAGTAGACCTGAATCCCACCTTCAAAAAGCTTACAATTTCATTCAATAGTATTTATTGAGCGCTTACTGTGTGCAGAGCACTGTACTAAGCGCTTGGAAAGTACAGTTCAGCAACAGAGACAATCCCTCCTCACAACGGGCTCCCAGTCTAGAAGGGGAGAGACAGACATCGAAAAAGTAAACAGGCATTAATAGCATCAATATAAATAAATAGAATTGTAGAATTTAGCAATAGAGACAAATTATATTTCAAATACAAAGAAGTAATAATCATTTAGTGCTTATTGTGTGCAGAGCACTGAACTAAGTACTTGGGAGCGTATAGTATAACTGAGTTTGTAGACATGTTCCCTTCCCACAAGGAGTTTACAGTCTAGAGGGGATGATAGACCTTAAAATAAATTACAGATATATACATAAGTGCAGTGAGATGAGAGTGGGGTGAATAAAGGGTACAAATGCGAGTGTGGGGGTGAGAGAAGGGAGAGGGAGCAGGGGAAATGAAAGCTGAGTTGGGGAAGGCTTCTTGGAGGAGATGTGATGTCAATAGGATTTGATAGTGGGGAGAGTGGTCGTCTGTCGGATATGAACAGGGAAAGCAGGATGTAGGCAAGCAGTAGGCAGCGAAATAGATGACTTCGCGATACAGTGAGTAAGTAGGTTGGCATTTGAAGAGTGAAGTGAGCATGCTGGCTTGTAGAAGGAAATCAGTGAGGTAAAATGGGAGGGAGTAGGATTGAGATTTGAGGGCTTTAAAGCCATTGATAAGGAGTTTCTGTTTGATAAGGAGGTGGATGTGCAGCTCCTAGAGGGTCTTGAGTGGGGAAACATGGACTGACCTTTTTTTTAGAAAAATGATCTGGGCAGTAGAGTGTAGTGTGGCCTAGAAGGTAGAACACGAGCTTGGGAGTCAGAAGGACCTGGTTCTGATCCTGGCTCCATCACCTGCTTGCTGTGTGACCTTGGGCAAGTGGGTCACCTCACTTCTCTGTGCCTCTGTAAAATGGGGATTAAGACTGTGAGCCCAAAGTGGGACAGGGACTGTGTGCAACCTGATTTGCTTGTATCCTCCCCAGTGCTTAATACAGTACCTGGCACAGAGTATACACTTAACCAAAACCAAAATTGTATTATTATTATTATCATTATTATTATGATGTGTGGACTGAAGTGGGGAGAGACAGGAGACAGGGAGGTAAGCAAGGAGGCTGATGCAGTAGTCTAATGTGAGATAGGATAAGTGATTGAATCAGCATGACAGTAGTTTGGATGGAGAGGAAAGGGCAGATTTTAATAGTGTTGTGAAGGTAGAACCTGCAGGATTTGGTGACAGACTGAATAGGGGTATGTAAGGTATGTACTGAAGTGCCATGGGGGGGGGGGGGGGGCGTGTGTGCTTAGGTTGGGAGGAAATGCTCAAATGGCATCTGCCTGGAGGTGTAAAGTGAGGGGATTAGAAATCAGTTCTGAGGACTTCCTGGGGGAGATATGATTTCAGAAAGGTTTTGAAGATGAGAAGGACATTGGTCTTGGCAGATGAAGGGGAATGGAATTTCAGGCAGGGAAGGCATGAGGGACAAGAAGGAGGAACAGTGAGTAGCTTAAGCAGAACCAAACCTGACACTTGCAGCATATTGAGGGAAGGCTGGATAGTAGGAAAGAGAGAGTTTATTGAGTGCCTGAAAGCTAATGGTCGCAAATTCCTGCTTGATGTGGAGAGGAGTGAGGTGCCATTAGAGGTTTGGAAGGGATGGGTGTGGCCAGGGAATGGGTCTGTTATATTGTTATATTATACTCTCAAGTGCTTAGTACAGTGTTCTGCACGCAGTAAGTGCTCAATCAGTAAATGCAGTTGTCTGACTGAGACATGCCGGAAACTGGAAAGAGTGAGAACTTGGTCAATGAAGCAGTAACTTTCACCTTTGGCCTCCCATAGTTTGCCTGCACCATTTACCAGCTTGCCTACTTTGGAACTGATAGTGAAAGAGGAATGTGTTCATTCCCCTCCAAAAGGAACATTTTCTTGCTCTAGTCTTTTTGTGTATTTAAACCATTAGTATTTCTTGTTTCTTTGTTATTCAGCTAGAATCAATCTAGCGTGTTTATTTAGCACTTACTGTGTGCAGAGCACTGTACTAAGGTTGGGAGAGTGCGGCGTAAAGCGGTGGTAGACACACTCCCTGTCCACATTGAGTTTACAGTCTAGAGGGAATGTTTCATAACCTAATGCTTCCTACGCGCTTTTGTCTTTCCCACTGTATCTTCTATTCGACAAGTTTCTCAGATATTTCCAGCAATATCTTGCAGCTGTGATTATTTTGAAGTCTGACTCTAGTGAACTGGAAAACAAAATAAATCCCTAGCACATAACAGTCTCCCTGCAGTTAGCTAGCTGTCCTCTCCAAACATATATTTTCATCATTTCCACAGCCTCTATGCTGTTGATACAGCCTGTAATCCCTGACTGAAGAAAAGAATTAAGTGTTACCAGAGCCATATTTGTGGAGGGAACAAGGATGGAAAGAATCCATCAATTGGTGGTATTTATTGAGTTCTTACTGTGTGCAGAGCACCTGATTATAGCACTTGGGAGAGTATCACAGAGTTAGGGGGCATATTTGCTGCCCACAAGGAGCTTGTGGTCTGGAGGAGGAGCTTACAGTCTAAGTTCATACAATCTACATCCAGGTGAGAAGGACTCTGTTTCTAGGCTTTTCTCGTAACCTCAGGCTGTAAGCACCTTGAGGTCAGGGATCATTTCTACCAACTCTCCTGTATTCTCCCAAGTGTTTATTTAGTACAGTACTCTGCACACAGGAGGCCCTTGAGAAATTCTATTGATCGAAATCCCAGGAGAAAAGTTCCTTTATTGGTGGAGATACTGTTATGGGAGTAGAAACAAGTAGAGTCCCTAAAAATCTTTTAACCTGCCCCATGCAGACCTGACCGGTGAATTTTCTGAGGGGGTGGGAGGCCTCAGAAGGATGAGGAACTATCTACTGGTTTCTATTGGCCACGTAGTGGTGCCCCTCCGAAAGCCCAGATAACCAAACATATTGGAATTGTGTCCACATCTGTGTTCTACAATTACTATGGTCATGAACAAGTACATTTTGAGTGTCAATTGCATAGAATTATAGTAGGCACTAGAAAACGAGAGGGCAGGGACCACAATGAGTTTTAGTAAGCTGGTATGGGCCTCCATGCCACCCAAAATATTTGGTGTTCTCAATACCTATCGATAAAACTGTTATAGCATTTACTTGCATGAAGAATCTTTCTTGTCATTTCCACATAAATTTTACAGCATGTGTACCCATGCTAATTACCTTGAATACATATACTCTTAAGTGTAATGGCAATATACGTCTTCACATTTGGCTACAGCCTAGGCTGGGTGGAATCAGTTAATAGAGTGGATATGGTCCCCAGACCATAGTTCTCCAGCCCTTGCACTAAATAGACTCTGTCTTCCCACCAGGGATTTTATCCAGTTGTTTTATCTAGAATATTTGTAATTACAATCATGGTGTTTAAACGCTTATTGTGTGCCAAGCACTGTACTAAGTGCTGGGGTAGAAACAAGATAACCAAGCCAGACAGAGTCTCTGTCCTACACGGGGCTCACACTTTAAGAGGGAAGGAGAACAGGTATGTAATCCCCATTTTACAGATGAGAAAACTAAGGCACAGAAAAGTTGTGACTTACCCAAGGCCCTGTAGCAGGCAAGTGGCAGAGCAAGGAGTAGAGCCCAGGTTCTCTGATTTCCACTGTCATGTTGCTTCTCAACCCAAATATGTGCCTATATACATTCACAAAGTCAAAGGATTGAGTGGATAAAAAAATATGCTGGCTTGCAGAAGGGCAGGTGAAGTGAAATGGAAAATTCAAACAATCAGTCAATTAGATTTATTGAGCACTTACTGTGTGTAGAGCAGTGTACTGAGAGTTTGGGAGAGTACAGTCTAACAGAGTTGGTAGGCATGTTCCCTGCCCACACCGAATTTACAGCATACAGAGGGAGACAGCCATTAATATAAATAAATTACTTATGGACATATTCATAAATTTTGAGTGGCTTAGGGAGAGGTGAATAAAGGGTGCACATCCAAGTGCAAGGGTGATGTAGAAGGTAATGGGATCTAGAGGTGGAGAGTAGGATGTATCATGTCTAATCGGTACGGAGAGATTCCTTTTGTAGCCAGCAGTCCGTCCCAGGAGGGAGAAGGCCAAGAGTGTGCATGGGCTGGGCTATAAAAAGAAAGCTTGGTTAGAATGGGGAGGTGCAGTATAAAGATAGATAGGACTGGAGAAGGGTGGGCGAACAGTTGGTGGGGTGTGTTAAGGGGCAGTTAAAAACTGGCATTTAATCTTGGGATTCTGGGGAGCCATTTAGAGTACTATGAATAGTGGAGAAGTTTGAAGTGGTGGGCATGGGATTTAAACACTTTGATACTCACCCCAACCCTTGGGGTGCTATTTCCCCTATCTGTAAATTATTTCATTACATGTCTCCCCTTGTAGATGATAAGCTCCTCTTAACACCTCTATTTTATTGTATTTTCCCAAGCGCTCAGTGGAGTATAAACTCAGTGTGGGCAAGGAATGTGCCTGCCAACTCTGTATTGTTCTCTGCCAAGCGCTTAGTACAGTGCTCTGCACATAGTAAGCCTTCAATAAATTCCATTGATGATAATGATGATACACACAGTAAAATCCTAATAAATATGATTGATTAGGACTTTGGGCAAGTGATGTAAGCTCTCTATTCCTCAATTTCCTCCTCTGTAAATCCATAAAATAGCTCTCCCTATTTCCTAGATTGTGAGCCTCAAATGGGTAAAGGTCTGGGACACCAGGTTTCACTTTTCAGAAGAGGACATTTTGGAACAGGAAAGATGTCTTCTTTACCTCAGAGAAAAGACTATGATTTGTGAATGTGTTTGTATTTCACAGGGATGTTTAGGAAAGAGGAAGAATTGACTCCATCACAGAGGGGCCTGGCTGTAAGGTGGGTTGGCTTATGTCCAGCTGGTATGCCTTATTTTCATTTTTCAAGAATTAAGTTCAGTATTTTTGCAAAGTTTCTAGTCAAATTATGTAAAGAATAAAAAAGCAGTATCTATTCTTGGTGAAGAAGACTATTCAATGTAACATCTGCTGAGGGTGAATATTTTGTTTGAAGTGTCCATGACATAACCTGATTTATCAAAGAGCATTTGTTTAGGTATTATTGTGTTTTGAAGAGATTTATGAATAAATTCCAAACTTGAGGTGATTATGGAGTAATATCTTCTTGTTTTGATTTGCTCCACTTTCCTTGTGTGATGTTAACTTTCACTCAGCCAAATAGTCAAAAGCAACTTCAGTGTTTTGGAGGTTGTGAACCGATCCAGTTTCAGCAATAGTTACTTTATTATTCATGCATTCTTACTAAATCACTGAACCTCAAGTGTTAAAAATATCCTAGGGTGGAAGCTAATCTCTATGTAGTGTTTTTGTTTGTTGGTTTTGGTATTTGTTAAGCATTTACTATGTGCCAGGCACTGTACTAGTCACAGGGGTAGATACAAGCAAATCAGGTTGGACATAGTCCATGTCCCACATGGGGCACACAGTTTTTGAATCCCCTTTTTACAGATGAGTAACTTAGATATAGAGAAGTTAAGTGACTTGCCCAAGGTCACACAACAAACAGGTGGTGGAGCTGGGATTAGAATCCAGGTCCTTCTGACTCCCAAATCCGTATTCTATCCTCCAGGACACACTGTTTTTCACTATTGCTCATTGTTCCTGTGCAGTAGAATATCACAGGATCTTTTTTGCTACAATGTGCTAAATAATACACTCTAGGCTGAAATGAATAGTGCAACTCTGGAAATCCCTTAATTTAAATTTAAGTTTATTCACCCATTAATATCTCTCCCTGTGAACCATCTTGAAAACAGTGTTTCAATTCACAGTGATCCTTTTCCGGAATAGCCTCAAATATAGAACACATGGGCCTTTATAATGCTGGGTTTAACTTAATATTTGGCACCTCTGTTAGTGAAGCTCAACAATAGAAGCATTTGCCTAGTGGATAGAGCACAGGCCTGGGAATCAGAAGAACCTTGGTTCTAATTCCAGCTCTGCCACTCACCTGCTGTTTGACCTTGGGCAAGTCACTTCACTTCTCTGTCTTCAGTTACCTCATCTATAAAATGGGGATTAAGACTGTGAGCCTCATGTGGGACAACCTGATTACTCTGTATCTACCCCAGCACTTAGAAGAGTGCTCTGCACATAGTAAGCACTTAAATACCAACATCATGGTATATGTCTCACTGGACTGTGAACTCTTTCCGTATGCTCCCTCAGAGGCAAAGATATCATTTTACTGATCTCACTCTTCGTATGAGAGAATTGCAATACATGACTCTCAAAATTTTCAGTTTTGATGTGACTTTACTCCCGCTTCAATTTTGGGAGTTATATATTGGAGGATACTTAAATGACAGTGGAATGGATTATGAAAAGATGAGGCTCTATTTTTTCTATTAGTTTTGACATAAATGGGACAGCATCTTTCTTTATTAAAATGTCACAGTATTGCCAAAATGTGTTTTTTATTGAAAACAGTTTTTTGAACTGATTGCTTTGTGGGCTGAATGGAAAATTATACCAACACATTTTACTCCAGTTACAATTTTAAAACCACAATCTTCATGCTTTGTTGGTTGTCAGTCCAAATTTGTCAAGCAAGATTGGTGATGCTTTGATACGTAGCTGCTGTTTTTGTTTGTGAAGTGAATGAAATTGAGAATGGAACCCTGGTGGTTGAGTACAAGAAGTTCTCTGATTCCGGCCTCTTTAGGATACAACTATGTCTCTGTTATGTAACCATTCTTTGTCATGACAAGAAATGAATCCTGGTGTTTAATGAAGCAACACAAGCATGCTGTTTCATTACTGCAGGGATAGGCTGAACGTATTAACTTTAATTCATCCCGAAATCTTCATTTTCTTCTTGCCAGCAATTTGAATCCTAAAAGTAGTCAATTTAGAGGCATCATCTTTTATCAAAGAGGTTAAATAATATTCTGTAAAATAGCTGTGGTGGTCTACGTCTTCCAACAGAATGAAAAGTCCTCTGTATTTTTGTCGAAATAGAAGATGATTGTGTGTGTGTGTGTGTGTGTGTGTGTGTGTGTACTTGTATCTGTTTTTCTACAAAGGAGTGTTTGCTTCTCCTTCTTAGAGAAGAAATCTTTAGTGACATCTCCTGGAAAAGAGGAAGAATGCTCATCCTCTCTGAATAGAAGCCTTCCTGTTTAGATTAAAAAACAGACAGATATTGTACACTAGGGAACTTGGTATCCCATGATACATTCAGGGCCCGTTGAGTAGTAATTATTTTTAATTTCCATGCCAAAGGAAGTCAAGTGCCATGTGCAGTGTCATGCATCCTATGGGATTTCAGGAACTATTCCTTAATAGATATTCAGCTTTATATCTGCTTTACATTACTAACTGCAATTGAGGAATTACTGGGATGAATTCACATAGATTATACCTTTGGTTGCATGGAAAATTTGGCTGATAATGCAAATTTTGGCACATTGACAGAAATTTCAATCTTGCCAATAATCTTTCAGAAAATCTGCCAGAGAGATTTTCAAAACATTCTAGCCGGCACTCCTTCATAAGGAACTTAAGGAAGAACAATTTCTCAATTATCATTAAAGACCATGAAGACAAGAGTATTTTTGTTTCCAAGGACTATTTCAGAAGGAATCCAATCCACAGAGCTTGGCCCTTGAGATTCAAAGCCGCTTAGGTGAGCTTTAGAACACCCAGGGTTACAAATCTTAGTTTCTAGAACTCAAATGAAAAATGGCATTTCATTGATCTCATGCATGGAACTAAAGCAATTATTGCCCTTTAGTTAGGTTTTTAAAGTTCACATTGATTTAACCTCACAACCTGCCCCTCCCCCTTCTCCCTCTCTTTCTCTCTTTTTTGTTTTTGGAATTCCAGACGTATGCCAAGTCTCCTGGAGTATTTCAGTTACAACTGTAATTTCATGGGCATCCTGGCAGGCCCATTATGCTCATATAAAGACTACATTACTTTCATTGAAGGAAGGTCATATCAGCTGACACAGTCTGAAGCTAATGGAAAAGAAGAATTGCAATTTGAACGAACAGAGCCATCTCCAAACGTAAGATCTATACCTTTTGCAAAACTGGCAGGTACATGATCCTTGTGTGGAAAATTTGGTTTGCCTTACTCATTTAGAGGCATTAACACTTTCAAGTGCATTTGGAGTTTACTCAAAATGGCTGAAACTTTCTCTGAAAAATTACTTTCAAGGTAAGGCACTCTCAGGCCTTGAGGACTAAGGCAGAGTTAACTTTAAAAGCTACCTATGAATCTTTGAAAGCATAAGGAACTCTCTTGCCATAGAAGACAGTGTAAATGCTCAAACTTCAAATTCTCCAGTGCCCTGGAGTGAAATGCAGCTGCCCCCTATTATCACACCCTTTCTTTAAAGCCATTCTGTTGTGATGTAACTATTGAATTTTAATGCAGGCATCTTACAATACTCCTTTACATCAAGAAAATGTTGCAGGTTTTTTTGTGGCTTTGTGGGTATTGCAGTCGAGGGAGAGATGTTATAGACAATGCTCCTTGCTGTGAGTTGTAGTAGAGACTGACATGAGGTAGGGTGAGGTAGGGGATGGAGAGACCGGAGTATATGCTGTTACAAAAATCTAATCTCTCTTCTTCAGCTATTCACTTCATTTTGCTGCCCAGATCATTTTTTCTAAAAAAAGTTCATTCCTTCTCGCCCCCTCAGAAACTTCCAGTGGTTGCCCATCCACCTCCACATCAAAAAGAAACTCCTTCCCATTGGCTCTAAAGTCCTCAATCAGCTCTCCCCCTCCTATCTCTCCTCAGTGATCTACTACTACAGCCCAGCCATGACACTTTGCTCCTTAAGCTTCAGCTAGCCCACTGTGCACCATCTAGTCTAGCTCACTGCCGACCCCTTTCCCACATGCTCCCTCTGACATGGAACTCCCTCCCTCTCCATATACTCCAGACCACCACTCTCCCCACCTTCAAAGCTTTATTAAGGTCACATCTTGCCCAAGAGGCCTTCCCCAATTAAGCCTTCATTTCCCCAACTCCATCTTCCTTCTATGTCATCTGTGCACTTAGATCTTCTGCACTTGGATCTTTGAACACTTGGTATTCACCCCACACTGAGCCCCACAGCATTAACATATATATCCATAATTTATTTATATTAAGGTCTATTTCCCCCTCTAGACTGTAAGCTTTTTGTGGTCAGGGAACTTGTCTATCAACTCTGTTGTATTATACTCTCCCAAATGTTTAGTCCATTGTTATGCACTCAGTAAGCACTCAATAAATACCACTGATGAATTGGTTCTGCACTGCCTAACAAAGAATATATCATACTGCACTAAGTGCATGCTGAAAAGAAGTTGCTACTCTTAGTTTGCTCCATGAAACAGCTTAAGTGAATTTGTCCCCCCTCCCAGCCCCACGGCACTTATGAACATATCTGTAATTTATTTATTTGTTTACATTAATGTTTGTCTCCCCCCTTGACTGTAAGCTCGTTGTGGGCAGGGAATGTGTCTGTTTATAGTTACATTGTACTCTCCCAAGTGCTTAGTACTGTGATCTGCACACAGTAAATGCTCAGTAAATATGATTGACTGACTGACAAGAGTGCTAAATAGTGATTTTCCATTGAAAATAAATTGCATTAATTTCCCCAAAACTATATTTATATAACTCTGTATATACACACGCACATATTTATTTATATATATATTACATATTCCAGAACAGTGAAAAAAACACACAAATTACAGTTTTATGAGCATATAATGTGAATTTGTACCAAAAATCAGAAGACGAGCTATAACTTTTTGGGTGTATATATATATATATGTGATTGTCCAGTGTACTTTCATGTTCCATTCATCCAAAAGGCACCTTGTGGAAACTAACACACTAAATAAATGCTAAAACCCAGCTGTGTAATCTCTATTTAAGCCAGTCAAAATACTTGAGAGGGAGAGGAAATGGAAGGGTTGGATTGCACGACCTGAAAATAGAGCAAAATCTCTCAGGCAAGAGAGCACTTTTAGAAATAGAACAGTTTAATTTTGGTACTGCTAAATGACAAGGGAGGGAATCTTCCACCACGAACAGCAGAAGAGCTCACCCTGAGCCTTCAGACCTGGGAGTCTGCCCACAGGAATTGATGAGATACAGCGCTAGCATCTTGTGCGACACTGCTCACATTCTCTCGTCCCTGCCCATCCTGCCCACCTGTTTCCCGTTGGGGCACGGGGTCAGTGCTGGGTACAGTGCTCTGCAGGGTATGTGGAAAGGGCTTTACACCCAGGGCCTATTGATGACTGGGCTGGCCACAGCACAGTGATGCTGAAGGGGGAACACTATAGCAGAGCCAGTCAGTCAGTCATATTTATTAAGCGCTTACTGTGTGTAGAGCACTGTACTGAGCACTTGGGAGAGTACAATTTAACAATAAACAGACACGTTCCCTATCCACAAGGAGCTTACAGTCTGGAGGGGATCATTAGTCTCCTTCCTGTCATTTTCAAACTTCACAAACATAAGTTTTATATCACTTATTACTGTGGCACACAAAGTAATGTTAAGGCAATGTTGCTTAATTTGGGGTACTAGACTCCATCGTAGCTCCAAATTCCAAGGGATCAGAATCTTCCTTTTGAGGTGAGGCTTGTAGAGTAGAGTGAGTTGAATTGTGGCTCAAAAGGGAGAAGCAAAAACTATCAGTGGGCCAGTGGCCAGGGAAAAGTCCAAAGTTTTCACCCAAGTCTATCACTGCAGTAATAGCAAAAAAACTTACAATTTTTTAAAAATTAAGTTTTGAGGATCTTAGGGATTTTATTCTACTAGTTTACAATCTCCTTATGGGCAGAGTTGATGTGTATTAGACTTTTTTAAGCTCTTTGTGGAGTGTTCCGCACATGCAAAGTGTTTAATAAATACAATTGATTGATTATTGGATTTAACCAAATTTTAAGAAAATAGGGAGAAATGAGGTAAAATGGAGGTGCCGCCCTAAAAATCCGTACCTCAACAATACCTTACCTGAGCAGTGGTAAGTTTAATGCTACTGCCTCATTAAATGTAAAGATGTACAAGACTGGTCCATGGAATCGATTCATTTATTCAATCATATTTATTGAGCACTTGCTTAGAATGGTGCTTGGCACATAGTAAGTGCTTAACAAATACCATAATTATTGTTATTACTGTGTGTAGAGCACTGTGCAATTCACCCTTGGCCAGAGGCCCAAGGAAGCTACTCCTCTTGCCCAGTCCTCTTCACAGCTCTGGCTTCCAGTTTAGTCTTAGGGACTAGTTCATAGGAGTAGGGCTTTAGGCCCCAAACGAGGAGATTTGGTTCTTTGTGCCTTTCTTCCCTTCACCATGGTACAGTTGAAGAAAAAATCATGGGAAGGGGAGAGCAGGGAAGTTGAGATCAGAGATGTTCGGAGACTTATAACAAGGAGGAACACAAACAGCATGGCCTAGTGGATAGAACATGGACCTGGGAGTCAGAAGGATCTGGGTTTTAATCCTTGCTCCACCACTTGTCTGCTGTGTGACCTTGGACAAATCACTTCACTTCTTTGTGCCTCCGTTACCTCATCTGCAAAATGGGGATTAAGATTGTGAGCTCCATGTAGGACCTGAACTGTGTCCAATGTGACATTCAAATAAAGGTAGATAATTGTATCTACCCCAGCTTGTAGTACAGGGCCTGGCACCTCGTAAGTGCTTGACAAACACCATTAAAAAAAACAAACCTGTTAAAAACTGAGCATCTGTCTTGTGTGCACAACACTATGTACTAGTCCTTTGGGGATTTCCAGAAGCTCTCAAGGAATTTACTGTCCATGGAGAAGACAAGTAGTTCTACCTTATTAAATATTTGCTAATTTACAGGGCAGGGGAGTAGTTAAGTGCTTATTATGTGCCATATTCTGTACTAAATGGTGGAGCAGATATAAAATAATCTGATGGGACACAGTTCCTTTCCACATGAACTCATTACCAATCTAAGAACAGGAAGAATTGGTATTGAATCCCCACTTTGCAGAGGAGAAAACTGAGGCGCTGAGAAGTGGAGGAGTCAGGATAAGAACCCATATCTTGCAACTTCCAGGTCCATGCTCCTTCCTCTAGGCCACACTAGTAGATTCATATTCTTCTGGTCCCTATCTTCTAGATCAGCAAATCGACTTAAAATATTAGCTACAGATTGTCCAGTGTGCATTGTTACTACGGATTCAGATACATGAAGATGAGAATTGCTCTTATGTGGAAAAAAAAATCATACAGTTGCAGGTGATTCAATGGGGCATTCACTAAAAGCCAATTGTGAGGATGGAAAAATTAGAAGTGTTCCAGAGGTGGGCTACGGATTGTATATCAAGGGTTTTTACTTAAATCACCATCTTTAGGAAATTATTTTTTCACATCTCCTTGTGGCTTTTAGTGTCTTCCACCCAATGTGAAAAATAAGAATAGTACTCCTGGATTCTCATTTTCACTGTAACATTAATTCATTTTCTGGGGACATTTAGTTAAACTCTAAGCTCACAAAACTTCTTGTGCTTTGAATTTTCCAGGCAGCTGTAGCACAGAAACTATTAGTCTGTGCGCTTTCTTTATCGTTTCACATGACTGTCACCAAAACCCTGCCCGTGGAATACAACATTGATGATCACTTCCGCGCAACAGCATCATTGCCCAGGAAGGTCATCTACCTATATGTCTCCCTTCTGGCGGCTAGACCCAAATATTACTTTGCTTGGACATTAGGTAAGTCGGCATCGAAACGTGCATTTCCTCCCTCTACTCAGAGCTGCACCATACGTGCTGTGAGGTGGATTTACGAGAAGTTCCTCTAGACCATAAACTCTTTTAGGGCAGGGATTATATCTACCAGTTCTGTTGTATTGTACTATCTCAAGTGCTTAGCATAGTGTTCTGCAAACAGGAAGTACTTAGTTAATAGAACTGGTTGATCATTGATTGATTGAAGAGTTCCCTCATGAGCCTGCAATTCATTTTTAAAAGGGAAATAGCACAGGAGAGCTATTGTTTGTCAACATGCCAAATCCATTCGGTAGCACAGAGGCAGAACACCATTACAGATGGCTGCAATTGGCATCCAGGATATGTGACTAAGTCTATAGAGTGCTGATAAATTTACCCACACAGCAGAACTACCTCAAGCCCAAGAGAAGAAGCCTGGCATAGTGGATAGAGCACGGGCCTGGGAGTCAGAAGGTCATGGGATTCTAATCCCAACTCTGCCACTTGTCTGCTGTGTGACCTTGGACAAGTCACAGCACTTCTCTGTGCCTCGGGTACCTCATCTGTCAATTGGGGATTGAGACTGTGAGCCCACATGGGACAGGGACTGTGTCCAACCTGATTTGCTTGTATCTACCCCCGTGCTTAGTACAGTGCCTGGCACATAGTAAGCACTTAACAAATACCATTATTATTATCACTATTACATTCAGAACTTGATTAGGTATTTCAAATAATCTGTTTAAGTCCCTGACATATAGGAAACTTCCCCGTTAATGTGAGTCCTGATGGCTGACATTTACATTAGAGTGTTTGAAATAGTGTCTGTTCCCCCTCCTGCTGCTGTAGTGGTGGTTCCATAGTAATAATAGTATTTTTTATAAATTTAAAAATTAATAATTTATGATAATTACTATTATTATTACTATTGTGGTATTTGATACGTTCTTACTGCGTGCTAAGCACTGGTGTAGGTACAAGATAATCAAATCCCTCATGGGACACACAGAGTAAGTAGGAGAGAGAACAGATATTGAATCCCCATTTTGCTGTTGAAGGAACTGAGGTACAGAGAAGTGAAGTGACTTGCCCAAACTCACACAGCAGGAATGTGATAGAAGTGAGATTAAAACCCAGGTCCTCTGGCTCCCAGGGCTGTGCACTATCTAGTAGGCCATGCTTGTTGCTGTACTGGTCTTCTAGTGCATAATTTTTCTCAGACCTATGAATGTTATTATGATCAAATTCTAGTGTATTAAATGTATTTCTGGTCTTTTCTGCCAATTTTATAGGATAATTCCTGTCAAATGACAAACAAAACCAAGTTCTCCCTTGTTGTGAGAGATAAGCAAGACATTTTAGGCCAAAATTTATCTTTTCTCCTAAAGCCCTCTAATCCCCCCAAATTAAAAATGTTACAACCCAGTGCTTAGAACAGTGCTTGACTTGTAGTAGACACATAACATAGTAAAAAAAATCGAGAAACTATGATTATTTCAACTACAGAACCATTCAGTCCATCAGTTAATGGGTGCAGAGCAGGGTACTAAGCATTTGGGAGAGAAAAATATGACTAAGAGACACATTCCGTCCCCACAACAAGCTTACAGTCTAGGGGGGAGACAGACTTTAATATAAATAAGTAAATTGCAGATATATACGTAAGTATTGTGAGACTGCGAGAGGGAATGAATAAGGCGGGCAAGTCAGATGCAGAAGGAAGTAGAAGAAGAGGAAAGGGGAGCTTAGTCAGGGAAGGCCTCATAGAGGAGATGTGCCTTCAATAAGGCTTTGAAAAAGGGAAGAGTAATTGTCTGTCGGATATGAAGGGAAGGGCGTTCCAAGCCAGAAGCAGAATGTGGGCGATAGGTCAGAGGTGAGATAGATGAGATGGCAGTACAGTGAGTAGGTTGGCATTAGAGGAGGGAAGTGTGTGGGCTGGGTTTTAGGAGAGCTATGAGGTGGGGGGGCAAGGTGATGGTGAGGAGTTTCTGTTTGATATGGAGGTGTATGGCCACTGAAGGCTGTTGAGGAGTGGGGAAACATGAACTGAACATTTTGGAAGAAAAATGATTTACGCAGCAGGATGAAGTGTGGACTGGAGTGGGGAGAGACAGAAGACAGGGAGGTCAGCAAAGAAGCTGATAGAGTAATCAAGGTGGGATAAGATAAATGCTTGGATTAATGTGGTAACAGTTGGGGCGGAGAAGAAAGGGTGGATTTTAACAAGGTTGTGAAGGTTGAAATGCCAGGATTTAGTGACAGGTTGAATATATGGGTTGAGTGAGGGGAGTCAAGGATAATGCCAATGTTATGGGCTTGTGAGCTAGGCTGGATGGTTGTGTTGTTTACAATGATGGGAAAGTCAGGGAAAAGGCAAGGTTTGGGTGAATGTATAAGGAGTTCTGTTTTTGATGTGTTAATACTTGTACATTGAGTAAGCAGTCATAATTTTCCCCTTGAAATTGATAATGCAAAATTTCATATTCATGGAGCAGATTACCTCTATTATTCTAAACACTGTATCTAATTTAAGATTTTGTTTGCTGTCTCCCATTCCCCCTTCTAACTAGGTTAGAAAAGGCCTCCTGGGGTTGAGTATAATGAGTAAATTGCTGGTGTGGTTGGAACATCTTGGCACCTGGGACATGAGATGTTTTTGTGAAAAGTGTCTGGGTAAACCCTGCTCTTTCAAGTGAATGATTTTTGCCTCCATGCCCCATATTGCCCCTGACTCTCCTCACCACATTGCTCAGTACTACCCCTGCCTCTCCATCCCTGACTCTGCCTCCCTGCCCAGTACTTCCCCTCCCATGCACCCCTGCCCAGTGCAGCCCCCACCTCTCTGTCTCTGCCCAGGACTGCCCCACCTCTCCATGCCCAAATGAGATACAAGAGGTGGGTAATGTTGTTTTACTTCCAGAAACATATCTACAATGTAAAACTGTTTTAGTGCATTAAAGTGCATTTTAAGGAAAGCCCTGATTTTATCAGTTTGATGAAACTCATTGATACCTGAGAAATGATAAAGTCTATTTCAAGACACAAGATTTAGACAGAGGCTCATTGTATTCTTGTACAGTATAATTCATGTAAAAAAACCCTCAAAAGATGAACACAATAAGAGGGTAGTGTGACTCATATTTGGCTGCCAGTTCTGTCTCAGCTTGTGAAATAAGCCAGTTTACAATTTTGGCCTCAGAATCAACTTCATCAATTTCCTTGTTGTAGGAATTCATATATTGGCACCATCCAAAACCCTCAGACCCTGTTTATTTTTGCTGCCTCAATGCCAAGATGGAATATTTAATAGTCTCTATGGACCACAGAGTGCTATGTCACAGACAATGCTTCTGGATAAATCTACACACTTGTTCCTGAAAGCATCTCAAGAAACTAAGCTTTATCTCTACTGCCATGTATGCAGATACAATAAAGAAATCCATTAAGGAGGTAGAAGACAGAATTATGAATGTCAGTGTGGCTTTTTGACAGGGTAATGGACTGTAAACTTCCTCTCTAGTTTGGAAGCTGCTGGTGGGCAGGGAACGTGTCTACCAACTCCATTGTATTGTATTCTCCCAAGTGCGTAGTACAGTGCTGTTCACACAGCAAGTACTCAATAAATACCATTGATTGAATGAGAAACCAAACTCCGTACCAACTCAAAAATGTCTTTTGAGTTCGAGTGTCTGACCTCATGTATGATCGTGAGATCTGGACATAGTCCAGAGGAAAGCATCCCATGTACTGACTGTTTCTCCAACATAACCTAAGAATCATACTCAGTGTCATCTAGTAGTTCAAGATGAGCAAAACCAAGCTTCTTTTTTCTTTTCTGGTATTTAAGTGCTCACTATGTGCCTGGCACTGTACTGAGTGCTAGGGTAGATACAAGCTAATCAGGTTGGACACAGCCCGTGTTCCATGTAGGGCTCAGAGTCTTAGTCCCCATTTTACAGATGAGGTAATGAGGCAAAGAAAAGTGAAATGACTTGCTCAAGGTCACACAACAAACCAGTGGTGAAGCCGGGATTAGAACTCAGGTCCTTCTGACTCTTCAGGCCCTGCTCCATCCACAAGGCCACACTGCTTCTTTTGGAACGCATTCAGTTCTCCAGCACTGGTACATAGCTCACTGGTAAATAGCGGGATGCTGGGAATTCAATCCCTGTTCTTTCTCCTACTTAGACGATGAGCCCCATGTGGGACAAGGTTTGTGTCTAACTTGATTATCCCATATCTACCCTAGGACTTAGTGCTTGACACATAGAAAGGGCTTAACAAATACCATAGTTATTATTCATTTTCAATGGTATTTGTTAAGCACTTACTGTGTGCCAAGCACTCTACTAAGCACTGGGGTAGATACAAGCTGATCAGGTTGGACACAGTCCATGTCCCATGTGGGACTCAAAGTCATAATCCCCAATTTTACACAGATTAATAATAATTGCAGTATTTGCTAAGTGATTACTCCATGCCAGGCATTGTACTAAGCACTGGGTTGGATACAACCTAATAGGGTTGGACACAATCCCAGTCCCACTTGAGTCTCACAGTTCTAATTCCCATTTTACAGATGAGGTTCGCCTGTTAGTATTTTTGGAGGGCGTGGTGTACGTCAGTAGAACAGAGTGGTGTCATTGAGCCCTCGGGCAGACGGGATATAGACATGAGCCTGCTGCTTCCACGCCCTGAGGAGCTGGGCTCTGGCTCAAGGGGCAGCAGCAACATTTTGGAATTTCACTTACTTCTGCCATTGCCAGTCCACTCTGTTCTGGCCTCCAGAGGAATGAGAACCCTGGGGAGCTTGCAGGAAGCAGGGTCTCAGCAGAGCAGGCAGGTAAGATCAGAAACTGCTGTGATGGCTGCTGCTGCCCTAGCCCTCAATCATAGTTTTTCCCCACCTTCTATTCCCCTTCGCCCCCGGCTCCCCCTGGCCACAGTAGCCAACGGTAGCTTTGGTAACCATCAGGGCTGTACTGGGAGGGCAACAGCAATTGCTGGTCCTGCAGCTCCTTCTGTCAGCACCGAGTACATCCCCTAGGTAAGTATGTAGCCGCCCATTGTGACTGCTCCCGTCTCTTCCTTTCTAACTCTCAACAAAGCTCAGGCCAAAGCCCAGAGAAGCAGCGTGGCCTAGTGGCAAGAGCATGAACCTGGGAGTTAGGGGTCCCTGGGCTCTGTTGCCGGATCTGCGTATTGTCTGTCGTGTGACTTCTCCAGACCTCAGTATTGTCATCTGTAAAATTTGGATTCAGTTAACTGTTTCTCCCCTTTAGACTGTGAGCCCCACATGGGACAAGGATGGTGTTCAACCTGATTGTCTTGTATCTGCCACAAATTGGCATGTAGCAAATGCCAAGAAATATTATTATTATTATTATTCAGCTAGCTTTAAAATAATAAGTGCTACTACTAGTTCTCCATTTACACTCACTCCTTTGGAGAACTCATTCGCTCCCACAGTTTCAACAATCTTCTCTATGTGGATGATACGCAAATAATAAGTAACAGTAATAATAATAATGGTATTTGATCAGTGCTTGCTCTGTGCCAAGCACTGTTCTAAGTGTTGGGATAGATACAAGGTAATCAGGTTGTCCCACGTGGGGCTCACAGTCTTAATCTGAGTGGCTCAGTGGAAAGCGCACGGGCTTGGGAGGCAGAGGTCATGGGTTCGAATTCCGACTCTGCCACTTGTCAGCTGTGTGACTGTGGGCAAGTCACTTAACTTCTCTGGGCCTAAGTTACCTCATCTGTAAAATGGGGATTAAGTCTGTGAGCCTCACGTGGAACAACTAGATTACCTTGTATCTATCCCAGCGCTTAGAACAGTGCTCTGCACATAGTAAGCACTTAACAAATACCAACATCATTATTATTATTATTAATCCCCATTTTACAGATGAGGTAACTGAGGCACAGAGAAGTGGTGACTTGCCCAAAGTCATACAGCTGACAAGTGGCAGAGCCTGTATTAGAATCCATAACCTCTGACTCCCAAGCCTGTGCTCTTTCCACTAAGCTACGCTGCTTCATATATATATCTCCTCCCCTATTCTCTCGCTCTTTCTCTCCAGGCTCACATCTCCTCTTGCCTTCAGGACATCTCTACTTGGATGTCCTCCTGCCATCTAAAACTCAACATGTCCAAGACAGAGTTCCTTATCTTCCGCTCCCAAACCCTGTCCTCTCCTGAACTTTCCTGTTATGTAGATGACTCAACCATCCCTCCCATCTAACAGGCCAATAACCTTGGTATCTTCCTTGACTCCACTCTCTCATTCTACAGAAATGCTCTGGGCTTTCACTCCCCTCCTCAGAAATCTCCAGTGGTTGCCTATCAACCTTCATATGAAGCAAAATCTCCTAACTCTTGGCTTCAAAGCTCTCCATCACCTTGCCCCCTCCTACCTCACCTCCCTTCTCTCCTTCTCCAACCCTGCCCGCACACTCTGCTCCTCTGGTGCCGCTAACCTCCTCTCTGGGCCTGGTTCTTGCCTGTCCTGCCATCGACACCTGGCCCACGTTCTACCTCTGACTTGGAATGCCCTCCCTCCTCACAACCACCAAACTAACTGTCTTCCCCCCTTCAAAGCCCTGCTGAGAGCTCACCTCCTCCAGGAGGCCTTCCCAGACTGAGTCCTCCCTTTCCCTCTACTCCTCCCCTCCCCATTCCCCCTTCTCCCACCCTCTGCTCTTCCACTTCCCTTCCCCACAGCACTTGTGCATATTTGTATATATTAATTACTCTGTTTCGTTAATGATGTGTATATATCTATGATTGATTCTATTTATCTTGATGGTATTGATGCCAGACTACTTGTTTTGTTCTGTTTAGTTTTGCTGTCTCCCCTGTTTAGACTGTGAGCCCACTGTTAGGCAGGGATTGTCTCTGTCACTGAATTGTCCATTCCAAGTGCTTAGTACAGTGCTCTGCACATAGTAAGTGCTCAAAAAATATGATTGAATTAATGAAGGAATGAATTCATCCCATATATCCAATCCTTTACCATATCCCACTGGTTTCACCTTCACATCATCACCAAAACCCACCCTTTCCTCTCCATCCAAACCACTACCTCGTTAATACAATCACTCATCCTATCCCGACAGGATTTCTCAATCAGCATCCTTTCTGATCTCCCAACCTCCTGTCTCTCCCCACTTCAGTCTTTACTTCACTCTGCTGCCTGGATTATCTTCTACAGAAACGCTCTGGGCATGTCACCCTCCCATCCAAAAAAAAATCTCCAGTGTTTGCCTATCAACCTTTTTATGAAGCAAAATCTCCTCACTATTGGCTGTAATGCTCTCCATCACCTTGCCCTTCTTACCTCATCTCCCTTCTCTTGTCCTACATCCCAGCCTGCAATCTCAACTCCTCTGGTGCTAACCTTATCACTCTGCCTCGATCTCGCCTGTTTTGCCATTGACCACTACCCCACATCCTACCCCTGGCCTGGAATGGCCTCTCTCCTCAAATCCACCAATCACTCTTCCCCCCTTCAAAGCCCTACTGAAGGCTCACCTCCTCCAAAGGCCTTCCCAGACTAAGCCCCCTTTCCCTCAGCTCCCCCTCCCGTGTCACCTTGACTCACTCCCTTTGCTCTTCGCCCCCATCCCTGCCCCACTACACTTAGGTATATGTGAATTCATCTGTAATTCTGTTTATTTATAGTGATGCCTGTTTTCTTGTTTTGATGTCTGACTCTCCCCTCTAGACTGTAAGCCCATTGTGGGCAGGGATTGTCTTTCTTTATTCCTAATATTGTACTTTCCAAGTGCTTTAGTACAGTGCTCTGCACACAGTAAGTGTTCAGTGAATATGATTGAATGAATACTATATTAATAGATTTTCTGTTTTAGACATGGTATATAGTTCATTCCCAATTTTATTTCATATCATATCATCATGCATCAAATTTCAAGACATGGAAATGGGAAAAATGGATCACTTTAGGCAGAACCTTCCCTTAAATTTAGCAAGCTAGGAACCTTGGATGGGAAAAGCTTGGAGAAACTAATATCAAATAATATTCACATTAGACTGGATGAGGAATGAGGACTGAAAGTACTAAAGAAAATTGACATTGCTCTGATGTGTTATTTGGATACATTTGCTTTTAATAAAGTATTAAAATGTGATTGAAAAGGGTATTGTTTCTGATCATACACCTTTAACTACTTGTGGTAGACTGCAATTCAGGTGTTTTTCTAGCTTTTCAGTTGTTGCCTCTTTATTTTGTTTTAACACAGCTGATGCCATAAATAATGCTGCAGGCTTTGGTTTTAAAGGATATGACAAAAATGGAGCAGCACGCTGGGACTTAATTTCCAATTTGAGAATCCAACAGATAGAGGTGGGTGAATGACTCATTAAATGTTGTTCTTTTTTGCTTAAAATTATGTGCCATCATCTCTGCCAGGCACTGTATTCTAGAATAAGACCTACCTGGGCAGCATCAGAGCAATCAATCAGTCAATCCATCAATCTTCTGTATTGGGCACTTCCTTTTTGCATAGCACTGTACTAAGCTCTTGGGAAAGTACATTATAACAGAGTTGGTAAGCGCGCTCCCTCCCCTTAAGGAGCTTACGCTCTACAACTTACTCCTCATGCTGCTTATCCCCTTAAACTGACTTTAACTTCTTCACCTAAGAAGTGAGGGTTGTTCCAGCAAGCACTTGTTTTAAGATGGCTCCTACTGGTATTTTTGTGACAGTAGAGAATGTAGCCATACTAAAAGGAGTAGAATTAGAAAATGTGAAGCAAAAGCAAAACGTGGAGTGCTTTATTAGTATCATAACATTGCAGTATTCTGAAAAATATAACCTATCCTCTGATTGATACTGTTTTATTGGTAAAATAATTATGTTTATTTCCCAGCTTTCAACAAGTTTTAAGATGTTTCTTGATAACTGGAATATTCAAACAGCTCTTTGGCTAAAGAGGTATGTGTTTTAAAGAAAAAAGTCAATTTCCTTGAAGAGGAGCTACTTGGGGAAAAGTTCTGTCCATCTTCTCTGAAGAAAACCAAAACTGTAGCCTATTGCAAAAGTCCTTAATTTGCATTCTTGGCTAAGTTTCTGATGACATCAATATGCTGAATCCTAGTGTGACCTGGTTGTTAAATAGGAAATCACTAACATCTTGGAGGGAAGACACTCTTGAAACAGAGGGGAATATTTCTTGATACTCATTTGAAAAGAAAACTTATTTCTGACCTAAAATACTAATCTGAGAACACCCACCTCCATCAAATGTCTGAGGGTTTTCTGCCCAGGCTGCTTTTGTTCCCTCATGGTCAGGGAGCCATCAGCAATAGCAGTGAGGGTAAGCTCCATCCCACTGCAGCTAACTGTTCACTGGTGCCCTGCACTTCTCTCTCCAAACAGAAATTAATGTTCTTCACTTGGACAGAGAGCCAAGCATCCAGTGGCCAGCCCCAGTCTAGCCAAATGCCTCCTTCTTGGTCTTTAGGCCCCTCCAGTGCTTTTACAGTCATTGCTTTGGAGGATTCCCGCTCACAGGAGAAGGATAGACCAAAGACAGCCCGACAGCCCATGAAGCGCTGTGACCTGTTTGGCCCCAGATGAAGGGTGCTGGTTTTGCTGCTGACTCCCCAGCCTCCCTCTTCTGCAATAGCTCCAAGAGGGAGGAGGAGCACCAAGGAAAAGGGGTGCTGGATGTTGTTTCCTCTTGGCCACATTGGTTGGAGCGACTAGGATCGGCCCCACCTTTGATCTGCCCTGGTTCCGCCACTGGTCCTTAGTAGGTTTAGCTAGGCCAACCTGTTGACTCCGTGCTACCTCCGAGGAATGACGCTAGGGTGACTAGGTCAAGGATTAAGCTTGTCTTTTGTGGCTTGGATGTCACTGCTGGCACTGCCCCTGCTCTTACCTCTTTACTGTGCTTCGCTTTATTCCTAGAGTCTGTTATGAAAGAGCGTCATTCAGCCCAACTATCCAGACTTTCATCCTGTCAGCCATTTGGCATGGTGTTTATCCAGGATATTATCTAACATTTCTAACCGGGGTGGTAATGACACTCGCAGCCCGAGCCGTAAGTATCTAAACACTTTTCAAAATGACAGTCTGTGGAGGGGGGGTGGGAAATAAAATGCAAAGCACTCTCTCACCTAACTGCAAGGGGAAAAGCAGTCTCGACATGAATGTGTTTTTTCTGCGATCTGTCTTTTAGATGAGAAATAACTTCAGACACTACTTCATCGATCCCCCTCAAGTTAAGCTCTTCTATGATGTCGTGACGTGGGTAGCCACCCAAATGGCCATAAGTTACACGGTGGCACCATTTGTACTTCTCTCGATAAAGCCTTCCTTCATGTTTTACAGGTAGGTACATTTGCAAGAAACTGATCTCAGTGGAAAATGTCCTTTTGCTTTGAAAAGAAAGTTCTGCTGAGAAATAGGTCAATCGATGGTATTTATTGAGGATGCTGTACTAAGCACTTGGGAGAGACCAATACAGTAATAATAATAATAATGTTGGTATTTGTTAAGCGCTTGTGCAGAGCACTGTTCTAAGCACTGGGGTAGATACAGGGTAATCAGGTTGTCCCACGTGGGGCTCACAGTCTTCATCCCCATTTTACAGATGAGGTAACTGAGACCCAGAGAAGTTAAGTGTCACATAGCTGACAAGTGGCGGAGTCGGGATTTGAACCCTTGACCTCTGACTCCCAAGCCTGTGCTCTTTCCCTGAGCCACACTGATTCCCAGTAGAGTTGGTAGGCACCATCCCTGCCCTCAAGAAGTTTACAGGAAGAGAATTAGTATTTCAACTGTGCCCTCCGTGGATACATATATTAAGTCAACTTTTTTCCTACATTGGAACCTTAAACATAAAGGTGCATTAAGCCTGTGCACATGGGATTTCTTGATGTCTCAGATGCTGAATCAGCATGGCGGAGTGGATAGAGCACAGGCCTGGGAATCAGAAGGACTTGGGTTCAAATCTCAGCTCTGCCATTAGTCTACTGTGTGCCCTTGGGTAAGTCACTTAACTTCTCTGTGCCTCAGTTACCTCATCTGTAAAAAGGGGATTAAGACTGTGAGCCCCATATGGTTAGCTGATTAGCTTGTGTCTATCCCAGCCACATAGTAAGCACTTAACAAATACCATAAAAAGATGCTAGTGATGTCTTAGACTAACATCTTTTTTATGATATTTGTTACGAAATCACCAATTGAAGATGAGTAAATTGCCTCAGCCTGAGGAATTATTGAGGAGCAGTTGACAAAGGAGAATACTCCACCCTCTTATACTTTTACTCTGATCAGAAGAATATGGGTGTGTTTAATTTTTTAAGGTGTTTTCTATATAATTTTAAAGTTTTAATTTTAAAAGACAAAACAGATTTTTAGTCTGTTAAAAAAAAAAAAACCCACACTGAAACTGTTTTAATTAGAGGATTCATTTAATGGAGGTGTTTTCTTTTCAACTATCTTTTGATAATGTCACTATCACTAATACTACTGGCTCAGATCATATTGTAAGTGCTTTTTGTTATTAACGATATTCCACTCTGTCAGTAATAATGGTACCTAATAATTATGCATTTCTTATATACATCTCTGCATAAAAAATAACCCTTGCTGTCCAGAGTCCAGATTTGATTTTGGAAGTTGTCTTCTAAGTCAGCAAGACCTTCATTCAGGCTTCAAAGGTCATCTAGTTCACTTTCTTGCCTCGAGTTATTACTATACATGAACTATTTATGATAGTGTTGTGTTTAACAGGAACTACCTATATAGGGGATGAAAATTAATCGTGGTGTAAAAATGGGTGCCCATCAGATACAGCAATCAGCCAGTGATATTTATTCAGTACCTACAAAGTGCTAGGCGCTTCACTAAACTCTTGAGAGAAGACTATCAATCAATCAGTGGTATTTATTGAGCCCTTACTATGTGCAGAGCACTGTCCTAAGCACTTGGGAGAGTACATTACAACAGAATTAGCAGACAGGTTCCCTGTCCATAATGAGTTTACAGCCTAGAGGAAGAGAGAGACATTATTATGAATAAATAATGTGTAATATATAACTTAGAGATATATACGTAAGTGCTTTGGGGTTGGGGGTGGGGAGAATATCAAATATCCAAAGGTCACAGATCGAAGTGCATGGATGACACAGAGGGAGAGTGAGCCAGGGAAAAGGGCTTAATTGGAGAAAGCCTATTGGAGGAGATTTGACCTTAATAATGCTTTTAAGGGGATGAGAGTGGTAGCCTGGTGTATATGGAAGGAGAGGGAGTTCCAGGCTGTGGGGAGGATAAGGGAAAGGAGTTGGTAGTGAGATAGACGAGATGGGGGTAGAGTGAGTAAGCTGGCACAAGAGGAGTGGAGTGTGTGGGCTGGGCTGTAGTAGGAGATCAGTGAGGTGAGGTGACTGGAACAAGCTGATTGAATACTTAGTATTAGTAAGTAGCAAGACACGTGTTCCCTACTCTCAAGGAGCTGAGTGTTCTGAAATAGATACATATGGGATTTTATTCATCTACTCCACTGAGGCATTGATGGGTAATTGCCAGGAACTGGGAATGGTTCTCAAAGAATACTAGGTTTTAGACTCCTTGAGACTGAAGATACTTTAGGAGCCCTCCAGCAAAGCAACAGCAGTCCTATTGGAACAGGCAGTCTACAGATTGCAAGATTTTTAGGAACTCTGCAGCAAAGTTATAGCAGTCCTATTCGCATAAGCAGTCTACAGATTGCAAAATTAGATATTGTCAAACAGGAAGCCAACAAAGATACTGGACAGGGCCAGATGAAGTTATTTCAAGTGGCACAGTGAAAATCAACTCTGCAAGACAACCTGAAGCAAAATAATTCCTGTCCCAGCAACACTTGGCAGATTCTCGTGACTCTGGCAAAGTAGCATCTTCTAGGAACCTGTGTGGTGATTTTCAAGTCATGGTACGGGACGTGTCCGGCAAGAGCTGGGTAAAAGAAATCAAAGCTAGGCCCACCACAACCAAACCGAGGATGTCTTCACATCTGTCTCATGTTACCAGGGCTTTAGCATGCCGTTACAGTGCCTGGAGGAGCGAAGATGTTTCCAGCCATATTCCAGACAGGAAGAGAAACTTGAAGAGCAGCAGCAGCCCTGCCGTACTGCAGTATTCCTGTGAACACCCATTCAACTGGGGAGAATGAGGGCCAGCTGAAAGTGCCTTTATCACAACCGTCTCTGAGAAGACAAGGAAGGCCCATGCTGCAGTGACCCAGACTCCACAAAGGCTTCTCCCTGGTCTCCAATGCCGGCAAGGTCCTGAGCAGAGTACTTTCGGCCCTGTTTACTGAAGAATATCCCTGATAGCCAGTACGGTCCCAGAGTCACAACAAGGTTTCAGATTCCAACGTGACACAAAATATGCCATTTTACAGTTTATCTGGTTCAGGAGAGCTACAGGGAGAAGCATCAAAATCTCTAATCACTTTTCATGAACCTTCCTGTTTCCACTCACCAGATCTGGGCTCTGGTGATTACATAGCAAATTTGGCTGCCTTGGAAAGCCCATCAAGGCTCTGAGATTACAAAGCGGGAGCATGGCTGGTAGTGGCAGCCTCTGACCAGGGTGCCCTAGTCCAAATCTTTCCCTGTCACCTGGGAGAAAACAGGCCTGAGTGGTATGCAGTAGGCAGGTAGTCCTGGATACAAGCTGAAACTACCTTGAATTTGGTCTGGTATCAGTCACTCAATCCCTGGTATTTATTGAGTGCTTATTGTGTGCAGAACACTATTCAGCACTTAAGAGAGTGCAGTACAATAGAGTTGATAGACATGTGCCCTGTCCGCAAGATAAAGTGCAAGATAAAAGTCCTGGGAAGGCAAAGAGGCTGGGATGGGTTGGGGGAGGAGGGAGGAGGATTGGCAGAGGACCTCAGCCATCCCTCTCCCCTCCCCTGCCCACCCCAGGCCTTTGACTGCATTCTTAGTACCGCTTGCCACTCCCTCCACCCCAAAAGCCTACCTTTGCCATCTGCCCTTGCTCTGAAAGCCTGCTAGCCTCCAGGATGTCAGGGGGCCAGGTAGCAGCAGAGAACAGTCGAGACCTGGTTCAAAGTTGTTTTTTTTCAGCCCCGGTTTTTGGTCACTCCTTCCCACAGCCCCACTGGAGAATATGAGGTACATGGATGCTGGCGTTAGACCAGGCTTCCGATAGACGGGGAACGTCTTCAACCCAGTGTGCTGCGAGCATCACTGAAAGCTTTAGAGACAATCACTGAAGAGTCGTTCTCGATGGGTGACTGCCCAAACCCAAGAAAACAAGCCTACTGCTACTTTAGGCTGATGGGTAAATCTGGAGAAAACTGATGCCTCAGACAGCCCCAGGCCACGTTCAAAGAGTTTCGCTGACAACGGACAACTGCTTACCATCTCAGAATTCTGTTAAGTAGGCTGTCACCTCTGCAACAATGCGCTCGGAAATGAAGTCGAGAAATGATTAGAGACTATGACTGGGAGCTTCCAATCAGGCTTCCCGCTAGAGCTGATGGTCTTCCCAGCTCTAGCATAGGTGACTCAATCCAGCTACTCAATCAGCTCTCTCCCTGTTATCCTCATTCCTCTCCCACTTCAACCCAGCATGCCTACTTTGCTCCCCTAATTCCAACCTACTTACTGTCCCTCACTGTCATCTCACTTGCCATCGACCTCTTGCTCATGTCTTCCCACCTGCCTGGAATTCTGCTCGGCCTCTACATATCTGACAGCTCAGCACTTTCCCTATTATCAAAGCCCTACTGAAAGCAGATCTTCTCCAGGAAGCCTTCACAGGCTAAGTTCTCATCTCCCTACCCCGTTTTTCCTCCCTACAGCCTCTATCATGGACTTAGTCCCACCTCCAAAGTCTTAGGATATCCTAAGTACACAAGTACATATCCTTGTACTTGATTGCTTCCTTACCTGTAATTTATTTTGATGTCTGTCATGGTTCAGGCCTACCATCTGTATTGTACTCTCCCAAGAGCTTAGTACAGGGCTTTTGCAAAGTAAGTGATTGATTTGATTGATTGATTGATTGACTTGCTGCAAGACCCAGATCCATCCAAGAAAACACAGTGGTTTCCTGAAGCAGTTCATTCAATAGTATTTATTGAGCGCTTACTATGTGCAGAGCACTGTACTAAGTGCTTGGAATGAACAAGTCGGCAGCAGATAGAGACAGTCCCTGCCGTTTGACGGGCTTACAGTCTAATCGGGGGAGACAGACAGACAAGAACAATGGCAATAAATAGAGTCAAGGGGAAGAACATCTCGTAAAAACAATGGCAACTAAATAGAATCAAGGCGATGTACATTTCATTAACAAAATAAATAGGGTAATGAAAATATATACAGTTGAGCAGACGAATACAGTGCTGAGGGGATGGCAAGGGAGAGGGGGAGGAGCAGAGGGAAATGGGGGGAAAAGAGGGTTAAGCTGAGGAGAGGTGAAGGGGGTGTAGTAGAGGGAGAAGGAGAGCTCAGTCTGGGAAGGCCTCTTGGAGGAGGTGAGTTTTAAGTAGGGTTTTGAAGAGGGGAAGAGAATCAGTTTGGCAGAGGTGAGGAGGGAGGGCGTTCCGGGACCGCAGGAGGACGTGACCCAGGGGTCGACGGCGGGATAGGCGAGACCGAGGGACGGTGAGGAGGTGGGCGGCGGAGGAGCGGAGCGTGCGGGGTGGGCGGTAGAAAGAGAGAAGGGAGGAGAGGTAGGAAGGGGCAAGGTGACGTAGAGCCTTGATGCCTAGAGTGAGGAGTTTTTGTTTGGAGCGGAGGTTGATAGGCAACCACTGGATGTGTTTAAGAAGGGGAGTGACATGCCCAGATAGTTTCTGCAGGAAGATGAGCCGGGCAGCAGAGTGAAGAATAGACTGGAGCGGGGTGAGAGAGGAGGAAGGGAGATCAGAGAGAAGGCTGACACAGTAGTCTAGCCGGGATATAACGAGAGCCCATAGCAGTAAGGTAGCCGTTTGGGTGGAGAGGAAAGGGCGGATCTTGGCGATATTGTAAAGGTGAAACCGGCAGGTCTTGGTAAGCAGTTCTACCAGCACCATTTGCTCACTCTGTTCTACAGCGAAGGACAAAACAGGATCACAAAGAACAGATCCCTGGCATAAAGTCGGTCTATAGCCTTGAAACTCAGCTCACCAAACACAATGAAGAGTGTGCTAGTTCTATTGTCTTGTACTCTCCCAAGCGCTTAATGGAGGGTTCTGCACATAGTAAGTGCTCAATAAATACCACTGACTGATTGCTTGATTGAGAATGGGTGACAGGGGGCCACAGCTGCTGTGTGTGGAGCAGAAATGGGGTAGGTAGAAGCAAGAGAGAGATCTGAGCCCCAGTAAAGCCCACCCTGAAGGATTGCAGCAGCCCTGCTGAAATAATAATAATAATATTGGTATTTGTTAAGCGCTTACTATGTGCCAAGCACCGTTCTAAGCGCTGGGGTAGATGCAAGGGAATTAGGTTGTCCCACTTGGGGCTCCCAGTGTTCATCCCCATTTTACAGATGAGGTAACTGAGACACAGAGAAGTCAAGTGACTTGCCCAAGGTCACACAGCTGACAAGTGGCAGAGCTGGGATTAGAACCCATGACCTCTGACTCCCAAGCCCGGGCTCTCCATTGAGCCACGCTGCTTCTCTGAAAGCAAGGATACGTGCAAACCAGCTTGTACAGTGCAGTAAGAAAGAAGCAGCTCATAGTCCCCCTTAGGTTGTGAGCATCGTGTGGGACAGGGACTCTGCCCAGATTCCCCCAACCCTCAGTACAGTACTTGGCCCAGAGTAAATGTTTAACAACCTAAGTTTTGAAAGGATCATGACAGGGAGGCAAAACCTGAAAAGCCCGAGGTGTTAGACACCTGCACAGCCAGCAAGGTCTCTGAATGTGCACTGGACGCTTGGGACAGTCAGTCTCGCCTCAGCGTTCGAGTCACCCTCGTACCCTTGGGTGAAGTACACCATCAGTGTGGCATCACCTTTGAATTCAAAGGGCAACTACACCATTCTAACAGCTTGGAGTTGTCAAAGTAAATATTCTCCATACGGCAACTATTCATTCTTCCTCCTTTACCCAATTCACCAGAATTTCTGTTCTAACAAAGGCCGGAACAACAGCTGGGGAGGATAGGCAGTTTTCATATCTTCTCGTCCCTGCGCTCTCTGGTGGCATGAAAACTTTCTGTTCTGACTCCAGTGCAAATCCAAGAAGGTAGAATTTTTCAGTGGGTTCAGCTGCTGAATAGCACCAATTTTGGTTTTAAAAGCAAACTGGATTGGGGGCAAGTTAGGGGACTGTGAACCTCTTAACGAATATATATGTGACATCACATAGTCCTTCATATTGGAAAATGGCACCACTGCTGTTGAATTTTATTCATGCGTTCAGGTGAGGCTGAAAGGCTGAAGCATGACTGACAGTTCTTTTCAAACTGCACACTCAAAGACCGCTTGCCATTTATCTGGTGTGCGGCATTTGGCACTGCATTCGATTTTGCTTCTTGGTCCTCTTGATCCTCTTTAGAGTGTGGGCCTGGGAGTCAGAAGGTCATGGGTTCTAATCCCGGCTCTGCCACTTGTCTGCTGTGTGACCTTGGGAAAGTTACTTCACTTCTCTGTGACTCAGTTACCTCTTCTGGAAAATGGGGATTAAGACTGTGAGCCCCCTGTGGGACAGGGACTGGTGTCCAACCCGATTTTCTTGTATCCACCCCAGTGCTTAGTACAGTGCCTGGCACATGGTAAGTGCTTAACAAATGCCACAATTATTATTATAATTACTAATAGTAATAATAATAATGATGAAGTCTCTGATCAAAAAATCCCTTCTTTCATGATTTCAGCACCCCAGGTTGGTGTGGCTGCCTCGGTTGTCCTAAGATTCTTACCCACTGCCACACGATCAGAGGCCGAATTCCATTATGTCCTTAGAGCATTTTCTCTGCTCTCCTTGTTCACAGTTACCCCATCTCTTTCATTTCAGCACAGTAGCTGTTTAGGTCCCCTTCTGTCTCCTGTTTTACACGCACATCCTAGCCAATTAACCAGTCTTGATAGGAGCATTTTTCAATGATGATATAGTGACTTGGTTCCAGAAACCTGTTGTTTATGAGCCTGTTGTGCCCTTACTACCGAGTCTGGGCTGTCTCCACTTAACAGAAATCATCCTTTCTTTTAAAAGTTGGGTGCATTTTTAGAGTAGAGCCAAAGTAACGTGTTATTCACAGAGAAGATCAACATGTCTGCGCTTCACATTTAGATAGTGGTGGCGTGATGCATTTCTTGCTTTACTTTGCCTACAGTCTTGCTGACTGCCTCATAGTACAGTGCTTTACACAGAGTAAGCATTCAGTAAATACGATGAATGAATGAGTGAATAGTGTTTCGGAACAATAACCACTCGTTATTCACCTCGGGGCTTGTGGCTGGATTGCTGTGTTCCGGTAAGGAAGTTGAGTGTTGGTTCTTTGTCTTTAGGAGCTGGAAGTTCAGCCTTCTCGATGCTTCAGGTGCCAATGTTCAGTGCTTGATTGTACTGACAGTGTGAGTTTGGAGCCCCCAGGCCAGTGGCCTACCCACATTTGGTAACGTGCGTGGTTGCAGTGGCTGGTATTTCATGGTCCCTAAAACTGCAGTGAACTCTGAGAAGCTGGCTGTTTAGATCCTGGATGCATCTATACCTGCCTGCCTAGTAGATATTTGGCCTAATAATTCTGATTCAGTTCACTGAATGTTTTGTTTTCTTCTTTGTTTAGCTCCTGGTATTACTGTCTTCACATTACTGGAATCTTAGTGTTATTGATATTGCCAGTGAAACCTCGGAAAGGAAAAAGAGCCCAGGAAAATAACCAGCCCTCACAACCTACAGAGCTGGAGAAAAAAGAAAATCCTTTGGGACAAGACAGTTATCCGATCACAAATCATGTTTTCAATCAGAAGCGAGAAATCACATCCAGACACTCAGCGCTGAAACAATGATTGAGAAAATTCAATGATGGATATATTTTGTATGTTTCCAGAACCCAGTACTAGCACCTTTCAAAGGGGTTTGTATTTGAAAAGATATTGTGATAAAAGGACGGTAACACATGGGGAATATTTTGTAAGACTGGAGATGGAACGAGTTAACCCCTCCCATGCCATGTCCCTGTGGGTCACACGCCTTATAGAAAAATATCTCCATGATTTCAATGGGCACTCAGGACTTCAGTGTATGTCCGTAGGGTCATATGTGCCCCCTTGGCTGAATGTACATGGTGTATCCCAAGGCACTGATGGGGGAGAAAGTAATGGTGTCAACCTTGATGATTAGAGGGAAATGAACTTTTTCAGATGAATGCCTTGCCTTAAACCCTTGATTTACTGAAATATTGTTTCTAAAAGGTATTTTCATGTTGTGTATTATGTGGGAGGCATATTTCACATATTGAATGCTGAGTGCTGTAAAGGAACCGTGAAATTCAAAGCCAAATATTTGAGCTTGTGAATACTTTAAAAATGCAATAAACATCTCAGTATTTGGAGGGTTTTCTTAGAGTATCTCAAACCAGAGTCCATTGTAGAACCTCAGACGTGACTGATGCCAAATTGCAGTCAGCCTTGATTACTGGAAGAGTGTACTCTGTGTCAGAAGCTCTTCTGAGAAGACTTTAAAAATCTTCAAACTGATATTTTAAGCTCATTTTACTCTCTTAAAAAAACACTACGTGATCTTTGCAGCTAGGGACAAGTTGGCAACTTGGAGTAAGATGAAAATGAAGGAAAGGCAAGTAACCTGGTGCTCAGCAGGGCTCCTTCCTTTACTCTTATATGACTGAGTTTCTTGTGGTGTCGTATTTAAGGCATTTATGAATGCAATAGCTCTTTCCTCCTATGAATTAAAAAATGGAAATTATTTGGACATAGAAGGTATAGATTTAGGAAAATCTTCTAAAGTAATTGACTCACTGAGGTTGAACGGCAGTAATTGAAAAATGAAATATGGCTTGGCAACACTGCCCGCTGGGCCCTGTGACTGACTAGCCAGCTGGCTTCTGAGCCAGGACAACCTGTGTCGCTGTCTGGAGGCAATTGGGGCTGGAGATGGTTAAATTGGGGTTTTGGTGTCGAAATGGCCATCTTTATGAACTAAGATTGTAGAGATAAAAATAACACTTGGAACAAATAAATTGATCTCACTTTTCAATTATGATTCAAATCCCATTATTCTGATTTTCAATCCCTGCAGGGAGAACGGTGTGTTTTTATCCATGAGCATGGATTGCTTTCACCATTTTCAATCTCCTGCCTTGAAACAGGGCTGTGTTTCCATTGCACTTTCAAAGCCACTTCGACAGTCACCATCTCATAATGGCGACAGAGGCTGACAGTACTGGGGATTATTCATTTCTTTCAGGGATGGTGTAGGCGGTTTAGGCAGGTTTGGCGTATCTCTCCTCTTTTGGAAAGGGTAAACAGGGTCTGGAAGAAAGGTGTTCAAGAAGTAAGGTAGAAAGGCACAAATGGGCTTATTTCTGTTTTGACCATATGTCTTGTCATTTTTATTTTTGCCTTATTTTTACTGAATGTAAAATACAGGGTGTTCTCATTTTATATTTTCAATCCTCTGAAATGCACTCATTTAACCATTATACACAATGAAAATAACCAAAACTCCACAAACGATTTTCTGTGTAACGTCAGCATTTAATAGTTTTTTGTTTTTATTTTAAAGGGGGAAAAGCCTACCATTATTGACTGCAGAGGCCCTAATCAGCAGGACTTCAGCTGCTTTTCAAGCCAGGTCTCTTGCTAAAAGTTGACAGAATTTCAAGTAGAAAAATACTTCTGATTAAGTGGAGGTTGCCTGTGACGTATACACCTGGCCCCCAAGAGAACCCATTTCCTCTGTGCACACCCATTGGCTCTATTATCCACCCACTCCCGGGAACATGTGTTCCCCTGGAGCTCACAGAGAAGGAGCGTCATATCCTCTCTCCCGCTGGGAGACCAGGCTTGCTCTGAGGCAAGGGCAGAAGGGCCGGCGTGCCCTTGGGGGTGCCCACTTGGCTGTAGAGCACCGGTTAAGGGTGAGCACCCCATTTTGTAAGCATTGAGAGGACTCTGTGCCCCGACTCTGCCAGAGAAAGCACCTATGGCTTCTGAATTAGCCGGCCGCACAGTGGATAGGGCCCGGGCCTGGGAGTCAGAAGCTTGTGGATTCTAATCCCGGATCCACCACTTGTCTGCTGTGTGACCTTGGGCAAGTCACTTCACTGCTCTGTGCCTCAGTTTCCCCACCTGTAAAATGGGGATTGAGACTATGAGGCCCATGTGGGACAGGGACTGTGTCCAACCCGATGTGCTTGCATCTACCCCCGCACTTAGGACAGTACCTGGCACACGGTAAGTGCCTAACAAGTATCAGAATTATTATTATTATCAGAGCCCCGCTTCGTACAGCCCGGTTGGAGGAGGTCGTTGACTGAAACGGAGCTTTGTGAGTGATGTTATAGATCCCTGTCCTCCTCGGCACCGTTTTGTGCCGGCCATGGGCTCAATCGCTGTTGCTGGATATTAGAAGGAAAAACAGTGCCCTCGCACACACAAGCACGCTGCACTGTGGCGGGCTCACCTCCTTCAACTCTTCGCCCATGGTTGTACAACGGATCTTTCCAAGTTGCTCCCACAAACTATCTGCATTCCAATGTACTCGGGGAGTTATTAGGGCACCAATGCCCTCTGACACAGGTATTTCCAAATACCTTGTGTTACTCATAGAAGAGTTTAGGTTGGCCTTTTCTGAAGAGGCCACCTCTGAGCTTCCCCAGTTGGCTGTTTCAGGCTGGAGCCCATAACCTACTTTTTCAGAACAAGTACTTTCCCTTTTCCATAATTTAAAAGGAAAGGGGGCATGGGTTTGGAAGTCTGGAAGACTAGCAACCTCAGATTTTCATGCCTCCACTGTCTCTTACCAAAATGAGTATACTAACTCTTGTAGGGGTGTGGGGTGAGGATTAATGCTTGGGCTAAGTTTTGAGGATGAAAGAAGCGTATGTAGGTCCTGGCAATGTGAATGACAAGTCCGTCTATGTTTTCTTCTCTTTCTATGGATATCAAAAGGATTAGAACAAATCCAGCAGCACTTAGTCTTTCGACTCCTTAAACTGACATCAGATACTAGTCAATTCATCAATCGATGGTATTTATTGAGCGCTTACTGTATGCAGAGCACTGTATTCAGCACTTGGGAAAATACAATAGAGTTATAGATCCCTGTCCTCAAGGAGCTTACAATCTTATAGGGAGAGACAGACATTAAAATCAGTGTGTAGTGAGAAGATCCTTTTATATTTTAAGGGTACCTTTTTCTCACTGTGACTATTCAAGGCCAAGGCATATATTGGAGTTTGGGCAGGTGGCCTGTAATTCGATTGTGCTATAACTGTCCCCTCAGCTCCACTTTCCTCAACAACCCCTCTCCCCCTTTTTTTAAAAAAAATTGTCATTTGTTAAGCACTTACTATGTGCCAGGCACTGTTCTAAGTGCTCGGGTGGATACCAGGTAATGAGGATGGACACGGTTCATGTCTCATATGGGACTCTTACAGTCTTAATCCCCATTTTACAGATGAGAGGACTTAGGTACAAAGAAGTAAAGTGACTTGGCCAAGGTCATAAAGCTGACAAGTGGCAGAATTGGGGTCAGAACCCAGATTAGAACCAGGTCCTTCTGACTCCCAGGCCTGTCCTCTATCCACTAGGCCATGCTGCTTCTTGGTTATCAGGCTCTGGCCACGGTATATCCGTGGAAAATGGAAAAACTCACAGAACTCGGCAACAAAAAAGACAGATTTAGCTGTTTGGAGCCCAGATCCTGATCTCATGTGCATTCAGTTTGAAGTCACATTGCTGAAATTGCTGTAGAAGGGAACATTTGCAGAAAGTTCATATAAACTGGGAATATATTTTGTGTCTGGGACTTGGGCATTAATAAAGGTGATACAGTGTAATCAGCTGCAGTGTTTGGGAGTAGAAGCAATTAACCCTGTAAATGCACCAGTTGACACTGATCCAGGCGAGACCCCTCGCAGCCTGCTAAGCAGCCTGCTAAGGACAGATAAGTGATATTCCTTACTGCTGGAGGTCAATGTGGGATGCTCAAAAAGGTTACCGTAACAACGTAAGGACAATGTTTTAGTTCACAAATCAGGTCTTGCTGGTGAAGCATTTCATTTGAAAATGGCCTCCCTTCAGGATATACCCATGGGTAGCCTTAAACACAACCTTATTGAGGATCGTAGCTTTCTCTGCTTCCCTCTGTTTGTGCTACTCCAAACTGAAAAAAGAAAAAAAAAAGATTGCACTAAATATTCTGCCCGTGTCATGATTTCAAAACCCAGAAGAGCACCAGTTAATAGATATTTCTTAAATTATTTTACTCTGAAATATGAAAAGTGTATTTAATTTTAAATGATTTTTTGTAATATTTTAAACTACTTCAGATAATTTCCTCAATTTTCAAAATAATTTACCACGGCATTAATATGTAGATGATCATTTAGATTCACGTGTCTCAGGACTAAATTGTAGGACCCTGTTGTTAATAAACATTGTGGCTTGAAGATATTGAAGTTTGCATATTGATGTCATTTCTGAAACTGAATCCAGTTATAATTTTAGTAGTAGTAATAGCATTTATAGAGCACCCAAAGGGGGCAATGCACTGTACTAAGCGTTTGGGAAGTGCAAAACAAGCAAGTGACACTTCCTGCCCACGAGAAGCTTACACCCTAAGTTTTATACTTGGGTTTCTGGCTCAGACCAATTGTTTACAGTGGTTTGCTATCTTTCAGGAATATTAATGTGTATAACGATAGAGGGGGACACTACTTTGTAAGAAAAACAGTTTTAAAATAGTACCCATTACTGTTGTGAAATATGAGAATCTGTTAAGAGTTTGAAATATAAACTCTATTTTTAGGGGTTTCACTTATGCATTAATATTCCACCTAGGCTGAGTTGTAGAACAAAAGTTTTAATGTAAATGCAACTTTAAAGAACACTGTGAAATAAACTCATATTTGCCCTTAACTACCTTAAAAGTATCTTATGATTAAAACTGGAAGACTTTTTCAAATCTGATATACAATTCATTATTCAGGTGTTTTTCACACTGCTTAAAACTGAAATGAGGCTGGTAAAGCATCATGTTGTAGTGTTAGTGCCTAACACTGCAGGAAAACATTTAAATCTGTACACACATACACACACACACACACACACACACACTCACACACTCACACATCCCACCTGCAAAAAAAAAAATGTTAAATTTTATCCAAGTGAATTAAATAAGGAAATTTACTTTGGAACAAAATTTATTTAAGGACTAGCTCTTACAATTTTATTTTAATAGAGTATTTGGATTCTCTGCCACATTTGGATGCTATTAAAATGAGGATGCAAATTTGAGTTTTAATGACAGAGACTTAAAAACAGGAGATCTGGCTTGTGTGTGGGCTTTATAACCAGTGGTTGGGCTGGATTGCCTGGATTTTCATGGAGCAAAGAACTCAACTAACATGCATTACACCAACTGGTGGATGAAATATTTGTTTTTGAATTTTCCCAGTCATTTAAAGTGTGTGCTTTTATTTAACTTTCATTCATTCATTCCATTGTATTTGTGACCTCAGCAAGGGACTGACAGAACCTTTGTTAGCCTTTTAAGCATGTAATCAACATTTTAAAAATCGACCTAGATACATATTTTCCATCAAGGTAATGGCCGGGATTCTTCCTTTTCAAAAGCAAAAAAACCATGTAACACCCGATTCCAGAGAACTATGTTAAGAGTTTGAGTCAAATCATTTAGAACCTAAATTCTGAAGCTGCCCCATTTTGGATTTCCAGGTGTGAGGCCACCTAATTTGGGTTCAACTTGCCTTGGGTCCAGGGTCCCTTTCAGTTCCATATGCACCCATATCCAGCATCTGGTCACTGTCAGCATGGTAGTGGATGGCCAATGTACATCTTGCACAGGTAGAAATGCATTTGCAAAGAAACAAGATGGCCCCAAGGAGGCCCAACATGAGAAAGACACAGGTCACCCTGCCCAAGTAGCCTTTTCCCTGTTTGGTCCAGGCCTGAGCAGGGATAGGGCTCACCCCTCTAAAGGTTTATCATAATAATAATGATGGTATTTGTTAAGTGCTTATTATGTACCAAGCACTGTTCTAAGCGCTGAGGTAGATACAAGGTAATCAAGTTGCCGCACGTGGGGCTCACAGTCTTAATCCTCTTTTTCCAGATGAGGTAACTGAGGCACGGAGAACTTAAGTGACTTGTCAAAAATCACACTAAGTAGTAAAGCCAGGATTTGAACTCACAACCTCTGAATCCCAAGCCTGTGCTTTTGCCACTAAGCCACGCGGCTTTTCCCACTCACAGACGGCCTCTAATGCCAGAGACTTTGGCCTCCAAATAAAAACGGGAGTTGCACACAATAAAAAGTATAATGATAATAACTATGTCGTTGTTGTTATTGTGGTATTTGTTAAGCACTTACTATGTGCCCAAACCTGTACTAAGCACTAGGGTAAAGCCTTAATAATCAGGTCAGACACAGTCCCTGCCTCACATGGGGTAAACAGCCTAAGGAGGATGAAATTTAATCACAGCCAAGCCTTCTGAATTGGACGAAGTGTTGTGTGCCTTCTACTGGGGCCTTAATGTGTCTATCTCCAGGCTCAAATCTCGAAGACCTTAATTGGCAAATGTCCTCCTCTGCCTTTCTGAAAGTAATTGCAAAGCTATCAGACTCTTAACATAGTTTGTGTATGAGATTCCTTGTTTTAAGTAAATTGCTTTCCCCTTATTGATACAGATTCTGTAAAATGAATCTGTGGTATCATTTGATCTCATTGATAGTAGGGTTAATATCAATCCATAGTTTTTCCACGTCAGCCTTCATAAAGGTATTTTAGAACAGTCAAAAAAGCATACCCCTCCGTATTTGATGGGAAATAAGCAAAAAGAACAAGACAGTGATTTAAACATTGGAATACAATCCTCCATTTGAGAAGCCAAAATATAGATGAGGCTTAATTCCACTTGGTTACCCATTCAAAAGTGTAAGCTTGTTTCAAAAGTGTAAGCTTGTCTCAGCGCAAGACTAGCTGAGAACCTGAATACCTGGGCTTTGCAGGGAGATTAGATTCTCTCATAGTTGATACTTACAGTATTCCTGCATTTGCCTTCCCTGGATAAGAAAAATGATTGTGTCTGTGATTTTAATTTTTATTACTCCAAAATATATTTTTTAAAAAAAGTGTTATTTTTCAAGAGATCCATAAACTAGGTTTTGGTGTATGGTAATTTAAAAAGCCACTGTGTTGCACTGTGATGGGATATTTTAATAATCACTCATTTCTAGTCTGTGCGAGCAGAGCTGCTCTGGTAGCATATTACTATGTTTTTGAAGTGTTTTTAACTTACATATAAATGTTTTTCTAATTTATGTGTCTTTAAAACTGATTAAAAAGTAGTTTAAAAATACTTGAATGTGTTTGGCTAATTTCAGGGGCTGTTTATTAATCGGCTGCTAAGTGAAACCATTTAAAGAAAACTTCCTTTACTGCAGATTTCCAACGACTAAAATTTTTATCTTGACCTGCTGTGGTTGAATAGTTCACTAGAATATCCTGTCTGCTGTAATTTGATGACTCTACCAACTAGTGCAATTAAGTGTTTGAATGTAGTTTTTTTAAAAAAAAAGAAAATGCGCTTTGATAATTATGACAACCAAAGGTTCGAAGGATCAACTAAATTGGGTTAATTTTTTTAATCACTTTTTCACAAAATTGAAAGCCCTTTGAGTTTTCACCCAAAGCAGTTTTGTAGACTACAAGATCCTAGAGAGCAGTGATCGTTGTCTACCAGCTGTATTGTACTCTCCCAAGCACTTAGTACAGTGCATAAAGTAAGCACTCAAATACTGATTGAGAAAACAGTCAATTCATTTTCTGTAAGAGAAGAATGACCCTGATCAAGCTAGTCTTAACGACAGTTGCCTCTCTACACGGGCAATACGTGTGGGTAATTTTTAATAAAGAATCCCAGAAGCCAAAATGGGCTAGGAGAGCAAGTTTATCTAGACTTGATTCTGATCAACATTGAGTAACACTGATTAGACTGTAAGCCCGTCAAACGGCAGGGACTGTCTCTTTCTGTTGCCGACTTGTTCATCCCAAGCGCTTAGTACAGTGCTCTGCACATAGTAAGCGCTCAATAAATACTATTGAATACCTCGTGGAAAGGTAACAGTGGCAGACAGTTTCAGCCAAATGTTCCAATACGAGGAAGTTTCCTAATGTCGTTATTTCCCACTGCACTTGAAGACTCTAAGACATGACTGATGTGTGTGGGCCTGTCACTCCTGACGGACCAGCGGTTCGGGTTCCCAGGAGATTCCTTGTCCAGCCCTTGCTACCCAATCGTACTTACTGAGCACTTAGTATGTGCCGAACAGAAGATGGGGTCCAGGCTGGGGATTCAGGCCCCAAATCTAAAATTGGGGCCAATGCAGAATCAGGTCCCCAGTTGCCTGGGAAGGGCCAACCTGTGTATGGGGTTTGTGGGGAGGGGAGGCGCCGGGGGTCTCTCACAAGAGCCCCTCTAACCCCTGCACGTGACAATGGGAGAAATGTCTACATTCATTCAATGGAAAGTACAATTTGGCAACAGAGACAATCCCTACCCAACAATGGCTCACAGTCTAGAAGGGTGGAGGCAGACAAAACAAAACAAGTAGATGAGCATCAATAGCAACAACATTATTTAGATAATAGAATTATAGATATAGCCACATCATTAATAAAATCAATAGGAAAAAATATACACATAAGTGCTGGGGGTGGGGGGGTAGAGCGGAGGGAGTAGGGGCGATGGAGGAGGAGCAGAGGGAAAGGGGGGCTCAGTCTGGGAGGGCCTCCGAGAGGAGGTGAGCTTTCAGTAGGGCTTTGAAGGAGAGAAGGGTGCTAGTTTGGCAGATGTGAGGAGGGAGGGCATTCCAGGCCAGAGTAGGACGTGGGCCAGGGGTCGATGGCGGAACAGGCGAGAACGAGGCACAGTGAGGAGGTGAGCGGCACTAGAGGAGCATAGTGTGCAGGCTGGGTTTTAGAAGGAGAGAAGGGAGGTGAGGTAAGAGGGGGCAAGGTGATGGACAGCTTTGAAGCCAAGAGTGAGCAGTATTTGCTTTATAGGAAGGTTGATAGGCAACCACTGAAGATTTTTTGGTGAGGGGGATAGGGATGCCCAGAGCATTTCTGTAGAAAGATAATACGGGCAGCAGAGTGAAGTAAAGACTGAAGTGGGGAGAGATAGGAGGTTGGGAGATCAGAAAGGATGCTGATGCAGAAATCTAGTCGGGATAGGATGAGTGACTGTATTAATGAGGTAGTAGTTTGGGTGGAGAGGAAAGGGTGGATCTTGGCGATGCTGTGAAGGTGAGACCGGCAGGATTTGGTGACGGATTGGGTACGAGGGGTGAATGAGAGAGCAGAGTCGAGGATGACACCAAGGTTGTGCGCTTGTGAGATGGTAGTGCCGTCCACAGTGATGGGAAAGTCAGGGAGAGGACAGGGTTTGGGAGGGAAGATAAGGAGTTCAGTCTTGGACATGTTGAGTTTTAGGTGGCTGGCGGACATCCAGGTGGAGACATCCTGAAGGCAGGAGGAGATGTGAGCCTGGAGGGAGGGGGAGACAACAGGGGAGGAGATGTAGATTTGGATGTCATCCACTTAGAGATGATAGTTGAAGCTGTGGGAGTGAATGAGTTCAACAAGGGAGTGAGTATAGATGGAGAACAGAAGGGGACCAATAACTGACCCTTGAGGAACCTCTACAGTAGGAGATGGGAGGGGGAGGAGGAGCCCACAGAAGAGACGGAGAATGAACGGCCAGAGAGAGGACGAGAACCAGGAGAGGACAGAGTCCGTGAAGTCAAGGTTGGATAATATGTGGAGAAGGGGATAGTCAACAGTGTCAAAGGCAGCTGAGAGGTCGAGGAGGATTAGGGTAGAGTAGGAGCCATTGGATTTGGCAAGAAGGAGGTCATGGGTGACCTTTGACAGGGCAGTTTCGGTGGAGTGGAGGGGACAGAAGCCAGATTAGAGTGGGTCCAGGGGAGACTTGGAGGAGAGGAATTCAAGGCAGCGAATGTAGACGATTCGCTCTAGGAGTTTGGAAAAGGAGGGTAGGAGGGAGATGGGGCGATAACTGGAGGGGGTAGTGGGGTCAAGGGAGGTTTTTTTTTAGGATGGGGGAAATGTGGGCATGTTTGAAAGCAGAGGGGAAGAATCTGTTGGAGAGTGAGTGGTTGAAGGTGGAAGTTTAGGAGGGGAGGAGGAAAGGGATGGGAGTTTTTATAAGGCGAAAGGGAATATGGTCAGAAGCATGGTGGAGGAGGTGGCACTTTTGAGGAGGGAGGAGATCTCCTCTGAGGATACTGCTGGGAAGGATGGGAAAGCAGAGGAGGGGGTCGAGAGCGAGGGGAGAGGATGGAGAAGGAGGAAGGGTGACTTTGGGGAGCTCAGACCTGATGGTGCTAATTTTCCTAATGAAGTAGGTGGCCAGATCTTTGGGGGTGAGGGATGGTGGAGGGGGCCTGACGAGGGAGTTAAATGTCCGGAACAGCTGACGGAGGTGATGGGCATGGGTGTCAGAGAAATAGTTTTGCCTGGCAAAGGAGAGGGCAGAGTAAAAGCAACAAAGGATAAATTTAAAAGCGAACAAGTTTGGCCAGCAGCGTTCAGCAGCTCGAGCATAAGAATAAAGGAGGCGGGCATTGGCAGTGATCCAGGGCTGTGAGTTAGTGGTGGGAGAGCGATGAAGGGACAGGGGAGCGAGTAAGCTGAGTTGAGTAGAGAGGTTGGAGTTGAAAGCATCAGTTTGGTCATCAAGAGTGGGTAGAGTGGATAGAGAGGCAAGGTGGGGTGTGATGCGCTGAGAGAGATGGATGGGGTCGAGAGAGCAGATTTCTCTTTGGGGGAGTAATACAGATTTATGGGGAGGGGGAGGGGGAGAGAGGAGACAGGTGAAAAGGTTATGGTCAGAGAGAGGGATTTCAGAGTTGGTGAGACTGGAGATAGTGCAGCTGTAAGAGATGATGAGATCGAGGGTGTGACCAAGTTGGTGAGTGGGCCAAGTGGGGTGGAGCAGGAGGATCAGAGACTTCAACAGAGGTTCATTCATGAGAAGCAGTGTGACTTGGTGGAAAGACCATGGGCTTGGGAGTCAGAGGTCATGGGTTCTAATCCCGGCTCTGCCACTTGTCAGCTGTGTGACTTTGGGCAAGTCACTTCCTTCTCTGTGCCTCAGTTTCCTCATCTGTAAAATGGGGATTAAGACTGTGAGCCCCATGTGGGTCAACCACGTGGGGTGTATTCCCCCCGCCCCAGCACTTAGAACAGTGCTTTGCACATAGTAAGTGCTTAACAAATGCCATTATTAATATTATTCACCTCATGGTGAGGAGAAGACTCTGGCTGGATCAGAAGTTGCCGAGTTCCACATTCAGTGATTCCGTGGTACTTGGGGAATGGAATTTATGGTATATGACATCATGGTTTATATCAGGAAGTAAATATGAAAAACCTGTGGAGTTACTAGTCTATAAAGGATGTGGCATTATATAATGGTGAATCGAAGGCTTTGATTTTAAATAAAAATGGGCATATGTTTTATTTCATTTTAAATTTCAATAAAACAGGTGGACAGAGGTCAAAACTTTTAAGTGTACTTTTAGTGCCAAAAGTGATGATGTATACTCAGTGAGCTCAATAAATGCTCTGGCTAATTGGCACTTCACTAATTCATCATAAGGATCAGTGAGCAAAGGCCACATTCAGCAAGGCTCTTAGCATACATTCGTATTGACTGAAGGATTTGCTTTAATGGCTGAGAAAACTTAAAGGAATGTTTCCAGAAGTTGATTTCCTGATGATTGGTGTTGAACAAAACAAGAATTATAGGACTAAGGCCCAGAAAGGCTGTTTTTCTGCATCACTCAGCATTCCATGAGAGTTGAGTGGGCAATCACAACCTTCACAGGGAAGAAAAAAGGGCTGAGGATGTCTTAACTCCAAGTTATCCCCAAATGTACTGGGCATTTCAGAAGTGGTTGGAGAGAAGTTGGGGGCCGGGGGGAGAGATTTTCACCGTTTTAGCGAGGTAGCCAGAGTTTTTGCATTTCCCCTAGGGTGACAAATACCCCTCCATCTCTGGTTTTCCCCAACAAGTCTAAAGGATTAAGAGGGCTGCACTGGAAGCAGAGGGAGAGGGAGAAAGATAGATAATGGAGGAGTTTGAAATTCACCATGATTTTTTTATTCTTGAGGTGCCAAATTAATTTTTAAACACGTCTAAGACGAAAAACAAACCTAAAACTGAGAAATTTGGAATAAAGGTGGCAGTAATATAGGAAGGAGTAGCTATCAGGGACATTAGATTTGACACCTCTAGTGCCTAGTTAGTTCTTAAATTGACAGGACACAGTTGAGCATACCTAAAAAATTTTCACTCTAAACTGGCCCTGAAAACAAGTCCTGGTCCAGGGCTACGTACCTCTTTCTTCCCTAAGACCCACTGAATTCCTATGCTGATCCCTCTCCCTCCCTCCCAAGATAAATGCTCACCTTCACATTTAATACCACGAATAATGATAAGTATTAAGCACTTACAATGTGAAAAACACACTAGGGAGGATTCTTGGATGCTAATTCTGATCTTGTTCTGAGTGCAAAAACCTCCCATTCTTTTGTGTATGTGGGGATGAAGAGGAGCCAGACACACAAGGCAAAAATGGACTGGCAGAAGCAAAAATTCAGAAAGAGTAATATTAAAAAAATGACAATTCTTCCCTCAGTTCCTCATGAATCTCAATGCTGCAGTCCTGGCATCCGGTTCATACCGCCTGAGCCTTCCCTCTGCCCCACCTCAGGTTTGTAACCTGTGGTGTTGGTGGAGGCAGGATCCATCTCGGCCCTCGGGTTGTCGTCTGCAGGCTCGGGAGCGTGAGGAAGGAGAAATTCTGGGCTCTGCCCCCCTATGAGGTGAGAGGTGGGGGAGGGATTTGTTCTCCACATTTGGGGCTAGAGGGTGCAGGGTATCTATGGCCCTCAGGGCCCAAAAGCCCAGATGAGGAGGCACGGGGGCAGTGTACACTCCAGGTTATGTGACTCAGAGCTACTGCCCACCACAACCATTCTTGCCTCCTCCCCTGGCGACCACCTGCTGCACTACCATGCCCCATCACAGCGTGAGCGCTTTGGCCAAAAATGGGATTCGTAAATAAAGTTCCTGTGTGCCCTTTGCAAGGTGTTACACCTTACCCGCCTGCTTACTCACTGCACTCTGTGCCCCAGCGAGAACACGAGAGGCAGGGACGAGAGAGCTCGAGGGGCACCGTGCAAACTTTCCAGCACCAGCCTCAAGTCCTCTGTGTGCATCCTCCATTTTCAAGGCTTCGTGACTGGACTGAAACTCATCTGCTGTTCATCACAGAAGACGCCATCCTTCCTTCTTCTTTACATCTTCTGGTCCTCACCTTTGGCAGACTGATCACTTCCCTGTACATTTCAAAATCATTGCTTAAAAAAAACAAACTAAAACAACCAAACAGTAGTCACTAGCCTTGAGACTTAAAACTATCCTTTAAGGCCCACTCGCTCATTTATTCTTCATTTTTTTATGATCTTTCCTTCTCTTTCAGGAGTAGAAGCATGACCTAGTGATTAGTCTTTGGAAAGAGCCTGGGCTTCGGAGTCAGGGGTCACGGGTTCGACTCCCGGCTCTGCCACTGGTCAGCTGTGTGACTGTGGGCGAGTCACTTCACTTCTCTGTGCCTCAGTTCCCTTATCTGTAAAATGGGGATGAAGACTGTGAGCCCCACTTGGACCACCTGATTCCCCTGTGTCTACCCCAGCGCTTAGAACAGTGCTCTGCACAGAGTAAGCGCTTAACAAATACCAACATTATTATTATCTCTGCACACAGTAAGCGCTCACTCAATACGACGGAATGAATGAAGTGAGCCCCGCGGGGGCGGGGACGATGGCACGTGACCCCCGCGGGGCGTGGAGGGGGCGTGGCCAAAAGGGGCACGTGACCCCACCGATAGGCGGGGCGGTGGCCGGGGGTGGCACGTGGCCCCCGCTGGGCGGGGGGGGCGGGGTCGGGCCGGCACGTGACCCCGTTGGGCGGGGCGGGGCCGCGGCTGGCGCGTGACCGCGCGAGGCGGTGGGCGTGGCCGGGCGGCACGTGACCTCGCGGGGCGGTGGGAGGGACGGTGGGCGAGGCCTAGGCGGCACGTGACCGCGCGAGGCGGTGGGCGTGGCCGGGGGCGGCACGTGAGTCGGGCGGGTCAGGGAGAAGGAGGAAGATGGCGGCCGGGGCCGGGCCCGGGGCGGAGCCGGAGCCTTAGGACGGACGGACGGACGGCCGGACGGACGGACTGTTCCGACGAACGACGGCCACGCCTGGTTGGCGGTCAGTGCGGGAGGCCCGGGGGGGGCGGGGGCGGAGGGGAGGACGGTCGAAAGGCAGGCAGGCGGCGAGGCGGTTACCAAGGAGCTCCACCGTTTCTTCCTTCCCGACGGCGGGACCCTAAACCGGGCGGGGGCGGGGAGGGGGCGCTGCCTCGGCCGCGGGGACCGGGGGGGGTACTGGGGGAGGGGGAGGAGGAGGAGGAGGAGGCTGCAGCTGCGAGGATGGAGGGGGCAAGAGGAGGAGGAGGAGGTGGGGGCTGCAGCTGCAGGGAAGGAGGGGGCAGGAGGAGGAGGAGGAGGAGGAGGACTGTGAGCCCGTTAAAGAGCAGGGACTGTCTCTCTCTGTTACCGATTTGTCCATGCCAACCGCTTAGTACAGCGCTCTGCACATAGTAAACGCTCAATAAAGGCTATTGAATGAATGAATGAGGTGGAGGGGGCAGGAGGAGGAGGGGGCTGGAGCTGCAGGGGTGGAGGAGGAGGAGGAGCGGTATGGATCGGGCGAGGGGGAGGAGGACAGGGAGGGGGCTGGATCGGCAGGGCCGGAGGAGGAGGAGGCGGAGGCGGGATCTGCAAGAGGGATGAGAGGAGAAGAGGAGGGAGGAGGAAGGGGCTGGATGGGGGCTGCGGGAGAAGAGGCGTGGTTCAGGGCAAAGAGCCCGGGCTGGGGAGTCAGAGGTCAGGGCTTCCGATCCCGTCTCCGCCACTCGTCAGCCGGCCCACTTGGGGACACCTCACTTCGCTTCTCTGCGTCTCACTTCCCTCCTCTGTAAAATGGGGATGAACGCTCTGACCCCCATGTCGGACAATCTGATCACCTTGCATCCGCCCTCAGCGCTTAGAACGGCGCTCAGCACATAATCAGCGCTTAACAAGTACCATTAGTAGTAGTAGTAGTAGTAGTAGTAGTAGTAGTAGTAGTATTAAGGGGGCGGGGGGCGGGATGGGCCGTGGGGCAGAAGGGGGAGGAGGGAGGTTGATCGGTGGGGATGAGGGTCCGGGGGAGGACGGAGCTGGATGGTCTTTGGAGGGGGGGGAGGGAAGACAGGAGAAGATGTTCACCCATCCCCCTCTGCACTTATGGACAGATATTTATGTTATAAATTATGCATATCAATTTCTGTCTCTCCCTCTAGACTGTGAGCCTGTTATGGGCGGGGAACGTGTCGGCTAATTCTGTTGCGTTGTGATAATAATGTTGGTATTTGTTAAGCACTTACTACGTGCAGAGCACTGTTAATAATAATAACGTTGGTATTTGTTAAGCGCTTACTATGTGCAGAGCACTGTTAATAATAATAACGTTGGTATTTGTTAAGCGCTTACTATGTGCCGAGCACTGTTCTAAGCGCTGCGATAGATATAGGGTAATCAGGTTGTCCCACATGAGGCTCACAGTTAATCCCCATTTACAGATGAGGGAACTGAGGCACAGAGAAGTTAAGTGACTTGCCCACAGTCACCCAGCTGACAAGTGGCAGAGCTGGGATTCGAACTCATGACCTCTGACTCCCAAGCCCCGGCTCTTGCCACTGAGCCACGCTGTTCTAAGCGCTGGGGTAGACACAGGGGAATCAGGTTGTCCCACGTGGGGCTCACAGTCTTAGCCCCATTTTGTACTCTCCCAAGCTCTTAGGACGGTGCTCTGCACATAGTAAGCAGCTCAATAAGTACCCTTCGTTCAGTCGTATTTCTTGAGCGCTGACTGTGTGCGGAGCACTGACCTGAGCCCTTGGAAAATACAGTTCGGCAACAGATGGAGACAATCCCTACCCAACAACGGGCTCACAGTATAGAAGTAAGGAGACAGACAGCAAAAGAAGGAGGTAGGCATCAATGCCGTCAAATCGATTGATCGATGGATTGAGGGGCCTGGATGGAGGAGAAGGCTAGGCGGGGCTGAGCGGTGGGTTCTGAGGTGTCCCGGTTGGCGAAAGGGCTGTGGCCCTGGGGTGGGTTAGAGCCCCTGAGCCCCTCCACCCCTCACCCCCCGCCACATGCCTTGGCCGTCCGTAGCCTGTCTGGCTCCTTCACAGGAGGCCCCTGTCTGGCCGGCCTTCATTTATTCAATAGTATTTATTGAGCAGAGCACTGGACTAAGCGCTTGGAATGTACAATTCAGCAACAGATAGAGGCCATCCCTGCCCAATGACGGGCTCACAGTCTTAACGGGGGAGACAGACGACAAAGCAAAAACAGAACGAAACCAGGCCACATCATCAAGATAAATAGAATACTGGCCTTGGTTTCTGTCGGGGAAGAGATGGGGAGGGGGTCGGTGTGTGCCGGCCCTTTGTGGCTGGAGCCGCCCTCGTGACAGTCCAGTCAGACACGGGAGTGAATGTGCCAACGCCGAGGATCGAGCAGGACTTTGCCGAAAACACAGTGCTGCGAACCCCCAATCGCACGTTATGTCGAGAAAAACAGTGATTTATTTGTCACATTCTTAAGAAAAATTGCCCTAAATGGCCTGGTATAGATTTGAGCTTATTCAGAACCACCTTTTTCACCCTTATGTCCTCAGTCTGACTTGGCTTTATTCGTGATCCAACCTATTTTGGATACGAGACACTCGAGAAATATAAGGAACCTCTTCAGGAACCTAAATCAGTAATCTTTCAGTCTCTGGAATTATCAATCCAATCTCAAGGGAAGCCACCACATTTCCAGAGTTTTTTGACGCTGTCTGGAAAGCTGTAATTCCTGAGACGGAATCGAAACAATACGCAGAGCCAGAACTGGAAATGAAAAGTCAAGCTTGATCATTTTTAACCTAGAGATCACGGGTTCACATCCCAGCTCCGCCGCCTGTCAGCTGTGTGACTTTGGGCAAGTCACTTCACTTCTCTGTGCCTCAGTTACCTCATCTGTAAAATGGGCATTAAGACTGTGAGCCCCACGTGGGATAATCTGATCACCGTGTATCCTCCCTAGCCCTTAGAAGAGTGCTTGGCACATAGTAAGCGCCTGACAAATGCCATCATTATTATCATTTTTATCTGTGATTTAGAAGAACATATTTTGGAGGGGTCATTGAGGAGTGCACCAACAATGAGGTTTAATAATAATAATAATAATGTTGGTATTTGTTAAGCGCTTACTATGTGCCGAGCACTGTTCTAAGCACTGGGGTAGACATAGGGGAATCAGGTTGTCCCACGTGGGGCTCACAGTCTTAATCCCCATTTTACAGATGAGGGAACTGAGGCCCAGAGAAGTTAAGTGACTTGCCCACAGTCACACAGCCGACAAGTGGCAGAGCTGGGATTCGAACTCATGAGCCCTGACTCCAAAGCCCGTGCTCTTTCCACTGAGCCACGCTGCTTCGTTTAGTGGCAGCTTGGAAACTACGTGGGTTTGGGAGCCAGGAGACCTGCTACTTGTCTGCTGTGTGACAAGTGTCTTAATTTCTCTGTGCCTTAGTTTCTTCATCTGTAAAATGGAGACTGAATATCTGCTCTCCCTCCCCTTTAGATCATGAGCTCCATGTGGAACAGGGACTGTGTCCAATCTGATTATTCTGTAACTATCCCAGGACTGAGCACAGTGCTTGACACAATATAAACACTCAGAAAACATACCATTGGGGCTCCACTGTGTTTTCCTGTTCCTCCCTCTGGGACAGTTAGAGGCTCCCTCACATGAAGGCACCAGGCACAATGTCGGCTTGAGGTACGATGAGACATTTTTAGGGTTGAACTTCTTTTTCCCTAAAATATGCTTCTGTGTTCTCCCTCTCCCGGCTCCCACAGTCACACCCCGCCTCCCCCACACCTTTCTCCACATTGGCTGTAGATGTTCCCATGGAGAAACTGCCCCCCGTCAACCGATCTGATCCACACAGTAAGCTCTCAATAAATATGACTGATTGACTCTCCTGTAGACTGTTAAACTCTTTAAGGGCAGGGACTGTGTCTACCAGCTCTTCTATTTTACTCTTCCAAAAGCCCATTACAGTGCTCTGTGCCAAGAAGTGCTCAGTAAATACGATTGGTTGACTGATCTGATCTTAGATACCTTTATTGGGGGCCATCGTGAACCTGGTTGTCAATGCGTGCTATCAAATAAGAGCACATACCACAAAGAAGAAAACAGACCTTACCCTCAGAGCCTTTTAATCTAATAAAAGATGACAGCAAACAAATGGTAAAATATATACAGTAAGTATGTATGTTGATCTCATCCACTCAAAGACAATCAATTTCCTCAAGTACATTTTTCCTCTATTTTAGTCCTAAAAAATCAAGACCACTGCGTTGAGCCTACATTTCTGGATTGCTCATGCCCAGCAGCTACGTATTGTTAGATTAATGGTAGATAAAATTCCTCCTTTTAGACTCTAGTCCTCTTTGAAGAAGACATTTTAAAGCTTGTTATAAAAGAAAAGCTCTGTATTTTGTTTTGCTGTTAACTGATGAAATTAAAAACCTATCCTGTTGAGCCATATGTTGGATAAATATAATCAGGACTTGAAGTCCCCTTTGTTCCTGGCAGTTTGAATAGCCTTTTCTGTCGCCAGTGCATACTTCACCTTGCTTTCTGGACCATTTTTCCGAAATGTGGTTTTGCCCACATCTTATAACTGCTCAAAATCTTCCAGTGGTTGCCCATTTCCTTTTGACATCAAGCAGAAACACTTGACCGATGACTTTAAGGCCCTCCATCAGCTCTTTGCCTCCCACATATCAATCACTCAAGTAATGATATTTATTGAGTGCTTTCCATACTAAGCATTTGGGTGAGTACAATAAAGTTGGTAGATACAATCCTTTCCCTCAAATAACATAAGTCCCTTATCCATTCTTCTCTTACTACGCAATAACTCTGTTAGAAAGATTTCTTCCCAATCTCAAACTTACTGCTGTTTGTTTCTTCTTCCTCCTGCTGGAAATTCCTGTCCCCTTTCTTCATTCAATCGTATTTTATTGAGTGCTTACTGTGTGCAGAGCACTGTACTAAGTGTTTTATAACTGTTTGACCACAGATCTCCCCTTCTAAAATTTTTTCCTCCTCCAGAAGACTGCCCGATTCAGTTTTGTTTTTCTCCCATTTCACATCAGTCAGTCAGTGGTATTTACTGAACGTTTGCTGTGTGCAGGGCACTGTACTAAGCACTTGGGAGAGAACAATAAGAAGGACTTGGTAGACCCGTTCCCTGCCCAAGGTGAGCTCCCAGTCTAGAGGGAGCTTGCAGTCCCAAGTATCATCTCAGGACTCCTAATCCCTAGCACTCTTGGATTTATCTACTTAAATACTATTTCCACATATCCACTTCTAATCTCTTTGTGACTACATGGAAATATTTTGCATCAATCTCCTTGTTAGGTTGTAAAATCCAGAAACACAAAGATTATATATTTTCTATCACTACGGTCCTCTTCTAGTATTGAGTACAGTGCTCTGCCTGCAGTAGGTGTTCAATAAATAATATTGATTGAAACATGGGTTCTCTCCTGACTTTCATAATGTAGGCCTGGGGATGGGTTTAAAACCTCCTTATTCAGCCAGATGTTCGCAGGTGTGTACTGGTTACGAACTTTCACCACCTCTAGGTAGGCTGGAATAATAATAATGTTGGTATTTGTTAAGCCCTTACTATGTGCAGAGCATTGTTCTAAGTGCTGGAGTAGATCCAGGGTAATCAGGTTGTCCCATGTGAGGCTCACAGTCTTAATCCCCATTTTATGAGGAGGTAACTGAGGCACAGAGAAGTGAAGTGACTTGCCCACAGTCACACAGCTGACGAGTGGCAGAGCCGGGATTCGAACCCATGACTTCTGACTCCCGAGCCCGGGCTCTTTCCATTGAGCCAGGACTCCTGGGAGTGAGTGTAAGAGAGCATTGTATCCTGTGGCTACATTGGTAGAAGCATTGGAGGGGTGGTCTAACTCTAAAGGGAAGCCAGTGCCCATGCCTTTGCAGGACATTTTGGAAGACTAGGCCTCCTGAAGATACCATACTGGCCTAGTTGCAGACTTCTCCCTCAACAATGGTGCTATTCCTAAAGACATCCTCTTGCTTTGTGGCAAAGAAGAAATTGAGAGCAGGATACAATATTAAGAAGCAGCGTGGCTTAGTGAATAGAGCACAGGACTGGGAGTCAGGTGACCTGGGTTCTACTCCCAGCTCGGCCACTTGTCTGTATATGACCTCTTTTCTACAGTTTCCTCATCTGTAAAATGAATATTAAATACGTGTTCTCCCTCTACCTTAAACAGTGAGCCCCAGGTGGGACTCGGTGACTGTCTGATCTCATTGTACCATATCTATCCTAGTGTTTGGCACAGTTCTTGGCATGTAGTAAACAATTAACAAATACCACAATTATTGTAGTTGACTGAGATTTTTCTGGCTCTTATGTGGAGATGAGTTCATTAACTCCCAGCACACTGGTAATGCAACTCTTAAAAAAACAAACAAAAATGTAAAATGAAATGTATTTTCACTTCTGTGGGAAAAGCATGAGTAGTGAGATGCTAGGGTTAAAATTTTAGGTCTTTTCATTTTAGAAATGAGACGATTGGGTCTCACATTTTCCGTAGATTTTTAAGGCCTCTTTTAATCTTATGATGGTGATTAGTTGATGAGCAAAGTTTCCTGTTTCCTGACTAAGGGCTTTGTCAGAGATGACAAAATTGATTTTAAATTACTTCAAAAGATTAAAATTGCATTTTTTCCAAGCTGAACTGAAATAATGAAGTGTATAAAAAATCACAAATTGCAACTGTACTGGTAATAATGATAATTGTGGTATTTAAGCACTTACTATGTGCCAAGCACTCTCCTAAGTGTTTTAGGTTGACAGAAGATAATCAGTTTAGGATAGAGTCCTTGTCTCACTTGGAGCTCACAGTCTGAGGGAGAACAAGTATTCTTGTTATACAAATGAGGAAAACAGAAGTACAGAGAAGATAAGTGTCTAACCCAGGATCACAAAGAAGACAAGTGGCGGAGTCAAGATTGTTAAATAATGAAGGAGCGATTGTTTTGCGTCCCCAGTGTAACTCTGTCCACTAAGGCATAGATTCTTGAGTTGAGAAGAAGCCACAAGAATTCATCTGGTCTGGCCTTCTCTCTCAAGGGAGGTCAGCCCTGACTTTTTGGTGTTTGTCCTATTTCTAAATGTTTCCAGAATCCTTCTGTAAATAGGGCGGGTGGACTAGGCTAGGGGAAAAGCAATAGTTGCAATCTTTCTGGACTTCCAGCGCTTAGAACAGTGCTTTGCACATAGTAAGTGCTTAAATGCCATCATTATTATTATTATTAAAACTTTTTATTTGGTCCTGTGATATATCCCTCAAGTACTAACCTTGGCACCCCAGTGCTAATTACACTTTTTTGCACTCACACCCATTTAGGGTGCTTCTATACAAATCAACTTAAAATCCACTTAAGCAGTAGCTCATCTCCATATCCATTTTCTTTCTCTTATGACTAGTTATTCAATGTCTTATTGAGCGCTTACTGTGTGCAGAGCACTGTCCTAAGCTCTTGGAAAGTACAAGTCGGCAACAGATAGAGACAATCCCTACCCAACAACGGGCTCACAGTCTAGAAGGGGGAGACAGACAACAAAACAAAACAAAGCAAGTAGGCAGACATCATTACCATCAAAATAGATAAATAGAACCTTAGATAAATGCACATCATTAAGCAAATAGAGCAGTAAATGGGTACTAATATATACAAGTGCTGTGAGGAGGGGAAGGGGATAGAGCACAGAGCAGGAGTAGGGACAATGGGGAGGGGAGGAGGAGCAGAGGGGAAGAGAGGGCTCAGTCTGGGAAGTTATTTAATGCTTGTCCCTTCCCCTGCTAGACTGTAAACTTTCTGAAGGCAGCGATTGTGTCTTAACTTTGTTGTAGTCTCCTTAGCTCAATAAATAATATTGTTGCCTCAAAAAGGTAGGATGATGGAGTCTAAACCTAGCATGACAAGCCTGCTAATCCTAGGGGTGTCCAAGATTGACTTTAGGGGTTTGAGAATTGCAAAACATAGGCTCTTTACACACTTTATGGAAGGAATATTGGAAGCTTTCTTCTCCCATCCTCCCGGCCCCTGCCAAACCGCTTACCACTTATGTTGACACTTGTGGGGCATCTCTCTCACCGCTGACCCCTTTCTCACATACCAATCTGACCTGGAATGCCCTCCCTCTCTATTTATGCTAAACCGCCACACTCCTCACCCTCAAAGCCTTATTAATGTCACTTCTCCTCCAAGAGACCTGCCCCGATTAAGCCCACTTTATGTTGACTCCTTTTCCCTCTCTCTTCTACATTGTCTATGCACTTGGTTCTGTAACCCTTGGTATTTATGCCACCCTCACCCCCACAACAGTCATGTACATATCCATAATGGATTTATGTTAGTGTCTGTCTCCTCCTTTAGATTGTAAATTTTTTGTGGGCAGGGAATGTGTCTACCAATTCTCTTGTACTCAAGTGCTTGAGAAGCAGCGTGGCTCAGTGGAAAGAGCCCAGACTTGGGAGTCGGAGGTCATGAGTTCTAATTCCGGCTCCGCCGCTTGTCAACGGTGTGACTTTGGGCAAGTCACTTAACTTCTCTGTGCCTCCGTTACCTCATCTGTAAAATGGGGATTAAGACTGTGAGCCCCACGTGGGACAACCTGATCACCTTGTATTCCCCCCCTCCCCCGCAACACTTAGAACAGTGTTTCACACATAGTAAGCGCTTAATGAATGCCATCATTATTATTACTTTTAAGTGCTAGTACAGTGCTCTGCCCAAGATAAATTCAACTGATTGATGAACTGTTCCTGTTTCATCATCTGAAAACTAGGAATAAAATCCCAGTTGTCCCTCTTAGAGTTTGAGCCCCATGTGAAACAGAATCTATATTCAGTCTGCCTCACAGTTTGTAAGTACTTAACAAATACCACAGTTACCATTATTAGAAAACTGATGGCATAGCACCAGGTGTCTTTCCTTTTGCTTACATAGCCCGGATTACTTCCCAGATCTCCTGATTTCTAGAACCATGTTCTTTTTGCTGAGGCAACTGCAGGGCTGCATTCTAATGGAGTGAAAGAGGGATGATCCTAGTTTAACCAGCAATCTAGATGTTTTTCTCTTTCAAACAATAATTCAATTATAAGCTTTCTATTTTACTTTTTAAAAACAGGTGAGTACTGGCATCTGTGAAGATGGCAAGCCTGGTGACTCAGAGTCTGTTGACTTACGTGGAAGAAGAAAATGTTCCTGCCCTTAAAGCACTTCTTGAGAAGTGCAAGGATGTGGATGAGAGGAATGAGGTAAAGCAAGCTGAAAATTTTTAAAGCTTATTTAACTCTGGGATTTCAGAAGCACTAGCAGGATTATCGAGTGGCTAGCTGGAGGAATTTCCATTTAAATTGAATAGTATTGGGACTCTTCAAACTGGAAAAATGAAGCTGAGAGGACCTGATTGAGGTCTACACAATTCTGAAGGGTATAGGCAGGAGGAATTATTGTTTGTCAAGTTCCTCAGCATTGGCCTGTACCACACCAAAGGAAACATCCCTTCCATAAGTGGATACGAAAAGAAACACCCCTTTTATCAGTGGATAGCAAACTGCTAACTAAAAATGCCAGGTTCAAGAGGCACTTGGAGAAATTCTTGGGGAAGAAGTCTAGAATAACTTATTAGAGGGAAAGGTAGGAATCTTTCCTGATCCATCCCCAACTACTGGGAGGGATGTCAAGAAGCAGCATCCATCACCCGTCCAATATTGTTTTGAGCTACTATCGGCACAGGCTGTTGGACAGGCCTGATGGAGCATTGGCACACCATGGCATTTATAATTTCTTATATTGGGGTACAGAGTAAAACAGGGGAGTTCAGTGAGTCACATGACTGTTGATCTTGGTTCAGGGTTGACTGAGCCCCTGGCTTCAGGCCTTGACTGCTGAGGCTGTGTTCTGGAGTGTAGCCCTCTATATAGACATATTAACTGGAATTTTGAGATGGGGGTATGCAAGCCGACAGGACTCCCACTGGGGTAGGAAGGAAAGGGATAGGAAGAGACCCTGCCTTCCAGATATCTGTACTTGGATGTCCTCCTGTCACCTCAAGCTTAACATATCCAAAGCAGAGCTCCTTATTTTTCCACTCAAACCCTTTCCTCCCCTGACTTTCTTTTCCCTGTAGACGGCACTTCTATCCTTCCTGTCTCACAAGCCCGTAACCTTGGCATGATCCTTGACAACTCTCTCTCATTCAATGCACATATTCAGTCAATCACTAAACTCTGTCAGTCCCACCTTCACGACATCGCTAAAATCCGCCCTGTCCTCTCCATCCAGACTGCTACCATGTTATTACAATCACTCATCCTAGTCCATCTGGATGACTGCATCAGCCTCCTTGCTGACCTGCTAACCTCCTATCTCTCCCCACTCCAATCAATGCTCCACTCCGCTGTCCAGGTCATTTTTCTACAGAAACGTTGAAGACATGTCAACCCACTCCTCAAAAAACTTCAGTGGTTGCCCGTCCACCTCCGCATCAAATAAAAACTTATCACTATTGCCTTTAAAGCACTCCACCACCTTGCCCTCTCCTAACTCACCTCGCTACTCTCCTATTACAGCCCAGCCCACACACTTCGCTCCTCTAATGTTAACCACACTGCGCCTTAGTCTCGCCTATCTTGCCACCATTACCTAGTCCACGTCCTGCCTTTGGTTTGAAACTCCCTCCCTTCTCAAGTCCAGGAGACAATTACTCTCTCCCTTCCCCCCCCAAGTCTTAATGAAGGCACATCTCCACTAAGAGGCCTTTCAAGACTAACCCCCCTTCATCTTCTCCAATTCCCTTTTGTGTTTTCCTGCCTCGCTCCCTGTGCTCTTCCCTCTTCCCAGCCCCAGAGCACTTATGTACATATCTTTAATTTGTTTATTTGTATTCATGCCGGTTCCCTGCCCTAGACTTTAAGCTCACTGTGGGCAGGGAATGTGTTTATTGTTGTATTTTACTCTCCCAAGGCTTAGTACAGTGGTCTCTGCACACAGTAAGCACTCAGTAAATTTGAATGAATGAATGAACGAATGAATGAATGAACGAATGAACGAACATCAGACCAATACACAAAGCTAAGGGACCAACAGAGAAAATGGCCTGAACAGGCAACTCATTTCTCAGGGAGACCCATATCTGGTGGGTCCCAGAGCAAACCCTTGTCTCACTCTAGACCACCCCCTGCCAAATGACCTGAAAGGGTGTGAAATCAGTCCTCAGCCGACCCCTAGCATCCCTGCTGGATCTCTCTGAATGGGCTGAGGGTAAGAAGAGCCTCTGAGTTGGTCCTAGAGCCAGCGGGATGGATGACAATCACCCCCCTACCTGTGTCCCGTCCCTCCACCCCCCTCCCTGCCCTGGCCAGGTTCCCAGGGCTGGGCTAGGGAGTAGAGGGCTACCAACAGCAGGGAAAAAGGTGGTATTGCCCTCTTGGTTCCACATCTAGCCCTTATTCACTGTTAAGGCAAGGGGTTGGGCGTCTTTGGCTTCCCACCTTGCCCCAGATTTTTGTATTGAGTTAGTTTGCGGTCGCAGATTGTTGTGGTTTCAAGAGCAAGAAGGAACTTCCCACCCAGCGACAGTCGATCCCCAACCCTCTGACAGGATGGGCATTTGTCACAGATGCCAGCTGGTGAGTCTCCTGGTGTGGAAAGGATCAGGCTCATCCTGCAGAGTGGCTCTTTGGACTGGCATCCAAATGGGGATAGGCAGGGCAAGAAGGGAGCAACACCTTAACACCCACGACCAACCTTTACACCCACTGTTAACATGCACGGTGCCCGGGTCACCTTTCTTCTTTCCTTAGGCTAGGCATTTACCTTTGTAGCCCCTGTTGCCTCCTTAAGGGCTTACCACACCAGGGTTTTACCTCCTATTTATCCACTGCTGGAGGTGGACAGTCCTTCGCCCCTTCCCTCTCAGGTCAGAGTCTCGAGGGGTGTGAGGGGCTCCGTGCCCCACTGCAGAGATGATGATGGAATCCTCAGCTCCCTGATGACTCTCAGCTCTCGGGATTCCAGGCTGGCCTGCGAAGGCTTCCCCAGGTGTAAATGGGTGTCATGGTTAGGGTCTGGCTATGTTTGGGCTCTTCACCGAGTCACCCCAGCCCATCTTTTCCTCTTGTATGACCACAGGCAGTCTGTATCCACACAGCCGTTTATACAGCCGCCTTCCACGAGGCAGTCGACACAAGTGCGAGTTGAAATCTAAGATACTGGCCCTTGAAGCTTAACACCCAGAAAGGTACATTGGGCTGAGACCGCAATTAGAGGCTAGAAAGGCAGCCAGACGGTCTTGCTGACCTACCCTCTCATCATATGTGAAGAGACTGGAAATTCCCTAGTCTAGACAAACCCCAAAAGTGACGTATGAAATCACATGCCAGTTGCGTGTCAGGTTTGTGCTATTTCTGTCACATTTGGGTGCAGACATGACTGGAATCTCTGAGATGGGATTTGAAATGGACATTATGTCATTCCGAAATTACTGAACATAAGTAGCCTTAGAGGCCGAAATTCTGAACTGGTAATCTTTGGTCTCAGAGTTGTACAGAGCCATTCCTTCACATCAGTCAGTTGTGTTTATTGAGCGCTTACTATGTGCAGAGCACTGTACTAAGCGCCTGGGAGAATACAATATATGTTCCCTGCCCATAATGAGTTTATAGTCTGGAAGGGGAGACAGACATTAGTATGAATAAATAATTCGTAATATATAATTTAAAGATATATACAAAAATGCTGTGGGGTTGGGGTGCGGCAAATATCAAATGTCTAAAGGTTACGGATCCAACTGCGTAGATGATGCAGAAGGGAAAGGGAGCTGGGGAAAAGAAGTCTTAATTAGGGAGGGCCTCTTAGAGAAGATGTGACCTTAATAGTGCTTTGAAGGCGAGAGTATATTTGTCTGGCCTGTATGGAAGGGGAGGAAGTTCCAGGCCACGGGGAGAACAAGGGAAAGGGGTTGGCGGCAAGATAAACTTGATAGGTGAGATTGGGGCACAGCGAGTAAGGAGGTGCTAGAGGCTGGGCTGGAGTAGGAGATTAGTGAGATGAGGTAGGATGGGGCAAGCTGATTGAATGCTTTAAAGCCATTGGTAAGGAGTTTTTGTTTGTGGAGGTGGATGTGCAGCCATTGGAGGTCCTTGAGTGGCGAGCTGTGAACTGGACGTTTTTGTTGAAAAATGATTGGTACTGCAGAGTGAAGTATGGATTGGAGTGGGGAGAGACAGGAGACGGGAATGTCAGCGAGAAGGCAGATGGAGTAATCGAGGTGGGATAGGATAAGTACTTCAATCAGCATGGTAGCAGTGGGGATGGAGAGGAAAGGGTAGATTTTAGCCATTGAATGTAGCAACTGCAGTAATGATGAACATAAAAGAGAAATATAATCAAATGAATGTCTCTGTTCCCTTCCTCTCTTTATCAGAACTTGTGTGAGTTACTGCATCAGCCTCCTTGCTGACCTCCCTGCCTCCAGTCTCTCCCCACTCCAGTCCATACTTCACTCTGCTGCCCAGGTCTTTTTTCTGCAAAGCTGTTCAAGCCATGTTCCCCACTCAAGAATGTCCAGTGGTTGCCCATCCACCTCTCCATCAAACAGAAACTACTTACCATTGGCTTTAAAGCCTTCAATCACCTTGCCCTCTCTTACTGTTCCTCACTGCTTTCCTACTACAACCCAGTCCATAAACTTTGCTCCTGTAATGCCAACCTACGCACTGTACCTCAATTTTGTCTATCTTGCCACCAACCTCTCACCCGCATCCTGCTTCTAGCCTAGAATGCCCTCCCTCTTCACATCTGACAGACAATTACTCTTTCCACCTCAAAGCCTTATTGAAGGCACATCTCCTTCAAGAGGCCTTCCCTGAATAAGCCCTCATTTCCTCTTCTTTCCCTCCCTTAGCCCCCCAGCACTTATGTACATAACCACAATTTATATTAAATATAAATTATACTGTTATATTGTACTCTCCCAAATGTTTATTACAGTGCTCTGCACTCACTAAACTGCTATTAAATCACTATATGCACAGATTTATATCAGTGACAACTATTTTTTAGCAGTCTCTTTTGAACGACACACATACATCCAGGACCAGAAAGCAGGAATGTGCTTCCAGGATTTGGGGCGAGAGGGTCACTTATCTAAAGATGTTCTAATTTGTGGTATTACTAGCCATGGTAATTCTGCTCTGTAATCTTTTCTAGTGTGGCCAGACTCCTCTGATGTTAGCAGCTGAACAAGGCAATCTAGAGATAGTACAAGAGTTACTTAAGAAAGGAGCTAACTGCAATTTGGAAGATTCGGTATGTATAGAAATTATTCACTGAAAGAAATTATAGTCTGGAAGGGGAGACAGACTTTAGTATGAATAAATAATTCGTAATATATAATTTAAAGATATGTACAAAAGTGCTGTGGGTTTGGGGTGCGGCAAATATCAAATGTCTAAAGGTTACGGATCCAAGTGCATAGATGATGCAGAAGGGAAGGGGAGCCAGGGAAAAGAAGTCTTAATTAGGGAGGGCCTAAGAATTTCAAGTGGAGAAAAGTAGAGTCTTTTTTGTTTCCGTAAAGAACATGAGCCTGGGAGTCAGAGGACCTGGGTCCTAATCTCAGCTCCACCACTTGTCTCCAGTATGACTTTAGGAAAGTCACTTCACTTCTCTCTACCTCAGTTACCTCATCTGGGGATTAAGACTGTGAGCCCTGTGTGGGACAGGGACTGTACAACTCAGTTATTTTGTATCTACCCCAGCACTTAGTACAGTGCCTGGCCCGTAGTAAGCACTTAAATGCCATAAAAGAAATTACAGATGGTAGAAATGGTCACCTTTCACAGCTTCTGGATTGACCCAGGAGCCTGGACTGTCTTCTGACTCATAAGTTGATTCAGTTCATTGAGGTACGTCAGTTAGTTATAGAATTTTTGGAAAGTCAATGTCTTCGTCTTTTATGGGATTTTAATATTTGTTTCTGTGAATTTGCTATTTCCTATAAATTCTAGGTTTATATAAATGTGAATGTAATAACAGTAAACAGAAAACAGTAACAGACAACCTTAGAAAAGCGGGGCAACTTTAAAATCAAAGGTTGTCTTTTTTGGCAACATATCTGGAAGGAACACTATTCCAGGTTCCCTTTTTGCCCAGGTGGCAAAATGAACAATGTTTTCTAGGTAGAGTTTTTGAAGTTAAATTGAAGAATGTCGGTATGGTTACAAACATCAGTATCCATCACATTTCCATATATCATTTTAAATTTTGCTGATATATCTTGAGATGGTGTCCTTACCTTGCTAGTTTTTAGGAGATCTCGGAAGATGAACCCTTCAATTTGAGGGAGGAGTGTTTCCTTGGTGGTCTTGATTGATGGAGGAGAGAATTCTGTAACCTGTATTAATTCGTCTCTGTCTCTTCATTTAGTTATTCAATTCATTTGAAGACATGACGTCTTTTTAGTTTAGAATCGACTGTATTTATTAAGCACTTACTTTGTGCAGAGCACTGTACTAAGTGCTTGGAAGAGTAGAATACAAATCCAGTGCATTTTCTGAAGTCTGAAATGTACTCTTAAATATGTCTGCACTAAATATGCTGATTTTCAGTTACAGCAATGTTTGGTAGCCACAATGTTTATTTTGAGGGTTTTTTTAAGCAGAGTGCATTTAGGAACTCAGGAAAAAGAAAAAGCAAGCATTTGTGAATTCATTACTGTATGAAATTTGACCCAATAGTTAGTCATCTGTAATTTTACATGGACTATCTTTAGTAGAATAACTCACGGGTGCAGAGCAGGTAAGTCTTTATCCAGAAGTGGGAGAACTTTGGTTCAAGTTCCAAGTGAACCATTTTCCCCCATGTCCACTTGGTATGATCATTTGGTAGGTAAACCTGAATATTGTTTGTTTTTTGTGAAGATCATGTATGTTTTGAAAATAATGCAAATGATTTTTTTTTTTTTTTTAGGACAACTGGACAGCTCTTATATCAGCCTCAAAAGAAGGTCATGTGGATATTGTGGCAGAACTACTTAACAGTAATGTTAATTTGGAACATAGAGATATGGTGTGTATGCTGTTATGTATGGTGATATTTTAAGATTAGTTGTGGGTATGCTTCTGAGCTTTAAAAGTTTAGGTTTTGTCTTGTTTTCTCCTAGAAGAATGGTTTCAATATTTTTAAGCATCTGGGGGTTGGGAACAGAGAAAGTGCTTGAAGGTGTCTCATAACCTAATAGCCACTATAGTGTGCTACCATCTTTTGATCTTATTTAGTTTATGGAGATGAGGGAAAATGCACCTTAAAAGTAATAAGTTTACCAGCTAAGCACATTAGTTGGGAATTATTATGCTGAAATATGTGGCAAAAGAAGTCCCCTGCCTACAATAGTTTTTTTCTTTATTGTCTAGTCTGTCATGGGTATTTATTGAGTGCTTACTATGTGCAGAGCACTGTACTAAGCGCTTAGGAGAGTACAATGTAACACTAAACAGACACATTCTCTGCTCACACTAAGCTACTGGTCTAGAGGGGCAGACATACATTAACATAAATAAGTTGCAGATATGTACACAAGTGCTTTGGGGCTGGTAGTGGAGGAATGAATAAAGAGATCAAGTCAGAGTGATGCAGAAGGGAGTGGGAGAAGAGAAAAAGAGGGCTTAGTCATGGAAGGCCTCTTGAAGGAGATGTGCCTTCAATAAGGCTTTGAAGGAGGGGAGAGTAATTGTCAGATATGAAGAGGGAGGGCGTTCCGGTCCAGAGGCAGGACGTGGATGAGAGGTCAGTCAGTTGTGTTTATGGAGAGCTTACTGTGTGCAGAACATTGTATTAGGAGCTTGGGAGAGTATATTATATCAATAAACACACTTATTTCCTGCCCATGATGAGTGTAGAACGTAGTCTCCTTCCTCCTTAGACTGTGAGCCCCATGTGGGACAAGGGCTGTATCCAGGCTGATTAGCTTCATGTACCTTAGTGCTTAGTGCAGTGCTTGGAACATAGTAAGTGCTTAACAATATCATTATTTTGATTATTATGATTACAACTGAGCTGTTGGAAAACTGTGTATTATCGCTCCTGTGTGACTGATATCTTCTGTATTTGAGTTATAAAAATCTTTGTATTGTCTCTGCAAGAATGAACTTAAAGAAGATGGATAATTTCTTGTTTCTTTGATATTGTCAGCAGCATAGAGAGGGCTGATTTAGAGGGCTGTTTAAATACCTTGAATCAATTCAGTCTCGTCCAGATTTGCCTTACATTACCCATTTAACACAATTTGATTCCTTGTTCTCACTATGCTTTCTTTATCCCTGAGAAACTTGGAAGAGTTTCAACTGAAGAAAAGTAGTCTTTTTTGTTTCAGTAAAACTGTAGGAGTAAAATAAAATGAAAAGTTACTACCATTTAGCGTCATCTGGTAGAAGGGGTACTAGCCGGGGAGTCAGGAGACATGGAGTCACTTTTCAGCTTCACCACTGCCTTGCTGGTGACAAAAAGAAATTGATTTTTTTTAATCGTATTTGTTAAGTACTTAGTATGTGCCAGGCACCATACTAAGCTTTGGGATAGATACAAGATGATCAGGTGGGATACAGTCCATGTCCCACATGTGGCTCACAGCCTTGATCCCAGTTTTAAGGGTGAAATAACTGAGGCATAGAGAAGTTGTGACTTGCCCAGGGTCACACAGCAAACAAGTGGTGGAACTAGGATTGGAACTTGGGTCCGTTTGATTCCCAGGCCCATGCTCCTTCCACTAGTTCACGCTTCTTCCCATTTAATTACTATGTGTTCCACATCATATGAAATCTCAGAGTGTGATGGTCAGAGGAAATGAACTAAAAGAGTTTTTACAAAGCGTGTGTCCTGGAGATTGCATAGAGTCAATTGCCTTAGGTACATCTCGGGTAGAAGATGATCTATTTCTTCTCTTTGTTACCTTTAGGGAGGATGGACAGCTCTCATGTGGGCATCTTATAAGGGCTGTTCTGAAGTAGCAGAGTTGCTTCTTGAAAAGGGCGCAAACCCAAACATCACAGGCCTGGTGAGTTTTAATTCTTTAGAATAGCAGTGGTTAAGAGATTTCTTTGTGTGACTAAGGGAGCCTGTATCTCAAGAAATTTGTGTCAGTAGTTCTTTTTACTAATTTAACTTTGTCTCAATCTTGTGGTAATTGTTTGCTAATAAGTTTTATTTGGGTTTATAAAGAACTCAAAAGGAAAATGTTACAAGACCTATGTTAATCTCCATGTGTGCATATTCTTCCAAAATGATACTAGGAAATTTATGTTTTTAAAAAATTAAGGCATCTGTTTAAAGCATTCCTGATCCCACTAAGGGACCCGTGTTTTTCTGATAGTCAAGGGGGAGATGTAGGTTTTCTTCCTTCTATATGTCAGATTGAGGAGAATGGGGGTGATAAACTGTGAACTTTGGAACACTGAAGTTGATGAAAGTTTTTTTTAGCTCCTTAATCACATGAATCACATGAAGCTACAACTCAAAATTACTCTTCGTAATGAATTGAATACATGGGTGAAGTGACAATAATCATTTTGATTGAATTGTACTGGAGTACAGTTTTTCAAAGCCCCTTTCCACTGTTTGGTGTGTTTAGTTTGTGTAAGCATGTTGTCATATTTCCATCTGCACTACATATAAAGTGGATTATGTTACAAATTTCTATATTTTTCCCTCTGTATTTTCTTGCCTTAGCAATACAGTGTTTATCCAATCATTTGGGCAGCAGGGCGTGGCCACGCAGATATAGTGTATCTGTTGCTGCAATATGGAGCCAAGGTCAACTGTTCTGATAAGGTAAGTTGGGAGAATGAAGCTCTCTTAACTGTTTTTAGTTAATGTAATAGCCTCCTGGCATTCCAGAAGGTTAGCGTCTGCTATGTAAGGGTTTATGGTACTTGTCTAGTGTCTGCTCTCACATAATTCCCAGATTGGCCTCTAAATACTGTAGTATCCCAGAAGATCAACTTCCAGAGTTCTCCCTGCCTCATGTGGAGTTCTCACACTTCCTGAAAGATAGCTGCAAATCTCCTGGAAATTAGAATTCAGGTGCTTGAGTTGGTCAGTCCTGGGTGGACCGAGAAGGCCCGAGTTATGCTTCTGCCACAGGATATTTTCCAATGCCACCAAAAAAAAAATTTGCTACAGTGTAAATGCATGATCATTGGGGATACTCAACTTGAGAAAATTGGGTGTATCAGCATATTACTAGCAATCCTAGAGCACTCCTCATTGCCAACTATTCATTAAATAGAGTGTTTTTCAACATATCTGAATTGAGATGTAATTGTTCCTACCTCAGTGTGTTCATATTAAATAAAGCTTAAGAAAAGTACCTTCGCTTTGTAAATGCTCAAGTCATAGTCCAAACTTAGACCTGAAAAAGAAAAGTACTCCTCATCACTTCAGAGAACCGAAGACTCTTAACTTCAGGGACGTGAAAGTACAGGGCCATCTACTGTACTGTAGAGCCCGTGGTCTGAGACTTTCAGTCTTTAAAGAGTGGTAAACTTGAAAGGGTTTGGAGAATATTTACTTCTTTGTGCAGTCTGCAAAACTTGGCACTGGCTTGGGCTTGGGGATTTGTTGTACCTAGTTTCCAGAATAATGCGTAATGTTCCTCTCATCAGAGTTCGCAAAGGTAAATTTTTAGTAGTGTTGATAGGTAAGGTTTAGCTGGGAAAAAAAAAATTCAATTTATAATTTTCTGGAAAGGTTCCTTCAGAGATCAGGCACTGAATGTGCAGTCAGATAGTTCTCGGTCTCTGGTCTTCTAAATCTGATGATATTGTGGTGTCCGTTAAGCATAAAATTACAACTCTGGTCTCTAAATGTACGTCTCTAAAGAGCAAAGATCTTCTTCTTGTGTTTTCCTTGCTGAGCACTGTGCTGGGGAAGGTGCAAGATAATCAGATCACGCACAGTCCTTGTCTCATTTGGGGCTCACAGTGTAGAGGAGAGAGAACAGGTATTTTACAGGTAAGAAAACTGAGTCATGTTGAAGTTAAGTGACTTGCCCACAGTCACGCCCAGGCAAGTGGTGGAGCTGGGATTAGACTTCAGTCTTCTGACAGTGTGGAGCTCTTGCCACTGGCCTTTATGGCATTTTAAGTGACTGGTAGACCCACATCTACGTCTGACTCAAAACACTCGGCTGCCATCATTAGCACAGATGTCCCCATGCACCTGCATAAATATATGTGAAGAAAAATGAATGTAATAGAAAGATTTTGTCTTTAATGACATCCTGTATATAATTTTTTTTTGAGTGGCATAATGTGAAGGATTATTTCAGAATTTAGAATTTAGTTGATAAATGGGAAGAAATTAGTAAAATTTTTCTGAATTTGATTATTACTTCATCAACTTGTAGCCTAACTCCAGTGTTTAATGCGATTTGTTGGTGTAGAAGTATAGTACTGGTAATTTGCTTTGCCATGGTTTTCCTTACAGTATGGGACCACACCGCTGGTTTGGGCTGCAAGAAAAGGCCATCTGGATTGCGTTAAACACTTGTTACACATGGGAGCTGATGTTGATCAAGAAGGAGCTGTGAGTCATCTTTTGTGTTCATTCATTCAGTCGTATTTATTGAGCACTTACTGTCTGCAGAACACTGTAGTAAGTGCTTGGGAAAGTATAATACAGCAATAAAGAGAAACAGTCCCTGCCCACAACAAGCTCATAGTCGTGTTCTACACATGCTTTCCCTTGGTTGTCTTATTTCTGTGTAAATATGAAATTTAGACCAAACTTTCAACACTGAGAATAATGAATTCCCATAAATTTGAATGTCGGGGATTTTTCCAGTTCAGTGAAGTGATCATAATAAATGTAGCTTGTATTCACTGTCACGTCCCTTCTTAATTGTAAATTTTTACTTTTAGAAACTTTGTGTTTATTTGAAGCAATCTTCTGGAGAGACTCTTTTCATAAACAGTTTCAAATGGTTTTAAAACTCTGCCGTTTCTTATGTTTTTTGAAGTACTTTTTGATTTTTGTGAGATAAAATGTAAATTACATTTTTTTCCTTCTGAATCTTTTGTCTTCATCCCAGACATATTAAAAGCAACAAAGTATCAAAGGAAGACGTAATAGTAATCAAAGCACCTGTTGTAAAAATTTAAATACCTATTTCCTTCTACCTCTTGCCATCCAGGCTGGAGTTTTGTTGCCCAAGACTCAGTTTTTCCTAGATGCTAACTTTTGGAACAGCCAAAGTCCAAACCCTGCACTTCAGAAATTGCTGGGCTTGAAAACTCAGGGTGTTCATTCAGTCATATTTATTCAGTGGTTACTGTGTGCAGACCACTGTACTAAGTGCTTGGGTAACATCTGAGAACTCCCACATGGAAATTGAAAAATAAATCTAAATCTCAAGAGAAAATGCTAGCATTTATTTTATTTATTTATTTTAGCAGGATATTTTCTTCTGCAGTGAGCCAGGTCCTCCCAGTATGAGTGATTCTTAGTCAAAAAACGAGAGGCCATTGGTGCACATTTCTTCTTTCAGGATACCATTTAGTGCGGCTTAGTCATCTGAAGAAGTAAAAGTACCCCCCCAAATTCCCAGATTTTCAGCAGGAAGTTGCTTCAGATCTGGGTAATCTGGCTCATTGGGATTTAATATGAGTAGTTAAATGCCCTTCAAGTTGATTTACATCAATTATTAAGGATTGGTTATATTAAGTATTCAAATAAACTTTGTTCTTTTTGGGTTACAATTTATATTTAATAAATCTTAAAGATTTTCAATATTTTGGTATAAATTTCATGTTGTGTAAATTAAGCAGTGAGCATGGTTTATTTTATTAGTGAGAAGGGAGTAAATTGGTTTTGGATGGGCATTAACTCTTTTGCATCCCTAGGGTGTTATGTAATTACATGCAAGTGGTAATTTGCTAATGTCTCCAAAGAGTTAATGCATTTCTGAAAATGGAGTAATTCAATCTTGCCTTTCAGTGCTTGAAAGGACAGTTTGTTGGAAATTGACCGCCTCAGTATGAATAATTTTGGGTAACTTTTTTCTTACCTTTCAGAACTCAATGACTGCACTTATTGTTGCAGTAAGAGGGGGCTACACTCAGTCTGTAAAGGAAATTTTGAAAAGAAATCCAAACGTGAATTTAACGGACAAAGATGGAAATACTGCTTTAATGATTGCTTCCAAGGAGGGACATATTGAAATTGTACAGGATCTTCTTGATGCCGGGACATACGTTAATATTCCCGATAGGGTAAGTGGGGTCATCTGCCTTCTTCAGTGGCACAAAACCAAATATGAGCCCCCGTGATATCTAGAACTATATGTAAGCACTGCCAGTGTTTTCAAATGTGGTGGACCTATTTTATGCTCACGGTTGCAGTGGTTTGCAGTAGGCTGCGATCCTACAAGAAAGAAGTGGGCTTGGGTTTGCTTCCAGAAGAACCAGCCAAGTAGGTGGGGGGGGCTCCTATTGATGGCTGGGAGCTGGAGTCTGCAACTGAGGGGACTCTGTGGAACAACCCCAGAAATGGGCCCTGGGCCACTTCTGCCTTGGCCGACTCCCAGCCACCCGTAGCAGGAATTTCAGGAGGTTGGGATAACATCTAAGTGGGTTCGACTTTGTGCCGGCCTAGCCTGTCCTTTGGTCTCAAGACCAATGGTTTAGTTGGCAAAAAATCTGCTTTCGAAAATTCTTCTTCTATGCTAAGAAAGACTCCTCTTGCCTATTAGTTAACTGAAATTGGAATGGAAACATCAAGGAAACAATAATGTAACTTTTTGTGTCTTCATTTTCATATGTCAGATGCCACTTATGTTTGTATTAAGCACTTCATATTGAGATTTGACTAAAATTCCTAATACTGTTTGTTTCAAGGGGTGTTTTATTTTCTGTTGAGTTTTTTTTCCTTGAAGGTTGAAGCAGAAAGACTACTTGACAGCCCCGGCAGTTGGGTATCTGCCTTTTCCAGTCAGGTTTTCATTCTGCTCTTCAAGTAGTGGATCTTATCCTCTGCTACTTTTACCAGAAACATGTCATGTACTGTTTATTCATCCTCAAGGGCTGGTTCCCAGAAGTGTGAAAACCAATCCAAGATATATGTTCAAATTTCTCCTATAAAAATTCAGAGACCGAAATAGAGACTTTTCCCTTTAAATCCTTGTCTCTAATTGTGTTACCCACTAGTGTGAATTCAATGCCATGTTATTAAAAGTAACCTACAAGAGCCCAAGCACTTAGTAGAGTGCTGAGCACACGGTAAGCTCTCAATAAATAGGACTGACTATTTGACAAGGAGCAAACTTTGATTCCTCCCTCCCTGCAACCTGCTAATAATCCCCTCAAGGTAGCCGTGGACAGACAACTCCCAGCACACAGACCAGAAAGTGCTCCCTACCCTGTGGTGGTTAGCACAATGGCCTCTGGCAATGGGAGCCCTCTTTCTTAGGTCAGCAACTGGCATAATGATGCAGAGTACGTGCATGAGACCTGCCACCTCCCCTGCCCCGAACTTTCCCATTTTTTCCTGGGCCTCAGCCAGAAACTGTATGAGTTGAGGAGAGGACTGACCCAGGAAGTTGAGGCAGTGACTAGCCAGGTGTCAGGCCCCCGAAGAGAACAGGACTATTGCACTTTTTGAATTCAGGTCACCACTCCTTACACCTGAGCTGCAATTTTTCCTCCTTGCCCCACACAGCTGGGCACAGGAAGAAAGGTAGGAGGGCTTCAGGACAGCCAAGCAGGCCTTGGGATATCGAGTAGCATTTAGTCACATTTTGTTCAAGCACTTAGTACAGTGATCTGCACAAAGCAAGTGCTCAATAAATACTATTGAATGAATTACGTTGGCTAACCTTTCATTCAGTCATATTTATTGAGTGCTTACTGTATCTGTTGCTGAATTGTACTTTCCAAGCACTTAGTAGAGTGCTCTGCACACAGTAAGCGCTCAATAAATACGAACGAATGAATGCAGACCACTGTACCAAGCACTTGGAAAGTACAATACAGAAATAAAGAGAGACAATCCCTGCCCATAACGGGCTCGCAGTCTAGAGGGGGGGATCCTTCCAGCAGACCTTCTCATGGAGTGAGTTGGTGACCATTTCTGTTTGCTGATCCTGCCACATTTACATGTTTATGGAGTCTCCTTTGTGCAGTACATTGGTCACCTGTAAGGTGGGGGATGCATTCTTCCTTCTCGAACCCCACACTAAGGAGACCTTGGGTTGGCCTCACTCATGTCTGTTGCCGGGCGCATGCTCACAGTTGTTTCATCCAGTAGCTTGCCACGGAATCCAGACAGACGTGTATTGTTGGAAGAGTGTTCACTGATGTGGTTGGAAGCGCGCTCTCCAAAATGAGTAGTGAAAATGCATGTTCTGACAGAACTAAGCAAATGAGATATAAGATGAAGCTGATAGAAACCGCCTTGTGTAGAACACACCTGAACAATGAGAACCGGAAGCTATTTTGGTTGGGGGAGGATAAAGACACATTCTCAGAAATAGCCGTGCATGACATGAGGGAACAAGTGTGGTTTTTTAATGAATTTTAATGCAGATACTCTTTGATAGAAATTGGCTAAGTAACTGATGTGGTTGCTAGTTTGTTTTATTTCTCATGAGTCATATTTTTGATTTTCAGGTATTAATCATTTGTAGTAAACTTTCTTTGTTGGTTTGAAATATCTATGTTTCATCTCTGCAGTTTTCAGGAGATATCTGCTGCTTGATTAGTAATTAGCCTCTATAATAAAACAAGGATTATTCTCATGAGCCTTATTGCATATGTTTTTCAGAGTGGGGACACAGTGTTGATTGGCGCTGTGAGGGGCGGTCATGTTGAAATTGTGAGAGCCCTCCTTCAAAAGTATGCGGACATAGACATTAGAGGACAGGTATGTACCACTACATTGAAAATGATTATTGTTAGTTGAAGTGTGATGGTTTCACCCTCATTTCTGACACCTCAGATTTCCACTATCTGTGCCGCCTTCAGCTGTAAACTCCTTGTGAAGGTGTGAGTCATGTTTAGTAACTCCCTTGTATTTTCTGTCTCATGTACATTCTCAGGTGCTTAGTATAGGGCTCTGCTTGTAGTAGGTGCTCACTAAATCGCATTTATTAGAATTGTTGTAACTTCATTTGCAGTGGAGAGTGGTTATTGGGTCATGCTCAAACATTTTTCCTTCATTTGCCAGACCCCCAATTCTTTTAACCTTTCAATTTCAACTGTTTTGCTGCATTTTATCTTTGATTATGCTTTACTAAATATCTTCTCAAATTGAGGATCTCGAACTGAAAACAGCAGTCTGCAGCTCGACCATGGCCATACTGAAGGGGAAACATTTCCTCCTGCTTTCACATACTGCACTTCTCCTTGAATGTTCTTCAGTTCTCTTTGCCTCCCTTTGCATTCACTTGTCAGTACTAATTTATGAATTTTGTGAGATTGACCCTAGTTTATATTTTATGGAAGACCCGAGAAACTGTGAGCTACCTTGAGGAGTACCACTACAATCCCTACTCAGGATGCAGACAACTCCCTGGTGTGGGATGGATTTCCTGTGCCAATGTGAGGGCTGGAGTCCTGAGAGTACTCTGGTTGGTGAAGCCAAAGGCTGTTAGGATGAAGAGCTTGAGATTTGACTACTTGGCTTCCATCACACCAGGTCCAGCTTGATATGGTTTAAGGAAAGTGGACAAACCAAAGAACGGTCTAAATTTAACACAGGCAGGTTGCTGGGCCCTTTCCTCCCCTCCAGCTTCAGCGTGCATTAAGGCCCTGTGCTTCTTTGTTCTCCTGTCAGGTCATTAGAGAGAACTGAGAACTAAATGAAACAATTTAAAGTTCATTTTTTATTGTTACCTTTAACCAGGGAACATAATAATAATGGTGGCATTTAAGTGCTTAGTATCTGCCAAACATTGTACTAAGCTGTGGGGTAGATAGAAGATATCCAAGTTGGACACCGACCCTGTCCCACATAGGGCTCTCAGTCTAAAGGGGAAGATGAACTGGTTTTGAATCCCCTTTGTACAAATGAGGAATATGAGGTACAGAGAAATTAAGTGACTTACCCAAGGTCGCACGGCAAGCAGACGACAGAGCTAGGATTACAACTCAGTTCATTTGGCTCTCAGGCTTGGGCTCTTTCCACTAGGCCTTGCTGTTTCTCCTAATTCTAACCAGTTGAGGCCTTCCCTGACTAAGCCCTCATGTCCCCTCTCTACCCTCCATCTTAGTCTACTATGCACTTGTTTGTGTACCCTTTAGGCATTTTTATCATCACTCCAGCCACACAGCATTCATGTACATGTCCTTATACTCTACCATCTCCCCAGTATATACTTAATTTTAATGGCTGTCTCTCCCTGTAGACTTAAACTCCTTGACCTGAGGGGTAGTGTCTACCAACTCCATTGCAGTGTACTCTTACAAGTGCAATGAAGAGAGTGCTCTGCACATAATAAGCATTTAGTACAGTGCTCTGCACACAGTAAGCACTCAATAAATATGATTGAATGAATAAGCGCTTGATAAATACCACTGATGGATTGATAACCACCTGATTTATAATGAGAAGCATGATGTTGTCCACCTGCTAATAATAATGTTGGTATTTGTTAAGCGCTTACTATGTGCAGAACACTGTTCTAAGCGCTGGGGTAGATACAGGGTAATCAGTTGTCCCACAGGAGGCTCACAGTCTTAATCCCCATTTTCCAGATGAGGTAACTGAGGCACAGAGAAGTTAAGTGACTTGCCCAAAGTCACACAGCTGACAAGTGGCAGAGCCGGGATTTGAACCCATGACCTCTGACTCCCAAGCCCTGGCTCTTTCCACTGAGTCACGCTGCTTCTCTGGCGAAGGCCTACTGAATGTGGCAGGCACTATACTAAGCACATGGGCAATACAGTAGTAGCACAAGATACATTCCCTGCCCATAAGGAGTTTTCATTCTGTGGAGAGTCTCTCTGCCTTGAAAAGAGAGTAGTGGTTATCTAGGGCCATGGAAAACCATGGTTACTTAAAGCCCTTGTAGCCAAGTTGCTAAAAAATATAGCCAGAATTGAGTGCAGATATTCAAAACTGAAGCTAGAAAAGCCAAGGTTGGCAAGGGAAACTTGTGTATTAATATTTTCTCCTGTGCTGTCCCACTGCTCTCTCTGATTGAATTGTCACTGTTGAGTTTGTAGCACTAAATGCTTACTAGAACACTTTTTCTGTGGTCTAGACTGCAAGCTCTTTGTGGACAGGGAATGTGTCTTCTGGTGTACTCTCCCAAGCTCTGAGTACAGTGCTCTGCTCACACGTAAGCGCTCAATAAATACAGTCGACTGTCTAATGCTGTGCCTGCCAACTCTATTGTATCATACTCTCCCAAGCACTTAATACAGTGCTGTTCATACGTGTGCTCAATAAACACTGATTGATTATATGAAAAGCGATTGTTGATAAAAATATTTTAATATTTATCTTTATAGGATAATAAAACTGCTTTGTATTGGGCTGTCGAAAAAGGAAATGCTACAATGGTGAGAGATATCTTGCAGTGCAACCCTGACACCGAAATCTGCACAAAGGTATGTCCAACAGGACGATTCCAATAGAAATTCCAATAGAGTTCTGTAGGTTAGTCTTCTGTTTCTCACTGAAGAAACTCAATTTTTTGTTTCCGTACAACTTGGTGCAGACTTATGTGTTAATTAGAAGCAAAATGCATTACAATATTGCTCTAGTTAAACTTACTCTAGTTTTGACTCACCTCCATTAAGTCTTGTTGGAGTAACTTGAGGAAAATGTCCCCACTTGATAGATATTTTTACCTATGGAACCTTTCTCTCCGTGCTTCCACGTTGTGCATTTGGCAGAAAGATAAAGCATGCTTACAGGTGGATTAACAGCCATAAGTAAATACGCTTCTGCCATTATTCTCTTGTGATGAGCTCCTAATGTAGGTAGAGCGTAGTAATGGCCAAGTAACATACAAAAGAAGAAAAAGATATGATGAGAAGACTTTTAGACAAATGGAGAGTGAGAAAGTAGCAGAGATGTAAGTAGGGAAATCAGTAGCAAATAGATGAATACAAGAGTGTTGAGATGACTGATGGGAAAGCATGACTGGGAAGGTGGGGATATTAAACAGGGCTTCCTTTCAATTGGAGTGCATGAGCGTTTGATGAAGCTGAGGAGGAAGGTGTGAGCAGTAATTAGGAGTGAAGACAGATGGTAACATCCCATTCAGTAAGATAGGAACAAATGATTTTTTAGGCGCAAACTTATTGGTGACTGGCTTTTTAAGTTGTATTTTCCAAATTAGATTGTTAGAGTTTGTTATGAAGTATGGCATTTCAGCTGTTTAAACTCTTGCTATTTAAGGATATGATTTGTCACTGATTAAAATTTGGGGACTAACTCAGAGCTCCAAGTGGGACAGAGACTGTATCCAATGCTCAGAATTGTGTTTGACACATAAGAAGTGCTTAACGAGTACAATAATAATAATAAACCTCTGTATTTTTACCTTTAGGATGGTGAAACGCCCCTCATAAAGGCAACCAAGATGAGAAATATCGAAGTGGTAGAGCTGCTACTAGACAAAGGAGCTAGAGTTTCAGCTATAGACAAGGTAAAAAAAAAATTCATAGAGAGAATTAGGTAAAACTTTTAAAAAAAATTCATAATGTCACCAGGGCATATGATGTCTCTAATTATTGGGGAATAATTAGGAAGTACTTTTTTCTTAGTATTCAGGTCTTTGCCGACTCTTATCTCAGAGGTGTATTGTCTTAACTAGTATTAAGTGATATTTGATCACATTCCTCCTTAATTCTGATATTTACAGATCCAAGTCCTTTTTTATCCAGGTTATAGGTTTATTTTAAAGTTGACTAATCCATTTTTAAATTTGTGATGGTAACGAGAAGGAGCATGGCCTGGGAAGGGATTGTCTCTATCTGTTGCCAAAGTGTACTTTCCAAGTGCTTAGTGCAGTGCTCTGCATGCAGTAAGCACTCAATAAATATGAATGAATGAATGAATGGAAGGAGCACAGGCCTAGGAGTCAGAGGACTAGGGTTCCAGTCTCAGCTCCATCACTTATCTGCTGTGTGACCTTGGGCAAGTCACTATTTTTTATGATGTTTGTTAAGCGCCTGCTATGTTCCAGACTCTGTACTGAGCACTGGGGTAAAGTTAATCAGGTTCGGCACAGGCCCTGTTCTGCATAGGACTCACTCTCTTAATCCCCATTTTACAGATGAGATAACTGGGGCACAGAGAAGTTAAGTGACTTACCCAAGGTCACAGCAGAAAAATGGCAGAGCCAAGACTGGAACCCAGGTCCAGGCCCATTAGGCCACGCTGCTTCTCACTTACCTTCCCTGTGCCTCAGTTACGTCATCTTTTAAATGGGGATTGACTGTGAGCCCCATGTGGGACAGGGGCTTATCCAACCTGATTATCTTATATCTTGCCTGCTTATTACGATGTCTGGCACGTAGTAAACAAATACCATTAAAAAAAAGTTTTGGTGGTAGGCTGCAGGAGCAGCTGCTGCCACTAAGAAGGAGAAGGACCTTCCGTGGATAAGAGTATCCGGCATGGCTAGAACGGAATGTGTTTCTGACCACTCCTGCATTGTTCCTGGTAAATATGGTCCAGTGAGTTTGAGCATTTAGGATGGTACCCAGCCACTGTCTGTCTTAATGTGGGCCAGGTTTCCTCCCAGCCTGAGGACCAAAATGAAGCTAGAAGCTATCCTGACTTGTTATTCCAAAGCCCAAGCTGGATTTGTGCAGCTTTCTCTACTCTGTTTATGCTCAACTCTGAATCCCACATTCTTGTGACTTCAGGTGTGAAATAACCAATGCCTGGAACTCCCACCCCACGCCCAGGCATCTTGGAAATTTGCTCAGTTGGCTAGACATGAGTATCATGCCCTCACACTCCCTACAATTTGGCCTTTTCTTTTGCAAGGCAACAAAGCTGATTCTTCTGCTGTCTGTCCTTCTTTCTTTCCAGAGGAAGGTAACCAGACATCCCAAAATGGGTGAGATAGCAGTGGGTCCCAGTCATTGTCCAAGCTGGCGGGACAGAACCCTCCGTCACAGAGAGGGCGACATTGCAGTGTTTGCTTGGCAACATCAGCCATAACTGCTTTGTGATTTACTTCCCCACTGCAGCTGAATTGGCTCCGCCATGGGTGGGAATTTTCCAGCTACTTGGGGAGCGTGCGGTGCACCTGGATGGGAGGTGCCCCGCGGCTCCCTCAAAAAACCAGTGTTGGTGCAGTTTCTCTCCACCGTTGCCGTCATTGCTTCCGTCGCCACTGCTGTTCCCTGCTTCTTGGTTCAGGAGGCACTGGAGGTCAGCAGGGTCTGGCCGGCCCTCTGGCCGGAGCAGGAACGCTGGGGCCGGACGGCCGCACCAGCGTGAGTGGTGGAAGAGGAAGATGAGGGAGTTACTTTTGCAGCAGGCTGTTTGGCCCTTGAAATGGCTACCACAACAGGAAGCAAATTCTGACCCTGTTCCTGGCCATGCATGGATGGACCTGAGAGAATAGGAAGCCACCTGCCAGGCCGAGGGTTATTTGCTACGCAGCCCCTGACCAGCCAGTCAAAGACACCTTTGGGTCAAAGCCAGGGTTTTCGGGCCCAACTGGAGGCTGTCGGTGTGGCCAAAGCGGGTCTGTGCCAACATAATAGTGGCTCCCCGCGAGCTCTAGAGGGCAAGTTGGGCCTAGGATTCCCCACCTATGGAACCTCCAGTCAGATGCTCCTGACCTCTTATTCTCTTGGAGGAAAAGCTTGGGAACTTAAGTAACTTGAAAAATAGCAGAATATTTGTAAAATAACTCAGGATCCCTATCTACCCTAGGCTTATATTAACCCTGTTTTGAATTTGTAGGATTTATTGATCTTTGCCAATCCTTGGAATTGTTACTGATCTTTTTTTCAAGAAGTTGAAATAGTACTTTTATCATTTTATATCATACTAATGAGAAGCTGCATGAACAAGTGGAAAGAGCATGGGCCTGAGAATAAGGAGTTCCAGGTTCTAGCCCTGGTTCTGTCACTGGGCCACTGGTTCTGTCTGTGACCAGGGCCAAGTCACTTAACTTCTTTAGGCCTCAGTTTCCTTATCTATAAAGTGGGTACTAAATACTTGTTCTCCTTCTCTCTTAGTCTGTGGGATAGATACTGAGCCCAATCTGCATATATCATATCAACCCCAGTGCTTAGTACACTGCTTGACACCTAGCAGATTCTGAAAAAATACCATGCTTATTATTATTTTTAATAATAGTAATAGTAATCTTTTATTCAGAACTTAGTTTGCTGAGTCCTAGGGTAAACATAAGAAGATCAAGAACGTCGTAGATTTTAGTTACCATAGTACTTATAGTCTAAATGGGAAAGGGGAGGTAAGAGTAGCAAGAACAATATGATCCATATCATAATGGAAACAAGTTAAAATTTCAGCATTGTGAAATAGCAGGTATAGAAACTATTCGGAAGAGGCCGTGTTTGGAAATCCCCAAGCCGCAAGTAAATTGCCCTTGGTGGCAAAACTGCCAAGCATTCTTGCTATTGTAAATATTGTCAGGAGCAGCCGTTCCCCTTTGGCTCCTGTCTAAGGGAGGGGCTTCACTTCCACAGTATCCTTCAAGAGGAGGGGGCCTCCCTAGCCATTGACTAGGTTGCTTTGAATCTCCCCCTAAGAAGTAGTGGTTTTGACCTGTTCCCACACGAGTATATAACTGTGATTAATGAGCCTCTAATGTTTGATTTACAGAAAGGAGACACTCCCCTTCATATTGCTATTCGTGGGAGAAGTCGGAAGCTTGCAGAACTCCTTTTAAGAAATCCCAAAGATGGCAGATTACTTTATAGACCAAACAAGGCAGGAGAGACACCATACAACATTGACTGTAGTCATCAGAAAAGCATCTTAACTCAAATATTTGGAGCCAGTAAGTAGCGCATACTGAATAGTTTTTCTGTTCTTCCCTTGAACAAACCATAGATCTCTTTTCAGAGGTATTTAAGGTTTGTGAACCTCAGATACAGTTAAACAGAAACTCGAAGTAATTAGTAGTAGCATCTGTTGAGTGTCCACTTGGTGCAGCATGCTTTAATAGGTCCCTGGGAAGTTCAGAACAATGAAGTGGTTCATTCTCTGGCCACCAAGAGCTGACCATCTAAGAGAAAAGCCTGTTTCATTCAGTGATATTTATTGGGCGCTTACTGTATTAAGTGCCTGTTGTAACTACTGAAGTACATTTTGTATGTCAATTTTAGAATCATGGAGGTCAGTAGTGAACAGATATACCCTGGAACTTATCTTTTAAATGCTTAACAATGGTGAAAAGTTATTTAAAGCACATATGAAAACTAGAACATAGATTTGGTCAACAATTCTATTTTTGCCCATTGCCTGTGCACATTTGTTTCCTTTTAATTTTGAGCACCTGAGGCCGCTCAAAGTAGATTAAATCTGTTGAAAGTTGCTTTTCGGTGATCCCTAATTATATCAATCAAGAAGATGAATGGTATGTTCTGATTCACTGTGCCATGGGAATGTGTTTTTCTTTGTATTTTAGATGTGTAGTTATAGTAAACATGCATCGTATGTTTGCCATTTTAGGACACTTATCTCCCACTGAGACGGATGGAGACATGCTCGGTTACGACCTGTACAGTAGCGCCCTGGCTGACATTCTCAGTGAACCGACAATGCAGCCTCCCATCTGTGTGGGGCTGTATGCCCAGTGGGGAAGTGGGAAATCTTTTCTACTCAAAAAACTAGAAGGTAAAGTTAATTTGACTGACTCGTAAATTTGCCTTAAAACTTAACTCTTCTTACTAAAGTTTGTTACTCTGTTATTTGTGGAAGTTGAAAATAAATCAGTCAGTATCCTTTATTAAGAACTTGCTGGTATGCAGAGCACTGTGTTTAAGCACTTGGGAAAATTGGTAGTTGGTAGACACGATTCCTGGACATGAAGCACTTAGAACCTCATGGGCAAGATAGACAATAAAATAAATTTTAGGTAAGGGAAGCAGCATAGTATAGGGATAAGTGTATAAATGCTCTGTGGGAGGGTGGGTGAGTGTCCAAGAGGGGTTTTGAGTGCAAGTTCATGGGTGACAGAGGGAGAAAAGGGTGAAGGGGGGTGAGAAGCTAGTCAGAGAAGGCTTCTTGGGGGAGTATGATTTTAACAGGGCTTTGAAGATGGGGAAAGTGGTGGTCTATCAGGTATGAAGGAGCAGGGAGTTCCAGACAGGAGAGAAGGCTTGAGGAGGGGATCGATAGCAAGAAAGACATGGTGTGTAAACTGGGTTAGAGGAGCAAAGTGTGCATGCTGGGGTGTAATGAGAGAAGCGCAAAGTTAGGTAGGAGGGAGACAGCTAAGAGTCTTAAAGCCAAGAGTGACGAGTTTCTGTGGTATGCAGGAATGCATGGGCAACCAACCACTGGAGGATTTTGAGTTGGGGGAGATATGTGCAGAAGGATTTTTTTAAGAAAAATTATATAAACAGCCAGGTGAAGCCAAGGGTAGCATGGACTGGAGAAGTGAAAAGCAGGAGGCTGATGCGAGAGGAGGCGAGATACGACAAGAGTGGGATATGAAAAGTGGAGGGAGGTACATAAGATTGCAGGAATCCAAAAAAAATTAATAATTTAAATTGATTTTCAAATTACGTAAAAGCAGACTGGCTAGCACTTTTTTAATGTCTGATTTATTTTTTGCAAAGTGTTTTACAAGCACAGATGGAATCTTTTTTTGGAATGCTAAACTATGTTGTATTGTTTCTCTTTCAGATGAAATGAAAACTTTTGCAGGACAACAAATTGAACCTCTCTTTCAGTTCTCGTGGCTCATTGTTTTCCTGACTCTGTTGCTGTGTGGAGGCTTGGGATTGCTGCTTGCTTTTACTGTGGATCTGAAACTTGGAATAGCAGTGGCTTTGAGCCTATTGGCCATTCTGTACATATTCTTCAGTAAGTCATTGCTCACTGGTTCCATCATTCACGTATACTTCTCCGAATTTGTTGGTTTTGTAAAACTACGTTGGCATTTGGATCTGTTTTCCACGTTCCCCTTGCACACTTTGATACCGACTCCTCCCTCAACCCCATAGTACTTACTTGTAATCCATCTGTAATTCCTTTTAATGTCTGCCTCCCCCTCTAGTCTGTAAGATCCTCGGGCAGGGATTGTCTATACCTACCCTTTTGTATTGTACTTTCCCAAGTACTTGGTACAGTGTTCTGCCTACAGTATGTGCTCAGTACATATCACTGATTGATTGACAGATGGCAAGCCAAACTCTCTGTCTTAGTTTTTCTGGTGGAGGAAATAAGTTCACTTTGAATACTTTGAATGGGCAGCACTTTGAATACTACCCACTTTGAATAGGAAGTAGCATGGCCTAGTGAATAGAGCACGGGCCTGAGAGTCAGGAGTACCTGAGTTCTAATCCCAGCCTTGCCCTGTCTCTGCTTTGTGACCTTGGGCAAGTCACTTAACTTCTCTAGGCCTCAGTTACCTCATATGTCAATTGGGGATTAAGACTGTGAGCCCCATGGTAGACAGGGACTGTGTCCAACCTGATTAACTTGTATCTGTCCCAGCACTTACAACAGTGCTTTGCACTTAGAGCTTAACAAATACCATTAAAAAAGTTGTGTCTTAAGACATTGCTTCCCACCTATCTCTTCTTTTTATTGCTTTATCCATTGGCTTGGAGGAAAGCAGTAGTCTAGCCCACGAGAGCACTTTGAAGAGTAGTGTATATTAGAACCCACAAAAGTGAAACTGAAAATAAGAAAAGCCTTCTGTAATAAGCCTTTTTCTCCAGCATGATGTAGAGGGTTTGGAATGTGGCATTCTTTGCCACTCTGGAGTAGCAAGGTCAAAAAATAGCATCTCTGCTCTCCTGTCTTGATGTCCTCAGAGAAGAAATAGAAGCTCCTCAGTTGGGTCTGTGGAGAAATAAATAATAAATTGATTTTTTTTTCTTCCTCTTGTTTCAGCTGTGATTTATTTTGGTGGTCGACGAGAAGGAGAGAGTTGGAATTGGGCCTGGGTGTTAAGTACTAGGTTGGCAAGACATATTGGGTATCTGGAACTTCTTCTCAAACTGATGTTCGTAAACCCACCAGAGCTGCCAGAGCAAACCACAAAGGCTTTACCCGTCAGGTAAACCAGATTAATCGTGCTGTATACAACTCTTCAAACATACCTTATTCTTAAAGAGAGAGAGGAAATATTTGAATAAACAGGTGTGAGGAAAGTATTTTCATTATGCTGCCAACAGTATTACTGGTAGTGCTGTGGAGGAGACTAATTTTAAAGCCCCACAAAATCTGTTCTCTAAGGTAGTGATTTTTGATATTTGGATTAATACATGTGTATGAAGTCCGGGTGCTGTATGAGTGGAATGAACCCTCAGATGTCCTGGGAGAATTGAGGTTAAGGGAAGCAGCCTGACTTAGTGGAAGGAGCACGAGCCAGGGAGTCCTCTGACTTGGGTGCTAATCCCAGCTCTGCCAGTTGTCTGCTTTATGATCTTGGGCAAGTCACTTAACTTCTCTGCACCTCAGTTATCTCATCTGTAAAATGGAGATTGCATCCTGTTCATTCGTACTTAGACTGTGTGAGCATTTGGGAGAGTGTCCAACCTGATTAGCTTGCATCTACCCCAGTGCTAAGTACAGTGCTTGGCAAATAGTAAGTGCTTAACGGATACCATTGAAATTTTAAAAAGTACCATACAGCAGAGTTAGCAGATATGTTCTTTGCCCACAGTGAGCTTCCCCTCCTATCCCACCTTGCTGATTTCCTGCTAAAAACCAGCCTCATTCACTTCCCCCCTCTAATGTCATTATACCTGGATCCCATCTATCTTACCACTGACCTCTCACCCACCTCCTCCTTCTTTCCTGGAACTCCCTCCTCTTTCATATATGACAGAGCTCCACTCTCCCCACCTTCCAAGTTTTATTATTCATTCATTCAGTTGTATTTATTCAGTGCTTATTGTGTGCAAAGCACTGTACTAAGTGCTCATCTTCCTGCAGAAACGCTCTGGGCATGTCACTCCCCTTCTTAAAAACCTCCAGTGGTTGCCTATCAACCTCTGCATGAAACAAAAACTCCTCACTCTAGGCTTCAAGGCTCTCCATTACCTTGCCCCCTCCTGCCTCTCCTCCCTTATCTCTTTCTACTGCCCACCCTGCACGCTCCGCTCCTCTCCTCTGCCGCCCACCTCCTCACCGTCCCCCGTTCTTGCCTATCCCGCCATCGACCCCTGGCCTACGTCCTCCCGCTGTCCTGGAATGCCCTCCCTCCTCACCTCTGCCAAACTAACTCTCTTCCCCTTGTCAAAGCCCTACTGAGAGCTCACCTCCTCCAAGAGGCCTTCCCAGACTGAGCTTCCCCTTTTCCCTCTGCTCCCTCTGCTGCCTCTCTGCCCACCCCTTCACCTCCCTTCAGCTAAGCCCCTTTTCCCCCCCTTTCCCTCTGCTCCTCCCCCCTCCCTTCCCCTCCCCTCAGCACTGTGCTAATCTGCTCATTTGTATATATTTTTATTACCCTATTTATTTTGTTAATGAGATGTACATCCCCTTGATTCTATTTATTGCTATTGTTTTTGTCTGTCTTTCTCCGCTGATTAGACTGTAAGCCCGTCAGTGGGCAGGGATTGTCTCTATCTGTTGCCCAATTGTACATTCTAAGCGCTTAGTACAGTGCCCTGCACATAGCGGTCAATAAATACTATTGAATGAATGAATGAGAGTACAGTATAACAACAGACTGACGCATTCCTGCCCACAAGGAGCTCACAGACTAGAGGAGGAGAAAGACATTAATATAAATAGATGATTGATTAAATAAATAAAATATTAAAAGCACATCTCCTCCAAGAAACCTTCCCCAGCTAAGCCCTCTTTTCTCCTGCTCTCTCTCCTGTCTGTGTCTCTGTGACATTTGGATCTGTCTCCTTAAGCACTTGGTATTCATCCTACCCTCAGCCCCACAGCACTTATATGTGTATCTGTAATTTATTTTAATGTCTGTCGCCTCAGCTAGACTATAAACTCCCTGTGGGCAGGGAACATGTGAACCAACTCTGTTTTATTGTACTCTCCCAAGTGCTTAGTACAATGCTCTCAAACAGTAAATACTCAATAAATACCACTAATTGATTTTTTTTCCACAGGTTTCTGTTTACAGATTACAATAGACTCTCTAGTGTAGGTGGAGAAACATCCATGGCTGAGATGATTGCAACTCTCTCTGATGCTTGTGAAAGGGAGTTCGGTTTTTTGGCAACAAGACTTTTTAGAGTGTTCAAAACAGAAGATACGCAAGGTAGGACTTGAGAGACATGCACATTCATCCTTCCCTCTTGGAATTTCAGTTTTCTAATGGTGACGTTAACTAAAAAGATGTTTATATGTCTTTAGAAAGGCACTTAATTGAAATATCTTGGAACATCATTATGTAATACTCCATAGGATATTTTAGAAATTGAATGAGAAATAACTGAAAAATTATCTTTATGCTTTAGGTAAAAAGAAGTGGAAAAAAACATGTTGCCTACCATCCTTTGTCATTTTCCTTTTTATTCTGGGCTGTGCCATTTCTGGGATCACTCTCCTGGCTATATTCCGAGTTGATCCAAAATGTCTGACTGTGAATGCTATTCTCATATCAGTGGCCTCCATAGTTGGCTTGGCCTTGGTCTTAAACTGTCGCACGTGGTGGCAAGTATTGGATTCCATCCTAAATTCTCAGAGAAAACGTCTCCATAGTGCCGCCTCCAAGCTGCACAAGTTGAAAAGTGAAGGATTCATGAAGGTAGGCACTGATAAAGTAAATTCAAAATCATTTTTAAAGAGAATCTTACTTAATCATAGGGACCTTTTTGAGTTTGAGTTTTGCAAATGTGACTTTCATTCGGTGAACTCAGTGTTAACTCTGATCAGCTTGATTTACACTGACCAAGCCTCTTCACTCAGGGTAGTCTGTCACTGGAAGAATATGAGGTCAAGTAAAGTATTTTCAGGATTCTCTAAGAACTTAAATGTCTATGGCTTTTTTCGTATTTATTTTTGAAAACATCCCTGAACAGCCGTTTGGCTCTTTTGCACAGAGATGTTGGTCTGCCCGAGCTCCATCAGTAACGAGCTCCTATATCCCTCCCCAAAAAAGATGGCCCAACTTTACACAATTGTTGATGGAGCCAGAACTAAAAGTTGATGCTCCCATCTCACTGTTCATTAGACTGTTTAGACTACTCTGCACCACTTCTCGTCTCACTGTAAATCTTCTGAATGTAAAGTGCTATAAGTTTCCCATGTTTCTTTCCTGACAGGTTCTTAAGTGTGAAGTAGAATTAATGGCCAGGATGGCAAAAACTATCGATAGTTTTACTCAGAACCAGACACGGTTAGTGGTCATTATTGATGGGTTGGATGCTTGTGAACAGGACAAAGTACTACAGATGCTTGACACAGTAAGTGAAATACTGTAATAAACTCTTACTAGGGAACCTGCTGAATTTTTCAGAGAAAGATAAAGTTTAAATTGAAAGTGCCTAATCACATTGCTTATGGTCAATAAGTTTTGATTGGTAATTGAGACTCTGGTTTCTGGAACCATCTTTGCAATTCTTTTAGAAATTATAGAGGACATGCTAGAATAAAACAGGCATCCTTTTTGTCAGAGACCTTGCAGGCTAAGCAGATCCCTGATATGGTTTCTGCCTAATTGAATGACCTACTTCTAGATAAAAATGTAGTGGTCATCATTGTAAAATCTCTCTAATTCCCTCTCCCATAGGTCCGAGTCCTGTTTTCCAAAGGTCCTTTCATTGCTATTTTTGCAAGTGACCCACACATTATTATAAAGGCAATTAATCAGAATCTTAATAGTGTGCTGCGTGATTCAAATATAAACGGGCATGACTATATGCGCAATATAGTTCATTTGCCTGTCTTCCTGAACAGCCGGGGTCTGAGCGGTGCAAAAAAATTTCTTGTAACTGGCACAACCAATGGAGATGTTCCGTGCTCAGAAAATGCAGGTAATGACACACTAACACCTTTTAAGGTCTCCCACACATATAATTGTATTGTTCTTTTGAGGGATGGAGTGGCAGGGGGGATTTCTGGCTGTTAGTGAAAATGTCTGGCCCTTTTCTGTTTGAAAATATAGAGAGTGCTCGTATTAGAATCTTTAAGGATTTTTTATTATCATTAAGGCTTACATGAAGATGTTGACAGAAGAGTTTCACAGAATAGTCTTGGTGAAATGACTAAGGTTGGCAGCAAAACAGCTCTCAATCGACGGGTAAGAGACTGGTTTTAATTAACCATTGTCATTGGTGACATTTAGATAAAATCAATCAATGGCATTTATTGAGCACTTATGTGCCGAGCACTCTACCAAGCGATTAGGAGTGTACAGTAATAATAATGTTGGTATTTGTTAAGTGCCTACTATGTGCAGAGCACTGTTCTAAGGGCTGGGGTAGATTCAGGTAATCAGGTTGTCCCACATGAGGCTCACAGTCTTAATTTCCATTTTGCAGATGAGGTAACTGAGGCACAGAGAAGTTAAGTGACTTGCCCACAGTCACACAGCTGACAAGTGGCAGATTCGGGATTTGAACCCATGACCTCTGACTCCCAAGCCCGTGCCCTTTACACTGAGCCACGCTGCTTCTCCAGTACCGCCAAGTCGGTAGACTCGTTCTCTGCCCACAACTTGCTTATTAGGAACTTTCTTGAGTCTGTTAGGTCTTTTAGTGTTAACATTTCTTAAAGCTTTATGTCACCCCTTTGGTGTTTTTCTAGCCCTAACCCCAGTGTCAGAAAGTTGAGCCGGGATGTGCCTCTCCTTTCCGTAACTCCAGTTTCCGAGTTGAAAGGAGCTATTTTTGGCTTGCCTCGAGCTCAGCACTGTAGCAATCAAGGGATACCCCTGTTTCTGATACCAGTGGCCTGTCCCCAGGTGCTTTTTCATTATTTATATTGGGCATAAAAACAGGACTTGGGCATCCCCTGCATCGTTCGCAACTCTCAAGTCTGGCTGAGAGAGGAACTGAAATTAGCTGCATCAGTGAGTGAGTTTCCAGTGTTAGCTGGGTCCCGTAGCTGATTCTGCTTGGGATTCCAGTTGTGAATTGGTTGAGGAGCCCATGAGACTCAAGGCAAAGTCAGAAAGCTGAGAGAGGGGAGGCGGAGGGCCAGAAGGGGACCATTGTTCTCTGTCAATACTATAGTTTGAAATTCCCAAGCTTATTGTAATTATAGGTGTGCCTATCCGGGGGGACTGTGTATGTGTGCTGGGCAGGTTGGGGAGAGAGGGAGGGAGGGACCTAGCACTTCAATAATTTTTCTTAACTAGTATTCAAAAGCTATTTTATTACTATTAAATTTAAGAGTATATTTCTCTGCTACCCATCACAATCTGTTTTGAGAAGCAACAGGCCTAGGGGAAAGATCACGGGCCTGGGGTTCAGAGTAGCTGGGTTTTAATCCTGGCTCTGCCACCGGCCTTCTCTGTAACCATAGGAAAATCACGTAACTTCTCTGTGTGTCCGTTTCCTCATCTGTACAATGGGGATTCAGTACCAGTTTTCTCTCCCTTAGATTGTGAGCCCCATGTGGGAGAGGGACCGTGTTTGATCTGATTGTCTTGGGGAGTAGTCCAGCGCTTAGTATGGTGCTTAACATATTCCATACTTAGTATTATTCCATCTATCAAGCTGCCCACCCCTTGTTCATGTCTTTCCTCTGACCTGCAATTCCCTCCACCTTCATATCTGACAGTCTACCATTCTCCCCACCTTCAAAACCCTCCTAAAAATCACATCTCCAAGAGGCCTTCCCTGACTGAGCTTCATTTCCCGCACCTCCCCCCTTCACTGCCTGGACACTTGGCTGTGTACGCCTTAGGCACTTTGATACTAATCCAAGTCCTTATGTAAAAATCGTAGACACCTCCATTTCCACTTCTGTAATTTATTTTCATATGTCTCCAACTGTAGACTGTAAGCTGCTTGCAGGCAGGAATTGTGCCTCCCACCTCTGTTGTACTGTACTTTCCCAAGTCCCTAATACAGTGTTCTGTGCCCAGTAAGCTCTCAATAAATACCATTGATTGATTGATTGAATTTGCAGGGGCAGGATAAAGAATACTGCATTTAATAAAAGAAGTCCCTAAGTAAGCAGCATAGCACTTGAAAAGGAGTCTCCAAGTTTTCTAACTTATTTTATGTCATTTTCAGGACACTTACAGGCGAAGACAGATGCAGCGGACAGTTACCCGTCAGATGTCTTTTGACCTTACCAAATTGTTGGTGACAGAGGACTGGTTCAGTGATATAAGTCCTCAGACTATGCGAAGATTACTTAATATTGTTTCTGTGACGGGTGAGTTTCACTTTTTTTGGCTGGAAGTTTATTTTGTCATAGTAATAGTACTTTTTAAGGGCCTAGTGCAAAGCACCGTACTGAGAACAGGAAAGAATACGTGGTTGACAGACAGGGTCCCTGGGCCTCAAAGCTTTCACAGTCTAAGAATGAAGGGGGGAAGGGAGCTGGCGACCGACACATAAGGAAATAATGAAACAGTCAATACATAAAATCTACATAAAAGGCAAAGACGGGGATGAACGCAGCATAAAATCCCAGCTGTAGGGTACCATGGCTCGAAGAACAGAGTTTCAGCGGTCTTGTGTCTCAAAGTCCAAGGGTAAGAGCCTCAGCCCCAGGGACTGTCCCAGCCGTGGCCATGCTGGCGTCCCGGGTTCCGTGGAGGCAGCGGGCTGCTGTTGCCCTGCCACTTAGCCCCTCCCGCGGAGGAGAAGCGAGGCGGGGGGCCCAGGGGCCCCGGGGAGGGAGGGGGGATGCAGCGTGGGTTACTACTCTCTCTCTGAGGGGCTTGGACGTCCAGCGATTTGGGAGCCTGCTGGGTGCACTGCTGCTCTTTTGAGGGTTGATCATGCTCCCTGCTTAGAAACCGAATATGGGATGTGAATTCAGTTTGAACTTTATTATGCTTTTCATATCCGTCCATTAACTAGGCTATTAAACATCATTTCTGTTTCTCTTATGCTCTAAAGGACGATTGCTCAGAGCTAATCAAATTATTTTCAACTGGGACAGACTGGCTAGCTGGATCAATATTACAGAACAGTGGCCGTATCGTACGTCATGGCTCATATTGTATTTGGAGGAGACGGAGGGCGTTCCAGATCAGCTGACTTTAAAAACCATCTATGAGAGGTATATTGTTTATAGAATGACTCTGCCGGTTGGGGGTGAGTGGATGTGTGCAAAGGAAGGCGTGGGTAAAAATGGGGACTTGTTCACCTGTTTACTTAGCTCAGGGAGATTTAATGAGGGAGGAGGCAGTGGGTTAATTGTGCTGAATTTTTCTTATTGTGTTAAAGCCACATAGTAAAGAAGTATATGCAGCTGTAATAGAGAGTGGCTGTAAACCTAGGAAATATTTTGGAAAACTGAAGAGTAAAACATGACTCAGTGTTTATTACTGGGGAAAAAGACAGAACTGACACATTAGAAAGAATAAGCTGGTAAGCTTCTAGTAGAAATCCAGAAGAGATTATTCATTCAAAACTCTTTTCTCAGTTGAAATGACTAATTAGAAAATACCAAATCATTTATAATTGTTTTTCATAACTGCTTATTATGTGCCAGGAACTGTCCTCAGCACATTAGTTAATATAAAATAATGAAATCTGAAGTAGGCCCTTGTGTTCCCCCTCAGAGGTAGGAGGACCAGGTCTCCTCTCCATTTTAGAGGTGAGGAAACAGAGGAAACACAGATAGATAGGTAAGTGACTTGCTGCTGGTCTCCGGTGAGGTTTATTTCTGGGAGATTAAAATTGGAGTAGCTTTGCTACAAACCATTGAATTAGGGCTAAACATATTGCCCACCTTATTTTGGGTAGCTTGCTAAGCCAGGTATGGGGTTCAAAACCCCCACCAGGACCCGGTGGGTCATTCTGGGGCAGCTCCAGCAGTCACAGTTGACCTGTATTCCCAAGCCAGAGATGCTCAAAATCTGGATGTAATTAATAACACAGATGGGAAAAGTTCACAACAGAGAATACTGAAGACCAGATGTGCGGGGTAATATTTACACCCCTGAGGGGGTTTCGGGCTATCAGGACCGAGCTGAGGCTGTGATTAACAGATGTCAGGAGCCTCATGCTGTGTACCTTGTGGCTGCCTGACAGCTTTACGTGGGGAAAAAACCAGAAATGGGGCAAAGATGAACTCCCAAATGGAGATCATACCCAGGCTAACCTGCTCTGCTTTCCCTTTTAGCCCAGGTATATTTTAGGTAGAGAGAAATAATTTACCACATGGATAATAACAATAATATAATAATTGCGGTATTTGTTAACCATGTGCTATGTGCCAAACACTCTGATAAGCACTGTGACAGGACTAAGGTGGACAAAATACAATCAGATCAGTCAGTGATGTTTATTGAATATTTACTGTGTTTAGGGCACTGTATTGAGCACCTGGGAAAGAATAATCCAATAGAATTGGTGGACATGATTCCTATCCACAAAGAGCTTACAGTCTAGAGGGACCAAGATTGGACACAGTCCTGTTCCCCACATAAGGCTCACAGCTTAAGGGGGAGAGAAAACAGGTATCGAATTTCCATTTTACAGAGGAGACCAGGTATCAAATTCCCATTTTACAGAGGAGGAAACTGGTACGAAGAAGTCAAGTGACTGTACCAAGTCACACCACAGGGCAGGGGCAGAGCTGGAACTAGAGTTCAGGTCTCCTGACTCCCGGTCCTCACAAGATCAGGAAGATCTCTCCTGGCTGGATTTTAGGGAGCAGGGACACATCCCAGCTCCAAATCCTCATTTCCCTTTGCTCTGCTCTTTGGAGAGCTTGGTTCTACCCTTAAGAATATGGAGCTTTCCTCTTCTTGGTCCCCTGTAATAGAAGTTTCCAAACCCCTTTCGGGGCTCCTGTAATAATCTAGACCATTCAAGAGGGCAGGAACTTGGCCTACTGGAAAGAGCACAGGTCTGGGAGTTAGGAGAGTTGGGTTGTTTTAAGATCTTGAGTAAGTCGTGTAATTCATCAATCAGTCAAATTTATTGAGTACAGACCACTGTACTGAGTGCTTGGGAGAGCCCCTAACAGAGTCGGTAGCCATGTTCCCTGGCCACAACGAACTTACAGTCTAGAAGAAGAGACTAACTTTAAAATACATCACAGCTAGGTCCATAAGAGCTGTGTGGATGAGGGTAGGGTGAAGGGTACAAATCCAAGTGCAAGGATGACGTAGAAGGGAGAGGAAGTGTAGGAAATGATGGCCTCGTGAGGAAAGGTCTCTTAGAGGAGTTGTGATTTTTAGGAAGGTTTTAAGGTGGGGAGAGTGATGATCTGTTGAATATTAATGGGGAGGGAGTAGTAGGATAAGGGTGGAATGAGACTGAGAATGACTTAACCTCAGTGCCTTGCTTTCCCCATCTGTGAAATGGGAATAAGGAACCTATTCTCCTTTCCTTTTAGACTGTGAAACTTGTATGGGGTGGCACTGTGCCTTATTTGATTAGTTTGTTGGTACTCGAGTGCATAGTATAGTATCTGGCACGTAGTAAACACTTAATAAGTACCACTGTTGTTATTAGACCATTGTTAGGTTAGTATTATTTCCACTATACAGCTTAGTGGAAAGAGCGCCAGCCTAGGAATCATGAGACCTGGGTTCTAATCCTGGGTCTGTCATTTGCCTGCTGTGTGACCTTGGACAAATGACTTCACTTCTGTGCCTTGGTTTCCTCATCTGTGTAATAAGTTCTGCCAGAGCAGGCCAGTAGCAGATGTGAGACTAGATCTTCTTACTCCCATGGTCTTTTCTTTTAGGCCATGCTGTCTTCTCAGCCCTGAGCAACTATTATTATCTGCCTTTTTTGAATCTGCTGTTGATCTAAAGAAGGAATAAAACCGTTGAAGAGCATCCTCTCTGTAACTAATCATATGGGACCCCAGTTACTTCCTTTTGGGTTGTGACTTTTCATCACCTGTGCCCTCAACGTAATGAATCGTATAAATACCCCACAACCTACTATCAGTCAAGAAACATTCAGATATAAATGGTTTTTAGAACACTGCAACTGATGCCTAATGGAAAGTGTATGGGCCTGGAAATTGGAAGACTGGGTTCTAGTAGCGGCTCTACCACATGCCCACTGTGTAAGCTTGGGCAAGTCGCGTAACTTTTATGGATCTCTGTTTCCCCATCTATAAAATGGGGATTCAATACCTGATCTCCCTTGTATTTATACTGTGAACCCCTCTTGGGACAAGGACTTGTGTCGTAAGCTCACTGTGGGCAGAGAACATGTCTACCAACTCTGTTGTATTATACTCTCCCACACGCTGAATGCAGTGCTCTGCACAGAATGCTCAGTAAATCCTATCGATTGATTGAATGATCTACCTCTGTGCTTAGTACAGTGCTCGATACATTACGGGCTTGACAAATGCCAGTTACCATTACTAGCCAATATCTGGGGGTGGGGGTTATATTTATTTTTTCCCTATAACTTTGTGATTTAGTTTTGAAAGAGATAACAATCCATTTCAGTATGGATAGTAGCCTTCTTTGTTCCTTAGTTTGGGGTTTCTCTTAGTTTGCCCACTGTAAACTACTTTTTAACAGAAAGTTTGAGACAAATGTCATACACTACATTAAATTGCCATTGTTTTTACGAGATGTTCTTCCCCTTGACGCTGTTTAGTGCCATTGTTCTTGTCTGTCCGTCTCCCCCGATTAGACTGTAAGCCCGTCAAACGGCAGGGACTGTCTCTATCTGTTGCCGACTTGTTCATCCCAAGCGCTTAGTACAGTGCTCTGCACATAGTAAGCGCTCAATAAATACTATTGAATATTGAATGAATGAATAAATTGGAATTCCAGTAGATGGCAGTAGTGAATAGCTGCCGTAGACTGCGGAAAGGTGATGTTAAATGATATTTGACTCTTCGTATTTTCAAGAGCCTCTTTTCTCAGGAAAATTGACTGATTTTTTTTTATATTTTCACAACAACGTGATCTAGTGCTGTTTTTTTTTTTTACTGCCAAGAATAATCGTTTCTTCCACTACACAGATAATTAGGAATTCTTAGTTGACTGTAACATAGCACATTTTAAGCAATTTAAAAATAAAACTTTAAACATCTTTACTTCCATCTAGAATTTGATGCTGCAGGTTTAGAGCATACATTCTGAAGTATGGAATAAGCTACAGGTATTTAAAGTTTTATAGTACTGAGAGCAAATTTGGATCTTCTCCTTTCATAAATGACTGTGATGGCTGGTTTAGAGTGTGACCCTGTGTGGGACAGGGACTGTGCCCAACCTAATTAACTTGCTTGTACCCCAGCACTTAGAACAGTGTTTGACACATAGTAAATGCTTAGTAGATACCATAAAAAAGTGGAAAATCAATCAATTATATTACTGCTTGCAGAGCACTGTACTAAGTGCTTAGGAGAGTACAGTATAATGATATAACAGAGTTGGTAGGCATGTTCCCTGCCCAAAATGAGCATGCAGTCTAGAGGGGGAGACAGACATGAATATAAATAACTATTTTATAGATATGTACTTAAATGCTGTGGGGCTAAGGGGGCGGGGTGAACAAAGGGAGCAAGTCAGGGCGGCGCAGAAGGGAGTCAGAGAAGAAGAAATGAGGGCTTAGGGAAAGCCTCTTGGAGGAGGTGGGCCTTCAGTAAGCCTTTGAAAGTGGGGAGAGTAATTGTCATATGAAGAGGGAGGGTGTTCTAGGCAAGAGGGAGGATGTGACTAAGAGGTCAGTGGAGAGAGAGATGAGATTGAGGTACAGTGAGTAGGTTGGCACCAAAGGAGTGAAGTATGTGGACTGGGTTGTAGTAGAGTAGCGAGATGAGGTAGAAGGGGGCAAGGTGACTGAGTGATTTAAAGCTGATGATAGGAAGTTTCTGTTTGATGTGGAGTTAGATGGACAACCACTGAAGGTTCTTGAGTGGGGAAACACGGACTGAATGCTTTTGTAGAAAAATGTTGGGCAACAGAGTAAAGTATGGACAGGAATAGGGAGAGGCAGGAGCTAGGGAAATCATCAAGGAGGCTGGTACAGTAATCAAGGCAGGATTCTTGGATTCTTGGATACATTCTTGGATTTTAAAGCAGCGTGGCTCAGTTGAAAGAGCACGGGCTTTGGAGTCAGAGGTCAGGGGTTGGAATCCCAGCTCGGCCACTTGTCATCTGTGTGACTTTGGGCAAGTCACTTAACTTCTTGGTGCCTCAGTTACCTCACCTGTAAAATGGGGATGAAGACTTTGAGCCTCACGTGGGACCACCTGATTCCCCTGTGTCTACCCCAGCGCTTAGAACAGTGCTCGGCACATAGTAAGCGCTTAACAAATACCAACATTATTATTATTATTATTAGATTGGATGGAGAGGAAGGGCAGATTTTAGCGATGTTGTGAAGGCTGAACCACAGGCTTTAGTGAGAGATTCAATATGTGAATTGAATGAGAGAGATGAGTCAAGGATAACACCAAGGTTTGGACTTATGTGACGGGAGGATGATGGTACTGTCTACAGTGATGGGAATATCAGGGGGAGGATAGGGTTTGGGTGGAAAGATAATGAGTTCTGTTTTGGACCTGTTAAGTTTGAGGTCTCAACGGCACATCCAAGTAGAGATGTCTTGAAGGCAGGAGGAGATGTGAGCCTGCAGAGAGGAAGAGAGATCCAGGCTGGAGACGTAGATTTGGAAGTCATCTGCATAAAAGTGGTGGTTGAAGCCAAGGGAGCGAATCAGTTCTCCAAGGGAGTTGGTTTAAGTGGAGACTAGAAGAGGGCCCAGAAGTAAACCTTGAGGGACTCCCACAGTTAGAGGGAGGGAGGCAGAGGAGGAGCCCGTGCAAGAGATCATCCCCTTGATTCTATTTCATCCCCTTGATTGTATTTATTGCTATTGTTCTTGTCTGTCTCCCCCATTAGACTGTAAGCCTGTCAAAGGGCAGGGACTGTATCTGTTACTGATTTGTACATTCCAAGTGCTTAGTACAGTGCTCTGCACATAGCGCTCAATAAATACTAATACTATTGAATGAATGAATGAATGAATGAATGAAGAGATTAGACTGCTCAGCCAGAGAAATAGGAGGAGATCCAGAAGAAGACAGCATTAGTGAAGCCAGGGTTGGATAATGTTCGCAGGAGAAGTGGGTTGTCAACAGTGTTGAAGGCAGCTGAGAGATCGAGGAGGATTAGGATGGTGGAAAGGCTGTTGGACTTGGCAAGAAGGAGATCATCGATGACCTTTGAGATGGCTGAAAGCCCCTTGGTTTTAGAATGAAGCTATTATTCTTTTGGAGAGAGTGGTGCCACATCTGGGAGCGGTTCAACTGTCAAAGGCCAGGTGTGATATCAAATGGCAAAACAAGATCATGAGCAATGAAAGTCTGAAATGCAGTCTTTCTCCTAGCATTGAAACCATCCCTATTTTAACCCAGTCATGCAGGGTGGGATTATGTGAAGAGGATGGGCAACAGGATCTATCTGGTGAGTTGCTGTGGTTTGGTGGGGTGGAACAAGGACACTGTTCTGTTGCTAGGTGGAAGGCATGAGCAATGTTGTAGAGACAAGAGAATCAAACTAGTAATAATGGTATTTATTAAACACTATATGTAGAACACTGAACTAAGGCCTGGGAAAAAAGACACATAAGGACTCATAGTTAAGAATGTGCAAGTAAGTATGCTTCGGAGGCCATAAATTGAGAAGCCGAGATGTGGTGGGATAAGGGCAGTGATAAGTATGAGAGACAACTGATTAAGAGCCTACAATCCAATGGTTAGGAGTTTTCTATTCCTTTTGTGGCAAAATTGGTAATCATGGATGATTGGAGGAGGGAAGTGATTGGTTCTGGTTGTTGACTGATTGGTAATTTAGAAAGCTGATGCATTTAGCGCTTTATGTAGGGTACCTGAGTAGCTGTTATATGCTGAGCTGTAAGGGAGCGGGGGTAAAGACCTAGTGAAGCACAGCCTCAAGCACTGTACCAGAGCAGCAGATTGTTGGGAGACGAGAGACGAGGTGTTCCCTTAGCCTTCACAGAGACTGCCATCTTAAGAGGATGGCTGGGCCAAAGCAGTAGTGCATTGAGGAGGCCTGCCTTTAAGTGCAGTGGTGGAAGAGTGTGCTGGCCACCCAGCAACCATCTTGGCTACACTTACATGCACGGACAAAAAAATGCCCCAATCAGCATCATCTTGGGAAGCTAAAGGACAGCTGTATGTGTTTAGGATAAACTTCAGCAAGTGTGCCTAAGAATGGATGCACTGGCAGCCTAATTTGACCCAATATTGGAGAGGTTTAACAGCTACCAATTTGAAAATAAGGGAATAACTTGAGGCCGAGGGAGAATAAGCTGAGAGAAAACTAGTTAAAACCATCGGGGGCTGAATGTCAGGAAAAAATATATGAATGACGCATCTGTTATGAAAAATTGCCCAAGGAAAACAAGAGCCCCATTATATGAATTGTTTAAAAGAGGAGCGCATCAGGCATTAAATGACACTAGTTCAAATGGGTAACTAAATTAAGGAGATTATTTTTTTGTGTTGGAAAGAAAATTAAAGAGATTATTTTTCTGATCAGTAAAATGAAATATAGGTGTCACTCTGTAATTATTCCAGCAGTACAGCACTTGTTAGAAATTAATATCTAGCCCTGAACAAGTATTCCCAGTTACTCTACTAAAATGTGGATTAGCTTGGCTGAATAGTATCAAAATAGAAATTAATAATAGCATAACCCTCACAAAACTGGTTTTTAAATGATCACTTTAAACTGGTATCATGACTGAAAATATCTGAAATGCACTTTTAGAGAAATAATTCAATGGCTATTTATCTAAAATCCTGTAATAGAAAGTGGGAAGATAAAGCTTATCTTCAGTTTTTATTTTACTCTCTTTCTTCTTACTTATGTATGTTAACAAAAAACCCTCAAATGATTTAGACAAAAGCTTTTAGCTCAACACATAATTGCAACAAAATTACAATAATTGTTCCAATTAAAATAATCCTGAATGAACAGTATGTCATCTTAATGTTCCAATGGTTTATAGAAGGATCTACTTAATTAGCTGAAATTGCTTTGCAGCGTTAGTATCAAATGTCATTTGTTAAAAGTTGAACCATTTAGAAAATAATTTAACAAAGCAATTTAGCAAAACACCAAGAACCAACATTTTCTTTTTCAGCTGAATAAAGCAAGCAGATGTGTCATCAAATTGCTATAAAAATAAATGAGGCTTTTTATGGTAAAAAATAAAATTTACTACCGGTGCTAAAAAATACTATTTTCTGATTGTTTTTACCAAATCAGATTTCCTTAATAAAAATAAATGCATACCACTTATATCCTGCTGCCATTAGTATGCTGTAAATACAACTTCTTTCATCTTCAAGTCATAAGCAATGAGGTATTCAAATTCCCGAAACTTGAAAGACAACTGGAAAGACTTTGTCCAACTGAAGTATATGTTGTCCAAGTTTACTTCCTATGTTTCTTCATTATTTTAAATATGTCATGCTATTTTTTGTAATCACCCCTCTGGATTTTTCCAGCCTGTTGATCCCATTAACTCATTTTGTTAGTCATATTGTGATTAATGTAATTGGAACATACATTTTCCCCGAATTTGTAAAGAGATAAGAATAAGCAAACTAAATTTTATTCTGAGGAAATTTGCCATTGCCTATGTAAATGAAGTTGGGCATTTTGGTCAAAATGAAATAAATATTCTGGACTCCAAAGAAAATGATCTCAAAAAGTACAAGCCCTGCATCCAGGTAGGACTGCTCCTAAACCAACCAATCAGTCAGTCAGTGGTATTTAGTGCTTACTGTGTGCAGAGTACTAAGCACTTGGGAGAGCATAATGCTTACAAGATCTTTGGAGCTTTAATTCTACTCGTATATTTTTCTGAGAATGGAAAATTATCTGCATCTTTTGGTTAACTCTGTCCATTTTTTCCTTACATGTATCTAATTGGTCAACCAGTGTTTTTTATTGACTGTTTATTCTTTGCAGAGCGTAATACTAAGCACTTGGGAGAGTGCAGTAGAGTTAATAGGATGTTAATTTCCTTTTCCCTCTTGGAAGATGAAAAATACTTGGTCAGAATTTTTTTCCTGTTTTGAGTAGTATTTACCATTATATTTGGATCTATAAGAGAAGCAGCATGGCCTGGTGGACCTCGGGCCAGGGAGTCAGAGAACTTGGAATCTATTTCTGATTTCACCATATGTCTCCAGTGTGATCTTGGGCAAGTCACTTAATTTTTCTGTAAAATGGAGATTAAGATTGTGAGCCTCATGGGCAATGGACTGTATCCAACCTGATTATCTTGTACCAACCCCAAAGCTTAGTAAAGTGCCTGGCACTTATGAAACAAACAAAACAAACTTTTTTTTTCTTTTCACCATTTTCCATGTGAAGAATTGTTTCCTTTTGGCAAGCCTTCATAGCTCCATTGGCATCTTTTAAACTCCTCCACCCATAGGGTTCATGTTCATGTCCTCATACTCCCTGGCTTCCCCCTATTTGTATTTTATCTTAGAGTTTGTCTCCCCCACTAGATTGTAAACTCCTTGAGGACAAACAGAAACTCCTTACCATTGGCTTTAACACACCCAATCAGCTCTCCCCCCGAGTTGATCTCCTTGCTGATCTCCTAGAGCAACCCACGCTGCATTCTCCGCTTCGGTACTCACTGTTCCTCGATCTTCTCTGTCTTGCCGCTCACCCCTTGCCCACGTCCTCCCTCTGGTCTGGAACTCCCTCCCCCTTCATATCCTACAAACCACCTTCAAACCCTCCGTAAATTTACATCTCCTCCAAGAGGCCTTCCATGACTATGCCCTCATTTCCCCTACATGCTGTATCTTCTGTGTCACCTCTGCAATTGGATCTGTATTCCTTAAGCGGTTGATAGGTACCTCAACCCAGTTCCACTTATGGGCATATCTACCTGTGATTTATTTGTCTGCCTCCTCTAGCATGTATACTCCTTACGTGCAGGAGTCATGCCTGCCTACTGTATTGTACTCTCCCAAGCTGTTGGTGCAATGCTCAACCCAGAGGAAGTGCTTGATTGATCTTTCCCCCTCTGCCTTCCAGAGTGCATTCCCGACATCTGGAAAACAAAGATCAGGCAGCAAGTAAAAATCTGTTTTTTTGGCAACCTTTTCCTCAAAGCTCCGTACTTCTTGCAATAATATTAGTTCTTTCATGTTTTTCTTGTATTGGGAATTTGAGTGAATATAGGCACTTCATTATTACATTTAAATTTTTCTGTTCTCAGAAGATGATCATTTCTGGGCAGCTAAGATAATACCAAAGCGGCATTTATGAGAAGCAGCATGGCTCAGTGGAAAGAGCACGGGCTTTGGAGTCAGGGCTCATGAGTTCGAATCCCAGCTCTGCCACTTGTCGGCTGTGTGACTGTGGGCAAGTCACTTAACTTCTCTGTGCCTCAGTTTCCTCATCTGTAAAATGGGGATTGAGACTGTGAGCCCCACGTGGGACAACCTGATTCCCCTGTGTCTACCCCAGCGCTTAGAACAGTGCTCGGCACATAGTAAGCGCTTAACAAATACCAACATTATTATTAACTCCTGGCTCTGTCACCTGTCAGCTGTGTGACTGTGGGCAAGTTACTTAACTTCTCTGTGCCTCAGTTACCTCATCTGTAAAATGGGGATTAACTGTGAGCCTCACGTGGGACAACCCGATTACCCTGCAGAACAGTGCTCTGCATATAGTAAGCGCTTAACAAATACCAACATCATCATTAGTTGGATCTACTAGCCACTTCATAGGGTAGCTACTTACTGTAGTTAGAATTTCAGCGGCTGGGGCATGTGCACCCTGAGCCATATATTTTTGACCTGTATCATTTTTATCAAAATATAGTGCACACGCAGGCTGCCTGGAAGCTGGCACCTCGCCCGGGTTAAATCATTGCAAGAAACACCCAGGCTTGACCTATCAGTTAAGAACTTGCCAAAATGGCCCCTCAGCTCACCAGCCACTTCCAACCCCTCATCCATTCTCTCCTCCTTCTTGTCCATCTTTCGAGATCTGCCTGCCTGTCTGCTTTCGCTGTCTAGTGCCTCCACCCACACTTCCAACCCCAACCATTTTAAAAACACCTGGACCCATTCTTCTTTTTTCCTTGATGGCCAGCCTCACACCCAGACTCGCACACTGACGGCTCCTTCCCCTCTACTACCAAATATACCCATTTGTCTTCAAAGCCCCCTCTCAACCCCATTGTATCATCTAGCCGGCGCCCCATTTCTCTCCTACCATTTCTGCATGAACTCCGCAGAGTTGGGTCATTTACACCCGCTGCCTCTGATTCCTTTCCAGGAAGTACTTCCCTGACCCTCTGAAATCCAGCTTCTGCCCCCTGGGAAACTGCTCTCTCCTAGATCACCAGTCAGTGGTATTTATTGAGCACTTACTAGTGCAGAGCACTGTTACTTTCTGTATATCTGTTTATTTTATATATATATGTATATATATATATATACACATATATATCTGGAATTTATTTATATTAATGTCTCTCTCCCCCTCTAGACGATTAGCTCGTTGTGAGCAGGAATGTCTGTGGTTATATTGTACTTACCCAAAGGCTTAATACAGTGTTTTGCACAGAGTAAGTGCTCAATAAATGCAATTGAATGAGAAAGAAGAATGACTAAGTGCATGGGAGAGTACAGTCCAACGGAATTTAGCAGACACATTCCCTGCCCATAACAAGCGTACAGTCTAATAATAACAATAATAATAATGTTGGTATTTGTTAAGCGCTTACTACGTGCAGAGCACTGTTCTAAGCGCTGGAGTAAATCCAGGCTAATCAGGTTGTCCCACGTGAGGCTCACGGTTTTAATCCCCATTTTACAGATGAGGTAACTTACCCACAGTCACACAGCTGACATGTGGCAGAGCCGGGATTCGAACCCATGACCTCTGACTCCCAAGCCCGTGCTCTTTCCACAGAGCCACGCTGCTTCTCTAGTCATTCTTACAGAATGACTTATTCTACTCTGTCCAACTCCTTCATTTTTTGGCAGCTTTTGACATTGTGCCCATCCCCCTGCCCCCTGGCCCTTTCACCTGAAAACAAAATCTGATTTCTCTGACACAGTCCTCACCTGGTTCTCCTCCTCTTCTACTAGCCCCTCCTCTGCCTCCCACTTCCCACCATGGTGGTCCCTCAAGGCTCTGTTCTGAGTCCACCATTATTCTCTACCTACACCCACTCCCTCGGAGAGCTCATCCACTATTACCACCTTTCTGCGGTTAACCTCGGATTTACTTCACTAGGACCGGCCTCTCTCCTTACCTACAATCATGAATCTCCTCCTGTTTGTTGTTGTTTGTGGTATTTAAGTGCTTACTATGTGTCAAGCGCTGTTCTAAGCTTTGGGGTGGATACAAGTTAATCAGGTCAGACACAGTCCCCTGTCCCACTGGGGCTTACAGTCTAAGTAGAAGTGAGAATGGGCATTGAATCCCCATTTTACACCTAAGGAAAATTTGAGGCCCAGAGAAGCTAAGGTCACACAGCAGAGAGTTGGGGGAGCTAGGATTATTCATTCATTCATTCAATAGTATTTATTAAGTGTTTACTATGTGCACAGCACTGTACTAAGCACTTGGAATGTACAAGTCGGCAACAGATAGAGATATCTATAACAGATAGTCCCTGTCCTTTGACGGGCTCACAGTCTAATCGGGGGAGACGGGCAGACAAGAACAGTGGCAATAAATAGAGTCAAGGGGAAGAACATCTCATAAAAACAATGGCAAACAAATAGAATCAGGGTGATGTACATCTCATTAAACAAAATAAATAGGGTGATGAAGATATATACAGTTGAACAGACGAGTACAGTGCTGAAGGGGTGGGACGGAAGAGGGGGAGGAGGAGAGGGAAAGGGGGGAGAAGAGGGTTTAGCTGCGGAGAGGTGAAGGGGGGGTAGAGGGAGCAGAGGGAAAAAGGGGGGAGCTCGGTCTGGGAAGGCCTCTTGGAGGAGGTGAGCTTTAAGTAGGAATTTGAAGAGGGGAAGAGAATTAGATTGACGGAGGTGAGGAGGGAGGGCATTCCAGAACAGCGGGAGGACGTGGCCCACGGGTCGATGGCGGGATAGGCGAGACCGAGGGACGGTGAGGAAGTGGGCGGCAGAGGAGTGGAGTGTGCGGGGTGGGCAGTGGAAAGAGAGAAGGGAGGAGAGGTATGAAGGGGCAAGGTGATGGAGAACCTTGAAGCTTAGAATGAGGAGTTTTTGTTTGGAGCGGAGGTTGATAGGCAACCACTGGCATTGTTTAAGAAGGGGAGTGACATGCCCAGAACGTTTCTGCAGGAAGATGAGCTGGGCAGCAGAGTGAAGAATAGACTGGAGCGGGGCAAGAGAGGAGGAAGGGAGATCAGAGAGAAGGCTGACACAGTAGTCTAGCCGGGATATAACGAGAGCCTGTAGGAGTAAGGTAGCCGTTTGAGTGGAGAGAAAGGGGCCTATCTTGGTGATATTGTAAAGGTGAGACCGCCAGGTCTCGGTAACGGATCGGATGTGTGGGGTGAACGAGAGAGCCGAGTCAAAGATGACACCGAGGTTGCGGGCCTGAGAGACGGGAAGGATGGTCGTGCCATCCACGGTGATAGAGAAGTCTGGGGAAGGACTGGGCTTGGGAGGGAAGATGAGGAGCTCAGTCTTGCTCATGTTGAGTTTTAGGTGGCGGGCAGACATCCAGGTGGAAACGTCCCGGAGGCAGGAGGAGATGGGAGCCTGAAGGGAGGGGGAGAGGACGGGGCAGAGATGTAGATCTGCGTGTCATCTGCGTAGAGATTCCAGGGCTTCTGACTCCCAGGCCTGTGCTCTTTCCATTAGGCAACACTGCTTCCTCCTTCCAGGACATCTCCAAATGGATGTCCTGCAGCCCCTCGAGCTCAACATTATTGAATGCCTTGACTTTTGTCCCAAATCCTTTCCTCTCCTGGCTTTCTCAGTGCTGTTGTCTACACCACCATCCTCCCTGCCTCTCAAGCCTGTAACGTTGACATTATCCTAAACTCTCCTCTCTTTTAACCCCCATATTCAGTCACCAAACCCAGTTGATTCTTTCTTCACTCTATCTCCAGAATCTTCCCATTCCACTACATCCAAACTGCCACCATGCTTGTCCATACACTGGTCATATCCTGATTTGACTTCTGCATCAGACACTTCACAGACCTTTCTTCCTCCATTCTCTCCCCTGTAGAGCCCATGCGCCTCTCTGTTGCCCAGGTCATTTTTCTAAAATATATCTTCTCAAAGTCCTTCAACAGTTACCCATTTCTGTCTGTGTCAAGAAGAAACCCTGTAATTGGTTTTATGGCAGTCACTCAGCTTTCGTCCCAGCTCACACACTTTGCTCCTCACAAGGCAACTGTCCTCTGTGCCTCATTTTCTTTCTCGCTGCTGACTTCTTGCTTATCTCCCTTTAGTTTAGTGCTCCCTCCCCCTTCACATCCAGGAGATCACTGCTCTCCCCGTCTTCAGAGCCCTTTTGAAATCGTATCTCCTCCAGGAGGCTTTCCCTGATTGTCTCATCTCAGTCAATTAATGGTGTATATTGAGCACTTACTCTCCTCAGAACACTGTATTAAGGACTTGGGGGATACAAGAGAGTAGCTAGACACAATCCCTGCTCTCAAGGAGATACAGTCTAGCAGGGGAGACAGACTTTAAAATTAATTACATGTAAAGGAAGTAACCAAGTATAAGGCTATGTACACAAGGGCTATAGAGGTAGGGTGAGTACCTTTACCCTATTTCCGCTGCTACTGACTCCCCAGAACTTTTGTGCTACTTAAACTCTTGGTTGCCCTTTTCCCCCAGTAGAATGTATGTACATATCTTAATGCTCTGTTGTTTCAGTCTTCCTATAATTTATTAATGTTCCTCTCCCCTGCCTGATTGTAAGCTTCTTGAGGGCAGGGATCCTGTCTACCAACTCTGTTGTGCTGTCTCAAGTGCTTAATATACTATTCTGCACAGAGTAGGAGCTCAGTAAATACAACTGCTTGATTGTGGCTCCCTCCCTTGGGCTCTTCCAGCCCTGCCTGGCCCCAGACATACCAGGGACTCTTCTTCCTCCTGAGCAGTGACCACTTTTCCCTGTACATTGGGCGGTCTTACCTCTCTCTCCCCAACTACTTGGGGAAGCAGCGTGGCTCAGTGGAAAGGGCCTGGGCTTCGGAGTCAGAGGTCATGAGTTGGACTTCCGGCTCTGCCACTCATCAGCTGTGTGATTGTGGGCAAGTCACTTCACTTCTCTGTGCCTCAGTTATCTCATCTGTAAAATGGGGATTAACTGTGAGCCTCACGTGGGACAACCTGCTGACCCTGTATCTACCCCAGTGCTTAGAACAGTGCTCTGCACATAGTAAGCGCTTAACAAGTACCAACATTATTATTAAGAAGCTGCAGGGCCTAGTGGATAGTGCACGGGCCTGGGAATCAGAAGGACCTGGGTTCTAGTCCCCGATCTGCCACTTGTCTGTAAATTCATCTTCTAGACTGTAAGCTTGTTGTGGACAGGGATATATCTGTTTATTGTTGTATTGTGCTCTCCCAAGCACTTAGAATGCTCTGCACACAGTAAGCACTCAATAAATATGATTGAATGACTGAATGCTGTGGAACCTTGGGCAGAGTCACTTAACTTCTCTGGGCCTCACTTCCCTCATCTATAAAATGGGGATTAAAACTGTGAGCCCTGTGTGGGACGGGGACTGTGTCCAATCTGATTACCTTTTATCTACCTCAGTGTTTACAAAGCAGTGTCTGGCACATAGTAAGTGCTTTACAAATAGCATTATTAGTATTATTAGTATCATCACCATCATCACTATGAGCCCCAGCCTAAGGGTGCCACTTCACTCAAAAGGAAAAGCTGGCACGTGAGAATTATGGCCTAGCGGAGAGAGCATGGACCTGGGAGTCAAAAGGACTTAAGTTCTAATCCTGGCTCTGCCACTTGTCTGCTGTGTGACTTTAGGCAACTCACTTCACTTCTCTTTGTCTCAGTTACCTTATCTAAAAATGGGGATTAAGACTGTAAATGCCACGTGAGACATTGACTCTGTCCAACCTGATTACCTTTTATCTATCCCAGCACTTAGTACAGGGCTTGGCACATAGTAAGCGCTTGGCAAATACTATAAAAACAAAGCAAAACAAAAAACCTGTCTATGATTGGCTCTTCGTGTGTGTGTGTTTGTGGGGGTGTATGTTTCTGTGTATATAGGCGGTTAACGTTTACTTGATTTTCCGGACAAAAGGGACTCATCTTATTGCCCCAAGTAATCCTTAAGGGCTTCTAAATTTTAAATAGCTGTGTGAAATGGTATGTATCTAATGAACGGTGCTTGAAGCCATCAACAGGCTTCAGGCAGGTGGAACTGACTCTTCTCAGTTCCTCTGTGTGAGCTGAAGGGGAGCTGCCCTTTGCTACCCTAACCTTTCTCCTTTCACTTGCCGGGGGCTTCATCGTAGCACTCACTTTGGCCCGGATAGGCAGCATGGCTAGATGAAAACTGCTCAGCCTGTAAAATCGAGTTCAGACCCTGAAGGTGGGGTAGCAAATTCATTTTCACCTCTTAAATCAGCCTCGGAGATGAGCCTCGATGTGATCTTTCTCAGTTCCACTTCAGTCTAGCCCAACGCAGTTAGTGAATAACGAGTGCAGTTCCACAACCACAAATATGGATCGTTACAGCGGAAACCCTAGGGAACAGTCGATTGCTTGGACAAAGAGACCTTTCCTTTTGCCATACAATTTCCATTTTATATTACTGGCATTTTGATATGATCTGTTTGCAACTCTTAGTTGGGTGCATTTCCAAAACCATATTTGGATCTTAAACATTTTTGATATGACATTTGAGTGCTTACTCTAGAGCACTGTACTAAACATTTGATAGTGTTATTGCCCTGTGTATGGTGTGCACTAGCTATTAACCCAGCCACTGGTACTTTACATCTTCATTCATTTCTTTAGAAACTTATAAAATTATTATAAGAAACCTTGTGTTCTGTCACCAGCAACTGGCAAATCTGAATTCTACACCAGCAACTAAGTACTGATGATCCCACAGATCCTGAATCCCAGCAGATGTCGAACTTTCACAACAGTTGGCTCACGCTGGGCCTTTGTCAGAACCAGTGTTTTTCCTGGGACAGTGCGCCACACCCAGCGCTTTGAGTAGTTATATTAGCATCATTTATAAGTTATACCAAATGTCAAATGGCCAAAAAAGATCACAAACAATAAGCTTCTAAAATGTAGCCTGTCTTCTAGCATCGGAACCATGTTCCCAATATCACTAGAGTGACCCGGCAATGTGAGGAGAATGAGCGACTGCAGAATACCCAAGCTGGTGCTCTAGGGAGAGCTGAAATTGAGAAACCTAAAGTAAGAAGGACAGAGGAAGAAGTGTGGCCTAGTGGATAAAGCATGGGCTTGGGAGTCAGGAGATCGGGGTATAGGCCCAGGTCTGTCGCTTGCTATGTGACACTGGGCAAGTCACTTAACTTCCCTGTGTCTGTGTTCTCATCTGTAAAATGGCGATTGTTTTCCCTCTCCTTTAGTTTGTGAGCCGCCCCATGTGGAATGGGGAGTGTGTCTGATCTGATTAGCTTTTAGCTCAGGGCTTGGTTTATACTGTAAGGGCCTAACAAGCACTACAGTTATTATTGTTGATGGGAGCTGAAGATTAGAAAATGCTTACATTGCAAGGGACATCCTGTTTCCAGAGTCCGCCCTATGTATTTTCAGCACCTTGAGGATAGGAGAGGTGTGCTCCTGAAAAGATATGGAGTCTGGCTACTTAAACCTTCAAATCCATTTTGGGTAGCTGAATGGGGGAATAATAATAATGATAATATTCATTGGGAATAATAAATATCATAGAGATCTACAGATAACATGGAATTATAACATTAGAAGCAGCAGAATTAGAAGCAGCATGGCTTAGAGGAAAGTGCACAGGCTTGGGAGTCAGAGGTCATGTGTTCTAATCCTAACTCTGCCACTTGTTAGCTGTGTGGCTTTGGGCAAGTCACTTCATTTCTCTGTGCCTCAGTTACCTCATCTGTAAAATCGGGATTAAGATTGTGAGCCCCACATGGGACAGCCTGATTACCTTGTATCTACCCAGTGCTTAGAACAGTGCTTGGCACATAATAAGCGCTTAACAAATACCATCATCATTATTATTATAGCACCAGTTTCTTTCTTTTTGTATAAGTCTTAGAAAAAGATTATAGTTTTCAAGGAGAAGCAGTATGGCCTAGTGGAAGACGCATAGGTCTGGGAGTCAGAGGGCTCTGCCACTTGCTTACTGTGTGACTGTGGACAAGTTACTTAACTTCCCTGGACCTTAGTTTCCTCATCTGTTAGATGGGGATTCGGTACCTGTTTTCTCACCTACTTAGACTGTGAGCCTTTTTTGGGACAGGGCCTATGTCCAACTGTTCAGTCTTTTGTTTAAAACTAAAAGTTGAGTAGGAGTAATCATGCTGCTTACAGTGTCTCCCGAATGTAATTCACTATGCTAGACACTTGGGAAGCACAGCAGAAGCACAGGGAATATTCTCTAATGGAGAAGCTACACTTTCTAGCCAGAATTTTAGTTCTAACAGCTCTGTCAAGTTACTTGCCTTCATGAGAATACGTTGTGAACCCTTCAATGATATATTAGTAAAATTATTGAGAATCGTAATTTTTAATGGTATTCCAGTGCTTTCTAAGGGACAGGTTCTGTACTAAGTGCTGGAATAGGTACAAGATAAGCAGGTTGGCACAATCCATGTCCTTCAGTGGAGTCACAGTCTAATTTTCAATTTTACAAATGAGGTAGCTGAGGCACATAGAAGTGAAATAACTTGCCCAAGATCACACCAGAAGCAAGTAGCCGTGGTTAAAACCTAGGTCCTCTTTCTCCCAGGCCTGGGCTCTTTCCACTAGACCATGCTGATTTTCTGCTTATCTTCATAGTGCTGCTTATCTTCTCAGTTCTTGGGAAAGTTTATACTGAACAAGTTTCTACGTTTCCAAGTGCATATTGGACCATGTTTTTCAGAATTGGCATGTTTGGTTTCGCAGTGGTGTCCTAAAATAGACATCACAATTCCAGCAAGTTAAATGCTTGCAGATGTCTCCTTCCAACCCGGGAAGTAAACTTAGAAGTTTGGTGTGATAATATATTCATGCTTGCTCTATGCAGGTGCATTTTTATTTGATGGTGTGATTCTCATCACCTGCATATATTAAGTATGTAGCATTCAAAGAAATTCCCTCAAATATCCAAGGGAATCTTAGCCTCAGATGTTAAAATTCAAGAGCTCTGGGACACTTTCACGTAAATATCTTTGGTCATCTTAGCTTGAGACTTTGCTTTGACTAAGTGATGAAAATGGATTTTTCTACCCTGATCAGATCTCTGCACTTTGGAAGCTGCTTTCTATGCTCTTGGTGGAGCCTTCAACATTTTAAATTATTCCATAGTCCTGAAACCTAACATCTCTGATTTCTACAACAGTTTTACTGACTTTGCGCTTCCTCACGGCATCATTATCTGTGTTGTTACAATTTCACTGTCCATGGTGCTGTCTTGGAGTTTGAAGTGCAGTAATATATGTTGAAATAAAATATACATGATACATGCACTCTAGCCGCTGATTCATTCATTCATTCATTCAATAGTATTTATTGAGCGCTTACTATGTGCAGAGCACTGTACTAAGCGCTTGGGATGAACAAGTCGGCAACAGATAGAGACAGTCCCTGCCATTTGACGGGCTTACAGTCTAATCGGGGGAGACGGACAGACAAGAACAATGGCACTAAACAGCGTCAAGGGGAAGAACATCTCATAAAAACAATGGCAACTAAATAGAATCAAGGCGATGTACAATTCATTAACAAAATAAATAGGGTAACGAAAATATATACAGCTGATCTGATCCGGAAGTCAGAAAACCTGGGATTTAGGCAAGTCACCTAATTTCTCTGGGCCTCAAAATGGAGGCATTCCATTCCTGTAAAATGGAGATTCCATACCTATTCTCCCTTCTACTTAGTCTGTGAGCCCCATGTGGGACAGGGACTGTGTCTGACCTGCTTAACTTGTAACTCCCCTGTCACTTGTTCAGTATTTGATGTGTAGTAAGTGCTTAACAAATGCAATAATGAAAATCATAATATTTTCTTTTCTTCAAATCAACAAAGATAATCCCATTTTTGCTTCTTATTCATAAATATGTGCATTTCTTTGGTGGAATAAGGTAGATATGTATTCAACTTAATTGTAGTTGGTCCATTTTATCAAGAACCTTCAGGAAGCATAACCGATTCTTCAATAAAACTTGCCCTTAAGAGGATTTTTAGAAGAAATCTAAAGAAATCTAAATCTTAGAAGAAATGCCTACAGCTCCAATACTAAAATCTTCCACCAGAATCCTTCAGGGAAGCAGATGTGTGCTAAGTTCTGTGTAGTGATTACTACACTTTGGAAGGGTACACACAAGACATAGCAGTGTTCTGTACCCATGTTACTAAAACAGCATAGATTGTCTTGCCTTAGTAACAGACTTGCTCCCAACCAGATAGTTAGGTCTGCCATGTGGGCAGGGATTGTGTCTCTTCATTGCTGCATTGTACTTTCCAAGCACTTAGTATAGTGCTCTGCACATAGTAAGCGCTCAATAAATATGATTGATTGATTAAATGAAATGAGTGAATGAATAATGCATTTTCTTCATTGCATCTTTTATTGAGAAATTAGGGAACAGTCTTCCATCAGCAAGTGCCTGCCTGGATTCCGCATTGCAGTGCAGTGTTGAAAGAGAGGGTTTTGAGCTGGTGCACAGCCTTGAATGGTTATCTTACAAAGGGATTTTTCCCTGAACAGTAGGGTCTTTAGCCACCCAACTCCCCCTCAACCCCACAGCCTAAGTGAACTGACTGTTGTAGAAATAAGGATCTTTAACACTTTTCCATCACCTTAGACAGCACCACGATCCTTTCTGTCTCACAAGCCCGTAACCTTGGAATTATCCTCGACTCCTCTCTCTCATTCAACTCACATATTCAATCCATCACTAAATCCTGTCACTCCCACCTTCATAATGTTGCTAAAATCCGCCCTTTTCTCTGCATCCAAACAGCTACCACGTTAATACAGTCCCTCATCCTCTCCTGTCTGGATTACTGCATCAGCCTCCTTCCTGACCTCCCAGCCTTCTGCCTCTCCCCACTCCAGTCCCTACTTCACTCTGCTGCCTGGATCATTATTCTACAGAATCGATCAGGACGTCACCTCATTCCTCAGAAAACTCCAGTGGCTACCCATCCACTTACGCGTCAAACAAAAACTCCTCACCATTGGTTTTAAATCACTCCATCACTTTGCTCCCTCCTACCACACTTCATTGCTCTTCTACTACAACCCAGCCCACACACTTCACTCCTCTAATGCTAATCTTCTCATTGTGCTTCCATCTCACCTATCTTGCCGCCAACCCATCGTCCATGTTCTGCCTCTGGCCTGGAATGCCCTCCCTCCTCAAATCTGACAGGCAGTCACTTCTCCACTTCAAAGCCTCACTGAAGGAGCATCTCCTCCAAGAGGCCTTCCCAGACTAATCCCCCCTTCTTCTTCTCCCACTCCCTTCTGTGTCACCCTGGCTTGGTCCCTTTGTTCTTCTGTCCTCCCAGCCCCACAGCATTTTATGTACATATCTATAATTTATATTATTGTCTGTCTTCCACCCCATAGACTGTGAGCTTGTTGTGGGCAGGGTATGTGTCCGTATATTGTTGTATTGTACTCTCCCAAACACTTAGTACAGTGCTCTGCACACAGTAAGTGCTCAATAAATATGAATGAATGAATGCTTTATCACAGTTTACCAAAGTTTCTAATGAACTGCCACAAGGTGGCAATTATAAAGAAACTTTGGATCACTTTCTAACAAGATTGTCAGCTGTCATTTGGGTATAAGTGAAATTTGTCTTTCTTTTTTTATTGAAGAAACTTTCAAATTTTTCAATTTCCAAACTATTTGGGATTCAGAAGGGCTTGGTTTTCATTTTGGAATCTTGGCCATACGTACGAACTTATAAAATTGAGAATTTTCTGAATAATTAGTTTGTTTCCAAATTGTATAATTCCAAGGTGATTTATTTTGCCCAATCACTCTAGTACCTATTTTTAAAAGTATATCTCAAGTTTACTTATGGAATTTTCAGAATCATTTAGCAACAATCTTTTAGATAAAATTGGTTAATGTCATAACTGATAAAGAATTTTTTTAAAATAAAATTCATATTTCACTCTAAATGCAAATCAGATTAATGGTTTGTAGAGTTTCTGCCAAGGAGTCAACTGGAACTGCCTATACATTTCCAGGTTTTAATGGTAAAATCACATGGATCTTGTACCTCAAAATTTTACTGAACTTGGCAGTAAATTGTGTTGAAGTGATCCTGGGATTATGTTCATTAACACCATTAAAGATTGATATTATTTTAAAGACTTTAATTTAATGTAGAAACTGTTACCAAGTTGTGATTGGTTGGATATCCTGGATTGCTTTATTCTTGATAGGACTTCAGTGTGCTCTGTATGTTGACAGTTCTATTCACTTTTCTCTCTGAAATTTAGTCTCACCCAGGGAAGGAGTGAAAGAGCGAAAGGTATATGGAACATGGTGGAGTTAATGACATTTGGATGGGGCACATTTGCAATACCCCAATGTGGTGAAGTCATCCTGATTAGAATCCCTGACACTGGAATGTTGCCCAAGTGGTTGTGATCGTGACTCGCCTCAGAATATTTGGCCTGTCTTTTGCCCTGCCTTTTGGTCTGCCCTGGTCAGGCTGGGCCATCCACTATCTTTCCTTTAAAACTGGTCCAGTGCATGGGAAACCAGATTCCCCAGGTGGGCCGACAGGAGGTTCCCCCAAACGGTAGCTCTGTTGGATTCACGAGCTGAAAAATACTCCTTTGCAATGCCGAGTCACATTTTGACGCATCAAGCTGTCACTCCTGCAGGGTGAAACAATAAAATTGGGGGTGACATCAAACGTAAGGTACGGAAAATGATTTCTTATGGGAATGCTGACTAACTTTTCAATGTATTTTGATTGGATTTCTCCTAATGAAAGAATATCAAAGAATATTCCAACAACTAAAGATGTCGAGCCTCTTCTTGAAATTGATGGAGATATAAGGAATTTTGAAGTGTTTTTGTCTTCACGAACACCAGTTCTTGTGTCCAGAGATGTAAAAACCTTCTTGCCTTGTACTGTGAATCTAGATCCCAAACTACGGGAAATTATTGCAGGTGGGTATTAAAGGTAAATTGAGTCATGTGCATAATATTTTTCCCCGATGCTATTTTTATCCTCACTATGTGTTGTTACCTTATAGTGGAAATTAGTAATCTGTGATCGACACAATCTTAAGGAAATGAAGCAGGACTGAGCACAGGAGTGGGTGTCAGGACGCCCAGGGTTCTAATCCTAGTTCTATCACTTGGTAAAAAAACTCTTTGTGGGCAAGGAATGTGTTTAATAATAATTATGGCATTTGTAAAGCACTTACTATGTGCCAAGCACTGTTCTAAGGTAATTAGGTGTGTCATAGTCCCTTTTCCACATGGGGCTCACAGTCTTAATCCACATTTTACAGATGAGGGAACTGAGGCACAGAGAAGCGAAGTGACTTACCTGAAGTCACACAGTCTCCCAACTCTGATTTATTGTACTCTCCCAAACGCTTAGTACAGCGCTCTGTACACAGTAAGCACTCAATGAATACGTTTGATTGATGTGACGTTAGGCAAGTCACAATTTCTCTGAACTTCAGTTTCTTCAATAAAATGGAGATTAAATACCCATTCACCCTCCCCCTTAGACTGCGATCCCCATGTAGGGAAAGGACTGTGGCTGATCTCATTGTATTGTATTTACAGCAACACTTAGCACATCGTGCCTGACACACAGTAACTCTTAATAAATGCCACTAGTTATTATTAATCATTGTTATAATCATCATCATTCTACAAGTTGCATTTTATGATTATGATTTGGTTTCAGTCATGAAATACACTTAGTTGAGTTTAACTGAAATCAGTCAATCAGCAGTATTTATTGAGTACTTCCTCTGTGCAGAGAGTTGTACTGAGCACCCTCAGAAGAGTACAATACAGTTAAGTAAACATGAACCCTTCCTGTTGGAATGCTTTTCATTAAATTCGTATCATCTGAAAGTCCTTAGGTGGCCTTACATTTTTTCAGTGAATCAAGACTTTTTCCTCAGAGTCATTGAGTTTATATTTTAGAATTGCTTTCCAAAAGTGTACTCTTTTTATTGGTTCGTGAATTTCTCATGGGCCATTTCAACGTTTTTCTCTCGGGTTAGCACTTATTTCAGTCTCACCGAATGTGAAGTCATTTAAAATAATTGATGTTGTCGTGTGAAAAATCAGTTTTCCTATTTAAAACCTTAAGTTTGAAGCTGAGCCAGTGCAGAGGTATCAATGTAGTTTTGCGAACAGTGTACGAATTGAATCTTCCAGATGTTCGTGCTGCAAGAGAACAAATGAATATTGGAGGACTCCCATATCCCACCCTGCCTTTACATGAGGCCCCTCCTAGACCCGGCTCAATGTTCAGCCAGCCTTCATCTGTGTGTTCTTCGTCCACGTCCTTTAACGGGCCTTTTGGTGGCGGAGTGCTGTCCCCGCAACCTCATAGCAGCTACTACAGTGGCTTGACGGGCCCTCAGCATCCGTTTTATAATCGGGTAAGTAAATATGGCGAGGAACAATCTGGAATAATGTAATTTCAGAATTATCAGGATTTTAAAATAAGAGGCAGAGCGAGGAGTCAGAGATGAGGGTTTATTCATCGTGACATGATAATGAGGGATTTTTTGAAACTGTGCCCTACTTTCAAAATTCAAATGAGAAAAATTATGAGGACATAATTTTGAATTCCTAAATTTAGTTTAAAAAATACAGAGGAATTTGAATGCTGATGGGCCCTCAGAGTTTAAATAGAGGGAGAAGATAGTTTTCACCTCTATTTTTCCTTGCTAAAAAGGTCCAACACTTAGTACTAACACATAAAAAAAAAGTGTTTTCTCATATAGAGCCCCTAGGTATCGTATTCTGTGAGAAAAAGCTACCACCATTTTGTTTATATGTAAATTTTTCTGTCATTTGTAACATCTCATTTTAAATATATCAAATTCATTTTTAGAATTCTTGAATAATTGAAGTGTCGTATCGGTATGTTTTGCTTCAGACAGGACAACAGCAAGAATAGAAAAATATTGAAATAAGTTTCACAATGTTTAGATCTCTAGTTATTTTTGGATATTTGTCTAAATCTGAGTACATATTCTGTGTTTCCTTATGATTTTTAATGCTTAGCTCTATGAAATAGACAAATGTGTAAGCACCTGTTAGAGTTTTGCACTCATGAGCTAGGTAAGCACATGAATTTTTGAATGCTAGCAATTGGAAGGGAGGTTCAGTGAAAATCACTGTGATAAGTACCAGTGTTAATCCCTAAGACAATTTGATATAAATATTTTTCTTCATAAACCTCCCCGGAATAATTGATTTGTTGGCACAAGCACCTTAAAATGTATTTTTTTTAAATGAGGGCTATGTTGTTAATTAATATCACTGCCTATCCAGGCCTTTGCTTTGTTAAATGTCTTTTGTTTCATTCATGTTCCCTAGGCTTGGAGAAATAATTCCTCCAACTGACCTAAAAGTTGGCCTGAAATTCTAATATTTGAAATAGCATTGGGTGCAGAAGCCACACCTCAATACGTGTTGTTTGTTTTAATGGAAGCTTTTTTGTTTGTTTGTGGGACACGAAAGCAGCATGGGTCTGGGAATCAGAAGATCTGAGTTCTAATCCTGGCTCTGTCGGTTGTCTGTTGTGTGACTCTGGGCAAGTCACTTAACTTTCTGTGTCCCTGTTCCCTAATCTGTAAAATGGGGATCAAATACTTATTCTTCATATTTTGACCCCTTGTGGGACAAGGACTGTGTCCAACCTGATTAAATCGTATTTTCCCTAACACTTAAAACTGTGCTTGACGAATACCATAATTAAACTAAATTTACTAACATGGAATTTTGTTACCAAGTTATTTAACAGCTAGGATCATAATTCCTCATTTTACTGGGTCTTGAATATTTTGGACTCATACCAGCCTTTATATAAAAATAATAAAAAATCAAGACAACTAATGGTCAAGCATTGTCAAGTACATTTCCTTGATGTCAGAAATCAGAAGTTGAAAGGGACTTGCCACACCCATTGAGGGGCAGTCTTTTGGGAGATCTCCAATGGGAGAATCGAGATGTAAGATCTCATCTCTTTCTCGGGCCCTATAACAGATAATTCAGAAGAAAATCCTATTGTGAGAGGGAGGAGGACTTCAAGATAGATTTGGCAGGGAAGCATCCACAAAGCTAAGAAATAAGGGAAATTAGCAGGGATCTAGGTAAGTGCTGAATTGCAGGACAGATCTGAGAAATTCTCTTGTGACCATTGAGGGCCCCCATGACTACCTGAGGTGTTTCCAAAAATGCCAAAAAAGGGCATGGACCATTACATGGGGATTTGAAAGGGTTCCAAATCAGCTTTCAGATTGTTCTGACTCCAACACGGATCGGGATGTTTTCAGCTGAAGAGCTGAACCAGAAGGATGTAGATATTTGAGAAAAGATGGGTAGGAAAACCGAAGACTCAGCTGAAGTTGTGTAGAGCAGTTGTTGCATCCACCCTTCTCTTGACCTGGACCTACCACAGGCATTGCATCCAACATGGAGCCCTGTCACAAACGTCACCTGATGTAAGTAGCTGACAGGCATTCCTTTGAAGAATATGACCTTGTGTAGCAGTGCAGGGAATCCGTCTGCTTATTCTGTTGTGGTCAGAGCACGGTCTTGGGAGTCAGAGGTCATGGGTTCAATCCCGGTTCAGCCACTTGTCAGTTGTGTGACTTTGGGCAAGTCACTTAACTTCTCTGTGACTCAGTAACCTCATCTTTAAATGGGGATTAAGACTGTGAGCCCCACGTGGGACAACCTGATCACCTGGTATTCCCCCCTGGCGCTTAGAACAGTGCTTTGCACATAGTAAGCGCTTAACAAATGCCATCATTTTTATTATTATTACTCTCCCAAGTGCTTAGTACAATGCTCTGCACACAGTAAGCGCCCAATAAATACCATTGATTGTTACAGAGAGTATGGTTTAATCTCAGGATCACACATTGAGGTTCCTTTGCAGCACCAGGTGTTGTCCACCCAGAATGCATTGTGTCTCGAATGCCTTCCCACTTCACTTTCCCAAATCTGCCCACAGCACTTAGGTGCATGTTTTTATGTTTGGTTGCTTCCCCTACCTGTAATTTATTTTAGTGTATGTCGCCCCTGCTAGATTATAAAATCCTTGAAAGCAGGGATGCAGCATGGTCTAGTGGATAGAGCATGGGCTTGGAAGTCTGTAGGACCTGGGTTCTAATCCTGGCTACACCACTTGTCTGATAGGTGACCTTGGGCAAGTCATTTAACTTCTCTGTGCCTCAGTTACCTCATCTGTAAAATGGGGATTAAGATTGTGACTCCCATGTGGGACATGGACCCTGTTCAACCTGATTACCTTTGGCATATCTCCTCCAAGAGGCCTTCCCTGACTAAGCCCTCATTTCTTCTTCTTCCACTCCCTTCTGCATTGTCCTGACTTACTCCCTTTATTTATCCCCCCTCCCAGCCCCACAGCACTTATGTGCATATCAGTAATTTATTTATTTATATGAATGTTCATCTCCCCACCCCCACCCCAGACTGTAAATTCATTGTGGGCAGAGAGTTTTGTCTGTTATATTGTTATATTGTACTCTCCCAAGCACTTAGTACAGAGCTCTGCACATAGTAAGTGCTCAATAAATTCATTTGATTGATTCGTTTGTTTGACCTACCCAGCACTTAGTACAGTGCCTGGCACATAGTAAAAGGTTAACAAATACCATTAAAAAAAAAGACAGGGATTGGCTCTACAAATTCTGTTGCATTTTCCCAAGCACTTAGTACAGTGCTCCGCACAAAATGCTCAATAACTCCTATTAATTGATGTGCCAAGTAGGCATTAAGGATAGCTGAATCATCTCCAAAGTCCAGGAAGCAAGAGATGGTGAATTAGGAAAGAGTTTTCTGACACTCTGCATCCTATTTTGAAAACTTATTTGTAGCGGTTGGAATAAGAGGCAGCTGGATAATAAAGTCTGAAGAGTTATCAGGAGTCATGACTCACAGAGACACACTCAGCCTTGAAAACAGGCACACGTACACACCCTGAGGAATAATAGAGTGACATTTGCCCAGAGAGAGGGCCACAAACACTTTCCCTCTTTCTTCTGAATTGAAGATCTACTTCTGGGCTTCACCTGAGGGAGTGGGGAAGAAGTGCTTTCTCAAGCATTCCCTCTCCCAGAATATTATGGCCTTGGTGCTAAGCAGGGAGGACTGAAGTATCGCATTGCCCAGCTGACGGGTGGAATGTTGGTGGTGCTTCAGCTCCCACCAACAATAATAATAATGATAATTGTGGTATTTGTTAAGGGCTTTCTACCTGAGCGCTGGGGTACAATACATTTAGATAGGACACAGTCTCCATCGCACTGGGGGTCACGGTTAAAGAGAGAGAGTGAACAGGTTTTTAATCCTCATTTTATAGATGAGGAAACTGAGGCACTGAGAAGTTCAGTGAGTTGCCCAAGATCACAGAGCTGGCACTAAGACTCAGGTCTCTTGAATTCCAGGCTTGTGTCTTTCCTAATAGTGCCCACGATTGGAAGATGCAGGTTTGTTATTAAGGGTAGGAGTGAGGTTTTTCCTAGTGGGAAGACCACAGCCCTGGGATTAGAACCCAGGTCTTCTGACTGTCAGGACCTTGGCAAAGAGAAGGCTGAAGGATAACTAAAGTGTCAGGTATACGGAAAGTTTTCATAGGATGTTGCTAATCTTTTTCTCCAAAGCCATAGAGAATCAAACAAGAGGAAATGAGCCAAAAGGTTTGGTTGGGCAGAAGGAAGAGTTTCTTGAGTTGTGAGGGTGAAAAATATTATACTTGCTACCAGGAAATATGTCTCTTCCTGGAAGTCTCTAAAAAATAGATACCACCTGCCTAGGATGGGTTAGGTTCTCATTTGCACAAGGCAAAAAGTTGAGCCTCGGAGTCCTTTCAATTCTTTAATTGTATGGGTTTTTGTTTTTTTTAAACTTATGGCTAAGCCTTGATTCATTCAATCGTTTTAACCTACTAGCACTGCCTATATCCTCAATCCCCAATGCATTTTGCACTGATTCATTTTTTTCCACAATTGAACTCTGATTTTGATGTTATTGAAATATACTTTGTTGAAGTTTTTCCTTTAGTTGTTTGATTTTGAATGATTTGCCGGGCAGCTTCCTTTTCCAGCATTTGTTCAAAATAGGCATATTCATATGATACTTTGATGGCCATGGACTTGGATGTTTGAGTCTCAACCTTCCATTGTTTGATTTGCCTATGCTGTGTCAATAGGGCATATCTTGTTAATTCAGCTGAAATGGAAAAACGATTAATGCGGTCATTTTGTTCTCTTGGAATGTTAAGTTTTGCCAGTTATTTCAGAGGATTTGACTACTTTTATTCTTCGGAAGAGAAAAAATGTAGCATTTAGTTTCCCAAGTGCTTAGGACAGTGCTCCACACACAGTAAGCACTCAGTCAATCCAATGATGGATTGATTGTTGGAAACATTTGGTCGGAAAGACCTAACTATTCTGACTGCCTAGGAGAATAATCCTTGTGGATTTTAATGGTATCCATCCACTTAAAGTCTGGCTTGATTCCTTTCCATTTTTAATGAGCCAGATTGGTTTCTAATATCACTGCATGCCCACCTGCCATTAGAGCAATGCAGACTGTCTTCTCTATATCATTCAGCAATTAGCTGACATATTTTTCTAAAAAAGCAATATAACTGACAGTAGCAGTGAGAGCTACTGCAGAGAGCTAGCTAAAGCCAGGACTGCATTTCTCAGAGAGTACCTTTTAGTGTGATGGGGAAAAAATATAAAGTTTTGTGGAATATCTATCTAAAGGGATTGAATTTAAGTTTTTATTTCCTAGTTTGTGCAAAATATAAGGGAAAATGTATATTCCTTTCACTTAGGTATAGTAACATTGGAAAATCAGTATTGTGTTTTGTTGGATTGATTCATTTCTTTTGGTAAATCTTATTACACTTTGAGTTCTATAATTGTTTATCCCCCTTTTTTTTTGTTGCATGTTTCTTTCCATAGCCATTCTTTGCCCCATATCTTTACACGCCAAGGTATTACCCTGGCAGTTCCCAACATCTCATCTCACGTCCATCAGTAAAAACGAGTTTGTCCAGAGATCAGAACAATGGCCTAGTAAGTATGAGAAGGGTAATTAAAATGTTAATGTAGTTAATAAACTTAAATAGTACTATTAAAGATAAGTGTGCTAACTTCTTCTTGGCAATGGAAAACAGAAAAGATTTTTGTAGATTTTTATGTAGAGTTAAGAGCTAGTTGTTACAAGAAATTTAATTGCTAAGAAAGCCCAACATGTATTGTTCGTATTTTCACCAAACGCTTTTCTGTAGGACAGCGATCCATTGTGTACTTGAAGAAATGGTAAATCGTTTCTGCATCTGAGTTTCTGGCTCGTGTCAGGAGTGTATTGTGCTCATAATTTCAGAAATGAACCATTGCTATCTGTGAATTAATTTCTTTTAAAGCAAAGAGATAATATGCAAATGTACTAACTACAGTAAGTTATATCAAAAGATCACAGTGCTTCTAATGACAGAAATGAAGCAGGTGAGGATAAATTATCCCAACATAATATAGTCTATTAAGTCAAAGCAAAATGCATTTTGTGTTCAATATATATTCCAGTATTGCATGGTAAGTATTTTTACTCATATTTTTGAGAGAAATAATTAGCATATTATTTAAATCTAAAAATAATGACCCCCTTTATAGTCTTCATTTTATAAAAAGGATTTAGTACTCAGGCCGCTAAGGAAATTTAACCACTTGCCATTTTAATTCTAAAATGATGCTGCCATGGGGAAGATGGCTTCCAAGGTGTTCTCATCCTAATCACTTCCATCAGATATTATTTGCCTCTGGTCACCGTCTTCATCCTTTATTTACTTCATATTTTGGTCGAGCCTGGTTTCACGGGTGCCGTACTGTTTTGTTGTTGTCAGGATGTTATCAAGGAGGATGCTGCTGAGGGTCTGCCTTCACCCACAGTCTCCTCAATGGTAATCGAGTAGTCATGTGGCGTGGAACCTTAGCACCTCATTGCTTCGTCAGCAGTTGTCGTCATTGTAACGCTAGCAGTTCACTAATCCCGCATTTGTGGCGTGGTGTGGTGGGCAACTAGCCTAAACTAGAAACACTAAAATCTGTAGATCATGAATGAATTCACCAGCTGCTGTGTTTACTTACTCAAAAACCGGTTGTTCCTCTACCCTTCCTCGCTCCTTCAGGTAGAGCCGAGGGAGCAGCTCTCATGGATGCCATTCTTTGCACTTGGCAACATCCCCTCTAGCAATTCTGAAAGGAAGAGAATGGCTCTTGGTCACTCATTATGAGCTCTGTAAAAGAAAATCACCAGCTTCTGTTCTCCATCAGTTCGGTCCCAGGCTCTGGCTGCGGTCCATATGATGTAGGAGAACTTAATCCATAGTAACAGAAATCTGAAGAAGGCATTCATGAGTGTTTCAGACATAGAGACCGCATATTCAGCAGCTTAATTCAACTCCAGTCTGTGTTCACAACTTGAATTTTCAGGAAGATGGTTGCACTTCTATGAAGAGTTTAACCCTTAGACTGTTTAACTTCAAAGAAATTCTTGCTAAAAACGAGAACAGTCCATTTTAGGAGCTCGCTTGGATCCCTTTGGGCCCAGCAGTTTAAGCTTTGTTTTTTCAGCTTTCAACTAGTCAGGGATCATTTTCTTTCCCTCCTAATCATTACTGATTAATGAGAATTCAGTGTAATGCCGTGGAAATGAAACCTAAATTAAAGTTGATGCCCTTTTGAACTTGGTTTCCCACTCCATCTCCTGCAGTTTTCATCTACAGAATGTAGTGCCACGTATGTGATCAGTCGCTTCTTCACCGCCCTGCCTAAATATAGGGTTTAGCAGATTGAGTTAATGAAGTAGCGGAACTATGCCTTGAATTAAATCAGACTCTTAAGTCAATATTCTTTCTTCTATTTGATTCCCTGGTGTCAGTAGTGAGGGAGATGAATCCTTCAGCACTATTACTGTCTCAGTAGAAGTATGAGTCACTTCAATTATCCGCAAATCATGGATGCAGAAGACCATAATCATTTCATTCAAGTGCTCGGGGAATCTACACTCCATGGATCATTGCTACAAAATGTCATAATAGCTTTTACGTTAGCTTTTAATATTCATATTCATGCATAGAACGTACTTCTGTGAGCTTAAAATCCTGGGGAAATTGTGGATCAAAAACAGGATCTGTCACCAGAGTAGAGGTTTTAATGGCACTAAAGTCCATAGGAAAACTCCTTGGGCTGGAACTGCTGAATTATTGCATGACCAGCATGTTGGAAATTATGTATCCAGGCAGGCAGCTTCTGTGAGTATTTCTCTGCTGAACGTAAAGATCAGAAGAGAGTATTTGAGTAAAGTCTGGTAGTAATTTAAGAAATATTCAGAGCCAAAATAATTCAGCACAGAAATGAGCAAACATTAATTTAGTGGTTCACATGACTTTTTGTACTTCACTTAGCAGTAATAACTGTGGCACTTAAGCACAGTTGTTAAGCACGTACTGCATGCCCAGCACTGTATTAAGCACTGGAGAGAGACAAGATAATCAGCTTGGCCCAGTCACTCTCCCACATGGGGATCACTGTCTGAGGGGAAGGAAGAATAGTTCTTGAACAGACACAGGTGAGGAGAAATTAAATGGCTTGCCCAGGGTCACACAGAAGGTAAGTGGCGGAGCCAGGAGAAGCAGTGTGGACTAATGGAAAGAGCAGGGGTCTGGGATTCAGAGGACCTGGGTTCCAGTGCTGGCTTCACCATTTACCTGCTGTAAGACCTTGGGCAAATCAGTTTATTTTTGCCTCAATTTCCTAATGCGTAAAGTGGGCAGTAATACTTTTTCTCCCTCACCTCCCGGAAGTGAGCCCCATTTGAATCAGGGACTGTTTCCTATCCGAGTATTTTGTATCTATCCCAGAACTTAGTATAGTGCATATAGTAAGCATGTAGTGAATCAGTGGTATTTATTGAATGCTTTCTGTGTGCAGAGCACTGTACTAAGTGCTTGGGAGAGTACAGTACAACAGAGTTGGTAGATGTGTTCCTGCCCACAGCAAGCTTACAGTCTAGAGTCTTAGCAATTATTATTTTCATAATTGTCATCATTATTAGGTCCTCTGACTCCCAGGCCCATGCTCTCTTTCCACTAGGTCACATTTTTTTTCCTCAAGTTACAAAGCTAACTTTGTTATTTCTTGCACAGGATTAACAAATACTTCTCTAGTATTCCTTAAAGTATAATTTTAAAAGTACAGCAGCATGAAAAATTGTTTTTGTAGACTCATTGTTAGCAAAGGTACATGGAGAGTTAGTTCAGCTGTCATGAATTGAAAGCAATGATAGAAATGAGATCAATTTACCAGAAAAGTTTTCTGGGACTGCCAACTACACCAACAAGAAATATTTTAACATTATGCACATAGTTGTTCCAATGCAAGTAGACTTCCATTTCCAGCAAGGGTTTTAAAGTTTCATGACCTACCTACTTTCAAGTGAAGATGGAAAATGTGTCCAAACCCAGTTGTATATTGGGGTTTTTTTGTTCAGGAAAAGCCCTGGACCAGAAAAATGAAGGGGCCAATGATAAGGGTTTAGGTGCAGTGCACGACTATTTTAGCAAATATACTCTCCTTGCTGCCAACTGTGCTTTGTTTTCAGCAGATGCAAAAAAAACCCACAAAACAAAACCCTGATTAATGCTTTTGTTTCAAATCTTACTTTTTTTGCTTTTAATTTGATAAAAAGTCCCTTACAGTTAGTTCAAAGGCGTAATTCACTTGTGGAAATTGAGGAACCCATAAATAAAAAGGTGGAAAATGTTATTTAGAAATTTAGCCACATCTATGTGTTTTTTAAAAGATTCTTTCAAAAATAGTCTTCATATTTTGATATTTTATGAATTATATTGCACAGATTTTCTAGTCTCCCAATTTTCTCTCTCTTACATCCTATTTATGAGGAGGAGACTCAGCTTTCCTTTCTGGTTAATGCTAGTTCTTTTTGTGGGACTGGAACTTCACTGTGGCCATACAGTCAATTTCTATGTACCATCCTCAAGATGTTTGCCATCTTTTTCTTGAACATTTTCCGAGTTTTGAGTTTTCAAAATATTGGTAAGGAACCTATGTGAGCCTCCAGAGTTTGATTTCTTACTGCAAAGACAAGCTGTGCTTCACCAGCTTTGCTATTGGCGACGGTAGTGTTGGCGGGTGCATTAAGAACTGCCGCAAAGCTAGTTTTTGAAAATCTTGACATCAGTTAGCATATTGTTAGTAGAAATAATGGTTAACTGAATCAAAGTAGATTTTAGTGTGCAGAACTAACAAAGCATTCATTTATGAAATAGTACTTAGATTCTGATATTGTTTATATCCTTGAGACTTTGTGAATAAAGTCCCATTTTGTTTAAAATATTGTTCTATGCATGCATATTAGGCTTTGCGTACCCCTGGACTAAAGGACCTCTTGAAAGCATGTTTCTGGACAGGCACAGTTGTGTTACTTAAGACCAATGTTGGATGAATATAAAATATTTGTACAAAATGATTCCTAGACCTAATCCCCAAATCAACCTGTTCAGTGGTATTTTTCTTTAGTTCAGATCGTGCTGTTTCTCTGCCAGTTGCATAGACTACGGTACTGTTATTTGATGACTGTTGGGCTGGATTTGATTACTTCCTTTCTGTTAGAATGCCTAGGCCTCACTCTTCAGATTTTTCCAAGTAGGAAATGGGTAAACTTTTAATCTGAGAAGCGTTTTGCAGTGCACATAGCACAGGAAAGTTACTGGATGTAAGAATGTGGCCCTTTATTAAAAAAAAAAAGTCATCTTCTCACTCTTGTAGAGTTCCTTGCAGAATTGAATAGAATGTGGTCCTTTTTTAAAAAAAAAAGTCTTATTCTCACTGTTGTAGAGTTCCTTGCAGAATTTAAAAGTGAATCGCATACACACATGTGCAACATTAAAAAAGTGTTGTATGTTTTACTTTTGCCGTGTCTTTTTTCATTCTGTTTTGCTCTTTCTTTAAGCAGAATGAATCTGGGTTTAACAAACAGAGACAGGTACAACATCTTTCTGTGAATTTTTGCTCAAATTTAGCAGCATTTTAGAAGCTGTCCTACTGGCATTTATGTTGGGCTGTGTTTAACCAATGCTCATTCTAGTTTGTTTTGACAAGCTGCGTTTTAGCTTTTGCATGGCAAATACTTTCCAGGAAGATAATTTCTCAGCATTTTTAATAAAACCACTAAGGCTAATAAATATCAGTGTAAGTAATTTTAATTTGCATATGTGATGATGAGGCTGTCTTTGAAGTAATACTAGTTGTTCACTTTTTAGTTGCTGCCTTTTGCAAGGAATAATTCAGATTGTGCACTGTCAGTTGTATACTTTACCAAAGAACATTAATGTATTCACATTTTTTCTACACACTTTACTACATATTTTTCACTTATTTTTCATTTAACCACTGGTTCAAGGTAAGATGACTTGCTCTAACACCTGCAGCATTGAAAAGTAGGAATGACTGGTAATTACTGTACAGAAACAATTTTGTATTGGTATTCTGTTCTAGAATATAACATGCCTCAGAAAATGGGATGATTTCAAGTCCATTTCATAATGATAGTGGGACGTTATTTAAAGAAAAAAATATATTCAGTAAAATGGGGGAAACAATGGAATTAACCCAGAAATCTCTCAATATGTCTCAGGCTGAAAACTTGACTGGCTAGTCCAACTCAAAGATTCGATTCTTATCCAAGTCATGGAATTACAATTTCATTGCTGGTTTTTATTGCGTGCTGGTGTTGTTTGCTTAAGCTGTCGGGCATGGTAGTTCATTCGTATTTACTAAGCGCTTACTGCGTGCAGAGCACTGTACTAAGTGCTTGGGAGAGTACACTATACCAGTAGACACATTCCTTGCCCACGACGAGCTTACAGCCTAGAGAGGAAGACAGATATTAATATATATAGTCAAATTGTAAGTTTTGATCAGTTAACTCTTCCTTTCATAGAGTGGCTTAGTGCATGTTAATGAATTCTTTGGGTCTTAAATCTTTTTAAAATGCAAACAAAATTAATATAGGTTTTAATTCAGAGTATTATGGCAGTTTTATAATTGTTCAAATGTAACCCCTCCCCCCCAAAAAACCTGCCTTTTAGTTTTATTTGCCATAAATTTTATAGCATATCACTACTTAAAGTAATCAAAAGAGTAATCCAGAAGGAGAAACTCACCATAAAAGTGATGTACCTCAGGACAAATATGAATGCTGAGTGTTTTATAACCCCCCAAAATCAAAAGAAATGGGAGAAATGCTCTGAAAGTAAGGTCAGTTTTTGAGGTTGGCATCCTACAAGGGAAAATGGGCTCTCTTTGGAACCTCACTGTTAGGAGAAGCAGTGTGATGGCCTAGTGGAAATACAGGTTTGAGAGTCAGATGATCTGGGTTCTAGTGCCAGCTCTATCGGTTGCCTGTTGTGTGAACTTGGGCAAGTGGCTTAACTTCTCTGTGTGTCACTTCCCTCATCTACATAAATGAGGATTCAGTGCCTCTTCTCCCTCCTATATAGACTGAGCCCTTTTGAGACCTGATTATGGTGCTTCTGCCCCTGCGCTTAGTACAGTACTGGGCACCTAGTAAGCGCTTAACAAATACCACAATTATTATTGTTACTATTGTTGTTGTTAATAATAAATTGTGCAGTTTTAAGCATTATCTACATTGCTTAATTTCATAACAGTAAAATCTTTGGAAAAGAATGTTATGTTTGCACCATTAGCAGATAGAGGTTAGTTCTCTCAGAACTGTCATTTGAAACTGCAGAGGAGGTTTAAGGCAGTATGTAAAGATAATCTAAGACTTAATATGGGGGAATAGTAGCACTACTGGTTAGAGAATAGAAAAATATTTATAGTGATGTACGTTGATTAAAAATGTTAGCCTTATTGAACAGAATGAAAATCATGTCATAACTCATATTTTTGTATTGTACTCTCCCAAGCACTTCATACAGTGCTCTGCCCCTAGTAAGCACTCAAAAAATAATAATAATAATGATGGTATTTGTTAAGCGCTTACTATGTGTTGAGCACTGTTCTAAGCGCTGGGGTAGATACAAGATAGGTTATCTCACATGGGGCTCACAGTCTTAATCCCCATTTTACAGATGAGGTAACTGAGGCACAGAGAAGTGAAGTGACTTGCCCGAAGTCACACAGCTGACAAGTGGCGGAGCTGGGATTAGAACCCATGACCTCTGAATCCCAAGCCCAGGCTCTTTCCACTAAGCCACGTTGCTTCAATAAATGCTGTTGATGATGATGATGTTGATGATATTTCAACAAAATGCTGCTGACATCCACAGAAGAGTGAAAATGCTGAAATTGTTAACTCATCCTTCAGCAAACCAGTGTGGCATCTTAAAAGAAAAATGAAAATTGCTGTATTGATGAGCCACAATGGAAGCAAAGGAGGATTGAGAGATTGAAACAACTTGATACTCTGAAATGTGCTTGAGGCAAGGGAGAATGTTGTAGAGTTATGTAGGAAGGATTCTCTATAGCATCAATTCATATATATGCATATTTGAAAATAGGAAGAATATAAATAGTTGTACATTTCTAAACACCTCAAAAAGGAGCGAGTCTTCAGTCTCCAGTCTCACCCTAAATATAAAGCCTCTAGGTGAATGATCTTCTTTAGTGGACATGCTGGCCCATGTGTATGCTCTCACCCTCCGTATGTGTGTGTGTGTATACTGCATTACAAATCTTGGATTTTCATAGTAAAGGATTCTAACTTATTGCAGTTTTAAAATGCCATTTAATAATGATAATGATGATATTTGTTAAGCGCTTATATGTGCCAGGCACTGTATTAAGCGCTGGGGTGGTTACAAGCAATTCGAGTTGAACACAGTCCTTGTCCCATATGGAGTTCACAGTCTCAATCCCCATTTTACAGTTGAGGGAACTGAGGCATAGAGAAGTTAAGTGACTTGCCCAAAGTCACACAGCAGACAAGTGGCAGATCCACGATTAGAACCCATGACCTTCTGATTCCCAGGTGTGTGCTCCATCCACTATGCCATGCTGCTTCTCATTTGTATGACTGTACAAGAAACAAAACCCATTAAAATACCTTTTGGGGAGTTAGGCCTGCAAAGCTCATAATTGCTTCCCAGAGTACTGCCTGGATATAAATCAATACATTTATTTCAGGACTTTTACGATTTAGAATGTGTCTACCAACTCTGTTATATTGTACTCTCCCAAGGGCTTAAATTTAGAACGGTGCTGCATAGAGTAAGCATTTAACGAATATGATTGTGTTATAAAACTATTATTGTTACTATTTCCCTCCAGACTGTAAGCTCGCTGTGGGCAGAGAATGTGTCTGTTTTAGTGTATCATCCCAAGCACTTAATGCAGTGCTCTGCACACAGTAAGCACTCAATCAATGCGACTGACTGACTGATTGACTGACTGGAACCAGTCCACCTGACCTGCCTTCCTTTGTAGCATTGGACTCTGTAGCATTGAAGCTACCGGAAAATTCCCAAATACTTTTTGTGGATGTGGGAGGAACCTTACATTTTTTATAAATCTGGTTTTCCCAAAAATATGCCCCTAGTCAATCAGTGCCATAATGACAGACAAAATCCAAAAGCATTTTATTACCTAGGAGGCCTTGTTAATGAGTGGTAGATTGGAATTGTGGTATGGTTTTCAGTTTCTCTTTGATTCTAAATGTGCATAATTATAGCTCTTGACTTATTGGTTATGGGGGCAGGAAATTTAGCTCAATAACTAACCTTTTTCAATTTGATATTATTTTTTGAACTCTCTAGAAATTTAGATTTTAAGGGAAAAGGTGGTTTTAAATCACTAGTGCTAATAGCATTCAGCAGAATAACTCATAGCTAATCAAACTAACATAATAAGTGTTTGTATTGGTAAGAGAATTGTAATTGAGGTAATTGTATCTGTTACCATTTATATTTTTTGTGTTCTCAGAGTTTTAATATAAATTATTTTTATTCCCTTAAGATGGACATTAATGTGATTAAAATGTGTAATTTCAACCTGTAGTTGTTAAGGAGTACTGCAACATGTTGGAAACTTATATTTAGAATTGGTTTTTTTTTACATTTTCAGTCAGAAGTTTTTGTAATGAGGTTTTGATTACAAAGTAACATCTAAACATATGTAATTATAGTTATTATGTAATGTCTCTAGGTAAATTGGAGTGATTCATCTTTTACCAGTACTCATTCCCAACTAATTTTTCTTGAATTTTTTTCTGAAATAATGATTACTATGAGTATTGATCACTAAAGAATGGGAACTCTGTTTTCATTAAAATATAACCAGAGGTTTAGACTTCTTAGGTTAGAACTTCTCTTTCCACATACTTAAACTAACCATGGAAAGGGGTACACATATCAAATTTTGACCGGCAGCTAGTAAAGAATAGTAAAAGCAGCCTTTCTCTGGGAGGCTCCGAGGCTGCAGAAATGAATCCTTAGGATCTGTGGAGAACAACACATCCTCCCTTTGCTTCCTCCCTGCCTTTCAAGGGAAGCAGGCTTTGGGTTGTGGGGGGTGGTTGGGGAACAGCCAGCATTCTGAAGGCATCCTTTGCGGTCACCCATGGGCTACCAGATGAAATTACCCCAGGGTAATTACCCCAGGGTGTCAGTTTTGGGTACTTTCTAAGCTGCTTTTCTACCTTTTCATGCCCCCAGAAGAGCATTTCCTCCAGTGTGAGTTTCCAAAACATGTAGGCACCTCTAAAAATGCTGACATTTATTTGGTGGCCCTGACCAAGCATTCACTATTTAAATTTTGTGTATACCAACCGTGTTTTTGGAAAGAGTTTCATAAACCTATTTTAAAAGTCTTAGCCAAGTCAGAATCCTCTTTCCCAGAACAAAATGTTTAAGAAAGTTTCATCAAATTCTAGGGTCTTATTCCTCACCGTCCTTTTTCCCCCAGTCCAACTATAAATTTATCTGGTCTATATTTTACTGTTAGTATGAATTGTGATGTTAAATGGTAAAATGAGTAATGAAGGTTTAAAACAACTGATCTTTCCTGTTAAGTTACTTGATGTTTTATTTCCGGTTTTTGGAGGGATATTTTTAGACATGCACACGATGTGGAAATAATTATCAGCCTCACATCAGTCTTATCAGCCACACTTTTGCACACTGATAAAAATCTCCCTGCTAGTAATTTCATCTTTGAGCCCCAGATGATAGTTAAATGCACGTGTGTGTGTGGGTGTGTGAGTGTGTATGTTCGTCTATTTTAGGGAGGTTAGTTGATTTACTTTAAAGTATTCTCTAGACTACTTTGTAGCTAATGAACATTGAGTATTGATTTTTCTAAATATTTTAATTTTGCATTTGTCAGGGGCCAGCATTATTGAGGACTTGGCTGTTGTACTTTTTCACTCGGATTTGACAAGATTCTTCAAAGAGAGAGTTTTAATATGTATTAAATATAATACAATAATCTAAAATATAATAGTTCGGTTGAGCTATCATAGGTTGTTCTCAAAAAGAATTATATACTGCATCTTTGCAGAGTTTGAGTTGATTTCTCAGTAATGTCTTATAGTTACCCAAGATATATGTATGCCTGTTGTCTTTGTATGCCTATCTACTTCAGTTATTCTTATTTAAGAGAAGTGCAAGAATCACTTTCTTTACCCCCAAGGCAAATAAGTAGTCACTTCAAAATTTGGCTTAAATTTGTGGATAGCAATTTATTGTTCATTCTCTTTTACAGTGTCATATTCTGGGCTTTGCTAAAGCACAGCTCTGCAGTGGGGACAGGGAAGAAGGGTTGCGTAGTGTGTCCTAAGAGATGCTTCCTTTGGGACCACAAAATATTCATCTGGGTCACATCTTACTATGTTCGCATAGCAACTCATACTGAGAAAGTTCAGTTTTGAATTAGAATACTTTGACAAATTTGCCTAAGGTGGAACTTCAGCCATCTTAAATGACATATTCGTATTGCATAAACACCTTTATAAATTACAGGGAGCTGGGCCAGTCACTGGACCGTCCGTGGTGTCTCTAAGTGCAATGACTGTGGAAGCAGTGTGTGAGAAACTGAAGCAGATTGAAGGGCTTGATCAGGGTATGCTTGCTCAGTACTCTGCAACAATCAAAAAGGTAATATTTGTGCACTCGTGTTGCCAGCAGAGGGAAAACAAATGCAGGCCAAGGACATGTAACAATTGTGGTATTGTTAAGCATTTACTCTGCCAAGCACCGTGCTGGGGTAGAGACAGTACCATCAGATTAAACATAGTCCCTGTCCCACGTGGGGCTCACAGTCTAATGGGGAGTGAAGAGAGGTATTTAATCACCATTTTATGGATGAGGAAATTGAGGCACAGAAAAGGAACAACTTCAAATAGGATGTTTGTGGTCCTTTAGGAGTAGGACAGCATTCCTCTTCGAAATTTATAGCAGCACAATCGTTCTCTTAAATGTATAGTTCAGTCAGTGTTCGAAAGATCAATATTCCCATATACTCTTCCCCCTTGCCGTTACTTCTTATCTTTTTCTCCCCCTTTCAACTTTTACCCTCCTTCCCCTTTTCTCTTCTTTTATTATTATGTGTTGCATTTATTGAGTCCTTATGTTGTGTGGAAAAAAAAAAACTATGCTAAGTGTTGGAGAAAGAGACAAAGGCGATAATTTATATACAGCTCTTCCCCTCTTCAAAGCCCTACTGAGAGCTCACCTCCTCCAAGAGGCCTTCCCAGACTGAGCTCCCTCTGCTCCCTCTCTGCACCCCCATCACCTCCCCTCAGCTAAGCCCCCCTTTCCCTCCTTTCCCTCTGCTCCTCCCTCTCTCCCTTCCCCTCCCCTCAGCACTGTGCTCATTTGTATATATTTTCATTACCCTATTTATTTTGTTAATGAGGTATACATCCCCTTGATTCTATTTATCGTGATTAAGATGTCTTGTTTTTGTCCTTCTCCCCCGATGAAACTGTAAGTCTGTCAATGGGCAGGGATTGTCTCTATCTGTTGCCGACTTGTACATTCCAAGCGCTTAGTACAGTGCTCTGCACATAGTAAGCGCTCAATAAATACTGTTGAATGAATTGAATGAATATACAGAAGATGGGAATCTGAGCCTCTATTTTATCAGCTCTTTGGAGGTTGTTTATTCTTTTTCCTCTTCCTTATGGCTGTATTTTTGCTGCCTTCACTTGAAGTGAATTTGGGGAAGTACTACCTAACTATGTCAGGGTTGATGTGGGGGTGAACAAATGTTCAGAGCTTATTTGGGGGATTAATAAGAGAGAAAATAATTTATTAAGTTAGTGTGGAGATTTATTTCCTAGCCCACGTCCTACCTCTGGCCTGGAACACTCTCCCTCCTCGAATACACCCCACAATCACACTTCCCCCCTTTAGAGCCCTACTGAAATCTCACCTCCTCCAAGAGGCCTTCCCAGACTAAGCCCCCCTCTTTTCTCAGCTGCCCCTCCCCTCCACGCTGACTCATTCCCTTTGCATTCCCCTCTCCCAGCACTTGTGTATATATGTACATATCTATTTATATTAATGCCTGTTCCCTTGTTTTAATATGTATATATTTATAATACTGTTTATTTTAATGCCTGTTTACTTGTTTTGATATCTGTCTCCCCCATTCTAGACTGAAAGCCTGGTTTAGGCAGGGTTTGCCTCTTTATTGCTGAAATGTACTTTCCAAGCACTTAGTACAGTGCTCTGCACACAGTAAGCGCTCATAAATACGATTGAATGAATATACGTCCCAATAAATAAGGCTTACAGTCTAGAGGTGGGTAGAAAACTGTTGTTGCCTGAACCCTTGAAAAGTGTCTCCAGTGTGTGGTTAGGAAGCCATAGAGCCACTGAGATGTTCTTCGATTGAAAACTCCAGGAGACAAAGGATTTTGTTGGTGTCTTCTCGTTCTTTCTCCCAAGCACATCAGACACTACTTCTCAGTCAGGAGGTACTCGAAAAATGTCACCGATGTTACTGGAAGGAAGGGCAGCGTGGCTCAGTGGAAAGAGCACGGGCTTTGGAGTCAAAGGTCATGGGTTCAAATCCGGCTCGGCCACTTGCCAGCTGTGTGACTTTGGGCAAGTCACTTAACTTCTCGGTGCCTCAGTTACCTCATCTGTAAAATGGGAATTAAGACTGTGAGCCCCACGTGGGACAACCTGATTCCCCTGTGTCTACCCCAGCGCTTAGAACAGTGCTCGGCACATAGTAAGCGCTTAACAAATACCAACATCATTATTATTATTATTAAGGGCCTGAGAAATTCATAATCCTTCCATACGTATGCATTCCCAAATCAGAGCTGAAGCATGCAGAGGAGTTGGATTTCAAAGTCAGAAAGAGAAAAAGACAGAAGCCAAAGACACCCACTCTATATACCCCAAACACACCTATAGCCTTACCAAAAACCTTCTTAAAATAAATGGAAAAGGTTGTGGTAGATAGCTGAGGAAGGAGTCCCTCAGCCATCTGGGAGCAGTGAAGGTTTGGGTTATGGTTCTGGAGGGCCAGAGAGCTCCGAGTCAGATTCCAGAGGCCTATGAGGCCTTCTAGGGAAAGGTTTGGCATTCAGAGTGAGGCGCCTACCCCTGAGGGGGAGAAATGGTCATGAGAATGAGCAGTAGGTCTAACCAGGCATCCAAAGATGCTAAGGGAAGGGCCCAGAGGGGGTGAAACAGTTTGAATGAATGAATGAATTAGTAATTATGGTATATAAGTGCTTACTGTGTGCCAAGCACTATACTAGAAACTGGGATAGATTCGAGATGATCAAATCAGATGCATTTCCTGTCCCAGCTGGTGCTTGCAGTGTCAGGGTGAGGGAAAATAGGCATTTAATCCCTACTTGAGGAAACCGAGGCACAGGGAAGTTAAGTGACTCATCCAAGGTCACACGGCAGGCAAGTGGCAGATTGCGGGATTAGAAGAGTGGAATGGATCAGAAGAAAGCGTGCACGAAGTCATCTTCAAGAAAGAAGAAGGGGTTCTGGGAAAGGAAGGAGGAGCGTTAGGAAAGGGAAACTCTGGTCTCTTTGTTACCCCAAGTTCATTGGGTAATAGTTGCAAGGCCTTTACTAAAAATTGTATTCAGGGTTGTAATCAGCATGCCTGTAGGGGCTCAGTAAGTCCAGTTACTGAGAAGCCGCAGAAGTCGGGAGGGAGAAAGGAGCCTGTGCTTCCCGGAGCCTACCCCGGAATGGGCACAGCTGGGTGGACTCCCAGTGATCCCCTTGCCTTCCAGTAACGCTGGTTTGTGAGACAAGGGGATGGCCATGCCCATAGGGGTGCAGGAATGGAGTTTGCTAGGCAGGGAGCCCCAGTCGAATCCATCCGGGGATGGAAAGAAACAGAGGATGTTAGGACCCCATGGATGTCTAGACTCTCCTAAGTGAGCCGAGGGAGGCAGGGGAGGGAGACTGGGGGCTGTGCTTCGGCCCGAGAGCCCCTGGAACTTCACCATCCATCCGTCAGCTCTCTTGTACAAATCATTATTTCTATGGATAACACCAACAGTCTGGTTTTTCTATGCTGTTGTATAGTCTGAGCTACCAAAGAGAAAATAGATGAAATATCCCCTGGTATGGTGCAGAATATTGTACTTTTTTTGCTTTTAACTGATTTATCCTATTTTTATTTTTACCTAGGCGAATATAAATGGCCGTGTATTAGCTCAATGCAACATTGATGAACTGAAGAAAGAAATGAGCATGAATTTTGGTGACTGGCACCTCTTCAGAAGCACAGTAAGATGCAATAATATATTGATTAGTATTTTCCAGTATAAATCCATTTTTATTCATAAATACAGGTGCAGATCTCTGAATATTTGTTTAAGAGCATGGATGTCATTGCAGTTTTTGCAGCGTAACTCATCCAGAGGTGCTGAATAGAGTCTTCCTTCATCAGGAGTCCAGATGCCCAGGCCATAGGGCCTGGCCTGAAGTTGTTGTTTTCCCTGCTCCTGCTCAGAGGATCACTGTGAAGCTGGATCTCTGCCCCAAAATTGGGAATGACCACCTTCCTCTTGGGTCTTTCCAGCCTTCACACAAAATGTTGTCCACTTCAGTTCTACTTCAGCCATTTTTCTGAGTAATATGTATTCATTAGAGAAACACTATATTCATTAGAACATAGGGAAACATATGAAAAGCAGCATGGCCTAGTGAGTAGAGCACAGGCCTGGGACCTGGGTTCTAATCCTAGCTCTGCCACTTGTCTGCATTTGACCTTGGGCAAGTCACTTAACTTCTCTGTGCCTCAGTTACCTCATCTGTAAAATGGAGATTAAGACTATGAGTCCCATGTGGGGCATGGACTGTGACCAACCTGATTAACTTATATCTACCCCAGTGCTTAATATGGTGCCTGGCACATAGTAAGCACTTGACAAATATCTTTATAAAAAAGAAATGTACTCCAAGAAAGCTTGTATTCATAAGAATTTCATCTGTGTTTTAAGGAATTTATTGTGGAGAATCTGTGAAAAGAAATATACCTCCAAGATAGTAATAATAATAATAATTGTGGTATCTGTATTAAACACTGGGGTGGGTACAAGCCAATCGGGTTGGACAAAGTCCCTCTCCCACATGGGGCTCACACTCTCAATTCCCATTTTACAAATGAGGAAATTGGGGTTCAGAGAAGTGAAGTGACCTGCCCAGAGTCACAGAGCAGACAAGTGGCAGATTAGAACCCATGAACTTCTGACTCCCAAGCCCATGCACTATCCACTATGCCATGCTGCTTCTCTGTGCTTATATCGTAATACACAGGTGTTTGGCGTACTTCTTAATTTTGTCATCTTTCAAACTAATACTAATAGTGTTATATCATTATGGGTCTTAGTTTGTATTTGGTATCATATATCAAGCTGTAAGTATACCTCATCCTTTGAAGACTTCATGCTTCGGATTTTGTGCTTTTTGCATTGAATCTACTAAAATCACCTTATTAAAAAGCCTTATTAAAAGTCATTCAATCATATTTATTATTGAGCACTTACTGTGTGCAGAGCATTAATTCTTGGGGGAGTACAATACAATCCTAAACCCTGACTATAACCAGCTTATTGTCTAGAGCCAGGGAGATGGGCATTAATATAGATAAATTACAAGCATGTACATAAGTGTGATGGGGCTGGGAGCGGGGATGCACAACGGGAGCGAGTCAGAGCGACACAGAAAGGAGTGGGAGAAGAGGAAAGAGGGTCTTAGGGAAGACCTCGGAGGAGATGTGCCTTCAGTAAGGCTTTGAAGCGGGGGGAGAGTATTTGTTGAATTTGAGGAGGGAGGGCTTTCCAGGCCAAAGGCAGGATGTGGGAATGGAGTCAGCGACAAGATAGATGGGGTCGAGGCAGTGAGAAGGTTAGCGTTAGGAGTGAAGTGGGCAAGTTGGTTTATAGTAGGAGAGTAGCCAGGTGAGATAGGAGAGGGCAAGGTGATTGAGTCCTTTAAAGCCAATAAGTTTTTGTTTGATGCGGAGGTGGATGGACACTGGAGTTTTTTGAGGAGTGGGGAAACGTGTCCTGAGCATCTCCTCCAAGAGACCTTTCATGACTAATGACCTTCCCTATTTTCCCCCACTCTGCCTCCCTCCTGGGTTGCTTATATACTTGAATCTGTTCCCCTTAAACACTTGATGTTTACCCCACCATTAACCCCACAGCACTTAAATACATTAATTTAATTTAATGTAATTTATTTTAAAGTTCGGCTCTCCCTCTAGACTGTAACCTCCTTGTGGGCAGGGAATGTGTCTACCAATTCTCTTGTACTCTCTCCAAGTGCCTAGGACAGTGCTGTGCACAAGTGATTGATTAGAAACTTTTTACCGAGAAATATTAATCATTTCACTTTCTTTTGCATTAAGGTCTTGGATATGAGAAATACAGAAAATCAGGGCATTCCCGAGGATTCCCGGCTGCTCCCAGAGCATGCTAGTATCGCAGTTTCTCACGGGGAATCCGTTCGCCGTCCTCCTCATAATGAATTGCCTCATACCGAACTCTCCAACCAGGCTCCCTACACCCTCAACTTCAGTTTCGAGGAATTGAACACTATTGGTCTTGATGAGGCTCCTCCGCGTCACAGTAACTTAAGTTGGCAGGTAAAGTACTTTCCCCTCTCTAAACCGTCAAGGAAATATTGGTATTCATTCATGGTAGAAATCATGATCGCTCTTTTTGTTGAGGAGTGCTTTTTCTCTTTGCTATTCATTATCATATGTTTTTGCTCATGGCACCAAATGAACCTTTGCTTTGAGCTGTGTAACTCTTTTCAGTCCACAAAAACATGTATTTTCCAATTCGTTTTTTTTTTTTTTTTTGCTCCATGCCATTGAATTCAGATGAAAGCATGGAAAGCATTGACAGATTTTCCAGCACACAGGCTGTTCCTCTCTCTCTGTGTTCAAATTAAACAGATGGGGGATGGTGGGAGAAGAGCAGCAACAGGAAGGAGATGAGTGAGAGGGAGAAATGTAGGGAAACAGGAAAGAAGAGCAAGAGCAGCAGGATCGGGAAGGAAGGAGCAGAAAGTGGAAAGAGGAGGGTCGAGGACAAAGGACAAGTGAGGCAAGGAAAACAAAAATAGGAACCATCCACAAAGCAATCCATTTAAAAAGGGAGAATATTCTTGAAAAGCAATTCAGATACTGTATGGGTAGGGCTGGGTTTTTTTTAAAGTTTTTCGAGTGGATTTTTTTGGCAATAGAGAGGGTATTTTGTTTTCTTCTTGTATTCGTTGTTCCCTTTCTTACTGTCTCCATTAGTTACTACTCTCCTTCCTCTCAGTTTTCCATTCATCACGAATGAATGAAATGTACCCCCCACCCTCCATGCATGGTTATTCAAGAACAGTTATTGTGTTAAAGTGACACTAGTAAGAAGATGGGTGGAAGTGCTTATTTTGCAGCCCCAACTTGAGTAGCTTACATCTTTCTATCACCCTGAGTTCTTTGAGGTGTTCTGAGACTTCCCTCACCCTAGTTTTTCCTCAATGCTAATTTCCTACAGAGATCCAGAGGGAGTCTGTTGGCCTGCCCCTGGCTGCTTATTATCTTTGTATGTCCTGGAGGAACCTTTAAGGGAACATGGGCATTTCTTTCCTTCAAAGGCTCGGAGTGGAGCTCTGCCTCCTCTTCTCTTCTTCCTCCTCTTCTTCTTTCTTTCTTCCTTAGTCTGTTCTTCCCTTGACTTCTCTTTCTTACTCTTACTGTTCTTCATTCCTTCACACCTTTCCTTTCAGCTTTGTTTCATTTTCTCTTTGTTTATATTCCTGTGGGACCTGAGTCCACTACACACCCCAGAGCCTGGAGTTGAAAACCGTTTCTGCTTGTCCTTACTTTTTGTGGACCATCCTCTTGACCTCCTAGGGCTTGGTGTCTCACATCCATCTTTTCTCCTTTTCCCCCCCCATGCACTTGGACAGCTCCTTCTGTGTTTTCCCTTTTCATTGTAAATGGGTATTTGGAGGAAAGGAAAGGGACAGTCCTGTAGTTCTGATCCAGCAGTGTGAAGGAGAGAGTATTTTCTGAAATCTGCAAGTGTTTTGTTTCAGCATTGTGTTTTTGAGGTTTCTCATTCCCCATCCGTAAGAGTAGTGTTTTTATGATTTTTCTTTGTGGAATGGGGAGCTTTTATCAAACAAGATATAAAAATGAAGGGTCTTGTTCGAGTTTGCCTGGGGAACTAGCACTAATTATCACAAGTTTAGACCCATATGAAAAAAGCATTTTCTCAAAATTTTTGATTGGTTTTCAAAGTTGGGTAAACGGAATACGTGGGTGAATATTAGGTTCAGAGTGCGCTGTTTGCACTTTTAAATAGCATTTGAGGGCTTCAAGGTGTGTTCTGTCCCCATTGTGCACAGTTATTCCCATAGCTGAAATATATTATGCTCCTGTACTGCTTATTAAAAAATATTTTCTTTTTTCTTTCTTCACAGTCACAAACTCGCAGAACCCCAAGTCTTTCGAGTCTCAATTCCCAGGATTCCAGTATTGAAATCTCAAAGCTTACTGATAAGGTGCAGGCAGAATATAGAGATGCTTATAGAGAATACATTGCACAGATGTCTCAACTAGAAGGGGGGGTGGGTTCCGCAGCTGTCAGTGGCAGATCTTCTCCTCATAGCACAGGGCTGTATTACATGGGGCAGAGCGCCTCAGGCAGCTCCATTCATTCCGGGCTAGAGCAAGACAAAGGCAAGGAGAGTGAACAGAAACAAGAGGACGGCAGAAAGCCCTTTTTGATCAAAAGAGATGTGTTAGATTATACATCATCAGGGGTTTCCACTACCGACGCGTCTCCTTTGGACCCTATCACGGAGGAAGATGAGAAGTCTGACCAGTCTGGGAGCAAGCTCCTCCCGGGAAGGAAATCCTCAGAGAGATCAAGCCTTTTCCAGACGGACTTAAAGCTTAAGGGAGGCGGGCTGCGCTATCAGAAACTGCCAAGCGATGAAGATGAATCAGGGCCCGAAGAGTCGGATAACACTCCCCTTCTCAAAGAAGATAAGGATAAGAAAGCTGAAGGGAGGGCAGACCGGATGCCCAAGACTCCAGAACACGGGTCTGAACCCATCCGAACATTTATCAAAGCCAAGGAGTACCTGTCGGATGCCCTTCTAGACAAAAAGGATTCCTCGGACTCGGGTGTGAGATCCAGCGAAAGCTCTCCCAATCACTCTCTGCACAATGAAGCTTCTGAGGCATCCCGACTTGAAAAGGCCAATCTCATAGAGCTTGAAGATGACAGCCACAGCGGCCCAAGAGGGCTGCCCCACAGCCTCAGTGGCCTCCAGGACCCACGTGTAGTGCGCATGTCCATTTGCTCAGAAGACAAGAAAAGCCCATCAGAGTGCAGCCTGATCGCTAGTAGCCCGGAGGAGAGCTGGCCCGCTTGCCAAAAAGGCTACAACCTGAACCGAACACCTAGCACAGTGACCCTGAACAATAACAGTGCCCCAGCAAATCGGTCAAACCAAAACTTTGAAGAACTGGAAGGGATTAGAGAAACCTCACCTGTCATTTTGAGACCTGGCTCCAGTTCCAACTCGGCCATGCAGAATGAAAATCTGAAAAGTCTTGCTCAGAAGCGAAGTCAGCGTTCCAGTTACACAAGGCTCTCCAAAGATTCTTCAGAGCTCCATACCGTTACCGCTTCTGAGAGTGCAGGTTTTGGAGAAGAGCGAGAAAGCATTCTTTAAGGAGAGTGAGCGAGATTAGAGCAGAGCTCCATCTTGGGATTCGTTGTTCTTTAGTCCAGGCACATCTCCCCTTATCCATTACTTTCTCCATATATGGCAGCTGCTCTGTGAGGGGAAGGAAAGATTGGGCCTGTAGACTGCCTCTTTCATTCCTTCTTCAAAACTCCAAAATTGAGAAACCTTGATTTTTTTTCATGGTGGTGTGTGAACCCATATTTAATTTTTTTTAAAAATCTTTCTCTTCCATTGGCTTGTGTTTGGTAGAGTGGGAAGCTGGAAAGTCTGTGAGGGGCAGGGACCCTTAATTACATGCAAAAGATTTAGCTTTCAAATGGGAGTAGCACAGGCAATCCTCAGGAAAGGGCACCTGGGCTCCCTGCTGCGTTTTCACAAGAGGGTCCTCATTAGAGAAGATGGCTGAGTGTGAGTCTTATCGAGTAGCCTCCAAGTTGACAACCACCACGGAACATGAGACAATATACACTGCAAAAAGTGCTTGGGCTTAGGGTTTTGGTTTCTAAAGGGTAGAATTGTAATGAACAGATACTGGGAAGGTCAGTCTTCAAAGCTAACCACCAGCCTGAATCCTAAGCACAGGGTCTCTCTTCAAGTTGTCCTTCTCTCTCTTTCCCCTCTCCCCTCACCACTCAGCCCCAAACCCCTGCCTGGGACTCTTCTGTGATGCATATGGCTGGGCCATTGTTCACTAGAGTAGTGAAGTAGCAGGCAGTTGCCAGTCTGGTTGGGCGCCCCCCTCACCCACTCCCATTTCGGTTCTTTCACTTCACCTCCTGAGCCCCAGAGCTGGGCTCCAGGAAGCACTCAAGCTCCCTAGCGGTTTCCCGAATGACTGTGTCTGGAGTCACCCGTCGGGGGCTCCTTCTCATCCCACCTTTGGCGACTGCACCCTCATCTCTCGTGTTGTGTCAAGTCGTATGGGCGATTTCCTGGTCCTCAGCGCACTGACTGCTGAATTTGGGGAATCCTGTTAGTAGTTCCTACAGAGAAGACAAGAAAATCACATCTATTGAAATCAGTTCCAAGGCCAAATGAGCACATCACCGAACCCCAACATATGATGGATTTTTTACTTTGGTGCCAGGGAACGAGTCATGGTCATCTGACAGTAATGAAGCAGGACAACAAAAGTATTAAAGTCACTCAGAGCCAGTGTGATTCTGACATTCCATATGTCTTCTTGACTTGCTCTTCACAAACATATGACTCCACTTAAGTATTGATACATGTAGTTAGTTTAGTGTGCCTGCATCACCTGCTGTGCTCTTGTGTTTGGAAGTAGCCTTTGAAGTATGCAGTGTACTGATGGTATATATTGCGAGTGTCACAACTAGAGAGGACTGGGAGTTCATCCTCATCTTCATATTGTAGGAGAATTACATTATCTGAGTTTAGTATTAACATTGTGACAGGTGTTTAGGACACAATATCTCTGTTAGTATGTGTCGTGGATTATTTATTGTTGGTCAGAAATCTCCCAATCATTGCACTAAATAGTACCTCTACTTGTAGTCTTCAGTGAAGATGTCATTACTGTTGCTTCAATGTTTGTGTGGTCGAATCAAATTTACGACGTGTCGATATTTCATGAATTTGCAGTAGCGTATAGGTGATTTTTAGCTCCTAGAAAAAAAGGAAAAAAAAAGATTACTATTACAATCACTGCATTAAAATTTAGTGATCGTTCAATGTGATGCTGTGTAATGAGACATTATTTTAGGCCTAGCATTTAATTTGATATCAGCTAAGTAGCTGATCTGAATATCACTGTAACACATCCATTATTACTACTGTAAGAGAATTTGCATGATTTTCAGCCCAATAGACTTAGAGAACAATAAAGAACTGGCATGTTGTTTTTGACTCTTGAGTTTTTATTTGCTGGAGCAATCATCTTTAGGTCTTTGCTTAAAATGAATATGCATTTTGTTTGCTTTTCAGTCCAAAAGCTTTTTTTCAGATCCTTGTTTTACACATCCATTAATCAGCCGAAAAGTGTGTTTAAGTCATCCAATTGGCCAGTTCCTACAGCGCTCGAGCTGTTGTAGGGTCAGGTTAAGCCCTGTGGTGGTCTGGTCATCTTTAGTAAGTAACAAATGGTGCTTTTGCCAAAAGAGTTAATGGGGAGACACACCTGATACAGTCACCCCAGGGGCAGATTCCTCACCTGTGAACTTGGGAACCTGGAACTCAGCCTGGACAGAAGCGATTAATAGATGGAGGCACCATATTTCAGAATAACATTAATCCTTTACGGAAATTCCATAGAACTTGCAATCCTAAATGGGTATTGGTTTCAGTGAACTTTAAGTTTGATGAAAAAACTCATGTCAAAACTGCTAATCACACTGTGTTTTCCAATAATCAGTCCTGCCTATTGTAGCAACTATCTTTAACCCTAGCGTCTTCCAATTCACCAATCTCTGATATGTATTGAGTGCTTACAGTGTGCAGAGTGCTGTACTAAGCACTAATTCTGCCAGAAGAGATTCTAGCAGTTAGTTGAATAATATTCTACACGTTCTGTTTTACTTAACTCTCCCTAAAGGCAGAGGTACTTGCTTAGCTGTATCCTGATTCCTCTAACTGGCCATGTAACCTTGGTGAACACTGAGGAACAAGCATTCCTCCTAAAGCGAAGGAACCCAGGAGAAAAAGGACACTGGTGCTCTGACTTAAATGACCCAGTTATAATTGTACAGGCTGGTTGGTATTAACCTCAAATCCCATGTTCTAAAAAAGCCAGATCCAAGCAATTAAGTTTTGTGTTACTAGAAAAAAATCCTCCACGGTATTTTCTTGGATCATATTTGTTTAACAACTCTGTTTTATCCAACCAATTACTGATTTTTTAGCATGCTTGCCAAAAATGCTTGTTATATTCTAACTTTCTTCTCCTGTTAGTGAATTTTTCAGATAGCTTGCATATTTTCTACCTAAAGTATTTGACTGATATGTAACGTGAATTAGGAGAAAATACTAGGTATGGAAAACCAACTCTTATTTGTTCTCCATTGGCTAAGATACTAAGCGTAGGCAGTATGTATGTGACAAATGGTAGTGTTTCTGGTTTCAAAATCAACTCTCACCTAATTCTCCCATTGGCTGAAATACCAAGTGTAGGAAGTATTCATGTGACAGATGGTATTGTCTCTGGTTCCAGCAGGGATTCTCAGCCTGTTTCTTGGGAGGGACACAGAGCGCTTTACAATTTTGGAAATGTCATCTCTTGCTGCAGGATTTGGAACCACAAATCACCAAGAAGGAGCTATGTTGTCTCTCTCTCTCTTTCTGCAGCTGGGAAAAAGAGAACCTAGAGTCCAGAAAGTATGAGTAGCAAAAACAGACTACATCACATGTGCAGATCCATTCAGCCAAGACTTTATTGCTCAGGGGCAGATTATATCATCTGGGGGTTAGCTATAGCCCTTGGTCTTTCTGCTTCATTCCATCATATTTATTGAGCTCTTATTGTGTGCAGAGCACTGTACTAAGTGCTTGGAAAGTACAGTTTGGCCACTGAGACAATCCCTACCCAACAATGGGCTCACAGTCTGCTTCCTCTCAGCCCACATCTTGTCCCCCTGGCTCGTTCTCCAAAGACGGGGTCCATTGGCAGTGACCAGAGGAAAGTCACTCAAGTCCATCTGGCTATGGAACCATTCTGTAATTAGAGGTTTTGATGGGGAGAACATTGACATTTGTGGCTAAAATGGTGTTTGGGGGTTTTCCGCAGATATTGCCTTTGTCATCTCTGCTACACACTTCTCTGAAGAAAATGGCAATTTGGCTTTAATTACAGAAATGAAAGATGGAGAGAGATGTGCACATGGCCTTGTGAGTCAGTATGACAATTTAGAGCTCATCCTGGAAAGAAGGTTGAGAATCCCTGGCCTGGTTTAGACCATTAGAGAAGCATACAGAGGTCATCCTAATGTCTTACATCATTTTAAACCCTTTCGTGCCTAGGGTGAACATGTCTTATCCATAAGCTCTTCTGGGAAGCTTCAATTTCATAAGGAGGATGCTGTCTGAGAAAAGGTAGGTGAAGATCAAAACACTTGCTAATTGTTTCCAAGTATTCCAGGTTCTGTAAATATAGATTTTTCCCCTTACTACTAAAGCCCAAAATTTATGATCAACCATCCCTGGTCTGTAATAGTAACTGGTATTTGTTAAGAGCTTACTGTGTGCTAGGCACTAAGAACTGGAATGGATATAAGCAAATTGGGTTGGACACAGTGTCCCATGTGGGGCTCACAGCCTCAATCCCCATTTTAAAGATGAGGTAACTGAGGCCCAGAGAAGTGAAGTGACTTGCCCTAAGTCACACAGCAGACAAGTGATAGAATTAGAACCCATGACCTCCTGACTCTGAGGCCCGTGTTCTCTCCCACCAAGCGATTTGTACAGTGCTCTGCACACAGTAATGGCTCAATTAATGATTATATTAATTATATGATTGACTAAGCCATGGTGCTTCTATAGTATATAGCCATTACTTTGAGTTTTAATGACAAATATAGATGTGAGTGTTAAATGTTCCTTCAAGGCAAAATGACTTCCATTGCTCTCTCAGGTTTCTACCATAGAATCAGAGATTAATTCTCCCTCCTGAAGAACACATGAACTTTTTTTGACAGTTCCTATCCTGCCCAAATGCAAGGGAAGAAAACGGAGCCTGCCCTATCATTCAGTACACCTGCTAAGCAGTGGGCCTGAGAAGAGAAGTAATTGATCCTGACGGGCTGCTTTTCTTTTTTTTTCCTGGCAGCTAAATTAATAAAGTCTTCTTTGACCTACAGTATTTCACAAAGTGAGTTGGAATGTGAAATTCATAATGAAAGTGTGCACGTGACAACAAACGGACCTTTCATAGTTGTGGAAACCTTTTTGTCCCAAACATCCATCGTCCCCTCTTGTCCAGTCACTTGATCCAATTCCTCGTATTCAATTCGAGAGACCTTTTTTCCAGGATCCGATTGTGCAGTGAAATGTCTGTCTGGGTGAATTCTATTGGCTCAGTATTTTTCACCAACTTGTCTGGGAGGCAGAACCAAGGAAAGGACAAGGGTGTGCTCCTGCCTGCCCAGACACCTGCCCTTGCATCCACATCCCCACCTGCTCACCCTGAAGGTGAAGCTGATTGTTTTCTCAAGCACCTTTCTGGATGCCAGCTGCCTCTAGGTGAGGATGATGAGGTCAGCCAACAGCATGGACATGTCCTCCCTTTGGTTTGAGGACCGCACAGACTCCTGTAGTTTGGAATTGTTGAGATAATGAATCGACGTTCTGCTGGAGCAATGCTTCATGTGTAGAATTGCCTTCTTCCCTAGGAGCTGGCTGGGCCGGGCTGGGCCTGACCCACAACCCCAGCTGTCACTCTCCCCAAGCTGGCAGCGTGTCAAAGATGGCTGGGCACTGTGCCAACTGACTCTAGCCCTTTCCACCGACTGGTCAGCTAAGCCTCTCCCTGAGCATGTTTCAGTTCCTTTGTCATTCTTTGCCACTGCCCTTTACCAGTCTTGCTTTTACTCTCCTGCTTTCTTTACCATTTCTCTGTTTAGTTTTCATTCATCTCACTCTCATGCATACCACAAGTGGTTTCATAGAACTGTAGGACTTGGAAGGTCATTTATTCAGGACTCCATGTTAACTATTTTAGCAAACTGATTCCATTGAACTTGTCCTCTGCGAAACTCCCTGCTAAGTCTTTTTGAGGTTTACTTGGCCACTCACTTCCAATCCATAAATTTCCTATCTTGACTTTGCCTCTTGTCTATCATGGTCTACTTTTAATGAGCCATTTATTTACTGACCCTTTCTTATAGTGACCCTTTCAAGACTATCAGAGCAGTAATCTTCTATAAAAGATGAATACAATCTTCAGGAGCTTTATTTTGAAAAAGCATGCATAGCATATGTGGTGTATTTGAGAAATCCACCCCCAGCTATGTAGGTGTTCAGGCCAAATCTCAGTTTGAGTAATTACCTGCTCACTTAAAGTTCCCCTATCAATTTTATTTAAATAGTCTTCTACCCTAAACAATTTTAGTGTATTTAATATACATATATATATATATATAAATGTAGATACTCTATTAAATACACTAAAATTGTTTAGGGATGAAGATTTGACCAAATTCTATATGTTAACATACATATATATACACACAAATGAAAATGGAAAGTGGCCTATATTTTTAATAAGTATTTTGACAAAAAATATATATATATATATACACACACACGTATTTACATATAAGAAAAAGTATTCCCAAACTTCCCCACCGAAGTGCTGTTACAAACCATGATTTATCTACAAGGTAATTATTCTGTTGTTGCTGTGCCAATAAACCAGGGCTACCTTAGTCCTTTACTTTGCTCACCATTTCAGCTTAGGCTAGTCACCTCAGTATCAATCTGTCTGTATATAATATAATCATAATAATGACAGCAAAATGAATAGTAGAATTTTTTAAGCTATGTGTCAAGCACTGCACAAGGTAATCTGGTCATAGACCATCCCTGTCCCACCTGGGGCTCACAGTCTTAAGTAGGAAGAAGAACAGGTATTGATTCTCCATTTCAGAGGTGAGGAAACTGAAGGTCAGAAGAGTTAATTGAGTTTCCCAAGGTCTCACAGCAGGTAGAAGTGGCAAGCCGGAATTAGGACACAGGTCCTCTGACACCCAAACTTTCTCCCAACCCAGTGCCATTCCCTGAGGGAGAGGGATGGGGGGACAGTGGGCAGTGGCACTTGCTGCTTCATCTAGGCCTCTAGTCACTGAGGGCCCCAGCCTCCCTTCCTGATCACCAGAGCTAGGTGGGACAGAGAACCACACCTAGTGGATACAGCACAGGCCTGGGAATCAGAAGGTCACAGGTTCTTTTCCTGGATTTGCCACTTGTCTGCTGTGTGATCTTGGACAAGTCACTTTACTTCTCTGTGCCTCAGATACCTCAACTGTAAAATGGGGATTGAGATTGTGAACCCCACATGGAACAGGGACTTTGTCCAACTAGATTTGAATGTATCCACCTCAGTGCTTAGCCCAGTGCCTGGCACATAGTAAGCACTTAACAAATATCATTATTATTATTTTTAACATTGTAATGATTGTTTTATCCTGTTTTGGCTCAAGTGTCATCCTCAACCCTGGAACATGACCCTGCTCTGATTGGCTCTCTCCAAGGAACTTGGACCTTCCCTCACTCTGCTCCTGCTTTCAGGTTGGATTTAGCCTTCCTTCCTCAGTAGGTTCTTCTTGGGACAGCTGCCCCCTGTGTTTCCTATGCACTAGGGCCTGTACCCCTTATCTTGTCATGTCTTATGCTGTCAAGTTATTTCTGCCCCATAGCAAATCCACGGCATATCTCTCCTAGAATGCCCCACCTCCATCTGCAGTCATTCTGGTAGTGGATCCATAGAGTTTTCTTGGTAAAAATCTGGAGGTGGTTTATCATTGCCTTCTTCCATGCAGTAAAATTGAGTTTCTGCCCTCGACTCTGTCCGCCTCTCCCGCCCCAGCTTCTGCTGCCAAGAATAGGTGAGTTTGACTTGTAGCAGATTACCTTCCATTTGCTAGCCACTGCCCAAGCTAGGAATGGAATGGGTATGCCTCTGCAGAGGCATACATTCTCCCTCCCATAGCCAAGACTGGCAGAGTACTGGAAACTCGCCATCCGAGAGGGTCTGTACCCCTTAAGCACCTTGTTTCTTTCTCCACCCCAGCCCCACATCACCATAAAGCACTTTGACACTTTACTACTTATCCCACCTCAACCGCACAGCACTTATGGACATATTCTTATGCTCTGCCATTTCCCCTATATGTAGTTTATCTTCATGTCTCTCTCCCAAACTAGATTGTAAAGCTCCTTGAGGAGAGGCATCATGTTTACCAAATCCATTGTACTTTCTCAAGTGTGTGGTACAGTACTCTGTGCATAGTAAGCACTCAAAAATCATTAATTGACTGAGAAGCAGCATGGTCTAGTGAAAAGAGCACAGGTCTAGGAGTCAGAGGACCTGGATAGTAATCCCAACTCTGCCAATTGCTTGCTGTGTGTCTTTGGGCAAATAATTTGTCTATGCCTCAGTTTCCTCATCTGTAAAATGGGAATTTAGTGCCTGTTCTCCCTCCTTAGATGGTGAGCCCCATGTGGGATATGGACTGTGTCTAACCTGATTAACTTGTAACTACTCTAGCCCTTGAAACAGTACTGGACACATAGTGCTTAACAAGTATAATGATAAGTGTAATAATTGCCACATGATTTTTATATTCACACTCTGCATGGTTCAAGCCCTCCTGCTTGTCCCTTTGGTCTGTTCTAAGCATCTGGAAACCTTATTTGTTCTTATTTCTGGCTTCTGACTGCTGCATCTGAGGTTGAATTGCCCCACTGCATTCAGCAGAGGGCCTCTTCTCAGCCTTCTAGAATGCTTTGTACAGGCTTATTTCCCACAAGTATGTGTTTCTGCACCTCCCCTAAACTATCAGAATATAGCTAGTATTTATCTATTTGCAAAAATACACAAATAGATGTTCTAATATATATTGCCTACACCTAGCTGCAGTTTATGCTTAAACTCAAATGACATTAAAATGCTCTATATAATGTAAATAATAGGAGCAGTTATGGAGCGACCACTTGGTGCGATGCACTGCACTAGATGCTTGGGAAGTACAAACCGAAGACATGTCTCATTCCCTACCCATAAGGTGCTTACACTCAAATGGGGGAGACAAACAGAAAGCATTTATGACTCTGTCCAAATCAGTGAATAGAGCAGATATGCACATGAGTGCTAAGGAGGGTGTGAATAGATTCATGAGTGAAATGATTTGATGTTGATTTGAAAATCATAGCTCTTGCAATTCTGGATTTTTGTGTAAAATTATAGCTTTGAATATTTATGAAAATGTTTTTCAGCAGAGAGGATATGGTATTTGCAAGTGTTATCTACCTTCTGTGAATTAGTAGCATAAAACCACAAATGGGAAACTCAGATGCTCTGTGGTCCCTTAAACCGCAGTGTAGTGGAAATTTTGTGGGGGCTAATAGCAGAAATAATTCTATAATTTGGGCTCTTCCTATTACCTCAGCTTTTAGTGTTCAATTGCTGTCAGACTAGCAGTGCTTAAAATAAAAAGCTTAAATCCCTTGAAAATAGTTTATCATCATTTCTCGTTCAAATGTGTTGAATTTATCTTGTTCATGTTTTTTGAATATTCCACCTTCAGTCTAACTAAAACCATTACAATATGACAGCATTTCATGAAATGATAAAGCAGATGATGTGTGGATGGCCTTTATAGAACCAATTTTCTGAAGTTTGTGATTGAGAATATTGTGGAATCCAAAGTGTGATGGTTACATTGGCCTACTGGCTAAAAAAAAATAAATTTAGAGATTATTAATTGTGGCTATGATTTCTTTTTGGCTCCTTTGACTTGTAACAAGTCATTCAGCACTACTATAGGAGTGGTAGAGGTAAAAGTATTTTGAGTACCCACTGGATGCAAAGCACCTGTGCTAAGCACTTGTGAAGTACAAAACAAAGAGGCAACATGTTCACAAATGGTGTAAACTCTCTCTCTAGGCATCCTGTGCATTTGAAGAAAGTAGCACTGACAGTGAGATTCACCTCTAAGTACATGCTTGGTTAAGAGGCCAGTGCGGGACTCACAGTGCCAGTCGCATTGAGTGCAGAAAAAGATTGTCCTTTGTCGTGCTGTCAAAGCTTAACGTTGGCAGTATTTGGAGCTGTTTTCTGTTTTGCCTCCTTGACTCTTCTTAGGAGGCTTTTGCTCCCTTCTGGTTAGCAGTACTCCATACTGGCCTGTCCTCAGCAATTGAGTCCCAGTTTTCAGCTGGGAGGCAGCAGCACTGTATGAGGGGTTTTTTTTGTTTTGTTTTCCACCATGTCCTTAAAACATTTCCTCGGCCTTCCTGGCTTTCGGTTTACCAGTTTCGGCTCCCCATCCAACAGCCGTTTGGGTCTCCTGCTGTTGCTTGTCCTGCTGCTGACGGGTTCTGTGCTTGCTGGGCTATGGGGGTATAAACTGCTGCTATGCGACAGCCATGCCATCTCCCCAGGAACCGTCACTGATGGTGCCTCCCCCCTACCTCCCCCACCTCTAGTGCCATTGAGGAGAATCTGCCCCATCCTGCCTTCCTCCACCCAGGTGAGTAAGAGAACGGCACCTGCGGTAGGAGGCTTCCAGATAGCCTTGGGAAGCTGGCTGCTGCCCTAGCAGTTGCTGTGGCTATGGCTGTGCCTTGGACTCCGAACCGCAACGAACCTAAAATTCTGCTCCTCTAGCCGTAGCACCCTATCGATTTTGTCTTTATTTACGTGTGTCTTTTCTTGTCCTTTATGCTATTTTAGTATTTTCTTGTTTTATTATTTCTGTGTCACATGTCTCCAGCCCCCTCACCCACCACTTAGATTTTTGGGTTGTGAAGCCCCACTGAGGAACAGGGACTGTGTCTAACTTCCATCATATATTCTCTCCCAGTGTACAGTACAGTGTTCTGCACTCAGTAACTACTTAATAAATACTATTGCTACTACTGTCCTCCCAGAGTCCACAGTAATGGGGAGGAAGGCAGGAAGCCAGTTGTGGGGGAAGAACCGGTAGTATATACACTCTGCTATCAGGAAAGGAGTGCCTCTTTGTCAGCAGAAGCTGCATAAGAACCCAAAGGCCAGGAGGCAGAAGGAAAAACCTCACGAAGAGTGACAAATAACAAACATGGCAAGGCAACATGGGTCGGCCTTTTTGGGTGTGGGCACAATGGGGCCAGGTCTGGAAGTCCTTCACTGGCCTTTTCAGTTACACATACACACACACAAACACACACACACATACATACAAGCACACAAGCACTGGTGTAGTGCTTGGGGTCATCATCATGATCAGAAACTTTTACCAAATGTTTTGTGTGTGTGTGTGTGTATGTGTCTGTGCTTGTGAGAGAGAAAAAGAAAGAAAGTGTGTGAGAGTATTTAGAGCACTGGAACAGTGCCCAGGGTCATCGTCACCAATAGCAGTCTTTACCAAGTGCCCTGAGTGTGTGTGTATGTGTGTGTGTGCGCATGTGTGCGGAGATCATAGGAGCAGTGTCTAGGGTCATCACCACCAGCAGCCATTAATCAGTCAATGTTATTTACTGAGCCCATACCATGTACACAGCACCATACTAAGCACTTGAGAGAGTGCAGAATAACCAAGTTGGTAGACACGTCTCCCACCCACAATGAGCTTACAGTCTGGAGAGGAAGACAGATATTTATATAAATCAATAATAATAATAATAATGTAAGTATTTGTTAAGTGCTTACCATGTGCCGAGTACTGTTCCAAGCGCTGGGGTAGATACAAGGTAATCAGGTTGTCCCACGTGGGGCTCACAGTCTTCATCCCCATTTTACAGATGAGGGAACTGAGGCACCGAGAAGTTAAGTGACTTGCCCAAAGTCACACAGCTGACAAGCAGAGCAGCTGGGAATAGAACCCATGACCTCTGATTCCCAAGCCCGGGCTCTTTAAATTACAGATATGTACCTAAATGTTATAGGACTGAGAGGGTAAATGCAGAAATCAAGGCAGGATAGGATAAATGCTTGGATCAATAGGGTGGCAGTTTGGATGGAGAGGAAAGCGTGGATTTTAGTTATGTAGTGAAGGTAGGACTGACAGGATTTGGTAACATTGAATATGTGGATTGAGTTAGGGAGATATTGGATATTGCCAAGGTTATGGGCTTGTGAGACGGGGCGGATGGTGGTGCTACTGTCTAAAGTGATGGGAAAGTCATGAAGAGGACAGGGTTTGAAACTACAGAGAAGAGATCAGGGCTGGAGATGTGGATTGGGGAATCATCTGCATAGAGATGGTAGTTGAAGCCATGGGAACAAACTAATTCTCCAAGGGAGTGGGTATAGATAGAGAATATAAGGGAATCAAGAACTGAGCCTTGAAGGTCTCCCACAGTTAAGGGGTGGGAAGCAGAGGAGGAATCCAAGAAAGAGTTTCAGAATGAGAGGTAAGAGAGATAGGAGGAGAACCAGGAGAGTGAAGCCAAGGTTGGATAATGTTTCCAGGAGAAGAAGAAGACAGTGTCGAAGGCAGCAGAGAGGTCGAAGAGGATTAAGATGGAGTAGAGGCCATTGGGTGTGGCAAGAAGGAGATCATTGATGACTTTCAAGAGCTTCTATGGAGTGAATGGAGTGGAAGCCAGATTGGAGGGGGTCAAGGAGAGAATTGGAGCGGAAGTAGAGACAGTGAGTGTAGACACCTTAAGGAGTTTGGAGAGGAATAGTAGGAGGAATATGGGGCGATATCTGGAGGGTGCTGTTGAGTCAAGGGACTTTTTTTTCGGATAGTGGAGAATCGAGCATGTCTGAAAGTAATGGGCAAAAATGGCAATGGCAACCAGGGAGGGAAGATAGAAGAGAGCAAGCACTTTGAAAAAGTGCACAGATGGAGGGGGTTGATTTTGAGAGGAAGTGGGAGATCTCCTCTTGAGATACTGCTGGGAAATATGGGAAAGTTGAAGAAGGGATAGGAGGAGGGAGGGACTGGAGAGGAGCAGGGGAGATTTTAGGGAAATCATACCAAATGGTTTCAATTTTCTCAGTATATTATGTGGCCAGGTCAGTAGGGAAAAGAGATGGAGGGATGGGGACAGAGGACAACATACACCCCAAGAGTGTGTGTGTGTGTGTGAGAGAGAGAGAGAGAGAGTGCAAAACACTGGAGCAGTGCTTGGGGTCATTGTCCCCAATAGCGGCATTTACCAAACGCAGAGAGAGAGAGGGTGTGTGTGCATGCACGGGTGTGTGTGCATGCACGGGTGTGTGCAGAGCACTTGTGCAGTGCGCAGGGTGAATACCACCAACAGCAGCATTTACCAATTGCCCCAAATGTGTGTGTGTGTTTATGTTTATGTGCACTGTCAAATGAGAGAGGAGATGATGCCTTACAGTAGTGCCTGTCTTTCCCTCTCTGACCATCTCTCTCTGTTTCTCTCTGCCTGTCTTTTTTTGTCCTTCTCTCTACCTGTCTCTCATCTGCCTCTCTAGCTCTGTTTCTTGTTTCAACAGTCCCTTGTATCTTTCTTGCCTGTCCCAGGCCTGTCTCTTGTCTCTGTGTGTCTACCTTCTCTCTCTCTCTTTTTCATTCTCTTCCCCTCCCTCTCTCTTCCCCTTCTGGATATTTGTTCTGAGCGGGTCACACACCACCTACAACAGAAGTTAGCCAAATGTGGCTCGTAGATCTGTTTGACATGCTTGGATTATAATGGTGTCAAACAAAATCTAGGCAATAGTAAGAAATCCAAAGTTTATGGTAGCAGCAATACAAAGTGTTTAAATACTTTTGTCATTTGGGTGCCTTGGAAAAATAATAATAATAATGTTGGCATTTGTTAAGCGCTTACTATGTGCAGAGCACTGTTCTAAGTGCTGGGGTATACAGGGTAATCAGGATGTCCCACGTGAGGCTCACAGTCTTCATTCCCATTTTACAGATGAGGTAACTGAGGCACAGAGAAGTTAAGTGACTTGCCCAAAGTCACACAACTGACAAGCGGCAGAGCCAGGATTTGAACCCATGACCTCTGACTCTCAAGCCCGTGCTCTTTCCACTGAGCCAGCACAATTCCAGCCTGTAGCTGGTCTGCTATTGACTTAGGATCTAATTACCAAGACCTTAAAATCATTCTTTGTTCTTGGTTTATCATCAAAGCAAACATTTAACATTTGCCTACTACTTAGGGATGCAGCAGACCTCAGTTGAAAGAATATTGGTATGAATCAGGATGCTTGGGTTTTATCCCTGACTGCCACTGGCCAACAGTTACTTCAGGTAAGTCAGGTAAATATTCTGTACCCCAATTTCCTCATCTTTAAAATGGGAGAATAATTCTTACCTCAAAGGAATGTTGTAGGAAAAAAAATGAAATAATTGATATTAAACATTGCTCTTAATAAAATAGCTATATTCTACAAATCCAAGGCACTCTAATCATTATTGGTTTCTATTTTATCCCAATATCACAATCAATGCAGTTTTATTTCTGCTATAATGCCTATTTTTCGAGTGCTACCCTGTTTAGCACAGAACAGTGTTCTGGGAGTTTGCCATACTATTTCAATGTGCACAGTGGAGTGATCCAAAATGGTGGTCCCCAGATCGTCATTTTGTCACATCCTTAGCATCACACCGATTCAGTCCTGCTTCTCCCCCAGGAGTGTGCTTGTTGGGCTTGTTGTACACCCCGGGTTAAGAAGGGAAAAGGATAGAGAGGAATTTGTTTGAGGTACATGTTCACAGCAAGCACAATTAGAATATATTGTTCAGCCGTTTATGTTTTCTTGTGTACTACCAAGGAACAATTGTTGTCAAGTCAAATAAAAATATGTATGCTAAAATGGCTGAAATGGTCTTTTATTGGCAAAAAAATAAAACTCCCATGTGCAACCTCTGAGGCATTTTGCAACCTCCACATCTGGACACCATCTTTCCACCCTCTATGCTTGCATAAAGCGATGGGAGGAGGACTGAGGGAGATGGAACAGAGAAGCCTGCTTCCTTTCCCTTCCATGTCAACTATGCACTTGGATCTGTCCCCTCTTAATGCTTCATATTCACCCCACCCTCAGCCCCACAGCACCTGTGTCCATATCCATCATTTATTTTCAATGCTTGCGTCCTCCTCGAGACTGAAAGCTCACTGTGGGAAGGGAATGTGTTTGCCAACTCTGATGTATTTTATGCTCCCAAGTGCTTAATACAGTGCTCTGCACCTAGTAAATGATATAAATACCACTGATTGGCTGACTGGGGGCTTGGCCCTCTGCTCTGTCCAGACTATTTTTGTGGCAACTTTGACTCTCGTAGAGCCTAGTGGGAAACTCCACCACCAGCTCCAGCTGCCACCACTGGTTGCCATCACTGGGCTCCATCTTGGAAATGAAGTCTCTCTCTTTTCTCTTATCTGCCCTGTTTACATCTTTCCCACCACAAGCCTTGTACACCTGTGCCTATGTATAGCAGCATTAACACAACATGGATAGAGATATGGAGGATTCTCTGACCGGGAGCATTTGATCTCTAATCTTCCAGTTTGATAGGCTGTTGTCGCAGATGGGTTTCCACAATGGGGTTTCTCTCTTCCTAAAAGCCTTATGATTAGAAAGATGTAAGATGCCCCTTCCCATCCCCTCCTCTGAGTCAGCCGAGTTCTGGTCTCTCTCTTACCTACGCCATAACTCTAAATCCCATGTTTGCCCTGTGTCATGCTTGGGGCCCCTGTACCAATCAATCAATGATATATATTGAGCACTTACTTTGTGCAGAGCACTCTACTAAGCGCTTGTGAAAATGATCAATGGTATTTACTGAGCACTTACTGTGTGCAGAGCACTGTACGGAGTACTTGAGGGAGTACAATGCAGCAGAGTTGTGGGCAGACATTGCCTAGTGGAAAGAGCACAGGCCTGGAAGTCAGAGGATGTGGGTTCTAACTCCGGCTCCCCCACACGTCTACAGTGTGACCTTGGGCAAGTCACTTTACTTCTCTGGGCCTCAGTTCCCTCGTCTGTAGAACAGGGATTAAGACTGTGAGCCCCGTGTGGGATAGGGACTTCGTCTGACCTGATTATTTTGTATCTAACCCAGTGCTTAGAACAGTGCTTGGCACGTAGTAAGCTCTTAACAAATACTGAAATTATTATTAACTCTGTATCGTACTCTCTCAAGTGCAGTGTCTGCACACAGTAAATGCTCAATAAATATGATTGATTGGCAGATCCCTGCCCAGAATGAGCTTAGTGAATAAATACCACTCACTAATAAGGAAAGCAATGAAGCTCACTAATTGGGTCATTTTACCCCCTTCCTAGAAAAGCTGTTGGACACCCTGGCCGTCCACTCAGTGGCATGCTGGGAGTCCCCAGCTCCACTGAAAAAAGGTCCTTCGGACACCCTTGTTTCCTTCCAGCATCCAAAAACCCTCAGAGATTTTTGCTTCTCAGGACAGAGCACGTTGCAGGAGATCCCTTGGGCACCCCTAAAATCCAAACCCCTCTGCTTTTAGTCTAGTAGGGGAAACAGATACTAACATAAATTCCAGATAGGGGAAATGGCAAAATATAAGAATATGTACATAAGTGTTGTGGGACTGAGGGTGAGGTGAGTATCAAGAGAGAATATGAGAAGCAGCATGGTGTAATGAAGAGATCACGGGCCTGGGAGTCAGAAGGTCATGGGTTCTGATCCTGACTCTGCCACTTGACTGTTGTGTGGCCTTGGGCAAGTCACTTTACTTCTCTGTGCCTCAGTTACCTCATCTGTAAAATGGGGATTGAGACTGTGAATCCCACATGGGACAGGGAGTGTGTCCAACAAATTTGCTTGTATCTACTCCAGTGCTTAGTACAGTAAGTGGCAGTACAGTAAGAGGATTTTGAAGGTGGGGAATGTGTCTGATATGAAGGGGGAGGGAGTTCCAGGCCAGAGGGAGGCCATGGGCAAGAGGTTGATGGAGAGATAGATGAGGTCAAAGTACAGTGAGTGGGTGTTAGAGGAGCACAGTGTGTGGATTGGGTTGTAATAAGAGATCAGCAAGGTAAGGCAGGTGGGGAACACTGAGTGAGCACCTTTCTGTCCGCAGTTCTGACAGTTCTGTCTGCCACTTTCTGTCTTTCAGACAGTTCTGCCTGGTAAGCAGTTTCTGTCTGACTCAAAGTTGGATGGGCAACCCCTGGAAGTTCTTTTTTTTCGATGGTACTTCTTAAGAGCACTTACTGTGTGCCAGGCACTGTACTAAGCACTGGAGTAGATACAAGCCTATCAGGTTAGACACAGTCTCTGTCCCACGTGGGGCTCTCATTCTTAATCTCCATTTTACAGATGAAGTAACTGTGGCACAGAGAAGTCAAGTGACTTGCCTAAGGTCACACTGCAGACAATCAGTCAATTGATCACTTACTCTGTGAAGAGTGCTGTACTAAGCACTTGAGGTAGTAAGTATAACAAGAGTTGGTAGGCACAGTTGCTGCCCACAAAGAGGTTACAGTCTAGAAGGGGAGACAGTAATATAAACAAAAAAAATTATGTTTATGTACATAAGTGCTGTGGGACTGAGGGTGAGATATATAAGTGCTAGGATCAGTATAGCAGCGGTTTGGATGGAGAGGAAAGGGCAATATTATGAAGGTAGAACTGAAGGATCTGGTGACAGACTGAATATGTGAATTGAATGAGAGTAAAGAGTCGAGAATGATCCCAAGTTTATAGACTTGTGAGACAGAGGATGGTGGTGCTTTCTGTACAGTGACTGAAAACTTGGACCCATGGAGGGCCATGAGGGTTGAATAATCTCTAATCCCCTCGCACGAGGAGATGCTCAGGTGACAGAGAAGAGAGTGAAGTTCATGGAAAAAGAAGTGATGATGATGGCATTGGTTAAGTACTTATATGTCAAGCGCTGGGATTGATACAAGCTAATCAGGTTGGACACAGTCCCCATCCCACATGGGGCTCACAGTTTTAATCCCCATTTTACAGATGAGGTAACTGAGGCAGAAGTAACAGAGAAGTGAAGAGGTAACAGAGAAGTGAGCAAGGTCACACAGCAGACAAGCAGCAGAGCCGGGATTAGAACCCATTTCCTTCTGACTCCCAAGTCCATGCACTATCTACTAGCCCATACTGCTTCCCGTAGGAGTCTGAGGCTGAGAACTAGTCATTGACTAGAGGGACCATTCCTAGCTATTTTGTATGTAAATATGGTGGGACAGGATTGTTAACAATCCTAGTAAGTTAGCATGAGAAAGGAGTCATAGTTCAGTGGGTTAATCTCAGTCATATTTATTGAGCATTTACTGCATGCAGGGTACTGTACTAAGTGTTTGGAAGAGTACACCATAACAGAGTTGGTAGGCATGTTCCCTGCACACACTTAATGCAGGTGGCGTCAATTCAGTGGAAACAATTAGAGATACCTTTTGTCTCCCCACCGTCTCTCAGGAGAAACTCATTAGGAGCAGGGCCCCGCCCAACAGGAAAGCTCGATTAGCACGGGGCTACTCTCATTCATGAAGCTGGAACTTCTGGAACTGGTTCAGGGTCTTCAGAAGGTTGGGGTCTACTAAGCAAGCAAACAAGAAGAGGTGCTGTGGACAGGTTTTTTAAACAGGACAAAGGGCACTTGCTTCAACTTTCAAATAAGGAAAGTCTGAGCTACCTCAAGGCTTCCCGAGAGAAGGGAGCTGAGGAGTGTCAGGGAAACTGCAGCACAAGGAAGGGGCTGTCCAGAAAAAGCTCTCAGGCTCCAGGCAGGCCACAGGTAAGGAGGGCCAAGGGGTAAATAAGAGCATCGGGTGTTGGGGGCCGGGGAAACACTTGGAATTTAGAAACGAGTGCTGTGAAATGTGCTGCCGCTTCTGTTGTTGCCTTTTCATGGAGTTGTATTTTGTACTGTGTACCTTAAGTAGTAAAATTAGTTTAATGTAACTCTTTGGGGTGAGTGGGTGGGTGGTCAGCGGAGGGAGAATGAGACCCGAGATGTGCAGGGGAAAGGCCTGCTGTACTGGAAATGAGGCTGCCCAGAAAAAGTTAGGTCTGCTTAGCCAAACCTCAGTCAACCCCCTTGCAATTGTGGTGTTACCAGCAAGTCTAGGCAGTGGTGGCAGTGACAGCAGTGCAGAGGGGCTTGGATTTTAGGGGTGCCTGAGGGATAGGCTCCTGCATTTGTCCTGAGAGGCAAAAATCTTTGAGGGTTTTTGGACACTTGAGGGAAGCGAAGGTGTCCAAAGGCTTATTTCCAGCGGAGCTGACGACTCCCAGCAAACCGGCTAGTGGACCGGCAGGGTGTCCAGCAGCTTCTCTGGGAAGAGGGGATAAAATGACCCAATTAGTGAGCTTCATGGCTTGCCTGTCCAGGGATAATACTAACCCAGGGTGTGATTAGTGAGTGATATTTATTGGACTCCTGCTGTGCGCCGGGGAAAGTGCAGCAAGAGCACAAGGCCTGTTCCTTGCCCTCAAGGAGCCGTCGAGCTAATGGGGCAGGCGGAATCCGGGCCAATAATGGAAGCTTCCCTTACCCACCGGCTGTGTAGAGTCTGTGTGAGTGCTGGAGAAGGTGGTAGGGTGAGAAAGACTTGGGGTTCTGGCCATTAATCATGGAAGACTTGCTGGAAGAGGAGGAGGGATTCAGTGGGCTTTGAAGTGGGGAAGGCTGTAGTCTAGCAGGTCGGGAGTGCAGGCTCGGGGAACTGCATGAGCAGGGAATCATTAGAAGGGGAAGAGGTGTCGGGGGTAAGAAGACCCAGTCTGGAAGTAGGGGGAGAAAGAGTGAGAAGATGGATGTGTCAGGAAGCCACTGAATAACCACGATGCAGAGGGAAGCGAACAGCCAATGAAGGGTTTGGAGGCATGGACAAACATATGCTGAGCGATATTTCGGGAAGGTGATCGGACAGTGGTGTGGAGGAGGCTGAAGGCAGGGCAATCATTGCAGTAGCTTAACAGTGATTCGAGGAGGGTTTGAACCAGTCGGGAGAGGAAGGCATGGATATGGCTCATAGATAATCAACTGTATATAATGGAACATTTACTGTGAGCAGAGCATTGTACTAAGTGCTTGGGAGAGTACAATGTAACAGAGTTGGTAGACCTGTTCCCTGTCCATAATAAACTCACATTCTAGAGGGGGAGACAGACATTTAATATAAATAAATTATTCATTCAATAGTATTTATTGAGTGCTTACTATGTGCAGAGCACTGTACTAAGCGCTTGGGATGAACAAGTCGGCAACAGATAGAGACAGTCCCTGCCGTTTGACGGGCTTACAGTCTACAGATATGCACATAAGTGCTGTGGGACTGAGGGAGACACAGAAGGGAGCTGGAGAAGAGGAAATGAGGGCTTAGTCTGGGAAGGCCTCTTGGAGAAGATTTGCTTGTAATAAGGCTTTTGAGGGGGCAGGGAGAGTGATCGTCAGATATGGAGAGAGAGTGTTTCAGGCCAGAGGCAGGACATGAGCAAGAGGTCCGTGGTGAGATAAGTCAGATTGAGTAGGTTGACATTAGAGGAGCAAAGTCAGCGGTCTGGGTTGTAGAAGGAAATCAAGGTGGTGAGGTAGGAGAGAGAAAGGTGATTAAGTGCTTTGTAGCAAGGAGCTGTGTCTTGTTGGTTGTTGTCTGCTTCAAACCAGGAGCCTCGTGGAGGATTTTGGGAGCTGCAGCCAATCCTGACAGTGTTTCTGCCTTCCCGCCACTCCTCTGGCTCCCAGGGTCCAGACGATGTTTGAGGCCAGATGCCAGAGTGTGGCGTTGCAGGCAGTCCTTTCCCCCTGCCTGTATTTCTATCTCTGGATGTGGTGCTGGCCCTTGCTCCCATCCGACCAGCAAGGGGGTTGGGCTGTGAGCAAGGGAATCAATGGACTGAGCTTGTACTTCCGCGCTAAGCAAGGGTGGGTTTTTGTTGTTGTTGTTTTTTTTCTTCCTTCCCCCTCCTTGCTTTGCTTGCCACAACCCTTCCCCAGGCTTCCCTGATCCTGTAACTTTAGGGAAGCAGCATGCCCTAGTGGATAGAGCACCGGTGTGGAAGTCAGAAGGATGTGGTTTCTAATCCCAGCTCTGCAACTAGTCTGCTTGTGTGACCTTGGGCAAGTCACCTCACTTCTGTGTGCCTCAGTTACCTCATCTGTAAAATGGAGATTAAGACTGTGAGCCCCATGTTGGACATGGACTGTGTCCAACTTGATTAGCTTGTATCTCTCCCAGGGGTTAGAACAGTGCTTGACTCATAGTAAGTGCTTAACAGATACAGTCATTACTATTATTATCATTTTTATTTTAAGGAGCTGTGCTCCCTCCCCCACCCCCTACAAGCAAGTGAGAGAGCACAGCCCCCTCCCTCATCAGCCCCTTGCTCCCCACATCCCGGCATCTATCTCCCCCCCTCTTCTCCTAGTCTACCCCCAAGTGGTCCCCAAATATAAAAGGAAGGGGGGGGACTGGAGTAGGGCCTGTTTGGGGGCTTTTTGGAAAGTGGAAGTTCGAACGGGAAAGTGAGGGAGGGAAGGAGGGAGGCCACCTGATTTCAAGCCAGTCCTTTGTAATAGTGGGAGGCATCGGTCAAGTGTCTGCTAAGTAGTGGGATAAAGAAAGTGTATTCAGATCTGGCCCCCATGGGGCTCCCAGTGTCCCCACCCTTGCCCCTGAAGTGGCTCCTGCAGCGTGTTCTTGGAGAGATCTCCCAGCTCTTTCCCTCTCTGTCTGCTGTTCACCACCTCTCCCTGCTTCTCTAGCACTCTCTCCTTGGCGCTTCTCTGTTTCTGGCACTGTCCCCCTCTGCTTCCATCCCCCCCACCCTCCTTGCTCTCAAGGGCTGTAGCTTCTGACGGGAGCAGTGCTGTGGCCGGTTCTGGTTTGGAGCTGGGGACCACAGGTGTGGCCAGAGGTGGGGATGGGAGAAAAGTAAGATACCCCAATCGCTTATAATAATAATAATTGTGGCATTTAAGTGCTTATTATCTGCCAGGAACTGTACTAAGGGCTGGGGTGGATACAAGCAAATCGGGTTGGACACAGTCCCTGTCCCACATGGGTCTCACAGTCTCATTCCCCATTTTTACCGATGAGGTCAGTGAGGCACAGAGGAAGTGAAGTGACTTGCCCAAGGTCACACAGACAAGTGGCAGAGCCGGGATTAGAGCCCATGACCTCCCAGGCCCTTGGTCTATCCACTATGCCATGCTGCTCAGCAAGATCCTATAGGCACAGACTTCATCTTTTAACAAAAATTATAGCTTCCAAAATGAGCAATACAGAATTTAGTTGTCTTACAAACAGATTGTGACAGAAAGCAGTCTCTTTACCACAGTTCTGGTTTCCTCTTTCCTCCTGGAGGCTCCTTGGTTTATTTGTAGTTATTTTGAGTTCTGCCTCTTACTGATTCTCTCGGGTTTTTTTGAAGATATGTGGCCGTAGTATTAAAATAGTTTATAAACATTTATGAGCCACTCCAGAGTCAGAGAAGCCACTCCAGAGTCAGGAAAGCCATTGTCATGCAGAATGTGTTAAGACTATTTTGAAGGATTTAAGAATCAGAACTAGGCCTTTAGTCATTTGATGAAGACTTTTTTGGGTATCAAGTTTTGCTGTAGTAATAGATGCACTCTAAAGTGTGATAAAAATGGAAAAAACTTCTCACGGAAATAGATTTTTGAATTGTACTTTACATCATGAGTATCCGCTTCATACTTTGCTCAGTGGGGCAGCGCTTTTATGAGCTTTAAGAAATGCAAATTTCCAATTTTACTGCTTTGGTTTTACTGTTTGCCTACTTCCTCGCTATCCCTACCCGGGAGAGGGATTTGCTGCCAGAGGGTCAGGTCGAAGAGTGGCCGTGCTTCCCCTCTCCCCCAGGATCGGGGTCGGGACCTCTGGCCAGCTGGCTGGCCAGACTGGGCCCTGCCTGCCAGGTCCAGATGTGGCTCTGGAGTCCGGGCCGGAGGGCTCGCCGGTGCTCCCTGCAGGGCCTCAGCCCCAGGAGGGTGGCTCCTCTCGGTTAGCTCACCTCCGGGGCTTTTTGGGGAAGAAGGGGCTGCTGTCACCCCGGCCCTGTGGGGTGACCCTCCTTTGACAGCGAGCTGCCCTTGGCCCGTTCCCCACTCCACCATCACCAGGGGCTAAGGAGCTGCTTCCCCGTGAGGCGTTGGCTAGGGTGAAAGCGGACTGTGCCAGGCACGATGAGTCCTGATCTCTGTCCCCATAGACCCTGAATGGGTGGGATGATGGGCCCCTTGCCTGCTCCCTCTCCACCTCCAGGGATGCACCCGGATGAGTTATTTGTTTTTTCTTATGATGTTTGTTAAGCACTTATTTTGTGTCAAACACTGTTCTAAGCCTGAGGTAGGAATAAGTTAATTAGAACGTAGTCCCTGTCCCTCATGGGGCTTACAGTCTAAGTAGGAGGGAGAATTGAATCTTCATTTTACAGTTGAGGTAACTGAGGTGGAGAGAAGTGAAGTGACTTGCCCAAGGTTAAGAGCAAGCACAGCATTTCTGTGTGTGTATTTTTATATATCTAGATATTCTATTTATATTGATGCCTTTTTACTTGATGTGTATATATCTATAATTTTATTTATTTTTATTGATGCCTGTTTACTTGTTTTGATGTCTGTCTTCCCCTTTGTAGACTATAAGCCTGGTGTGGGCAGGGATTGTCTCTCTTTATTGCTGTATTGTACTTTCCAAGAGCTTAGTACAGTGGTCTGCACACAGTAAGCGCTCAATAAATGCTATTGAATGAATGAATGAAAGCAACTGACAAAGCACAGGATTAGAACCAGGTCCTTCTGTCTCCCAGGCCCGAGCTGTCTCCACCAGGCCATGCTGTGACAATGCAAGGCGAGGCAAGATTGGCTCAGGGCGGCTGCTGCCGGCCTCTGTCCGTCGGTGACAGGGCAGGGCTTTGCCACTGCCGAGGAATTGTGCTGTCCCTTCCTCTTCCCCAGTGAGGGGAGGGAGATCCTCAGATCTAAACAGCCCAGCCTCCTGCCCACTCCCTCCCTCCCTCTGTTAATGTGTGTTGAAATTGTATGATAGGCTCTTGGGACACCAATTGCTCAAAGCTTTCCTTCTGTTTGGCCCTGCTGCATGAAAATGCTGCAGATCCAGGCTCTGTGGGATAGACTGCCTTCTCCAGGCTTAAACAGCTCTTTTTTATGGTATTTGTTAAGCGCTTGATACGTGTCAAACACTGTTCCTAAGCACTGGGTTAGAGACAGGTTACTCAGGTTGGACACCGCCCTGGTTACTTTCATGCAAGTGATAGACTTCAACCAGATTTTTGTATTTACCAGTTCCCAGGCCACTTTTTGGCAAGAGTCTATACATTTCTTCTATAGTCACGATCCACAAAAGAAAAATGATCAGTCAATTAGGATCAAATCCTAATTAGGAAATTAGGATAAAAAAGGATTAAAGAGCTTAATACTGTGCTCTGCACACCGTAAGCACTCAGTAAATACGGTTGAATAAAATCAGCACTGTAACCTTTCTCGGGGCTTTAAAAAATGTTATTTTTACATTCCAGATGCGATTCTCTGCTTGGACCCCTTTCCATTTGTGTGCTTTGACTGTTCCTGGTATGCAAATCAGAGTGTTGGAAATCTTAGATGAATCTGTAAATTCTACAGAGCTTTATATTTTTAGTGCAAACCTTCTGAGACTCCCTGGGGAACATTTTGAAGGCATTCAAAAATTGGGTTGTGGTAAGATATAGAAAATGACCCAAACAGACATTTTCCCGACCCATTCATGTTTATGATAGGCGTCACTCTGGACCGGAGGAGGATCAGGGTTTCAGCATTCATAAAATAATAGTAATAATAATGGTATTCATTAAGCACTGTGAGCTAAGCACTGCATCAAGTGCTGGGATAAATATAGGGTAATCGGCCTGGAGCCGATCCCTGTTCCACACGAATCTCCCAAGTCTAAGTAGGAGGGAGAGGAAGTATTGAATCCTTGTTCAGTAGGTGAGGAAATTGAAGCTCAGAGAAGGAACCTGCCCAAGGTCACAAAAGCAAATAAGCGATGGAGCCAGTATTAATAATGATGGTATTTGTTAAACGCTTACTGTGTGCGAAGCACTGTTGTAAGCGTGCGGGGGGGTGGAGATACAAGGTGATCAGGTTGTCCTTTGTGGGACTCACGGTCTTAATCCCCATTTTACAGATGAGGTAACTGAGGCACAGAGAAGTTAAGTGATTTGCCCAAAGTCACAAAGCTGACAAGTGGCGGAGCCGAGATTAGAACCCATGACCTCTGACTCCCTAGCCTGGGCTCTTTCCACTGAGCCACGCTGCCTCACTATTAGGATCCAGGTCTCTACTTCCCTGGTGTCTCTGAAGAGGATCCTCATGAAAGGAATATGAAGGGCCGCAGCAAGGCTTTCTGGTCCCCATCCTGCCCACCCAGAGCCCCCATGGTACCGTCAGAGAATAGCCAAGAGATCCAGAAGCTTCTGGAAGAACTTCGGAATTAGCCAGGAGACGAGCTCTTTACAGGTCTCCTTGGCCGATGTCCCTGGCACCACGGGAACTGGAGGGCCAGACAGAGTTTGTTCCCCATGGGTTGTGCGGCGAGTGGCGACCCATCCTGCTCTGTTGGTGAAGAGCTCATTTCCTTGTTTTGATCTCTATCTGCCTACAGTTTATGCCTGGCAGTTGAAAATACCGGTTTCCACAGTTAGTCTCTGAAATCCGATTCTTGTGTTTCCTGCTTGATTAGCTGGCACTAGAATGACATTTTTCTGACTTGTGTTCTTGTAGGCCAGCGGCTGTCCCAGGCCGGGACCAGGCTCTCTTCCGAGGTTTCCAGGCTCATTTTGCTTGGATGATTTTGTCCATCAGTCTCAAGTGCTTAGGGTAGCGCTCTGCACGTAGTAAGCGCTCGATAATTACCACCCATTGAGTGATCAAATGGTACTTGATGACTGCTTGCTGCAGACAGAACACCGTACTAAGTGCTTGGGAAAGTACAAGTAGAGGAAAGCCCAAATATAGAGGAGAGCCCGGCACTTCAAGATCCCATTTGTCTTTGAAAGTTAAAATAATGAATTAATCGGTCAATGGTCTTTTGTTGGGCACTTACTGTGCCGAGCACTATAAATATTTCAGTATTTCAGATAAGCGCAACACCATCCCATCTCAACTTTTTTGTTAGTCTAAACCGACTCTTGTTCACTCTCTAAAAAAGGCCACACCAAAGCAAAAAACCCACCAAAATTGTTTTCTTAAAGCAAGAATCTTCTTCAGAATAAGCCATTTCAGAAGCCCATCATCTTTGCAGGTGTCTCTGCAGGTTTTAATAATAATAATAATAATGTTGGTATTTGTTAAGCGCTTACTATGTGCAGAGCACTGTTCTAAGCGCTGGGGTAAACACAGGGGAATCAGGTTGTCCCACGTGGGGCTCACAGTCTTAATCCCCATTTTACAGATGAGGGAACTGAGGCACAGAGAAGTGAAGTGACTTGCCCACAGTCACACAGCTGACAAGTGGCAGAGCTGGGATTCGAACTCATGAGCCCTGACTCCAAAGCCCGTGCTCTTTCCACTGCGCCACGCTGCTTCTAATAGGCTCCAGGGGGGGAAAAAAAGTACCCCAAAGTAGAAAACAGGAAAAAACCAAAAGCCGAGTTCCCCGCCTCCGCTTTTCCCCTCCCCGGGCCTTTTTTTCCCTCCCCTGAATTCACTCCAATTTAATGCAGAAGCTGCTTTCTCTTGGAAAGGAATTAGCAGTTGGGTAAGAAGAGCGGTGATCTCTTGGGCCACAAGGTGGCGCTCGGCCTCCACTAACGAGGCTTCCTTCTACCCTGGCAAAGGGTTTGCGTTCTGCCCACTTGGGGAAAAGCTGAAAGGTAGTCATTTTAATTGGCAGTCAAGGCCTTTGGGAGTAGTTCTGTCAAAATATTTCAATAGGTCCCTCGCTGCCTTTAAAAATACAGGTGCCCTAAGTGTGGCTCGTCAATAAGGAGGGGGAGACAATGGGAATGGAATGACCCTCTCCCTCAACTCCCACCCCTCCCACCTCTGGACTCTGTTACTCCCACCCCCTCCGGCATTTTCTGCGGTAGAGGCAGGGTAGGGAGGAGAAGGGCTTCTGCTCTGACCATTGGGATCTTGCAGAAAACATCCTGGGTGTTGTATTTACCAAGGCTTCCCACACGCACACCCCCCGCCCCCCGCCATCAATCAGTGTATTTACAGAACACTTATTGTGTGCAGGGCACTGTCCTTGGCACGTTGAGAGTACCACACACTAGATTTGGTAGACACCATCCCTGCCCTCAGGGAGCTTACAATCTACTGGGGGAGATGGACGTTAAAATCAGTTATAGATAGGGGAAGCAGCAGAATATAAAACTATGTCGGCAAATCCTGGGGTGGGGCTGGGAAATGTGGGTGAGTATCGAAGCGCTAATGGGGGACAGATTCAAATGTCTAGGCTACACCGAAGGGAGGGAGAATAGGATGGGGAGATAAGAGGTTGCTCAGGGAAGGCTGTAGCACGGGGCGTTTTCTTCCAGGTCATACGCTGGCCTGGCCAAGGTGAACTGTTTCAAAAGTAGCCGTAACAGGGCAGGCTTGTAGGAGGGCAACTCAAACTGAGGGTAAGATCCACTCGTTCTTTTGTGCACTAAGTGGCTTTGACTGAACTTCTAATGTAACTGTCCTTATATAAATCCACCCACATGTGAGTGTGTGTGTGTGAGCACCCGTATAAGTGAATTGTGTGAAGTTCTGAAATATGGGCCTGGGAGTCAAGAGGGCCTGGGTTCTAATCCCTGTTCTGCCACTTGCTTGTGTGTGACTTTGGGGAAGTCTCTTTACTTCTCTGTGCTTCAGTTTCCTCATCTGTAAAATGGGGATTCAATACCTGTTCTCCTTCCTCCTTCGATGGTGAGCCCCATGTGGGAAAGGGGCTGTGTCTGACCAAATTATCTTGTATCTACCATGGCGCTTAGTACCGTGCTTGGTACAAAGTAAGTGCTTAACAAATACCATTATATTACATTATTCTGGAACAAGAAATGAAGGGAATCCTCCAGGGGTCCTCTAGACCTCTGCTTTTTGGGGCAATTTGGGATTGTAGTGTCAACTCCTCCGAGCCTCCGTAGAGATAATCTGCTGTTCTCGTCCCAGGGGGGAAACCGCCTCACGGAAGGGGTGCTTGGTTTTATTTGGATTTGCTGTACAGGTCCAGGGAAGTGGTCTCCGCAGTTCTCACCTTGGGCACGGGCAACCTCCCTCCTATCCCATGCCTCTGCTCCAGCAGCTAGAGGGTTCCAGAGCTGGGCAGGGGTGGTGTCTGTCCCCATTCTGGGGAGGGTATCGTTTAATGCCCAGTGGTTTCTCACAGCACTAGCTCCTTCAGACTGGATGCTAACACACTTTCCGGAGGCTGGGGCCCCTTTTCAAACCCTCGGTGGAATTTATTGGGCTCCTGTTGTGTGCAGAGCATTGGACTAGCTGTTGGGGAGAGATTACCGAAGAATGATCCCTGCCCTCAAGAAGCTGGAAGCGAAGGGCGTGGAGGAACTGGGCATTAGGGTGGGCATGAGATTGGTGCTATTTGAAGTCTGCTGGCTCTGCCCCCAGCTTCGCCAGCAGAGGGACACAGGCTTCAGGAGATCGCAAAGTGCTCTAGTGGCAGAGCTTCAAGTTTTATCCACACCATACTGAACTCTTGCTGGCATCAGCTCTACCTGCTCTTATGTGTCTACGCGCACCCCTCCCCCACCCCCTTCCCATCTCCCTCTTTTTCCTAGTTTGGGGCCTCAGCTCATGTCTAGGGGTCCGTGCTCTCTGGGAGATGGGATGCATTGGCTGGAGATTGGCTAGAAGGCAATTTGTATGCAGAGATCAGGCCCAGCTCAGTCTGCCCTCTCCAACTCCTTTCCCTCTCACCTCCCCCTGCTGATAGATTGGGTGTCAGAGGCAAGGCAGAGCTGCCCAAACACCTGTTCGGCCAGTGAAAGGTAAGGGAGAGTCCCACGGCAGCCCTGGGCCTGCTTTTCTTCGGGTTCAGCCCGGTGAAAGTGGCAAGATTCCCACGCCGTCCCCAGGCTGCTTTCTTCCTGCTCAGCCCGGTAGAAGTGGCAAGATTCCCACGCCATCCCCGGCCGGCTTTCCTCCTGCTGAGGCCTGCTAAGAGTAGCCAGATTCCCACACCAATCCCAGCCCCTTTTCCTCCTGTTCAGCCCGGTAAAAGTGGCAAGATTCCCACGCCACTCCTAGTCCGCCTGCCTCCTCACTCTCCGCCCTCGGAAGAACTCCCCTCCCCCTGCTCCCAGGAAGCGGCGTCTAATTTTGGAAGTTTTGTTTTTGTTACGCAGTTTTCCAAAATTTGCAGCGCGTGGGCTGAAGTTGGAATAGCTTTAGTATTTGTCCTGGGACCCAAAAGAACACATTTTCTCTCTCCCCACTCTTTCTCCGCCATCTTGCCATAGCCCCAACGGTTAGCCGTCCAGCGGGGTAGAGGGCTGTGGAGGTATTTATTTCACAGGCACCGTCGTCACAGCCTCTGCACGGGAAATGCAGAGGGTGACCAGACTCAGAGGAAGAGCAGAGGAAGCAGAAGGGAAGATAGCACAAGTCCTGTCTTAGCTTGAGGGGCTGGGAGACCTAGCACAGACTAGTTTAACTGTGCTGGAGAAACAAGAGTCATGCAAGGAGCAGCCAACACTTAATCATTAACACAGTGGAGATGCCTGTCCCTTGCCCCTATCTGAGTCATGTGGCAGAGTTTCTGCAATCACTTTATTGAAAAGTTGCCTCCTGGTGCCTGGTGAACACCCACCCAGGAAAGGTAACTAGTGCCTCATCTTGGGGGCTGCCTCATCTTGGGGGCTGTTCTGTGCCCAGAACAGGCAAGTTCAAAATCCACAAACCCTCCGCTTCGCAAACTGAATTGTGAAGATTTGGTCTTTTCCTAGAACAAAAGTAGCCATCTCCTTTTTTTTTTCTTAAGAACGCTGTAGGGTGGGGGAAATGCAAGCTCCCCCTCATCTCCCCTCCCCTCCCCCCCAATCCTTTTACTCTGGGGATTAATAGATTATTATTCCTCAGGGAAGATAAGGGAATTCTCCCACTCCGCCCCTTCCAAACTTTTATCTGGGAAGGAAGGAGAAAGGTTTGAAGGGACAGTGGAGCAAGACTTAAAAACCATGCAGCTGTTGGATAGTCACTTCAGGCAGATTTTATTAATCATATACATTCCACATAAGCTTGAACTGGTATTTAATTCGGTTCAGTTGTAACATAGCGTGATAAAAATCAAAGCACGATCCTCGGAAAGAAAGCAAGCAATCACCATTCAATAAACACACTTGATTTATTTTGTATAAAAAGGGTTAAGTTTACAACCAAACTTTTATAAAAAGTTTAGCATGATTAAGTACATCATTACACTTTTTGCAGAAATGCACATCTCTGCCACTATACAAGAAAACTCTAATTAAAGAGTTCACAAGGTTTCACTCAATATATTTATATATATAAATATATACACAGCATTCAGTAGGTGTGTCAAAAAAAGTAATTTCTGACCAAAAGACTTCATTTAGTAACTGAACACTGAACCCTTCTAGTACTCACGCTCTGCCTTTAAAAAAAGGCAAAGTCTGCTTCAAATGGGCAGTTCCCTGTGAGTTTGTGTTTCACTCCCCAGGCTGGGAATAGTAAGTATATAAAGAAAACCTTCCAACTGCAGAAAGGGCATTTAAAGTCTCTTCATAAATAACTAAAAATCAGTCCCGGTCCAGAGCACACTGGGGATGATCATTCAATTGTTTTCTTCTTTAACCTTTTTCTTTTTTTTTTAAGTTCATTTAAGTAACTGTTGTGCTCCCTCTAAAAGGATGAAAAATAAGCTCAGCGCTTGAAAAGGTCCTGTAGAATTTTTTTTGTTGTGCAAAAAGGGAGTCACGAACACCTGCAAGAGATTGAGAAGGGGGAGAGAAAGAGAGAGAAAGAGAGAGGCGTGTTTAAGAGAACGTAACCTAAGGGCAGAGATCTGGCCAGACTGGCGCCAGGGAGGAAGCCACAGTTTGAACACTTAACCAAACACTCCAAGATTGGGCAAACCCTGGCGTCCAGATGCGCGCGCGCGCACACCCCTTTCCTCCTCCTCCTCCTCCTCCCCCCTCAGCAGTACAAATTAAACATTGAAATAACATTCGCTCAGAGGAAAGACTTGTCAATCCGAGCTCTCGTTTGGATTTCCGAATGCCAGAGCCCCAGAGGCGCCAGTCTGCCTCTTGCAACAATTATTTGATTAAAAGCAGCCCTCTCACTGAGCAGATAGTGAAGGCACAAAACCACATCCTCAAATGTAAGGGCAGCGGGACGACAACCCTGGGGGACGCCAATCCCCACCCAGGGCCGGACGGCTCGACTTTTGGGGATAGGAACACCCGGGAATTTGTGCCAAGACAGTGGTCGTGACCGGGGGGGGGGGGGGCAGGGCAACTAGGATTAGGGCCCATTGGGTCCGGCAGACAGGCAAGCCATCTATCTGGCCAATGACTTTTCCCTTCAGGGGCCAACTCGGGCTTCCTTGGGGGCCACCAGTTCGGTGAACCCCACTCACTATCCCTTGGGGGCATTTTTCCACCCCAGGACCACTCGTGCCAAGGCATCCCACGGTACAAGTCGATCGGGTCTAAGGAGACCAGATGGACCATCGAACAGGATGAACGGGCTCTAGTTCCCAACCATGCGCCCAGAATTGAATTTTCCCAGCAGGGACGGACACGCATCAGTCACCCAGCATTTTCAAGCCATCCCTACCCCGCAAGAGCCCGAATCACTCACCATTTGTTTAGCCACAAAGTGCTTTGCTGTCACTTGACATTAACTCTGAGGGAAACTCAGAAGCCTGCGGGAGGAAGAGAGGCACGATATTAGCAAAGAGCAAGTTTAGAAACGCCGGCGGGATACTACCCACAACGTGAAGTTCCCAGGTCACATGCCACGGTTCCCAGCGAGGCCGGACTTCAACTCGGGAACTTTTGAAGTTTCTGAACTGCCCCGATCTGTCCCAGAGTGACTTTACAGCAAAAAGGCCATCAGTCTGACAGGAAACCGTCTTTCCCACTCATGACCTCAACACCGATACTCGAAAGGGCCGGGGTCACGAGTGGGGTGGGGAAAGGGGTAGGGCGGGGGTGAAGAATGGGTGGGGAAGGGAGTAGGGAGGGGGTGGGAAAGGGGGTACAGAAAGGGATAAGGAAGGGGGTAAGGAGTGGGTGGGGAAGGACTCTCCCGGAGACATTTACCTGGAAGGACAGGATACTGATGTCTGTATTTAAGGTGGTGAGGGGCGTCCTGGAAACCGGGTTTTGGCCGGGCCTCTGGTGGTGGAGACTGACGATAGTGGGGTGCGAGTCCAGGGCGATTTGCAGGTCCAGGATGTAGTCGATAACGTGCTGCAGGATTTCCATCTTGCTGACTTTCTTGTTCTGGGGGATGCTGGGCACCAGCTCCTTCAGCTTGGAGTAGCAGTCGTTCATGTTGTAGAGCAGGCTCATGGGGTCATCCACGGGCGTTTTGCTTCGGGCGATGCCCACGCTGTGGTCGGAGAGGCTGTTTTTCCTGGCGGACCTCACGGGGCTGAAGGCTTTCATGTCGGAGGCGGCAACAGGCGGATGGAGAGAGAGGGAAAGGAGGAGAGAGAGAGAGCAAGAGAGGCAGAGGACTCGGAAGCTTCTGGGTTTCCTTCTTTCCGCGAGATCGGAGCCTGCCGGTCCTGCCACCAGTCAGTCGCTCGGTCTCTTCCTTGCTTTCTTTTTCCCCTCTCAGCCGCTCCCGCCCGTCCCCGTCCTGCAGCCGAGTGGCAGCGGCGGCGGGCCGCGGCCGCCTTTATCAGTTCCCGCAGGGCCGCCCGGCGCCCGCCCCCGCCGCCGCCCATTGGCGGAGCCGCGCGTCCGTCCCGCCGCCGCGCGATCCCATTGGCGGAGGCCGCCCGGGGGGGCGGGCCCGCCCGGGCCTTCCGCGTTGGGAAGGGGCCGCGAGGGGGCGGGGCCGCCGGCCCAGCTGGGCTGCTAAAGAGTGTCCGGGCCGAGCGAGGCGGCGAGCCGGCGGGGCTGGGGGTCGCCCGCCCGCCCGCCCACCCGGCCAGCCGCCGCGGGACTGCAAACGAAAAGGCGCCTTGCTGACCTAATTGTCCGGCGGGACCCCCCCCACCCCTTGCACCCCCAGTCGCCGCCCGGTGCAGCCGCTCAGGCCCCCGCAAGCGGACCTGACGGCCAGTCGGTCGACCCCGCCCGCGGGGGCTCGCCCGGGACCCCGCAGAGCCCCGGCCCCGCGGGAGGGCTTGCAGCAGACGCCGACGCGCTCTTCAACGGGGGAGGAAACGGGACCTAGCGTGAGAGAAACCGCCCAACGAGGATCTGTCCAAGTGCAACTTTTCGGTCTCTCCCGACGCCCCAACCGAAAAATCGCTCTCTCCTTCCCCCACAGGGCAGGGCAGGGCCGTGTCGTGCCGAGCGAGGCTGTTCATCGCAGCTCATCCAGTAGGTCCGCACGGTGACATGGATTTCCATACGTTGCCCGTGAAAGGCTCCCGGCTTGGTCCCTTCAGGACGTGTCGTTGGGTGCAGCAATCGATTATGCGCAAAGAATGGTTTCTGGCGACACATCTGGGTACCCGCTAGGCTTCCACAACTTGGCGGCAGGTCCTTATTGCTGCGACCAATAACAAGCATCTTCAAGCCGCCTCTAAATAATAATAATAAAAGAGGGACATTGTGCCTTAGGTTAGTTTAGGGCTGATGAAGCCGCAGTTTTCCAGTAGTCAGTCGGAAATAAAAGAACCGATTACCCCCTTCTTACGCGGACAAACCAAAGGAGACAAAGACTACATGATCTCACAGAACGTTTTACCTGATAAGAGAACCAATCTATTTTTCACGTGTCATTCCTCGATCTTAATCTTAGGATTTTTGCCATACCAATGAGCGAATTAGTGAACGGGGACAATCATTATCCAGTTACTCATTTGATTGCTGGTTCATCTTTGTTCCGCATCTTCACCCCCCTCTCCTAGAAAGAGGAGCTGGAGGCGGCCTACAGGGTGGCCGGGAGACTGAGGCAGCCATGTACATCGGGGTCAATCGCTTTGGGGGGAGGTGTCTTTCTCTCCCCCCCCCCCCGTCCTCCCCCCATTAAATTTTGCATTCCTCAAATGCTGTTGGGGAGGTCTCCCACGGCTCATTTTGCCGGCCGAACAGCTCATTGCCCCAGGGCTTTTTATCTGGGGCCGAACTGTAGGCGGTGCTGAGGTTTGTAGTTCCTCAACATCATCCGGACATTTGGAAATGTTGGGGTTGGGGCGGGGGCGGGGGGGGAGACTTCGCCTCCTTTCCACCCTAGTTAGGAAATATCTCTCACCGCCCTTGTACTGTCAAAAGCCATCGCAAAGGAAAGCTTGTATGGCAAAAATTAGAGTCACCCAAATAAAAGAAAGAGACCTCCTCTCCCCCCCTCCTGCCACCCTTGTCCTTTGGAGCTTCGGATTAACAATCCCTTCTAATATTAAATCTGGAAGTGATTTCTATTACCCGGCTCCCCCGTTTTACCCCTTTGATGTGCTCTGTTTATGTGCATGTGTTTCTGTCAGAAGTGCCACAGTGGAACAGACTTTGTTTTGACACTATTTTGCTGCATGATGTTATACCCTGACTATTTTACAATAATAGCCAATACAAACAAACATCTTCATGTTTCTCGCATTATTATTTGCGACTCTTGACTACTTGTGGCATTTCCCGAGGACGCTCCCCCTGGGGTCCGTCCGTCCCCCCCCCGCCTCGGTATTCCCATGGGAAGGAATACCGCCCTCGAACTGCTGCCTAAAGCCGGTGAGCTCTCTAGGTAGCTGATGAGGGTTGCCGGGGAGGCTAAAAACGGTCGCCCGACAGGGCTGGCCTTCGACTTTTCGGCTGGTCCGGCTTCTCCCGGTTGGGGGACGGCGGAGTGAGGTGACAGGGGGACTGCGGGATGGTCAAGTCCCTCGTTCGGTCCTTTTTGATGGAGCGGGGCCTCACTGGCCCGAGGGGCCCCTCGGCCCACCTGGCTGGGGTCGGCGGTGCGCCTGCGCGGCCGGCGGGTGCGCGCGCGCGCGCGGGGGAACTGGGTGCGCGCGCGGGGCGGGGGGGGGAGGGCGCGGACCGGGCGCGCGCTGCGGAGCGCAGCCTGGCGGTGCCAGGGCGGCGGGGGGCGAGCGGGGTCGGGGCCGAGGGGCTTTTCATCCTTCGACGGGTCCACCATTTTCGGGGGCGGGCGCGGGGAAGGCGCGGTGGGCCGCCCCCTCTCCCCTCCCCGCCAGCGGGACCGGCCGGCGGCCGCGCGGGGGTCTGAGGCGACGGGGGCGACGGGGGCGACGGGGGCGGGGGGGCGGAGGCCCGAGGAGGAGCGGGCGGAATTCTCAAGGTCCTCCTCGCACATCTGGCGCAATTGGGATTTGTCTCCTTTCTTCCCCCCGGTTTTGTTCTCACAGCTGTGTCCATTCCGCCTGTGACCCCCTGAGTGATCCCTGACAGGTGATGAATTGGCAGGCCCGGCCGGGGCCGCCGGCCCCGAGCAGACTCTCTGGCGCCAGGCGCGTGACGCCGCCCATTCACCGCCGCCCTCCGGCCTCGTCCTCGCGGCGCCGCTCGGGCGGCTGCCATGGCAACGGCGCTGTCAGTCAGCGCGCGCTCCCAGCTGATGCGGGCCTCCCCTCGGCCCGCCGACGCCCCCGACGCCCCGGACCCACACACCACCTGCGCCTCGCCGCAAAACGCTTTGCCCGCCGGCCGCGGGGAGGGACGGAGGGAAAAAAGGACGGAGCGAGGGAGGGAGGAAGGAAGAAAGAAAGAAAGAAGGAGAAGAAAAAAAAAATTTAAAAACTAAGATGGAAGGAAACAGAAGCCTTCCCCCCCCCCATCCCTCGCGAGCAACGTGAAACTCAGTGCACCGTCCCCTTCCCTACTTTTTGCCTTCTTCGTTACCTTTAAATGGTGGTGTTGGTTAAGCGCTTACTCTGTGCAAAGCGCCGTTCTAAGCGCTGGTGGATACGAGATCAGGTGGGCCCCCGTGGGGCTCACAGTTTTAATCCCCATTTTACAGGGGAGGTGACTGAGGCACAGAGAAGTGGAGTGACTTGCCCAAAGTCACACAGCTGCCAAGCGGCAGAGCCGGGATTCCAACCCATGAACTCTGACTCCCAAGCCCGGGCTCTTCCCACCGTGCCACGCTGCTTCTCTAGACTGAGAAGCAGCGGGGCCTAGTGGAAAGAGCCCGGGCTTGGGAGGCAGTGGTCGTGGGTTCTAATCCTGCTTCACCCCTTGCCAGCTGGCTGGCCTTGGGCAAGTCGCTTAGGTTCTCTCTGCCTCAGTTCCCTCCTATGTAAAAGGGGGGGTGGGTGAAGGCTGTGAGCCCCACATGGCACAACCTGATCACCTTGTATCCCCCCCAGCGCTTAAAACGGTGCACATAGTAAACGCATAGAGAAGCAGCGTGGCTCAGTGGAAAGAGCCAGGGCTTGGGAGTCAGAGGTCATGGGTTCGAATCCCCACTCTGCCACTTGGCAGCTGTGTGACTGTGGGCAAGTCACCTCACTTGTCTGTGCCTCAGTGACCTCATCTGTAAAATGGGGATTAACTGTGAGCCTCACGTGGGACAACCCGATTACCCTGTATCTACCCCAGCGCTTAGAACAGTGTTCGGCACATAGATTAATACCAACATGATTATTATTAACAAATACCCGTTTGTTTTTAATTTGGCAATCAGGAGGGAGCTGAGAGGGCCAGGGTCCAACCCAAACCCATCCCGAGGTCGCCCCAGCCGCCCCCAGGGAGGGCATTTAATTCATACTTTCATTCAACCCTATTTAGCGAGGGCTAGCTGTGTATAGGCCACTGTACTAAGCGCTTGGAATCTGCCATTGGGCAGCAGATAGAGACGATCCTTCTCCCTTCCCCCTTGCCTTGGCCTCACCCCAGACCCCGGGGCTTGGCCTCAAATTTTTCCAGAGACAGTCCCGGGGAGAAGGCCCGGCCCCTGGGCCCACAAACCCCGCTCACCCTTTCCGTGCCAGGGACCGGGGGGACCCCAGGGGCCCACAGCCACTCCTCCCAGCCAAGGCGGGCTGCCTGGCCTCCGGCTACAACTGCAATTCCCGTGGATTAGAAAGACGGAAAAGGGGAGAAAATGCAAAGTTAATTTGCAGACCGACCCCCGCCACTGATTTATCTTGAGGGGAAAATTCCCAATTAAAAACCAGATCCAAACATTCCCAGAGTGTTTACGGCACCTGGATTTCTAACCGATGGACCACCATAATATGCCCGAGTTGTAGGATACTTATTTATCAAAATCTCGCTCAAAACCAAGTTATTGAACGTGTCCTCTGCTGGGTTTAAAAAAATAGCACAAAACCGCTTCTGATTATGTTATCTAGTTGAGCTGAATTTGGGGTGGTGAGAAACAGCATCTGGATTACATAAAAGCCCAAATTTTTACTTTCTGTGTTTTGTTTAATACCTTGGCAAGAGACAGCCAAAAACCTGAAACAAGATAATAGAATCCAATTTTAGGGAGGAGACTGACACGGAGCAAAAGCTCATGCCCTCCCCCCCTTTCAGAAATGTGCTTCATTTGGTATTTTTGGTTGCATTTTTGAAGATTCCACCCATCGCCCTACCTCCCACTCCATTTAAGGTATAAGCGTTAAATTTGCATGAGCAAAAGTGTTTCAACTTCTGAAACTGGATTTCACCTCGATCCTTGTCTGAACCCTCGGCAATTCAGTGTAATTCCCACCGGAATCCCAAGGACGCCCTATTTGTCGAGATTTTTAAGTGTACCTGATAAAATGTGCTAAATCCAATTGCTTTCAAACAGTCTGATCCCATTCGGGAGATCACATTTCAGATTTGTTCAAAGAAAGCAAAGTTGGAGAAGTTTTTGGAGGGGCTGATTAACTAGCAGCATTGCAAATATTTAGTTACAAATGCTGTGAAGTGCAGCGATCTGGAACAGCGTTTTGCTTTCACAAAGGATTTTCCTGTTACTTTTGTTCCGGTCACAAAATTAAAAAGAAAATGAAGTCGGGAGAGATAAGGTCTGGAAAACAGTCTGGAGCTGCCAGTGTGTTGGTGGGAGCTCTGCAGGCTGGCGTCAGGAAGTCTGCACCGCCGCCGCCGCCTTCCCGGACTGTTGATGCAGCTTTGTGCAGCTGCGCTCAGGACAATTAGCGGAGAAACAATCCTGCTTGGAGGCAGCAGCCTCTTCCCTTCAAAGTGCTTTTCTAGACCGATCCCCTCACAGCTCCATGCTGGAAATCCAATCACAAGCCGACCACTGTTTGGCCAACATCATCTGGGGGAATTCATTACCATCCATCTCCAAGAGGCAACAAGAGCTGTTTTGTCCAGAATTAAACTACATCTTAATATTATAATGTAGCACACAAAGGAAAACCCGAGTCCCCAGCTTTTGAGTCCGTAACAAGAAACACATTGTGCGGGATTTTTTTTTTTTTTTTTGGCCGAAACCACGTATGCGCTTCTGGTTGGGATAAAGTTAGCAAACACAATGACTTCAGTTTGAAGGAACCCAAGTAGCCCAGAACCCACGTGCCCTCGAACGTCCATGATGCGAGTTGGTTCACCTCGTCCTCTTCTGGAGTGCTCTTGTTAGTTACACTATGCTCTCTTCCTCCCAGCCGCCTGCTCCCTCCCTCCACGACAAACACTCCACAGACAACTCATTTTAACCAGGGGCCTTTAAGCCACAGCCGGTCATTCGGAGGGTGGTTTTTAGCATCTAATCAGGTGGTCCCTAGATTGGGTGCAAGGAAAGCCTTTAGTAACCCTCATCACACTACACTGCAAGGATGCTAACAAGCATGCACAGTTGCTGGGTGTCCTCTCTGAGGGCCATCCCTGGGAGTGGGGTGGGGATCCAGCCCCACACTGGGAAGAGGGGCGATGGTCTGGAGGGATGGGGAGCAGCACCTAGTAACTCAAGCACAAAACTTTTAGACACAGTGGGGAAAGGGTAGGTTTGGTCAGGGGTTTCATTTTCCCAGAAAAGGAAACCTAAGAAGTCCCATTCTGTTGTTCACGTGCCTTCGTGACCTCTAATCATTAACCCCTGGCTGACCTCTCAGCAGTGGACTCAGACCTCCTCCGTTTTGCTACTTTGGCCCAGTCTCTGTGTTGGGTCCATCCTCAGTCCAGGTCTAGAGTTTTTTTGGGAACGAGGGGACTTTCCACCGCCTAGCTCCCCCACCACTGGAGGGGGTAGCAGCACTGCCCCGGCTAACTTGGCGCCAGAGCTTGGTGCGTGCCACAAATGACCAGATGGCTGGCTCTGGAGCCTCATGCGCTCGCATCCCAAGGCGGCTCCAGAGATGTTTCACGAGGTGGAGCGGGGGCGGCCCTGACGCAGTGACCCAGGGGGCCGATGTTGTTTGGAGGGGGCCGGTATGATGCAGGGCAAGTCAGTGCTAGGCCGGGGACAGTCCTGCCTGTGGGAGGCTTGACATTCTCTGGGAACAGGAGTGGGAAAGTCTCTGGGAGGGGCCTTTAGAGACAGGAGTCTGTCATTGGGCATGACCCCTTTGCCCTTTGGGTAGGGGCTGGGGAAGAGAGTGCAGGTCATTCTGGTCATGGATTGGATGTGTGGTTCCCAGCCAAATTCATAGCCAGGAAACTTTCCCCCACTGGTCTCCAAGGGGTGAAGTGGATCTGCCTGTATTAGAAGGCAAAACCCCTGCACTCTGCAAAGAGTTCTTCCTGCACTCTGCAAAGAGTTCTTCTGTCCCACTACCCAACCCACCCAGCTCTCAGTTAGTCGCAGCTCTCAGGGTGCAGATTGGCAGATTGGACATTCTCTTTTGTGGGTTTTGGGAGCAGGGTTTGTGCTTTTGGGCCTATTTGAAACTGCCAATGTCCACTGAACTCTGTCAACCAGCAAATAAAGACCCTCCATCGGAAGTTTGACTGACATGAGTACCATACCGAAAGCATCATCAGTCAGTCATATTTACCCAGTGCTTGCTATGGAGGAGTCAGAGGTCAAGGGTTTGAATCCCGGCTCCGCCACCTGTCAGCTGTTTGGGCAAGTCACTTGACTTCTTGGTGCCTCAGTTACCTCATCTGTAAAATAGGGATTAAGACTGTGAGCCTCATGTGGGACAACCTGATTTGGGACAACCTGATTACCCTGTATCTACCCCAGTGCTTAGAACAGTGCTTGGCACATAGTAAGCGCTTAACAAATACCAACATTATTATTATTATTAAACACTTTACTAAGTAAATGTGAGGAGAAAACCACAGAATAATAGATATGATATTAATGTCGGTCTCCCCCTCTAGACTGTAAACTCACTGTGGTCTGGGAACTTGTCTACCAACTCTGTTGTACAGTGCTCTGCCCATGGTAAGCGCCCAATAAGTACCATTGGTGGTGATGATGTCACCCCTGCCCTCAAGGAGTTCACGGTCTGGGAAATGAGAGAGTCTACAAGAGGATTGTCGCTGATGAACTCTCATGGGAAACAGTGGCATGACCATTCATTCATTCATTCAGTAGTATTTATTGAGCACTTACTATGTGCAGAGCACTGCACTAAGCGCTTGGAATGTACAATTTGGCAACAGATAGAGACAATACCTGCCCAGGCTTACAGACTAATCGGTGGAGAGAGATGGACAAAAACAAGACAACATAATCACGATAAATGGAATCAAGGGGATGTACACCTCATTAACAAAATAAATAGTGTAATAAAAATATATACAAATGAGCACAGTGCTGAGGGGAAGGGAGGGGGGAGGAGCAGAGGGAAAGGGGGCTTAGCTGAGGGGAGGTGAAGGAGGGAAGTGGGAGGGAGCAGAGGGCGGAGGGGGAGCAGAGAGGGAGCAGAGGGAAAAGGGGAAGCTCAGTCTGGGAAGGCCTTTTGGAGGAGGTGAGCTCTCAGTAGGGGTTTGAAGAGGGGAAGAGAGTTAGTTGGGTGGAGTTGAGGAGGGAGGATATTCCAGGACAGCAGTCCACAGACTGCACTGGCTATCCAGACATCTCCCCAAGAGCCCTGTGGATGGCATTGGGCCCGGGTGAGCGAGTGTGGCTGGTTCGGGACAGGCCACCAGTGCTCTCTGCCTTGTATCGACCCGTTCTCCGCAAACTTTCCTCTTTTGCTCGCACTCTTCGCTCCTCCCAAGTCCACTTTCTGGCTGTACCCCACTCTTACCTTGCCTCCTGCTGACCCCTCGCTCATGTGGTCCTCAAGGCTTGGAAGGCTTGGAATGCACTTCCTCCCCAAATCCAGCCGACCTCAGTCCTTCTCCTCCCCCACACCCACCTTCAAAACCTCCACCAACAAGACTTCTGCCACTCGTTATCTTTACCCTGATTTTTATCGACTCTCCGCTGCCCATTCTCAGCACATGTGGATATAAGAACATTTAGCTTTAATCGGGTTCCATTGCTTGTGAATATTTGTCTACCTTCCCATTAGAGGGTAAGCTACTTGAGAGCAGAGAGCATGTCTTGGACTTCTGTTATATTTCCCAGGCATTAGAAGACACTGCATTCAATAAATACCATTACTCCTCCTCCTCCTCCTCCTCCTCCTCCTGCCACCCACCTGGGTTGTGTTGAAAAGGCAAAGTAAAGATGAAAGGCTGCTCATCATTACTTCTGTGTTTTCTTGTAAACCACAGTTGGTTGGCAAATATAACCACAACTTGGGTTTTGTTACCTGAAATTGGATTGGTCAAAAAAATATAAACGCCAACTTTAGAAACTTTTCATTTTCCAGCTTCAGACTAGTTGCTGTGTTTTTTTTTTCCCAGTTGGAGTCCCACTCAGATAAAGTGTTCATGTCGTGTTTGCTCTCCCTTTAGAACACCGTCCCTGTTCATCTGAGGACACTTTGAAGCAGGGGGAAAGATTTCGAAAAAGCTACCCTAAAACTCACATCTGGTAAACATAGGTTATCTTTTACATCTCTCAGGAGAATCTTCCTGGCATCGCAAGTTTTGGGGTAAGAAATGATGATGAACTCTTCCATTGAGAACAATGGATGAGAAAACCCCAAATTTGCCAGGTCCTAGCTATCCCCTTCCTGAAAGCGCACATCCTCCAGGAAGCCTTCAGGATGCCACTGCAGTCTCATTAACCCAATAGCCACCAGTGGTACCAACTAATCCTCTTGAGCATGGCAGACATCTTGAGGGTAGGGCTTTAAGACATTTAATTTAATCAGCTCTCTTCTTCCTATCTTACCTTGATGAGCTCCCTACTACAACCCAATCAACACCCTTTGCTCCTCTAATGCCAACCTATTCTCTGTACCTCAGTCTTGGCTACCTTGCCATCAACCCCATGTTACATCCACCCCCAAGTCTGGAACTCCCAACCTTGTCATATCTGACAGATCACCACTCTCCCCACCTTCCAAACCCTCCTAAACTCACAACCCTTCCAAGATTCTTCCCTAACTAGGTCCACACCTCCCCCAATTTTCCCTCATTTTTGCATTGCTTAGGCACTCGAATCTGTACCCCCTAAGCACTTGGATTTTCACCCCCACCCCCAGAGCACTTATGTACATATCCCTCTGTAATTTATTTAAATGTCTGTCTTCCCCTCTGGTCTATAAATTCCTGGTGGGCAGATTGTTTCTACCTACTCTATTGTATTGTACTCTCCCAAGCGTTCATTACCATGCTCTGCATACAGTAAGCATTGATTAGTTGATAGATAGACTGATTAAGGCATTGGGTTTTTAAGGGAGGAAGAAGTGGAAGGGAATGGAAGAAGGAGGGAGAGAAAGAAAGGAGAGAAAAAGAAGGAAGAGGAGAAGGGTTGCCTCCTTCAGTCAAAAGTATTTACTGGGTGCTTCCTCTGTGCAGTGCTCTAAACTAAGCATTAGCAGAATACAGTAAAGTTAGTAGACATAATCCTTGCTCTCAAGAAGCCATAACATTTAGTGAGGGAGACAAACACTAAAATTCATTACAGATAAGAGGAAGTACTAGAGTATACAGCTGTGTACTTAAGTGCTTCTGCAGTGAGTGTGAAAACTGAAGTGCTTCGGTGACAAGGAAGTGCCTACCGTGGGGAGGTGAGAGAGTAATCAGGGAAGGCCTCCTGGAGGAGATGTGATTTTTTTTTTTAGAAGGGCTTTGAAGTTGGGGAGAGCAGCGGTCTGCCGAATGGGAAGAGGGGTGTATGTTTCAAGCAGGACCCCCTTTTCCCCTCACCAAGGTTGGCAGCAAGCAGGTCCCTTTGCCCCAGCCCTGAAGGCACCTTCCTGCCCATCTCCCTCAGACCTGATGGCTTGTCCCTATGGGACTATGTAAATTGTGCCACTGTGACAGTCTCAAAGCAGCCTCAGCACAGAATTCCTACTCACACCCAGCCCTCACTGGTGCCTTGGGGACCCCAATCCGGACTAGAACTGTGGAGAATCCACCCCACACCCAATCTCGGTTCTCAACACAGGACCCCCAGCTCGCACCCAGTTTTCTCTAGCATCGGGGGACCCCAGCCTGCACCCAGCTTCCTCTAGCACTGGGGTACCCCTGCCTGCACCCAACTCCACCTAGCATTAGGGGACCCCAGCCTGCAATCAATCAAAGCTTCTTTTTGAGCGCTTACAGTACTAAGAGCTTTGGCGAATACAATACAACCGAGTTGGTAGACACATTCCTTGCCCACAAGGATCTAACAGTCTAGACGGGAAGACATATTAAATAAATTACACATATGCACAGAAGTGCTGTGGGGTTGAGGGTGGGATGACTATAAAGTGCTTAAAGGGTACAGATCTAAATGCAAAGGTGATGCAGAAGAGTGAGGGAGTAGGGGCAAAGAGATCTTAATGTGGGTAGGCCTTTTGGAGGTGATGTAATATTAACAAGGCTTTGAAAGTGGGGAGAGTGATGATCTGGCATATATGGGAGGGGAGGGAGTTCACCCTCAGAGGGAGGATGTGGAAAAGGGGTTGGTGATGAGAGAGACAAACTTGAGGCATGGTGAACAAGCTGGTGCTGGAGGAATGAAGTGACAGGCTGGGCTTTCATAGGAAATCAGTGAGGTAAGATAGGAGGGAGCACCCTGATAGAGTGCTTTGATTCTGAGAGTGTATGATTGATGTGGAGGTGGGTGAGCAAGCACTAGAGGTTCTTTAGGAGTGGGGAAACATGGATTGAACAATGTTTTAGAAAACATCCTGGCAGCAGAGAGGGTAAGGACTGGAATGGGGAGACGGGAGAAAGGGAGGTGAGTGGGGACACTGATGCAGTAGTCAAGGTGGGAGATGATATGTGAGCCCACACCCAGGTCCCACTTGCTCTGGCAGGACTCCAGCTCCAGCTAGAAGAAGGAAAAGGTAAAGCTGCCATCTTGGCCCCTCCTCCTCTATTCCAAATTCATGGTGGGGCTCACTAGTTATATTATCCTTCCTGTCTTTATAACTTTGGGGGCCAAGCCAATGGCGTCACTCACAGGAACAAGTTCCTGGTCCTAAGGCCCCCAAGGCTTCCACAGACGAGATGCCTCTGAGAGCTGTCTTTAGCAGTTATGTGTTTTAATCCTATCCCTAATACCTATTATTTGTTAGGAAGCATCTTGATCATATACCTAGAATGAGAGACATTAATAACCTTCTCCAAACCAGGCATTAAGAAGAGGTAAAAGAAATGTGGAATTTGGCCACATCTACACCTGCTGCTTCTACTTCCTTTCCTCCAATTGTCTCCTTGACCCCCTCCAGTCTGGCTTCTACCCCCCTTTGCTCCACAGAAACCACCCTCTCAAAGGCCACAAATGATCTCCTTCTTGCCAAATCCAACTTCCTCTACTTCCTTGACCTTTCAGCTTCCTTCGACACTGTCAACCACCTCCTTCTCCTGGAAGCAATTTCCAACCTTGGTTTCACCGTCACTGTCCTCTCCTGGTTCTCCTATCTCTCTGGCCACTCATTCTCGGTCTCTTTTGCGGTCTCCTCCTCAGCCTCCCACCCCCTTCAAGATTTAGTTCTGGGCCCTCTCCTATTCTCCATCTACACCCACTCCCTTGGAGATCTCATTTGCTCCCATGGTTTGAACTATCAACCCTATGCAGATTATTCCCAAATCTACATCTCCAGCCCTGCTCTCTCTCCCGTTCTGCTGTCTTACATTTCCTCCTGCCTTCAAGACATCTCCACTTAGATGTCCTGCTGACACCTCAAACTTATCGTGTTCAAAACAGAACTCCTTATCTCCCCACCATGTCCTCCCCGAGATTTTCCTGTCACTGTAGATGCCATCACCATCCTTCTTATCTCGCAAGCCCGTAACCTTGGCATTATCCTTGACTCATCTCTCTCATTCAACCCACATATTCAATCTATCACTAATTCCAGTCAGTTACTTGATTTATTTGATTACTGTACCAGCTTCCTTGCTGACCTCCCTGCCTCCTGTCTCTCCCCACTCCAGTTCATACTTTCTTCTGCTGCCCAGGTGATTTTTCTGCAGAAATGTTCAGTCCATGTTTCTCCACACCTGAAGAACCTCCAGTGGTTGCCCATCCACCTCTGCATAATGATAATAATAATTTTGGTACTAGTTAAGCATTTACTATGTGCCAAGCATGTTAGAAGTGCTGGGGTAGATACAAGTTCATCAGGTTGGACACAGCCCCTGTCCCCTATGGAGCTCACCCTCTTAATCCCTATTTTACAGATGAGATAACTGAGGCCCAGAGAAGTTAAGTGACTTGCTCAAGGTCACACAGCAGACACATGGCAGAGCTAGGATTAGAAACTAGGTCCTTCTGACTCCCAGGCCTGTGTTCTACCCACTAAGCCACGCTGCCTCTGTTTGATGCTTCTCTGCATCAAACAGAAAGTTCCTACAATTGGCTCTAAACCCCTCTATCACTTTGCTCCCTCCTACCTCACCTTGCTGCTCTCCCACTACAATCTTGCCTACACACTTTGCTCCTCTAATGCCAACCTACTCACTGTACCTTGGTGTCATCTCTCTCACCACCAGACCTCTTACCCGTGCCCTGCCTCTGCCCTGAAATGCCCTCCCTCCTCATATCTGACAGACAATTACTCTCCCCACCATCAAAGCCTTATTGAAGGCACGTCTCCTCCAAGAGGCCTTCTCTGACTAAGCCCCCCCTTCCTCTTCTCCCACTCCCTTCTGTGTTACCCTGATTTTCTCCCTTTATTCACCAGCCCCCTTCACAGCCCTACAATACTCATGTACATAACCTTAATTTATTTATATTCATGTCTATCTCCCCCTCTAGACTGTAATATCATTTTAGACAGGGAATGTGTCTACCAACTCTTTTATATTGTTATATTGCACTCTCCCAAATGCTTAGTACAGTGCTCTGTGCACAGTAAATGCTCAGTAAATAGGATTGTTTGATTGACTGTCCACATCCTGTTCCATAACCTGGAACTCCCACCCCTTTCATGTCCTACAGGCCACCACTCTCCTTACCTTCAAAGCCTTATTAAAATCACATCTCTTCCAAGAGGCCTCTCCCGATTAATCCCTCATTTTCCCCAATTCCTCTCTCTTCTGTGTCACCATTGCGCTTAGATTTGTAACTCTTAAAGCACTTGATATTCACCCCACATGCAGCCTCAGAGCCCTTATGTACATATCTGTAATTTATTTTAATGTCTTTCTTCCCCTTGAGACCCTAAGCTTCTTGTGGGCAGGGAATGTGTCTACCAACTCTGTTGCATTATAGTCTCCCAAGCACTTAGTACAATGCTCTGCATGCAGTAAGCACTCAATAAATAGGATTGTTTGACTGAGATCTTTGAAAAACTGACTACTTTGAAAAGTGAAAATTCTGATTACCCATGACTGATTATATTTAATCAGAAATGGAAGAGAATACCAGAAAGTTAATTCAGTCATTCATTCAATCCTAATTATTGAGTGCTTACTGTGTGCAGAGCACTGTACTAAGTGCTTGGAAAAGTACAGTACAGCAGTAAGGCATGACAGTTCCTGCCCACAACGAGCTCACAGTCTGAGGGGTGGAGGGAGGGGTGTTCCAGTAGAGATTTAAAATCACAGTCTAAAATTTATACTAGAAAACTCCAAAGTTGATCAACAACCTCAAATTCTCCGGCCTGCTTCTCCATGGGTTTAATTAGGCGATAAGGACTGCTTTCACTGGGAGAACAAGCAAAAGAGAGACCTGCCTTCCTCTGCCAGTGGCAGGAGAAACAGGGAAGGCCAGAGATCTTTTTCTGCATCTACCAAGGCAGCTTAGAGACTGCTCTGAGGAGTTCTGCTCAGTGCCACCTCTCAGTATGGTCCAAAGGTCATGAGTCAGCCCCTTTGCTTCCTGGGAAACGTAGTTTCTCCTTTGCTTTTTGGCCATTTCTTTGCCTGTCTTCAACAAGTCCTTTCAGATGTTTTGAGCAAACATCACTCACCAAATACTGCCCATAATGCAGTAGCCTAAAACTTATGCTCAAACATACATTCATTTCTATAATCAGGTATTTATTCATCTATTTAATCTTGATACCTTTTTACTCCTTCATGCTAGAGCCTTGTTTTCTTTCTGCTCCCGCCACCTACCTGCTTGTCTCCCCCGCCATGGAAGGTAAGCGCTGTGAGGACAGGCGAGGGGTACTTTGCTCTCTCAAATGCTTTCCAATAGGGTCTTGCTCTCAGTAGATACCGAGACTCAACCTATACTATTCATTAGTTGTTTTTCTAAAATATTCTTCTCAGCCTAAGGATAGGAAAAACATTGCTGTCTTTGACTCTTGGATGTCCTTGAGTTTGCTTATCTTGCTGATCTCCAAGACAGGAGAGACCAGAATGAGCAATGACTTATGAATCAGGATCATGGTTAGCAGAACAACCAGGACTTATGGTGTTTATCAATCTGTCAATGGTATTTATTGAATACTTACTGTGTGCAGAGCACTGTACTAAGGACTTGGGAGAGTACAATAAATGAGAGTTGGTAAATATGTTTCCTGCCTAGATAGAGCTTACAGTCTAGAGGTGAGCTGGTTTATTCACTGCTAGACCCACACATTTTGAAATGAAACATTTAGTTACATTTTAGTGAATGAAGTCACTCTATCTACTCTTGTAATGCAAACGAGTGTGTCCTGTAGATATCAGAAACAGAAACTCCTCTGCAACTGTATCTAGAGTTTCTAACCAATCAACATTGATCTGGCCTCAGCTGGGAGAGCTGAATGGGAATGTTTGGGAAGGACCAGCTGGAGCCAGGACAGGGAGTCCTAGCCAGATTTCTCATCAGGAGTTCTGCCTCTCTTCTGTCGCAAGAACCCCAGCGACTCTAACACCCTCCCCCACCACTTCCTCTGACCCCCATAATTTGGTGGAGCTACCAGAGTAGTTTACTAAATGCATTCACTAATATTTCTTTTTCCTAAATATTTCAATGAACAGCTTTGTGTCCTGACTACACACATGGCCCACAGAGTTCACATGGCACATATCTAGAAATCTATAATTTTTTAATTTATGTTAATGCCCATCTCCCCCTCTAGTCTGTAAACTCGTTGTGGGCAGGGAATGTGCCTTCCAACCCTGTTGTACTGGACTCTCTCAAGTGCTTAGTAGTGTTCTGCACACAATAAGCACATAAATGCAATCAATTGATAGATTGAAAGCTCTCCAAGGTGACTTGCACGCAATGTTACAGCACTGTTTCAGAGTAGAAGTCTGAAGGATGTGAGCAGTCTCACTTGCCTCTTTGAAAAGACTCTGAATGCCTTCACATTGCGTGGGTAGGTGGGAAAGAAAGGATGCGGGGGTGAGGGGGGAGGGAGAAGCTAGTCCTTGGGCTGTTGATTCTGGAAAGAAAGAGGGAGCTGGGAGTAGAGTAGAGTGGGTGAGGAGGGAAAAAGGCCCCTCTGGATGTCAGGTTCATGTTGGGCAAATATAATTACCCTAAACAAAAGCAAGAAGAAACACGTCAACCGTTTTCATCATTCTTTGATTAACATTCCCGTACACTTTTGGACATGAAGACACGCCAGTGTGGAAAGAAACACAGGTAGCTAGGAACGCTGCTGACTTTGGAGTTTGGAGTCTTAGACTCCTGAGGAAGGAGATGAAACCAGGATCCTGTTCAGCCAAGGTTGCACGTGTGGTTGCAGGCTTTAAAGCGCAGAGGTAGCAATGGGGAAGTGATTCACACAAACAGGAGGGAAATGAGTTTGTCCCCACCCGGGCCTGGGAGTCAGAAGGTCATGGGTTCTAATCCCAGCTCCACCACTTGTCTTCTGTGTGACCTTGGGCAAGTTACTTAGCTTCTCTGTGCTTCAGTTACTTCATCTGTAAAATGGGGATTGAGACTGTGAGTCCCACATAATGGGATGGGGACTGTGTCCAACTCAGTTTGCCTGTATCCACCCCAGTGCTTACTACAATGCCTGGCACATAGTAAACACTTAACAAATACCCTTATTGTTATTATTATTATTCAGTGCCTACATTACTAAGATGAAAACCCAAAGAAAGGCAAGCTAGGGAGTGTGAGGAACAGCAAGGAAACATTTAGGAATATCCCAGAAGTTCCAGTTCCCAGCTGTAGTTCATTTTAATATTTGTCTCCCCCGTAGACTGTAAGGTCCTCGTGGGCAGGGATCATGCCTACCAACAGCAGCGTGACTCAGTGGAAAGAGCTTGGGAGTCAGAGGTCACGGGTTCTAATCCCCGCTCCGCTGCTAGTCAGCTGTGTGACCTAGGGCAAGTCATTTAACTTCTCTGTGCCTCAGTTACCTCCTCTGCCAAATGGGGATTAAAACTGTGAGCCCCACATGGGACAACCTGATCACCTTGTATCCCCCGGCGCTTAGAACAGTGCTTTGTACATAGCGCTTAACAAATACCGCAATTTATTGTATTGGATTCTCCCAAGTGCTTGGTATAGTGCTCTGCGCACATCACGTTTAAAATAAACTTGGAGAAGCAGCATGGCCTCGTAGATAGAGCACGGGCCTGGGAGTCAGAAGGACCTGGGTTCTAATCCCAGCTCTGCCATATGTCTGCCAAGTGATCTGGGCAAGTCCCTTAACTTCACTGCATCTCGGTTCCCTCATCTGTAAAATGGGCATCAAGACTGTGAGCCTCAAGTTGGACAGGGACTGTGTCCAGTCAGATTAACTTTACCCCAGTGTTTGGAACAGTGCTTGGCATATAGTAAGTGCTTAACAAGTCTCATCATCATCATCATCATAATTATAAACACCATAATTGTTTGATTTTGACGTACGTTTCTACTAGTGACAACTAGGGGCGGGGCCGGGGTGTGCGGGTAGGACATGCAGTGGAAGCCCCTTTTGCCTCCCAGGACTTGGGACTGTTGTAGACACAATTGTAAACAGTAGGAGGAGGAAGAGAAAGAGTACTTATGAAATGCCTACTCTGCTCAAAGTACTATACTAAACACTGGGACTTTCCCAAGCGCTTAGTATAGTGCTCTGCACATAGTAAGCGCCCAATAGGTATGATTGAATGAATGAACGAGTGAATGAAAGAGTACACAGATGAGGTACATGGTCATGGACTCAGGCCCTCAGGGGACTCCAGGTCTGAAAATGAGAGGGGAAGAAGGACACATAAGGAAATGTGAACCAGAAACTCATGTAAAGCGGGACAAGAATGAGCACTGTAGGAGCCAGGGGCCACAGATCACTGGGGCAACAGGAGGAATTTCAGGTTCCTCAATCAATCAATCAATCAATCATATTTTAGTGATTATGCAGAGAACTTCCTGGACTAATTTCCCTACTCCCTCTCTCTTCCATGTCACCTACACACTTGGATCTTTTACCTCTAAACACTCCATATTCACCCCATCCTCAATCCCACAGCTCTTATGTAAATATCTGTAATTTATTTAAATGTCCGTTTCCCTCTCTAGATTGCAGGCTCCTTGTGCGCAGGGAATGTGTGTACGAACTTTGTTACGTTGTATTCTCCCAAGTGCTTAGAGCAGTGCTCTGCACATAGTAAATGCTCAAAACACCCCATCGATTAATGGATTGGGAGAGTACATTACAGTTGTTGTCGTACATGATCCTGGCCCTCAAAGAGCTTATAGCCTAAAGGGAAAGACAGATACTAAAATCAATTTCAGGCTGGCTTGTTAAGAGTCCAGCAGCCCCAGCTGCAGGTTTGGAGGCCTTGCCACTTCTTCATCCCACCCCTGCTGCAGTGTCCAGAGCTGGGTAGGGTCAGAGACGTGGGAGCATGACGGCTGCGGGGTCTCTTCTGGGTGCCAGATCCTTCGCACCCGTCTCTGGGAATTTGGATGTAGCCACATGGAGCTGTCAATGTGATGGCAAACACCTTACAATCTAGGAATTGGGCCTGGCGGTCATACTTAAGGGCCAGCATTGTGCTTGACACTGGGATGGCTGGGAGAGGAGCTTCATTCATTCATTCAATTGTATTTGAGTGCTTACTTTGTGAAGAGCACTGTACTAAGTGGGATCATGCAATATAACAATAAACAGTCGCATTTCCTGCCCACAACTAGTTTACAGTCTAGTTCCACAATAGTGCCTCCATTTATGAACCAGCTCCTGGAACAGAAGCTCCTTTCCTTGCCCAGGAACCCTATAAAGCCTTTGCGGTTGAGCTAAGGGGCCAACCACTTAAATCAATTGATTGTATTTATTGAGAGCTCACTGTGTGCAGAGCACTGTGCAAAGCATTTGGGAGAATACGATATAACAGAGTTAGTAGACAATTGCCCTCCTCAAAATGAGCTTCAGTCTAGAGGGGGAGACAGACACTAATAAAAATAAATAAATTACAGATATTTACGTAAGTGCTGTGGGGCTGAGAGAGGGATAATAATAATAATAATGATAATGATGGTGGTATTTGTTAAGCGCTTACTATGTGCCAAGCACTGCTTTAAGCACTGGAGTAGATACAAGGTTGTCAGATTGTCCCACGTGGGGCTCAGAGTCTTAATCCCCATTTTACAGATGAGGTAACTGAGGCACCGAGAATAATAATAATAATGACTTGCTCAGAGTCACACATCTGATAAGTGGCAGAGCAGGGATTAGAACCCACGGCCTCTGACTCCCAAGCCCGGGCTCTTTCCACTAAGCCACATTGCTTCTCTGAATAAAGGGATGAATAAAAGGTGCAAATCCAAGTATAAGGGTAATGCAGACGCGGATAGGAGAAGTGGAAATGAAGGCCTAGTCAGGGAAGGCCTCAAGTCTGATTAATAATAATGATAATAATTGTGGAACTTATTAAGCATTTACTTTATGCCAAGCACTGTACTAAGTGCTGGGGCATTTACTAGACAATCAGATCACATGAGGCTCAGAATCTCAATAGGAAGGTGAAGAGGTATTGAATCCCCATTTTGCAGATGAAGGAACTGAAGTTAAGTGACTCTCCCAAGGTCACATAGCTGGCAAGTGGCAGATCTAGGATTAGAACCCAGGTCTTCTGATTTCCAGGCCTCTGCTCTTTCCAGTAGGCCATGCTGCTTCCCTAAAACCCTTCCTCAGTAAGAGTTTTCTGCCCTCCAGCCTCACTGTCTTGCTTATAGCTCCTAGGCCGCCTTCGGCTTCGGCTTGACCACTGGAGTCCTTTGTAAATGATGCCTTCAGTCATTCATTCATTCAGTCTTATTTATTGAGCATTTACTATGTGCAGAGCACTGTACTAAGCACTTGAAAAGTACAATACAGAAGTAAAGAGACAATTCCTGCCCCAAATATCACAGTCTAGACATCATAACAATGAAATGATGGAATTTACTGAGTGCTTGCTATGTGGCAAACACTGTGCTTAGTGCCGATGTAGGTACAAGATAGATCAGATCAGACAAAGTCCCTGTCCCACATAGGATGCATAGCCTAGGGGAGAGAGAGGGCAAGTATTTTATTCCCATTTTGCTGAAGAGGGAACTGAGGCACAGAGAGGTTAAGGGAGTTGCCCAAGCTCACTCAGCAGGCAAGTAGGTTACACCCTCTTGGCATCCACGCACCCCTCCCTTCCCACCCTCCACCAAGAGTCAGGACCCTTTGCCGGTGCAGTCTCTGTTCTGCTCGTCTAGACGTTGCTTGCCTCCCAGAGCTCGTCTTGGGGAGGAGGGCAGGGGTCGAATCATGTCTGCTAAGTCCATTGCATTCTCCCAAACACTGCCTCGGGCCCACCCCCATTCCAGGTTGTAAGGAATGAATTCTAGTGGGGATGCTGGGGTGGACACTGGAGCTTGGAGTGGGTGGTTGAAGGGGGCTAATCAAGGAAGGCTTAAAAGTAGCTCCAAACCTCAACAGTATGTGTTGACGTGAGAGGGATGAGAAGGGTCAGGACAGCGTTCATCGATTGTTTGCATTTACTTTCATAGTGATCTGTTGGGGAAATGAATGCTTTTCTTTTGATTTTTCAAATTTTGTTTTTGACACACGCGACTGATCCCCATGCTTTTAATTTAATCAATACCATAAAATATTTGGTTTAATAGAGGAGTCTCTACTGTGGGGAAAAGTGGTGCCAAGGTATAAGCAAATTAATTTAGGGGGCTTTGATTGAAACATTTAGGAAATGCAGCCTCAGACCTGTGTTTCACGACCTCCACACATAGCATATTTGGTAAAAGATGTGGGGAGGGAGAGGAGCTGCAGTGATACGTTTACTCAGTAAACTGGTGGTCGGAGCTGATGCTTGGGGTTTCTGGTTTATTCAGTTCTGCAGGGTCCAAATAAAGTGAAATCTGTGAAAGAGGGTGTGAACCAGGACTTTTTAATTGCATCGTAATGTGCACTTTTGGTAGGTTCCTTAGAATTTCTTTGCTCAATCGTGGATGCTAATGCCACCATTCCAAATGCAAAACAAGCCTCTCTGTCCTCTAATTTCTTTAGCCAGCTTGCTTCATTGTTCTACTAGATTTCCTGGGGCAGGGGTCCCAAGAAACCTTGGAATTTCTGTTTATCACCCGACATACAGTGAACATTCAGAGTTTGTGATTGTTGGAGAAGTTTTAGAATGTTAGATTCCTTCTCTGGAAATTGGATCGTCATAAAATAAAATAAAATATCCTTTTTCTGTCTCTAAAATTCTCCCACCTGTGAAACATTCTAAATCTAGATTCAATTCACCAAATCTCGATCCTTCACTGCCAGAGAGAGGCTCAAGTCCTTCCTGAATGTTTTTTGACATGCTACTAGAATTTCTGTCCTGTGCCCAGATCTGTGGCCAAGATCTGAATGAAAGTTAAAGAATTTGTGATGATTCGATCCAGGGGTGGGAGGCTCCTAATAAATCGATGGAAAACAAATGCTAAAAAGTCAATTGTTAATAAGTCAATACTCTAATGCTCAGTAGTTATCACCACTGGCAACTGGTAACTCAGCTGATTACCAAAACAACTATTCCTTACCCCAAACCTCAACCTCTTTGTAAAACCCAACCCTAGTCTAGACTTGATGCTAGTCTAGGATCCCAATGACTTTCTTTAATGACTGTAGTCATCAATTGATTTAATTTTTGATTCTTGGAACCTTTGCAGATGGGACTTAGGTATTTGGTTTCAGGAGTTTTGGCACTCTCCTACCTGGGTGACAGAGTAAACATCTTCAGGTTAACCAAGAGTCCTGGTGTGCATGATCTTCTCAGCCCTAGGGGACTGATGGTGAGAATAATGAAAGATTCCCAGTCACCAAGCAACATTAATTCTGAATATATTTCCAGCTTCCAAGTAGACGTGTCGGTGTTTTTGCTTGCATCCCCTCTCCATGGCCTGTGGTTCCTGCCCTTCTTGGGCTGTCAAGCCAGGGGCCAAGCTGAGCTGTGGTGGGGCAATAGAGGGAGCTGCTTGCCCCCCTAATCCCCCCCACTCCTCTCTTCATCACCGCCACTGGCCCCTCAAAAGCCCCTCACAGTCTGGCCTGGGACCCCTGGCTCTGTGGCTCTGGAGGGGGGATGGGAGTTGCCAGGGTATGGAGAGCGCCTGCTGCAGTGGTAGTAGCTACCATGTATAGACAAGACACCCGAGAAGATGCCAGGAAAGAACTCTTCAAAATATTCCTCCAAATCACCCCAAAACTCACCCAATCACACCCACCCAGATCCACGATCCAGTGTTGCCTCCAAGCTATGGCCTCCAATCTTCAAAAGCCTGAGATCTTCAGCAATTCCAGTTTTATATTTTATTTTCAGTATTACATTAGAAACTTACCTCCATCTAATGCTCCTAGGACCAGACTGAGGCCTTTTTTCATTATGCTCTGAAGGTCAAGAGATCTGGCCACATTCAGCAATTTATCAGTGTCCCTATAGGCTAATGAGTGAAAGACATTATATGAATACAACAGATAGTTCTAGAGATGATAAATCAGATGATCCATTCTGATTTATCATTAACAATAACACCAAAACCACATTTAGAAGCAGCTTCTGTTTTTTGGAAGTCTGACCAGATTCATCATACAAAATCCAGTAGGATTATAATAATAATAATAATGATTATAATGGTATTTGTTAAGTGTTTACTATGTGCCATGCCCCTGGGGTAAATCCAAGGTAATCAGGTTGTCCCACGCGGGGCTCACATTCTTAATCCCCATTTTACAGATCAGGTAACAGGCACAGAGAAGTTAAGTGGCTTGCCCAAGGTCACACAGCAGACAGGTGGCAGAGCGGGGATTAGAATTCCCATTCATTCATTCAATCATATTTATCGAACGCTTACTGTGTGCAGAGCACTGTACTAAGCACATGCTCTGACTAGTCAAGGTGATTTGCCAGTGACATTTGTATTGATTCTACAGCAAAGGTTTTTGTCCTATCTGTTGTAGATGATGAGTCAGTCTTAACAGAAATGTGTGCTGATGAGATTCGGCAAGTTGACCAGTTTCCAAGCCAAGTTTTGTAGATAATAATAATGATGATGATAATAATGATAATATTTGTATTTGTTAGGCACTTATTCTGTGATCGGCACTGTACTAAGCATCGGGGTGGATATGAGCAAATCAGGTTGGATACAGTCCCTGTTCCAAGTGGGACTCACAGTCTCAATCCCCATTTTACGGATGAGGTAACTGAGGCGCGGAGAAGTGAAGTGACTTGCCCAAGGTTACACAGCAGATATGTGTCATAGCTGGGATTAGAACCCATAACCTTCTGAATCCCAGATATGTGTCGTAGCTGGGATTAGAACCCATAACCTTCTGAATCCCAGGCCCGTGCTCTATCCACCTCGCCTGCCAGAGAGTTGACGAAAACAGGAGGACTATCGGCTAGTGCCCTCAACTCCATTACCCTGACATTTCCAAATTTCGGCCGTCTGTCATTGCCTTGCTCTTCCTCTGGCTATGCTTCACACGTTCACAAAAACTCCTCACTCTAGGCTTCAAGGCTCTCCATCACCTTGCCCCTTCCTACCTCTCCTCCCTTCTCTCTTTCTACCGCCCACCCCGCACGCTCTGCTCCTCTGCCGCCCACCTCCTCGCCGTCCCTCGGTCTCGCCTATCCCGCCGTCGACCCCTGGGTCACGTCCTCCCGCGGTCCTGGAACGCCCTCCCTCCTCACCTCCGCCAAACTGATTCTCTTTCCCTCTTCAAAACCTTACTTAAAAATCACCTCCTCCAAGAGGCCTTCCCAGACTGAGCTCCTCTTCCCCCTCTACTCCCTCTGCCATCCCCCCTTTACCTCTCCGCAGCTAAAGCCTCATTTTCCCCTTTTCCCTCTGCTCCTCCACCTCTCCCTTCCCATCCCCACAGCACTGTACCCGTCCGCTCAACTGTATATATTTTCGTTACCCTATTTATTTTGTTAATGAATTGTACATCGCCTTGATTCTATTTAGTTGCCATTGTTTTTACGAGATGTTCTTCCCCTTGACGCTGTTTAGTGCCATTGTTCTTGTCTGTCCGTCTCCCCCGATTAGACTGTAAGCCCGTCAAACGGCAGGGACTGTCTCTATCTGTTGCCGACTTGTTCATCCCAAGCGCTTAGTACAGTGCTCTGCACATAGTAAGCGCTCAATAAATACTATTGAATGAATGAATGAATGAACGTTTTGCCTGCCTGACTCTCCCACTGTTTAGTAAACCCCTTCAGGGCAGGGATTAGGTCTTTTGCATCTCTTGATCGCTTAATGCATTGGTCTGCATACTGCAAGTATTCAATAACTTCCACTGATTGATTCATTGATATGGCAGGAAGCATGGATCACCTTGCTGCTAATGATTCATGGTTATCGAGTAGTAATAATTCACAATAATAACAAATCCTCAACACTGCAGGAAGGCTTGTCTGGATTAGCTATATCAGGCGTTAGAAATCAATAAGGGTTGGTTGGCTATGGTATTTATTCAGGATTTTCTATGTTCTGAGCAAAGGGAAGATGCAAGATAATTCTTTTTTCTTTTTTATGGTATTTGTAAAGTGCTTAGTATGTGCCAGGCACTGATCTAAGAAGGGGGAAAATACAATTTAATCAGGTCAGTTATGGTCCATGTCCCATATGGGGCTCACAGTTATAATCCCCATTTTGCAGATGAGGTAACTGAGGCACTGAGAAGTTAAGTGACTTGCCCAAGGTCACACAGCAGACGAGTGGTGGAGTGGAATTAGAATCAAGGTCCTTCTTATTCTCAGTCCCATGCTTTACCCATTAGACCACACTGTTTCTCAATCAGACCAATTTCTGCCCCTGCTAGGAGCTAACAATCTAAGTCAGGGTAGGTGAAAGAATGGATGGAACATATCAACCATGGGGGCTGGTTCCTTCTGGGTGAGGCCCTCTCCCCAGGTGACCTGCATTCACTGAAATCTGTAGCCTTGAAATGGGATCTATAGAACAGGTACTCCAGCCTTTTGGCTCAGGGACAATATTTGGGGTCAGGTCCATTGATGGCTCTGTGCCAAAGGCACCCCCAGCCCCAATTTGGGCTGCCTGACAAGTGGGCCAATCCAGGCTGAATGGCCTGACCCTGGCTGGGCCCCGAGGTGGCCTGGAGGCAGTGACGGGTTCGCCTCTGCCCCGTGACCTTGCTTTGCATGCCACTGGGCTGTCAGATGCTGCTGGCTGTCTAAGAGGGTGGACCGCCACTGCTGACTGACTCTGAGAACAGAGCACACATCAAACAGCAGCCAGCCCCCGCCTGCTCCCTGCCCACCAAAAGAACACTGTTTTAGTCTGATAAGTGCGATCACTCTTCCTAAATGGGCATTTTAATGAAGACACCCACGTTAGGGAGGAATAGAAATTCTGCACTTTGGGGGCTTTTTTAGTACAGTGAACACTGCTTAAAAAAAAAGAGAGAGAATCAGTGTTCATTTCAAGGAAATGCTGAAGTTAACCTCTACTGAAAAAAGATAGGTAATATTTCAGCCTAATTAACTTGATAATGTTTTCGAGTTTGGTGTTCTGGGTTTTTTCAAGAGGAGGGATTCCAGGCCAGAAAGAGCTAGCTAAGGTCTGCAGCCTTCTGCACTCTGGGGGATGAAGAACATTGTGACTGAGGAGGGCTGTAAAAATGGGAAGGGGAAATATTATCCCTGAGTTGGGGCTCAAGGAGTCATCCAAGCAAAAACAAGTGTTTCAGGAGAGGGTCAGAGGGCTGCCCTAGTGGTTTCTGGATGTGTTCTCGTGCCAGGGGCAGGCTTACTTTCAGGCTATGAGTAGAGAAAAACATGGATATGAGGCTAAGGGATATGTCAAGATTTCTGTCTTGGGACCTAGGTCGTTGTCTGAATTAAAGGGAGTAAGAGAGTGAGCCTTGGATGCCGAGGTCCCGGCTGTTTTGTCACAGAGCAAATCAGTGCTCGGGGTGCTCGGCAGTATGTGGGGTGGGGATTTGCCAAGTGGAAAGTGAGGCGGAGCAGGAATAATGGCTACACACTACTGTATGTGGTAGAAATAGTGTAGGGACTGTCAGAAGCTGAAAGAGAGTGAAAGTCGGAGGGTTAAGATGGAACCATGAGCCTCTAGTTCAACCATTCAATCAATTAATGGTCTTTATTAAGTGTTTACTGTGTTTAAAGTGCTTTACTATTAGTACTACTACTACTACTAATAATAATAATGATATTTTTAAGCACTTACAGTGTGCTAGGCACTGTACTAAATGCTGGGATGGAAATAAGCAAATGGGGTTGGACACAGTCCCTGTTCCATGTGGGGCTCACATTCTCAATCCCCATTTTACAGATGATGTAACTGAAGCACAGAGAAGTGAAGTGACTTGCCCAAGGTCATGCAGCAGACAAGTGGCAGAGCTGGCATTAGAACCCATGACCTTCTGACTCCCAGGCCCGTGCCCTATCTACTGCACCACGCTACTTGGGAGAGCATGATATACCGTCCATCAAACAGTAGTCTTCATTAAGCTCTTTCTCTGCACTGAGCACTTTAGAGAGTTCAAGAGAGTTGGTAGACACGGTCCTTGACCCTCAAAGAGCTTACAATAATAATAATTGTGGTATTCATTAAACACCTCCTACAGCCAAACGCTACAGTAGATAAAGTAACCATCAGATCAGACACAGTACCTGTCCCATATGGGACTCACAGTCCAAAGGGGAGGGAGAACAAATATTTAATTCCCATTTTACAGATGAGGAAGCTGAGGCATAGAGAAGTGAAGAGGTTGCCCAAGGTCACACAGCAGGTTTTAGTGGAGTAGCAAGGATTAGAACCTACCTTCTCTGACTCTCAGGCCTGCGCTCCTACACTAGGCATGTTGAATATCATTAGGCCACTCTGCTTACATTTCGAGAGGGAGACAGACATTAGAATAAATTACAGGTAGGGGAAGCAGCAGAAAAGTGCCCATTCAATTAGCAGACTGCAGGGAATCCAGACGTCCCTACGGGGACAGAGGGTCTCAGGGGAACAGTGAGGAGGGCCTCCGCCCAAAATCCAGCGGGTAGGTGTAGGGCAAATTGAGGGACGGGCAGAAAGATCGACCACAGCACAAAATGATGCGGCAAGTTGACAATTGCCCTATTATGGGCTCCATTGGGCAGTTAATCTGCAGAATTCAAACCTGTAGTAGATTCTTAGGACACAGATGATTAGATTCCACTGTATCCAAAGATGAAATCAGCTAGAGTTGTCAGATTTCTGCTTCAATTTTCCCCTGCTGCCAAGTCAGCCTTCATGTTGTACTCGGAAGTACATAGTTATAGGTGATAGGTGGCCGTGTTAAGGTGGGAGTAGCTGATGCCGCAGGAGTCACGAGGTGCCAGGTATCAGAGGAAAGGGTAGTGTTACATGAAGGGAGGAGCAGAAGTGGGAATCGAGGGAAATCATTCCTCGAGGAGGCACTAAATGCTATTGCGATGCAGGGTTCGTTCTGGCTGCTCTCCAAATGGGCATCTCTCCCAACCTCGAAATGAATGACGGGGCTGAGAGACAGCAGTCCTGGGAGAGCTAGGCCTGGAGTTCTGAAACCTGAAAATTGTTCAAACAGAACCGGAGCACGTGGCTTAATCGAGCAAGCCAGGCGAGGAGACGACTGCACCAGGAAGGACAGTTTCTGGTTTGTTTCTGGGTGAGTTGTAGAGGTTAAGGAACCCGAGCAGAGCAGTCAGCTGCTGGCTTTGACTCAATGCTCCTCGAGGGACTGACATTAGAAGTCATGTGGGAATTTGTCTGAACTGGTTTTAATTTTTTTTTTAAATGGAATTTGCTAAGCGCTCACTATGTGCCAGGGCCTGTATTAAGTGCTGGGGTAGATACAAGCTAAATAGTTTGGACACAGTCCATAGCCCACTTGGGGCTCACACTCTTAGTCTTCATTTCACAGATGAGGTAACTGAGGCACAAAGAAGTGAATTGACTTGCCCAAGGTCACACGTCAGATAAGTGGCAGTGTTGGGATTAGAACCCAGGTCCTCCTGACTCCCTGACCTGTGCTCTAATCAATCCACTCTATCCACTAGACCACACTGCTTCCTTTGTTTGTCTGGCTTTGTTCTGCAGAGCTGTGCCTGTCTGTTTTTCTGTTGTCTGCCTGGCCATGCATTGTCCATTACTGTTTTTTTTGAATGGTATTTGTTAAGCATATACTATGTGCCAGGAGTTCTACTAAGCGCTGGAGTAGACACAAGTTAAACAGATTGGACACAGTCCATGTCCCACAAAGGGCTCACAGTCTTCATCTCCAGTTTTTCTTACAGATGAGGTAACTGAGGCCTAGAGAAGTTTTGTTTTTCAGGGCTGAGAGGAGAGACCTTTCTCCTGAATATCCAGCGGTAACCTTGCTACGCCTCTGAATTGAGATCCCATCCTCGTGGGTTGATGTGGCTCAAGAGACCAAAGCGTATCCAATGGGCTAGTAACAGGATGGGCAAGTGAAGTTGGTGTTCAGATGCACCGGTGGGCTTGCTCCTTGCAGGGCTTCGCTGTTTCAAATCTGCTTCTTGGCCTGTGGTCTTCCCTGAGAGCTCTGTTCGCTCAGCAAACAGCAACCCCTCTCCCACCGGCCACACAGCAGACTGGATGGGCAGTTGCTTCTCCCTCTAGTCTGCCCTGCACCACCTTCTCCGATACAGGCCTAATTGCTTCTTTAAGACATGGCTTAGTGGATAGAGCACAGGCCTGGGAGCCAGAAGAACCTGGGTTCTAATCCCATACTGCCACTTATCTGCTGTGTGACCTTGGGCAACTCACTTCACTTCTCTGTGCCTCAGTTACCTCATCTTTAAAATGGGGATTAAGAAAGAGAGCCCCACGTGGGACAGGGACAGGGGCTGCATCCAAACTGAGAACCTTGTATCTTCCCCCAGTGTTTAGAGCAGTGCTTGGCACATAGAAAGTACTTAACAAATACTACTGTTATTACTATTATTCTGACCTCCCCCTCCCAGTTTGCACTGACCCATCTCAGCTCTGTGCAGTTGCTGAGTTATCCTGCTATGGGGGCTAAGCTTAGGAGGGTACAGAGCCTGGGGCAATTAGTCCTAGGGGAGCCCCAGTGGAGCTCGTGGATGGTTGGTTTACAGGGCAAGAGATCCACCCTGAAATATCCTCTCCACCTCTGATTCAACACTGTGGGCCCTGGGCCTCCCCACCCCACTTGGAAATGTGCATTTTGTGGGGACCCTTTGACCTCAGTTTGCACTCTGCTCCCTCCAACACTCTGCAACCCCTCCACGCGCCCCCCCCCGCAACCCCTTCATGTGCCGCTCCGCCCACCCCCAGTCTCTCCGTGAGAGGCACGGGAGAGCTGGTTGCCCCTGCGTGCATTGCCACGGCTCAGGGAGCTGGGGGTGCCAGGGCCTCAGTCACTGCTCACACCCTGCTGCTGGAAGTGTGAACTCTGACCCCCTCCTCTTTCAGAGAAGGAGGGCCTGGGGCCATGGAGGCCTACTTCAACTTCTCTGCCTGCTGCACCACCTGGACTGGGAACATTTGCTTGGAGGAGGGCCTGGGGCCATGGAGGCCTACTTCAACTTCTCCTCTGCCTGCTACACCACCTGGATTGGGAACATTTGCTCGGACATTGCTCTGAGCACCTGGGCTGGCAGTACCGAGTCCTGTGGTGAACTGAGACCTTCTCCGGGTAGAGAACATGAGGAGAGGGTTGTGGGGATTACTCATTCCCCGGGGGGTCTGTTTCAAGAAACCAAGAAGAGAAGCAGCATGGTTTAGTGGAAAGAGCTGGGCTTGGGAGTCAGAGGTAGTGGGTTCTAATCCCAGATCCACCACTTGTCAGCTGTGTGACTTTGGGCCAGTCACTTAACTTCTCTGTGCCTCAGTTACCTCATATGTAAAATGGGGATTAAGACTGTGAGCCCCATGTGGGACAAGCTGATTACCTTGTGTCTACCCCAGCGCTTAGAACAGTGCTGCTTGCCTGGATGGCAAAGTTATGTAGCCATATCATTTATTTATTTATTTTTGTAAAAATGTTCCTTTCTGGACTAATTACAAGTCTTGTGCCTTAAAGACTTCCTTACATGGTTTAACCTTGTTGGTATAAATTGAACACCTGAGAATGATCAAAAAGAAGCTCCTCCTGATTGAAGTCAGAGCAGCAGGAGAATTTAGGGACAAATTAGCTCTCTCAGCACAAAGGCTCAGAGGGAAGTCCTGCATGTTCGAGAGGGAAACCCGGGGTTTGACGCTGCCTCTGTGGAGGAGCTGGATCCCCTCTGTCACCCTCTGTTAAGCACTGTGCAAGGCATGGCAGCTCAATAAAACATGCCAGACCCCAAAAGGCAAACACCCAGTTCACAGATGTTGTAATGTTATGAGATAATTTCGGGCTGAATGGGTGAAAAGGCTGGATTTATTAGAGAGGGGGATTCCTCTGGAGGTCTTTTCTGGGGGCATTACCATGTCAATTCTGGGAAAAGGCCCTGATTTAACACAGCAGTTGGCTGGATCCAAATGGAGCTGATGAACCCCTGAATGAATACTGAAAGGAAAAACTGCTGGGATCTGCCTTTAGCTTTGTTTCCGGGATGACCAATGGAAGAGCTCCAAGGGCCACGCTGCACAGATGGTGGAGAGAGGAGGGAAATCTGCCGGATTAAGCTTCTTTTTATCCTATCTGGGGGGGTGGCTTTCCCCTCCATCTTTTTTGACCTATTTCAGTCAGTGGCCTAACTGTGTTTTCCAACATTCCCTAACACAACCACAGCTAACTGAGCTTTGCAGAGAGTTGGAGTGAGGCTTACACAGTCAGAGACATCTAAAAGAAAAAAAAAATGGAAGTGGAGAAAATACCTGGCTCTGGCTCCGTGTGGTTTAGAAGTAGTTGAAAATGCAATTAACAAATCATGCATCTGGTCACTGGCCGTTTGAGAGGCAAGTTAAGAATCCATTCTTGAGTCCTCACATGGGGTGGGAAGGCACAGATGTGGACATTTGCCCAATCATGTATGTCCAGGCAGGTTACATGTTTCTATAGTGGCAAGCAGCATCCCAAGTGCCAATACAGTAAATCAAAAGACTCTGGCATTATCTAATTTCCTTTCTGGCTTTAAAAATTAGAACAGATGTCACAAGAGAGGACAAAATGGATTTTACTCACCAAGAGGAGCTTTTCTTGCCACTCTTAATAGGCACTCCTTGAAATGCTAATGTACACAGTTTGTGTTGCCAGGTTTGCATAGAGATGGTGGGAAACAGCTCTGATCCCAACAAAACCTTTTGTTATTAATCAAGAAAATCTGGTCTTCGGAAACAGCAAAGCGCTTGAAATTGGTGTGGCCGCTGGCGGCGAGGGGTCTCTATAGCAATCTCCAGCCAACAAAAATGTGCTAAAACACTTGAACTCTCCCGCGTGAGGTGGCGTCTGGAGCAAGAATATATTTTTCACAAATTTGCTTACCTCCTTCCCTCTCGTTCTGCCGCCCATATTTACAAGGACAGGAATTTGTTCTTGTTTCCCTGGTTCCTTAAAATCTGACTGACGTCTCCCTCAGTTTTAGGAAGGGCTAGCGCAAGAACAACTTTTTAAAGGGCACTATTTGTTAGAGGACTGTGGCCAGACGGGGAGAATAAGGCCTGTTTAAATTTCAAAGTAAAGCATTTATTTGGTTAATGAATAGGATTATGGGATTTTCCTGGTCCTTTTATAATCTTGAGTTATATCTCACTCTGGGTCAGGAACCTTCTGTTCTTTTCTAAGAATCCTATAATCCCAGCAAATCGTGCCCTTTGAGATGGTGGCCCCGGTGAGGGTGCCCTGCCTCTCACCCCACCTGGAAGGGGTTAAAGTGGCAATCCAGGTGTGATGCAAGTCACCCTGAGGCAGGGGAGCCGGTGCTGGCTGGGTCTGGGCCTGGTTCAGCTGCTGCTCTGGGCTCCCAAGAGTAGGGCAGCTCAGCATCAGCCCCAGCAAAGTTCAGTATTTTTTACTGCTTGACTGTCTGAGCCCAACCGGAACCGAGGCCTCCTGACATTACCGTATGTGTGCTGTGTTGATCTTTCTTCGCTGGGCAGAGGAAGCTTGGACGTGGCTTGTGGGGGGAGTTGGGAGTGGAAGTTTGGGTTTCTCAGGCAGCTGCAGCAGCAGCAACACCGCTGGAGACAAGCCGTATGGAGCCTCCAGCTGAGCAAATTCAGCTGGGTTTAATGGGTTTCCCCATGATTAGTCCCAGTTAGCCCAGGTTTTTTGAAATACAGTTTTTGGTGGCTCAGAGTTCCCATCCTGTGAATACCAAATTGGCTTCCTAGTCTTTGTTCCGAGTGGTCATGTGGCATTCCAGCCCTGGATTATGGGAGGAACTCTGAGCTCTGTAAGGAGCCAAGATCCCACCGGATTATACAGTGGAAACAAATGCCACCCAACAAAGACCCGGGAGGTAGGTGAGTGCACAGCTCACTGCCAAAGTTGGGAAAGAGAAGAGGGGAACACTTAGGTATATGAGGTATTCTGTTCCTCGGCTACAGGCTGTGCCCTCTACAAGTAGAGCCATCCTTTGATTCAGTCAATCCACTGATCAATAGCATTTATTAAGGACCTAGTATGGGCAGAAAGCACTGTACTGAGCACTTGGGTGGGAACGAGTAAGTGGATATGATCCCTACTCCTGAGGAGTGCTCAATGTAGCAGGGGTCCTAGTGCTTCAAAGATGATGCTGTTGATGGAGAAACTGAATGAATTGGGAGAGAATCTTGTGCACACCTGGCACTCTTTGTCCATGAAACCATTCATGATTTTTATTTAACCCCTTGTGGGTGAAGAACATCATATGAAGCACTTGGGAGTGTACAATAGTGTTAGCAGTCATGATATCATCTAGTGGGGGAGATAAGCATTCAAATAAATTACAGATAGGAGGAAGTACTAGGGTATATAAGATGGGTACATAAGTGCAATGGGGCCTAGTGGAAAGAACGTGGGCTTGGGAATCAGAGGACCTGGTTCTAATCCTGTGTCAGCCGCTTACCTTCTGTGTGACCTTGGGCAAGTCACTTAACTTCTCTCTGCCTTGTCTCCTTCATCTACAAAATTGGGATTCAATACCTGTTCTCCTTCCTGTGAGCCTCTTGTGATAGCTGATTATCTTGCATCAAACTCAGTGCTTACTGCGGTGCTTGGCACATAGTCAGTGCTTCAGAAATACCTCAATAATAACAATGACGATAGTAATACCGATAGTAATACTTGTTTAGCATTTACTACTTGCCAAGCACTGTCCTTAGTGTTGGGTAGGTACAAGATAATCAGGTTGGACACAGCCCCTATCCCACATGGGGCTCCCAGTCTAAGCAAGGAAAATTGAAGTGCTTAGGTAGTGTGGAAAGAAGGGCTGTCATAGGCACTTGGAGATAAAGGCAAAAATACAGTTGAGCATGTTTTCTGGCCTCCTTGCAATTTGGATTAGCAATGCTTGGATACCAGGGGTGAAGAGGGGACTGGTCTTTGCTACCACCAGCAGGATGAGTGCTGGAGTTACGATCGGAGTTATAGTGACAGTTTGCGCTGAGCCATCCACACTCTAAGAGCTCAGGGGTAGCTTTTGTCCTAGCTTCTCCCTCCCTGCCTCCCTGGCTTTTCACAATGTATGCCATGGCCCCAGAAGGGCTGGGTGAAGCAGTGTGAAAAGCTCAGCATAAACCATCACTAGTTTTGGAAAAACAATTCAAAAACATGCTCTACTATTTTGTGAAAACTGAAATGAAAGTTTTATCAGTTTACTAAGGTGTATGTTATAGAGTTCACTATGTGCCAAGAACTATACTAAATGCTGGAGTAGACACAAAATAGTTAGGATGGACACAGTCCCTGTCCCACATGGGGCTCACAGTCTAAGTAGGAGGAGGAGCAGCTATTGACTCTCCATTTTACAGATAAAGAAACTGAGGCACAGATAAGGAGTGACTTGCCTTGCCCAAGGTCATACCCCTTGTGGGCAGGGAATAATAATGTTGGTATTTGTTGGTATTTGTTAAGCGCTTACTATGTGCCGAGCACTGTTCTAAGCGCTGGGGTAGACATAGGGGAAGCAGGTTGTCCCACGTGGGGCTCACAGTCTTAATCCCCATTTTACAGATGAGGGAACTGAGGCACAGAGAAGTTAAGTGACTTGCCCACAGTCACACAGCCGACAAGTGGCAGAGCTGGGATTCGAACTCATGAGTCCTGATTCCAGGGCCCGTGCTCTTTCCACTGAGCCACGCTGCTTCTCTTGTGTCTGTTAATTCTGTTGCAATGTACTCTCCCATATGCTTAGTACAGTGCTCTGTACATAGTAAGTGCTCAATAAATACCATTGACTGATTAATTGATTGATTGAAGTAGTGGAACTAGAATTAGAGCCCAGGTCCTCTGACTCTTTCTACACTCTTTCCTCTAGGCTATGCTGCTTTTCTGTGCAAGCAGTCAGCCCCCACAATGATTCCTCATTTGCTCAGGAAGCCATTCTGAATTACCCTGGGAACGCATATGAACGGTCCCATTTAGGCCTTTTCACCTTTAATGGAAAGGGACAAGAAAGGGTGTCCCACACAAGACTTACCTGAGGGTCACAGTGATGAGTCCCAAACTACTGCTCAAAAAGCCAAAGTTGGGGCCTTCCAGCACACAGACAACAGCACAGATATCCTGGAACCCAATAATAATAATAATGTTGGTATTTATTAAGTGCTTACTATGTGCAGAGCACTGTTCTAAGCACTGGGGTAGATACAGGGTAATCAGGTTGTCTTACATGAGGGTCACAGTATTAATCCCCATTTTACAGATGAGGTAACTGAGGCACAGAGAAGTTAAGTGACTTGCCCACAGTCACACAGCTGACAAGCAGCAGAGCTGGGATTTGAACCCATGACCTCTGGCTCCCAAGTCTGTGCTTAGAGAAGCAGCGTGGCTCAGTGGAAAGAGCATGGGCTTATTATTATTATTATTATTATTATTATTATCTTTTCACTGAGCCATGCTGGATGCTACGCTGTGGGGACAACTGCCATTGACCAACAAGAAACGTGGCCCTCGTGGCATTGGGTCCAGCTGGATCTGTTGTCCGTACTGCCATCACTCGGAGAAACCAGGGCCCACTCACTGTACTTTGTAGCGGCCTTGTCTTTGAGCACGGCGGTTATGGCTTTGCCACCAGACAGTCCCTTTTCCAAGCTCGCCAAACCTGCCCAGTGTTTATTGATCCTAATTGCTACCCTACAGCACACATAACACAGTGCTTGGCTGTACAGTCAGTGTTTAGTAAGTACCATAACTAACTCACCATGCCTTCAAACACAGTGCCCAACTTCAATTAACAGTTCAAATGCCCTTCACCATGGCTGACACCAGAGAGGAGAAATCGGTCACTCAGTAGTATTTGAACATTCATTACACTCACAGCACTATACTAAGCACTTGGAGAAATACAATAGAGTCAGTGGATTTACTCCCTGCCCTCAAGGAGCTTCTGGTCTAGAATGATAAAAATATCATGTAAAGATTCAGATGGTCGTTCATTCATTAATTCAATTGTATTTTTTAAGTGCTTACTGTGTGCAGAGCACTCTAGTAAGTGCTTGGGAAAGGTCAATAAAACAAAAAAGAGTGACAATTCCTGCCCACAACAGGCTCACAATCTAGAGGGGGGGAGACAGACATCAATTCAAATAAACAGACATCAATATAAAAAGTAAAATTACAGGTAGACACATAAGTGCAATGGGGCTGGGAAAGGGCACAGTAAGCACTCAATCAATACGACTGAATGAATGAAAGAGCAAAGGGAGTAAGGGTGATGCAGAAGGGAGTGGGAGATGAGGAAAAGTGGGGCTTAGTCTGGGAAGGCCTCTTGGAGGAGATGTGCCATCAGTAAGGCTTTGAATGGGGGGAGAGTAATTGATGGATTTGAGGAGTCATTGGTCTAATACCAGTTTGATGAGGTGATTGCCTTGAGCGATTTCATTAAATGAGAAAGAAAATACCAATTTAAGAAATAAAGTAAGTGGTCAAATCAGTGATCCATCCTTTGTGATAGCTTCTCTCCCTGACATCCCTTTTATTGTAGACATTTGTCACCAACAGCCCTAGATTGTTTTTGTTGAGGGTCTTTTGTCCTTGGTTTTATCCAAGGCAATTCTGATGCTTTGGATATTTTCTCATTGCACAACTGCCAGGGGTAACAAATTCCATGTTTACCATTCTGTAAAAGTTTTCCTTCTGATTATTCTGAACCTATCCTTTTCAGTCTTTGGTAGCTGCCCACTAGCCTAGTGTGGTGGGATTGGGAAGCAACAAATCCATGCTCCCCAAACCCCCACCCTTCAAGATTGGTCAGCCTTCTATCATGTCTTCTCTCGGCCTTGGTCTTTCCCAACTGGGAGCCCTAACCTTCTCAATTCTTTCTGATAAGAAGGATGCATCAAGATCTTTCTTGGATGCCTTCTGCGTCATCTATGCTCTTGGATCTGTGAATCTGGGGCATTTGATATTCTTCCCTCCCTCAACCCCACAGCAGTTATGTACATACCTTTAAATTGTATATTACAAATTATTTATTCATACTAATGTCTGTCTCCTCCTCTAGACTGTAAGTAGATTGTGGGCAGGGAATGTTTCTGCCAACTCTGTTGTATTGTATACTCTGCCAAGTGCTTATTACAGTACTCTGCACATAGTAAGAACTCAATAAATACCATCCATTATGATGTTGCTGATGCTGCTGATGCTGTTGATGTGTTTCTCTGTCCTGTCTCCAGCTCTATTAGCAATCTCAGAACTGCCCTACTGTTTTCTGGATGGGGTTCTAAACCCATCTCCCCCAGGCAAGTCACTTAACTTCTCTGTTCCTCATTTTCCTTTTCTGCAAAGTGGGGATTTAATACCTGTTCTCCCTCTTAGTTAGATTGTGAGTCTCATATGGGACCTGAATATCTTGTATTTACCCCAGCTCTTAGTACAGCGCTTGGCACAGGGTAAATGCTTAATCAGTACCATTGTCATTATTATTATCATTATCTATTATAATAATTATTATTATTAGTAGTAGTAATATGGACTCTCCCTGTTGAACCAATGACCTGAAAGACAGTCAGTTCGAGAGTCAGTTCTGCAATGACACCCAGATCTCTTTCTTATGCTGTGACTAACCACTTAGGGCATAGCATCATGTAGTTGTAGTTTGGATTTCCCCCAGCACATTTCTTGCTTTCACTTGCATCGACTTCCCCCCATGCATTTCCGTGCACTCGTTCATGACAATTTCACCCAGTGCATGTCCTGCATGTTCTCATGTCCGTTTTCCCCATTGCATTTTCATATATTCTCTCATGTTAGTTTTCCTAGTTTATTTCCAGGCCCTTGTTCACATCCATGTCTCCCAGACCATTTGCGTACACTTGCTCACATCAGTGGTTCCTGGCACTCACACTCAACAAACCCTATATGACACTTTTGATGTCCTGAAATCTTCTTCCAGTTGATCTTCATCAGCAGTTTAGCCCCTGCTTGACGACAGTTACTCTGAAATGCAAGAAAAATCACTGGGTCCTGTGGGGATGGGTGGAAATAAATACTGAGAGTCCTTTCCTGAGCAGGGGCTAATGTAGAAAAATGTAGGGGGTGGAATTGGGCAGCTCAGTCTTTCATTCTTGGGTGTAACATTGATCTCCATTTTCTCTCTGCCTCTCTCCTTCTTCAATTGCTCCATCTCTTCCTCTGTCCCTCCTACTCTCCGCACATAGAGCTACCCTCCTTCTGAGGTGGATTTTCAGCCAATCAGATGCAGTTTCAGCCTGAAAACCCCTTTTCTCTTCCTTCTCCCAGGGCACAACTTCCTGCTTCCACCTCCCAGTGAAAACATCCTAAAGATGTTGTGGTCAAGGTTTAAAAAAGTATCATAAGGCATAGAAATGGGTTTCATGAGGCAGAGCTCGTTCAGGGGCTGTATTTTGGACACCACTATATTTTTAATGGTTTTTTTTTTGAGTACTTACCTTGTGCCAGGCACTGTACTAAGTGCTGGGGTAGATACAGGCTAATCAGATAGGACATAGTCTATGTCCCACAAGGAACTCTCAGTCTTTATCCCCATTTTAAAGATAAGGTAACTGAGGCTTGGAGAAGTTACTTGTCTAATATCACATGGCACTCAAGTGGTATAGCCAGGATCAGAACCCAGATTCTGCTGACTCCCAGACCCATGCTCTGTTAAAACACATGGTCTTTTCAGTCCCAAATTTAGTTGCTGTGAGCAACTGCTAGTGTCCAAACAGATAAAATTGAGAAAAGGGACCCAGACCCATCAATTTCCTTTTATTTTAATCTTTATGTACCCTAAAAATGATCAACTTTGTTAGTATTTTCAAAACTGATAGGCCATGTTTGTTCTTAGTCTGAGACGTCAGAAGCTATCTTAGCTGAAAAAAATAGGTTCCATTATAAATCCCTTAAAACAGGAATAGCAAGGAAATACCCACCCCTCCAACTGGGCAGCTAGCAATAAATATAGCACAGGGAGGTGGGGGGCTGCAGTGTGTTCTATTCAAAGTTTGAATGTAGCAATGAGAGTTAAGGCCATTAGTGTTTTTAATAACTGGCAGCTGGGGTGTTCATTCATTCAATCAACAGCATTTACTGAGCACCTACTGTGTTCAGACTACTGTACTGTGCACTTAGGAGAGTACAATAAGAGGCACAGTCTTTGCCTTTGAGGAATTTATCATCAAATTTCGTGATTATCAGGTACAAAACCACCAATCTCATTTTAAATGAACTGTCTTTAAAAAGCAGGAATTAAAGCAGCATGGGTGGAGTGGTATATTGATTCGGCATGGCGATGCCAACCCTGCATCTAACTGATGCGAGTGCCAGACTCAAATAGTATTCATAGCGGTCGTATTTATTGAGTCCTGCTGGGTACAGTACACTGCACTAAGAAGTGCTTGAGAAGGTTCCCTGCCCACAAGAAGCTTACACCTTAATGGAGGAGACAGGTATAAAACCTTCACAACAATGGTTTATGAACTGGCTGTGGATGCAGAACCATCATCTGCGGAAAAAGACAGATTTTTCTCTTCTCGTAATCTACCACCGCAGATTACGTCATTCATTCATTCATTCATTCATTCATTCAATCATTCATTCAATCAATTGTATTTATGTAGTGCTTACTGTGTGCAGAGCACTGTACTAAGCGCTTGGGAAAGTACAATACAACAATCAACAGTGACATTCCCTGCCCACAGTGAACTTAGAGTCTAGAGGCAGGGAATGTCCAGTGCTCCCACGATTCTCCTTGAAGAATGTGCTGCTGGTCATTTGAGGGTGGGGTCAGGGAGTGTGGTTGATTTAGAGCAACCCATCACCACTACTGGAGAAGTAAACCAAGAGCACAAACCCTGATGATGGGAGGCTACCCCCTCTCCTTCCCCATCCCTCCTTGATCCAAACTCAGATCACAGGGCATCGTAGCTCAGGGAAGGACATAGAAATGGGAGTTGGAAGACCTGGGTTCTAGCCTCAGCTCTGACACCTGCCTGCTGTGTGACCTTGGGGAAGTCACTTAACTTTTCTGGGCCTCAGTTTCCCCATTTGTAAATCAGGGATGACATAAATTAGGGATTATCCATCCCTTGTAAATGGTGTCCAACCTGGTTGTCAACCCCAGTGATTTAGCATGGTGCTTGGCACATAGTAAGTACTTAGACAATCCCATCGTTGTTAAGAAGGTGGCTGAATTTTGGTCTTTGGGTTAGAGAGAAGGAGCAGCAGTTTCTGTCAGCTCCCTCTTTGCCGAATACAGTTGGATACAGAGGGCTGGAAAGGGTGCTTTACTGTTGCTTTGTGTCTTTAATGTGGGAGACGAGGTTTGTCCAGCCACACTTAGACAAATGGCTGGGGTCTCACCATCAGTTGGTGCCATTGCTATTCAGGAGAGACCAATTATTTTCATATTTCTGCCCAAGATCTCTCAGAGGCCAAAGGGTATAGCCAAATAGGTACCAAGTTATCTGATTTATGTTTCTCACCAACCTGATCCCAAGCATCTCACGGGTTCAATAGTTCCACTGTGTTTTGCCCTTCTACTTTTCCTCATCCTTCTGATGAAGGAAAATAAAACACAAAACAACCCCAAAATAACACAGAACTAAGACCACAAACTTGGAGAAAATTATAGATTACTATCGAAGTAAACTAGGAACAAACATGACAAATTATAACATGAATGGTGTTGAGTAAATGATTATGAGTGAAAAATGGTAAATATGCTACCACATTTGCTGAGAAAATAAGCCTCAACTCTACAGTAGTTTTTATCATTGACCACATGTTAACATCTAATTGGGATGTTAGTATGCTATTGCCTTCTAGGGCTTTATTCTTATAAATTCCTTTAGAAGTCCCAGTGCTTTAGTACAATGCCTGGACACAGTAAGCAGTTAACATTGCTTATACCATATTATACCATATAATTTCCAAAAAAATGCCATATAAATAACATTAAAAATACCATACCATATCCCATAAAAGATACCATAAAAAAAAAGTTTCTGATGGGGGACAATTTAGACAATAGAGTTGATCAAGATTGCCCAATCAGAAAGAAGAACACTGTAGTTGCTGTAGGAAAATGCTAAAAATGCTATTAAGTAATCTGGAGCAGGAGAAGGGGATTAAATATTGTGAGAGATGGGTGGAAGGTGGGTGAAGAAACCTGCCAGGATAAGGAGGGAAGGAGTCCAGGGGAGTGGGAACTGGTAGAGAACAGGCAGGACTGTGACTTCCCTGGGCCTTTCCCTGAAATCAGGAACATTTTCTGGGCAGGCCAGCCCTGGGGCTGAGAGGCAAGGATTGGGTGGGGCACTGGGAAGCACAGGTGTTTGAGACAGGAAGGAGGGGCCTGAAAGCAACTCTGCTGTCACAGAGACTAGAGGTTCCAATGGGAGAGAGGTGGAACTGACTGGAGCCAGGAGTGGGAAGGTGTCGATGGGGGAGAAGGAAGGGGAGAGGTGAGCACAATGGAATCTGCATTGGGACTTTTAGACAAGAAGGAATTCAGAGATAAAAATGAGAAAACTGTTGAGTGAAGACTACACTAGGAGAGGAAATGAGTCAGGAGTGCTGTGACTTGGTCAAGAGGAGGAAGTAAGAGCCAGCTGGGTCGGGTGGGTCATGGTCAGAGACCCAAGAAGAGCAAACAAGTCTGGCTCCTGGAAGGGATTTGGCAAGAAACAGTGCAGCATGCAGGAGCAGGGAGAAAATGCTGAAAAAGCTGGCTGGGGCTGGCCCACAGTGCTCTGCACGGAGTAAGGGCTCTAAAAACGATTGTATGAATGAAAGAACCCCACTCCAAGCATCTTTCTGTGGACCATCGGAGGGCTGGACCACAGGCAACAACCAAAGCGACCAGGACAGAAAAGCTCTGTTTCAGTCCAGCCTAAAAGGTGGAGAGGTACATTTGGGGCTTGTGGATAACCTTGGAAGGTTTTAGGGTAAATTATCAGAAATTCCAGAGGGGAAGACCGGATGATGCAAATGAGAATTCTGCCCTTCCTATAGTAATGATGATTATGATATTCGTTAAGTGCTTACTGTGTGCCAAGCACTGTACTAAGCACTGGGGTAGATACATGATATTAAGGTTTGACACCATCCCTGTCCCAGTGGGGCTCACAGTCTAATGGCAAGGAAGGGCAGGATGAGGATGGCACTTTGGGGGGTGGTGACAAAAGAGACCAGGACAGGAGACTAAAAGCAAATGAGAAGAGAGGCGAAGGAACATAAGGAGGCTAGTTGCTATTGACTTTCGAGGTCAATGACTGCTGAAAATAATTTAAATATTATTTGGAAGTGATTCAGGATCAAAATATTTTGGGTATTGTAATGTAGGCAGTGGGTTATGTTGAGCAAGATAAGAAGTTAGTATCTCATGAATGTGAACCTGAGGCCCATTAAATTGAAGAAAGAGTTAATAATTAAACTATAGGGGCCATTGCAGTAGGTCTCCAGGCTTTACTTTGTGTGTCCTTAACATCAGTTCCTCTTTATTTGGCCCTGGTGGTGCTGGGGGATTTACCTGGCTAAAGGATCTGGCCCTCCCTTAGCTGTTTCTAGGCAGCCTAGAGTTGGAAGGAGGAGGAGGGGGAAGCCAAGGAAGAGAATGGATAGACCCCGGCACGCTCCCCCTCCCTCTCTGCCACACTAGGCAGCGTGGCCTAGTGGATAGAGCACAGGCCTGGGAATCAGAAGGACCTGGGTTCTAATCCCAGCTCCACCACTTATCTGCTGTGTGACCATGGGCAATTCTCTAGGTCTCAGTTACCTCATCTGTAAAATGGGGATTGAAACTCTGAGCCCCATGTGGGCCAGGGGCAGGTGTCCAACCTGATTTGCTTGTATTGAGACCGGTGCTTTGTACGGTCCCTGCATATAATAAGTGCCTAACAAATGCAACAATTATTATTATTGTTATTCTCTGGGGTCTGGAAGCTTTAGGACCAGGTTACTGGGGAGAGAGTGCAGCCCAAGGATGCCTGGGAACCAAAAGTGCATTGGGCTGGAGCCTACCAGGGAAGCAGCATGGCTCAGTGGAAAAGACCCCGGGCTTGGGAGTCAGCCGTCATGGGTTCAAATCCTGGCTCTGCCACTTGTCAGCTGTGTGACTGTGGGCAAGTCACTTCACTTCTCTGGGCCTCAGTTCCCTCATCTGTAAAAATGGGGATTAACTGTGAGCCTCACGTGGGACAACCTGATTACCCTGTATCTACCCCAGCACTTAGAACAGTGCTTTGCACTTAGTAAGCGCTTAACAAATACCAACATTATTGGGGAAGCAGCGTGGCTCAGTGGAAAGAGCCTGGGCTTCGGAGTCAGAGGTCATGGGTTCGACTCCCGGCTCTGCCACTTGTCAGCTGTGTGACTGTGGGCAAGTCACTTAACTTCTCTATGCCTCAGTTACCTCATCTGTAAAATGGGGATGAAGACTGTGAGCCCCCCGTGGGACAACCTGATTACCCTGTATCTATCCCAGCGCTTAGAACAGTGCTCTGCACATAGTAAGCGCTTAATAAATACCAACATTAACATTACCTGGCAGAGCATCTGGCCAGATGTGGTCCAGAGGCAGCGAATGTGGTTGGTAAAGTAGACCTAGACCTCAGCATAAGTTCCATCTGAGAATTACCTTTTCCCCCAAACTCAGGGTCACTCCTGCACCTGTCTGGCTCAGCTCTAGGGGTTTTGGATCTTGTGAAACTAGTATCTCAGTCCTGTAGATTGTAATCCCCTTGTGGGCGGGGACCGTGTCTACTGACTTTTCCCCAAACACTGAAGTGCTCTGCACACAGTAAGTGTTCAGTAATACCATGATTGATTGAATCTGCTGTTTCCTCAGCAAGCCACTGTTCTTTTCATTGGAGTTCAGTGGAAGTGGCCTGCCAATACACCAGCCACTTGGAGGGCCAACAGGGCCTAGCCCAGCCAGTGGGAGGAGGCACTGCTGGAGACTTCTACAGCTGCTCTACTATTTCACTTAGAATGAGAGAGGCCAGACTATCCAAGACCCACAGAAAGTTTCAGTTTGCTATGAAAAAAGCAATGCTACAAAGTCAGGAAATAAGTATGTTACTTAGAGTTAACTAGAGAAAAGCATAATAAAGAAAATCAATATCGTTTCCCTCTACCAGCAATTTATTTTCATGTCTGTCTTAGCTGCCAGATTGTAAGTTTCTTGAGGGCAGGGATCTGTCTACTAACTCTATTGTACTTTCCCAAGTGCTTAATACTGGGCTCTGGACAGAGCATATGGCCAATTAATATTATCCATGGATTGATTGATTGAAAAGGTAAAGCAGGAGTGAAGATGTACTGAAGTTGTCCTGGGATTGAGCCCTAAAATAGGGCTTTGGCCTAGAGGCTCCTAGCTTGCACCTTAGAGTGATAGACAGAGGAATGCAGTGTGCGTGAGATTTGGACTCTCCTTCTGACTTTCTGTTGCCTTTGCTCTGTGTCCAACCTAATTATCTGTACCTACCCCAGAGTTTAAAACAGTGTTTGACACATAGTAATTGCTTAACAAATACCATTAAAATTATAGAATAATAGAGATATATGATAGGTTCCTTGAGGGCAAAAACTATTTCTTTACTGATTACATAGAAGCTCTCATGGTGGCTCAGTAAGTCTTGGAGATGGTGGTGTTGATGATAATAATAATAATGACTATAAACTACCCCCAGAGGTTATCCAGTTTATTCTTCCACCTACAGACAAGACTGCCCTGACCACTGTGGCACATAGGGATCTATCCTATTTTTTAAAAATGGTATTTTTTAAGTGCTTACTGTGTCAAGCACTATTCTAAACTCTGGGGCAGGTCTAAATTAATCAGGTTGGATACAGTCTCCATCCCATATGGGACTCACAGCCTACATAGGAGGGAGAACAGGTATTGAATCTCTATATTGCAGTTGAGAAAACTGAGGCCCAGGGAAGTTAAGTGACTTGCCCAAGCTCACACAGCAGGCAAATGGTAGAGCCAGGTTTAGAACCAAAGTCCTCTGGCTCCCAAACCTTTGTTCTTTCCACTAGGCCACACTGCTTCTTAATCCTATTTCTTAAGATGCCAGAGAAGGATTTTCCACAACTTTGCTTGGTAATCTGTTTCAGTGGAAAGCAGTTCCAAGTGTCTGGAAGCAGGTCTGAATAGCCAAGATAGGAATGGGAAACAGTAGGAGAGGAAAATAGGAAAATGTGATTCTTGGAAACTCGATCCACGAGTTCCGATGGTCTAGCAGGTCTAAAGCTAGGATTCCTGAGGTATTGCTCCTTCTCAGACCTTTGTAGTCAGGATGTCTGGGGATTGCTGGACAGACAAACCAAAATATGATTCTCCTTGATTCTCCTCTCTTCCATGGGGAGAGGGACTGGCTGTTAAAATGATATACTTACATGAGGGGAGGAGAGGAATAATTGGTCAGAATCTATGGGAACTGAGAGCCTTGTTCAGCTTGTAGTCCGGACCTGGTCCTTTCAACCCCTTTCACCCCCAGAATCTGCTGGGAACCCCAGAGTACTGCCTAGCAGCTGTGAGGCTGAAAGATTCTGCTCTCTTCCTTCCCTGCCACCCCAGACCTGGGAAGAGTTCCTCGCTAAACTCAGGGGAGTGAGGAATGCTCCCACCCAGCCTGTGACTCTCTGGGAGAAATAAGATTTTTTTCCTTTCCAGTTGGCAGCAGGAGGGAACTCAAGAGAGGGCCAGAGGCCGCCCTGAAGAGCCACATACATGGCTGTGCCTCAGACCTACACTTGGGGTCTCAGGCTCTTTGTGTCTGTCTCAAGTGTTTCTCAGTACTCCACTTTACTTCTGCCTTGTAGCATGGACTCAGTTACAGGCTTCAAGATCTGTGTGTGAACTAATGGGCATGCAAACCATTTTTATGGGACTCGGGTTATTAGAAGAATCAGGACCTTTCTCTGTATTTGCGCAGCACACCTGTTTCACTTGAAGTTTGAACCTAATTGAGATAAGGTTTTTTATCACCCCACTCCCCACCCTGAGAAGTCCCTATAATATAGGAATGTTTTATTTATCTTTCTGCTTTAGGACCATTTGATGAACTGGGTGGGAATGTTGGTTGCATTAGATGCAGCGTCAGAAACGTGTTAGCTCCAGTTATGATAGACTACCCAGCTTGAATGTATTAAAATGTCTGGGAGCCCACAGTGTGCTAAATCTTGTCTCATTCATTCATTCAATCGTATTTATTGAACTTTTACTGTGTGTGGAGCACTATACTAAGTGCTTGGAAGAGTACAGTCCGACAATAAACAGATACACATTCCCTGCCCACCATGAGTCTCGGCACCCAGAAGTGATGACTGCTATACTCAAGCAAACAGAACGTCACAAATCCAACAGAAGTTTGACTCATCCAAGATCATTCATCCTTGCACCCACCTGGAAGGTTCTCTAGGTTCGGAGAGGAGTCAGCTGCTTGTCACTCCAGGAGAGAACTGAGTTCCCGGAATTGGTTCCCCCAAATGGACGATTGTTGCCGGGGAGACACTGAGGCTGGGTGAAAATGAGGATGTAAGGAATCGTGGGTCTTTTATTCCATGGCTGAAGGAGGCAGCAGAGAAACAAAAGACTTGGATAATCAGCTCTGAATGATTGAGAGTTTCATTGTATTTGTTTTTTGCACGAATATTGCTGTGTGAACTCTGTCAGAAAGTCCAGAGGTGGGGATAGGTGGGCATCTACATCCTGGCTGCGCTGCTGGGGAAGGCTACATGGATTTCAGGATTCCAGGAGAACCTTGAGAGTAGGTTGGGAAAAAGTGCATATACACACCATTTCAGTCAGTTAAACAGGGAACTTGTCTACCAATTCTGAGGTATTGTGTGCGTATGCACACCACTTCAATTAGTCAATCAAGGAACCTGTCTACCAACTCTGAGGTACTGAACTCCCCCAAGTGCTTAGTACAGTGCTCTGCATAGAGTAAGCACTCAATAAATACCACTGATTGATTGATGATGATGTATTTGTTAAGAGCTTACTATGTGCCAAGCACTGTTCTAAGCACTGGGGGAGATACAAAGGTAATCAGGTTGTCCCTCATGGGGCTCACAGTCTTAATCTCCATTTTACAGATGAGGTAACTGAGACACAGAGAAGTGAAGTGACTTGCCCAAAGTCATACAGCTGACAAGTGACAGAGCTGGGATTAGAACCCAAGGCCTCTGACTCCCAAACCGGGGGCTCTTTCCACTGAGCCACGATTGACTGGTTGGTCAAGAAGCTTACAGTCTAGTGGGTCCACAATGATAAGACCTGTGGAGGCCAAGCTGAACAGAAAGTGTGGGGTAGAAATGAGGCCTCATTTTGAATGGGTGTAGTCGGACCCTGCTTCTAAGAGGGCAAAAAGCAGGTTTGTATATGTGCTAAGGGTCACATATGTGGCCACCCCTATAACAATAATAAGGACAGTAATAATTCTGGTACTTGTTAAGTGCTTACTGCGCCAAGCTCTGTACTAAGCAGTGGGATAGATACAAGATAATTAGGGTGGGCACAGTCCCTGTCCCACATGGAGCCCATAGTCTAAGTAAGAGGAAATAAGATTTAATCCCCATTTTACAGATGAGATAACTGAGGCACAGGGAAGCCAAGTGACTTTGCCAAGGTCACACAGCAGACGTGGCAGAGCCAGCATTCAAACCCAAGTCCTCTGAATTCCAGGCCTGTGCTCTTTCTACTGGGCAATGCTGTCTTCTCTGTTACTGGCTCTTGCATCCCCTCTGGAGTCCCGCAGGCTTCAGCCCAAGGGAAACATCGAGCTTTACTTGCTGGGGTCTCAGACCCCCAGCCTCAAAAGGCTTGATATGCAGTTCGGGTCCTGCGTGGTACTGGGCTTCCTGAATCCAGCTGGTTTTTGGGAATCCAGGCCAGTGCCATGCCAAGCCCTGACACACATTTGCATGTATAATCGCAACCACAAAATCAAGGTGGGCAATGGAGGAAATTTCTCTTTCCGATAGAGCTTATCCCATGGCTGTGGGGAACCTCAGATTTGGAAGTTGTCCTGGACCAGGCTCTGTCTCTCAGACCACCATAAGGTACCGACTTTCCTGGAGGACTTCACTGTCACCCCCTACCCTGTGTCTCCTGGCCTGGCTGTGGCCCCAACTTTACATCTGGGGAGTAGAGAGCAGCAAGTTATGGGAGGGGTGTCGGCAGTGCCAGTGGTGGTGGTGATGTTGGTGGCGGTGGCCATTAGACCCAGGATCAACCCTGCAGTGGAAACAGCTGTCAAGTCAATAAAACCTCAAAGAATAAGCATTGATAAAGGAGGGAGTTGGGGGTACTGGGGAAACAGGGAATGGGTGTGGGGGGCAGAGTCTGGGAAGTGTGGGGGTGGGGCAGGAATGCCTTGAAGACTGGAGGAGGTTTCCATACCTGGACAGGAAAGAGACCAATTGATTGATTTAGACTTCTGTCAGGGTGGAAACACCATTTACTCGTGGTTTGGGGTGGTTGGGATGGATTGCCAACAGTCCTGTACTTTCCCAAGTGTTTTGTGAAGTCCTCTGTATTCAGTAACATTTAGTAAATACCACTGATTATGTCCTCTTTGGGGTGGGGGCAGGATTCTCCCAGCGTTCACATGGGCCCGAGGGCTCTGGTGGACATTGTTCTGTAAATAGGAAGCTCAGCAGCCAAGATTCATCCTCGTGTAGTTTTACATAAGACACCACAAGGAATCTCTGCTGAGAAAAGGTCTTCTTTGATTGTGACATCCAAATTTGGAAATAACGAGCTTAAACGTTCATGAAGAACCATTACCCTGACCAACACTTTTAGCAAACATTCAAACATTCAGAATGCTGGACACCCAGGAAAAGTTATGAAGTTTCCCTCTATTGCTTCTTGGCTCTCATTCCCATGTATTTAATGAACAGTGTGAGGGGTTTAAGTAGGAAAAGTAGTGATAAGCAGAGCACAAGTGAACAGCTTAAAGAGAAAATAATTACGCAGTTTCTACATACAGCATGTGGAAGTTAGGCACAGCGTAGCCAGGTCCATAGACAAGGTCATACGTGTTGTGGGGTTGTCATCTAGGGAGAAAGTTTCACTTTGATTAGAAGGGAGTTCCTTCTCTACTGCAACTTTCATTTAACTTCGCAGTATTTGAAGGCTATCAGTATAGTACTTTGTACAGTGTTCTGCACACAGTAAACATTCAATGAATACCATCGATTAGTCAATTTACTTACCTTTTTATTTGGCAGGCTTTCAACTTCCAAACTTTTAATTGGATTCTTTTTGAATTTAGAAAATGGCAGTACAGCCAAATTCCAAAGCGGCTGGAAGGTATGTTGAAATCAGGTCCATTTAAAGCAGCATCGTTATCCACGGAGCCTATGGTATGGATCAGTGGCCCTCAGTAGTGATTTGAAAAAGCTTTCAGTTTCCATAGCTGCTACCTGTTCTTTATGAAGTGTCTGTGTGTGGTTTGTTTCTTTCCAATAACATTTTATCCTGGAAGGGGAAGGGAAACCACTGCCATGCCTGGCAGGTGTTACTGAAGCTAGACCACACAGTCCGTCAGTCTGTACCCACACTTTCCACCTTCCGTGCCACGACCTGTTGTGGGTACCAACTAATGATAATAATAATTATGCTATTTCTTAAGTGCTTACTATGTGCCAGGCACTGTACAAAGCACTGGGGTTGATAGAAGCTAATCAGGTTGGACATAGTCCCTGTCGCATGTGGGGCTCACAGTCTCAATCCCCATTTTATAGATAAGGTAACAGAGGCACAGATAAGTGAAGTTACTTGTCCAAGGCCACACAGAGACAAGTAGCGGAACTGGGATTAGAACCCAGGACCTTTTGATCCCCAGACCCGTGCTATATCCACTACACAGCTGTGATGGGCTGGGGTGATGCCTCCAAGCATGCCAGCCTGGGTGGGTGGGTATATTGGGCTGGGGGACCCCAGTCGGATTGGAGAACAACAGTACTGCATGCAGTGGTGATGACCAAAACCAAATCCATCAATCAATTGCATTTATTCAGCACTTACTATGTGCAGAACACTGTACTAAGCTCTTGGGAGAGTTCAGTACAGCAGAGTTGGTAGACATATTCCCTGCCCACAATGAGTTTATAGTCTAGAGGGGGAAATAGGCATTAATATAAATGAATAAATTACAAATAAGCACATAAATGCTGCAGGGTGGAGGGAAGGGGTGAATCAAGGGAGCAAATCAGAGCAACGCAGAAGGGAGTGAGAAAAGAGGAAATGAGTGCTCAGTCAGGGAAGGCCTCTTGGAGATGAGCCTTCAATAAGGCTTTGAAGGTGGGGAGAGTAATTGAATGTCAGATATGAAGAGGGAGGGCATTCCAGGCCAGAGGCAGGATGTAGGCAAGAGGTCAGTGGTGAGATAGATGAGATCGAGATATAGTGAATAGGTTGACAATTAGAGGACCAAAGTGTGTGGGCAGCGTTGTAGTAGGAGAACAGCAGTGTGAGGTAGGAGAGGCCAAAGTGACTGAATGCTTTAAAGTAGGTTGTAAGGAGTTTCTGTTTGATGTGGAGGGGGTTGGGCAACCAGTGGAGGTGCTTGGGGAGTAGGGGAACATAGACTGAATGTATCTGTAAGAAAATAACCTAGACTGCAGGGTGAAGTTTGGACTGGAGTGAGGAGAGGCAGGAGGTAGGGAGGACAGTAAGGACACTGATAGAGTAATCAAGGCGGGATAGGAAAAAATGCTTGAATAAACATGGTAGCAGTTTGGATGGAGAGGAAAGAGCAGATTTTAGATATGTTATGAAGGTTGAACCTACAGGATTTAGTGATAGATTGACTATATGGATTGAATGAGGGAAATCAGTCAAGGATAACGTCAAGGTTATGGGCTTGTGAGACGGGAAGGATGGTGGTGCTCTCTACAGTGATGGGAAAATTAGGGGGAGGACAGGGTTTGTGTGGGAAAATAAGTTCTGTTTTGAACATGTTAACCTTGAGGTGTCAGCAGGACATCCAAGTAGAGATAGCTGTCTTAAAGTTAGGACGAAATGTGAGGCTGCAGAGAAGGAGAGAGATCAGGGTTGGAGTTGTAGATCTGGGAACCATCTGCGTAGAGATGGTAATTGAAACCATGGGAGTGAATGTATTCTCCAAGGGTGTGGGTGCAGATGGAGAATTGAAGGGGCCCCAGAAATGAACCTTGAAGGACTCCCACAGTTAGAGGATGAAGAAGAACCAATGAAAGAGACTGTGAATGAGCAGCTAGAGAGATAGGAGAGCCAGGAGAGGACAGTGTCAGTGAAGCTGAGGTTGGATATTGTTTCTATGGTTTACCTCATGGTTTACCTTACTGATTTCCTGTTGTAGCCCAGCCTGTACACTTCATTCTTCTATTGCTAGCTTGCTGAGTCTACCCCAATTTCATCTATCCTGCTGCCTACTATCCTTTTCCCACATCCTCCCTCTCATCTGGAACTCCCTCCTTCAGGTCTGGAAATCCCTTCCCCTTTATATGTGAGACTATCACTCTTCCCACCTTCAATGTCTTATTAAGGTCATATTCTTCCTAAAGGGCCTTCCCTGATTAAACTAATTTTCCCTGACTCCTCAGCCCTGAGGGCTTATGTAAGTACCTATAATTTATTTATTTATACTAATGCCTGTCTCCTCTACAGACTGTAAGCTCATTGTGGGCAGGGATTACACACAGTAAGTGCTCAATAAATACCATTATAGACTGATGAATTGATTGGTACTTATTGAGCAGTTACTGCATGCAGAGCACTGTACTAAGAACATGGAAGAATACAAGTTGGTAGACATGATCTCTGTCATCTAGGAGCTTAAAATGAGTCTGGTAGACACAGTACCTTTTCCCATGTGGGGCTCATTGTCCAAGGAGAAGGGAGAATAGGTATTTATCCCCAATTTACAGAAGATAAAATAAGTCACAGAGTATTAATTAATTAATTAATTCATTCATTCATTCAATCATATTTATTGAGCACTTACGGTGTGCAGAGCACTGTATTAAGTTCTTGGAAGGTACAATTTGGTAAAAGATAGAGACAATCCCTACCCAACAATGGGCTCACAGTCTAGAAGGGGGAAACAGAAAACAAAGTAGGTAAGTGTCTTGCCCAAGCTCACTCAACAGGCAAGTAGCAGACCTGGAATTAGAACCCTGGATTCCTGATTTCCAGTCCTGGGTTCTTTCCACTAGCCAACACTGCTTCTCTGGACAGGAACCCTCAAATCCTATCAGATAAAATGCTATGGGACATTTATAGTCTTGGTATATTCTTAGTATTAAGTCTCAGTTCAAATAATGGGCCCCTTCCCTTCATTTTTATGGGCTCATTGATTGAAACATGTTTGCTCTCTGTGGGTAAAGGTGAGAAGCCTCTCTGACCAATGCCACTGTCTCTCTCCCTTCACCAATCTCAGCCTCCGGATCCTGCTTCCTCTTTCCAACGTGATAGTGCAACTACCTATTATTATGATTATTGTTATTATTATCAATAACAGCAACAGTAATAATAGTAATAATATTTGCAAAGTTATTACAACGTAATGAGGACTATTCTAAGTCCTGGGGCAGGTACAAGTTAATCATGTTGGACCCAACCCCTCACCCACATGGGGTGCACAATCTAAGAGAGAGCAGGAATTTAACTTCCATTTTGCAGATAAAGACACAGAGGTCCAGGGAAGTTCTGTGACTTGTGCAAGGTCACATAGCAGGAAAATGGCAGAACTGGGATTAGAACCCAGATCCTCTGATGCCTAGGTCCGTGCTCTTTCCACTAGACCACCTACACAGCTTTCCTGGGGCTAGGCTGGGTTTGGGCAAATATGGGAGCTGAGAAACTGAGCCACAACAGGGTGGAATCAAAGTGACGTTTGGCAAACAGCCTTGGGATTGTTCAGCGTTTTCGCAATGACAAGTGGCCGAGCCCCACCCTGGCCCAACGTTGATTGGTTCTGATTGGTTCTGGGAGTCCAAAGATCATGGGTTCTAATCCTTGCTCTGCCACACATCTGCTGTGTGACGTTGGGCAAGTCACTTCACTTCTCTGTGCCTCAATTACCTCATCTGTAAAATGGGGATTGAGACTGTGAGCCCCATGTTGGGCAGAGACTGTGTCCAACCCGATTTGCTTGTATTCTCCCCTGTGCTTAGTACCGAATTTGGCACATAGTAAGCACTTAAAAAATACCATCATTGTTATTCTGATTCATCACTTTTATCAGAGTGGTTAACCTGGGTTTCTTCCCAGTTTGTGTATGGGGACAATTGGTTCGAATTGTTCATCAATTCATTCTTGTCATTCAGCCAGCATAAGTGTCCACGTGGATTCTTTTTCCATCAGCATTGATTTCCTTGTTTCTTTGGACCAGTAGCTATGACCAGTGTAACATACAGTGAATGTCATTTTAGTTCCATGGTCCATATGACTCAGATTCTCAAACCACTGGTGTCTCTCTACCTCAGGTCCTTTAACTTCTGATGCATTAGATGCATGTGTCCTTAGAGTCATTCAGTGGCTATTTATTGAGCAACCAATGTGTGCAGAACACTGTACCAATTGCTTAGCATACAGTAGATTTAGCCAGAATAATCCCTGCCTTCAAGGATATTACCTTCTAGTCAGGGAGACAGACACTAAAATGATTTAAAGATAGGAGAAGAAAAGAAAGAGGATGCGGAAGTGAGTAAGTTCTTCCATGATGGGGTATGGAAGAAGGTCTCTGCATCACAGAGGGAGGTCATGAACACGCGAGGGTTTGCTTTGTACCAAAAGTATGTGATAACTTCAGAGGCTGGGAAAAAGCTGGTCTTCTACCCAGAGAGGAAAGGAAAGAAATGAGTCTCATTTTTTGGTCCACTAAGAAAACTCTGTGGATATGGATATGCTACCAGAACGACTGCAGATGAAAGTGGGACATTCTGGGAGAGATGTGGCTATGGTGTCGCTACGGGTGGGTTACGACTCGACAGCATAAGACGACAGCATAACAGACCCTGGAGTCCCCTCTCTCCTGCTTGAACAAACTTTTCAGTTCTGTTTCATTTCTGCTTCTCATCATTTGTCTCCTCCAAACTTTCCTCTCACCAGGTAGCAGTCATCAAGCTTCTGGTGGGCCTCTGACACACGACATGGGGTCTCACAGACCCCGCGGACATAGCAACGAGAAACAGCTTGGGCGGGTATAAATACAAGTGCGCCTTCTCACAGAACCTGAGAAAATCGCACCTTCACTTTGTTAAAAAAAAATCTGTTTGTGTCACTCCAATAATCACTTCATAACTGGTGGGATAGCAAACCATATGCCTCCAAAGTGGCAGAATAGAAGAATATCTACCTCTATTTCTTTTTTCAAAATACCTTTCTCTTTGTGTCAAAAAAGAGGGCCAGAGGGCATCTGCTCAAGCATTGCAATTCAATGTCAATTACTCATGAATGATAAATGAAACAGTTTTTGTTAAATACATTCACATCAAGGCTGCATACCATCTAAGTATATTTAGAGATAATGTCTTTAAAGAGCATCTGAAAGTTTATGGTCCTGCACCCTCTGAAAAAGACCGACACTGTGGAAGGATTCACAATAGAAGATTATTTTTTTCTTTCCTTTTTTTTGGATAATAGTTGTTAAGTGCTTACTGAGTGCCAGTCACTGTACCAAGCGCTGGGCAGGACATGGTTTATAATTCCAGCTTTGCCACTTGTCTGCTCTGTGGTTTCGGGCAAGTTACTTAACTTTTCTGTGCCTCAGCAGCCACATATGTAAAATGGGGATTTAGACTGTGGGCCCTATGTGGGCCAGGAACTGTGTCCAATCCAATTATCTTGTATGTACCCCAGTGCTTAGTACAGTGCCTGGAACATAATCGGTGCTTAATAAATACCATTAAAAAAAAAAGCAAATCAGGTTGAACACAGTCCATATATCACTTGGGGTTTACAGTCATAATCCAGATTTTGCAGATGAGGAAACTGAGGCACCGAGAAGTTAAGTGACTTGCCCAAGGTAACACAGCAGACAAACAATGAAGTTGGAATTAGAACCCATACCCTCCCTCAGTCCACTGGGCCACACTGCTTCTCATTGTTTTCTTTAGAGTTTCATTCGACAGGAAGTATGTGAAATATTATTAGGCAAATGCCTCTTTATGGTACTACACATTTTTGAACTTCAGTTTTCTTGGTTCATTTTGACATTTGACATTTTATGTATTTCAGTTTTTGTTTGTTTTCAGGTAGTTAAAAGAGTTTGCGAGTATAAACAGTTGTGGTAAGTCTGCAGGTGTAATGTCCCCCACTGGGCCGGCATTCTGCTTCTTTGGGCCTGTTGCTCCAGGTTGATGCAGTTTGCCAGAGCAGGTGCTATAGAAACTAATAAATAGATCTGAAAAACACCCAGCCTTGTTCTATGCTATCATTTTGCTCTCTCTCCCGACTGCTGATAGACAGTGTATTCATGAATCTTTGTCTTTATTTTGAGCGTTGCTTCTGAAATCATGTTAATTGTTCTGGATGGCTCAGTTTCAGGGCATTTTTGTTTTCTTGGGTCATTTTTGAGTTGATTTTGGTATGTGTGAAATAGCAAGGGAAAAAACAAGAAACACACACACACACACACACACACACACAGCGCTTTAGGTTGGCATGAGAAAATAGCTCAACCTTGTCCTGTATTTCACTTTTGACAGTCTTTGACAAGGTGTGTGACTTAAACTCAAGGTAAATTCTGCAAGTCTGAAGCAGGGAGCATGCCTCTTGGAATGATTCCCCAGAAACTCTATGAGAAAATTTATATAAAAGATTTCTGTGTTTTCCAGAGCAGCAGGTTTCTCTTAGCCAAATCCCTGAATACGAATGTGAATGTGAAGTGAGTAGTCACTCACTTCCACATTCTCATATGCAGAGCCCAACTCTTACCTCCCTGGATGGAGTGAGCCTATAGAATCTAGGATGGTCGGCCCTGTGCCTGGGTGAGTGTGTGGTGGCGGGGGCGGGGGAGGGCAACTTTGACCAGGCAACTCTAACTGGGGTCCTCCCTGCAGAGTCCCTCCCCGAGAGACCCCTGTCTCCTGTCCCCTGCTGGGATTTCAGTCAAAAAGTATTTGCAAAAATATTTCCATTCTCCATGGGCCCCTGGGCCTTCCCACCATCCTGCCCCCTTCCTTCCCTCCTTTGGTTCATTCATTCAGTCAGTCATTTTTATTGAGCACTTACTGTGTGCAGAGCACTGTATTAAGAGCTTGGTAAAGTACAGCACAACAACAATAAGCAATGACATTCCCAGCCCACAATGAGCTCACAGCCTACAGTACAAGTGAATAAAGTTACAGATATGCGCATAAGTGCTCTGGGATTGGGAGTGGGGAAGAACAAAGGGATAAATAAAATTATAGATATGTACACAAGTGCTTTGGGGCTGGGAGGAGGGAAGAGCAAAGGGAGGAAGTCAGGGTGATGCCGAAGGGAGTGGGAGATGAGGAAAAGTGGGGCTTAGTCTGAGAAGGCCTCTTGGAGGAGATGTGCCTTCAATAAGGGTTTGAAGCAGGGGAGAGTGGTTGTCATGTTGGTGATTGGTGTCATGACAGGAGTGGCAGAAGCGTTGATAATACTTGTAGAGAGCTCTGCTGCCAGCCTTTTACTTTAGGCCTTCTGCTGATAGCTCTCCCACTCCCCTCTCCCCCCAGCCCCTGTGAGAATCACAGTCAGACAGATAATAATGGTATTTATTAAGCGCTATGTGCAAAGCACTGTTCTAAGTGCTGGGGGGGATACAAGGTGATCAGGTTGTCCCACGTGGGGCTCACAGTCTTAATCCCCATTTTACAAATGAGATTACTGAGGCACAGAGAAGTTGTGACTTGCCCAAAGTCACACAGTTGGTAAGCAGTGGAGACAGAGGGATTGTCTTCCACAGCCACTTAATGGGAGGTCTGGGGGGTCGGAGCGGTGTTTGAGCACAGCTTTTGCAGATGGGCAGTAGTTGGGGTCTTGGGAGCATCTTAGCTCAAAAAGTCATCTGCTATTTGAGCCCAGTAGATTGCTGCCTCCTGTCCATTGGACATGCACTTGGCAACAGATCTCTGATCTCTCTGATCTCCCTTCCTCCTCTCTCGCCCCGCTCCAGTCTATTCTTCACTCCGCTGCCCGGCTCATCTTCCTGCAGAAACGCTCTGGGCATGTCACTCGCCTTCTTAAAAACCTCCAGTGGTTGCCTATCAACCTCTGCTCAAAACAAAAACTCCTCACTCTAGGCTTCAAGGCTCTCCATCACCTTCCTACCTCTCCTCCCTTCTCTCTTTCCACTGCCCACCCCGCACGCTCCGCTCCTCTGCCGCCCACCTCCTCACCGTCCCTCTGTCTCGCCTATCCCGCCGTTGACCCCTGGGCCACGTCCCCCCGCGGTCCTGGAATGCCCTCCCTCCTCACCTCCGACAATCTAATTCTCTTCCCCTCTTCAAATCCCTACTTAAAGCTCACCTCCTCCAAGAGGCCTTCCCAGACTGAGCTCCCCCCTTTTTTCCCTCTGCTCCCTCTACCCCCCCCTTCACCTCTCCGCTGCTAAACCCTCTTCTCCCCCCTTTCCCTCTCCTCCTCCCCCTCTCCCGTCCCACCCCCTCAGCACTGTACTCGTCCGCTCAACTGTATATATCTTCATCACCCTACTTATTTTGTTTAATGAGATGTACATCACCATGATTCTATTTATTTGCCATTGTTTTTATGAGATGTTCTTCCCCTTGACTCTATTTATTGCCATTGTTCTTGTCTGCCTGTCTTCCCCAATTAGACTCTAAGCCCGTCAGAGGGCCAGGATTGTCTCTATCTGTTGCCGATTTGTACATTCCAAGTGCTTAGTACAGTGTTCTGCACATAGTAAGCGCTCAATAAATACTGCTGAATGAATGAGTGAATGGACACACTGTGACTCTTCAAATCTGAGAAGTTATTAGGAGTGATTTTAGCTGAAAATACTCCATGGAAACTCCATGCTGTTGACTCCTGAGATGGGATCAACAAAGTGAGGGGTGTAATGACTCTTTAACCTGAACGCGCACTTCCTGCTCTGCTTAGTTCTTGGATTCCCATTTGAAGACCAAAGCCCAAACTACTAACAGAATTAAGATGACTGTATTTTGGTGCGGGGGTGTTCCAAGTGGGATGGTTGGGGGGGATTTGGAGGTGGGTAATGGGGTGCTCCAGAGAGTTAAGCTAAAAAGGTAGGAGAGGAAGACAGAAGGAGAAAGAGAGCAAAGCAGGGGAAAAGATGGGAACTAGAGAGATAGGAAGCAATGAAGGGACATGGAACAGCCCATCCACATCTCCTCCCCCACTCTCCCCACACACGCCCCCCCCATCCACTCAGTGGAAAGAGCTTAGGCTTGGGAGTCAGGCATTCTAGTCCCAGCTTTACCAGTGGCCTGCTTCATGACCACAGACCAAATGACAACCCACACCATACCTCCATTTCCTTAATGGTGAAATTGTAATAATAATGCCTACATCTCCCTACCCTACGCAGGTTTTATGAGGATAAAATGAGATGACTGATGTGAAAGCACTTTGGAAAAATAAGAGTGCTCTATAAAATCAAGGTATCATTATTATTCATCCTCACAGCGTGGCCCTAGCTGCCGTCCCTGCTGCGGCTTCCTCTGCTGTCGCCTTACCCCAACCACAGCGCAAGTGCTGGCCACAGCCCCGGCCGGGGCTTTTCCCTGGAGGTTTCTGGCTCAGCTGGAGACACGTCAAAGCAGCTCCTCTGGATGCTTTCAGTAAGTGGCTCAGGAAGCCGTCATTCAGCTTCTGCGGTGGGGCTGGTAGTTGTGGGCGAGGAGAGGGAAGAGTGGGAAACATGGAGGAGGATGGCCAGGAGAGGGGAGGTGGGAAAGGAGTCCTGGGAGCGTTGAGAGGTGGTGGGAGTGAGTCTTAGGAGCGGTGGGAATGTTGAGGTGAGTACTGACAGCATTGCAGTGGAGAGGAGTGGGTACCACGAGTCTTGAGGTGGTGAGGGTGAGTGGTAGGAGCATTGCAGTGGTGGCGGTGAGTACCAGAAGCATTATGGTGACGGGGTGAGTACCAGGAGCATTGCGGCACAAGAGGAGAGTAGTACCAGGAGCATTGAGGCAACAGGGATGAGTACCAGGAGCATTACAGCACTAGAGGTGAGTACCAGGAACATTGCAGTGGAAGGGGGTGGGTACCATGAGCAAGAGGACATGGGTTCTAAGCCCGGATCCTCCACCTGTCTTCTGTGTGACCTTGGGCAAGCCACTTAACTTCTCTGTGCCTCAGTTCCCTCATATGTAAAATGGGGATTAAGACTGTGAGTCCCATGTGGGACAACCTGATTATCTTGTATCTACCCTGGTGCTTAGAACAGTGCTTGGCACATAGTAAGCACTTAACAAATATCATTATAATTATTACTCTGGTGGGAATGGATATGGTGAGCACTGAAGCAGTGCCGGTGGTACAGTCACATGGCTCAGGAAGCAGTGTAGCCTAGTGGAAAGAGCACAGGCCTGGGGGTCAGAGGACCTGGGTTCTCATCCCTGCTCCACCACCACTTGTCTGCTGTGTGACCCTGAGCCAGTTGTAACTTCTCTGGGCCTCAATTTTTTCATCTATAAAATGGAGGTTACATTCTCCTGCCTCCTACTTAGATTGTGAGCCCCATGTGGGAAGGGGACTGTGTCCAACCTGATTATCTCATATCTACCCCAGCACTTAGTACAGCACTTCGCATATGGTGAGAGCTTAACAAGTACCATAATTATTATCACTATTATGACACTACTGCAGCATTCAGTTGCAGACTTGACATGTCAGTTCAGGACTTCTCTGGGAACTGGGAAAAGCCCATGGCAGCTATGCAATTGGGTAAGTCAGTCAATCCTATTTATTGAGCACTTACTGTCAACCAGCCCATCAGTCACATTTATTGAACGTTAACTGTGTGCAGACCACTGTATTAAGCGCTTGGGAGAATACAACACAACAGAATTAGCAGACCCATTCGCTGCTCTTAACAAGCTTATTAGTCTAGAGGGGGAGACAGACACTAATATAAATAAATGTTAAAGATATTTACATATGTGCTGTGGGGCTGGGAGAGGGCATGACTAAAGTAAGCAAGTCAGGGTGATGCAGAGGAGAGTGGAAGAAAAGGAAAAGAGTCAGGGAAGGCCTCTTGGAGGAGCTGTGCCTTCAGTAAGGCTTTGTAAGTGGGGAGAGTAATTGTCAGAGATGAGGAGGGACGGCATTCCAGCCAAGACATAGGGTGTAGGTGAGAGGTCGCTGGCGAGATAGATGGCATTAAGGAACTAAGTGTGCAGGCTGGGTTGAAGTAGGTGAGTAGCGAGATGAGGTAGGAGGGGGCAAGGGGATTGAGTGCTTTAAAGCCGATGGTAAGTGTTGCGGTACTTGGAGGCTCTTTGAACTGAGCACCTGCACAGAGAGTAGTGGCTGACCTCCCTACTTCCTCTAGCCAAAAGCCAGACTCTTATCCCCCCGAGGCTGGGATTGATCCATCGCCCAGAGAAAGAAGGGTCAGTTGTGTGAAATGAAAAAATGGGTATGATTCAGCAAGTTCACTAAACATGATTGTGCCCATGGTCTTAATGGGCTCAGTTGAAATGGTGCTATTTTTTTTTGAATGGTATATGTTAAACACTTTACTATATGTCAGGCTTTGTACTAAGCACTACGGTAGATACAAATTAATCAGGTTGAACACAGTCCATGTCCCACATGAGGCTCACAGTCTTCATCTTCATCTTCAGTTCTCAGTGCCTTAGTTACCTCATCTATAAAATGGCACATAGTAAGCACTTAACAAATACCACAATCGCTATTGTTACTGTTGTTCTTAATAATAATAATCGAGGCTCCGACATTTGCCTGCTGAGTGACCTTAGGCAAGTCAATTAATTGCTCTTTTCCTCAGTTTCCTCATCTGTAAAATGGGAATGAAACACCCATTCTCCCTACCTTTTAGGCTGTGAGTCCTATGTGAGACAGGGCTATGTCTGACCTGCTCATCCATTATCTACCCCAGCGCTTAGAACCGTGCTTGGTCCACAATAAGAACTCAAGAAACACCACAATGAGGAGGCAGCAGTTTGCAGTGTCAGCCAATGGGCTCAGAGACACCCAGCCTATCTGGTCTGAAGAGACCTGAAAGGGTTACTGGGAAGTCAGGTTGCTGGGTTACTGGTTATTGGTCTGGCCTGGATTACTGGGAAATTGGGCATGTTCCCCAGACCAGGGCTGGAGCAAGCAAAGGCTCCCAGAGACTCCCTGGGGAAGAAGCCCTGCTCTGTGGGTGTGTGTTGGGGGAACAAAACTCGCTCCCGGAGCTTGACGCAGACCTCAGTTCATTTGAGCCCAGCTCTTTGGCCCTCTCTGGTGATATTGTTTGCCGCTTTCAGATTGGAAAGATTTTCATTTTGGAAACTCCCCCAGTATACCCTAAGGGAAAACACACGACAACGTCATTACCAGGGAAGCAGAGGTGTATGCCAGAAATACAGGGTGGACTGTTGACTGGGAGGGTGGTGGGGGGCAGGGGCAGGTTGGTGCCCAGAAAGGGGCATAGAGAGGTAGCGTGGCATAGTGGGTAGAGCATGGGTCTGGGAGTCGGAAAGCCATGGATTCTAGTCCTGGCTCTGCCACTTGTCTACTGTGTGACCCTGGGCAAGTCACTTCACCTCTCTGGGCCTTATTTACCTCATCTGTAAAATGGGGATTAAGACTGTGAGCCCTGTGTGGTACAGGTCTGTGTCCAACCCAATTATCTTGTATCTACCCCAGCGCTTAGAACAGTACCAGAACATAGTCAGCACTTAACAAATACTATAATTATTATTATTATTCAATGTGCCTCAGTTACCTCATCTGTAAAATAGGGATTGAGACTGTTAGCCTCATATGGGACAGGGACTGTGACCAACCTGATTTGCTTGTATCCACCCCTGTACAGTGTCTGGCATGAAGTAAGGGCTTAACAAATTCCACAGTTATTATATACTGGCTTATCGGATGAGATTTTCATAGTGCTTGGTTTTCGTATTTTCAGAGATCTGGGAAAGATAAAGGTTATTCTTGTTGCAGTTGTTGTTGTTGAAACAGTGAAGGGAACTTGATGGAGGTAATGACATGCTGGAAACTGAAAAAGCTCCTCTGGTTCTTGGGTGATTCTTGGGTGGCTCCAGGGGCAGAGCCCAGGGGATGGAAGCAGTGTCTCTGGAGTTTGGCAGAGAGAAAGCTCACAATCTCACTGAGAGCACGCTGCGTTCCTGCGACTCAGAGCCGCTGTCCAGTCAGTTGTTTTCCCGGCACCAGAAAGGAACACCTTCTCTTTAGGTTCTCTGCCTTTTGGACTCTGCACTGAAACAGTCAATATTAGGTAATGGGAAACATATGTGCGGTGGTCACCAGGGAAAACAGCACGTGGGATTAGCCCACTTCGTCCAGCAGGGAAAAGCTGATCCTTTTCAAGGACCAAAGGGCAAGCCAACAGCCCTAGAACCAGCTCCGGTCACATGCACAACGTGGAGAATCTTTTTTTTTTTTTTGGTGTCAAAAAAGCATTATGCTAGAAAGTGCTGACTCACAGGCACCATGGCCACAAGAAACCAGGCGATGGGACCCAAGGAAATCCGGTGGCAGTGGGCCCCATGAAATTTTGTAGACTTCCTGTCTTCCTTTTCAGTAATTGTAATTTTATATTAAGCACTTTCTGTGTGTCAAGCACTGTGCTAAGTGCTGGGGTATTGAGATCAGACCCAATCTCCGTCTTTCATGGGGGTCATCATCTAAGGGAGAGGGCGAACAGGTACTGAATCCCCATTTTGCAATTGAGGAAACTGAGGCACAGAGAAGTTAAATAACTTGCCCAAGGTCACACTGCAGTCAAATGGTAGAGCCTGGATTAGTAACCTAGGTCTCCTAAGACTCATGCAGTCCTGTGCTCTTTCCACCAGACCAGGCCACTACTTCAGGCTTTAATAAGGCTGGTATATGGGGTTGAATGTGTTGGCTCCGTGTCGGCTGCTGGATCGTGTTGAACGTGTCTACTGCAAGCGAGCAAATGTTCTCTTAGCCTAGGGTCAACTGGACAGTCGGTGGAGGGTTTTGGAGGCTGGGAGAAGCGTCGGTAACTGTGGGTCAGGACCACACAAGCTTTGACACGAACAGTTTGGAAAGGCAAGCGCAGCTGCAGTAGAGACTAGGTTGCCCCTTCCCAAGGGTGGAGAGGCCTTCTGGGGCTGATGTGGCAGGGTGGTCGGTCTGGCCCAGGCAACCTCAGCCGGCTGCAGTGCCAACATGAGCTGAGGGGTTGAGATTTCAGCAGAGCGAAAGGCAGCACATGCTCACCCGGTGCCCACCCAGTGCTCAGCTGCAGCCCCCCCAATGTAGGACATGACCACACACACGGGTCTGCTGGCCATCCATCAGCTCTGTGTTGGAGGAGAGCATGCACCCGTCTAAACCCACAGCAACAGCAGGGGAAGCGAGGGGATGGGTGACAAGGACTCGGTGGTTACCTCCAGGCTGCGTTTGATTGGGTCTCGTGGGTGGGCCCTTTCACAAAGGAGGAACCTTTTCTGTGTGTGTTTGTAGTTTCTTTACTGATCTCAATCAATCAGGAACTTGGTTTTGGGTTTCACCTGGAAGGCCATACTGTTCGCGCAGCCGTTTCCACCCTCCCTCCCTTTTTTCTGCTGCACCACGAACATAAGAGCCTGAAGTTTTGGTTCAGGTCCGACTCACAGGGAGGGGTGGTGCCCACTGAATCTCTCTGCCCACGTCCTCCAGCCCCTGCCTTTCCTCGGGGGCAGCTTCATCATGGCCCCCAGGCCTGGCCTGGCCCTCTCCTCTGCCCAGAGCTTGTTGTGGGTAGGGAATGTATCTATTATATCATTAAAGTATACTCTCCCAAGTGCATAGTACAGTGCTCTGGACACCATAAGCGCTCAATAAATACAATTGGCTGACTGACTGATCACTGCAGCCCCGGGTGCCCACCAATCCCCAAGATGAGATCACTGAAAAATAGAGAATCAAAAAAACCAGACCACCAAGATAAAAGCCAAACTATAATACTGTTTTGCCAAAGGATGAAGCTGTTTTGCAAAAGATTGCCTGGTCCATATCCACGTGGACCAGACAATCCCTGGCTGGCTGGTTCTGTGTGGTGCTCCCTGCTGAATCTGTTTCCCATAGCAGTTAGGGACCAGCCCTAATTATTCCAGGGCTCAGCAATTCCAGGCTGTGCCAGCTGTGCTCATCCACCTGAGGAAGAGCTTGGCATCCAGACCTGTGGCTGTCCTTTCCAGGTAGCAATCAAATGTGGTGAGCCAGAGCGCTTGCTAGGGAGGCTTGTGACGAGTACTGACTCGAAAAGGAAAACTGGATTGGAAAAATGACCCGAACCTCTGGCCGTAGGAGAGAAAGGCTCAGTGTGATTACTTTCTGCCACTTGATATTAATGTGGAAGAATGGAAGACCTGATTCTCTGAGTCTGTTGGCAGTTCTCAGAAAATGAAACTGCTCTTATCCAGCAAGTAGCAGATTTGCCTGGAGCTAAAAGGGGCATTTTGGTCAGTATGGGTAACAGAAATATTCTTCCTAAAGCACATCCAAGAAGGGAGTTAGAAACAACCTCACTTGATTGATGAGGTAGCCAGAACAGAGAAGAGGTTGGAGTGCCACGGAGTTGTGGGTAGTCCTCGGGCTGGATGTTAACAATCATGTGTCCCCAGTCTGGGACTTTATTTTCTAATGTAGTGAAATTCCACTAGATTGTAAAATCCTCCACTCGATTCTAAGCTCTTTAGGATCAGGGATTGTGCCTATCAACTCAGATTTTACTGTCTCAGGTGCTTAGTACAGTGCCCTGCACAAAGTAAGTACTCAGTGGATACCACTGATTGATTGGTTATTGCATCTGGAGCACAGAAACCTCACTCCTCTTCCCCCTGTGGAAGGAGCAGTGGCTTTCTATCACATGCGCAGCAGCACATGGGTAAGCTCACCTTCGAAAACAAGCAAGTCAAAACTCACAACTTTAAAAAATGCAGACTACCTGCCTCAGGGACCCTATTCTTTTTTGTTTTATATCACACCAAGTTTGTGTTGTTGTGATTATTATTATTATTATTATAATTGTAGATGATGGAGGGCTGTAGCCCTTTGGAGTGGAGATACCCTTAATGATGCATTCCTTTAGCACAGTGCAGGTTGGTACAAGATCAAATGTTTATATTCCATAATAATATGCTGTTCACTTGTTAGTTGACTGCCTGCTTTAAGGGTCTCTGAACAGACCATTGTGATTTTGACATTTATATGTATTTACTCTAGGCTAAGCATTGGAATAGGTATTAATAAGATAATCAGATTGAGCACAATCTAAAAGGTTCTGGGGGAGGCGGATACCTTGCCCCCAGATGAGGGAACAGAGGCCAGAGAGGTTAAATGACTTGTGAAAGGTCACCTGGCAGGCTGGTGACGGAGCTGGGACTAGAACCTGGGCCTCCTGACTCCCAGATCCCTGCTGTCACCCCAAGACCCTGCCACCTCCCATTATTTACCCTTTCTTATTCAGCCAGAGGAGAAAATGTGTCCCACAAACTGGATGGGCTGGCAAGATTGTCCGATCCAATGGGGTCTCTGCCCAGGCAGGCAGAAGCTTGCTGTTGCACCCTCGGGACAGTTAACTTGTCTCTGTTCAGGGATCCATTTTCCAGAGTGACCCCAAGGTTCTGACTTCATGGCTCGAGGGCTCTCCTAGTCCTCCGTGTCCTCTTTCCTAAACGGGAGCCTTCTTGCTCCTCCTCAGCGAGGCAGATTTCCCAAACTCCTGGAAACTCCTAAATCTCTGGGTGAGCTTCAAACTCAGGCAACCCAAACTTAGTCTGTAAGCCCCTTATGGGACAAAGTCTGTGTCTAACCTGCTTGTCTTGTATCTATTCCAGCACTTAGTACAATGCTTGGCACATAGTTAGCACATAAATACCAGAATTATTATCATTAGCATTTTCAGAATCATGACTAAGTTGCTGACCCCTCGGGCCAGTGTTGTTCGGCTGGCTGAACCTCCTTTCCAGTTGTTGGCCTCCTTCTAAGGTTTGTGATGGTGGTGTTAGTTGCATGAGCACTGGTAGTATTTACTAAGTGCTTATGGGGTGCAGAGAACACTGTACTATTATATACTGGGAAAGATACCTAGGCGGCAATTAGACACCATCCTTGGCCCTAGGATGCGGGTGGAAGAGGGGTGTGTCTCACAATTTAAGAATAAAGCGGAGGTTAAGGGAATTGGCAATTGATCCAAAAGGAGAGATCACTTTAATGGTATTAATTGAGCACTTATTTGAGAAACAGTATGGCTTAGAGGATAGAGCACAGTTCTGGGAGTCAGAAGGACCCGAGTTCTAATCCCAGCTCTGCCTCTTGATTGCTGTGTGACCTTGAGCAAGTCACTTCACTTCTCTGTGTCTCGGATACCTCATCTATAAAATGGGGATTATGATTGTGAACCCCATGTAGGACATGGACTGTGTCCAACCTGATTACCTTGTATCTAGTGCAACATTTGGAACAGTGCCTGGCACATTGTAAGCGCTTAACAAATGCCATGAAAAAAACACAAAAAACCCCCCAACTCTGTGCAGAGCTCTTGGGAGAGTAAGTACTCTCAAAGATCCTACGGTCTAGTGGGGAAACAGAGAGAATTGAAACAGGAAAAACACTAAAACAACATAAAAAGCCAAGCAAGTAATCAGTCAGTGACATTTATTGAGAACTTAGCGTGTGCAGAGTACTGTGCATATAGTACTTACAGTATTGTATGTGCTGTACAGTACAGCACTGTACTAAGTACATGGAAGAGTACAGTACAATAGAATTGGTGAATATGATCGCTACCCTCAAAGAGTTTATGGTCATTCATTCAATCTTATTTTTTGAGTGCTTACCGCGTGCAGAGCACTGTACTAAGTGCTTGGAAAGTACAATTTAGCAACAAATAGAGACAATCCCTGCCCAACAATGGGCTCACAGTCTAGAAGCGGGGGAGACAGACATCAAAACAAGTAAACAGGCATCAATAACTTCGTATAAATAAATAGAATTATAGATGTAAGCACATCATTAAAAAAATCAATAGAATAATAGATATGCAGAGGGAGTGAGTCGGGGTGATGGGGAGGGGAGGAGGAGCAGAGGAAAAGGGGGGCTTAGTCTGGAAATGCCTCCAAGAGGAGGTACAACACAGAATGAACATCACAACGTTGTGGGCAGGGACTGTGACTGTTTATTGTTGCATAGCACTCTCCTAAGTGCTTAGTACAGTGTTCTACACACAGTAAGTGCTTAATAAATATGATTGAATGAATGAAATGAGGCCACACCCCTCTCTTTGCTCTTTTCTGATAATTGATTTTATAATAGGTATTTTGATGGATCGCTATCCTCTTTAAATAGCAGGCTCAGAGCTATGGGAGAATTGATCACATCATTCTGACTTTGAAAGGAAATTCCTTGTTCTTCACATGGGTTATACATTTTATACTCATTCGACTTTTCAAAAAAGAGAGGATGGAAAAATACCCTCAGAAGCTGGAATCCATGATGAGTTGGATTTATCTTCGTGGACCCAGTGTTAGGAAAAAATTTCATATTACCTATGGACCACATAGGTTTTCAAAGTGAAGAATGTTTAGGATGTCTGTTCCAAATGTGTGAGATTCTCTCTGCTTTTATTTTGAAAACCATAAAATTTTAAAGTGGTCCATAAAAGAGGATATTACGGTGATGCGTCTGTTGGTTAACCTTGACTGCCGAGTTGAATCTGTGGGAACGGATCCCGACGTGTGTCACGTACCTTGTCCAGCTCCAGAGGGATTACTGTAACCCTATTAGTGCCAGCTGGGCTTGCCCTTCCTCAGGCCTGTCCCGAGGAAGACAGATTAGCTCTCTCACGTGTTATACCCGGGGCGGGGGTGGAGGGGAGAAACCTCTCAAGGACTCTGCCTTCAGGGAGGAAAAAGGCTCAGACCTCTGAAGAGAATCCAGATTTTACAATAGCATTCGGTGGCCTACAGATTTCCTGTCAAGTCAGCTCAAATTAAATTGGTGGCCTTTCAGGGCCGATCCCACATGAGTTTCTGTGCTCTGTAGATTGTGAACATTAAACCCATATTTACGTAAATGGAGCAGAACCTATCTAACACCGTGCCTTGGTCTGCTCACCAGTTAGTTCATAATAATACTAACAATGATAATAATAATAATGATCATCATTGTATTTAATTCCTTACAGTGTGTATCTATATCTATTATAAGATATTAGTAATATATAATAGGTACTGGGGTAGGTATAAGATAATGAGGTTGCACATTGTCCCCTCCCCACGTGGGGTTCACTGTTTGAGAGGGAGAAAGAATGGGTCCCCATTTTGCAGATAAGGCAAGTGTGGCATAAAGAGGTGAAGGTCACCCAACAGGAAAGTGGCAAAGCTAGGTTTGGAACCCAGGCCCTCTGACTCCCAGGCTTGTGCTTTTAAGGTTTGGGTTCCCAGATTCCCTTTTTCACACAGGCTTAAAGGGTGATTGCAAACAATTAATTTGTACTTGATGCTTTGGAGCGGAAAGTTCTTTGTGGGCAGGGAACATGTCTACCAACTCCGTTGTATTGTACTCACCCAAAAATTAAGTACAGTGGTCTGCACACAGTAACCGCTCAGTAAATCTGATTGATGAAAAACTTGAAGACTGCTCCTTTTCAAAGACAAATATAACCTCCTCCCATGCTTCCCCTCTCCTCCTGTCCCCTAGGTACTCTGCACCATCCACTAGGTTGCAGGGAGTCAGTTTTCTCTGACTCCTGGTGGTCTCCTTGCCCCTGGCCCCCCGTCTTGCGGCTCTGGCCTCTCAGCTATTTGAACACCCTGGGCCCTGAGCTAGAGTTCTCGAGTGGAGCTTTGATGCCACTCCAGAAAACACAGCCCAGATCCTGTGTGGAGAGCAGCAGAAAGGCACTTGAGCATCCGGAGCCTGAGGTGTAAGCTTAGAAGGCCTGCTTCTCTGGCTCAGTCCAAGTTGTTACAGTGAATGCAACATTTTTGAGTGAATATCTATGGAGATATTTTACTGGTATGTATATGTATATATATAGTGGTATTAAACACTTACTTTGTTCCAGTCACTGTACCAAGATCTGGGACAGATCTGACAAGATAATTGGGTTGAGAAGCAGCATGGCCTAATGGCAAAAGCAAAGGCTTGGGAGTCAGAGGACATGGGTTCTAATTCTGACTCCAACACTTGTCTGCTCTGTGACCTTGGACAAGTCATTTCACTTCTCTGTGCCTCAGTTATCTCGTCTGGAAAATGGGGATTAAGACTGTGAACCCCATGTGGGACAACCTGATTATCTTGTATCTACCCCGGTGTAAGCCCGTCTTTGGGCAGGGATTGTCTCTATCTGTTGTTGAATTGTACATTCCAAGTGCTTAGTATAGTACTGTGCACGTAGTAAGTGCTCAAAAAATACTACTGAATGAATGAATGCTTAGAACAGTGCTTGGCACATTGTAAATGCTTAACAAATACCATCGTTATTATTAATTATTATTATTACTATTGAACCCAGTTCCTGTTCCCGGCTCTGTCATTTGTCAGCTGTGTGACTGTGGGCAAGTCACTTAACTTCTCTGTGCCTCAGTTCCCTCATCTGTAAAATGGGGATTAAGACTGTGAGCCTTACAAGGGACAACCTCATTACCCTGTGTCTACCCCAGCTCTTAGAACAGTGCTCTGCACATAGTAAGTGCTTAACAAAAACCAACATTATAGGGCTCACAGTCTTAATCCCCATTTTACCAGTGAGAAAACTGAGACACAGAGAAGTTAAATGACTTGCCCAAGGTTACACAACAAGTAGCAGAGTCAAAATTAGAACCCAGGTCCTCTGACTACCAGGCCCTCTGACTATCAGGCCCGTGCTAGGTCATGCTGTTCCTTATAGTTCAGAAAGAGCACAGGCTTGGGAGTCAGAGGTCATGGGTTTGAATTCCGGCTCTGCCACTTGTCAGCTGTGTGACTGTAGGCAAGTCACTTAACTTCTCTATGCCTCAGTTACCTCATCTGTAAAATGGGGATTAAGACTGTGAGCCTCATGTGGGACAACCTGATTATCCTGTATCTACCCCAGCGCTTAGAACAGTGCTTTGCACATAGTAAGCGCTTAACAATTTTTAGAGAAGCAGCATGGCTCAGTGGAAAGAGCCCGGGCTTGGGAGTCAGAGGTCATGGGTTTGAATCCCTGCTCTGCCACTTAGCTGTGTGACTGTGGACAAGTCACTTAAATTCTCTGTGCCTCAGTTACCTCATCTGTAAAATAGGGATTAACTGTGAGCCTCACGTGAGACAACCTGATTACCCTGTATCTACCCCAGTGCTTAGAACAGTGTTTTGCACATAGTAAGCGCTTAACAAATACCAACATTATTATTATTATTATATATATTTCTGGCTGGTCATATGTCACATCACCTTCACACCCTGCCCGCTGAGGGCACACTCAGTGCTGCCCACTGTGAGATGCCATTGATCCAGAAGATCATATCTACTCGCTCGAGCCCACCGATGACAAATCTCCAAAGAGAACAGCAGAGTGCAATCAAGAATGGAGAGGAATGGGAAATAGCCCAGAGCAGAAAATGGGACTTTGTGGGAATTTGGGGAGTGGGAACAAGACTAGATAATCTGTCTGAAGGTGGCATCTGTTGTGTTTGATGACTATAAGAATTTCTAAAAAGATATGAATTTTCAGAGTGTCTTGAATAGAAAAAACAAATCAGGCTGTGTTTTAACCTTCTGAAGTGGCTTACTGTTTGCTTGACTTATCTGAAATACCCTAATTACTTGCAAAACTGCCTCCACTGCTTGAACGCTTCACAGGCCGATTTTTAAGGGGGAAATAAAAGATTATTTTCATGCGCAGTTATAACGACTCACACTGGGGTATGGAGATGAAAGGGTCAGAGTGTGCTAGTATAGCAGAGACTGGTGGGCAGCAGTGAGGGAAGAAGGGTGGGAGGGAAAAAAGGAGGGAGCATCTTGGCCATTTTCTGTGGACTCTGGGGAAGAAGAGGAGCACTGTGCGGGATGGAGGGTTCAAGCACTTCTGAGTGCCTACTCACGCAGCTCTTGGCAGAAGCAAGAGAAGCAAGAGACAGTCTCAAAAGCTCTCTGACCTTCCACTTCCCTTTCTCCTCTTTCCCTGCTCATTTTTCCTTCTCATCTTTTTTCTCTCCTGCTCCCCTTTTTGCTAGACTTAAATTTTTCTTTTACTCTACATAAAGCCCACATGTTTGGGTTTGTAAAAATTATGCAAAGAAGTGGGGCCATTATGCAACTAAATATGGTAAATACAGATGGGAAATAGGTGAAAAATTTGACATTTTGACCCTCAGATAGCGGCAGCAAACACAAGCCCTCCACCTTCCTACTTAAATCCGACATCCAGTGGCCCACCAAATGAAAAAAAGGCTGGGCCACTGATCCCTGATCCACACAAAAAGGACTCAAACTGCTGCAGCATATCTGCTCAATTTATAGAGGAGGCAGCATGGCCTAGTGAGAAGAGCACAGGACAGGGAGTCTTGAGTTGTAGACCCAGCTCTGTCATTTTTCTGCTGTGTCTTCTTGGGCAAGTCACTGTGCCTCATTTTCCTTGCCTGTAAAATGGACATCTAAAACCTTTTCTAACTAACTGTGAGTCCTTCATGGAACAGGGAGCCCAGGGCTTAGCACAGTGCCAGGCAAGGTCATATCTATTGTTGTCTTTATCTTTTGTATTGTTTTCAACTTTTTCTTTATGTGCCTGTCACTGATTACTCTTGGGGTCCTAGGACCATTTCTAGATCTTACCTGGGTACTTCTTTTCCATTGCTTAATTCAGGGATTGGTGCACATTAGGCATCTAATACATATCATTGTTACAACTACATTAAAATGTGTTAGATTTGCTAATTTCATCTCTTGAGCAGGCATTAAATTTACATACTTAATTTACTCACTGTATTTCTGGATTTGGTGCTAATATTATTTCCTCTCTCATAATAACCATTATTTGAAAAGAGGACCAGCCTCATTTTGGAGATGGGCCCCTTACCCAATCAGCCTGTCAGAGGGCATATGCAGTCAATACTTCAGAGGCCCATGTCTGGCTTGTTTGTGAAGGGCTGTGAACAGTCAGTGTGTCTTTGGCCTGTACCTGGTCGGTGTGTCAGGGGCCCGTGTCCAGGCAGTGTGTTGTCAGGGCTCAGGTTTGGTCAGTGTGTCAGGGCCCATGTCCAGTCAGTGGCCTGAGTCTGGTCAGTGTGTCAGGGGCCCAGGTCTGGTCAGGGTGTCAGTGACCTGGGTCTGATTAATTTGTCAGGAGCCTTGGTCTAGTCAGTGTGTCAGAGATTTGTGTCTGGTCAGTGTGTCACGGGTTTGTGTCCTGTCATTGTGTCAGGGGCCTATGTCTGGTCAATCTGTCAGGAAATGCACATATTCAGGGTTGGAAAAATTTCTCTTGGGCTCTTGAGCAGGCTTTACATTTACAAACTTAATTTACTCATTGCATTTCTGGATTGGGTGCTACTATTATTTTCTGAAGAAGAATGAAGGTTCATATATTTTGCTTTTCTCTTACCTTTATTCACCTCCCCACTTGCAGCCCTAGTCACCACTTATTTCCACAGTTACATTTGGCTACTGCATTGTAAGGTTTTCTTTAACTTCTATATTTGAGTAGAACAGTCTCACCCAGCATCAATTTCCCAGCATCCTGAGCCATTAGTGCCTTCAGTCAAGTCTAGCCTTTCCAAATTTCTTTACAACATCCACAGCATCCATGTATATACCTGCTCTATTAATTTTTGACCTCTCTAGTGGTAAATAGTTTTATGTTTATCTCTCCTGAAAGAGTTAAAGTTCCTTAAGGACAGAGAATGTGTCACCTCTTTATTCTGTACATTCCAAGGGCCCAGTACAACTGTTACTTCGGCTACTGCTACTACTATTACTGCTTCTCCAACTACAGGGAAATCTGTCCAGCTATTTCAACTTGACATATTTGAATCACTTCTTGCTCTTTCCATATTCTTGCCTCTGGTTTGCAATATTTGGAAATCATTTTTCTATTCTTAGGTGGGGCAGGGAGGAGGAAGGGAAGTGCATGCTGGAAAAGGGATGACTAGAAAGTCGAGTCTCACCTAGGAGAGGCAGGAAGGGCAAGGGCCCGTGTTGAAAACGTCATCTCTTGTCCAGATGGTCAGCTCAATTCACATCCACCTCCACAATTCCTCATGGACATAAGCCATTCATCAGGCAGTTGACATGGACTGTGTGTTCTGGAGGATTGTGAACACATCAAGAAAAAGTTTCTGCTTTGCAGTTGAAAAAGGGAAGAGAAAGACTATTCAGGTTCCAGGGTGGTTCTTAGAAAGACAGCAACCAAAGTCCTTCTGCCACCTTGACACTTGCTGCTGCCTGGCCCTCTGCTCCTCATTTGAACCCCGCTGCCGCTGGACCAAAGTTTTGTGGGCAGGGGCCGGCAGGGGTGGTGGCAAGGACCAGGTCTCGGCTCAGGGGTCACAACATCACTGCTTCTCACCTGTGAGCGGGGCCTGGCCATTTGTGTCAGATTTCAACCGCGAGCAACAAAAACAACCTGAAACAAACACATACCTTACTCCAGAGCGAAGCTACTTCCAGATAGTGTATGATTTGTGACAGACTGTTATGTGATGATGTTTATAGTTTGTGAGTGGGTATGAGAGGGGGTGGATGGTTAATGGGATAATCTCTGTGTGTGTGTGTGTGTGTGTGAGAGAGAGAGAGAGAGAGAAAGGGGGACTGCAGATATAGTGTGGAGATAAGAGAGAACGTTGTGTGCAGCCAATAATGTTTTTTCTCTGTTGTACTGCCACACAGCACTTTAGAACTCATATTCATCTTTGCTCTAACTTTTTGGGCTGCAACAGAGGTTAAAGATGTTATAAATACTGTGATATTCTAAGAAATGACATTTGTTTTGTATATCTACTTTTTTGTTTTAAAGTAGATAACACCAAAGGTGGAATTCACCTATTGATCAATCAGTCAATCTGTATGTGTTTGTGTGTGTGTGTATGTGTAAAGCCTAGAGTAGGACCCATAGTTTCAGCCAAATTTGGCACCCAAAAAGGCTGTGTTTTGCAGTGTGGTCATGTTAAATGTTGGCAGTGTTTGGTGGTGTTTTCTCTTTTTCTTCCTTGTCTCCCATTCCAGGTCTTCTTTGACTTCAGGGGAAACGATCGTTTTGCTATATCTCCACTGCTCATTCCAGGATCATCAGATAAGACTCTAGGCTCGCAGACAGCCAGGTTTACATGATCCAACTTGAGAAGATGGGAAATCCACATGATGGATTTCATGTGGTGGGGTGGGGTGGTTACGATTGGCTCGATCCTGGGATCAAGCATGCAAAGAGCAAAGTTCAGCACACACCACCACTAGATCAAGGGGTCATTTGAAACCTTGGGACCGGTGATCCAGTAAAAGAACAGAATGCAGAAATTTGGAAGCAGTCACAGCAGACATCACCTATGATTTTAACGGTTCTACTGGCACTCTTCTAACAAAGAGTGATAATCTCTTTAAAAGAACACAAACCCCAAATCAATCAGTCATTCATATTTATTTATTTCACAATATTTGTTAAACTCTTACTGTGTGCCAGGCACTGTAGTAAGCACTGGGTTAGATTCAAGCTAATCAGGTTGGGCACAGTCCATGTCCCATATGGGGCTCTTAATCCCCAGTTTATAGATGAGGTAACTGAGGCACAGAGAAATTAAATGACTTGCCTAAAATCACACAGAAGACTTATTCCTAGGCCCGTGCTCTATCCACTAGGCCATGCTAGTGGTTAGAACATCCCCTTCTCCTCCACACCTATTCTCACCTCAGCTTCACAGACTCCGTCCTCTCCTGGTTCTTCTCTTATCTTTCCGGCCGTTCATTCTCGGTCTCCTTCGCAGGCTCCTCCTCCCCCTCCCATCCTCTAACTGTAGGAGTTCCTCAAGGGTCAGTTCTTGGCCCTCTTCTGTTCTCCATCTACACTCACTCCGTTGGTGAACTCATTCGCTCTCACGGTTTCAACTATGATCTCTATGCAGATGACACAGAGATCTACATCTCCACCCCTGTCCTCTCCCCCTCCCTTCAGGCTCGTATCTCCTCCTGCCTCCAGGATGTCTCTACCTGGATGTGTGCCGGCCACCTAAAACTCAACATGTCCAAAACTGAGCTCCTTATCTTCCCTCCCAATCCCTGTCGTCTTCCTGACTTCCCTATCACTGTGGATGGTACGACCATCCTTCCCGTCTCTCAAGCCCACAACCTCGGTGTCATCCTTGACTTGGCTCTTTCGTTCACCCCACACATCCGATCCGTCACCAAGACCTGCCGGTCTCACCTTTATAATATCGCCAAGATCCTCCCTTTCCTCTCCACCCAAACGGCTATCTTACTGGTACAGGCTCTCATAATATCCCGGCTGGATTATTGTATCAGCCTTCTCTCTAATCTCCCTTCCTCCTGTCTCTCCCCGCTCCATTCTATTCTTCATTCCACTGCCGGCTCATCTTCCTGCAGAAACGCTTTGGGCATGTCACTCCCCTCCTTAAAAATCTCCAGTGGTTGCCTATCAACTTCCGCACAAAACAAAAGCTACTCACTCTAGGCTTCAAAGCTCTCCATCACCTTGCCACCTCTTACCTCTCCTCCCTTCTCTCTTTCTACTGCCCACCCCATAGGCTCCGCTCCTCTGCCGCTCACCTCCTCACCGTCCCCCGTTCTCGCCTATCCCGCCATTGACCCGGGCCCACGACCTCCTGCTGTCCTGGAATGCCCTCCCTTCTCACCTCTGCCAAACTAATTCTCTTCCCCTGTTCAAAGCCCTACTGAGAGCTCACCTCCTCCAAGAGGCCTTCCCAGACTGAGCTTCCCCTTTTCCCTCTGCTCCCTCTGCTGCCTCTCTGCCCCCTCCTTCACCTCCCCTCAGCTCAGCCCCCTTTTCCCCCACTTCTCTCTGCTCCTCCCACTCTCCCTTCTCCTCCCCTCAGCACTGTGCTCATCTGTTCATTTGTATATATTTTTATTACCCTATTTATTTTGTTAATGAGATGTACATCCCCTTGATTCTATTTATTGCTATTGTTTTTGTCTGTTTCCCCCGATTAGACTGTAAGCCCGTCAATGGGCAGGGATTGTCTCTATCTGTTGCCGAATTGTACATTCCAAGTGCTTAGTACAGTGCTCTGTACATAGTAAGCCCTCAATGAATACCATTGAATGAATGAATGCTACTTTTGAGCACTTACTGTCTGCAGAGCACTGTACTAAATGCATGGGAGAGTACAATACAGCAGAGTTGGTAGACACATTCCCTGCCCACAACAGGTAGGAAGAACAACCCCAGGCAATGCTTTTGTCAGTGCAGACAGTAATGGGTTACCAGGGAATGGGGCCATATAATGTAAGTACTCATCAGGTTGTGCAGGTCATATTCCTGTTTACTTGTTTTTGCCTGTTTACTTGTTTTGATGTCTGTCTTCCCGCTTCTAGACTGTGAGACCTTTGTTGGGTAGGGATTGTCTCTATTTGTTGCTGAATTATACTTTCCAAGTGCTCGGGACAGTGCTCTGCACATAGTAAGTGCTCAATAAATATGATTGAATGATTGAATGAATATTCAAATAATAATGACTCAGGAAATTATTAAGCTCTTACTATGTGCTAAGCACTGGGGTAGATGCAAGATAATTAGGTTGGATGCAGCCACTGCCCCGCCATGGGGCTCCCAGGCTAATCGGGAGAGAGAGAGGTAGCCCTCTCACCATTTGAAGTATCGTGGCTTAGCGGAAAGAGCATGGGCTTGGGATTCAGAGGATGTGGGTTCTAATCTTACCTCCGCCACTTGCCTGCTATGTGATCTTGGGCAAGCCACTTCTCTGTGCCTCAGTTACTTCATCTGTCAAATGGGGATTAAGATTGTGAGCCCCACGTGGGACAATCTGATTATCTTGTATCTACCCCGGCGCTTAGAAAAGTGCTTAGCACATAGTAAGTGCTGGTGGCAGAGCTGGAATTGAACCGGGTCTCCCAAGTTTCCCAGTTCCCAGACCCATGATCCCTCTACTAGGCCACACTGCCTAGGAAGAGCCAAGACTTTTGCAGGGAATGAAAAGGTCAACTTTCCCTAACCCAGTCCTACACCCAGTCCTAGAGAAGCAGCGTGGCTCAGTGGAAAGAGCCCGGGCTTGGGAGTCAGAGGTCATGGGTTCGAATCCGGCTCTGCCACATGTCAGCTGTGTGACTGTGGGCAAATCACTTAACTTCTCTGTGCCTCAGTTACCTCATCTGCAAAATGGGGATTAACTGTGAGCCTCATGTGGGACAACCTGGTTACCCCATATCTACCCCAGCGCTTAGAACAGTGCTCTGCACATAGTAAGCGCTTAACAAATACCAACATTATTATTACACCTGCCAAATTCCTTTCTTTTGTGGTCTGCCTTGGGAGACACCCACAGGAAGGTCATCCTCTCCTGTTTTTTCCTCCATTGCAGTTCATTCATTCATTCATTCAGTAGTATTTATTGAGCTCTTACTATGTGCAGAGCACCATGCTAAGCTCTTGGAATGTACAATTCGGCAACAGATAGAGACAATCCCTGCCCAGTGACAGGATCACAGTCTAATCCTTCAGCCTCTGGGGCTTGCTGTAACCGGGTTTACCTAAAAAGGGGCCAGCTCTCAGTGAATTAGGGTATTTAGTTAGTACTTAATACATGCCTGAGGTAGGTAGGTACAAAATTATTAGATTGGACACAGTCTTAACTAAGCAAAGAAACTTTCAGGCCTGTGACTCTCCCTCACTGACATCCCAGATGGGCCACTTCCCTGCTTCCAGTTGGTTCATCTCCGTTTTGGGTCAGGTCATCTCTGGGGACCCAGTTCTGCCCCAGGATGATAGAGTCACATTTCCGGGCCAGGGGGTGTGGGGGCACCTGTTCCTGGGAATGGTCCTGCCAACCTGGGAACATCTCTTGCCTGGACCCCAGCTCAGAGAAGAAGTGTGCTTTGTTCATTAAGTGAAGCCAAATTGACCTTCCCTGACAGCTGTGTAGCCCAGTGGAGAGAGCCTGGGGCTGGGAGGCAGGAGGCCCAGGTTCTGGGTCCAGCACCACTACTTGCCTGCTGTGCAACTTTGGGCAAATCACTTTAATATCTTGGGGCCTCGGTTTCCTCATCTTCAAGTGGGGCCAAACTACATTTTCTCCCTTCCTCTAAGACTGTGAGCTCCGTGTGGGACAAGGAGTATGTTCCATCTGATTATCCTGTATTTTCCCCAGCACTTGGTACTTGGCACACAGTAAGTGATTATACACATACCATGCTCATTATTACTATCATCAAATCAGCTCAATGGGGAGCTTCTGCCCTTCCCATAGCTGTAACTGAATTTGGCTTTGTGGGTCACGACTGGATTGAGAAGGGCCTTTTTGATGTGACAGGGAAATTAAGAGTGAGCAAGCCCTACTCTGAAAATAGGCAACTTCTGCTTCTCGGCAGATTGTTATCAGTTTATTTGTATATCCAATTATTTGTTCAGGTATTCCATCTGGCTATAGACTTCTCAATCAATGGAATTTATTCAGCTCTTACTGTGTGCAGCGCACTGTACTGAACACTGGGAGAAGGCAATACAACAGAGCTTGTTGACATGATCCTTGCCCAGAGGGACCTTACAGTTCAGAGGGGGAGACAGACATTAAAACAAATTACAGATATGGAAAATGAGAGAGAGAATAGGGATATGGATAGAAATGCTGGGTAGGCGAAGAGCAAGTACTCAAGGGATACAGATACAAGTGCATAGGTGATGTAGAAGTTGGGGCAAATAGGGGAAAATGAAGGCTTAGTCAGGGAAGGCCTCTTGGGGGAGCTTTATGTAGAACCGTACAGGCAGCTTCCGAAGGCCAACGCGTTGAGTAAATACATTTGCACCGAACGCTAAGAAAACATACCCTTCACCGGTCAAGCCAGCCAAGAATGCCGCTTTGGGAAGACTCCCAGTGCCAACCGGCTGCCACGCTGGCTCCGGCTGGAGCTGCCAGCTGAGCTGGATTGGATAGGTCTACAGCCCGATGGGAGATCTCAGAAGTCGCCCCCGTGACGCAGGAAGTGTTGTGGCAGAATGGCGTGCCTGAGAAAGGCGGCTCCCCATGGGTGAGATGTGAGCCCGCAGGCACGGAGGCTTCCTTAACCGGTTCTTTGGGGGTGGGGATGGGGACCTGGCCCTTCCTCACTGCCCCTCCCATCCCCAAGGCGCCCCCTCCCACTGCCACCACCAGTATTAATGCCATCACCACATCCCCTCCCCCGCCCCTGCCACATCCTCTTGGCTGGGGTTACAGCACGTGGTTTGGTGGAAAGAGAAGGGACGGTCTTCATGGAAACGAGCTTGAGGAGCACAAGGAGAATCTATTTCTAAGCTGAAGGCGGAACTGCTGTGCAGGTGTTCACTGAATTTATGTTCCTCTTTGGCTTTGTCATTTGAAAGGGGAATTCAGCATAAAGAACTAAGTCTGGGACACCAACCCTGACTTCCTTAAGGGAGTTTTCCTCATGCCTTGAAGAACTCTGGGGAAGCAAGAACACTAGAGTTCAGAGTGGGCTCCCTGCTAAGAATGTTTAGGATCTTGGGATTTTTTTCATCCCAGCATTTATTAGGCACTTATTAGGTGCTGAGCCCTGGGGTAGAGGTGAGATAATTAGATTGGATGCAGTCCCTGACCTACACAGACTTCCCATTTTGAGAGGTCGAGAGAACTGGTATCTTCTCCTTCTATCACAAAGAAGAGACCAAAACCCAGAGGGGTTAAGCAATTTGCCCAAGGTCACACAGCAAGCCTGTGGCAGAGTTGGAACTAGAACCCAGGTTTCCTGACTCCTGAGCCTGGGCTCTTCCACTATGGGAGTCCTCTAGATTGTAAGCTCTTTGTGGGCAGGGAACATATATACCAAGTCTTTTTTTATGGTATTTGTTTAGTGCTTACTATGTGCCAACACTGTACTAAGCATCGGGGTAGATACAAGCTAGTCAGGTTGGATAAAGTCCATGTCCTACATGTGGCTCCCAGTCTTAATCCCTATTTTACAGATGGGGTAACTGAGGCAGAGAGAAGCTAAGTGACTTACCCAAGGTTTCACAGCAGACAAGTGGAGGAGTCAGGATTAGAACCCAGGTCCTTCTGACTCCCTGGGGCGTGCTCTATTCCTTAGTTCATTCATTCAGTAGTATTTATTGAGCATTTACTATGTGCAGTTCACTGTACTAAGCACTTGGAATGTACAGTTCGGCAACAGACAGAGACAATCCCTGCCCAATGACTGGATCGAGTCCATGCTGCTCTTCTATAACTATGACTCCATTATATTGTATTCCCCAGATGCTTAGTACAGTGCACTGAACACAGTAAGCACTCAATAAATAGGACTGATTAATTGTTGATAATTTTGAAACTTCTGAGCAATCTGCTTTCCTCAGAAAATGATAGAGTTGCTCATTTGGTTGATTTTTTTGTTTTTTGTGGTTTTGTCTTGCTCTTGTGGTGAAGTTACTTAGGATCCCTGTGGTGCAGCTGAAAGGAGGGAAAGAAGGGAAGAGGGGATAAGGAAAATGAGTTGGTTCTTGACACAGTGGGCCCTCCTTTCCTCACTGAGAGGCCTCTTTTCAGCCAGGTTGGGGTGTTTCAATGGCCTCGCTGGTTCAGCAGTTGGGACTGCCCTGGTTCTCACTTGTGAAGCCCCTATCCATTTTGGGACCTCGGTTTCCCTTCAGCTGACTGAGCTTCAGACCTCAAGCTGCCAGTATGGGAATCTGCAGGGAGGAATTTCCTTCAGGAAGTCTTGTATTCTCTTATGCCATTCCTGGATCTCACACCTCTGTCTTCCCTTTCCTCTGGCCTTAGGAGTTGTCCTTTCCTTTGTGTTCTTAACTCACCATAACTTTCCTTCTTGCTCTCTTAGCCCTGCGCTTTGTCTCTCCCCTTGCTCCGGATTCCACTGGCCACAGGGCTCACTTTAGCCACCCTCCATTTTCCAGTCAGGACCAGGACTTTGTTTGCTTACTACTTTCCCTTTATCTCTCTCGCTCTAAGCCCTCCCCTTTACCAGTGTTATCCCCTCTTTCTTTCTACCTTTTTTTTCATCTGTTGCTCTCGCCCATGCCTCTACCAAGAAAGTTTTGGACAGATGATGAGGGCAGAGGATAAAGATGATGATGGCACTGGAGTCCAGGCTGATGGAAGTCAATGCTCTCCTGTGGCTCCTACACTCAGCTCAGCTCATACTGAGTCATAACCCCAAGGGCCCTGCCTAGGGACTCCTTTTCCCTGAAGGAAGAGAGGTGCTGGGTGGGGAGAGAGGGGCAGGAGGGAGTCTGCCTGCCTTTAGCTAGAGGCCCAGAATGCTGCTCTTTAGAAAGAGAGCATCATTGTCCCTTGAGGAGTGGTCCCTTCCCTCCAAGTCCAGAAGCAGCCATTCAAAGCTCAGAGCTCCTAGGGCGACTGCCAACATGCCCAGAGAGACAGCAGCAGTAGAGGCAGCTCATGAAATGTTTGCCCGTGGAAAAAATCTGCCTCCCGGGGGCAGCAACAGCCAGTTGGTTAGTGAGTCAATCACATTTATGGAGCACTCACTATGTGCAGAGCACTGTATGAGGTGCTTGGGAGAGTACAATATAATAAACAGACACATTCCCTGCCCACAGTGAGCTTACAATCTACTGGGACCCAACTCAGGCTCAACCAATCAAGCAATCATATTCATTTATGACACATTTACTAAAGGCTTAGAAGAGTACAAGAATCTTACAGTCTAGTATGAGAGGCAGCATTAACTCAAGGAAAGAGCCCAGATCTGGGAATCAGGGTATCTGGATTAAAATCCTTGCTTCACCACTTGCCTGCTGTGGGGCCTTGGGCAAGTTACTCCACTTCCCTATGCCTCAGTTTCCTCATCTGAATGTCCCACCTCAAAATACTGTACCTACCCCAGCAGTTACTGGAGTGCTTGGCACAGAGTAAGTGTTTAAGAAGTACCATTATCATTATTATTATATTCAATTATTTACTGCCAGTAGAAAAAAGAGAATGGAAAGATGGAGAGTTGAATAAATAAATTTTAAAATAGAGTTTGCAAAGTGATTTGTACAAAAAGTACAGAGAGGGCTGAGAGTGAGAAAGTGTTGAGCTGGTAATGATATAATCTGGGGAAAAGAAATTTAATCAAAGAGAGCATCCAGGAAGAGGTGAATTTCAGGAAGACATTGAGATGATAAGAGCAGTGATCTGGGGACGGGGAGGAAATTCCAGGTAAGAGGAAGGGAATGTGTATGGTGTGGCAGAAGCAGTCAAGAACAAGGCACATTGAGGAGATGAGTTTTGTTTATGGTATTTGTTAAGCGATTACTATGTGCCAGGCACTATTCTAAGTGCTAGGGAAGATTCAAGTTTATCAGGTTGAACACATTTAATGTCCCACATGGAACTCACAGTCTTAATCCCCATTTTGCAGATGAGGTAACTGAGGCACAGAGAAGTTAAGTGATTTGCTCAAGGTCACACAGCAGACAAGTGGCAGAACCAAGATAAGAACCCAGGTCTTTCTGACTCCCAGGCCAATGCTCTATCCCCAAGAGGACTAATTGTTACATTGTACCAAATGGATTAATTCATTAGTTAGGAAACAGACCCTATGCTATGTGGAGCTCACAGTCTTTGGGGGAATATAAGCAACTCTTGAATCCTCATTTTTCAGTTGAAGAATCTATGGAATGAAGAAGTTAAGTGATTTGCACAAGGTCTCACAGCAGGCAAGTGGCAGAGGTGGGAACTAGCGTGGCTCAGTGGAAAGAACCCGGGTTTAGGAGTCAGAGGTTATGGGTTCTAATCCCAGCTCCATAGCATGTCAGCTGTGTGACCTTGGGCAAGTCACTTAACTTCCCTATGCCTCAGTTACCTCCTCTGTAAAATAGGGATGAAGACTGTGAGCGCTACATTGTCCAACCTTACCTGATTACCTTGTATCTACCCCAGTGCTTAGAACAGTGCTTGGCACATAGTAAATGCTTAACAAATACCAACATTATTATTATTATTATTTACTAGAACCCATGTTCTCTGACTCCTAGACTAATGCTCTTTCCACTTACCATGCTGCTTCCACACAGAAGAGAGCAAGCTGTGGTAAGGTAGAAGAGGAGACCTGGTAAGTGAGAGGGAGAGAGCTGATGGAGTGCCTCTAATGGTCCAAAGTTTCTGCTTGATGCAGAGAAAAATGGACAACCACTGGAGGGTTTTGAGGAGCGGGGAGACAGATACAGAAAGATTTATTAACAAGATGATTCAGGCAGAATCATGTAGTCCAGGCAGGGGAGGAGAAAGGCTGGAGGCAGGGGGTTCAGTGAGGAGGCTGATGCAGATGTTTATCCAGGATATGACATGTTTGAATCTGGGTGGGGGCAGTTTAGATGGAGAGGAAGGGGAGGCTCTGGGAATTGGTGCAGATTTGGCAGGATTTAGTGACAGATTGAACGTGAGAGGTGGCAGAAAGCAAGGACTCAAGGATAGTGTCAAGGCTTCAGGCTTCTGGGACAGAGAGGGCAATTGTTGACTGTGTGGCAAAAGGGTGGAGGAGAGGTTTTGGGAAGCAAGAGGAAGAGTCCAGTTTTGGACATGATGAGGTTGAGAAGATGAGGAACGGACTTTTCTGGCAGTCTCCAGGAACCCCTTAGAGTGGGATTGGAGTGACTTTGATTTGTGGATTCAGGTTCTCCCTCTCAGGAAACACCCTTAGTGTGTGTGGGTGCTTAGTAAATGTCATTGCAAGCTTATGAGCCAGTAGGCGAGCTGGGGCTTTGCCAAGGAAGCAGAGATGAGCAGAGGCTAGGGTTGCTGGACAGTGCTATGGAGAACCCAGTAAGGGAACCCTGGCTAATGGCAAGTCCAGACAGCAGGACTTAGTGTCCAGAAGGTCTTCTCTGGGGATTCGAGGGGCTGTCAAGAAGCCTATCTGCTCCACAGGGGAGGCTTCACTCCCTCCTGGCATTCGGACGGCCTGCCCATCAACGGCTCCTTTCTGCAGGGAGCAGGAATAGCACCTGGACTGCTAAGGTGGGCCTGGGGTCACCCTTAACACTGGCCATGGCCACACCCATGATGTCACACACATTAGCTGGCCATGCAGTTCAGCCTGATGATGTCATAGGTGTCATTTTGTGGATGCTTTTTGGGTTTGCCCAGACCCAGAGTATTTCTCTGGTAAGATCTTGACTGCCCACTTACTCGAGGATCTCCACATTCCCCTCGCGGGGCGAGCTATGGGCCTCGGGGGCAGGGAAGGTGGTAGAGGAAGCTGGCAGTGAAGGCAAAAGCACTGGTCATAAAGGCATCCATCCTCGTCAGACGGGGACAGTCGAGCTGCAAAGCAGCCAGTCACAGCTGCACGACTGGCCGTCCTTCTTCTCAAATGATCATCTTCATAATAATAATATTGATAATAATGCTAATATTTGTTAAACGCTTACTCTGTGCCAAGCACTGACTGTACTAAGCTCTGGGACAGATACAAGATAACCCAGTTGAACACAGTTCTGGTTCCAACTAACCCTTCACTTCCCCTACTCCATCTCCTTTCTACATCACCTATGCATTTGTATCTGTACACTTTAACTTCTCGATATTCACTCACTTCTGAGCCCCACGGCACTTATGTACATATCCATTTATTATTATCTTTATTTTATTATCTTTCTCCCCCTCTAGACTTTAAGGTGCTGGTGGGCAGAGAATATGTCTATCAGCTCTGTTGTATTGTACTTTCCCAAGTTCTTAGTACAGTGTTCTGCACACAGTAAGTGCTGAATAAATAGCCCTGACTGATGGGACTCACAGTCTAAGTAGGAGGGAGAACAGGTATCGAATCCCTATTTTACAGATGAGGAGACTGTTCAGTGATATGCCCAGAAAAGTTAAGATATGCCCAAGGTCAAGTGTCAAAGTCCAGACTAGCTCCCCTGCCCTCTGACTCCCAGGACCAGGCTCTGTCCCACTCTGCTTCTTTTCCATTGTCTGGTCTTGCCTCAGGCACCCAGGACAGCGAGGATGGGTTGGAAGACCCAAGGGAGCTGGGCACATGCTCCAGGCAACCTTCCCTCAAAGTCCTGCCATCTCGGGCTGGGCCTGAAGTCCTGGCACATTGATCCTCAACACAACCCCAGAGCGCTTATGTACATTTCCTTATACTCGGTTGCTTCCTTTACCTGGAATTTATTTTGATGTCAAAATCTCTGGCTAGATTGTTAGCTCCTCGAGGTGGGGATCGAACCTAGCAGTTCTACTGTACTCTCTCAAGTAGTTAGAGTGATGCTTTGCACATGGAAAGCAGTCAGTTAAGTCCAGTGACTGAGCCCTGCTCTTTTGCTGCAGCGCCCAAGGAATGCTCCAATTTACTTGGCTAGTCTATCTCTCTCTGAGTAGCTGCCTCACATTGAGATTAAACCAAGTTGAGGTGTAGGGTGGCCTAATGGAAAGAAAGAACACAGGCCTGGGAGGCAGAAGTCCTGGGTTCTAAACCTGGTTCTGCCACAGGCCTGCTGCATGACCTTGGGCAAATCACTTAACTTCTCTCTGTCTGTGTTACCTCATTTGTAAAATGAGGATTCAGTGCTTGTTCTCCATCCTACTTAGACTGTAAACCCTGTGTGGCACAGGGACCTGACCAGACTGTCTTGTATTTTCCCCAGCACTTGGAACAAGTGCTTGATTTACAGTCAGCACTTAAAAAATATCACAGTTATTATTAGGTGACCAAAAGGAACTGTGATCCTACATAGGGAAGTAAGGGAAACAGGTAGATCAGGCATCCTCCTCACATTCTTTGGTGTTCTCTTCGTCTGGATGGCCCATTACTCTGCCCCAGTCCAGCAGTCATGATGCCCTTCCAGCAGCTTACTCTTCGGCTTGAGGGCAGAGACTGAATCTAATTTTTTTTTATGGTATTAAGTGCTTACTAGGTGCCAGGCACTGTACTAAGCTCTGGGGTAGATGCAAACTAGTCAGGTTGGACACAGTTGATGTCCCACATGGTGCTCACTGTCCTAATCCTCATTTTACAAATGCGATAACTGAGGCACAGAGAAGTTAAGTGACTTGCCCAAGGTTGCATAGCAGACAAGCAGCAGAACCAGGTTCAGGTGCCAGGCTGTCAGGAATTCTACCTACAGCCTTTATCGAGCACTGACTCAATTCATCAATGGTATTTATTCTGAGGATCCTTCTACTGGTTGCTTGAAGAACATAAAGGAGAAGTAAAAGTTGTAGTCTCTGCTCTTAAGGAGCTTACAATCGAATGGTAGAAACCTTAGACCCAAATCCACGATATAGTGGTCAAGAGTGAGAGAATGGATGAAAATAATAGGTACAAGTGAATAAATAAGTAACAAATAAACCACTGGGTGCATGACCCGCGGTGGCTGATGGGATGGCACGATTGGGAAGATGAGGGGAGTGTCTTCTGGAAGAGGCGACTTTTTAGGAGGGTTCTGAAGGAGAGAAAGGACGTAGTTTGGCAAAGTAAGGTGGGGAAAGTGTTTCGGGCAGGGGGAAATGTGTGTAGAATGGCTGGGAGGCAGGAGAGTTGAGAGTGAGAGGTAGGAATAAGTTTTCTTGGGAGGTGTGAAGAGCATAGCTGGAGTGTATGGAGAAGAGACCAATTAGGACATCTCTACCTGGATGTCTTCCTGACACATCAAACTAAACATGTCCAAAACTGAACTTCTTATCTTCCCATCCAAACCCTGTCCTGCGCCTAGCTTTCCCATCTCTGTTGACAATATCATTATCCTCCTTATCTCACAAGCCCCTAACTTGGCGATGTCCTCAACTTATCACTCTCATTCAACACACATATTCACTCTGTCACTAAATCCTGTCAGTTCTACCTTCACAACCTTACTAAAATCCACCCTTTTGTCTCCATCCAAACTGCTACTGTGTTGATCCAAGCACTTATCCTATCCCATCTTGAATAATGCATCAGACTTCTCACTGAAATCCCTGCCTCCTGTCTCTCCTCGTCTCTCTCTCTTGAAGGCACATCTCCTCCAAGAAGTCTTCCCTGACTTAGCCCTCCTCGCCTCTTCTCCCACTCCCTTCTGTGCTGCTCTTACTTGCTCCTTCATTCATCCTCCCTTCCATCCCCACAGGACATATGTATATTTCTGTAATTTATTTATTTACTTATATTGTCTGTCTTCCCCTCTAGACTGTGAGCTCATTGTGTGCAGTAGATGTGTCTGTTGTTATATTCTACTCCCTCAAGTGCTAATACAGTACTTTGTACACAGTAGGTGTTCGGTAAATATGATTGAATGGAGTGAATGAATGAACTTTTACTACTATTAATTACCACTACTACCCTAATGTCCCTCTTATATGCCTCTAGTATACCTCTGAGGCCTGGTTCAGTGTTCTGCACCTGAATATGTGTGTTGAAACCTCGGTGATAGTTTGCCGATCATCTGTCCTCATCATCTTTTCTATCTGGTTGCTTGAAGAAGGTCCGGAGAGTTGGGGATGGGTTAAGATTGCTAATCCCACTTGATATTGAAATGTTCTTGGGTGCTGAAAGAGGCAAGAGAACCGCATCCGTTCTCCTTAATTTCACTTCCCTTTTGTAACCCTCCTTTCTGTGTCATCTCTGCGCTTGGATCTGTTCCTCTTAAGCACTTTGATATTCACCCTTCCCCCAGCCCACAGCATTTCTGTAAATATCCATCGGTATTTTTTTTCTGTCTCCCCAGCTGGACTGTAAGCTCCTTGTGGGCAGGGATTGCCTATACTTACTCTTTCGTACTATGCTCTCACAAACACTGAACGGAGTACTCTGTACACTTTAAGCACTCAGTAAATACCACTGATTGATTGATCAATTGAGGTTTAACACTTTGTGGGCTGTGGGGGCCTTGGATGCTCTCCTGTCTCTCTGATGAAAAAAATAAATTCAACAGTGCCTTCTAAAGTGCTTTGTGGCTATTCACGAAGCCTTGAAAAATCTATAAAATCTCGGGACTTTCATTTAGCTGGTAATGCTTAATGCTAATGCCCCCCAGTGAATGCTTCCCCAGTGAATGCTCCTCCAGTGAATGCTTCCCAGTGAACACTCCTCAGAGAATGCTCCCCAGCAAATGCTCCCTAGGGAATCCTCTCCCAGAAATGCTCCCCAACAAATGCTCCCCAGAGAAAATCAGGCACCTTGAGTGACTCTTACTCCTTCTAAGGGAGCACAACATCTTTCTAGGCCACCCCCCTCTCTTTGCGGAAATTAAAGTCTTCGTGACTTCTCTCCAGCCTCAACCCTCTTTCCAGTTCTGATATCATCTTTTTGCCAACATTGTACAGAAATGACCATATTTGCTGCACTGCAAGATCAAATCTTAGTATTCAAAGGGGGAAAATATAATTGCTATCTTGAATAATCATTTTTTGAAGGCTCAGAGTGCAACCTTTAATTAATATCGCATTTACCAACAGGGTTCGTAGTTTAAATAAGACCTAAAAATATTGCTGTCTTTATGCTTTGTTAGATCATTAATTGAGAGACAGGGGAAAATATATTGTATTAAATTGCAATTATTTCTAAAATTAAAAATCATCTAACTCACAAACTCATAGCCCAGTAGGCTTAAATATGTTGAAGTCTGTGGAAGGGAGGGCTGAGAGGCCAAGTTCCTAGAAGAGGATTTCAGTTCACTGAGCAGAAGACAGAGTAATTGCGCTGCAGGTAGAGTGGACTTGCTGACCCTGACTGCTACTTTGGGCTACTGGGTGGCTCTACTGTCCGTCCTCATCCCCCTGAACTCCCTGAGCTGATACCCTTCTGGAAACTGTATCTAACCTTGACTTCGCTGACACTTTCCTCTCTCGTTCTCCTCCTATCTCTCTGGCCATTCATTCTCAGACCCTTTCTCAGGCTCTTCCTCTGCCTTCCTCCCCCTAACTGTAGGAGTTCCTCAAGACTCAGGTCTGGGTTCCCTTCTATTTTCCATAAGTACTCACTCCCTTGGAGAAGTTATTCTTTCCCACAGCTTCAGCTACCATCTCTACAAAGATGATTCCCAGATTGACCTCTCTAGCCTTGGCCTCTCTCCTCTACTGTCTCACATTTCCTTCTGCCTTCAGGACATCTCTACCTGGGTGGCCTGCCGACACCCTAGACTTCAAGTGTCCAAAACAGAACTCTTCATCTTCACACCCAAACCTTGTCCTCCCCTCGACTTTTTTGTCAATATAGACAGCACACCATCCTCCCTGTCTCAAAAACCAGTAACTTCGGCACTGCCCTCTACTCATTTGTCTCATTCAACCCACATACTCAGTTGTCACCAAGTCCTATCACTTCTACCATCACCAAATTGTTTAAATCCATCCTTTCCTCTTCATGCAAACTGCTACTACACTGATCCCAAACACTTGTTATATCTCACTTTGACTATTGCATCAGTCTCTTCATAGACCTCTCAGGTTCTTGTGTCTCCCCACTCCAGTTCATACCTCAGTCTGCTGCCCAGATCATTTTTTTAAAAAAAATCATTCAGTGCAAGTCTCCTCACTCCCCAAATAAAGGGGCTGGGGCCAGAGGAGGAGATGGTGAAAGAGACTGGGAGGGAGTTAGAAGGAGAGCCAGGAGATGACACTATCCCTGAAGCCACAGTTAGACAGGGTTTCCAGAAGAGGGCCGTTTCTTTGGAATGAAGCAGGCGAAAGCTAGACTGCAGGGAGCAGGGAACAGTAAGTTGGGAGAGAGAAAGTGGAGGCACTGGGTGTAAACAACCCAAGAAAAGGCTTCCATGGTTAGGTTATGGCTAGTTTTTTAAGATTTGAATTGAAAATTAGCTCGGGCTTGCTTGCAGTTAGCAGTCATATTTCTTTTCTGCTAATCTTTCTTCCTTCTTAGAACCTCAGAGATCCCAGTGTAGGAACAGCACATGGGGGGAAATGATACTTGGCTTTGTAAACTCCTTCTGGGTTAAATCCTCTTGGAAAATCTTCCAATGGCCCTTCTATACCTAGAAATTCAACTTTTCTTGGCTTCACGTGAGCCATTTGATGCTACCCCTTTCCCTGCTGCAAACACAGCTCCAGTGCACCAGGGTCTGCTGCCAGTGGGATGCATCTTTCCCAGCTTCACCATTGGTGTCTTCACGGCACTCCCTAATAATAATAATGATGGTATTTATTAAGCACTTACTATGTGTCAAGCACCATTCTAAGTGCTAGTGTAGATACCTAACAGTTGGACACAGTCCCTATCTCACAAGGGGCTCATGGTCTTTATCTCCATTTTACAGATGAGGTATCTGAGTCGCAAAGAGTTGAAGTAATTTGCCCAAGGTTACAGAGCAGATATGTGGCAGAGCTGGGTTTAGAACCCCAGTCCTTCTGACTCCCAGGCCCGTGGTCTATCCACTAGGCACACTGCTCCCTGAATGGCAGTGTCTAACAATGGGCAAGGGCTAGGCTCTCCCAGAAGCTCACACCCATGGATGCAGGCTATCTACATTTCTTTCAAAATGCAAAGACTTCTGAGCAGCTCCTTAAAATCTGCTACTGTTGAAAACCAGAAAGATTTGACGAGAAGGTGATTTACTCATTCTCCTTGTATGCTGGGCCTGCTCCTGGAAAAATAATATGACTTTTATCCTTCTCCACAGAGGACTGGCCTTAACTGGCCCCCAACAAACAACACAGGATCAGGTGGTCTAGAGGAACTGGGCGTTAGGAGACCCAACTTCTAATTCCACTTTTGACACTTATCTGCCAGGTGACCTTGGACAAGTCATTTAATCTCTCTGAGCTCCAGTTGTCTCTGTAAAATGGGGCTAAGATATATAGTCTCCCTCCATCATAGACTGAAAACACCCTGTGAGCCAGGGATGGCATGTGATCAGACTTTCTACTCAGCACTGCCTAGGCCAGTACTTTGGCATTCAGGCAGTTTTTATCAAGTATTTTAACAAGAACCCTGGACTGAGTTCTTTGCTTTTTTATGATGTTTGTTAAGCACTTCCAATGTGCCAGGCACTATACTAAGCACTGGGGTACAATAATAATAATTATGGTATTTGTTAAGTGCTTACTATGTGCCAGGCACTGTACTAAGTGCTGGGGTGGATTCAAGCTAATCAGGTTGGACACAGTCCATGTCTCACGTGGACTCACAGTTTTCATCTCCATTTTCCAGATGAGGTAACTGAGGCATAGTGAAGTGAAGTGCCTTGCCCAAGGTCACATGGCAGACAAGTGGCAGAGCCAGGATTAGAACTCAGGTCCTTCCGACTCCCAGTCCCATGCTCTATCCATTAAGGCATACTACTTCTCTGTGCTTCCCCCCAGTTTCCTGTTCATGGAGGGATTTGAAGCTGCTGGGGGATTTGGTTTCTTACTTAGGACCTTCTGCCTCACAGCAACTGTGTAATATGGTGTTAAGTGATGCAAGTGCTCAGAAAGAGTAAACCACTGTTTTCTTGTGGCTGTTCACCCTCATTTCTACAGGTAGTAATTACCCAATCTGAATATTTGGCGACTAACTACTAATCCCTGTGGAGATGGCAGATCAGTGATGCTTGCTCTAACCTGATTCACTTTCTTAATTTCCCGAGTTCAGCAGGGAAAGGAGCGAGAGACAGTGAGAGAGAGAAAGAAAGAGTGAAAGAAAGCCTCTTTACTCCACAGTTGTTTTGTAGTCCTAGGAACCACTTTATGTAGTTAAGGATGATAATCAATTATTAGTATTTACCAAGCATCTACTGTGTGCGGAGCACTATACTATAGGCTCAGGAGCTCTGATCCCTGACTTCCTGGTGGGAAGGAGTGGGGGAGAGGGCCTATCACATGAATCGCCGCCCTGGGGGAGACGGCCTATCACATGAATCAGTGCCCTATGCGGCCTGCGTTTGCCCTGCCCTTCCTCTTAGCCAGCTCTTGGCCCCTTCACCTTGGCCCCTAGCCACTAGCCATTGTCCACTGAGGTCTGTAGAGCCCAGCACAGCCCTGTGGGAAATACACAGAAATGATAAATTAGGAAGAAGCTGCTGGCCCAGCATCCCCTGAAAGGGGACCTCTTCCCAAGGATGCTGCTGAGTGACCAGGAGTACCACCTGCTACGGACACCCTCCCAAAGAGAGTGGGATATTCACAGAGATGATGGCCCAAGATCACTGGAGCAGTATGCCAGGAGGCTGAGACACTTCAGTCAGCAGGGAATCTCCCTCCCAGGCAGGTCCCAGGCTGAGCCATTGAACAGGGACTACAAGCCCTCTGTGTGTGTGTTTATGTGTGTATGTGTGTGTGTGTGCGTGAGCATGTGTATTGGTTCAGTCTTATTTAGAAGCTTTCCTAAGGCTCATGGGTATCTCACTGATAGGAGAATACATCAGTGGCATTTTCAGGACAAACCTCATCGACTTCAAGATGCTTTCAATGAAAGAGGTAGTTGGGTTGAAGGTGTTTTACTTTGATTTGATGGGAGAATAATAGTGCCTGTGATTGTGAAGTGATGTTTGGATCATTCAACTCCTCCTCTACCAACTCTGCTGTATTGTACTTCCCCAAGTGCTTAGTACAATTTTCTGCACACCATAAGCACTTAATAAATGCCACTGATTAGTCGATTCACTCAAGAAAAGAAGGTCACTCTTATTGAGTTGTCCAATCTCATGACTTTTCTCCAAGTGTGGGCATCTCATCTGACTCTAGCATTGAAGTCACCCTTTACAAATAATTCATCTAACATCAGTACTCCTGGGATAGGTTTGTCTAAATCTTTACCAAAGCATTCTTTACCTTCATCATAGTTCATCCCTGTGGGGGCCCAAGCGTTTATGATCGTAGCGAAACACTTTTGTTTCAGGAGCAGGCGCAAGACCACTTGTGTCTCTGAGTGGATATGGGAGGCTCGATATTAGTGATTGTCTGAGCAAATCCAACCCCTGACACTGTTTCTCTGAAGAGGAAAGGCCTCCCCAAAAGAAGAGGCTTCCACACCTACCTCTGTGAGCTAGCTGTCATTCATCAGGAAGTTGAGTCTGGCTCGGTGCTGCCATAGTGACTCCAAAGTTGGCCAGTTCAGGTGCTATTAGAGCTGGGTTTTTTTTATAGCCCAGAGTCTATTTTCATCCTCATGTAGCATCCTGATGTGCCATGACGTGTTGGTTATTTTCTCAGCACAAGTCTTTTTTCTATTTGCATTGGCTGCGCACATAGATGGCTCGTCAGTCACGGTTTACTGCTGAGCTGGGTTTGGGTGAGGCAGGCAATTTTTAGGGGCACCTTTTCTGGCCCCCTTCTCCCTTCAGGCGCTGTTGCCTCTTCAGCGACCAAGCAACTAACATCTTGGGCCGCCTACTCGTAGAGGACTTTTTTGAGGGCAGGTATGAGGCATTCCACTTTCACTTGAATTGTTTTTCATTAGCAGTGATGATTTGCTCTGAGCTACCCACACTCTCTTGTGCAGTTCCTTGGAAACCAAGAGCAAGCTGCCTTGTGAGGTGGTTGGTTACAGAATGGTGTAGTTTGTGGCCACAGAACAGAGTAGCCTTGTCCACCCTCCAAGCAGCAGACCCTGCTGTGCCCTCATATGGTTATAATTATTAATTACAAACATTAATTTAATCTTGACATCGTTATTAATGTCTGTCTCCACCTCTAGACTGCAAGCTCGTTGTGGCAGAGAACGTGTCAACCGACGCTGTTGCATTGTACTCTCCCAAATGCTTAGTATAGTGCTCTGCACACAGTAAGTGCTCAGTAAATATCACTGATTGATTGACTTACTGATTGTTCACCACTGTTGAGTGAGACACTCACATCTGCTGTACGAATCTTGGGGGTCTCCCTTGGAAAATCCAATGTGATCTGTAGCCATGGAACAATACATCTTTATGTGCTCTCTCAGCATCAGACCCTGCTTGTCCTCCTATTTGGCCTGTTCATCCTCTTGGAAAACAATAGTAACAATAATAATAATGATGTAATTATTATTGTGATATTTGTTAAATGCTTACTGAGGGTCAAGCACTGTATTAATCTCTGGGGTAGATACAAGATAATTAGGTTGGGCAGGCTCCTGTCCCTCATGGGACTCACAGTCTAAGGAGAGCAGGTTTAGAATTCCCATTTTACAGTTGAGGAAACTGAGGCACAGAGAAGTCGAGTGACTCTCTCAAGGCCGGACGACAGGCATGTGGCAGAACCGGAATTAAAACCCAGGTCTTTGCCCTCTTGGGCCTGTGCTCTTCCACTAGGCCACACTGCTTATCTTCTCAATAGGTGTAAAATGTGGGACTGTTAAGTTCTTGACTAGAAAAGGAGTGATATATCCGACCTCAATATGCAATTGCTGACTTGTTCTTGGATTCACAATGTGGTGTTCTTACAATGATTACCCCGGAAATGCCTCTGCAGCTCGAATTTGTGTGACTATAGAACTTCAGAAAGCGAAACTAAGACCTTTGACCTGGTTCAGTTCATGGGTCATGACCATGAAAAGCACAGCCTCAAATCACGTTAAAACTACACAGCATGGACTTTGAGTCCCACCATCAACAACCCCCGCTTCCCTTCCCTGGCTCTGGCCCTCCCCACCTACCTTTCCCCATCCCTTTCTCACCCGCCTTTCCCTAATAGCTCTGTCTCATCACACTCTGGGTCACGCTGTTGACTCCTGTCTGGGCATTGGTCCTGAAATCTGCCACCAGCTTTGGCTGCCCCACACCCCTGACCCCAACCCAATTGTCTTCTTTACTCCTGTCCAGCAAACTGCTCCTCTGCTCTGTTAAGAGTTGGGAGAGTACAATAGCGTTAGTAGACACAATCTCTTACCTCGAGGAGCTTAGAGTCTAGTGGGGAAGACAGACACTAAAGTGAATTACATATGGATGTACTACAGCTCCTAAAACATGTTTTCCTTAGAGCAGACTCCTCTGGTTACAACCCATGAATCTCTTCAGAAGCAGATTGTCTGTCACCATGTCTCAGCTCACCATCTTCTTTCATATTTCCCCTCTAGACTGTAAGCTCATTAAGGGCAGGGAATGTACCCCTACTTATGTTGTATTGTACTCTCCAAAGTGCTTAGTACAGTGTTTTGCACATAACAAGTGCTCAATAAATACCATTATTTATTAATTTATTGATTTTCCAGGCTTTTGAGTCCTTGGATTCTACTCCTGCAGCTCTGCTAGAAAATTGGTTTTAGATTTATTCATGTTTCCATGCCCTGGGCCTCTCCCTTCTCCACCAGTGTCTCCCAAGTTCCTCCTAGGCAGAACTTCCTTGGGAAGTCCCCATGGCTCCTGGCAGATTGAAGTGTACAATGGGACTCTTCATGAACAAGGTTTTCCTGGCCCAAATTCCCAGCCCAACTTGGCCCCTACCTGAGGTGAGCCTCAACAGCCTCATCCAAGCCCGAAACTTCAGTCTAAATGGTCCCTGTGGCCGGGCTGACGTCTGGGGCTGACCTGGCCCCTCTGACAGCGGCTGGGACTGGGTCTGCAAGCTCAGCTACCTAGCCCGGTCTCAGCTCCCTGGTCTTGTCAGGCTCCTGCAGAAATGGCAACAGAAACAGGCACGAGACACTTTACCTGTCTTTTGGGTTTCATCTCTGAACTCAGCCCAGCTCAGAACTAAAGCCAACTACAGAAAGATCAAGTAAATGTTAAATTCGTCCTTTCCTCTCTCCTCCTCCTCCTTCTTCTCCTCCTCCTCTTCCTTCTTCTCCTCATTCCTCTCCTTTTCCTTCCTTTCTGCTCCTCCTCCTCCTCCTCTCCCCTCCTCCTCCTGCTCCCCTTCTTTGTCCTCTTCCAGCTCCTCTTCCTTCTCCTCTTTTCCTCTTTCTTGTCCTCTTTCTCTTCCTTCTCCTTGTCCTCTTCCTCCTTTTCTTTTTCTCCTCCTTCTCCTCCTCCTCCTCTCCTCTTCTTCCTCCTCCTCTGAGTGCAGGAAGCTGAAGCCAACTCCAGAAAGGACAAGTAAATGTTCGTTTTTCGGCTTTCCTATTCCCTCTTTCTGACCTCTCCTCTCCCCCTTTCCTCCACCCCGTCTTTCCTCCTTTTCTCCCTCTTCCCCTTCTCCCCCAACCCCCAGCTCCTCCGAGATTGGCCTGAACATGAGCCCAGTCATCTAGATCCCGGGCCGAGCTGTGGGGCACACAGTCGATGCTCCGGAAATGTTGACTGTCTGAGGACACCACTGATGATAGCTTTCTGTGGTCTCTTCAGGCTGTTTGCTCTTGGATGCTGCTCTCCCCGTAGCCAGGGGTCAGGCTGAGCAGGAAGCCTGGGGAGTTGTGGGAGGACAAGGACGGGAGGGAGGGAAGGTTGTAGGTGATCTCACCCCATCACTGAAGCTGGCAGCGGCCGAGCCACCCAAGGGATTTACCCCTAATCCCCACAGGCCCAGGTGTGGCAGAAGAATTGAACGGCCTTATCCCTGAAGTGAAGGACTCTGCTCCCCACACAGCCGGCCCTTCTCTCCTTGAGGACAGGCTGGAATGACCAAGATGGTGGGATTTTGGAGCCAGAGGGACAGAAAGGTCAGGAGTGGGTCAGGCATGTCTTCCCAGACACCACAAAAACAGCTAGAGGTCAGGGAGTTTGGCCCAAGGGTTTGAAAATGGAAGCTAGAGCCAGGTAGCTGATTCTCCTGGTTCTGGCAAGCTGCCCGGGCTCTCCCACTCTCCTCCCCTGCTCCGGCCGGAGTGTCCAGCTCCATCTGCTACTCTCCCTGTCTACACCACAGCTAATGGGACCCTGTATTAGGACTCAGCTTTGACTCTTCACATATAGTATCCCATCAGCTGTGTCAGGAAATGCAAAAACACCAGGTGCAGAGAACTGGTTAGAGTTTCCATTTATATTACCTGGGGCTTTTCCCCTTCCTAACGTGCAACTGACGTCATTTATACAAATGAACAGTAGGTGGAAGGTTCTTTCCAAACCACACTGACCTGCCCAACGGCAGGTGTCAGGTAGCCGGTGGGCCTTGCGCCTCGGGCTGTAGGCAGCTGGAAGCCTCTTCTAGGGGATGAGCGATGATGAACACTGTGGCCCCGGAGGTGACCACCCTGGGGAGTGACCGCTCAGGATGAGCCACTGCTACAGTGCCATGGGTCAGCCTGGCCTGTCTCTTGGTGGACAGTAATCCTCGGTTGGGCTTCCCTACCCGGTTAGAGTCACTCCCACCCAGAGCCAGTATTTCCGGTCAGCTTGAACCTTAGTGACACTACATATTGAGCAATCCCGGATTCTCAGAGCCATGGGTCCACAGACCTTCGTTCCTTTCCAAGTTCCTCCGTCGGCACGCTGACTCACAGGGGCTGAGGCACATTTGTGGATTAAGCAAGGCTTTGCATCAGCCTGTCTTGCAGTGCCTTGGCTCATGCAGCTCAAGAGACAGAGCAATAGCCTTGAGAATTTTCATTTTCATTTAATTTAATTTAATTAAAATTCTTCAAGCACAGTTTCATTTAAACCCGGTGGAGTTTTTTTCAAAGCTGAGGCTAATTTGTAAGGCAGAGTTAAAGATTAGGGTGAACCAGCTCTAGCCACAACCCCTGCCAGGAAATGTCCATTTATCATTATTGATATAATTGGTAATTATAATAAGAATGGTACTGATTAAGTGCTTACTAAGTGGCCAACACTGTACTAAAGACTAGGGTAGATGCAAGCGCATGAGGTGGAGCCCAGTATCTGGTCACAGAGGACTGCAGTCTACGAGGGAGGGAGAGGCAGGTATGTCATGGAAATTTGCCTGTTCCTGCACCTGTAGCACCAACTTAATGAGGCTAACTGCTGGAACCCAGGTCAAGGGACGTGGGTTCTAATCCTGCCTCCACCACTGGCCTCCTGTGTGATCATGGGCAGGTCACTTAATGTCTCTGTGCCTCAGTCTCCTCATTGGTAAAATACCTGTTTTCCCTTTTCTTTAGACTATGAGCCCCATGTGAGACAGAGACTGTGCCCAACCTGATTATCTTGTATCTATATCAGCTGTTAGTACAGCGGTTGGTACACAGTAAGTGTTTAAAAAATACCACTTTGTTTATTAGGTAAGATATCTGGACTCTTTCTGGAGCACTGTCACTGATTTGCCGGCTGACTGTCCACAGTTGTCAATAAGAACGCTGCAAGTTGGAACTGCTCACAAAGAAGTTCTAGACTGTGAGCTCATTGTGGCCAGGGAATGTCACTGTTTATTTTTGTATTGTACTTTCCTAAGCGCTTAGCACCGTGCTCTGTACACAGTAAGCGCTCAATAAATATGATCACATTTTCAGGGGATCTTGCTGGAAGGGCCACGTGTCCAAGGCTTCTGGTACAGGTTACCTCTTTCAATGTAAATCCCTCAAGAGAAGAAAGATTTTACACCTGCCTTGATAACTTTATTAATAATGGTGGTATTTGTTAAGTGCTTACTATGTGCAGAGCACTGTTCTAAGCGCTAGGGTAGATACAGGGTAATCAGGTTGTCCCACGTGAGGCTCATAGTTAATCCCCATTTTACAGATGAGGTAACGGAGGCACAGAGAAGTTAGTGATTTGCCCACAGTCACACAGCTGACAAGTGGCGGAGCTGGGAGTCGAACCCATGACCTCTGACTCCGAAGCCCAGGCTCTTTCCACTGAGCCACGCTGCTTCCCATAGCATAGCATAACATAACCTAGCATAACATAACTTTCATAACATAGCAGAACTTTCCCAGGATGAACCAACCATCCCTGTCTATGAGTTCTTCCTTATGTCTAATCTGAATCCTTCTTACTGCAGACAGTGTCTTTCTTGGGTAGCCAGAAATCTTATTTCCTCAGATGAAAAATCTCTGGACAAATGCAAATCCTTCCTCAGGATTCTTTTTCTCTCGATAACCTTCATTTCTCCAAAACTTCTTGTATTGAGGGCTGAATTTTGGAGGCTTTGTTTAATAATAATTAATAATATCTGTGGTATTTGTTAAGCACTTATTATATGCAGACACTGTCCTAAGTGCTGGGGTAGATATAAGATGATTATGCTGGACCCAGTCCCTGTCCCCTATAGGGCTCACCATCCAAGTAGGAGGGCAAACAGGAGAACTGAGGTACAGAGGTGTTAAATGATTTATCCAAGGTCACATGGCAGACAAGGGACAGAAGTGGGATTAGAACCCAGGTTCTTCTGACTCCCAGGCCCTTGCTCTATCCATGAGCCCACAGTGATATTTCTTTACTAGCCATTTGTAAATAGTGTAAATATGAGTAATGGTCAGAAGAGAACAGGACTGAGAAGGGGATTTCTGTAAGAATATCAGTTTTATTGTCTGCTGCTTTATATTCACTGATAGTGGTAACATCTCCTGTCTTAGATTAATCGATCAGATTAATGTCTCCCATCTCATAGTTATCGACTGGGGTAACGTCTTCCATCTCATAGTTATTGATACGAGGAACATCTATGTTTAATTGTTATTGAATGGGGTAATATTTCCCAATTCATAGTTTCTGATTGGGATAACATCTCCCATCTTAGAATCACTGATAGGGTTAACATCTCCTGTCTCATAGTCACTGATCAGGGTAACGTTTTCCATCTTAGAGTCACTGATTGGAATCAAATTATTCTCATTTCTTCAAGCTTGCAGCTACTCTCCGAACATGCATCTATACAAGAAACCTACTAGTGACTCCTGGGGCCACCAACAAGCCCATTTTTCAGGTAAGCATGCCCCTGGGAGCTGAGACCCTGGACTTAAAGTTTACCTTACAAAGGGGCACAGCTTTGCACATCCCCACCTAAAAAACAAAAAAAAAGGGCTTTTTTTAAAGGGCCTTTGGGAGAGAAAGTATTGTGTCCATTGGAGTGACTTTACCTTCTGACTTTCAAATAAATAGTGCTTAATTGTAATAATAATGTTGATATTTGTTAAGTGCTTACTATGTGCAGAGCACTGTTCTAAACCCTGGGGTAGATACAGGGTAATTAGATTGTCCCATGTGAGGCTCACAGTCTTCATCCCCATTTTACAGATGAGGGAACTGAGGCACAGAGAAGTTAAGTGACTTGCCCACAGTCACACAGCTGCCAAGTAACAGAGCTGGGATTCGAACCCATGACCTCTGACTCCCAAGCCCGTGCTCTTTCCACTGAGCCACTCTGAGATGCTAGAGACAGCAGTTGAAAAGTCAGTTTCTGGCTGTCGACCGATTTATCGAGCAATTGTATCTTTTGAGTGCCCACTGTGTGAACAGTCGTTTTGTAACCAATCTGCCATGGTATTTACTGAGTGCCTAATGTGGGATTAAAGAACACTCTATTCATCAATCAACCAGTAGTATCTACTGAGCACCTACTGCATGCAGACCACTGTACTCACTAATTAATCAGGAGTATTTACTGAGCACCCACTCTGTGCAGAGCACTGTATTCATCAATCAATATTATTTACTAAGTGCAAGTAGCATTTATTGAGCGCCTACTGTATGTGGAGCACTGTCTTCATCAACTGATCAGTAATTTTTACCAGCCCTTTCCACTCTAACGGGACCCAGAATTCCTGCTTCTCAAGAGCTGATGTCTTTGGTTCGCTAAGAAATCAAATTTCACAGCAAATTGCCTCAAGCTCCATGTCCTTAATGCGAGCAGCAGAGCTTAGGTGAGCTCTGTGGCCTCTGGAGGACCAGAGCGTGATAATGATGACTGGCCTTAGTGAGAGTAGTGAGACATGAAGGGCTTCAGAATTCCTATCAGTGGCAAGAATGATAGGAATGCTTATACCTTTTAAAAATACAATGCTTAGAAAGATCCTATTTCCTATTTCACCTATTTCCACAGAAATATATTCTGAATTCCTCCTTCCGATAAGCACAGTCAGTTCTAGGCAATATTGAAGGGCCTCGATCGCCTAACCCTGAGTACAAGATGGAGACCCTCGAAACAATGATTTTGTTCTGAAGAACCAATTCTTCATCCACGATGCCCGAATCCCTGAGCCTGGGAATCTCTTAGCAGTGTGATGTAGCAGAAAGAGCACCGGCCCGGTAGTCAGAGGACCTAGGTTCTAATCCCAGCTCTGCCACAGGCCTGCTGGCTGACATTAGGCAAGTCATTTAGCTCTCTGTGCCTCAGTTCCCTCATCTGTAAAATGGGGATTCAACTGTAAAATGAAAATTGGACACCTGTTCTCCTCTCTCCTTAGACTGTGAGTCCCATGTGGGACAGAGGCTGTGTCTGATCTGCTTATCTTGTATTTATCCCAGTGCCTATCACAGTGCTTGGCATGTGATAAGCACTTCAGAAATACCACAATTATGATGATGGTAATGATGTTTCTTTTGGCACGGGATGTTGGTGGAAAAGTAGAATTGGAGCAAAGGAGAAGCCCCTTTCCCCTCTGCCCCGAAGATGGGAGGGTTTAGTTGGCCTTTGACTGAGGTTAGTTGGGTAACCGTGCCGAGCTGAGCTGTAACTGACAGTGCCCCTCCCTCTGAAGGGCAACCCCTCAGGGCAGTGCCCCCGCCCTTCCTTGGGACCACAGGACCAGATTGAACAAGCCTCGCTCCTTGGAGTCAGTGTAGACATTTGTTCCCCTTTGCTTGGGGCCTGCGTACCTGTCTCCCTGCCTGTCATACCTACTCCACAACTCTGCTAGTGGGAACGAGGGCCCTGCCTTGCTTTACCCTGTCCCACCCTTCTTCCCTGCTCTAGAAGGCATCGATGGAGGGAGGGAGGCTCAGCTCAAAAGGGCAAAATCATACTTTATCGATGCCCTCCAACTCACTCCGGGAGCCATCCCTATAAACCCAGGAACACGTGCCTGGTTTATTGAGACAATTCGTGAGTAGTGCTGAAGTTAACATGACATATTGCTAAGTAAATTTCTCTTAAAAGGTGTTTTGTCTCTCTAAGGTAATGTCAGATGTGAGCGTTGCTATGGCAATGCCTTGTCTGTGTTTCGAGGCTCCCCGCACAACAGTTGTGTGAATTCTGTATGATCTATGGTCTGTAATGTAAGACGACCCCAGGGTAGCTTCTCCAGTGGTCTTTCTCTTCTGGTGGCATTCTTGCTTTTAGCTGGTAGGGTATTGTGTTTTGTTTTGTTTTTCTAATCTTCTGTAATCTCCTGAATATTGTAATGAAGAATGCAATTTGCACATACAAGGTATTTAGTCTGCAGTTTCAGAATTGAATGGTCAACAAGGATCTTTATTGAAAGTGTGGACAGAGGTGGGGCTTGGCTGGTGGGATAGTTGGCCATGAGATCTTATGGGTTGGGATGGGGGGAAGGGGGCATTTATTGGCTCTGAGGGCAGCTGTGGATTGCTTCTGGGTGGCTCTTGGCTCCCAGGCCTCTGAATGCATATCCCTGTTCCTGCCCTGGACTGAAGGTGGAGCTGGCACCGGGAGTAGGAGGAAGTTCCCAACCCCAGATTCTTCCTAGATCATGACCTCTGACCTCTCTTGAGCCCCCCCCCCCTTCCCAGTGCCTACCAGATGGGGAGCTGGAGATGGACCTAGTCAGCAGGCAGATCTGAAAATGCTGGACATTGGGGAGATGAATTGGTGAGCCCGAACGGAACCAGCCCCTGCTGGGATTCTGTCACCTCTGAGTTTGAAGCTTCCATGGGTCAGCAGCCCCGGGGACCAGGGAGTGCCATGATCTGGGAGAGGGTCTGGAGCCCAGGTGCCCTCCAATCCCCAACATTGCTTTGGTCACAGGATGCCAGATTCCATTCTCAGGACACACTGGAACTAGCCAGACCTTGCCCCTTCTGGCAGTCTGGGCACCGGGAGGGGAAATGGCTTCCAGGACTGGGTGCATCCCTGGGAGTTGGGGTCCCAGCCCCTGCATCCTCCCCCAGCCTCCAGCTCCCAACCCCAGCTCCTGGAACCCAGCCCCCAGTTGCCAGCCTTTAGATCTGCCGCCGTTCTCCCCCAGCTCCCAGTTCCCAACCCCCAGCTATATCATCCTCCCCAGCTCCCCGCTCCCAACCCCCAGTTCCTAGTCCCCGTCTCCTACAACCCTCTAGACTGTAAGTACACTGTGGGCAGGAATTGTCTCCTTTTATTGCTGTATTGTACTTTCCAAGCACTTAATACAGTGCCCTGCACATTGTAAGAGCTCCATAAATACGATTGAATGAATTTTCTTCCAGCTCCCAGCTCCCAACCCCCAGCTCCCAGCCTCTATGTCCTTGCTCAGCCCTCTGGCCCCAGCTCCAGCCTCCAGCCCCTATATCCACCCCCAGCACTCAGCCCCTACATCCTCCCCCCAACCCCACCTCCCAGACTCCAGCCCCTGGATAATAATAATAATAATAATTACAGTATTTGTTAAGCACTTACTGTGTGCCTTAGACTTAGAGGAGCAGCGTGGCTCAGTGGAAAGAGCACGGGTTTAGGAGTCAGTCATGGGTTTGTATCCCGCCTCTGCCACTTGTCAGCTATGCGACTGTGGGCAAGTCACTTAACTTCTTTGTGCCTCAGTTACCTCATCTGTAAAATGGGGATTAAGATTGTGAGCCTCATGTGGGGCAACCTGATTACCCTGTACCTACCCCAGCGCTTAGAACAGTGCTCTGCACATAGTAAGCACTTAACAAATACCAACGTTATTATTATTATTATTACTATTATGTGCCAGACACTGTACTAAGCACAGGGGTGGATACATGCAAATCGGTTTGGACCCAGTCCCGCTCCCTCACAGGTCCCACAGTCTTAATCCCCATTTTACAGATGAGGTAACTGAGGCATAGAGAAGTGAAATGACTAGCCCAAGGCCACACAGCAGACAAGGGACAGGGCTGGATCCTCTCCCAGTTTCCAGCTCCAGTCAGTGAATCTTCCCCTAACTCCCATCCCCCAGCCCCTACATCCTCCCCCTAGCCTCCAGCCCCTACTTCCCAGCCCTTGCGACCCAAGACCTCATGCCCTTCACCTCCAGAGCTGCTGAACCTATCACTACTCCCTCCCTCTTTGCTTTGCCTATGCACTTGAACCTGTGCCCTTTAAGGACTTGTTGTTCACTCCACCCTCAGCCCCACAGCACTTATGTACGTATCCTTATGCATTGCTATTTCCCCTACATGTAATTTATTTTAATGTCTATTGTCCCCCTAGAAACTATAAACTCCCTGTTAGCAGGGATTATGTTTACCACCTCTATTGCACTGTACTCTCCCAGTTGCTTAGTACAAGAAAAGCAGCGTGGCTCAATGGAAAGAGCCCGGGCTTAGGAGTCAGAGGTCATGGGTTTGAATCCCGGCTCTGCTACTTGGCAGCTGTGTGACTGTGGGCAAGTCACTTAACTTCTCTGTGCCTCAGTTCCCTCATCTGTAAAATGGGGATGAAGACTGTGAGCCTCACGTGGGACAATCTGATTACCCTGTATCTACCCCAGGGCTTAGAACAGTGCTCTGCACTTAGTAAGTGCTTAACAAATACCAACATTATTATTATTATTATTACAATGTTCTGCACACAGTAAGCACTCAGTAAATACCATTTATTGATTGATTTATTTATTGATTCATTCATTCAATAGTATTTATTGAGCGCTTACTATGTGCAGAGCACTGTACTAAGCACTTGGAATGTTCAAATCGGTAACAGAGACAGTCCCTGCCCTTGATGGGCTTACAGTCTATTCGGGGGAGACAGACAAGAACAATGGCAATAAATAGAATCAAGATAAATAGAGTCAAGATAAATAGAATCAAGATAAATAGAATAAAATGATCAGCAGCATTAGTCCTAGTAGGTCCCAGATAGCCCTGTCACCTAACTGTGGGAGTACCTCAGGCCTCAGTTCTAGGTCCCCTTGTATTCTGTATCTACATCTATACCTACTCCCTTGGAGAACTCACTGGTTCCCATGGCTTCAACTAACGTCTTCAAGCAGATGATTCTCAAATCTAGATCTCCGGCCCTGATCTCTCTCCTTCTTTGCAGCCTCATATTTCTTCCTGCTTTTTGAACATCTCTATTTGGAAGTCCCACAATGACAACTTAAACTTAAAATGTCCAAAAGCGAACTCTTTATCTTCCAATCCAAACCCTGTCCTCCCCGTGATTTTCCCATCACTGTAGACAGCATGATCATCCTCTCTGTTCGTAAGCCGAAAACTTCGGCAATTCATCTCTCATTCAACCTGTATATTCAATCTGTCACTAGATGCTGTCTTTTCTACCTTCACAACACTGCTAAAATACACCAATTCCTCATCATCCGAACTGCTACTGTGATGATCCAAGTATTTATCTTAGCCCACCTTGACTACTGCATCAGCCTCCTTGCTGACCTCTCTGCCTCCTGTCTCTCAACCTTTCAGTCCATAATTCACTCTGCTGCCCTGATACATTTTCTAAAGAACCATTCAGTCCACGTTTCCCCACTCTTCAAGAACCTTCAGTGGTTGCCCATCCACCTATGCATCAAACAGAACCCCAACTTACTCACTGTGTCTCAATCCCGTCTACCTTATTGCCAATTCCTCACCTATGTTCTGCCTCTGGTTTGGAACTTCCCCTCTCTCCATACATGACAGGCCATTACTCTCCCCACTTTGAAAGGGAAGGATGGTCGTACCATCCACAGTGATAGGGAAGTCAGGAAGAGGACAGGGCTTGGGAGGGAAGATAAGGAACTCAGTTTTAGACATGTTGAGTTTTAGGTGGCGGGCAGACATCCAGGTAGAGACATCCCGGAGGCAGGAGAAGATATGAGCCTGAAGGGAGGGGGAGAGGACAGGGGCAGAAATGTAGATCTGTGTGTCATCTGCATAGAGATGATAGTTGAAGCCGTGGGAGCAAATGAGTTCACCAAGGGAGTGAGTGTAGATGGAGAACAGAAGAGGGCCAAGAACTGACCCTTGAGGAACCCCAACAGTTAGAGGATGGGAGGGGGAGGAGGACCCTGCAAAGGAAACTGAGAATGAACGGCCAGAGAGATAAGAGGAGAACCAGGAGATGACGGAGTCTGTGAAGCCAAGGTGAGATAGGTGTGGAGGAGAAGGGGATGGTCAACAGTGTCAAAGGCAGCTGAGAGGTCAAGGAGGATTAGGATAGAGTAGGAGCCATTGGATTTGGCAAGAAGGAGGTCATGGGTGACCTTAGAGAGAGCAGTCTCGGTAGAGTGGAGGGGACGGAAGCCAGATTGCAGGGGGTTCAGGAGAGAATGGGAGTTAAGGAATTCTAGGCAGCGAGTGTAGATGACTTGTTCTAGGAGCTTGGAAAGGAAGGGTAGTAGGGAGATAGGGCGATAACTGGAAGGGGAAGTGGGGTCGAGAGAGGGTTATTTTAGGATGGGGGAGACATGGGCATGTTTGTTTTGTTAAGTGCCCACTCTGTGCTAAGCGCTGTTCTCAGTCCTGGGTATATGCAAGGTAAATCAGGTTGGATACAGTCCCTGTCCCACATAGAGCTCACACTCTTATCCTCATTTTACAGTTGAGGTAACTGAGACTAAGAGAAGTGAAGTGATACATCCAAGGTCACACAGCAGACAAGACAGGATTAGAGCCCACGACCTCTGACTCCCAGGCCCATGCTCTTGCCTGTAGGCCATGCTGAGACCCTCATTTCCCTTAATCTCTCCCCTTCTTTGAACTTGGATTTGTAGCTTTTGTTCATCTCACCCTCAGCCTGACAGTACTTATGTACATATCTGTAATTTATTTTAATGACTGTCTCACCCTCTAGCCTGCAAGCTTTATGTAGGCAAGGAACTTGTCTACCAGCTCTGTAATACTGTATTCTCCTAAACATTTAGTGCAGGGCTCTGCATATAGTAAGTGTTCAATAAACTGATTGATTGAAGTGAATTCTCCAAGGTCCCATAGCAGGCAAGTGACAAAGCTAGTATTTGAACCCAGTTCCTTTTTTTTTATGGTACTAGTTATTACTATATGCCAGGGACTACACTAAGTACTGGGATAGATACAAGCTAATTAGGTTGGACAGAGTCTGTATCCCACATGGGACTCACAGTCATAATCCCCATTTTACAGATGAGGTAAGTGAGGCACAGAGAAGTCAAGTGCTTTGTCCAAAGTCACCCAGCAGCTATGTGCCTTCTCTGGGCCTCAGTTACCTCATCTGGAAAATGGGGATTAAGAGCATGAACCCTAAGTGGGATAGAGACTGTGTCCAACCCAATTACCTTGTATCTAACCTGGTGCTTAGTAGAGTGCCTGGCACATAGCAAGTTCTTAAATACCACAAATACCACAATCTGATTAATCTGTATCTATGCCAGTACTTAGAACAGTGCTTGACACATAGTAAGCACTTAACTAATATGATAATAATGATATAATAATAATTAGGCCTCACTGTCCTCTTTCCCTCTGTGCCCTTTTGATCTTCCAAGGCCTGACACTGAAGGGCAGTTAGAAGTATGGGTGAGCTGGGGATGCAATAAAATAATGGGGTCCAGTGTCCATCAGCCAGCTCCAGGATCTTCCCATAGAAACTGCCTGGTTTTTAATAAGCACTGGGGATTTCGGGCATCAATACGATCGATGATCGTCATAAGCCCCATAGTCTGGGCTGGGACCATTCAGAGACCCCAGGAGTAGGCTGATTATACGTTGCCCCAAATCTCTTTCCCTTTCTTGCAGAGGCCCCGGCCCTGGGTCGAGGTGGGGGTCGTGGGAGGGGCGGGTGAAGAAATGGCCCAGGGGCATTATCTGGGGGCATGTAGGTGGAACCTGGAGGGAGATGAGCCTGGTGGAATCAGTTCTGCATCCAGCCGGGCCCCTGGAGCCTACTGGTGGGGTAATGGGCCCGGAGGCTCCTCCCTGCCCATGTGACTTTGAAGCCCGGGTGGAGGAGAGGCCTCTGGGAGTGGGTCAGGAGCTCCTCATGACTTCAGCCTTCCCAAGAGCCTAGAAGAGCCTGTGGAGAACTCAGCTCAACCCCGGCCCTGGTCTTGCACCTCTACCTGCTCTCTACTATCACTGCTTTAGCTGCTCCAGCTGGTCTAGCTACTCTCCCTGCTCTGGCTATGCACTACCATAGGTCTTCTACCTGCTCTAGTTGCTGTCCCCGCTCTAGGTTCTCTCACTGTGCTCTCTCCTCTACCTGGTCTACTTGCTCTTGCTGCTTCAGCAGCTCTCATTGCTCAAGTTGCTTGAGTTGCCCACTGCTCCATCTGCTCTAGCTGCTCTAGATGTTTCGGTCCTCCCGGACTCACTCCCCTCCTGGCCCGGGCCTGCCTCGGGCACAGCTCCCAGGCAGCTCAGTACCATGCTCACTCCCCAAAGTGGTCCTCGGTTTGCAGAATAGTCTGATTGGCTCACAGACCGTGAGCACAGACTGCCCGCTTGGTCTGCTGACTTCTTTGTCCACTGGCTTCTTGGTCCACTAGGCTTCTCAGCCAGTGCCCTTGGGCAGTGAGCTTCTGGACTGCTCTGGCACTTCCCGAAGGCCCTGGAATCCACCCCAACCGAGCTTCAGCCCTGAGCCTCCAGCCCTGAGCCCAGAGCCCAGAATCCCAAACTCTCAGTTCTTTCTGTTGCACCTCCACGACTAAACTACTTTAGGCCTGGACCTGGAACCCGTCTTCACCTTCATCTGCCCAACTGTAAAGGTGACATGACAAACACAGACAATCAGACAGACCTGCTTTGTTGGAGGATGGGCCGAGTGGAAAGATTTGGGTTTCAGAGGCCTGTCTCTAATGTTGCAGACTGAGTCATTTTAGCAAATGGCCTGGTCCCACATACATGAGAGAGCGCAGTGGAAGTTGTGTTTATAGACTGGCTCTCAGACAGTCAGGCCCATTCATTCTCCTTTCACTGGCTAGAGCTGCAAGAGATAGGTGGGGGTTTTGACTTGGATATTTCCACTGGAAATGGCCCTTTGACCCAAATTGGCCCAGGATATATAATTGATTGATGGTAGAGACTCCACAGACATTTTCACCATTTCCTTCAGCTCTCCAAATGTCTGTGGAGTCACTACTATCAATCAGTTAATTAATCGATCAGCCATATTTTTTGAGCACTTTCTGCATGCAGAGCACTGTGTACAATAAAATGGATTTGGTAGCCAAGTTCCCTGCCCAGACAAGCTCACATCCAGAGGGGAGGAGCATGGCCTAGAGGAATTAGTGTGGGACCAGAAGACCTGGGTTCTAGCTCCAGCTTGGCCACTGGCCCTCTCCATGACCTTGGGCAAGTTACTTGACTTCTCAGCGTTTCAGTTTTCTCTTCTGAACAATGAGGATAAACTACCTCTTCTCCCTGACATTCCTGGTCTTTCTGTAAGCCCCATGAAGGGCAGGCACTTTGCCTGTTCTGATTATCTTGTACCTTCCCCAGTGCATAGTGGCCCATTTAAATGAGCTCTGAGAGGCCGGTTCCAATAGCTCCCTTCTGGAAATGAAGACTCAGCTAAAAGCCCAGCTGCCGCTTGGTCTCAGCTGGTCTGGGTTTGGTTTTCCAGCAAGCTTTGACTTTGCCAAGTGCAGACACAGTCAGTGTCTAGAAAGTGTCCATTTGCAATGAATATCAGGGCAGCTTAAGAATGGATAGGAGACAATAACCTTAGCGATGCCTCATGTCATTGCTTGGAAATACTACCAATAATTATTTGAATTTAAACTGGGCATTTGGTTTTTCACCTCGGTGAAGCAACTGGGTCAATAGGAAGAATTAAAAGGAAGAAGAAGTAAGAGATAGGAAGAGGAAGAAGGCAGCACAGAAGAAGAAACCCGCTTGGTTCAGCAAGTGCATCGGCAGATTCCCATTGCCTTAACTGTAAGTGGATTGCCAGATCTGACGGGAACCTCCTCTCTATGCTTGTGCTGTCTGGTGTCTTCCAAGAGCAATGGACATTGAGAAGGTTGTGTGATCATCTGCATCTATGGTTAGGAAATACAAGACCTGTTCAGGTGGCCAGCTGTCTATGGACTGTTATTCTCTATGAGAAACCCATCTATTAAAAAAGCTACCATTTGCATACAGGTCTTGTGTAGTCTGCCAGTGAGGAAGGGTGGTCTGCACTGCCCGGTGACAGAAGGGGGAGGAAGCAGGAGGATTTGGGCTCCTGAAGGAGGAGCTGAGTGCCCGCTGGCCTTCTGGCCGCCTCGCTATTGTGCCCTGCACTTGGGCGGGGAGACCCTAACTTTTCAATGCCCACATTTAAAAACTGCAGCATCAGTTGGATGATCAGAAATCACACTCCATGAGGATTCCTGCCAGGCCCATGCTGGGCACGGCAATGGCACCACATTTCTTTCTGACTACACTGCTTAAGCTTGGCCTCGGAAATGGATTCCTGGGCATGGGTCATGATGTCAGGTTTCACTGTTCTCACCCAAGAACAAACCCTGAGCCAGAGTGGGCTGTGGAAACGAGCCAGATGTGGCCGTGGAAGTAAGCCAGGTGGTCAGCTGGGCATTTGGGAGGTGGGCCCTTGTTCAGAACACTAAGGCTGCCACTGCCACTGCTAACAGGGTTACCCTGAAAGCTGGTGTTTCCTGGGAGGAAAGCTGGGGAGCTTGAAAACCTCTCAGGAGCGGGGTCTTTGGAGTGTGTGGATGAAAAGTGGAATGGAAAAATAGGGATACAATCCCTATTCTCTCAGTCCCCCTAAAACTGTGAGGCCCAGCAGTCAGTCAATCAGTGGTATTCATTGAGCACTTACTGTGTGGAGAGCACTGAGTGCTTAGGAGAGCAAAATATAACAGAGTTGGAAGACATGTAGGACAGGGACTTGTTTGATTTCATTATATTTTATACAGTGCTTGGCACATAGTAAGTGCTTAAGAGTTATTATTCCAAAACTGAGCACATCTACACTAGCTAAATATTTTTTTGATATTTTTTTCCCCCATTGAAATATCTACCTTGGACACAGCCTCTGCAAGGGGGGGAAACAAACCTCTGGAGATTGTGAGGTTTGGGGAGATTGCCCTCTGCAGACAAAACTGATTTATCAGTGGTATTTACTGAGTGCTTACTATGGACAGAACACCGTACTAAGTGCTTGGGGGAATATGATAGAGTTAGTCAACATGATTCCTGGCTTCCAGAAGCATACAGTCCTGCAGTTTGGGATCCTGGGATAGTAGTCTGACTTCAGAGAACCCCAGGCTCCAGACCCCTACCTCCCAGAGGCACACTAGATCTTGGCTCCCAGGGACTTCCCTCCTTGTCTGACTGATTGCTTTAGGAAGGAAGTTAGGAGAGACCAAGGCCTCCAATTGAAGCCACCAGCAGAACTTCAGGGAGAGCAGATTGTTAGAAGAGGCCAGTTCACTGTTTTCTAAAACAGCAGGAAGCCGCTGAAGAGATGTGATTCCTAAACAGAAAAAAAAGACAGAAAAGGGCTTCGCTCCCTGGTGTTCCCACCTTGTTGGAAGATAAAGAACAGGAAATGATATCAGATAAAGAACAATTAGCACATTAACTCTGGTGTCAGTGTGAATCAGGCAGACTTCAGGCCAATTATTTCCCCTATCTGTAATTTATTTTATCTTCAGTCTTTCCCTCTAGATTGCAAGCTCCTGTGGGCAGGGATCAAGTCTCCCCACCCTATTGTACTGTGCTCTTCCAAGGACTTAGCACAGTGCTGTGCCCACAGTAGATGCTCAATACATACGATTGATTGATTTAATTAAAAGCTAGATGGGAGCTACAGACTAACCCAGGAGAATAGAGAGTTGGCTCCTCACTGAACCAGAACTGCAGCAGCACAGCAGTTTGGGAAGGGTCCATACAGATCCCTGGGCCAGGCCTCACCCTTAGCTTCCTGGGAGAAGCTGAATGACCAAACCATCTGATGGGGCAGATCAGTTCTATTTCTTTCTTAAAGGTCTTTGGAGATTGAGTCCACAACCTCCATTGGTGTGTTATTCTGGTGTGAGTTCTTTCTTATATCCATTTCCTCAGTCCAGGCCTCAGTGGAAAAAGGAGATCACCTTGACCCGGATCCTCCTCCATAAAGCCCCTTCAAATATTGAACGCAGAATTTGTCTTCGATCAGTCAATCACTCAGTGGTATTTACTGAGCACATCTGCTCTGTGCAGATCAGTCAGTCAATCAATCCATCATCTTTATTGAGCGCTTACTGTTGCAGAGCACTGTACTAAGCGCTTAGCACTGAACTAATATTAATGCCTGTCTCCCCACCTCTAGACTGTAAGCTCTTTGTGGACAGGGAATGCATCTGTTTATTGCTGTGCTTAGTACCTAGTATAGTACTGATTTCAATAAATACAATTGAATGAATGAATATGAGAGTAGTGAAGTGAGGTAGGAGGGGACAAGTTGATTGAGTTCTTTAAAGCCAGTGCTTGGGAGCATACAAAAGAATTAATAGACATGATCTCTATTCCCGGCTCCACCACATGTCTTCTGTGTGACTTTGGGCAAGTAACTTAACTTCCCTAGGCCTCAGTTACCTCATCTGAAAAATGGGGATTAAGAGTGTGAGTCCCATGTGGGACATGGACTGTGTCCAATGTGGTTAATCCCCGTGTTTAGACCAGTGCTGGGCACATAGTGCTTAACATGTACCATCATTAGTTAATTAACTAATGAGTTAATCTCTGCTCTCAAAGGATCTTACCATCTAGCAGGTGAGATAGACGTTAAAAGAAATTACGGAAAGGGAAAGAAAGCAATGGAGTTTAAAGGCATGTACATAAGTGTTCCAGTGTTCCATAGGGAGTACCCAGTGCTTGCCTGCTGCTGTAGTAGGTAGGCGACCTGAAGGGGAGGAAGTCCTGCAGTGGCAATAGGGGGAGGGGACATGAGATTAATCAAAAAAATTATTTTAGGTAACACTAAAATAATGATGGCATTTGTTAAACACTTTCTATGTGCCAAGCACTGTTCGAAGCCCTGGGTTAAATACAAGGTAATCAGGTTGTCCTGCATGGGGCTCACAGTTTCAATCCCCATTTTACAGATGAGGTAACTGAGGCTCAGAGAAGTGAAGTGACTTACCCAAAGTCACACAGCCGACAAGTGGCAGAACCGGAATTAGAACCCAAGACTTAGATGGTCCACTTTATCTGCTTTTCCCAGGACCAGCTGTCCATCCTCCTTAATCTTTAGTCTTTCTTTCTTTCGACTCCATTTCTGTACATCCTTTTTAAAGGAGATTTTTCAATTGTTTTGACCCTTCTGCTGGCTATCCCCACAGAATCCCCTTAAGACAACTTGAGGGCATTTGTGTGGGTTCTCTGTGTCCAATACTGACTTGCTTTTCCTGGTTTCAGTGAACAGCACTCCTGAGGAAGGCTCTACATGGAAAATCTCAGAGCCGAGTCTTGGTTCACAGCAAGTTGAGGGACACTAAAGTTATTAATCGGCAAAACTTTGAGTGGGACAGAGCCCAGGTAAGAGCAAACACAGATGGCTTCACAGATTAAGCACATTCATTAAACTTGGCAGTACATCCACTGTGTCAATTTTATTTAATCCCATCGTGAACGTGTGTTTTATGTATTTTGGCCCCACACATTACATATTATTTTGCCATGTACTTCCTGTGCCATGCACTACTATGGGCCAAATTTGGCCCTCAGATCACAGGCTTATTTCTAAAAATAGCTTGTCTTCTAAGGGTTAAACTTGCAAACTAACAGTGATAATTGTGATACTTCTTTACACCAAACACTGTACTAAGTTCTGGGTACATACAGTGTAAGGAGATAGGACATACATAGTCCCAGTCCCACGTGGGGCCTACAGTCTCCTGGGGAGAGAGTGCAGGTAGTGGGTCCCCATTTTACTGATGAAAAAATGGAAAGAAATGTGACTTGCCCAAGGTCAAACAGCAGACCAGTGGCAGGGCCACCTCCCAGGCCCATGTTCTTTTCACTAGATCACACTGCTCCTGCCGATCCTGTGTCATTGTGCCCTCTTCTGGAGATGCAAACCACAAGTTACACAGGCTACGAGAAAAAGAGTGCCCAAACTAGCTGCTGTCACTTGAATTGAGAAGCCAGCTAAGAGTGAAAATCCCTGCTAGCCCGTGGTTGCAACAGTTAGGGAGTGCAAAGCAAGCTGTCTGGTGGCTTGAATTTTAGCACATCTTTCCCCTGAATCGAATAAGCCAAAGTTCACCTTTAAAATCTGGGGACATTGAGTTGCTCTTTTGAGAGTGCCTGAAGGGGCTGTCTGAAAGAGTGGATTAACTCAGGGGAGCAGAGTGGCCTAGTGGACATAGCATGGGCCTGGGAGTCAGAAAGACCTGGGTTCTAATCCTGGTTCTGCCATTCCAGCTATGTGACCTTGGGCAAATCACTTCACTTCTCTGGGTGTCAGTTACCTCATCTGTAAAATGGGGATTAAGATGTGAGCCTCATGTGGGTCATGGACTGGGTCCAAACTGTACCAACCCTAGCAACTAGAATAGTGCCTGGCATATAGTAAGTGCTTAACACATATATTAAAAAACAAACAAACATATTTTACCCTTCCTCAAAGCCGCATTACGATGATCTGTGTAGAAATAGTAACAGTGTAGCCAAAGTCCTCATTCACAGTTACTTGTGACCAAGTTTGTGAATAATAAACATTAATCAGTCAACAATGCTCCCACTGGGTGCTGAGCATTGTACTAAATATTAGAAGTAGGTGACCTTGTCCCTGCCCTCGGAGAGTTTTCAATCTAATGGTGGACACAGGAAGACACCATTATTTACAAATACGGGGAGCAGGAGAACAATGATGCAACTCCTGATAGCAGGAGTAGAGCAGTAGAAGTGGAAAAAATAACTAAGTGTCAAAGTGCTATGTCATCTGTGGCAAAGGTAGGTTTATAAATGAAAGTCCTGAGGGCAGGGGTTGGAATGAGCACAACTGAGAAGAAGGAGATTACTCCACGAAAGGCCTCCTGGAGGAGATGTGACTTGAGAAGCAGCATGGCCTAGTAGACAGAGCATGGGCCTAGGAATCAGAAGGACCTGGCTTCTAATCCTGGCTCTGCCACTTGTCTGTTGTGTGACGTTGGGCAAGGCACTTCACTTTTCTGGGCCTTAGTGATCTCATTTGTAAAATGGGGATTAAGACTATGAGCCCCATATGGGGCATGGACAGTGTCTAAACTGATTAGGATGTATCTACCTCAGTGAATAGTCCAGTGTCTGGTACATAAGCCTTTAACAAATACCATATTTGTATTAATGGGACTAAAGCATGCTTATTATGTATTAAGCATTGTGATAGGTGCTGGCATGGGTAGAAGCAAACTTGTCAAACATAGTCTCCGTCCCACAGTCCAAGGGGTGAAGAGGACATTGAGCCACATTTTACATATGAAGAAACTGAGGCACAGAGAGTTTGAGTGGCTTGTCCAAGGTTGCAGAGCAGGCAAGTGATGGAGCCAGAACTAGAATCCTGGTGTCCTGACTTCCAGTCTTGGGTAAGCCAGGCTGCCTCTGGGAAGTGGCCTGGGGACACCAGCCATGAGAACTAGAGTGGCCTAATGGATACAGCATGGGCCTGGCAGTCAGAAGGACCTGGATTCTAATCCCATCTCTGCCACTTGTCTGCTTGTGACCTTGGTCAAGGTCGCGTAACTTATCTGTGCCTCAGTTCCCCCATCTGTAAAATGGGGATTAAAATTGTGACCCCAGTGTGGGACAGAGACTGTATCCAATCCAATTAGCTTGTATTTATCTCAGCACTTAGAACAGGCACAAAGTGAGCACTTAACCAATACTGCTATTATTATTATTATTATTATTATTTTTATTGTGACATGACACCAGGGCAGGAGCTTGGATTGGAGGCAGGACTGACCGAAGGGCACCTCCATATGGAGAATCTTGTTTTATCCCCGAAACAGAGGCAGGGATCTTCCTCCCTATCATATGAATAAGGAAGCCAAGCTCTTGTTTTGGTGTTGTATCTTGTCTGGTGTCTCCAGGCTACTCCCTGGAGGCAGCATGGCTTACCCAATGCTGGGAGTCAGAAGACCAGGTCCTAATCTTGCTTCCATCACTTGCCTTCTCTGAAACCTTGGGCAGCTCACTAAAACTCTCTGTGGCTACAAGTCAGCTCTCCTGCCTTCTGGCCCTGACTCTTTCCACTAGGCCACCTCTGGGACAGCTTCCTGGAATTTTCCCTGTTGCTATATTCAAATATCCAACAGCAAGACAGGATCATGAACAAGAAAGTTCTGGAACGTAGTCAGTCTCCAAGCACTGAAGCTCTGCTCGCCTTAACACAGCTTCTCCAGCGAGACACACTCCACCCTCAGCCCCACAGCACTTTGCTACATTTCCTTATTCTGCTGCTTCCCCTATCTGTAATGTCTTTCAGTGCCTATCTCCCCTTCTATACTGTAAGCTCTTTGTGGGCAGAAATTGTGGAGAGAGTACCAAAGTTTAGCACAGTGCTCTGCAAACAGTAAACACTAAATTAATACCATCAATGGACTGATTGATAGTCTAGGGAATAGTGGGAAAGGGGAGGTGATAGGTTAGGAAGGATTTTTGTGAGGGGATTGAGCAATCACTGAAGGATTTAGAGGAGAGGAGGGGGAGATGTATGCTGAGTGAAGTTTCAGGAAGATGATGAGGACAGAAGTGCGGAGTGAGGACTGAAGGCAAGGTGACAGAGAGGCAGACGGCTGATGCAGCAGCCTCAGCGTGATATGATGAATGCTTGAACCAGAGGGGTGGCTGCTTAGGGGGAAAGAGAGGGACAAATCTGAGTTACTGAAGAAGAATTGGCAGGATTTCACAGTCTGTTGGATGTGAGAGCCAGTCGAAGCTGAGGAGTGGATGGCCAATCAATCACTGGTATTTACTGAGTGCTTAGGACACCAAGGTTGAGGGCTTCTATTTAAGGGAGAATGGAAGAGTGTTGTTGTTAGAGATTGGAAAGCTGTGCGGAGAGAAGTGTTTGTGAAAGAAGATGAGAAGTTCAGTTTGGACCACTTTGAGTTTAAGGTGCCACCTTAGTGGATGTACCCTAGAGGCAGGAAGGATGTTAGTGGGGAGAAAAGTCAGGAAAAGAGAGGTAGGCTTTACTAGTCATCCATATTGAGCTGAGAGCTGGACTCATTCAAGAGGATAGTTCTCCGAGAGAGTGAGTTTAGAGGGAGAAGAGTCGGGGGCACCCAACCCAGAGGTTCATGAAGCATTCGGGCCCAGGGAATGAAAGGCAAATGAGGATCCCACAAAATAAAGGGAGGAGAGGTTGGAGAAGTATTGCTTTGTTGTGGAAATTGTCCTGGAGAGAATGGGCTCAGGGCTGGATTTTCAGAGGGTGGAAATGCTCCATCCTGGATTATGTTGAGTGGGAGGAAGTGAGAAACTGGAGTTTTAGTGGATCTTTGAGTCAGGTTATCCAGATACTGATCTGAATCTCAGCTCTCTGGGATGGCATGACTTAAGGACTCAGGCAGAGGCAAATGCCATCTTCCTCTGAGGACAGGGACATCTCGCCAAATAGTTGTCTCACTGCCCTCCAGATTAACAATTGAGAAATCAAAGATGCATACTTGAAAAATGCAAGGCGTTATTATCACTGAGGAAATAAATTAAGAGAACAGGAGCTCCTTACGTCTTCTACGCTACTTTCCCTTTGCTGCTGACAACTTCAGTTGAATGCATACATTTACAATCTTTCTTTCCTATTGAAAATCAGAAACAGGTACCATATTGGTGGTGGCAGTCATCAAATGAGCAACCAAAAGTTCAATAAATAGTAGGTGAAAGAGGGTGAATCTCACACCTTCCGAAGCTAACTAGAAAGCCGTTTCCCAGCCCCTTTTAAAAATGATATTTGTTAAGCACTTACTATGTGCCAGTCACTATACTAAACAGTGGAATAGATACCAGCTCATCAGGTTGGACACAGTCCATGTCCCAAATGGGGCTCACAGTCTTAATCTTCTTTTTACTGGTGAGGTAATTGAGGCTCAGAAAAGTTACATGATTTGCCTGAGGTCCCACAACAGATAAGTGGCAGAACTGGGATTAGAACCCAGGTCCTTCTGACTCCCGTGCCCTTTCCACTAGGCCATGCTGCTTCTCATCCTGTCTTCTGGTGCTTATCAAAAAGAGGGGACCACATCAGAGATCCTGCCTGAATGAAACTCAGAATCAGTCGGTAGCAGGTGTGTAAAATTGATCTCTCCTTCATATAATCTGGATCTTAGCCTTTGATTTTCTAATACATAAGCGAATATCCCATACTAATAATCCGTGTACTGCAATCTGCTTGGACTCTTCCCACTGGAAAGGAGTGTGTGGGTGGGGTCTGGCCCAGTCATGCTTCCTACTGACACATTATCAAAAATACAGTGGAAGATATGTAATCTAGCTCTCTGTTGCTCTCTCTTTTCCAAGGCGCCCTCTCTCTGAGGAAGAGACAACACATACATGCATGACCCCACATTCTCTGTCTCTGAAGGGATCTTTTGGGCAGACTCTCTGAGGAACCACAGTGAAAGAAATCACGGTTTTTCCTGATTTCTTTTGGAGGAATCCAATAAGTCAGCTTTTAGAAACACTTGGGATTGGGATGAGTTTGCAACCCTTCATTTGTAAGGTGGGATAGGACGTGAAGAGAAATGGGGTCTTCACCGTGCTGAGGAGAGTGACCGAGTGGAAAGGTTGAGGTCCTGGTTCCTGGAAACCTTGGTAGACTGCAGCGCTGGACAGAGGTCTGGGGCTGCTTGCTTGCCGCTCGTTCTTCAGAGAGCTGGTCATCTGCCTCCTGCCTGCCTGCCCGCCCACCTACTGGTCTGCCTCTCCGCCCGCCTCTTGGAACAGCCGTCGGATTCCTTTGCTGTCGCCACCTCTTTTACTCCATGTGTGGCACTGGAGCAGCCAAGAGACTGTAACATTAGACTCAGAATGCTAAGAGCTGTCAGCCACTTCCCAAATCCTAGCCCACAGGAAGTTAGAATGGCTAATTGAGAAGTCCCATGCTAATGGCCCTGTCCCTGTCACCTTGGCCACGCAATATCTAGCCCTGAAGATTCAGCAAGGGAAGAAAGCTTCCCTACCAAACAATGAGTGCCCCCCTTCCCTACCCCCCCCTTTTCTTACCTTCCTTGACCTTGTGGATCCAAAAATATTTTTCCTGGACTGAACTAGCCTGCACAAAGGATTCTGTGAATGCTGCTGCACCACACACACACACACACACGTGCACAGAGAGAGAGAGAGAGAGAGAGAGAGTGCTTTGGACCTCACTTTCTAACCTACAGTTTTCAGAAAAGGGTTCGACATATGACAAGCTCTCGTTCACATTTCCCCATTCAGCTGATTGTGGGTGCTGTTCTATTTTAAACCCACATGGAAGTATTTTTTTTTTTAAGGACCATCTGCTACCGGCCCCAACCCAGATGATACAGTTGGAGTCTGCCCACAGCATTCTCTGCCTCCTCCTCCTCCTCTTCCTCCTCCTCCTTTTCCTCCTTCTCCTCCTCCTCCTCCTCCTCAGTGCAGTTCCAGGAACAAGCAGTGAGTCAGCGCACAGCTGAACTCACATCGAGCGAACCCGGGTGTCTGCAGGCCACAGAGGGACCCACACAACTGCCCCTGCAGGTGCGGCCCGTGAGGCAGGGGGTGGGGGGAATGTCCCTCCAGCCCCTCCTCTGTCCCAGATTTCATGAGTCAAGGGAAAACTCTGCCCGATGACCGTGCAAAGAGCCCTCATTGTGTGCCTGAGAAGAATGGTGAAAGTCCCCTGCCTCCCCTCCCCCGCCCCCACTGCCCAGCCGGAAAACATGCGTGTGACAGAAGCGCTGTTAGTACGTTAGACTGCCAGGCCCAGGGCTGGTGTTCGAACTGGCCTGGAGGGGTCATGGCTGTCTCCAGCAGTGCCCACTCCTCTCCCTCCCGCACCCTCCCACCCCTTCCCCCAGGCACAACCTTTCAGACCGACTTTGCTGCCAGTCAGCAGGGGCCTGAATGTGACGCGGTGTGTCTGGCCCCTGTGGGCTTTCTGAAGGACAAAGTCTTCATAAAGTTTCCCACTGGCGGGGCTCTGGTCTGGTTCACCAACTAGGTACCAGTAACCATTGAATGCCCCATGTGAGCCTATGGGCCTGTAATAATAATACTAATACTAATTGTGGTATTTGTTAAGCGCTTACTATGTGCCAGGCACTGTACTAAGTGCTCGATCGATACAAGCGAATAGGGTTGGACACAGTCCCTGTCCCAAGTGGGGTTGGTGTCTCAATCCCCATTTTACAGATGAGGTAACTGAGGTCCAGAGAAGTGAATTGACTTACCCAAGGTCACACAGAAGACAAGTTGCGGAGCCAGGATTAGAACCCATGAAGCAGGGGTGCCAGTGGGGCTGCGGTGCCGATGGAGCAGGTGCCGGCGGGGCAGGGGTGGGGGCCCCTCACCAGCTCTGTCCTGCCCTCCTTCCCCATGCCTTCTCCCTCTCCCTTCACCTCGGACTTTAGGGCGTTTTGATTTAATTCAAGGACCTCTGACACTGAAATAACACTTCTGAGAATGAGCTCACTATCTAAGAAGAGAGCCATCCTGAAGTTTCTCGGAAGGTTTGGTGATGGAGTCCAAGAGCCGAGGTCCAGTCTCGCTTGGCCAGCTGGATGCTGTGCAGAGGCCTGGCTAACGCTTGGGCCCTCAGGGGTTAAGAGCAGTAGGACTGCACATCCCCATGCGTCCTGCTCTGCCCTGTCCCGTCCCGTCCCGTGGAGATATTGGTGAAATAGTGCGGAGAGGGGAGATGGCACCGTTCGGACAGCCGGGGCCCGCGGGTCACTGCCGGCATTTCACACCCCAAATCACTGGAGCCCTTTCACTCCATCCAGGGTCACCTAAGCAGCCCAGACCTAATCAATAAGACAGTTCCATCGACCTTTCTCTCTCCTCCTTAGGACCCCGCCGTAAGGAATCCCTGTCACGTGACCAGTGGGCTCTATCCTATTGAACAAACATCCGCTGCTTTACCACAGTGGGGCCTTGGGCTCCTTGGGGTTACTTCATCACGGACTGACAGCTGTGTCCCCTGGCCATTATCTGGAGGCCACATTCTTCAATAGCCGTGTCAATGTACTGTGTGCAGTACACTAGGCAGAGGCCTGACAGCTTGACTTCCTGTCCCAGAGTCTATCTTCTGCTACTCTTTAGCATCCTACAGTTTATCTGTGGTCAGCTTTCTTACCCATTTCCTGCCAGCTGCTACTGGTCTTTTAGTCAGCTCTGATAGATATGGTAATTGGGAAAGCATGGAGGCAGCTTTTAACTTCATGATTCACTGACTCTAGCCCGGGGAGCAGGCGGGCGACCTACGAACGCAGCCGTTCCGGCTGCTAATGGACTTTGCTTTTCCGCCTCTCTCCGGTTCTCGGCCTCTCTCTGCGTCGCCTCTGTGCTTCTCCACACCATTTCTTAGTGACCGGGGAGAGCAAAGAGACGGTGCTGATAAAACACTGCTTCTGAGCTACTTTGAAGTGATAGAAGTCGGAACATTAAAAATCATCAGTCCCTGAAAACCTGACTCACTTTTTTCATGAAAACTTTTCTATCCCTTTATGGGCAGGGACTGTACGCCTTTAATCTAGGACAGACTGGACTCAGACGCTGCCTTCTCATGTCATTGTGGTCAGTCTTTTTCCATAAAAATCTCAGCAGATTACAACGAATGGCTGCACACATGGTACCTCCAGAATACTATCTATGCTTACCCTTCTCCTTGTGTCGTGAGTCACTTGGCCTGTGTTTCATTTCCTCGTGGTCAGAAATGCTGGGACTCACACAGTTGATTGGGTTGGCCATTGAACTGTTTCAGTGTCACTCTTACTCTTTAATTGTACATAGCTCACTGTGTGCATCAGCTGGGAGGAGAATGATGTGCAAAATAGTTGTAAGGTATTTTCCATTGCTTATAAATAACTTTTATTCAACAACTCCTTGGGGAATATAATGCTCTTCGTGGGCTTGAATTTTGGAATGAAATCATTTTAAAATTTGTGAATACCCAGAAAAGCATCTGAAAAATGTCTTACATCTTGAATTATCTCCTTCCACTGCAGTTTGGAACCTTAAAAGCCTACGAGCTCTGGCTAAGCTTTCCACAACAGTTTCTTTTTGGCCTGAATTTAAATATGAGAAAGTTCAGTTCAAAGGGTAATTTTTTTCACACAGCTAAGAGTGGGCTCCAAAATTGAGGCGGACAAGGATGATGCCTTTTCGTTCACAGTAACAGGTCATTGCCCTTCACATTCTGACAGCCCTCTGATTGACTGCTATATGCATCTTGCCTGATTTGGGGACCGTGTGCGCACACGTGCACACACACACAAAACCACTGAAAATACAGACTGAAAGGACTACCTAATCATTTCTGGGAATAAATTTAACAGAATCGCTTCATTGAGCCATGAGGAAAAAACCCAACCAAGTGAAGGGAGAGGTTAAAATAATTCTTTGGGTATTTAAAAATAAATAGTCCTAGGCAGTGCCATATTGGCCTTTAAACGCCTACCAGCACCTACATAAGCGGCACTCCAGAACCAGCCTTGCTGATTAACTGACCACTTGGTCTCCCTCTTCACCTCTCCAGACTTAGCCTTCAATTTTCTGGCAAGTAAGGGAGAAACAGCATGGCCTAATGGAAAGAACCCCGGGCTGGGGGTCAGAAAGACCTGGGTTTGGATCCCGGCTCTGCCACTTGTCTGTAGTGTGACCTTGGGCAACTCACTTAATTTCTCTTTGCCTCAGTCACCTCATCTGTGAAATGGGGATTAAGAATGTGAGCCCTATGTGGCACAGGGACTGTGTTCAATCTGATTAGCTGGTATCTACTCCAGCACTTAGTACAATGCCCGGCATAGTAAGTGCTTATTAACAATGGCCATTAAAAAAAATTGGTTACGAATAGCCTCTTCTCCTCAGTGTGCCTCAAAAGCCTGGGTTCTAGGTAATGTGCAACCAAACCTGCAGGTAGAGGATAAGCCCCCACTTTTCCTCTGCTCCCCCTCCCCTTCCTATTGCCCTGACTCACTCCCTTTGCTCTTCCCCCCTCCGCCTGCCAGCACTTGTGTGTATATATGTATATATTTATAATTCTATATACTCTTATTAATGATGAGGCTATGTCTATAATTCTATTTGTTTATATTAATGCTACTGTAGCCTGTTTACCTGTTTTTATGCCTGTCTTCTCCCTTCTAGACTGTGAGCCGTTGTGGGCAGAGATTTGTTGCTGAATTGTACTTTCCAATTAATACAGTGCTGTGCACACAATAAGCGCTCAGTAAATACAATTGAATGAATGAATGAATAATTGGCAAGTGCTGCTGGGGGAGAGAGATACGCTAGGGTTCCTTCAAACTGAATAGGTTCAGATTTTTGACAAGGAGCCCAAGGGTGCTCACAGAGAAATGTGTGCCCCTGCCGAAATCCCACATGAAAGGCCTCTGTGATATGAAGTGGGAGCCAGGCTTATTCCTGGCACTGACTATGACTAATGGGTCTTTTGCTTGCAAAGGGCAGGCAGGTTTTTTGGAAGATGACTTATCAGCCCGAAATCATAGTTTGGGTCCAATCTGGCCAGGGTGAGGGTGGAAGAATGTACACACATTTTGTCGGTGGTGATTGGGTTGTACAGATCACACCGTGTTGTGAAGTTACAGCTAGGCCTGTGTCCAAGGCTGCCCCGGTACCTGGGAGCCATCAAGTCCACCAGAGTCCCTGAGGACACAACAGGATTTTCCAACTTCCAACCCTGGTTCACTACCCTCTGCCACTCTGGGTGGTCCAAGGGCTGGCCTCAGGGCCAGGCAGGGCAGCGCTGGCACAAAAGGAAGGGATGGAGCTGCCACCACCCTCGGGCAGTGGCTGTTGACACCCAGGTCATTTGGGCCCATTGAGCATGTGGGCCCTTACCCAAGCTACTTGGTACTATCAATCAGTGGTATTTAGTGACTGCTTTCTGTGTGTAGAATACTCTTCTCCTAGGTGCTTAGGAGAGTATAGTAGAGTGGAATAGGAAGAGACAATCCCTCCCCACAAGGAACTATACAGATTAGAGGAGGAGACAGACATCTTTAAAAAAATAATACAGCTGAATATGTTCCCAAGTGCATGCGTAGAGCATAGACCGTAAGCTTGTTGTGGGGAGAAATAGGTCTAACAACTCTGTTATATTATACTTTCCCAGATGCTTAGTTCAGTGCTCTGCACGTAGTAAGCACTCAATCAATATGATTGATTATTGATTATATAGGGAATAGAAGGGAACCCAGAACTGAGCCTTGAAGGACTCCCATGCTTAGAGGATGGGAGGCAGAGGAGCCTGCAAGGAGACAGAGGAGTAGCCATAGAGAAGATAGTGTTGGTGAAGACAGAGTTCGGGAATGTTTTCAGAAGAAGGGGATGGTCCACAGTGTTGAAGAGAACACAGAGAAACAGCGTGGTTCAGTGGAAAGAGCCCGGGCTTGGGAGTCAGAGGTCATGGGTTCTAACCCCGGCTCCGCCGCTTGTCAGCTGTGTGACTTTGGACAAGTCACTTAACTCCACTGGGCCTCAGTTACCTCATCTGTAAAATGGGGGTTAAAAATGTGAGCCCCCACGGGAGACAACCTGATGACCTTGTATCCCCCCTACCGCTTAGAACAGTGCTTTGCACATAGTAAATGCTTAACAAATACCATCATTATTATTATTATTATCAAGTCTGTTGAGAGGTCTAGGAGGATTAAGACGGAATAGTGACCTTTGGATTTGGCGAGAAAGAGGTCACTAGTGATTTTAGGAAGATCAGATTCAGCACCAGTTACATGATTGCAATTAAAAAACAGCAGCAAATCCTCCTCTCATTAGTTCCCTAATGAATCAGAATCTCTAGCATTCTGGAGACACCAGAGGGATCCTGGGAATTTTCAGCTACCTGCCATGATTTGCCCTGTTAGCTCTGCCTTTCTCTCTGGCCCTCACTATTATTATTACCAGCAGCCCCCTCCATTTGACATGGTGATTCTCCTTACTCGCCCTTCCCCACCCCACACTCTTAGCTCCTCTTGAGTTCCTCATCTAACTGTACCTTGCTCTTGTCTCTTCTACCTCTGACCACTGTCTCTCTCTTTCTCTCTCTGTGTCTCTCCCTCTCCTTTTCACTTGCCCTCTCTTGCCCTCATCCTCTCTCTTAATCTTTCTTTCTCTTTCTGCTTGGTTTCCTTCTGAGGTTTGTGAGGATTTATATGACAACAATTGTAAGTACTGCCTCTCTTTGGGTTTCTTAGAAGGGAGGGCTCAAATGACAGTGCTGAGTTAGAACGGCCTTTGGTTCACCTAGTCCGAAAACATACCCTTTCGACAGACTACTGAGTAGGATGCAGTATTCACTGACCATTAAATAAAAGTGATGACACCTGGCTGACTTATGACAGACTGGAGTGTGGGCAGCAGAAGTCAACTCTACTGGATTTTCCTTTTTGTGGGTTGAGAGAAGCCTACCCACTTCTGAAGTCAGCTTTTGGTAGATGAGGTGAAGCAGCCTCTGCAGAGGATGATAGCTGAATGCAGGAAGAGAGGCAGTGTGCTATAGTGGATAGGGCATGGGCCTGGGAGTCAGAAGGTCATGGTTCCTGGTTCTGCCACTTCTCTGCTGTGTGACCTTGGGCAAGTCACTTCACTTCTCTGTGCCTCAGTTACCTCATCTGTAAAATGGGGATTGAGACTGTCAGCCTCATGTAAGACAGGGATGTGTCCAACTTCATAGAAGCTGGAAAGGGGTGTTCCAGAACTGGCTTAGCAGTTGTAGTGATGGCAGTGTGAGGTGGAGTTATGCAGGGGAGGGGCTTCTCCCGCCATATCAAATGAAGTTTCTTACCGCTGGCTTCAAGGCTTCAAAGCTGGAAATCAGCATGGCCTAATGGAAAGAACATGGACGAGGGAGTCAGAGCAGCATCTTAGTCTAAAACCAGCTCTGCCACTTGCCTGCAAGTCACTTCACTTCTCTGTGCCTCATTTTCCTCATCTGCATAACGGGGATTCAATACCTTTTCTCCCTTATTCTTTGGAGCGCCATGTGGGACCTGATTATCTTTTATCTACCCCAGTACTTAGTGCAGCGCATGGCACATAGTAAGCACTTACATACCACAATCACTATTATTATTACCAGCAGCCCCCTCCATTTGACATGGTGATTCTCCTTACTCGCCCTTCCCCACCCCACACTCTTAGCTCCTCTTGAGTTCCCCATCTAACTGTACCTTGCTCTTGTCTCTTCTACCTCTGACCACTGTCTCACACTGTCCTCCGTCTCCCTTCCTTCCCCCTAAATATGCCAGACCTCAGTTCTGCTTATCTTCGAGGCCCTCTCAAAATCTCACTTCTTCCAGGAAGCCTTCCCCAATTCCCAGGAACCGAGTTGCAACAAGCTAACTGCTGCTTTGGACACATGTATTTCTATCCATCGTTTAAATATGTTTATTCAGTCAACTGATCGATGGTATTTAGTGAGTACTTTCTGTGTGCAGAACCTGGTAATAAGCACTTGGGAGAATATAATACTATAGATTTTCTAGTCACGATCCCTGCCCTTGAAGAGTTTACTCTGAGCCTTTTTCTGCCCTCTGTGAATTCTCAATAAGACTGCTCCCCAAAGGCTCTGCTCCCCCAACAGTCAGACCTTGAAGACCCCCTAAGATCATGCCTGTCATCAGGTCTTTCTAACTCTTGTGAGCCCAGTTTGTCTGTGGTTTTCAAGTTCCCTGTAACAGTTTCATTCTCTTTCCTGATTCACCTCCCAGCTGTCCTTTGGAGATGGGATGTGTCTTGGTGTCAGTGGTGACATTGATGCTTCCTTGACAGTGAGCCTGGACAGTGTCTCTGCCTCTCTCAGTGCCTTCTGCCCTCCTCTTTAGCCTAATGTTGTTGAGGAGTGAGGGTTATCTCCTAGGCCTCCGACTAGCTGGGGCTCCCCTCCACTCAGGTTTGCTCATTTTGTCCCTCCCCTCATTTTTTGTGTCATTTTTTATCACCCTCTGCAGTGACCTGACCCAATTTTCATTTTGGTAGATTTAAGATTTCTCTCAGGCCTCTGTTGAGTTCCGGGCTTGGCCAGTCTGTTGTCCTTCTTGATCTTTCTTTACAGTCAATCAGTTGATCAGAGACCTTTATTGAGTACTTGCTCAATGCAGATCCAGGAGGAGCCAGGTGGAGATGTACTCTGACATCTCAGGCTCTGTCCTCTGTCTTGAGGGCAGGGATGGGGAGAGGGGTCCTGGAGGTGGAGCCCCTAACCTGGATCACCTCTCAGAAACATCCACCCCATTGGGACTGGAGTTTGTGTAACCATCTCGGAGGAGGCCGGGGCAGTGGAGAGTGTGGTCTATCTTGCTGCTGACCTCTTGCCCACATCCTGCCTTTGGCCTGGAACACCCTCCCTCTTCATTTCTCAAGGACAACCACTAAGCAGCGTGGCTTAGTGGAAAGAACACAGGCTTGGAAGTCAGAGATCGTGGGTTCTAATCCCAGCTCTGCCTCTCATCTGCTGTGTGACCTTGGGCAAGTCACTTAACTTCTCTGTGCCTCAGTTACCTCATCTGTAAAATGGGCATTAAGACTGTTAGCCCCACATGGGACAACCTGATTACTTTGTACCTACCCCAGCGCTTAGGACAGTATTTGGCACATAGTAAGCACTTAACAAATACCTTAATTATAATTATTATTATTCCAAGCCTCATTGAAGACACATCTCCTCCAAGAAGCCTTCCCAGTCTAAGCCCTCATTTCCTCTTTTTCCACTCCCTTCTGTGTGGCCTGATTTGTTACCATGATTCACCCCTTCCTCAGCCATAGGAGGTATGTACATATTCATAGTTGATTGATTTATATTAATGTCCATCTCCCCCTCTAAATTGTGAGCTCACTGTGGGCAGGGAATCTTTCTATCAACTCTGTTGAATTGTACTCTCCCAAGTGCTTAGTACAGTGCTGTGCGCCTAGTAAACACTTAATAAATATGATTGATTGATTGGTTAAACTGCCTAGAGGAGGCTCATATAAGCTTAGGCTGCTGATTGCATGTGGTAGTTGGCCTGAAGTATCTGACCTCTCCTATTCTTGAGCCTCTAAGTTCTTTGAGAGCAGGGATCATGTCTACTTATCTGTTTGATACTCCCAAGATCTTAGTACAGTGCTCTGCAGTGAATAAGCACTCAACGAATACCGATGATTGATTGATTGATGGAGGAGAAACGAGGGCTCGTTTGCCTTTCTTAAATCGGGATTTCCCTTGTGATGAGATGTAAAGTCGCCAGGCTGGATTTCAAGAGTAGCTGCAAACCCTGGGTGACATTGGAAAATGTTTTGCAACTGAGCCCCGAGGAAATCTCAAGGAGGAAATGTGAGGATAGAAGGATTGGATTGTTACCAAGCTAAGATCAGCCTCATATTGCAAAAAGCCAAATGTGTTTCCTCTCCTCCAAGAGAAACTGCCTGGGGATATTTTTAGTACCTTGACTTAAGGGACTTCTGGAAGAGTGGTCTAATAGTGATATTGATAACAATAATCCTAGTATTTACTAAGTACTTATTCTGGAACTAGCATTGTGCTAAGCACTGAGGTAGCTACAAAATAAGCACATTGGACACAACCTCTGTTCCACATGGAGCTCAGAGTCTCAGAAGGATGGAACAGTTATCTCATCCCCAGAGAGGATAAGCCTCTTGACCAAGGTCACACAACAGATCCGTGGCCGAGCTGGGATTCAGACCTGGGTTTCTTGACCACCCCCCACCCCGGCCTATGCTCTATCCACAAGGCCAAGTGGCCTCCTAGCAGACCCTCAGATGATTCAGGGATGTGAGGCCACCTTACTAGGGGAAGAAGCACGAGAGACCCAAAACAAAGCCCCTGGGCCCCGGGACAGGAGGAGCCCTCTCTTCCGGGGATAAGGTGGCTGAGGTTTGAGTGGCAAAGTGTGGCCAAGCAGCCCTCCTCCTCTTTATGTTCATTTCATTTGATCCCCACTGCTGAACATCTGGGGGTCTCCCCTCCCACCCTGAAGAAGGTGAAGAGGGACGGGCCCATCTAGTCCAACTTCCTAAGGACTACTCTGCCCTGTCCTCCCTGGCCCGGTCTGCTCTGCCCCCTCCCCACCACAGCCCGGCCTGCCCTACCCACCACTGCCCTGCCCTGTCCTATCCTCCTGCTCCATAGCCCAGCTGCACTCCATAACCCCCACCAGTGCAGAGACTGGATGGATGGGAGGTACGGTGGTGGGATTGGGAGAAAGAGCAGCACAGTGTAGTGGGTAGAGCACAGGCCTGGGGGTCAGAAGGTCATGAGTTCTAATTCTGGCTCTGCCACTTTTCTGCTGTGTGGTCTTGGGTTAGTCACTTTCTTCTTTGGGCCTCAGTTACCTCATCTGTATAATGGAGATTGACTGTGAGCCCCTTGTGGGACAGGGACTATGTCCAACCCAATTTGCTTGTATCCACCCCAGTGCTTAGTACAGTGCCTGGCACATAGTAAGCGCATAACAAGTGGCACAGTGGTTATTATTACTATTAGAAAGAGAGAGACAGACAATGAGAAGTTAGCCATTTGGAGAGGCATTGGGAATCCCAGTTCTGGATCATGTTTCTCGGGTGAGAAAGCTCTCTATTGGGCCCATCCTGTGCCCAGAGTAGTGACCTGGATGCAGAGTACGGGACTGGGGACTAAGTGGCTGACTGTATCCATCCTGTCACTCAATGCCTGTCACCCCATGTTCCTCACCCTCACACTCCGTGAACAATAATGGATTTGGCCGACGTGACCCCTGCCCTCAAGGACCCTACAGTCGCATTTCCTTATTCTCTAGAAAGGAAAGTTGGAAACGCAATGATGAAACAAGTTTTCCCAGAGCTAGGCTAAGGAAAAACACCGGGATTCCTAATTGCTGTTTCAAGCTCTGACTCACTCTGTGACCTTCTGCTGGCACTTAACCTCCCAGAACATTAGTTTCCTTATCTAACAGTTGGATGGAATCGTTCACCTTCAGCCGGGTGGGGCATGGGCAGTACAACCCCCAGTGCTCAGTGAACACCCCCTGCTGCCCCAGCCAGTCGATCAATCAATCAATCAGTCAACTATATTTGTAGAGCACTTACTGTGTAGAGAGCACTGTACTAAGACCTTGGGAGAGTAGAATATAACAAAATAACAGGCACATTCTCTGTCCACAAAACACTTACATTCTAGAGGGGGATTACTGTCATGACACTTAGAATGGGACCTGCCTTTGGAATATATCAATTTGTGAAACCGTTCAGCTGGCAATAATTGCTTCCTTTTGGAGCTTTGGTACAAAACATAGATTCTTCTGCTACCACCTTGGAAACAGGTCTGATGCGGCCTTGGCTAGACAACAACATCAGCCTCCTCACTGGTCTCTCTGCCTCTAGCCTCTCTCCCCTCTGACATCTACTACTCCTTCCCTCACAGATCGTCTTTTTGAAACATCACTTGGCCCACATCTCCTCATAACCCTCCACTGGCTTCCCGTGTCTCTTCACATCAAACAAAACCCCCTGACATTTGGCTTCCAGGCTTTCTGCCATCTGGCCACACCTGGCCTATCTGCTCTCTTCACCTGCTGTTTCCCCTTTTGCTGTCTTTGTTCCTCCCACCTAATCTTTTAGCAGTACCTTGTGCTTGATGCTCTCACCTTCTGTCCCCCACAGCGTGGCTCAGTGGAAAGAGCCCGGGCTTTGGAGTCAGAGGTCATGGGTTCGAATCCCGGCTCCGCCACTGGTCAGCTGTGTGACTGTGGGCAAGTCACTTTACTTCTCTATGCCTCAGTTACCTTATCTATAAAATGGGGATGAAAACTGTGAGCCCCACGTGGGACAACCTGATTCTCTTGTGTCTACCCCAGCGCTTAGAACAGTGCTCTGCACATAGTAAGCGCTTAACAAATACCAACATTATTATTATTATTCCCTTATGCTGTTTTGCTGTTCCCCTGGCCTGGAACTCCCTCCCTGCCCATGCCAGACAGACCCCAGCTCTTCCACCATTAAAACCTCTCCTAAAATCCCACCTCCTCCACCACCCTTTCCCCTATTAATTTCCCAACACGAAGAGCCATATCATCCCTTTAGTAACACTAGCACTCATGAACTTATTTACACCCTCCACGGTACTCATGTAAACATGTCTACTCAATTTATTTATTTTGACATCTTTAGTAGTAAATATTTTTATATTTGTCTCCCCAGCTAGACTATAAACTCTTCGTGGACATTCATTCATTCATTCAATCATTCAATAGTATTTATTGAGCGCATACTATGTGCAGAGCACTGTATTAAGTGCTTGGAATGAACAAGTCGGCAACAGATAGAGACAGTCCCTGCCGTTTGACGGGCTTACAGTCTAATCGGGGGAGACAGACAGACAAGAACAATGGCAAAAATAGAGTCAAGGGGAAGAACATCTCGTAAAAACAATGGCAACTAAATAGAATCAAGGCGATGTACATTTCAACATGGGATGTGTCACTTTATTCTGCACTTCCCAAGCAATAAATGCTGCTGCTACCGCTACTACTATTTATGGTATTTGTTTTTAATGGTATTTTTTAAGCTTTTTATGGTATTTGTTAAGCATTTACTATGTCCCAGGCACTGTGCTAAGCGCTGGGGTAGATGATACAAGCTAATCAAGTGGGATACAGTCCCTGTCCCACATAGGGGCTCACAGTATTAATCCCCATTTTACAGATGAGGTAACTGAGACAAAGTGAAGTTTAATGGCTTGCCCAAGGTCACCCAGCAGACACGTAGAACAGCCAGGATTAGAACCAAGGTCCTTCTGATTCCCAGGCCTGTCCTCTATCCACTAGGCCAAACTGCTGTGACTCCTACTGCTACTAATGCAGTAGCAGTTACTAGTTCAGCAGCTGCTGTGGCTACTACTGTTACTATTGCAGCTGGCAATAATAATAATAATAATTATGTTGGTATTTGTTAAGTGCTATGTGCCAAGCACTGTTCTAAGCACTGGGGTAGATACAAGGTAATCAGGTTGTCCCACATAGGGCTCACAGTCCTCATCCCAATTTTATAGATGAGGTAACTGAGGCACAGAGAAGTTAAGCGACTTGTCCAAGGTCACACAGCTGACAAGTGGCGGAGCAGGGATTAGAGCCCATGACCTCTGCCTCCCAAACCCGGGCTCTTTCCACTGAGCCAGGCTGCTTCTTCTGCTTCCGCTGCCGCTGCAGCTGCTGTTAGTACTACTGCACCCTCTGCGCTGGGCTCTGAATGAAATCTCAAAGGAAATTAGGTTGGAAAGGAAGCACAAGGCAGAGATCCTGTCCTTGAAGAGTTTAGAGTCTAATGACGCAGTCTAGACACAAACACGCACAGCCCAGAGGACAGTTTATGGTCAACGCCAAGGCACTTTACAAAGCCTAAGTGACAGAAGTGAGGAGGCGTATTGTACAGCGATCCATGATGGGTCTCTCCCATCAAGAGCCTTGCCTGAACCCTGGTCTTGAGATTTCCTGAAGAAATCCATTAGTGGCTGGCACAGTGCCACTCACACTCTTCTCCACCAGCCATGTTCCCGCTGGGACTCAAAATGCCGCGAGATGTAGAAGACTAAAGAGGTTCTGAAGTGAGTGGAGGCAGGTGGGTCAATCTGGGTAGGCTTTGCAGAAGAGGAGATTTTTTTTTCATTGTTTCAAGAAGGGAAGGGAGCTGGTTTGGAGAGGAGAAGGGGAGACATTCCGGGAGACCTGGGGATCAGAGACTGGGAAGCAGGTTTCTTTGGCTGGGGCAGAAGGCAGGAGATGAGGTAGAGTGAGATGAAGGAAACAGACAGAGAGTGTGAAGGGGCCTCAGTCATTTCAGCTCAGCCAACAGGCATATGTTTCAGCCGACATGTTAGAGGCAAACACTGCTATGAACACAAGCACGTAAGAACATGAGCACACAGTTTCTGCATGAGGAACTTTGGCCCCTTAACTTTAAAAGAGCTACTGAGGAAATTAATTTTGTCACCCAGATGTATTTAGTAACAACATGTCGGGGAAGCCAATTAACCTCTGCACTTACCGGATTCTTTTTCCAAAGAATGAACTCTATGTGAAAAGAGAGAACACAGTTTCATCAGAACAGGCAGCGCGTCATCTCTCCAGTTGTCAGGCGACCAAGAGCCCTTCATGCTTCCGTCCTCCTTGGAGGAATTTGCTACAGAGGTGCCAGTGGCTGTTTCCATGCCTCCGTTTGGTTTCTGAGGTTTATGCTGATATCTGAAGCTGAAAGCCAGGCGATATGCTTAAAATAAAAGATTTTTTTAAAGGAAGAAGGTAGAAATAATTGGAATTTGCATGTCTGTTAAGGCATTTATTTACAATTTGGCTAAACAGAGGTTTTGAACATTTTGGAAATTCAGGGATGGTGATTCCTAATCTCTTTCCACAGTTGGCCTAAGCAAAGTTCGCTCTTCTTCAGTCAACTCCCCAAGCTTCCTCATCTGCTTGAGGGGCTAATTGTCTAGGACAGGGAAAGGGGGAGGGAGCTGGCCTGGAAGTCAGAAGGATTTTGGTTCTAATCCCAGCTCCACCTCTTGTGAGGTGTGTGACCTTGGATAAGTCATTTAATTTCTCTGTGCCCCAGTTACCTCATCTGAAAATGAGGATTAATGCTGGGAGCCCCATGTGGGACATGGACTGTGTCCGACCTGGTTAGCTTTGTGTATACCCCAGTGCTTAGAAAAGTGCTTGACACACAGCAAGTGATTAAAGAATTCCATCATTGTCATCATCATCATCATCATCCAAGTGAGGGAGTGCCAAGCAGGGGTGAGAGAGATCCATGCAGGGGTGAGAGAGCTATACAGGAGAGGGAGAGCCATGCAGGGATGGGAGAACCATGTAGGGAGAAGAGCTATAGAAAATGAATTTAAGTAGAGCAGGAGGCAGGTGACAGGAGCCCTTTTTAATGAAGGGCTATGGAACCTAGAATTGTATTCTTAAGGAAATGATGGAATTGTTCCTCAGGAGATTTTCTGCCTATGGCAGGGAAAGGGATGGTTTGGTGGCAGCCCGCCTGGCCTTGGGAGCAAGGAGGTGCCCGAGGTCCCATCAGTGCTACAAGCCTTCAGTTAGATCCCAGATACGAGACCCTGAAATCCACCCCCCTGACTCCATGGGTAAGCTGGTGGGAAGCTAACGCAAAGCTTACTTTAGTGATGATCTGGCCACTCAAAGACTTGGCTACCTCCCCCAGCCTGGGAGGGCTCTCTTTTTCCTGTCTGGTAAAGATGTATCTTTATTAATTTCTCCCAACTGTGTTGAATTTGAACAGGACAAGACATATTTATCATTGCAGATTCTGTCAAATTACCAATTCTAGTAAGCAGGTGTTAGAACTAGTAGGGGGCCATGTATTGCTATGTTCAACCAATCAATCAGCCAGCAAAGAGGAATCATCATGAAAGACACAGAGATTCAGTAGCGTGGGACCCTTCACATGGCAGCAGAAAAATTCACCTCACCTCAATCCAAGCCTGGTTCCCCACCCCTTGCCCCGACAAACCCCCCTGAGCCCCCACCCCCAGATTGGCGCAAGCTCAAAACTGTCTGCTTGATGCCAGCTTTATTTATCTAATTTCAACTTGTCTCACGGCCTTCTAACACTTCCCTGGCTGAAAGTCCACATAGCATAGTCAGAGCCTCCAGGATGGGACTGGACTGGGGTGGACTGGGATGGACTAGGGTGGACTGGACCAGACTAGGATAGACTGGGGCAGACTGAGCCAAATTGGACTGAGGCAGACTGGGGTGGATTGGAGAGGACCCAGGTGAACTGGGATGGTCTAGACTGGACTGAAGTGAACTGGCGAGGACTAGAGTGTGGGGTAGACTGGAGCAGTCTGGAGTGGACTGAACTAGGCTGGGATAGACTGGGGACAACTGGGGCAGACTTGGAGGGGACAGGCATAAGGCAACCTTTGTGGTGCCCTCCCAGTCCTCCCCATCCCCACCACCTGTGCTGCGCCCACCTCTGGCAGTCCCAGGTGGGTGGACTTTAAATCAGAAAAGGGGCAGGTGCAGCTAAATACCTAAACAAAGCAGCCATATGGACGCGGTGGGACGCAGAAAGGAGGAGACAAGGAGACATGAGGGGTGGGGAGGGCTGCAGGGACAGAGGAGCACAGGAAAGAGGCAGAGTGGGTAGGGTTAAGAAGGATGGACCTGACATGATTATCAGCCAGGGAGGTTTGGGTGGGTCACCATGTCACTCTGGCTTTACTTTAAGAGTAAAATTCACTTGGCTGGCACTGAAATCTGGCATCAAAGACTGGCACTGGAAGCTGGTGATGAGGACTGGCACTGGAAGCTGGCAGTGAAGACTGGTACTGGAGGCTGGCATTGGAAGTTCGTCAGTCTAATGATGCTACAATAGACAAAATGTAGAGCACTGAAGCAAGAAGTCCGGCTTGTCCTTTAGGAAGCAGAGGTGGAGTGTGGCATGAATGTGACATCAAACTCCATCAAGAGAGCAGATCCGTCATAGAGCGTGTTCAGCCTTCTAAAACACTGTGAACCATGTTTTGTGACTTCAATAACCTAACCTAGGTGCCATATGTAGTGTCCAGTGCCAATCATGATAACACACAATGACATTCTGAAAGGCAATCAGTCTGCAGCAGCCCAGTAATAATGTTGGTATTTGTTAAGCACATACTATATGTCAAGCACTGTTCTAAGTGCTGGGGTATATACAAGCTAAGCAGGTTGGACGCAGTCCCTGTCCCACATGGGGCTCACAGTCTTAATCCCCATTTTACAGATAAGGTAACCGAAGTCCAAACAAGTGAAGTGATTTGCCCAAGGTTATACAGCAGACCTGTGGCCAAGCTGGGATTAGAATCCAGGTCCTTCTGAGTCCCAGACCTGTGCTCCATCCACTAGGCCATGCTGCTTCCCTGGCAGTCTGGATGGCTTCAGCTGCAAAGATCATAGACTGGGCTCCTCTACCCCGTCCTCCTCTGAAAGCAGCCTTCCGATTCGACCCTGGATCCTGCAGAAAGTGGGGCCCTTTCCGAAGAACAGCCGATGGGGAGGGAGAGGTTCCCTGGCTGGAAGTTGTCAGGGTTCACTTATTAACTGTAGCGGAAAATCCCTGTTGCCTCAGTGGAGCCGGTGGGGCCGTGGCTTTGATGTTTCCCATCTGGGAAGAGGGGTGAACCCTGCAGTTGAAAGGTCTCTAGATAGCTTTGGAGTTTTGTTCAAGTTCCTGTTGTTCTAGGAGAGATTACCAGGTCTGAGAGACTCTCTGGCCCTCATCTCTGCTGGCTCAGTTTGATGGTTCCCCTGCTTATGCTGCCTCCTGAACGGGTTCACCTGTCCGTCGGGGCTCCTTCAAAGTGGTCCCCACGTCCCGTTTCATATATGGATTGCCCTAGGGCTGAAATGGATGTCTCTATCCCATCTTCTTTCTCAGAGAAGTGGGTTCACTGTGGGCCAAGGAACTTTCTCCCCGACTGGCACCTGTCTTTCCATCTATGGCACAGGCACCTCCAGTTCTGTGGGTTATCAGTCAATCATCCAGTGCCAATCATGATAGCCCACAGTGACTTTCTGAAAGGCAGACAGTCTGCAGCAACCCCTGGAGAAGTAGTAGTTGCAATGGGAGTAGGAGGGGGAATAGTAATCAGTCAATCAATCGTATTTGTTGAACACTTACTATGTACAGGACACTATACTAAGCCCATGGAGGAGTTCAATGCAATCAAGTAGGTAGACATGATCCAGCCTATAAGGAGATGGCAGAGTGGAGGGAATTATTCATCTTTCACTGGTCTCAGTTGTAGTTTGAGCTTCTTGAGTGGTTTATATATGTTTCTGATTCCATATTTCTCTGGAAATTTCATTAATTCTCTCCTTCCATCTCTCTCACTCCCGTTTCTTTCTCCCTTTGTCTTTCGAATACATATTCTCTGATTTTCTTTATAATTTTGAAGAATTCATTCAATAGTATTCATTGAGTGCTTACTATGTGCAGAGCACTGTACTAAGCACTTGGAATGAACAAGTTGGCAACAGATAGAGACAGTCCCTGCCGTTTGACGGGTTTACAGTCAAGAAAAGGAGCTGTGAAATTTAAAAAGCACAAGGGGAAAAACAGGCAACCGATATATATCACCCCCATTTTCATTGTCAGGCCTGTGGAAAGCTGTTAGAAATCTGCCAATTGCTATGATCATTTACTGTCTATTGAACACTATAATGGACTGGTGCTCTAAACATCCAGATATGTTGATGGCTAGAGAAAAGGAGTGAGTCACAGGGTGATAGCTGTGCTGAAGAGGGTTTTGGGTGCACTGTAGTTGGCTTAATGGCACTTGGGAGTCCAGATGAAACCAAATCTGGCCCAGTTACCGCTCAGTTACTCAGAGTTACTGAGCTCCCTGCCACCCGGCTGCCCCACCAAGCAGTTTCCACAGAAGCAACTCAGAGACTGGACTGTGGTGGCTCTCCATTTATTGTACAAATAAGGCATCGGAGGACAGTGTCATTGTTGATGTTTTGGTAATGTTCAAAAGGGCAAGATGGCTGAGCTCTCCAGGGGAGCCCAGAAATCAGAGACAAACTGTGGAGCAGAGAGAATGGGATAATCAGTGGAGGTGCTTTGGTCTATGGACTAATCTTTGAAGGCATGGATTCTGGGTGGAAGTTGGTATGGGTGGTGGAAGTTGGTATGGGTCTGGCTGCATATAGCCTTCAATCAATCAGTATTTATTGAGTACTTGCTGTATGCAGAGCACTGTGCTTTTAACAGAACTAGTTTTCACAAGACCTTGTCCATTTAACATCTAAGGGCTTGGATTGTTCTAGCCAACCTCTGGGAGACCTGGGCTTCTGCCCTTTGGTCAATATTTGTTTCTTGGAGCTCAGCAATAGTCGGGACTTAATAAATGCCATAAATCCAGCTGAGATTATTCTGAAAGACAAAACTTGCTCTGGAACCTAACAAAGTGAAAATTTGTTGGCTCTCAATGGATCTACCTTACTCTGGACCTAGGAGATTGGGAAAAGGTTGGATTATCACAGAGTGGTTTAGACTCTCTCCAAGTTCACCTGGCTCTTTTCCGGGCTCACAGGCACAAGCTAGCAGGAGGCTGGACGCTAATCAGAAATCAGAATTATTAGATGTAATCCTTGCTCAATAGGGCTCCAGTCTCAGTTTGACAACCAAAGCAACAGGTTTTGGGACAGAAGTGCAAACAAACTTGGGCTCTTATATTCTATAATGTCTCTTTCAGATCCTCAGCCACAAACTTAAGGCCAGATTCAATCTATCAACTAATGGTATTTACTGAGTGCCTAGAGTGTGAAACCCATGTGGAACAGGGACTCTTTCTACCTGATTATTATCATTAATAATAATAATAATAATACTTGTTAAAAGCTTATTATGTGACAAGCACTATTCTAAACACCGAGGTAGATACAAGTTAATCAGGTTGAACACAGTCGCTATTCCACCTGGGGCTCACACTTTTAATACCCATTTTACAGATGAGGTAACAGGCCTCAAGAAGTGAAGTGACTTGGCTAACGTCACCCAGCAGACAAGTGGAGAAGCTGGGATTAGAACGCACTTCCTTCTGACTCCCAGGCCTGTGTTCTAATCACTAAACCACACTACTTCTCACATGCTTCCCATGCTAATTAACTTGTATCAATCTTGCATGCATCTTAGAACAGCTCTTAACACATACTAAGTGCTTAATAAATATAATAGTAATAATAATAATGTGCACAGCAAGCAATTGTATACATTGTGTTTACCATGTGCAGAGCACTGTACTGTGCATTTGGAAGAGTACAGTGGAGCTAGAAAACATGACCCCTGCCCTCAAGGCACTTTCTGTATATAGAGGAGCTATGTACAATATATATATAGAGAGAGGAGCTATTCTTAACAATCCCTGCCCAACAACGGGCATACAGTCTAAGAGGGGGAGACAGACAGCAAAACAAAACAAGTAGTCAGGCAACATACCATCAAGATAGATAAATAGAATCATAGATATATACACATCATTAATAAAATAGAGTAATAAATAATATATACAAATATACGCAAGTGCTGTGGGGAGGGGAAGGGGATAGAACTGAGGGAAGGAGTAGGAGGAATGGGGAGAGAAGGAGGGGCAGAGGGAAAGGGAGGGCTCAGTCTGGGAAGGCCTCCTGGAGGAGGTGAGCTCTCAGTAGGGCTTTGAAGAGGGGAAGAGAGTTAGTTTGGCGGATGTGAGGAGTTAGGGCATTCCAGGTAAGTGGTAGGATGTGGGCCAGGGGTCGACGGTGGGACAAGTGAGAACAAGGCCCAGTGAGGAGGTTAGTGCAGTGTGCGGGGTGGGCTGTAGAAGGAAAGAAGGGAGGTGAGTAGGAGGGGGCCAGGTAATGGAGAGCTTTGAAGCCTAGAGCGAGGAGTTTTTGCTTCTTGCGAAGGTTGATAGGCAACCACTGGAGGTTTGCAGAGTCTGTGTCACAACTATAGGTGTGGCTTTTACCTCTGCCATTTCTCAACTCTTACTTTAGCAGTTCTGGATTAGCAGGCAGGTGACTGGACAGTCGTACGGTTAGGACTAGGGCATTTCCGTAAGACTAGGCCTTTCTGTAAGACTCTTACTTGCATTTTACTGGCATTATCTTCGTCCAGAACTGTAATTAATCAGTGAATACAATGAAATGTTTTCCCAAGGAAATTCCTGTGGACTTTTAAGGCAATGGTGATTCTTGGGAACGAGACTGGATCCATGGTGTGGGGATGCCCGAAGGACATGGAAATGACAACCTTGTCGTAACTCAGAAGTGAAGGTGAACGGCCTGGGAGTCAGAGGACCTGGGTTCTAGTCCCAACTCTGCCACTTGTCAGCTTTGTGATCTTGATCAAGTCACAATTTCTCTGGACCTCAGTGTCCTTATCTGTAAAAGGGGGATTAAATATTCATTCTCTCTTCCTCTCAGTCTGTGAAACTCATGTGGGGCAGGGATTGTGCCAGATGTGATTATCGCACGCTTATCACAGTACTTAGTTCATGGTAAATACTTAATAAATGAAAATGAAAAAATTACAAGGGTTTCAAATGGAACTCATTGTGTGGTAAAGCGAAGACCAGTCTACTCATCCTCTCCTTAGAAAAGTGGGGTAGAAAGGGGAAAAAAATCCTCTTGGAATATTGTCTTTGTTATCAGGAGGTAGTGTGGCCTAATGGAACAAGCATGGACCTGGGAGTCAGAGGATCTGGGTTCTAATTCTGACTCTGCTACTTGCCTTCTATCAGACCTTGGGCAAGTCACTTCATTTCTTTGTGCTTCAGTTTCCTCATCTAAACTTTTTTTGTATTTTATGGTATTTGTTAAGCACTTGCTATGTGTCAGGACCTGTACTAAGCACTGGGGTAGATACCAGCTAATCAGTCTGGACAAAGTTCATGTTCCACATGGGGTTTACAGTCTTAATCCCCACTTTAATAATAATATGTTACATGCTTATTTTATGCCAAACACCGTTCAAAGCGATGGGATAGGTATAAATGAATCAAGTTGGACACAGTCACTGTCCCACTTGGGGCTCACACTCTTAAACTCCATTTTGCAGATGAGGTAACTGAGGCATAGAGAAATTCAATGACTTTCCCAAGTTCTCACAGCAGACAAGTGGCAGAGACAGGATTAGAACCCAGCTCCTTCTGACTCCCAGGCCAGTGCCTTATCCACTAGGCCTCGCTGCTTCTCCAGTGGCGATTAACTATCTGTTCTCTCTTGTTCTTAGGCTGAGCCCCATGTGGGACAGGGACTGTGCCCACCTTACTTATCTTATATCTACCCAGCACTGAATCCAGTGCTTGACACATAGCACTTAACTAATACCACAAGTGTTATTATTATCATTATATTTTTTCTCTCTCCTTTTTTTCACATTTTATGACATTATATGAGAGTATGATCTCAAAGCTGCTTCCAAGGTGTAGCTTTGGTGTTTAAAAACCTGGGTGGGTCTGACAGACCCCTGAGGGTGTGGAAACCATTCCTCTGGTGAGGAGGCAATGGGGGGCAGGGAGTGAGGAAGGGGGTAAGGAGGGGAGGAAGGGGGTAAGGAGGGAAGGAAGGAGGTTCTCTGCAGTACAGTTGTCAGTCTGTCAAATGATTAGCAAAGAAGCATGTTCTCTGTTGAAACGGGAAATCCCTTTCCCTTCTGCACCTATTAAACGGGAACTAGAAACACAGAAAAGCATCACAGAGACTCCTGCATGCCTAAAATATGTTTCTGTTGCCAAAATGTGTTTGCTTTCTCATTTTGAGAATTACAGATGTGAAGAATATGATCTTTTTCTTTTGAAGCAGACCAAATCTTGTATTTAGCAAGCTGAGCAAATTACTCTGAAGGAATTATTATGGTTTTGGTTTCAAAGGTTTTTATGGTATAAATATTTCGATGTGAATTTTTTTGGCATGATTAGAGGTTGTTGAATTGGCAGCTCTGAATTAAGGCAGTTGTGTGTCTGCTTTGCATGACACCGACCCCTCGGTCACTAGCAGGTGATGAACCCTGATACAATCTGCCCTCTTCTGCCAAGTCCCCTCATGTTTCTGGTAGCTTTCTCCTGCTTCCCCTCCACTCCTCCCTTCACAATACATTCAACCCCAGCATATGATGAGGTGCTTACTGTGGACAGGTAATGGGTCTACCAACTCTGTTGTACTCTAATCAATCAGCTGTATTTACGGAGCACTTGTAGGGTGCAGAGCCCTGTACTGAGTGCTTGGGAGAATACAGTATATCTGCTATATTGTTGTATTGTACTCTCCCAGGGACTTAGTACAGAGCTGTGCACCCTGCAAGTGCTCAATAAATACAACTGATAGACTATTTGATGAGGACTCCATTAGCACCTGCCAGCCAACCGAGTGGTAGGACATTCAAGGGTTGAAGCTGGTTCTTTAATTGGCCAAGGCTTGAGGGGTTTGGTCACTTCGCAGTCTACTCCCATCCGTCACAGGATTGGTTGAGCCTGTGGCAGTAGAATTAATTAGGCTTCACCAAAATCCATTTGCTTTTATTATTTCTTCATTTATATTTATTATTGGGGCTTTTAGCACTGACCATTTTACTTCCTTACCATCTTCTGGAGGATCTATGGTTAGAACCCCAGAGGATGCTAGGATTTTGCTGGGGAATCTGGGGTTTTCCAGTATCATTGCAGGACAGCAGACTGATGAGCAGGAAATCTGCTTTTGCACCTGCTTTTATCACCAGAACAAAGAGTGCAGGAGGTCTGTGAGGAAGGGAAAACACACCTGCGTGTGCATGTGTATTACCAGGCATGTATATAACTTTATACAGTACTTAATCATTTGCTCTAAGTCACTTTAGAGCTGACAAGCTGTTTTTCAACTCCTTGTCACTGCTGCCTGATGCATCTAATTAGTCCTGCCCTCCAGCTGACAAATATCAGCTACTCTGACTAAAAGATGGCTTCCCCTAAGTGCTTCCCTCTGGCAAAGTTAAATATTAATTATATCTTTATTTCATGATTATTCATGGATGCTAACTAATGTCACTATAGCACAGAGTAATAATTCACTGCTGTTAGGTATTAGAGTAGCATCTCCCAACTTAACTTACCCTAACCCCTAGTCAAAATGCCAACTAATAGAGCTCATTGGATATTTCAGATCCTGAGAGGAGTCTCTTCAAATCCACCTCTCCTGTCACAATTCCAGGTCTAGGATGGTGTAAAGAGCCACAAAAAGAAATGACTTACAAACGCTCTAGTTCTCTGGGGACAGGTGACAAGGACGGGGATGTTATATTAACTGGAAGACCATATTCTTACCTCAGTCATTATAAACTGTGTTAGGTCTGCTGGAGGGTATGTCTGTGTTTCGGAGGAGATTTCACCCTCTATGTTTGGACACCTGCCACCTTACCCAGGAAGTCCATAATCCCTTCCATTGTCATTTGGAACAGTATTTATTGAGCACAGATATGGCTTGGCAGCATTCAGTAGAATCAAAAAAGAGGTAGTGTGGCATAGTGGAAAGAGCACAGGTCTGGGAGTCCGATGACCTGGGTTCTAATCCCAGTCCCACCATTTGCCTGCTATGGGACTTTGGGCAATTCACTTAACTTATTTGTGCCACAGTTATCTCATCTGTAAAATGGGGATGAAGAGTGTGAGCCCTAGATGGGAAGTGGACTGTGTCCAACTCCAGTGTTTTTATCTACCTCAATGCTTAGTACAGTGTCTGACACATAATAAGCACTTAACAAATACCTTAAAAAAGAGGTGGTCCTAGCTCTTATAGAGCTTACAGTCTAATGGAGAGGGGAGGACTTAAATCATCCAAGATGCAATAGCTGGAAGCGTTAGAGCCTAGTAACAGCTGATAAATGTAAACAAGAACTTGGGTGATGGATGAATCCATAGCTGGACCCAGGAGCGCCATCGTGGTGATGTAATCAGAGGGAGGGAAGAGTGGTCCGAGAACGCCTTTAGTACAGTGTTTTGCATACAGTGAGCCCTCAATCACCCGAATCCTGTTGGTTCCACTTTTACATCCATTAAAATCTGCCCTTTCCTCTCCGTCAAAATGGCTACCATGATAATTCAAGCACTTAGCCTATCCTGCCTTGATTAGTGCATCCACCTCCCTGATGACCTCCCCGTATCTTGTCTCTCCTTCCATCAGTCCATAGTTCAAGCGGCCTCCCAGATCATTTTGCTACAAAGCTGTTCATGTTCATGTTTCTTCACTCCTCAAGAACCTCCAGTGGTCACCCACCCACCCACCTCCGCATCAAAGACTAAACCCTCACCATCAGCTTTAAAGCACTCAGTTGCCTTGTCTCCTCCTACTTTACCTCTCTGATTTCCTACTGCAACCCAGCCTGCCCACTTCATTTGTCTAATGCCCACTTACTCGCTGTACTTTGATCTCATGATCTCATCTATCTGGTCACCAATCCCTCGTCCACATACAGCCTCTGGCTTGGAACACCCTCCCCTTTCAAAGCCTTCTTAAAAACACATCTCCTCCAAGAGGCCTTCCCAGACTAAACTCTCAATTCCTTGTCTCCCTCTCCCTTCTGCATCACTGTTGCACTTGGATTTTCACACCTTATTCACCATACCCTCAGCCCCTCAACATTTATAGACATATCTGTAATTTATTTATTTATATTAATGTCTGCCTCCCCCTCTTCACTATAAGATAGCTCTTAGTGGGGAGGGAATGTATCTGCTTATTATTATATTGTACTCTCCCAAGCATTTAGTACAGTGCTCTGAACACAGTAAGTGCTCAATAAGGATGATTGAATGAATTTATGAATGGTCAGGGGACGTGTTTACCAACTCTGCTAGATTATACTCTCCCAAGTGCTCCACACAAAGTAAGTGCTCAACAAATACAATTGATTAGTTGATTTATTGTGAGGGATGGAGGTAGACATGGGAGACAACGAGAAAACTGCAGGCAAGGCATCATTTAGGAAGTTAGTTGGGAAGAGCAAAGAGAACCAACAGGGATGTTATAGAATATGTGAATAGATTGGAAAGAGGGAACCGTGGACTGAAAACCTTGAAGACAATTATTAGAAATACTTTTTTAGTGTCAGAAAAAATTGGCATCCAATGAAGGGAAAGGTGGAGTTGGAAGAAGCAGTGTGGCCTAGTGGATAGAAAGAAGGCCTGGGAGTCAAGAGGACCTGGGTTCTGATCCTAACTTGGCCATTTGTCTGCTGTGCACAGTGGCCAACCTGATTAGCTTGTATATACCTCAGTGCTTAGAACGGTGCCTGGCACACAGTATGCGCTTAACAGACACCGTATGAAGAAAGAAGAGGACATATGAAGCTCTTTGCAGGACGAACTGAAGAGGAGAGAGGTTGGAAGCAGGAAGAGCAATCAGGGAGCCGCTGTAGTGATCTTACAGGAAGGCATTGAGTGTGGGATCAGCATGGCTTGTTCTAGGCTGGAGAGGAAGGGGTGGATCTGAGAACTAGGAAGAAGCAGCATGGTCTTGTGGATGGAGCACAGGCCTACGAGTCAGAGGGCCTGGGTTCTAATCCCAGCTCTGACAATTGCTTGCCAGGTGAACTTGGGCAAATCACTTAACCTCTCCCTCCTACTTAGACTCTGAGCCCCATATGGGTTAGGGAGTGTGTCCAACCTAATTAACTTGTATCTACCCCAGCACTTAGAACAGTGTTTGACACATAGTAAGCCCTTAACAAATTCTACAAAAAAATCCACCCTCAAACTGGGGAAAATATTAAAATATGTTACTATGGCTTGGGACAATTCATGTGGATTGGTTACTTGATGGGGAAAAAGCTAAGAGAGTCCACCGGGCCAAGGATGCATGTTTCATAAAGTTTTTTCGCTTCCAGCTCAGGTTCCCCGACTCATTCAAACTGGCAAATTCTGATTGAAAATTACTCAAGTGGACACAATTCATGTGAATGCTACAGCTTCCAAATGGGCAGAAATGGTGTATGGCCAATCACCCTAATGTTTTCCAAGTAATTTAGCATATCACTAATTGTCATATGAGGTCATACTAATTATGTTGATGTAAAATAATGTCTAATTAGACACAAACCTATGTTTCATATACTTGAAAGAGGGTCTAGTGGAAAAACCTTATGATTTGTTGCTTGTGAATTTTCTATACCCAATTTCATTTTTCTCAGTCATATTTTTTTAAACAATAGGTTCCTAGGAAACATTTCTTCTTTGACTTTGCCATTTCCCTTGCTTGTTTGCTGCCCTCAGGGATGGAGTCCATGAGTAACCTCTCTAGAATGATTTATAGACCATAAGCTGTGTGAAGCTAGGGAACTCTTTGAGAAGCGACATGGCCTGCTGGAAGAGCACAGGCCTGGGAATCAAAAAGTCTGGCTTCTAATCTCGGCACTGCCACTTGCCAGTTGTATATCCTTGGGCAAGTCACTTAATTCCTCTGCACTTCAGTTGCTCATCTGTAAAATGGGGATTCAATGCCTCTTTTGCCACGGACCCTTTAAAGGTGAATCTCTTGTGGGTTAGGGATTCCACCGGTTTGATTATCTTGTATCTAACCCAATGCTTAGTATGGTACTTGGCCTATAGTAAAGACTTTCAAAAGACCCCACTGATGATTATGATTTTATCGTTATCCTGTACTTCCCAAGTGCCCAGGAGAGTGCACCACATCAAGTAGGCAATCAGTAAGTGCTGGTCCTATTACTGCTACTTACCAGTGGGAAGACATGGGAGGATTGAGGGTGAGTACTGGAAGCAGAAGCCCAAACTAGGAAGTTTTATTGCCATTCCTATTCTCTTGCAGGTAAAAGGTGCCACTCCTTCTAAAGCCACAAGCAGAGTGCTGGTACAATCCAATTAGAGCAGAAAACGGGTAAGAAAATGAAAGTTATCACCAAAAGGGAATTGTTTTGAAACTTCCAAGCCAGAAAGCCTATTACCGACATCTAGTTTCTTCCAGGCTATTGGTCTCTCCATGTTCCCTTTGTGAGATGGTTTAATAGGAAAGTTCCTGCAGGTGTGAGATGGGACTCACAAAGAGGGTTTGCAGAGAGCAGCCCTGGAAAATAACTCCACCTCTACACACCTGTGTTAACAAGTGCTGTATTTGTACAGCTATTTTCTTTTTCAAATGATGTTTACCCACATCTATTCTTTTACCCTGTTCAGGTATATGTTGCCTGGCATATACAGACCAGCTGGCCAGGGTCCAGTCTGAAATACCTCTTGTTTTCTTTCCAGCTCTGTGCCTGTTTGAGAACCTTTTCGAGCCCAATTCTAACTTGTTTTCCTATTGTATGGCGGTAGCTCCAGCACCCACACCTCTTTCTCCCCCGGGGCTCTGCCAACCTCAGATGCTGAACTCTCCTTGCTCCTTACACTCGTCATTTCAATTCAACAGGGGAGGAACCAAGCACGGAGCAGCGTGAGCATAGGGAGAGCTGGAGGACTGAAACAGGAAACCGATTTCTTCTTCTAGACGGGACAAGATGAGTGCTCTCTTGACCCTAAGATGGACAAGAGGTATTCCATTTTTGGGAGACAGATGGATTGACTGTGATCCAAGAAAATCGGTGATGAAGGAGAGAAAAGGCAGTGTAAGTTTAGTAATAAAATCTTCAGGCATGTCTTGAAGAAAAAAATCATGATAACTTGCAGCAGAGCCTTTTCAGTTCTTGAAAAACTATGTAACATGGCTTGTTTGGAAAATGATCAGTGGTCAGTGAGATGACCTAGCCGGGCTGCCAGCAAGCCTGGTCAAGAGAAATAATCACCGTTACCACTGGGTTTTTTTTGGAGGGGGCGGGGAGGGTAGATGGTGGAGTGGGGAAGGAGAATCCTTTAATGATCCTTAATTTCCCCTACTCCATCTCTCTTCGGTGTTGCCTGTGCACTTGGATCTGTAGTCTCTAAGCACTCGATATTCAACCTACCCTCAGCCCCAGAGCACTTATGTACATACCCATAATTTATTTCAGTGTCTGTCTCCCTTTCTAGCCTGTAAGCTCCTTGTGGGAAGGGAATGTGTGTGATGATGATGATGCTCCTGGCAGTGAGATTTCACTGGTATGTGGAGTTGAGGTAAATGGTGGGAAGGGGAAGGGAGGGGTCTGGAATGGCTGACCTGGAGGAACTCTGCCCTTGTGACCAGGCCAGAGGTGGGAGCCCCTTCTTAAAGATAATTTTTTAGTGATACAGAGTAGGTGTCTATGTCGGTACCAGTGAGTTGTGGTATTTATTAAGCATTTACAAGGTGCAAAGAGGTGGTGTCAGTACAAGATAACCAGACCAGATATAGTCCTTGTTTTACACAGGGCTCACAATGTAAGGGGGAGGGAGAGCAGGCCTCATTTTAGAGAAGCCGTGAGGCTTAGTGGCCAGAGCACGGGCTTGGGAATCAGAGGTTGTGGGTTCTAAGCCCGGCTCCAACCACTTACCAGCTTTGTGACTTAAGGCAAGTCACTTAACTTCTGTGTGCCTCAGTGACCTCATCTGTAAAATGGGGATTAAGATTGTAAGCCCCAAGTGAGACAACCTGATTATCTTGTATCGACCTCAGAGTTTAGAACAGTCCTTGGCTTATAGTAAGTGCTTAACAAATAAAATTATTATTTTACAGATAAAAAAGCTAACCTTTCTAATTGCAGTGGTGTGTACATGGTCCTCCCAATTTTCCATGTCTGTACTGTACCTACGAGTCATGATACCTAACTACTCAGGCTTGTCCTCTAAACTGCAAGCTCCTTGTAGGCAGGGAATGTGACCACCAACTCTGTTGCTTTAGTATAGTGCCCTGCTCAAGTAAGTGCTCAGTCAATGCCATTGACTGATTGGTGGAGTTGACTGTTGTTTAAATGGTAGGATTCTGACAACTCACCTTTCATTTGAAGGACAGTCATTTCATTTGAAATGCACGTAGCTGACAGGTACCTGCCAGATTCTATTACACCAAGACAGACGCCAGTGATTTTTGCTGCGCTCTCAGCAGTGAAGAAGAAGAGAGCACAGCTGTACCTTCTGTTCAGGAGGGCACAAAGAGATATTTTGTTCTACGATCACAGACTGTGCTGACTCTCTAGCTCTGGACAGCTGTTTTCCAGTGCATACAGATGGCCACTGGGATGAAAAGACAACTGCATCGTCTTTCTTGTAGCTGTTGTTGGCCTTTGTTTTTCTTTTCTTCTTTTTCGTTCTTCATTTGGTTTTGACAAGAAGGTGGAAAAGGCTCCTGCTACCCATACTAAGCCACTCTGAATATTATATTTGGAGTTGATTTATGATAACGGAGAGGGCACAGTGGTGTTTGTTGCTGTTGAGGTCTCAGAGATGCCCTATTGTAGGGCAGTAAGGGCCCCCATTCTCCCTACTGGTCGTCTCACAATCCGTGCCACTGGGCGACTGGGAGAGAGAGAGTGTGGATGGCTCCATGCAAACCATCACCGCTATTGTAAACAGAAGTCAAACACGTGTCCTGGTGGTGGTGGAACAAAACTTTCCCCTCTTTGCCATCAGTGTCTGAGCAGTGCTCCCCCAAATGGAAAGGGCCCAGAAAAGGTTCCTGATTCTATTTGCAATTACATGGGGATTGGGGTGCAAAAGAGTCTCACAATCATGTATGAAACCTCCCTTTCAGCAACTTTGTCTTCAAGCTGAAGTAGAATTCAGTGCTAGACCTAGGCATAAAAGGAAGGGGAGTCTTACAAAGCATTTGGGAGAGCACATTAGTTAGTGGCCACAATCCCTGTCCTCAAGGAGCCTCCATTCTAGCTTGGGGGACAGACACTCGACAAGAAAGCAGAGTGTGCCTCTCTCTGGGATTATGCCCTTCAAGGCCAGTGGGGAACCCACCAGTGTCATCGCTCAGCTTGTCTCAGGTGGTTTTCTGGTTTGATTGGCAGTGAGCACCACTGGTTTTGGGTGGCTCTGGGTGCCTGTAACAACACATAGCTTAAAAAGTGGAGAGCAGGGTGGGGAGAAGCGAAATTTCTGTTTTTCTCTGCCAGCTCCCACCTGCTGATTGGATATTTGCTTAGGGAGCATCATTTAGAGTCTGCTACATCATCGTTTCCGAGGGTTGTGTTGACATTAGACACTCGGGAAGTTTCTTCCTCTTCCTTTTCCCACTGAGACGGGGCACAGTTAGCAGGTTTCTGCTAACTTGCCGTAAAAGTGGTTTTGATAGCAACAACGTGAAGTGAAAATGGGAAGATGAACAGTTCTGTGCATCAGATGACTGAAATGAAATTTGCAAGTAAGTTGATGAGCACCGTGACCAAGTTTTCAGACTTTGTGTGCTCTGCTCACAATTGCACTGCCCAGAAATGCCTGATAAATAAGGCTGCATGAACAGGCTGTTGAATCCAAGATGGTGGTGGTTGCTTTAAAAGCACAACTAAGGACTCGCTGCTGGAGGAGGAGTGGTGAGGTAGTCGGAATACCCTGAAAGGAGGGGAGTGCAGGTGGGGAGACAGAGAATTACCTTCCAATAGTAAGTGATATTGAAAAATTATGACCTAAAAGCGAGTCTCATTTTGTGGGTGATGCTTTCTTCAGGTCTCCATACTTGCTCCTGGTCTCCTCTCTCTCCATGATGGTGGCTCCCCTCTCTCCATGATGGTGGCTCCCATGTTCAATACCTGTCTTCCTTCCAACTTAGACTGTGGGCCCCTTGTGGGATAGGGGCCATTGCAGTCATTAATATTATTTTTATTAGTAGTAGTAGAGAAGCAGCGTGGCTTAATGGAAAGAGCCCAGTCTTGGGAATCAGATGATGTGGGTTCTAATCCCACCTCCAGCACTTGTCTGCTGTATGGCCTTGGGCAAGCTACTTAACTTCTCTGTGCCTCAGTTACCTCATCTGTAAAATGTGGATTAAGACTGTGAGCCACACGTGGGACAACTTGATTTACCTTACATCTACCCCAGCACTTAGAACAGTGCGGGGCACATAGTAAGCACTTAACAAATACCATCATTATTATTATTATTATTTTTAGTAGTAGTAGGACTAGACTGTAAGCTCACTGTGGTCAGGGAATGTGTCTACCAACTCTGTTAATTTAACTCTCTCAAGCTTAGCACAGTGATCTGCACACACTTAACACCCAATAAATAGGATTGATTAATTGATAGTAATTGCAATAGTATTTTTTCATTCTGAACATCTCTTCCCCTACCCTGTTCTGTAGGGGCTGAAACTGCATGCCAAAACTAAGTTTTCCCAGGACCAAAGAAGCCATCAATCAGTCCATAATATTTATTGAACACTTTTTGTGTGCAGAGATCTGTGCCAAATGATCAATCAATAGCATTTATTGAGCACCTACTGGGTGCAGAACACTGTATCAATCAGTTAATCAATTGTAACCATTGAACACCTACTGTGCGCAGAGCTCTGTACTAAGCACTTGGGAGACTATGATAGAGTGAGACGACACAATTCCTGCCTTTAAGGAACTTACATTCTAGGGGGGAGCTAGACACGAAAGAGGAAGAACACAGCTTGGAAGAAGAGAAGAGTAGAAATGCCAGTACATAGCTGAGTATGTGCTTCAGTAGTTCAGTGTTTAAGTTGGTTTGTATAGCAGTTCCCAAGGTGGCTTTGGGGATGGAAAAACTCAGGTGTAAACTGGGAAGATGGCTTGGTCCTGTTCTCTAGGAATGCAATGGACCAGCCAAAATATCTGAGACGGGGAATTTTTGATGTGTACCATGAGATAGTAAAGTCTTAATTAAATATTTCTTTGTATGAGTGCTCTGCACAGAGTAAGCTCTCAGTAAATATGATGGATTGATTGATTTTCCTTTATACGTATGGCATAAGTGTATGTCCATCTTTTTTCCGAATAGATTGTCTTTCTTCACTGCCCCTGAAAATTGCCCATTAACAAACTATGTAATTAATAATAAGTGCTTACTGTGTGTCTGGTTTTGTGCTATGTAATAATAATAATAATGTTGGTATTTGTTAAGCACTTACTATGTGCAGAGCACTGTTCTAAGCACTGGGAGTAGATACAGGGTAATCAGGTTGTCCCTCATGGGGCTCACAGTTAATCCCCATTTTACAGATGAGGTAACTGAGGCACAGAGAAGTCAAGTGACTTGTCCACAGTCACACAGCTGACAAGTGGCAGAGCGGGGATTTGAACCCATGACCTCTGACTCCCAAGCCCGTGCTCTTTCCACTGAGCCATGCCGCTTCTCTACAGGGTAATCAGATTGTCCCAAGTGAGGCTCACAGTCTTAATCCCCATTTTACAGTTGAGATAACTGAGTCACAGAGAAGTGAAGTGACTTGCTCACGGTCACACAGCTGACAAGTGGCAGTGCCGGAATTCGAACCTATGACCTCTGACTCCCAAGCCCAGGCTCTTTCCACTGAGCTACGCTTCTTCTTTGATTCACTTCTAGATACCTCTCCCAGACAATCACTGGAGTAGATACAGGCAAATCAGATTAGACACTGTTCCTGACCCAGATAGAGTTTAGGATCTACAAAGGGGAAAAAGTAGATATCTAATCCCCATTATACAGATCAAGTAGTGAAAGCACAGAGAAATTAAGTGATTCACCTAGATCATATACAGTGGGCAAATGGTGGAATTGGGATTACCACCAGGTTTCCTGATTGTCAGTCCTGTGCTCTCTTCCTGAAGCTCTGCTGCTTCAGTGTTTGTACCAAGAGAGAATGCTTATGTGCCGCTCTTTCCACTGTGTTTTCTTGGAGCTTAAAGGAACGCCTTAGAAATTCTGTGGGGGCTTTGGTTCAAGCGTATTAAATATTCTGCAGTTTCCATAAATACAATGTCATTTCCTTGGCTTTCATGGAGGGCAAATGGAGGTTAGGCTTGATGTGGAGCCTTTGGGCTGTTGATGTTTGAAACACACACAGTTCTGAAAGGGGGTGGGGGGCAGGGACCCTGCCTGCCTCCCTCCTTCTCAGAATTCCTTTGGCTTCCTCTTTTTAGATTAGCACCTACTTTCATTCAGGCAATCGTATTTATTGACTACTTGAAGTCAGTCAGTTCATCGTCAGTCAACTGTATTTATCTAGCACTTACTGTGTACAGAGCACTATACTAAGAGATTGTAAGAGTATAATATAACAGTAAAGCAGGCCCATTCCTTTCCCACATTGAGCTTACAATCTAGAGGGGAGCCTGTGGAGGATGGTGGAAAGCCAAGGGAAGGCTTGGTCCCTGTAGGGAGATCCAAAGGAGACTTAAGGGCCTGTGGGGAGACCCGAGGGAGGCCTTGGGCCCTGCAGGGTGCCAAGGAGCTACAAACATTCAAAGCAGCAGCAAAGCTGCATTTCCGTGTCTCGCCCATTGGTACTCCTTCTGTGTGGCTGAAGAAGATCCCCTGAAGTTCAACCTCACATCTGAAGGCTCAGTCTATGCTTCTGTGATTATCGGACATCGTGCCCCCACATTCAGATATGGAAACAAAACTCCATGCCTTTGGGGTCTCTGAAGTTCACTGGTGTTGTCCTGTTGTTTTCTCTGTCCAGAAAGTGTCAGAGTTGAGCCAGAACCTGTCAAGGCTCACAGAGGTGAGGAAACACCTGCTGCCAGTTATCCCAGTTGGGCCTGGAGTTGACTCTGGTTGACACGATTCAGGTTTGGTGGCTTTTTGGTGATGATAACACAATAGCCTAGTTGTCAGTGAGAGAAATCGCCAATGTGAAATGAGGCTTTTTTATTCAGAAATCACAGATGACACAAGAAGCAATTGGAGTGACCAGGGTTGCAGTCTGAAACTTGTATTTTCTTATTGGAAAACAAATCAATTTCATACATACCTTTGTGTTATTATTTATTTGATTAATGTTGTAAACCCACCTACCCCTTTAAATTCATTCATTCAGTCCTATTTATTGAGCACTTACTGTGTGCAGAGCACTGTACTAAGCTCTTGGAAAGTACAATCCGGCAACAGAGAAAATCCCTACCCAACAGTGGGCTCACAGTCTAGAAGAAGGAGACAGACGACAAAACAAAAAAAGTAGATGCATCAATACCATCGAAATAGATAAATAGAATTATAGATACACATCATTAATAAAATGAATAGAGTAATCAATATGTAGAAACACACACAAATGCTGAGAGGAAGGGGATAAAGGAGAGAGAGGGAGTATGGTAGATGGGGAGGGGAGGAGGAGCAGAGGAAAAGGGAGGGCTCATGGTAGGCAGGCTGCAGTTATGTAATTGAAGATTTTTAATTCTTGGAAGGAGCTTGTCAAGTGAAATGCAATGCACTAAGCAAAACAAACAAGCATACAAACTAACTTTCCGGGTCACTAAGTATGTCTCTAGAGAGAGGGCTGACTTTCTTGCAGAGCTGGAATAAATGAACATGCATCCTAAATGTTGTTTTTCTGGCTTTGTTGATGTTATCAATCAATCAGTGGCACTTACTGAGCACTTTCAGTGTGCAGAGCATTATGCTAAGTGCTTCTTAGAGGAGTAGTAATAGCATTTTTTAAACCCTCATTGGGTACAGAGGACTCAACCAAGCGCTGAGAAAGAGTACACAGGTGGGAATTAGACACAGACCTTATCATTCAAGGGGCTGACAATCATGAATGTAAGTGGGGAGGAGAGAAGGAGAAGGGGAGACAGACATATTGGGCGTGATAAAAGACTAGAATATTAAAATGACCTAAGGGACTAGGACAAATACGCAGTGGACAAAATAAAAACAAAAGTCAATAGGAAATCACGTCTTGAGAAGCAGAATTTCTTGACATGGTTCAAGAGTCCACAGCTCTGGTTCCCTCAGCCAGTAGGCTTCCCGGGCTTCGATGACGTCTCAGGCTGCAGGTGCTATTCTATTCCCATGGGGTGGTACAGAGAAGCAGTGTGGCCTAATGGGTAAAGCACGGGCCTGAGAGTCAGAAGGTCATGGGTTATAGTCCTGGCTCTGCCACTTGTCTGCTGTGTGACCTTGGGCAAGTCACTTCACTTCTCTGGACCTCAGTTCCCTCATCTCCAAAATGGGGACTAAGACCATGAGACCTATGTGAGACAGGGACTGTGTCCAATCCAACTATCGTGTATCTACCCCAGCACTTAGAGCAGTGCGTGGCACATAGTAAGTGCTTAACAAATACCAAAATTATTATTATTATTATAATGTCACACTGTGCTCCACCATAACTTTAAAAGAACCATTCCATCCTGCTGGCTTGCGGTTGCTTCTTTTTTGTTACCCTATAGCCCCTGTTTGAGGATTCTGTTGTCATCCAATCTCCTCCTGTGCCATGGCTGGCAGAGGTGTGCGGCTGCAGCAATACTCAGCAATACTGCTTACCTGACTGCATCCCAGACCTTGTTGGGAGTAATCTGGTCCTGCACCTCGAAGTGCCATGTGATTCGTTAAATTGATGAAACTGCTCAAAAAGTTGGATATGTCTTTAGCAGAAGCTTCAAGTCTCACAGTGAAGATTGACCCTCCAACAGCCTGGTAAATCTTCAGCTTAGAACTGAGGTAGCTGTTTCATTGTTGCCACTTTCTGTCCATCTGCTGAAGTCTTTAAGACCTTTGTTATTCTGTTTCCTACTTTTTTGACCATCTCTGCCATTTTGGACAATGAACTGGCTGGGGGTTAGAATTTGGTGACAGCATTAAATTCTGTGTTGATAATGAAGACAGTTTTCTGGGTAGAGTTTTCTGGGTGTAATCGGGTATTTTTTCTTCTTATTTGTACATTGTACAGTCCCGTACTGACTCTGCAAAGTGATTCCCACCTATTTGCAGGTCTTCTTGTGCTGGCACCTCTCATGTACATTCGTCGGCCTGCAATAGCTCCTGAACCACTGTCTTGAAGACCGTGGATGCTGTCCACAGCCCGCTGAGCTGGAAGAGTTTCCTAGTGATCAGAAACCTCCCCTCAAGGGTGCCTGGTGGAATCTCCTCTAAGAATGACACGTGCTTCTCCCCAAGACCCTGTGTGGTGGAATTGATGAGTACTCGTGGCAAACACAGCACTGCTTGTACTCTCTTGTCCCTGCCTGTCAAGCTTCCACTGCAGCATGCAGGGCAGCAAGTGAGAAGACAGTTTAGAACAAGTTGACCAAGACTGGATCGACCATACAGTCTGACTTGGCTCTGATGGTGATTGGGAAAGGGTCAGGCAGGATGCCTTCAGCTCTAACTTGACAAGGAACGTGTCCCCTTCCAAGTGCTTAGTGCAGTGACCTAGTGGATAGAGTGTGGGCCTGGGAATCAGAAGGATTTGGATTCTAATCCTGGCTCTGCCACTTGTCTGCCATGTGACCTTGGGCAGGTCACTTCACTGTGGGTTGAGACTGTGAGCCCTGTGTGGGACAGGGAGTGCATCCAACCCAATCATTCTGTATCTACCCCAAAACTTAGTACAGTGCCTGGCACATAGAAAGCTCTTAACAAAAATCACAGTTATTATTATTATTAGCCTGAGAGTCTGGATTTCTCAGGACAGCTGGGTGGACTGAACAGTTGTCAGAGACCTGACCTGGTGAGCCTGCCAAATGTGTTTGTGAGGATTATTTCATTATGCTTTCATTCATTCATTCATTCATTCATTCATATTTATTGAGTGCTTACTGTGTGCAGAACCCTGTACTAAGCGCTTATGAAAACAGCATAGTGGTCCTAGTGTTGTGTCTGAGCTTTTCCTATATTTCTCATTCTGCATGATCACAATGTAATAATAATGATATAATTAATTTGTCTAATGCTTTATTTCCCTACTGTGCTTTCACAGGCAGGGATGAATGTGTTTTCTAGGAGATGGTTTGGAAGAATCCTGGCTAGAGTCTTTCTGGCCATGGGTAGCTTTATTCTCCCTCGGACCACTGGTCCCGCTCATCACAGAGCATCCTTCTCTGTCCTGCCAGTGCCAGCTGAGGATGTTTGGCCACTTTTGGCCATGCATGAAGATGGAGGGGCTAGGGATCCAGCTGTAGGCTGAGTCAGATCCTGGGTGGAGATTCCAGGAACTCAGAGGCTGGTAAACGTCCATGCTGCAGCCCAGGAATGTCTGACGCTGCCCCGACCCACTAAGAGATCAAGGCAGAACTCAATCAATAAATCAGTCAATCACTGGCATTTATTGATTGCTTGCTGGGTGCAGAATAACAATAATAATGATTATAGTGTTTGTTAAGTGCTTACTATGTGTCAACCAATGTTCTAAGCACAGGGGGAGATACAAGGTAATCAGGTTGTCCCATATGGGGCTCACAGTCTTAATCCCCATTTTACAGATGAGGTAACTGAGGCTCAGAGAAGATAAGAGACCCTCCAAGGTCACACGGCAGACAAGTGACAGACCCAGACAAGTGGCAGAGCCAGAATACGGTGCTAAGGGCTAGGGGAAGTACAGTACAACAGAGCTGGTTTACCCGATCGCTGCCTACAAGGAGCTTACAGTCTAGAGGGAAACTGACATGAAATGACTTTCCCGTCACTGTGGATGGCAGTACCATTCTTCCTGTCTCACAAGCCCGCAACCTTGGTGTCATCCTTGACTCTGTTCTCTCATTCACCCCACATATCCAATCCATCATCAAATCCTGCCCGTCTCACCTTCACAACATCGCCAAGATCCGCCTTTTCCTCTCCATCCAAACCACTACCTTATTAGTACAATCATTCATCATATTCCGACAGGATTACTGCATCAGCATCTTTTCTGATCTCCCAACCTCCTGTCTTTCCCCAATCCAATCTATACTTCACTCTGCTGCCCAGATTATCTTTCTTCAGAAACGCTTTGGGCATGTCACCCCCCCTCCTCAAAAATCTCCAGTGGTTGCCTATCAACCTTAGAATCAAGCAAAAACTCCTCACTATTGGCTTCAAAGCTGTCCATCACCTTGCCCCCTCCTACCTCACCTCCCTTCTCACCTTCTACAGCCCAGCCGGCACACTCCGCTCCTCTGCTGCTAACCTCCTCACTGTGCCTCGTTGTCGCCTGTCCCGTTGTCGAACCCTGGCCGATGTCCTACCTCTGGCCTGGAATGGCCTCCCTCCTCACATCCACCAAACTAACACACTTCCTCCCTTTAAAGCCCTCTTGAAAGCTCACCTCCTCAGGAGGCCTTTCCAGACTGAGCCCCCCTTTTTCCCTGCTCCTCCTCCCCTCCCCTTCACCCCTACTCCCTCCCTCTGCTCTACCCCCTCCCCACCCTACAGTACTTGTGTATACATATACATATTTATTATTCTATTTATTTTATTAATGATGTGTATATATCTATAATTCTATTTATTTATACTGATGCTATTGATGCCTGTCCACTTGTTTTGTTGTCTGTCTCCCCCTTCTAGATTGTGAACCTGTTGTTGGGTAGAGATTGTCTCTGTTGCCAAACTGTACTTTCCAAGCACTTAGTACAGTGCTTTCCATGTAGTAAGTGCTCATTAAACACAATTGAATGAATTGAATAAACGAATGAAAATAAATTACAGATAGGGGAAATGGGAGAGTATAAGGATATGTACATAAATGCCATGGGGCTGGAGTAAGTATCAAAGTGTTTAAGAGTTACACAGAAAGTGCATAGGTGACACAGAGGGGAGGGCAGATAGGGGAAATGAGGACTCAGTCAGAGAAGTGCTCCTGGAGGAGATACAATTTTAGGAGGATTTTGAAGGTGAGGAGAGGCATGGTGTGTCAGATATGATGCTGGAGGGAGTTCCTGGTCAGAGGCAGGTTGTGAACAAGGGGTGGGCAATGAGATAGAAATGATTTTGAGGCACAATGAGTAGGTTGGGGTTAGAGGAGTGAAGTGTGTGGATTGGTGGATTGGTATATCAGTGAGGTCAGGTAACAGCAGGGGAGCTGACTGAGTGCCTTAAAGCCAGGAGTAAGAAGTTCCTTTGTGATGCAACCATTGAAGGTTTTTGAGGAATGGGGAGATATGGACTGAGTGTTTTTTGGACCGAATGTTTTTTCAGAAAAATGATCCTGACAGCAGAGTAAAGTATGGACTGGAGTAGGGAAAGGCAGGAGGCATGGAGGTCAATGAGGAGACTATGAATGCCTTGAATGCCAAGGTTATAGGCTTATGAGGAGACCTGAAGAATGTGGTGTTGTCTATGGTTCTAGGATAGTCAGGGGAAGAACAATGTTTGGATTGGTTGATTAAAAGTCACAGATCATTGGCCAGTCAGTCAATTATATTTTTTGAGCACTGGGTACAGAACACTATACTAAGCGCCTGGGAGAGTACAGTATAACAATAAACAGACACATTCCCTGCCCACAATAAGCTTACAGTCTAGAGAATGAGACAGACAATATAAATAAATTATGGATATAGATAAGTTCTTTGGGGCTGGGTAGGCAGATGAACTAAGAGAGCAAGTCAGGGCGATCAGAAGGGAGTGGGAGAAGAGCAAAGGAGAGCTTAGGCAGGGAAGGCCTCTTGGAGGAGATGTGCCTTCAGTAATTTGAAGATGGGGAGAGTAACTGTCTGTAGGATATGAGGAGGGAGGGCATTCCAGGCTAGAGGCAGAACGTGGGAGAGAGATCGGTGGTGAAATAGATGAGATGAAGGTAGCTTTGGGTATTCTGTACCTTCTTGGGTCCAAAAAGAAAGAAGGGCTTAGCATGAAGGGGATTAGCTAATAGACTGCTTGCTTACCTACCTTTGCTTATCAATTTGATAAAACGATTAAAGGTACAGCTGGTTTAAGGACCCCAAAGGAAAGTTTTTTGATTTCATCTTTATGTCCGAGGTGTGTATAATAAGAGAGTAGAGTCCCAGTGGCTAATTGTGGCCTCTTGAGTATTTACTGAGGCCATTAGATTGTTTGGCTTTGTCACTTAAGTTTCCTTGACGTTGAGCAATTCTCAAGACATTTGTAATGTAAAAGGTGACTGTATCTGTGACGTGGAGGGATCAGATAGCATTGGACAAAGATTATATTTAGAAGACAGGAAATCAGACCAGGAACTTGGATGACAAGCCTTGCCCTTGAGATTTTACAGAAAGTATTTTAGGTAGGGCAGGTGCTGTTGAAATTGTGCCTCATAGTTTGTTCTGCAGCAAAATGTGTGAGAAGAAATCATTTTAACACTTCACACTGAGGTTTCTTCTTTTTCAGTTCAGACTGTTGGTGACAAAGTCAATTTTCCCTGTGCAATCTGGGGAAATATTTTTATATTGAATAGAAATGTGAGTAGTGATGGGGTTGTCCCTAACTCTAAAGAAAATCATTTATACTAGGGGAGTTGAGTCAGAACTGTTGGATTTTTTTTCTGTTGTGCTTCTGATTAATATACTTATTTTCAAGGGGTGGGGATGATGCACAGGCCTATTTTTAGGTCCATGCCTTTTTAATGAGAATTTTCGAATTCTCAGAACAGTCTCAACCTCCTTCCGTATCTACATGGCCAAAGCTCTTCGGTTGGAGGAATGCTGCTCTATACTCCAAGTAGTCCTGGAGGACAAGATGAATCCACTGGGGCAGGTCTGTTAATTCTCCTGGAGTAGTCTCTGAAGTCTGGGGGGTCAGCAGGGAGGGGAAAGCACAGAGGAGAGGGGAACCTCCTTTGCATATTGGTTCCTGCCTCCTGGCATGAGTTCCTGACTCTGCCAGCATCACCCCAGCCCAGCATGTCTGCAGTGTGCAGCTGGGCAATTAGGGGGGTGAAGAAGGGCAGTCATTTGTGGCGAGTCTCTTTTTCAGGCTTCCTGTAAATCTTCCTGTAACATATATTGATTTCCATATTTAATCAATCAATCAATCAATTGCTTTTTTTGAGAGCTTACTTTGTGCAGAGCAGTGTACTCAGCACTTGGAAGAGTACAGTATAGTAGAATTGGGAGACATGTTCTCTGCCCACAAAAGCTTGTAGGAGACAAACATTGAAAGCAGCATGTGCAAATGGAAAGAGCACTGGCCAGAGAGTCAGAGGACGTAGGTTTATTCATTGATTCAATTGTATATTTTGAGAGCTTACTATATGCAGAATACTGTACTGAGCACTTGGAAAGTACATTGCAGCAATAAAGAGGGACAATCCCTGCCCACAATGGGCTGTCAGTCTAGAAAGTGGGAAAGAGACATCAAAACAAGTAAACAGTCATCTAATCCTGGCTCAGCCTCTTGTCCGCTGTTTGACCTTGGGCAAGTCACTTAAATTCTCTGGTCCCCAGTTACCTCATCTGTTACTGAGGGGGTTTAAGACTTTTAGCCCCATGAGGGACAGGCTTTGGGTCCAACTTAATTAGCTGTATCTTCCCCAGGGTTTAGTACGGTGCCTGGCATATAGTAAGCCATTAACAAGTAGAAAAAAATAAATAAATTATGGATTTGTACACAGGTCCTGTAGGGCTGAGGGTGGGTTGAATATCAAAAGCTTAAAGGGTACAAATCCAAGTGCAAAGGTGATGCAGAAGAGAGAGGGAGTAGGGGTAGAGAGGGCTTACCATACTCTGAGAATGCCTCTTGGAGGAGATGCAATTTTAAAAAAGCTTTGAAGGTGGGGAGAGTGGTGGTCTGTTGGATGTGAAGTGGGAGGGAGTTCCAGGTCAGAGGGAGGATGTGGGCAAAGGGTTGATAGTGAGATAGATGAGATCGAGATAATAGAGATTCAGTGAGTAGGTTGGCATTAGAGGAATGAAGTGAGTGGGCCTGGTTGTACTAGGAAATCAGCAAGATAAGATAGCAGGGGCCAAGGCGATTGAATGCTTTAAAGCCAGTGGTAAATAGTTTCTGTTTGATGCAGAGGTGGACTGTAAGCTCTCTTACATTGTACTTTCCCAAGCACTTAGTACAAGACTCTGCACACAGTGAGCACTCAATTAACATGATTGATTGATTGATTGATGGGCCACCAATGGAGCTTTTTTGAGGAATAGGGAGACACAGAATGATGATTTTTTAGAAAACTAATCCAGACAGCAGAGTGAATTATGGACTAGAGTGGGGAGAGACTGGAGGCAGGGAGGTCAGGGAGGAGTCATCAGAAATGTAGAAGCAGCGTCCCTTGAAAGGTCAGATGATCCTTTGATCAGTATTTTCATTTCAATGGTCCCTCTCTGGAGTCTCCACCTTTTTTTAAAATGTGGGGACCAAACTGCCTTCTCAAATATCCTGGTTAGTGCACGCTACAGAAGAAAGATAACTTCCCCACTCGTTCGTGTCCCACAGTGTCCTAGATGTTTGCCCCCGTCCCACAGAGTCATCACAGGATCATGGCAGACATTTCAAAAATGGCACAACACTGCTGACTCTTGTTCAACCTGTGCACAACTGTGACCACCAGATCTTTATCGGTTGACTCTGGGCCTGGCTGGGATTTCTCTGTCATGCGTAACAGTCCATCATATTTTGTCCCATAAGAAACTACCTTGCCCTTGTTCTCATCCTCTTTATGGAGGACCACTTTTCTAATTTTTCAGAGGTCATTCCAAATTTTATTTGTGTCTCCCACCCACGTTTATATTATCTGGAGATACTTTGAAGAATGAGGAGGGATGAAACTGAAATTGTGTTGGAAGAGAACAGGAAAAGTCAATCTATCAATAAGTGATATTTACTGAGCATTTCCTGTGTGCAGGGAGACAGACTTTAGATTATTACAGATAGGTGAAATAGTAGAGTATAAAGATATTTACTGAAGTGCTGTGGGATTGGGGTGAGTATCAAAGTGATTAAGGTGGTACACAGCCAAATGATGCAGAGGGGAGGGCTGATAGGGGAGATGAGAGGGCTTAGTTAGGGAAGGCCTCTTGGAGAAGATGGGATTTTAAAAGAATTCTGAAGGTGGGGAGAGTGGTGGACTGTCAGATACTATCTTTACATATGAGCAGGGAAGAAGTTCCAGGCCAGAGGAAGGATAGATAAATCAATCAATCAATCAATCAGTGGTATTTATTGAGCACTTACTGTGTACAAAGCACTCTGTTAAGTACGTGAGAGATTACACTTCAACAGAGTTAGTAGGCCCATTCCCTGCCTGGAATGAGCTTCCAGTCTAGAAGGGAAGGCAGACATTAATATACGTAATCAAGGTACAGAGACTAGTCTGGCATTAGAGGAGTGGAGAATGCAGACTGGGTTGTAGTAGGGGATCAGCAAGGTAAAAGGAAGAAAGCTGACTGAATGTCTTAAAGCCAGTGGTAAGAAGTTTCTGTTTGATGTGAAGGTAGGTGTATAACCACTGGAAGTTTTCCATGAAGGGGGAGATATGTACTGAACGGTTTTCAGAAAAGTGATCCGGCCAGTTAGTTGTGTCCGAAAGGTCAGGGGGCAATCTCTGAATCATCCAAAGATGTACTGTGCCAATCTGGTATTATACATATTTAGGTAATGGCCATCAGGCACAATCCCAGGGGTATGATGGAAGTCAGCTCTGAGGAGAGAGTTCACTCAGGGATGAACAGATAATTGCAGGTCCTGGAAGCAAGACCAAGTGTTCAAAGGACCCTGCTACCAGCAAAGTGCCCTTGGGCAGCCCAGATGGGTCTGGCCTGAGTTCTGATCCCCTGTCTGGGGACTTCTCCTCTGGAGGCAGGGCAGCCCCAAGGTTCCTAGAGCAGGTGATGAGGTGGGATGGCTGGAGTCAAGCTCCTGGGAATTGTTTCTTGAGCCCATCCCAATCCAGACTCTGGTCAGGTTCTCCAAGGCCTTCTGGTGCTGGGTGTGCCTTGCAGCTCTTTTGGGCATCCTAAAGCCTCCCTGGGAGATCCAGGGGGCTTTTCAACATGGAATGGTAGCTTTGAACCTATCTCCTCTGAGAGACCTTCCCTAAGCCCTTCTTTCCTCTTCTCCCTCTCCCTTCTACGTCACCCTGACTTATTCCCTTTATTCATTCCCCCTCCCACCTCCACAGCACTTATGTACATATTTCTAATTTATCGATTTCTCTTCATGTCTTTGTCCCCCTCTAGACTGTCTGTAAGCAAAGAATGAGTCTGTTATATTGTACTCTTCCAAGTGCTTAGTACAGTGCTCTGCTCACAGTAAGAGCTCAATAAATTCATTCAATCATATTTATTGAGCACTTACTGCGTGCAGAGCTCTGTACTAAGCGCTTACCTCTGTGACCGTGACAGAGTACGAATCAGGACTTATTGTTCCCCAGCAAGGCTTTCAGATAGATTCATCCCAGACTTCACCTCTCTGACCTGCCATTGCCTCTTGGTACATTTTTAGAGGAAAATAGAATGCAGGGGGAAGATGGTGGTGGTCTTGATTTTCCACAAAAGGAATGGCTAATGCAATGCCCTTATGTCAATGTAGGATTTCTTGGGATTTTTGTTTACTTGTGGCACAAGTTGTGCCAGAATCTGAATTACTGAGGTCTCTCCCAGATTCTCTCATCTGGAGCTTGCACTAGAAAAAGACTGATTAAACCTGGGTCATTTGGGGCTGAAAAGAAAGGGAGAAGCAGGGAGAGCCTCCAGAAACAAGTTTGGTCACCATTAAAGTCCTGAGATGTAGCCATAAATTGCCTCTTGGGTTTTACAAATTGACAGTGACAGAAACCACATCCGAGGATTTGCAGGTTAAATGCTACTGTCATTTTTTTCCTGCTGTGGAACTGTGAACATGGAGGCTGGGGCTACAGGCCCTGACAAGCTGTGTGTCTCTCTGAATTACTTCAGCAAACACCTGCCTAATTTAAACTCTGACTTGGCCTTCCTGAAGGTGCCGGAAGGCCGTCTGAAGAAGTTTGGGCTTGAGTTTCTCCAACATGCCTATGATAATCACTTTTCTGCTGGTGAGAAGGGCTATGTAGGAAGGAAATCTGCTGGGCTTGTTCTCAGGCTCTTTCTCACCTATGAGCATTTTTCCAGGTGATCTGGCCGGCTGAATAAATGCAGAGTTGGCCTCAAACTCAGTCCATTCTGTGGTGTGCTCAACAGGGCTCTGTTAATATTCAGAGTGTTGAAACTGGAACCCATGGTCTTCTAGGAGAAAAATGTACAACTTCCAGCTGGTCTCTTTGATAACAAAGGCCATCAAATCACTGCTGTGAGAAGAACATCTAGGTTAGTGTTAGGTTTAAGCAATGGAGTCCTGCTGGCTGTTTGCAAACCAGCCACCCTCCAGGCAGCCGGGGTCATCATGGGAGAGGCTGGCACTGACACATCTTGTTTAGTTGCGTTGGAAAGGAAGCCCTGACAATAGGACCAATAATGATAATCATAATAATGATAATCATAACTGTAATAATAATTGTGGTATTTGCTAAGTGCTTACTATGTGTCAAGCACTGTACTAAGCTCTGGGGCAAAAATATTGCATAATCAGATCAGACACAGTCCCTGTCCCACGCAGGGCTCACGGTCTAAAATAGCGGAGAGAAGAGGTATTGAATCCCTATTATTGTTATTGTTATCATATTTAAGCATTTAATATTAATCGTGGTACTTGCTTAGTGCTTACTATGTGCCAGGCACTGTACTAAATGCTGTGGTGGTTACAAGCAAATCAGGCTGGACACAGTCCCCTTTCCCACATGGGGCCCACAGTCTTAATCCCCATATTACAGATGAGGTAACTGAGTCACAGAGAAGTGAAGTGGCTTGCCCAAGGCAGGCAAGTGGCAGAGATTAGTCCCATGATCTCCTGACTCCCAGGCCTGTGCTCTATGCAGTCAGGTCCGACACAGTCCTTGCCCTACTTGGGAGCCTGGGAATCAGGAGAACTGAGTTCTATTACCAGCTCTGCCACTTGCCTATTGGGTGACCTTGGGCAAGTCACAACTTCTCTGTGCCTCACTTTCCTCATCTATAAAATGGGGATTCAATACCTGTTCTCTCTTCTCTTCATCCGTGAGCCCCAGAGGGGACAGGGAGTATGTCAGTCTGATTATCTTGCATCTACTCCAGCGCTTAGCCAAGTGCTTGGTATTGTACTCTCCAAAATGCTTATTCAGGGCCTCTACATTAAGTAAGCGTTGGATAAATATCACTGATTGCTTGATAGTAAGCACTTAACGAATACCGCTAATAATATCATTGTTATTAATAATAATAGTCACATCCTCCAACCTGTTCCACCTGTTCTTCTACTCCAAGATGAGGGGAAGAGGAGAAGAAGAAAGTTGCAGTGGCAAGGCAAGAAATCTCAAATTGAAAAATGCATAGTATTAAAGGCCAGCCAGCTTCCCTGGCCTATGTGTGTGTTTTGTGTGTTTTGGTTTAAACTCCAAATAGCTTTTGTTTTGGGGTGTGTTGTGTTAAGCAGGTTCACTGGGTAGAGTCAAGAGAGCAGGCAGGGCCAGGGGGCAGGAGCGGGGCCAACGTGCCCTTGTCACCGAGCTGTAAGACCCAGAGGGAGGAGTCTGAATTTGATTGGCCAGCAGCGAGCAGCGCTTCAGGGTGAGCGTATGGGTCTGGGATGTGGCTGGCTTGGCCGGAGCTTTAGGTGCCCTGGCCTAGCTCTGGATTAGAACTTTCCCTCCAACAATCCGGTGCCCCATACTTGCCGGCTCTCGCTGGCTGCAGACACGGAATAGACCGTATAAATGGACCTGAAGCAATTTTTGAGGTCCTGCCTTTCCTCCCTAAATGAATAGTCTGGGTGAAATTTTGGCAGTCTCTGGTACTGGGCCAAGAAGACTTAAATTCCTGTTTACATGTACACCAAAACCCCCTAATTTTAACTGTGCAACCACCTTTGAAAGTTGTGCACTTATTCTTTCGATTTTAGCTGTTCCTATGTTAAAGAGCAGCAAGGGCTTTGAGAGTGATTATGCTAATGTCCAAGAGGCATTTTAACTGTTGCTCAGGCTCCATTTACCCTTTATTTCATCTACACTGGTCAAATAAGGCATTATCTTATATATGCTCCTGATATTACTCAGTAATCGCTCTAATGCTTCCTGGTGAAATCCTGGTACTAGTGCTACTCTTGAATTTAGCCATTTTTTCTTGTGCTTTTCACTTTCTCCTTTGCCTACACAGTTCCCCAGTGGTAGGATTATTTTCCCAGGGCCAAAGGTTTGGATCTGATCAGAACCAAGGTGCTGCTGCTCTGCTGAGTCCCTGGTTCCCTGGCCACCCTAGGCTCACTGGCGTGAAGACAGAATGGGTCAGGAATGTATCCACGTTGTCAGAGCCAAGTTCAAAACACAGAAAAAGAAGAGGAACAAAGCCTGTCCGAAGGAAAGATGTCACTGAAAGCAGAAATTATGAAAAAACAATCAAGAAATGAGCGGCCGTCTCTGACCTTAGGTCATGTGGGGAAAGGAGCAAAGCAGTAAGAGTCCTCTAACTTCCGATGCATTCCAATTTGAACCCAACTGGAAATAGGACTCAAGGTTCTCCTCTTGTTTTCCTAGATCCTGAGGGTGCATCCGGAGGTTGTCGGGCCAGGCGGCTGGGATGATGACAATTTTGCTGGTTGGTAAAGGTTTGAATCCATTTGTAAGACTGAAACTAACCAAGTTCATCTTGTTGTTTACCATCAGGCTCACCTAAAATCTCACTGAAGCGAAAGGTGAGTAGGAGGTTTCAATTGGTCAATCAGTCATAATATCATGACGTGCTCACAGTATGCAAAATACTGTGCTAAACACTGAGATGATTTGTAATATATTTTAAGATTTGTTGCCCCTTGTAGACTGTAAGCTTGTTGTGGGCAGAGATCGTGTCTCCTAAGTTTATTGTGTTGTACTCTCTCAAGTGCTTAGTATAGTGCTCTGCCCCCAGTAAGTGCTCAGGAAATACCTTTGATATTAACAGCCCTCAAGGGGCTTGTCATTTCAATAAACGCTACTATTACTACTACTATTACTATACTAGACACAGAGAAAATTTGACGAGAACTAGAAAACAACAGACTAAATTCAACAGTGCAAGTGCCAACCAGAGAACCCATCCATGATATTCATTGAGTGCTTAAGAAGACCAGTAGCAGTTGGTTATTGTTTGGTCTTTTGATCTCTCACTGGTTCAGGCAGGCCTATCCCTGCTCTAGCTTCCACGTCCTTCCCAGTGTTCCCCAGTCTGGGAAGGTGACGTGCCCAACCTCCACTTCAGGGGAAGCAGGGCAGGGAGTGTAATATGGCAGAGTGGGGAGGTTGGCTTTGGCAGTTTCCGGCGGGTAGGGATCAGCTTACCCGTTGATCAGTCTTCCCTAGCGTAATGTAAGTAATGGCTTTCCAGAATGAGCCCCGGCCACTAGCTCTGCCCTGCAGGGGCTGACCACCTAAGAGACACGGGGGTGCATTCTTCTCCAAACTGAACAGAGACCTATCTCCACAGCTGGGAACATACTCTGAGTGACTTTGAATACCCCCTTCCCACAAAGGTAAAAAAATGCTGATGGGAAAATGAGATTTGACCTGGGGAAATGCCAATTTGTAGGGGAGAGTATGGCGGTGTTAGAAAATGTTCTGAAAGGTAGATCTGGAACGGGAGAAGAGAAACCAGCAAGAAGTGGGGCAGTGGGGTACTTAATGGGCGTGACCTTGGGCAAGTCACTTCACTTCTCTGGGCCTCAGTTACCTCATCTGGAAAATGGGGATTGAGATTACGAGCCCCACGTGGGACAAGGGACTGTGTCCAACCCAATTTGCTTGTATCCATCTCAGCGCTTAGTACCGTGCCTGGCACATAGTACGCGCTTAACAAATACCATAATTATTATTATCATTAGTCCAGTTTCAGCATTTCACAGCAACTTTCCATGTGGGGCCATAGTTATGTGAGCTCTAAGCAAAGGCTTTAGATCTTGAAGTCTTGGGCCAGAACTCTTTGCTCAAACTAAGAAATTCCCCCAAGAGCGCTTAGCACAGTCAGTATTAGCCATTTACTCCCCACACTCAACTTTCCTTCTTTTTGAATGGTATTTGTTAAGTACTCACTACATGCTAAGTGTTGGGTTAGATGCAAGATAATCAAATTGGACACAGTCCAAGTCTCATAGAGGGCTCACAGTCTTAATCCTCATTTTGCAGATGAGGTAACTGAGGCCCGCAGAAATGAAGTGACTTGCCCAAGGTCATAGAGCAGACAAGCAGAGGAACTGGGATTAGAACCCAAGTCCTCTGACTCCCAGGCCTGCGTTCTTTCCACTAGGCCATGCTGCTTCCTTCTCTCCCTCTACCTTGCAGAGCAGCAAGCTGATGTAGTGAAGCCTTGGAGACTCTTCCTGGGACCCTTTTTTTTCTTATGTCATTTGTTAAGCACTTACTATGTACAAACCACTGTACTAAATGCTGGAGGAGATACAAACTAATCAAGTTGGACACAATCCATGTCCCACATGGGACTCATAGTCTTAATCCCCATTTTAATGCCCATTTTACAGATAAGGTAACTGACGTATAGAGAAGTTAAGCAACTTGCCCAAGGTCAAACAGCAGGCAAGTGGCCGAGTCAGGATTAGAACCCAGTCCTTCTGACTCACAGGCCAGTGCTCTAACCACTAGATTACACTGCTTGAAAAAATGGGCATGGACACTTGAGTCAGAACTCACTCTCTGCACTTGGGGGATCTTATCAACTGTACTGGGGATCTTGTTTTGCAGATGCCTCTTTGGGGATGAGCCTCAGACAGCTAGGTTATGAAGTCTACAGAAGCCTGCGCTCTCGCCAAATGCAGAAGTCTTGCCTCCATTTGCCTATGGATAGAAAAGGGAGGGACAGGGAATATTGACACTTTTAACTCTGTGGGACAGGGGGCTTATGGGGTTGGATGTTTGAAGACTGTCTGAGAGCAGGAGGTCGTCAACTTCTGAGACTGAACTTGGTACAGCCTTGGAGAAGAGAGAATGCGTCTTAGCTCCCACGCTGCTGCTAGGGCAGGACTAGTTGATTATCTTGTATTGACCCTAGCACCTAGAACTGTGCTCTGCACATAATGATGGATTAAAAAATGTTCATAATCATTTTAATAATAGTGACAACTCAATCTCTATCAGACTTAAAGTTGGTAGGTATGTGGAGACAATCTCCCCCAATCTCAATCAATATCTACAGTTTTGGAAGTTGGAAATAGTGGGGCTGATCCCTAGAACTGTCAATGACAGGCAGGCAGAAAGTTCCAATCCCTCAGGAGGGATCATACTGAAGCCAAGTTGCTTGGATGAAAATCTTTTCTTGGACTGGGCTAGTGCTTCCTTTGCTCAGGAATTACTGTCTGAGGGAGATACTGGAACTGTTAAAAATTTGCACACATTTCTGCGATAAAGGCTGTGGAAGATCAGAGCAGATCACAAAATCCCCACCTCCTTTGAACATCTCCCTCCACCACAACATTGTTCATGCTTGATAGAGAGTTGAAAAATCGATGAGAGATACTATTTCCTCTACTCCACCCCAGTGGGGTGTTCAGTGAAAGATGACTCGATGTCTGCTGTGGGAATTAGTGACTTTATAGTGGGAGCTGGGGTGAAAAATGAAGAATGAAAGCATTTTCGATCAGCGAGACATCTTCTGGACCACAGCTACAAATGACTTGCCTATTGTCTTCAGCAGTGCCGCAGCATCTCAAAGTAGAAAATATAATCTGAGGTACAAATCTGTGGTTGGAAAGTCTTGGGGTAAAAAACCATGTTCTGAATCTGTCGTGGAGGAGCTTGGCCTAGGGAGCCCCAGCCCCCAAATTGTTTTCCAGGTCCTCCAGCCTCAGGATGGCAAAAACTGAAGGCCCTCTTTGCCCGGCTCCCATGAGCAGCTCGTAGAATTTGTTCAAGTGGACTGGATGCCTGTCATGGATGAGCTACTTCTGAAATTTCAGCAGCGCAGGGGAACCTCCGGTCTAGTGCCTGGAAGGGAAGGAGGGGCCGAGGCCTTCTGTGAAGCCGTAGCTGCAGAGCTGCCTGGGGAAAAGCGACGTGTGCAGAGGCATCCGGTCAGGTTAAATGAGTTCACTGTAAGCAATCCCTCTGCGCCTCGCCCTGAGGTAGGGACGGGCCGTGTTGGCGACGGTGAGCCAGAAGAAAGAGTTGCTCTCTTCACCGTGACCTAAGCGAGGGGTGGGACTGGCTGCAGCCTCCCTATGTCAAATTGAAAGTATGTTTCTTTATTCTTCAGTTTGGGAGTGAAATAGCAACTGCTTCCCCAGCAGCAAGCGTCAATCTGAATGGTGTGTGGTGCCGTTGGCTTCCCACGAAGACCCTTCTCACAGGAAAGGGCTGTTTTTACTAATCCCAACTCTGACAAGGTTGTCACGATCGCTGCTCTTTGAGTCAGATGCAATCAGAGGGGCCACGTGGTCAGAGCCTGCAAGCTTCTGCCCTCGGGACCTTCTGCCCCCTGCCCCCTGGGGAACCGAGAAATCTTTCTTGGTCAGTTTTGGTAGAGCAGGGACAGTTAGCTCCTCAAGGGCAGGAGTCATGTCCACTGGCTGCTTCGTACTCTCCCAGTCGCTGAGAACAAGGCTCAGTAAATGTCACTGGTTGACCAACTGATTGATTCTGAGGCTTTTGATCTTGACCCACTCAGATGGTGCCTGAGGGGTGGCTTGGCAAGAAACTTTTGGGTGGTAGCCGCTGAGGAGCAAGGCGCTGACATTTTGGACCCAAATCTCGGTATTATATTCTTAACTATGATGCAAGTGGAAAGCATACTTATTTCATTCCACACCTGCTGGCCAGTGGAGGGAATGGATGCCCCCTAATAGGACAAGTGTGAAGCAGCAGGCCTGGGAGTCAATGGACCTGGGTTCTAATCCCAGCTCTGCCACTAGTCTGCTGTTGTGACCTTTGGCAAGTCACTTCACTTCTCTGGGCCTCAATTACCTCATCTGAATGTGGGACAGGGACTGTCCAACTAGATTATATTGTATCCACCCCCACATTTAGTTCAGTGCCTGGATCTTAGTAAGTGCTTAACAAACACCGTTTTTTAAAAAGTAGTTATTTTTAAGACAATACAGCATTTCCAGCTAAAGACCTGTATTTGCTTCGAAGATGCACAAGTCAGAACAAATGAGACACTCTGTGAGTAAACCTGCCTCCTGGATCCCATGGGAGTGCTTCTGGAGCTTGTCTGGCTTGTGTTCTGCTGCAGAGCCTGCTTCTGGAATCGCCGACCAACCACACCGTGTGCCCCTCAGCTGACCATAGCCTGGGTCACCTACTGCTAGTGCCCTGGCCAGCCTCTAGATAGATGATTAGATGCCCAGTTTTTCTGCCTCTAATGTGGTTGGGAGGTTTGGGAACCACAAAGTGCTCTCCCTCTTTTGCCTCTCCTGTTGCTGCTTGGAGATATTAAAGCATGGAGAGAAGGTAAAAAGAAGGAGAAGTTCTCCTTCACACCCAAAGACAATGCCACAGATGGTGAAATTCACCTGTGAGGGTGTGTACAACTGCAAGGGCCAGTGGGGGGACTCACAGCCCTGGCCACATTGTGCACACACGAAGGCAGCCTCTGGTTGACGTGGTGGAGGGTGAATGTTTGCAGTGCCAGGCAGGGAAGAAGCGGAAGGAAGGGACAGGAGGAGTGAGGGCAAAGAGCAAATATTTAGCATTCAAGAGTGGATATGGAGAGATTGGAAGAGACAACAGTTTCTCAAGTGGTCTTCATCAATAGCCAACAGTATTTATTGAACAGAGACTGGATACAGTGTGTTGGACTGAGCTTGTGGAAGCAAACAGTAGAGGCAGAGTGCCTGGTCTCTGAATTTGGGTGATTGCATCAAGTGTGAGCTTTTAGCAGAACAGGAAGAGAAGTGATTGAGAAGCAGCACGGCGTAGTGGATAGAGCATGGGCCTGGGGTCAGGAGGTCATGGGTTCTAATCCTGACTCTGCCACTTGTCTGCTGTGTGACCTTGGGGAAGTCACTTCACTTCTCTGTGCCTCAGTTACTTCATCTGTAAAATGGGGATCGAGACTGTGAGCCCCATGTGGGATAGGGACTTTGTCCAACCCGATTTACTGGTAACCACCCGAGCACTTAGTATAGTCCCTGGCACATAGTAAGTGCTTAACAAATACCATAATTATTATTATTATCATTATTATTAAAATGTTTACCCGAGGTGGACCCAGGTCTTTAATTCATTCATTTAGTTGTATTTACTGAGTGCTTACTGTGTGCAGAGCACTGTACTGAGCGCTTGGAAAGTACAATTCAACAAGAGATGGAGACAATCCCTACCCAACAATGGGCTCACGATTCAGAAGGATGTGACCAACCCAGGGGCTCAAGATACTCTAGATGATCTATGACTTGTGGATGCAGAGCCCCAGGGTAATGAAATACCAGTTTGTTTTGAGTTGACACAATACTGAGTGGGCATGTTTCAAGTATGCCACATTTCCTTTTTCCCAGAGTGCTGGGTGAGGGTTGTGAGGGATGGGGTAGCCCGGTTGGGTGGAGAGAGCAGTGTGATCTAGTGGAAGGAGTGTGGACCTGGGAATCAGAGAGCTTGGTTCAAATACCTGTTCTGCTCTGTGTGACCTTGGGCAAATCTCTTAACTTCTCTGGGCTTCAGTTTCCTCATTTGTCAAATAGTGACTCAAGTACCTGTTCTCACTCCTAATTAGATGATGAGCTCCATTTGGGACACGACTGTTTCCAAACTAATAATCTTAGCTCTACCTCAGTGCTTAGGCTAGTGGTTGGCACGCAGTAAGGCTTAACTAATACCATAGTTTATTATCATAATTATTAGAGCCAGGCCTAGAGAGGCAGGGGGGCCAGACCTCCCTGGCCCAAGAAAACACCATGGCCTAGTGGATAGAGCACGAGCCTGGGAGTCAGAAGGACCTTGGTTTGGCTCCTCCACTTGTCTTGGCAAGTCATTGAACTTCTCTGTGCCTCAGTTACCTCATCTGTAAAATGGAGATTGAGACTGTGTGCCCATCCTGACTAGCTTGTACCTATCCCAGCATTTAGTACAGTGCCTGCTACAGAGTAAGCACTTAACAAATACCTTTTTTTTAAAAAAAAGGGGCCTGAAGGGTGTGGGAGGGAGGGAGAGCCAGGACCCATGTGTTGGGGGAGTTAGGTCAGGTTGAGGGGCAAGTTAAGTCAGATTGAGGGATGGGGAGGTCCAGGCCAGGGCAGGGGGATGGAGGACAGCCAAGCCCAATGTTGGGGCAGAGCTAGGTCACGTAGGGAGCGAGAGCCAAGTGAGGAAGGATAGGGGATGTCCAGGCCCAGAGGGGCAGGAGAGTCAGGGGCTGTGGCACAGAAGAGCCAGGTTCGGGCTCTGCCGTCGGGCTGAACTGAACCTGAACCATTTCGGTTTCCCTAAACCACACTAAAATTGGCTGTGGATTTTCTCCCCTTGCATTGAAAAACAGGCGGGACCATTTCCATCACTAAGAAAAAGGGATTGGAGATGTTTTCTTGCAATGGTTTCCTCTGCACGGTATCTCTGGGCATTGTCCGGGTAGGGTCTGTGACAGCATCATAACGAGGAAGAACAGATCGACCGTGACATCCAGTGACAGACAGCTATACTGGAGAGAGCTCCTTGAGGTCAGGGCTCCTGTCTATTATTTCTACTGTTCTCTCCCAAGTGCTTAGGACAGAGCTTTGCTGCCCAGTGCTACAACCCACTGCTGCTTCCCGTTGCTGCTGCTCACTGCTACTGCCCACTGGTGCTGCTTGTGGCATCCAACCAGGAAGCGGTCCCCTTCCACTAACCAACCAGGAAGTGCTGGCAGGAGCCCCGAGCAGAGGTTTGGCTTTTCCATTTCCATGAATCAATCTGTCAGTGGCATTTATTGAGCACTTACTATGTGCTGAGCGCTGTACACTTAGCATCAATACAACAGAATCAGTGGACAGGTTCCCTGCCCATAACGAGCTTACTGCATTCAGGTACCCCGGAGACATTGGTGTCAGCCGGTCCAGTGAGGCTGCCATAGCAGAAGGAGGCCCAGAGTTGGCGTTTGTCCTAGGTCAGAGGGTCAACCTGGTGGACCTTGGTCTGAGGCCTGAACACAGTGGAAGGGCCAGGAACTCACTTCTGGCTCTCTCCTGCTAGCGGGTCCCCAAGCCATTAGCCATTTGTAGAGAACCTCGGGCTTTCCATTTATCAAATGGAGAGAGGAAAGCTGACCCCACTACCCAGGGATGTTGTGGGTGTTCATTGATTAGTGACTGCAAGACCCTTTGATAAAAATACCAAGAACCACATAAATGCTCAGAGTCACCACCTCAGAAAACTGAAGTGCTGAGTCAGCTGGGCGGCAATTTGAACCTGTGGTTGAAGGGAGTTTTGATGTTCAAACCCAGTGTTCGATCTCCAAGTTTAAGGTTCATTCAGCTGTCCCGGAGGACACGGCCAGACTTCTCCACTATCAGCAGTGCTGGTATGACTGTGTCCGCTGCTGGTACGCTGGTGTGGATCCAAGAAGTCCCATGAAATATATCTGAAGCTATTAGTTTTTTCCTGGTTACATAGTTGAAGATATAAAATAGAAATACAGGGTCTGCTCACACAGCTGCAGAGGAGGAGGAAGAAAAAGCTAAAAGAAGCACATGGGCTGTGAGGAGGAAATAACAATTGAGTAGTGAAACCAGCATAAAGACCTAGAGAAACAAGAGAAAACTGGTGCGGTGTAGAAAAACAAAATGCCTGTGGGAGAGGGACTTTATCCCAACAGAGAACCTGCAGGTCATAGCGGGGACATTTCTAAGGTGGACCAGGCCAAAGAAAATACAGAACACTGGAAGAAGCTATTGCAGACAAAAGGGAAATTTTAACACTTTTTTTTTTAAAAAAAACAACAAAAGCAAGGCAGGTAGAGAAGCAGGAGCAAGAGAAATTTCAAAGACATTATGGAAACCTATACAACATAGGGGATAAAGAGCAAAGTGGAACCATAAATTCCAGTATAGTTTGTAAATAATCTGTAACACTTTGGAGGGTGGGGAGGGATCTCACAGAATGAGAGGTGATGATTGATCAAGTGCTGCAGAGTTTAATGAGTGCAGAGTGAATAACCCAACATCTGAAGGGGAGGCAGGTTCTCATTGGTGACTTAGGAAGGAGGGAAAATGTGTCGTGAGGTTTACGTTACAGCACCAAGGGTGAAAATCTGGCACTGAATTTGAGGGTACAAGTTGGATAGCCTGGGAGGGAAATGCTGACAGCATGAAATGGAATAAAATTAACAGCAGGGGAGGAGAAAATCTCCTCAGGAATCAGCAAGTCCCATCTCCAGCTCAACTCAAGTCTCTAAGTTTAGATCACTTTTGAAGCGATCGAAGCCCTTCCTTGGCTGAATTTACTGGGTAGACATTCGTGGTGGGGTAGGTTTGGTGGAGTGGATGAGCATGTTACGAGAGCCTGCGCTAAGCTGTGCTCTGTACTGCACAGGGGCACCAGGGGATGGGTTGAACATTCGCAACCTTCTTGTCTTCCATGGGAAGGTAGGAACTGGGCAAGTGAGACTGCTGGTGCCAAATATGGGGAGTGTTGTTCCAATGAAATGGAAATTAACTGTTCCAGTAGGAAGTTGGATTAATTTCACAGATGGGGACACACACACACACACACACACACACACACACACACACTCACAAGTATAGTAGTAATAATCAAATTTATTCTGTGCTAAATGCTATACGACTGAGTGATCGATTGCTGAGAAAAAAGTACATGGTTGAGACAGACACAGTGCCTAGACCCCATAGGGCTCATGATCTATCAATTAATCGATTAATCAATCATATTTATTGAGCTTGAGCACATGTTTTATACAGAGCACTGTACAAAGCACTTGGGAGAGTACAATATAGCATTCTCCTCCTCCTCAATGGTATTTACCGAGCACTCACTGTGTGCAGAGCACTGTACTAAGCGCCTGAGAGAGTATAACAGAGTCAGGAGATGTTATCCCTGCCCACAAGGAATTTACAGCTTAGAGGTGGAGTTTATAACCGAGAGGTGTGTGCTTCTAGGATACAATCATCTCGAGACAGTTACTCTTGAATTCAGGTCTCTAGGATTTTATATGAAACTCAAAGTCTAATGAGTTGAAGACTATAAGCTTCCTATGGGCGGGGATCACATCCACCAAAAACTCTGTCGTTTTGTACACTCCAAAGCAGTTAGCATAATGCTCTGGAATGGTAAAAGCTCAATAAATACCATTGATTGATTAATTTATTGAAGGAAATTCTCAGGGACCTTCCCTGACTAAGCCCTCTTTCTTCTTCTCCCACTCCCTTCTGCATCACTCTGACTGGCTCCCTTTATTCATCCCCCGTCCCAGGCTCACAGTACTTCATTCATTCATACAATCGCATTTATTGAGTGCTTACTGTGTGCAGAGCACTATACTAAACACTTGGAAAGTACAATGCAGCTATAAAGAGAGAGGGAGCACTTATTTTCTTATCTGTAAGTTATTTATATTAATGTCTGTCTCCTACTCTAGACTTAAGCTCATTGTGGGTAGGGAATGTGCCTGTTCATTGTTATATTGTGGTCTCCCAAGTGCTGAGTACAGTGCTCTGCACACGGTAAGTGCTCAATACCAATGACTGACTGACTAGTGACTTTTAACATCTGAATCAAGGCAGGGCCCTTGTTGGGTACCCCAGCAGGGCTGTATAGAATGAGCCAAAGAGAACCAGTCTCACAGTCTATCTCTACACTAAGGGCAGTGGGTTATGGCTTGGACCGGGCCCTTCTATCATTGACATGGCCAGTCTGTGCCATCACGAAGCAGTCTCAGAGTCTTGATGAAATTTTCAGGGTAGCCAAACATGCCTAGGATTTTCCAGAGCCCATGTCCAGCTATCAGGTCTATGAAAATTGTGCATATGTCCTGATGCTTTTCTATTCAGCTCTCCTGCATCAGATGCCCACCAAAGGTCATGTCCATTCATTCATTCATTCATTCATTCATTCATTCATTCATTCAATCATATTTATTGAGCGTTTACTGTATGCAGAACACTGTACTAAGCCCTTGGGAGATCAGTCCTCAATTTTGTCTGTCTTGCCACTGACCCCTGGCCCACGGCCTGCCTCTGAAACACCCTCTCATCAAATCCAGCAGTGACTCTCCTAGTTCCCTTTAAAGCCTTATTGAAGGCACATCTCCTCCAAGAGGCCTTCCCTGACTAAGCTCCACTTTTCCTCATCTCCCACTGCCTTCCGCATTGTCTTGACTTGCTCTCTTTGATCTTCTCCCCGCTCAGCCCCACAGCACTTATGTATGTATCTGTAATTTCATAAATTTGAGCTGTTATATGTCTCCTCTGTCTGGTCTTTAAGTTCACTGTGGGCAGGAAATGTCACTGTTTATTGTTGTACTGTACTTTCCCAAGCACTTAATATAGTGCTCTGCAAACAGTAAGCGCTCAATAAATACAACTGAATGAATGAACAATATAACAGTAAACAGACACATTCCCTGCCCACAATGAGCTTACAGTCTAGCTACAGTCATTCATTCATTCAATCAGATTTATTGAGCACTTACTGTGTGCAGAGCACTATACTAAGTGCTAGGGAAGAGCACAGTGCGATAAACAGACACCGTCCCCTTCCCCTTCCCTGCCCACAACGAGCTTAAAGTCTAGAGTTGCACAGGTGCTATGCTGTGGTCCAAAGTCACATTGTGATTCTAGAAGCGTCTGGTTGATAACATTATTCAGCCGCCGATCTAGGAGGATTTTGGCTAGGATCTTGCTGGCAATGGAGAATGACGAGGCCCTTATTTGTATTTATTTGTAAATGCTGCAATCTGACTTTTAGCCATTCTTCTTGAAGGTCGGGGTGGTAATGGCGATCCTGTGGCACTCCCTCAGTGGCCCTTATGTTGAGGAAGATTTTATGTGTGTGTTGCTAATTCAGGGAGCAGGGTAGTTTTTGTAGGGCCCCCTAAAACACTGCCCTTTACCTGAATATCTCTGGGGAACATTACCTTACTGCCTGTATCAACCCCAACTTTGAATTGCAGTACTTTACTGAAATAGTCAATTCAGGTGCTAGAGCAATATACTTGGAATGTTTTCTCCTTTCAGGTGAAAAAAAAAAGAAGCGCACTCTACAACTAAAGGAAGAGAAATATTCATTGATTCACTTGAATCTTGAAAGGCAAAAGCTAGATATTGGGCAGAAACCTCGTTTTGTAACTACCCAGAAAGTTGGAGTAGTTTAGAACGGGCATGTGGTCTCGACCACAGATCCGACTGCATGCGAGCCCTGAATAATGCCAAAAACAACCTAGGGGAATGGAGAGGGCATTTTCAGTGCATAAATGGCTTCCTCAGGATGAGAGGGTTTTTTTCTTAATAGTATTTGTCAAGCGCTCACTGTGTGTTGAGAGCTTACTGTGTGTCAAGCACTGTTCTAAGTGCTAGGGTCTATACAAGTTAACTAGGCCAGATATAGTCCTTGCCCCCCATGGGTCTCACAGTCCAAGTAGGAGGGAGGACAGGTATTGAGTCCCCATTTTTTGCAGTTGAAGAAACTGAGGCACAGAGAAGTTAAGTGGCTTGCCCAAGGGCACACAACAAGCCATGGTGGAGCAGACCTTAGGTCACTGCTGTGAAAGGGTCCATCCGTCTTTCTTCCCTCAGAGGACAGGTTCAGAGCCTATCTTCTGACACTACTTGTCTGCTGTGTGACCTTGGGCAAGTCATTTAACTTCTCTGTGCCTTGGTTACCTCATCCTCTAGAATATAAGGTCACTGTGGACAGGGAATACGTCTACTAACTCTGTTATACTGTACTCTCCCAAGTGCTTAGAACAGTGTTCTGTACCCAATAAGTGCTCAATAAATATAATAATAATAATAATGTTGGTATTTGTTAAGCGCTTACTATGTGCAGAGCACTGTTCTAAGCGCTGGGTTAGACACAGGGGAATCAGGTTGTCCCACGTGGAGCTCACAGTCTTAATCCCCATTTTACAGATGAGGTAACTGAGGCACAGAGAAGTGAAGTGACTTGCCCACAGTCACACAGCTGACAAGTGGCAGAATGGGATTCGAACCCATGACCTCTGACTCCAAAACCCGTGCTCTTTCCACTGCGCCACGCTGCTTCTATTGCAAGCTCTTAGTAGCCGAGGATAGTGTCAATCAGTCAATCAATAAGAGCTATTTTTGAACTCTTACTATGTACAGAGCACTGTAATAAGTCAATCCATCAGTCAATCCATTGTGCTTATTGAAGACTTACTTTGTGCAGAGCACTGTACTAAGCACTTGGGAGAGTACAATACAGTTGGCAGACATAATGTTTGCCCTCAGAGAGTTTGCAGGAGAAATGGCATTTATTGAGCCCTTACTGTGTGCAGAGCACTGTACTAAGTGCTGGGAAAAAATATCCAGAGAGGAATCAGACATGGTCCCTGCCCCTTGGTGGGAGCTCACAATCTAAAGAGTATACAGTCTAATGGGGAAGCATGTATTAAATTAAATTACAGGTAAGAGAAGCAACCCAGTCAAAGATATGTACATAAGTGTTATGGGGATGGAGGGAAGGGAGGCAGCAAATTAAACTGTTCTCTCCTAAGTGCTCATAAAAGTGCTCTGTCCACTGTAGGCACTTGATAAAATATCCAATGAGGAGGGTCAAGGAAGTTTGTGGATTTAGTCATTTCTGCCTCACTTCCTGCATGTAGGCTGGCTTACAGAAAAACAGATGAGGTTGAGGAAGTTGGCTTCCACTGCTTTTCCAAACTGCTTTGACCCCTTAGCTAGATTTAATTTAAATCAGGTAAATTGGCTGGAGCCTATTAAAAAATCAGATTGAAAATTGCTTTTTCCCCCTTGCCAGAAAAGAAGCTGGAAAAGAAGTCATGCATGCCTCATATTGATAGAAGGCACGTCTATGCCCTGTACACTGAGAACACTGTTTCAGAATATGCCACCCATGAAAAAAATATTAGTTCTGTAAGGATGCCAGGGGGCCCGAGTTATCTATCAACCAACTTCTCCTTGTATAAACCAATCCACCTTCTGACAGGTTCAATGTGTCTATGCTCCTTTTCAGAAAATTATTCTGGATTGGAATGTGTAAACTAGCATTCCATTGCTGCATTTTTATTGCTTCTACTTTCTCTTCTGCAACATTCATGTGCCCAGTGACTGCATGGAGCTACTGATTTGAGGGCAGAGAGGTGTGTGGAGGGGTCATATTGAAGAATACAGTATGATTCTTCTCCCTAAAAGCCACCACAATAAATCTTTTTCTGCAGTATATTGCTGGTTCTTCACCAAACATCTTTAACCTGGGCTTAGAAATACCTCAAGGTGACACTAAAATCAGCTGACACCTTATTGCAAGTTTGTTTTTTTTTTGTTATAGTATTTGGTAAGCACTTACTGTGTGCCAGGTACTGTTCTAAGCGCTGTGGTAGTTACAAGATAATCAGGATTGGATACAGTCCATGGCCCACATGGGGCTCAAAGTTGTAATTCCCATTTTACAGATGAGGTAACTGAGGCACAGAGAAGTGAAGTGACTTGCCCAAGGTCACATGGCAGGCAACTGGGGAAGCCGAGAGTAGAACCTAGGTCCTTCTGTCTTCCAGGTCCGTGCTCTATCCACTAGGCCTCGCTGCTCCTCCAATGTCCAAAGTCTCTGATCTAGAAATTTATTTCTAGGATTTGGATTTGGGGACTGGATTCTTTGATTTGACTTCATAGAAAAATTCCTTTAAATAGCTGAAATAATCAATCAGAAGAGGATTGTGAATTAGCTAATGGATTCCATTTCTTCAAATCAATCACTTTTTCAAGTTTCGGGATCTTCCATCAAAGCTGAATGATTTAAAATTATGCTCCTACTTGAATCTGTTGTTCCTCATGATTGAAGAAACTCAGACAAGTGTGAGCATACATAGAGTTAAGCTTGCTCGTGGATTGCAGGTGAGACAGTTTGGCTTTCACTGGCTTTCAGACTATGTTTGGGCAGAAATGACTCCCAGCATTTCCTTTTACATACCCATGTTTGCAAACAACGTTATTTGATTAGGCTTCTAGAACTAAGCAAACATTGCACTATATTTTTCACTGGAGATATGCTGTACAAATTTACCTGATGAAATGAATCATAGATTTAGTTAACTTTCCTTCAGATGCTGTCGCCTTGAGTTTAAAAAATGTAATGAAGAACCAGCAAACTCTAAGTTTATCCAGACAACATACATGTCTTTGATGCTTTAAAAACTGGTAGGGCCTTTTTCATTCCCAGAGCTCACCAATACAATAGGTGCAGTACCTCAGAAAAAAACCCTAATTTGATGATGTATCAATTCTAGAAATTATATCAAGGTATTATTGAAGATTCATGAAATAGCAGTAAGTTTCTGAAAACTAAATTCCTTTAGTTAAGAGAAAATTTAGTATCGGTCAGTTAGAGCTGTGGTCTGGAAACCATGTTTCTAGAATCCATTCACTCTTCTGTGCTACTGTCTTGCTGTGTGACCTTGGCCAAATCAATTAACCTCTCTGGTTCTCAGCTTCTCCATCTGTAAAAGAGGAATATTGCTTGTCACCTACCTTGCAGTGCTGAAGATTACTGAGATTACTGAGCTAGTGCTTATGAAGATTAATAAGTAAAGGGCCCAAAGATTTTTGGATGAGAAGGCCTGTTGAAGTAAAAAAAAAAAATGAGTGGCTAATTTACAATAGGCCACACTGACCCAAGTGAAGCCCATCTGAAATGACTGGTTGGTCAGTCAACAAATATTTATTGAATACCCAATACATAGGCAAATTGTCCTGCCAATCAAAACTACTCTAGATGAGATAATAGAGCATGAGGAAGAGGAAGGCCTATTAACCCAAAGAAGCAATGTAGTAACCTATTTCAGAATCTTTGACAAATGCATCTTTGGTGGCGAGGACTATTGGAAACAATAAAGGCCGGTATATTTAAGGGGAAAAAAGGGATGAGCTCTATAATCAAGTCAAATATGTACATCGTCCCAATATGCTAACAACCGTCATTGCTGAAAAAGAACTTCTTAGATAAATGGGAACTAAATTTATAGTTGTCTTTTGTGACACCAATTTACATGTTGTACTGGAGGATCTTACAGCTAAAGGGAATGTGCTTGAAGCCAAAATTGGCTTCGAGGCTCCAGTTTCCTCAGCTTAGCACCTGCCTCCAATCAAACTGTCCAATTACAGGAAACAATTGTTTTCTTGCTTTCTGGAAAGTGAAGAAATTCATCCAGTAAAGGACCAATTTCCAAATGTTTCTCCTGTTTTTTTTCTTCCAAAAACACCAATTACTTGGAAAAAAAATCACCAACCTAGGACGCTTTCAGGGCTTTATATTCTCATCATTCAGTTCCAGATAAGTGTGGCTTAGCTGCAAAAGCAAGAACATTTTTGCATTATTGACTATAGTCACGTGACATGAAATCATTGTGTGTATTAATGGTATGAACAGTCCAGGATACAGCGGTTCTAGAGAGTCATTGCCTCTGTGCGAAGAAATAATTAGAGGCTGCCAGGAACCACACACTTCACAGGTGATATCTTTTATAAAGTAAAGAAAAACTAAAAGAATTGGTTGATCCACCTCCAGATAGTTCATACTAAGATTTGATTTTTTTTAAATGGAATTGATGGCAAAGGGGCAATTTTCTTTTGATCCTCATCATTTTTCGGTACCGACTATGCATAAATGAAAAATGAAAACTATCAGTCTTATATGTTGTTTAATCTTGATGTTTCAATCCTTGGGTACCTTTCGTCGATAACCCAAACTGCTAGAATAAACTCTGATGTCTATTTCCAAGTGGCTTTGGAATTTTAAAGAGCAGAACTCACAACTTTTGTTTGTTGCATTTTTTACTGTCTTCTCCCCTGAATGGAATGGTTCACAGCTTCATTAAAATATATACTTAAGTGCTGCTGGCAAAGTTAGGGGTGGAGTTAGAAGTCACGTTCCCTGCCCACAAAGAGTTTACAGTTTAGAGGATCAAGGTGTGGTGTATAGATGGATGTTGGAGGAGTGAAGCATGCAGGCGGCACTGTAGGGGGAGATGAATGAAGTTAAGAATGGAGTTAGAGGTCATGTCTCTGCCCACACAGAGTTGACAAAGTAGTGACCAAGATCTTACAACATTTCTCTAAGCGGACCAGTTTGATTCAGCCCTATTTTCTGAGTCAAGGGACATGGGACGCCAGGGAGAAGAGGTGTTCTTCGGGGCCCTTCAGGTGGTGGCAGTGGTATTTACCAGTGCTCAGAACAGTGCTTGGCACATAGTAAGCGCTTAACAAATACCGTTCATTCATTCAATAGTATTTATTGAGCGCTTACTATGTGCAGAGCACTGTACTAAGCGCTTGGAATGAACAAGTAGGCAACAGATAGAGACAGTCCCTGCCCTTTGACGGGCTTACAGTCTAATCGGGGATTATCGGGGATACCATCATTATCATTCAGTCTCCAGCTGCCTGGTAAATCTCTGTTTAGCCTCACCTCTCCCTCTGATTTTGAGTGACATCCAATCGCTTTCTGAAGGAGATGGCTACTCCCTGGAGAAGCTCACAGAGTGTCTGTGTTCACAGCGGTCATCATTGGCAGTGTTATTTATTGATCACTTACTGTTTGCAGAGCACTATCCTAGGCCCGTAGTAGAGTGGTCATTACTGATCCTTGGCTAATTGGACCTGACCAGAAAGAGCAAGAAAATAATACCGGCAATGAATTATATATTCCAAATTGTAAGTAGAACTTAATATTAAGTTTGAGCATGAGTTTCTGAAATAAATGGCCTGTGTTTCCAGAAGCCTACAGGTTACAAAATAAATCCTGCTTGCACCACTGCATTTAAGATTGCAGTTATTTAAGCAGAAATCTTTGGAGGTGAAAGAATACTCTCCAGGACAAAGCATCATCCAGGTCTCGAAATGAAAATAGATGAATGCTCCATTAAATAAAAAGGCCACAATAGAGAAAAGACATGTTTAATGCAGTCTTCTAGTCGCCGTATAGAGAATATCGAGCTCCCTGGGAGCAGGCTTTGATCATCCGATCGGATACAGCCTGTGTGAGAGGGCTCACAGTCTAAGGGGGAGGAAGAACAGATAAGTTAATTTCCATTTTATAGATGAGAAAACTGAAGTGCAGAGTAATAATAATAATAATAATGGTATTTGTTAAGCACTTACTATGTGCCAAGCTCTGTTCTAAGCGCTGGCTAGATATGAGGTAATCAGGTTGTCCCATGTTGAATCCCTATTTTGCAGATGAGGTAACTGAGGCAGAGAGAAGTTATGTGACTTACCAAAGGTCATACAGCCGACAAATGGAGCAGGTGGAGATGGGATTAGAACCCACATCCTCTGACTGCTAAGCCAAGGCTCTTTCCACTAAGCCATGCTGCTTCTAGTAGTTAAGTGATTCACCCAAGGTCAAACAGCAGACAAATGGCATAATAATAATAATAATAATGATAATGATGGTATTTGTTAAGCTTTTACTATTTGCCAAGCACTATTCTAAGCTCTGGGGTAGATACAAGGTCATCAGCTTATCCCACGAGGAGGTCACAGTCTTAATCCCCATTTTACAGATGAGGTAACTGAGGCACAGAGAAGTTAAGTGACTTGCCCAAAGTCACACAACTGACAAGTGGTGGAGCCTGGATTAGAACCCGTGACCTCTGACTACCAAGCCCTTGCTCTTTCCACTAAGTCACGCTGCTTCTCAAATAGCGTAACTAGGACCTGAGTCTCTGGACCCTTAGTCCTGTGCTCTTTCCAGTAGGCCAAGCTGCCTTCTCCTGCCCCCATCCCTGGCCGGGGAAGAGGGGCCTGGTTTACAGTTTAGTGGCTTCAAATTTTTTTCTGGTATCATATCATGTTTGGTAGACAGCATGTTCGCGTGCATTATGCTCAGTGTAAAAAGTCAACAAACATTTATAATTGCAAATCTCAGCCATCCTAATAAGGAAATGATAAGCGAGAGAACAACCCAGTACAAAATCAACAACTCTTGCTGGGCAACTGACAAGCAGAGGGGTGATTTGCTGTATGAGAAACAAAGCTGAGTGTTCACATCAACAGGCGGGGAGTTTGCTCCCATCTGCCCATTTGACAAGTGCTACTGTGGTGACTTCTGGTCCCATGCACCTGGAAACCGCTATTTGAGGTTACAGTTCCAGACAATGCCACTGTCTGGCCGATACAGAAAACATAGTGGGTATGTTCTGTCTTGCCACAGAGCTGTATGAGACCCCTTGTATTGTAAGCTCCTTGAGGGCAGGAAACCTCTGCTAATGTCGTCATATTCTTCCATATACCTGGTACAGTGCTCTGCACAGAGTAGACCCTCAAAAGAAGAGAAGCAGTGTGGTTCAGTGGAAAGAGCCCAGGCTTGGGAGTCAGAGGTCATGGGTTCTAATCCCGGTTCTGCTGCTTGGCAGCTGTGTGACATTGGGCAAGTCACTTAACTTCTCTGTGCCTCAGTTACCTTATCTGTAAAATGGGCAGTCAGACTGTGAGCCCCACATGTGACAACCTGATCACCTTGTATTCCCCCCCAAGTCCCAGCACTTAGAACAGTGCTTTGCACATAGTAACCGTTTAACAAATACCATCATTATTATCATCAAAAAGTACTTTTGATTGATCAATTGATCTTGAATGTACTGTTCTTCCTTTCTTTGAGTAATATATTAAGGAAACAACATAATCAAGCAATTGCATTTATTAAGTGCTTACTGTGTGAAGACTACTGTACTAAGCACCTGGGAGAGTACAATATATCATGATGGATAGAAGCATTCCCTGACCACAGAGGAGCTTACAGTCTCATGAGGCAAACACAAATTGTTCTGAAATATCCAAATTATTTGTATCAGGTGCTGCAAAATAATTATCTCAGTCTCGCTAGTCATGATATTATCCGTTAGGTGTGCACTGTGTGCAAAGCATGGTATGCAGCACCAGGAAGATTCATTCATTCATTCAATTGTCTTTATTGAGCACTTACTGTGTGCAGAGCACTGTACTAAGCGCTTGGAAAGTGCAATAAAGCAAGAGAGACAATCCCTGCCCACAACAGGCTCATAGTCTAGAGGCGGGGAGACAGACATCAAAACAAGTAAGCAGGTATCAATATAAATAAATAGAATTACATATATATAATTGTGGGGTGGGGAGAGGGGGGAAGAACAAAGGGAGCGAGTCAAGGTGACATGGAAAGGAGGGGGAGATTAGGAAGAGGAGGCTTAGTTTGGGAAGGCCTCTTGGAGGAGGTGTGTCTTCAGTAGGGCTTTGAAGAGGGAAGAGTGCTTGTTTGGTAGATTTGAGGAAGGAGGGTATTCCAAGCCGGAGGTAGGTTGTAGGCTAGCGGTCGGCGGTGAGACGGGAGATCGAGGCACAGTGAGAAGGTTAGCACCAGAGGAGCAGAGTGTGCGGGCTGGGATGGAGAAGGAGATAAGGGAGATGAGGTAAGAAAGGGCAAGGTGATGGAGAACTTTGAAGCCAATAGTGAGAAGTCTTTGTTTGATACGGAGGTTGATAAGCAACCACTGGAGATTTTTGAGGAGGGGGTGACATGCCCTGAACGTTTCTGTAGAAAGACAACCCGGGCAGCGGAATGAAATATGGACTGAAATGAGGAGAAGCAGCAAGTTGGGAGGTCAGAAAGGAGGTCGATGCGGTAATCCAGTCAGAATAGGATGAGTGACTGTACTAACGTGGTAGAGGTTTGGATGGAGAGGAAAGGGCAGATCTTGGCAATGTTGTGAAGGTGAGACCGGCAGGATTTTGTGACAGATTGGATATGTGGGGTGAATAAGATGTTCAGGGATGAAAATTAAACAAAGGCCCTGGCTCACAAGAAACTCACAATCTTTTTTCATTGTATTTTTACCGTCTTCTCCCCTGAATGGGGTGGTTCACAGCTTCATTAAGATATATACTTAAGAGATGCTGGCAAAGATAGCAAAGGAGCAAACCTGTAAATCTGACCTAAATCTTGACATTTACTATCTACTTTCACCAGGCCACATCAGTCTTCATGGGTCTCTCCTTGCCCTGCTGAGTTTTTATCTGAGTTTTTTTATTTCTTAGAAACTCAGTTCAGCTAGCAGCCCTGAGACTCCCAACAAGTCTTCCCTGGGATGGGTTCCACCAGGTCAGAGCTCTGAACCTTGAGTCATTCAGAGCAGAGATTAGCATGGGGTCATCCGTACCCAGGAAAGTCAGCAAATGATGCTGGGGTGTGCTGGCGAGGGAAGAAAAAAGATCCTTACTTGGTTCTCAGGACTCCAGAGAATTATCCCGGTACAAATCCTTTCACAAGGGGTACAGACACGTCTGCGCAGAGACATCGTCACTGCTGGGATTTTTCATGGCTACTGTTATGACTCAAATGGTGATTCAGATTGTGGCTGACGTTTTGGGCTGTTCAGGCCTTGGCAGCTTACAGACCCAAATATCTGTGTGGCAGGAGGCTTCGGAAACGAAAGCAAGGCTCCTGCTTACGTGCGCGCACACACATGGAGCCAAGCTTTCTTCCTTCCCCAGAGTTTCCCCCGAGCAACCCCTGCACAGGCTGCATGTCCTGGGCACCATGGAGTTACAAACGGAGGTCGAGGACGTGCTCCCGCGCAGGCTGAGCTGTCAGTCCGAGGAGAAGCTAAGGAGGAAAGAAGCACACCTGGAAAAGAAAGGAGGGGGTAAATTCAGTGGGGGAACAGCAGCAGCAGCGTCTGACTGCTGGGAGGGAGAGGGCCACAGACTCCTCACTGCTTCAGGCCGAGCTCACCTAGAGCCGAGAGATCAGCGCCTGGCCTGCATACCGCGGCCCTAGGGACTGCAAGCTCGCTGTGGGCAGGGAATGTGTCTGTTATATTATTTTGTACTCTCCCAAGTGCTTAGTACAGTGTTCTGTGCACAGTAAGCACTCAATAAGTATGACTGACTGACTCATTGACTCCCTACGTGAATCTTTCTTCATCATCGGGCAGAAAGCGCACAGGTAATGATGATGATAATGATGATGGTATTTGTTAAGCACTAACTATGGGCCAAGCATTGCTCTAAGTGCTGGGGTAGATACAAGATAATCATGTTGTCTTACTTGGGGCTCACAGTCTTAATCCCCATTTTACAGATGAGGTAACCGAGGTACAGAGAAGTTAAGTGACTTGCCCAAAGTCACCCTGCTGACAAGTGATGGAGCCGGGATTAGAACCCACGACCTCTGTCTCTCAAGCCCAGCTCTTGTCTTGAATATCAGTCTCTCGGACTGGGTTGATGCTCGATTTCTGTTGAAGTAGAAGAGCTTCCTAGAGGCGTGAAACATGTTTTAACCCTTACATCCAGGTCTCCGGTTGCATCTGTCAATAGTCAATCCATCAATCGTATTTCCCAAGTGTTTACTGTGTTCAGAGCAACGTTCTAGTTGCAGAGCTCCTTCTAGGCTGCAAGCTCCTTGTAGGCAGGGAATGTGTCTATGAACTCTGTTATATTGTATTATCCCAAGCGTTAGTATAATGCTCTGCAAAGAGTAAGGGCTCAATAAATATGACTGATGGATTGATTGGGACAATACACTACTGTGATATTGATTGACATGATCCCAGCTCTCAAGGGCTTCCCGTCTAGTTGGGGGAGATGGACATTACAGATAGAGGAAATGGCAGAATATAATCAGGCCATTTGCTGAGTCCTTGGCACTAGGTGAGATCGGCCTGAAGCTGTGATGGAGGGGAGACAGACATTAATATACATAAATTACAGATATGTCTATAAGTGCAGTGGGGCTGGGATGGGGGATGAAGGGTGACACAGAAAGGAGTAGGAGAAGAGAAAAGGAGGGCTTAGTGCTAGACTCCTGGCACAGTGGTCCGAGAGGATGGAAGATAAGGCAGAAGACAATTTAGAGAATGTTTAAAAACAGTTATTCATATCCACCCTTTGCTTGTTTCAGAGAAACGTGGAGCTTTTAATAAGTTTAATAATGTAGGTTGATCCACCAATCAGTGGCATTCATTGAGCGCTTGTGTGCAGAGCACTGTACTAAGCACTTGGGAAAGTACAGTACAATAGAGTTGGTAAACTCGTTCCCTGCTCACAAGGAGCTTAAAGTCTCTCTAGATGAGGAGACTGACATTAAGATAATGTAGAGAGCTTTGGGATTCCCTAAAGAGTTATCATATGAATTCACTGAATTGTTTTAGAGCCTAAGAGTAGGGGAAAGTCTGGAGAAGGGGAATTTGCTTCCACTCAGGAATCGGCTTTTTGAAATAAATGCCTTCTCGACGAGGGAGTCATCAAAAATATGCAAACATTGCGTTCCAAGAATATTTACCTTGTTCATCATTATGATATGAGGCCTATCCCTCAGTTGCCAACAGTCAATCTCTTGCAAAAAAAAAAAAAAAAGCCTGAGTTTCAGTGGCTAGACCGTAATAGAAACTAAGACTTTCTCTATCCTAAATATATTGAAAGAAAAAATTTATATGGGTAAAACAGCAGACAGAATGGTGGGTTAGAAAAAAGCAATGACTTTAACTTTATTAAAAAGCTTCTTTGTGGTATCAGGCAGGAAGTGAAACTGCTTTAAATTGCAAACATTTCTCAATCATTTCATGCCCCAAAAATCTTTGTAATCTTCTCCCCCCGCCCCCAAAAGTTCAGATGGACGGATATAGCTCAGACAAGAGGAGGGAAAGCACACATTTGTCACTGAGCCTGTGCATTTTACCCTGATTCATACGACCAACTCAGAACATGTGTACCGGAAACTCTAGGAGGGGTTTGGCCCAGTAAGCAGGTGTGTGCGCAGAAAGATGCGGCTTCCGCGGTCAGGTTGACAGTGGGCACCCCACAGTGAATCACTGAGCTGCTTGGGTACCCCCAGACTGACGGTTCGCTCCACTCTAGCTCAGCTGGACAGGCCACCTTTATCCGGTGCTCGGGGCTAGAATTGAAGGGCAGCAGCCAGGGGAGTCCAATCAATCCATCCATCCATTTATCAATCGTATGTGTTGGGCATTTACTGTGTGCAGAGCACTGTACTGAGTGCCTGGGAGGGTACGATACACTAGACAGTCCACACCTCATCCCTTTATCATCTAGCAAGCTACAGGGTGAAATCATATTTGTACTGCACCTGTTCCTCCTCCTTACAACGTGCCCTCCACAGATTTTGAAGAAATGGAGGCCAACTGGTTCATTACTTGGGAAGAGACCTTTATATTTGTGAAATGCCAAGCTAGTCTAAACAACAGAGAAATCACAAAATGATATGGTAGAAATGTTTATACGTGCACATGCTTGCAGCATAGCGGTAGAAGGAATGCCATAAGGTGTTTCCAGTCAAATGGGTAAAATCTATAAAATTGTTGAGAATTTTAGTCCATACATAAAGAAGGGTGGCAGATGGAATGATGTTGGGTAGAATTGAGCAGGTTCTAGTGCCATATGAAATACCTGCCTCTATAAGCATTTGCATTCTTATAAAAGAACAAGAAAGAAACCTCTGAGTAGTTTGCAAGCATTTTGTGCTTAAAACTATAAACTCCTGCAGGGGAGTAGAGTACTTTGCCCCTAGTTGGCAAACAGTGGATCCTGTCTGTGACAGTAAGTTTGACGACGTGCCTCCTGCACATTCTAGCCCGTAGGCAGCGAGAAGCAGAGTGGCCTAGTGGAAATAACATGGATCTGGCAGTCAGAGAGATTTGGGTTCTACTCCTGCCTCCACCATTTGCCTGCTTCGTGATTTTGGGCAAATCACTTAACCTCTCTGTGCCTCAGTTTCCTCAATTGTAAAATAGGGATTCAATACCTGCTTCCCCTCCCCCTCTGACGGCGAGCACCATTTAGGACAGAGATTGGGTCTTACCCGATCATCTTTTATCTATCTCAATCCTTAGATCAGAGCTCTACATTTAGTGAGCTTTTAACAAATACTGGCTCTGCCACCACCTTCAGTGTGACATTGGGCAGTCACTTAACCTGTCTCTATTTCTGTTTCCTTAATTGTAAACTGGGGCATTCAATCCTTGTTCTCTCATCCCATTAGACTGAGCCTTTTGTGTGACAGGAACTGGGTCTGACCTGATGGTATTGTATCTACCCCCATGTTTAGAAAAGCAGCGTGGCTCAGTGGAAAGAGCACGGGCTTGGGAGTCAGAAGTCGTGGGTTCGAATCTCAGCTCCGCCACTTTGCTGTGTGACCTTGGGCAAGTCATTTAACTTCTTTGTGCCTCAGTGACCTCATCTGTCAAATGGGGATGATGACTGTGAGCCACACCTGGGACAACCTGATTACCTTGTATCTACCCCAGCGCTTAGAACAGTGCTTGGCACACAGTAAGTGCTTAACAAATACCAACATATGTATATATATGTTTAGTGCAGTAATTTTTTTTGAAAAGTTTTTGTTAAGTGCTTACGGTATGTCAAGTACTGTTCTAATGCTGGAGTAAAGTTAATCAGGTGGGACACAGTCCCTCTCCCAAATAGGGCTCACAGTCAAAAAGAAGGGAAAAGAGATATTGAAACCCCATTTTACAGTTGAGGAAATTGAGTTACAGATTTATTTGACCAAGGACACACAGCAGGCAAGTGGAGGAGCTGGGATTAGAACTCAGGTCCTATGGCTCCCAGGCCTGTGCTTTGCCCACAAGTCCAAGCTGCTTCTTGTGACACATACTAAGGACTTAACTAACAAATACCACCACATTTATTGTTTTTGTTACTATTATGATAATGGTTATTATCATCATTAATAATGTGTAATAAAAATAATATGCAGGATAGCAGGCACCTTCTTCATTTTACATTTTTGTAAGGTGACTTCAGGAAACGTAGGGACCACCAGGCTAAGAATCCCCACTACAAAACTCCATCTCCTCCCAGGATACTTTCTCTTTGTCCCTGCCAAGTTTTCTTGCTTGCCAAAAAATGTTTCCTGAGGCATTTCTTGTCTTGCCTCCTTGACTTTACTCTCCAAGGTAGATAGCAGGATTATGATAACCCTCACAATTTATCAAGATTCACTTTTGTTTCCAAAAATCATCTTACTTGATCTGTACTGGACTGTGGTCATATCTTGAGAGAAGTGAAATTTATTCTGAATCCCTGAGGAGCAACTTCAAATATACTCTTGTTAAACCCTTTCAAAAAGACAAAGAAACCCTGCATTGAAATAAGTACATTTTTCTCTTTCTCTTTCAGTTTTCGTCCCTATCCGCATAGAGATTTCTAGGAGAGGCTGAAGGGTTAGGAGGATTTTTCCCTCTCCACTTCCTCCGTGACTTGGTAGCACTTTTTGGGTATTAAAGTTCACTTGAAGCCATTTCTCTGATGATGTAAAGGCCCTTACCACAGGACTGACTCAGACCAAGAGGGTGAAAGCTGTTCTAATGATTCGTTGGACTAATTATAGGAGGGTTTATGGGGAAGCTATTACTTTTTTATAGAATTCAGTCTGTGGCTACTCTCTCTTTGGCGATGCTATTGTTTGAAGAGTGAAGAACAATCAGTCGATGGTATCTATTTGAACACTCACCGTGTGCAGAGTGCTGTACTGAGTGCATGGGGAGTACAATACAGATGGTAGAGAAAATCCCCATCCTCGATAACCTTAGTCCAATGGGGGGCTGCAACAGAGTTTAAAGCTATGTGAATGGGTGCAATCTTGAGGGTGCAGGAATGGGGTGACTACCCAAATGCTTAGATGATGTGAAAGTGCTGAAGTGTCTCTGGGCATTCGGGCGGTAGGGCGGAAATACCGTGAGGAGAAGGGACATTAATCAGGGAAGACCGCCTACATAGATAATTCCCAGCCCTTCATTCATACTGCCTGGGTCCAGTGTATTTTTGGAAATTGATAGTAATAATGAGAATTATGATAATAAAGATAGTGATACTGTTTAAGCACTGCACTATCTGTCAAGCACTGTACTAAGCACTGGGGTATATACAAGGTAATCAGGTCCCACAGGGGGATCACAGTATGAGTAGGAAGGAGAACAGGTATTGAATCCCCATATTACAAATGACCCTGTCAGCTCATTATGAGCAGGGAACGTGTCTGCTAATTTTGTTATATTGGACTCTCTCAAGTGCTTAGTATGGTGCTGTGCAAATAGTAAGCACTCAATAAATACCATTGATTGATTGATTGATGGATGAGGGAGCTGAGGCACAGAGAAGTGAAGTGACTTGACTAAGGTCACTCAGCAGACAAGTGGCGGATCCAAGATTTGAACCCAGGTCCTCTGACTCCCAGACTACATTGCTTCTCTGTCTTACCGATAAAAAGCCAAAAAGCAATTTTTTAAAGTGAAATTCCTCCTGGTTAATCATCTTCTGATTGGAACCTGCAAGGAGAGGACCTGGTCTCTGGAGCTAACTGATCATCATTTAGGGAAACGCCATGCAATGGACACAAGCAGTATAGAGAGCCACACACAGCCTGAGAGCCAACCAGTGCCCTGGCGTTGGTCAATCCATCTGATAGAAGAGTAGTGGTTGTGTTTTTCCAGACGGCAGCTCTGATCCTGGACCCTGTGACCACCAGAGAAGGGGCATGAGCACTCTGCCCTGGGTCTGAGAGCCTGGAAACCTGGGTATGAATCTACTGCCCCACTGGCTCTTCTTCACCTCTCTAAGCCTCAACCTCCTCATCCTTTGACAGCCTGAATAGTCAGTGGGTCACCATTTACAAACTAAAAGTCAATTTAGATTTCACTGTAGCCATGCCTATAGCTAAATACTGAAGCTGGCCTCACACAGCCGTCCTTTGAGTGTCCAGAGAGTGGTTGAACCCAGGTCCTTTGATTGCCAGGCCCATGTTTTAACCAATAGGCCACGCTGCTTCTGGTTGCCTGTTCCCCAGATTAGTAGTTTACTAATATATTTTTCTCTTCTCAGCCAACCCTGACCTGATGCCACCCTACTTTATTTCCCCATTCAGCCTCCTGCCACAGCTTTGCAAGCCTCCTAAACAAATATTACCACATTAATACAATCACTCATCCTATTCCACCTAGATTACTGCATCAGCCTCCTTCCTGACCTCCCAAATTGCTGCCTCTTCCCACTCTAGTCCATACTTAATGATAATAATAATAAAACTGGTATTTGTTAAGCACTTACTATGTGCAGAGCACTGTTCTAAGGGCTGCGGTAGATACAGGGTAATCAGGTTGTCCCTCGTGAGGCTCACAGTCTTAATCCCCATTTTACAGATGAAGTAACTGAGACCCAGAGAAGTTAAGTGACTTGCCCACAGTCACACAGCTGACAAGTGGCAGAGACGGGATTCGAGCCCATGACCTCTGACTGACTCCATTGCCCAGATTATCTCTGTACAGAAACTCTCAGGACATGTCACCCCTCTCCTCAAAAATCTCCAGTGGTTGCCTATCCACCTCTGTATCAAACAAAACATCCTCACCATTGGCTTTAAAGCACTCCATCACCTTGCCCCCTCCTACCTCGCCTTGCTTCTCTCCTTCTATAACCCAGCCCGCATACTTTCACTCCTCTGGTGTAAACCTTCTCACTGTGCCTCGATCTCACCCATCTTGCCTGTCTCACCACCGACCCAACCCCTGGCCCATGTCCTGCCTCTGGCCTGCAACGCCCTCTCTCCTCAAATCCGCCACACAATTAATCTCCCCCACTTCAAAGCTTTACTGAAGGCACATTGTCTCCACGAGGCTTTCCCAGACTAAGGTCCACTTTTCCTCATCTCCCACTCCCTTCTGCGTTGCTCTGACTTGCTCTTTTTGCTCTCCCTCCACCCCAGCCCACAGCACTTATGTGTATATCTGTAATTTTATTTATTTGTATTGATGTCTGCTTATTTAATAATAATGTTGGTATTTGTTAAGTGCTTACTATGTGCAGAGCACTATTCTAAGCCCCGGGTAGACACAGGGGAATCAGGTTGTCCCACGTGGGGCTCACAGTCTTAATCCCCATTTTACAGATGAGGTAACTGAGGCACAGAGAAATTAAGTGACTTGCCCTCAGTCACACCGCTGACAAGTGGTAGAGCTGGGATTCCACTCCAAACCCATGACTTCTGACTCCAAAGCCCGTGCTCTTTCCACTGAGCCATGCTTGTCTTGATGTCTGTTTATTTGTCTTGATGTCTGTCTCCCCCTCCCCAGACTGTGAGTTCACTGAGGGCAGGGATTGTCACTATTTATTGCTGTATGGTACTTTCCCCAGCACTTAGTTTGGTGCTTTACACACAGTAAGTGCTTAATAAATATGATTGAATGACTGAATTAAGTGGGCATCTCTGGCTTTCTGTCTGGCTGGGCCCTACCTGTGGCCTGCCTGCCGGCCCAGCTCCTAAACCTGAACCAAAACCTGAACCTGCCTCCACCTCTGCAGCCTCCCCGAGGGGCCTCCCAGCTCCTTCCCCACCGCCCCCGCCAAGCTGGTCCTATGCTTGTAACTGAACCTTCCCCATGTGGCTTTTCTTTAAACTCTTCTCACAGCTCCTCCCTCTCCCCCGCTCTTCTAAATGTCTGCTCTCTCTTCCCACAACCCTTAGACTGTGAGCCACATGAGGGGCAGGGACTGTGTCCAGCCGATTGTATTATATCTATCTCAGTGCTTAGTGTATAGCAACAGCTTAACAGATACTATTATTACGATTATCATCATCCTCATCACTGTCACTTTTATTATTAGAAAAGCAGTGCGGGCTGCTGGATGGAGCACAGACCAGGGAGTCAGAAGGACCTGGGTTCTAATCTCAGCTCCACTACTTTTCTACTTGTGTGACCTTGGGCAAGCAACTTAACATCTCTGTGCTTCAGTGATCTCATCTGTAAAATGGGGATTAGGACTGTGAGAACCATGTGGGACAAGAGACTGTGTCCAGTCCAATTTCTTTATATCCACCCCAGTGCTTAGTACAGTGCCTGGCACATAATAAGCACTGAACAAATGCTATTATTATCATTATTATTATTATTATTTCTAAAGCTGCGATGATGGGATAGGACTGGGCAAAAGACACTGCCCCACCTAATCAGTCAAATCAGGGGTGGGAACTGGGGCTAGGCCCCTGCCTTCTTCCAGGTGTAGTGTGGTGTGGCCAATAGAGGGGCAAACAATCCAGCAGAGCCTTGTCCCTCCCCAGGGTAAAGGTCTCAGCATGGGCTGTAAAGAGTGGGACGACGGCAGCTCTGCAGCTCTGTACTTCCACTCCAAAGGGTCTTCTACAGTACTAGACTCTTCATATCTGACAGACCACTACTTTCCCCACCTTCAAAGCCTTATTAAAATCTCATCGCCTCCATGATGCCTTCCCTGACTAAGCCCTTATTTCCCTCACTCCCTCTCCTTGCTGCATCATCCCTACACTTGTATTTGTGCCCTTTAAGCACTTGAGATTCACCCCACCCTCAGCCCACAGCATTAATTTATGTATCTGCAATCTATTTTAATGTCTGTTTCCCCCTCTAGACTACTGGGGGCAAGGAACATGTCTGTCAACTATGTTAGATGAGAAGCAGCGTGGCACAGTGGAAAGAGCACGGGCTTTGGAGTCAGGGCTCATGAGTTCGAATCCCAGCTCTGCCACTTGTCAGCTGTGTGACTGTGGGCAAGTCACTTCACTTCTCTGTGCCTCAGTTCCCTCATCTGTAAAATGGGGATTAAGACTGTGAGCCCCACGTGGGACAACCTGATTCCCCTGTGTCTACCCCAGCGCTTAGAACAGTGCTCTGCACATAGTAAGCGCTTAACAAATACCAACATTATTATTATTATTATTACTTTCCCAAGAGCTTAGTACCGTACTCTGCACACAGAAAGCACTCAACAAAAATGATAGATTGATTGAAATTGACTCACAGCTCCGTTTTAAACTCAGGAAGTGCAAATACTGAAACACCAGAATAGTGAACTAAGTGATTAGGAGAGTGTATTACAATAGAATTGGTAGAATTTTTCCCTGCCAGTCCCTGGGCCCAAGCAACATGTTGTGATGATTTGAACCTCATCATTAGAGCCCATTCTTGGGTTGGGTAAAAAGAGTGAAAACCCTGAACTGGGTCTATCTACTGGGATGGTGGCAGGTGTAACTAGGAGCATTATAGCTCCTGTTGGACTAGCAGTGCCCCAGCTGGGCATGAGAAGGCCAAGTCTCTTCAGGGTTGGAGAGTTCCTGTCATTAACATATGGGTCAATTGCTGTTTCCCTCTGGACGAGCCTCTCCAGGGCCAATCCTCCATTCCTGGGCTTCCTGGCAACCCCTCTTATAAAGAACAATGTTTAATTCTGCTTTGCATTTCTAAAGTACCCTTGGAGGCTCTCAGAGAACTTCACAAACCACTAATTAGTAAAACCACATAACTTGAGAGTGGGAGCAGTGAGGGGAGAGAGCTGATACGCTTTTCCCCATTTTATAACAGGTAAATTGAGACCAAAAGTGTTCATTGTTGGAGTGAAGAGGGAAAGACCCTACAGTGCTTGGAATCTTAACAGCCATTCTCCATTCTAACCACTGGGCAACACCGGTGACTTTATGACCTCTTATTTTTAACATCCCAAATGGTTCCAGCCACAATTTATCTTTTTCATTCAATAGTATTTATTGAGCGCTATTTGCAGAGCACTGTACTAAGCCCTTGGAATGTACAATTCGGCAACAGATAGAGACAATCCCTGTCCATTGATGGGTTTACAGTCTAATCTTTTTGTTCTCTACATCTCAGAGGGAAGCAAAACCAAAAACTCTGATTGGAAATTTTACTTACAACTTGGGGGATGGCAGAGTGCTCAGATGTGGACTAGGTAAAACTTGGTGGGATGGAGCTGGCTAAATCACAAGGGCTTCCCTTCTTTTCCTTACTCCCCAGCTTCTTCCCTCCTTTTCTCCCCAACTCTGTTCTTTCCAAGAAATTCCTAGGGAAGCAGTGTGGCCTAATGAAAAGAGCATGGGCCTGGGAATCAGAGGACCTGGATTCTAACCCCGACTCTGCCACATGTCCGTTGTGTGACTTTGGGAAAGTCACTTAACTTCACTGGGCCTCAGTTATCTCACACCTATAAAATGTGGATTAAAACTGTGAGCACCCTGTGGGCCAGTGACTGTGTCCATCCTGATGAGCCTGTATCTACTCCAGGAATTAGTACAGCTCCTGGTACATAGTAAGACCTCAACAAATACCATTCAAAAAAATGCTTCAGTTTGGACTCACTTCCCAGGCGGGAATTAAAATCTACATGCTTGAGTTCCCATATTAAACCATTTTATTCTTTTAGGAAATTAATTTTATTACTGTCTATAAACTAACTAAAATAACTGCTCTTGAAACTGAATAGGAAGTTTTGCAGCTCTGTTGGATCGAGTGGATGAAGGGAGTTTTAGGGAGCCCTGTCTTGGGATAAACATTCCGAGCTGATTTGCCCCAACTGATGTGCCGGACAGGTCTTCCTAGCCGGCCGAACAAGACAAGATAGTGGGCCAAAACAGAGGCTACACCAGTTCTAGCCGCAGCCTTCTCCTTTCTGTCTTCCTTTATGGTGGCCTAGGTGACCCTGAGACTCATGTGAATGAGAGCCTGGGACCCTGGACAGTCTTATCCATGAGCGGAGGCTAGTGGAAGGGGGAAGAGAAGTGCTGCACTCGTTTGCCAAGAATTCTCCTCCACCAAGTCACTCCTGGCCCATGAACCCCAAGCCCACGTGATATGTCACGGCCACGGTCCGGAGCCCATGGCTGCATCACTCCTGCTCACGCATGGGGTTCTGGGCTGTGGAAGAGAAGGAGAGAGGAAGGGAGAGAGAGAGAGAGAGAGAGAGTGCCTGCAGTGCTCTTTAATGAAAGTCCTTGATCTGCATCACTGTGGAGGGGAAGGAGTTTAGAAATCATTACCTTAGCAGCTGAGATCCAGGCCACAGATTAGCAAATGTTGACGCTTTTGAAATGTGTTTGCTCCGGCTCGAAGTAATGACTGAGCATATATGCAGTTTAATGCTGAAAATTTGAAAATGGTATCCAATTAGTTGAGTGTGGAAAATTGTGATAATATTTTAATAATAAGGACTTCATGCAAAATTTTTGCTTTCATCTCAGCAATTAAGACCAGCGAAAGGTTTAATGTGTATTTATTGAGCATGTAGTAATAATGGCACGTGAACAGAATAATAAGGCAGTAGGGGTGCATTGTGGGCTTTATTTTTCAGTTCACTGCAAATTGACTCCTTATTCATAATGCCTTTGGAACCGAACAATAAGATTGGCTCTAAATTGAAATCAGAATGTGTAAAGTATTCTACTGGTGTGTTATTAGAAAAATGACAGGGGGAGGGTCACTGGATTCCTCTTCAAGTGCTTGTGAGGAAGTCTTTTGTTTAAGCTAGCCTGGCAGACTTGTTAAAAAAAAAAAAAGACAACAAAATCCTCAAACCTCCCAAAGCTTTTATCAACCAACTCGGCAAATTTTCTCCAACCTTCCCAGTTTTCATCGTCAGGGTGAAGCTCCTGTAGGAAAACCTAAGCATCTTGGGAAATGAAGTCTATGGTCCAATTGTCCATTTTGCATTAAAATCTCTGATGGTTCACAAAGCCATCTCTCTGTAACCCAGCTTCATTTGTTTGGTTTTCATTCATTGTCAAATCTTGGCTTTTGGATCCGTGTTCATTTTCAGGGCCCATTCAGATGTTTGGTCCTTGCAGAGAAATGAAAAAGCAACTGATTACTTGATGTGTTTTTAAAAAGCTGCAACTACAAATCCAAAGTTCTACAGGCTGCCCTTGGCTGTAAAAGTGAGGGGAAGAGAGTATGATTGTAAGCCTCTTGAGGACAGGTATTATATCTCCTAATTCTATTGCACTCTTCCATGCTTTTAGTAAAGTACTTGGGACAGATTAAGCCTTCAATAAGTAGCACCAGTTGCCTGATGGCAGGCGGCTCTTTAAAAATCCTTCTTCCTCTACTTATTTGTTCTCACCCAGGTGTTTGCTTTCCTGCTGTTAATTATTGACATTTGCTGAGGATCCCCTGGAGTGTGTTTTTTCTATACCTCTGATGTATTCCTTCATAAAGAAAGTCTTGGCTATTTGATATCTGAAGATGTTTCCTAAGTGGATGTTTTTGTTGCAGTTTTTAGAGGTTGCCGTTTGTAGCTCTGAAGTCTCCTGGAAGTGCCATGTGGCCATCCTTTGAGGAAAGAGTCATTTCCCTATCAGCTAAAATCACCAAAGAAAAAGCAACCCTAAATGGAGAGAGGCAATTCAAATGCAAGTGCCAGTGTTTCCTCGATTGGCTGTAAAAGAAGTTCTCCTTTGAGTCTTCCTAACTCTCTGCATAGAGATGTCATATTCTTTGGTGATGGAGTTTCAACTGTGAGGGACAGCTACCAAAACAGGCTTATCATTAAAGCTTGGATTTCTTGGCTCTGGTTGCATCGTTGTTATCAGACTGTGGGAGGAGAGCAAAACTGGTGCAATCAGGGCCCAAATCACACAGTTCTATCAAAGTCTTGGGGCCAGGACAATTTGAAAATGGAAACTGGATCCTTCTTCGCCGGGCATAGCTAGTGAGGAATATCAATCAGTCAGTCCTTAGCAATTGAGCACCTGTGAGGTACAATGTACTCTACTAAATGTTTAAGCAGGAGTTCAGGCTCATGGTTCTGGTGGGTGGTTTGAGATCCTAATGCCTGAGGGGCCCTAGGATTAATCAATCAATATTGCAGGCACACCCGCAGAGCACCACAATAAAGGCTTGGATGGATGGGATACTTTTTCCCAGCATAGAATCTTTGGATAACTGAGCATGCACTGCAGCTTTCATGTAACATCTCTGTTCATAATCTAGATCTGTCTAGCCTTTTATGAGGGCAATTAATCATCAAAATATATTCACAAATGAATAAAAAGTACCGGATCATCCTCACTTCCATTACCAACCTACTCCTGTGTCTCCATCCAGCCTACCTGAAACACCCCACAGCTGGGGTCCGATGTTCAATCCTTGGCCTCCTTGCCCATTTTAAACTTTGCTTCTCTTTACTGACCTCAGTGGCGTTCCTACCAGGTTGGAACCGGTCAGTCTTACGTCAGTTTTTTATTTCCCTTTTTGTAATATCGGCTTGCTTGCTTGTGATAAGTGCTAAATTGAAAGCCTTGTGGGCTGAGGCTAATTATAGCAACAAAAGAGGCGGCTTGGGGAGTTGCAGTGCCTTCCCCTAGAGTGTAGGGTGGGATGTGTGAAATGTGTGGTAGAGGTTGCCAAAACAAACTGAAAACTTTCAAGAAAACAATGGTCAAATGTCAGCCCTTCTAGTCACCTTTTTCAGGCACTACCCTTACATCAGCCAGACCAGTTATCAAAGTGACAAGAAAGAGCCCAGTTCCCTGAGTGGGGAGCAGAAATGGACCTTGGTTGGTTGGACAAGAGGCTACCTCAGTTTCATCAGACTTGTTTGAGGTCATGAGCATTGAAGAGTCCTCCTCTCCAAATGCCTTCCTTTCCTTTCCTTTCCTTTCCTTTCCTTTCCTTTCCTTTCCTTTCCTTTCCTTTCCTTTCCTTTCCTTTCCTTTCCTTTCCTTTCCTTTCCTTTCCTTTCCTTTCCTTTCCTTCCTTTCCTTTCCTTTCCTTTCCTTTCCTTTCCTTTCCTTTCCTTTCCTTCCTTCCTTCTTTCCTTCCTTCATTCCTTCCTTCTATGTGTTGCTATAGTGTACTCTTCCAAGCACTTATTACAATGCTCTGCACACAGTAAGCTCTCAATAGGACAATGAACTTCCTTCCTTCCTTCCTTCCTTCCTTCCTTCCTTCCTTCCTTCCTTCCTTCCTTCCTTCCTTCCTTCCTTCCTTCCTTCCTTCCTTCCTTCCTTCCTTCCTTCCTTCCTTCCTTCCTTCCCTCCCTCCTTCCCTCCTTCCCTCCTTCCTTCCTTCCATCCTGGTTTCTAATCCCAGCTCCACAACTTACCTGCTTTGTTTCTTTACGACAGGTCACTTAACTTCTCTGTGCCTCAGTTCCCTCATCTGAAAAATGGAGATTCAAAACATGTTCTCCTCCTTACTTAGACTCTGAGGCCCGTGTGTGACCTGATGATCTTGTAAATGCCCTAGTGCTTAGTACAGTGCTTGAAACATAGTAAATGCTTAACAAACACCACAATTACTATTTATTATTGGAAATTGTATTCCTCTTCACTTTTTTTTGACATTCAAGCATGTCCTGTTGGCATCTTTCTCAGTGTCTCCATGCCCAAAACAGAACTCATCTTCCCACCCTATCCCCAACATTTTTCCCATCAATGTAGACAGCACCATCATCCTTCTTGTCTTACAAGTCCATAACCTTGGCATTATCTTCGACTCATCTCTCTCAGTCATGTCAAATATACAATTTTTCACCAAATCCTGTCAGATCTACCTATGCAACACTGCTAAAATCTACCCTTTCCTCTCCCTTCAAACTGCTTCCATGCTGATTCAAGAACTTAGCCTAGTCTGCCTTGATCACTGCATCACCCCCTTGCTGAACTTCCTGCCTCCTATCTTTCCCACTCAAGTCCATACTTAATAATAATAATAACAATAATGATTATGTTATTTGTTAAGCACTTACTATGTTCCAGGCATTGTACTAAGCAGTAGGGTAGATACAAACCAGTCAGTTGTACACAGACCCTGTCCCAAATGTGGTTCACAGTCTTAATCCCCATTTTACAGATGAGATAACTGAGGCACAGAGAAGTGAAGTGACTTGCTCCAGGTTACACAGCAGGCAAGTTGTGGAGCTGGGATTAGAACCCAGGTCCTTTTGATTCCCGGGCCCACACTCTATCCAATATACCACATTGCTTCACTCTGTTGCCTGAATCTTTTTTTTTTTTAAAAAATTCATTCCATGTTCCCCCGTCCTCAAGAACCTCCAGTGGCTGCCTGTTTACCTCCATGTCAAACAGAAACTCCTTATCATAGGATTTAAGGAACTCAATCAGCTCATCCCACCCTATTTTACCTTACTGATTTCCTACTATAATCTAGCCAGCACACTTCACTCCTCCATCTCCAGCTTATTCACTGTACTGCAATCTCATCTATCTCATGGCCAGTACCTTGCTCTCATCCTCCTTCTGGTCTGGAACTCCTTCCCCACCTCCAGATATGACAGACTACAAGCCTCCCCACTTCTAAGGCATTAAAAAAATCACAACTCCTCCAAGAAGCCTTCCCCAACTATGCCCTCTTTTTCCCTACTCCCCCTCCTGCATTGTCTATGCACTTGGATCTATACCCTTTTAGGGTTTGGCATTCATTTCACCCTCAGCCCCAAGACACATATGTACATATCCACAATTTATTTACTTATATTAATGTTTGTCTCCCCCTCTAGACTGTAAGCTCTTTGTAGGCAGGGAACGTGTCTACCATCTCTATTGCATTGTAGTCTCCCAACAGCTTAGTACAATGTTCTGCACACAGTATGCACTCAATATATACCACTGATTGATTCCTTTCTTTCTTGATGTTATTTCCCTTCTGGAAGATTGGCTGATGAATTTTGTTGGGCAAGGAACACATCACTAACATTGCAAATGCTTCTGTGTTGACTTCTGAACTCCTTGAATTTGTTTTTTCTTGGCTAGCAAAAACTTCATCTTTGCTCACAGCAGCCGGTGGTTTGAGCCAGCACAAGTGCTGCTTTTACCTCTGCCGTGAAAGTGGAATGATGCTCTTTGGGTCCAGGGGTATGTAATTCATCCGACTCTGGTTGACCTCAGTTTGGTGATGCTGTTCCCGTTGGCATAGCATGTTCATGACATAGAGATAGTTGGGTTTGGCTCCCCAGTCACTTTGGAATCAGTCTCCCCAGCCTACTTTGTTGTCCTTCTCCAAATTTTCCTAGGACACAACCTGTATTGCTCTTTTCTCTGCTTTGGCAGCTTCTGAGGCCCAGATGTTCATATGGTTTTGGAACTCATCTACTTCCTTATAGAAGTCTTTGTTTTTGGGGGGTTTTTTTGTTGTTGTTAAATGGTATTTGTTACACACTTACTATGTGTCAGGCACTGTTCTAAGCACTGGGGTAGATACAAGTTAGGCTGGATACAGTCCTATCTCAAATGGGGTTCACAGTCTGAGGAGGAGGAGGGAGAACCTCTCTTTGCCTGCCAGACTCCACAATTGTGGTATTTTCCTCATGTTGTTAGTTTGGGCACATTTTTCGGGGACTTACTATGTTTTGAACACTGTGCAGTATGCCCTCCACATTAGCCAGGCTGGTATCTGAGGGATCAGGGAAGAGGAGATTTCCCTGTTCCCCAAGATCTCAGCTCAACTCCCTCCTAGAAACTTGTCCCAGGTTGGTCACCTGCCTGTACTTTGCACTAAGAGTCTGCCATTCCCCCCAACACAATACTGAGGTAGGATTTTGTGGGCATCCTTCCCATTTGGAAGAGTAACTGGCCCTCGTTCCCAGCCCTGGTGAAACGCTTGGATTCCAAGGCTGTGCTGAAAGCAGAGCTGAGGCTTGTGGTGGCCAGGGCAGTGTGAAGGACTAAAGGTACTGCTGACCAGGAAGGCTGAGAGCCATCAGGGGTGTGGATGTCCTCAAAGAGGTATCAGCACTAGGATAAATTTGGAAACAGGGTAGAAAAGCTTGGAGCAGAAGAGCACAGCTCTCAAAAGAGCCTGTGGAAGTTGGTGAACACAACTGTAAGCACAACCGTACCTCTTGCTAGGGTCAATGTGGTTGTCTAGCATGCCCCAATCAATCAATCAGTGGCATTAATTCATTATTTATTAGTAATAATTTTGGTATTTGTTAAGGACTTATTATGTGCCAGGCACTGTTCTAAGTGTTGGGGTGGATATAAGCAAATTGGGTTGGACACAGTACCTGTCCCACATGGGGCTCACAGTCTTAATCCCTGTTTTACAAATGAGATAACAGACAAAGAGAAGTTAAGTGACTTGTCCAAGGTCACAGCACACCCAGTGGAGGAATCAGGATTAGAACCTAGGTCCTTTTGACTCCCAGGCCTGTGGTCTATACATTAGACTACCCTGCCTCTGGTCTTCACTTACTATTGTATTAGACATTTCGGAGACTACAATACAAGAGAGTTGGTAGACACAATCCCTACCCTCAAGAAGCTTACAGTGCAGGGAAAGACAGATATTAAAATGATTTGCAGCTAAGGGAAGCAACAGAGTATAAGAATATAATAATTGTGGTGTTTGTTGGGACAGACGCATTTTGATCAGATTAGACAGAGTTCCTGTCCCACATGGGGCTCTATGTACGTAAATGCTGTGGGGGTGGGGTGAAAATCAAAGTGTTTAGGGACTATGGATTTGAGTGCATAGGTGACACAGAGGAATAGGGAAGAGGGAAGAGAGATTTTCTCATCCTCAGCTGGTGGGAAGCAAGGGGAGCAGGAAGGAAGAGGAGTAAGAGGAGGAGGAGGAGTGGGCTAACTCTCTTCCAGTGGTCCTTCTCTTCAAGTTGCCCTTCCCCAAATTGAGCCTGGGTGTCTGAGCTCAGCATATCTAAGCCCAGCTCTGACAAAGGCAGACACCTATGGGGAGGAATGTAGCTGTGCTCCTTAAACATCTCCTTCCCCAGCTGGTTCTGTCCTGCACCTCCGAGTCTGAGCTTGGTCTCAGGCCCAGCAAGGAGGAGGAGAGACTTGGGGGCTCTGTGTCCCCACGGGAAAGGACAGGCCTCTTCTACTCATACCCCTAAAGCTAGCTCTGGACTATGCCACCCAGGGTAGGGGTGATGGAAAGTGTCAGGGGGTAGCATTTAATAATATTGACAATGATAGTAATAATTGTGGTATTGGTAAGTGCTCACTATGTGCCAGACTCTGTACTGAGCACTAAGGTGGATACAGCAAATTGGGTTGGAAACAGTCCCTGTCCCATGCGGGGCTCACAGTCTCAACCCCCATTTTACCGATCAGCTGAGACACAGAGAAGAAAAATGACTTGCTCAAGGTCACGAGCAGACAAGTAGCAGATCCGGGACTAGAATCCATGACCTCCTGACTCCCAGCCCTGTGCTCTATCCACTATGCCAGTATTCGTCCTGCTATCTCCCTTGCCCCAGCAGGATTTTAGTCTTCACTGTAGAGTGGCTGGAGGTCAAGGAAGAAAATTTAAAATTGCTGTAGGGGATGACTGACAGGGCAGGGGCTTGGGAGGACAGGGAAGTGGTACGTGAGCGTGGTTGTGGTGGCAAATAAGGAACATTCTTTTAGAACTGTGGTTGGTGGATAATAATCCAGGTTTAGGGATTGGGGAAGCTATTGTGTTCCTAGGCAGTGGCCTAGATTCTTTGTGGCTTTCTAACGGACAGGCGTGCCGACGGTCAGGTTGCTTGGGTTGGTCTTTCTGACTTCTTTCCTGGTCTGACCAGTAGGGTTCAAAAATGGACATTGCCTTCCCCGATTCATTTCTATTCTTTTCTGCTCATATCCCACCTATTGCCTGTTCAGCACAACCTCCTCTGTACTTATCTTACATGCCCTGTTATTTGAGCAGTAATTCAGGCCCATATCCCCCTTTCCTTCGGCCTCCTGTCTGTGTTGTTTTTTGTGTTTCAGTCCCCTACTAGATTGTAAAATCCTGAAGGGCAGGATTCATGTGTTCTAACTGTACTGTACTCTCCCAAGTGCTTAGTACAGCGCTCTGGCACACAGTGGGTGCTCAATTAAAAACAATCGATTCAAAGCTTATTCATAGACCACGATATTGCATATTGAGTAATGTCATAAGGAGTCTACGCTGCCTCCCATTCTGACACTGACTAGAATTTTATTTCTCCTTCTGATCGGCAAGAACGCTTGGCTTTGTGTATGCTGGAGATCAGTCACCTCTCTTGAAATGGAGCGAACCCTGGAGTGCAAAAACCTAGCAGAGATGGCTGATAATAATTAATGTCCATTATGGTACTTGTTAAGCTCTTACTATGTGCCAAGCACTCTTCTGAGCGCTGGCTTTTGTATAATATCTCCTGGTACCTGAGATTGGTTGTGAATGTCAGGAAGAGTTGGTAAAGAAACAGGTTCCAGGCAAAAGGGCCTGAGATAGCTTTGCATCAGGAGGCCCAGACACACTCTTTGAGGGCAAATTCAAACCAGTTCAGGGACGATCGGGGCATATTTGAAGAAAATTTTGCTCTTCATGCGGATAAGTGAATTCTCTGCTTAAGCCTGACCACATTTAGCCATAAAAAGAAGTATGAGTTTATATGCCTAGAGGCTTAAGTGAATTAGTGACCCTAAAAGAAACCAGGAACCAGTTTAAAGAAAAGCAGGCCCAGGGTCTAAAAGACGTTGAATATCCTCGATCTCTCCTCTAATTGTCTTCTGTTTGAGTTTCATGGAGGAAGTTGGCGGCAGATTTTCCACAGGCAGATATGTTTTCTCGCTTAGGTCCCTGCACTGCAAGAGCCGCAGAAAATTTGGGTGAAGAAGAAGGGTGATGCCCACAAAGACCCAAATCAACTCCTGAGGGCAGGGTTTGCATCTATTAACCAATGTACTCGACTCTCCCATATACTCAACTAAGTACAATGCTCTACACACTGTAAGTACTCAATAAATACCTCTGATTGATTGCTGAGGCCAGGCCTGCTTTCTGGGAGTGAGAGGGTAGGGGGGAGGATTAAAGTCTAAGGAGTGTCTGAGGGGGGAGAGGGGAGGGTCCTGCTCAGGTAGAGGATGTGACTGTGCTCTGGGTAGAGAAGTGGGGCACAATTTGCCCTCAGAGACAAATGGTCTCTACCTTTATCGATAGTAAGAATGGTATTTGTTAAGTGTGTGCTAAGTGCCAAGTACTGTGCTAAACACTGAGGTAGCTACAAAGTTGTAAACTTCAGAGCGGGGACCGTGTCTACCAAATCTCTCTCTTAAGCTCTAATGCAGTACTCTGCAAACAGTAATGGTGAATTTGGGAGCAGCATGCCCTAGTGGATAGAGCATTGGCCTGGGAGTCAGAAGGACTTGGGTTTTAATCTGGCTCTGCCAATTGTCTGCTGTGTGGCCTTGGGCAAGTCACTAAAGTTTTCTGTGTCTCAGGTACCTCATATGTAAAATGAGGATTAAGACCTAGACACCCATGTGTGACATAGGCTTCGTCCAACCTGATTAGCTTGTATCTACCTCAGCGCTTAGTACATTGCCTGGCACCTAGTAAGTACTTAACAAATACCATAAAAATACCATTGATTGATTGATTGATTGAATACACTCAGATCAGACTCAGAACATACACAGAATTCACAGTCTAAAGGGGAGGGAGAACAGATATTTAATTTGCCAGTTTCCTCCAGCTCTCTCTCCCCTCAATTTCCCTTCCCTGCTCCTGCTGTTTCTTCGGTTGTGTTGCAGCAGAGGGTTGGGACGGGCGGTGTGGGCCTGGCTAACTGAAGGCACACCTCCTCCAGGAGGCCTTCCCTGACTAAGCCCTCCTTTCTTCTTCTTCCACTCCCTCTGCGTCACCCTGACTTGTTCCCTTTATTAAATAGTAATTATGGTATTTAAGTGCTTACTATGTGCCAAACAATGTTCTAAGCACTGGGGTAGACACAAGCTAATCAGATTGTCCCGCGGGGGGCTCACAGTTTTAATACCCATTTTACAGATGAGGTAACTGAGGCAAAGAGAAGTTAAGTGGCTTGCCCAAGGTCACACAGCAGATGAATGGCAGAGCCAGGATTAGAACCCATGTCCTAGCAGCGTGGCTCAGTGGAAAGAGAATGGGCTTTGGAGTCAGGGCTCATGAGTTCGAATCCCAGCTCTGCCACTTGTCGGCTGTGTGACTGTGGGCAAGTCACTTAACTTCTCTGTGCCTCAGTTCCCTCATCTGTAAAATGGGGATTAAGACTGTGAGCCCCAGGTGGGACAACCTGATTCCCCTATGTCTACCCCAGTGCTTAGAACAGTGCTCGGCACATAGTAAGCGCTTAACAAATACCATTATTATTATTATGTCCTCTGACTCCCAAGCCCGTGCTCTTTCCACTAAGCCATGCTGCTTGTTTATGCTCCTCCCAGACGCACAGCACTTATCTGTAATTTATTTATTTGTATTAATGTCTGTTTCTCCTCTTGTGGACAGGGAATGTGTTTGCTTATTGTTATATTGTATTCTCCCAAGTGCTTAGTACAGTGCTCTGCACACAAAAAGTGCTCAATAAATACTACTGACTGACTGCCTGAGGCACAGGCAAGTGGGTAAGAAAAGTAAACAGTGTTCATCATGTATGAACCCAAGCAGAACACTTGGTTTTTGAACATTATGTTGCAAGGCTGATTTAGTACACTTTAACAATTCCGTTCGAGACTGCAAAAATCCATGTGGTCTTGGGAGCAAGCGTTAGTGGCAGCAGCTGGTGAGATTCAGGGCCCAGACTGCCAGGCTTGGGAGTCTCAGTTTCTGGTTTGGACTTGGGTCAGAGGTGAAAAAGTGTTGAGCCACCTCTGTTTGGCCTCTCAAGGAGGGTTGTGTGGGCTGTGGGCGAGGTGTGGGGCCCGCCAGGGAGGAGCCCGTTCTGGGCACTGCCCTGCACTGGACTCTCAGTAGGTTTTCAAATGAAAACCTTTCTCTACTCTGAGCAAGGCAACGACCCTCACATCATCACAAAAAACCACCCAACAACTTGGTAAATGCCCACATGACTGATTTTTACTCCAGTGGGGTGGGGACAAGTTCCAGGGGTCAAGGAAAGGCAAGGCCACCCCAATTTCCACCTGAAGTAACAAGCCCAGAAAGAGGAAAAAGTGACTAACACCTTTTCTCAGCTCCCACCAGCCGCCTGGTGTGCGAAGTACATTCATTTTTTCAGGTGGTAATAAGGATTTTTAAGTAATGTTTTTAAAATTAATAAGAAAATAAACAGAACATGATGGCAGAGCCTGGCTGTGTGGGAGTTCATAGGATTGAGAAATAATTGTCCATAGGCAGGGGAGGCAATGATAGAGGTGATGGTGGAACCCTTTCCTGCAAATTATCAAGGACTTAATTTTGGATTTATGTGTAATCATCATCCAGTTTTCTTTAACTCCTGAAAAATCTGACCTTTCTTTTTGTCATTAAGGGAGAGGGAAAGCGGGCATAGATTTTGGCTGTGAAATTGTATCAGAGCTACTCCTCCTGGCTACCATGAAGCAGCATGGCTCAGTGGAAAGAGCCCAGGCTTGGGAGTCAGAGGTCATGGGTTCTAATCCCAATTGCACCACTTGTCAGCTGTGTGTCTTTGGGCAAGTCATTTAACTTCTCTGTGCCTCAGTTCCCTCATCTGTAAAATGGGGATTAAGACTGAGCCCCACGTGGGACAACCTTGTATCTACCCAGTTCCTAGAACAGGGTTTGGCACATAGTTAACAAATACCAAGATTATTATTATTATTATGTAGTGATGTGGGACCTCCTTTCATATATGTACAATTGGCAAACAAGAGAAATATAAAATATAAATATAAAACTGAGAAGCAGCATGGCCTAGAGAAAAGGGAACAGGCCTGGGAATCAGTGGATCTGGGTATTAAACCCAACTTTGCTGCTTGCCTGCTGGATGACCTTGGCAAATCATTTAACTGCTCTGTTTCTTATTTTCCTCACCTCTAAAATGGGGTTTAAATATCTATTCTCCCTACCCTGCTCCCTACTGAGCAGCGTGGCTCAGTGGAAAGAGCCCGGGCTTGGGAGTCAGAGGACATGTGTTCGAATCCAGGCTCTGCCACTTGTCAGCTATGTGACTGTGGTCAAGTCACGTAACTTCTCTGTGCCTCAGTTACCTCATCTGTAAAATGAGGATTAAGACTGTGAGCCTCATGTGGAACAATCTGATTACCCTGTATCTACCCCAGTGCTTAGAACAGTACTCTGCACATAGTAAGCACTTAACAAATACCAACATTACATTACATTACCCTGCCACCTTAGATTATGAGCCCAGTGTGGGACAAGGACTGTGCCTGACCTGATTACCTTGTATCTATCTCAGGGCTTAATACAGTGCTTGGCACATAGTAAGTGGTTAACAAATCCCACTATTATTACTAAACTACTTAATGTAAATAAATTTAAGCCCAGGCAGGCTGCCCCGATTGCTTTACAGGGTGCTATCCCCTTTTCCAGTTTACTGGAGGTCTGTGGAAGCCCAACCCTGCACCCTCCTTGTTTTTTTAGTTTTTTCATGGTATTTGTTAAGCATTTACTATGTGCCAGGCAATATATTAAGCACTGGGGTAGATATAAGCTAATTAGGTTGGACCCAATCCACGTCCCATATGGGGGGCTCACAGTCTTAATCCTCATTTTACATATGAGGTCAGGGGGGATAATCAGTCTCACCTGCATCTACCTTTTCCTTTGGGAATCTGACCTTTAGGCAATCAGTCAATTGCATTTATTGAGTGCTTACTGTGTGCAGAGCACTATACCAAGCAGTTGGGAAAATACAGTATAACAATATAACAGACATATTCCCTGCTCAAAATGAGCTTACAGTCTAGAGAGTTTAGGTTTTAGTACGCACCACAGACTTCACTGTGAGGTGAGGGAAGACTTTTGAAATATTTTGCTGTTTTTAAAAGTAAATCCCTAATCAGGCCAAAACCATGAGGATTTGGGACTTCAGAGCCTCTTGGACTTTTCTGCCTACAGAACCCTGAGCATGGCTTTGGTGATTTTAATTCACACTCTGTCAGGGACAGAGGCTAGGGGCAGAGGGGGAATTAGCTTGAGGACTGCCACAGGTGGCTGTCCTGATGTGCCTGACTGCAGGCCACTGAAAGCTTGTGTCCATGTCTACTCATCTCTGCCCCGGGGAGAGAGAGGGAGGTTAGTGAGGGGCTGGCAACCCCTGAGAGGAGGGTACAGGGGTGCAGAGAAACATCCAAAGTGACTAGGTCTCCTACTGGTATCTTCCCCACACACCCACAAGTCCCTCTTTCCCCAGCTGGGAGAAATGACAGGAAATGTCATTCCAGAATTTCCAGAATGACAGGAAAGTGGTGGCTGTTGCCTCCCAGGAATGGCTGGACTCTGAGCCATGAGAAGCCCAAAGCTCTGCTTTTCTAGTTTCAGTGCCCCGTCTTTCTTGTTGTATACTTCATTGCCTTGGACTTTTATGATAATAATAATAATGATGATGGTATTTGTTAAGTGCTTACTATGTGCCAAACACTGTTTTAAGTGCTGGGGTAGATACAAGGTAATCATGTTGTCCCACGTGGGGCTCACAGTCTTAATCCCCATTTTACAGATGAGGGAACTGAGGCACAGAGAAGTGAAGTGACTTACCCTAGGTCACACAGTAGACAAGTGGTGGAGCCAGGATTAGAACCCATATCTTCTGACTTCCAAGCCCGGGATCTTTCCACTAAGTCATGGTCGGGTGTTTTTATTCTTTCATCCTTCCTCAAAGGTCAGTACCAAAGGATTGGCCACACTGGGCAGGGGTTCTAAAGGAGAATATGCCAGGCCAGTCTGCCCCATGCCCTAGAGCCGTGTCAAGACTTGGTGTGATTGTACTGCTATGTGGGTCGGAATCTTTGTTGCTGGGGCCTCCTCTCCTTTTCCCTGTCCTCCTCTCCCATCCCGTGACCTGCACTGCTCAGCTTCCTTGGCCTACCATGTACATCTGTTGCTGTGTTTAACCTACCACTACCCTGGCTTTGGTTCTGGCTCTGACAAGCATTCAGGTGTAGCGCCACCACTGACATCGGTAACCTTTGGGAGGTCACAGCACTTCTCTCAGCCTCAGTTTCCTCTCTGGGAAACTCTACTTGTCCTCCCAAAGTTGAGGTGACCCACAAGCCATGACCATATGATTTCCACCTGAATGCTCAATAAGTGATCCTGGAAGGGATTCAGAATCTTCAATCAAATGGTTGACTTTGGGAAGTCACCTGGAAGTCCTGCCTTCCCAATCAGGGTCACAGTCATTTAGTGAATTCAGACTGTCCTCTTAAGGCTCCCTGGCCAGAGGGGTGCCTGGCTGTTTCCAGGTCTTGAGACTGGAATTGTTGAATCTGGAAGAAGCTGGGCATGTGAGACAGAGCACTGTTTTTATTCTGGCAGGGGTTCAGCTGCAGGAGAGGTTTACCTGGGCATGGTCAGAGCTGGCTTGGAGGTTATAGAAGTTGCAGAATCAGAAGATTACGGACAGAAAAACTGACCTAAATATATGCTACATTATCCCTGGGGTTGGCTGAATTCAAAGCCATAAGCCCTCTTTGAGAAGTGAGGCTGGCAATACCAAAGAGGTGATATTACTATGTTAATGGGCAAAGTGAGGAGCAGCAGGCGATATTTTAAAAGAAACAAAACTAAGGCTGAACGTCAAGCTGAAGTTGGGAAATGTCAGGTGAAGGCTGACTAGAAACTAGGCTCATTTGGACCTACTCCCAAGGCAACCTGTGAGGTGGTGCCTGAAGCAATGCAACCAATCAGTGCAACTGAGGCAGAACCTGAACCATCCTTTCTCTTTTCTCCTTCATATTCTTATTTCCAGCAAGAAGATTTAACAGACCAAGTGGAAGTGAAATAAATGATTAGTCTGCTTTTCTCATTCCTATTTCCAGGCGCCAACCAACAAGTTTGGAAGCAATAGAGCTTTTCTGGTAAGTAGTTTCAGAATCCTTTTCCAGGCTGGAGCAAGGCAATTAGAATGCCTTATGGGAATTTGCAAGCGGGAGGAAGTTTGGTGCTTCCACAGAATCTTCCAGCTTGAAGAGACCTCGAAAGACCATCTGGTCTGGCCTCCTGCGTCTAGGTAGGTGAATAAATGAACCACGACTAAGCTCTGCTTATTCTTTTCTTGAAGATCTAAGGGATATAGGCTTCCTGTTTGACCACCCTGTGAGCCAAGAAGTTTTTCCTGCTGTACAACAAAACTCTTTCCTTCTGGGATGGAATTATGCCAATTGTCTGGGATTTATTTAGGAGTTTGTCTCTGCTGCTAGATTGTAAGCTCCTTGAGAGGAGGAATCATGTCTACTAACAATCTTGTTCTTTCCCATGTGTTAGGTATATGTTAAATAAATACTATCTATTGATTAATCTGGGGTGTCTGCCCCTGCTCCTGTGGACTTTTGGGGGGAACTATTCTCCATTATTTGGGGTTATTCACAGTTTTTGATGGGTCAGATCCCTAGCTTCTTATGGAAGTGATTAGAGGGGCCTTGAAATGCCAGCACTTCGGTGGTTATGACTTGGAGAATATGCATTTGCATCGGTAATAATAATAATGTTGGTATTTGTTAAGCGCTTACTATGTGCAGAGCACTGTTCTAAGTGCTGGGAGAGATACAGGGTCATCAGGTTGTCCTACGTGAGGCTGACAGTTAATCCCCACTTTACAGATGAGGTAACTGAGGCACAGAGAAGTGAAGTGACTTGCCCACAGTCACACAGCTGACAGGTGGCAGAGCTGGGAGTCGAACCCATGACATCTGACTCCGAAGCCCAGGCTCTAGCTCTTAATGCTATAAGCTCCAGGAGCTCAGAAGCTAGGAGTACCTGTGAGCTTTAAAATGCTAAATTTATAATGATAATGGTCTAAAATCATTGAGTACTCAAACTCTGACCCACCCAGTAGTGGCATCAAACATCGGCATTGTGGTGTAGCCCATTTTTGAGGAAAAAAAATCCACCGAAAATCTGTAAACTAAAGGAATGGTGGTTGTAATCTCCTTAAGGATAGGCAGGGGCTATGCCTTTTACTTCTGTCTATGCTTCCAAGTTGTTATGAGAGTGCTTGGCACACAGCCAGCACTTAGTAAGCGATGACGGTGATGACGATGATGGTTACTAATGTGAAAACAGAGGACTAAATCTGATATTTCAAAATGTTTTAAGAACATACCGGCCACATTTGCACAAACAGTTGCTGTACAGAGAGACAAAATTGAGACATTGAAAACCAAGCAAAGAGAGGGAGCGTTTTAAAGATACAATAAAACAAAGGCTCAGACAATGTAGCATCTCGGCTGAAAGCTGTATTTCTTTGGGTAATAATAATAATAATGATAATGTTGGTATTTGTAAAGCGCTTACTATGTGCCGAGCACTGTTCTAAGCGCTGGGGTAGACACAGGGGAATCAGGTTGTCCCACGTGGGGCTCACAGTCTTAATCCCCATTTTACAGATGAGGTAACTGAGGCACAGAGAAGTTAAGTGACTTGCCCAAAGTCACACAGCTGACAAGTGGCCGAGGCGGGATTCGAACCCATGAACTCTGACTCCAAAGCCCGTGCTCTTTCCACTGAGCCACGCTGCTTCTCTATACAGATAGATAGACAGATATACAGATATACAGATAGATACAGATAGATAGATAGATACAGATAGATAGACAGGTACAGATACAGGTACAGGTACAGATAGATCAGCGAGGTACAGTGTGATGATGAAAGAAGTGACTCTGCTGAATCAGAAGCTTTGAAAGCATGGTGAGGCAAAGAGGCAAAACTGAAACACAAAGTGACAACTGGGAATGGACAGTCTTTTTTGTGTCCACATTATGGCTCTGACTTGACTGATCTTTGCATGTCTTATGGTAGCATTCATGCTATCTTCTAAGCTCATTGTGGGCAGGGAATATGCCTGTTTATTGTTGTATTGTACTCTCCCAAGTGCTTAGTACAGTACTCTGCATAGAGTAAGTGCTCAATAAATATGATTGAATGAATGAATGATTGCTGTATCTGTTTCCTTCTCAATCCTATTGTATGCGTTACCTAGACAGGGCTTGTGGGTGGGTGACACTCTGCCCAATATTGAGGGCCTTGGGGGCCACCCACCTATGCCACGCTGGCTGTGCTGCCAGGCAGATCCCAGGATTCCAACTGGAAGCATGGCTGGGGTGGCAGGAAGAGGAGTGGGGCAGAGGAGTGGGGCATTTGGGTGTTTCTGAGATGCGGACAAGTATCATCATTGGACAGCATCGGGTCCCTCTCCTCGGAGATAGAGCCCTAGTTCCATCCCCTTTCTCCCCAACCCAAGCCTACTGGAGTTGAGCAGCAGGTGAAGTTTGGCCTGATCCTCCCTGGATGCCCCTTTTTTCCTCTCACTTCCCATTGCTCATCCCCATAGTGGCAGGGACCTGGCCTCTGCCCTCCTGCATTCTGGTGCCTCGCCTATGCCCAGAACTCAAGCCCCCGACCTCAGTCGCGTGCTGGTGGAGACCAAGGAGGGTGAATCCAGGAGGAGTGGAAGCTGATGACAACGACCACTGATTGGCTGAGGGAACTGATTAACCGCCTAGCAACAAGGTTTCGGGGAGGGATTAGGTAAAGGGACATCTTTAAAAGGCTAGTTTTGTAGGCAGCCTCTGCCCCAATGTATATTGGAGATTACAGACATGTTTTGGGATCTTCTGGGAGGGAGTGGGAATACAGGTGCTAGGACTGGAATGAGCTTCTGGTTGGGTGTTTTCTACTTTTTGCTCATTGGGAAGGGAGTGAGGTAAGGAGTGCTAGCATCTTTGGTATAGTCGGCAGAATATAAACCTTCAGAGGGACACCCCATTAACTGAGCACTTACTGTGTGCAGAGCACTGTACTAAGCTCTTGGGAGAGTGTAAGAGAATTCATTCATTCATTCAATAGTATTTATTGAGCGCTTACTATGTGCAGAGCACTGTACTAAGCGCTTGGGATGAACAAGTCGGCAACAGATAGAGACAGTCCCTGCCATTTGACGGGCTTACAGTCTAATCGGGGGAGACGGACAGACAAGAACAATGGCACTAAACAGCGTCAAGGGGAAGAACATCTCGTAAAAACCGATGGCAACTAAATAGAATCAAGGCGATGTACAATTCATTAACAAAATAAATAGGGTAACGAAAATATATACAGTTGAGCGGACGAGTACAGTGCTGTGGGGATGGGAAGGGAGAGGTGGAGGAGCAGAGGGAAAAGGGGAAAATGAGGCTTTAGCTGCGGAGAGGTAAAGGGGGGATGGCAGAGGGAGTAGAGGGGGAAGAGGAGCTCAGTCTGGGAACGCCTCTTGGAGGAGGTGATTTTTAAGTAAGGTTTTGAAGAGGGAAAGAGAATCAGTTTGGCGGAGGTGAGGAGGGAGGGCGTTCCGGGACCGTGGGAGGACGTGACCCAGGGGTCGACGGCGGGATAGGCGAGACCGAGAGACGGTGAGGAGGTGGGCGGCAGAGGAGCGGAGCGTGCGGGGTGGGCGGTAGAAAGAGAGAAGGGAGGAGAGGTAGGAAGGGGCAAGGTGATGGAGAGCCTTGAAGCCTAGAGTGAGGAGTTTTTGTTTGGAGCGGAGGTTGATAGGCAACCACTGGAGTTGTTTAAGAAGGGGAGTGACATGCCCAGATCGTTTCTGCAGGAAGATGAGCCGGGCAGCGGAGTGAAGAATAGACCGGAGCGGGGCGAGAGAGGAGGAAGGGAGGTCAGAGAGAAGGCTGACACAGTAGTCTAGCCGGGATATAACGAGAGCCCGTAATAGTAAGGTAGCCGTTTGGGTGGAGAGGAAAGGGCGGATCTTGGCGATATTGTAGAGGTGAAACCGGCAGGTCTCGGTAACGGATAGGATGTGTGGGGTGAACGAGAGGGACGAGTCAAGGATGACACCGAGATTGCGGGCCTGCGGGACGGGAAGGATGGTCGTGCCATCCACGGTGATGGAGAAGTCTGGGAGCGGACCGGGCTTGGGAGGGAAGATGAGGAGCTCAGTCTTGCTCATGTTGAGTTTTAGGTGGCGGGCCGACATCCAGGTGGAGACGTCCCGGAGGCAGGAGGAGATGCGAGCCTGAAGGGAGGGGGAGAGGACAGGGGCGGAGATGTAGATCTGCGTGTCATCTGCGTAGAGATGGTAGTCAAAGCCGTGAGAGCGGATGAGTTCACCGAGGGAGTGAGTGTAAATGGAGAACAGAAGAGGGCCAAGAACTGACCCTTGAGGAACTCCAACAGTTAAAGGATGGGAGGGGGAGGAGGCTCCAGCGTAGGAGACCGAGAATGATCGGCCAGAGAGGTAAGAGGAGAACCAGGAGAGGACAGAGTCCGTGAAGCCAAGGTGAGATAAGGTATGGAGGAGGAGGGGATGGTCGACAGTGTCAAAGGCAGCAGAGAGGTCAAGGAGGATCAGAATGGAGTAGGAGCCATTGGATTTGGCAAGAAGGAGGTCATGGGTGACCTTAGAGAGAGCAGTCTCGGTAGAGTGGAGGGGACGGAAGCCAGATCGGAGGGGGTCTAGGAGAGAATGGGAGTTAAGGAATTCTAGGCATCGATTGTAGACGACTCGTTCTAGGATTTTGGAAAGGAAGGGTAGTAGGGAGATAGGACGATAACTGGAGGGGGAAGTGGGGTCAAGAGCGGGTTTTTTTAGGATGGGGGAGACGTGGGCATGTTTGAAGGCAGAGGGGAAGGAGCCCTTGGAGATTGAGTGGTTAAAAATAGAAGTTAAGGAAGGGAGGAGGGCAGGGGCGATGGTTTTAAGAAGGTGAGAGGGAATGGGGTCCGAGGCGCAGGTGGAGGGGGTGGCACTTGCGAGGAGGGAGGAGATCTCCTCTGAGGATACTGCAGGGAAGGATGGGAAAGTAGGGGAGGGGGTTGTTAGGGGGAGGGGAGAGGCGGAGGGTTGACTTTGGGGAGCTCAGACCTGATCGTGTTGATTTTCGTGAGGAAATAGGTGGCCAGATCATTGGGGGTGAGAGATGGGGGAGGGGGAGGAACAGGGGGCCTAAGGAGAGAGTTAAAGGTCTGGAACAATCGGCGGGGGTGATGGGCATGGGTGTCGATGAGGGAGGAGAAGAAGCTTTGCCTGGCGGAGGAGAGGGCAGAGTTAAGGCAGGAAAGGATAAATTGGATAGAGCACAGGCATGGGAGTCAGAAGGTCAAGGGTTCTAATCCCAGCTTGGATTGTCTGCTCTGTGGCCTTGGGCAAGTCACTTAACTTCTTTGTGCCTCAGTTACCTCATCTGAAAAATGGGGATTAAGACTGTGAGCCCCTTGTGGGACAGAGAATGTGTCCAACTGGATTTGCACAAATCCACCCCAGGGCTTAATACAGTGATTGGCACATAGTAAGCACTTAACAAATACCATTATTATTATTATGATTATGATTATTTCAAGGCCAACTACTCTCTTCAGGGGAATGGTAGCAACATGTACATTACCTATGCCTGGATGTCCCTCATTTAGATTGTAAATTCCTCTGGGGCAGAGACTGTCTTGTAATGTAAATTCTGAACCCAGAAGGTAATCAATGGATATGGTGTTGGTGAGGAAAAGTTATTTTGTTTGTTTAACTTGAAGCTTTCACGGGCACTAACTATTCACTGTATTCTCTGATGTACTGAACAATAATTATAAGTTCACCTCACCACTCACGAAGTAATTTTATTCATTCATTCAATAGTATTTACTGAGCGCTTACTATATGCAGAGCACTGTACTAAGCGCTTGGAATGTACAATTTGGCAACAGATAGAGACAATCCCTGCCCAGTGATGGGCTTACAGTCTAATCGGGGGAGACAGACGGACAAAAACAAGACAACATAATCACGATAAATAGAATCAAGGGGATGTACACCTCATTAACAAAATAAATAGGGTAATAAAAATATATACAAATGAACACAGTGCTGAGGAGAGGGGAAGGGAGAAGAGGAGGAGCAGAGGGAAAGGGGGCTTAGCTGAGGGGAGGTGAAGGGGGGAAGAGGGAGGGAGGGAGCAGAGGGCGGAGGGGGAGCAGAGAGGGAGCAGAGGGAAAAGGGAAAGCTCCATCTGTGAAGGCCTCTTGGAGGAGGTGAGCTCTCAGGAGGGCTTTGAAGAGGGGAAGAGAGTTAGTTTGGCGGAGGTGAGGAGGGAGGGCATTCCAGGACAGAGGTAGGACATGGGCCAGAGGTCGATGGCGGGATAGGCATGAATGGGGAACGGTGAGGAGGTGAGCAGCAGAGGAGCGAAGCATGAGGGGTGGGCAGTAGAAACAGAGAAGGGAGGTGAAGTAGGAGGGGGAAAGGTGATGGAGAGCCTTGAAGCCCAGAGTGAGAAGCTTTTGTTTCGTGCAGAGGTTGATAGGAGGGTTTTAAGGAGGAGAGTGACATGCCCAGAGCTTTTCTGCAGGAAGATGATCCGGGCAGTGGAATGAAGAATAGACTGGAGTGGGGAGAGATAGGAAGAAGGGAAATCAGAGAGAAGGCTGACACAAAAATCCAGCTGGATATTATGAGAGCTTGTATCAGTACGATAGCCGTTTGGATGGAGAGGAAAGGGCGGATCTTGGCGATACTGTAAAGGTGAGGGCAGACATTGGTGACGGATTGGATGTGTGGGGTGAACGAGAGAGTGGAGTCAAGGATGACACCAAGGTTGCGGGTTTGAGAGACGGGAAGGATGGTCGTACCGTCCACAGTGACAGGGAAGTCAGGAAGAGGACAGGGCTTGGGAGGGAAGATAAGGAGCTCAGTTTTGGACATGTTGAGTTTTAGGTGGTGGGCAGACATCCAGGTAGAGACATCCTGGAGGCAGGAGGAGATACGAGCCTGAAGGGAGGGAGGGGGAGAGAACAGGGGAGGAGATGTATATTTGGGTGTCATCTGCATAGGGATGATAGTTGAAGCTGTGGGAATGAATGAGTTCTCCAAGGGAGTAAGTGTAGATGGAGAACAGAAGAGGGCCAAGAACTGACCCTAGAGGAACCCCTACAGTTAGAGGATGGGATGGGGAGGAGGAGCCTGCGAAGGACACCGAGAATGAATGGCCAGAAAGATAAAAGGAGAACCAGGAGAGGAGTCTGTAAAGTCAAGGTGAGATAAGGTGTGGAGGAGAAGGGGTGGTCGACAGTGTCAAACCAGACCATAAGCCAACAGTAAAACCCTGAACCAATCAGCAAGCCTTGAAGAGGAAAAACTATCCTGTACGGAGGTCCTCAAGCTCATTATTTTCAAGTAATTTCATGATGAAATAGAGGAAAAATTTTCTTCTCAAGGATCGGATCTTCTTACCATTAGGTAGCAAAAGTCATATATCATTAGACTGGAAATAGGGCAGCAGTAATAATATTTATTAAGGGCTTTCTGTAGTCAAAGTACTGTACTAAACTCTTGGAAGAATATATGGGTGAGAAGTAGGCATGGACACTGGCTCATGAGGGCTATCAATTTAATAATCAGGAGTGAAGGGATAGTGATAGATTTTTCAGAAAAAATGAAATAATAAAATAAGCCAGTCACTGGTATTTATTGGATGCTTACTCTATGCAGGGCACTGTACTAAGTTCTTGGGAGAGTGCAATGGAGCAAGTAGACATAATTCCTGCCTTTCAAGGGCTTACTATCAAATGGGAGTGATATAGAGAGAATTTGTGAAACATTTTTCTATTGTTAGGCTGGCTCTATGACTTATGCAGGTTCTATTGTCAAACTTTTTTTAAGAATGTGGTATTTGTAAAGCACTTACTATGTGCCAAATGCTGTATTAAGTTCTGGAGTTGATACAAGATCTTCTGGTTGGACAATGCCCATGTAGCCAAATGGTGCTCACAGTCTTAATCCCAGTTTACAGATAAGGTAACTGAGGCTCAGAGAAGTGACTTTTTTATGATATTTGTTAAGTGCTTATTATGTTTCAAAACACTGTCAGATATGCTGGGATAGGTACAAGTTAATTAGAACAGAGACAGTCCCTGTCTCGCCTGGGGCTCACAGTCCAAGTAGGAGGGTAGAACAGGTATTTAATCCTCATTCTTCAGTTGAAGTTGAGAGACTTGCCCAGGGTCACAAAGCAAGCAACTGGCAGAACCCAGGTCCTTCTGACTCCCTGGCCTGTACTCTATCCACTAGACCACGCTGCTTCTATACAGACAGCTCAACTTCTAGTCTGAAAGAAGTCTGATCTACCAGTGTGGAGAAATCCCCAGTGTCCACAAGGAGCAGATGTTCTGGTCTGCTTAAAAATCTTAGGGCTTTCCCCAACTACCCACAACCTCCAGTAGCACTTAGCATTCGAGTGGGTGATGGGAGGAAATATGACCAATGGGGAAGGCCATTCTCCCAAATCAGTGGCATAGGCATGCATGGGGCTCCCCCTGGCATGGTAGTTGTGGCTACCAGTAAGTCTTTTCACTTTTCTCTTGGGTCTCTTCTTATCTTCCCCCTTCTCCCTTCCCTTTATGCCTGCCTCAGCTCATTTCCCCTTCCATCCTTTGCCTATCCTTTTCCCCTTTCTTCCTTCTTTCTTCTTCTCCTTTGTGCTGTTTCCCTCTTCCCTATTTCACTCCCCCTTTCTTTTTCTCTCTTCCTCCCTCTCTCCCATTTCCTCTCCTTGTCCCTTTCCTTTCTCCTCCTGTCCCATATGGTCCCATCCCTGCCTGCCTAAAGTGAGCAGATTTCTGGCCATCTTGCCAATGTCTTAGACATTAAAAGAAAAACCCAGAAATAATGGAATCAGTGGCCCTTGGGTAGCCAAAAGAATATCCAGTCTTGCCAAAATGGAAAGATGTTATTGGGTGAAAGGTTAATGCATCTGAGAAACTGTGGATTCCAGTTTGAATACATTATATCCCCTTTAGGTATTGTCCTCCAAGAAAAAGAAGATTGTTCAACATAGTTTTGAAATTGGTTTTTAAAATTCCTAATATATTTTTTCTTGGATGACCTGACGTGAAGATATATGATATATATGGGGGTGTGAGTGTAGATTTAAGCCTGTTCAGCTGCCACTCATTACAGACTTTTACCCATAGTGCCACAGGTGCAGTAGACTCAGCCTTTCCTAGTCAGTCAATGGTGTGTATTGAGGACTTACTGTGTGTAATGCACTGCAGTAAGTGCTTGGGAAAGTACAGCTTTTAGAACAGTGCTCAGCACTTAGAACAGTGCTTGGCACATAGTAAATGCTTAACAAATATCATCATTATTTATTATTATTATTACAGTATGGTTGGAAGACACGATCCCTGGCTTGAGGAGTTTACAGTCTGTGCCAAACACTGTACCAAGGAGATAGGATACCTGTCTCTTAGGGTTTCCAATCCTTCCATATCTCCCAGCCCTGTGGGGGCTCCATCGTTCCCAAGAAAGTGCCTGACTCCTTATCTGTAGACTATAGCAATTGCCCAGGGCTGACATACTGCCCCAATAACACGGACAGAAAATTTTCTGTGAAATAATTGGGACAAAGGGGACAGAGTATGAAGTCTGGAGCCCTCCATCACTGCTGAGAAAAGCATTCATTCATTCATTCATTCATTCAGTAGTATTTATTGAGCAATTACTATGTGCAGAGCACTGTACTAAGCGCTTGGAATGAACAAATCGGTAACAGAGACAGTCCCTGCCCTATGACGGGCTTACAGTCTAATCGGGGGAGACAGACAGACAAGAACAATAGCAATAAATAGACTCAAGGGGATGAACATCTCATTAAGACAATAGCAAATAAATAGAATCAAGCACGGTGGTAACTGTTGATTTTCCCCAACCTATGAGGGGCCCTGGTCCTTGCATGGTCTGGAACCATTTAGAGAAGCAGAGTGGCTTAGTGGCAAGAGCACAGGCTTGGGAGTCAGAGGAGGTAGGTTCTAATCCTGGCTCCACCACTTATCTGCTGTGACAATGGGCAAGTCATTTCATTTCTCTGTGCCTCATTCCCTCATCTGTAAAATGGGGATTGAGACTGTGAGCCCCAGGGGGGCAACCTGATTACCTTGTAACTACCCCAGTGCTTAGCACATAGTAAATGCTTAACAAATACTATTATTATTATTATTATTGCTTTCTGCTTTTTTTGCCAATCAAGCCCTGGCATCAATTGACATGGTCTAAAGTTTGTTGATGTTAAACATGAATTTTTCATTCCAAAGAAGCACTAAGTCCCTTTAGTGATGAAATTTATCTGTTGCAGCCAGTGATCCCATCCTGAAGCAGGTCTTTCCATCCCCACGGTGGTGGGAAGGGGAGTAGAGGCCCCTCCCTCCTCTCAGCAGCCACCCAGACCTTTCCTCCCACCTGTGCATTATGGCACCAATAAACACCTTATCAGCTCGTGAAAACTATGGCAAACAGGTGATGGGAGGATTGGATAAATCAGCAGCAAAGATTAACAGTTCTTCCAGGGTAAAACCTGTGAGAGTCTCCCCATTTAAAACAATTGCGACATGTGAATTTACAACACTTAAATCATTATCGGTAATTAGTACTTGTCAGAAAGGTTGCAGCTGGCTCCAATTACAGGTAGGCCTGGGAAACCAGGAAGTTGGGAAGAGGCCAGCCTTCGGTTCCTCCGTTCTCCTAGAAGCTACCTGTGGCCAGGAGTCTGACTACATCTCTCCAGGACTGAGTGGATGAGCAACTCCAATGAAATGCGTTCAAGATTGACAATGTAATTCCTCTCAGCAATATGGGGGTTTCTTTATTGTTAACACATGGGGAAATTTCAGCTGAATCTACCAGCAGAGTTCATTGCTAACTTTCTTAAGTTTGCCTTCATGTATTTAAGTGGCTATTTTGGAGAAGCAGGGTGAGGTACCCCCAGATGGGACTCATCTTGGGGTTTTGCCCTCTCTGCTGTGGAGGGCTCCAGAGGGTGAGACTTGACAGTGTGAGAGGACCAGAAGGGAAAAACAGGTTTCAGTGAATCTCAACCTAGATCCACTTGTTAATGGAGTTGGTTTTCTTCTAAGGGCAGGGGGCTTTTGTCTGTGTCTCAATGAGGGGGCTCCTTCAGGGCTGGGGCAAGTTTTGCACCCCTATTACACCACCACTGCAGCCCCAGGCATGCACCATTGCTTCTAGACTGTCAACTTGTGTGGGCAAGGAATGTTTCTACCAATCTCTGTTACTCTCCCAAGGGGTTATTACTGTGCTCTGCACACAATGGGTGTTCAATAAATAAGATTCATCTCAGGCTGCAAGGTGTGGTATCATACCTGAAAAAAACCCCCAACATTCCATTTCCAAAATCTGATTATACCCATTTTGGTAGGGAAAATTTTTTTTGTTTAAGTGGATTTTCGTTGCCCTCCCACTCATGTATCTCTACTGTTGGTCAAGGGAACAAAGAAGTGTTTTGGAATGTGGTAAATGGAAGGGTTGGTCACTGTGAAATGTATTGAAATGTTTTTCAGTGCCATTTCTTTTACTTTTGCTTATCTCCTGTGGAAGTTTCTTCCATCTCCTTCAAAACTGGGCTGTCACCTCAAAATTAAGATTTACCAAGCTTTGAATTGATGCATATGCCTATGACCCCAAATTTAAGCAAAATCTTTTAAGAGTTGTTCTGTGTGCTGTAAGGTGGCTGTCATGAAGAACTCTGATTTGTGAGAGCCAGAAAGGAGTCTTACCCAAGAAACACTTGCCTTGTGGATAGCATTTAGGAAGTGTAAAAATAAAAGTTAAGGTAAAACCCCAAACTTTTGAAACTTAAATCCAAGTTTTAAAACTGCAAGCCCTGCAAAGGAAGGGGATCATGTCTATTCCTATTAGGATATTCCTACATTTGACCCCACAGCTCCCTCCAGTTATCGCCCCATATCCCTCCTATAATTCCTCTCCAAAGTCGTTGGGCTAGTTGTCTGTATCTGTTATCTTCTAGACTCCCTCCAATCTGGCTTCCATTCCCTTCACTCCTCAGAAATCTCTTTCTTAAAGGTCATAAATGATCTCCTTCTTGCCAAATCCAGTGGCCTCTATTCCATCCTCATCCTCCTTGACTTCTCAGCTGCCTTCAACACTGTGAACCACCCCCTTCTCCTGGAAACATTATCCAACCTCAGCTTCACTAATACTGTCCTCTTCTGGTTCTCCTATTATCTCCTTGACTGGTAATTCTCCTTCACTTTTGCGAGCTCCTCCTCTGCCTCCCACTCCCTAACTATGAGTGTCCCTCAAGGTTCACTGCTATTCTCCATCTCCATCCACTCCTTTGGAGAACTCATTCATTCCCATGACTTCACACCCCACCTCTATCCTGATGATTCCCAAATTTACATCTTCAGCCCTAATCTCTCTCCTCCATTCCAGTCTCACATTTCCTCCTGCCTTTAAGACAGCTCTACTTGGATGTCCTGCCATCACCTCAAACTTAACTTGTCCAAAACAGAACTACTTATCTTCCCTCCCAAACCCTGACTTTCCCAACACTGTAGAATAAAAAACACACCACTTTTTCTGCACCCAAGCCTGTTACCCTGGCCTTTTCCTTGACTCTTCTCTCTCTCATTCAACCTACATATTCAATCTCCCATTAAAACCTGTTTATTCAACCTTCACAACATTGCTAAAATCCGCCCTTTGTTCTCCATTTCAACTGCTACCACGTTAATCCAAGCACTTATCCTATCCCACCTTGATTACTGTACCAGCCTCCTTGCTCACCTCCCTGACTTCTATCTCTTCCCACTCCAGTCCATACTTCACTCTGCTGCAAGGATCACTCTTCTACAAAAATATTCAGTCCATTTTTTCCCACTCAAGAACCTCCAGTGGCTGTCCATCTACTTCCGTATCAAACAGAAACTCCTTACCGTCGGCTTTAAAGCACTCAACCAACCTAATCACTTCCTACCTCAACTCAGGACTCTCCTACTACAACCCAGCCTGCACACTTTGCTTCTCTAATGCCAAACTACTCACTCTACCTAAGTCTTGTCTAACTTGCTGCTGACCTCTCACCCACGTCCTGCCTCTGGCCTGGAAAGCCCTCCTTTTTCATATCTGACAATTACTCTCCCTTTTCCCCCCTTCCTGATTCAAAGCGTATTGAAAGCACTTCTCCTTCAAGAGGACTTCCCTGACTAAGCCCTCCTTTCCTCTTTTCCCACTGACAGGAAGGCTGAGGTTGGAAAGAGTTCTGCCTGACATTTAAAGCTTATTTTCCAATATTCTTGTTGCTGCTTGGGTCCACCTGCTCCACCTACACTTGTACACATCTCTCAGTAGGTACTGGGTATAACAGGTTCTCCTGTTCTGGTTCCTGTAAAGAAGCAGCATAGCTTAGTGGAAAGAGCCTGGGCTTGGGAGCCAGAGGTCCTGGGTTCGAATCCCACCTCCACCATTTGTCAGCTGACCATGGGCAAGTCACTTAACTTCTCTGTGCCTCAGTTCCCTCATCTGTAAAATGGGGATGAAGACTGTGAGTCCTACTTGGGAGAACCTGATGACCCCAGCACTTAGAACAGTTCTTGGCACATAGTAAATGCTTAGCAAATACCAACATTATTATTATTATTCTCCTTCCTACTTAAACTGTGAGCCTTACACTGGACAGGGACTGCGTCCAACCTGATTAACGTGTTCCTACCCCAGTGCTTAGAACACTTATAGTAAGAGGTTCACAAAAACCATTTAAAAACTTGTACTATTAATAGAAGCTCCCTAGAAGCCTCGGTACTTACTGAAGGGGTACTGAATTTATGGACACTTCAAAAGAATATAGCAGAGTGCCTTTGGCTGAATTTTTAGATGTTATTTGTCAAGAACTTACTATGTGCCAAACACTGTATTAAGCATGAGATAGATACAAGATAATTAGGTTGGAAACAGCCCCTCTCCCTCCTGAGTCTCACAATCTAAATTGGAAGGAGGAGTCAAACTCCATTTTACAGATGAAGAAACTGAAGCCCAGGAAAGTTGTGACTTGCCCGAGGTCTCATAGCAAAGTGGCTGATCCAGGTTTTAGAACCCAGGTCCCCTGACTCCTAGGACCATACTCTTTCTAGTAGGCAACCCTGCTTCCTGCTGATCAATTGAAATGAACAGATGACAGAATTCCTTGAGCAGAGAATTGCCTCTAGGATCTAAACCATTGCAATTTTCTCCCTTTATCCAGTGGCTCCAGACCTGGGTTCTGGTCCATCTTTTGCCATAGATTTCCTCTGGAATCATCCAGAGTCTCTCTTCCTAATTAATAGGGAGTCATATCCTTACAGAGGCTTTTAGAGATTAATTATTGCAAAATATGTTGAAGGTGAATATGCAATTATACCCGTGTCAAACATCACTGCGGTATTCGAAGGTACTGTTTGACTTGAGTGTTGTGGCAGGATGAATTATCGGTAAGACAGCTTTGTAGTTATTGTGAAATAGGATCTATTCCATGTATGGATTTTCAGAATGTTTACAACCTCTTTAGGTTTGTCTTCATCTGGGCCCATCAATTAAAAGTCAGGGGGACTTTTGCACCCAAGAATCCTAGCTGTTTCTCTCTGCAAAACCAATGAACTGTATTGTCTTTTGTTTCCCATTCAAATGTTTGATTTTCACATCCTAACCGTGCCTGTCCTCTGGCCATTGAATTAGGGGGGCTGTAGCCCTAATTGCTCAGCTGAAGGCTTTGAAGCCAAGAGGCAGTCCTTTTGAATTTTGCTGCTGCTGCCTCTACCAGAGCCCCTGTGAAAAGCTGCATTCTTATTTTCACAGGTTTGATACTCACCATTGAAGAAGGTGGCCCTGGTTTTGTCCCCATCCTTTACAATGTATTCTCTGTGCTTTAGCTGCTAGAGGTGGGTTATATTCTAACCAAGACTCCCAGGCAAAGACCTGCTTTTGCAACCAATCTTTTCATGCCCCTTTTTAAAATCCCTCCCCTGGGAACAGCTGTCAGCCCACACAGCTAGAATTTTCAAGGGAATATCTAAAGCTTTTAGTTAACTGCACTTTCCCGTGATGCCAAAAGTTTTGTTTCAGTTTGGGAGGAGGGGAGGGGAGAGGGGCTCATGTTGCATTGATTTAATGTGGGCATCCAAGCAGATGGACAACTTCTCATGCCTGCTTCCTGCCAAAGCGCAGCAGTGGTGCCGTGAGGGAGACGGTAGAGATGCCATGAGGCAGCTATACCTGGACCAGGTAGTTCCACTATTTCTTTAAATTGGAGGTGTTGATTTCATGTGGTTAGAATTTAGTTCACTCCCTTGGCCTTTGCCCATTCACTGATGTTCTCTTTTCCCAGGAATACCACAGCTGGCCCATTAAACAGCTCCATTAACAACCCAGCCCTGCCATTAACTCCGCTGACACTTTGGTGACCATTACATTTCAAAGCCCTTCTGCTTCTTGAGCTAGGATGCTGCATTGGCCTGACTGAATACCCTTAGCCTACAATCGAGGGACCCTGGAGGGAAGAAACATGCTAAGAAGCCAAGGGGAGAGGTGTTTAGCCCAGCTGCCTCTAATAATGAAAATAATAGTGATAGCATTTGTTAAGCACTCACGGTGTGCTAAATGCTGGGTAGATAGACGTTTGCTAAGGATATTGCAACAAGTTGTCCTATTATGCTGTTGCCGGGATTCCCGGGGGCGGGGGGGGGGGGGGGGGGGGGGGGAAGCTCAGAGTAGCTTCCAAAGAGAGTGATTTTTATCTGCAGTCCTCCCTGGATGAGGTTAGCTCTCAGTGGGAGGTTCACACAGGGTACGCTGGGAATATAACGGTCTCTAGACTGTAAGCTTGTTGTGGGGAGGGGATGTGTCTGTTTATTGTTATATCACACTCTTCCAAGCACTTAGTACAGTGCTCTGCACACAGTAAGAGCTCAATAAATACATTTGAAATGCAACACAGATTTTCTTCCTGAAACATGATCATCCCATGCAGACATATACCCTTGATGTTTTGATTTGGGGGTCAATAAAGGTGAGTACCTGTGCCCAGTCAGCTCTGGTGGGAGCTGCCCAACCGACTTTGTGTGGTTTTAAGCAAAATATTTTTTTTAATTCTTTGGACGAAATGTTTACGGTGAATTCCTTTGACGTGTCTGTGCTAACCACGCCTTCGGCCCGGTGCCAAGCCCGAGGCTCAGCTGGGTTTTTCTGATCCCCAGCAGCTTGATACTGCCTCATACTCGTCTCATCCCCCTGGGGCTCCTCTATGATTTTAGTAAAATCATCTGACCATTAAGAACTCCAGTACAATAGTTGCAAAAGTCTGAGAGAGAGAAGCAGCTTGTCATAGTGGAAAGAGCAAAGACTTGGGAGTCAGAGGTTGTGGGTTCCAATCTTAGCTCCGCCACTTAGCTGTGTGACTTTGGGAAAGTCACTTAGCTTCTCTGTGCCTCAGTTACCTCATCTGTAAAATGGGGATTAAGACTGTGAGCCCAACATGGGACAACCCGATTACCTTGTATCTACCCCAGCACTTAGAACAGTACTTGTCACATAGCAAGTGCTTAACAAATACCATAATTATCACTGTTATTATTATCCCTCCTCCCAGTGGTCAGTACACAGTTTATCAGTCTGATGAAGGCCACCTCGACATTTCATTCTGATTTCTACATTGTTTTTGAAGTTGGTGTTTAGTACTATGTGCGAGGGAGAATGGACAGTGCATCCTAATGGATCCTTTCCTTTTAACCCACTACTCTGGGTTACTACAGAATCATGGTTCATCACTAAAGATTCAGATTCTTCTCCAAAGACAACACAAGAGGTGATTCCTTTCTGGGCCTCCTGGACCCAAGCCTCACAGTGAGCTGACAGTCTAGAGGGGGAGACAGACATTTATAGAAATAAATTACAGATAAGTACAAAGTGCTGTGGGGCTGGGATGGGGGTGGGGGTGAATAAAGGGAGCAAGTCAGGACGATGCAGAAGGGAGTGGGAGAAGAAGAAAGGAGGGTTTAGTCAGGGAAGGCTTCTTGGAGGAGATGTGCCTTCAGTAAAGCTTTGAAGTGGGGGAGAGTAATTAACTGTAGGATTTGAGGAGGGAGTTGCAGGCCAGAGGCAGGATGTGGGCTAGGGGACAGCAGTGAGATAGACGAGATCAAGGCACAGTGGGATGGATAGCATTAGAGGAGTGAAGTGTGCGAGCTGTGTTACAGTAGGAGAGTAGCATGGAACACCCGCAGTTAGAGGGTGGAAGCCAGAGGAGAAGCCCTCCAAAGAGACTGAGAATGAATGGCCAGAGAGATAAGGGGAGAACTCTGTCATTATCCTCAACATATCTCACTCATTCAACCCACACATTCAATTTCTCCCAAATCCTGTCAGTCCTACCTCAACAGTATCTCTAGAACTCAATGTCTTCTCCATCCAAATTTCTACTGTGCTGATCCAAGAACTTATCACAACTCATTTTGATTACAGTATCCTTCCTGTCTCACAAGCCTGTAACCTTGGCATTATCCTTGACTCCTCTCTCTCATTCAACCCACATATTCAATCCGTCTCCAAATCCTCCCAGTCCCACCTTCACAACATCGCTAAAATCTGCCCTTTCTGCTCTATCCAAACTGCTACCACTTTAATACAGTCACTCATCCTATCCTACTTAGATTATTATCTCAGCCTCCTTGCTGACCTCCCACCCTCCTGTTTCTCTCCGCTCCAGTCCATACTTCATGCTGCTGTCCGGATCATCTTTCTGCAAAGCATTCAGGACATGTCACCCCCCTTCTCAAAAATTTCTAGAGGTTGCCTATCCACATCCATATCAAACAAAAATTACTCATCATTGGCTTTAAAGCTCTCCATTACCTTTCCCCCTCCTACCTCACCTTGCTTCTCTCCTTTTACAACCCAGCCTGCAAACTCTGCTCCTCTGGTGTGAACTTTATCCCTGTGCTGACTCGATCTTGCCTGCCTCACTGCTGGCCCAAGTCCAACCTCTGGCCTGGAATGCCCTCCCTCCTCAAATCTGCCAGATAATTACTCTTCCCCCTTCAAAGCCTTATTCTCCTCCAGGAGGCCTTCCCCGACTAAGCCCCACTTTTTCCTCATCTCCCACTCCCTTCTGCATCACCCTGACTTGCTCCCTTTGCTAAACCCACTGACCCCCACCCCCACCCCACGGCACTTATGTGTAGATCTGTAATTTTATTTATTTGTATTGATGTCTGTCTTCCCTGGCTCTAGACTGTGAGCTCATTGTGGGGAATGATTGTCATGTTTGTTGTTGTATTCTTTCCCAAGCGCTTAGTACAGTGCTCTGCACACAGAAAGCACTTAATAAATATGATTGAATGAATGAATTAATGAATCAGCCTCCTTGCTGATGTCCCTACTTCCTGTCTCTACCCACTCCATCCCATACTTCACTCTGTTGCCTGGATCATTTTTCTACAGATCGTTCAAGCCATACATCCCCACTCCTCAAACCCCTCCAGTGACTGCCCATCCTCCACCTCATCAAACAGAAACTCCTTACCAAAGACATTAAAGCACTCAATCAGCTCGCCCCCTCCTATCTCACCACGTTGATTTCCTATTCCAAACCAACTGCACACTTTGATCCTCTAACCCCAACTTACTCACTATATCCTGATCTCATCTATTTTGAAACCAACCTTTTGTCCACGTCATCCCTCTGGCTTGGAAGTCCCTCCCTCCCTCTAGCCCCCCAGCAAAAGAGAGACTACCACTCTCCCCGCCTTCAAACTCTTATTAAAATCAGTGTCCCTCAAGAACCCTTTTACAATTAAGCCCTCTTTTCCCCTACTCACTCTCCGTTCTGCATCCCCCTTTCACTTGGATTTTTACCCTTTATGCACCTTCCCTCAGTTCCACAGCAGTTGTGCACATATCCATAATTTACTTATTTACATTAATGTCTGCTCCCCCTCTAGAATGTGAGCTCATTGTGGGCAGAAAACTGGGGTATCAAATCTGTTCTAGTGTACTCTCCCAGGTGTTTAGTACAGTGCTCTGCATACAAGCGAAAACTCCTTACTATTGGATTCAAAGCTTTCCATCACCTTGCCCGCTCCTACCTCACTTCCCTTCTCTCCTACATCCCAGCCTGCTCCTCTGGTGCTAACCCTTCTCACTCTGCCTTGTTCTCACCTATCCCTCTGTTGACCCCTGACTCACATCCTACCTCTGACCTGGAATCCCCTCCCTCCTCACATCTGCCAAACTAGTATACTTTCCCCCTTCAAAGCCCTACTGATAACTCACCTCCTCCAGGAGGCCTTCCCAGACTAAGCCTCCCCTTTTCCTCTGTTCCTCCTCCCCTTCCCATCTCCCTGACTAGCTTCCTCTGCTCTACTCCCTACCTGCACTATAGCACTTGTGTATATATATATATGTATTTATTATTCTATTCATTTTATTAATGATGTGTTTATAACTATGATTTTATGTATTTATATTGATGCTATTGATGCCTGTTTACTTGTTTTGATGTCTGTCTCCCCCCTTCTAGACTGTGAGCCTGTTGCTGGACAGGGATTGTCCCTGTTTGTTGTTGAATTGTACTTTCTAAGCACTTAGTACTGTGCTCTGCACACAGTAAGTGCTCAGTAAATATTATTGAATTGAGTACAGCAAGTGCTCAATTAATGATTGATTTATATTCACCTCACCTTCAGCCCCACAGTACTTATATACATACCAGTAATTTATTCATGCTAATGTTTGTCACCGCCTCTAAACTGTAAGCTTCTTGTGGCAAGGGAACATATCTACTAACTCAGTTGTACTCTCCCAAGTGCTTAATACAGTGCTCTGCACACAGTAAATAGTCAATGCCACTGATTTATTGATTTAATTGGGGGGACGTTGAGAGCTAGAGCCAGGGTGGTTATTTTCTGGGTAGGAATCTGAGAAATATTTTGGAGAAAGAACTGGCAAGATTTAGAGGCAGTCTGAAAACGAAGGTTAAAAGACTGTGAGGAGTCAAAGATGACACCAAGGTTCAAAAGGAGCAATTGTTTCTTGTTTCTGTTAAACATGAAAGTAGATTAGATGGTGTTTCAGGGAACAAATTTGTTTCAGCTCCAAAAAGTGATTTTAGTCACCTTCCCTGAAGAAAAGACCTCGAAAAATGGTATAGAGATACATTACATAGTATTTAGGCTGAAACATTAACCCATTAAACTTCCAGGGGTCCAGACTCTACATAAGCCCTGGGCCCTCTAATTCTGTCAGAAGGCTTAATGTTCTGCAGGTGCAGGTCAATCAATCAATCAATCAATGGGGCGAACGCTTGGCAGGAGGTCCTCTTCCAAAGCCCAAATGCTGACAGATACCAGGTCTGGGGATTTCTCTAGCAGGGTGGCGTGAGTCCCCCGGTGAGCCATGAACCAGGGCCAGGTGCATGGTGAAAAGTGTAGGTCGCTGAAAGGTCAAACTTAAAGAGGAATTGGGCTGTAAGGGAAAAGAAGCTGATAGATGATGAAAAAGTAATAGTGAGAATACTGTTGGTCAGAGAGAAGGTGCAGTGAAATGGGAGGATGAGAGAGAGGAACAAATAGAATAAAGGAAGCAAGAAAAAGAGTGATGAGTAGGAGAAGGAGAAAGTTGGGGGGAAGATCTGGAGAAATAGACTCTGGAGAAATAGACTTAAGAATACAAGAAGTACAAGGGAGAAATAGTGTGGTCTAGTGGATAGAGCATGGGCCTGGGAGGCAGAAGACCTGGGTTCTAATCCCAGCTCTGCCACCTGTCTGCTGTGTGACTTGATGCAAGTCACTTCACTTTTCTTTGCTTCAATTACCTCATTTATAAAATGGGGATTTAGACTGTGACCCCCATGTGGGACAGGGACTCTTTTCAACCTGATTAACATGTACCTCCCCCAGCACTTAGTACAGTACCTGGCACATAGTAAGTGCTTAACAAATACCATTTTGAAAAAAGGAGTATGGCGGGAGAGGGCAGAAAGCTAAGAGATAAAAGGGGAGAGATGCTGAAGAGTTGGGGTAAAGGAGGATGATGAGGAGAGAGCTCTGCACGCAGTAAGAGCTCAACAAATATGATTGAGTGGAAGAAAAGAGAAGTAGAGGCAGAATGGAGTTGAGTAGGAAAGGAGAAGTCAGGGACAGGGGAGAAAAGGAATAATCAGATTCAGTTTTTCTGGCAAAGATGCTGCCTTTAGAAAGTTTTGACATGTTCTGGAATTTCTAAGTCTAGGTGTACCTTCTCGGGAAGGATTTGTTTAAGAAAGGAATGGGCAGTGACTGCTGTGTGACCTTGGGCAAGTCATTTCACTTCTCTTTGCCTGTTACCTCATCTGTAAAATGGGGATGGTCACTGTGAGCATCACGTGGGACAGAGGCTGTAGCCAACATGATTTACTTGACTCCACTCCAGTGCTGAGATCAGTGCCTAGCTAATAATAATCACTTAACAAATACCATTGTTATTATTATTATTATCATTATTATTATTCTGAGCCTCCAGGTTTAGGTAGGTTTTTGCACACAGTGAAAGCTTAAGAAGTACTATTACTACTATTCATTCATTCAGTCATATTGGTTGAGCACTTTATGCAAAGGACTGTACTAAGCATTTGGGACAAAACAATACAACAATAAACAGACACACTCCCTGTCCACAATGAGTTTACAGTCTGGGGGGTACACACAGCCATTAATTTAAATAAATAAATTACAGATATGTACATAAGTGCTCTGGGGCTGGGAGGGGCCAAGAATAAAGGGAGCAAGTCAGGGCAATGCAGAATGGTGTGGAAGAAGAGGAAAGTAGGTGTTTAGTCAGGGAAGCGCTCTTGGAGGAGATGTGCCTTCAATATGGCCTTCAAGGGGGCAGAGTCTGTCTGTCTGAGGAGGGAGGTGCTCTAGGCCATTGGCAGGATGTAGGTGAGGGGTTGGCTGCGAGAGGCGAGATCAAGGCATGGTGAGAAGGTTAGCATTAGAGGAGCAAAGTGTGTGGGCTGGGTTGTAGTAGGAGAGTAGCGAGGTGAGGTCGGGGGACAAGGTGATTGAGTGCTATTAAAGCCAATCGTGAGAAGGTTTTGTCAGATGTGGAGGTGGACAGGTAACCACTGGAATTTTTTGAGGAGTGGGGTGACATGTCCTGAACGTTTCTGTAGAAAAATGATCTGGGCAGCAGAGTGAAGTATGGACTGGATTGGGGAGAGGCAGGAGGCTGGGAGGTCAGTAAAGAGGCTGATGCAGTAATCCAGGCAGGAAAGGATGAGTGATTGTATTGAAGTGGTAGTAGTTCGGATGGAGAGGACAGGGCAGATTTAAGCAAGGTTGTGAAATTGGGACTAGCAGGATTTAGTGACTGATTGAATATATGGGTTGAATGAGAGAGAGGAGTCAAAGATAATGCTAAGGTTACAGGCTTGTGAGGCAGGAAGGGTGGTGGTACCATCTACAGTGATGGGAAAGTCAGGAGGAAGACAGGGTTTAGGTAGGAAGATAAAGAGTACTGTTTTGGACATGTTAAGCTTGAGGTGACAGGAGACATCTAAGTAGAGATGTCTTGAAGGCAAGAGGAAATGTGAAACTGCAGAAAGGGAGAGAGACCAGGGCTGGAGATGTAGATTTGGGTATCACCTGCATAGAGGTCACAGTTGAAGCCACATTGAAACTTGAGTTCTCCAAGGGAGTGGGTGTAAATGGAGAATAGAAGAGGGCCCAGAATTGAATCTTGAGGAACCCCCAGAGTTAGGGGGTGGGAGACAGAGGAGGAGTCTGCAAAGGAGACTGAGAATGAACAGCCAGAGAGATAATAGAAGAACCAGGAGAGGACAAGAGTCAGTGAAGGCAAAGTTGAATATCATTTCCAAGTGAAGGTGCTGGTCCACGGTTTGAGGTTGAGGAGGATTAGGATGGAGTAGAGATTGTTGGATTTATTAATATTGGTATTTGTTAAGCTTTTACTATGTGCAGAGCACTGTTCTAAGCGCTGGGGTAGACAAAGGGGAATCAGGTTGTCCCACGTGGGGCTCACAGTCTTCATCCTCATTTTACAGATGAGGGAACTGAGGCACAGAGAAGCTAAGTGACTTGCCCACAGTCACACAGCTGACAAGTGGCAGAGCTGGGATTTGGCAAGGAGATCTTTGTTGACCTTCGAGAGAGAGGTTTCTGTGCAGTGAAGGGGGCAGAGGCAGATTGGAGAGGGTCAAGGAGAGAATTGGAGGGGAGGAATTTGAGGCAGTGGGTAAAGACAACTCACGCAAGGAGTTTGGAGAGGAATGATAGGAGGGAGATGGGGCAATAACTGGAGAGAGCCATGGGGTCAAGGGAGGGTTTTTTTTAGGATGGGTAGGCTTGTGCATGTTTTAAAGCAGGAGGGAAGAAAACGTAGGAGAGCAAACAGTTGAAGACGGGTGTTAGGGAGGGAAAGAGGGAGAGAGCAAGAGTTTTGATAAGGTGTGAAGGAGTGAGGTCAAATCCGCAGGTAGAAGGGGTGGATTTTGAGAGGAGGCAGGAGATTTCCTTTAGAGATACTGCTGGGAAGGATGGGAGAGTTGAAGAGGGGGAGGGGTTGAGGAAGGGCAGGGGCAATTTTAGGGAGGTTCTGCCTGATAGTGTCAATTTTCTTAATAAATTAGGTGGTCAGGTCACTGGGGGAAAGATATGGGGAGGGTGGGGGGCAGGAGCCCTGAGGAGGGAGTTAAGTACTACTACTATTACTATTATTACTATTATTATTACTTATTAGAGAGAGCAGCGGACTAGGTAAATTTGAGTACTGAATAAAGTACCATGTAGCTACCATCTTGCTTTAACAACTGATAACTTTAGCAATATAGGGAAGGAAGGTTTTTTTTTTTGAAGCTTGTTCTTTTTCATTTAATCTTGAAGTGTCACATCCAAAATGTGTGAAATAGTCTAAAGAACCTTGTCCTAAAGCTATTCTGAAGGCATGCTTTATTTGTAAATATCTTGTTTTGTGCAAAATAAATGGATCTTTAGTGTTTTGTTATACTACTTAAGTCACTGCTATTTGATCAAGAGATTCTTGCTCTTCAGATTAACTTCTTTTCATGAAAAGCTGTAATTCTATACACTTTAGCAAAGTTTGTTGAAATAAAAGTTATAGGATGTAGTCAGCTTTATGACTAGATAGAGAAAAGAGGAAAGCAGTGATGTGTTGCATGAGAAAAAGCCCTCAGTGAAATGTAACTGTCTTGGTAAATGTGGGTTAAGAAACTGAAATGGGGACACAGATCCATGAGGTAGGTACTCTCCATTTTAGTATCGCAATAACGAGCTCTTCTTTTCTAAGAACATTTTAGTAAGTGGATTTATGTGTATGGATTCCTATTTAACAGGTGGGGAAACTGAGGAATGGACAGGTTATTCATTCAATCGTATTTATTGAGCACTTACTTTGTGCAGAGCACTGTACTAAGTGTTTGGAGTGCACAATTTGGCAACAGAGAGAGACAATCCCTGCCCAGTAACAGGCTCACAGTCTAAACGGGAGACAAACAGCAAAACAGAACAAAACAAAACAAGTAATCTGGTGTAAATATCATCAAGGTAATTAGAATCATAGATATATACACATCATTTAACAAAATAAATAGAGTAATAATATAAATATGTACAGTGCTGTGGGGAGGGGAAGGGGGAAGAGCCGAGGGCAGGAGAAGGGGGAATGGGGAAGGGAGGAGGAGCAGAGGGAAAGGGGGGCTCAGTCTGGGAAGGCCTCCTGGAGGAGGTGAGGAAATGATGAAGCAGGACCTAAGCAGTATTCTCCCCCCCCCACCAATCCTCGCCCGCCACACCATTGTCAACACCTCCATGGCCGAAGGTCCCACCTCCCTGTTTTAAAGCAGGATCCTAATGGGTTTCAATTTGGGACATTAGGTTTGGGGGGCTTGATTATGCAGTTTTTCAACCTGAAGAAAGAAAATGATGTTTTTGGCAGGGTTGGGAGAGATAGAGGAAGAAGGGAAAGGAGGAAATGAGGCCGCTTGGCCTGTGTAAAGAGCACAGGAAAGGGATATCAGAAGGCCTCGTTTCTAATCCCTGCTCTGACACCTGCCTACTGTCCGACCTTGGACAATTCACTTAAATGATTTGTGACTCAGTTTCCTCAAGGTCACACAGCAGACAAGTGGAGAGAGGATTAAAACCCAGGTCCTTCTGACTCCCAGGCCTGTGATGGATCCACTAGGCCATGCTGTTTCTCTTTACTCTCTTTATTTTCCTATGTAATAATAGTACATCTTCATATGGATCTTTTCTGTCCCACTTTAGAATGGGCCCCTGATGAATTAGAACACATCTCTTCATTTAGAGTTCACTCTTTTAGCAGAGCTAAAAGTCTAGTTATCTTGTTTCTGAATCCCCTGGTTTCAGAGTATAACCATTAAATGGATATGAGGATGGTACTTATATAGTTTTTCTTTTTCATACAATAAAGTAGAAATGGGTAAACCTCGGTATCTATTTTCCATAGCAATCCAGGGACAAAAGGTAATTGCATTTCTGCCTCTCTTTTTGGAGCACAGATCAAGGAATTTCTCATTCAAGATCCCAGAGAGATTCTTTGGGAGATATTCTGCACACTGGGAGGAGGGTAGCCATGTAGCACAGGGCACACAGAATTGTCTTGCCAACTGATCAGGAAGCAGCTTGACCTAGGGGAAAGAACCTGGGTCTGGGAGTGAATGTTTGATAGCTACAGTGGGAATGCTGACCCGAGAGCTGAGGAGTTCCGCGTCTCAGTGTAGTAGTCCCTCCTCTCCTTTCCGACAGATTCCTAGCACTTGGGTCTGTGATCTCTGGTATTTGCCCCATTCTCAGCCCTGAAACATTTACGGGAAGGGCTTTGGAGTCATTGAATTGGTGGACAAAATGTTCATTTTCAAAGTTGCATGTACTGGATATGTTTTTAACTGATGACCTTCACCTTTGAATCATCCAGTTTCATCTGCAGCCAGCTTGCACACCTCTTGCTAAATATTTTCCTGTTTGTAGAAGCGTGTTGAAAGGATTTCACAAGAACTCCGACCATTTCTTTTACATTCCTTCCCATATTTCATCGTCTGCCTTCTCTGATAAGAGATGCCCATGTATTTTAGGGTGTGACCACAGCAGGGGAAGAGCCAGAGAAGCACAAAATATTTTTTTAAGAAGATCCCGCCATTTTGGAGGAACCCAATAACAGCAGTCCCTTTCCACTCTTGGCCCAGCTTATAGGGCCTCCTCACAGACAGCTTATTACGTTCCATACAGTTACACATCTTGGAGCTCTTGAAAACTTTGTTGGTTTTTAGGCTGCTCCTAGCTTGACAGATTTGACTGTAAGGAACTTCCTTAGAAGAAAAATCCATTTACTTACCCGTATTTCTCCTCACAGGCTGAGGAGAAGGATGTCTTACTTTTGTTTTGGAGAGAGCCTCAAGGGGGAGTGGATAGAAATGAGGAGAAGCAGCATGGCTAAGTGGATAGAGCATGGGCCTGGGAGTCAGAAGGACCTGGGTTCTAATTCTGACTCCCCTACATGTCTGATGTGTGACCTTGGGCAAGTCACTTGACCTTGGGCAAATCACTTCACTTCTCTGGGCCTCAGTTACCTCATCTGTAAAATGGGAATGAAGAATGTGAATCCCATGTGGGACAGGGACTGTGTCCAACCTGATTAACTTGTACTGCCCTAGGACTTAGAACAGTGCTTGGCACATAATTGCTTAACATGTACCATAATTCCTTATTAATTACTATCACTCTGGCTTCTTCATTGGAGCCATTTCCCAACATTCCCACAGATGCCTCCTATGGCTTTCCCATCACCAAAATTGCTCGCATACCATCAAGTAGAAGCAGCAGCAGTGATGCCCAGCTTGGAGAGTGCTGACTCTTTGGGTGTGTTACGAACAAAGGGGTAGAGGGGCATCTGCTGAGGATAAATCTGGGTTGTTAAAAAGAGCCAGGAAATCACTGGGAATGGGGAAGGCTGGGCTGGGAAGGAGTGGGAAGGAAGATTCCTCTGGCAAAGCCACTAGATTGGAAATCCAGACTTCAAGTACTCATAAAAGAAGGGGTTTCCACCTGGCTGATGTGGAACTGCAGCTTGGGGGGCCCAATTTGAGCTACCCCACAAATGGCCACTTCTTCAGACTTGGCTTTTGTTTGTTCACAGTGGTTAGGAAGAACCTGGCATTGAAACTTCCTATTCCTGTTTGAAGGGCTCTTTGGCTGCTTGGGGAGAGCAGGAACCACCTCTGACCTTTTGCACTCTTCCAATCATCTGGTACAGTGACCCATGCACAAGAACTTTGTCTCTGACCTTTATGTACTCTCTCAAGCGTCTAGTACAGTGCACTACCCACAACAAATGCCCAGTGAATACTAATGAATTAATTGGCTAAATAAAAGAAAGCAGCCTAAGCAATTCAGACATTAGAACATTTGAACAGCATATTATGTGCTCTGAAGAAATGCCATAACATGATGTCAGCTTGCACCTGCAATTGAAAAAAAATCAAAATATCCCCACCCCAAACCTCCTGGTGGGTACAAAGCTAATTTTTCTTTGGAAGGGGAGAGGCCTAGAATGACATTCCTAATCCTGATTTGGGCCTCGTTGCAGCCTGCCAAGAGGTAAATGTAGCCAGTTGACCGGCTTTTTTGCTACGTGATTGAGCTTGGTCCAGATTCGGCTCATGTTTCTTTGAGGGTTCCAGTCATTTTTTCCTATGCTTTGTAATTCTCAAAGATTTTTCACTATTGTATTCTAAATGTTTCTAAGTCAATCAATCAATCAATCAATCATATTTATTGAACACTTACCGTGTGCTGAGCTCTTTTCTAAGTGCTTGGGAGAGTACAATATACCAGAGGGTTTTTTGGTTTTTTTATGGTATTTGTTAAGCACAATATGAGCTTGGCACTGTATTAAGCACTAGGGTAGATACAAGCAAATCAGGTGGGACACAATCCCTGTCCCACATAATAATAATGATGATGATATTTGTTAAGTGCTTACTATGTGCTTGCACTGTTCTAAGCACTGGGGTAGATACAGGGTAATCAGTTTGCCCCACATGGGGCTCACAGTCTTAATCCCCATTTTACAGATGAGGTAACTGAGGCATAGAGAAGTTGTGACTTGCCCAAAGTCACAGCTGATGCAGTAAGCTCATAGTCTTAAGCCCTGTTTTACAGATAAATTAACCAAGACCCACAGTAGTTAAGTGACTTGCCCAAGGTCACACAGCAGACAAGTGATAGAATGGGATTAGAACTCAAATTCTTCTAACGCCCAGGCCCGGGCTCTATCTCCTAGACCACACTGCTTCTTCACATGTGGTAGACACTTCATTCTTTCACTTGTATTTATTGAGCACTTACTGTGCGCAGAGCATGGTACTAAGCACTTGGGAGAGTACAATATAACAGTAAAGAGACCCTTTCCCTGCCCACAATGAGTTTACAGTCTAGCGGGGGAGTCAGACATCAATATAAATACATAAATTACAGATATGTACATAAGTACTGTGGGACTGGGAAGGGAGATGAAAAAAGGGAGCAAGTCAGGGTGACACAGAAGGAAGTGAGAGAAGAGGAAAGGAGGGCTTAGTCAGGGAAGGCATCTTGGAGGAGATGTGCCTTCCCTGCCCACAGTGAGCTAACAGTCTAGAAGGGGACACAGACACTGAAACAAATAAATAAATTACAGATGTGTACATAAGTGCTGTGGGACTGAGGGAGGGCTGAATAAAAAGAGCAAATCAGGGTGATACAGAAAAGAGTGGGAGAAAAGGAAATGAGGGTTTAGTCATTGCATCAATCTTATATCAGAATCTCTGGAGGGAATGAAAGGCATCTTTGATCATCTCTGCTGTGTTCTGTCCGGGAAGGTGACCCATGGCTCATCTAGTCACACTTCCCGATCTGAGTGCTACTCCCAGTTTCAGGAGACTCCACTGGCCTGTCCCTTCTGGAAACCAACCCCTCTGTCCCCCAACACGCACGCGTGCACGCACACACACACACACACAGACACACACCCCCAACCACCCACCCTCCCCCCCACTATCACCCCCATCCCAATCCTCAGTCTGCACCAGCTGCAGACCCCACCCTCTATAGGCTAGGGGAGTTAACAAAAATGTGAAAGATGCAGTTTGGTGGCCACAGTTTCAGTTGTAATCCCAGTTTGGAAGCGGGACAGCCTGCCAGGAACCGAGCCTGCCAGGAAATGGGAAAAGATTGATTTCAGCCAACCAGGCCGGAGTATGCAGATCTAGACTCTACCCCACTGCTGGGCTCATATTGGCAGGATGTTTGGGAAGACCTGTGGATCATGGAGAGGAAAGCCGATTGAGGGAGGAGGTCGCGGTCCAACATTTCCCATTCCAAGAGGAGAGAGTTTTGCGTTTTTGGTTTTCTGCCAGGCTGCTAAGAGAAAGGTTAGGGGAATGAAAAGGCATACAGAAGGAGAAGAAAAAGAGAGAGTGAGAGGGTGGGCAAGAGAGCGCATCCTTGCGGTATTTAATGCTAAGGTAAACATTTATGGGGAGCTCATTAGGAGGGTATTTTCAGTGGAGATGCAGTATTTCTGCTGGACACAATGCAAGAATGTTTTATCTCATGGAATTTCCACTCAACAAAAGAAAAAAAATGTTTTCACACAAGCTGCTTTGGCTCCAAATATGGATTTAACAAGTATTGCCAAAAATATCCACTAGGATTCAAATATGCAGCAGCTATGGCAGTTTCAGAAAGCTTAAAGCAATATCGGACACTTTACCCCCAAATCTCATATTTCATATGGTGCTTTCTTGCTATAATTCTAATCGCGCTTTAGTATTGTGACTTGAGAGAACTTCAAAGATCTTCCTTGTTGATCCTGTTTAACTTGATGCATTTTCATTCAGCAGAGGAATGAACTAGATGGGTCTGTTCGTCACTTTCACACCCACTCATCAGAGATTTCGCTTTCTGGTTCTAATTCATGAGCTCACTTCTGTAATGTTTGGGCTTTCAGCACAGAAGTGGAGTGTTTAAATGCAAAAGTAGCACATCTCCTTATACCACCTCTCCTTGTACAAATACCCCTTCCTCTCACTCCCTCTACACCCTCTCCCCCTTTGCACTGAGTGCCAAGATTGCTTTGAAGCTTCTCCCCCCTCAGCCCACATACAGGCATCTTGGATTTATGCAAACATGATGATTTAAGGCCATCTTTGAATCGAGAGGCTGTGTCTCTGACTGTAGATCCCAGGGCCACCAACACAACCTGGTGACATCACTAATCACAAGAGGACAGCTGAAGAGGTTGGCTTCAGGGAACAGGATTGAGTTTCATGACCTTCGCTGACACGCTAGCGGGCCTTCCATGTAGATGTAAACTTCAGAGGAAAATGAGTCAATTCTCTTGAGGTTTTTTCTTTGTATTCTTCTCCCTTATTCCCTGGCTAAACTCCTCCCCTCCCCCCTCCCTCCCCACCCCTTCCCCATCTCTCCCCACCCCCAGTCCACTGACTTCTGGTTAGTTTAATCCTTCCCATAGTTTTAGATTTTTCTCCCTAAATTTCAAGATTATTTACATTTCAAAGATTGGTATTAAATACCAGTCTCTTTCCCTCGGCGTTGTCTCTGTGTGCATGCTCTTCGTGTGCTTTCTCTCTCTCTGACCTATTCCAGTGAGCACTAATGTCTGCTTCCTCAATCAAGCTTACACCAGGATTTGCCAAGCATTCTGCTCTACAGACAAATTCAAAAGCTACTATATTGAATTGTTGGATAAAGTTAAGGGAGCCAACCAGTAACCAGTGCATTGCCTCGTGATAAAAATAAGAAATCTAAATCTAAGAATGATTTAGCCACACAGGAAGAACCCGTAATCATGCCTCCTTATTGGAGTTAACTCTTCTGTCTTTGAACATTGTCTCTTTCCATTCGAGTATTGATGTAAATGGGTATCCATGATACATTTGAAAACCCAGGCTTAAACTCCATTGGTGTGAGGTCTGGGAGGTGTTTCATTTGTTGGTGATTAGAGCAAGTAGTTGGTAAGTGGTCTTTAGATGCAGCATGGCTCAGTGGAAAGAGCGCTGGCTTGGAGTCAGAGGTCGTGGGTCTAATCCCGGCTCCACCGCTAGTCAGCTGTGTGACCTTGGGCAAGTCACTTCACTTCTCTGTGCCTCAGTTACCTCATCTATAAAATGGGGATGAAGACTGTGAGCCCCACGTGGGACAACCTGATCACCTTGTGTTCCCCCAGAACTTAGAACAGTGCTCTGCACATAGTAAGCGCTTAACAAATACCACAATTTTTCGGCTGGCATAGGAAGTCGGGAAATGGGATACTTGAAAACCAAATAAAGACCTGGAGAAGATTGAGATAAGAGAATTAAATAACTTAGGTCACTGGCAAAGCCTATGGCAAAACTGGCATCTTTTCCCATGAACTAGTTGAGTCTTGCACTTTAAAAACTTAGATGGACTATTTTAATGAAGAGGAACAAATACTCAATGGGTTTCTGTTTCCTGCAGTATGTTAAAAATGTGGTCAAAAACTAGGGTACTTTTGAGGCCTGATGCAGTCTCGAGGGGGTAGTTTGTTAGCTATCCCTTGACCTCTGGGTCAGTGAGTGCTCCATGCTTAGGGCGCCTCCCCATGGATGGTCAAAGAGTGGGCAAAGAAGGGCTCCCCCATTCGCTGGTAGAGGAGGGTCTGTGGGGGCCAACTGAGGAGAGTTATAGGCAGGAAGTGTTGGGGACTGATTGCCAAAGCAACCCTGCCATAGTGCTTGGTGCTGCCTGTTTTCAGACCAGTGCCCGCTGCCATCCTTTGCCTGTCTCCCAACAGACAGAGTCTGGCTACGGGCAGATGGGTAGCCAGACTTTCCTGGTTTGGCTGGGTCAAGGCAAGACTGGCTAACCAGGAATGGGGGAGGGGAATACAGAGAGGCAATTCTTGTCTTCAAAAGAAGAGTTGATAACCTGTCACAGCTGCAAATCGATCAATGCGTAATATTTATTGTCCATCTATTATGTGCAGAACCCTGTACTGGGGCAGGTAGCCTGGCCTAGTGGAAAGAGCATGGGACTGGGAGTCCTGTAATAATAATAATAATAATTATGGTACTTTTTAAGCACTTACTATGTGCCAAGCACTGTTCTAAGTGCTAGGGTAGGTAGGTAGGTACCAGATAATCAGGTTGGGTACAGTCCCTGTCCCAGATGGGGCTCACTCTCTTCATCCCCATTTTACAGATGAGCTAACTGAAGCCCACAGAAAATAAGTGACTTGTCCAAGGTCACATAGCAAACCTGTGGCAAAGGCGGAATTAGAACCCAGGTCCTTTTGACTCCCAGGCCCATGCTCTGTACACTGAGCCATGCTTCCCAAGCTCCTCATGGGCAGTGGTAGCATCTACCAGCTCTGTTGCATTGTATTTTCCCAAGGGCTTAGTTCAGTGCTTTGCACAAAGTAAGCAAGCAATAAACCACCATTGATTGACTGTATCAGGAGACCTAAGTTCTAGTCCCACTCTGTCACTTTCCTGTTAGACAACCCAGGGAAACTTACTTAGCCCCCCCAGCCTCAGTTTCCTCATTTAAAAATGGGGGTAATATGCCCTTTCTCCATCTCTTTATACTGCGAGTACTATTTGTGACAGGGGCTGTGTGTTATTTGTTTATCTGCTATTTGCTCCAGTTCGCAACACAATGCTTGGCATTCATAAGTCCTCAATAATCCCGCTATCATGACTCTTGGCATTTATTTATATTAATGCTGGTCTCCCCTCTAGACTGTAAACTTGTTATGGGCAGGGAATATGTCTGTTTATTCTCCTATGGTACTCTCCCAAGTGCTTAGTACAGTGCTCTGCACAGAGTAAGCATTCATTCATTTAATCATATTTATTGAGCGCTTACTGTGTGCAAAGCACTGAACTAAACACTTGGAAAATGCAAGCAATAAAGTAATACTCAGTTACACAAGTGCAGTAGCAGAGGAAATCAATTGTGCAGGTAGCCCAGGGCAAGGTGCTGGTGGTAGGTGAGATCACTGGAGGGAGGGAGAGGCAAGGGAGATGAGTTTGCTAGAAAAAGTGAGTGTTGAGGGAATGTACTATAGTGCTGAAGGAAGAGAGGAATGGAGAGATGATGGGAGTCCAGGTAGAGTGGTCTCTGTTCAGGCTAAGGCCAGGGGTCGGGGGTAAGGGTTGGGGAAGGCAGGGCAGGGCACAGGTCTTTGGTTGGAGTGTGGTGATTCAGAGTTTAAGATGGGAAGAGGGCTGTGTCCAAGTGGGTGTTCACATTCACGTGGAGTGGAAAGAAAGCTCAGCAGGATTAAGCAGGGGGTGGGAGTGAGGAGCTGGAAGCCAGCTAGGTTTTCAGTGTTGATGTCCCAGAGGACTGACCATGCAGAATAGGAAGACAGAGGGGCTCCAGAGTCATTCTCTTTGTACTCAGTAAGTGCTCAATAAATGGGACTGAATGAATTGAGAAGTGAGGACGAGGAGCCTGGAGGCAAGAGGGTGGTGGTAACTAGAAGATGTGGCAGGTGATAAAAGTGGATGACATTGTCTTTGCTTATAAACACTATTAACTGATTATAAGTGATATGGGTGGGGGTGGGGGGTGGCTGGATGAGGAGGACACTGTGTGTAATTAAATTACCTTTATGCCCTTCTCTCCCTCTAGACTAGCTTCTTTGCAGGCAGGGAACATGTCTTCCAACTCTACTGTATTGTACTCTCCCAAGGACCTTATAAATTGCTAAGCCCAGAGTATGCACTCCGTGAATGCCACTGATTGATGGATTGTGGGGGGCCAGCCAGGGCACAGTGCTATCTGAAATGATGCGGGTGTCAGCGATGGTGAGGAGGACAAGGAGTAAGTAGGTCAGAACCAGGACTAGGTTGAAGGGAAGTGTACTCAGGTGGAACAGGGTTTCCAGAAGCCTAACGTAACAGGGGTTGTGAGATGGTGTGGGGTTGGGGTTCGATATGAGTGGGTAGTGTTTGAGGGGCCGAATCCACTACCGAAAGAGACTTCTTTGACAGGGGGCCAGAGGAAGGAAGCTGAGACCACGGGGCCAACCTAGGCAAGGGCAGCCTGGACCCAGAAGCTGGGGAGTGGGGGTGGGGGTGGGGTGGGACTCAGCCATAGCCACGAGAACAAGAGCGGTGCAGCTAACAGCCCTGGCATCAGCACCTCCATTTAAGCAAGGGCTTGCTGATGCTTGCCCTGGGCTACCACTTTGACTCCCATCAATTTGGGGCTGAACTACTGAGTGAAGCTGGTGTAATAATAATAATAATAATAATTATAATAATTATCGTTCTTGTTAAGTGCTTACTATGTGCCAAGCACTGTTCTAAGTACTGGGGTAGATACAAGTTAATCAGTTTGGACACAGTCCCTGTCCTACATGGGGCTCACACTCTTATTCCTACTTTACAGACGAGATAACTGAAGCTTAGAGAAGTTCAGTGACTTGAACAAGGTCACACTCCAGGCATGTGGCAGAGCCAGAATTAGAACCCAGGTCCTTCTGACTCCCCGGCCTGAGCTCTATTCACTAAAGGAGGAGGCGGTGGAGGCAAAGGAATGGCATTTACAAAGCTCTGTCCTCACAAAGGAAAAATACATGGGTGAGAATTGGACAGGCTCTCTGGCCTCCAAGGGGCTCACAGCCTAAGACTAAAGTGGGGAGGAGAGAATGGTGACCCACAGGGAATGCTGAGCCAATCAAGATATGAATCCGAAGAGACAAGGATAGATCAAAGAGGGCACTGTGGCTAGAAGACTAGAATTCCTCAATCTAGGCCGTTTGGCCTGAGACTATCTTACGACTCTTGGAAAATTCTAAGCCTATAGATAAAATAGGCTGCTTGGCCTGAGTCTACCTTATGTGTCTTGGAAAATTCTAAGCCTAGAGATAATAAAGCTGCATATCAAAGACCAGATTAGATTCCAAATGAGATCCTTTTGCTGCATGCAGTTTTCTGGAAAGAGTTATGTTTCTTTTATCCTGTTGTAGACAGTTGAATAGCCATTCGTACTCTGCCAAAGGGGATCCATTTTTCTACTAGGCTTGAATGGTTTCTCTGCCATGAGCAGCTACTGAGTCATTTATTTCTTATTTCAAGTGGATGGTGACTTGCCTAGGAGAGAAGGAGAAAATGTGTTTGGTATCTCTAAAGCTGGAAAATCCTTCAGGGAAGGCTTTCTCTCTAGTGAGAGCTCTGTCAGAATGAGCAGAGCAAAGACATTGGACTTGGACCTTGGCATTCCTGGATGGCCATTCCTTGGCTCTTTGCCACCTGGAATTGGGCCCTGACCTGGTGAAGAAAGGCCAGCTCAGCTGGACACCTGCCAGGACTGGGCTAGGAAGCCCAGTTGGAGCAATAGTAGAAGAGCAGGCTCCAGCAGCGTGGCCTAGTGGCTAAAGCATGTGCCTGGGAGCCAGGAGACCTGGGTTCTAATCCCATATCTGCCACTTTCCTGCTGTGTGACCTTGGACAAGCCACTAACTTCTCTGTGCCTCAGTTTCCTCAACTGCAAAATGGGGATTCGATACCCGTTCTCCTTCCCACTTAGACTCTGAATCCCATGTGAAATAGGGAATGTTTCCAGCCAAATTAACTGGCATCTACCTCAATGCTTAGAACGATGCTTGACATATATTGTTGTGGGCAGGGACTGTCACTGTTTACTCTTGCATTGTACTTTCCCAAATGCTTAGTACAGTGCTCTGCATGATATGTATATATCTATAATTCTATTTATTTATACTGATGCCTGTTCACTTGTTTTAATGTCTGTCTCCCCCCTTCTAGACTATAAACCTGCTGTGGGCAGGGATTGTCTCTATTGCTGAATTGTACTTTCCAAGTGCTTAGTACAGTGCTCTGCACACAGTAAGTGATCAATAAATATGATTGAATGAATGAATAAGCACTCAATAAATAGAATGAATGAATTAATGCTAAAGAAGTACCATTAAAAAAAGGACTTGGGTGGAGGTGTCAGTATTGGCAGTTGCCAGACGGCAGATAGACCTACACAGAGGAGGTCAGGACAGGTGAGATGAGAGCTGACTTAATGAGTAGAAGATTTTCCTAAGTGAGTGCCTGGAAACGGAACAGGAATAGGCTTGTTGGGAGGAAGGAGGGGGAAGTGTCTAATTACAGTTTAAAGGGTTAAAAATGAGAGCAGAGACAAGAAATTCATGGAAGCATTAGTGCTCCTTAAAAGAGGAGACAAACTTTCCTCTGTTTCCGTGTGAGGTGAGTGCTGTTTGAACTTGTCCTGCCTTGGCTGCAGGAATATGGAATGGAGCAGCTCAAAGGTTGGCTCAGTTCTGCTGAGTGGCCAGTCCTTCCAGGGACATGGAAAAGGAGGAGAAAGAGGAGGAGGAGGAGAAGGAGAAGGAGGGCTCAGCGGCTCCCATATAAAAAACTGCCTAAACTGGGGATTCAGGTGAGAGTGCTCAGTGCAGCTTCTGGAGGGGAAACAGTGGGGTTGAGAAAGTTAGGGCCAGGCAATGGAAAAAGCTGGAAATCTCTGGATTCTTCCTCTTAGACACATCCAAAAAGTTCCCGTTTCTCAGGTGCAAGCACAAGTGAAGGTCATTTTAAGGTTGGAAACAAAAGAAGCAGTTTCACGGTGCGCATAGTAATAGTAATAATTAATAATTATAGTATTGGTTAAGTGCTACTATGTGCCAGGCTATTACCATCGTTTCTGACTAATAGCGACCTCACAGACACATTCTCTCCAGCACCCCATAGTCGACAGAGTTGGGATAGATAGAAGCAAATCAGGTTGGGCACAATCCTTGTACCACATGGGTCTCACAGTCTTAATCTCCATTTTACAGATGAGGTAATTGAGGCACAGAGAAGTGAAGTGACTTGCCCAAGGACACACAACAGACAAGTGGTGGAGCCTGGATTAGACCCCAGGTCCTTCTTACTCCCAGGCCCTTGCTCTAGAGGAGCAGCGTGGCTCAATGGAAAGAGCCCGGGCTCGGGAGTCAGAGATCATGTGTTCGAATCCTGACTCTGCCACTCGTCAGCTGTGTGACTGTGGGCAAGTCACTTAACGTCTCTGTGCCTCAGTTACCTCATCTGTAAAATGGGGATTAACTGTGAGCCTCACATGGGACACTCTGATTACCCTGTACGTACCCCAGCGCTTAGAACAGTGCTCTGCACATAGTAAGCGCTTAACAAATACCAACATTATTATTATTATTATTATTATTATCCACTAAGAGCACAGGCTTGCGAGTCAGAGGACCTGGCAATGCCACCTCCTCCACTTACCTACCATGTGACCCTGGACAAGTCACTTCACTTCACTTCTCTGTGCCTCAGTTTCATTGTCATCATCATTGGTATTTATCAAGTGCGCACTTGGGATAGTACAAATGACCAGAGTTGGTAGGTATGTTCCCAACAAGCAGTATAGAGGGGGAGACAGATATTAATATAAATAATTTATAATATATAATGTATAGATATGTAAATAAATGCTGTGTGGCTGAGAATGGGACAGATATCAAATGCTGAGAGTTCACCAATCCAAGTGAATAGATGATGCAGAAGGGAGAGGGAGCCGGGAAACAGAGGGCTTATTCTGGGAAGGCCTAATCTGTAACATGGGAATTCAATACCTGCTTTTCCTCTGACTTTAACTGTGAGCGCCATGTGGGTCAGGGGATGTGTCTGACCTGATTATCTTGTATCTACCCAGTGCTTAGTTCAGTGGTTGGCACTTAGTAAGCACTCAACAAATACCACACATTATTATTATTAGTTTTCATTAGGAACTCTGTTTTGTCCTTAGTTCATTTATAATAACAATAATGATAATAATGGTGATGATGGCATTTGTTAAGTACTTACTGTGTGCAAAGCACTGTTCTAAGCACTGGAGAGAATATAAGGTGATCAGGTTGTCCCATGTGGGGCTCACAGTCTTAATCCCCATTTTCCAGATGAGGTAACTGAGGCACAGAGAAGTGAAGTGACTTGCCCAAAGTCACATAGCTGATAAGTGGCTGAGTGGGGATTAGAACCCATGACCTCTGACTCCCAAGCCCTGGCTCTTGCCACTGAGCCATGCTGCTTCTCTGGTCCTAATGATGGATTCTTCAACTTCCAAACTTCTTTCCTCTCATTCAAATCTCATCTCATCTCTGGTTATGGGCATTAGAGTTGGAGGGAAGAGATGCAGTGTGGCCTAGTGGCTAGGGCATGGGCCTGGGAGTCAGAAGGAATTTTTCTGCTGTGTGACCTTGGGCAAGTCACTCACTTCTCTGTGCCTCAGTTACCTCATCTGTCAAATGGAGATTAAGACTGTGAGTCCTATGAAGGACAGGGTCTATGTCCAATCTGATTAATTTGTATCTACTTCAGGGCTTAGTTCAATGCCTGGCACATAATTAAGTGTTAACAAATACCACTTAAAAAAAAAAAACTTGGACTAATTATCTTTGCATCAAAAAGCTCCACAGGAGGCTTCCAGATTTCTTTTTGGGGACACTTAATGCCTTGGGGTCCATTTAATAAATCTTATTTGACAACAGGTACATTTGATGATGGTTCTGATTACATAAAACAGGTGAAAAGAGTTATTCTCTGAGTTCTGGAAGCATGGTTCTCTCAGGAGCAATTTTGCTGGGTCAGGTTCTTAGCATGAAATGATCCCACTCAATGATCTTGGCTTTAAAGTGACCCACAGGGCAAGGAGATAATAATAATGTTGGTATTTGTTAAGCACTTACTACGTGCAGAGCACTGTTCTAAGCACTGGGGTAGATACAAGGTAATCAGGTTGTCCCACGTGAGGCTCACAGTCTTAATCCTCATTTTACAGATGAGGTTAACTGAGGCCCAGATAAGTGAAGTGACTTGCCCACAGTCACACAGCTGACAAGTGGCAGATTGGGATTCGAACCCATGACCTCTAACTCCCAAGCCCAGGCTCTTTCCACTGAACTACGCTGCTTCTCTATGCTGGGAGCAGTGGCCCATCAGGGTGGGAGGGAGGTGGTGAAAAGGAAAATGTAAAGAAATTCACAAAATCAGGCCTCTCCATTGTCAGTTTGCCCTCCACCCCCCTGCAGGGGAGAGGGTGGGCATAAGCTGGAACTCTAGTGGACCCTTGGGACCCATCGATGTCAGCAGACTCTGGGGACAGCCTCCTTCTCCTCTGGGACACCGGGTGGCAAGGACTTGCCCTATGCAGGGTGGAGGTCAGGCAGTAGGTGATAATAATAAAAATAATAATTATGGTATTTGTGGTACCGATGACTGCTCTCCAAAATAATGATAATAATAATTATGGTACTTGTTAAGCGCTTATTATGTGCCCAGCACTGTTCTGAGCACTGGGGTAGAAACAAGTTAATCAAGTTGGACACAGTCCCCTTTCCACATAGAGCTCACATTCTTAACCCTCATTTTACAGATGAGGTAACTGAGGCCCAGAGAATAATAGTTACGGTACTTGGTTAGCACTTACTATGTACCAAACACTATTCTAAGTGCTGGGGCAGATAAGGGTTAAGCAGGTTATGTGTGAGGAGGGTGTGTGTGAGGGAGCTGTGTGTGAAGGATATGTGTGAAGAGGGCACATGTGAGCTAGAGTGGGGAAGGGGCAGTAGTTGAGTGACTTGCCCAAGGTCATACAGCAGACATGTGGTGGTGCCGGGATTAGAATCCAAGTCATTCTGATTCTCAGGCCTGTGCGCTATCCACTAAGGCACGCTGCCCCAGGGCCACCAGATGCCACGATCGATTCCCTCCTCTGTCCAATCCCACAGGAGACAAGCTTACCCATGCAAACCCCAGACTGTTGGGAAGACTGACTGAGTCTCAGGCTTTTGTGGAATCTCCCACCTGCTTAGCACAGTGCTTGGCACATAGTAAGCACTTGATGAATATCATAATTACTAGTTACAGTAACACAAGTTTTCCTTATTGTGGGAATTCAATAAGCATCTGTAACCTCATTTTCACCGAGACCTGAGTGTACCTTTTAACTTCCATATTTCACTGTTGATAGTTTTGTTTGTTGAACTTTAACTTGTTTGCTTTGTGGTTTAGATTGCAGCCTTATTGGTCTGTATATCTGGCATCCCTCCTTAGATCTTGAGGCCCTTGTGGTCCCGGACACTGGTCCCTTAGACTATTTTTGTGTTATTATCCTAGGGTTTAGTTCAGTATTTTGGGCACAGAAAGTGCTTAATATGTGCAAAAATGATGATAATCAGAAATATATAAAAAAATCCTGACTAAATCCTAAAAAGCCATTTGTTCAGTCGTATTTATTGAGCGCTTACTGTGTACAGAGCAGTGGACTAAGTGCTTGGAATGTACAATTCAGCAACAGATAGAGACAATCCCTGCCCAATAAAGGGCTCAGTCTAAAAGGGGGAGACAGACAGCAAAACAAAACAAAAGCCATAAAATGGAATAACTTCAGAACCTTTAAAAAAGTGAATACCCTATGTTGGGAAATAATATGTTAAATGAATCATTAATATTTTTGTTGTGAAATATCTTTAGATGAAATCTGACACCATCTTCAAAATATAAAACAAACTTGCCTTTAGACACTCAGGCTTTAATTTGTCAGGTTTTTGGTCAGCTAACTAAATTTGAGACACATACCTTGTCTCTCAAAGACTGATTGAATTGCACAGTATCATTTTTTGTTCATTCAATTATATTTATTAAGTGCTTATTGTGTGCAGAAAACTGTACTAAGTGCTTGGGAGAGTACAATATAACAATAAACAGACACATTCCCTTGTCCACAGCGAGCTTGCAATCTTGAGGGGGAAGCAGACAATAATATAGATGAATAAATTACAAATAGGTACATAAGTGCTGTGGGGCTGGGGGAGGGGATAAATAAAGGGAGCAAGACAAGGTGAGAGAAGTGAGAGAAGAAGAAAGGAGGGTTTAGTCAGGGAAGGCCTCTTGAAGGAGATATACTCTCAATAAGGTTTTGAAGGGGAGGAGAGTAATTGTCTGTCATATCTGAGGAGGGAGGGCAATCCAGGCCAGAGGCAGGGCATGGGCAAGGGGTCAGCGGAGAGATAGACGCGATCAAGGTACAGTGAGAAGGTACCTTGAGGAGCAAAGTGTGCAGGTTGGATTATAGTAGGAGACTAGTGAGTTGAGGTAGGAGGGGACAAGGTGATTGAGTGCTTTGAGGCCAGTGGTGAGGAGTTTTTGTTTGATGTGGAGATGGGTGGGCAACTGCTGAAATTTCTTGAGGAATGTGGACAATTCCTAAATATTTCCCCCACATATCTTGTATTTCTTTACCGTGTTGTCTGTGGAAAATCTTCAATACAAAGCATTTCTTTTCTACTGCTTTCCAATCCAGCAATGGTATTCATACTGTACTCTCCTAAGTGCTTAGTACAGTGCTCTGCACACAGTAAGCACTGAATAAATACCAATGCTTGCTTGACTGATGGATTGGTATTTACGGGTTGCCTGTTGAGCAGAGCACTGTGCTATTCCTTATTTTTCCCCTATTTATCTACATCTTGTCAATCCCAAACAATATGCTCTCCCCTCCCCCAGTCATCCCCTGTTGAGCACAACTGTTTGCTGTGCTTGCCCTTTGAGTTGTTCATTTCATCACAGAAATGAGCAGTGGCCCTCTGTCTTGGGAAATTGGACAACTAGGCTGCAATCTGACAAAATCATAACCTTACTGTCACTCAAAAAAAACTTTACCTAATCCTAAACATTTGAGTGAATAGAATGGCTCTTCCTCAGTTGATGGTTTTAGAGACATGGCTCTCTGGATATCTTTCCCATTTGAGACCATTTTATTAATCTATCAGCGTGTCATAGGATCTTTTCGAATGAAAGGATAGGTAAACTTAGCTGTTATTTCGCATGCCCCAGTATGTGGTATCAAAGGGGTTTTGTAATTCCGGCTGAAGAAAATAATATAGGTCCCACTGAATTTTATCCCGGGATTCAAAGCTCTTCTCATTCAGTTGAAATGGATCGTGGCGAAACTCTTCATCAGATAGATTTGTAGCTGGACCGCGGGCTATGCTGAATATGCTTGTCTGTCTAAAGTGATCGGTTAGACTTCTGATCCCCTGGGAAAGGGTTTGGGTGGGAAAGACAGGGTCATGGGGCAGATAAAGGGGTTAAAACTTCTCCCCCAATTAGACTGTGAGCCCGTCATTGGGCAGGAATTGTTTCTCTTGCCTAATTGTACATTCCAAGTGCTTAGTACAGTGCTCTGCACATAGTAAGCGCTCAATAAATACTAATGAATGAATGAATAAAAGGAGAGAGAAAGGTGGGGATGGGAAGGGAAAAGGGGAAGCAACTAAATGAAAGGAGGAAAGAGGAAGTAAAAGAGGAAGAGAGGAGAAAGAGGAGGAGAAAGAGAATGAACTGAAGTGGAGAACGATTTGTATCGGATGTGTTACAATGCAGAGAGGGAGTGTGTCATTTGCTTGTTTCTGCTGCGCATTCCACCCAGTGGGTACTCAAAAATGACCTTTTTAACTTCTAGGATCATGACTATTACAATGGCATCTTACACTGTTTTCTTTCATTCCTGTGAAATAGAGTGGTTATGCTTTGCAACATATTTAACACTCTATGCCTAACCAATTTTTGCTATATTCTCACATCTTGATCCCATCTGAATTTTTGAAGAGGCTACTTGGTAAAAGTAGAATCTGTCAAACATATGTGTTCAGGACAACAGCCCCTTCTGGGTTAGGCCTTCAAACACTAGCAAGTCAGATTCAAAGAGTGACATTACCAAACACCCTTGGGATTTTTCAGAACTGAGGATCAGTGCGACAGTTGCAGATATTGAAATGACTGCATTTGTTGTGTTGTGTACCCCTTCAGGGGAAAGATCTGAAAATCATTAAAGCCTTTAGAAGGTGTTTCAGAGCACTGGTGTTCCAGGAGGGAGGATGGTGGAGGTGGTGTGTCGGGGGGATGTACGAGGTATAGGATGTGGGAAAAGTGAAAATGGTCCTTAGAAGGAAGGTGAGTTTGGGAAGAGTTAAGAGAGTGAGGTGTGAGTGGTGGGTGCAGAGAGAATCAATCAATCAGTCAACCAAATTTATTGACCACTTACTTTGTGCAGAGCACTGTACTGAGCACTTGGGAGAGTACCACCTAACGGAGTTGGTAGACATGCTTCCTGCCCACAACAAATAGATATGTAACAATATTAATGGCAATAATAATGATAGTATTTGTTAAGGGTTTACCATGTGTCAAGCACTGTACGAAGCATTGGGATAGAAAGTAACTGGTGGAATTTGTTAAGCATGTACTTTGTAGATAGAAGATGATCAGGTCAGGCACAGTCCCTGTCCCACATGGGGTTCACAACCTAAGTAAGGGAAAAAACAGTTATTGAATACTCATTTTATAGATGAGGAAACTGAGGCCCAGAGAAGTGAAGTGATTTGCCCAAAGTTACACAGCAGGCAAGTGGTGGAGCTGGGATTAGATCCCAGGTCTCTGACTTCCAAGCACATGCTATTTCCAGGTGGAGTTAGCTGACAGAAAGATTTCAAGCCTGTGCAAGGAGTTTCAGCCTGACATGGAAGAAGATGGATAGGCATTAGAAGTTTGGAAAAATATTGAGACATATGCCACACAATATTCTGGAAAGATGATCCAGGAGACAGAGTATAGTGTAGACTGGAGAGGTTGAAGGGAGAGAGATCGTGAAGAGGCTGAAGTAAAAATCGAGTTGGGAGAGGATGATGTAACTTTGAACCAAGGTGATGGTTGTCTGGGTAGAGAGGAAGAGGAGGAAGTGGGAAATATTGTGGAGGAAAAACCGGCAGGATTGAGCGACTGACTGAATGTGAGAGTTACAAGAGAGTGAGGAGTTGAAAATGTCACTAAGGGTACAAACCTGTGAGACAGGGAGAAGGGTGATGATGTTGATTGAGGTGGAAGAGTTAGGAGGAGAATTGGATTTAAGGAGGACATTGAGGAGGTCAGTTTTAGCCATGCTGAGTTTGAAGTAATGGCTGAACATCATCAGGGAGATGTCCTGGAGGCAAGAGGAAATGTGAGATTAGACAGGGGAGAGATTGAGGATGGTGACAGGGATAATAATAATGAAATTTGTGGTATTTATTAAGTGCTTACTATGTACCAACCATTATACTAAGCACTGGGGTAGATGCAATATGAGCAGGTCCCACGTGGGGCTACAGTCTAAGTAGGAGGAAGAACAGAGATTGAATCCCCATTTTGCAGATGAGGGAACTGGAGCACAGAAAAGTGAAGTGACTTGCCCAAGGTCACACAGTAGGTGGTGAAGTCAGGTTTAGAACCTAGGTTGGTGCTCTTTCCACTAGGCAAGATTGAGAAGTCTTCTGCATGGAGATAGTCCCTGTTACTGTGGGAACAGATGAGGCCCTGAGAGAGCGAGTATGGAGTGAGAAGAGTAGGCCGCCCACCTCAGAACCTCGTGTGTGGCCCACAGGGAAAAGCCAGGGGAGGAAGAAGAAGCAGAGAATAAGACTAACACCATGGACCGCTTTGGAGATTTGTATAGTAGCTATGTTAATCTCTGTATAAATCTAATTTTAGAGAAGCACCATGACCTAGTGGAAAGAGCACAGGCCTGGGAGTCAGAGGTCCTGGGTTCTAATGACTTATCTGCCATTTGCCTTTCATGTGACCTTGGGCAAGTCCCTTAAAGTCCTCCATAACTCAGTTACTCATCTGTAAAATGGAGATTCCATCCCCTTTCTCCCTCAGACTTAGACTGTGAGCCCCATGTGGGACCTGATTGTCTTGTATCTACCCCAGCAGTTAGTGCAGTGCTTTGCATATTGTAGGTGCTTAACAAATATTATTATTATTATTATTATTATTATAGAAAGCCCTTTCCTTTCCATCCAAATTGCTACCCAGCTGATCCAAGCACTTATCCTATCCCACCTTGACTACTGCATCTGTCTCCCCACTCTAGATTGTGAGCTTGTTGTGGGCAGGGATTGTCACTGTTTATTGTAGTATTATACTTCAGTACAGTTCTCTGCACACAATAAGTGCTTAATAAATATGATTGAATGAATGAATGAATGAACCTCCCAGCCTCCTGTCTTTTCTCATTTCAGTCCATACTTCATTCAGCTGCACAGATCATTTATCAACAAAAACGTTCAGTCCCTGTCTCCCCACTCCACAAGAATCTCCAGTGGCTGCCCATCCACGTCAAACAGAAACAACTTATCATTGGCTTTAAAGCACTTAATCAGCTCACCCCATCCTACCTCATCTCACCCATCTCCTCGTACAGCCCAGTCACCTTATTCTGAGCTCATCTATCTCACTGCCAACCCCTTTCCCACATCCCTCTGTCCTAGAACTCCCTCCCTCTCCATATATGCCATACCACCACTCATCACTTTCCAACCATTATTAAGGTCACATCTACTCCAAGAGGCCTTTCCCAATTAAGCCCTCTTTTCCCTGTATCATTCCCCTGTCTGTGTCATCTATGCACTTGGATCTGTGACCTTTGGACATCTGATATTTGGCCCACCCCCAACTCTGCAGAAATTACATGCATATCTTTAAATTATATATTGTAAATTATTAATGCTTACCTTCCTCTGAGACTGTAAGCTTGTTATGGGCAAGTAACATGATGGCTAATTCTGTTTACACTTCCAAGCACTAAGTAGAATGCTCTACACATAGTAAGCACTCAAAAAACGTGATTGATTGATGTGCCCCAGAGGTGAGCACTGGGAGAATTAGAAAGCCATTGTCTTAAACCTGGATAGTGAGACATATCAATCTTATTTCCTTTTTCCCCGTAATGTGAAAAAAGTAATTAGGAGGAAGCATGGGCCTGGAAGTTAGGGGATCTCAGTTGTAATCCCAGCTCTGCCACTTCACTCATTCAATTGAATTTATTGAGCTATTACTGTGTGCAAAGCACTTGTCTGCTGTGAGGCCTTAGGCAAGTCACTAAACTTCTCTGTGCCTGTTACACCATCTGTAAAATGGGGATTAAGACAGTGATTGCTATGTGAGACAGGGACTATGTCCAACCTGTTTATCTCATATCTACCCCAGTACTCAGTACTGTGCCTGTCACATAGTAAATGCTTCACATATACCACTTTTTTCTAAAAACACGTACTTAAATGTGCTTATACACTTTTCTGTTGCCTGGACTAGGCAAGTGGAGAGCGGAGAGTGTTCTACCACAGTTTTCCCTGCAGACAAAGGCCTTGCCATGTTCCGTCGGTGCTCAGTCCTGGACCATGGGGTGGTCATTTGTCCTCAGCAACTCGGAGGCTGGGGTGCACCTCAGGTCCGCAGGTGTCCCAGGCCCCAGAGTTCTGCAGCCAGGACTCTGTCTGCACCACCAGACCATCTGGCTGGGTTTAGGGAAATAGGTTTGGTTTGGCACAGCCATGGGAGGGATAGTTAGGGCTGCAGGCAGCCCTGGGGCTCAGGGGGAATCTGGGGAGTATTGCTCAGCTCTAGGACCCTGGAACCCTGGGATGAGCTCCCCAGGTCATCCTGAAACCTCAGAGTTCTTTCCGACACTCTGGGGATGCCCAAACCAGCCCCTCCAGTCAAGCCAGAGACACCTGGGCCTCATGGGGCTGTGCCCTGATTAGCTGGCAATGCTCTGACGAGACCGCCTGGGTGCAGTCTGGGCTCAGGGTGCAGCAGACTGTGGGTGGCACAGAGATAGCTGTCAGCCTGTCTTGATTTACGGTAGAGAATCAGCGTGGCCTAGTGAGTAAATCACAGGCCTGGGAGTCAGAAGGACCTGGGTTCCAATCCTGTCTCCTCCATGTGTCTGCAGTGTGACCTTGGGCAAGTCACCTGACTTCTCTGGGCCTTAGTTAACTCATCTGCTAAATGGGGATAAACACTGTGAGCCCTATCTGGAACAGAGTCTGTGTCCATCTCGATTACTTTGTATGTATTACTTTGCCTGGCACATAGTAAGCACTTAACGAATACCAGAATTATTGTTATCTGGGCACAGAAATCAGCAGGATGGGAATAAGCCCTGAGTGTGCTTCACACAAGGCACTGCTGAAGTGGAAAAGTTGATGGGAGGGCACAGGCAAACCCAAATGTAGCCATGGGAAACAGAGAGAAGATGTTTCCAACGTCTACCTGGCACTGCCCTTTGCTCCCTCCTCATCCCTCCCCATTCCATTTCCCTCTCAGTCACCTACATCTGCTTCCCTTGGGGGTCTCCAAAATTGGTATGACTAGAGCAAAGACCCTCCAGCAGAAACCGTGAGGCTTTGTCACCCTCGGCTGCAGAAGGGAAGATGATGATTTTGCTTCTGTTTTTGCCATGACGGCCTCTAAATGTAACCCTGTAAACTTGGTTCTCACTCCTTTCATAGGAAGAGCTCACTGTTCCACATGCCTAGAAGAAATCCAGGAACAATGAAGTTGTCAGTTTGGCTCAAAGACTTCTGCTGGGAGAAAGCCCAAGACTGTACTGGCAGCATTTAAAAGGAGAGAAATTCTTTGTCAAGAAAGCATCAGCTTTACATGGCTATATATGGAACTCTTATAGGAGCCTTCTCTATTTTGCATGTGTGATTCCGTAGAAGTTATCTGAAAGTTGTTGCTCTTTCTAATGCTCCAGGAATACTTTGCTGTTCTTTGCCATATGCCATCCAAGTCACACTGCTAAGTTTCACCAAGGGCTTTGGACAGGTTAAGGAAACATGAAAGTTTCTTTTTCAATCAATCAGTCAATCAATGGTATTTGTTGAGCATTGATTTTGTGCAGAACAATGAACTGAAATGCTGAGTGATGATAACCTGCTTTGGCTACTGCATCAGCCTCCTTACTGACCTCCCTGTCTTTCCCCAAAACAGCACTCACTTGATTCTGCTGCTCAGATAGTTTTTTCTAAAAAGGAAAATTAATTTCAAGTTGCCCCACTCTTCAGGAACCTTCAGTGGTTGCCCATTCACTACTGCATTAAACAGAAACTCCTTACCACCGGCTTTAAAGCACTCAATCAGCTCGACCCCTCCTACCTTGCCTTACTGATTTCCTACTACAAGCCAGCCTGCACACTTTGCTGCTCTAATTCATTCCATCGTATTTATTGAGCATTTACTATGTGCAGAGCACTGTACTAAGTGCTTGGAATGTACAATTCGGCAACAGAGACAGTCCCTGCCCAATATGGGCATGCCGACCTACTCACTCTACATTGATCTGATCTATCAATTTGCCACCCCACATCCATGTCTTCCCTCTGGCCTGGAACTCCCTCTCACTGTGTGAAACCATCTCTCTGCCCACCTTCGAAACCTTACTAAAATCACTCTTCCTTCAAGAGATTTTCCCTTTCTAAGACCTCATACTCTCTCTTCCTTCCTTGAATCTGTACCCCTTAAGCACTTGATGGTCACCCCACAGCACTTACATTCATAATGGTACTTTATTTAAATGTCTGTCTCCCCCTTCTAGACCCTACGCTCCTTCTGGGCAGGAAAACGTCAGCCAATTCTATTGTATTGCCTTTCCAAGTGCCTAGTACAGTACTCTGTACACAGTAAGCACTCAGGAGGTAGAGAAGCAGCATGGCTTAGTGACAAGACCATAGGCTTGGGAGTCAGAGGCTGTGGGTTCTAATCCTGGATGTGTTACCTATCAGCTGTGTGACTTTGGGCAAGTCACTTAACTCCTCTGTGCCTGAGTTACCTCATCTGTAAAATGGGGACTAAGACTGTGAGCCCCACCAGAGGCAACCTGATTACCTTGTCTCTACCCCAGCGCTTAGAACAGTGCTTGACACATAATAAGTGTTTAACAGATACCATTATTATTATTATTACCGCTGATTATTTGACAGATATTAAAATAAATTGCAGTCAGGGGAAATGGCAGAGTAAAAGGATATATACACAAGTGCTAGGCTGAGGATGGGGTAGATATCAAGTGTTTAAAAGGCATAGGTCCAGGTGCACAGTGTGTCAGGATTCTCTGTTGTGGAAGAAGAAAATGGAGCCAACCGTCCATATCTGTGTTGAGGAGACACAGCACATATCATTCAAATGATGCGAACTCTTCTGCTAGGTCACAGTTACCACCTCCTCCATGAGTTCCCGATTAGCTGATTTGAGCTCCCCTCTATTCCATTTCCCGCTCATATGTTGGTCAGTGGGAGGAATGAGGGTGTGGCAGCCAAAAATTTGAGTGATTGAGAGCCAGCCCCCTAGCCTGGAAAGCATTTTAATGGCATGTTTGCTAGATGGTAGGGGAAGATTTTAATTCTCCTGAAAGATCTGGGTTATCTTCTCTTTGCCGCTTATACAGTAAGTGGTCATCCTGTTTTTGCAGTGGCCAACGTGGGGAAATGGGGCTCTCGTGCCATAGGGTCCACTATCAAAATACTTTGAGATCATCTAACTGAGCCTGGAAATGAGGTTTGACTTTGTCAGCCACTTTGTAATACTGCATTGTAGGGCAGCATCTTAAATCCAAGACTGAGAATCAGAGTTTTAGCTTTCTAGGGGTTTGTCCTTGCAGTCAAGTCCTAGATGTCCATAAGGAGAATAATGTCGATGTTATTTTGTTAAAAGGCAATACCTGTCTTGATGTTGCTTCTTTTGTCAGACTTCCTCTTGCCAGGATAATTTCATTTCGAATGATTTAGAATGGTGTGGTGAATCATACAATTCACAGCATTTTTAATAATGAACTTCTGACTCCCTGGTATGCAAAATGAGATGACTGTGAGGGGCTGATCAGTGATTCATGACACAGAGATTTCCCTCTGCATATTGTACAACAACCAGTCAGCCACAAACCAAACATGCATTTGGATTGGTGGAGGGAGCCTCCCAAAGAATTATTGATATTTGATGCTTGTATATATCTACTTTATAGTACTCTCCCAAGCGCATAATTCAATGCTCTGCCCAATGTGAGTGCTCAAAAATACAATCGAGTGATTGGATGACATTGTTTTAAGGTCACACAGTGTTATGAGTATAAACTGCTTGTGGGCAGGAAACATATCACTTCGTCGTTCTGTAAATCGCAAGTATTTAGTACAGTGCACCATACCAAAGTGGGTGCTCAAAATACTACTACTACTACTACTAATAATGACATAATGATGGTAGTTGTTAAGCGCTTACTATGTGCCAACCGCTGTTCTAACACTATTATTACTATTTCATTCATTCAATTGTATTTATTGAGCACTTACTGTGTGCAGAGCAATGTACTAAACTCTTGGAAAGTATAATACAACAATAAAGACAATCCCTGCATACAGTGGGCTTTCAGTCTGGGGGAGCTGAGGTGAGGGTGGGGGTGGCGGAGACATCAAAACAAGTAAACAGGCATCAATATAAATAGAATTATATATACATATATACATAAATGCTGGGGGGAAAGCAAAGGGAGTGATTTGAGGGGACGTGAAAGGGAGGGGGATGAGGAAGAGGGGACTTAGTCTAGGAAAGCCTCTTGGAGGAGATGCGCCTTTAGTAGGGCTTTCAAGCAGGGAATAGTGATTGGCAGATTTGAGGAGGGAAGGTGTTCCAGGCCAGAGGTAGGATGTGGGCCAGGGGTCAGCGGTGAGACAGGTGAGATTGAGGCACAGTGAAAAAGTTAGCACCAGAGGAGCTGAGTGTGTAGGCTGGGATGTAGAAGGAGAGAAGGAGGGTGAGGTAAGAAGGGGCAAGGTGACAGAGAGCTCTGAAGCCAACAATGAGGAGTTTTTGTTTGATACAGAGGTTGATAGGCAACCACTGGAGATTTTTGAGGAGTTGGGTGATATGCCCTGAACGTTTCTCTAGAAAGATAATCTGGGCAGCCGAGTGAAGTATTGACTGAAGTGGTGAGAGGCAGCAGATTGAGAGGTAAGAAAGGAGGCCGTTGCAGTAATCCAGTCGGGATAGGATGAGTGATTGTACTAACTTCTTCTACCATTACTATAGTTGAAAGGTGTTGAATAAGTGGAAAATATTAGTATTAATAATAATGATAATTGTGCAAGTTAAACACTGTATGCTAAACACTGAAACTGATAAAATATAAGCAGACCAAACACAGACCCTGTTCCAAGTGAGCCTCTTAATCTAAGAGGGAGGGAGAAATAGTATTTAATCCCATTTTTCAGATGAAGAAACTGAGGAGCAGCGAAGTTAAGTAACTTACCCAAGGTCATAGTAGCAGGCTAGTGATAGAGCCTGGAAAAAACTCAGGTTCTCTGACATCATGTTGCTTTTTTATTAGAAATCAATTTTCTGGAGGCAGAAGATTATTATTTTCAGTACTGCAAACCTCTTGCGAACGCAAACTGTTTTTTACACTTGGCTAAGGATTGTAAATTTAGAGAAGTGTCCAGTTCACTCATGGTATAGCCTACTCTTTCACTTAAAGAGTCACTTAACTTCTCTGTGCCTCACTTACCTCATCAGTAAAATGGGGATTAAGACTGGGAGCCCCTGTGGGACAACCTAATTACCTTGTATCTACCCCATCGCTTAGAGCAGTACTTTGCACATAGTAAGTGCTTAACAAATACCATCATTATTATTTAGCCCTCCTCTATCCCCAGTAGGCATTAAAGCCCCCTCACATCCTGACACCTTTATCCGTGTAATGTAAAACACTAAATAGAAGTGCAAGGTAAATAGGAAATGGCTAGCAGAAAATCAAAACCATCCTCTGCACCCTAAATTTGATAGTAGGATCATTTAACATCTCAAGTACGATCTAAGAGAGAAATGATGTTTCTGATGCATGCTTATAGGGCCAGATGTAATCACTCTGCATCCTGTCTCCCAGCTCTTCACTCCCATGGGGACTGGGTCTTGAAGGCAGAATTGCCTGTGCCTCAGCTGTTTTAGGCAGGCAGGAGATGTGCGAATAATCTTTTCAGGCCTTCATTTTCTTGTGGTCCCAAGGCTTTCCTCCCTGGGGACTGCGTTAAGATTATGTCCTGAGCTAGGAGGCCTGAGCTAGAAAAGACTTTAGTTTACAGTCTATACACTCAGTTAACAGTCAATCAGTCATATTTATTGAGTGCTTACTGTGTGCAGAGCACTGTACGAAGCACTTACAGAATTACGAATGTTTCATGGGAAATATCCACGGTAGTGAGTGTTCGTCGTTACAGAAGAGCATAATTCCTCACTAAATCTCTCGGTTACCTTGTAGGCCAGGTATCGTATATCACAGTTTGGAATGCAAAATGGAAACACTGAAGGTAACCTGCAACAGCCTAGCAAGAGAGAAGGCCTGCAGTAATATGTTTAGGGAGAGCAAAACTTTCAGCACCCCAAACTCAGATTTTAAAGTGAATATCTCCTAATTTAAAATTAAAAAACAAAACAACTGTCGGGCTTGCAAAAACTAGGTCTGAATTCCCAGTAGGAATAATGAGCAACCGCGGGAGTGGATGCTGGGAGAGAAGAATGTGATTGTATCGGGCCGCATCACAATGGGAGGTAAGCCCGAATCATTTATAAAAGGTAAATGCTAGCGGGACACCTCCAGCCCGGAGCCCCACGCTGCAGGTGTGATTTATGAGGCGAGGGCCTGGCTATAAATCAAACTTTTGTTTTAAATAGTATTTTCAATGCAGTAGATCAATTTACATGCAAAGGGAGTGAGGAAAAAATGCAGTACATTATAATATAAGAACATTACGGGATCAGATGGCAAATTTGACCATCAGTTGTTGGTTTCTCCCCCAAGATATTCATTATATGTTTCATGTGCATTGCAAAATCCATTTTCCTCATTTCCTCATTGTTACTCACCTTTTGTGGGGTTGGAGTGAGAGTCCTGGGACTGTAGGTACAGGTGGGTGGGACTCTTGCCACTTGCCTAACTGTGTGACCTTGGGTAAATCACTTACCTTCTCTGTGCCTCAGTTACTTCATCTGTAAAATGGGGATAAAGACTGTGAGCCCCATGTGGGCCAGGGACTGTCCAATCTGATTACCTTGTATCTACCCCAGTGCTTAGAACAGTGCATGGCACATAGGAAGCACTTAACAAATAGCATTATTATTATTATTATTATTATTATTATAACATTCAAAGACCTGGGATTGGATGAGCAGATGGAGGTGGTGGATTTTGAGAGAAGGCAGGATATCTCCTCATGAGATACAGTTGGGAAGGGTGAGAGAGTTGAAGAGATGCAAAAGGAAGAAAGGACTGGAGAGGAGCAGGGGAGATTTTAGGGAGATAAAGCCTGATAGTTTCACTTTTCTCAATCAAGTAGGTAGCCAGGTCTTTGGGGTAAGGGATGGGGGAGATGGCAGGGACAAGAGATTTGATGAAGGGAATTGATTCTATTGTTTACTTGCAATGCTTACAAGAGTGCTCTGCACACAATAGACTGTAAGCTTCTAAAGGAAAAAGATTGTATCTGCTAACACTATTGTACTCTCTCAAGTACTTAGTACAGTGCTCTGCACACAATAGACTTCCATATGAACAGGTGATGGAATATTTCTCTTTGAAAGCTTTTCACCCCTCCTTAGTCATTTTGGTTGACTTTATTGTAGCCATACCTTTAGCCAGTCATAGAAAGGATTGATTAGGGTAAATTAATTATTAATTATTAATGCATACATGGCAATTCCTTTTGCTTTGTGAACATTCTAAGGAAGCTTGCTGCACTAATGTACTTGTAAGCTATTGTGTCTTTGTGTGGCAATCTTCTTTAAGCTTTCATCTGTCTCTCCATTCTTAATTCCCATAGGTTGTAAGATCTGTGTGGGACAGGGACCTTGTATTTACCCCAGGGTTTAGTATAGTGCATGGCACATAGTAAGCACTTAAATACCATTAGTATTATAAATAAGAATGAAATCAATAATTGTTATGTCAATTATATTAATAATGATTGACCAGCTAGTTTGTCTATGGGGCTGTCTCCTAGCTGTCTACTGGATGAAGTTTGGCTGTAATGTATCTTCAAATAATTTCATCTATTCACCCTGTTTAAAGTTTCCCTCTGTGGTTTTCCCACTAATCAGGTTTCCAGCTGTCATCCATGGTCATCATCCAGCTGTTATCATAGGAATGAATGATTCGAAACCTTATTCGCATAGAGTCGGAACCTCAGTTTTCATATTCTTGGTTGCATCTTCAAGCAAACCTGCATAAATGTTGCTAACCAATCCAGATCAGTGTTTATTAGTTGGAATCATATTCAATATCCATTCAAGATACCGCCAAAAGAGACTGAATGATATGTTCTAATTTTCTGTGGAACTGCCTTCTTCTTTTCTTGTAGAATCAATCAATTAATCTATTGATCAGTGTATTTATTGAGTGCTTACTGTGTGCAGGATACTGTACTAGGCATTTTGGAGAGTACAATACAATAGAGTTGGTAGACATATTCTAATCCATCACTCCATTGTATTTATTGAGCACTTACTCTTTACATTCTTTCAATCTTATTTATTGAGCGCTTACCGTGTGCAGAGCACTATACTAAGGGCCTCCCTCCCTCCCTCCTCACCTCTGCCAAACTAATTACTATGGCTCAGTGGAAAGAGCACGGGCTTTGGAGTCAGAGGTCATAGGTTCGAATCCCGTCTCTGCCACTTGTCAGCTGTGTGACTTTGGGCAAGTCACTTAACTTCTCGGTGCCTCAGTTACCTCATCTGTAAAATGGGGATTAAGACTGTGAGCCCCATGTGGGACAACCTGATTCCCCTGTGTCTACCCCAGCACTTAGAACAGTGCTCGGCACATAGTAAGCGCTTAACAAATACCAACATTATTAATTCTCTTCCCCTCTTCAAAACCCTACTTAAAACTCACCTCCTCCAAGAGGCCTTCCCAGACTGAGCTCCCCTTCTCCCTCTACTCCCTCTACCACCCCCCCTTCACCTCTCCGCAGCTTAACCCTCTTTTCCCCCCATTTCCCTCTGCTCCTCCCCCTCTCCCTTCCCATCCCCTCAGCACTGCACTCGTCTGCTCAACTGTATATATTTTCATTACCCTATTTATTTTGTTAATGAAATGTACATTGTCTTGATTCTATTTAGTTGCCATTGTTTTTGCGAGATGTTCTTCCCCTCGACTCTATTTATTGCCATCGTTCTTGTCTGACTGTCTCCCCCGATTAGACTGTAAGCCCGTCAAACGGCAGGGACTGTCTCTATCTGTTGCCGACTTGTTCATTCCAAGTGCTTAGTACAGTGCTCTGCACATAGGAAGCGCTCAATAAATACTATTGAATGAATGAATGAAAGTACTTGGTAGAGTACAATGTCATAGAGTTGGTTCCTTGCCCCAAATGAGCTTCCAGATACATACACAGGTGCTGTGAGGCTGAGGGTGGGGTAAATATCAAGTACTTACAGGGTACAGATCCAACTGGGTCGGTGATGTAGAAGGGAGGGGGAGTTGGGGAAAACAGGGCTTAATCAGGGAATGCTTTTTTGGAGGAAATATGATTTTAATAAGGCTTTGAATATTGTGAGAATGTTGGTCAGTTGAATCTGAAGGCAGAGGGAGTTCCAGACCAGAGGGAGGACATGGACAAGGGTCAACAGTGAGACAGATGGGATTGAGGTACAATGAGTAGGATGCCATTGGAGGAATGAAGTGAGTAGACTGGGTTGTAGTAGCCAGTTGGCAAGGTAAGATACAATGAAGTGAGCTAATTGGGTGCTTTAAAGTCACCGGGAAGGAGTTTCTGTTTGATGGTGGACACCAGAAGCCACAAAATAAGACTCCCAAAGATATTTATGTTGGACCCTAAAGTGCGTGCTCTCTTCAAAGAAATCAATTCTTATTCAAATTCAAACCCTCATTCATAAAGATAACTACACTTTTCTTACTAAATGAGGATTTGGTCTTCCTACCAAACCTTCTTACACATCTCTTTCAGAGGTGTCATTTTATTTTTATTAAACTCATCAATTTTCTTGCATCACAAAAGATTTGTGGGTATATCCTCCTATCATTAAAATGAGGAGTGATGTGATAGTGTGACATTTCAAAATTAAACATATTTGAAGTATGCTCATTGAGTGACAAACAAATATTATGAACACAAAAATCTTTAATCTTGAATTAATTTTTAAAAAGAATAGCTTAAAGCCATCATTATTTCCTTTCCCATGACACACCAGTAAAGATTATGCAAATAGGAAGAACTAATCTCCTTTGTCCTTCATGCACCAACAGGTGGTGCCAAAAATGTTATATTTTTTGTAAAAAGGTTAATAGCGACGCCTGCACTCTGGACTAGCTGAGAGGATATTACAGCCACTGAAATGGGAACCCATGAATATGAAATTGATCCTTGTTTCAATATATATTCAGAAAAAAGATATTTATAAAATGTATGCATAAAATATTTGAATATGAAGGCCATTCTTTGTTGAATTTCCGAAGTTGGGAAGCAGCATGACCTAATGGAGAGAACACAACCCTGGCAGCCTGGCAATCTGGATTCTAATCCCGGCTCTGCCATTTGCCTGCCATGAGGTCATGGGCAAGTCACTTGAGTTCTCTGTGCCTCAGTTGGCTCATCTGCAAAATGGGGAATAAATCCTCCTCCCTCCTGTTTTGACCCTATGTGGAACAAGGACTGTGTCCAACATGATTATTCTGTATCTACCCCAGCACTTAATAAGGTGTCGAGCACATAGGAAATGTTTACCAAGTACCACTAAAAAAAAAAAAGAAACATTAACATTTTACATACCAATGATGAATGAGCCAATATGGAACTGAGAAGAGACTGTACAGCCTTGTTCTCCTCTTACCTGAGAATGTTGTAACTTCCTCAGTGATATTCAACTTCACTGTTTCCTTGGATAATTCAAATAATTGGTCTTTCTTTTAAAATCCAGCAGAAACATGCCTAAACTCCTTGTCCTAAGCCTGTTCTGTAAAATCTGCAATAAATCTCTATCCTTGGATAAAAAAAGATTTCTGTGAAGTATTTTAATGCACAAAGCAGTATATCAAGTTGGATATGTAATCTCAACTTCCCTAGACATTGCCACTGGTATTCATAATGGACCCGGGGATGCGATTACTTCAAAATCGGAGCAGATGATTAGGAAACCGTCCTCTAGTTTGTAAGCTCATAGTGGGTGGGGAATGTGTCTACCAACTCTGTTGCACATTACTCTCCCAAATGCTTAATATAGTGATCTGCACACAGTAAGTGTTCCATAAATATGATTGATAGAATGATTGATTCTTGGTTGTCTTCCAGTGATTAAAAAAAACAAACAACTCTTGGGGCATTTGGGATACATCTCTATCAAAACAGTAACTGCATGTTAGGAGAGAAATTAGCCATATATTCTCATTTCTAAAGATGTTAGGGAAACCTGTGATTTGTTATGCAAAATACATTAGACTGTGAGCCCGTCATTGGGCAGGGATTGTCTCTATCTGTTGCCGAATTGTACATTCCAAGCGTTTAATAAAGTGCTCTGCACATAGTAAATGCTCAAAAAATACTATTGAATGAAAGAATGAATTCCCCAAGACTGCATTCTCCAGGGTTGGTTTTTTTTTTAATTTTAAAGGAAGTGTTCACTTAGTTTAAAAACAGATTTTGAGTCCTGAGCAAATGCAATGAACTCACTCGTACCTGTGTGCTCATGCCCTCGTGGCTGCACTAAAGAATGGCCAATCTTGTTCAACTGTTAATACACCTTATTGCTATTCCTTGAACTCAAGGTCCAGAGGTCGGTGTGTTTTTATCCACCAATTGGGTGTTCGGCTCCTCAGGCAAGCATGTGAGGAGTTAGTTGCCACCGCTTCAGTCCAGGCAAGCCAGCTTTTGGCATTTCACTGGAAGACTGGCAGCCTGCATTCCTTGAAAGTTACAATATGCAAGGCATTCTGGGACTGTATGTCACTGATGGGCCTCCATTTCCAAATAGTGGCAAATTCCTGGGGAGATTTTGCCGATGATAGGCAGCGTGTAAACTGACAGTAGTAGTGGGAGTAAATGTGGCTCCGGGGACGAGGAGATGAGAGAACTCACAGCAGTTCCTGATGTATGACGACGCTGGAAAAGTCAAACTCAGCATTCTAGTGCAAAGCGCCATTTCCTTGCCTTAAACTGAAGGTGTTATTCGCAGGTTAATAGGATTGCTGGGAGGAATGAAGACACAGATTGATAAGCATTTTATAAACACCATGGGAAACATTGCCATTTTAACTCCGTTGTTGACATGGACACTAAATGTGCCCAATACACTAAGTTTATCCTCTTTGTTTATAAAGCAAAAGGTTGCCTCTGTAGTCTTTAGGCTTCTCTGAGGACAGGAATTGTGTCTCTGAGCTCTAATGTACTGTACTCTCTACAAAACGTACTACAGTCTTCTGCACACATTAAGAGCTCAATATATATGCCAGTGATTGATTGATTTTCCTTCGATCCCTTAGCTCTGAGCAATTCCAATCCTTTTGCCTTTTCCTTAGAGGATGAATTTTTCTAGCCCTTTAGCATTTTGTAATAAGCATAAAAGTTAGCAGTAAGGCTGGAAGAGAAATCTGTTTTTGTGATTTTGGGAGGCAGGGTTTAGCAGTTTCATCACGGAGGAGAAAAAAATGATTCCAATTTTTAGTATAAGCAGCACAGTTGAATGAAAAGAGCACAAGAATAAAAGTTTGGATTCCAAAATTGGTGCAGCCACTTGTCAGCTGTGAGAACTTGGACAAGTCACAACTTCTCTGGGACTCAGTTTCCTCATCTGTGAAGTGGGGATTGAATAGCTGTTCTCCCTTCTTAGACTGTGAGCACCATGTGGGACAGAGACTGTATCTGGCCTGATTATCTTGCAACTACCCCAGTGCATAGAACAGTGCTTGACACATATTAACAGATACCACAGTTAATATTAGAGGAGTTCGTGCTTCCTGTGGAATTTAAATACCTGTATATGGAGTCATAGAATTGTTATCTTAAAGGACACAGTTTTGTATCCATATCTTATATTCACCCCAGTGCTTAGTACAGTGCAAGGGACATAGTAAGTGTTTAACAAGTACCATAACTGTGATTATGAGAAATGGCATGGAGAGTCCTGGAAGGAGGAGACTACAGAGGAGAGAGAGAGAAGGTTACTCTTCTCTAGAGAAAGAAAGGAATTGGCAAGATTTTGAGCAGACAAATCTGAGGGTCAGAGGAGGAAGATCATGAAGATCTAGTTTAGTGTTTGTAGAAGGGTAATAACAGAATGGTAGGGGGATTTATTTGGTTTCAGATTTTCAGCTTTCCTGGAAGAGAAAAAAGCAGTAAAGGGGCAATAAGAAGGGAAAGATTACAGGAGTCCAAATGGGAGGTAACTCAGGGTTTGATAATTTAGCCAAAATGTCAGAAAGGGCAGAATGAATGTAAGAGATCTTAGGAGAGTTATGCAGCAGGATTTGGCAAGAGACTGGATGTGGAGGGAGGAGATTCAAAAGTTACCATGAGATTGCTCTCTTGTCATCACCAGCTTGATTAAGATTGTGAGCCCTCTGTGGGACAGGGACTGTGTCCAACCTGATTATCTTCTAACTACGACAGCATTTAGAACAGTATCTGGCACATAGTGCTTAGCAAATACCACAATTATTATTCTCATTATTATTATTATCACATGGAGGTACCTCCAGCAGCAGGATCAAAACTGTCTGGTACACCAAGTCCATTGGAACTATAATACTGGTCTTTATTGCTTGTCCCCGTCCGTGGCTCACTGAAGGGCTTGGCCTCTCTATAAGACTGCTATGAGGCCACAGGAAATAGCTGGGAAGCAAAACAATTTGGTAGCCTCTTCTCCCCGTCTGAAAAGGAAGGGGTCCATCTTTACCACAGTGCACCTGATCCCCTTCGCCTGGGGAGTCATGTTGTGGGCTTCTTTCTGCATGTGGCTCTCTCTGATGGTGGCCCAGAGCACACTGGTGCCCAAAACGATGCCGATGCCCAGAGTGGCACACAGGCTGAGATGAAAACCCTTTCCCTTCATAGCCCCCAAATTATTTTCAAATAAGATGCTGAGCTTTCCAGTAGCACATGCGCATGAGTTCTTGGAAAAAATTGAAGATTTAATATGTAGCCACGTGTTTTTAGTCTCTGATTCTGTTTTTATTTTTCAAAGATATATCCTGCTAAGCATGTTCTCTGGCCTGTTACCAAGCTTCTGAAATGTGGTGAACCATGACAGGGGCCTTTAACATTGAGAAAGTGTGATGCTATTGTTTATTGGTCCTTCTTGTTCCTTCGGCATTCACCTCAGACTGCGAATCCCAAGTGGGACAGGGACTGTTTGTCTGATTGTAAGTTCTTTGAGGGCAATGATTGTTTCAACCAACCAACCCTATTGTATTTGACTTTCCCAGTGCTTAGTACAGTGCTCAGTACATAGTGGATTATAATGGCCCTAAGCAATCAGAGTCTGAGCCTCCGTCACTGTGACAGATCTGCCTTTTTGTGTGATAAAATAGTAGGTTGAATGAGGCAAGCATGTGAAAAAAAATGTAGTTTTTCTGTCCCCAGAGGGTCTCTCTTGTTCCTATCAAATAGTCTGCTGATGAAGAAGTCTATTTTTACTGATATTTAGTACTCCGCTTTGAATATAATCTTGTGATTAGTTTCCCAGTATTAAGAACTCTAAGGGACATTAAATCAAATATTGTGATTTATACCTAAATTTGGAGGAAAAATGTACAATAATTGCAGGGTTTAAAAAAGCAGGCTAGATATGAATTTACTGGGGGTTATTCCATTTACATCTGAAAGGCAGTTCCTTTGATAATGGAGAGTAGGTTAGTCAATGGTATTTATTAAGTTCTTATTGTGCGTAGAACACTGTACTAAGCACCTGGGAGAGTACAGTATAACAATATAACAGACACATTACCTGCTCCCAACAAGTTTACAGTCTAGAAGGGTGTAGCCCTTTAAGGCCACAGAACAGAGGCATTAGAGTCTCAATATTCATTCATTCAATATTATTTATTGAGCACTTACTAAGTGCAGAGCACTGTACTAAGCCCTTGGAATGTACAATTCGAAAACAGATAGAGACAATCCCTGCCCAATGATGGGCTCACAATCTAACTGGGGAAGAATAGTGTGGGCAGGGAATGTGTCTATTGTTACACTGCACTCTCCCGAAAACTTAGTACAGAGCTTTGCACACAGTTAACACTCAGTAACTACAAGTGAATGAATGACTACGAAAAAAGCTGTTATTACAGCCCAGTGAATTTACCGTATTTTCTCAGGGTAAGATCTACTGTGGGTTTTGGTACAATGGTGGACCAGGGGTCCTCCTCAGGGAGGTGTGGGAAAGGAACGGGGTCGTCGGTGTTGGTCTGAACGAGAAGATGAAGGTTTGCTACGCCCCCATGACCGCTCTCCCTTCCACAGCACCCGGTACCATCCCTCCCTCCAACCTCGGCTCCACCGACTCATCTGCCTTCTCTCTTCTCCTCAGTGAAGGCTGGAGAGCAGAGGAAAGGAGGTGGGCTAGTGTGGGGGCTAGCATGTAAGCTTGTTATGGGCAGGGATTGAGTCTACCAACTCTGTTGTATTGTACTCTTCCTAGCAGTACAATGCTCTGCACAGAGTAAGCACTCTATTCATTGATTACTTCCAGATCTTCATCACTGCTCTATGGGTTTTAGAACTGGCCTGCTCCCTGGCCCCAGCTCACCGTACCTGGCTTCCTTCCTTGTGGATGAATAAGGTGTAAAGAGCCCAGCTGGTGCCAAGACAGTCGCTGCTTGGTTTGGCCAAAGAAGAGGGGATTCCATCTGCCTGTATATGAAATCAGTGCTTAAGTTTGCAGCTGGTCAAACCCCACCCAGATGGTGTGCTACTGACGTGGGGTAAAGAGATCTTATATTAGAGCTGGTGGGCGTCTTTGGGATTTAAGAAATTTTCTCGTTGTTGACTACCATGGCAGCAAACATGCCTAAACTGCTGCAAAGAGAAATCATGTCAAAATCGAGAGACAACGAACACTTGTTAATGACAGCTTGGAGAGGAAGAAAATGGCCACTTCTGAGATGAGAATTTTTCAAGCTGTGGGGGGTGTGTGTTTGAGAGCTAGGCAGGCCATTCTCGGGGACTAACCCAATGTCATTTCTTTACAGACTGTAAATATTTGGACGATTTAAATGTAAGCATTTCTTAAAAAGGCTGAAGACTTTAGACTGTTGTATAGGGTCAGAGAATGTGAGCATGTGTGATTTTACCTTTTGAAGGAAAGATTCTGTAGCAGGCATTCGGCTAGATCTGAACACCTACACGCTGCAGATGGCTTAGTTTTATAAGAGATGAAACCGCATTTGGTGGAACTGATTAAATATAAAAACACCACCATCTGCCATTTATTCTAATATAAAATGGTTTGGGCAGATGCTGACATCTTTCGAGATGATTGATTTGTCTCTGACAAGAGAAGATTCTCCCAGGGTTCCAGCTGGCCAGTGCTCACACAATATACTCGTTTGCAGACTTCAATGCCAATCACAACGGGTTGATTTGGATGTAGCAGGTGAACGGAGGGCATTTTAATAACCCTCAGGCTGGAGGATGCCTGAGCACGCAGAGTGGCTGGGCTTTTCCCCTGTCGCACCTGGCTCCTGTGTTATGGTGAGGATATTTTATTCACCCAGTTGATGGCCTGGCCCTTCCACCCTCCCAGTACAAGGAGCTGAGAGCGGGGGTGAATTGTCATGATGGTGACTATCTTTTGAGTATGGGGAACTGACAAAAATGATCTGCACACAGGCTATGCCTGGGATGAAAGTGATTTTTTTCAGAGGATCCATTACATGCATACATGCATACATACATGTCTGAACATATTATGTGCCCACACTTTGACATTTGTTGAGCATGACTCCACATGCTTTATCAGTGGCTCAAATAGAGTCCTATAATTGAACATTATCTCTTGAAGATTTACAGTCCAAGTAATAACTGATACACAAGTGTTAATAGCCTGAACTTTTATTTAAGAATTGTTTCAATTAATTTCCAAATATTGTTTTAGCATTCATTTGTGAACTTGAGAACTTATAAAATGTGCTTCTAAGAATGTAAGCAAATCATGGAAGAAAAAAGGAACTCATTAACTCTAAAATGAGAAAATTCTAATAATAATTGTCTTTCAGCAGGTTGTGTTTCTCTCGGCCATCATGTTTTTAGCAAATTGGTTTCCTGATGATAAAACCATGCACTCTTTTGTTTAGCATTTCTTTGCATTTTCAGTTATTTTCAGCAACACTTGATTGTCTTGATAGCCTTGTCCCTAGACTCGGGGCCATGTACCTGCTGGAACCTCTAGAAACAATATCACAGACCTAGATACCACACACAGGTGAATGCCAGGTCACCTAAAAGAAATAATAGAAACAATAATAATAATGATTGTGGTATTTGTTAAGCGCTTACTATGTGGCAGGAACTGGTCTGAGTGCTGGGATAGATACAAGTTGATCTTGATGACCCATCCCTCATGGGGCTTATAGTCTAAGGAAGATAGCAGGTTTCCAATCCCCATTTTGTAGATGAGGAAACTGAGGCACTGAGAAGTTAAATTACTTGCCCTAGGTCACACGAGAGGAAAGTGGTAGAGCTGGGATTACAACATAGGTTCAGTAAAGAGCCTACGATCCAAACCTAGACAAATTCCAGCTGTTGATGTTGTATAAAAATCAATATCAACCCCTGTCAGCCTCATCTACTGAAAAAAATCAGACGAGAATTGGGTCTAGCTCAGGACAGGGTAGAGGTAGGTCTCTGGGGCTGGGTCACGGAAGGACGGGAGCCAGAACCAGACTTAGAATTGAGGCTGCGGCTACTGAGATGAAGATAGAAACTATAGGTACATTGGTACTCTGCCACTTCCCTTACCTGGAATTTACTTTAGTATCTGTCTTCCTTTCTAGACTATAAAGCTCCTCTATAAGCAGGGATCATATCTACCAACTGTATTGTATTGTCCTTTCCCAAGTGCATCAAATAGTGCTCTGCACACACTAAGGGTTCAATAAATACCACTGATAAATTGATGGTTAGGGTGGAGGGAGGTGGGAAGGGTCAATTATTAGTCTTGTTAATGATTAAATGGTTGAAAACTGAATATTAGATGGTTGATCTGTTGACTTTTGGCTTTCACATGGTTGTTATTTAAGGATTTGCTAGAACAGCAAACGTCCTCCTAGACAGTGGGCAGGGAATATGTCTGTTTATTGTATTGTACTCTCCCAAGAGCTTAATAAGTGCTCTGCACACAGTAAGCACTCAATAAATAGGATTGAATGAATGAATGAAAGAACCTAAATTAGGGAAACCTGAGGGAGAATTTTGTTATAATCCCCCTCCCCCTCCACCACCCCCAACACCCTCCCTTCTTACCAACTCTCTATTGCAGTTGTGGGAACAACGGTATTAAGTATCTTACCCTTTCTCAGTCTCACGGCCAGCCTCGGACCCTATGCTGAAGGAAAACTCAGTGTTTTTCTTAACATTTGCATTTCAATCTTCTTTTTCCACAAAGCCTTTTGCAGTTACAGCCTGTTCCTGTATTCCTTGCCAGATGCCTATCCTCTAATCTCTTTTCTGTTCTCCTTTGTCCATTCCCTTGCTACTGATAGATTTTCTGTCCTGAAAGCTGATGTATATGTTCAGATCTAGAATACAGTGTTAATGTATACCGAGAATAGTATGTGTACATAGCTGTCTTTCATGCTCGAAGAAGGTGTCTCTGATGATGAAGTTCACTCATGGGTATGTGAGCCACTGAAAGGGCCAATGTGAGATCCATAATTAGGACCACAGTACACACACGCACAGACACACACACCCATACACACAAAGCCCGTCCTTTGTTGTGCTGTCATGTTGTTATCTGCAGCACCTGCCACTGTTTTCACTTTGGCCTCTTTGTCTCATGATCCTTCCAAAGACTGTTGGAAAGTGGAGAAGCAGCGTGGCCTAGTGGATAGAGCAGGGGCCTGGGAGACAGAAAGATCTGGGTTCTAATTCCAACTCCTTCACTTAGGTACTTTGTGATCTTGGGCAAGACACTTAACTTCTCTGTGGCTCAGTTACTTCAGCTGCAAAATGGGGGTTAAGACTGTGAGTTCCATGTGGGACATTGATTGTGTCCAACCTGATTAGCTTGGATCGACCCCAGTGCTTGCTACAGTGCCTGGCACATAGTAAGTCTTAACAAATACCATTAAAAAAAAAAGAAGTACAGCATTTGCTTGATTGTTATATGCCCTTAGTTGGTTTGTGAAAGTCATCTCCCTGTTTTCTTCTGAGATATCCTTTTGACAAGGATGTTCCCTTTAACTCACTGTATAATGACTCTTTGGGTATCGTACTGTCATCCATTCCCCCACATATCCAACCTAGTGATACCGTAATGAGTTGAGCCTAGTTTCAATACTTGAAGATTAATTTTTGTCACAAGATTTCATTGCATGTGATCTTGTCCTGTCACTGATTTTGAGTATGGCCTCTGTGATGATCAGTTCCACTGGCCCCCACACTCCCCTCTGTAAACCTGATTTGCTCCCTCAGTTCATCCTCCCTCCCAGCCTCACAGAACTTATGTGCCTATCTGTAATTTATTCATTTATATTAATGTCTGTCTCTCCCCCAGACTGAGAGCTCATTATGGGTAGGGAATGTAATAGTAATAATAATAATGATGACATTTGTTAAGCACTTACTATGTGCCAAGCACTGTTCTAAGTGCTGGGGGGATAGAAGGTAATCAGGTTGTCCCACGTGGGGCTCACAGTCTTAATCCCTATTTAACAGATGAGGTAACTGAAGCACAGAGAAGTTAAGTGACTTGTCCAAAGTTGCATAGTTGACAAATGGTGGAGCCGGGATTAGAACCCATGACCTCTGACTCCCAAGCCTGTGCTTTTTCTACTGAGCCACGCTGCTTCTCTGTGTCTGTTCTTAAATTGTACTCTCCCAGGTGCTTAGTACAGTGCTTTGCACACAAGAAATGCTCAAATACAACTGAATGAATGAGAGGGAGGAGTAGTCCCTCAGTGATACACTTCAATGGGAGAAGTGTAAATATGTTATCAAGCCAGTCAGAAACAAAGATTTAGGAGGGAGTGAGATTTAATCCCCATTTTATAGATGAGGTAACTGAAGCCCAGAGAAGTTAAATGACTTGCCCAAGGTCCTACAGCAGATAGGTAACAGAGCCAGGAATAGAACCCAGTCCTTCTGACTTCAAGGCCCGTGCTCTATCCACTTAGCCATGTTGATTCTCCTAAGTTAAATGACTTGCCCAGGTCACACAGCAGACTTGTGATGGAGTCTGAATTAGAATCCAGGTCCTCTGACTCCCAGGCCCATGCTTTTTGCACTAGGCCATGCTGCTTCCACTTCGGTACAGCAGTCATATCCCAGATAGTTCCCTAGGGTGTAAGCTCTGGTAGGTTACTAAAGGGATAAAAGGATCATGCCTGCTCACTCTATTTTACTGTTCCAAGCATTTAGTTCTGAACAAAGTAGGTGCTCAATAAATACGATGGATTCATTCCCAGAAAACACTCTATTTTTGCATTTTCATAAGGTGTATTGTGATAACCTCTAAGCATTTCACGTGAATCAAGAGCTCATCTGCATAGGGAGAACATATCTGTACACAGAATCATCAAGTGGCCAATACCTAAGCTGTCAGAACTCTGTTGTGATTACATTAAAGGGTCAAAGTTCTGAAGTTTTACTAATTGTTTGCTGAAGGATGACAATGACCAGGAAGAATTGCATTTTGAAGCTATTTATTTCTATTTTCATAGGATAAGGTATGTGTCTTGCCTTTTTGCAGAGAATAATCATTAGCTTTCTGACTCTTGGACCCAGGGTTCACAGAAGAGAATAGAAGGAAATGTAGGGTGAGCACATTTCTGCTGACAGTTAAGTTAATGTGAAATATAGGGGCACTTTTTGTTGACCTTTCCATAGTGTGGATTCTGCAGCATTTGAAATGTAGTCGAAAAATGTCCTAATTTTATTCTTCCCATTTGGCTAGTACAATGAATTGACCAAGTGGGTCCTCAATAAATAGGACTAGTACTACTTCTTAAGGTCAGTCTCCTTAAACCACGACACATGCCATTAAAATCCCTTTGAAACAAGAACTCTCTGAGGTTAGAGGAGAGGACAAATGTGTAAAGAATCTGCAGAATGTAGTTGTTCCCCTTGCCTGCCTGTCATTTAAAAGTGTCACTGTGATCTCTAGTCCATTCCATCTATTTTTTTACAGTTTTCTGCTTTAACTGTGAAACTGGCCAGTGATATCAATTTTCATTTTTCCCCTTTGAGGGGATATTTTTCTGCCATATGCTCATTGAATCCTAATTGTGGTTTGTGAACATCTTGTGTGCTTAGTATCAACAACCCCTGAGGTTCAGTCATGGCAGAAGGCCGCATGGCTTGTGAAGCCGTGTCAGAGTGAGGGGCTTGGCGTGAAGTCCCGAAAGTCCAGCTTTCTCTATTTGGGCTAGAAAAGAGCCCGAGGGGAGTTTCTTTCTCCTTGATCATGAACGCCATTTTGTTTGGCTAGCTCCAGATTACATCACTTTCTCGCACCTGTTAAAAGTCACCATGCAGTTGGTTTTTTGAATTTAGTTTCTCTGAGATTAAGCTCCCAACAGTTAAAGTGAGCAAAACAATGCTGATTTGAGACCTAATTTCAGGAGTGCATATTTTTGAGGGCCGCCTAATTCCTAATCGCTCCTAGTGATGACGACTGCGGCTGGATTAGGCCCAGGACTGACAACGACATCAGTGGACCTCCAGGGAAGCATCTAGGTAAGAGGCAGAGCAGTGGGGAGTTTGTTGGTGGAAAACTGGGCTCCCATCTGCTAGGCGTTATTCTACACTGCAGCGAAGAGGAGGGAATAGGGAATGCAGCTACAAATCACTGAAGAAATAGCTATATTAAAGAAGAGGCAGAGGAGGACTTGGGTATCTCTGTCCTCCTGTTTGCCGTATGGCTTGCCTTTTCCCCATTATGTCATCCCTTTCATGGATAATTGCTGCTTGGGAAGTCACCTTTCTTGAGTAATGTGGTGAAATACTGATCTGCTGCTTCTTCAAAGCAACTGGATGGTCACGTCTATGCCGCGGGATGGGGATGGTGCCCGGTAGGGTGGCTGTAAATTACACTATATCCGCAGCGCCTTTGGTTGCCATTGTTGGTTGCCACTCCAGACACAACACTGGGGGCCATGTGGGCCACTGGTCTGACTCAGCAGTGGCTTATCCTGGTCCAGAAGAGGGCCCCGATCATGGGGTTTTCCCTCCCCACTCTGCACATGACCCTTCTAGGGGCCAACCAGGACAGTGTCCTTTTGTGGAGGAAGAGCAACCAAGCAATAGAGGTGAGTTGGCTAAGACAAACCCCTCTTCTCTATTAGTCTCCCCTCCCTACCCATGCCCTGGTCTACTTGCTTCCCTGTCCTGACTCTGCCCCATGGTCTAGTCAATAGAGCACGGGCCTGGGAGTCAGAAGGACCTGGGTTCCAATTCTGACTCCATCACTTATCTGCTGTGTGACCTTAGCCAAGTCACTTAAATTCTCTGTGTCCCTTTTACCTCATCTGCAAAAGGGGCAAAGACTGTGAACCCCACATGGGATATGAACTGTGTCCAACCTGATTAGCTTTATCTACCTCAGCCCTTAGTACAAACATAGTAAGTGCTTAACAGATACTATATTAGAAAAAAACACATGCACAACCAGAAACTGAAGCGAGACCAAGTCTGAGGACTCAGAACACATCTGTTGTGGCCTCTTGGGCCGGTTCATTTATTACTGTGCTCTGTGCCAGGCCTAAGGTAAGTGGATCAAAACACCATCATTTTGGAATTCTGTGGTCAAGTAAATATAACTAAATGGCATTGAGCCTTTTCCCTATCGGAAACAGAAGGGAGGGAGATTTATCTCTCAGGAGCTCATAGGAGTAATTGCTATTCCTCCTTGGAAATATTTCTAAGTTTCAATTTTCTCACTCATTTTTACTCCATTTTCTTTTCTTTTTATTGATTCCAATCTTAAATGTGGCTGCACTCCAGAAAATGCACTAAATGCTTTTTCTCCTCACACATTTATTATCTCTCTGTTTTTATTATGCTGCCTACGCAGGGAACTGGAAGTGTTTTAGCCTATAAGAATAAAAAAGTATATGCCTATACCTAATGTAAAACTGATGGAGAAGAGCAAGAGGCTGAAGAAATTCCTTTGATTTTCTTCAGATAAAGGAACCAAACGAATATGTTTTAATGTTCATTGCAAAAGTCCACTGGAGGAAGGAGAGAGGAGCACACCTGTCATTTAATTAGTATAAATAATATAAATGAGTATTTATTCCCTTGTGCAGGTGTGGGTCATTAGGCTGACTGTGACCCAAACCCTTTCTCTATTGTGTGCATATCGACATTCTTATTGGCAACAGTTTCCCTCAGAGGTGCCCGGAGCCGTTGTTGATTCTGCCCCTTGGGCTCCATCTCCAGCCACTGAACTATTTCCATCAGGAGAGATTCCATCTGCTCTTCTCTCTGGCTTTCTGACTGTTCTGGAGTGGCCTTGCCTGCCTCTCTGTTTTGGTGTTGGAGTCCCTTCAATCCTCTCTAATTCATTCAGCTATTCGTCTTGCCAGTGGCAGATTGGACCCTCCAACCTGGCATTGTGCCACCTCTGAGTCCCCCTGGACCGTGGGGTCATCACCTGCCTGGGCTGGGCTGCTGCTCATTCTGATCCCCAGAATGCTGGGGAACTGGTGATGGTGGACACTGAAGAACCATAAAGGACAAAAGCAATCAAAGAAGTTGATATGGAGAACCCAGCAGGAGTGGGGCAGGAGGAGTGAGGTGGAAAGCAGAGACTAGTGTCAGGTGGTGAAAATGGGGATAAAACAAGAATGTTTCCCCTGTGGCAGAGGCAGAATTCATGGCCAGCAATGGCCATTTTATTATTTTAGTTACAGAAGTGGTCTTCCCTTCCAGGTCTATTCACAGTCACTTTGGTTTCAGAGTAATTGTGCCCAATAATCATGGCATTTATAAAGTCCTTACTTTGTGCTAAAAGCTGGGATGCATACAAGATCATTTAATCAGGCACAGCTCCTGTCTCAGAAGGGGCTCAGAGTCAGAGAGGGAGAACAGATATGTTACCTGCTTTTTCCAGTTGAGGAAACTAAGACATAAAGAAGTCAAGTGACTTGCCCAAAGTCACATAGCAGGGCCAAGAACCTGGGTCTCCCAATTCTCAGTTCTGGGTTTTTTCCACTTAGTCACACCGCCTCTCCACGTAAAGCTACAAAGTATTGGAGGCGGAGGGCTGATTTTTTGGTATTTCTTCTTTTTCTTCTCCTCGTAACTATCTTAATATGTTTTTTTTTTTAAAAAGAACATTTTTTCCTGGTACTGAAACAGTCTCCAGAGCATAAGCTTTTCTCTAGCTCTTGCTGGGCCCGCTGTGCAGGGAGGAGTGTGCCAGGGAGCAAAGGATAAGACATTTTACACATAGAGTGGAGCCCAGTGTCCTGAAAGACCTGAGGGGAGACAGCCCCAGCAGTGATGTCGACATGGTCTGCCGGGAAGGGGTGACTCCCCTTGAGTGGAGATTTCAAGAAAGCTTGAGAAGCCCCAGGTCTGACTTGGAAAAACATCAGGTGTTGCCTTCAAGTGGCAGAACAGCAGCAGAGGCAAAGACCCGTCTTCACCTGCACACAGGTGGGGAGGGAGTATGGGTCACTGAGAGACTTTGGGTCACCCCCAAGTTCATAGCAGAGACTTCCCTGCCCTGAGGGAGCAGTTCAAATCAGAAGGGGAGCTAAGACTTCACAGATCATTCCTAATGGGGGTTCATCATTTCTAAAAGATTTCCAAGTATTTTCTCCCTGGGCTGACGAGCTCCATCTCCTAGTTTGAGTGTTGAATATTTAAATTTGTTTTCCAGGCTTATCTGGAAAGTGTCACTGAAGAGAGGAAAATGGTTCTTCCTCAGCACTGATGTTCTCATCCTGAAAATCTCCCATTTTATGTCCTGCAGTTTGTGGACCCCCTGGGTCAGGACAGTCAGTGCCACTATCTCTCTGTGCCTACACTCAGCTGCCCACTTTGGTTCTTTGGCCCCTGGTGAATGTTCTGAGAAGTAGCAGACCATCTACAGCTTTTCAAATGATGCTGCTTCTTCTAAGGAACACCTCAGCATTCGTCTCCACTGATGTAGACCTTGCTACAGTGGGTAAAGGAGGTCCAACAGTATTTACCACTCAGGAAAATTGAACTGGTGGGCGGTGGGGAGCAGGATCTGAAATGGGGCTGCCCAGGGAAAACACCTCGCCTCCCCTTACCCCAGCCTCATGTTGCAATGAGAGGCATTCTCTTGGCAGTCACTGTTTGCAATTTGCTTAAAAAAATAATTATTTCTTTTTCGTTTGTATGTTTCCTAGTTCAGTACTCTTTCTCCAGTGTCAAATAATTGAGCGAGACATGCACACTTTCTCATCTGGAGGCCATTTACTTTAGAGAATGATTTCTCTGTGTCTGTAAATTAGACCTCACATATTTGCAATGTGTTAGTTAAATTTGGCTAATAGAGTGGCTTTGGTGAATTATTCAAGTGTATCTTCTCAAGCTTATTAAAACCACACTTTTTTCCACAAAGCAATTTTGGGTTATCACAAATGTGTCTCGTTGCTTTGCATCACTATGTGGTCTACTCTGGAGAAATTCCCTAAAGAAGTTTGAAAATTAGAATTAAATAGAACTGTCTGAAAACACCTGAGAGATTTCTCCTTCCCAGCCTAATATCTTCCTTCTAAACAGCCAGAGGAAAAAAATGGCAAAGGAATCCACAGGAATTAGACATGGAAGTGGCTATGTTTGAGGCTTCTCAGGTTATCCTTGTGTTCCTTCAACAACATAGCTTCAGTGGGGTACAATTCTTTGACAGCTTCTACTGAACTGAAGAAACAACCCCTTTCAACCAAGAGTAGTTCATGGAAAAATTGAAAGTCCTTGCAAGCATAACTGTGTTCTAGGAATCTTCAAATTACGGCTGTCTGTTTCCCCCTCTAGACGGTTAAGGTCATTATTTCGGCGGGGAACTGATCTGCTAATTCTGTTGAACTTAGTATAGTGCTTAGTAAAGTGTTCTGCACATTGTAAGCCCTTAGTGAATACTACTGATTGATTGATTCACATGGTTGGTGAGTTATGGGCTACTGTGCTTGGGACACAATTAGTGGCATATATTGAGCACTTAACTATGTGCAGAGCAGTATACTAAGGTGCTTAGTAATTTATAAGGGGTGTAATTAATCATGGTTTGACCCTCTATCTCTCTCTTTTCTTTGCCCCTGCCCCTCCCTGCCCCTTCTTCCCTGCAGCTATTCACTAAAAGGGACCAGCCCATAGTTTGCTATTGTCTTTTATAGGTTTAAAACTCTGGCATTGGTTGTAAAACCTGGAACTAAACTCAGCAAGCATTCCAACTAATTTGGAGAAGTTTAGACCCTGATTGGAAATAAGCATTTTTGGCATCAAGGAGACCTCTGTGATTTTGAGTCAAATGTCAATCTCTTTAAATGGATTCCAGTGTAGACACTCTCAGCTCTTCATTGTAATCATTGTAATCATCATTAACAAATGTTTCAATCTCTAGTGCTGGACCCTACTCGGCAATTGGGAGGTATATTGGTTAATTGAATGGCATGACCTGGGGGATTTAGAAGTTAAGACAGACCCATGGCTGTGGTATTGTGGGATGGAGGAAACTTTGCTTGATGAGACTTTATGGAAACTTCCCAACTCACGGTTTGCCAAAAGTTTCAACTTCCTGCTCTGCAAAATTTATTTCCAGAGCTGTTAGCAAGCTAAAGAATGGATTGCATTGTCTTAGCCCTCTTTCTGAAGGTTCTAATAAACAGGAACGGAAGCCAGTGGCATGCAGCGGAAGCAGTCATCAAGAGCCTCAAAATTCATACATTAGACAATCTACCCCTAAATAATTGGGACTTCAGTGAATATAGTTTTGTCTCTTTTGCCACCAAATCTGTGTCAATAGTCTGTAAACACATTTCTCCTTCAGCTAGCTGCCAGACAGGAAAAATAGCCACCACCTGGAAGTATCCCAACAGAGGGGTTTCAAAACGAAGCAAATGTTAAATGTATTTAGGATTCTGACTGTGGTTCTTCCACAGTGTACCTTAATTTCCCAGCCCTTTAATTTATCTGGGGGGACTGGTGGCATGATCGAATATGGCTGGCAAAGTTGAGTTCCCAAGGGAACAAGCAGACACAGTACGAAAATCAGCCTGTTAAGGGCAGTATAATTGAAGTAGGTGTGTAATGTGCCAAAAGTTGTTGGTTATAGTGTTGGCATGATGAGGGGTGGCCAGATTCCCTAGAGAATCACACTGACTAGAAGAAGTCCATCACATAGGAATCACACTGGTGGAAATTACAAATCAGCATCAAGCAGGTTTAATACTGTTCTCCTCATCAGGATTCACTGAGGTTCTAGGGCACTGAACTGAGTGCTTAGGAGTATACAATTAAAGTAGAATATGGGCATTTGTGACTGAAAGGGACAATGTGGGACCCACGGGTTTTACACAGATAAATGCAATAAAAGCAAAAGTCAGCAAAAATGGATCTTCAGCCGATATCAAGGTCTATATAAACTAATTCATAAATACGTCTGAGCATGCACAGAAAATAATTGGAAAACATCTACTTAGTTTTGCCTGTGTCCTGATCTTTTTGCTGTCCAGTGTGTGGTAAAGAAAATGCTTCATAATAACAAAGGATGAAGACAACGATGATGGTGATAATGATGACTGATGATTAGTGATTCCTTGGTTCTCTCTTTATATCTGCCACAGCAAGGGCCCACCCAATTCCCAGGACAGTTTGAGGTAGCATGTTTAGATGAAAAGTGGTTTCAAGTACAAGTTAGAAGGGCAAGGACATCTGTAAGTTTATGTTTGAAGTTTTACCATGACCTACACCATTGGAAAAAGGCTACATTTGAGGACGTGCATATTCGATAAAAAACAGAAAATGTTTGTTATATTGTTGCTTTTCTGTCTACCCCTACTTTTAAGTAATGGTTTATTGCCCACTTTGGTAAAGGAATGGTCCATTTGGTTCAGAAATGTAAACTCAGTAACTAACAATGAGTGGCAGTTCTAAAATGATTTTTAATTCATAAGGTTTATGAGGAGAAAAAAGCTTGTAATTATCAACTGGCTGTCACTGAATATTGCACCCTGAGTTTTCCTGAGTATGCCTTGAATCATTAATTAGCAAATGAATCAACAGATGTTGATAAAATCTCATAACATAATTTGAAATGAGAGCTCATATAGTCAAAGAAAATAATGAGAGAGAAGAAGATTGGGACTGTTTTGTCATTTGAGGATTTCCTCATGATTCCTTTTACAAGATTCATAGAAAGCGAACGTAAATATCCTTTAATGTTGGTATTTGTTAAGCGCTTACTATGTGCAGAGCACTGTTCTAAGCACTGTTCTCAGTGCTGGGGTAGACACAGGGGAATCAGGTTGTCCCACGTGGGGTTCACAGTCTTAATCCCCATTTTACAGATGAGGTAACTGAGGACCAGAGAAGTTAAGTGACTTGCCACAGTCACACAGCTGACAAGTGGCAGAGCCGGAATTCGAACCCATGACCTCTGACTCCAAAGCCCGGGCTCTTTCCACTGAGCCATGCTGCTTATCCTTTAGAAGTTGCTTATTTCCCAGCACAAGTGGTTTACTCCCCAAGTGAAAGTGAATCGATTAGATTAGAATGCACGTTAGACTTGGGAATATTTCATAGGAATCTTGGGGTTAGTGATAGAAGTAGAAGCACTGATATTTACTGAGGGCTTACTGAATGGACACACTGGACTAAGTTGGCACTTGAGATCTACAACAGAAACATGAGACATGCCCCCTGTCCACAGAGAACTTAGCTGAATATTTCTGGACTTTTTCCTTAGGTTTTCCCTTTTTTATGGTATTTGTTAAGCACTTACTTTATCCCAGACACTGTACTAAGAGCAGGGGAGGATGTAAGCTCGTCAGGTTGGACACAGTCCATGTCCCACATGGGGCTCACAGTCTTAATCCCAGTTTTACAGATGCAGTAACTGAGGCACAGAGAAAGTGCCCAAGGTTACACAGCAGGCAAGTGGCAGAGAGAGGACTACAATCCAGGTCTTCCAGACTCAGAGGCCCAGAATCTAACCACTAGGTCACTGCTTCTCCCCTCGTGGCCTCTGCTCCTCTTAGTTGGGGTGCCCTCCACTCCTCTTAGCTAATGCAAGTCTGTGAACTCTGTTGTATTACCAACTCTGTTGTATTGTACTCTTCCCAAGTGCTTAGTACAGTGCTCTGCACACAGTAAATGGTCAGTAAACACCTCTGACATTAATTGATGAACTGCTCTGACTTTTGGCCTCTACTCTTTGCTAGTTCATCTAATTTTTAATGTTTTTATGGCTTTCTTCTTGTGGATTTCTTTGATTTATAATGCCCATGATCAGCCTGGTTGAGTAGTGACAAACTGGGACGAAACCTTCACCTCCCTTTTGATCTGGGATTCAAACACACCGATTATGGACAAAGGTTCATTTTCACAAGGATTTTATGTTTTTTCACCAAATTCCAATTTTGGGGGAAATTCTAAACTTGGTGGATTTTGACAAGGCTCTTTTGTCCTTCTGGTTACTGTTGATTCTGCGACACATTTCTTATCTATTCCTAGTAGGCTTATTTATTGCCATCATTTGCAGTACTGCAAGAAGTTGAGTCACAAGAAAGGTTACATCAGTCAGTACTCATAGGGTGATAATTTCCCTTAAATTCTTTTTCCTCTCCTGTTATCTTAAAATGGCTTTTTTTCTGCCATGAAGCATTTGACGTGTATTTTCCCCAGATTTGGAACGATTTGATTGTTTTGCGAAAGCTACTGCACTCTGTTACAAATAGAAAGAGAGAAAAGGCGCATTTCTATGTGCTTCATGTTTGGTGTCTTGGTTTATAAAGTTAGGTGCAGATGCATGTGCTGGATTTTTAGTCTGTATTTTTCTCTTGTCATCAAACTGTGAGACAATCGCATGGGGAATCAAAAAGGAAAAATTGGATTTATTTGATTTCTAAACATGGATCAAATCCTACAAAGGCAACATAGTTGAAAAAAAGCTTTTTGAAAAATAAAAATGAGTCTTGAGGCCCATCATAGCCAATACATTCTCTTGGATCAAAGGCTCTGTGTGAAATAAAGATGTCTAATTTGAAGAAATTAAATGGTCCTGTCACTTGAAACTAGAATTGATACAATTTTCAATGGAAAGAGCCATAATGAGGCCCCATGAGTCACAATGGCCTTTCACATTTACAATATTTCTAACAGAATTAATAATTAACACCCCAGAAATGATTTTAATATAACACTATGGCACAGATTACAACTCACAAATGGAAAATGCTGCTTATGAAGTTTTCAAGTCCTTTCTTAAAATTAAAATGCTAAACTAATTAAAACTAAAGGTACGTTACAAACAGTTTGCCACCAAGCACTACTTAATGTATGCCAAGTATGAGCCTAAAGCCATTTTTGGATGGATTCATGAATCTATAAAAAATGGTAATTCTAATAGATATTCTAGCAGCTCCCATAATATGCAACCATAACCTGGGCAACAGTAACACCTTCTAACTGGGAGGAATAACAATTTGGAGCCAAGACTTATGCTTTTTAAAGAGTGCATAGCATTAGCTCAGACTGCACATAGGCTGCTGGGTTTCTCGTTCATGTTTGACGCACTCTAAAACAATTCTCCCAGACAAGAGATAGAAATTTCAGAGTAACTTTCTTGCCTCATGCCTGAACCAAAGACACTTGCTTGGAGTTAGGTAGGATGGTCTATTCCCTCTATTCCTATTCTCTATCTCTTTCCTCACCAGGGTTCTTGGCCATTTAAAAGCTGGCCAATCTTCTTCTGCCCCCACCCCAATCTCCCCTACACCCTAAATGAACTATAAAGGAGACCAGAGGCCCCCTTGACCTGATTAGGAGAAATCTATTCCAGAAAAAAATATCACTGTTCTTATAAAACGTTAGTGAAAACCCCTAAGATATTAACCATGCAAATTGGAATTTGTTCCTCTGCTCCAGGCCTAACGTGATTCAGATCAGGTTTAAGTAAAGTAACAATTACCATTTCTTTCCTGTGACCTTTCTGTTAGGCATTACCTTTCCTGGATATTTCCACTATGATTTCTAATTTCTACAGTCCTGCAATCTTCCAGATGGTGTTCTGAAGAGGCTTAGGCAGTAATAATAATAATTATAATATTGTTATTACATTGTATTGTTTTATGTATATATTATACTGGTATCATATTGGAGAATCTACATGGTTTAGTAGATAGAGCACAGGCCTGGAAGTCAGAAGGACCTGAGTTCTAATCCTAGCTCTGCCACATGTCTGATGTGAGACCTTGGACAAGTCATTTCGCTCCTCTGGGCCTCAGTTACCTTGTCTACAAAATGGGGATCAAGAGTGTGAGCCCCATGTGAGACAGGGACTGTATCCAACCTGATTAACTTGTATCTACTCCAGTGCTTATAACAGTGCCTGGCACATTGTAAGAGCTCAACAAGTACCATTATCATTATAATTATTAGTATTGTTATTATTTCCAAGCACTGTACTAATCACATGGATTGGTGTAAAGAGCATGGGCTTGGGAGTCAGAAGACGTGGGTTCTAATCCTGGCTCGGCCACTTGTCTGCTGTGTGACCTTGGGCAAGTCGCTTAACTTCTCTGTGCCTCAGCTACCTCATCTGTAAATTGGGGATTAAGATAGTGAGCCCCACGTGAAACAACCTGTTTACCTTGTATCTTCCCCAGCACTTAGAACAGTGCTTGGCACATAGTAAGCACTTAACCGATACCATTATTATTATTATTACTAGAAACCATTTGAGTTTATTGGACACAGACTAAGGGAGAAGGTCAACAGGTATCTTATCCTCATTTTGCAGATTTGGAAACCTAGGGACAGAGAATAATAATAATAATAATATTGGTATTTGTTAAGTGCTTACTATGTGCCGAGCACTGTTCTAAGCTCTGGGGGAGATACAGGGTCATCAGGTTGTCCCTCGTGGGGCTCACAATCTTAACCCCCATTTTACAGATGAGGTAATTGAGGCACCGAGAAGTCAAGCGACTTGCCCAAAGTCACACAACTGACAGGTGGCAAAGCTGGGATTCGAACCCATGGCCTTTGACTCCTAAGCCCATGCTTTTTCCACTGAGCCACACTGCTTCTCAAGTGACTTGCCCAAGGTCACACAGCAGGCAAGTGGTGGAGTGGGAATTAGAACCAGGTGTCTTGACTCCTAATCCTGTGCTCTCTCCACTAGGGTGTATTGCTCTCGAAGGGTGGGAGAGTAATTGTCATGAGTCAATATAAACTAAGGCCTGCACATTTTCTAATCTCATTTATATTTTGCAACTGTTCACAAATTTTATGAAATAACTAACTGTTAGGAGAGCCACCTGTAATTCCTGGGAGTTTACTCCTATGGGGTGACAGGAATTTTCCCTGTCCACTGGGTACACTCAGTGATACTATACCTCTGTATTTCCATGGACCATCAAACTCTCTCAGATCTGACTTGTAAACTTCCATAAGTTCGGAACACGGCTGTGCATGTAGAAGTAGTAAAGTTTTGGAGGTGATGTTGATAGACCTATGTCCAAAGCAGCACCCTCATACCTAAAAGTGAATGAAGAGATTCTTTGTGCTTCCTAAAAAGTCCCTTTGTTGTTTGTGAGGGTTGCATATTTAGCTAAATAACATCCAGAATTGATTTAAATTGAATGAGTTGAGTTCCTCTAGGTAAGAGAGATTTCTTATAGAAATAGTAGTCAAGTCCTGGCAAAATGATAGAATCCCCAAGTCCGCCTATATAAATACTTTCACCATAGAGGTCGTTTGGGCAGGAATGGCTTTCTCTGAGAACGGTGATGGTATTTGTTAAGCACTTCCAATATGTCAAACACTGTTTTAATAGTTGGGATAGATTCAAGGTAATTGAGTTGGATACGGTCCCTGTCCCACGAGGGGCTTAAGGTCTCAATCCCCAATTTACAGATGAGGGAACTGAGGCCCAGAGAAGTGAAGTGACTTACCCAGGATTAGAACCCACGACCTTCTGACGCCCAGGCCCGTGCTCTATCCACTAGGTCATGCTGCTTCTCTAGTGCTTATTTGCTTGTGCTTGGTACTTGGTTATAGTCAAATCCCTTTGCGGCCTGACTTACCAGTCAATTGGACAGCAGCCTTTAGCAGGTGTCCATGATGGAAGACTCTGGGAAGGAGCCGTCGTGAGTAGAGGGATGGATTTGGACCTTATTACTTTGTGTCTAAAGTATTTTTCAGAACTACAGTTTGGGAAGATAATCCCCTCTGACTGCCCTGCTTTCGATAGCTGAAGAAGTGGTAGACATTTCTCCAGGGAACTGTCAATTCGCCTTCTCTCTTCAATCACCTTTAGCATTTTCTTTCCTATTCTTTGCCAACACATAATCAATTGACCTATCTGCCCTTGTGTGTTTGTGTGTGTGGTGGTGATATGGCAGTTGAGGCAATAGGGATGATGTATAATGATACTGGTCTCTGCTGTTTTGGGAGCGACGCTGACTTTCTTTGGTTTGTTCTTAGAGGGTAGCCATAAAGTCAGCTGGTCCCTGGGTTCACTACACTCTTGAATGTGGCTCTCCGTCGCTGACCACTAGCTGCTGCTAAATGAAGGGAGACGACCACACGTTGAAGAGATACACATCTCGTGCTCCACTGCAGGGAACCAGAGGGTGTGCAAGCTCAGCCTCATGAGGCCTGCCTACCTTTGCGGTCATACGCCTCTAACCGTTTTCCTGGGGCTCAGCTCCTCTTTGAAGCCGTGTGCAACAGTTTGGGCAGTCCAGTTCTGAAACACGATAAAGAAATTGGCTATCAAATCCCCCATCTTCTCTTCTGTTTGAAATGTTTGAAGGTCCCTTTGAAATAAGTGCCAAGCTGGTTATCAGGAGAGGCTTCTAGCATGAGTTGGTTTACCTGGCTAACTTATTGTTCTTTAGTTGAGTGCAGGAAAGATTTTTCACCATCTTGGTCACAGTCTTTAGAGGTCTGAGCCACTGAGGAGATGTGGTAGGTGGGGAACCTACCGAAGTGCTCTTGGGAATCAAATGATGAGACCCCCTGAATTCAGAAGCAGCACGGCCTAGTGGAAAGAGTATAGATCTGGGAGTTAGAGGACCTGGGTCTTTATCCCTGTTATGCTACATACCTGCACGGTGACATTGGGCAAGACACTTAACTTCTCTGTGCCTCAGTTACCTCATCTGCCAAATTCATCCATTCAATACTATTTATTGAGCACTTACTATGTGCAGAGCACTGTACTAAGTGCTTGGAATGTACAATTCTGCAACAGATGGAGACAATACCTGACCAATAACAGGCTCACAGGCAAATGGTTATTAAATACCTGTTCTCCCTCCTGCTTAGGCCGTGAGCGCTTAGAACTGTGCTTGGCACGTAGTAAGCACTTAACAAATATCAAAATTATTATTATCATTATTATTATTATTATTATTATTAACAGTGCTTAGCACATAGTAAGCACATAACAAATACCACAATTGTTGAACAAGAGGTTGACAGTGAGAAAGCTGAGAACAAAGACCAGTGAGTAGGTTGTCTTGAGAGGAGTATATATATATATACATATATATATGCATGAATAAATATGTATAATTCTATATAATATGTATAATTCTAGTTATATTGATGCCTGTTTACTTGTTTTGATGCCTGTCTCCCCCCATCTAGACTGTGAGCCTGTTGGGGCAGAGATTGTCTCTCTTTATTTCTGTATTGTACTTTCCAAGCACTTAGTACAGTGCTCTGCACACAGTCTTGTCTTATGCCGTCAAGTCATCTTCAACTCATAATGATGCCATGGACACATCTCTCTCAGAATGCCCCACCTCCATCTGCAATCCTTCTGGTAGTGTATCCATAGAATTATCTTGGTAAAAATATGGATGTGGTTTACCATTACCTCCTTCCACGCAGTAAACTTGAGTTTTTGCCCTTGATTCTCTCTCATGCCATTGATGCCCAGAACAGGTGAGTTTTGTCTTGTAGCAAATTGCCTTCCACTCACTAACCACTGCCCAAGCTAGGAATGGAATGGATAAGCCTCTGCCTGACTCTCCCTTCTGTAGTCGAAACTGGAAGCGTACTGGGAACTCTCCAGGTGTAACCTTGAGAGGGGCTGCACACAGTAAGTGCTCAATAAATAGGATTGAGTGAATGAATGAATGAATGAATGAATGAATGAGAACTGAGGTTTAGTGGGAAAGGAGCAAGGGTAGGTAGTGGGGAAACAGCTGATGAAGTGCCTTAAAACCAATGAGCAGGAGTTTCTGCTTCATCTTTGTATCCAAACCCTGTCCTACCACTATCTTTTCCATCACTGCAGACAACACCACTATCAACCTTGTCTCACAAGCCCATAACCTTGGCATTGTTCTGTATTTATCACTCTCATTCAAACCCCAAATTAAATCTGTCACCAAATCCTATTGGTTACCTAAACATCATTGCTAAAATCTGCTGAGTCCTCTCCATCTAAACTGCTACTACACTGATCCAAGCAATTATCCTATCCCATCTTGATTATTACAACAACTACCTCACTGACTGCTTTTCCTTTAATGGTATTTGTTAGAACCTTTGACTCCCAGACCCATACTCATTCCACTAGGCCAAGCTGTTTCTCATCCTCTGTCCCCTCCCTTCCTCCTCTGTCTCCCTGCTTTAGTCCATACTTCACTCTGCTGCCTGGATTTTTTCCTAACCTACATTCCATCAACATCTCCCTACTCCTCAAGAACCCCCAATAGTTGTCCATCCACCTCTATACAAACAGAGACCCCTTGCTACCAGCTTTAAAGCACGAAATCAGCACTCCTTCACCTAGAGGAGGCAAACCATGAAGGTGAGGAAACTGGATTGTAGAAGTTTGAGGGGGGAATGGAGGCAGCTTGTCTAGGTAACCAATTTGAGGAGTTTGGAAAGGAAGAGGACCAGGGAGGGAGATGGGGTGAAAATAGGAGGAAGCAGTGGGGTTGGAAGAGGGTTTTTTATGATAGGGGGCCATGAGAGCATGTTTGAAAGCAGAGGAGCAGTAGACATGAGAGAGGGAATGGTCAGGGAGGGAAGAAGAGTGGATGCAAGGGTTTTTAGAAGGTGTAAAGGAATGGGGTCAGAGGGGGTATATTTAGATGACAGCCAGATGATCTCTTGAGAGATGCTGGGAAGGATGGTAATAACAATGATAGTTGGGGTATTTGTTGAGCTGGTCACTTTTTTCTGGGGATGCATTTCTCTTTTGGTATTCTTGAGATTTAGGTGTGCATTTGAAGGGACATTTTAAAGACTCAGGGGTATGTAAAAGCATTTTAAAATGATGAATCATCTCATGCTTTTGTTTATTTTGGTTCTTTGGTGGTATCATAGGACTTAAAATTGGAAACGGTCATAGGGACTTCAGTCCCAGCTTCCTACACACCAGCTGTTGTGACTTTCCTAGCTGCCCTGAAGCTTATCTGGTACAGAGGTTTTCCATCCCTCACTACAGAAGTGAGTACCTTCAAAGCAGCTGGATTCATATCTTTTCTTAATTTTTGGAGAACTCTCTTTTGGAAGCTAGAAGCAAGTTGAAGAATGGTTGGGAACTGGGCTTCCCATCCTCACTTTTAAGTTCTGAAGTAATCAGTCCATCAATCAATTGTATTTATTTTGCACTTACTTTGTGCAGACCACTATACCAAGCTGTTCGGGAAGCACAGTGTAACAGAGTTGGTAGACATGTTTGCTGATCATGAGTAGCTTACAGTCTACAGGAGAGGACAGATATTAATGTAAATAAATAATTTATATTACAGATAGGTAAATAAGTGCAATGAGGCTAAGGGGGCGTGAATAAGGGTGCAAATCCTAGTACAAGAGCAATGCAGAAAATAGTGGGAGAAAAGGAAATGAGGGCTTAGTCAGGGAAGGCTTCTTGGAAGAGATGTCCTTTTACTGAGACTTTGAAGGTAGTGAGATTGAACATATGTCAGAATTGAAGAGGGAGGGAGTTCCAGTCCAAAGGTAGGACGTGGAAGAGGGGTCAGTTGTGAGAGAAACGAGATTGAGATTCGGTGAGTCGGTGGGCATTAGAGGAGTGGAGTTTGTGGACTGGTTTGTGGTAGGAAATCAGGGAAGAGGGGGACCAAGGTGATTAAGTGCTTTAAAGTATATAGTAAGGACTTTCTGTTTGCTGCAGAGGTGGATGGGCAACTACTGGAGGTTCTTGAAGAATGGGGAAACATGGACTGGACATTTTTGTAGAAAAATAATCTGAGCAGCAGAATGAAGTATGGACTGAAGTGGGGAGAAACAGGAGACAGGGAGGTCAGCAAGGAGGCTGATGCAATAACCAAAGCAGGGTAGGGCAAGTGCTCGGATTAATGAGGTGGCAGTTTGGAGGGAGAGGAAGGTTTTTAGAAATGTTACGAAGATTGAACTGACAGGATTCGGTGACATTGAGTATGTGGGGTTGAATGACGGAGACGAGTTGAGAAAAACTGCAATGTTAAATATATGTGAGACAAGAAGGATGGTGGTGCTGCTTACTGTGATGGGAAAGTCAGGGGAGGACAGGGTTTAGGTAGAAAGATAAAGAGTTCTGTTTGAGACATGTTAAGTTTGAGGTTTCAACAGGATCTAAGTAGAGATGTCCTGAAGGCAGGAGGAAATATCAGGCTGCAGAGAAGTAAAAAAAAATAAATAAATAAAATAAATTATGGTATTTGTTAAGCACTTACTATATGCCAAGCACTGTTCTAAGAGATGGGGTAGATACAAGATAATCAGGTTGTCCCACATGGGGCTAACAGTCTTCACACCCATTTTTCAGATGAGGTAACTGAGGCACAGAGAAGTTAAGTGACTTGCCCAAAGTCACACAGCTGACAAGTGACAGAGCCAGGATTAGAACCCACGACCTCTGATTCCCAAACCCGGGCTCTTTTCACTAAGCCACACTGCTTCACTAGTAGAGAGATCAGGGCTGGAGATGTAGATTTGGGAATCATCCACATAGAGTAAAATAAACCCGCTCTTTATTGCATTTGCCAAGGTCTGGAAAATTCAAGTCTGGTGCTGAAGCTGAGGAGGTGGGTTTTGAGCTGGGTCATGTTCTTGAACTGTTTATTGTGAATACTTCTTGTAAGGGCATTGCTCATCAGTTCTGTCAGTCAAAGGAACAGTGACAACAACAGCACAGAGCATCTTAACACCACTTGCCACTTTGGCAGACAGAATATCCCAGAAAAAGAAGCCACTCCGCTGATGTGAATGAGTGTGTCTGATGCATATGTGCTCTTTTTTTCAAGGGTGCGTGTGTGTGTATGCACACGCGCGACTGCTCTCGTGTGCCCGGGTACAAGTGTGGGTGTTTGCACTTCCAGTGGCAGATCATCAACAGCTTCTTTCCATCTCTGACGTTTTATGTGGTCAGCTGCACTCTGTAAACCTGGCCAGTGCACTGTAGGGAGACATGAATAGCCCTTGTTGTGTTAGTACACCTGTGTTTCCCTCACAGCTGTTTAGTTCACAACAGGGTTGCTGTTAGCAGTTATGAAACCTTTTCATACCGCCCACCCACTATCCCCTGCTTTATGCAGTTCGTTGGCACTGCCTGTCAAGTTGAGCTGCTTTTCTGAAAAAGGGGACACCAGGGTTCTTGATGTCCATGAATAAGCCAAATTGGCTCAGTGCTGTATTCAGAACTACTCCAACCTCCTGGGTCCAAAATGATTTTTTCTGTTTTCTCTGATACGTAACCTAGATGTGGTTATGCTAGGAAAGCGGTAAATTTTCTAAATGAATTCTTGCTCCTATTAATTGAATATCTTAAAATTGGCCATTGTTGAATCCAACATCAAGTTTTCTGTGCCTCCATTATCTAACTTTGTATTAAATTTTTATTCCCCCCCCATCTCAGCATGAGAAATTAAGATTAGAAGCTTTAAGTATAATGGATGTAATAAAATACAGCCCATTGTGGTTGTAATTGAAAGTAATAATAGTTGGCTCCTCCTCTCCCTGCAGTGGTGCTAGGAGCTGCCCAATAGCCCACACACTGCCCTAGGGTCTCTCCTCTGATGAATAAGATCGAGAAGCAGCGTGGCTCAGTGGAAAGAGCATGGGCTTTGGAGTCAGGGCTCATGAGTTCGAATCCCAGCTCTGCCACTTGTCGGCTGTGTGACTGTGGGCAAGTCACTTAACTTCTCTGTGCCTCAGATCCCTCATCTGTAAAATGGGGATTAAGACTGTGAGCCCCACGTGGGACAACCTGATTCCCCTATGTCTACCCCAGCGCTTAGAACAGTGCTCGGCACATAGTAAGCGCTTAACAAATACCAACATTATTATTATTAATAAGATGAGATGGCAGTAGTTGTCTGCCTGTACACACATACATACATACACACGTACACGGATATAGCAGTGTGGCTTAGTGGAAAGAGCCCAGGTTTGGGAATCAGAGGTCATGAGTTCTAATCCTGACCCTGCCACTTGTCTGCTGTGTGACCTTTGGCAAGTCACTTAATTTCTCTGTGCCTCAGTTACCTCATCTGTAAAATGGGACATAGAAATGCCTGGCACATAGAAATCACTTAACAGATACCACCGTTTGCAGCATTGGTCAAAGGTAAACAGTTTCCAATTCTTTCCTCCTCAGAACAGTGGACATACTGCTAGCCCAGTCATAGAAGGGTCTTCTACAACTAAACACAGGGGAAACCCTTCACCAATAGAATAACTTTCAGATTTGTATGAAAGAATCTAGTTTAGAAGTGAACAACAGGTGAAAGGGTTGGTGGGGTGGGTGGACCTTTTCCCTACCTGAGAGATTCACTAAGATTGAAATCTTCACAGATACAAAGAACACCTCAACCTGGAAGACTAAATCAGATCGGGGCATCATTAGATCCAGAGATCTTCAGCAGATGGAATCACTGAATCATCTGATGGCAGAACCACCCTCTGCCCCCAAATTTCGTCTCAGGCAAATGCGGCTTACTTCTCTAAGCAAACCAGAGGTGCTGCAGAAAGCTGAAAGAGAACCAATCTGTCACCTTCACCATAGCTTTTTCAACTACTAAAACTCTCCCCAAGAGCTGCCACCCAGCAGCTGACGGACCGTCCTTGATCCTCTTTGGGTCTGGGAGGAGCAGACAGCCCCAGCGAAAAATCAGGTACCATTTCATTTCCCCCTCTGGGAATGTAATAATAATAATAATGATGATGATGATGATGATGATGATGGTATTTGTTAAGCACTTCCTATGTGTCAAGCACTGTTCTAAGTGCTGGGGTAGATATAAGGTAATCAGGTTGGACAGTCCCTGTCCCACATGGGGCTCACAGTATTAATCCCCATTTTTACAGATGAGGTAAATGAGGCACAGAGAAGTGATTTGCCTTGCCCAAGGTCACACAGCAGAAAGGTGGCAGAGCCAGGACTAGAACCCAGGTTCTTCTGACTCCTAGGTCCATGCTCTATCCACTAGGCCACACTGCTTCTCTCAGGGAACAGTCTCCTTCTGTCCCCCTTAAAGGTTGGTTCAGTCCTAGACCAAGGATTCATGCTGCAGAGGGTAAGAAAGACCTGCTCCACTTCAGGTGACCCTAATGGTTTGGAGGACCCCAGATGGTCAAAGTGTTTTTCACATCCTTCCAATTTCCAAAGCCTGCAACCTTGGCATTAGTTTTGATTCTTCACTGTTTTTTAACCACCACATTCAGTCTATCACCAAATCCTGTTGGTTCTTTCTCCACAACATTTGCCAGATCTGCCCATTCCTCTCCATCCAAATGGCCACCGTGCTGGCTGATCCAGGTTCTTGTTATATCCTAGCTTGACTACTAACAGCCTTCTCACCGGTCTTCCTTCCTAGAAAGCTTCTCCCCCTTCAGTCCGTTCTTCACTCTGCTATTCAAATAGTCCTTCTAAAATATCATTTGGAACTTGTCGCTCTACTTTTCAAAGTTCCACTGGTTAGCAATTCCTCTCATGTCAAACAGGAACTCCAGACCTCTTGCTCCAAGGCATTCCATCAGCTCTTTCCTCCTTTCCCAGCCACTCTCTACCTCCCCACCCCTCCCAACACACAGTCCTGCTCCCTCTCCATTCTCCATAAACCCACCTTCTCACTGCACCTCATTTTTAATTCTCACATCTCCAACCCACTGTCTTCTAGCTTATGCCTTCCTCCAGTCTGAAACTCCCCCCCCACCCCTTTGAAATCTGCTAGTCCACAGCTCTACCCAAGTTTTAAACCCTTTGGAAATCACACTTTCTCCAGGAGGACTTTCATGATTCCCCCAGGTCACATGCCCTCAGTTATCATCTCAGAACTTTTCCATCAATCAATAGCATTTATTGAGTGTTTACTCTTTGCAGGGCACTGTACTAAGCTCCTAGGAGGGTACAGTAGAGTGAGTGGACTGGATCACTGTCTTCAAGAAGCTTACAATCTAGCAGGGGAGACAGACTCAAATGAATCACAGATGGAGGAAATCAGCAGAATTAAAAAATATGTACACAAGTGCTATCGGGGAGCAGGTGACGATTCAAGTGTATATTTGATATGGAAATGCTGAAGTGGCAGTAAAGGGCCTGGAGGGATAGGGAGGGGGAGAGAAAGATTAATCTGAGAATGCTTTCTTGGAGGAGATGTGATTCTATAAGGGTTAATAATAATAATGTTGGTATTTGTTAAGCGCTTACTATGTGCAGAGCACTGTTCTAAGCGCTGGAGTAGATACAGGGTAATCAGGTTGTCCCACGTGAGGCTCACAGTTAATCCCCATTTTACAGATGAGGGAACTGAGGCACAGAGAAGTTAAGTGACTTACCCACAGTCACACAGCTGACAAGTGGCAGAGCCGGGAGTCAAACCCATGACCTCTGACTCCGAAGCCCAGACTCTTTCCACTGAGCCATGCTGCTTCCCTAAATTATGAAGATGGGGAAGTATCTCTCATTACACTTCTATCTCCTATTAGCAAACTGTTTATGTCTGTCTCCCCATTGGATTTTAAGCTCCTCACAGGCAGGAATTGTGTCTTCTAATGAGCTCTCCCAAGTGTTTTGTACACTGCTCTGCAGACAGTGAATGCTCAGTAAATACTGCTGATTGTTTGGGATGGTTCTAGTGTGGTCTGGGGTGGCCCCACATGTCTTGAGGATCCAAATTCACCTACTTGTCTCTGAAGTGAAACTTTCTTCCTTTATTGGACAAAGAATGGACTCCCAGAGGAAGCTGCGAACCAGAGTGGAGACACATTCCAAACCTCATCCCTATCACCCTTCATCCCTCCACACCTGACCCCTTTCAGTCAGTTCTGGCCAATTCCAGGCTCAGCTAGCTCTGGACACACCTTTAGGACTTGGGAAGGGAATTGGGATCCGCCCAGTTATCCTGTCTGTTGCCTGCTTCACTGAGGCTCCCTGTTCTCAAGCCCACCTGGGTGCTTCTATGGCAACCTCCCCTGAACTTGTCAAAGAGCTTCCCAAGCAAGTATAATTATACCTTTTCCTGATGAAGAAACTAAGTAATAGAGAAGGTTTAGTAAATGATTTTCCCAGGAACACCTGTTCCATGCTTTCCCCACGAAGCTTATGAAGTTGACCTTTCAAGTACAAACAGAAAAGAGCAGATGGTAACTAAAAGTAAAGTAGTTTTTAAGAAGGGGACAAATAGCCAGGTGGCACTCAAGGTGCAAGGAGGTTGTCCTGAGGGACACAGCAATAAGGTGAAAGAAACAGAAGTTGGGTGGATGCATGGGGGCAGGGGAAATAGCATGACTCTGGAATGTCATATTTACTCTCAAAGCCAGACATCAGGTGGTTTGGCTTTCTCCATGTAAGAAATGACTACATAAACTCCTCCCTTGGAAAGCTGGCAGGATTTCTGAACTCCTTTCACTTGATGTGTTGTACAGCCTCTTTCGCCACAGTGGATTGCTCTTCTCTGAGATCAGGACAATGTGTGAGAGGGCCCTTGGCAAGGGAGAGCTGGAGCGAGAAAGGCAAATGCAAGCCTAAGTGAATGAAATGAACGCATCTGACTATGGTGTAGTTCTATGCTCACTGTGAATGGAGAGGCTGTCTCACTGTTAAATCAAGAAAGGAAAACTGTAAATTTTTTAACAACTAATCAATCAATGGTATTTATTGAGCTCTCACTCTGTGCAGAGCACTGGACTAAGTACTTGGAGAGTGCAATACAGTACAGTTGGAGAAGCAACATGGCCTAGTGAAAAGAGCATTGGCCTGGGAGTCAGGGGACCTGGGCTCTAATCCCAGATCTACTAATTATTTGCTGTGTGAACTTGTTTGGACAAGTCACTGAACTCCTCTGAGCCTCAGTTTCTGCAATTGTAAAATGGGGATTCTATTCTTGTTCTCCCTCGTACTTAGACTGCGAGCCCCATGTGGGACAGGGATTGTGTTCAGTGTGATTAACTTGTGTTTACCCCACCACTTAAGAGAGAGCTTGATACACTCGAGAAGCAGCGTGGCTTAGTAGAAAGAGCCTAGGTTTGGGAGTCAGAGGTCATGTGTTCTAATCCCGGCTCTGCTGCTTGTCAGCTGTGTGACCTTGGGCAAGTCACTTAACTTCTCTGTGCCTCAGTTACCTCATCTGTAAAAGGGGGATGAAGACTGTGAACCCCACGTCGGACCACCTGATTACCTTGTATCTACCCCAGTGCTTAGAACAGTGTTTGGCACATAGTAAGCACTTAACAAATACCATTATTATTATTATTGCACAGTAAGCTCTTAAATATAATAATAGTGATAATAATAACAATAATAAAATGATCTTTGCCTACAAGGAGTTCACAATCAAGTTGGGAAGATGTACAGTAAGATAGAATTTAGATAGGGGAAATCTAAAAAAAATCACTTGCATTTTTAGCACCAATTCTGGACAAACTGTCATTGTGACTATGTTTTGGAACACATAAGGAATAGTATCAATCGCTCTTGCCTTACCTTTGTTATTATTATCATCATCATTATTACCCATTCAATCTGCTAGGTTAGACATCTGTTGAGTCAGTGCAGCTCTACTGTTGGCCTGAGTTCTAGACCTGGTTTTGCCTATGAGTGAAGACCTCGTGTATATTTTGCATTTGCTGCACTCCTGCCCTCCTATGTGCTCATTGTACCCCGGGCCCCAGCGGGAACAAGACGGGCAGGGCTGAGAGAGTTGAGTAGTGCTGTGCCAGTCACGGGCACCATCATCAACCCCTCCATACAAGATCTCCACCCCGGAGTCTCAGGCTGAAGCTCATCCTTTGTTCCTAAAGAGAGACTGTCATTTTGTCTGCACTGTACAGATGAGGCAGGAGAGGGAGGAAAAGTCAAAGTAGATTAAAACATTTGGCAATCAGTAATGAAATAACCACATTAGGAGTCTTACAGTCTGCATTTTGGGGTTGCTACATATAGATATCTCTTTTAAGGAAAATAAACTGTGTGGCTGGTTGTGGGGAAGAGTTCAGTGGAGGTGTGCCTATCCTCCTGCTTATTTAGTTTTATATCATGTCTTTTACTTCCTCAGCACCACTCAATTCACCATCTTGGAAGCTTATTGAGATGGCTAGCTTGTTCCATTGTGTCTCTTTCACAAAAGCGGGGACTCGTATGTTTTTAATGGGTCCCTGAGGAAGCCTTTAAGGCTAAGGGCAGGGGTTACCAAGGGCTGTTCATTCATTGACCTCTTTCCACAGCGGAGTTTTCTGAGATGGAATTTTGGGTAAAGATAGAGGATCTAGAGAGATAGTCTTGTCAGTAGTTTCTATATAAAATTCCCAGAATGACTCATTTCTTCTCTTAATAATAATAATAATGTTGGTATTTGTTAAGCGCTTACTATGTGCCGAGCACTGTTCTAAGCGCTGGGGTAGACATAGGGGAATCAGGTTGTCCCACGTGGGGCTCACAGTCTTAATCCCCATTTTACAGATGAGGGAACTGAGGCACAGAGAAATTAAGTGACTTGCCCACAGTCACACAGCCGACAAGTGGCAGAGCTGGGATTCGAACTCATGAGCCCTGACTCCAAAGCCCATGCTCTTTCCACTGCGCCACGCTGCTTCTCTTCCAAAGCAGTTTCTGGCCTATTAAGGGGATTTGCCTTTGGGGTGGGTGTTGGATGGGCTGAAGAAGGGGTGGTGATATGGAGATAGCTGAGCAGCCATTTGTCTCAACACACCCTTCTGAACTCTCCTTAATAATGATAATTATGGTACTTACGTGCTTACTCTGTGCCAAGCACTGTTCTAAGTGCTGGGGTAGATAAAAAATAATCAGGTTAGTCACAGTCCCTGTCTCACATAGGGCTCATACTCTTAATCCTCATTTGAGAGATGAGGGAACTGAGGCCCACTGAAGTGAAGTGACTTACCCAAGGTGACATAGACTGGTGGCAGGGCCAGGATTAGAACCCAGGTCTTTCTGACTCCCAGACCTGTGGTCTCCCCACTAAGCCACACTGCTGCTCCTCAACGTGCAGCACTGCTGCTCCTTCTCTCTTGTTTTCCAGCTTCTACCTGATGGAGGCTCTCTGTACACGAAGAATTCTCCTTTTAAATTCTGCTGAAATTTGGGAATGAAAGTGTTATCCATGCTTGGAGTGTGGAGGTCACCATCATAACCTGGAAGGGGATTTAAAGTTTGGTTGCCTGACTAGCTCACTATGTATATCTATCTTTCTGTCTGTAAAAGCAATTATGGTACTTGTTAATGCATACTGTGTGCCAAGCACTGTACTTAGTACTGGGGTAGATATAAATTAATCTGATTGGACAAAATCCCTGTCCCACACAAAGCTCACAATCCAAGTAGGAGGGAGTAGGATTTAATCCCCATTTTACCGATGAGGAACCTGAGGCACAGAGAAGTTAAGTCACTTGCCCAGACCACACATCAGACAGGCAGCAGAGCCAGCATTAGAATTTAGGTCCTTTGACTCTCGGGCCTGTACTCTTTCCACTAGGCCACACTCCTATTATACCTATGTTATATGATATTTAAATATGTAGCTATATTTTATAAATGTATTATTCATAGGACTATAATATGACTTGTGAAACAGGGAGTACTGAGAGGAGTAGTGCTAGAAATTGTATTTACTATTATGCGATCTATAACTATATATAGCTACATAATATTTAGAGAAATCTAACACATGACTTGCAAAGAATAGTAGCACTTGAAAAGGTATTTATTGAGCACTTGCTGCATGTGCACTCTATTAAGTGCATGGGAAAGTCCACTAGAATGAGAACATAAGACACGTTCCCTGCTCTCACTCTGAGTAAAAGAAAATCTGCAAGCTAGGACAGTATAGACAGAATTTCCCCAAAGGATGAGTACAACAAAGAAGGAAATCTAGGAACACAATGTCTCGGTGCAAAATTGTTTTATTTTAATGGTATTAAGTACTTGCTACGGGCCAAAGCACTTTGCTAAACACTGTGGTTGATAAAAGATGAGAACCGGCACTGTGAGGAAAAGAATTTGGAGGCAAAGGGAAGGGGATTTAATAATAATGTTGGTATTTGTTAAGCGCTTACTATGTGCCGAGCACTGTTCTAAGCGCTGGGGTAGACACAGGGGAATCAGGTTGTCCCACGTGGGGCTCACAGTCTTAATCCCCATTTTACAGATGAGGGAACTGAGGCACAGAGAAGTTAAGTGACTCGCCCACAGTCACACAGCCGACAAGTGGCAGAGCTGGGATTCGAACTCATGAGCCCTGACTCCAAAGCCCATGCTCTTTCCACTGAGCCACGCTGCTTCTCACTGAGCCACGCTGCTTCTCTAATAATGTTGGTATTTGTTAAGCGCTTACTATGTGCCGGGCACCGTTCTAAGCGCTGGGGTAGACATAGGGTAATCGGGTTGTCCCACGTGGGGCTCACAGTCTTAATCCCCATTTTACAGATGAGGGAACTGAGGCACAGAGAAGTCAAGTGACTTGCCCACAGTCACACAAAGTGTGTCAAGAAATAAATCATAACATGGATAGTAAAGGCACTGTCAGTATTTTTGCTTCATGGGAAAACCAAATTATGGAATCATTTTGGATCAGAGTTTTGTACATAGGCTAAGGTTGATGAGAGCAGAAAGGGCAATGGGGAATTGGCAGAGAAATTAAGTGGAATAAAGGAAAGAATGTGCTGTCTTTAAAAAACTATATAGACAACCTTCTTATGAACTGATCTTATAGGATGATTTTTGAAACATTCAGAAAAAGAGCATCTATTTTCAAGTTGCCCTATTTTTAGTAGTTGCATATCAGGCTGGGTTGTCTTTTGCTGTTGTTGTCTCCAACTGCTCGTGATTTGGCCCTATCCAAGATTGGGTCTGAGATTATAAAACTAGGTCTAGGATAAATTTGGGTTTTACATTGAAATATTAAAGTGTTAATTCATATTGTCGACGACACTTTTTAAAGCCCTGTAATTTGGTGTTGAAAGAAGGGGAAGTTATAGGAGATAAATATGGGAAATGTTTTTGTCATGAATGAGAAGGGACTGTTTCCTTTTTATTTCATTAATTTTCATTTTTGCTCACTTCAGTGATGAATGTTCAAGGGGGAATGTGCTTGGGAGAAACCATTTATGGGGCCATTGGAGAGAGAGAGAGAGCATCTTGGAGGCTATTGGAGAGGTCATTGGAGATAGACAAATGCATCTGTGATAATGTTGTATTATACACTCCCAAAAGCTCAGGCCATTGCTCTGCACACAGTAAGCACTCAATAAATGCAATTGATTGATTGACTGATTGGGAGGAAGCCATTGGAGCAGTCATTGGAGAAGCCATTAGGGAGGATATTGGAGAGGCATCAGAGAGGCCTTGGAGAGGTAGTCGTTTGTGCGGTCATAGGAGAGGACACTGGGGAGGTCGTCAGAGAGGCCAGAAGAGAAAGCCATAGGAGAGAAGGTCACTGAAGAAGTCACTGGAGAGGAAGCCATGGTACCTGAACTTTGGTCTGTGTTTCTGCAGTGACTTGCTGTATGACTGAATCAAGCATAATTTCCTCAATTTCCTGATCTACATAGCGGATTTTCATTTCAAAATGGTAGCAAAACTCTGTTTTATAATGATTTCAACCTGAATTCAGGTGAACTACATTTTTATTTCATTAACATTTGCTAATGTCAGGATCAACTGAGGAGATAAGGTCATAGGGATTTCCAGTCGTGGATGTGGGAAAAGGAGGGCATAAGGATGTGGGGTCAAGGCAAAGCAAAGTGTTCAGTCAGGTCGGTTGTCCACCAGGCTTATGAGCTGCAAGGGGTGATGGGGAGCACTGAGACTTGGGGTGGGATTTCTGGCAGCTAACGAGGCTGTTGCCATTGGAAGCTGCTGCCTAGAGCTACCCAGCACCCTGATCAGAATTCAAGGCCAAGTGGGGGCTATTATTTGTGCTGTGGATTCAGCAGTTTGGTATTCACAAATCTCACATGATTTGAGAGAGTATACGGTTTTCTAACAGCTGTAAAGACAAGAGATTCTAACGTTCCTAACTATACATAATATCCATGAAATTACATTGAATAATGTAATGATGTGTTATGCTGCCATTAGCACACTCTGAATACCTAATTTGAAAGGTTAATGAAATTGACAAACACATGTACTCTATGCAGCTCCTCAATACTCTTAATGACAAATCTCTTGTGTTTATTTGTACAGTCTGAAACTGAAAGCAACCATTATTGTAGACTTATTTTGGACAGAAGTTAGGCAAAACATTGCACAGTATGGTTTTACTTAAATGCAAAATGTGATTTTATGAATTACTCATACATTATGGAATTATGCCCCATTTAAACACGAGAGCATTGCCAGATAACCGGGATGTATGGGCTGGTCCCATTTTCCCGGATGGGTTGAGGAGGGTGGACCCTACTCTGGTCCCACCTGTCAATGACCTCACTCCTTCCCTTTTAGGGGAAAAGAGGCAGGAGAGGAAGAACAGCACCAGCCACCTCAATTCCAGCTGCGCTGTCTGCTGAACCTCTTTCCTTCTTTGAGGAGACCGGAGGAAAATTCTGCCTCCGAGGCCCCTGGCAGATGAAAAATCTAGGGTCACTCTCTCCCCAGTCTACGACTGGATCTTACTCGGCCCAGCCCAGTTTCGTCCCAACCAAAATGGGCTCATCCCTGCTGCCCCCACTGGCGAGAATCATAGACAAGAGCAAATGGTCTTTGTTCTGCCTTCTCCTCTGGGATGAACAAAGGGACCACCACATTGTTGCAGTTACACCTGGACAGCCAAGAGTTGTCTTTGCAACACTGCAGACTATAACAACATTCACACACAGCCACACACATACACCAAGAGCTAGGACTCATGAGGTCCTACCCCTTTCCTCAACATAGGAATGCAAGGAATAACCCCCCACCCCACCCCCAACACACACACACACACACACACACACACATTTTCTTTCTCTCTCTCTCTCTCTCTCACACACACACACACACACACTGCCAGGGGCCATGCTGTGCTATCCATGGTTTGAAACCCTTGAAATGGGGAGTGGTACTGTGTGTCCAGAGACCTGGGGACTGTTTGAGTCACACCTGAACCTGATTGGATTTGGCAGCTGCTGACCCGGGAGCTTGTGCCTGTGAGTCAGGATGAGTCGGTACTGGGCTCTCGCATCTGGCCACGTGACATCCCTGGAAGAGATGGGGCTCATAGTCTCAATCCCCATTTTACAGATGAGGTAACTGAGGCCCAGAGAAGTGAAATGACTTGCCCAAGGTCACACAGCAGACATGTGGAAGAACTGGGATTAGAACCACGTCCTTCTGACTCCTGGGTCCATGCTCTATCCACTAGGCAATGCTGCTTTTGCAGCTGGGAATGGCCAAATGGGCCTGGGAGAGCATGTTCCCGTGGAGACTGGGACCAGGCAGTGTCCAAAACAACCCCTCTCTCTGACACCTGAAGTTGGAGCTCCCAAACAGTGCTGTGTGGTAGAGTAAAAACTGTTCAACTCATTCTAGTTTATCATGCTTGCAAAAACACCGGAGCTGGTGTCAGACTACACTTGTGACCCCTAGGAGACTTTACAACTCACAGGTTTATGAGCATTGTTACAAAAAATTATTTCTGGCTGATATCTAGGCCTGGGACACTCACAAAAAGACCCAGTTTTGGTGTGCTTGAGGCTTCCAGGAACACTTCTGTACACATTTTACACACTCTATTATTTAAGCACAAACCCAGGACTATATAACTTTTTCCTACTCCTTCTTGTCTGCGGATCATTTTAGTGTTTGTTTCCCCTGCTAGATTGTAAGTAAGCCTCTTCAGGGCAGGGATCATTTCTATTCACTCTGTTATATTCTCTCAAATATAACAGAGAGGTTAGTCCTCACCTTGACGCAGAAGCTTTGAGAAGAGCATGTTATAAGGAATCAGGCATGATAACCCTGACATACACACGCACACACACACACACACACGAGAAGGGTGTCACTGGGAAGGAAGGAACCTGAAATCCATCCCCCATACTCTGAATTGAGAGGAATACGAAATCTAAGAATTATTTTCTTTTCTGTTTTTGAGTCAACTTTATTATGGAGAAATACATAAATAAATTTGAAGATATATTAGTGAGATAAAGATAGAACTAAACCTAGTAATAAACATGTGATCATCAATCACAATTTAATAATTTTTAAGTCTTTAGGAAGATACCTGGTAACATATTCACCTAGCAGAGAGGTCCAAACTTAATGGATTTCTCAGCTCTGGGCTATATGGCACAAGGTAATATGAAAAGTCACAATTATCCAATAGATTTGATTCACAAAACAAATCATCTTGGAAATTTTGACTCCAAGATGGAATTGTTTGCTTGAATGACCCAATTGGGCTGTCTATTCAGCTCAAATGAACTGGTTCCTTGTCAAATTGCTGCTTCATTTTGGGTATTTTGGCCTGGCAGAAAAGTCTCTGTTGATTTGACCTAAAGGGACTGAGTGCAACTGCAGAGGGAAATAGGTTCCAACCACTGTCAGGGGGACACTGGCCCAGTTGGCTGGAGAAGCCACTTCTGCTGGATTGGTGGCCATAGTCAGGTTTGGCCAACACCCCTCTCTCCAACTAGCATCAATGTCAGGCACCACCTTCTGGACCCATCATGGACCATGTTGATTCCAGAGGCTGGTGGGGCATTTCTTGTCTTGTCTTCTGCTATTGAGTCATCTCTGACCCATAACAACTCCATGGACACATCTCTCCCAGAACACCCCACCTCCATCTGCAATTGTTTTGGTAGCATATCCATTGAATTTTCTTGGAAAAATAAGGAAGTGGCTTACCATTGCCTTCTCCCATGCAGTAAACTTTAGTCTCTGCCCTTGACACTCTCTTATGCTGCTCCTGCCCAGCACAGGTAAGTTTTGATTTGTAGCAGATTGCCTGCCACTCACTAGCCACTGCCTAATCTAGGAATGGAAATGCCTCTGCTTGACTTTTTTCCTGTAGCCGAGACTGATAGAGTACTGGTAACTCAGGCTTGCATCTCCTCCTGCCTCCGGGATGTCTCCACCTGGATGTCGGCCCGCCACCTAAAACTCAACATGAGCGAGACTGAGCTCCTCATCTTCCCTCCCAAACCCGGTCCTCTCCCAGACTTCTCTATCACCGTTAATAGCACGACCATCCTTCCCGTCTCTCAGGCCCGCAATCTCGGTGTCATCCTTGACTCGTCTCTCTCGTTCACCCCACACATCCTATCCGTTACCAAGACCTGCCGGTTTCACCTCTACAATATCGCCAAGATCCGCCCTTTCCTCTCCACCCAAACGGCTACCTTACTGTTACGGGCTCTCGTTATATCCCGGCTAGACTACCGTGTCAGCCTTCTCTCTGACCTCCCTTCCTCCTCTCTCGCCCTGCTCCAGTCTATTCTTCACTCCGCTGCCCGGCTCATCTTCCTGCAGAAACGATCTGGGCATGTCACTCCCCTTCTTAAACAACTCCAGTGGTTGTCTATCAACCTCCGCTCCAAACAAAAACTCCTCACTCTAGGCTTCAAGGCTCTCCATCACCTTGCCCCTTCCTACCTCTCCTCCCTTCTCTCTTTCTACCGCCCACCCCGCACGCTCCGCTCCTCTGCCGCCCACATCCTCACCGTCCCTCGGTCTCGCCTATCCCGCCGTCGACCCCCGGGTCACGTCCTCCCGCGGTCCCGGAACGCCCTCCCTCCTCACCTCCGCCAAACTGATTCTCTTTCCCTCTTCAAAACCCTACTTAAAACTCACCTCCTCCGAGAGGCGTTCCCAGACTGAGCTCCTCTTCTCCCTCTACTCCCTCTGCCATCCCCCCCTTTACCTCTCCGCAGCTAAACCCTCATTTTCCCCTTTTCCCTTTGCTCCTCCACCTCTCCCTTCCCATCCCCACAGCACTGTACTCGTCCGCTCAACTGTATATATTTTCGTTACCCTATTTATTTTGTTAATGAATTGTACATCGCCTTGATTCTATTTAGTTGCCATTGTTTTTACGAGATGTTCTTCCCCTTGACTCTGTTTATTGCCATTGTTCTTGTCTGTCCGTCTCCCCCGATTAGACTGTAAGCCCGTCAAACGGCAGGGACTGTCTCTATCTGTTGCCGACTTGTTCATCCCAAGCGCTTAGTACAGTGCTCTGCACATAGTAAGCGCTCAATAAATACTATTGAATGAATGAATGAATGAACTCTCTGAGGTGATCCTGAGAGGGGGCCAGGGCATGTCACCAGGTCCTAAATGCTCCCAAAGACAAGAAAGCATTTCCCAGCCGGCTGCCAGTTGGAAGTGTCCACCTGTCATTCATTCATTCATTCATTCATTCATTCGTATTTATTGAGCACTTATTGTATGCAGAGCACTGTACTAAGCACTTGGAATGTACAATGTGGTCACAGATAGAGACAGTCCCTGTCCAACAACGGGCTCAGTTTAAAAAGGGGAGACAATCAATCGTATTCATTGAACAATTACTGTGTGCAGAGCACTATACTAAGTACTCGGGAGAGTACAATAGAGCAGAATAGGTAGACACATTCCCTACCCACAATGAGATTGTAGTCTAGAGCTTACAGTCTGCCATACTGATGCCATTCCAGAGCTTAGAGCCTACTGTATGAGAACAGGTACCCAGTTTCATTCTGTGATGGGGAACTTTCAGCCAGCAAAGGAACACACACAGAGTTTCCCATCTTGGGTTGATTCCACGAGGCTACAGATACTTCACTGCCCTGGGCCAGTTGCAACCTTCCATGGGAGTTGCTGACTGCATTCTGCAGTCCAGCTACTGGTTGATAGGAGATGCTGCCCTTATGCCCATTGCAGTTTCCAGCCATCCCCTACTGGATTGACTTCATCGTTAGTGGAATTAGCACCTCCACACCCTGGAGCAGCACACTGAGGGGGTTACAGACCGTGTCTGTGACCAGTAGTAGCCACTGAGGGCATTAAGTACAGCCACTTCCTCCTCTGAAACCTCATCCATATCTGTCATCCTCTCTCTAGTAGAGTTGGTGACCATCCCCCCCGCAACAACACAAGCGGCCTCCTCACCCACTGACTGTCCCATAGCACTTATGAACATGTTTATAATTTTATTTATATTAGTGTTTGTCTTACCCTCTAGACTGTAAGCTCACTGTGGGCAGGGAATGTGCCTGTCATACTGTACTCTCCCAAGTATTTAGTACAGTGATCTGCACATAGTAAATACTCAGTAAATATGATTGGCTGACTGCCTGAATGATCACTTTTTCCCACTTCATCATCTGTTCCTGTCCACTGTGCCAATAAAAGAATCCATCCTTGGTATGGAAAGGCAACTCTACCGGCCAACCTTTTCCATGTCTGTTAGTTTGGCCACAAGGACCAGTGCAGGCCACATATCTCTTTGCAGACAGCACAACAAAACACTGCTGTGAGTCCAGCTGTTGCATTTGATATTTGCAGTGATGGGGTCATTTTTGATTCTGTGTCTGAATCTCACAAACTTTCCTAAGCCTTTGCTCGAAAAGAACTACATACCAGGCAATCTGTCCATCATTGCTCCTTCCCAACAGGATATTGGTATGCTGCATTATGGAAGTTGTAATTTACAGCATCCTTCAAAGTTTCCTTCTGATCTTTGTGCTAGTGGACCCTCTCCTTGCTTTAATTTAAGTGAGATTTTGTATATGTGCTGCTGTCAACAGTTCTCCCATACCAAGATGGGATGTATTGCTTTTTTCCATTAAACTGGTTGTGTCCAGGACCTCGTCGTCTTGGCCTCTTTTGCCAAGTAAATGCTAAACGTCACATGCGGTGGGCAGAGCTTAACATGCTTAAACCAGCAAAGCATTAATGAGCCCATCCGCTAAAGCTGGCAAGATCCAAGATCATGGTGATCTCCACCAAAGCACAGATTCTCCTGTTTGCAAATAAGGCTGTTAAGAGGCTCTGTCCCAAGTCCACAGTGGATGGTCCTCATCATGAAGAAGGGGAGAAGCATGGGGTGGGGGAGCAACCTGCTAGCCATCTTAAGGACTCACCTTCTACCAGAAGGAAAGACACACGAGGCAGAGAGAACCTGGTAGAGGATGGGAGGCGGTCTCAGTCTTACCTTTTAAGCGGGTCTTGGGCTACACTGACCTGGCATACTGCTGTATTCACAGAGAAGTTGTTTTCTATAAATAGAGGCTAAGATAAGACTTTAATGCCAATGGTGAGATAGAATGCCACACCAAGCATGTGTGAGTGACAGGAGACTACCCTTACAGGCTCATGCTGTAACATGGATTCTTTTTTGCCCATTGGTCATTTCAGTCGTGTGCTCAGGGAAGGATAGGAGGATGTCAAATGTCAGTAACCTCTTGCTCATGTTGGAAGGAGAGCAAAAGATAGAGATTGATAGCTGTCTCGTGGTGCTATGAAGGTGTTTGAGAAGTCAGATGTGATATCTATGTTGGATTCCAGCGGAAGGATCTAATGGAAGGCTTGACTATATTTCACTCCTTTGGAGATTTTCAGCTGGATGTCCAGCTGATAGCCACTGACCTTCATGACAGTATGAGCTTCTTGATTCCATCAGTGCATCACCAGGCAGAATAGACCACTGGTAGAAAAATGAAGTGAAAATTACAGCCATGAGGTATGTCCCAGTGGAAAGAGCAGAGGGCTGGGTCTAAACCCAGCAGAGTCACTTACCTCCTGTGTGACTTTAGGATATCATTTAAATTCCCTCTCAGTTCACTATCTGTTCTCCCTCCTACTCAGATTGTGAGCCCCATGGGGTACAGGGACCGTGTCCAACCTAATTACCTGGAGGCTCCCCCAGGGCCTACTCTACTGCTTGGCACATAGCAAGGACTTGAAAAATACCATAATACCATAAAAATATCATTATTACATATTTTATCTAATAGGATTGGGTGAAGAAGTTGGTTAAAAGAAATGGCTAAAGTCACATTTGTGAATTTTCTGACTATTGTCATTTACCTATAATACTCTTTCAGAACAAATATTTGATATCATTCAACTAATAATTCAATTATAATTTAAACTTGACACATCCAGTTGGCCAATACTAAAATTATCAATCAATTAAGTTCTGACCATATCAATGATTAAGCTTCCACTTTAGATTCTAGCATTAGACTTCACTTCTAGCCCTATTGCTAACATGGATTGTTCCATTACCATGACTTTTTAAACATCAAGTTTTGGTTTTTGACTTTGTGGATGACATTTTCAGTCATAATTGAGTTTTCTTTTTTAATTTGAATAACAACCCTTATACCTAGTTGCCTAGAATTCATCTTGGTAGAAGTGATAAGAACACAGATTCCTAAGAAATTCACCATCTCCCTCGAGTCCTTTTTTCCTTCTTACATTTGAAATCTCTCCTTATTTTCATGATACAAATGAGAATCTATCTTTGTGAGTAACCTTGTCGTTTTTCATTGTTTAATGACAATGTGTCATCCTTCAAGGCACCTAACACAAATACCTTTTGGTTAATCTTGAAAGTTCATTAAATAAATTAGAAGATTTAATCTGTCATTCTAAGTGGTGAGAACATGTTATCAGTAATTAGCAGGATTATAAATGACAGGTCCTCACATTTTAAATGATATTCACTGTTTGCAAGAGGTCTGTACTTTTGAGGAAACATTTGATACATGGTTTCAGCTTATAAAATGATCACTCTTTGATGGAGAATTCCCTGGGACTCTCATTTGGAAGTAATTGCTTGGTGAAACAGAGCTTGGTGGAAACTCCAGAGTGCATGGAGATGAATGCAGGCTGAGGAGCCCTCACTTCACCTGCACAGCTCCCACTCTCATTTCTCATCTCTCAGCAGTTAGCTGCTAATAAGGTCCCTGGCCAAAACAACAAACTCTCAAGTTCCTGGAAGAGGTGGACCTCCTTGCCTGATCATTAGCAGCCGTGTGTGTGGCAGCTGAGTTTCAGAATGCTGATAAAATATTCTTTTTTCATCTTTTTCCACAAAAGGTCAGGACCTCCCTTTCCAACTGCAACAAACCCCCGTTGTGGCAGGTTGCTAGGGGCTGTGGTTACAGTGGTGGTGGTGGTGATGGGCTCTCTTGGATGAAATAGAGATGCCAGGCTGTTAGCCAAGGGGTGTGAGCCCTCGTGCACCATGATCCCCATGGCTCCCGTTCTCCTGGACCCCCAAGTCTCCTGAGTCCCTGAGCCCCCTGAACCTCCAAGATCGCAGGGCACTGGGGACCCACTTGAAGCCCTGCACTCCACTTTGGTCTCTTTACTGGCCAGAACAGTTGCTGCCATTTTGGCAGGATGGACTGCCACTCACTTCCTGTGCTGGACTGAGAATGATGTGGCTGATAATGAGCAAACTCACACTGTCAGGTGCCTGTGGTCGATGAAACCATGTGCCAGATAAAAGAGTGTGTGTGTGTTTGTGTGTGTGTCTGTGTTTGCGTGCATGCGAATCATGGACAGGCAAGCCAAGAAGAACACTTTACTGCCAGCAGTGCTGAGGCAGATGTACTCTAAGGAGCCAGAGCAAAACTATCGAAGACAGTTCGAAGGACAATTTCAAAGAGAAAGCTTAGTGGATAGAGCATGGCCCTGGACTCCTCCATTGTCCATTCCAAGCGCTTAGTCCAGTGCTCTGCACATAGTAAGCGCTCAATAAGTACTACTGAATGAATGAATTTGTCTGCTGTGTGACCTTGAGCAGGTCACTTAACTTTTCTTTGCCTCAGTTACTTCATCTGTAAAATAGGGATAAAGACTGTGAGCCCCAAATAATAATAATAATGATGACGGTGGGATCTGTTAAATGCTTATTATGTGCCAAGCACTGTTCTAAGCGCTGGGGTAAAAACAAGGTTATCAGGTTGTCCCACCTAGGGCTCACAGTCTGAATTCCAGGGTCAGGATTAGAACCCATGACCTCTGATTCCCAAACCCGTGCTCTTTCCACTAAGTCATGGCTACTTCTCCTAAGTGGGACATGGACTGTGAAAATCTGATTAGCTTGTATCTTCCCTACCCTAGCACTTAATACAATGCCTGACACAGAGTAAGTGCTTACCAAATACCATTAGAAAAAAAGAAAAAAAAGGAGCAGAGCATCCTCACATCACCTCAGGAATAAATTCTAAATCATCTAAACAGAGGGCACCATGCACAAGGCACTATATTGACTTGGAAACAATAGTTTTCTGTTTACCTTGGGGTGGACTCAGAATGCTCAGAACGGTAGACCTCTGATTACCCCTGTCTTGAAACAGGGTAGTGCCTGAACAAATCACCACAACATTTCCGGTTTTCCACATATGGCTTTTCCCCATCATTTGTACCTACTGTGAACTTGGGGAGGAGTAGGAGGGTGGTCCACGAGCCGGAGGAGAGAGGGACCTCTGCAGAATCCAGAGGGGATCCGGGGCTGAAGGTCCTGGAGTTTAGGTTATCTACCCTTGTGAACCTTTTCCCTTTCCCGCCTCTATCTTGGTTAATCCTCAGAACCCAGACACATGCTTAGTTGTGCATTCATAACTTGCTTATATATTAACTTATGTTGATCACTTTCATTTATGTACATAAATTCTTTTCTACTTGTAAATTCATCTTCTTGACTGCTTGCCTCCCCAACTGGATTTTAGCCCCTGTGAGGCCAGGGACCTGGACTGCTAGAATTCCAAGGATTTCCTTGGCTCCTACTATAGCGATGACCACCCTGCTATTTCTGCTAATTACTTAGTAAAATAATTGCATGCAGCTACAAAGTAAAATCAGCATGACTTCTGGTTCTTTTTTCCCTGCTCTTTTCCATGATCCGAAAGAGGGACTGCTCATTCCCAAGTGGGGGGAAAAAAGAGATTTAACAGGACCTTCAGAATTTCAAATAAGCATTTAGAGATTCATATAAGAAACCAGAGCAACACAACAGCAGCAGCAGTGGTGTTTAATGTGATAAATTTCTGACTATGAACTCTTTTTCAGCTAGATTATATGCAGGACAAGTGTTGACTTTCAATTTATTCCTTTGATATGAGTCACTGAGTGTTTTGATTCATAGTTTATTTGTCCTGTCTTGAGTAAAATGGATTGAATATAGGCTCATCCAACCATGATCCACTGTCTTGGTGCCTCAGATGTTATACTGATGAAATCTGAGTGTCTGGTACTGTCTTACGGGAAGATAAGAATTGGATTTGGTTCGGAGCCAGCGTCCTCCTGCTCTGGAACACAGATGGAACATCTGGGGGAACAGTGCATTCATTAACCCTAGTCTTGAACACTCCCCTTCAGACTTGGGAGATCGGTGTATTCTGCATTTCAAATTGGCTTCAGATAGAGGATATGAAGCTAAAATTTCTGTTCATTTTCTTAGTTACAGTCTCCAAACATTATTCAGAAATAAGAGTGAGTCACCAGGAATCCAGAACAGGAATCCAGAATAAAGGGGACCTGGCATTTATTTTGGAATGCCAATCCCCCTTTTCCAAGTCTCCTCCCAAACCCCTGAAGTTGCACTTCCTTCTTCCAAGATTACCAAAATATGTCTATTCAGGCTGTCCTCGACTCCTGGGGGGTTTTGAGTTTCAACCAAAATCACTTAATGTTTCTAAGATTACATCCACCCTGTTTCAGCATAACCTCTCATCAGTTTCAACTTTATAGCATTACGTTCTCTTATGGAAAAGCTTCTTTGAGGTGGGCATCAGGAGTGTGGCAAGGACGAGGCATAGAAACCAAGCAAAATGGAAAAACAACTATAGGTGGACTGTAAGCTTGTTGTGGGCAGGTAACATAACTATGTTCCTCTTTGTTATGTGGTAATAACTATAATGATTAAGATATTAAGCACTTTTTATGTTCCAGACACTCTACTAAATGCTGTCACTGTCCTAAACACTGAATAATAATAATAATTATGGTACATAATAATAATAATTATGGTACTTCTTAAGCCCTATGTAACAAGCACTGTACTACTGTGGTAGATACAAGATAATCAGGTTGTAAACAGTCCCTGTCCCACATGGGGCTCACAGTCTTCATCCCCATTTTACAGATGAGATAACTTAGGCACAGAGAAGTGAGGTGACTTGCCAAAGGTCACACAACAGATGAGTGGTAGATCTGGATTAGAATCCAAGTCCTTCTGACTCCCAGTCCTGTGCTCTACCCATTGAGCCACACTGCTCTCTCTCAAGGGCTTAGTACAGTACTCTGCACACAGTAAGCACTCAATAAATATGACTGATTGCTTGATTGAACAATTCTAAAACATGTGATGGGTGGGAAGGAGAGGAAAGGTTTAAGCTGTGAAGCAGTGTTGCCTGGTGGAAAGAACATGGGCCAGGGAGTCAAAAGTAGGTTCTAATCCCATCTCCACCACTTGTCTGCTGTGTGACCTTGGGTAAGTCACTTAACTTCTCTGTGCCTCAGTTTTCTCATCTATAAAATGGAGACTACCTGTTGTTCCTCCTTCTTAGACATTGAGCCCCATGTAAGACAGGCACCTGATTACCCTGTAATAATAATAATAATGTTGGTATTTGTTAAGCGCTTACTATGTGCCGAGCACTGTTCTAAGCGCTGGGGGAGATACAGAGTCATCAGGTTGTCCCACGTGAGGCTCACAGTTAATCCCCATTTTACAGATGAGGTAACTGAGGCACAGAGAAGTAAAGTGACTTGCCCACAGTCACACAGCTGACAAGTGGCAGAGCTGGGATTCGAACTCATGATCTCTGATTCCCAAACCCAGGCTCTTTCCACTAAGCCCTGTATGTACCCCAGCACTGATATCCTGGTTGAATCTTATTCTACACAGGATTCGTTTAGCAATAGCTCCTCAGCAAGGCAGCTATTTTCATCAGTGTTGATGATGCAATCTTTGGGCAATCCTGAGAAACCAAATCACAGAGACCAGAGGTTGATGAAAAATGTTCTGGTCTATTTCCCCTTGAAGAGAAAAAGTTTAAGGCGGAGTGACAGGGTGCATGTTGCATTGTGGGTGTGGAGCTGTGTATAATTATTTTAGTTTCATTTTTCCATTTTTCCCTTTTGGTGATGTCTTTCTCCAAGTATTTTGAAATGGGATATTGCAGAGGGCAGTTTAGAAGGTCATCTGCCTCCAAGAGCTGTCATTAGCCTGTGAGCCCATCACTGGGCAGGGATTGTCTCTATCTGTTGCCAAATTGTACATTCCAAGAGCTTAGTACAGTGGTCTGCACATAGTAAACACTCATTAAATGCTATTGAATGAAAGAATGAATGAATTAACCCCTGCTGAGTGTCTCCACTGGGTTTGTACCTCATTTCTTACTTCGTTTGTGTGTGTGTGTGCATGCACACATGATGGATGTATTTGTGTAACTACTTAAAGCAGAACCCAAAATATACCTGCAGAATTTATGCTGCCTCAGTGATAGCCTCTAGTCAATCCTGAACTCCTCCGCTCTTGATTAAGGTCACTCAGCTATGAGCAAAACCTCAAGCTTCCTCCCCACTTCCCTCTAGGTGACTAAGGGGACTTCACACAATGCTTAACAAGGAAATGCAGAGCTCATTAAGTATTGCTTAGGTCCACTCCAGAGCATTCTTTTAGGCCTAGGCCATATGATCACATTCTTACTTGTGTGCCTCATTGGACTGGCCTAATGGGCCTAATATTAGTAATGATCCTTTCCCTTAGTTCCAGGGAGATCAGACTCTGGCTCTGGAGGCACCTTGAACTTGGCCATTTCAGGGAGCCTCACAACAGGTCATGGCACATTTAACTTGTTGAACAGATTCCCCACCGACCTCTGTGGGTCCTACTCAACGTCCAGTGGCAGGACAAGCTTTGTCATGGGGAGACTCGGTTCCCTATCAGCATTAGGTCAGTGCTCTCCGCGGCCACTTTGCAGGACAAGTTACTGGAGAATGGTGATGGACAATGGGAAGGAAGCTCAGCAGACGCTGTATGGTGAACTGAAGAACTGTGGGTGAGCTGGGAGGGCGACCAACATAGGTCAACTGAAGCCACTCAATAGGAAAGAGTCGTGGACTGAGGAGAAATCACGAGAGCAGTCAGATCATCCTGGGGTGGAGCAAGTCCGAGGGGGCTTGTGTCCATGAGCACAGGCTTTTGGAATATGAGGTGTCAAGAGGCACCTGAAACCATAAAGGGCTTTGCGAGCGACACAGTAAATAAACTCCACTCACAGTAAATGCTCGGTAAAAGCCATGGCCTGATTAAGAAATGCACCAATAGATGAAGACTGTAAGATGGCAGGGATATTATTATTACATTACTATGTGCGGAGCCCTGCACTAAGCCCTTGGAAGAATATAATACAAAAGAGTTGGCAGACACGTTCCCTGCCCATCCCGAGCTTACACTCTAAAAGGAGAAACAGACATTGACATAAATAAATGATTTATAATATACAATTTAAGATACGTACATAAATACTGTGGGGGTGAGGATGAGGCATAGATCAAATCTATTGCATGGTACAGTGCTCTGCACACAATAAGCGTGCACAGAATATGATTGATTGACTGGAGCAATGATATAGGTCTATGGCCTCAGTGAAGAACAGGTTTAAGCCTGCTGCTCAGCATTTGCAGCCCCAACTCACCCCATTGCTGGAAGTATGCTCTGCAGCCGAATCAATTTATTCATGTTAGGACCCTGGCTTCCTGCTGCCCCAAGCCAGGTGCCCCAGTAACCCAGGCTCTGACAAGGCCCGATTTCCTGCAGGGTAGATCCCACCCCTTTCCCCAGTGTGCTGCAATCCTCAGCTGTTTATGTTTTCGTCCATAACCCTGATGGCTTGGGCAAGTTCAGCAGGATGGCCCTTCCCCCAAGCCAACCTTTCTGAGAAATGCAGCGACTCTGCCTATGAAAATACCGCTTGGATTTATTAGGTACTTTGTGTCAAGTTTTATTCTAAATGGGGTTAGAATAACCCCACATGGGTTCACAGTCTAGGTAGGAAGGAGAACAGGTATTAAATACCTATTTTATAGTTGAGGAAACTGAAGCAAAGAGAAGTTACTTGCCCAAGGTCACACAACAGGCAAGTGGGAGGGCTGAGATAAGAATCCCAGGCCCATGCTTGTTCACTAGACCATGGCGATTAGGGAAATGGTTATCCTGGGCATTAGGGACTGAAGAGGTTAGACCAAATGGCTCTGTACAATATTGAGAGAACACTGAGCTCCCTGGGTGGAACTGGCATGCAGGATTTCCATCTGGGTTGTGGGATTCTAGAAATCTGCCACATTCATTTTCCTGGTTTCCCTGAATGTTCTGGGAAACTGGCTTCTTCCTAATTTACTGAATGAACATTGCCAAACACTTGCTGACAATTGATCTGCATCATACGGTTGAAACAATGAAATTTAAAATAATTTAAAGCCACTTGCTAACTCTTTATGTGAAACGAATATATGACTTGAATATTCTTGATGTAGAGTCAGAAGTGACACTCTCAGGAGTAGGTTACCTAGTTTTGTGGTGTATTTTGATTAAATATAAATCATCGTATTTCCATGCTTCTCCAAATAGCTCATTAAATGGTGATGAGAATGAGAACTGTATGCTGCCTCCCCTAGAAACACGTGGCCTTAATTGCTGTGTTACAAAAATCAGTGTCATAATCTATAATTTGTACTAAATTAAATGTTCAATATCATCCTAACAGTCATAGTTCAAAAGATTTGAAAACAAAGGGGAGCTCTGTGAATTTAGGGAGAGAGTTTAAGGCAGATTGGTAGAAACAATCCCTTCACCCTGAGGAAGGCTGCTATGACAGGGCTCCAGCAAGGCCAGATCACGAAGGGACAGAAAGGCAGCGTGGCTCTGTGGAAAGAGCACGGGCTTTGGAGTCAGAGGACATGGGTTCGAATCCCAGCTCTGCCACTTGTCAGCTGTGTGACTCTGGGCAAGTCACTTAACTTCTCTGGGCCTCAGTTACCTCATCTGTAAAATGGGGATGAAGACTGTGAGCCCCCTGTGGGACAATCTGATTCCCCTGTGTCTACCCCAGCGCTTAGAACAGTGCTCTGCACATAGTAAGCGCTTAACAAATACCAACATTATTATTATTATTATTAAAGGAGGCGGGAGAGGGAAAAAAGACCAGGTAGAGGAAGGAACACTTGGGAAATTGCCACAATATGGTTTATTAGACACATCCAGAAAGTCACATCTCCTCTAAGAGGGCTTCCCCCATTAAGCCCTCTTTTCCTCCACTCCCTCTCCCTTCTGCATCATTTGTGCACTTGGATCTATGATTGAAAGCAGCGTGGCTTAGTGGAAAGAGCCCGGGCTTGGGAGTCAGAGGTCATGGGTTCTAATTCCGACTCCCCCGCTTGTCAGCTCTGTGACCCTAGGCAAGTCACTTAACTTCTCTGTGCCTCAGTTACCTCATCTGTAAAATGGGGATTAAGACTGAGAGCCCCATGTGGGACAACCTCATTACCTTGTATCTACCCCAGCGCATAGAACAGTGCTTGGCACATAGTAAGCACTTAACAAATACCAACATTATTATTATTATTATCTGTGACCTTCAGGCATTTGATAATTGCCTCACCCCCACAGTATTTATGTTTCTTTAAATTATATATTATAAATCATTTATGTCAATATCTGTATCTCCTTTGAGGCTGTAAACTAGGGGTGGGCAGGGAATGTGTCTCCCAACTCTTTTGTATTATACTCTTCCAAGCGCTTAGTCCAGTGCTCCGCACATAGTAAACACTCAATACCATTGAATGATTGATTGATCCCCAAAATAGGCCAAAAGGAAACTTTAGTCCCACACAACTCCAGAGCCACACAACTCGAAAATTTGTGTAGATGTTTGAATGCTTTCTGGTCCAGTGACAAGAAGCACTAAACTTCCCATGTTTGGCTTTCCCCAGACCAATAATCACATCTAACGGGTGCTTCCACTGGATAGTTTTATGCGAAATTCTGTAGGACAAGAAGCCAGAAGTGTCCCAGAGCTGGGCTCTTCTACCAGACCCACAGCAGAGCTGGCAGAACACCGGTGCCGGTGTTGCAGTCACTAGCTCAAGCCAGCACACACGGGCCAGACAATCCTGGTCCATCTTTCCTCCCTTCCCTCCTTCTTCCTCTCCCTTCCTCTTTCTCTGCTTCCCTTTCATCTTCCTTTCCTAGTTTCCTGTTGGGCATCATGGGGTCAAGGTCTCACCGTCCCCTGATGGAGTGGAAGGTGGGTGAAGCAGGGACCGAGTGTTTATGAATCTTTAGAACATTGTGAACTTTTGCTGGTTCGGACTGAAGATTAGATAAGGGGAGGAAAAGGATTAATATTGTTTTTTGAAAGTCAGTTTAAAATTTCACAACTACTGCCCTTCCAAATCTAGAGAAGAGCATGACATCACTGGGTCATAGGCATCAAATGAACCTCCGTCATGTCTTAAATAGTCATTGCTGCATGCAGGACAGATCCCAAGCAATCAGTAGTAATTGTTAAGCACCTTCTATGTGCTTGGGAAGGAAGAGTAGGGTTAGTAGACATGGTCTCTGCCTTTGAAGACCTTACAATTCATTCATTCAATAGTATTTATTGAGCGCTTACTATGTTCAGACCACTATACTAAGTGCTTGGAATGTACAATTTGGCAACAGATAGAGACAATCCCTGCCCATTGATGGGCTTACAGTCTAATTGGCGGAGACAGACGGACAAAAACAATAACAATAGAATCAAGGGGATGTACATCTCATTAACAAAATAAATAGGGTAATTAAAATATATACAAATGAGTGGATGAGCACAGTGCTGAGGGGAGGGGAAGGAAGAGAGGGAGGAGCAGAGGGAAAGGGGGGGAAAGGGGGCTGAGCTGAGGGGAGGTGAGGTGAAGGGGGGCAGAGAGGCAGCAGAGGGAGCAGAGGGAAAAGGGGAAGCTCAGTCTGGGAAGGCCTCTTGGAGGAGGTGAGCTCTCAGTAGGGCTTTGAAGAGGGGAAGAGAATTAGTTTGGTGGAGGTGAGGAAGGAGGGCATTCCAGGTCAGTGGGAGGACGTGGTCCAGAGGTCGATGGCGGGATAGGCGAGAATGGGGGATGGTGAGGAGGTGGGCAGCAGAGGAATTGGAGCCTACGGGGTGGGCAGTAGAAAGAGAGAAGGGAGGTAAGGTAGGACGGGGCAAGGTGATGGAGAGCCTTGAAGCCTAGAGTGAGGAGTTTTTGTTTTGTTCGGAGATTGATAGGCAACCACTGGAGGTTTTTAAGAAGGGGAGTGACATGCCCAGAGCGTTTCTGCAGGAAGATGAGCCAGGCAGCGGAATGAAGAATAGACTGGAGCAGGGAGAGACGGGAGGAAGGGAGATCAGAGAGAAGGCTGACACAATAATCCAGCCAGGATATTATGAGAGCCCGTACCAGTAAGCTAGCTGTTTGGGTGGAGAGGAAAGGGCGGATCTTGGCGATATTATAAAGATGAGACTGGCAGGTCTCGGTGACGGATTGGATGTGTGGGGTGAACTAGAGAGCCGAATCAAAGATGACACCGAGATTGCGGGCTTGAGAGACGGGAAGGATGGTCGTACCATCCAAAGTGATAGGGAAGTCAGGAAGAGGACAGGGCTTGGGAGGGAAGATAAGGAGCTCAGTTTTGGACATGTTGAGTTTTAGGTGGCGGGTAGACATCCAGGTAGAGACGTCCTGGAGGCAGGAGGAGATACGAGCCTGAAGGGAGGGGGAGAAGACGGGCAGAGATGTAGTTCTGTGTGTCATCTGCATAGAGATGAAAGTTGAAGCAGTGAGAGCGAATGAGTTCACCGAGGGAGTGAGTGTAGATGGAGAACAGAAGAGGGCCGAGAACTGACCCTTGAGGAACTCCTACAGTTAGAGGATGGGAGGGGGAGGAGGAGCCTGCAAAGGAGACCGAGAATGAACGGCTAGAAATATAAGAGGAGAACCATCAAATAATGATATTTTTGAGTGCTTACTCTTTGCAGATTACAATACTGAGTGCTTGGGAGAATACAATAGGGATAGTAGATGTGGACCCTGTCTTCAAGGAGCTGACAATCTAGCAGGGAAAACAGAATCAAAAAGTGATTTCCAGATAGGGGGTAGAAGGAAAAGGGGTCTGTGTATCTGGTAGTTCATAATCAATCATATTTACTAAACACTTACTATATGCAGAACACTATACTGAGAAGCAGCCTTGCCTAGTGGAAAGAGCACGGGCTTGGGAGTCAGAGGAAGTGGGTTCTAATCCACATGTTGGCTGTGTGACCTTGGGCAAGTCACTTAACCTCTCTGTGCCTTGTTACCTCATCTATAAAGTGGCGTTCAAGACTGTGAGCCCCAAGTGCGACATGGGCTGTGTCCAACCTAATGATTTTGTATCTACTCCAGCGCTTAGAGCAGTACTTGACACATAGTAAGCGCTTAACAAATGCCATCATCATCATCATCACTGTATTAAATATTTGGGAAAATACAATACAACAGAATCGATAGATGCATTCCCGTAAATAATGGAATATGTGGGACATGTACAAAAGTACTTCAGGTGGTTGTGAGGACTTAAATGATTAGGAATGCAAAAATTCAGAAGTGGCATTTGGGGGATATAAGATGGGGAGATAAGAGATTAATCAGGAAACTCTCTGGAAAGAGATGTAGCCTTAGAAGAGCTCTGAAGATTGTGGAGGGAATTCCAGAGAGTAAGGAGAGGGACATCAATCATTCAATCAATGGAATTTATTGAGCATTTCCTGGGTGAAGAACACTGTACCAAGCACTTGGGAAAGTACAATACAACAGAGTTGGTAGATGCAATCACAGCCCATAAGGAGCTTACAGTCTACAGAGGGAGATTGACATCGTTCAATCAGTAGTATCAATTGAGGCTTACTGTGTGCAGAGCACTGTATGAAGCACTTGATATTGAAATAGATTAGGGATAGGGGAAATAGCAGAGCATGAAAATATTTACAGAAGATCTTGGGAGCTGGGGTGAGTATCAAAGTAGTTAAGGGGTACAACTCCAAGTTCATAGTTGACGCAGAGGGAGGATGGATAGGAAATAAGGTGTTTAGTTAGACCTCTTGGAGGAGATGTGATTTTAGGAGGGTTTTGCAGGTCAGGAGAGTGGTGGACTGTTGGATATGAAATGGGAGGGAATTCCAGGACCAAGGGAGATTAAAACAATGCTTAGCATATAGCAAGCACTTAACAAATACCATTATTATTATTGTTGTTATTTTGGGCAAGAGGTTGGTGGCGGTATAGATGAGATCCAAGTACAGAGAATAGATTGGTGTGAGAGGAGTAGAGTGTGCATGTTGGATTGTAGTAGAAGATCAGCAAAATTAGGTAGGAGGGAGAATATTGCTTAAGTGCTTTCAAAGTTGATGGTAAAGAGTTTTTATTTGATGCAGAGGAGGATGGGCATCCACAGACATGAGGACATTGTTGGCATTGGGAGAGATGAGGACGAGAGACAGTGAGTAGGTTGAATAAAGGTAGAATAATGAATGTGAGCTGGAATGTATTTGAAGAGAAGAGTGGATAAGAAGGATGCAAAGAGCTGATTGAGTGCCTTAAAGTCTGTTAAATCTTGTGTGTTATGGTATCTGTGTTATCACAAGATGTTCTGTGCAAAATAACTCTTTGAAAAATATGGCCTATATTAAAAATGAAGGAACCCTTCCATTAGAGGGAAACGGGTAGTGTCTTGTGATGAGGTGGGATGCCGTTAAAGAGGTAAAGCCCAGAGGGGTCAGATGTGTGGAAAAGGCTGTGGGGCTGTGGGGAGTGGAGGTATTTGTTCTGGCAGGGAAAAAATGTCAAAGTAAAAGATAAAGGGAGCTCTGTTAATAATAATAATAATGATGATGTTGGTATTTGTTAAGCGCTTACTATGTGCAGAGCACTGTTCTAAGCTCTGGGGTAGATACAGGGTAATCAGGTCGCCCCACGTGAGGCTCACAGTCTTAATCCTCATTTTACAGATAAGATAACTGAGGCACAGAGAAGTTAAGTGACTTGCCCATGGTCAAACAGCTGACAAGTGGCAGAGCCGGGATTCAAACCTATGACCTCTGACTCCCAAGCCCGGGCTCTTTCCACTGAGCCACACTGCTTCTCTAGTTCTTCTCTGACTGCCACCTCTGTTGGCAGTCAGAGGTGAAGTGGCCCACATCTGCATCAGGAGCCAGCAGGAGCTGCTCACAGCAACGGCCGACTACAGTAGGGGCAACCCACGGGGGTGACCATCCTGGTCCGGGAAAGAGAGGGACAGAGAAAAGACTTGGGGGAGAGCCACGGGAGGAAAGACCAGCCAAGCAATCACTGTAGAGAGGACTGCCATGTCCTCCATTTTTTAATAGCACTTGGCATTCTCTTCCCGGGACTGCCAAACAAGCCTACTGCCTTTTTCTTATTGGTATTCATTAAGGGCTTACTATGTACCAACCACTGTATTAAATACTGAGGTAGATACAAGATAATCAGGTTGGGCACAGTCCATGTCCCACATGGGACTCACAGTCTTCATCCTCATTTTACAGAGGCATTGAGAAGTAAAGTGACTTGTCCAAGGTGACCCACTAGACAAGTGGAGGAGCTGGGATTGGAACTTAGGTCCTTCTGGTTTCCAGGCCCATGCTCTATCCGCTAGCCCGTGCTGCTTTTCCTTAGACAGCAGTCTCTTGTTGAGGGGAGAGCCACACTGTAGCCAATGGTCCAGCATGAGAAATGCCCAATCCTTTCTTTCCCTTTGTGACAGCCGATATTTCTTCATAGAATGATCGATTGCACACCAGCATATCTACTGGGAACGTGGCCTTGGGGCAGAAACATCAGTGAGCTTCTGACCTCGCTATTTTTTGCTACAAGGTTGGGCAGGAAGCAGTGATTCGGAGTTGATATGGAATGGGGACACATGAAACACTTCATTAAACAGCCCTGCAACCCCACAGGACAGCTCCAGATAGTGACCATAGAGGGAGGCGGTGGGTGATGAGCCCTGGACAATTTTGGGAGAAGGGCTGGAGGCTGGAATATTTCAGGATCAAGTTTTCATGGGCTCACTGTGATGTGAAAAAATTCATTTGGTGTTTGCTTCATTCAGGTTCTGGACATACCCGGGGAGGAAAAGCAAACTGCAGGACTATTGGAAGTGAAGTTGATCCAAGTTACTTGTCCATCCAGTTCAGTGCTCAGATTGTGTGACCCTCCTGGATACACCTAGCAGTTGGAGGCCTGAATTGGCTCTTGAGAAGGATAAGTAGTTCCACCCAATACACCAGCATAGAGCGAGAGGAGAGGAAAGTTTTTGCTCAGTGGAATGGTCTCCCAGATGAGCCTCTGGCCTTGGGAATTAAGATCATGAGTTCTGGGTATTTCCCTTCTCAATCTCTTCATTGTTTTTTGGTTTAGGCCCCCAATTTTTTGTCTGAATGTGGTAGGGCAGGCCGGGCCTTGTAAACCGAGAAGGGCTGCAAAGATGAAGAATCAGAAGCATGGTATGGACATTATGGAGAACCTGGAAACGTGATAGAAGATTCTAGCTCCAAAGCTTAGTTACTGTGCGAGCTTTCCACCTCCAGGATATTCTCAGATATTCCCAGGTCAGTTCTATCATTTGCAGAGATCCTTTGCCATTCCACTTTCTCTCCTGTCTGGCTAGCCTCTTGCCCTTCTCGGCTTCATTAACATTCCCACCAGAGGCCCAGGAGGCCTACTTCCTGTACTTCCTAGTCGTTCTGAGGGAAGGCTTAGTTGGGGGGAAGGCTGACATTATTGAGTTTTGAAATGGTCCACCCCTTTTGTTTCTGCATATTCTCCTCACCCGACCGTTGACCCGGGTGCTCTCAAAAACTGGCTGTCACAGTGAACTTTCTACTTTTTTGGGAAAACACACTTGCTCCTCCAGGAAACCTCACTATGTTTCTATTAAATCCTCTTTTCTGGGAGGAGCAGATCCCAGAGAAGTAGCATGGTCTAGTGCAAAGACCATGGGTCTGAAAGTCAGAGGACCTGGCTTATAATCCTGATGTCATTTGTCTACTGTGTGACCTTGGGCAGCATGGTCCAGTGGAAAGACCACGGGCCTGGAAATCAGAATGACCTGGATTTGAATCCTGGCTCCACCACTTGTCTGTTGCGTCACCTTGGGCAAGTCACTTAACTTCTTCTTGTCTCAGTAACCTCATCTGTAAAATGGGGATTAAGACTGTAAATCCCATTTGGGACATGGACTGTGTCCAACCTGATTAATTTGTATCTACCCCAGCATTTAGTGCAGTTCTTGCCACGTAGTAAATGCTTAACAAATACTGTAAAAAAAACCCCAAAAAACAAAAACAAAATAAAATTAACTTCTCTATGCCTCAATTCTCTCCTCTGCAGAATGGGGATTCAATACCTGTTCACACATCTACTTGGACTGTGAGCCCCACGTAGGACCTGATTATGCTTAGAACAGTGCTTGACACATAATAAGCACTTTATAAATACCACAATTATTTTTGTGCTCTGTCATCCCAGGATTTTCACATATTTCCTCTTTTCCCAATCTGGAAGCAAGGGTCCAGGGCACAGGTAGGCTGTGAATCTATTTCCTTTGTGATCTCCTCCTCGGCGAATCACTGCAGTGGTGAGGGAAAAGCTACGGGAGAAGCTGGGGGTGAAGGTAGGAGAAGGAGAGAGAATCTGGGTGCTGTCCATATGGTCCCTATTGCTGCAGCTCTGACCCTCCTGCACCAGCAGTCATGGCTCTGCGAGTCAGCTGCTTTGATGCCTCTGGAATCGTGATAAGCAGCACTGGGGACATCTGTTCTTCCTGAAGGGAGACTCTATCCATCACTGGCTGAGTCTGATGGAGGAAAATGAAAAAGTGAAAGAATATACCCTGAAACCTTTTAGTCACCCATCTTACGACGAATACTATTCGTCACAACAGGGGCCCCTGCCCCTGTAAACGTGATCCAGTTGAGCAATCCCTGACCTGAACTACTGCTCCCAATCATGTCCTCCCTCCTGCCATGGGGTGTCTTGTCCTGCAAACATGATCCAGCTCATCCCTGACCTTCACCTTTGTCCTTACTGTGTCCTGCTTCCTACCGTGGGAACCTTGTCCTTCAAATATGAATGAGCTGAGCGAACCTTGGTAACAACCTGATCCTTGACCCACTTGCAGACCTGCCGTGCCATGTGGAGTCCGATCTGGACACCATCCAGACCCACCCTAACTCAGCTTTCCCACCATCCTGGATCAGGAACAGCCACACAGTGCTGACCCCTTGGATGTGGTCCAGTGGAAAATGGAAGGACTGCCCATCTTGTTCTCCACTGGATAAGCCTGTCCTCAATATTGCACAAAAATACCCTTCACTGTAAGAGAACCCTCAAACAAAGGGTCCCTCAGTTGTAGCATCCCAGCACAGTTACTCACAGAGTGATATAGGGAATCCAAAGCAATGCTATTTTCTGGGGAGAGAAATTTTGGTGCCCCTTGACTCAGTGAGGTCAGGAGGCTCACCAAGGGGCTGCGAGAGACCCAGCCTGGGAGACGCACAAAGTTCAGGGAGCCCAAGCTTCCCACTAGTCCCCCAAGTCCACTTTTTACCCCTTCTATTATCCCTTGCCCCCTCCAGTTCTGCCCTGGAGGCAGGTTTCCACACCTGTGGGCATTTTGGGTCAATCAGGGGTGTTCATGAGGTGTATTTTATTTGGAGAGTTGGGGAGCCACCTTGTCACTGGTTGATTGTTGCTTGATTGTCCCTGGCACTCTCTTTGTTCTCTTGTGTTCTTGGTTTTAAGCAATCAGTCAATCAATCATATTTATGGAGTGCTTACTCTGTGCAGGACACTGTATTTAGTGCTTGGGAGAGTACAACACAACACTATAACAGACACATTCCCTGCACGCAATAAGGTTATGATACTTTCTGGAGAAGATGGCTTCCTGTGGTTCTTCTTGCAATCTGAGTCTTCTTCTGTGCCATGCCAGTAGCTGTCCAGTTCCCATCTCCCTGCATTTGTGCATCTTTCTCTCTTAGGCTGCTGCCTGTGACTGCCCCACTCTAGCCTCCAGCTCCTTCCAGGTCTCCCCACAACACATACAGTTTGAGCTTTCCAAATTCTGTACATATATTGTGTGTGCGTATATATATATCTCCAAGACTCTATCCTCAATGTCAGACACTCTAATATCACTCAATCACCAACTATCAAGAAACACTCACTTTTTTCATTGGTCAATTGATAATCAATCAAGGGTATTTACTGAGTGTTTACTGGGTGCAGAGCACTGGACTAAGCATTTGGAAAAGAACAATACAGCAGAGTTGATCAAAGTGATCCCTGACCATTCATTCATTCAATATTCAATAGTATTTATTGAGCGCTTACTATGTGCAGAGCACTGTACTAAATGCTTGGAATGTACAACTCGGCAACAGATAGAGACAGTCCCTGCCCTTTGACGGGCTTACGGTCTAATCGGGGAAGACGGGCAGACAAGAACAATGGCAATAAATAGAGTCAAGGGGAAGAACATCTCATAAAAACAATGGCAAATAAATAGAATCAGGGTGATGTATATCTCATTAAACAAAATAAATAGGGTGATGAAGATATTTACAGTTGAGCGGACGAGTACAGTGCTGAGGGGGTGGGATGGGAGAGAGGGAGGAGGAGAGGGAAAGGGGGGAGAAGAGGGTTTAGCTGCGGAGAGGTGAAGGGGGGGTGGTAGAGGGAGTAGAGGGAGAAGAGGAGCTCAGTCTGGGAAGGCCTCTTGGAGGAGGTGAGTTTTAAGTAGGGTTTTGAAGAGGGGAAGAGAATCAGTTTGGCGGAGGTGAGGAGGGAGGGCGTTCCGGGACCGCGGGAGGACGTGGCCCAGGGGTCGACGGCGGGATAGGCGAGACCGAGGGACGGTGAGGAGGTGGGCGGCGGAGGAGCGGAGAGTGTGGGGTGGTCGGTAGAAAGAGAGAAGGGAGGAGAGGTAGGAAGGGGCAAGGTGATGGACAGCCTTGAAGCCTAGAGTGAGGAGCTTTTGTTTGGAGCGGAGGTCGATAGGCAACCACTGGAGTTGTTTAAGAAGGGGAGTGACATGCCCAGATCGTTTCTGCAGGAAGATGAGCCGTGCAGCAGAGTGAAGAATAGACTGGAGCGGGGCGAGAGAGGAGGAAGGGAGAGCAGAGAGAAGGCTGATACGAGAAGCAGCGTGGCTCAGTGTAAAGAGCATGGGCTTTGGAGTCAGAGATCATGGGTTCGAATTCCGGCTCCACCACTCGTCAGCTGTGTGACTTCACTTCTCGGTGCCTCAGTTATCTCATCTGCAAAATGGGGATTAAGACTGTGAGCCTCACGTGAGACAACCTGATTCCCCTGTGTCTACCCCAGTGCTTAGAACAGTGCTCGGCACATAGTAAGCGCTTAACAAATACCAACATTATTATTATTAGTCTAGCCGGGATATTACGAGAGCCTGTAGCAGTAAGACTGCCATTTGGGTGGAGAGGAAAGGGCGGATCTTGGCGATATTATGACCACATGGAGCTTACAGTCTCAAGATACATACAATTATTATGCATCATCACTCTCAACACTGTGTGACCTTGGACAAGTCACCTAACTTCTCTGTGTCTCAGTCACCTCATCTGTAAAATGGGGATTAAGACCTTGAGCCCCATGTGGGACATGGTCTATAGCCAATCTGATTAGCTTGTATCTACCCCAGCGCTTAGTATAGTGCCTGGCACACAGTAAATGCTAAATAAATATCATAAAGCAACAAGAAGAAAAAAATCACTCTCAACAGTGCTTTTTGGCAGTATTGTGGCTTAATGGATAAAGTAAGGGCCTGGGAGTCAGAAGGATCTGGGTTCTAATTCCGGCTGATCACATGTCTGCTGTGTGACCTTGGGCAAGTCACTTAACTTCTCGGGACCTCAGTTACCTCATCTTTAAAATGGGGATTAAGTGTGATCCCCATGTGCATCAGGGACTGTGTTCGACCTGCTTATCTCATATCTACCCCAGTGCCTAGAACGGTGTTTGGTACATAGTAAGTGCTTAACAAGAGCCATAATCATTATTATTAATACCTGCAATGGAAAGCAGTGAGATACTCTGAGAGTTTCCGCAGACTGCTTTTGCATCTTTAATCCTGAACGTGGTACAAATGGTGATGGCATTTATGAAGTCCTAGGGCATTTCTTCAGTATTCTGGGTTGAAGAAGAAGTTTGTGTGTCTTCATCAGCAGCAGAAGATATTGGGGGCCAGTAATGTCCAGAACACTGTACTAGACACTTAGAAATATGAGTAGGAGTAAAAGATGAATGCTGGCCTCAAGGAACTTTTAATCGCATGAGTCTTGAAAGTTTTTTTTTTAATTTCTTTTTTGTCTTGGAATGACATCTGTATATCCACGACGTGATATTCCAGCTGTTTATATCTGTGGTACTGATTGAGTGTTTATTCCCAATCACCAAGTACAGAGCTCTACACACAGTAGGTGCTCAATCACTATTAATGATGTTTATTCCGAGAATGAAGTGACATATGATGTATCCACATAAGGTTGAGGGTAGAAAGATGAAACAGTGCCCTGATATGAATAACAGAAGCCTTTTCTTCAAGGGGCAAACCAAGCTGCCTTGAGTCTGCTCCCAAGTGTAGACCTTGGGTCTGCTTCCAACTTTAGAACACTAAATTGTAGAGAACAGATAAAATAATAATACATGTGAAGATAATTTTTTGGCAGAGGGAAATTTATAGGAAAGCTTCAGGTGAATAAATTACAATCCCAACAAATTTAAAACATAAATTGGATGGTCATTGAAGTGCAAATACTCTAACCAAAATCTATTACTACATTTTTATTCAAAAAAGGTCTCAAATGTCAGAAATATATATTGCAATGTGCATTGCTGACAGCAAGAGAACAGTGTAAAGTTTCCAGCCAGAACCTAGAATGGGGTAGTAGTACTGAGAGCTGGGAGACGTGCTAATTTTCTTGACTAAGGAAGATATTTGGGGATCTGCTGCTTGGTTTCTTTTCTCAAAAGTCAAGGTTTGATAATTATTCAGAGATTATTATTTATTGTTTGGCAGCTATTCACACAGTGCCCTTGGCTTTGGCATTGCAGTTTGCCCCATTTATGTCTGCTTCCTAAATTTATTGATCTCATTAGGAGATAAAAGTGACAGAGATAGCTCATAATACTTCTGAGAAATGCAGAACCATTAGCAGGTCATTGTCAAAGTTATAACATCTTCTCTTAAGCTTCTTAGTAAAGGGGATTATCTTGTACTAGGATTGTTTCTTTGCCCGGGTGTTGAGTAGCTGAATCAGAAGAAGGAATGACACAGACAGTGAAATGAAAAGCACCAAAAATCAAAACAATTTTGCTTTTTCTTCCCATTCCTTGATCATTACTCCAAATCAGAGTCTTTGACAAATGGAGCACCTGCTTAAATCTGGAGCTCCATTTGGGTGAGTAGGTAATGAAATGTAACTTGGACATTTGTTAACTAGTCCAGTTCAGAGTTCAAATGACAATGGTCGATTACTTGGATGCACTTGGCTTTGTTCCCTTTATTCATCCCTCCCCCAGCCCCGGAGCACGTAGGTACATATCTGTAATTGATTTATTTATATTAATATCTGATGACTCTAGACTATAGGTTTGTTGTGGGCAGGGAACATCTCTACCAACCCTGTTATTATATTGTACTCTTACACTTAGTACAGTGCTCTGCACACAGTAAACACTCAGTAATTACAATTGATTGATTATCAGAGTGGTCAGCCCTCCGACTCAGCAGCAGGGATCCAGATACCAGCAGAGATATGTTGGCATGTGCTCCCGAGTGTTCTGGAACTTCTCTCTCAGTTGCAGTGAACAGTCCTGCAGAAGGTGGAGTGTTTGTTCTTCTTTTTTTCTCCTTGTTTCACCTGGGGCAATCAACAGAATGTATCCTAGGTGAGTGAGACTGTAATGTAGATTTGGTTATCTTTTGAAGTCTTAGAAAATGAATGTCATCCCTTTAGAGGTTGGCTTTTAAGGCCTGGGTGATTGTATGTATCAGGAAATTGGGTTAACATTTCTATGATGACCTTGTACATTAGCAATAATTAGTATTAGTAATAATATTTATTGAGCGCTAACTATAATCAGAGCATTGAACTAAGCACTGGAAAAGAATACACAGGTGGGAATTAGATATGATCCCTGGCCCTAAGGGGAGCTCACAATCTAAAATAATTGTTTTTTAGTGCCAGAAGTTAAGTATTCTTCCTTATCAGTGGACAAGGATTACTCAACCTGAACAACAACAAAAAAATTCCTTTATTTAGTTTTACAAAAGTATTTATTCAACACCTGTTCTTACAAATATATCAAAGACACTTAAAAACCACAGTCCGGCTGCCTCTCTGTCCACCTTGCCATGACTTTTTTCATTACTTTTTGCTCACTGAATCTAAATCAATCAAAAATGTGCAGTACAGAGTTCTGCTCAATAAATACTTTTTATTGACTGAGGTTTTGCTTGTGCAGAGCACTGTACTAAGTGCTTAGGACTGTACAATACAGTTGGTAGACACAATCTCTATCCTTAAAGAGCTTATAAATATGATTGAACAAATGGTTGAAGTCTAACGGGGAAATCTAAAAGCTTCCTTATATAGGTTCCCCCAGAAAATGTTGGTCCCTAATGCAAGCTTCAATTGCCCATCCACCTTTATATCAGACAAAAACTCTTCACCACTGGCTTTAAAGCTCTCCATCATTTAAAGCTGTCCATCACCTTGCCCTGTCCTATCTCCCCTGGCTTCCCTCCTTCTATAACCCAACCCGCACACTTCACTCCTCTAGTGCTAACCTCACTGTGCCTTGATCTCACCAGTCTCGTCCCCGACCCCTGGCCCACATCCTACCTCTGACCTGGAATGCCCTCCCTCCTCAAATCCACCAGACAATTACTCTCCCACCCTTCAAAGCCTTACTGAAGTCACATCTCTTCCAGAAGGCCTTCCTAGACTGAGGCCCACTTTTCCTCATCTCCCACTTCCCGCCTGGTCATGCTGACTTGCTTCCTTTGCTCTTCCCCCCTCTCCCCGCCCCACAGCATTTACGAAATAGATCTAATTTTATTTATATTGACATCTGTTTACTTTTATTGAAGTCTGTCTCCCTCATGTCCCCTGCCCGCAGACTGTGAGCTTTTTTTGGGCAGGGATTGTCTCCCTTTATTGCCGTATTATATTTTCCCAAGTGCTTAGTACAGCGCTCTGCACACAGTAAGTGCTCATTTAATTCGATTGAATGAATTGAATGAATGAAAGTCCCAGTTTTTAGTTTTGAAGCTTGGGCACTTAGTCCCCCGATTCTGTGACCCCGAGTTCACTAGCCCAAGTCCTCCATTTCATTAGCCCTATCGGTAGTGACATTCAAAACAAGGTGGCACTTTATCTCTGAGCCTACCCAGTTTTTCCTTGGACAGGGCTTAATGTTGTTCCCATCTTTATTTTGGTTCCAACTCTTAATCTGCTCAGTGCTCTTAACTACAACAGAGCTTGTTGACTTTAACTCAGATGCAACATACTCAAACTGTTTAGTTTCTTGGGTTCCTTCTTCAATATGACCTTCCCACTGCACCAGACAATACTATTTATTTGAAATCATATTTTAATTTGTACTGCATTTTAGTTCCAGACTGGACCTGTATATCCCTGTTTCTCCATCCACTGGCTCCTTTTCTACACTGAACATTCCCACTGCTAGAATAATCCCCTTCAAATGTGTGAGAGGACAGGAGCTAGTTGTAATCAAACTCCACCATGGACAGAACAAAATGAGAAGGTTTTAAACTACAAATAGGAGGGATTAAGTCCAGACCTACAGAAGAGTGATCTGTCAGTAATGCTGAACACTGGAATGATAACTAAGGGAGATTGCATAACCTATTTTGGGTCATTCTTTGAAAATAGCATCAATTTTCTTCTGCCCCTGAAGGCAGTCAAATATATGAGAAGAATTTTCAAGGTCTATCCAGCCTGGAGATCCTAGGACCTTGTGAAAAGACAATAAGCAACTACTGACTCTATTATATATGTCCGTGCATCTTTCTTCATTACAGGATCAAATTGCACTTGGTGCTTTTGAGAGAGATCTTGGTCTTCCTGTCCACCACAGGCCTCACTTCCCTTTTTCTCTTACTTCTTCCTCTCCCTTCCCAGGCCTGTACTTGAAGATTAGTACAAAAGAGGTTGTGGCCCAATGAAACTGCTCCAAAATGTTCTGTGGAGAACTCATCTTCCAGGTTTGATAACCAGTGAGGGTCCATAAATGAATATAATGAAGAAAAGACCCAAAAGACAATGGGTACATGGTGTCTTCCCCTCAGTGAGTTAGGGCAGCTGGCTTCCTTTGCTTTGTGGGCTACAATCTATCAATCAGTCAATCGATCAATTAATCAATTACATTTATCGAGTGTTTACTATGTGCAGAGCACTGTACTAAGCATTTCATTCATTCATTCAACAGCATTTATTGAGTGCTTATTGCATGCAAAGCATTGAGAAGCAGTGTGGCTCAGTGGAAAGAGCCCGGGCTTGGGAGTCAGAGGTCATGGGTTCTAATCTTGACTCCGCCACTTGTCAGCTGTGTGACTTTGGGCAAATTACTTAACTTCTCTGGGCCTCAGTTACCTCATCTTATAATGGGGATTGAGACTGTGAGCCCCACATGGAACAGGGACTGTGTCCAACCCATTCTGCTTGTATCCACCCCAGGGCTTAGTACAGTGTCTAGCACATAGTTAAGCACTTAACAAATGCCATATTACTAAGTGCTTGGGAGAGTACACTATAACAATAAAACAATAGCTTCTCTGCCCACGTTGAGCTTACAGTCTAGAGGGTCCAGTCTAGAGGTCCAGACTGCATTTAGCTTGGGTCACTCTCCCTTCCAAACCTGGAGCCAGCCTGTGTGAGATCAGGTCCTCTGCCTGCTCATCTCTGTGTGGTTAGTCCTCCCTTAAACAAGGCAAAGCTAGCTAGTAAAATAGGTATTTATTTTTAGCCTTTCTGAAAGCTTCTCGCTCTGAGCCTTAAAAAGAAACAAGAAACTTTTCCAAAAATGCAAATTCTCTGGCAAGGAGCAGGAGTAGTTCTTTCCACAGTTCCCGCACAATTGCTCTCTCAACACAGGCCACTCACCCGGCAGAGGGGAGAAACCGGGGGGGTCTCGCTGCCAGACAGCTTGGGTGGGAGATATGTGGAGAATTTTGTCAGAACAGCCAGAGGCCTGGGGTACCATCTCCAAGGGGTGGGGGGTAGGGTGGGGAGGGGAGCACATTCGTGGTCTAAATCACCCAATAAGCTGTCCTGATGGGAGGTCTGAGCTTCTGTGTGTGATGGAGAGGTCTGCGGATTCTGAAAGATTTCGGAGCACGCTTCCTGGTTTCTCTGTGTATGATAGAGAGTGCTATGGACTCTGAAGCACTGTGCTAACTGCTTAGGGTTGTACCAATACAGTTGGTAGACACAATCTCTGCCCACAAGGAACTTAGATGTTATGATTGAATGAGTGTGTTATCTGGTCGCTCTTTGTGTGATGGACAGTGCTGTGGACTCTGAAAGAGCTCTGAGTGCGCTTTCTGGTCGCTCTTGAAATGTCTGGACCCTAGCGTCTCTTTCAGACACAGGACTCCCTTTGAGATCAATAGAGGGACAGGCCAAATTTAAAAGGAAGGCAAACCTGATCTAGTGAAAATATTGCCAAAAATTTAAAAATATCATTTTATTGCTAAAATTTAAAAAATATTTTATTGCTAAAAATATAAAACTACTTTCATTGACTGCTTAAGAAAACCAAGTAGGCTGCTTTTTAAAAATTGAACCAAAATTTTGGTCATTTGGATTGGTTCTGTTAAGAAGGCATTTAACTTATAAGAGCTTTTCTTCTTTCATTCAAGTCCTTCTTTTTTATGGTATTTGTTAAGCACTTACTATGAATCCAACACTATTCCAGGCACTGGGGTAGACACAAGTGAATTAGGTCGGACGCAGTTTGGACAGAAACTTCTGATAGTTGGAAGTATATTTTACGGGCAGTCGTTTGAGAAAGAAGCAGGCAGCCCCTGGAACTGCTGCAATAATAAAGCAGGCACAGGGAGTGGAGCTGCTGTTGGTGATTGCCTCTCTGCCATGGGGCCAGTGTCCACCTCGTCCAGCCAGGCAGGATCTGCAGACCAGATTGGTAAAGGTGCCCTTGCAGTTCATGGCTTCTGGCCAGCAGCCAGCTAGGAGCTCTTTGAAAGTGGCAGCATAGCCCCTCACAATGCATCTGAGCTTGCACAGAACCAGGGACCCCGAAGGAAAGCTGTCAATCAGGAACACCTAGAAGACAATCTGAATGTTCATATCCTGACCCCTCTGGCCTTGTCCAAAATTCTTATTCTTAGAAGCAAAGCCTTGGAAGACTAGTTTTTCCACTTCCTTAATGGCCACTTTTGAACAATGCTTTCCTCTGTGAGGCCAGTCAGATTTTTGCACTCTATATATAATCGAGGTAGGACACGAGCCCCCAGGCCTTTCAGGGACTTAGGCAAGGTCATTCCAACACTGGGGAGGTGGTAGGATTGGAGCTCTGGACCACAAGGATAGGAAGAAGCATGGCTTAGTGGAAAGAGCATCGGCATGGGAGTCAGAGGATGTGGGATGTGGGTTCTAATCCTGGGTCTGCCACTTCTCTGCTGTGTGACCTTGGGCAAGCCGGCTAACTTCTCTGTACCTCAGTTACCTCATCTGTAAAATGGGGATTAAGACAGTGAGCCCCAGGTGGGATAACCTGATTACCTCGTATCTACCCCAGAGCTTAGAACTGTGTTTGGCCAATAATAAGCACTAAAAAAACCATAATTACTATTATTATTATTATAAATAGAGCAGGCATAGGAGAAGGGCTTAGGGAGAGTGTGCACTGATGATGGTTTTTGGAAGAACTACCTCACTGGAAACACCTGAGAGTGGAAGTTCCTTGTGGGCAGGGAATGGGTCCCTTCTCTTTTATACTTCTCAAATACATCTGTCCCGTAAAGTCCTTCCAGGGTGGCATTCTGTCCTTGGTCTTGTCCTTGTACGTGTTAGGTTTTCACCCAGCTAAGCGGGACTTTGCCCAACATTTTCACCACAGAAAACTGTCCAATTCACCCAAAATGAGTCACATCCCTACGTCCCACCCGAGGAGTAGGAGTTTCTGGAAACTTTGTCTCAACATCCACCACCTGGTATGAAATGTTTTTCCAGGAAATTGTCTATGGATTATCCAGAAGTACTTGTCACTTCTAATAATAACAGTGATGATGGTATTTATGAAGCACTTACCATGTGCCAATCCCTGTGGTAAGTGCTGGGGTGAAATCAAGATAATCAAACCGGACCCAGTCCCTGTCCCACACAGAGCTTATCGTCCGTGGGGGCGATGACACCTTACATTATCTTAAAGTTTCAGTCTCAATTTTAATTATAGACTTCGGAAGGCATTGCCAAGAAGAGGTTCCATCCCTTTCCCTAAGCCTTCCTCAAAACCCATCTCCATCAAGAAGCCTTCTGGGAATGTCCCTTCTCTTCTTTTATTACACAATCCCCCAGTTTCTCTGGGTACACATCAGTAAGGTTCTGCACATAAGTAGTCTCTCACGTTCACCTATGCTATGCTGGGTGGGACACAAGGAGAATGAATGAAAGCCAGATACCCAAACAACTACTCTATGGAGAAATGAAACTGGGAAATGAAAATCAAGAAGGGCAGAGGAACCGTTTCAAAGACATGATGAAAAAAAGTCTCAGAAAATGCAACATGCCAGCTAAAAACTGGGAATCAATTGCTTAAGACAGACCAGCATGGTGCACTGTTACATAAAAAGGAGTGACTTTTTGTGGGCAAAACCTTGGAAGGAATGCAAGACAAGGAGGCTAAAGGGAAAAATGCCCTTAAAAATGTGAAAAGACCTTTACTGTTCCTGTTCAGTGAGCTGAAGAAGGGGTGGGGGAGTTGTGGAAGTGAGAAACAAGAAGGGCAGAATAAAGATTTTTAGGGTACAGAGAAGTGATTCTGATAGTGTGTCTGTAACTCCAATACATCAGTCTCATACAGTGGTTCGTGGTTAAGACTTCTAGGGAACACCCACATTAGAAAAAAACAGTCTGATACCTAACTTTCTGGTAGGACCCTTTTTGTGTGGAGGCTTCAGAAAGATTAGGAGAGCAAGAGGAAGCAACAGAGTTAGTTCCCGGCACTGAGGGAAGTCAAGGCAGAGTCCCAGGAAACGTGGTCAAACTGAGGAAGATCCCACCATTAACAGAGTCGTCATAAAACAAAAAGGATAAACCTAAAACGTCTAGAAAGAATTTACAACTGTAATAGAGCTTTCTCTGCTGGGGAGGGAATTTAAGTATGCTTACTTAGGTCGATGGCACCGCCATCATTTTCGTGATCACAATGCGGAAAGGCAGGAATTATTTCTGTTTCTCGAAAGCCTGTCTCCCACCTGCTCGTTCCCTTCCGCTACCACCCCCTCCCCCAGACGTTAAGACAGCGAGTGCAGGGGAAAAAAACATAAGGCCTCGTTAATTGCAAATTAATAGTGCCAGCAACATATATGCAGATGGCACTTGAAGTCAGTTGCTGATGACTTATTCGGGATATCTTTTGCCAATGTGGATGTATAGGAAGCAAAGGGACGGTGGCTTTCTCCTTTATCACCAGAATTCCAGCCCCAAATTTATGCGGTAAGCTCGCGTTCTTGGCCTCCAATGGTACCAATTCTAGGTTTTAATATTAATTTATTTGAAAATGTCTCAAGAGTTTGTAGTCCTCATGATGCAGGTGTGACTCTCTGGCCGAACACACTGTATGTATTAGAGTACACTTGCTTAGCTAGTAAATATTTTGCTGCATTAGTTTGCTCATTCTCAAGCAATCAATTGTGAACCTCCAGTGTTGTAGCGAGTCCACGGGGAACATTTGTGCTTTGGTTGGCACTTAGATTAAATTCATCAAATGCATTTTTTTCCTTCATGGCTGACATTTCAGTTTTTTTTTTTTTAAAGGTTGTCTGCCAACTGCCAAAGTCAATGAATTAAATGCTAAATTTGAAATTTGTGGAGAGAGTGATCATTCAGCTGACTGGCCGACCTTGGGAGAAACAGCATGCAATTCTGGATTCATCTTCCATAGAACAGGGGACTACCTCTTCTGTGAGCCTTGGTGCTGACAGGGTAGCTGCTAAGCGTCAGCCCCCTAGAAATGAAACTGCACCTTGTAGGGATCCAGGCCTGATTGCCTCCAGACTCCTGCTCTTTCCAATTAAGCTCAGTAATGTAAACTCAGCCCATTACACCGGTAGCATGAAAATATCCCAGAGATCACAATTACACTGATTTGGAAAATGGCTATAAGTTACGTTTTAAAAAAGTTAATTGGAAAGAGCAGAAAACTAAATGCAATCAGGCTTACTATCCTAGAAGGTGCCACTTTGTTTCGTAGCGGGTGAATACTATACACCTATACACAGCAGTATAGGTGTTTTTATACACCTATGCACAGCAGTATGTCTCTGAAGCCATAAATATTTGTTATTTGTTGTTGAATTGTACTTTGCAAGTGCTTAGTACAGTGCTCTGCACCCAGTAAATGCTCAACAAATAAGATTGAACAAATGAATACATACATACACAGATATATACAGTAGTCTGTTATGAAAGATACGTGCAGCATTTATCTCTGTGCTGTCAAAGTAATAATAATAAGGATAATAACATTAAAAATAATCTGATTAGATCTGATTTGACACCAAGTGCTGTTCCAAGTGCAGGGGTGAATGGAAGATAGCCAGGTTGAATACATTCTCTGGCCCACCTGGGACTCCCAGCCTTAAGAGAGAAGGAGCGTGGCTTAGTGGAAAAAGCAGGGGCTTGGGAGTCAGAAGTTGTGGGTACAAATCCTGGCTCTGCCACTTGTCTGCTGGGACTTTGGGCAAGCAAGTCACTTAACTTCTCTGTGCCTCAGTTACCTCATCTGTAAAATATGGATTGAGACTGTGAGGCCCACGTGGGACAATCTGATGACTCTGTATTTACCCCAGCGTTTAGAACAGTGCTTGGGACGGAGTAAGTGCTTAACAAATACTGTAATCATCATCATCATTAAGGGGAGAGAGTACTTTTTCTCCATTTTACATTTGAGGAAACTGAGGCACAGAGAAGGCTAGTGAGTTATTCAGGGTCACACCAGAGACAATTGGTGGATCTGGGACTAGAATCCAGGTCCTCCTCTTCCCAGGTCTGGGCTCTTTCCATTTGTGGCCATGCTGTTTCCTATGTAGCTTTCATAGAGACTTTTGGTAGGGTGTATGGCTTCCCCGGTGCAGGCTGATGCATCAGCTTTTATTCACACACAGGTAAACATGGCCACGAGTGTTAGAAGGTGGTGTCATTCTCATGTGGCCATAGTGTGGGAATGTGAACCTTGGTCCATTTAACACTGCATATTTCCCATTTGAAGGGCTTACTGCAACTGTCGAAACTGCCTCCTGGCACCTCAGCCACCTAAAATCCTCTGCCTCCAGGAGAGGAAGCAAATCACCGTGGCTCAACTTAGTCTGGCCGCCACGGATGACATTCAGAAAGAAGCAACGTGGCATAGTGGATACAGCGCAGACTGGCTAGTCAGAAGATCGTGGTTTCTAATCCCGGCTCCACCGTTCGTCTGCCTGTGTGACCTTGGGCAAGTCACTTCTTTTCTCTGCGCCTCAGTTACCTCATCTGTTAAATGAGGATGGGTATCATAAGCCCCATGTAGGACAGGGACTGTGTCCAAACTGATTTGCTTGTAGCCACCCTGGCGCTTAGTCCAGTGTCTAGCACATAGTAAGCGCTTAACAAATAGAATTATTATTACTATTGTTATTGTTATTAATATCAAAGACCCACTGCTGCCTCACATGGCCAAGAATGAACTTCCCACTGTCTCGAAAGACATGTCTCTTCTCTGCTACTGAAGTCCCTCTTCCAGTTCACGATACAGCAGCTCCTCTCTATCGCACAGTGCTGGGAAATGGGTGACAATGTTGCGGTCTTGTTGCTTTATTTGAGAGTGGCTCGAAGGTGATGTTGAGAAGCTGGTCATTGCTTCCGTGTGATAAGCCTCACTGTCATATAGCAGCCTGATTACCCTGATAATCTGTCAAGCTTTGATTTGTATGAAGTGTACTGCCCTTACTTACCCTTTGCAAACTCAGTCCGTCCCCTCTCCCGGGGCCAAACTAGCCTCCTGAGTTCAGTTTTCTGTATCCTCTCCCTACATCATTGGTCAGTGTACTGCCAAGAAAGGTTGAAGTTTGGTGACAACATTAAGTTCTCAGTTGGTGAGGGAAATATTTGGTTGTGTGTAGGAGTTTTCCTCGATCCCAGGGAGTACATAGCCTGGGTTTTCTTCAGGCTTATGTTCAATCCTTGTTTTGGGGCTGACTCATTAAGTGATTTGTGATCATTTGCATGTCTTCTTGTGAGCGCAGTGATAAGCGTTTAATTTCTGGATGGCTGCCTCAGAGACATTCAGGGATTCTCACCATAGCTTGTTGATTGGGAAGGGTTTCCCGTGGATCGTAAGTGCCATCCGGCACCGGCTTCCGAGTCCATCCCCGTTTCCGCAGCCCCGAGGACTGGACGTGCCTCCCTGCCCCTCAGGACTCAGTAGGTCATGGGGCTGGGGCCAGGAAGGCTTTTCTTCAGGGTTGACCTGATTGGCCCTGGGGCTGTGGAGTTAGCCTAAGGTGCTTGCCAGGATCCAGATTTCTTAAGGGTTTGCCAGAACCCGGGTTTGTTAGTGGTGTCACAAGCTTGCCGTGATACTTGGTAAATGCTTCCACTATGCGGGAGTGGGATAAGGTCCATCCAGTGGGTGGAGAGGGCAAGGTTCCTGAGTCAGACACCGTCATTCTTGGCCCGCTGGGCAGACAATCTGGTGCCTGGAGAAGGGCAGGCCTCCAGGGTTAAGAAGAGCAGACCATTCAAGGATGAACAGAGCCACCTGAAAGGAGTAGAACATCCCGCTTGTAGGGGGTAGATTTGTCTTGGGGACAATTTACCACCATCGGCCCATCTGTCTCCAAGTTGTACAGGATGCTCTCCTCCTTCACCTGACTTAATCAGTAATATTTTTTGAGCACTTACTGTGTACAGCTCACTGTACTAGGTGCTTAGGAGAGTTGGATAGACAGAACGGATATGGTAGTCACGTTCCCTCCTCACAAGGATCTGCTGCAGTGTAGGTGGTTCTAGTGAGGAATTGGGATTTGGGATATAATGAATCAACTCCTTGGCATGAAGGTAATTCCTCTGGTAGGTCAATCCTAGACCAGAAACGAGAAGCAGGGTGGCCCAGCGGAAAGAACCCAGGCCAGGGAGTCAGAGGATCTGGATTCTAATTCTGACTCTGCCACTTGTCTGATGTGTGACCTAGGGCAAGCCACTTAATTTATCAGTTCTTCAGTTACTTAATGTGTAAGGTGGGGATTAACACCGTGATCCCTATGTGGGATGGGGACTGTGTCCAATTTGATCATCTTGTATCTACCCCAGAGCTTAGTACATTTTACACTGAACATTTCTTGTGCCTCAGCCTCCAATGAAAACTGCAATATCCAATGGTATCCTGTCCCCTCTTGAGAGCACTCTTCCTTTATCTGGGTTCAGTAGTTGGACTATTTCTCTGGAGCTCTCTTCGGGGCAAGATAGCACTGCAAAGCTTACCTTGCCAAAGACCTTCCCTTCTCCTCATAATGATCATTAGACTGTAAGCCCGTCAAACGGCGGGGACTGTCTCTATCTGTCGCCGACTTGTTCATTCCAAGCGCTTAGTACAGTACTCTGCACATAGTAAGCGCTCAATAAATACTATTGAATGAATGAATGAATAATAACTGTGAGATTTATTAAGTTCTTACTGGGTACCCAGCTCTGTGCTAAGCACAGCTGGGGGGATAAAACACCATCAGATCAGCCACAGTCCCTGAACCAGAGCAATGGTGCTCCAGAGCACTGTCTATGCGACTCAGTCTCGTCCATGCACCTCAATCTGTGATCTCTGGACACTTGATATTCTGTCCACCCCCCAACCCCACAGCACCTATATACAGCCAGGCATAGTGGATAGGGCACTGACCTGGGAGTCAGAAGGTCTCGGGTTCTTATCCCCGCTCCACCACTTGTCTGCTGTTTGGACTCAGGCAAGTCACTTCATTTCTCTGTGCTTCAGTTACCTTATCTGTAAAATGGGGATTGAGACTGTGAGCCCCACAGGGGACAGGTACTGTGTCCAACCTGATTTGCTTGTAACCACTCCAGCACTTAGTGCAGATTCTGGTACATTGTAAGTGCTTAATAAATATCATTATTATTATATTGTAAATTACTTATTTATTCATATTAATGTCTGTCTCCCCTTCTAGACTGTAAGCTCATTATGGGGAGAGGGCATGCCTGCTAATTGTGTCATATCGCATGCTCTCAAACACTCAGAACGGTGCTCTGCACATAGTAAGTGTTCAGTAAATATGATTGATTGCTGATATTGATTGACTGGGAACCTCAGGGACGGGGTGAGAGGTTCTTGACCAGCTGCAGGAGCTCAGTAAATCCCGGGGAGCCAGTCAGATGAGCTATAGGCTCCAACCTCTTTCCATTCAACCTAAGCTGCAGCCACCTCAACTCAGCTGGGCTCACCTGGGTCAGGCCATCCATCCTTTCCCTTCCCCTCTCCACTTCTCACGCTTCGAATCAGTGAGGTGTAGTGAGCAGAGCACTGGCCTGGGAGTCAGAAGGTCATGAGTTCTGATCCCGGTTCCTCTAATTGTCTGCTGCGTGACCTTGGGCAAATCACTTTTACTTCCCTGTGCCTCAGTTACCTCACCTGTAAAATGGGGATTGAGACTGTGAGCCCCGTGTGGGACAGGGACTGTGCCAACCCGAGTTGCTTGTAGAGAAGCAGCGTGGCTCAGTGGAAAGAGGCCGGGCTTGGGAGTCAGAGGTCATGGGTTCAAATCCCGGCTCAGCCACTTGTCAGCTGTGTGACTTTGGGCAAATCACTTCACTTCTCTGGGCCTCAGTTACCCCATCTGTAAAATGGGGATTAAGACTGTGAGCCTCACGTGGGACAACCTGATCACCTCGTATCCTTCCCAGCGCTTAGAACACTGCTTGGCACATAGTAAGCGCTTAACAAACGCCATCATTATTATTACTGTATCTACCCCAGCGCTTGGCACAGTGTCTGGCACATAGTAAGTGCTTGAGAAGCAGCGTGGCTCAGTGGAAAGAGCATGGGCTTGGGAGACAGAGGTCATGGGCAGCGTGGCGCAGTGGAAAGAGCACGGGCTTTGGAATCAGGGCTCATGAGTTCGAATCCCAGCTCTGCCACTTGTCAGCTGTGTGACTGTGGGCAAGTCACTTAACTTCTCTGTGCCTCAGTTCCCTCATCTGTAAAATGGGGATGAAGACTGTGAGCCTCACGAGGGACAAGGTGATTACCCTGTATCTACCCCAGCGCTTAGAACAGTGCTCTGCACATAGTAAGCGCTTAACAAATACCAACGTTATTATTATTGTTATTATTATTATTAACAAATACCGTACTTATTATTACCTCATTGCAGCGCCAACTGCCCACATTGCAACCATGTTGCAGCAATGGCGAGCGGACAGCAGAGGGCGCTGCTGAGGTCACCCCCGCCTCTGGCCTGGCATCTCTCCCACTTTTCCTTCTTCTCCTCCTCCTTCATCCTTTCTCTCTCCCTTTGTCCTTCTCTCCTCTTCCCTGTTCTCCTCTCCCCCGCACCCCTTTCCTCCTTCTTTCCTCTCCTCACAAGCATCTCCCCCTCACCGCCCTCCCCCTGCCATTTTCACAAACCCCGGGGCACCCACTGACTTAATCACGTCCTGCTTTAGACTGCACGTTCCTCACTCGCTTTACTGTTAAAGAGAGAATAGGTTCCTTGAGCTGCGAGGGCGCAATCTTTGCTGTCCTGAGTTTAATGCGTTGGCTGGTTTTGCTTAGGCGTCGGCAGTGTCTGCAGGTGTACCACAAGAGGCTTAGAACAAATGCAGGTTGAAATTTGGTAGCTGGCACCTTCCCACCTGGTAAACCTCTAGAAACCGGCATCTCCGAGGGCCTTAGTCCAGTCTCCACTGATCTGTTCGGAGAAGGAATTCACAGCGTTTGAGTCCTCCTTCAGCTGCTATGCAGCTCCCCTGGGGCGTTTGCATAAACTCTCTGCTAATCTAATTAGCCCACAGCTTCAATCAGTGTGCTTCAGCTAACATTATCTCTTAATCTGATCAGTAAACAGTCTTCTCTCATCTGTAAGTATGCCTCCACCATCCCTTTCCTCTCCCCTCCCCCAGCACACACCTTCCCCACCGCGCTAGACATCCCTAACTCTATCTGGCCTACTTGATTAAACAGCACATTTATTTCCGGAGGTTACGTGGATAACAAAGCTTTCATTGTATATCTTCCTCATCCAGTTCCTTCCAGACTTTGCACACCTTAAAAGTCAATACAAGTCTCTGAGGACTGTGGGCAGACCTCAAACCTCCCAATTCTATTTTACTCTCCCAAGTCCTTCTTACAATGTTTCACACACAGTAAGCGCTCAATAAGTGCTCTGAAGGCACACCTCCTCCGAGAGGCCTTCCCTGACTACCACTTCCTTCCATGTCACCTAGACTTGCTCCCTTTATTCGTCCCCTTCCCAGCCCCACAGTACATAATTATAATAATAATGGTAGTTAAGTGCTTACTATGCGCCAAGCACTATTCTAAGCCTTGGGGTAGCTAGGAAGTTATCAGGTTGTCCCAAGTGGGGCTCACAGTCTTAATTCCCATTTTGCAGATGAGGTAACTAAGGCACAGAAAAGTCAAGTGACTTACCCAAAGTCACCCAGCAGATAGGTGGGAGAGGTAGGATTCGAACCCATGACCTCTGACTCACAAGCCTGAGCTCTTTCCACTAAACCACGCTGCTTCTCATATATGTACATATCTGTAATTTATTTATATTATTGTCTGTCTCCCTCTTTAGATTATAAACTCCTTGTGGGCGGTGATTATGTGTGTTTACTGTTATATTGTACTCTTCCAAATGTTTAATTTAGTGCTGTACACACAGTAAGCACTCAGTAAATATGATTGACTGAATAAATACCATTAATTGATTGATTCTCTCGCTAAAATGACTGCCCACCTGCTCTCAACTTCTGGAAAAACCCTGGATACACCTTGATTCCCCAGATATACCTGGATTTTTAATTAATCAATCAATCAATCAGTCGATAGAATATACTGTGGCTTAACACTGCACAAAGTACTGTTTTAAGCAGTTGGAAATATAAAGGAGTTAGTAGACATGATTTCTGCCCTCTGAAACTTCATTCATTCATTCATTCAATTATATTTATTGAACATTTATTGTGTGCAGAACACTGTACTAAGTGCTTGGAAAATTCAATTTAACAATAGAGACAATCCCTACCCACAACAGGTTGCAGTCTAGAGAGGGGGAGACAGACATCAAAACAAGTAAACAGGCATCAATATAAATGATAGAATTATAGATATAAACATATATACATAAGTGCCACGGGGTGGGGAGAGCGGGGAAGAGCAAAGGGAAGGAGTGGAGGTGACGCAGAAGAGAGGGAGAGCTGAGGAAGAGGGGGCTTAGTCTGGGAAGACCTCTTGGAGGTGGTGCACCTTCAATAGGACTTTGAAGGGGGGAAGAGTGATTGGTTGGCGGATTTGAGGAGAGAGGGCGTTCCAGGCCAGAGGTAGAACATGGGCCAGGAGTTGACAGCGGGCCAGGTGAGAGTGAGGCAGAGTGAGAAGGTTAGCACCAGAGAAGTGGAGTGTGTGGGTTGGGATGTAGAAGGAGAGAAGGGAGGTGAGGTAAGAGGGGCAAGGTGATGGAGAGTTTTGAAGCCAATAGTGAGAAGTTTTTGTTTGATGCGGAGGTCGATAGGCAGATTTTTGAAGGGGGGAGGGGGTGACATGCCCAGAGCGTTTCTATAAATAGATAATCCAGGCAGCAGGGTGAATTATGGACTAAAGTGGGGAGAAGCAGGAGGTTGGGAGGTCTGAAAGGAGGCCGATGCAGTAATCCAGGCGGGACAGGATGAGTGATTGTACCAACGTGGTAGAGATTTGGATGGAAAGGAAAGGATGGATCTTGGCAATGTTATGAAGGTGAGGCTGGCAGGATGTGGTGATTGATTGGATGTGTGGGGTGAATGAGAGAGCTGGAGTCAAGGATGACACCAAGGTTGTGGGCTTGTGAGACGGGAAGGATGATTGTGCCATCCACAGTGATGGGGAAGTTTGGGAGAGGACAGGGTTTGAGAGGGAAGATAAGGAGCTCTGTCTTGGACATGTTAAGTTTGAGGTAGTGGGAGGACATCCAAATAGAGATGTCCTGAAGGCAGGAGGAGATGCGAGCCTGGAGGGAGGGAGGGAGAACAGGGAAGGAGATATAGATTTAGGTGTCATCCATATAGAGATGAGAGTTGAAGTCATGGGAGTGAATAAGTTCTCCAAGAGAGTGAGTGTAAATGGAGAATATCAAGAACTGAACCTTGAGGTACCCCTAAAGTTAGTGAATGGGAGGGGGAGCCCACAAAGGAGACTGAGAATGAATGACCAGAGAGATAAGAGGAGAACCAGGAGAGGACAGAGTCAATAAAGCCAAGGTTGGATAACATATTGAGGAGAAGGGGATGGTTGACAGTGTCAAAGGCAGCTGAGAGGTTGAGGAGGATTAGGATGGAGTAGGAGCTAATGGGTTTGGCAAGAAGAAGGTCATTGGTGACCTTTGTGAGGGAGGTTTCAGTGGAGTGAAGGGGGAGGAAGCCAGATTGGAGGGGGTTCAGGAGAGAGTTGGAGGACAGAAATTTGAGGCGGCGAGAATAGACGACTCACTCAAGGAGTTTGGAGAGGAAAGGTAGGAGATATTTGGGGTCTGTGGGGTCAAGGGAGGGCTTTTCTTTAGGATGGAGGAGACGTGGGCATGTTTGAAGGCAGTGGGGAAGAAGCCATTGGAGACTGAGCAGTTGAATATGGTAGTTAAGGAGGGAAGGAGGGAAGGGGTGAGAGTTTTTATAAGGTGTGAAGGAATGGGGTCTGATGCGCATGAGAAGGGGGTGGCACTTAAGAGGAGGGAGGAGATCTCTGAAGATACTCCTGGGAAGGATGAGAAAGTTGAAAAGGGGGCCGAGAGGGGATGGAGGAGGGGGAGGGGTGATTTTTGGGAGCTCTCATGGAGTTAATTTTCTTAATCAAATAGATGGCCAGATCGTTGGGGGCAAGGGATGGGGAGATAGGGGTGGGGTGGGGGCGAAGAGGGAGCCTGAGGAGGGAGGGAGTTAGTTTACAACCAATCAATCATGCTGCTGACCTCTAGTGGGTAGAGCATGGGCCTGGGAGTCAGAAGCACCTGGGTTTTAACCCTGGCTCTGCCACTTGTCTGCTGTGTGACCTTGGGCAAATCACTTCACTTCTCTGTGCCTCAGTTACCTCATCTGTAAAATGGGGATTAAGACTGTGAGCCCCATGTGGGACTTGAACTCTTTCCAACCTGATCAGTTTGTATCATAATAATAATGATGATGATATTTGTTAAGCGCTTACTGTGTCCCAAGCTTTGTTCTAAGTGCTGAGGTAGATACAAGGTAATCAGGTTGTCCCACGTAGGACTCAGTCTTAATCCCCATTTTCCAGATGGGGTAACTGAGGCACAGAGAAGTGAAGGGACTTACTCATAGTCACACAGCTGCTAAGTGGTGGAGCGGGATTAGAACCCACATCCTCTGACTTCCAAGCCCATGTTCTTTCCACTAAGCCACGGTGCTTCTCTGTATTTATCTGTATCTCTATCTCTGTATCTATCCCAGTGCTTAATACTCTGCCTGTCCATAGTAAGCCCTTAGCAAATACCACAAACATAAAAAAGAGGATTCCAGGTCCTTGAAGCCGCCTCCCCTCCCAGGGATCGGTGTTGCTGAACCTACAGAGGACCTGCTGGGAAATCTAGCTACTGGATCACTTGTGGTGTGGCTTTGGGAAAGTCACAACCTCTCTGGGCCTCAGTGTCTTACACTTGTGAAACAGTGATGATAAATACCTATGCAGCTCAGTGAAATAATCAAACATAGTTCAGTGGAAGAAAGGTGGTATGCAAATCCAAAATGGATTGTTTTTATAATTTCCCCTGTCATTTTCCTTTGCTGAAGAGTAACTTGTTCTACTTTCCAAACGCTTAGTAGAGTGCTCTGCACACAGTAAGCGCTCAATAAATGCAATTGAATGAATTCTTCGGGGTATTCATTTTCAGCCTCTGGTTAAGATGGAAAGTCTCAGAGTTCATATGTTTCCTGCTTTATAGGAGAGTGAGAATTTGAAATATTATTTTACTTTCACTGAGTAAAGGAGGCACAATTAATCTATTAGTCAATTAATCAAAAGAGTACTTATTGAACATCTAATGTGTGCAGAGCACTGTGTTAAACACTTGGGATAGTGCTGTAATATTGTTAGAAATGATCATTGCCCTCAAGGAGATTATAATCTAGTGGAGAAGACAGATGCATACAGAAATTGTAGATGGTGGCTTGATAGCATAGCTTGATACATAATTATAATAATAATTATGGTATTTTTTAAATGCTATGTGCCAAGCACTGTTCTAAGCACTGGGGTAGATACAAGGTAGTTAGGTGGGCCTATATGGGACTCAACAGTCTTAATCCCCATTTTCCAGATGAGGCAACTGAGGCCCAGAGAAGTGAAGTGATTTGCCCCAGGTCACACAGCAGACGAGTGGTGGAGCCGGGATTAGAGCCCATGACCTTCTGACTCCCGGTCCCGTGCTCTCTCCGCTATGCCATGCTGCTTCCCTAATATATGTGTATATAGTATATAGAGTATATACATATCAATCAACTAATCATGTTTATGTGCTGAGCGCTCTACTAAGTGCTTGGGAGAACACAGTGTAAGAGAGTTGGTAGACGTGTTCCCTGCCCATGGGGAGCTTCCAGTCAGGAGACAGATATTAAAAGAAATTACAGAAATGTACGTAAGTGCTAGGAGGCTGAGGGAGAGGTGACTAACAGGTGCAGATCCAAGTGCTGGTAGGTACAGAAATGCTATGGGGCTTGTGGCAGCAGAACTGTGTACGTAGGTGGCACGGAAGGGTTGACTCTGTTACACTGTAAATTCTTTAAGGGCAGGGATTTTGTTGATGATTCTCTTGAACTCCCCCAAGCACTTAGAGCAGAGCTCTGTGTATAGGTGGCAGATGGGGGACACAAGGTGGAGAGGTCTGGGCGATCAGCTTGCCGAGAAGGATGGGAGTTATTCCAGTGGGCATTGCACGCCAAATTCCATAGGGATTTTTTCTGGGCCTCAAGTTGCTGACAGTTGATGGGATCGAGTCCCCTCATTAGGTTCGCGGTTGAACCAGGTTTGGGGTAAGTGTGATTAACACCTTCGAGGTGCAAGCCAACAGTTTGGCACTCCCCAGGGGTGGACTAGACACCCATCTGCTTTCCATTCGACAAACTGTAGCAAGATAGCAAGATTCAGTGGCAGCTTCTGGTGAATCCATCATTCTCTTTCTCTCTCTCTCTCTCGGTTTCAGTGATTCCAGAGCCCTGCTCTCCTCTCTCCAACTGCTACTCTGGAGAACAGCCAGGTCTGGGAGGGAGACTTCATTCTCTGGATTTACAACTAACTCAGAGCCCCCAGAAACCGGGAGTCTATAGCTGGGGGACATTTCCCGGAGATAGCCAGGATGAAGGTGAATGGATGGAAGCAGGTTGTATGATCAATTCCTTAAACTGTGTCTCTCTGGCATGGCAGGGGGGTATGGTAGGTTTGTTGTAAACCTACAAGTGAGGTTTACTCTATGTTCCCACTGGCAGGCCACAGTGCCCTGGCCCCAAGAGTCCCAGAGCTGCTCCAGAATGTATAGGGTGGATGAGGTGGCTGATGTCAGGGCAGCAAACTCTGCTCTGAGGTGAACAGGACAAATATCCTGTTTGGAAGCCATCTGGTCAGGTCAAGAGAGCTCTGCTCAGGGAGCGAGGAGATCTGGGTTTTAATCCAGACTCTGCCCCTGACCTGCTGGATGACGTTGAGGAAGTCCCTTCATTTCTCTGGGCACCTCATCTGCTTAATGGGAATACTAATCCCTGTCTCTCCCAAACTCACAGATAAATTTTGAGGATAAAATAAGATGAAGGCTGTGAAAATACTTTGGAAAATTAAAGGCTCTACAAATTCCAAATACTATTTAATTGTAATATCATTTGCAGGAATTATAAGGTAAATTGTACACTTGTAAATTGATTTACACTTTCACTTTCACTGATTACCTGGTTAACAGAGAAGACTAGAGAGTTCGCATATTTGGAGACCTTTCAGGAAAGTAAAGGCCCCCCACCTGTCCCGGGTGGCTTACTCATTCACCTGTAAGAGTTAGGAGGTGGGCCAAGATGGTCCATTGATTAGACCTTACCTGTAATTTATTTTAGTACTTGTCTTCTTCACTAGAGTGTAAGCTCCTTGTGGGCAGGGATCATGTCTACCAGCTATATTGTACTCTCCTAAGTGTTTGGTACAGTGCAGTGAACACAGTTAACGCTCAATGAATACCAATGTTTGTTTATAAGCTCTCCTCACCTTTAAAACTGCAGACAGGTGGACAAATAACACCTTCATTCCAATGAGAAAAGCCCATGTAAAAAAAGGGGTGTCTTTGGTGCACAGACTGTGGGGTTGTTTGGAGACCAATTTATGCCACATGTGGAACTGCATGATCAGATTTCCCAGATTTTAAATTGGAGAAACGTGGTACGGATGAGCAAAACTCACGTTCTCAGAATTCTTTTCTCTTCCAATCCATATTTAACCTAAGAAAAAATGGTGATTGTTTGGGGCACAAACAGGAAATAGCTTCCCTCTTTGGGATGAGTAAGTAGTCACATTATAAAACTATTGGAAGCGAGTCCTAAGAACCTGAAGTCCAGGTGGGGACTTCTGATAGCCGGCGCAGCCCCTTCCTACCATCCTTCCATCCCCTCACCTCCACCACCCCTCACTGTCCTGAGCAAAACAATGGGGCACCAGCCTGCATCCTTTTGGAGGATCGCTGTCACCACAGCCTGTCTTCCCACAACAGAATGTGATCTAGGACTGCCCCGCAGCCGACACTTGTGGTAATCCCCCTTCGAAGGACTGCATCCTGATGCAGCATTCTTCATTCATTATTAGCTCCTCTCTTTTCCATCTTTCCTTTGTCTACAGGTTCATTCTCCTCCTCGAGGTGTGGGGGGATACCCCAGGTGAGGGCAGTGGGACTTAGATGCATCTCTTTCTGAGAAAGAATCATGCAGCAGTGCACACGACAGAGCAAAGTATCTGTCTGTCTCCCCCGTTTAGACTGTGAGCCCGTCATTGGGCAGAGATTGTCTCTATCTGTTGCCAAAATACAGTGCTCTTCACATAGTAAGAGCTCAATAAATACTATTGAATGAATAAATGAATCAATCTAGCTTTTCCAGTTCTTCATTTTATCAATCTGTATAAGCTACCTCTGATCCAGACTCGAATCGTAACAAAGTTTTTCTTTATCTGAGTACTTTCCCCAAGGTCCCAGGGAATCCTTCTGAACTGGTAAATTTTTTTCCATTTTGTAAGTCTTATCACTGCAACCCAGGTTGCAGGCTACTGAGGGCCTGATGGAATTTGGGAGGTTGGATTGCTTCAGTCGCATCAGAAGAGGGGCCCTTTCCCTGATCTGGTTTAGGTCCTAGGGTGACCTTGAATTTGGGGGTGGGGAGACAGCACACTGGCAGGTCTTTCTCACTCGCAGAAATCACTTCCTGCCAACTCTGGTGGCATAGTTTCCCTTGTTTGATTTCCCTTGGCTTTGGTTTTAGGTGAGCGAGCCCGGACACGTTGAGTGCTTTGGCCAAATGGGATGCTTGGGGCTCTTCACCTGAAAATGGAAGCCAGAAACCTTGGACCATTTTTGAACAGTATGACTGTACTCCTAGCCTCCGGCAAAGTTAACGTGTAACCTGTCAGCAATATCTGAAGGGGATTCTTCTTCACTCAGTACATTAGATGCATACTTTCATTAAATCATATTTACTGAGCATTTACTGTGTACAAGGCACTATACTAAGCACATGTCCCAAACATAACTGTCCTCCCTGCACAGTTTCTTTGGAAATCCAGCCAACAGGCTACAAACTAATTTTTTATGGTATTTAATAATAGTACTAATAATGGTATTTGTTAACGGCTTACTGTGTGCCCAGCACTGTTCTAAGCACTGGGGGGGATACATGCTAATCAGGTTGTCCCATGTGGGGTTCACAGTCTTAATCCCCATTTTACAGATGAGGTAACTGAGGCACAGAGAAGTCAAGTGACTTTCCCAGTGTCACACGTGGCAGAGTGGGGATTAGAACCAATGACCTTCTGACTCACAGGCTTGTGCTCTTTCCTCTAAGCTATGCTGCTTCCTCTATTTGTTACGTGCTTAAGCTCTATTTGTTAAGCTCATACTCTGTGCCAGGCACTGTTCTAAGCTCTGAGGTAGATACAAGGTAATCAGGTTGGACACAGCTCATATAATAATAATAATAATGATGATGGTATTTGTTAGGCACTTATTATGTGCCAAGCACTGTTCTAAGTGTTGGGGTAGATATAAGGTAATCAGGTTGTCCCATGTGGGGCTCACAGTCTTAATCTCCATTTTACAGGTGAGGTAACTGAGCCACAGAGAAGTTAAGTGACTTGCCCAAAGTCACACAGCCGATAAGTGGCGGAACCTTAATCCCCACATTACAGATGAGGTGAATGAGGCACAGAAAAGTGAAGTAACTTGCCTAAGAACACTCGGCACACAAGCGTAAGAGCCAGGACCAGAACCTAGCTTCTTCTGATTCCCAGGCCCTTGCTCTATCCACTAGGTCAAGCTGCGCAAGTCCCCTCAGCAGCTGGAGAATCCTCCACCCTGTGTGCTACACAGGTTTTCTGTTCTCCCTCAGCAACCCAGGATCTGAAGAATTTCAAGAGGATCACTCAAATGGACCCTCGGTGTGTTTGAAGCCCAGAGATGAAACCCCAAATATGCAGAAGAATGCATTTTGTCATTGGCTTGGGGACTGATTCTTGACAGTGAAATTAAAATTTCATATAGGGACTGAAAGTGCCACCGCTAAAAACTTCTCACTGGCAAATTGATAGATAAGCATCCAGCTTGCTACAGCGGAACCCAAGCAAAGGCAAAAAGTCAATCTCTTTGTCAGTGCAAAGTCATTTTTTAAAACCGGGAGGCTGGAATGTACATGAGTGTTTTTTCTCTTTAAAGCTGGTTCTGAAGTTTATGAGATCCGTAACTAAAATTGAGAGGGTGCGTATCAGTGACCAGTTTCTCCTTTCCATACATGGCATGCCCTACATTTGAATGGGAATAGAGGAAGATTCTCAAGGATTTAAAATTTGCTCACGATAGCAATGCAGAACTATGGAGTCCCTTCTAAATTGCATTTTCATCATGTTATTAACTGTCGCCTTGATAACAGACCTATCTTTCCCAGAGCCTCCATTCTCAGTTCACATTTGCAGCCTGCAAATTAATACGGCCGTTATAAGACGGCAAGCTGTATCGCTTACCGTTTCATTATTGTTCAAATCAAAATCCATACTTTTCCAGTTTTCCCCAGGGTTAGAGATGAGATAGGAGAGCTTTATCTTTCTGCCAAATAATCTCTCCTGGCACACACACACACATACTCTCTCTCTCTCTCTCTCATTCATGCTTAAGGGAAACAGTTAATTATATTATATTCATTTTCACATTAATAAGGATGGGGCAAAGAAAGAGTATGCCCTCTCCTTGCATGTTCCACCCAGGAAAATTGTTCTTATTTTCTGGAATTTGCTCAAAACAGCATTGATTTTCACAACTCAGAATCAGGGTCAAATAGCTGGCACACTCTTATTTTCATTCAAAATATGAATCTGCCCAAAATTTAAGGATTATGGCCTTTAAAAAATTGATGATGGAATGGCTCACATTGGTTTCTGTGAGGCTGCTTCAAACTGAAAGGGTACACTTCAGTAGGACTGAGATCCTGCAGTGGTGTCTTCATGCTGCATGTCCTTTGAGAATGGTGTAGAGGGAGATGTTTTGAAGTTACAAGAGAAACTAAATTCCAGTTTCTGGAAGATTAGAGCATTTTCACCCTCGTGAAGCTTCCCACATAATTCATCCAATTTCACTTCATCCTTCAATTTCACTTTTCAGGAGCTTGATTGACTAGCACTTTATCTGAATGAGTAATGTCATGAGCTTGAGGCCCAAATCTTAAATAGCTTTTCCCTTCAGGAGGGTTGGGAGGAAATAGAATGTGGAATTCTTGATTTTCAAGTGGATTATGATCTTTTAATAATTATTAATCCTATTTTCTGCTGCCAGTAAGTGTCTGCTTCCTGAAGCCTCACCTGTGGCAGATAGTAGCAGCGGGGCTGAAGCGGAGTCCCCAGGAGATAGACTTGTCAGGTGGTTCTGCTTCCCCAGAACTGATCGTCTCCCCAGGAATTGGAGATCCTAAATGCAGTGCTCCAATAGCCAGAATGGAAGGAAGACCTGGGCTGGTGGGGCAAAAGAGCATCAAAGCACCCCTGCCTCAAACAGAAACTCCTTACTGGTAAGCTTTAAAGCACCCGATCACCTTTCCCCCTCCTACTTACCTCCTGACTTCCAACTACAATGCAGCCCACATACCTTGCTCCAAGGGAATTGCTGGAAACAGAAAATCAAAGCGAGGACACCTATCTTTCTCAGATGCCACTTGGGTGCTCCATCAAACTGTATCTCTTCCTCAGACTCAAAATTCCCAAAAACCACTGGAGAATCTCGCTGGAGTTTCTGATAGATCAGTCTGAAGAAGCAGGAAGTGCTTAATACATGCCATTGTTATTATTATTATCATTATTATCATTGTTATCTGTCTTGCTTGTGAACCCTCACCCACATCCTGTCTCTGACCAGGAACACCTCCCTCTTCATATTTGACAGATGATCGTTCTTCCCATATCCACAGCCTTATTAAAAGCACACCTCCTCCAAGAGGCTTTCCCCTAATAGACGTTCATTTCCTCTTCTCCCACTCTTTTCTGCATCACCCTTACACTTGGTTATTCACCCCTACCTGAGCCCCACAGCGCTTATGTACGAATCCATAATTTATTCATATATATTAACTTCTGTAACCTCCTCTAGTCTGTCAGCTTGTTGTGGGCAGGGAATTCATTCAATAGTATTTATTGAGCACTTACTATGTGCAGAGCACTGTACTAAGCGCTTGGAATGAACAAGTCGGCAACAGATAGAGACAGTCCCTGCCCTTTGATAGGCTTACAGTCTAATCGAGGGAGACAGACGGACAAGAACAATGGCAATAAATAGAGTAGAGGGGAAGAACATCTCGTAAAAACAATGGCAACTAAATAGAATCAAGGCGATGTACATTTCATTAACAAAATAAATAGGGTAATGAAAATATATACAGTTGAGCAGACGAGTACAGTGCTGAGGGAATGGGAAGGGAGAGGGGGAGGAGCAGAGGGAAATGGGGGGAAGAGAGGGTTAAGCTGAGGAGAGGTGAAGGGGGGGTAGAGGGAGAAGGGGAGCTCAGTCTGGGAAGGCCTCATGGAGGAGGTGAGTTTTAAGTAGGGTTTTGAAGAGGGGAAGAGAATTAGTTTGGCGGAGGTGAAGAGGGAGGGCATTCCGGGACCGCGGGAAGACGTGGCCCAGGGGTCAACGGCGGGATAGGCGAGACTGAGGTGAGGAGGTGGGCAGCGGAGGAGCGGAGCTTGCGGGGTGGGCAGTAGAAAGAGAGAAGGGAGGAGAGGTAGGAAGGGGCAAGGTGATGTAGAGCCTTGAAGCCTAGAGTGAAGAGTTTTTGTTTGGAGCGGAGGTTGATAGGCAACCACTGGAGGTGTTTAAGAAGGGGAGTGACAGGTCCAGATCGTTTCTGCAGGAAGACGAGCCGGGCAGCGGAGTGAAGAATAGACCGGAGCGGGGCGAGAGAGGAGGAAGGGAGGTCAGAGAGAAGGCCGACACAGTAGTCTAGCCGGGATATAACGAGAGCCCGTAGCAGTAAGGTAGCCGTTTGGGTGGAGAGGAAAGGGCGGATCTTGACGATATTGTAAAGATGAAACCGGCAGGTCTCGGTAACGGATAGAATGTGTGGGGTGAACGAGAGAGACGAGTCAAGGATGACACGGAGATCACGGGCCCGAGAGACGGGAAGGATGGTCGTGCCATCCATGGTGATAGAGAAGTCTGGGAGCGGACCGGGTTTGGGAGGGAAGATGAGGAGCTCAGTCTTGCTCACGTTGAGTTTTAGGTGGCGGGCCGACATCCAGGTGGAGACATCCCGGAGGCGGGAGGAGATGCGAGCCTGAAGGGAGGGGGAGAGGACAGGGGCGGAGATGTAGATCTGCGTGTCATCTGAGTAGAGATGGTAGTCAAAGCCATGAGAGCGAATGAGTTCACCGAGGGAGTGAGTGTAAATGGAGAACAGAAGAGGGCCGAGAACTGACCCTTGAGGAACTCCGACAGTTAAAGGATGGGAGGGGGAGGAGGCGCCGGCAAAGGAGACCGAGAATGACCGGCCAGAGAGGTAAGAGGAGAACCGGGAGAGGACGGAGTCCGTGAAGCCAAGGTGAGATAAGGTATAGAGGAGGAGGGGATGGTCGACAGTGTCAAAGGCAGCAGAGAGGTCAAGGAGGATTAGAATGGAGTAGGAGCCATTGGATTTGGCAAGAAGGAGGTCACGGGTGACCTTAGAGAGAGCAGTCTCGGTAGAGCAGAGGGGACGGAAGCCAGATCGGAGGGGGTCCAGGAGAGAATGGGAGTTAAGGAATTCTAAGCAGCGATTGTAGACGACTCGTTCTAGGATTTTGGAAAGGAAGGGTAGTAGGGAGATAGGGCGATAACTGGAGGGGGAAGTGGGATCAAGAGCGGGTTTTTTTTAGGATGGGGGAGACGTGGGCATGTTTGAAGGCAGAGGGGAAGGAGCCCTTGGAGATTGAGTGGTTAAAAATAGAAGTTAAGGAAGGGAGGAGGGCAGGGGCGATGGTTTTAAGAAGGTGAGAGGGAGTGGGGTCCGAGGCGCAGGTGGAGGGGGTGGCATTTGCGAGGCGGGAGGAGATCTCCTCTGTGGATACTGCAGGGAAGGATGGAAAGGGTTGGTGGGGGGGGAGGGGAGAGGCGGAGGGGTGACTTTGGGGAGCTCAGACCTGATCGTGTAGGGAATATGTCTACCAACTCTGTTGTACTCTCCCAAGCACTTAGTACTGTGCTCTGCACAGAGTACGAGCTCAATAAATACGAATGATTGAAGAGCCAATAACACTCCTTCTCCCTCACTGATGATAAAGGTGATCTTGGCTTCACCTCAGTAGTGTAATTTGGGTTGCTATGACCAAGAGCATCAAAGCAGGACCTATGGTTATTATGGCTGTAAACACATGATGCTCAGATACTGGTTTTACTCTAGGACTCTGTTCTAGGACACCACCTACATTTCAGCATGTGACATTCACGCTGCGTTTCCTTATTTCCAAGCTGAGCTGAATTATCACTGGTCCCTACCACTGTGGCTCCGAAGCTCTCTTTAGGCAAGTCATTAATTTCCTCCACTGACTTTTTTTTATTGGTATTTGTTAAGCACTTACTTTCTGCCAGGCACTGTACTCATCAGCTGGGGAAGATACAAGATAATCAGGTAGGCCACAGTCCCTATCCCACATGAGACTAACAGTCTAAGTCAGAAGAGGAGGATTTAATCTCTATTTTTCAGATGAGGTAACTGAGAAGTTAAGTGGCTTTTCCAAAGTGCCACAGCAGACAAGTACTGGAGCTGGGATTGAACTCCAGGTTCTCTGACTCCTAGGCCCAAGCTCTTTCCACTAGACCACAGTGCTTCCCAATAAACCTTTCAAAGTAAAGTTTTTTTTCCCAAGAAAAACTCTAGATCATATTATTTCTGACTTAAGTACGAACAGCCAATAGTATTGGTAGAGGTTGTGTTTACTGAAAGCCCAACTGGTGAGGTGCACCCAATTGGTGAGATGCTTTGTACGGGGAACTTGGGAAGTACAGAATTCTGAAGTGACCCATTCTCAGCTCACAGGTTGCTTTAGGCAGACCCTTTCTAAAGCCACACTTCGGAAATGTGCTCTGCAGTGAATGACCAAGCTTTAATCCCAGAACTGACAGAGAGTGGCAAGGAAGTGGTTTTCATGTAGCAAGCACTTGATTAATGTGATTGAATGAATGAAGATACTGTGCGTGCTGGGTTTGTTTTAAAATTTGATGAATTCGACTAGATGGTAAAACATCTCCTTAAGAGGAAACTAGGGTTCAGATGATGATGATGGTATTTGTTACATGCTTACTGCATGCCAAGCGGTGGGATAGAGTATAAGATAATCAGGTTGGACACAGTCCCTGTCCCGCATGGGGCTCATAGTCTAATAATAATAATGTTGGTATTTGTTAAGCGCTTACTATGTGCAGAGCACTGTTCTAAGCACTTAGGTAGATAAAGGGTAATCATGTTGTCCCACGTGAGGCTCACAGTTAATCCCCATTTTACAGATGAGGTAACTGAGGCACAGAGAAGTTAAGTGACTTGCCCAAAGTCACACAGCTGACAAGTGGCAGAGCCGGGATTTGAACTCATGACCTCTGACTCCCAAGCCCGTGCTCTTTCCACTGAGCCACGCTGCTTCTAAGTAGGAGGGAGAATAAGTACTGAATTTCCATTTTACAAATAAGTAAATTAAGAAGGGGAATAAGTTAAGTGACATGCCCAAGTCTCTCAACAGGAAAGTGGCCAATATGGGATTAGAATCCAGGTCCTCTAGCTCCCAGGCTTGTTCTCTTTCCATTAGGCCACAACTGCTTCTTCTTGCTTTGTTTCTATTTGCATGCTGAATGAAAATTGATCACAAAACTAGATCCAGCAGAATGCCTATGGCCTGTGTGGTGGATATACATTATTATGTGAATCTGTGCCAACTGACAGCCCTCTCTACCCTCTATCACTCTCAGGGCACGAATGTCCACCTTGAGTTGCTTAGAGCCAGTCTGGTCCATTTTATACCATTCCAGGTCTGAGAACGTTGTCTTTTCTTTAAATGTGGGACAAGTGATGAAAAGTAGAAATTCAGAGAGATGAGGGAGTGAGCAGAGAGCTCATTTTGTTAGTTGTGCCATTACTGCTTAACCAGAACCTGCAGAGCTATCCCATTCTATTCCCTCAGCTCTTTTCTAGTGAAGGTTCGATCACTAGCTGACTGTGTCCTATTGGCTTTTATTGCACCATCCAGATCACGAGTTAGCATTATAGACTGAGAGCTCACAGTGGTAAGAGACCCTTCTCTGTGCCTCAGTTGTCTCACCTGTAAAATGGGGATTAAGACTGTGAGCCCTTTGTGGGACAGGGACTTGTATCTGCTCCAGTGCTTAGTACGGTGCCTGACACATAGTAAGTGCTTAACAAATACCATTAGGAAAAAGCAAAACAAAATTGTGCTTGGCACTGTTGGGACAAAGAAACCAAGGTCCCTGCCTCAAGGAGTTTAAAACTGAATAAAAGAAATAGGACAAACAAATATATCTCCAGTAAAATTTAGGATATAGAATATTGATTTCACTTACTAGTGGGCTCCTCGAAGACAGGGACTATGTCTACAACCTCCATTTTACTCTCCCAATCATTTAATAGAGAGTTCTGCACAGGGCACTTTAAGGTCCTTGAGAGCAGGGGCTAACCGTATCTACAGAGTCTACTGGACTCTCCCAAGGGTTTAGTATAGTGTTCTGCACAGAGTAGACTGTAAACTCCTCCAGGGCAGGTACCATGTCTTCCAATTCTATCATATATTCCCAAGCACTTAGTACAGCGCTCTGCAAACAGTAGGCATTCAGTAACTATAATGGATTGCTTGACTTACTCTCATCAATTTCACCTTTTTGTTCTTGATAGATGTATTAAAAGTAGATGCTGTGGCTGTTTTTGAGTTTCTGAGGAAGTCTTGAGTCCTGTTGCCGCCTCTGCGACTGACTTCCTGGAAGTTCATCAAGTCCCGTGCCCTCTCAGGAGTTCCACTATCCATATGTAAGTTGGGGGGGTGAGAGTTGCCACCCACTTAAACAAGGGGGCGTTGAGAAGACACATGGACTAATGCCACCATCTCTTAAAATAATGTGGTATTGCCAAGCCATCTGAGATGCTTGGATGAAAAAATATACAAATAAACCATGTTATTATATTTTCTTAAAAATATGAATAAGGACTTATCTATACTGTAAGTACAAAGTGTAATTATTACTATAATATCATAACAAAGCCAATGCCAGAAATCTAACGCTCATGAGTAACCTATAATAATAAGTCAGGGTGAAGTGTATATAATAAAAACGATATTTGGCAGGGGAGCAGATTTTGGGTTTGAACCTTCAAGGAACAATTACATAGAATAAAAAATATTTTTAATATTCTTAAAAATATCAGTATCTTCACAGCATTTTCAAATCAAAATGGAAACAGCCTCGCTTCTCACGGAAGAGCCGCAAAATGATTCGTTTTTGCAAAAATAAAATGACTTTTCTTCTGGAGCCAAAAATGTATTTCTGGCATTTCCAGCGATATCTGACAAGTGATATCCCTCCCTCCAACTGTCCTCAAAATAACTTTTTCAAATTGGGAGGAAACTGTTTAAATCAGTTTAGTATTAGCCAAGTGGGTTTGTTTCCCCCAATTGCTTTCTTTTTCCTTAATTTTTTTTCCTTTACAGATACCCTCTACTTACTATGACCTGGTCAAAACATATAGGGCTACTCAAATAAACATCTTTGGTGTCTTTTTGCTTGGATGTAAGAGGAGACAAGGAGATTGAGAGAGGAAGAGAAGGGGGAAGGGACAGAGAAGGAGAGGGAGAGAGACCAACACTCTTCCCATCTTCAAGCCCTCCTAAAATCTTTCCTCCTCCAATTGGCCTTCCCTGAATAACCATTCATTTCCCTCCTCCCCAGAATTCCCTGCTGCATCACCTATGCTCTGAGCTCTTTGATATTTACTGTACCTTCTCCCCCTCAGCACCACAGGACTAATGTTAATATCCTTATACTTTGCCATTTCCTCCATCTGAAATATAGTTAAATGTCTGCCTTCCTCACAAGATTGTAAGGTCCCTGTGGGCAGGGATCATGTCTGCTAACTCCACTGTATTGTTCTCTCCTATGTGCTTAGTACAGTGCTCTGCTCAAAGTCAGTGCTAAATAAACTCCACTGATGGACTGAGAGGAAGAGAGAGAGTGAAGGAGAGAAAGGGAGAGGGAGAAAGGAGAAAGGGGGAAAGGGAGGAAGGGAAATATGGAGATGGGGTAGAAAAGGAGAGAGAGAGAGAAGAAAAGGAGGATCCAGGGAAAGAGGGAGCGAGGGGAGAGAGAGTACCAACTTGCAGAAGTTTAAACGCTCTCTACTGAAATCATTCCTGGCCAGATTATGATTATTAATTACTTTGGCTCCAACTCAGTGTTTATCTGTCATGACACCCACCCAGCCACCTGCCTGCTATTAATTCATTCAACACTAACTACAGCATTTTTCCCTTTATCTTGTTTTTTCCAGTTAATCTAGCTTTCAAAAGCATGTCACTTATTAGAAACAAACGGATACAGGTACTGTTGGTCCATTACGTCACATGTCCTTTTACTTGAAAAACTCACTTGCTCAAAATAACCTATTTTTATTTTCTTTTGAAAACCCCTCACCCCAGCCCCAACCCTGGAACCCTTCAAGGACTAGTCAATTCCTGGCCTCCAGAGAGCCCAGGGTGGGGATAAGTTATGCTTCTGTCTGGTCTCATAGGTGTGGCAGTAATGGAGCTGCCATCTTGAAGTTTTTTTCAACTCCAGGGGCCAAAATGGGCCTATTTCTGCCCAGGTGCAGATCAAATACATGCTTCTACTCATAGACTTTAAGGTTTCCTTACCTCTATGTCCTTACCAACTACCTCTCTCTGCTTTAGCCTAGTAAAGCTACTCCTCTCAATCAGTGGTATTTACTGAGAGCTTCATGTGCACAGCACTGTATCAAAAGCCTGGTGCGATTCTTCTCACCTGAACTCACCTTTATAAGACCCAAATCCCTCCTTCCTTTGAAACTGAGAATACCCCCTCCTCAACAGCCTTCCTGGATTCATCTCGCTTCCCCCTGAGAGTCCCAGACTCCCCAGATGTTCCTAAGACTCTGGAAATGTTGTCCAGATGTTTCAGAACATGTCCATATCTATCATTTTTCATTGGGAAGTGCCTGGGAGACAGTGTAAGAGGTAGGTTCACCCATCTATACTGGAAGGTCAGATTTCTGGGCTTTTTATACAGGTTTCCAAAATTGCCTTTGGAAATTTAAGCCTGTGGTGGTTTAACCAGGCTTACAGCCAAGTTAGGTAGTGTTCGGGTCGCTTTGTCATGCATGCAGGAAGTTTGTTCTATAGGATGTCAGTTTGTGGAATGCTAATCTTGCCCTTCTACCACGAGCAAAAGCTGAGTTAGCTAGGGAGCAGTGAAACGGGCCCAAATGGCCTTGGTTTTCCCTCACCGATCTCGGAGCCAGGCTTTCAAACCAACTAAACATTTTTTAGCATTTTTCACCAGGAAGCCTATAACTTTCAACTATTGGAGTAGTGAGAGTATAAAATATAAAATTATTTTTACTAACGGGTGAGACTGAAACCTAGTCATTACCGTGTCAGCCCCAGGGAAGGCATGTTGCCATGAAATGACATGGGGAAATTGGTCTCTCAGAAAGCTAGCACACAATCCCAGCGGGTGGTCATACCCCAGCTGTGCACCATAGAAAAGCTCAATACTCATTCTCCCTTTCAGCACTGTCTACAAGCTTATCCCAGGTAACCTGGTATCAAAGGTCGAGGTATAGCAAGTTTTCTCACTCCCCAAAACTATCTCCTCCCCCTCCCACCAAGCAGGGGGTCATAGGGCAGCTCCAAGGCCTATGCAGCTCAGGGGATTGGGGACCGGAGGCTAGGGTGGCCAGGACCTCTGCAGTCCTGGCCAGAATGGGGCCTTAGCTGTCATACAAAGGTGTCCCAGGACAGGAAGCATGCATGAGGACAAGCAAGGAAGCGGTAATCCCGACCACTTCCTGTTCTCTGTGAATTCAAGCCAAGGGTTCGATTGCAAATCATGCTATATGGCTATGGTTCTCACACAGGGCAACAGCTGACGCTTTGAGACTGGAAAGGAGGTGAACAGCTGCTGGCTGAAAGGCAGGACCAGTGCAATTTTCCAAGTGTAGATATAATAATAATAATAATAATAATAATGGTATTTGTTAAGCACTTACTAAGTGTCAAGCACTATTCTAAGCACTGGGCTGGATACAGGGTAATCAGGCTCTCCCACATGGGACTCACACTTCTAATCCCCATTTTACAGGTGAGGTAACTGAGGCACAGAGAAGTGAAGTGACTTGTCCAAGGCCACATAGCAGATAAGTGGCAGAGCCAGGATTAGAACCCACGTCCTCTGACTCCCAAGCCCGTGTTCTTTCCAATAAGCCACATGGCTTCTCTATGGTAAGTGTCTACCACAGACTCGCAGAATGGCTTTAAAGCATTTCAGTTGGTTCTCTTCCTTCCTCTGATTCATCCACCCTCTCCTTCCACTATACCCCAGCTCACATTTTTCATTCCTCCAAAGCTTACACACTACTGGGCCTCATTCTTGTCTCTTCCACTATCAACCTCTTGCTCATGCCCTGCCCCCAGCCTGGAATTCCCTCCCATTTCATATCCTCCAGGAAACTGCTCTCCCCATCATCAAAGCCCTTCTGAAATCACATCTCCTCCAGGAGTTCTTCCCTGATTCATCTCCAAGTTCCCTATCCTGTATACTCCCAAACGCCCCTTCAGTACTTCTGCATCTTCAAAGCACTTAATAACTTAAACACTTAGGTGCTTGGGTGGTACAGAATAACAAAATGACGCATACCTTGTTCACAAGGAACTTCTACTCTAAGGAGAAGACAGATATAAAAATATCTGCAACTAGTGGTCAAAATAAATAAATGGAGCAGACAAATTTATATGAGTTCTGAAGAGGGTATAAATATGTTCGTGAATGAACAAGGGAAGCAGTGCGGTCTAGTGGATAGAGCACGGGCCTGGGAGTCAATAGGACCTGGGTTCTAGTGCCGGCTCTGCCACTTGTCTGCTGAGTGCCCTTGAACAAATCACTTAACTTCTCTGTGCCTCTTTTATCTCATCTATAAAATGGTGATTAAGGCTGGGTGATGGACTGTGTCCAACTTGATTAGTTTCTACCCCAGCACTTAGTACAATGCTTGGCACCTAGTAAGTTCTTAAGAAATACCATTTAAAAAGAAAAAAAAGAATGTTAGATTTGGCTGAAGGGATGGTACATTTCAAGGTGTTTGGAAATTAATCAGGGAAGACTTAATGGAGGAAGTAAGGTTTTGGGAGAAATTTTAATGGTGGAAGAGCTGGTGTTTGATGTGCCGGGTGAGGGAGTTTCAGGTGGGGAGTACAGCATAAGTGAAGGGGTCGAGGGGGGAGAATTGAGAGCTATGTACCGCTAGAAGTTTGGCTTGGGAGGAGTGAAACTGCCCAGTTGGGGAATAGCGGGTGAAGAGAGCAGGTAGATAAAATTGTAGGAGTGCCAGATGGTGGAGATCCTTGAAGCCGACTGTGAAGCATTTTTGTTTGACATGGAGAGACTCAGGGAGGGAGGAGAGTAATGTGGCCTCGGTGACAATTCAGGAAAGAATCCTGTGGTAGTGAGGAGTCTAGATGGGAGTGGTGTGGGATTACAATGATAATACTTGGACCTTCCTGAGCATTGTGGTTCCCAGAACAATGCCCCGTTTGCACAACTGTTCAGACGTGCCGATGTGGAAAAAAAAAATCAAAGAAAATCTCCTTTCAGGCCAACTTTTGGTTTCTCATTTGTCAGTGTCTTTAATCAACAAATCTCATCTTGCCTTTCCCTCCATCAATGATCACCGGTCTCAAGGGACCTCACGGCTGAGGAAATGGATCAGAGCAATCATCTCATGTCCTCTACTCGTAGAATAAATATGGATAAATATGGATCCATCAATCACTGACGGCCATTGAGCGCCTGCTGTATGCAGAACAGTGTACTAAATCTCAACTCACCTCTTCCGATTTTTAAAGTGCTTTCAAGATGGGTGAGGAAGGGTTCTTTAACGAGCCTGATGAAATTGCTTCAGAAGGCAGAAGAATCAATATAACATTCAAGTATTACACCTAGATGAAAAGGTAATGCACAACTATGATCAATAGCTCCTCTGCTCTGAAAATCCTGGAGACCATTATTATATGCGACTTCCTCAATCAGTCAGTCAGTCGATCATATTTACTGAACACTTACGGTGTGCAGAACACTGTACTAAGTGCTGGGAGAGTACAACGTAATAATATAACAGGCACATTCCCTGCCCACAATGAGGGCAGCAGCCTGGCTTAGTGGATAGACCATGGGCCTGGGAGTCAGAAGGACCTGGGTTCTAATCTGAGTTCCGCCACGTCTGCCATGTTACCTTGGGCAAGTCACTTAATCTCTCTGGGCTTCAATTACCTCATCCGTAAAATGGGGATTAAGACTTAGCCCCATGTGGGACAGGGACTGGGTCCAACCTGATTAGCCTGTATCTACCCCAGCTCTTAGAACATTACTTGGAACATAGCAAGCGCTTAACAAGTACCGTTATCGTTCTTATCATTACCTTGTAGTCTAGAGACTGGATGCATTGCTGCTCCCATCCATATCGAACTCCGTGCCAGCGTAGTTGATGACTGGTAGCTCAGTGTCCTCTGGCTCTTGCTCACCACAGCCTAGAGGTGAGGCAGGCCACGACTCCTCCAGAAGCAGCCATTGAGTAATAGCTCTTTTGTACAGCACTTCGGAACAGAGGCCCAAACTTGACGAGGATAGGCCTAGCAGAAACAGCTTCCAAGTTCTGCACAAGGGCGGACACAGGGGTATGCTAATTAGTACAATTGTATTGGTTTGAGTAATTGCCATTAGCAAAATTCCAGGGAGAACCATGAAGCCTACCTCAGGGCCTGGATGCAAAACTAGCCTCCAACTCTGCTTTCTGAGCACCAACTCCAGGGAAAATTTACAAATTGCCTGATGAGGACTCGGGAGCTTCATCAGTGCCTGCCAAAGAGAGGGAACATTTAACTTCCCTTTGTAAATAAGGAATGTCATCTCTTAGGCTTAAGATTAGAAAAAAGAAATGTCAGTCAAGAGATCCCAAAATTAAACCTTACAATTCTGTACAGAAAACTATATCATTGTAGAATTGTTATAAATTGCATCAGGAATATTTTTGGGGAATTTCTCACTAAGTAAAACTAGCACATCTAGCTATGAAAAGTAATTCATAGTTCAAATATGAGCACTTTTACTTAACTGATTGAACCAAACACATTTAAGATAACCTAGTGCTTTCTAGTCTCACAAACTAAAACAGTTGAGGATAAGTGGAATTCTTTCCATAATGCACTTATAGAAAATAAATGCTGTAGATAAGATTATTTGTGTTTACCCCATAAAGATGAAGATTAGCATCACTAGAATGGAAAAGAAACTCTTTAGAAGTGAATAGTCCAATAGAAGAAACTAACTGAACGGTCCATGTTTCACCTGGGTAGAGAGAGAAATCATTCGTTACCCTATTTATTTTGTTAATGAATTGTGCATCGCCTTGATTCTATTTAGTTGCCATTGTTTTTACGAGATGTTCTTCCCCTTAACTCTGTTTATTGCCATTGTTCTCGTCTGTCCGTCTCCCCCGATTAGACTGTAAGCCCGTCAAATGGCAGGGACTGTATCTGTTGCCGACTTGTTCATCCCAAGCGCTTAGTACAGTGCTCTGCACATAGTAAGCGCTCAATAAATACTATTGAATGAATGAATGAATGAAATCAGACATGAAAGGATAAAGAAAGGTAGCTTCTAGAGGAGAAGAATTGTAGAGGAGGAGGAGGAGGAGGAGGAGGAAGCTCTTTAGGAATGAGAAGGGAGAGGTTAACTGGGGAATAGGGAGACTTTTCCCCTGTCCTGTGCTGACTCCAGACACTGTCATGGCTTCCCCCACTATGGCAGGGATGGGACCTGACCCAGGGCTGGTTGGCTTAGCTGGGCCATTGCCGTGCTTATTTTCAGTGGGGGCAACAGCGGTGGAGAATGGCAGCTCTTGGCTCACCCCTGGGGTCCCACAGAGTCCAGCAAGAGCTCAGATGCTCTCTGGCAACTCTGCAAGCTGAACCTTTAGCAGGCCCAACCCCCAGACCCAGCCAACTCCAAATCCAATTTGTGAAGCTGCTTTAGCAACTGCAGAGCCTCAGGCCCTGGGCTGGGCCCACTAGTCATCCTTCCCTCCTGACTGCCTTCCCCTTTCCCTCAAACTCCTTCTCTACTTTCCCCAGTCCTCCTTACTCTTCCTTGTTTCTCCATTTTTCTCCCTCTCACCACCATCTGGGAGGGCAGTGAGTCCCAAAGTGGACATTCATCTCCTTCCCTCCATCACTCTTCCCAATAACTGAGATGCAGAAGCTTCTCAACAGCCATTTTTTAAAAAAAATCTCTGCATCCTGGTGAGCTTTGGCTTTTCTAACCATAGTCAGTCTCAGTCGGTCTGGGATGTCTGGGCACTTTACCAGGGCCCCACTTTTGCTTTGAGAAAAGATGGACCCTTTTAGCAGATGGTATACTCCCTGCGGCTTTGCCTGTCACATCAGAGACACTACAGGCTCATTTGAATTTTTAGAATTTTAGCTGGGGTAGCAAAAATTTTGAAGGAACTTCAATTCAGCTTTGGAATTGGCACTTAATGATTATATGAATGAATCCGATGGAATCGCTTTCTTTCAGAGTGTGTGTGCGTGCGTGTGTGTGTTTTATATAACACACAAACCATATTTTATTCATGGTCACAAATATTTGAGTTGGCAAATCAGCTAGATGTTTCAGTTGTAGTAGTTATACACAAATGATTTTTCCATTTTGAATTCCAAACACATGTATTTGCCATTTTGGAAAATTTGGCCCTTCGAGGGCAATAAGGAGAACACTGTGCCATTAGGACAGACTGTTTGTAAAACACTTGCAGAGATCCAATTCTGATTAATTTGAAGGCCAATTGCACTGAAGATTATTTTATGGATCACAGGAACTTCCTACAGTTTAAGCAGATTAGCACTACTAAAACCTATGCTAAGAAAGGTAAATCTGGTAATGTCTTTATTTCTTCCATTTCTCACCACTCCTGAGACTCGGAATGTTATCAGTGAAAGCTTTTTGATGGCAAGGAATGTGTCTACCAACTCTTTTGTTTTGAATTCTCCCAAGCGTCTAATAATAATAATATTAATAATAATAATAATGTTGGTATTTGTTAAGCGCTTACTATGTGCCGAGCACTGATCTAAGCGCTGGGGTAGATTCAGGGTAATCAGGTCCCATGCGGGGCTCACAGTCTTAATCCCCATTTTCCAGATGAGGTAACTTAGGTACAGAGAAGTTAAGTGACTTGTCCAAAGTCACACAGTTGACAAGCGGAGGAGCCTGGATTAGAATCCATGACCTCTGACTCCTAAGCCCCTGCTCTCTCTGCACATGGTAAGCATTCAATAAATACCATTGATTGATTGAATGATTGCGAGGAGCAACAGTCCCAGGGTTCCCTGAGGTTGGTCCCACCAGTCCTATCATCAGTCGTGTGGCTGGGGCAGCTGCCTCTCAAAAAAGCAGTGTGGTCTAGTGGATAGGGCACGGATCCGAGAGTCAGAAGGACCTGAGTTCTAACCCCAAGTCTGCCACTTATCTGCTGTGTGACCTTGGGCAAGTCACTTAACTTCTCTGAGCCTCAGTTACCTCATCTATAAAATGGGGATCAAGACTGTGAGCCCCGTATGGGACTGACAGTGCCAACCCAATTAGTATCAACGTGGCTCAGTGGAAAGAGAACGGGCTTGGGAGTTAGAGGTCATGAGTTTGAATCATGGCTCTGCCACTTGTCAGTTGTGTGACTGTGGGCAAGTCACTTAACTTCTCTGTGCCTCAGTTGCCTCGTCTGTAAAATGGGGATTAACTGTGAGCCTCAGGTGGGACAACCTGATTACCCTGTATCTACCCCAGCGCTTAGAACAGTGCTTTGCACATAGTAAGCGCTTAACAAATACCAACATTATCATTATTATTATTATCCACCCCAATGCTTAGTACAGTGCGCCTAGTAAGTGCTTAACAAATACTACAATTATTATTATTGTTTTTATTCTGATTTTTGTCAGATGATTTGCCATTGCTCAGGAATTTCTTCCTCCCAAAGGAGATTCCTGTTTGTTCTTGAACCTCCAAATGCCAATATTTATGCTGAGAATTCAAAGATTCTTCAATTCCATAGCCAAGGTTTGCAAAAGATCAAAACAAGGGATGAGGTTCTGATTTACAACAAGGCATAACATTATTCTAATGGGAAAAACCTATTGTATTTGAGTTCTAGCACTCTCAAGAAGACTTTGTGTTTGCTGTAGGTCAATTAAAGAAACAAGCTTTCCTATATCAGTGTTGCCAGCTGCACAAAAATCATGTTTGCAGTCAAATTTTCAGCTCGGTTTTTTATTATCATTTGTATAAATATGATCATTTAGGGTACACTGGATTATTAATTTTACAATATTGACAATGATGTTGCAGAGTTTCCCGAATTACCAGCCCAGAGATGGTCTTTTGCTCCCCTACCCTCCCGGCTCTGCCACTTGTCAGCTGTGTGACTTTGGGCAAGTGACAACTTCTCTGTGCTTCAGTTACCTCAACTGTAAAATGGGGATTAAGGCTGTGAGCCCCATGTGGCATGACCTGATAACCTTGTAGCTACCTCAATGCTTAGAACAGTGCTTGGCACATAGTAAGTGCTTAACAAATACCATCATTAGTATTACCCTGTCACTAGCAATTGTGGAATTTGTTAAGTGCTTCCTTTGTGCCAAGCACTATATTAAGCCCCAGGGTAGATACAAGGCTATCAGGTTGTCCCACATGGGGCTCACAGTCCAAGTAAGAGGGAGAACAGGTATTGACTCCCCATTTTGCAGATGAAGGAACTGAGGCCCTGGGAAGTAAAGTGCGTTGCCCCAGGTCACACAATGAATAAATTCACATTCAAATTCTAAGACACTGCCCCTGAGACTGTCAGCTCGTTGTGAGCAAGGAATGTGTGTGTTATATTGCTGTGTTCTCTCCCAAGTGCTTAGTACAGTTCTCTACACACAGTAAGTGTTTGATAAATATGATGGATTGATCGATGCTGAGGTGTGGCTGAAAAGGTGAGTGCCATATCAACATTTCCTCCCTCAGTGTTTACAAGTAAGGGTGAGTCCTTGCTGAGCTAGTGTGTCCATCCCACGTCAGATCTGTCTCTGTTTTAAACTCTGATTCACTGGGTCCTTTTGGAGTGGAAGGAGATAGCAGCAGAAGACAAATTCTTCTGTACTACCGCAATTGGCAATGGAGTGACGGTCATAGAAAAAAAACTTTGACAGTCTGATTCTTTAAGGCATTTTACCAACTCTCTCTTAATTATCATTCTCTCCCCCTCCTCATTATCATTGGCAATAGTATTTTTTGAAAATTTACTGTGTCCAAACCACTGCTCTAAGGGCTTAGAAGGGCACAGTAGGGTAAGAAGACAAAATCCCTGCCCTCAAGGGGCTTACACTCTAGCTATACCCATCTCCCTCATTCTGTTCATCTCAAGCCATCCTACTTACTGGGATTGCTCTCGTCTCTGGTGCCACTAACCTTTTGCTTACCTCTCCTCCCTGCCTGGACCACCCTTGTCCTTCATATCTGACAGACCTCTGCTCCCCCAATCTTCAAAGCCCTCCTGAAACTACATCTCCTCCCGGAGGCTTGCCTGAGTAATGTAAAATTATAATTAGGGTATGTATTAACTGCTTACAGTGAACTGAGTTTGAAACAAAATGGTCTAACTCATATCCCTCGACTGTGACTTCTTTGCCAGGTAAGCACTTAAGAACTCAGAACTCAGAATAGCACTTACTTATCTCACACTCCTTGTTATTTAAGTACACGCTCATGCTTATTTTCCCTTTCCTTTTTTCTTCCCATCTGTAAATTAGTTTACCTTCTGTCTTCCCCACTAACCTGTAAACTCTATGAGAGCAGGGATTGCGTCTACAACTGCTATTGAACTCTCCCAAGCACTTACTACAGTGCTTGGCCCCCAATAGGTGCTCGATCAATATTCCTTGGACTGCGAGCCCCAGGTAAGACGAGGACTGTGTCCTACCTGATTAACTTATATGCCCCACAGCACTTAGAACAATGCTTGACACGTAGTAAACTCTTAAAAAATACCATTAAAAATATCAAAGAGTAAGTAATGAAAGCAGCAGCAGGGAAAAAGAAGCAAATGTGACACTGTGGGAGAGGGTGATCCTGACTGGTCCAGATATTTCTGTGGGATCTCTCCCACACACTGATAAACAGCTCACAATCTGCCTCATCTCCTAATCTACACCACAGTTCTACTTTAGTGGCTCTGTCATACCAACTGCCTACTGAGGGAACAAGGATAAATGGGATGATATATCTGAGGCTTCCTAAGATTTTCAGACTGAATAAAGATTGTTACATAAATTCAGGAACGTGATTTTCTCAGAGGTTGAAAAAAGACCCCGGAAACACAGGGGTCCGTGGTCCTCCGTTGCCTCCCTGGGCCGTGCCGATGCTTCAGACACGGGTCACATTCTGACGTCTGTCTGATCATAAACACCTGTTCCCGGAAGCATCCTGCTGTTTGCTCTATTTTCAAAGAACTGGTGACAAATTTAAAATTTAAATTTTTTATCATAAGCAGAGAAGATGTATCTATAAAAGTGTTCCAAACCACAGTGTTTTAAATGAAGTTTAATTTTCCGATAAAATGGAAAATGAAGGAAAAATTGTGTGTCTGCACGCATGCATGGTTCAGAATGCCATAGCTCAATTAGATGTACTGATTGTGCTAACAATCCGCCTCATGTCTGGTTAAACTTCTCCTTTGAAAATTATGAAGCTTTGCTGTACTGTGATTAACAATGGTATTAAGGGAATATGACAGATTTGCTTTTGCTGGAAGGAAAAGAGTTACGTAAAAGGATTAATAAACAAGTAGGAGGGTCTCAAAATCTCCTGCCACAGACAAGGTTATATAAATAATCATCTAGGGGGCAAATTAGCAGCTAGACCTAAAGGGAAAAAAAAATCATCACTCTTACTCTCCTGTCAAGAAATAAGATATTTCATTTGGAGTAAAATTCTTCTCATGCCATAATTTGCTTCAAGCACTTAAATAAAATCTACACCAGATATTTTATGAGAAAGAGGTATTTATTTAAAAAGAAGAATAATAATTAATAATTGTGACATTCGTTCAGTGCTTACTCTGAGCCAGGCACTGTACTAAGTGCTGGGGTGGATACAAGCAAATCAGGTTGGACTTGGAACAGTCCCTGTCCCAAGTGGGGATCACAGTCTAAATCCCCACTTTACAGATGAAGTAACTGAAGTACAGAAAAATGAAATGACTTGCCTAGGTCTCACAGCAGACAAGTGGCAGAACTGGGATTAGAACCCATGACCTTCTGACTCCCAGGTCCATGCTCTATCCATTACGCCATGATACTTCTCCAGTTAACAGTTAATTCCTGACCTCTTTTGAGAAACTGTCTTTATTTTTCAGCTCTCATTATAGTAAGAATAATTATGGTATTTGTTAAGCTCTTACTATGTGCCAAGCACTGTTCTAAGCACTGGCGTACATACAAGATAATCACCTTGTCTCTAATGAGGTTCACAGTCTTAATCCCCATTTTACAGATGAGGTAACTGAGGCACAGAGAAGTTAAGTGGCTGGCCCAAAGTCACACAACAGACAAGTGGCAGAGTCAGGATTAGAACCCGTGTCCTCTGGCTCCCAAGCCTGTCTTCTTTCCATTAAGCCACACTGCTTCTCTGTGTGTATGCCACCAGGAGAAACCATCATGGTATATTTTGAAGAGTCAGTTCTCCTCCAATGTGGGGCTGTGGTCTTGAAAAATTTCAAGGTTCAGGAAATCTCTTGTTCTAGACCCCTCCATTCATTTATTCAATAGTATTTATTGAGTGCTTACTATATGCAGAGCACTGTACTAAGCACTTGGAATGTACAATTCGACAACAGATGAAGACAATCCCTGCCCAATGACGGGCTTACAGTCTAATCGGGGGAGACAGACTGACAAAAACAAGACAAAATAATCATGATAAATAGAATCAAGGATGTTCAGCTTGTCAGATGCCACATGCGTGAACATGAACATTTCTACCATCTGGCATGTTCTCTCCAGACAGGGACAGAGCGAGGGGCTGGGGGGAAACATTGCTTCCATTTCTTTGGTTCAAATTACATAGGGGATAACCACCTTATAGTTTTGATAGTACTGGTTGCTCCAGAGTTCTTTTCAGGGCTTGAGGTAATATGACCAAGCAATGAAGAAGTCATTGCTTCTTCATCCCCATCGTCATTTGGGTCATAGAAGCTTGTTATCTGGGACAGGCCACTCCATCTGTATGCCCCCCACTTAATAGCGGCAAAAAGCTCATCGAATGTTTGACCATCCATCCATCCATTCATCCATCCATCCATCCATCCATCCATCCATCCATCCATCCATCCATCCAGTGGGGTTCAGAAGGAACAGTGGAGAAGGCCCGAAGACTTTCAACTTCAGAGTAGCAGCATGGCCTAGTGGATAGAGCACAGGCCTGGGAGTCAGAAGGACCTGGGTTCTAATCCTGCCTCTGTTACTTCTCTGCCATGCAGCCTTGGGAAATTCACTAAACTTCTCTGTGCCTCAGTTCCCTCATCTGCTAAATGGGGAGTAAGACAGTGAACTCCATGTAGAACAGGGACTTTGTTCAACCTGTTTTGCTTGTTTCCACCCCAGTGCTTAGCACAGTGCCTGGCACACAACAGGCACTTAAAAATACTACGATTATTATTATTATTCAGCCATGTGCAGAAAGTCAAGCAGGGAGTCATTAATAGGTCAAGAAAAACCCAGGCCTCTTGATTCCCAGCTGAGACAGTGAGGTGATATTATGTTCCTTGCCTGACCAAAGAAGGTCGCCTTTGGACAGCCTCATTTTGAAATTATTTTCAGAGTTTCCAAGATGCCAGTATGCTGAAGGAAAGCCATGTGTTTCTTTCAGATGTAGGCATTGCTTTCTGGAGTCAATGTTAATTTTCCTGACTACTTTAAAGAAGATCTTTTTTTTATCTTATTCAGAGTCAACAACTTCCAGTTCTGGAGAATAATTTGTTAACTTTAAGTCAAGTAAATCCTCTGTAGAAATGTGAGGCTAGAAACTACCACTTCTGCTTCTGAGGGCTGCAAGGGAACCACCAGAAGCTGAGAATGGCTTCTTTCTTTGTGGTCTCAATGGTGATTTCAGAAACAAGCTTTGGCAGTCGGAGATGATGGTGATGTGCATTTCCCAGAGGTGGAACCCACTTTTGGGAAGCCCTGCCCTTTCTTTCCAATCAACTTCCCCTTCTTGTCTTTTTCAGACTTGAGCTCCTCTTCACCGTTTACAGAGAACCACTAAGGGCATTCCTCCATTTACCAATACAATACTTTTAACACATTTTTTGTGAGAGTGAATCAGAACATTAATGTTACTATTTTTTACTGTGTGTTCTCACTTTGAGATAATGCTGCAAAATTCATGCTGACTTCCTTTCCTTTTCAATCATTCAAGTCAAAAGAGTGACTGGAATAGAACAATTAAAGTCCATTTTGATTTAGCATTAGATAATTCAAGATTCATTTGGCTTAATCTATGACAGATTTTTTTAGTATGCTTATACAATGAATAGGATATTGGGAGAATTAAGTATACACTTAGATTCACACGATTGATTTAAATTATGATCGTCCCAAAGTTTTTTACTATTGGTCCATATTTACATTGTTATTGGTTCACGTTCCTACATTTATTGTGGTTTTATTCACTTGACAATATTTGTATTGGGTGATTCAATTGTTTTTTGTATCTGAAGATTGCATTAGTTCACTGTACATTCTTCTAATGGGAAATTAGACTTCACCTAATGTTCCATTTTCATGGCTCCAGCTCAGAGCGTTACCTGGGATACAGCAGTATATAACATTCAATAGCACTCGGAACTCCAGGGCTCAGGGACCGATCATGTGGATGAGGAATTAAAGGCATTCGGCTACAGTTAAATACTAGGCAAGGCTGTTAGCGATTGGGAATATGGGGATTCATTGTGACTTTAATGAATGGGGACAATGTACCTGGTGAATCAGGAGAAAATTCAATTAGAAGGGGGCAAGTTCAGGACTTAAGGCTGAAAAATCTGACCACCGAAATACTGGATGCAGAAAGTTGAAAGAGAAAGATGCCAGCCAACCTCAAATAGAATCGAATCAAACGTGTCAGCAATGCCACTGAAAAAGTCAACATGGTATTAGGATGGAGTAACATAATATGGCAGGCAAGAGCCAGGAAGTAACCCTTCCAATCTATTCTGCAGTGGCCTGACTCTTATTGGATACTGTATCAGGCTTTCTCATCACACCTTCACAGAGCTTAAGAAACTGGCGAGGGTCCAGAAATTGTGACAAAAAGTGATACATGGCCTGGAAAATAGGTCCTATGAGGAAAAGTTAAAGGAATTGAAACTGTCCAGGCTAGAGAACAGAAGGCTAGAGGGCATTCCTTAATAATAGTCATCAAGGACCTAGAAAGGCTTCAGAATAGGGAGGGGAGGCATTGAGCAGTATCGACTCACTCACAGAGATCTGAACAAGAAAGTGGGTAGTTGAATTGTAGGAGGAGGAAGATGAATTCACTCTTAGGCATGTCTTCCTGTCTTTAACAGGCATGAGAACAGTCACCTGAGCAAGACTGTGGAGCCTACATCAATGGGGAAGGGTGATAGAAAACGGCAGAAATCCCACAATCCAGCAATTGGGTGCGCCCTTTGGCTAACCCTCCTGAACAGAGAGCTGGGCTGGGGAACATCTTGTGAACCATTTCCTCTCTAGAATTCTATTAGTTCTGAACACCATGAGAAGAGAGATGTTTTCATTTCCTAATAATAGTAACAATAATAACTGCTTTTAAGCACTAATTTTGTGCCAAGCACTATACTAAATCCTGGGATTGATACAAGACAGTCAGGTTGGACACCATCCCTGACCCACATGGGGCTCCCAGTCTAAAAGAAGGACAGATGAAGAAACCAAAGCACAGAGAAGTTGTGACTTGGCTGAGATCACCCAGCAGCAAGCGGCAGAGCAGGCGTTGGAATCCCGGTCCTCTATCTCCTGTGTTCATGCTCTTTTCACTAGGTTATTTCCTATCGAGTTTATCTCATAACCCCATTAAAACATGTCCTTCGTCTTGTCACCGAGGAGTCACAGCATTTCATTTTTGAGCACCCACTGGGTGCAATTCACTAAATGTAAATAGTAATACTAGTGCTTGAAAAGAACAAAATAAGTAAGTGTCCAGTTCCCTCTCCATGTCAGAGGTCCTACATTTCCCACTTAGGATTCTTTTTCTTGACCACTTCTCTGCTAGAGGGAGAATTTCCAGTGCTCCAGTGATCAGGAGGCCATGGTTTATATGAAAGTCTATCTCCCCCTCTAGAGCGTGAGCTTGTTATGTGCAGGGAATGGGTCTGCTCATTCTCTTGGACTGCAATCTCCCAAGTGCTTAGTACAGTGCTCTGCACATAGCAAGTGCTCAATAAATACTACTGATTGATTGGGTTCTAGTCCTGTGTCTTTGCCTAGAGTTGGCTGACATGAGGGAAGCTTGCAGCAACTACTGAGATGACCAGCTGGTACCTCTTCTGCCTCTCTTCCCCTTCTAGGGCTTCCTCAGAATCCTCTACACATCAGAATTGTGGGTGGTCCATCCTGCATGCGAGTCATATCGTTTGGGTGATCCCTTGTGGGGCATACCCACTTGGGACTCCTTTATCCTGAATTGGGTCCCTAGATTTGACCTGGGCAGATCCTGGGCTAGCAGTTTGCTATATGGTAGGTAAATGGTTAATTCCAGGATGTGTTAAGTGCTTACTATGTGCCAGGGACTGTGCTGAGCGCTGGCGTGAATACCAGATAGACAGTTCAGACTTGATCCCTGTTGCACCGAGAGCTTACGGTCTGGGTGGGGGAGGGAAAATACTGGAAAAAACAAGTAGAGGCACTGTGGGAATTTGGAAATACAAGAATGAAATGCCAAGGGCACAAGTGGACAGGTGGATGGGATCAGGAGTTAGCAGGTCTGATGTTCCTCAGTCTTTCCCTCTTTAAGCTCAATTTGGGCAGAGAATATGTCTGTTTATTGTTCTACTGAACTCTCCCAAGCACTTAGTATAATGCTCTGCACACAGTAGGTGCTCAATGAATATGATTAAATATTCATTTAATGTGCAGGGAATGGGTCTGCTCATTCTCTTGGACTGTAATGAATGAATGAATGAATGAATGAATGAATGTCTCACAATGCCACAACTTTTCACATTCAAGTAATAAGGGATGGTCAGCTGTCTCTGACCCCCAGATCCTGAGGGGACAAGTAAAAGATGGTGCCGGACTGGGTTGATTGGAGGAGTGGGACTTCCTTGGTGATTAGGTGGGGATAGGGGAGCTGCTTTGCTCATTGATGACTAGAAATGAATCTTGCCTCAGATCACCAACTAACGTGAAGGCAGGAGAAGTTCTAAGGGTGGGAAATGATCTAGTAAAACTTTAATTCGCTCCATCTCCTGGAGCCAATCCAGTCCCCAGTTTGGACTCTAAGTCTGCCTGGAAGTTTCCACCAAAGTGCCCACTTTTCTCCTTATGCTCCACACCCTAGGTACTCTTTCAGGGATAACTGTCACCCTAAATGACATCAAGCTTCATTTAGTCTTCATTCATTCATGCAGCAGGGTCATTCTCCCCCTCAATCAGTTATTCGGCACCTAAGGATTCACTTGGCAGTTAGGTACTCAGAAACTGCACTGTGTTTCAAGAAATAAGGCCGCATTTTCTGGAAAATGGAGAAGTTTGAGATGGAGGGTGAGTTTAAGAGTGGCAGTTGTGAGGTATGCAGGGATTGAGGCCATTACCACCACGTTCAGGCTGGGGCTCTGGAGAGAGGAACACCAGCTGGAACTGGAGGCAGGATGAGGTTGGCACCGATGAGTTAAACAGTCAGCTGACTCTGGGTGAGTCTTCCTTTTTTACGGTATTTGTTAAGCGCTTACTATGTGTCAGGCACTGTACTAAGTGCTGGGTAGGCACAAGATCATCAGGTCCTACATGGACCTCACAGTTTAAGTAGGAGAGAGAATAGGTTTTGAATCTCCATTTTGCAGATGAAGAATCTGAGGTATAAAAAAGTTAACTGACTTGCCGAAGCTCACATAGCAGGTATGTGACAGGGCAGGGATTAGAACCCAGGTCCTTCTGACTTCCAGGGCCGGGCTCTGTCCACTAGACCATGCTGCTTCTCACCAGGTTCTGACCTGGGAAACTTCAATTTACCACCAAACTGACAGTTAGCTGCTTTCGTCACTTCCCCAAGGCGTCGGAAGACTCAGAGAGCAGCGGCCACGTTTCGTAGTAGAATACTAGCTGAGGAATATCCCTTTGGAAAATTTCATTTTCAAAGGCATCTCTGGACTCCATTGCAGAGTGTCGTAAATTAAATGGAAATCAGTCATATTTATGATTAGTTGTTAAAGTGTTGTGAGGGCTTCGGATTTATGACTCAGTGCTCCATTCAGTTGTTCTCCGCTCCTGCTCTAGCTCTTTCTACCCTATGTGGAATAAAATTTATATTTGTGGGTGAGATCATGATAAATCTTTTATGAATCACAAGTGTAATTTTAAATGGTTGCAGGCATGGAGAACTATGCCCATGAGATATCTGTTGTATTTCATGGGTTATGGCTTTGTGGAACTGGCAAAAACAAATCGCTTTGTATCTAACACAACTCACATCCTTCTTCAGTGTGCATGCCTGCCTTTAACCCCAGGGTTTGTGTCAGAGAGCCTGCTTGTAATGGGGCTGAAATCAGGGTGCACTTTAGAATATTCTCTTTTTTCTCCCTTCTTTTTAAATATGAAAGCTGTGTGGCCTAGTGGATAAAGCATGGGCCTGGGAGCCAGAGGACTTGGTCTCTAATCCCGGCTCAACTACTTGCCTATTGTGTGATCTTGAGCAAGTCACTTAACTTCTCTGTGCTTCAATTTCCTCGACTGCAAAATGAGGACTCAATACCTGTTCTTCCTCCTACTTGACTGTAAGCCCCATTAGGAAGAGGAACTGTATCTGAACTGATTAATTTGTATCTACTCCAGCACTTAGAATAGTGCTTGACACAGTAAATCCTTATCAAATGTCATTAAAAAATAAAAGAAAACAAAGTACCTCTCACCCAGGACCATTTCTCACTGAGTTAAATTGACATTGGAGAAGCTGTTCCCCCAGAGCTGGAGTTCTTCATGTGCCCTCTGACACTAATCAGTGGTGAAAGCCCAGACGAGCCATGAACGGTTAGCTTGTCCTCTCAGTACTACTATCTGAAGGCAAGTCCCAGACTCTTGACAGCCAACTTTTCTATAGTATACATTGGAGGAAGGATATTTTATATCTTGAATTCTAGTAAAATCATGTATTTTTCTAGCAGGGAGGAAATTAATGTATCAATCATGTTTCATTACTCTTACCCGTGTCTCTATGATCTTATGTACTCTGCAGTTAGAGAGGGAGAGAGAGCTATCACTCTCCCATTCACTGAGAACTCATAGATGGAATTCACTTAAATACTGCTCTCTATGAAGTGCAAAAAGAAAAGAATGAGACAAGGCACCCTTGAAAGAAAGATAAATATAATAACCAAAGTGAATTGTTGTCACTAAAGCGTTTTAGCCTGACATCTGTGTTGTCCGGGGCCCAGAGTTCACATTTAAGTTGTCAGCAGGAAGATGATACAGGGATGAGGAAAGGCAAGGATATTTATTCTGCATCCTTTGGAGAATGCTAAGTCCCATCATCTTTCAAAGTTACTCTCTCAAATACACCCCCTATCTTCAGCCAAGAGTACCGCACAAGGTCTCCACCTCTTGTTTCCAGGCTACCATAACGGGGCTTTCATTTTGCTTCTATGATTTCAAATGATCATTTTCCTCTATTCCCCTTCTCAGGCCTCCCATGCCAATATTACCTTTCCATGGAATGCACATGTCTGGATGAGAAATTCAGTCCACAGGGTTCATTACTCTGGACTGTAAGCTCACTGTGGGCAGGGAACATGTCTACCAGCTCTGTTGTATTGTACTCTCCCTAGCACTCAGTACTGTGCTCTGCACACAGAGGAGCAGCGTTGCCTCGTGGAAAATCACAGGCCTTGGAGGCAGAAGGACCTGCATTCTAATCCCAACTCCACCACCTGTCTGCTGTGTGACCTGGGGCAAGTCACTTCACTTCCCTGTGCCTCACTTACCCCACCGGTAAAATGGGGATTAATATTGTGAGCCTCATGGGGGATCTGAAGTGTGCCCAACCTGACAAGCCTGTAGCATTTAGTACCATGCCTGGAGCATAGTAAGTGCTTAGCAAACCCCATAAAAGAGCAGATGCTCATTAAATACCATTGATTGATTGTTTGATAGATCATTCATTCATTCATTCAATAGCATTTATTGAGCGCTTACTATGTGCAGAGCACTGTACTAAGCGCTTGGAATGAACAAGTCAGCAACAGATAGAGACAGTCCCTGCCGTTTGATGGGCTTACAGTCTAATCAGGGGAGACGGACAGACAAAAACAATGGCAATAAATAGAGTCAAGGGGAAGAACATCTCGCAAAAACAATGGCAACTAAATAGAATCAAGGCAATGTACAATTCAATAACAAAATAAATAGGGTAATGGAAATATATACAGTTGAGCGGACGAGTACAGTGCTGAGGGAGAGGGGGAGGGGCAGAGGGAAAGGGGTAAAAGAGGGTTTAGCTGCGGAGAGGTGAAGGGGGGTGGTAGAGGGAGTAGAGGGAGAAGAGGAGCTCAGTCTGGGAAGGCCTCTTGGAGGAGGTGAGTTTTAAGTAGGGTTTTGAAGAGGGGAAGAGAATCAGTTTGGTGGAGGTGAAGAGGGAGGGCGTTCCAGGACCGCGGGAGGACGTGGCCCAGGGGTCGACGGCGGGATAGGCGAGACCGAGGGACGGTGAGGAGGGGCGGCGGAGGAGCGGAGCGTGCGGGCTGGGTGGTAGAAAGAGAGAAGGGAGGAGAGGTAGGAAGGGGCAAGGTGATGGAGAGCCTTGAAGCCTAGAGTGAGGAGTTTTTGTTTGGAGCGGAGGTCGATAGGCAACCACTGGAGTTGTTTAAGAAGGGGAGTGACATGCCCAGATCGTTTCTGCGGGAAGATGAGCCGGGCAGCGGAGTGAAGAATAGACTGGAGCGGGGTGAGAGAGGAGGAAGGGAGGTCAGAGAGAAGGCTGACACAGTAGTCTAGCGGGATATAACGAGAACCCGTAGCAGTAAGGTAGCCGTTTGGGTGGAGAGGAAAGGGCGGATCTTGGCTATATCGTAGAGGTGAAACCGGCAGGTCTCGGTAACAGATAGGATGTGTGGGGTGAACGAGAGAGACGAGTCAAGGATGACACCGAGATTGCGGGCCTGAGAGACGGGAAGGATGGTCGTGCCATCCACGGTGATAGGGAAGTCTGGGAGAGGACCGGGTTCGGGAGGGAAGATGAGGAGCTCAGTCTCGCTCACGTTGAGTTTTAGGTGGCGGGCCGACATCCAGGTGGAGACGTCCCGGAGGCGGGAGGAGATGCGAGCCTGAAGGGAGGGGGAGAGGACAGGGGCGGAGATGTAGATCTGCGTGTCATCTGCATAGAGATGGTAGTCAAAGCCGTGAGAGCGGATGAGTTCACCGAGGGAGTGAGTGTAAATGGAGAACAGAAGAGGGCCAAGAACTGACCCTTGAGGAACTCCAACAGTTAAAGGATGGGAGGGGGAGGAGGCGCCGGCAAAGGAGACCGAGAATGACCGGCCAGAGAGGTAAGAGGAGAACCAGGAGAGGACGGAGTCCGTGAAGCCAAGGCGAGATAAGGTATGGAGGAGGAGGGGATGGTCGACAGTGTCAAAGGCAGCAGAGAGGTCAAGGAGGATCAGAATGGAGTAGGAGCCATTGGATTTGGCAAGAAGGAGGTCATGGGTTACCTTAGAAAGAGCAGTCTCGGTAGAGTGGAGGGGACAGAAGCCAGATTGGAGGGAGTCTAGGAGATTACTAGTGTGACAATTGCTTTTAATTGAGGAATAAACTCAAATTTCATTCAGTGCTGATTTCCCTGCTTTGGGAACCTAATCTAGAGAGAGGTGTATAAAATTTCTTCCTTTTGGGTTTCCAGGAAAAATCCACTAGAGAATTTAAGATCCCAGCAGGTGAGGTGGAGTTCTGAGTTTAAAATCTCAGAAAATTCTACCTGGGCAACAGTGACCATATTTTTCAGTTGCTGTTAACTGTAAACTTCTTGAGGGCTTTACTACTCGTACTACAACCCAACCCTTGCACTTGGCTCTTCTAATGCTAACTTCATTCATTCATTCAATCGTATTTATTGAGCGCTTGTATGCAGAGCACTGTACTAAGCACTTGGAATGTACAATTCGGCAACAGAGACAGTCCCTGCCCAACAACGGGCTCATAGTCTAAAAGGGAGAGACAGAATGCAAAACAAAACAGCTAACCTTCTCACTGTACCTCAATTTCGTCTAACTCACCACCGACCTCTTGCCCGCGTCCTTCCTCTGGCTTGGAACATCCTCCCTCTTCATATCAAACAGACAATTACTCTCCCCATCTTCAAAGGCTTGTCCAAGACACGTCTCCTCCAGGCGGTCTTCCCTGACCAAGCCCTCCTTTCCTCTTCTCCCAATCGCTTCTGCACCACTTTGACTTGATCCCTTAATTCTTCCCTCCGCCCCGACCTACCGGCTTTATGTACCTAACTGTAATTTTATTTATTTATCTTAATGTCTATCTTCCCATTTAGACTGTAAGCTTGTTGTGAGCAAGGAATGTGTCTGGTACGTTGTTATACTGTACTTTGTCAAGCCCTTAGTTCAGTGTTCTGCACACTGTAAGCACTCAATAAATACGAGTGACTGACTGATAGGCTGACTGAAGGCAGGGATTTAGTCAAATGGCTCTCTGGTACTCTCCCAAGCAATCAGCAAAGTATTCTGCATACAATAAGTGCTCAATACATATGATTGCTTGAAGAGTTGCCATTTGTGATTCACTAACATCTGGTCAAATTTAAACTGGTCCTAGAAAAGCCACAGACTCTTTTCTTGCAGCTCCCAAAGAAAGTTACTGGCCCGAAAGCCAGGTGTGCTGGAGAATGCAGGGGGTAGGAAGAGGTGACAATCACTGCTCCGGCAACCTGGACTATCCTAGAGCAAATTCCATCCTCGTGGTGTTCAGGGGCTCCTACAAAAGAATCTTGAAATGTCCCCAGTAAGATGCAGCTGGAATACCACAAAGATAGAAGCTTCAGCTTCCTGGCCTATTGTTCTCAACTAAATGTTTACCTCAGACCCTTTCAAATCCCTCTCTCCACTTAGGTAATGAGAGGGTCTTACACTACTGAAGCTAATTTACCTGCTTCAAGGCTGAAGGCCGCCTTTCCGCCTCTGGTGGGGACTCAGAGTAGGCGAGCCAAGATACAGGTGCGAGGCAAAGCATGAAACGAAATGTTTTTCTGGGAGACTTTTCGATTAAGGAACGGTTGACTTACTGTGGTACAAAGGGGGACAGTGAAGGAAGCCGGACAAAGGATCAAGCACAGTGCCTGCACGTCGACGGAATCCATTATCTGTGAGGCGGGCTGGATGCTCAGCCTGGATTGGGTCCCATCTAGCTAGGGTTGGGTGCTGTCTCATCTGCCCTGTCAGGCTTCTCTGGTGCCCCAAATTGCAATTTCAGGGGTAGCCCAGATAACGAGAAGGGCTTGCTGTGGAACAATCCAGAGACTCTTTAGCCCCCAGGCACACCTGATCTCTGTAGTTCATTGCAGGCTTTGTCTTGAGAGGAACAAACTCAACCTAACACTCACCCTGGGGGTTCCCTCAGACTCTGACACTGTTCCCCTCAAGTTGAGAAACCCGGCCAGGATCAGGAGGTCTGGTCCAGGATGACTGCATCAGATAACCAGCACAGAGGTGAGTGAGCAGTTATCCACAGGAGAGATGAGTCGTTTAGGCACAGGAAATCTCGCACCTGCACTTCATTACCATGGAAGCAACCTGGTTGGGAAATTTTTATGCAGACCTGCCACAGTTAAATTGATCGATTTCTCACACACATATGATAAAGGACCACTCGGGGAATAAATAATCCCAGAAATTATATTGAAATGTTAAATTTACCTTTTCTAGGCAGTTTTTGAAGTTAGCAATGATTTTATCTATTAGCGTTTACTGTGTGTCAAGTGCTGTGCAAAGTATTGGGCTAGATCACTACTGTGGCTTCATCTACCACCTTTATGCAGATGATACCCAAATCTACATCTCCAGCTCTGATCTCTCTCTCTCTCTCTCTCTCTGCAGTCCCGCCTTTCCTCTCGCCTTCAAGCCATCTCTACTTGGATGCCTTGCCATCAACTCAAACTTAACATGTCCAAAACAGAATTCCTATTCTTCCCATCCAGACCCTTTTCTCCCTCTGACTTTCCTATTACTCTAGACAGCCCCACCATCCTCCCTGTCTCACAAGCCTGTAACCATGACATTATCTCTCTCTAATTCAATCCACAGAGTCAATCTATTACTGAATCCTTTCAGTTCAAAATTCTCAGCATCACCAAAATCCGTACTTTCCTCTCCATCCAAACTGCTACGACATTGACCCAACACTTATCCTATCCCTCTTTGATTATTGTATCAGCCTTCTTGATGACAACTCTGCATCCTGTCTCTCTCCCCTCTGGTCCATACTTCACTCTGCTGCCCGGATCATTTTCCTATAAAAACATTCAGTACAAGTTTCCCCCCTCCTCAAGAATCACTAATGGTTGTTCATCCACCTACACATCAACAGAAACTCCTTACCATCGGCTTTCAAGTACTCAATCACCTTGTCCCCTCCTACCTCACCTTACTACTCTCCTACTACAATCCAGCCCACACACTTTACTCCTCTAGTCAACCTACTCACTGTACCTCTATCTTATCTATCTGGCTACCGACCTCTCGTCCATGTCCTGTCTCTGGTCTGGAACTCCCGCCCTCTTCATAACTAACAATTACTCTCCCAACTTTCAAAGCCTTTTTGAAGGCACATCTTTTCCAAGAGGCCTTCCAAAACTAAAGCTTCATTTCCTCTTTTCCCATTACCTTCTGCATCACCCTGACTTGCTCTCTTTATTTACCAGACCCACCTCCAGACCCACAGCACTTATGTACATATCCATAATGTATTTATTTATGATAATGTCTGCCTCCCCCTTTAGACTGTAAACTCCTTGTGGTCAGGGACTACTATATCCGTTATATTGTTATACTCTCCCAAGTGTATAATACATGCCCTGAAACCAGTAAACATTCATTAAATATGATTGATTACCTGGCTGATCCAAGTAAATTGGATCAAGTCCCTGTTTCACCCGGAACTCAATGTCTGAGGGAGAGAGAGCAGTTTTTATTTTTCCAGTTTTACAGATGAAGAAACTGAGGCCCAAATAAATTAGGTGACTTGCTGAGACTGAGACTCCAGACACCCAATTTTATTTTTCCACTGGGCCATCTTGATTTCTTCCCACTGGGAGAAAAGGAATTAGGTCACAGTGAGTAGCCCCTGGTTGTCCCACTCTCTGGAATAAGGGCCTGAAGAGGAGTTTCCTCTAATTCTCCCAGTGGTGCTGGGAGGTACTATTGATTGATTTGGTGGCCGTCTTTATCCATAAACCATTGGGAAATGATGTGCAGTGAAACCACACCATCACACCAGCGTGTTAGCAGGATGGGACAGACCTGGATCTTGTCCTCCCCAGAGGGCAGAAGTTTCCCAGGTACCTTGGGGGCTGTCCCAGTGGAAACAGAGATATTCCCAGTATGTTCCTCTTGTTTGACAGAAGGAGTATATCCTCTCTGCAAAAGAACTGGAGAAAATCTTCAATTTCCTCAATATTCACAGGCTTTCTCCACCATCATGTTTGCCACCATGGAGTGTTTTCAGTCAGTGGGAGAGGGAGGAAAAGAGCTCATTCCAACAACAGCTGCACACGGATGCACAACAGGGGCCTATGTGAGGTGAGTGCTTGTGAACTTGTGAAATTGTGAACTGAGAATTGTGAACTAAGTGCTTAGTCCAGTGCTCTGCACTAAGTGCTCAATAAATATGATTTACTGACTAAATGAGGAGCCCTCTCCTGGCTTTACTCCCCTGCAGTTGTCGAGTCTGCCTGTAGGTTTGGGTCATGACCAATCAGGCAGTCGGTTGATCAATCAATCAATCGATCAAATTTATTTTGCTCTGACTCTCTACAGAGTCCGGTATCAAGCCCTTGGGAGAATACAGTAGAATTAATATCAGTCAATGAACAATCAGTGATATTTATTAAGCACTTGCTGTGCGGTGAACACTGTATTAAGCACTTGCGAGAGTACGACAGAGTTCATTCAATCGTATTTAATGAGCACTTACTGTGTGCAGTGCACTGTACTAAGTGCTTGGAAAGTGTAGCTTAGTGGAAAGAGCACGAACTTGGGAGTCAAAGGTTGTGGGTTCTAATTCCGGCTCTGCCACTTATCAGCTGTGTGATTTTAGGCAAGTCACTTAACTTCTCCGTGCCTCAGTTACCTCATCTATAAAATGGGGATTAAGACTGTGAGCCCCACATGGGACAACCTGATCACCTTGTAACCCCCCCCCCCCAGTGCTTAGAACACTGCTTTGCACATAGTAAGCATTTAAGAAATACCATCGTTATTAATACAATTCAGCAACAATGAGAGACAATCCCTGCCCACAATGGGCTCACAGTCTAGAAGACTTAAGAGGAAGAGTTGGTGGACATGTTCTGCTTGGCATATACTAAGTGCTTAACAAATGCCACAATTATTATTACTACTGTCCACAAAGGTTTTCCATTGTTCAAAGGAAGGCAGACATTAAAATAAATTATGGATATGTACATAAGTGCTTTGGGGCTGAGTGGAGTGAATATCAAGTGATTAAAAGGTACAGATCCAAATATATAGGTGACACAGAAAGAAGAAGGCCTAGAGGAAATGAGGGTCTAATTGGGGAAGGCCTCTTGGAGGAGGTGTGATATTTAATGTTGGCATTTGTTAAGCGCTTACTATGTGCAGAACACTGTTCTAAGTGCTGGGGGAGATACAAGGTAATCTGGTTGTCCCACGTGGGGCTCACAGACTTAATCCCCATTTTACAGGTGAGGTAACTGAGGCACAGAGAAGTTAAGTGAGTTGCCCACAGTCACACAGCTGACAAGTGGCAGAGTCAGGATTCGAACCCATGACCTCTGACTCCCAAGGCCCGTGCTCTTTCCACTGAGCCACGCTGCAGTTGAGAGAGTGGTGGTCTGTCACATATGAAGTAGAAAGGAGTTCCAGGCTCAGGGGTGGGGGGTGGTGTGAACAAGGTGTCAGGAGTAAAATAGATGAGATTGAGGTTCAGTGAATGAGCAGTCAGTCAGTTGCATTTATTGAATGCTTACTGTGCGAGGAGAGGACAGTAAACAGACATTCCCTCCTTCCTTAAATCCGACAATGACTCTGCCCTACTTCAAAGCCTTATTGAAGGCACATCTCCTCCATGAGGCCTTCCCAGGCTGTCTCCCTTTCCTCTTCTCCCACTCCCTTCTGCGTCGCCCTGACTTGCTCCCTTTATTCATCTCCGTCTCAGCCCCATAGCACTTATGTCCATATCTGCAATTTATTTATTCGTACTGATGTCTGTCGCCTCCCCTCCTCCCTCCCCCCTCATACTGTAATCTCACTGTGGGCAGGAAATGTATCTGTTTATTGTTGCACTGTGCTCTCTCAAGCGCTTAGTTTACTGCTCTGGACTCAGTAAGCACTCAATCAATAAGAATGAATGAATGAATGAATGAAAACTTTCCCAAGCCAGTAGTCACCTTCCCTCCAGTTGACCTGAGTGCGAATTCCCATCCCTCCCACGAGGCCCTCCTTCCCAGCCAGAGACTGGGGAGGGGCAAGGAGAGAGAATAGCATAGGGTGACTGGATATTCCCTCTGCAACAATTCTTCCCTGCTGAAAGATCCCACCTTGGACAGGTCGCTGCCCAGTTTTGGATTCCGGTCCCCACAAATAGATCTGCAGGCAAAACTGTGTTTGAAAATAATTGTTCCTGCTATTGACTGATTGACTAATCTGCCACTTGCATCCTGTAAATGAAGCAGCCTTGGCTAATTGCACCTGACAATGGTTGATTGTACCTACAATTAGCCAATTGTTGTGCAGTCTTTGTACTAGTAGGTAATTGCAGGTGCTAAAATGTAGACCTCACCTTTAAAAATCTGGACCATTATCTCATTTCAGCCACTTACAAATATATAACATTCTTGGCAACAGATGGGAAAAATATATAGGTTTATCTATTGCATACCAAATGATGTTTGAATGGACAAGGACTGAATCCACCTTGCTTTTCTTTTCAATTTTTCTCCATAAAAAATTTTGCGATGAATAATTCCTTATTAGTTCAGTATTTATTTACATTATACTATTACGATAATGGTTTCTACTGAATATAGTTTTTCCTGGATATTTGTCAGTGATCATCAACGGAAAATAGTTGAAATATGGTGGGAACAATTTTTTTTTTGTAATTATTGGCATTTATTTAGGGGCAGAAACAGGACACTGTTACCACCTCTATAAGTAGTAGGTCCAGATTTAAAGAAGGTGTCGGTAAAAAATCCCTTCCCACTTTTCTCTTCCTCCCTCTCTATGTTTGGAGTCCTGAGGATCAATAAATTATATTTATTGAACACTTACCATGTGCAAAGCTCTGTACTCAGCACTTGGGAAAGTATAATACAACAGACTTGGCAGACACATTCCCTGCACATCATAAACTCACACTCTAGAGGGGGAGACAGATGATATAAATAAATAAATTATAGATATGTGCGTAAGTCCTGTGGGGCTGAGGGAGGCGAATCAACAGGAGCAAATCAGGGTGATGCAGAAGGGAGTGGGAAAAGAGAAAATGAGGGCTTAATCAGGGAAGACCTCTTGGAGGAGATGTGCCTTCAGTAAAGCTTTGAAGGTGGGGAAATTGTTCATTCATTCAATCGTATTTACTGAGTGCTCATTGTGTGCGGAGCACTGTACTAAGCCCTTGGGAGAGTTAATAATAATAATAATGTTGGTATTTGTTAAGCGCTTACTATGTGCCGAGCACTGTTCCAAGTGCTGGGGTAGACATAGGGGAATCAGATTGTCCCACGTGGGGCTCACAGTCTTAATCCCCATTTTACAGATGAGGGAACTGAGGCACAGAGAAGTTAAGTGACTTGCCCACAGTCACACAGCCAACAAGTGGCAGAGCTGGGATTTGAACTCATGAGCCCTGACTCCAAAGCCCGTGCTCTTTCCACTGAGCCACGCTGCTTCTTCAGAGAAGCAGCATGGTGGAGTGGACAGAGCACGGGCCAGGGACTCAGAAGGTCATGGTTTCTAATTCTGGCTCTGCCACTTATCTGCTGTGTGACCTTGGGCAAGTCACTTTGCTTCTCTGTGCTTCAATTAACCTCATCTGTAAAATGGGGATTGAGATGCTGAGCCCCAAGTGGGACAGGGACTGTGTCCAACCCAATTTACTTGTATCCACCCCAGCGCTCAATACAATTCCTGACACATAGTAATCAGTTAACAAATACCAAAATTTTATTTTTTTTAGGGTTTTCTAAATGGTATTTGTTTAGCACCTATTACGTACCAAGCAATTTACTAAGTGCTGGGGTCCTATATGGGGCTCACAGTCTTAATCTACATTTTACAGATGAGGTATCTGAGGCACAGAGAGGTGAAGCGACTTACCCAAGGTCACACAGCAGACAGAAGCGGAGCTGGGATTAGAACCTAGGTTTTCTGACACTTTTGACTGCATCCCACACATCTGGGTGAGGAGTGGGCAGACTCTGGCAGTCAGCTGTAAGTAATGGGTCAGGGCCAGTGGCCACCCTGTCAAGAGGGCCAGAGAAAGATCCCAGCTGACTTCCGACCCCAGACCGTTGGGGCAGTTTTCTTCTTCTGATTTACCTCTTTCTCTGGCCCTGCCCATCACTGATGTAACAGAGCAGAGAGGTCCATGAGCAGCTGCTGTAAGGTTCTGGGAAGAAAGCTAAGAATCCATCAGGTTACAGGATTATGAAGTGTTAGGGCAATCTTCTTCATCATCATCATTAGAGCATGGCTCAGTGGAAAGAGCCTGGGTTTGGGAGGCAGAGGTCATGGGTTTGAATCCCTGCTCTGTCCCTCAACTGTGTGACTGTGAGCAAGTCACTTAACTTCTCTGTGCCTCAGTTACCTCATCTGTAAAATGGGGGTGAAGACTGTGAGCCTCACGTGGGACAACCTGATTACCCTGTATCTACCCCAGCTCTTAGAACAATGCTGTGCACATAGTAAGTGCTTAATAAATACCAACATTATTATTATTATTATATTTGTTAAGCACTTACTGTATGCTAAGCACTGTACTATGTGCTGGGGGTAGATAAAAGATAGTCAGGTTACATATAGTCCCTATCCCACACGGGATTCACTGTCTTAATTCCCATTTTACAGATGAGGAAACTGAGGTACAGATAATTTAAGTGATTTGCCTAGGGTCACACAGGAGTCAAGAAACAGAGCCAAGATTACAACCCTGGGCCTCTGACTCCCAGGTCCGTGTTCTTTTCCACAAGGCCATGATGCTTCTTGTGGCTATCTAGTGGCTATCTGGTGGATGTGCTCTGTAGTCACTGCAGCGTGGCTTAGTGGAAAGAGCCCGGGCTTGGGAGTCAGAGGTCATGGCTTCTAATCCCGGTTCTGCCAGTTATCAGCTGTGTGACTTTGGGCAAGTCACTTAACTTGTCTATGCCTCAGTTACCTGATCTGTAAAATGGGAATTAAGACTGTGAGCCCTACGTCGGACAACCTGATTACTTTCTATCTACCCCAGCACTTAGAACAGTGCCTGGCACAGAGTAAGCGCTTAACAAATACCATTATTAATATTATTACTGGAGAAGCAGTGTGGTCTGATGGAAAGAGCATGAGCCTGGGAGTCAGAAGACCTGGGTTTTAATCCCGGCTCCACTACTTACCTGGTTGTTTGAACCTGGGCAAGACAATCAATCAATCAGTCAATCTTATTTATCGATTGCTTTCTCTGCACAGAGTGCTGAATTAATTACCTGGGAAACTACAGTATAACAGATTTGGTAGACACATTCCCTGCCCACAGTGAGCCACTTAACCTCTCTATGCCTCAGTTTCCTCACCTGCAAAATGGGGATTCAATACTTGTTCTCCCTCCTACTTTGAATGTGAGCTCAATTCATTCATTCATTCAATAGTATTTATTGAGAGCTTATTATGTGCAGAGCACTATACTAAGCGCTTGGCATGTACAAATCGGTAACAGATAGAGACAGTCCCTGACCTTTGATGGGCTTGAAGTCTAATTGGGGGAGAGAGACAAGAACAATAGCAATAAGTAGAATCAAGGGGATGAAATGTGGGATCTGATATCTTGCACTGTTAGAGGAGCAGCATGATCTAGTGGATACTGCACAGATCTGGGGTTCTGATCTCACTCCACCACTTGCCTGCTGTGTGACCTGGACAAGTCACTTAATTTCTCTGTGCCTCAGTTACCTCATCTGTAAAATGGGGATTAAGACTGTGAATCACATGCGGGTCAGGGACTGTAGCCAACCTGATTTGCTTGTGCCCACCCCAACACTTAGTATGGGGCTGCGTATGGGGCGCTTAACAAATACTACAATTATTATCATTAAGATTGGGAGCCCCATGTGGGACAGGGACTGTGTCCAGCCTGATTTGCTTGTATCTACCCCAGTGCTTAGTACAATGACTGGCAAAAAGTAAGTGATTAACAAAAACCATTGTCATTATTCTTATTCTTATTTTTATCATTACATAGTAATACCATTATTATCATTGTAATTATTGTTATTATTATTATCAATAACCTATTTTATGCCCATAGCAATCATAATCAATATTGGTTTTGAATGTCACCACTCTCGGTTTGAAATTTCAGGTTATCAGAGTCAACCATAGTAATTAAAAATAATCAGAGAGTAGCTCTGTGCTGGGGGTGGAGGGGTGGGGCAGGAGGAAGAGAACAGGAGTTAACTATCATTAGCATTACAAAACATAATGCCTTTAACAAGGAGAAGCCTTGTGCTGAATTGCTGTTAAACTGAACACTCCAGTTGAAGGAGGATTAGCTACTTACTGAGCAGGTTAGGTAGGGCCCTGGGCTATGACTGGACAGTGGCATGAATGAACCAGCAAGAAACCTAGAAAGGTCCCAGTTTAGAGGTCACTGAGCTCATCATCTTTAAAAAAGGGAGCAAAGTGAGAAGGACCAAAGTGTTTTCCAGGACTGGACTTTTTTGGCCAGACGTGGGAAGGGATAGCCTTCCTCGTGACTCTTTCAGAACTTTTCCTAAACTGGTCTCAGTGGAAAGAATAACAGTAAAAATAATAGTCGTATTTGTGAAGGTTCTTACGATGTGTCAAGCACTGTGCTAACTCATGGGGTTGATATGAGACCATCACGTCGGGCACAACCCCTGTTTATTGCCATTGTTCTTGTCTGTCTCCCCCGATTAGACTGTAAGCCCATCTGTTACCGATTTGTACATTCCAAGCGCTTAGTACAGTGCTCTGCACATAGTAAGTGCTCATTAAATACTATTGAATGAAAGGGTTGGCAGTCTAAGTAGGGTGGGAAACAGGCATTATATCACCATTTTGCAGGTGAGTAAACTGAGGTACAGAGAAGTGAATTGACCTCCCGAAGGTCCTCTGAATCTCAGAACCCAGGAATATAGTTCTTTCCACTAAGTCACGCTGTGTCTACAAGATTCAGTCCCCATCCAGTTGGAGCTCCAGTTGGAGCTTGGTCCAGGTGGATCCCTTTTATAAAATTCAATTCAGTGGGTCTTGATCTTTTCCACCCTGTGACACTGTGATGGCCCCCAGAAATCTCTTATTGGCCCTCTCCCGCTGCACTGACACCAGAACAGCAGGTTCTGTTATGGGAAACAGTTGATAAATTGGAGCTGAGGAAGTGGCTGGAGTCAGCCTCATGTCCCTGGGACAGAAGGAGAAAGGTCAGAGGTCACCCAACCTCTTCCAGGGATCTGGAAGAGGTCCTTATCTTCCCACCCAAACTTTGTCCTTCCCCCATCCATCACTGTAGCCAGCACCACCATCCTTCCTGTCTCACAAGCCCCTAACCTTGGCATTATCCTTGATTCCTCTCTCTCATTCAACCCACATATTCAATCTATCACTAGATCCTGTCAGTGTAACCTCCACAACATTGCTAAAATCCATCCTTTCCTCTCCATCCAAACTGCTGCCAAATTAATCCAAGAATTTATTCAATTCCACCTCCATTACAGCATCAGTCTCCTTGCTGACCTCCCAGCCTCCTGTCTCTCCCCACTCCAGTCCAGTACTTCACTCTGCTACATGAATCATTTGTCTAAAAAAAGTTCAGTCCACGTTTCCCCACTCCTCAAGAACCTCCAGGATTGCCCTTTCACTTCCGCATCAAACAGAAGCATCAAACAGAAACTCCTTATGGTCAGCTTTAAAGCTCTTAAATCACCTTGCTCCCTCCTACCTCACCTGTCTACTCTCCTTCTATAACCCAGCATGTACTATTCGCTCCTCTAATGCTAACCTTGTCACTGTACTTTGATTTTGTCTATCTGGCCACCAACCTCTCTCCCACTCCCTGCCTCTGACTTGGAACGCCCTCCCTCTTGACCCAAAAGACACTCTCCTTGCCTTCAAAGGCTTATTGAAGGCACTTCTCCTCCAAGAGCCTTCCTTGACCAAGACCTCTTTTCCTTTTCTTACACTCCCTTTATTCATCTCCCCTTCCAACCCCACAGCATTTATGTACATATCTTTAACTTATTTATATTAATGTCTGTCTCCCCCTCTAGACTGTAAACTCTTTGTGGGCAGGGAATGTGTCTGTTTATTGTTGGCCTTTACTCTCCCAAGTACTTAATACAGTGCTCTACACTCAGTAAGCGTTAAATAAATAAGATCAATTGTTAAATTTATTGATTGACCTGCATCCTTCAGACAGTTTTCTCTAATTGTCTAGTGCTTTTTCATTGTCACCAATGGTATTTATTGAGTACCTACTATGTAGAACATTGTACTGAGTGCTTGGGAGAGCGCAATATAACAGAATGGGTAGACACATTCTCCCCAAACAACAATCACTATTAATGTAATTACTAAGTTGCTCACCTATCCGAGGGCCAAGCGGAAGCTCTGGATATCAGTTTCAATATTTTTATAGTACACCCACTGTGTGCAGAGCAGGGGACTCAGTGCTGGAGAAAAATATAAAAGAACAAAAAGAAATGAATCCTCTCCTCGAGGATATTATCATTTTATTTGTCGAAAGGCAGTACTCCTCTCACAGATGATTTAAAGATTTGCTTCAGTGGAATGAGGTTTTTATTAAAGAATGGCTGGTTTTGGCTCATTTTACATGAGCTATCTGAGTCAATGCTCTATAATTATGATTCACTTATATGGGATGGAAGAATATATATTAAACACTTGATGAAATTACACAAAGTATAACAGGCTAATTTACTATAGATTCTATTACAGCGATGTTGCATTGGAGGTGATGATATGTTTGAGATGATGGAGAAAGGACATTTTTTGCTTGTAACTTGTAATTTACCGCTCATTCAAATACCATAAATACTAGTTTTGGCAAAAGGGAAATCATAGAATTTATCCACGATATGAAATGTGTGCATTTTCAGCTTAGTAAGAACAGTTGCAACTTCAGTGTATAATTGGTTTTTTTGGAGTTGGGTCCTCAAGGTCTAAGGCAAGACATGCAATTTCATGGAAGCTCCAGTTGTCCCATGAGCAAGCAGCAAAATCATCAGCTGTGTTGTCGACTTGCTTCCTCTACCCCTGCAATATTTGGGAGAACTGGATAACTCACTCCCTTCTCTCTCTCCATCTCTCCCATATGAAAAATGGGGATAATCAAACCTTTCCCAGACAATAAGAAGCATAAGAAGCAGCATGGTTTGGTGGAAAGAGCCTGGGTCTGGAAGTCAGAGGACCTGGGTTCTAATCCTGGCTCTACCACTTGTCTTCTGAGTGACCTCGGGCAAGTCACTTGACTTCTTTGTGCCTCAGTTACCTTTTTTGAAAAAATGGGAACTAAATCCTACTCCTTCCTCCCTAGAATGTAAGCGTCACATGGCACGGTCAAAACTGATAACCTGGTATCTACCCTAATGTTTAGAACAGTGCTTAGAATATAGTAAGCGTTTAATGAATACCATAATTATTAATTATTACTACGAGGAAATGGTAAAGAGCAGAATCTGACCTGATGATTTGTCCAAATGAGAAGAGCTAATATTATTCATGGTTTGTTCTCCATAGAACCCAATTGATATTTGTGACATGGACCCCATCCTAGCCGGCTGTGACTCAGATATTCGGATGGGGCCTATTCGACTTTCACACCGGAAGTTGTTTTCCTGCAGTTTTCACTTTACTCTCCCTTATCCAGGCCTTTCTTTCCATTAATCACACCCAGCTGCAAGCATTATTCCACTAGAGCAGCTCCTCAGCACTTATGTTTATGTGTTTCCATTCTTAGCGTCCTTAAACATTCTTTAAGTCCACATTATACCGCTATACTTATATCGTCTTGTCTGCCGTTTTTCCTGAACTGTCTCATGATCCAATTGTTGCCTTCCAGGAGGGTTCTCTGATGGTACCGTGTGACCAACTTTTACTGGGAAAAAAATTGTCGTGTTGTCCCACGCTGGAATCTCTAGCTCATGACCATATAACCCACCCCATACCCTACTTTTGCCCCATCCTGTCCTGTCTTGCCCCCTCTTTCGTCTCTATGATTGACTGACTGAACCCCGATGCTGGCCGGAAGAGCCCAGCCCAGTCTCCCTCTCTTGCTCAGCAGTGTGGGTAGGAGAACAGCGTGGCTCAGTGGAAAGAGCACGGGCTTTGGAGTCAGGGCTCATGAGTTCGAATCCCAGCTCTGCCACTTGTCGGCTGTGTGACTGTGGGCAAGTCACTTAACTTCTCTGTGCCTCGGTTCCCTCATCTGTAAAATGGGGATTAAGACTGTGACCCCCACGTGGGACAACCTGATTCCCCTATGTCTACCCCAGCGCTTAGAACGGTGCTCGGCACATAGTAAGCGCTTAACAAATACTAACATTATTATTATTATTACCCCAGTGCTTAGAACGGTGCTCGGCACATAGTAAGCGCTTAACAAATACCAACATTATTATTATTATTAACTTTAGAAGTGGTCATAGCATTTATTAAGCACTTCCTTGTGCAGAGTACCATAAACCCATTGTTGGATAGGGATTTCTATTTGTTGCCGAATTGTACTTTCCAAGAGCTTAGTTCGGTGCTCTGCACATAGTAAGTGCTCACTGAATACGATTTAATGAATGAATGCATGAATGACTAAGCAGTGGGAGAGAAAACACCGGTGGGAATTAGACAGGGACTCTGCCCCTCAGAAGGATTGTGTTCAGAGCATACTAAACTAGGCACTTGGAAGTTTACGATAAGACATGGTCTCTGTCCTTGAGAAATTCATGATCTAATGAAGAAGTTTTCAGTCTAATGCCCCAAGGTTTAATACAGGGTTTAGAATGCATAGAAAGCAAATAATATTAATACTAAGAAGGGGATAACTGCTGATGTCTTGTCACCTGAGTCTTCTACAAGTTGCTTTTCATTCAGTCGTATTTATTGAGCGCTTACTGGGTGCAAAGCACTGTATTAAGCACTTGGAGTGTATAATTCGGCAACAGATAAGAGACAATTCCTGCCCAACAATGGGCTCACAGTCTGAAAGGGAAGGCAGCATTGTTCTAATGCAGATTACTTCTTCTGAAACAATCATCATACTGCTACTGTCAAAGAGGGACAGCATTCTATCCACCAATGACAAGTCAGAGCATTTAGAATGATAACACTGGAGGCAGCAAGTGGTGAAAAGGCAAACCCATATCACCAGGCATAGTTCTCTCCATGCATGTAATGATAATACAAATAATAACAATAACAATAATAATGATAAAGGGATTTATTAAGTGCTTATTATGTGCCGAGTACTGTTCTAAGCACTGGGGTAGATACGAGTTAATCAAGTTGGACACAGTCACTGCCCCACATGGGGCTCACAGTCTAATCAATCAATCAATGATATTTATTGAGTGCTTACTATATGCAGAGCACTGTACTGAATGCTAGGGAGAGTTCAATACAGCAGAGTTGGCAGAAATGTTCCCTGCCCACAGTGAACTTACAGTCTAGAGGGGGAGATAGACATGATGACAGACCTAAATGAATAATTTATAATAATTTATAATATGTAATTTAAAGACATATGTATGGGGTTGAGTGTGGGGCGGATGCATATAAAATGCCCAACGGTCACAGATCCAAGTGCATAGAAGACCGAGAAGGGAGAGAGAGCTGAGGAACAGAGGCTTAATTCATTCAGTAGTATTTATTGAGCGCTTACTATGTGCAGAGGACTGTACTAAGTGCTTGGAATGTACAAATCAGTAACAGATAGAGACAGTCCCTGCCCTTTGACGGGCTTACAGTCTAATCGGGGGAGACGGACAGACAAGAACAGTGGCACTAAATAGAATCAGGGAAGGCCTCCTGGAGGGAATGTGACCATAATCATGCTTTGAAGGTAGGGAGAGTGAAGGGAGGAGGAGGGAGCTCTAGGTTGTGGAGAGGACTTGGGAAAAGGGTCAGAGGTGAGATAGACGAGATTGGGGCACAGTGAATAAACTGGTGCTAGAGGAGCAAAGTGTGTTGGGCTGGGCTGTACTAGGAGATCAGTGAGGAGAATCGGATTCGGTGAGCTGATCCAGCGTTGTAAAGCTTGTGGTAAAGAGTTTCTTTTGATCCTGAGGTTGGACGGACAGCCATTGGAGGTTCTTGAGAAATGGGGAGTCATGGATTGAACTTGTTCTAGAAAAATGATCTGTGCAGCGGAGTGAAGTAGAGCCTGGAGTGAGGACAGACAGGAGGCAGGGAGGTCAGCAAGGAGGCAGAAGCAGTAGACAAGGATAGGAGAAGTGCTTGGATCAGAGTGATAGCAGTTTGGATGGAGAGGACAATGTTATGAAGGTAGAACCTAAAGGATTTGGGAACAGACTGTTTGTCTAAGTAGGTAATTTACAGGTAATTACTCCCCATTTTACAAATGAGTAAAGTGAGGCCCAGAGAGTAATCACGATAATAACAGTATTTGTCAAGCACTTAGTCGGTGTCAAGCACTGTACTTAGGGCCCGGGTAGGTACAAGATAATTGGGACCCACCTGGGACTCACATTCTAAGAAGGAGAGAAAACAGATATTGAATCCCCATTTTGTCGATGAGGGAATTGAGACACAGAGAAGTTAAGTGATTTTCCTGAGGTCACACAGCAGACTAGTGGCAGAGCTGGGATTAGAACCCAGGTCCTCGGATTCCAGTCCTGTGCTCCTTCCACAAGGCCACTCTGATCCATTAAGTTAAGTGACTTGCCCAAGGTCACACAGCAATCCATTGGTAGAGCTTGGCTCAGTGGAAAGAGCACGGGCTTTGGAGTCAGAGGTCGTGGGTTCAAATCCCGGCTCGGCCACTTGTCAGCTGTGTGACTTTGGGCAAGTCACTTAACTTCTCGGTGCCTCAGTTCCCTCATCTGTAAAATGGGGATTAAGACTGTGAGCCCCATGTGGGACAACCTGATTCCCCTGTGTCTACCCCAGCGCTTAGAACAGTGCTCGGCACATAGTAAGCGCTTAACAAATACCAACATTATTATTAGAGCTGGTTGTAGAAGCCAGCTCCTCTAACTCCCAGGTCAGGGCTCTTTCCACTATGCCACGTTGCTTCTCATGTAGCAGAACAAAGCCCTGCACAACCAAAACAGATACATGGTTCTCAAAGTGAAGCTGATGATGGTATTTGTTAAGTGCTTACTATGTGCCAAGCACTGTTCTAAGCACCGGGGTATATACAAGGTTATCAGGTTGTCCCACATGGGGCTCATAGTCTTAATCTCCATTTTACAGTTGAGGTAAGTGAGGCACAGAGAAGCCAAGTGACTTGCCCACAGTCACACAGCTGACAAGTGGCAGAGCCGGGATTTGAACTCATAACCTCTGACCCAAGCCTGTGCTCTTTCCACTAAGCTACCCTGCTGATTGAAGATTGAAATGGACACTTTGGAAGGGGATCGGGCCACTAAGCTTAATTACTACTAGACCAGGTAGCAATCACTTTCTGCCTAGAGATATCAGTCAAACTCTTTAGGCTGAATGGCTGGTCTGTGACAGACCATGAAGGATAAAGGAGTTTATCGATGGTATTTATTGAGCTCCTATTGAGTGCTAAGCAGTTTGCTAAGCACTTTAGAGAGTACAACAGTAGCAAGAAGTTTACAATTAAATGGGATGACAGAGCAGAATTACTTAGAAATAGTGAAAGGAGGAGAAGGAACAAGAATGTATAAGAAGTATATAGGATGAATGAGCAAAATAAACAATTGAATGCCCAAAATGAGTGTTACGGTTGAATAAATAAGAAAACAAAGTATTCAAATGGACATGAACAATAAGGGTAAGCATAAATTAGACAAAAGCAAAGGGTCGGCGTTAGGTTAACTGGAATACAATCTTCTTCTTCAAATGCCTTCGAGTTGTTTCCAACCCATAGCGACTCCATGGACAAACCCTCTTCAGAATGGCCCATCTTCTGTCATTCTCGTATGTGTCTCCATAGAGTTTTCTTGGTAACGATATGGAAGTGATTTACCGTTGCTTTCTTCCTCTCAGTCAAAACTTGAGTCTCGGCCATTGCCTTTGATCAATGTTTTGATCACTTAATCATCTGCCTTTGACTCTTTCCCATATCCCATGCTTAGAACAGTGCTCTGCACACAGTAAGCGCTCAATAAATACATTTGAATGAATGAATAAATATCGCTGCTGCCCAGCACAAGTGAATCGACTTTGACGCTTTGGCTTAGACTATAATAGTGTGAATTAATTGGGGAAGGCTTCAGTCAAACAATCAATGGTATTTATTAAGTGTTTACTCTGTGCAGAGTTACTGTACTAAGTGCTTGAGAGAGTACAGTACAGTAGAGTTGGTAGACACTCTCCCTGCCCACAACAAACTTAGTCTATAGGATGAGCGCTTACAGTCTAGAGGAAGGACTTGATGAGGGCTTTGAAGATGGGGAGAGTTGTGGTCTGGAAATTTACGGGGGCAGGGACTTCCAGACTGGGAGAAGAGTATGAACATACAATCTCGCAATCCCGGTGTCATCCTTGACTCGTCTCTCTCGTTCACCCCACACATCCTATCCGTTACCAAGACCTGCCGGTTTCACCTCTACAATATCGCCAAGATCCGCCCTTTCCTCTCCACCCAAACGGCTTCCTTACTGTTACGGGCTCTCGTTATATCCCGGCTAGACTACCGTGTCGGCCTTCTCTCTGACCTCCCTTCCTCCTCTCTCGCCCTGCTCCGGTCTATTCTTCACTCCGCTGCCCGGCTCATCTTCCCGCAGAAACGATCTGGGCATGTCACTCCCCTTCTTAAACAACTCCAGTGGTTGCCTATCGACCTCCGCTCCAAACAAAAACTCCTCACTCTAGGCTTCGAGGCTCTCCATCACCTTGCCCCTTCCTACCTCTCCTCCCTTCTCTCTTTCTACCGCCCACCCCGCACGCTCCGCTCCTCTGCCGCCCACCTCCTCGCCGTCCCTCGGTCTCGCCTATCCCGCCGTCGACCCCTGGGTCACGTCCTCCCGCGGTCCTGGAACGCCCTCCCTCCTCATCTCTGCCAAACTGATTCTCTTTCCCTCTTCATAACCCTACTTAAAACTCACCTCCTCCGAGAGGCGTTCCCAGACTGAGCTCCTCTTCTCCCTCTACTCCCTCTGCCATCCCCCCTTTACCTCTCCGAAGCTAAACCCTCTTTTTCCCCTTTTCCCTCTGCTCCTCCACCTCTCCCTTCCCATCCCCACAGCACTGTACTCGTCCGCTCAACTGTATATATTTTCGTTACCCTATTTATTTTGTTAATGAATTGTACATCGCCTTGATTCTATTTAGTTGCTATTGTTTTTACGAGATGTTCTTCCCCTCGACTCTGTTTATTGCCATCGTTCTTGTCTGTCCGTCTCCCTCGATTAGACTGTAAGCCCGTCAAACGGCAGGGACTGTCTCTATCTGTTGCCGACTTGTTCATCCCAAGCGCTTAGTACAGTGCTCTGCACATAGTAAGCGCTCAATAAATAAATACTATTGAATGAACATAGGCTCAGTGGGGGATCATTGAGAGACAGTTGAGTGAGAGGGGAAGAATGCAAGCTAATGATTACTGGGTGGAGAAAGCCTGGTGCGAGCCTCAAAGCCAATGGAATAAACTTGGACAGTCTTGGATTTGGGGAGGAAAAAGCACCTAGCTCCTCCCAACACTGGAGGAGGAATATTGACCAGGACCTAGGAGAAGAATGCTTCTAAATGGACTCTGGCAGGAAAGACCTTCGGAGCCTGGAACTTCCTCCAACTGGGCAGCTTGCCAGGACGCAGCAGGGAACTCCCCTAACCCTTATAAAAAGCACAGTGGGATTTTTAATGACTGGAATAATGACCCTGTAATTCAGAGGCTTCGCTTGAACACAAGTCATTTCCCCAATTCATTCCCCACCCCATGGCACATTTCCTGGTAAGTCTCCAGACGTTTGATTTTAACACCTATTTTAATTTGGGTATTTTCTAATTTCAACTCTGTGCAGGCTGCTGCTACAGTGCGGCATCTCTTTCTCTCAGACAGAAGTAGTTTTGAGGAGACGATCGAGTTGACGTTAGTTTCGTGAGCACACAAATGGAAAAGAAATATCGGTGCTAGGCTTTCTGACCTGAAAGATGGAGTCAAGTAGAAAACAAATGGCAGAGGGATGATGGGAACAATCTAAAACTGTTATTATACAGTCAACGTGCAGAAATCACTCCAGTTCACTCCACTTGAACTTGGAGCTGTACTTCCCCAATTAGAGGACGAGCAATTGAGAAGGTGCTCAATGTTATAGAAGTGGCAGGGGGGGATGTAAGACCATACTGCTGGATTCTGAAGCTTCGAGACATCTGCTTAACTCTGAAATAGCCAGATTTCCCTTGCAGCATCTCCTTCTATGAAATCTTTTCGTATTTCTATGAAATTTCTATGAAATCAATGAAGGGTTTTCTGCTAGACTGTAAACTCCTTGTGAGCAGGGAACATGTTGGAATGTGTCTTTTATTGTTGTATAGTACTCTCCCAGGCAACAATACAACTATACTGTGTATAGTAAAGTGCTCTGCATGGAGTAAACACTCAATAAATGCAATTGAATGAATGAGTGAAGCAGCGTGGCTCACTGGAAAGAGCACGGGCTTTGGAGTCAGAAGTCATGGGTTCGAACCCAAGCTCTGCCACTTGCCAGCTGTGTGACTTTGGGCAAGTCACTTAACTTCTCGGTGCCTCAGTTCCCTCATCTGTAAAATGGGGATTAAGACTGTGAGCCCCACGTGGGACAACCTGATTCCCCTGTGTCTACCCCAGCGCTTAGAACAGTGCTCTGCACATAGTAAGCGCTTAACAAATACCAACATTATTATTATTATTATGTTGACCAACTCAATTATATTGTACTTTCCACAGGGCTTAAGTATAAGGCTCTGCACACAATTAAGTGATCAATAAATATGACATTGATTTTCCAAAAACGTTGGACTTGTGAGGAAGGGCATCCAGTTTAAGAGGATGTCCTGCCTCTGAGAAGCAACATGGCCTAGTGGGTAGAGGACAGGCATGGGAGTCAGAAGGACATACAGCACTGCTGTGTGATCTTGGGTAAGTCACTCAACTTCTCTGAGACTAAGTTACCTCACCTGTAAAATGAGTACATGAGGAACGTGGACTGTGCCCAACTTGATTCACTTGTATTTACCTCTGTGCTTAGTACAGTGCTTGGCAGAGAGTAAGCACTTAACAAATACCATTAAATTAAAAAAAAGGTGAAATTGGGACTGGAGCTCTCCTCCAGACTTTGGAGGAAGGTACAACACCTCCCTGTTTCGTAGGATGTTCACTTCCAGGGACAGATTAAGTTAGGGATGTGTTGGGGGTTTACAGCTGGAGGAAGAGCAAATACTTCTCTCAAATTTCTTATGGATAATGGGAGTTCATCTGAGGATGATGTGAAGACAAGAGAAACAGAGGAAGGAAGAAACAATCAATCAACTAATAGTATTTATTGATCACCTACTGGATGCAGAGAACAGTACTACTAAGCCCTTGGGAGAGTACAACAGAGTAAACAGACAAGCTCAATGCTCACCAGGAGTTTAGATTCTAGTCAGGGAGACAGACATTAAATAAATTGAATTAAGAGATTTTCTATCCAGTCCCACTGGATGGAAGTTTGAGATTGCAGTTAACCAAATTACGTTATTTGAAAATATTAATTTCATAGGTAACCTCATGTTTCTCATTCAACTCTCGTATTGATTCTGTTGCCAAATTTTGTCAGTTCTACATTTTTTATGATATTTGTTAATCAATTAATTAATTCATTGTATTTACTGGGCGCTTACTATTTGCAGATTTGTTATTTATTATTTGCATTTACTATCTGTACTAAGCACTTGAAATGTAAATTTGGCAACAGATAGAGACAATCCCTGCTCAACAACGGACTCACAGTCTAAACAGGGGAGACAGATAACATAACAAAACAGAACAAAACAAGTAGTCTGATGTATATATCATCAAGATAAATAGAATCATAAATATATACACATCATTAACAAAATAGAGTAATAAATATGTAAATACGCATAGTGCTGTGGGGAAAGTAAGGGGGAAGGGCAGAGGGCGGGAGAAGGGGGAATGGGGAGGGGAGGAGAAACAGAGAGAAAGGGAGGGCTCACCCTGGGAAGGCCTCCTGGGGGAGGTGAGCTCTCAGTAGGGCTTTGAAGAGGGGAAGAGAGTTAGTTTGGCGGATGTGAGGAGGGAGGGCATTCCTGGTCAGGGGTAGGACTTGGGCTAGGGGTCGACGGCGGGACAGGTGCAAACGAGGGAGAGGAGAGGAGTGTATGGGTTGGGCTGTAGGAGGAGAGAAGTGAGGTGAGGTAGGAGGGGGCAAGGTGATGGACAGCTTTGAAGCCAAGAGTGAGGAGTTTTTGTTTAATGCAAAGGTGAAACATGACCAGGGGAGTGACATGCCCAGAGCGTTTCTGTAAGAAGATGATCCGGGCAGCGGAATGAAGAATAGACTGGAGCGGGGAGACACAGGAAGATGAGAGATCAGAGAGGAAGCTGACACAATAATCCAGTCGGGATATTAAGAGAGCTTGTACCAGCAATGTAGCAGTGATTTCCTAAAACAACCCAACATGCGCACTTCACTCCTCTAAAAGCAACATACTCTATCTCATCCCCGATCTGTCTCTGACATCCTACCTTTGGCCTGGAACTCCCTCCCACTTAGTCATGGACAGATGACCACTCACCCCATCTTCCAAGCCTTATTAAAGGCCCATCTCCTCCAAGTGGCCTTCCCTCATGCAGCCCTTATTTCCTCTTCTTCCACTCTTCTGTGTCACCCTTGTACTTCATTCATTCATTCATTCATTCATTCATTGAATCGTTCTTATTAAGTGCTTACTGTGTGCAGAGTACTGTATTAAGCTCTTGGAAAAGTATAATACTTATATTTGCATGCTTTCTTCACCCCTCCCCTCGGCCCCATGGCACTTAAGTACAATCCACAATTCATTCATTTATTTTAATTATATAAATGTGATCAATCATGTTCATATATATGTTAATCATTATGTTAATCAATATTAATTTATATACATTAATATAGACTGTTAGCTTCTAGTGGGCAGGAAATGTATCTACCAACTCAGCTTTACTGTACTCTCCTTAGCACTTAGTACAGTGTTCTGGACATAGTAAGTGCCCAATAAATATAACTGACAGCTCGTTTTACCTCAGAGTTTGCAGCAAAGTTACATCTCCTTCCTCAGTTTTTCTGGTTCTCAGTGAAATTGCTGCCATAATAATGCTAACTTTATGAAACTTAAAAAATAAGTGAGCTACTTCATATGAAGGCCATAACTGCTTTGTTCAACCCAAGCGCTTAGTACAGTGCTCTGCACATAGTAAGCGCTCAATAAATACTATTGAATGAATGAATGAATGAATGAACTGCTGGATCAGAGTCTTTCAAAACAAACATTTGTTTCTCTAAGATGTCTAAGAGAAACAAAAAATAAAGAAACAAAACAATCCCTAATGATACGATATGGCAAACTTTGTTCATGTTATCTTCATTGGAAAATGATTAGCATATATAGAATGTTTCTTTACATTTCCATATGCTAGAACCTGCTTTCTCCCCCTCCCCCACTTTTGGCTTTAAAAAATTGTGCCTGGGCAGGTGTGTCCTGATGAGAAGGCCAGTTGGGGATGTTTTTGTAAAAATGAACGAGCACATTTGGAAGCTATGAAATCATAAAATTGAAAAGTTGCATCTGGCTTTTTTAAAGTGAAAGGAAAGACAAATGAAAGTGACATAATCCCAGCAAAACAAACACCCAGCGTTGCTGCTCTTCTCAATTAGTCCCCAAAGTAGATAAGATTAAAGAAATGCAGGTAAGACATGACTAGGAGGAAAGGGGAAAGCAGAATAATTTAGACAAAGAGAATATTCAAGTAGTGTAGACATTGGCCAAATAAACAGTAAAAGTGATAAGATCTCATTTTTCCTTTCCCCTAAATAACACTAAACACTAGAAAGAAAGGCAACTGTGCAATTCACTCTAGTTTTGCTGAAATAGTACTAAGGGAGAGAACCATATCATGCTTGAACCGCAGATGGCAAGAAATACATTATTTTAAATCCCAAAGGACCCAGGATTCTCACAATGGGATTCACATTTTTGAAATGCAGTTTGGAAACCACTAAATAATCTGCAGAATGAGACTTGGTAAATTGCAGGTTGGGAAAAAGCCATCTAACTTAAGCTTTTTGTAATATGGAACAATCAACATGTTAGATGAAATAACTGTGTGATAGCAGACAGCAGTTTAGAGAGGGGTTTGGCAAAGGGGCAAGGTAGCAGATTTAAAGTTAATATGATTTTGACCTACATGTGAGACATCACTTAATAAAGTAAAGCCCTAATCATTCCTTTCTAAACATCTCTGGTGAGACCTCACTTGGGGTACGGGCAGCCCATCACTGGCGCTTCATTATCAAAATCTTGAGGAGAAACTGGAGAAAGTTCAGAGAAGAGGAGCAAGAAATGATTAAGTAAATGGAAAGATTGATTAATGTGGAAAGATTAAGGGAAACCAAAGTGAATTCCTTGGCTAAGCCAAGACTGATAGAGGACGTTATGAAAAGGGCAGTGCACTTTAGAGAGGGTGCTAGTAGATTTAATGTAATTCAAGGAAATAGAGAAGAGTGAAAAGAGGAACCAAACAGCTAATCAGCAGAGAGGCTTCCTGATGGTTGACATTTTAGTATGGTAGACTAAATCCCTGATGAAAAGGAGGGATCTGGCATCTTGAGAATTTTATATCTCTGCTGGGAAGAAAACGGCACATGCAAGGAGTTAAATTCCAAATGACAAATGTCATCAACCTCTTGCAAATTTCATCAGCAGGTAAGGAATCCTTAACTACTCCAAGGAGCTTAGACATTTAGTGGTCATTATCCCTGGGGGTGAAATTCTGGGAACATGATGAGATATGCAGATAAATCAATCAGTTGGTCAGTCAAGGCTATTTATTCATTCAGTCAGTGGATTAAAGGAGCAACAGATTCCCAGACAGGTAACTTAGATTGGTAATTTATTATAGAGGAAGCTAGAGTGAATAAAATTAAAATACATTTAGAATGATATCAAAAGAAGAGAACTCTGTTGGCATGTGTAACACGGGACTAGTTAAGCCTATTGAAAAACAACTAATTTGAATGCAAGATTGCTTGCATCCCTTCCTTGATTGACCTGAATTACTCAAGATGAAGGCTCCAGTCCTACCATCTTTAGATGGGCCCTGGCTACCCATGAGGTTGGGTTTGGATGCAAGTAGATTTGGGGCATCAGAAATCTTTTCACCAAATGCATGTGTACAACACTCACCCACAGGTGAGCTGAAGATGTTAGTTGGAGGAGAGGATGGCATGACTGGGAAGGAAGGAGGACTAACTGGGGGACCTTTGGGAAGGACTATGAAGGAGGGGAAGAGCTGAAGGAGACCAAACTGAGGGGGATGCTCTTCCAGGCTGGTGGGAAAAGGAGAGAGTAGTGGGTTTTAGGTGGGAGAATTAAGAGTGAGGGACAATTAAGAGGTTTGCTTGGGATGAGCAAAAACTTTAAGGTGGTTATAAGGAGTGAGAAGGGAGCCAAAAGCCTTTAGGAACCTAACTTTTGTAGAGCCTGTAAGTTGATGATTATGTTTTTATTTTAATGGGAAAGCTGGGCAACATTGAAGGTAAAGAGGATAATTCTAGAGGTCAGTGACAAGTTGCATATAGCAGTAATAGATGGGAGGAAGGTTGCATTTCTGTGGTGATAGAAAAACTGGGGTATAGCCAAGGCGTGGGTAGAAGAGTTGGTACAGGTAGGGCAGAGAAGCAGCATGGTATAGTGGATGGAATAGTGGATGGAGCATGGGTCTGGGAGTCAGAAGGTCATGAGTTCTAATCCTGACTCCACCACTTTTCTGCTGTGTCACTTTAGGCAAGTCACTTCACTTCTCTGTGCCTCAGGTACCTCATCTGTAAAAAAGTGAGGATTAAGAGTGTAAGCCCAGTGTGGGTCAGGGACTTTGTCCAACTGGGTTAAGTGTATCTAGCCCAGTGCTTTGAACAGGTCTTGGCACATAGTAAGCACTTAAGTACCATTATTATTATTGTTATTCTGAGGAGAAATGAAGAAGCACAATTAGATGCCAATGAGGGAGCAACTGGCTTCAGTCTCTTCCCTGGAGCCAGTAGTTTGCACTCAGAGCTCTCTCCCACTGGAAGCTCTAGTCATTTCTTCTGTCAGTCTTGTTCTTGACTGTCTTGCTTCACCCTCCTACTGCAGATGCTGTGGAAACATTTCCATTCCCTCTACTTGATTATCTGGTGGAATTGAGATGAAATGTACTGTTTGTTGATAAATATGCATCAAAATTTATTTAATAAGAATTCATTTATATTGTTTATATGATTTATATGGGAAAAAACATGGCCTGGAGGAAAGAGCACAAACCTGGGTGCCAGGAGACCTGGGTTCTGATCCTGACTCCCCAACTTGTCTATTGTGGGACTATAGACAAGTCAGTTAACTTCTCTGTACCTCAGTTACCTCATCTGGAAAATGGAGATTCAATGCCTGTTGTCTCTTCTATCTGTACTGTGATCCCTATATGGCCCAGAGATTGTGTCCATCCCGATACCTTGTTACCTACCCAGGTGTTTAGATAAGTGCTTGACATGTAGTAAGGGCTTAATTAATAATGTAAAAAAAACCCCAAAACAAACAAACAAAAAGTAATGTATAACTCTCTCAACTTCTTCACTTCTTGTTCGGGTTCTTATTTCTCTCTGGAATGTTTTCCCTACTCAGGATACCCTAGTGTAACATTAGGCTTGCTGTTAAGGGCTGTGATGGTTAGCTCTATGTAACTGACTGTGCAGTGCTTCCTCCCTTCGGAGCAGCTCTACTAAGCTACTTTTCCAGGTGATGTTGTTTCCTTCACCTCCACCTTCCAGATAGCTTGTTGCTCCAGGTCCCAACTTGGATCCACATGCAAAGTTGACGTTAGCCAGCTTTGATTGTCACAGTTCTGCCAGAGAGACTGAAAAAATCTTAGATTGGTCCAGAGTAAATGGAGAATGATTTTTGCAGAACTGCATCATTGTGTCTGTCTCCTGACGGGTTCAGAATTTCACCAATTTACAGCTGCAGCCACCCGCAAATGCTGGTGGCTCTGTGCTGCCTCCCTTACCCTGCAGCTGGGACAGGGGACTTTTCCAAAGCCCCAAAGGGAAGTAGCTGAGGGGGCTGAGGGAGAGACTGTTCTAGGGAAGAAAGAGACTGGGCTGGAGGTTGTAGAAACTGGATCTATAATTTGGCAAATATGTGAATTAAAGTATTCTTAGGGCTGACTCTGTCAGCTTCAATGTCCATGGCTCAAAAGCATTATTTCTGTCTGCATGATGTGGTCCATGTTAGCCTTGGTTTATTAACTCATGGTATGTCTGCCTTTTTACAGAATTGGGTAGCACCCAGAACTTTCCGAAAGAATATTCCTTGCAAAAAAAAAGCTTTGCCATGCCAGCCTTTATTTTTGAACTAAAGTAACTCAAATTGACTCATATTTCAGCCAACCTTCCTGGGTATTACATCGATATTAAGTTGGTTTTACTCAATTAATTAAAATTCAAAAATGATGGACCAGTAAATTTAGTTAGAATTAATCATGCTCCATTGAAACAACTAACATCAAAGAAGTCAATCTCAGTTAGAATGCTCTAGATCAATCGCTCTGAAGGCAGGTCGACATTTTAGGAGCTTTCTGAACTGGGGAAGCAGCGGGAACTGGGGGAGAGAGGGCAGGTAGGGAAGTGCATGGAACCATTTTATTTGTTCAGCCCAGGAAGTTAAAATATTTTAAAGAGATGTGAGGAATGAGTGCTCCACTCAGCTCCACCCTGAAGAGATTGAGCAGGAAATGGAATCAGTTCTTAGTGCGAATGAGCTTGACTCTGCAGAAGGAGATTATGTTGGGAGGAGAGAGAATGGGAGGGGATGGGGTGGGGAGAGTTGGCTGGTGGCAGCAGCTGATAGCCCTTTTGTACAGGGTCAAAGGACAAACAGTCCTCTCTAAGTCTGGTTACATGTTCCATTATATTTCTGTAACTTTCCTTCAATGTCTCTGCTGTCCAGGACTCCCCACATGAAAGCTATTTATAATTTTGAACACTATCACATAAAATCCTGGTCAAAAATATTAAACCAATCATTAGTTTGCAGAAATTCAGGTTAGGCCACAGGATCTGCACAGACAGAATTCATATTTAGCATCCTCTACATCCTAGGTATCGCTGCCTCCTCCTACTGCTCCTCAGATTTCCGTTGAATTGCATGCTTGTGTATTCTCTCCTAGCACTTAGTACAGTACTCTGCACACATTAAGCAGGTGGTGGAGCAGGTGGGGGCATTCAAAGAGGGGGAGATTCTCTCTCCGGACACTGGCTGCCCTCTCGGACTCCTGAGCACTGTCAGAGTCCAAGGTGATAGTTAGCAAAGAGGGGTGGTGGCTTGGGATCTCACTACTTTGAACAGGTTAGGAAACATTTCTGGCATCTTGCAGTACACCTCTCAACAGCTCCAACTCCAAGCAGTAGCAAGTTGATTTCATCCCTGGGGTCCCAGGGCTAAGATCACGAGGGGCAAAAGACTTGAATTGACTGTGGGTATGGGGCAGCGCCAGGCAGGGGGAAAGGTTTTGTCTATGTTGTCTGTGCAGGTCCTCTTTACAGAATGGGACTGTGAGACCTCTACAGCTTCTAGGCATTGTTAAAAGGCTTCCTTAAATCTACAGCTTTATTTGAATGAATGCAGAGTGACTCTTGCCTTCCACTCGAGAGTTTCCTTCATCAGATCATAAACCAGTTAAATCCCCCGAGTCAGACACGTTGGAGGTCACCTTAATAAAGGCCCCCAACTGGAAATCTAAAGGACAATTAAACTGTCATACGAGGAAGTGCTTTTACCAACTCACTGTTTACTAGATGGCTCGTAGGGCGAGCCTCCCTTGATTCATTGATTTATACAGAAAGTGTAACCAGGCTGATGCTTTGCCACAATGTGCAGACTCAGGCTCCAGAGATTTGTTGTCCTTGCTGTAACCAGACTCATGCAGGATGTGGATGGAGAGGATTGTGCCTGACACAATGAAGTGTGTAATGATCCATTAGCCTCCTCTACACTTATGTACCTACTTAGACTCGCCCTCAGCATTTACGTATATACAGTTAGTCAGTTGTGCATCTAATTTGAATAGAAAAGGGATTTCGATATCTTCTAAATTCTAAAGGCATCGAACGGGATTGTGTGAGGCCATGTCACGGCACCTGGAACATAATGGTAATTGGCATGTTTTTACCTTCTTTTCCTTCAGATTGCCACCAACTTTCGCGGCAGTCTCTGTCCCCATTCCAAATTATAACTCAGGGCCATTGGAAAGGTGGAAATCACCCCTTTGTTGAAATGAGAATGAGACAGGGTCCTTAAAAGCCAAGTTTGGAAGGCAGATGTATTTGGCCGCTATGGTCATGACCTTTCATGGTCTTCAGGGCACTTAAAGTATCCTGTCTGCTGGTAGATGAGGGGGATGTAATAGAGGAATGAAGGAGTCGATGGTGCTCTGCCACTGTTTATCCTGCTACACTAGTCAGTTCAGTGGTATTCACTGAGCACTTACTGTGTCCAAAGCACCGTACCAAGTGCTTGGGAGAGTACAGCACAACAGCTTTGAAGAGTTACCACTAAGCGCTGGGAACTTCATCTGACCCACTTGTCAGCTGGCCCATTGGTCAGCTGCTCCACTCACTGGCAGTGTGGGACACTGGCGGTGTACACTCGGATGTTCAAAGAAGTTTGGTCTTTGGTCTCACCCATTCGGTTTGTTTTAGCTGTTGAGAGTTAATGCCTTCATGCCCATCATTCCACCAAACCTCCACAGGCCTAAGAGTGTGCTGGTCTCCCAGCGAGTACTCATTGCTCACTGGCTGCACAAAGCTGGTTCCTACCTGACTGGCTCAGTTCTTCCAGAGTTCTGCCACCAACCCCTTCAGAGACCGTTTCCCGGGATAAGTACTTTACCGATTTTGCAGCCACAGGTGATGGGTTAGCAATGTGCCATTTAATATCTGGGAGCATAAATGGGTCCACTGGGGATGATCATCTGGTCATTTATAATTTCTCCGCTACGTTGAAGTACTGAGGATTTCAAATGCAGTCCGATGGATGTAAGAATCTTATAATTGTACTTGTTATAACTATAATAATTATGGTACTTTTAAGAGCTTACTATGTGCCAAGCACTGTTCTAAGAGCTGGGGTAGATATGAGTTAATCAGGTTGAACACAGTCCCTGTCCCCCATGGGGCTCACAGTCTTATTCCCCATTTTACAGATGAAGTAACTGAGGCCTGGAGAAGTGAAGTGATTTGCCCAAGGTCACACAGCAGGCGTGTAGTGGAGGCAGGATTAGAAGCCAGGTCTTTTTGACTACCAGGCCCATGCTGTATCCACTTAGCCATGCTGCTTGGTGTATGGCAAGCACCATACTAAAAGCTGGGGTCCATGCAAGATAATCAGTTGGACACAGTCCCTGTTCTACTTGAGGCTCATCGTCTAATGTGGAGTGAATAGTATTTAATCCTCATTTTTTAGATGAGGAAACTGAGACACAGAGAAGTTAAATGACTTGCCATTGGTCATGCAGCAGACAAGTGGCAAAGCCAAAATTAGAACCCAAGTTCTCTGACTCTGAGGTCTACACTCTTCCATTAGGCCATGCTGCAGCACAAAATGAATTAAAACAGACCAAATAACTGCATTTGTATCACCACCATTTTCAAGGCCCTAATATTTAGTAAATCTGGAAATCCTTGATGACCTCTGGGTGTTACAAAGTATTGCAAATGTGTATTTTCTTACATCACATTGTGGTAACTGATCATCTACCCCAGTGCATAGAACAAAGACTGGCATATAGTAAATGTAACGAAATCCATTTAAAAACAAAACAAACAAAAAAATGGGGAGAGAGGAAAGCCCACATATTTGCAAACAACAGTCTTTTCTATCTGATGTCCTCTTCTCCAGGAGAGAGAAAAAAACAATTCGGTGTTATGCTACGGGTAAGCCTCCCCACCCCTGCCTCCCTCAGGGGAACTCAGACTTCCCTCAGCCAGAGATTAAGAACTGCACTGACCAATGAACCCGGGGCCCATGGGTAAGGTGGAAACACAGACGGGCTGCTGCTCTTTGGAACCAGAACTGTGCTTAGAGCAGGGAAGACTGTCAGGATTACCTTTTCGGGGCACTTGTACATGAGCGTAATCCTCTTGCTTTGGATTCTTGTGTTCTAAGTGCTCCTATTGTCTGGATCTACTTATAATCAATTTTGCTTCCCTTAAGGGTCTGTTCTCCCCACCCCCAAGATTGTGAGTCCCCTATGGGTCAGGGGCCCTGGGGTAATTCACTTATTTTGTATTACAGAGCTCAGCAGAAAGCCAGCATTTACTAAATACAATTTTTACTAGCACTACTGTTCTCCCCCATACTCCTGGCACTTCTCCCTTAACGCTATCCTTTTCACTGATGCCTTCAGGGGATTCCTAAACCTTCTTAAGGAGCTCATTAAAGTGCTTGATAACCCTTAAAATCCTTTATGCTAGGAAGTCCTTTATGTTTAATTCACTGGGGTTTCAACAGGGAAAATTTTCAATACCAATTAATATTATCCAGTAGAATAGAAAGGAGACCCAGCTACAGGACCATCTCTAGGAGGGTCAGGGCCTCGGGCCACTAATTGGGAGAAAGTCCTGTTGATCTGGGCAGAGAAGGGAAGGAACAGAAATTCTACCCTTAATTCTCTCTTCTTTCTCACTGTATACAGTGGAGGGACTCACTGGACACAGAGTTGTAGAGAAGAAAATGAGGCCGGATGCCCTTGAAGGCCAGAGACCTTATCTATTTTTAATCTAAATACTTTTTCCCATCTCTGAGTACCATGCTTTGCACATAATATATACTATTACCACTACAATTAAGAAGCCCCCCCCCCCCCCCCGAGCTTGGTGGAAAGAGCACAGGTCTGGGAGTCAGGAGAACCAGGTTCTAGTCTCAGCTCTGTCACTGACCTACTTTGTGAGCTTGGGCAATTCATTTAACCTCTCTGGGCCTCAGTTCCTTCATCTTTTAAATGGGGAAAAGGTGTCTGCTCTACTATCCTCTTAGATTGTGAGACCTATAGGGAACAGAGACAGTCTGATTTAATGACTTTGATTGTATCCCAGTGCTCAGTCCATAGGAATTGCTTGACAAATGTAGTAGTTATATCTTTATTTGTGCAAATACATTCCTCAGACTCTAAGAAGGTAGCATTGTCAGGAAGATTCACATTTGTTATGTGTGTGACTGAAAAGATCAATGCTTACTATGCATGCACAAGATGGTCACTTGTTAGTAATAGTAGTAAGCATTTATTAAACCCTTATTGTGTGCAGAGCATTCGACTAAACACTGAAAAAGAATGCAAACTTGGGAATTACATATGCTTCCTATGGGAGCGGGGGGGGGGGGGGGGGCACAAAATAAAAATGGGGCAATGGGGGAGAGAACTGGTGACAGACACATAAGGAGAGATGAAACCAAACATTAAAACAACATGAAACAAGAACCAAGCTCAATAGAGTACTGTGGCGAGAGGAGCAGAATTTCAAGCTTTTCATGTCTCGGAATCCACAATCACAACCGTAGCCCCAGTGACCACTCCAGGAGCAGGTGCCACAGTCTTCCCAAGGTTTTTGTGAAGGTGGTTCCAGGCCGTGGCTGCTTTTTTCTGTCCATCAGGGTGGTGGAAACTGTGGCGGGATGCAGGCTTTTTGTTGACACAGTTGACAGCCAGTGAGGAATCTTGGGGACAGTGTGGCGCTGTGGCAGAGGAGGATCCTGAAGGCCCTGGGAACTAGGCTGTGGGGTGGCTAGCACAGAGAGGATGCTGATGGAGGGGTCTAGGGCACAATCAGCAATGGTTTAAGTCCACCCAGGAGGCCCAGTGCTCATGCCAAGGTGGGAGCTGCATCCCAAGAGCTGCAATGGAGAGGTGGCAGGAACTGGCAGGACACTAGTGGAGAACAATAAAGTTCTCTATTGGGTGCGGTGAAACCTGCGATAGAAGTGGAACACATAGTCCCTGTCCCCCAGGGGTCTTGCTTGAACCATTTCATCTTATTGTTCTGTTATTTGTTATCTGGAGCCTCTGGTAATGTTTTCACTTTAGCCTCCTTGTGTCACGATCCTTACGAGAAGGAGCATGGCTGAGTGGAAAGAGAACGGGCTTGGGGGTCAGTGGACGTGGGTTCTAATCCCGGATCCGCCACTTGTCTGCTCTGTGACCTTGGGCAAGTCACTTCACTTCTCTGTGCCTCAGTTCCCTCATCTGTAAAAATGAAGAGGAAGACTGTAAGTCCCATGTGGGACAATCTGATTACCTCGTAACTACCCCAGGGCTTAGAACAGTGCTTGGCACATAGTAAGTGTTTAATACCATAACTATTATTAATTATTATTATTATGAAGCTTCTGCTCCAAAAAGGCAGCTCCTTTCTTAATTACAGTATTCCACGGAGGGTTATCTGTTATAACGGACACCTAGTTTTCAGCGGAAATGCAGCATTGTCTGAGGTTTTGTTTTACTATTTCCCGCTCGCTCTTGTCTTTTTCCCAATTTCAGTTCACCATACAGTGGTAGCTTTGATAACTTGCTGTACTCCTTGCTCCTCAAATGTCCCAGTCTAGCTCTGCTAGGGCTAGGAGACTGACTGCATTCCAGAGCTTCAGTGTAGGTGGTCCTCTTATTTGGCAAAACAACATTTTCGAGAAGTGTTCTGGACAACAGAGTGAAGAATGGTATGGACTGGAGAGAGAGAGGCTAGAAGCAGGATGATCAGTGAGGGGGCCGATTCAGTAGCAAATGCAACAATTATCATTATTGTTGTTATCATAATTATTACTATTGTCATTATCATTCACTAATGATGATGACTGTCATCAATGCTATTTATTGAGTGTTTACTATGTGCAGAGCACTATACTGACCGCATGTGAGAGTACAATAGAGTTGGCAGCTCACAACAAGCTTATAGTCTAGATAGGGAGACACATTAATATAAGTAATTTATAATTTAAATATCTTTACATAAGCAATGTGGGGTTGAGGGTGGGGTGAACATCAAATGCCCAGAGGTCACAGATCCAAATGAAAGAGATGGACTATGACAAGTGGCCAGGCCAACATGGTGGCAGATTGGAGCCGAAGGCAGTTTGGATGGAAATAAAAGGATGGATTCTGCGAATGGTGTGTATAGGAAAAGTTATATTTGGTGACTAAATGATGATATGGTGGTTGAAAAAGGGGGAGAAGTCAAGGATAATGCCAAGGTTATGGGCATCAGATATAGAGAGGGTAGTGGTAATGTCAGCTGTGATAGGAAAGTGAGTTGGAGATGCAGATTTTGGTGGGAAGGTGAGGAGCTCAATTTTAGACATACTGAGCTTGATGTGTGGGTGAGTTTAAGTAAGCGCTTACTACGTGCCAGGCACGGTACTAAGCACTGGAGTAGATTCAAAATAATCAGGTCCCACAAGGGGCTCACATTCTTAATACCCATTTTACAGATGAGGTAAATGAGACACTGAGAAGTTAAGCAATTTGCCCAAGATCACACAGCAGATAGTGGCAGAGGCTGGATCAGAACCCAAGTCTTTCTGACTCCTAGGCCTGTACTCTATTAGCCAAACTGCTTCTCGTGAGGTGCCTTCATAACTGCCACAGTCTGATCTTTTGCCTACTTTCCTGATGATGATGATGAAGGCATCTTTGAGATATGTGGCATCTCAAAAAGAGCTGGTGTCAGTATTTAATCAGGGTGTCCCTTCCTGGCTTGGAGAACTCAGCCGGGAAGCTATCAGGTCCGGGTACTTGGTCATTTTTAATGACTGCTGTGGAGTCACCTTAGTACAGTGCTCTGCATGCAGTAACTGATCAATAAATACGATCGAATGAATCTTCAACAGTTGGGGCCGTGGTATAGCACGTACAAAGATTTGCATATCTACGCAATCCTCCTGAGACTTACATACTTACTACAACAGATAACCTGGGTGCAGAGTGCAGGAGTAATAGCATGAGGAGATGGTAAACTGAAAAATAGCACAATCTGCCGTTGCTGACATTCCCACTGCCAGAAGCCCGTGCAACTGGGAGACTCCCAGAAGCCAGTGGAGGTGGGAACACTGGGCTGCTAGTAGTAATGGCTACAGCTGACATTCGTTTGCTTACCTTCTGCTGCCATGGCTGTTTCTCTGTTTTGCGTTGCACTTCTCATGGTCAGCATTGCCGGAAGCCCAGATTTTTTAGTTCTGCTAGCTTCCACGAGATCTGTACGGGAAAGCCTGAGTAGCCTCAGGTGTTGACCATCGCAAGGGTACTGGTTGCACCTGGCTCAACTTACCTAGTGTTTTTACCACCTCCATTACTCCATTCCAACCTGAGAGAGTGTGTGTGTGCAAGATAGGTCCTGTGAGGGTGTGTAGAAGGTTGTGTGTGTGTAACTGAGATGGGTCTGTAGCAAGCTGACAGAGGGTTAGAGGCTTGGCCCCTCTTTCCCTGCAGGATTTGAAGCTAGGAGTGTAGTGGCAGGGGGCATTGAGGAAGGGGAAAACAGATATTCCCTCCTCTCCACCAGGGTGATGCCAATTTCATAGTAGGTGGTTTGGGGCTTGGGAGGAGGGAGAAGGGCACGGGTCGCTCGTTCCCGTGTCCCTAAGCCAACCACCAGGTCTGGTCCTTCTGACCAGGCTCATCAGGGAGCCCAAGCGGTGACACGGGGTCCGCCTTTCATGGTTTTGCGTTCAGAGTAGTATCCAGCATTTGGAGGACGTCAGGTCGAGGAGACGGAGAAACAGCTGGATGGGTGGGATGGAAGCGGCTTTTTCTGTAGCCAACATTTGTTCTTGCTTTTTAACTGCAGCGAAAAGGTGGGGACTGATCGCTACATCTTTGGTTCTATTTAACCTCTAGCTGGGAATATGTGATCAATCATCCTATGAGCAACAAAAGACTTCTCCCCATAACCATAAATGATTTCCATGTGCAAATCATGGCTAATGTATGCTGTGCTCACAGGCGGGGCGTCAGGTTTTCATTTGGTGGAGCGACTTTCTGCCGTGGCAAAGGTCAACCCTAAGCAATGTAATCTCCACATTTTTCAAAATCTTGAGAAGAAACATACTGTCATGACTCGTGCGGAGAAGTCGGGACTCCCAAGCTCTGTTACTGACTTTGCGTTTGACTTGTGAAGTGATGTGAATTAGCTAAGTGGTAAGTCATTGTGCATCAGTAAAAATTAGAAAATACTACTGGTAGATGTGCACAGCACTAGGAAACCTTTAGATGAAAGAATTATTTGGGACCAAATGATTATAATTTCTGTCAGTTGCTGACTTCTATTTACAAACAGTTAATCATCTTCCTCCCCCTTCTGGATAAGCCAAAGAAATGGCTCCTAAGCCAACCGCAAGCACTGATGGAGGAAATCTGGGTGCCATGGAAATGGCACTTTTAGGAAAAAGTCAATATTGTCACCACTTCCAAAGAAGAAAAATCTTCTCCAAACCCCTTGTTGTCCAACTCACTGTCTAAAAATCCTTCCAAGGCTGAGGGAGAGTTCAGCCTCTTGCATTCCACATTGGCATGCACCTCAGAAATTTGGGAATGATCTTTCTTTTTTTTTGGATAATTCAGTTCTGAAACGTGAAACTCTCTGTGGTTTCTCAGTAGTTCTAAAGAGTTTGATGCATTTTGTTTAAAGTCATATTAAAAGGCCTCAACCCAAGTAAAACAAATCTTCCACTGGAATCCCCATTCCTAACAGCTCTGGAAGTGGAGTAGTCAAATTTGGAGCCATCGTGGCTTTTGGGGATAGTGTAGGGTGGGTGGATGGGGTGGTTTCGAGGTTGCTCACTGTCACATGCTTAGTAAAATATGTGGAAACATATGGACAGCTGATGATTCATCTCTATCTCAGATGCTCTGAAGAAAGCTTAGATATAAATTTTCTGATTTTCAACTCATTTGCTGAGACTTCTCTCTTAAAGAAGTTAGAGTTCATAAAGTATTAAAGTTAATAAGTGAAAAATTGATTATCAAGAGTAGTATTCCTTAAATATAAGTTCTTTTCCTCCTCCAGTCAAGATAACACAATAAGGGGAAAATCATATTTTCATGTAGAATTGCTCACTGAAATTTAGGTAGCTTCTTTAGAAGAGAATAGAATAATGAATATTATTTTCACAATCATAGGTCAGATGCTTCATTAGTCTATGCAGTAATAGAGTAGGAGACCTTATTTAAAGTCCAGGAACTTTTCCACAAATGGACTACAGAACTCATTTTTAAAAAATAAAAGTATAGGATGCAGCCTGGGAAATAAAATGATGACTACTAAGACAGATTTTAATGTTTTTTGCTCAGGGTATTTTGTCCCCGGTTTGGATGGCCTCTTGGCCTCCTGATTTTTGGGTACTAAGCCAAATGTTGAACTGAATTCAGAAGACTCTAAGTGATCGGGTTCCTCATGTCCTTCATTAGACACAGCACCTGGTTAATCACTAACCCAGATGCAACTTGCTTAAGATCCTCGTATTTGGTAGTTTGGAGAATGCTGGATCAGTAATGGGCTCAGGAACTGAGAGCTCTTCAGCTCACCAGAGATTTTGAACCACCATAATGAATCAATCAAATTTTAAAAAATATTAGTTAAGTGCTTACTATGTGACAGGCACTGTATTAAGCACGGGGGTAGGTAAACACTATACTGGTTGGACACAGTCCATGTCCCACATGGGGCTCATGGTATTAAATCTCCATTTTAGAGATGAGGTGACTGAGACCTAGAGAAATGAAGTGACTTGACCAAGGTCACACAGCAATTAGTGGAGTCGGGATCAGAACCCAGGTCCTTCTGACTCTCAGATACTACAATCACTCAATAGCAAATGTTCTCAAGCACTTATTGTGTGCTTGGTAAAGTACAAAATAACAGAGTTGGAAGACATCTTTCCTTTCCAATAAGGAGCTTACAATTTAGTGGGGGGAGACAGATATTAAAGTAAATTTTGTATATGATCAAATGAATCCATAATAACCTTCTTTTTATCCCAGATAATAATAATAATAATGTTGGTATTTGTTAAGCACTTACTATGTGCCAAGCACTGTTCTAAGCACTGGGGTAGATACAAGGTAATCAGGTTGTCCCACTTAGGGCTCACAGTCTTCTTCCCCATTTTACAGATGAGGGAACTGAGGCACAGATAAGTGAAGTGACTTGCCCGGGGTCATATAGCTGACAAGCGGCAGAGCCGAGATTAGAACCCATGACCTCTGACTCCCAAGCCCGGGCTCTTTCCACTGAGCCACGTGGCTGGGAGAGGGGGAAATACATTCCCAAATAGTGATGGTATTTGTTAACTGCTCACTATGTGTCAAGAACTGTTCTAAGCACTAGGGTAGTTACAAGCTAATCAGTTTGGACACGGTCCCTGTCCCACACAGGGCTCACAGTCTTAATCTTCATTTTACAGATGAGGTAACTGAGGCACAGAGCAGTTAACTGACTTGCTCAAGGTCTCTCTCACAGCAGACGAGTGGCGGAGCTAGGATTAGAATCCAGTTCCTTCTGATTCCCAGGCCTGTGCTCTCTCCACTAGGCCATGCTGCTTTGCCAAGACAAATCATTCAGGATGAACCTCTGGTACAGGAGTCAGGCCTTCAGCCCATTCTCAGAAAACTCAACACTTAAAAGCTTCCCCAAATCAGACTCTTCTAGAGCTCAAGCTCCGCCCCCAAAGTGAAAGCTAGTTTCCTCCCAAAATGTTGAGGGAGATCTAGTCTGAACCCATTTGTAACTGGCTAACACACAATATGAGTGCTTACGGGAAATAAGCACTTAATAAATTCAACCATCATGATTTTTTGTTATCTGGAGGCCTCTGCAAGTCAGGCTTGAGCTCACATAGCCTGATTGATATCAAATGATCAATCAGTGGTATTTACTGTGCAATCCCAATCTGTATACCCCCAGAATCATCCATAGGATTTGAACATGGAGTAAATGTTAAGTGGGTTGTAACTGACTGTTTGAGGGGTCAACATACAGAGCTGTTGTCATGTGCATGTTCTTATTTTTGTGAATCTGTGTGTCCTGAAATTCTACCCAGCTCTTACACGGGCATAACGGAAGCATAAAGATGCTTGGCTAAAATGAAGATATTGGGGTTGTCACCCATTCTTCCCACCCTGGAAAGTCTTTTCCCTATGACTCTCAGGGGTGACGCCTTAAGATGGGAGAAGTTGAGAAGGGAATGCAAAGTCCTTCCTGACTGGATGCCTGGAGCCTGAGTTTTCTCCATTCTTCACAGGTCTGTTTCCTTTTCCTTAGCTCAGATGGTATCTGAAACAATGTCTTGAGAAAGATCATCTGACCTCAGGAAACTGAAATTCCATTTGTGAATGTCAAGCCTCATGTCCCAGGACTGGTCCCCCGCTTTAAAAAAAAAAATCTCAACTCATAGGTCTGTATTATTTTATAATAGGAAATAATACCCAGAAGGGCAGATATCGATCACTGCAAGCTGACTTGATCGGTGTACTATCATTTCCCGCCTCTGTTCACCTCTAAGTGATTCTTGCCCATCTAAATTGGCCGAAAACCCAGGGGGCAGAGCAGGTTCTGACATTCAACTGAATAACCCAATTTCTACCTACTAGCGGCTCTTTCCCCACACACCGTGAAAAGGGCAAAACAGAAGAAAAACAAGTAAGATTAACCAGAGCCGGGCCAACTATTAGCGAAAGTCATTGTTTGCCTGCGTTTAAGGAGAAAAGAACACCATTTGGCAGCCTGGGGTTCCTGCCCCCCGCCCCCTCCCTCTGGCTGGCTCTGGCTAACCGTCATTGTGTGAATTGAGCTGTAAGGAGAGAGAGGGAGAAAGGCCAAGAGAGAGGGAGAGAGGGAGAGCTACAGTTGACCAGCATTGATTGCATTCACTGACAAGGGCTAATGGGGAGAGGGCAGGGCACAGCTGTCTGAGCAGGGATCCCATTATCCTTTGCTGGGTATTGATTCTCCCTGTGGGATGTTTCCTTTCTGGCTGTGTTAATTTTCAGAGTGCACATTTGCATGGCTCTTTCCTGAGAGGGCTAGTCAGAGGTACTCTGGCTAAATGGAATGGCCCTGCTTCTGCTTCCAGTGTACAGAGGCTTTGTCTGTGGGGACACCGCCTTACTCTAATTATGCTGTAGAATATGGCACAAGATCTATGCAGAACCGCATTACCACTAATGTACTTGCTGAAAGTGTGGAACAAATTTATCAGAAAACACGAGATGGATTTTAAAAAGTTATTTCTCAGCCTACAAAACAGTAGTCGTCCCACTGGAGCTCAATGCAACCCTGTAAACTCAGGCAGTGGTCTAAATATCAATTGTATTTTTTCAGCCCTTACTGTGTGCAGAGCACTGGACTAAGCGTTTGGGAGACTACAATATAACAGAGTCGGTAGATACTTTTCCTACTTATAATGAGCTTGCAATCTAGTTTATGGTCTACAGTCTAGTTTATAGTCTAAAAACTGGACTCCACTTTCCTGACTCAAATGAAGAGTTCAAGGATTTTCATTTGCCTGTGGATCCCCTCACGTGGTCCAAGATGATTACAAGCCAAAGTCTAGAGGCAAATTGAGTGTTTTCTATTTTACTGTGTTTTAACACATAATACAGCAGGGATTTTATATGTCTATATTGGTAGTCTGTGGTCCGGTTCCACCTTTTTACTACCTGTTCTTCCACTATGTTCAGAGGAAGCGAAAGACAATTGTAGAAGTTTCATCTCTTCCCCCCTAGTCAGACATAATGTATTTCACATTTCAAAGATGTCAGTAATCCTTGGAAGTACACTGAGGATGTATCTTCACACAAAAACAAAGTCAAGATGTGTCAACTGTCCATTTCATTTGATTCCTGTAGATGGATATTTGCTCTAATCTGATCTTTGGGCCTGAATTATCCAGTTTGACTGTTTCCAAGGATCAAATTGAGGTAAAACAGAGCCAGCTAGTGGAGAACCTTGAGGCCTGTGGTCAAAAGTCTTAATTAAATACAAGTGGAAACACAACCTTCTCTGAGATTTTGAGGAGGGGAGAGACATAATCCAGTCCAAGTTTAAGGGATTGAGCGCTGGCAGGGCCCTGTGGCAATTTCAGGTTTCTACTGGGTTTAGGGCTGAGGTCAAATGGCTGAGAGGAAGTAGAAAGTCAGAAATGTGGAACCCTTTATTTTGAGGAGAGGGCAATCTCTGGCTGCTTCTTTTTTTTCCTCTCTCCTCCAGCCTTACTGATGAGTCATGTCAGAGGGGTGGTGCAGCACATGGAGCCATGGGCATTTGGGAGTAAGTTGTTATCTGGATCATTTTATTTTTAAAAAATATGGTATTTGTTATACTATGTGTCAAGCACTTTCTCAGTGCTGGGTTACGAGCAAGTTGATCTCGGTGGACATAATTCCTGCCCTAGAGGGGGCTCATAGTTTAAGTTTTCTGGCCTTTTCTTCCCATGTAGTACACATAATGTCTTCAGTGTGTCAGTTCTGAGTATTTGGAGATGGCTAGTTGTACCCTGAATTCCTTTCCAGTCCCTCTCTGGGTAACCATGACAGACCAGCCATAATCAAATACTCGGTCAAACGTATTGCGTACCTTCAATGTATAGAGCACTGCACCTTATATTGTTGTATTGTACTGAGAAGCAGCTTGGTTCAGTGGAAAGAGCACGGGCTTGGGACTCAGAGCTCATGGGTTCTAATCCCCGATCTGTCATTTGTCAGCTGTGTGACTTTGGGCAAGTCACAACTTCTTTGTGACTCAGTTACCTCATCTGTAAAATGGGGATTGAGACTGTGAGCCCTACTTGGGGCAACCTGATTACGTCGTACCCTCCCCAGTGCTAAGAACAGTGTTTGGAACATAGTAAGCCCTTAACAAATACCATTATAATCATGATTACTACTCTCCTAAGTGCTTAGTATAGTGATTTGCACACAGTAAGCACTCAGTAAATATCATTGACTGATGGACTTGTATTAAATGCTCAAGAGAGCAAATTAGAGTTTGTAGATGTGATCCTTTTCCTCAAGGGGCTTACAGTCTAGCAGAGGAGACACAATGAAATAAATTTCAGATTGGAGGAAGTAACAGCATATAAAGATATGGATATAAGTGCTCCAATGAGAGGGGTTGTGAGTAATTTAAGTGCTTAACTAGCATGGCAGTGCTAAAGTAGCCGTTGGGGAATATATGGTGGGGAGATTAGAAATCAAATGGGGAGGGCTAAACACAAATGTGACATGAAAGGGAGATGTGCTGTCAGAAGGACTTTGAAGATGAGAAGAGCAGTAGTCTGCCAGATGTGAAGGAAAGAGGAGTCCCAGGCACGAGGGAGCGTGTGAGCAAGAGGTCGGCAGGAGGAAAGAGGAGAGCAAAGCACAGTAAGTAGCTTGAGAACAACAAAGTGTGCAAGCTGGAGAAGAGAGTAGATAAGCAGAAGGGAGAGCGCTGCTTAGTGCCTTAGAGCTGATGTCAGGAAATTCTTGAATGGAAAACCCCAATAGACTTTATCCGTGAATGTCTATGGGTAATCTCTGCAGGCCTATGGCTAGTAATCATATTAGGGTAGCGTAAATGAGGCAAGCCTGGAGACGGAGAGAATAACTAGGCACCTTTTCCAGGGATCTAAGTATGGTGGGATGACTGTGCTGTAAAAATGGAGATGGGACTGACCTGGAATTGTAACCAAGGAAGAATAAGCAGGAGTTGATTGCTGGATGCAGGAAATAAGTCAGAGATAGTTCCCAGTTTATACGGGAAAGGACAGGAAAACTGGTGTTGACAATGATGGGAATGTTAGGAAGAAGAGGGAGTTTAGGAGAATAGTGAACATTTTTTGAACTGGTTAAATTTGAGCAGAGATTGAAAATACCCAATGGGAGATATTCCTGAGGCAAGAAAAAATGAGACAAGATAATTGGCCAGACATCTATTTCTCTTCTGCTACCATGTTAATCCAAGCACTTATCCTATCCCACCATGTTTACTGCATCAGCCTCCTTGCTAACCTCCCTGCCTCCCATCTCTCCCCATCCCAGGCAGTACTTCACTCTGCTGCCAGGATCATTTTTCTACAAAAACATTCAGTCCATGTTTGCCCACACCTCAAGAACCTTCAGTGGCTGCCCGTCCACTTCCACATCAAACAGAAACCCCTTATCATCTGCCTTAATGCACTCAGGCAGAGTGGCCCCTCCTAACTCACCTCACTACTCTCCTATTACAGCTCAGCTCTCACCCTTTGCTCCTCTAATACTAATCTACTCACCGTACCTCAGTCTCATCTATCTCACTGCCAACCTCTGGCCCACATCTTATCTCTGACCTGGACCACCCTCCCTTTTCCTCTCTGACAAACATTTACTCTCCCAGCCTTCAAAGCCTTATTGAAGGAACATCTCCAAGACGCCTTTCCTGACTAAGCCCTCATTTCCTTTTCTCCCACTCCCTTCTGAGTCACCCTGATTTACTCCCTTTATTCACCCCCTGTCAGTCCCCTACATACATACCTGTATTTTATTTATACTAATGTCTTTCTCCCTCTCTAGACTGTAAAGTCAGTTTGGGCAGAGAATGTGTTACATTGCTATATTGCACTCTCAAAGTGCCTTAGTACAGTGCTCGGCACACAATAAATGCTCAATAAATAAAATTGAAGATTTGACTAAAATAAAAAGGTTTGGCTTCATTCCCCATGATTGGCAGATTAGTGAACTGAGGCACAGAGCATTTATACAACTTGTTCAAGGGAAGGAATCTCCAAAGAGGCTGTGAATCAAGTCATTTTTTCAGTCAGGCTCCTATTCCATTACACCCTCTGGCTCACTGGCAAGGTGACTGATCCACAGCTTTCTCCCTCTAGCCCAATCTGTAAATCTGAAAGAAAACCCAGATTTCTTTGACCTTCCTGGTTTTTGCATTAGTTTCTTGGCCAATGGATATGTGTGATATTCCACATCGTACAAAGGGCAGAAGGCTATAGTCAATCGAGCAAAAAGAAACATGTAGTGATTTAACCATTATCTTTTTATACCATAACAATGCCACACAAGTCTTTTCCTGGGGCTTTACCCTCTCTGGTCACAGTGACCTCTTTATTCATACCTACGTACGTACCTTTATTCATACCTCCAGGACCAGCAACAGTACCAGCTGGACCTACTGATTGAGGACAACTCTACAGACAATCACAACACCGCTATCTTCTTTACCTCACAAGACCGTGACCCTCGAATCATCTCTTCCATTCCACCCACATATTCAATCTGCCATCACATCCTGTCAGTTCTACCTTCACGACATTGCTAACATCCACCCTTTCTTCTCCATCCAAACTGCTCCTTTGCTGAACCAAGCACCTATCCTATCCCTTCTTGACTATCACATCTGTCTCCTCGCTGACGTCCTGTTTCTCCCTACTCCAATCCATACTTCACTCTGCTGCATGAATCATTTATCAACAAAAACATTCAGCTCATGTCTCCCACTCTTCGTAATCTCCAGTGGCTGCCCATCCACCTTTGCAGAAAACAAAAACTCCTTATCATTAGCTTTAAAGCACTCAATCAGCACGTCCAATCCTACAACCCAACCCACACACTCTGTTCCTGTAGCGCCAGCTTACTCACTATGCCCCAATTTCATCTATCCTGCATCTGATAGACACAAGGGACAGAGCTGGGGTAAGAACCCAAGTCTTTCTGACCCCCAGGGCTATGCTCTATCCACTAGGCCCGCCCCCCTTTCCCTCTGCTTTTCCTCCCTTCCCCATTCCCCCTTCTCATGCCCTCTGCTCTTCGCCGTTCCCCTCCCCTCAGCACTGTGCATATTTGTATTATATTATTTATAACTCTATTAATTTTGCTAATGATGTATATATATCTATGATTCTATTTATCTTGATGATATCTAACACCAGACTACCTGTCTTGTTTTGTTTTCTTCTGGTCTGTCTCCACCGTTTAGACTGTGAGCCCATTATTGGGCAGGGATTGTCTCTATCTGTTGCCGAATTGTACATTCCAAGAGCTTAGTACAGTGCTCTGCACATAGTAAGCACTCAATAAATATTATTGAATGAATGAATGAATAGGCCATATTGCTAGTGGTGGAGTTCTTGGAATATAGTTAAGTGCTTAATGAATACCGCAATTATAAATTATGATTATGCTGATGGGGAAATGCTGAGGAGCTAAACAATTATCACATCTTTCCCATAGCCTGGAACTCCCTCCCCTCCATATATGCTGGACCCCCCCTCTCTCCTCCTTCAAAGCATTACTAAGATCGCATCTCCCTATTTAGGCCCTCTTCCCCATCTCTCTCTTCTGTGTCATCTATAAATTTCAATGAGTGACATATGGATATTTGATATTCGCCCCAACCCCAATCTATTTATTCATATTAATGTCTGCTTCACCCTCTAGACTGTAAGCTTATTATAAGCAGGGAATGTTTCTGCTAATTCTGTTGTGGTGTGCTCTCCCAAGCGTTTAGTGAAGTGCTCTGCACAATTGATTGTTTGATTACAGCACTTCTTTCTCTTCCATTTTTAGGTGCGTAACTCCCTTTCAAATGTATGTTTTTTGTTTAACAAATTCTCAAAGTATATAATGGGTTATGGGAGCACACTCCTTATATCATGATAATTGTTTAGCTTCTCAACATTTCCCATAATCGTAATTTACAACTGTGGTATTTGTTAAGCACTTACTGTGTTCCAAGCACTCCACCACTAGCAGTGTGGCGTAGTGGATAGAGCATAGGTCTGGAAGTCAGAAAGACCTGAGTTCTAATCCTGGCTCTGCCACTTGTCTGCTGTGTGAACTTGGGCAAGTCATTTCACTGCTCTGGTCTCTGTTATTTGTAAAATGGAGATTAATAATAATGATAATTTTGGTATTTGTTAAGCAACTACTATGTCTCAAGCACTGTTCTAAGTGCTGGGTAGATACAAGGTAGTTAGGTTGTCCCACGTGGGGCTCACAGTCTTCAGCCTCATTTTACAGATGAGGAAACTGAGGCACAGAGAAGTGAAGTGACTTACCTAAAGTCACACAGCTGATAAGTGGCAGAGCCAGGATTAGAACCCACGACCTGTGACTTCCAAACCTGGGCTCTTTCCACTGAGCCATGCTGCTTCTCAATAATAATAATGAGTGATGGCATTTGTTGAGCACATACTGTGTGCTAAGCACTGTTCTAAGCACTGGGGGAATACAAGGTAATCAGGCTGTCCCACATGGGGCTCACCGTCTTAAACCCCATTTTATAGATGAGGTTACTGAGGCACAGTGAAGTTAAGTGACTTGCCCAAAGTCACACAGCTGACAGTGGCAGAGTCGGAATTAGAACCCATGATCTCTGACTCCTAAGCCCGTGCTTTTTCCACTGAGCCAGGCTGCTTCTCTAAAAGATTAAGACTTTCAGCCCCATGTGGGACAGGGACTGTGTCCAAGTTGATTTGCTTTAATCTCCCCTAGTTCTTAATAAGGTGCCTGGCACAGAGTAAACACTTAACAAATACCACAGTTATTATTATTTATATTATCTATTACGTGCAGGGGTAGATGTAAGGTGATCCAGTTGGACACATTCTCTGCCCAGACAGGGCTCACAGTCTAAGGGGAAGGGAGAACAGGTATTTAATCCTCATTTTACAGGTGAGGAAACGGAGGCCCAGAGAAGTTAAATGACGTGCCCTAGGTCACACAGCCGTCATGTGGTGGAGCCGGAATTAGAACCCAGATCTGCTGACTCCTAGTCCTCTGCTCTTTTCACTAGGCAACACTGCTTCTCAAAAGCAAAGAAGTCTGGGACATCAGCTGGAATCAAACCCTGGTTAACTGCGTAGAGGGTAGCTATGCTCGCCACTAAACCACCAACGCTGCAGTATTTGTGGAGGGCCTTGGAAGAATGAACCTATCGGTCACCTCAGAATTTGACTCAGAAACTCAAGGCCCAAGAGGTATACTCATCAGACGTTACCCAAGGAGACAGTGGTAGAACCCGAAATTAAACCGAGGACCTTTGACAGGCAATCCAGTATTGAATCTCAGGGTTTATGTAACTCCCTTTATGAAGATGATAGAGGTTTAGGGGTCAGGGATAATTGGATATGAGAAGTGTCAAGTGGAAAACATGTGGAAGGCTAGAGTGAAAATGATTGTACTCTGAAGTGGAGACCAAGAGAACTCTTTGTTCAGGTCACCTTCATTTTATTTCCCATAATTGTAACTAATAGCAGTGGTATTTGTTGAAACCCCGCTGAGTGCTGTGCACCAAACTACGTGCTTGGAGAGTACAATATAAAAGAGCGACATGTTCCATACCCACCAGGAGGAAGGGGTTTATATTCTAATAGGTGACAGGCAGAAAAGTTTTGAAAATAAGAGTATTCAAAATCAATATTTAAATGTACCAGTAAATAAAACTGTACCAGTAAATAAAAAATAAAATATGTAAGTTTTAGGATGGATGTAAGTAAGTAAATGATTGCTAGCACAGACTGAAGGGTTTGTTGCATTTGGGATTCTGGAAATTAATAGTTTGTTACCATTTGTTTTGGGCTGATGATATGGCAGACTTTACCTGGGGCTCAAGTGGACAAAATCCCATAAATATAAAAATTGGGATAAGGTAGAAACTGGCATGTGAGCTAACCTGTGTGGTTGGTTTTCTAATTTTACAGACATGGTTTAATTGGTACAATCTACAGATTTCACTTTCAAATGCTTCTAGATGAGGGAATCACAAAGGTCGCTACCTGGACTAGAACAGACTATTCCAAGAGTGAAAAGTATTGTGAAAGTCAGCCAGTGGTGTTTATTGAGCACTTATATTCAGAGCACTGGGCTAAGTGCTTGGGAAAGTACAAGGTAAGACAGTAGACACTTTCCCTGCCCAGAAGGAGCTTCCACTCTAGAGGGGGAGACAGGCATTAATAGAAATGAATAATTTACAGAAATGTATAAAAATGCTGAGGGACTGAAGGTAAGGTGAATACCAAATGCCCAAAGAGTATGGATCCAATTGTGTAGATGATATGGACGGGAGAGGGAGTTGGGGAAAAGAGCTTAATCAGGGAAGGTCTCTTGGAGGAGATGTGAATTTAATGAGGCGTCGAAGGTGGAGAGAGTGGTGGTCTAGTGTACGTGGAAGGAGAGGTGACTCCAGGCCAGAGTGAGGATGTAGGAAAGGGGTTGGTGATAAGGTAGACAAGATCAGGCTACAGTGAGCAATCTGGGGCTAGAGGAGCAAAGTGTGCAGGCTGGACTGTAGCATGAAATCAGTGAGGTAAGGTTGTGGATGGGAAAGCAGATGGTAAGGAAGTGGATGGGAATCCCCTGGAGGTTCCTAAGGAGTGGGGAGATGTGGACTAAACATCTTTTTTGAAAAGTGATCCATGCAGCAGAGTCAAGTATGGACTGGAATGGGGGGAGACAGGAGGTAGGGAGGTCAGTAAGGAGACAGATACAGTAGGCAAGGGGGGGATAGGATAAGGGCTCACTTCAGCATGGTAGCAGTGTGGATGGAGAAGAAAGGGTGGATTTTAATGGCGTCGTGAAGGTAGAACTGACCGGATTTGGTGACCGATTGAATATGTGTGTTGAATGAGTCGAGAATAATGCCAAGTTGATAAGGATGATGCCAATGCCTGAACTTGTGAAATAGGCAGGATAGTGATATTGACTACAGTGATAGGAAAGACAGGGGTTAAAAAGGGGAGATTTGGGCTGAGGCACTTTGACAGCTGACCTCCAGACAGCCCTACCTGAGCAGTGAGGAGGTTAATAGTGCCTCCTTCTTCATCTGAAATGTTTTGATATTCTCGTTGTGTTTATCACGGTCTTTGTGTGGTTATATTGCAGTATCTTTATGGAGTCAACAGTTTTGCCTATGTCCACCACCAACCTCTTAGCCTCCTTTGATGATGATGGTATTTGTTAGCGCTTACTACGTGCCAGGCACTGTACTAAGTGTGGTGGTGGTTACAAGCAAATTGGGTTGCACACAATCCCTGTCCCATGTGGGGCTGTTTCAATCCCCATGTTACAGATGAGGAAACTGAGGCACCGGGAACTGAAGTGACTTGCCTAAGGTCACATAGACAAATGGTGGAGCCGGGATTAGAACCCATCATCTTCTGCCTTCCAGGCTTGTGCTTTATCCACTATACCATGCCACTTACTAAGCGCTGGAGACTCCTCTGAGACTGTGGACAGGTACTGGGTCCTATTCATCCTGCATTGTGTTCCTTCCTCAGTGCATTGGGCAGTGCTTTGCGCTCAGGGGACACTCAATAAATACTACTGAATTGACTTCTCTGTGCCTCAGTTACCTCATCTGTAAAATGGGGATTAAGGCTGTGAGTCCCATGTGGGACAGGAACTTGGTCCAACCCGATTAGTTTGTATCTACCCCAGGGCTTAGCACAGTGCAGGGCACAAAATAAGAGCTTAACAAATACCATTAAAAAATCTAGACGGGAGAATCTGCACTATTCAACTTTCAGCTACTTTGATTAATGAGATCATATTTTCTGTGATAACATTTAGTAAATTACAATAATCTGCTTAAATTGCACACAGGGATCTAGTAGTTTTTTATGTTATTGGTTACGGGCTTATTCTGTGTCAAACACCGTTCTAAGCACTGGGATAGGTACGGGTCAATTAGGTTGGACCCTGACCTGCATGAAGCTCACAGTCTAAGTAGGAGGGAGAACTGAGGCACAGAGAAGTCAAGTAACTTGCCCAAGGTCACACAGCAAGGGGCAGGCCGAGTCAGGATTAGAACCCCAGTCCTCTAACTCGAAGGCCCATGTTCTTTCCACTAGACTATGCTGCTTCTCATATGTTTCCTATCGACTCTCACGTGTAAGTCATTCCTGAGGTATCGGTGCCTCGAAACCTGGAGGTCTCACTGAACACTAGGCAGAGATTTGATGGCAGAGAACCCTCGGGGACAGATTAACTCTTTGAGAATATAAAATTCAGGAATAAACTGAATCCAGGCATTAGCTCTGATGGATCCCAAGCTGGCCAATTATGGGGGAGTTTTGGAATTAAATCACCGTCTCTGAGGAGAGCTAATAACCCACTGGGGATCCAGATTTCTGAAATCAGGTCAAAGTAACTAATGTGCTAGTGTCAGCGCTGGGACATTCTCAAGGAAGAAAGGAAAATAAGCGAGGGAAATGATTACCACGGTAGATAGAAAAAGACTGTGAAATGTGAAATGAGAATTGGGCTTTGGTTTTTAGAGCAATACGGCATGGCTGCCTTGCCACTGGGTGTCTGGAAGGAGCAGACTACAGTGAGAAGAAGAGCCAGGGAAAGAATGTGAGAATACGTTTCTTTCTACAGAAACGCATTGGACATACCACCCTGCTCCTCAGTAATCACCAGTGGTTGCCTATCAACCTACGTAGCAAGCAAAAACTCCTCACTATTGGCTTCAAGGCTTTCCATCCCCTTGCCCCTCTTACCTCACCTCCCTTCTCTCCTTCTACAGCCCAGCCCGCACACTCTGCTGTTCTGCTGCTAACCTCCTCACGCTCCCTCATTCTCACTTGTCCCACAGTGGATCCTCGCCCAAGTCTTACCTCTGGCCTGGAATGCCCTCCCTCTTCATATCCGCCAAACTAGCACACTTCCCCATTCAAAGCCCTACTGAAAGCTCCCCTCCTCCAGGAGGCCTTCTTAGACTGAGCACCCATTTTCCTCTGCTCCTCCTTCCCTCCCCATTACCCCTACTCCCTCCCTCTGTTCAACCTACCCTCCCCACCCCACAGCACTTATGTATATATGTACATATTTATTATTCTATTTATTTTATTAATGATGTGTGTTTATCTATGATACTATTTATTTATATTGACGTTATTGATGCCTGTCTTCTTGTTTTGTTTTGTTGTCTGTCTTCCCTCTTGTAGACTGTGAGCCCATTGTTGGGTAGGGATTGTCTCTGTTGCTGAACTGTACTTTCCAAGCCTTTAGTACAGTGCTCTGCACACAGTAAGTACTCAATAAATACAATTGAACGAATGAATGAAAGATGAACAGGACATCTCCTCCAAAAGGCCTTCCTCGATTAAACCACTTTTTCCGTGGCTCCCTATCCCTTATGTGTTGTCTTTGCCTCTGGATCTGTGACCTTTGAGCATTTGACCCATCCTCAGCTCCACAGCACTTATGTACAGATCTATAAATTGGATACCTTGAATTATTTATTTATATTAATTCATTCAATCATATTTCTTGAGTGCTTACTGAGTGCAGAGCACTGTACTAAGCACTTGGAATGTACAATTCGGCCACAGATAGAGATAATCCCTGCCCAATAACAGGCTCACAGTCTATTTTAATGCCTGTCTCCCCATCTAGACTGTAAACTCATTGTTAAAGTCATCAGGTCATTCTGGGATTCTTGTCCCAAGCGGGGCTCCCATTCTATGGGGAGACATTCCCATTTTACAGATGAAGAAACTCAGGCACAGAGAAGCAACTTGCCCAAGGTTACACAACAGGCAATTGGCAGAGATGGGTTAAGAACTCAGGTCACCTGACTATTTGCAATAACCAGTAGGTCACATCACTTTTCAGTTGAAGATTGGGTCATGCTTTACATTACCTTGATTTTAGGTAAATTTGTGGATAAAGGAGATTTTCAAAAGTTGTAACTTTTCCTCTGTTTCTGCCACCTACATTTGGAGTGACATGTGAGGCTCAGGAGTGAAGGAATAGAGATTTTCTGGCTTTTTGGGACTTGTTGTCTCCTGTCGCTCCTCTGAAAAACAGGTATCACTCAATCAGTAGTATTTATTAAGGACTTATTGGATGCAGAGCACAGTACCGAGTGCTTGGTAGAGCACCGTAGAGTTAGTAGACACCGTCCCTGCCCTCAAGGGGTTTACAATCCAACCTGGAAGGCAGGCATTAAAATTATTTTCAAACAAAACCCCAAGAAAAGTGAATTTTCAAATGAGTGACTGCTTAATAAGGTGTGTACAGAAGTGTTACAGTAAGTGCCAAGGTCTGTTGTTGGTATGAAGTGCTGGAGTCGAAATAGGGTTGCAGAGAGGAGAGGTTAATCAGAGAAGTCTTCCTGGAGGACAAGTGATTTCAGAAGGCTATAGGGAGAGCGGTCATCTGCCGGATGTGAGGGGAGAAGGAGTTCCCTGTAGGAGGTGGGGTGTAAGCAAGGGCTCAGCTTTGGGAGAAGCAAGAGTGAGGCACAGTCAGTAAGTTGGCTTGAGATGAAACAGGAGTGAGAGCTGGGTTGCAATGGCGATGAAAAGCCCACTGTAACAACAGTATTCCCAAATTTGAAAACTTCTTTTTAGTGATAAAAGCTTTTTTTCTTTTGGGGTTATCCTGAAAATTTTAGGAAGCATTTTTTGATACACTTGTGCACTGAAGGGTCATGAAGTTCAACAGTGGACTTGGGGAATTCTTCTTGCAGGAATAATCAGAAAAAGTTTCGGGATGTGCTCTCTCCATTAGTTCACTGTTAGCTGAGAAGCAGTTCTTTATGAGCCTTTCTCAAATCACTGCCATCATGTCAGTGCAGAAGGGAGGGAATGCAGCTTCAGATGAAAGAATTTCCACATTTTCAGATAAAGTTCAAGGGAAAGTGAATATGAAAAGTAGAACTTGGGATATGAGCCGTTCAAAGTTGGGAAGCTGCTCTAATGTCAAAAATAATAAAAGAGTTTCTTTCATATAGTAGGCATACAATTACTGTATTATAAGTTTATACAAATATACACATAAATAATGAATGTTTTTATTTATTACTTAATAATAATAACCATGGTATTTGTTAAGTGCTTACTATTTTCCAGGCACTGTACTAAGCACTGGGGTAGTTACAGCAAATTGGGTTGGATGCAGTTCCTATCACTACTATTTTAATTATTATGAAATATATATTATACCTTTATATAGAAGATTACAATTCTACTACTATTTCAATTAGTATGAAATAGATAGTATATGGTATTAAATTGTGTTATTTGTTAAGCGCTTACTATGTGCAAAGCACTGTTCTAAGCGCTGGGGGATACAAGGTGATCAGGTTGTCTCACGTGGGGCTCACAGTTTTTTAATCCCCATTTGACAGATGAGGTAACTGAGGCACAGAGAAGTTAAGTGACTTGCTCAAGGTCACACAGCTGACTAGTGGCGGACCGGGATTAGAACCCATGACCTCTGACTCCCAAGCCCGTGCTCTTTTCACTGAGCCACGCTGCTTCTACATGTATGATTACAATGAATGCTATTGTTGGCTAAGAATAGAGAAGATTTGTGTTATTATGCTTCTGGATTATTATTAGCCTAAGAACAAGACAAAAACTTTTATTAATAAAAATTATGGTATTTGTTAAGCACTTACTATGTGCCAAGCACTGTTCTAAGCACTGGGGTAGATATAAAGTAATCAGGTTGTCTCATGTGGGGCTCACAGTCCTAATCCCCATTTTACAGATGAAGTAACTGAGGCACAGAAAAGTTAAGTGACTTGCCCAAGGTCACACAGCAGACAAGTGGCAGAGCCAGGAATAGAACCCACATTGTCTGACTCCCAAGCCCATGTTCTTTCCAATAAGCCACACGGCTTCTCTATGCTAACAGTGTCTACCACAGACTCTCAGACTCCACTAAACCATGCTCCTTCTCATAAGTGCTTCAAATCTATGTCAATCAATCAGGGGTATTTATTGAGCACTTACTATGTGCAGAGCACTCTACTAAGAGCTTGGGAGTGTACGTTACAAGAAAGTTAGCAGATATTCCCCCAGTCCATATCGCTTGGCTTATTTTTTTCTTCTTGATCTATGCATAATAATCCCATTTTCTGAGTTTATCCGAGAAGCTGTGGCTGAAACCACTGCTGCCTCGACCTCCCAGTAGGCGAAGCCTTCAGCTGAATGTGATTCATTCAGCTGTAAGAGTGGCCCTTTGCGTGGCTCGCTCTGGCTACCTAGCTCTGTCCTTGTTCAGGCAACTGGGGGACATCTGGTCTCTGGGCTGTTTTCAGACCATCTTTAAAAAGCTGCCCTGAGAATAGTTGGCTCGAAAAGTCACATGGAAGAAAAGACGGCAACTCTATTCTTAAAGTTCAGCTATTTCTGTATGGGCCTTCGGGTCCACATGAAGAACGAAGGCCGAAGGGCACAGAACAGCCAGGAAGGACACTGCTGCTGCTGGTGCTGCTGGTGCCCGGGCTTCATTCATTCATTCAATCGTACCTTTCGGGCTTCAAAGCTGGAGCTCGCAAAATACTACGGGAACTGCGAAACGAAGGATCCGGTTAGCTCACATCGGGGATGACCATGGTTTTGGTGGAACACAATGGATTCCACCCAGTGGTGAAAATCTGCGAGGACGATGGCTTTGTGAAGCTCTGGTCTGAATGAAAATTATCTGCAAATTTTGCTTTGAGGAGATAGTCAAGATCTCCTTGGGGAAGAAAATGAGGTCTCAGCCGATAAAGGTAGAGTAGATCTTTTGTTCTTGAAGTCTTGAGTTAGTGAGTTGGTGAATTTGCAGGGCTGGAATTGCACTGCGTTTTCTGGGGTCAGGGCTGGCTTGAGGCAAACGACTGGGGAGGAGGCCGTCTAGGGGTGCTGCGGCAGAGGGGGCCACAGCAGGAAGGTGGAGGCGGAGGGAAGTTGGAAAGCGCCAACCTCCCTCTCCCCTAGGCCCGAGTGGCACCCGTTCTCCCTGGGATGAGGGGTAGGATGAGGGATGGGGGATGAAGGGCAGGATGCCTAGGGAAAAGGCTCTAATGTGGGTGGACTTGGGATGGTCCCCCACCGTCCACCATCAGCCCATCAGACAGCATCGGCATGACCACTGCAGCTTTATTTGGGTCAGGGAGGCCATGACACTTTTCTGCCCACCTCTATGTGGCTTTGTTCATCTGAAAGCAGCCTGAAATAACAGTCAGGAGTTTCTGCCTGATGTGCAGAGTGGGATAGACAACCAGTGGAGGGTTTTAAGGAGACGCTCGCGGAACAATTTTTGGGAAAAATCATCATCCGTGCAGCCAAGTCAAGCCTGGGCTGGAGAGGGGAGAGGATGGAGGCAGGACGGTCAGCGAGGAGACTGATGCAGTACTTGAGGAAGAATAGAAAAATGGCTTGGAGCAGTGTGGAACCAGTTTGGATGGAGAGAAAAGGCTGGATTCTAGAGATCTTGTGAAGGCAGAAGTGGCAGGATTTGGTGTCTGACTGAATATACCCACTGAAGTAGATTGATGAGTCTAGGATAATGTCAAGGTTCAGGGCTTGTGAGACAGGTTAGAGTCATCTGTGGTGATGGGAAAGTCTTGGGAAGAAGAGGATGGGAAAAGAGGAGTTCTGTTTTGCTCATGTTGAGTTTACAGTGCCAGCAGATCATCCAATTAAAGATGCCCTGAAAGCAGGAGGATATTGTGAGATTGCAGAGGAGAGAGTTGGAACTTCAGAGGTAGATCTGGGACTCATCCACATAGAGATGGGAGTTGAAGCCTTGGGAACAAATGAGTTCTCTGAAGGAGTGGGTGTAAGTGGAGAACTGAAAAGCATCCAGGACTGAATCTGGACGAACCCCAGAGCTAGGGGTTCAGAGGCTGAGGAACCTACAGAAGAGGCTGAGAGACTATCCAGAGGGGTAGGAGGAGAACCAGAAGAGGACACTGATTATTTTTCTACTGCACTCTCCCAAGCACTTAGTACAGTGCTCGGCACACAGCAGATGTTCTATACATCCTGTTGATCAGTTGATGTAAATGATGTAAAGTACACTGTACTAAATATCACCTCAATGATCTGGTAGGGGTTAATGTAGCTATTAAGTGTTTCTACCTTACATTCAAGGAATATTTCAAACTCTGGGAGGATCTGAATGTCCTGTCTATAACTTCAAGTCTTTTATGTTTTAAATTAACGCACGCCCAATGTCACTGAAGCTAAAGGTAATTTCAGTAAACTGCTAATTTGCTGCTTTCATCCCAAGATGAAAATTAGAATAGTTGATTTTCTGCGTTATTTCAAGGAGAGCCATTGCTTTCACATTCTGTGATGATAATCAATCAGTGGTATTTATTGAGTGCTTACTGTGTGCAGGGCACTGTACTCAGCTCTTGGGAGAGTACAACACACAATATAACAGACACGTTTCCTGCCTGTAGTGGATTAAAGGGAATGATGGTATATATTAAGTGCTTACTCTGAGCCAAAACCACTTTGTTAAGGTGCTGCTGGGGTGATGATAAGATCATCTGTGGTGCCATCAACATCAGTTAACGTTTACTGTACTTGTTTTCCTATAGAGATGAAGATGATGGCAGCATAAGCCCAGTTCCCCAGACTTTTTAAATCTGAAATAGATGGACAACATGGACAAAATCTGTGAATAATTTTTATTCATTCATTCAATAGTATTTATTGAGCACTTACCATGTACAGAGCACTGTACTAAGCGCTTGGAATGTACATTTCAGCAACAGATAGAGATAATCTCTGCCCATGGATGGGTTTACATTCTAATCGGGGGAGACAGACCAAAACAATAGCAATAAATAGAATCAATGGGATGTACATCTCATTAACAAAATAAATAGGGTAATGAAAATATATACAAATGAGCACAGTGCTGAGGGGAAGGGAAGGGAGAGGGGGAGGAGCAGAGGGAAAGGGGGAAAAGGGGACTTAGCTGAGGGGAAGTGAAGGGGGGGCAGAGAGGCAGCAGAGGGAGAAGAGGGAGAAGGGGAAGCTCAGTCTGAGAAGGCCTCTTGGAGGAGGTGAGCTCTCACTAGGGTTTTGAAGAGGGGAAGAGAGTTGGTTTGGCGGAGGTGAGGAGGGAGGGCATTCCAGGACAGCGAGAGGACGTGGGCCGGGGGTCGACAGCGGGATAGGTGAGTATGGGGGACGTTGAGGTGGGCGGCAGAGGAGCAGAGGGTGCAGGGTGGGCAGTAGAAAGAGAGAAGGGAGGAGAGGTAGGAGGGGGTGAGGTGATGGAGAGCCTTGAAGCCTAGAGTGAGAAGTTTTTGTTTCGTGCGGAGGCTGATAGGCAACCACTGGAGGTTTTTAAGGAGGGGAGTGATATGCCCAGAGCGTTTCTGCAGGGGAGATAGGATAGGATATAATGAAACTATAAAATCAGGCAATAGGCAAAGCTGGTTGTGAAGCGAAAGGAGTCAAGATACTTTTGAAATCAGTATTAGTAATAGCATTAGAAATAGCATTAGTAATTGAGCACCACTGGGCAATGTGCTAAATGCTTGACAAGGCCCAAAACAAGTTCATTAGGGCATAGTCTGTATTCTACAAGACCTTGTAGTAAGAGATTAGGTAAGTGAGGTACATCAGAACATAGATTAACAGGAAGCTAATGAGACAAATTTTTTTTTTGCATTTCCCAATGGACGATGATCACTCACGTAATTGTTCCCAATGCCCCACACGCACACACACACACACACACAAGCACACTTCACTTAAAACACTCCCTGTCTATTTTTGGCTTCTAAGATTGACCTCATAAGACTGCCAACTTCCAGTGAACACTGAAAGCTAAGTGAATGTGTTGATTTTACATTCTTCTTTCTTTTTTGTTGTTGTTGTTGCTGTGTGTTTTCTTTCTCTGTATAAAATGCTGTGACAAATATTTCTCTGGGCATTATGGAGAGATAATTTGAGAGCGGGAAAAGGGTAGAATTCCAACAGAAAAATGAGCCACATGGTAACAAATTCATTGTCGTGATTCTTCAAAATAGAAATCCAATAGTAGAGAGCAAACATTTTGCAAATGATCAATGTCACTTTATTAAGGATCAAATTCAAAGAAGTAGTGACTTACAAAGGGTTTTCTGACTGCTTTGAATGGGGTAGAATATAAATAGATCCGAGAGAGACGAGAGTTCTGAGAAATCTGACAGCGCGGTAAACAAACGAGCAGTTTGCCTTCGTGACACAAGCCCTGGAACGCCGTAGTTATGATTTTGAGCTTTTATTGTAGGTACCGTGCCACCAAAATGAAGATTTCTCACATTACATCTCACAATGCGTGATGGGGACCAAACGAGTACAGTGTTACATTTTGTCTGTAAAGATTTCATCCTCGAAGCAAAACCACAACATCTCATATGGCGACCTGGCACTCTGTTCACGACTGCTTTTTGGAAGGAGAAAAATGAGGGGGTTGGAGCCATGGCCTGATACAATGGAAGCTAATGAATAGTGCAGGCTGCACTCGGGAGACGACAGTCAATTACCGGGGGTGCCAATCAAGTCAGAAATATTAACCATGGAAACCCGGGCCGATTTCAAGTTACACAGATGTGCTCGGGACTGGAGTCCCTACTTGGGAACAGCCGGGTCCGGGGAGGGAGAAGGGTTCCCGTGAAAAAGGCACACTGAGTCTGGGCCGACCGCTCCGGCAGAGTGGATACCGATGGGGTCCTGCGGTAGTGTTCTGGCAGAGGGTCCCCGAGAAGGAGTCTGGCTTAGTGGATACAGCATGGGCGTGGGAGTCGAAAGGACCTGGTTTTAGAGAAGCGGTGTGGCTCAGTGGAAAGAGCCCGGGCTTGGGAGTCAGAGGTCATGAGTTCTAATGCCAACTCTGCCACTTGTCAGTTTTGTGACTTTGGGCAAGTCACTTAACTTCTCTTGGCTGCAGTTACTTCATCTGTAAAATGGGGATTGAGACTGTGAGCCCCACGTGGTACAGGATCTGTTTGTATCCACCCTAGTGCTTAGTACAGTGTCTGGCACATAGTTAAGTGCTTAACAAATACAATAATCATTATCATTTTAATCCCAGCTCTGTCGCATGTCCACTGTGTAACCCTGGGCAAGTCACCTCAGTTTACCTCAGTTACCTCACTGTAAAATGGGGATTAATAATAATAATAATCCCAGCTCTGCCACTTGTCAACTGTGTGACTTTGGGCAAGTCACTTAACTTCTCTGTGCCTCAGTTACCTCATCTGTAAAATGGGGATTAAGAGTGTGAGCCCCACGTGGGACAACCTGATTCCTGTGTCTACCCCAGCGCTTAGAACAGTGCTTGGCACATAGTAAGCGCTTAACAAATACCAACATTATTATTATTATTATTAATAATAACGATTATGGTATTTGTTAAATGCTCACTATGTGCCAAGCACTGTTCTAAACACTGGGGGGGTGGATAAAAGATGATCAGGTTGTCCCATGTGGGGCTCACAGTCTTAATCTCCATTTTACAGAAGAGGTAACTGAGGCACAGAGAAGTTAAGTGACTTGCCCTAAGTCACACAGCTGACAAGTGGCGGACCTGGGATTAGAACCCATGACCTCTGACTCCCAAGCCCGTGCTCTTTCCACTGAGCCATGCTGAGTGTGAGCCCCATGTGGGATAGGGACTATGTCGGACCTGATTAACTTGTATCTATCCCAGGGCTTAGAATAGTGCTTGGCACATAATAAGAGCTTAACAAGTACCCTAATTTTTTTTTTTTTACTTCCCCACGGGACAGCATTCGCTCAATAAATACCACTCACGGGCTGGTCCTCGGAGCTTTGTTGAAAATTGAGGATGATCTAATCCGGCTACACCTGCCCGTCTAGTGCTGGTCACTCCCCCCGGTGTCCGCTCTAGTGCCTCTCTGGCTTCGGGACCCTGCCGGACCCCGCTGCCCTCTGAGGGGAGCAGAACATGCTGACGGACCCGAAACACTGGACAAGTAGGAGCTTCTCCCGACCGGGCCGAATCCTGTCCTCATTAGCGGGGAAGATTAAGGAGCTTGAAAAAGTCAAGTGCCTAGTAGCTTAGACAATGCCAGAAGCTGCTCGTCATAAGTAGCATCGGATTTAGGGGCAGAGGGCAAACCGTGGCCAGCGTGGGAGAAACAGACACAATGACAGGGTCCGAGAACACTTAATTACAGGCTGCCCACTGGAGAAGCATTTTGGTTGCAGCTGACAAATCAGGAAGCTGACAGACAGTTCCAGCATAAAGAGAGATCCTATAGGAAGTACGGTCTGGACAATGGCTGCGAAAGATAAATAGTACTGCTGTTCTTTGGGGTAAGCAACAGGTGAGAATCAAGATTGATCAGGACACGTGATTTGAAAGAGTCATGCATAATAACTCTTTCCAGAAGCAGCATGTCCTCGTGGATAGAGCAAGGGCCTTGGAATCAGAAGGACCAGGGTTCTAATCCCGGCTCTGCCACTTGGGCAAGTCACTTCAATTCTCTATGCCTCAGTGTCCTCGTCTGCATAACGGGGATTGAGAGTGTGAGCCCGAGGTGGGACAGGGACTGTAGCCAACCTGATAAACTTTATCTGCCCCTGCATTTAGTACAGTGCTTGGTGCATAGTAAATGCTTAACAAATAGCACAATTATTATTATTATTATAATGTTGGTATTTGTTAAGCGCTTACTATGTGCAGAGCACTGTTCTAAGTGCTGGGGTTGATACAGGGTAATCAGGTTGTCCCACGTGAGGCTCACATTCTTAATCCCCATTTTCCAGATGAGGTAACTGAGGCACAGAGAAGTGAAGTGACTTGCCCACAGTCACACAGCTGACAAGCGGCAGACCTGGGATTCGAACCGATGACCTCCGACTCCCTAGTCCGTACTCTTTCCACTGAGCCAGGTTGCTTTCCGCCTGGCACCTCCAACTCGAGATTTCCAAAACCGAACTGTTCATTTTTCCCCCTAACTAAGCCCGCTACTCACCCCCGGCCCTGACCTTTCTACCTCAGTCCATGACACCATCATCCTCCCCATCCCAGAAGTGTCCAACCTTGGGGTCATCCCGGACTCTTCTCCATCATTCACCTCTCACATCTAGTCCACTGTCAAATCCTACCAGTTATCTGTGCCCAACATCAGGTCCATTCCTTCCCTCCAACCAAACTGCCTCCACCCTGTTACAAGCTCCAGTCTTGGCTTGGCTAGATTAGGCTGTAAACTCCTCTAATCCATAAATTTCTTGCTGGCTGGAATCTTCATTTGTTCATTCAATAGTATTTATTGAGCACTTACTATGTGCAGAGCACTGTACTAAGCTCTTGGAATGTACAAATCGGTAACAGATAGAGACAGTCCCTGCCTTTTGACGGGCTTACGGTCTAATAATAATGTTAATAATGTTGGTATTTGTTAAGCGCTTACTATGTGCCGAGCACTGTTCTAAGCGCTGGGGTAGACACAGGGGAATCAGGATGTCCCACGTGGGGCTCACAGTCTTCATCCCCATTTTACAGATGAGGTAACTGAGGCACCGAGAAGTTAAGTGACTTGCCCACAGTCACACAGCTGACAAGTGGCAGAGCCGGGATTCGAACTCATGACCTCTGACTCCAAAGCCTGTGCTCTTTCCACTGAGCCACGCTGCTTCTCTAATCGGGGGAGACGGACAGACAAGAACAATAGCAATAATAGAATCAAGGGGATGAACATCTCATTAAGACAATAGCAATAAATAGAATCTTGTGTACTTACTGCACTGAACTGGGCCGCCAAGTGTTTAATTCAGTGCCCTGCACTGAGCAAGTGCTCCTCTCCTTAAACCTAACCCTCATAAATATGACTGATGGATTGACTCCTCAGTTGGTCTCTCTTCTTCTCCAAATCCTGCACTGGTTCTCTTTGTCTCTTTGCATCGGAGAAAAACTGTTTACAACGGGCTTCAAGTCTCTCCCTCCTTCCTCCTCTCCTCAAAGTCTATTCCCTAGCTGACTGCCTTTGTTCCCCGGAAGCCAACCTTTTATCAGCATCTCACTCCAGACTCTCCCACTTCCATTCTCCCACTCGCACTCTTTGCCCAGCTAGGAACTCCCTCCCCAGATACTCCCTCATGCGACAGACCACGGCTCTCCCCACGATCAAATCCCTCCTAAAATCCCACCTCCTCAACCAGCTCTCCCCTAATTTCCCATAGAGTCCTTTCAGCCAACATTAACTCTTGTGAATTTACACATACCCTCCTTAGTACTCACGAATGCATACATACTCATTTTGACAGTGTTGTAAACATTTTCATGTTATGCTTGTCTCCCCAGAATGAGCACGAACCCCCTGTGGACAGGAAATGTGTTACTTTGTTATTCCGGACACTCCAAATACCTTCTACAGTACACTGCACGAAGTGGGTGCCCAATAAATATTTCTATTACTACTGCTAATACTTCTTTTGATACTACTATTATGTTAAAATCATTTACAGATCGGAGGGAGAAGGAAAAGGGGATAGAGAGATGAAGGCAAATGGACGGACTTTTTTCCCTCATTCTCCCAAGCACTTAGTTCAGTGTTCTGCGCGCAGTAAGTGCTCATACAGTACCTTTGATTGATTTATCGATTGACTGAGTTTCACAGTCGCCATTTCCATTCTTTATGTGGGAGAATCTCAGAAGGGGATGACAGATAATTATGTCACGTGCAGGTGGTTTCTTCTCTAAATTTGCCGCTGATGCCATTCTTTTCTTGTGACCTGTCACCCCCTCTACACTTGTCTCTGTTCAGCTCTGTTGCATGAGCCTACCGTACTATCTTGCTGACACCAAGTTCTGGATGAATCATGAGTTTAATCACATGTGTTTTTGTTTCCAGTAAAATAGTTTTGATTTGCTGGGATTTTGCACCAATGCCTTGCAGTCTGTGAAAGCTGACAAGACAAAGGGTTTTAAGAAAGACTAGTTGAAATGTCCATGATAAACAATTAGTGACTGATGACACACCAAAATCCTGCCCTAAATGATCTGTCTCTATCTTCTTTTTTTCCTACACAGCAAAAGCGGGAATCTGACAAATCACAATTCCACTTTATACTCTGGTAACAAAAGCTTTGTCAGGCAACCTCAGGGGTTTTTGAGATCTCTCCCTTGTCTCAGGCCTTCCACGTTTGGTTGGATCATGTGTTTTCCCCTCGAGAGTGTCCGGAACATGCATTTTCCCTGCATGTTTGGCTGTAACATGTGTTTCCCCCTCATGTTTGGCTGGAATGTATGCCTACCCTGCATGTTTGGCTAAAAGGCATGTCTCCTCTGCATGTTTAGCTGGAACGCACAGCTAACGTAGGGAAGGTCCATCTGAGCACAGTGATATTTGTTAAGTGCTTATAATCTATGCCGAGCACCGTTCTAAGCCCTTGGATAGATACGAGGTAATCGGGTTGGACACTGTCCTCGTCCCACATGGTGCTCACAGTCTTAATCCCCATTTTACAGATGAAGTGCCTGAGGCACAGAGAAGTTAAGTGACTTGCCCAAGGTCACACAACAGAGAAGTGGTGAAGCTGGAATTATAACCTACGTCCTCTGACTCCCAAGCCTGTGCTCTGGCCACTAGGCCATACTGTTTTTAAGGACAAGAGCTTGTCGGTCAACCATGCATCCCTATGTCTGAAGGAACGGTTGTGCACATGCCTGTAGTATTGGACTCTGGGTGAGAGCTGCAGTGAGAGTTTTCCTTAAGCATGGAGTTCTGCGAGAACACCTCCCACAGTGCATTCTGGGTGAGCAGGGTGGGCCTGGACAGGAGCTAATCAAGGTTTTCCTTAGGCACGTTAGCCTTCAAATCACAGTCCTGAGGCTGCCTAAAGGTGTTGAACCCAGTGGGGACAAACCGTCCCTTCCCTCCAACATCACACCCCTAACGCTGCACTCACCCATCCACTAGTTACTCGGCCATCCGCCGTCGAGCAGAGGCCTTTCCTGACCAAGCCCTCGTTTCCTCCTCTCCCACTCCTTTCTGCATCACCCTTGTACTTAGATTTGCTCCTTTTATTCACCCTCTCTCACCCCACAGAATTTATGTCCATATCTGTAACATTCATCTATATTAATATCTGTCTCCCCCTCTAGACTCACTTTGGGCAGGGAACGTGTTTATCGACTCTGTTAGGGGTCCCAAAAGCTGAGTATGGTGCCCTGCACACGGTAAGTGCTCAATAAATGATGTTGATGGTATTTGTTAAGCGCTTACTAGGTGCAAAGCACTGTTCTAAGCACTGGGGGGATACGAGGTGATCAGGTTGACTCACATGGGGCTCACAGTCTTCATCCCCATTTTACAGATGAGGTAACTGAGGCACAGAGAAGTTAAGTGACTTGCCCAAAGTCACACAGCTGACAAGTGGTGGAGCTGGGATTAGAACCCATGACCTCTGACTCCCAAGCCCAGACTCTTTTCAGTGAGCCACCCTGCTTTTCAATAAATATGGGTGCTTGATTGACCCGCCCACAGCTTGGCTACCTCCATGCGCCTGATGCTGCTGCTGCCACTGCCATTCATTCATTCATTCATTCATTCATTCATTCATTCATTCGCTCATTCATTCAGTTGTATTTACTGAGCATTTACTGTGTGCAGAGCACTGTACTAAGCACTTGGAAAGTACAGTTCAGCAACAGAGACAAAACTTACCCAACAATGGGCTCACTGTATAGAAAGGGGGAGACAAACATCAAAACAAGTAAACAGACATCAATAGCATCAATTTAAATAAATAGAATTATAGATATATACACATCATTAATAAAATAAATAGAAGAATAAATATGTACATAGACACACAAGTGCTGAGGGGTGGGGAGGGGGGTAGAGCAGAGGGAGTGAGTCAGGGCAATGGGGAGGGGAGGAGGAGGAGTAGAGGAAAGGGGGGCTTAGTCTGGGAAGGCCTCCTGGAGGAAGTGAGCTTTCAGTTAGGCTTTGAACGGGAGGGATGCGTACTAGTTTGGCGGATGTGAGGAGGGAGGGCATTCCAGGCCAGAAGTAGGATTTGGGCCCGGGGTCGACGGTGGGACAGGCGAGAACAGTGGGCTCCTGTTGCTGTTTCTGACTATGGTCAGTGAGGACTGCACTGACAGTTGCATTGGATTCACCTTCCTCCTCCTGTGACAAGCAGTGGCATAGTACTAAGCCCTTGGAAAGTAGAATTCAGCAATAGAGACAATCCCTGACCACATCGGGTTTACAGTCTAGAAGGGGGGAGACAGACATCAAAACAAGTAAACTGACAATAAATAGAATTATATATGTATACATATATATATGTGTATATATATATGTATATGTACATATATATATATACACACATCAAAATAAGTAAACGAGCATCAATATAAATAAATAGAATTATAGAATTACAGATATATACCTATATACATAAGTAATGTGCGGCGGGGGGAAGGGCAAAGGGAGTGAGTCGAGATGATGCAGAAAGAAGGGGAAGCTGAGAAAAATCAGGGCTTAGTCTGGGAAGGCCTCTTGGAGGAGGTGAGCCTTCAGTAGGGTTTTGAAGAGGGGAAGAGTGATTGGTGGATTTGAGGAGGGAGGGCGTTCCAGACTAGAGGTAGGATGTGTATCAAGGGTCTACGGCGGGCCAGGTGAGATTGAAGCAGAGTGAGAAGATTAGCACCAGAGGGCCAGAGTGTGTGGGTTGGGATGTAGAAGGAGAGCAGCGAGGTGAGGTAGGAGGGGGCAAGGTGATGGAGAGCTTTGAAGCCAATAGTGAGGAGTTTTTTGTTTGATGCAGAGTTAGTTCGTTGATTCATTCATTTGATGGTATTTTTTGAGCGCTTACTGCGTGCAGACCCCTGTACTAAGCTCTTGGGAAGTACAATTCAGCAACAAATAGAAACAATCTCTGCCCACAGCGGGCTTACCGTCTAGAAGTGGGGAGGTTGATAGGTAACCGTTCTCGGGCTGCTCTGGATGTGCTTTTGTCGGGCATTTACTTTCCTAAGTACTCATCCTTTCTTCTTTATACTTTCTCTCTTTCCTTTTTAGTTTTTAAAGGATGGGAAGGACAAGACCCTAGGATTTAAACCCTTTTCGTAGGCCCCCAAGACATGGATGACAATGACGCTATAAGGATGTGTTCTGGCTGTCTGGGACTTTTCTAGGTAATTGGTAAAAGTGTTTCCCATAAGAAGATCAGTGAATCGGTCAACCAGATTTCTTGAGCACTGACTTTGTGCAGAGCACTCTACTAAAGGCTTTGGTGAATATAATATAAAAGAGTAAGTGAAGATGATCCCTGCCCACAAGCAGTTTTCAGTTTAGAGAAGAGTGTGGGGTGCATCTAATAAACACCCCAAGTTTTCTCTTACTACAATCCATCCCTCCTACTTCATTCCTCTCATTCCAGCCCATTCAGTGCCACTCACTGTTGTTCATTCATTCCATTGCATTTATTGAGTGCTTATTGTGTGCACAGCACTGCTCTAAGCACTTGGGAGAGTACTCAATAACAATAAACGGACACCTTCCCTGCCCACAGTGAGCTTACAGTTGAGTAATTCACTCCATGTGAGTCAAGTTTCCATTTTTCCCATTCACCAGCTTTTCTGGGCAATCACTCCAGGAAAACAACATTTGAGGTATTACACTCTAAATAGTCACCTTGTGAAGATATGACTGACATAGAAAAGATTTCACGCACCATCGACTCCTTGCTCTTGTCTGCAACTCCCTTCCCCTACGTATCTGACAGGCCGGCACTCTCCCCATCTTCGCAGCCCCACTGAAATCATAGTAATTAATTAATAATCTACTCCAGGAAACCTTCTCTAATTACCTTCTCACCCCAATACCCTATTTTCCCTCCCTACTGTCTCTCAAACTTGAGTATATATATATATATATATATATATATATGCCCTTATGTTTGGTTGCTTCCCTTCCTGGTAATTTATTTTAATGCCTGTCTCTTCTATTAGAATGTAAGTTCCTTGAAGGCGCAGACTGTGTCTACCAACAGTATTGTATTCTCCCAAGCACTTAATGCGCTGCTCTACACAAAGTATGAGCTTAATACCATCTATTGACAGATTAATTTTCTTTTCTGCTACAGATTATCCTTCTAACAATTTCAGTCAATTGATCATATCTATTAAGTGCTTACTGTACAAAGTGCTTGGGTGAGTACAAGGTAACACTTGATAGACACACTCCCAGATTACTCTTTCTCCTTCAGTTTTAACTCCTTTGTTCATTTTCTCTCATGCTATATTTCTCCCTATTACTCCCATTTATTGTTAACTTTCAATACCCAATTTTACAGACATTATTAAATTTTGGAAGGGAGTAAGGCAGAGCAACTAACACTAGCAATGGACATTTCTATTGAGTCACAAACAAGGCATTATCTGTTCTCATTGCTTAGGTCATTGAGATCATTTCTCTTTAATAGATTTGGATGGAGAACGGGGAGGAGATGGAAGAAACGAGTAATATTTCCATTCTGGTCTACATCAGCTCCTATAGGCACAACAGCTCTTACATAAGATTCTTTAATTTTCAAAGACAATGGCACTGAACTAGGAAATGATTATCCTCCATTATTCTCTGAGATAGATTTCGAGTGTTGTCACTGGCATGCAAGTTGAGAAGTCAGTAGGGCAGAACAAAATGGGACTTTTTATAATGATAGGTTGGGCCAATATGTACGAAACATGGCTATCTATCAAAATGTAAGCCAGAATAGGGTTGTGCAGAGAACAGAACAGTAGAATCCTCCCTAGCATTTTCCTTATTTGAATCTGAGTTCCCAAGAAAGTCAAAGTGCTGTTGTCATGCATTCTCAAAGGCAGTAACATAATTATCAAAAAAGCCCCCTAAAACTCTATTGTTACTTCACACTCCACATGCTAACAAAGTGCAAGTTGTAATTATCATTATCATTACTATCATGGTGGAATTTATTAATCCCTATTACATACTGGTGTAGAAGGAATACAATCAGATCAGACACAGTCCCTGACCTATACGGGGCTCACAAAGGGAGGGACAGGGAGGAAGGTGAGGTGCCATGATGATTCATTTGTCTTTCCAGAAATTTGAGGAATGTGTATCATTTCCTGTGTAGTGGAAGAGAACAATGACATGCCTTGTGCTCCACCAGAACAGGCAGGGAATGTGTTTTATTTTCCTGAGCTGAATTATGACGGTGTGAAGTGGCAAAAGCCACTGCAACTGTTTGATCGCTGCTTTGTGTTATATTGAGAAATTGCTGCCCAAACTACATTTAATATAGGCTTATTTGCTATAATTTATTCAGCTCCCCATAGATAATCCTACATCACAAATGAGTCCAGAGCATAAAGACAAAATGACCTGATCTGCCTCAACAGATCTCATAAAAACAAGATTCTGCTGAAAACTCATCTACAACATCCAGCCCTTTGAGCCAGAGATGGTGGGAGGACCCCTGGGTGGGTGGTTCCTGGAAATAATACCCACACGGGCAAGGTTCACGCAGAACAGTGTTCATATTTTAAAGCTTGGAAAACACAGTTGCAAATATGAGGAGCATCGTGGCCTAGGGGAAATGGCATGGGCCTGGGAGTCAGAAGACATAGGTTCTAATCCTGGTTCTGCCACTTGTCAGCTGTGTGACCTTGGGCAAGTCACTTTACTTCTCTGTGCTTCAGTTTCCTCATCTGTGAAATGGGGATTCAATCCCTGCTCTCCCTCCTACTCAGCCTGTGAGCCCCATGTGGGGCAGGGACTGTGTCCAACATGACTACCTTGTATCTATCCCGGTGCTTATAACAGTGCTTGACTCATAGTAAGAACTTAATACTACCATTATTATTGTTATCTTTATTATTATTACAGACATCAGTTCTGGGAAGAAGTTCACCAAAACACCAATAGTTTTTTTTGTTTAGAGTCTGCCTCAATTCAGAAAATTCAGGGAATTTTCCCCTATTAAGCCCAACCTGTCAGCCCAATCCACAATTCCTTCTATTAAAAAAGAAATACATTAATGATTTTATCTATTTGTACATACTGTCATCATTCAGTTCAGAATATTCACTGAGTGCTTATTGACTGCCGAGCACCGTACTAAGCACTTGGGAGAGTACAGTATATTAGAGGTGGTAGACATGATCCCTACCTATAAGGTGCTTACAGTCTAGATGGGGAAACAGACATTAAAAATAATTCACAAATAGAAGAAATGGCAGAATATGAGGATATTTCTTCAGTGCTGTGGGGCTCGGGTGAGTATCAAAGTGCCTAAAGAGTACAGATCCAAGTACATAGGTGAAGCAGAGAAGATGCTCAAATGGGTGGGGAAATGAAGCATTAGTCAGCAAAGGTCTCTTGGAGGAGGTGTGAATTTAAGAGGGCTTCAAAGGTACTGTGTGACCTTGGGCAAGTCACTTAACTTCTCTGTGTCTCAATTACCTCAACTGTAAAATGTGGATTTTAATTTTTTTAGCTAAATTGTATTTGTTAAGCACTAAGCACTTATATGCCCGGCACTGTTCTATGTGTTGGGATATATACGAGGGTAATGAGGTTGGACATAGTCCATGTCCCACATGGGTCTCACAGTCTTAATCCCTATTTTACAATTAGGGTAACTGAGGTACAGAGAAGTTAAATGATTTGCTCAAGGTCACACAGTAGACTAGTGGTGGAGCCGGAATTAGAACACAGGTATTTCCAACTCCCAGGCCTGATCTCTAAGCATGAGGGCATGCTGCTTCTAGTGGATTAAGACTGGAATTGGATTAGGACTGCTTCTTTGAGATTAAGACTGCAAGCCCACGTGGGACATGAACTGTATCCAGCCTGAATATTGTGTATATACCCCAGTGCTTAGTACGGTGCCTGGGACGTGGGAAGTTCTTAACAAGTCTTGTCTTATGCTGTCGAGTGGTCTCTGACCCACAGAGACACCACGTACACATCTCTCCCAGAATGCCCCACCTCGGTCTGCAATTGTTCCGGTAGTCTATTTATAGAGATTTTTTGGTAAATATCTGGAAGTGGTTTACCACTGCCTTCTTCTGCGCAGTAAACCTGAGTCTCCACCCTCGACTCTCTCCCAAGCCGCTGCTGCCCAGCATTGTGGAGTTTTGACTTGTAGCAGATTGCCTTCCACTCGTTAACCACTGGCCAAGCTAGAAATGGAATGGGTAGGCCTCTGCTTGACTCTTCCTCCTGTAGTTGAGACTGGTAGACTATGGGAAGCTCTCCAGGTATGATCCTGAGAGGGAGCTTTACAAGTACTCAAGTACCATTAAAAAAAAAAAAGATGAGCAGAGTCGTATTCTGTAGGATATGAGGTGGAGGGAATTCCAGGCCAGAGAGAGAATGTTGGCAAAGCATCGGCAGAAAAATAGACAAGATCTAGGTACAGTGAGTAGGTTGGAACTGGAGGAGTGGAATGTGCATACTGTGGACAGCAGACTGTCAGCCTGACATAAACCCTTTCACATGCACCCCAAGTACTTACTGAAGTGCCCACAGGCCTTGGAAGTTCTTTGCAGATTTTTGTTGACTGACTCATGCAGGTGAATTTGGAGCCCAGAAAACTCGAAGTTATTTGCTCTAAGTCAACCAGAGCAGAGCTATAGAACCCAGGCATCCTGACTCTCTCAGCTAAACCTGCAGCACACTTCAAATATAAACCTTTCTCCCTTGGATTTCTTTGGTTTGTCTAATGCCTTCAAAGAAATCACCAAACTTGGGGAAAATTTGCAATTTCCTTTTAGGGATATTGCAGAACTAGTGAACTTTGGTCCAGGTTTCTTCATGGAAGAATGAATGACTCAGTTAAGTTTCCGTCATGAATGATTGGGCCTAGAACAATCAAACCTGAGACTAAGCTTGCTTTAGCTTCATAAAGAACCCATGCTAAGATGAACTGAGTCCAAGTTTCGGGCTTGTTACTAAACCAGAAGTGCTGTGAGTTCTGCCTGGTTTCAGATTTCACTCTGACTGTTTCCCGCTGCTCTGGAATAGAAAGATAAGGAGAATGGCAATTAAACACCCACTGCTTTCATATACTTCCATGTCCCCCACTTCTCCCTGCCCAATACAAACAATCACAGATATATTCTTAGCCACTTCAGAACACTGCGTGGCTCATCCAGTAAAAGAAATCTTCCCGAAGACTCAGTAATAACCCCGGCAGCAAAGCTACATAATTTAATTGAATCAGTCAATCAATCGATGGTTTTTATTGAGCGCTTACTGAATGCAGAACACTGTACTATTGGCTTGAGGTAGTGGTAGAGTAGGTTCTAAAGGCACTGAAGTCATCATCTTTCTGGATCTAATCAGTCCATATACACTGACTGATCTCTTAGGCCCCTCTCAGGGTCACGCCGGGAGAGTTTCCAGTACTCTACCAGTCATGACTACAGGAGGGAGAGTCAAGCAGAGTCCTACCCATTCCATTCCTAGCTTGGGCAATGGCTAGTGAGTGGAAGGCAATCTGCTACAAGTCAAAACTCACCCGTGCTGGGGAGCAGCAGTATGGAAGAGAGTCGAGGGCAGAGACTCGTTTACTGCGTTGAAGGGGACAATGGTAAACCACTCCTGTATTTTTACCAAGAAAGCTCTATGGATACGCTACCAGAGCTATTGCAGATTGAAGTGGGGTGTTCTTGGAGAGATGTGTCTATGGCGTCGACGACTCGACAGCAGAAGACAACAACGGATCTCTTAGGATGACCATGCCTTCTACTTGTACGGAGTTTGTTTCTAACAGCCACGAGAAGTGTTTGGCACCTACTGCATATAAATAATGATGATGATGATGATGGTGTAGTTGAATCTTCTAGACTGTAAGCTCATCCTCTAGACTTTAAGCTCGTTATGGGCAGGGAATAATAATGTTGGTATTTGTTAAGCACTTACTGTGTGCAGAGTTCTAAGCGAAGGGGGAGATACAGGGTAATCAGACAGTCCCACGTGGGGCTCCCATTTTTAAATCCCCATTTTTACAGATGAGGAAACTGAGGCACAGAGAAGTGAAGTGACTTGCCCAAGGTCACACAGCAGACACGTGGCAGAGCTGGGATTAGAACCCACGACCTCTGACTCCCAAGCCCGGGCTCTTGCCACTGAGCCACACTGTATGTGGTACTCTCCCAGGTGCTTAGTACAGGGCTCGGTACAGAGTAAGTGCTCAACAGATACCCTTGACAGAACAAAGGACTGAGCAAATCAGGGATTATGGAAGAAAACAAGGCTGAGGTTGATGGGCCTAGGCAGTCTTCTGAGTTGGAACAAGGCGATCAGGACCCTGGTATTCATTGAGAATCACTGAGTGCAGAGCAGAGTACTAGCAGTGCTGGGAGTAAAGGAAAGGTAGCAGATGTTTTCAGGCATTTTGGTATTCTTTTGAGGGCACCCCCCCACATTCATGAAGCATGAAAAAGCTGGTTATTTGATGGGTCTATAACAACTCCCAATATTCCCTCCAGGCCCCAGCTTCTGAGGGGCATCATTTGCACACTGTGGTTTATCACAGATCATGGCAAAATCTATCTCAGGGTTTTCATCTTACCTCTGCCCGTGGTGTCTCTATTAAAGCACCTCAGTACCATCTGCTGTGGCATGTAAACTCCAAAAGGCCAAGGTCAATGTCTAGCCTAGTATTTTGTCCTGTCTACCTGGTGGGCATCATCTTCAACAGGACCTAAGCAGTGTTTACTGGGTGAAGAGTGTTATATTAGGAAGCCGGCTAGCCTAGTGGAAAGAGCATGGGCCTGGGTATCAGAACCCTGGATTTAATCTCAGTTGTATGACCTTGGGTAAGTCACTCCACTTTTCTTCTTTCTAAATGGTATTTGTTAAGTACTTACAACATGCCAGGAACTGTACTAAGTGCTGGGGTCGATACAGGCTAATCAGGTTGGACACAGTCCCACATGGGGCTCACAGTCTTAATCCCCATTTTACAGATGATGTAACTGAGCATAGAGAAGTGAAATAACTTGCCCAAGGTCACACGGCAGATAAGTGGCAGAGCTGGGACTAGAACCCAGGCCCCTCTGAATCTCAGGCCCATGCTCTATCCACTATAGATAGATGTATGAGGATGTATGTCCTCATCTGTAAAATGGAGATAAAATACCAGGTCTCACTCCTACTTAGACTGTGAGTCTCATGTAGCATAGGGACTGTGTTCCACCTGATGGGCATACAATAAGCACTTAACAAACACCGTTGTCATTATCATTAATATTATTATTATTATGATTATTATTATTACCATGATCATGCTGGTAAATAACAAGAGTCCTGAGGGCCTGACAACTGGGGTGGGGTGGGGGATGATCAGGGAATGTATTTTGGAGTGATTTTGAAAGAGGAAAGGGTCACGGTTGGCTGAAGCTGAAGAGGAGGTGGCATTCCAGATGGGAAGAAAGCTGTGAGCAATGGGTTGGAGCTCTAAAAGTCTAGAGTAAGGGATAAAAAGGAGGTTTTCTGGAAGTAGCAAAGAGCACAAACTGTTTTCTAGTGGTAGAAGACAAGAAATAGGGAAGAGTGTGTCAACTGAAGGAGAACCTGATGATAAAGGCGATAGAAATATGTCAAAAAATTGAGTTGAAATGGGTTTTGTACCGTGAAGTTGTCAACAAGTAAACAGTCTGTCTCCGGGGACTGTAAGAACCTTGTGGGAAGGGAACATGTCTACAAACTCTGTTACATTGTCTTCTCCCAAGCATTTAGTGCAGTGCTTAGCACACTAAGCATGCAATAAATGCCACTGTTGGATTGAGAAAAAAATTCCAAATGCAGCAGCCATAAAATAACTCAGATTCTAAAAAGAATGTCATTGCACTCTCAATCAGTGAATCGAACAGAGCAAGGTACACATTCCCACACACATTTTTTGCCCTCAAGGAGTTTACAATCTAGTGAGGAAGGCATAAAGATTGAAATGATTTATTAATAGCTGAATAAATATCTGGAATGTGCGAGTGCACTTAAATGCTGAATCCTATAATCCTGTACATAAACACTGAGAATGGCTTTACACTGACTATTAGGAGATGGCAGATTATTACAGGAAAGCTTCCTCGAAGAGCTCAGTTTTTAAATGATAGGGAGAGCAGTAGTCTGGTGGATCAGGTTGGGGTCAGAGAGGGAGGGTAAGGAAGAAAATTTCAGGCCCAGGGAAGAGAGGGAAACAGAGGTCAGCTGAGACAGTGAAGAGAGTGAGAGATATGCTAGGTGATTTTGGGAACATTACTGTGAAACGGAAAAGGTTTTTTGTGTTATATTATTGTGATTCACTAAGCAAAAATTCCTCAAGATATTTCAGCATCCGAATCTTAAATATGTTTGTAGATATTCACTCGTAATTGGGTGGCACACTACGGCAAATACATTTACTTTTGTTTATGTTTATTTTGTACCCAAAGACGAGATCAAAGAAGAGAAAAGGCCAAGGGAAGGAGTGATAAATTTCAATGTATGAGGAACTGGGAACATTCTGATTCCCTTCTTGAGCACGAGAGGATGGTCCATTTCAGAGAAGCAAAAGGCGGGAAAGGCACAATAAAGATTAGAGTGGATTACTAAAATCGGAAGCCCAGTCAAGGGAAGAAGAAATCTAATTCTGAAAAATGGGGCATGCTGAGGCAAGAAAGGAATGAGAACAAGAAGAAAGTTATCTTAGAAAATATCAGAAAGCCAAAGCCATAGGAAGTCCAGTCATAAAACACCAATGTTTTTTACTCAGGACTAGGAACTCATTGTTACTGAAATTTTTTATTGCTTTTGAAAGCTGCAAGATGGTAAGTAGTCATCACCCCTTATTTCCTGGATGACTTCCTGTTTTGAACCTTTTACAAATTGTGCAGGGCCCTCTGTTTAAAAATAATAACCTTAAACAAGCGGGTCACTGCCTGACACTCGTGTCTTCACTGTTCCAGAAAGTCCTTCATTTTTCTCTAGGAAGTCTTTGAATATTGCTGACAGAATGATATTTCACAATATGCCAGTAGCTATTTTTGCTTCTTATCATTTTTAATCTGTTCTAAAATTTGACCATCGGACTGGATTTGGGTTTTAAAGGTTTCTTTAAATGTCTCAACCCTGGAGTCTGTTTATTGGAAGGTCTAGTGGGGAATAATAAATAATAATTGTGGTATATTTTGACTTCTTACTATCTGCTGGGCACTCTACTAAGTACAAAATCATCAGGTCGGATCCAGTCCCTGTCCCCCATGGGGCTCACAGTCTAAGTAAGAAGGAGAACAGTTATTCAAATCCCACTTTGCAGATAAGGGGAAACCAAGGCCCAGAGAAGCTGAGTTATTTGCCTTAGGACAGGCAGCAGGCAAGTGGAGGAGCCGGGATTAGAACCCAGGTCCCCTTCCACTAATCCACGATACTAGGAAGCAGTAAGGAATATGAGAACTTCATGACAGGAAAAGATCTGGAATCTGTTTCACAGAGAAACAACCCAGGCTTGGAAGGGAGACACAATCACTGACCTGCCAGCACTTTTCCATATCTAATTTCTGTAATTCTCTGGAAATCACTATCCACTACAAGAAACAGATGTTGGCCGTGTAGACGGTGGATGGGTGGATCCATCTCCCTCCATCATCCCCTTTCACTGATGCAGGTTGCTGCTGCCTCCTTTATTTTTCACTCTGTGGCAGCTGAAGGGCTATTCATGCCCTTTCATTCATTTGTTCATTCATTCATTCACATTTATTGAGCGCTTACTGTATGCAGAGCACTGTACTAAACGCTTGGGAGAGCACATATAAGCAGACACATTCCCTTGATGACAACGAGCTTACAGTCCTGCCAGCTATTATGATGGATATCTCCCGATCAAAAGGAGGAAATCCGGGGTGTCACGGATTGGGGTTCACATGCGAGTGGTTTGTTGCGATTCGACCCAACAGGGAGGGGCACAGCTGGGAGAAGGCCAGTTTGACCCGGGATTTGGCCACAGGGAGAGACGTGCCAGAGCCTCTTAGGACCCTTCGGGCCCCCGAGAGGGAGAGTGAGGTGCTCTTCTGGTCAGGCCCCATTAGAACAGGCAGGCAAGCAGGGCTCGGTCCTGGGCGGAGCTGGAGAACTGCTTTAAATATAATCAATAAAAGTGAAATCTTACACAAGGCAGCGCAGTTTAGTAATTGCTGTTTTGGAACGCACGTCTCTGCAGTTATTTAGCTCAGCATTTCATCTCCAGCTGCAGCCCAATTTTTGCCAAATATAGATAAATGAAGTTAAAGTTATTGGCAACCACTAGTTCTGTGTCCCTGTTTTGAGTTTATAGATTTCATAGGAATGGCATGACTTTCTCTCTGCTGCAGTCAATTGTTCCTCTGCAGAGAGAACTTTTCAGTGGTACAGTATGTATGGCATTTCAACCAAGCTGGAAACTTTATCATATGGAAGCTGTCTCCAGAGACGGAGCCAGTTCCACTTCTGAGCCCTGGACGAGTTGAAATTTGGAGGTGTATGGAAGGCTGACACTGTAACTAGCAGACCATATTTCAGGGGTTTCTAAACTCTCATGAAATGCAGTAAGTATCTTCAGGCAGTCCTTTTCAGCACGTAATGTCTGCCGGTGAAGTGCTAATCCAGGCGCGATGTGCAAGAGCCCGAATGACATCATCCGTGATGACCAGATCCCCCCTCGGAAGTCTCTCCGTATTTGGTTTCACTCTTTCACCTCCGAAGAGCTGCTGCTCTGTGTGGCAGAAATAGCGTCCCGATCATCTATGCTAAAGATTTGACCACTGAGATCCCTTTTGAATTTGAAATCTAACGGTCTGGCTGCTCTCTCAGGAACTCCCTGGTGCGTTGTTTACTGAGCTGGGATTTCTCTGCTTTTGACCTCATCTCCCTTAAGTCTGATTCTATGGCCCAGTCTGGGGTGGGAGGGATTGGTAGAGGGAGTGGCCCATGCGCACTTAAGGGGGCATCTGAAGACTGTCTGCATGGATGTTAGCATGCAGTCCTGGAGGCTGTTCGGGTACCAAGTACAGCCTTAGATAGAGGCTGGTCCAGGGGCAGGAAGAGGTTCTCTCAGTAAATATTATTGAACATCAATCTGACTAGCCATTCCCCTCTTCCCACCTCACCCAACTTCCTACTGTGCCACGCAGTGGCATGACAGCGGGATTTATTCAAATAATTACCTCAACTGCAAAATTGCTCTTCCCCAACTTAAAAATTATTTTTTCTATCACGTAACTGTAATAATAATAATAATGATAATGGTGGTTTTTGTTAAGTGCTTACTATATGCCAAGCACTGTTCTAAGCGCTGGGGTGGATAACAAGGTAATCAGGGTGTGCCACGTGGGGCTCACAGTCATAATCCCCATTTTACAGATGAGGTAACTGAGGCACAGACAAGTTAAGTGACTTGTTAAAGGTCACACAGCTAAGTGGCAGAGCTAGGATTAGAACTCATGACCTCTGACTCCCAAGCCTGGGCTCTTGCCACTAAGCCATGCTGCTTCTCAACTATAAGTCGTGATAGATCTGGGCCCAGGAGGAGGAGCAGAAGGGTGAGAGTATCGTCAGTCAGTCAGTCAGTCAGTCAGTCAATTATATTTACTGAGTGCTTACTGTGTGCAGAGCACTCCACTAAGCACTTGGGAGAATACAATATATCAATTTAATAGACAAATTATCTGCCCACCCGAGCTTACAGTCCAGAGTGTGGCAACTACCTGGAGGGTGAGACCAAGGCCATGAATTAATTGAGTGCCCACTATATGCAGCATTTGGGAGAGTACCCTCTTCTTCTCCCCTTAACGTTCCTTCTCTCCTCCTTTCCTCTTGTTTTTTCCCCTTCTTATCCCTTTAGTGCTTCACTTAATCCTTTAATATTACAAAAATTATGTGAAAACTGGGACAATTCTGCAAGTAAATATGATGCAAGCAGATCTAAGTATTTAATGGTTGATTCATTCATTCACGGATTCAATGAAGAGTAACTGACTGACCATGTACTACACTACATACAGTGTGGAGAGTTACCAGAGAAGCGATGAGACACGTATCCCCTCTCAAGAAGTTGAAAATGAAGCAGGCGAGACAGGGTAAGCCCCCAAATGCAACCTGTGAGCAGACAAGATTGTCAATGTGCAAAGGATGACATATAAAAGATGCACATGTGTGCATATGTATGTACTTGTGTGTGTGTATGTGTATTTGCGTATGTATGTAACTGCTGTCTGCTTTGAAAGAAGCTGTTGCTGATCCTGAAACCTGATCCGTGGGGGCAGGTGAAGCCGGGGAGGCTGACCTGTGAATGACAAGTAAACTCACAGTGTGCCCACACAACGATAGTTCCGCACGCTGAGCCACTGGTGACATCAATCAATCCATCGATCCTATTTATTGAACATTTACTCTCTGCAGAGCACTGTACTAAACACTTGGGAGAGTCCAATATAGCAGAGTTGGTAGACACATTCCCTGTCCACAGCAACCTATCTGGTGAACACACTGGGCCATTAGCATTTTTGAGGCTACCAAGAATCTTGATTTATTGGGTACTTCCTGCTTCAGGAAAGCAAGTCCTCTCTTGATGGTTCCCGCCAGTCAGGTATGCCTGTCTGCTGGCACTGTAAGCTCACTGTGGGCAGGGAATGTGTCTCCTTATTGTTGTGTGGTACTCTCCCAAGTGTTTAGTACATTTCTCTGCACACAGTAAATTGAATGAATGTAAGCCCGTCAAAGGGCAGGGACTGTCTCTATCTGTTGCCGATTTGTCCATTCCAAGCGCTTAGTACAGTGCTCTGGACATAGTAAGCGCTCAATAAATACTATTGAATGAATGAATGAATGCATGGACTGTCTCCTAGTGAGGACTAGTATATCACATTGGGGGAGACTGCTTTTTCATGTTTTTAAAATGTTTTTTCTGCCGTCCCTGCTTGCATGCATCTCCTTTTGATTCACTCTACAGAAGTTGCTTAGGCGTCCCGCTGTCAAGGCTTTCTTCTCCCATGTCCAGCACAGCTGTGTTTCTTTAAACCTTTAAACCTTCCCCCAAAACTGGCGAGTTGACCATCCTTCCTCATGAGGATGGTGAAATGGCTCAAAAAGTCAGTTGTTTCTAATTTTTTTTTAAAGTGGTATCTGTTTAGCGCTTACTATGTGCCAGGCACTGTTCCGAGCTCTGGGGTAGGTACCAGCTCATCAGGATGGACACAGTCCATGTCCCCCATGGGGCTCCCAGTCTTAACCCCCATTTTACAGATGAGGTAATGGAGGCAAAGAGAAGTTAAGGGATTTGCCCAAGGTCACTCGACAGACGAGTGGTAGAGTGGGAATTAGAACACAGGTCCTTCCGACTCCCAGGTCCGTGCTCTTTCCATTATGTTATGCCACGTTGCTTCCCTTATTCTGAAGGTCCAGCTATTGTGCCCATGAAACCACGATCCAGCCCTACAGCTATGTCACCTTTTGAATAGATTGAACGAGGAAACTGTGGTAGCAAACTTAATGGCAGCTTGCTGATGTATGCTTTCAATCTCTCTGGTGCTGTACTGACCTTTTAAATTCTGTTTTCCAATTTGTCCGTCCATACTGGGGTGTGTGTGCTACCTAGGAAGGAAAATTTGGTGCCAGCTTTAAATTCTCAACTGAAAACCACATACTGAGTTTTTCCCTGTGCTTTTAAAACTCCTCAAGCACAGGAACTGAAGGAGCATGGCCTAGTGGAAAGAACATGGGACTGGAAGTCAGGAGACCAGAGTTAAGTTCCAGTTCTGCCACTCATCTACTGTATCACCTTGAGCAAATGACATAATCTCTCTGGGCCTCAGTTTCCTCATCTGTAATATGGGGTGACATACACTGTGAGTATTGACAGGGACTATTTTGGATCTTAAACCTTATGTTTATCCCAGTGTTTAGAGCATAGTAAGCTCCTAATCAAGTGAATTGATTGAGCTCTTACTGTGTGCAAAGCACTGTACTAAGAACTTGGGAGAGTACAGCGTGGCTTAGTGGAAAGAGCCCAAGTTTGAGAGCCAGAGGTCATGGGTTCAAATCCCAGGTCTGCCACTTGTCAGCTGTGTGACTGTGGGCAAGTCACTTAACTTCTCGGTGCCTCAGTTACCTCATCTGGAAAATGGGGATTAAGACTGTGAGCCTCTCGTGGGGCAATCTGATTGCCCTGTATCTACCCCAGCACTTAGAACAGTGCTCAGCACATAGTAAGTGCTTAACAAATGCCAACATTATTATTATTACTGCAATGCAACAGAATTAGTAGACGTGTTCCTTACCCATAAAGAGCTTACCGCTTGATACAGTATTGTTAATGTTATTAATAATAATCACTATTTTATTTGCATTGTACTCTCTCAAGTGACTACAACAGTACTTCGCACAGAGTAAGCATTGAATATTGTACTTTCCAAGCGCTTAATACAGTGCTCTGCACACAGTAAGTGCTCAATAAATATGGTTGAATGATTAAATGAATGAATGAATGAATAACTACTAATGAGGGAATTAGTGACAGAAAATTTAGATTTTAAACTGAGGAATATTATGTGGGGAGTAAAGAAAGTGGAGACTCTATTCAGCTGAAGAGAGGAAGAAAATCTGCGGCAAAAATATTTGTTGTAAGCCAATTAGAAAGATGCTTCTATTTTTTTTAACCAGTTTCCCAGCATTAACACTTCTTAAGGTTCAGATCCACAACATAATTGTTTAAAAACAGATTTATTTTTGTTTTGCGATTGGGATTGCCATTTTGTCTTTGAAGTCTAGGATTTTTTACACTGAAGAAAGAGTGAATAAGTAGGCATGTTTCAGTTAAGAAATGAGCAAAGATGGAAGGCTTTGATGAGTCGGAGTACATTTGACTGAGATTGAGGGAGAGAAAGAAAGCTTTTACAACCTATCCTCTCCGGTGTGTTTTTAGAGTTCCAGACTGAAGTCATCATCAAAAACTGATTCTTTGAAGAAACAGAAAAAAGGGGCAGATCAATGAATGACCTGATCTGCTAATTCTTGTCTCACTGATCCAGACAAGGTGAATTCATAAAACATGACATTTCCAGCAATAAATTTAGCATGGTAGGAGAGATTTTTAAGTGGTCGGTTTGAGGCTCTGCACTGCTGTGCTTGATGATTTTTCCTTTTCCCCTGGGATCAACAACCAACAGTCTAGCATTTTGCCCCAAATACACCCATAGTGCTCACAGTCGCCTGTCACATTTTGATACTTCTCCCATTACTTTATCTCTCATGTACTTCTTCACTTTTCTTCTTTCTCCTATCTATGATTCGTCTTAATGTCTGACTCCCCTGCTAGTTCTGCTAGCCCCTTGAAGGTGGGAATCGTGTCTTCCACCTCTTTTGAACTCTTCTGTGCTCTTTGTACAGTCCTCTGCATACAGGAGGTACTCAGTACATACTTATCAGAAGGAACCAGGACACCTGAAATTTGCATCTTTGTTATAATAATAATAATAATGTTGGTATTTGTTAAGCGCTTACTATGTGCAGAGCACTGTTCTAAGCGCTGGGGTAGACATAGGGGAATCAGGTTGTCCCATGTGGGGCTCACAGTCTTAATCCCTATTTTACAGATGAGGTAACTGAGGCACAGAGAAGTGAAGTGACTTGCCCACAGTCACACAGCTGACAAGTGGCAGAGCCGGGATTCGAACTCATGACCTCTGACTCCAAAGCCCGTGCTTTTTCCACTGAGCCACAATCAGTATGACTTTCCTCTTTAAGTCTCCTTTAGCAAATAAAGGAGATAAACTTTAAAGAATTTATTGATTAGCTCCTTAAAGAGGCAGTGGAGTGAGTATTAGGTGACCTTCACCATTGGTAGAAGCAAAACGAGGCCTACGGAGGGGAGATGGCATGAACTTTATAGACTAGGGCAGCCACCATCCCTTCTCTAAGCATAATTATGGTATTTGTCAAGCACTGCTCTATGAGGGAGCCCACCAAGTAGCTTGCCAGGTTCCCCAGGACCACCACCAGGCCTAGCGTGTGGTTTGGAGGAGCCCTCGGAGGCCCTGGTGCCCTGCCAGAAGCAGAGACCACCTGGACTGGCTTCGGTCAAGCTGGAATGACGGCCTCATTCCAAGATCCCCCTGGGGTAGAGAAGGGATCTGGGAATCTCCCCAGCTCCCCCCTCTCCCCACCATATGGGTTCTGTTCCTAGGCAGCCATGCTCAGCTCACTGTGTTTTCACCCAAGACAGCAGTTTTGAGGACACTCAAGCTACTGAAAAGAAGTATGGCCTAGTGGATAGAGCATGGGCCTGGGAGTCAGAAGGGCCTGGGTTCTAATCCTGGCTCCGCCACTTGACTGCTGTGTGACCTCATTCAAGTCACTTCACTTCTCTGGGACTCGGTTCCCTAATTTGGGGATTAAGACTGTGAGCTCCATATGTAGGACAGGGACTGTGTCCAACCTGATGAACTTGTATCTACTTCAGTGTTTAATACAGTGTTTGACACGTAAGTAGTGCTATTATTATTATTATTATTGTTAATAAGCACTGGGATAGATACAGGTTAATCAGGTTGGACAATGTCCCTGTCCCACATGGGGCTCAAAGTCTAAGTAGGAGGGAGAAGAGGCATTGAATCCCCATTTTACAGTTGAGGAAATTGAGACACAGAGAAGTTCACTGACTTACCCAAGGTCACACTGCAGGCAAGTGGCAGAGTCGGGATTAGAACCCAGATCTTCTGGCTCTAAGGCCTGTGGTCTTTCCACTAAGAAAGAATACCTTCTTAATAAACCCAGCTGAGGTAGAGGAGTTGTTCCCATATGTTAGAATTCTGACAATTTGCTCCTAAGAAAACAAGGTGCTTATTGAGGCCTGGCCATTTCAAAAATAGTTCAAATCAAGACTGTGGTCATCGCTGCAAGTAACTGGTAAGGGTGGTTTTAAAGCTTTCTCTGCCACATTCAATGCCTTCTGCCTTCTCCTTGCTGAGGGTCTCTAGCTGCCTCACGTTGTTCATCCCGTTTGTGTTTCAGAGAAATAAAAAGCTATCTCCTTGGCTTTTTCAAATGTCCTGAGTTTGCAAAAAAAAATTCCAGCTGCATTTGGTGGTTCCTTCTCTTTGCTCACATTCATCCCTCAAAGATGCCCAATAAATGAACTTTCCAACTCCCTGGCTAACTTGGCTGATGAGGGATTCGTTTTCTCCATAAATAATAAAGGAACTACATCTGGATCCACAGAAATTACAAATGGACAGATACAACATTTTTTACTCATCTCCCGGTGGTATTTTTCTCTTCTTTTTTTTCTTGCACATATCTCCCCTTGCCTGCTCAGATTCACATGTACTCCTCTCTCTCCTCCAAAGACTTTACACCAAAAATATATTGCCTCCTACTATACTCTTTTCCCCACAGCAGTGACCTTAAGGATACTGCAGCGTGGCTCAGTGGAAAGAGCACGGGCTTGGGAGTCAGAGGTCATGGGTTCGAATCCTGGCTCTGCCACTTGCCAGCTGTGTGACTGTGGGCAAGTCACTTCATTTCTCTGTGCCTCATTTACCTCATCTGTAAAATGGGGGTGAAGACTGTGAGCCTCACTTGGGACAACCTGATTACTCTGTATCTCCCCCAGCGCTTAGAACAGTGCTCTGCACATAGTAAGCGTGTAACAAATACCTTTATTATTATTATTACTGAATGGGCATTTTTCCTTCCTCTCTATCAGATCAGATGTGGGTAGGTAAATAAGTTTAGCATCCTGTAAATCTGAAAATCTGAAATCGTGGATAGATCCCCCATCTGCAAATCGGTCCCATTTGTTTAAAGCAGACTAGAAAATGTTGGACATGTGAGACAGAAAAAAACAAAACTTTTTATTAGAAAACACTTGAAACTTATCATGTGCAGCAGATGGAAGTAGAAAATGCAGCTCGAAGACAGTTATATAAATATATCCTTGATGTCTGTTTTGCTTTTCAATTTGCAGAGCAAAGTACAAAGGTGGAGTGGAGCTCCAGCCCCGGCTGCACTGAGTCTCTTGATATCCATTCCAGATGTTGGCTAGACTTTGTGGAGCCAGTCTTATGGCACTGGGGCTGGAGCAAGTTGTCTTTTCCTCCAGGTGTGATGCTTCATGCTGTTTCCACCACATGCTAGCCTGCCTTATCCAAACACACTAAGCTCCCTGACAGGCATCCGCCACCTTTGTTGACCCAAATTCACCTCTCCCTAGCTCCTCCCTCTCTCCCTCTCTCAGAGAGCCCGCAGACAGGCCCACTTTGTCCCTGCCCGTTACCCTCTCCCAGCAAAAGCACGATCCCAAAGTTGTCCCCGACTAATCTTCATCGTTGTGTAGCTCCCTTGGAGTAGCGTCTGGGTTCGGAGAGTGTCCGCTGGTTCTGTTTGACACTGAGGGTGTCTGCCAAGCCTCTAATGGCAGTTCTCTGTTTGTGCATGCTTGTAAAGGATTTTACCCTGTAATATTTTAACTCCCTGATTAAACATCGCTAAGCCTAGAAGTAGATCATAAATCTTGCAGGCGCCAACTTCATTTATCAGAATGTTAGTTAATGTCTAAGGGAAGTAAACAGATTACCGCAGCACTTATTACAGTATGGGGGCCCTAGCACTATTAATAGCTCCAGCCTGCTGGAAATATACCGTTGATCTGTAGTGCGAACCGTTTCCCCTGGCCATTTAAGAACAGAGGCCGGACCCAGGGTGCCGGCTGGCCTAAGGAGAGAAAGGGCCGGCTAGTTGAAAGGGAAGTCTGGAGGCTCCATCTCGAAGACACGCTAATCCCAACACGATCGTAGTAAGTGAACTTGCTTGGTAGGACATTGGAAAAGATTTTAGATATAGACTAGGAGTTTTAGGGTGTTGGAACTGAACAGACAGTGACTGTGTTTCACCAAAACTCTAAGACCCATGTTCTTTCCTCCGTGCTTCCGGCTGCCCCCGACAGTTGAGCGCACAGTGGTTGCTGGAATATCCCGAAACCATCTGTCCTCCTCACGTGTCCCAGTTGGAGAATTTCTGTTGCTCTGAGCAAACCCTCGCTGCAGGTGAGCTGGCTGTAGGGTAGGGACCTCCCTGCTGGGATTCTCGACTTGGTTTTTGATATTCAGAATGGTTCAGACTGCTCAGATGGCACGGCACAGAAACTCCTCAAGAAAGTGAGTATGTCTTCTCTTGGACAGGCTGTATTGCACGCATAAAGGACAGTCTTATAGACCTTGAACCTGGTGAGAAGGTGGATGTCCCATCCTGGCCAAATTCCATCTGTCAGTCTCCCACAATCACGTTGGCCTTCATCTACCTGTATCAGCGGGTATCGAAATTTCATATAATATTCGTTGTGGTATTTTTAAAGTGCTTTACTAGTTGCCAAACGCTGTGCTAAGTGCGGGGATAGATATAGAATAATCTCATCAGACACAGACAGGGATTCATAATTCATAATTCATTCATTCATTCAATTGTATTTATTGAATGCTTACAGTGTGCAGAGCACTGTACTAAGTGTTTGGGAAGTACAATTTAGCAACAGAGAAAATCCCTGCCCACAACGGGCTCACAGGGAGAATACATATTTAATTTCCATTTTGCAGATGAGGAAACCAAAACACAGAGAAATTGTGATTTAGTCAAGGTTACAGAGCAGGCATGTGGCAGAGCTGTGATTTGAACGCAGGTCCTCTGACTCCCAGGCCTGCCCTCTTCCCACTAGACCATCTGGTGAAAGTCTTTAATGTCATGTAGGCTTTTCCATATTGAAGCTAGTATGACACCGTACTTTTCTTCAGATTTCACTGATTGATTCATTCAATCATATTTATTGATCGCTTACTGTGTGCAGAGCACTGTACTGAGCACTTGGAAAGTACATTTCATGCTCATTCACGACGTTGAGATGACTGCGCAGTGAGTCTTAGTCATTTTAGATGGAACCACTGATTTAGTGCTCCTGAGCAGTGAGCACCTCCTCCAGAAACCCTTCCTCAATTAATTATCAATACCCTAAATCATAATAAGCCAAGAGTCAACCTCAGCACTTATGCACTTATATATACCCTCAGCACTTTGGGTGGTATATCTCTTTAATTACATTCAATTAATCATTTTGATATTTTATCGTGACATATTCACCATACTACATGTTTCATCATTGTTACTTGTACTGCTCCTCCTACTTGGAAACACTTTGGATTGTCTTCCTCCTCATTAGATTGAAGCTTCATGAGGGGAGGGGATGTGAATTTTGCTTCTGGGTTATTCTCAGTGTTTAGTATAATGTTCGATATTAGTAAGAACCTTAACAATTACCACTGATGGACTGACAGACTGACTGAATTGATCATGACCCTTACCTAGTAGTTCTTTATCTATCATTTGGGTTTTTTGTTCTCAGAATGCAGAGTAAACACCTTCCCAAAAGAGTTAGGAGAAGTGCATAGTGTATTCTGTAGCGTACTACCTTACCCAGTCTGGCTTGGGAGTCCATGGGGTTTGGTGTGAAATCAAGAATAAAATCACGACATTCTAGCAACCGGAGAACCTTACCAGGATTGCACTTTGGATTTCTCATTGTAGACTATAAACATCTTATGGGCAGGGATCGTATTTACCAACTCTGTGGTACTGTACTTTCTCAAACACTTAGTACAGTGATCTGCAAAGTAGTAAATGCTTAGAACCAGTCTGATTGGACAAAACCAAAATAGGCCTAAATTAACCAATACCATGCACACAAGAACTTTTCATTTTTCAAAAAGCCTGTGATGTTTCATTTGATAAAAGGAGAAGCAGAGAAAACCTGAGATTCCGCAGCTGGATGTCATTTCCTGTGGCCCAATTACTGCTTTAATCTTACAAGTTGGTGGCAACATTAAAATAGGGGAAAAAAAAAGAGCATTCTGCCTCATGATTCCAAGCACATGTCTGCAAAAGAGCCAAGCTGAAATCTTTTGGTTAGAGTAGTCAGCAATCTTTTCATAGAGTGGGATCAAACCAACCAGCTTAGCTTCACCAAGGAGCTTGCAGCAAATGGAAGGAGGCCGAAATTTTATAGCTTCCCTTCCCAACCCACCTACTGAAAACCAGGGAGGAGCAGCGCAAGCCCCTCCCTCAGAATCAATCTGTCCGATAAAACCAGAAACTTAGATCCTTTATCTCTAGAGATTATGAATCGTAGTATTATTGAGAATGATCGACTGAAGCCCTATCTCTAAAAGTAAGCCGGGATCTTTGTTAAGGATATGAGAGTAATGAATTACACAAAGGCATTAGAGCTCTGCATTCACAGAAAAGTGCTGAACCTTTCGATCTTTAGATTCAGACTGCAAGCTAAATTCTAGACTGAAAGCTCCTTGAGGGCAGGGAACGTGTCTACAAACTCTGCTATATTGTACTCTCCCAAGCCTAACCAATACCATGAAAAAGAGAAGTTAAGTGACATGCCTAAGATGACGTAGGAGGCTGGAGATAGAGGTCAAGCAATCGCTTAATAATAATGTTGGTATTTGTTAAGCGCTTACTATGTGCAGAGCACTGTTCTAAGCGCTGGGGGAGATACAGGGTCATCAGGTTGTCCCACGTGAGGCTCACAGTTAATCCCCATTTTACAGATGAGGTAACTGAGGCACGGAGAAGTGAAGTGACTTGCCCACGGTCACACAGCTGACAAGTGGCAGAGCTGGGATTCGAACTCACGACCTCTGACTCCCAAGCCCAGGCTCTTTCCACTAAGCCACGCTGCTTAATCAGTCATATTTATTGAGCTCTTACTCTATGCAGAGCACTGTACTGAGTGCTAGGGAGAGGCCAATAAGAGGAAAGCACAAGTTTCCTGGCCTTCAGAGCTAGGTTCCCGCTCTCGTCCATGCTGTATTTCCAAAGGAAGGGAGTAATTCATTAATCCCACCTGTGTATGCCTCTAAATCCATGCCCCTGCTTTGTAGTGCTTTGTGGCCTGTTTTCTACTGCGGACCCTGGGATACCCTGCCACACTTCCTGATGGAACACTGGAAGAAGTGCAAACACTCTCCTCCCCTCTGCTCAGGTCTGCAGAGGGAAGAGAAGAGAACGCCACCGGATGCCTTAGCTCACTTTGTAAGCAACCCATCGGGCAGAGGCTTTTGTCCTATAGAGTGGAGCCTCCATGCAAAAATTTGGGCCTGTGGGGCCTCTGATAACCTCCATGGGTCTCCAAGCCTATAGCAGAAGCGACATGACTTAGTGGAAAGAGCCCGGGCTTGGGCGTCAGAGGTCGTGGGTTCTAATCCCGACTCCGCCACTTGTCTGCTGTGTGACCTTGGGCTTCTCTATGCCTCAGTTACCTCATCTGTAAAAATGGGGATTAAAAAATGTGAGCCCCATGAGGGACAATCTGATTACCCTGTATCTACCCCAGGGCTTAGAACAGTGCTCTGCACATAGTAAGTGCTTAACAAATACCATAATTATTATTTTCGTGGTTGGAAAAGAACGCTCAGAACTAGCCAATGAAAGTCCTGTTCATGTGGGATCCTTTGGCGGAAGAGAACAGGCCCCAGTTGCTGCCATGTGAAGGAAGCCATATAGAATCAAAATGGCCTAGTGAAAAAAGCACGGACCTGGGGAGTGAGAGGACCTGGTTCTAATCCTGTCTCTGCCAGCTGCTTGCTGTGTGACCTTGGTCAAGTCACTTTATTTCTCTGCACCTCAATTTCCTCAACTGTAAAACTGAGATTAAATCCTACTCCCTCCCATTTAGACTGTTAGCCCCAAGTGGGACAGGGACTGTGTCAAAACTGATAAAACTTGCATCTAACCCGGGGCTTAGAACCGTGCCTGACACATAGTAAGTGCTTAACAAATGCAACCAGAAAGGGCTGAAATTCTCTTGGGATTAATACGTTTGCTAAATTAGTTTAATTTCCCAGTTCCTTGCCAACAAATTTCCTTCTAAATTCTGGAGCGGGATAGCAGTATTTGTGCCCCAGCCTTGATTAGGAACCTTGACCATAGCAAGGCAGACTTTAGAAAACTGAGGTCGGGCATGATCTCTCACAGACTGGCCGGCTCCTTTCTCTGGGAAAATCATACAGACTTTTTCAGCTGATCGGAACAATGTGTGTTTCCTAGTCCCTGAGCTAAGGGGACCAACCTCCTGTGGACTGCCGGTTTATTGTATGTAATCCAAGCAATAAAACAAGGGGAAAGGGGAGGTCAATAAAAGAAAAGAAATAAAATAAACAACCCTTTCCCACTAGTCCCAGCCCTGCAGAAAAAAAGAAAAAAAGACCAGGGCTCATTAATGGCTCTGCTCAATTTTACTGATCCGGGTGGGGCAGGTGCAAATGGATGCTTGTTAGATTGCCAACAGCTGTAGACTTTCACTGGTTTGGTTGATACTCTGCTCAATTTGAACTCCAATTCCAATCACTAAATGGTATTTATTGAGCACTTGCGGCGCACAGAACATTGCACTAAATGCTTGGGAGAACATTTATATCTATCTTCCCCACTTCTAGACTGTGAGGCCACGGTGGGCAGAGATTGTCTATTTTTTGCTGAATTGTACTTCCCAAGGGCTAAGTAGAGTGCTCTCCACACAGTAAGTGCTCAATAAATACGACTGAATGAACGAATGAATGAATGTATGAGAGTTCAGGAGCATTAGTTGATATGAACCCTAGAGGAATTTTCAGTCCAACAGGAAGGAATGCGCAGAATGGTTTGGTTGGTCAAAAGACGTAACAGGTTTGAAAACGCTCTGCCCAGCAGTACAATTCTCACTGCCTCTGTGTACATTCAAACCCCAACCTATCTCCTTTTAGCCAGGCCCAATTGTTCCCCATTTCAGTGGGCTGAGAGAAAACTGAGGAAATTATTATTATTAGAGTAGAATTAGTATTACTTGAACACTTACCATGTGCAAAGCCCTGTAATTATGTACTCAAATCCTTTTGAGAAGCAGCATGGCTTAATAGAAAGAGCACACGCTTGGGCGTCAGAGGTCATGGGTTCTAATCTTGCCTCTGCCTCTTATCAGCTTTGTGACTTTGGGTAAGTCACTTAACTTCTCTGTGCCTCATTTCCCTCATCTGTAAAATGGGGATTAAGACTGTGAACCCCACGTGGGACAACCTGATTACCTTGTATCTACCTTAGTGCTTAGAACAGAGAAGCAGCATGGTCATGTATCTGTATCTGCCCCAGTGCTTAGAACAGTGCTCGGCACATACTAAGCGCATAATACCAACATAATTATTATTATTATTGTTAATAACAGTGCTTGGCACATAGTAAGCACTTAACAAATACCATTATTAGTATCATTATTATTATTACTAAGTACTGGGAGAAAATAGGTGGGAATTAAACACAATGCCTGTTTCTCATGGGGCTCACCATCTAAAGGGACACAACTTCCTTTGGAACCCCCCAAAAATGGAATGGTAAAGAGAAGGAGAGTTAAGCCCTTTCCTTTAGTCTCTCCCCTGATTGCTTTCCAGGCCAGGAGAACAGTGAAACCTTTTGAGTTTGCTCAAAAACTGGAATGGCCAGTTCTTAAACTCTTAGACTTCCATGAATTTGGGGAACTACAGTAACGGCCGAGAGAAAGAGAGAGAGAGAGAGAGAGAGATATCCTTTCTACCAAATGGCAAAATTGTCCTCCCTGTCTTATCTGGAAACCCTAGATTGTGAGACATCAGTTAGAGGGAATTTTTACCCAGGGTTCAGGTTGCTGTGGCTCTCCTTTGAAATTTACTGAAGATAAAGCATGGCCTAGTGGACAGAGCATGGTTCTGGGTGTCAGAGGCCCTGGGTTTTAATCTCACTCTGCCACTTTTCTACTGTGTAACCTTGGGTTAGTCACTGAACTGCTCTGGGCCTCAGTTTTTTCATCGATAAAATGGGGATTAAAATCCTGTTCTGTCTCCCACTTAGACCTCGAAACTTGCATGGGAGAAAACTGATTAACTTGTCTTTACCACGGGGATTATTACAGTGTTTTACAAAGCAAATGAAAACAGTCATTATCGTACTAGGTGTGTCCATCTGCCTGACTCATCACCTACGAGATGGGGTCGTCTTCTGACAATCTCGAGCACAGGTTTCTGGGATAAGACTTGGTTAATACATTGGCAGTATCACACTTCAGCACATGGTAGGGTAAGTGTTCTTTTGAGACTGAGAGGTGAATGCTTTGTGTCTTCATTTCATTTTTATTGCTTATCAATCCTTTTATTAATCAATCACTCAATTATTGGGATTTATTGAAAGCTTACTGTGTGCAGAGCACTGTACTAAAGGCTTGAAAGAGTACAATATAACGGCGTTGGCTGGCATTCTGAGCCCACAAGGAGCTTACGATCTAGAGGAGGAGACAGACAATAAAATAAAGAAATTTCAGATATGTTCATAAGCGCTTGAGGGGCTGAACGTGGAGTGAATATCAAATACTTAAAGGGTACAGAGCCAAGTGCATAGGTGATACACAAAGGAGAGGGAATAGAGGAAAAGAGGGCTTAATAAGGGAAGACATCTTGGAGATGTGATTTTCTAAGCTTTGAAGGGAGGGAGAGTGTGGTGGTCTATTATATGTGATCGGAGAGGAAGTTCTAGACCAGTGGGAGGATGTGGGCAAAGAGTCTTTGGTGAGATAGATGAGATCGATTTACAGTGGGTAACTTGGTATTAGAAGAGTGAAATATGTGGACTGAGTTGTTGTAGGAAATCGGGTGAGGCAAGGGAGTAGGGGGCAAGTTGATTGGGTGCTATACTAATTATCATTATACTAATATTGATCATGACAATTTTGATATTTGTTAAGCGCTTACTATGTGCTAGGCTAGATACAAGAAAATCAGGTCTCACATGGGACTCACATTCTAAGTAGGAGGGAAAACAAATCCTAGTGGAGGAAATAGGATTAGGATAATAATAATAATGGTATTTGTTAAGTGCTTACTATGTGCTGAGCACTGTTCTAAGCGCTGGGGTAGATACAAGGTATCAGGTTGTCCCATGTGGGGCTCTCACTTTTAATCCCCATTTTTGCAGATGAGGTAACTGAGGCACAGAGAAGTTAAATGACTTGCCCAGGGTCACTTGGCAGACAAGTGGCGGAGCCAGGATTAGAACCCACGTCCTCTAACTCCCAAGACCGGGCTCTTTTCACTAAGTCATGTTGCTTCTCTAAGAACCAAGGACCAAGTCCTCTGACTCCAGGATTCGTGCTCTTTCCACTAGGCAACACTGCTTCTCTAGAAAAATGACCTGGGTAACAGAGTGAATTATGGACTGAAATGGGGAAGGACAGGAGGCATGGAAGTCAGCAAGGAGGGTGATGCAATAAATGATGCAGTAGTCAAGGCAGGATATGATAAGTGCTTGGATGAGTGAGGTAGCAATTTGGTTGGAGAGGAAAGGGTAGATTTTAGTGATACCGTGAAGGTAGAACTGACAGGATTTGGTGACAGATTGAATATTCATTCAATAGTATTTATTGAGCGCTTACTATGTGCAGAGCACTGTACTAAGCGCTTGGAATGAACAAGTCGGCAACAGATAGAGACAGTCCCTGCCGTTTGACGGGCTTACAGTCTAATCGGGGGAGACAGACAGACAAGAATATGTGGTTGAATGAGAGAGATGAGTCAAGGATAATGTCAAGTTTATGGGCTTGTGAGACAAGAAGAATGGTGGTGCTCTAAGAAACATGGCTCAGTGGAAAGAGCCTGGGCTTGGGAGTCAGAGGTCATGGGTTCGAATCCCCACTCTGCCACTTGTCAGCTGTGTGACTGTGGGCAAGTCACTTAACTTCTCTGTGCCTCAGTTACCTCATCTCTAAAATGGGGATTAACTGTGAGCCTCACGTGGGACAACCTGATTACCCTGTATCTACCCCAAGGCTTAGAACAGTGCTCTGCACATAGTAAGTGCTTAACAAATACCAACATTATTATTACAGTGATAGGAAAATCAGTGGGAGGACAGGGTTTAGGTGGGAAGATAACAAATGCTGTTTTGAACATGTTCAATTAGAGATGTCAATAGGACATCCAGGTAGAACTTTACTAAAGGCAGGAAGTAATGCAAGACTGCAGAGAAGAGATGTCACGATCAGAGAGGTAGATTTGGAAATCATCCACATAGAGATGGTAGTTGAAACCATGTGAGCGAAAGAGTTCTCTGAGGGAGTGGTATAATGGAGAATAGAGGGATTCCAGAACCAAGCCTTGAGGGATTCCCACAGTTAAGGGGTGGAAAGCTGAGGAGGAGCCCGTGGAAAAGATTGAGAAAGAATGGCCAGAGAAGTAGTAGGAGAACCAGGAGAAGACAGTGTTAGTGAAGCCAAGTTTGGATACTATTTTCAAGCAGGTGGAGGTGACCCAAAGTGTTGAAGGCAGATGAGAGGTTGAGAAGGATTAGGATGAAATAGAGTCTATTGAATTTGGCAATAAGTTCATGGTTGACCTTAGAGAGGGCAGTTTTGGTGGAGGGAAGGGGGCAGAAGCCAGATTGGAGGAGGTCAAGAAGCGAACTGGAGAAGAGGAAATGTAGACATTGGGTGTAGACAACTTGCTCAATGAGTTTGGAAATAAATGATAGGAAAGAGGTGGGATGATAACTTGAGGGAGCCTCAGAGACTAGGGAGGGCTTTTTTAGGATAGGTAAGATCATAAACAGTGGAAAGGAGCCATTGGATAGCAGATATTTGAAGACAGCAGTCAGGGATTGAAGAAGGGAGGAGCAAGTGTTTTGATAATAGGTGAGAGGAAAGGGGCAGAGGCATAGGTGAGGGATGGTAGATTTTGAGAGGAGGTGAGAGATCTCCCTTTAAGATACTGCTGGGAAAATTGGGAGAGTTGAAGAGGGGGCAAGAAGAGGGATGGCCTAGAGAGGAGCATGGGGATTTTAGGGAGATCAAGTATGATGATTTCAATTTTATCAGTAAAGTTTGTGGACACTTCATGAGAAGAAAGAGATATGGGGGTGGAAGGACAGAGGGTTTGAGGAGGGAGTTAAATGTCTGGAACAGTTGGTATGGAAAATGAGTATGGAAGTCATTCATCCAATCAATCATAGTTATTGAGTGCTTCCTGTGTGCAGAGCACTGTACTAAGCACTTGGAAAGTACAATTCAGCAACAGAGACAATCTCTGCCCAACAGGCTCACGGTCTAGAAGGGGGGAGACAGACAACAGAACAAAACAAAGCAAGTAAAAATGAAACAAGTCAATAGGATGGAGGTGTATTGTTGCTGGGTTGAATAAGGTTTTATTGTTATACAGTGAAATACATTCCTGTGATATGTGGAGAACTGTATTTTGAATAATTTTGGACTGAATTATTTTTTTGGATGTGTCTTTAAAAAGCTTGTCAAAAAAAAATAAATCCGAAATCAAATAAGCATCAAATTGGATCTACAGCTCTCAACAGAAATTCATTTTTGTAAGTCATGAAGTTAGCATTGACCACTTGAATGCATGGGTTGGCCTAGAAATGTTGCTTGGAAACACCATGCTAGCAAAGAAAACCAATATCAGGTTGGAGTCGTTCCCAGGAGGTTTGTTAGTGAGGATAATTTGCAATGGAAAAATCCTAATATCTGTTCCAACACTCTTTTCCCTTCTAGATCTTCTTTTTTAATTTTTAAGATTATTATTTGATATGGGGACTAGAGGCCTTAGTTTGCACTTAAATGCAACTCACCCCATTTTATAGCGTTGGAAGGAAATTGTGCGTCTTGATTGAGAAAGAGTTATTTTTACTATGCTGGCAAGATAACGAAGAGCTTTAGATAACTTAGATGGAGCTGATCTACCTCTCATCTTTGTTAGGAATGTCACCACTCAGGATCCAGCATTCATCCAGGAGAGCCATTGACAAGTGTATATGTGTGCTTTGAATTGAGAATGGTGCTTTCAGGGAATGTATTTTATTCATTCCTGGGCCTGAAAAGTCAGTTATGCCTCTAACCACCTCTTCCATACTGTGTGTGTTTAAAAATCAGTACCTAGGTGCTTTGCAACCTCATTTATTGTTTGTGGTGCCTAATGTTGGTTTTGATTTTTCTACTGTGCATCAATCTAACTTAGGTTAGAGCTGTGCTCTCTGCTATTGTCTCCAGCAGTCAACAAGTCTACCTTTCTTTGTATCTTTGAAATGTTTCATTTGACCACTTAGGTTACAATCTCCCTGCCACCCAGAAACCTCCCAGAAAGACCTGGGTATCATGTTGTCATTCTTTTTTTTTTAATAGCATATGTCTTGCAGAATTCCTAGGATAAAGAACTTTTAAAACTTCATGTCAAGTGACTTTTACAGGCTGAAGCCATGAAAGGGCATATTAAAGGGCAGGTTTTGAGAACTAGGCCAGATGCTTTTATCAACACCAGTTTTTCTTCACAGGCGACCTACCGCTTTCTTTTTGAATGATCTGTGGCTGATCCAGGGAGAATAAAGATCTCTCTGAACCACTGCCTGGTTCTGGCCCCGGACCCCAGTGTTTAGACGACAGGCTGAAAGGACAGAGAGCCTGAACTCTTATCCAAGTTCTCTATCCCGGTTCTGCCCAGAGGTTGGCCTGGACTGTGGTAGCCTTGGGCAGTGTTCTCAGTAACATCTAGGAGGGCAGAAGGCCCAGTGTGTTCACAGAGTCTGGAGCAGCCAGCCGGGCGTGCAATTGGGCAGTGGCCTCGGTGTGTCCACTGTGCCTGGAGCAGGTAATGATTAAGTGCTTATTCATTCATTCAATTGTATTTATTGAGCGCTTATTGTGTGCAGAGCATTGTACTAAGCTGTTGGAAAGTACAATTCGGCAACAGAGGTGATCCCTACCCAACAATGGGCTCACAGTCTAGAAGCGGGGAGACAGACAACAAAAGAAAACAAAATGAGTATTATGTACCACACCCTGTCCTGAGCACTGAGGTAGATATAAGTCGATCGGGTCAGAAACCTTCCCTCTCCCTTAAGGGCCTAAGTAGGCAAGAGAACAGGTACTGAATCCCCATTTTACAGTTGAGGAAACTCAGGCCCAGAGAAGTAAAGTAACTTGCCCAAGGCCATAGAGCAGGCGAGTGGCAGAGCCATGAATAGAACCCAGATTCTCTGACCCCTTGGCCTCTGCTCTTTCCATTAGTCTACTTCTCTGTCTTTTGACTTCTTTTTCTACATTCCAAATTTGGGTCAACCCTATTTCCCCTTTTAAATCAAAAACTCCTTGAAGGCAGGGATTGTCTAACAATCAATCATCATATTTATTGAGCATTTACTGAGTGGAGAGCAATGAACTGTTTGGGAGAGTACACTTCGCGTAGTTGTTGGACACGACGCCTGCCCACAAGGAGCCGATAACCTAGTGTTTTGTCACCTTCCACAGAACCCGGGTCAGATCTAGGCAAGCTTCAGCAATTCTGTTGAGAAGTGAATGACACTCTGGATTGACACTTGCTTCCAGGTGCAAATCAAGGATGGGTCTAGTGTGGGAGGACTGGAAAGCCTGAACGGTTCCATTGTGTTCCTTGCTGCTACTATATGGCAGGTGGGATTGGTCAAGACTGCTTTTTCTCAGTCCTCGTCAAACAGGAACTCCTTACCGTAACTTCTAAATGACTCAATTACCTTGTCCCCCCCAACCTACCTCCCTGATTTCCTACTAAGATCCAACCCGCACACTCTGCTCCTCTAATGCCCACCTACTCAGTGTACCTCGATCTCATTTGCCTCACTGTTGACCTCTCACCCACATCCTGCCTCTGTTCCGGAACACCCTTCCTCTCCATATCCAACAGACAATCACTCTCCCCACCTTCAGAGCCCTATTAAAATCACATCTCCTCCAAGAGTCCTTCCCAGACTAAGCCTTCATTTCCTCTCCGCCCATTCCCTCTGCATCATCCTTGCACTTGGCTTTGCACCCTTTATTCACCCTTCCCACAGCCTCCCAGTGCTTATGTACATATCCACAATTCATTAATTTATATTGTCTGTATCCCCCTCTAGACTGTAAGCTCACTGTGGGCAGGGAACCTGTCTACTAACTCTCCTATTTTGTACTCTTCCAAGCAGTAAGTACAGTCCACTGCACCAGTAAGTGCTCAGTAAATATGATTGATTGATTGAGTGGGGCTCCTAGCCAGAAGTGAATAAAGAGCATGTAGTTTGAGAAATATCAAGCTACCATGACACACTTGGCATAAATACCCCAAATTCGACTCTTTCCCAGCAGAACTCTGGCCCCAACACTGAAGTCCAGAGTTAACATTCTCTATGGTTTAATGGCGGCAAGAGGAGAATGTGATTGTCTTTTCCTCAATAAATGCAATTTCTAAGATTTAACCCAGTAAATTTCATGAGGATACAATATGTTTTTTGAAACTTCTCATTCCTTCTTCAGGGGAGATTAAAAATTTGCCCAAAATGAACTTGCATTTTCAGGTGGTTCAGCAGTTCAGCAGTTGTGTTAACTGTACAGCTATGTTTGTGTGCACAAGCATGTCCTACTTTAAAGAGACTGGGTCTGGAAGTCAGAGGACCTGGCTTCTAATCCTGGTTCTGCCATTTGCTGGCTGTGTTATGGGCAAATCACTTAATTTCTCTGTTCCTCAGTTACCTCATCTATAAAGTGGGGTTTAAAACCCTGTCCTCTTTCCCATTTAGACTGTGTGAGTCAGGGATTGTGTCTGGCCACATTGTCTTGTATTTACCCCATGGCTTAGTATAGCACTTGATTGTAACATAGTAAATACTCAACAAACACTATTATTTGTTGTTACTATTATTAGTCATACATTTGTTATATTTGCTTCAAGTGAGTCTTACAAACAACTAGTAAAGGAGTTAAAATACTGTTGGTTTCTGTCACAACATTTAATTCCTCATTTCTGAGAATCTGCTCAGAAGTACCATCAGCAGGAGAAAGAGAAAATTATAGTTGATATCCTTTGAATTTCGAGGTATGATGACATTAGCTAGAAAATCTATAACTAAAGACCTAGATCTGAGCCACATTAGCAATCATTTCATAGACAATGAGATTTCAGGGTCAGGAAATATATCCACAAATTATTTAATCAAAGTTCATTTCAAGTCTCACATGCTGTTTTACTACTTTTTTTTATGCCCCTTATCTCTGTTAGATTCTGAGATTGCTGCTGAAATCTCTTATCTCAAGCAAAATGTTTTCAACCAGCCTGAGAATAGCATCATCTTTATGGCCCATAAAAGAGAGTTTCAGAAAGGATTCCTAGCCTTGGTTTTTATCCTAATACATAGATATTCAATATTTTTTTGATTCCAGGTGGTTACCATAATTACTTTAACACATTTTAAGGAACATAGCAAGCACTTGACAAATACCACTAAAATCATCACTATTATGATTGCTATTATTATTTATTTCAGTTGATATGAAGCCTAGTCCCTGCCAATGCAAAATTGTAAGCCTAGGATGGATGTTTCAAACTTTGTGTTGGGTCTGTTTGTATGAATCAGTTATAGGGGCTCTGCTCTTTCCCTTGTAAAATGTTTATTTTTCAGGCTGCATATTCCTTTTTCCAAATCTTATTCCATAGCTCCTACAAATCTTCAAAAGTTTTTCTTAGGCCTTACTACTGCTCAACGTTGTAAATTATTTTACCAAAAGATGTGCTCTATAAAGTACTTTGGCAAGTCAGTCATTCATTCAATCGTATTTATCGAGCACTTACTGTGTGCAGAGCACTGTACTAAGCACTTGGGAGAGTGCAATACAACATAATTAGCGGACACGTTCACTGTCCATAATGAGACAATTGCAAAACATTTCTAATTTGGTAGAGTTACATCCTAACAGTCGCTGCTTTTCTGGGCTGTATGGAATTAATTCTATCAGCTCATATCTACGTTGGCCTAATAAAGTGGTCATATTCCAAGCCAAGTGCATTACTATTCGGTTTAATCAAGAGCATTGATGTGAAAGGGACTGAACAAGACTGGGCATGTGGGGCATCAGTAAGCAGATGGCTTGTCCTGAGGCCTACCCATTGGACCGCCCAGCAATGCAGCAAGTACAAGGTGTGAAAGATCATAAGAGCAGTTTGGAAAGAGCCTGAGGGGTGGGTCCCATTAACTTCTACTTATCAGTAGAGAGGCTTCTTTAAGATTTACCACCTGGGTCTGAAACTGGAACTTAAGATGCAGACAAAATGGATGCTTATGTTTCCTTAAGCGCGCTGCTTCTTTGGTCTAGGTTAGCACCAGCCACTGGATACCTCTTAGAGGGATTTATCATGAATGTATCCCTCCCAGACAGGTTAATGGAACACAGAATGTATTTCCCACAACTTTCCATATCCAAGCTCATTAGGTCAAAGTTCGATTGAACAATGGTGAAATAACAGAAGACATCCCCTCCTTTTGCGGTTCTACCAAGGGCATGTAGCTTCCTTATGCTGAACGTTCCTCATAGCCTGTAGAAAGGCAGGACAGTAAATTCTGAACTTGGATATGATCGGGCTGAGTGAACGTGAGGTCTCCGAGCTTCGGAGTCTGGGAAAGGAGCAAAAACACGTCTCGTCTTTTACGTGGCTCGGGTCCCTTGCCCTGGGATGGACGAGCTGCCCACAGCTGCTACAGATTGATTTATTCTGTGACGACGTCTGGGATTTGCAAGGAAAGAGGGCTCTGAGTTTAGGGTGTTTTGGGGACAAATTTAGTCTGTTTTCAACTCCCGCTGACTCATTTTTAGAATCTAATGCCTCTGGCAGATAAGGAAACAAGCTTTGCAGTGAACAGTGCTTTGGTTCAAAAGTTAAATTTAGCATTACGTGTCCATTTTGGTGACAGAAATAACAGAATCTTAAGCACCTGAAATTACCCATCCCAGTCTGAGAGACTCCTTTTTAAGAGTTACAGCTTGCTGATGTCACTATTAAAATAACACTTTATATGTGAGATGATTTGTAATCTTTTTCTTTTTAGTTACTCATTTCCCTTTAAGGCAGGGAATTCTCTCTTTGCTTGGAGGACTTATCTGTGGGAGACAGATATGTAGCCTTTGTTTTAAAGAATAGAGGCACCCATCGAGAAGCAGCATGGCCTAGTGGATAGAGAATGGGCCTGGGAGTCAGAAGAACCTGGGTTCTAATCCTGACTCCACCACTTGTCTGTTATGTGATCTCAGACAAGTCATTTAACTTCTCTATGCCTCACTTCCCTTAACTATAAAATGGGGATTAAGACTGTTAGCCCCAGGTAGGACAGGGACTGTGTCCAATTTGCTTCCAACCCCAGCGCTTAGTACAGTGCCTGGTACATAGTACGTGCTTAACAAATACAATTAAAAACCCCCCAAAGACTTTACATGGGAGAACATGTAGGTAGGACAATTTGCATAGGAATGGTGGCTTTCACCTGAGGTATCAATCAATCAGTCAATCATATTTATTCAGTGTTTACTGTGTGCAGAGCCCTGTACTAAGCACTTGGGAGAGTATAATGTAACAGAGTTGGTCGACACTTTCACTGTTTACAAAGAATATACAAGTCTTAAAGGGAGAGGCAGACATTAAAATAATAATAATAATGATATTTGTTAAGCACTTACTATTGCAAAGTACTGTTCTAAGCACTGGGGGGATAAAAGGTGATCAGGTTGTCCCACGTGGGGCTCACAGTCTTCATCTCCATTTTACAGATGAGGTAACTGAGGCCCAGAGAAGTTAAGTGACTTGCCTAAAGTCACACAGCTGACAAGTGGTGGAGCTGGGATTAGAACCCATGACCTCTGACTCCCAAGCCCAGACTCTTTTCAGTGAGCCACGCTGCTTTTCAATAAATATGGGTGCTTGATTGACCCGCTCACAGCTTGGCTACCTCCATGCTTTGAAGCTTTGAAGACGGGGAGGTCAGCCGTACCCCGGCACAACTCTGCCCTCCCCACCCCCCGAGACCCAAACTCAAACACACACCTTCATGTCCATGTATTTCAGAGCAAGGGTTTGAAGATAGAGCCATGTCCATGATGATCCTAAACAAGTCCAGAGGGACAAGAGCAGGGAAGCATTTGAATCTGTGACACACCACCCTGTCTGGGGACCACTAGGGCAACAGCCTACACAACTAATCAGGGCAGTTCTTTGGGTGACCCTGGCCTACATAAAATCTGGAAAATGAATCCACTTGGAATGAATCCAATGGGGAAGCAGCATGACCTAGTGGACAGAGCATGGGCTTGGGATTCTGAAGACGTGGGTTCTAATCCTGGCTCTGCCAGTGTGACTCAGTGGAAAGAGCCCGGACTTGGGAGTCAGAGGTCATGGGTTCGAATCCCGGCTCTGCCACTTGTCAGCTGTGTGACTGTGGGCAAGTCGCTTCACTTCGCTGTGCCTCAGTTACCTCACCTGTAAAATGAGGATTAACTGTGAGCCCCATGTGGGACAACCTGATTACCCCGTATCTATCCCAGCTCTTAGACAGTGCTCTGCACATAGTAAGCGCTTAACAAATACAAATACAAACTTGTCTGCTCTGTGACCTTGGGCAAATCACTTCACTTCTCTGTGCCTTAGTCACCTCATCTATATAATGGGGATTAAAACCACGAGCTCCATGTGGGACATGAACTGTGTCCAACCTGATTAGCTTGTATTTACCCCAGCACTTAGTACAGTGCCTGGAACATTGTAAATGCTTAATAAATACTACAAAAAAAATATGCCTCACCTTCTGATTTTCCAAACTCAATGATACATTCCCCAAGCCTCCTTTGTCTTCTTTGAAATTCTTTTCTGTTTCTTTACTGTTTTGCTAAATCAAAGAATCGTTTACCTGTAGTTCATGGTGCGTGGTATCATCTCAGTAGCTCATGAGAGTGCTTTTGTAATTGCACAAAGAGATTGAGGCTTTAGAAGTAATTAATGGCCTGGAAAGAATATATCTGTGTGGGAGGGGAGGTCTTGTAAATCTATAACAAGCCCCAAAATGTACATGATCCTAGTCTGTGTTTATGTCTCAGGAGTCTGGTGATTTGTAAGAAAGCATAGTTTTTCAGCATCATGGAACAGGAATGTTATCTTTATATGTTCTGTTCTCTACAGTTTCATTCTTTTCTCATTTAAAAGAAGCAGTAGGAGTAGGCAAGTTCAGCTATAGATTCACTTGTTATCCAGGAACTAACTCTCCTTCCCTCCTTTCTCTTTCTCTCTCTCCATATATATATATATATATATATATATATGCAGGTAGATAGATATAGACATGAATGTCACACATAGCAAATTCACTTTCATAATTTCCCCACCCTTGTTTTTGAGGATAAATTAATAACTGTTTTTTGTACCATGCAATTGTAACCAGAGCTAGCTGAGCTTGCAAGAGGAGCAGAAGACACTGCTAAAATGCCCTACTAAACTCTCATCTCCTCCAAGATGTCTTACCAGACTAATGGTTCATATCCTCCCTGGATTTGCCCTCAACTGCCTCACAATTGCATTTGAGTCCTCACCCCCTATACACTCAGGTACTCACGGCCCCTCACGCCCCACAGCACTTACATCTAAATCATCTGTTCTGTCGTCCTGGCTCATATATGCTTCCTTTCAGTTACCTATTCAGTAGCTCTTCTGATATCCTGCTTTTAAGTGGTCTCCTCACATGTCCTAACCAGCAAGAATTCCAGGACTTTGTGGTGGTAGAATTCCAAGACTGAAGAAATTTAGGACTCTACAGACTGATTCCAAATGTATGACTTTTTTTTAAGGTATTTGTTAAGTGTTTTCTAGGTGCCTGGCACTCCACTAAGCCCTGAGGTAGATACAAGCTAATCGGGTTGGACGCAGTCCATGTCCGACATGGGGCTCACAGTATTAATTCCCATTTTATAGATGAGGTAACTCAGACATAGAGAAGCTTAAGTGACTTGCCCAAGGTCACACAGCAGACAGTGGCGGAGGTGGAATTAGAACCCAGGTCCTACTGAGTCCTAGGCCCATGCTCTACCCACTAGGCAATGCTGCTTCCCATGACATTTAACTACACTAAGTCATTTTGTGGTTCCATACACACTGTCACAGCGTTATAGAAACATGATAAAGGGTCCATCTTCATGAAGTATTTATCTATTTTTGAATTCTGGAACGTATTCTGCTAGACTGCTTTTGCCACATCTTTTCCTTGTCAGTCATTTACAGTATTGGCCAAAGACTCTGTTGTCTAGGACTTGAATACTGACTCTGTTTTCTAGTGCTTGAATATTGACTCTGTTGTCTAGAGCTTGAATATTTAACTAGTATTAAAGAGACTCTTTACTTCATTACCCTTGCTATTGTTACTGGAAGCCCTTCAGGATAGTCTATGGTGGTTAATGATATATTTGTTTCTTACACAATTTAACCCAAGGAACAAAGGATTTGGGAATAATTTCCTTGGGCCTCTAATCACATCAAAAAAATTAATATGATGTGGAAAAAATGAGAGGGTTCCCAGATTCCAGAAACTTTAATCCCTGACTTTTCCCTATTTCTTTTAGGGCAGAGATCAGAGATTTCCTCATGTCTTTTCAGGTACAATTGCTCTTTCAAAAATGCCAGTTAGCACTGCACAGAACACTGGTCACAAGGCTATTTTACTTACTGCATGATGACTTTTCCGCAGTAACGATGATCCTACTTCAATCAATCAATTATTTTCCCTTTTCTATTTTGGAGACATCTGTTTTGAATTTACACTACTGATTCTTATGCAAATATTCACAGGTATTTAGTGTTCCTCTATCTTCTCCTCCACCATTCCTCTGCCTCTGCCTTTGCCCCAGGTCGAGATTCTATCTTTCATACATGCATGCATTCATTCAATCATTTTTATTAAGCACTTACTGTGTGCAGAGCACGGTGCTAAGGGGTTGGGGAAGTACAATGCAGCAATAAAGAGTAACAATCCCTGCCCACAATGAGCTCATAGTTTGGAGGGGTGGGGGCGAGACGAGACACATCAATACAAATTAACAGATATCAATATAAATAAAATAACAGAGCTGACCTTGCCCGGAGCATTTGTTCTGGACATTATGCTTGCCTGCGGGCTCCTCACCGTGTCCTCAAAGATGGGTACAGAACTACTCAACCTATCACTCCACTGAAGAGGAGCTATGGTGACCATCTTGGTGAAATTCTCGGGACAGCCAAATCTGCTTGATCGTGGCTTGGGTTTAAGGGCTGTCGGTAGTACCACATGTTTTTTTCCTGGTGAGGCCTTCCTGACCCCAAGTGATAGAACACAGTTGTCGGATCTGAAGTCTGGTGGTCTTTAGTTTCTGGTCACCAAAATCTAACCAGAGGCATGAGTGCCCTACTGGTCACCCTACTCCTGATTCTAAAATAAAAGTGGTTTGGGTTACAAGCTTGCTCAGACCAGACTACCCTCCTTTCTCCCTCCTAGCCTTGAGTCACTGGAATATTCTGGGTCAGGACTCGCTTTCATCCAATAGAGTGAAGCTCCCCCGCACCCGGAGCCAGAACCAAGTTCTTTTGAGGGTGAAGCTAAGGGAAATTTCCAGTTTGCTGTTGGCTAGGAGCAGTATGGTATGACTTTCTCTGGCCCCTGGGATCCATCACGGATGATCTCCACATGTTCTTATGTTTCCCTCTAGCCAAGTTATAACTAGGGCAAATAGGAAGTTAATCAATCAGTCATAGCAGCATGGGGAGTAGCATGGCCTAGGAGAAAAACTAGGGGCTTTGGAGTCAGAGGATGTAGGTTCTGGTCCTGGCTCCTCCACTTGCCTGCTGTATGATCTTGGGCCAGTAACTTGACTTCTCTGTCCCTCCTTTACTTCATCTGTAAATATGGAGATTAAGACTGTGAGCCCCATGTGGGACATGGACTGTTTCCAACCAGATTAGTTTATATCTACTCTGGCGCTTGGTACATAATAAGCACTAAACAAGAGCTGTTACCGTTATCCTGTGAATCTCTCCATCACTAGTCTTGGTTTCAATCTCTCCTGTGTATTATCAATTAAATCCTGATTTTGATCTTACAGGGTTTGTGAGTTGGGTACAATCATGGCTTCTAGGGCTTTCAAGAAGAAATGTGGAAGAGCTGCCTGCTTCCCTTGACAGGCAAGATACTACTCAGAAGCTTTCTGAACATGTTATTGAAGGATCCAGCCAAAAAGACACTATCTGAATCTCTCAGGCGTCACTCTAAATGGGACAAAGTAGACATTAAGTTTTCAGTAGAAAAAAATACAGGCAACAACACCAACACACCTATATTGCCTCCATTTAGTTTATAAAAGTGCCCAACTCCCAGAAATACTTTCTTCAACAACCATGAATGTTCAGACTGGTTTGTGAAATCACATGCGATGCTTCAAGTTAGTTCTTTCCACTCAAATCAACCATCTTGGTCTATAGTAATATAATGTCAATAATGATGGTATTCTCTAAGTGTTTACTATGTGTCAAACACTGTTCTATGCTTTGGGGTAGATACGGGCTAATCAAGTTGGACACAGTCCCTGTTCCACATGGGGCTCACAATCTTAATTCCCATTTTACAAATGAGGTAACTGAGGCACAGAGAGGTTAAATGACTTGCCCAAGGTCACACAGCAGACAAGTGGAGGAACCAGGATTAGAACCCAGGTCCTTCTGACTCCCGGGACCATGCTCTATCCACTAGGCCATGCTGCTTTCTACCCTTAGAGTAAAATTTTTGCCAAATATGATTTTCTTCTTTTTTTATTCAGTAAATGCCTGGGAGAGCATTTGCCAGTAATTGTTGTGTTTGTTAAGCACATACTCGGTACCAGGCACTATGCTGAGCACTGGGGCTGATAGGAGATAATCAGATAATACAGAGTTATTTGGCCATGTGTTGAATTGGGTTTTTGTTGGTTTTTTTTAGGATTTATTCCAGGTGAGATTGGACTCAGATATGGAAAATAATGAGTGTTGTTGGTAGAAGCTGGGTGTGTAATCACTGTCAGTTGTTAGCAGACTCCTTGTGTGCGATCGAGCTATCTGCAGCCCAGTGTTAGCGTCTGGGACTAATTGGGACATTGGGCATGAAACCTCAGTTGGAATATGGAGCAAAATCAGAAGTGAATCAAGTCGTTATTTCAAATACAAACTGGGCAAGAAATCCATTCTTCCTGACTTGTTCCTATTAGGGAGCTCAGACTCGATTCAGCTTGGCCTAGCATGGCTTTTACCTCCAGCGATTACATGCCACTATTACAGTGATTATTTTATAAATGCTAATAAACACTATCTGGAGTTAATATTTGCTCCTGAGAAACATTTGCCGAGAGCTTAGAAGACATTTACGGAAGATTTTGCCCATTAGGTTTGTGTACAAGATTTGAAATGCCAAAATCCTTTTAGCATCATTAATCAAAAAAATGCAATGTGAAAACAGTTGTACCTAATAAAGCTGTAATCTGATACAAAAATAGGCAAACCCTCAGGAATTTTAAGCAATAGGCCAAACACTGTCCATTTTAAATGAGTTCCAGCAATGCGGCTAGTGAATCACATTTCAAAAATGACCTTTCCTTTAAGATGCACTCTGTGTGCACATGTACCTGTAAAATAAGCGTCTTCTGTATGTACTCTGTGGGTATACGTGCACCCATTCGATAGGGTTTTGTGTTGTTTGCCTAGATACTTATTTTTAATTATAGTTGTAAACTTTTCTAGTAAATGGCTCTGACTTTGAAAGGAGGAAGGGATCAGCAAAGTATAGGGGTTTAAAAAACCGTTGGGTGGATGGGATATGTATATGCAGCAGGATGGATGGGATATTCATTCATTCATCAATTCAATCACACTTATTGAGTGTTTACTGTGTGCAGAGCACTGTTCTAAGCACTTGGGAGAGTACAATGCAAGAATTAGACACATTCCCTGCACAAAACAATCTTACAGGTGGGGGGGGGGAGGGAGAGGCAGCCGTTAATATAAATACAGAAATTACAGATATGCATTCATTAATTCACTCAGTTGTATTTATTGAGCAATTACTGTGTGCAGAGCACTGAACTAAGTGCTTGGGAGAGTACAATATAACAATAAACAGACACATTCCTTGTCCACAACAAGCTAACAGATTAGAGGGGAAGAAAGATATTAATATAAATAAATAAATTACAGATGTGTAGATAAGTTCTGTGGGGCTAGGGGCAGAGGATGAAAAAGAGAGCAAACCAGGGTGACCCAGAAGGGAGTGGGAGAAGAGGAAAAGGGGACTTAGTCAGGGAAGGCCTCTTGGAGGAGATGTGCCTTCAATCAGGCTTTGAAGGTGGGGAGAGTACCTCAGATGAGAAGAGAGAGAGTTTTCCAGGCCAGAGGCAGGATGTGGGTGAGGGATCGGTGGCAAGATAGAGGAGATTGAGGCACAGCAAGAAGGTTAGCATTAGAGGAGTGAAGTGTGCAGCCTGGGATGTAGTAGGAGAGTAGCGAGGTGAGGTATGTATTTATACGTATTTGCAGCCCCTAGATGCATGGGCTATGTAATAATAATAATAATAATGTTGGTATTTGTTAAGCGCTTATTATGTGCCGAGCACTGTTCTAAGTGCTGGGGTAGACAAAGGGGAATCAGGTTGTCCCACGTGGGGCTCACAGTCTTAATCCCCATTTTACAGATGAGGGAACTGAGGCACCGAGAAGTTTAGTGACTTGCCCAAATATGTTGCCCCTGGATGGATGGGGTATATGTATGTAACCCTTGAGGGGAAGGGATATGTATATGTATCACCTGGGTGGTTGGGATAGAAGCAGCGTGGTTTAGTGGAAAGAGCACTGGCTTGGGAGTCAGAGGTCGTGGGTTCTAATCCTGACTCCGCCGCTTGTCAGTTGTGGGCAAGTCACTTAACTTATCTGTGCCTCAGTTACGTCATCTGAAAATGGGGATGAAGACTGTGAGCCCTACATGGGTTGACCTGATTGCCTTGTATTTACCCCAGTGCTTAGAACAGTGCTTGGCACATAATAAGTGCTTAACAAATACCAACATTATTATTATTATTATCTACATATCCCCTTGGGGGAAGGGATATATACACATACCCCCCATGTAGATGGGCTTTTGAATGTACCCCTGAGTGGATGGGATTCTGTATATACCCTCTGGAGGGATGGAATATTTTTGTATATATCCCTGTGGATGGCATATGTAGCTTGTCATATGTAGCTTGTATCTACCCCACTGTTTAGAACAGTGCTTGAATATAGTAAGCACTTAAACAATAACATTATTATTATTTTATGTGTACATAGCCCCAGTGGATGGGATGTGTACATACCCCCTGGGTGGAAGTTTCTTATGGGTGGAGCTCATGGGATATGTACATGTAGCCCCTGGGTGGATGGGGTATACTTATGTAGCCCTTGATTGGATGGGATTTATATATGCCTCCACTGTTTGGGTCAGTTTAAACCTCTGGACGATCTAAAGTGTTGAAAGAAAAATTCAGGGAGTAGCTGGTCCCTGCTGTTCAAACCAAATGGGGCATTTTCCTCTCCACACCCATTTTCTCTCCTCTGTCATCACTGGCCTCTGGTCTCTTTCCCCTGGTCACTTGTGATCCTTGGTGGAGTATGAGGGGAAGGGTCTGGGGTAGCTTTGTTTGGGTGCAGAGAGAGCAGAGAGAAGCAAACCCCAAGCTCTTGGAGTGGGACTGCCTTATCAGATTTATCAGACTTGGCTTCTAGGGCAGTTCCCTTTCTTAAGCTCTAGGTCACTGAGGCCCCTTTTTTTCCCTCACAAAGGATGTGGCCTTTAGGTCAGAACAAGCTTGAGCTGGGCCTTGGGGAGGCTTAGTTGTCTTATGCTCTGAGAGGAAGGGAAATAATGGAGGATTTTGAGAAAATATTTACTGCACCCATCTCTATTATACCTATTTGGCACCTACTGAAATCCACCTAAGAGATGTCTATTCTCCATTTAAGATATTTATGCTGACTTTTAGGTTAATGTTTCAGTTTTTTGGATTTCCAGGGAAGCTGGTGGGAGTACAGTGTCAGGAGTCAGCGTGGGAGACAGAGAGCTGATTGAAGCTGAGAAGTTGTTCCAGAAACAAAAGATTCCCTTATCTTTCAACTGCTTTGATCATTTATTTCTATTCCTCTTGGGCATTTTACTTGAACTTTGAGAAAATCCATGTTGAGCTAAAGTAGTCTATACTTTTTATCAAAGCCCTTGAAATGTGTCCAACCACGATCCCCATAATAATATGTCTGGGCCCCTGATCTCAGACCCCAAAACCTTCAGGGGTTGGCAAATGATAGGAGTGAGGCTGGAGTGATCAGAGATGGGAGTGGAGATAGAAAGTGTTGTTCAGGAGGCAGCGAGGAGATTGGGGGAGGGAGAGAATGGGGGGTGGGGAGGTGGAGAGCTTGTGGTTGTGAAATGCCAGAGTATGAACAGTGGTGAGACCATCAGAGACGATGATGGCAGTTTGGGGATGGTCAGGAAGTCAGTCGATCACATTTATTGAGCGCTTACTGTGTGCAGAGCACTGTACTAAGTGCTTGGGAGAATACAATATGACTATAAACAGCCAGATTTCCTGCTCACAAGGAACTTCCAGAATAGAGGGGGGTGGTGGTAGTTTCAGAGTGAGGACTGTAGGGCTGTCGACAGTGAGAGAGGGTCGGAACGTCAGGGAGAAACAGAGATGGGTACCACGAATGAAGGTTGAACAAGAGAAGATTCGTGTTGGAAAGTCTGCAACTTTTCTTGTTGGGTTTGAGAATGAAACGCAGACTCTGTTCAGCTCAGAGTGATGTCTGGATGCCGGTAGGGGGTGTGACCTGCCCCATGGAGAGAAATGGAGAGCAGCAGTCCGGAATCCACAACACCCAAGTACACAAACCTTACAGAACAAACACCCTCCCCCTACCTTCGACTGTTTCCTCACCTAACCCCAGACCATGTGAATCATATTCTTTCTGGAAAGAACGGGGCATTTGCCTCTGTCCCAGCCTGTGTTTCCTTTCCTTTTCCCTTCTCCCAAGGGTTAGGGTTCCTCATCGCTCCAGGTCCTCTGTATGACCAAATCGGATCTGCACTGGGCCTTCTACAGCCTGATGTTCACGCCTAACCTTTTAAAAAGAGCAAGAGCATCCGGGAGCTAGTGCAGGAGACCTGCACCCATCCCCATCCCCATAGCACTTATGTCCATATCTGTAACTTATTTATATTAATTTCTGTCTCCCTTTTAGATTGTAAGAAACTCGTGGCCAGGGAACATACCACCTCTGTTGTATTGTCCTCTCCCAAGTGTCTAGAACATTCCCTCTTCAAACAGTAACTGCTCAGTAAATACCACTTAGTGACTGTTGGCAGAGTAGACTGAGCAGTTGGCCTACATGATTGCAATTCCAGGACATGTTTGTACTTTTTTATGGCATTTGTTAAGCTCTTACTATGTGGCAGGCATTGTTCTAAGCACTGGGGTAGATACAAGGTAATCAGTTTGAACACAGTTCACATCCCACATGGGGCTCCCAGTCAATCTCCATTTTACAGGTGAGGTAACTGAGGCACAGAGAAGTGAAGTACTTGCCCAAGTCACACGGCAGACAAATGGCAGAGCCGGAACTAGAACCCAGGTCCTCTTGATTCACAGGTCCATTCTCTATCCACTAGACAACACTGTTTCTCAGTTTTTCTTTAGATATTTTTTTTTTCTAAATGTCCCCAGAGTGGCTACAAAGTCTGAGACTGTTCTGACTAGCCTGGTACCTGAGCTCATTTTACCTACAGGTGTAATGTATGGAGTCTGTGAAAGCCTTGATGTCCTGCTCTGAGAAGGAAAGGCAGTAACACCTGGATAAGCAGTGTGGCCTAGTGGATAGAGTCTGGGCCTGGGAGTCAGAAGGACCTAGGTTCTAATCCCACCTCAGCCACTTGTCTGCTTCTTGACAATTGGCAAGTCACTTCACTTCTCCGTGCCCAAGTTACCTCAACTGTATAATGAGGATTAAAACCGTGAACCCCCACAGTGGGGGACGTGGACTGTATTCAATCCGATTACTTTGTATCTAACCCAGTGCTTAGAACAGTGCCTGACACATAGTAAGAGCTTTACAAATACCAGAAAAAAATACGAAAAATAAAATAATTTTTAAAAAAACACAGCCATCTGCGTTCCTCTTGTCTTCCTACAACTAGGGAAAAAAAATCCTAGTTTTCCATAAGGAATACTTCCCAGGAGGGCCTTGGGTGTTTATTTTATTGTCCTTCCAAGTCTTGGTCAACCTGGATTAGCTACGTTACCTAGAAATCTTCCCAACCCTGAGCATCCACTGTGATAGGGTGAGGGTTTGTAGATTTGGCAGCATCGCAGCTGTGAAGATGCTGGCTCCCTGCCACATGCATTAGAGCATGGTATTCACAATATTATTGTTAATGACCTGTCAGAATTTCCATGATAAACCCTTATTTTTCAGCAACATGTAACTACTAAAGGCAATTAATAGTATAGCCCTTCACTCCCTGACACTCTAGGGCAGTGTGATGCGATTCAGCCTTAAATTTGAATTTCCTTGCTTTTGTATATATAATTGGGATGATTTGAGTTATCAAAACATTGTTTTCTTGTGTAATTATGCAGCGCTGGGTCAGGGCACATCAGTTTCAAGCTGTAGATACCTGGCTTGTCTTTTATGAGTTAAAGATGAAATTCAGGTTCATTTCCACATTCACTAAATGCCGAAATAGTTTTTTGTTCTTGTTCTTCCCGCTGCTGTAAGACAATCATCGGCATTTCTCATCTTTCCCCTTGAATAGAATTTCGACAGCTTATCGCCAATTTGCCATGTGGTTTTTATATAAAGAGAGTACATTAGATGGACTTATTTCTTCATTTTATTTTACATTTTTCATTTTAAAAACATTATTCAAGCCTTAAATACTTTGCCCCTCCAAGTGAAGACACCTAGCGTTTCTCAAGTTAACAACAAAACACTGAGTAAAAAGTATGTGAATGAGCTACAAGACTGGACGGACGGAGTTTGTTGACAATCTAGTGACGGGCTAGGAACTTTCCTCTCCTTCGGCAAGTTTTCCCTTGTCTGAAATCTCTCCTTCATTGGCTATCCCCAGAAGCACCACTGGCCCTACAGTCCTCTGGCTACACATGTGAGAGGCCCATCCCAGGGGCGTTCCCCAGGGCTTCCGATCCAGCAGCCGTAGCTCTCCAGGCAGTTCATTTGACATCCAGTAAGGACACGTGTCTCACGGAGGTGCATAATGTCAGGTCCTAAAATCCAACCTCCTCCCCCGCTGTGAGCCAGCCCTCTATAACCACAAGCCCACCCACTGACAACCAGTCCTCCATAGCTGCAAGGTTCTCCTGGTGATAGCTAGCCCCCTATAACTACAAGCTCCATCAATGACCATCAGCCTCCCCAACCACAAGCTCCCTCAGTGTCAGCCAGACCTCCGTAAGCACAAGTTCCCCCACTGACTGCCAGCCCCCCATAACTGCAAGTTTCTGCTACTGATAACCTATGACTACCATCCCCCACTGACTGCCAGCTCTCCATAACTTCAAGCTTCCCTTAGTGATATCCAGCCTGGCCTTCTGGCAGCATCTCCCTGAGATGACTGAGTAATCAGCTTCCTGGGGATCGTCATTCAGTAGTATAATATTATTCATTCAATAATATTTATTCATTCAATAGTGTTTATTGAGAGCTTACTAAGTGCAGAGCACTTTATGCTCTCTGGAATCCTCCCCGGTTTCTGGGCTGCCTCCTGTGAGTTTCCTCAGGGACAAGCAGGGGGCTTTTTCGGGCACTTTGTTTTTGCGTTCTTAACTGCACAGGGAGAAACTCAGCAAAGTTTATTTCTTCCTCTTCTTTTGAGACAAATGATCGTCTCCTTCCTTCAAGCACACCAAGACCACACACCCAGCCTAAGTGGGGCAGCTGATAGCTCAGACACACACCCACGCACACACTCTCATATGCAAACCTGAATTCAGGGCATTTAAGTGCTTAGTACAGTTTTTTGCTCAGAGTAAGCTGGTAATCAATACTATCACTACTACTCTTAGAGTAGAGTATGGGCCTGGGAGTCAGAAGGTCATGGGTTCTAATCCTGACTCTGCCACATGTTTGCTGTGTGACCTCAGGCAAGTCACTGCACTTCTCTTGACCTCATTTACCTCATCTGAAAAATAGGGATTAAGAGTGTGAGCCCTCTGTCGGACAGGGACGGTTTTCAACCTATCTTGTATCTACCCCAGTGGGTAGAACAGTTCTTGGCACATAGTAAGCGCTTAACAAGTGCCATAATTATTATTATTACTACTTCTAAAGTCAAGGATCTCAAAAGACCCTGTGATTGTTGCCATTCAAAGACGATTTTTCTATGAATTGATGTACGCTCCTCCCTCTAGACTGTAAGCTCTTTGTGGACAGGGAACATGTCTACCACATTTGTCATATTGTATCCTCCCAAGCCCTTAGTACACTTTTCTATACACAGTAAGCACCAAATAAATACAATTGATTGTTGTTGGATTTATTTAAAAAAAAATGCTTCATAAAATTAGGGATAGTCTTTCAAAAACATAGTGCTATCTAAAAAAGCAAGACAATTCCTGTGATTTTGGCTTAAAAAGTAATCTCTGTGCACATATGCCTAATTGGACTATAGTCTATAGTTGAATTAACCAAGGAATTTCTATTATGCCATGTTCTGAAATTTAAAATCTTGGGGATTCAGGCCCTTATGGTCAGGTGGTTACACCGATTTGCGAAGGAAAACTACTGATGAGACATTTTGTCATTTCTATTTGGAAAAAACAAAACCAAGACATGAATTTCTACTAGGACCTGTAGCCATCTGGGCCAGAATACTCATACTTCTTCCTCCATTGAATGACTGTTGATCCTGCCCAGAGCCCTGTAATCTTCCATTCTATATTGGGATTGTGATGTTCTATGTTGGCTGAGAAGTGACTGATCTCATATGTCAGTGACACCACCCAAAACGAGTCAGACGTTCGAGTTTTGAGACCGATGGAATTGAGTGGTTGCTGTTTCCACATTCTCTTCAGCATTAAAACCAGGCCAAGGAAGAGCCATGGGGTCCTGGTGATGCATTAGGAAAAGATGATCCCGGAAGACAGAACCATTTCCAGAATCATAGCTTGTGTGAGCCTCATTCTGCATTTTACTGGGTCATAGTGGAAGTAAGGACTCCACTTATTCTCAGAGTGACCCTCTCATGGCCAGAGACTTAAAAATGAACTGTTTTTAGAGATGGTCACTAGTGCACCGTTCTCTTGGTCCTCTGGTGAATCTGGCTGCTTTCTGAAACTTGATTCAACTGGATCATTGTCCTTTCATTTAAATTAGTGAAAGTATAAGCATGGAGATATTTTACTGACAGAATTTGTAGTACTTAGTTGTGGACAGGGAACATGTCTAACAACTTTGTTATAGTGTACTCTCCCAAGTGCTTAGTACACAGCTCTGCACACAGTGAGCCCACAAAAAATATGATTGATTGATTGACTGAAATTAGTTGATTCCAATGACTTCTATAAATTATTCTTCTTCCCTTCCCAAAAGAGGAGGTACAGAGATATGATGATCATATTTAGGGCAAATCAAACCTGAAAGTCTCTGAAAGTCACACTCCTGATGCCGTTGGATTTTGTGATTCAAATTGCTCAACCCTAGCATTTCCCAGAGACAGTTCCTGTAAGATCTGGGATTATAAGGCAGCAAATAAAAAGATTGTAATTTAGTAATTTTCTTTGTCTGGAAAAGAGAAAGGGAGAGTACAGTATAGTACTCTCTCAGTATAGTTGGTAGACACATTCCTTGCTCACATGGAGTTTACAGTCCAGAGGAGAAGGAAGATGCTATTCAAGATCTTTACCTGATGTGAATGATGACAATTAACATTGCAAGTTTATGTATTGATTGGTCATTGGCTGCAGTGCACTGTATCAGATGCTTGGGGAATGCAGAGTGAAGAAGTGACATTTTCTCTAATTACAAGGAGCTTACCCTCTAAATGATCTGCAGGGGTTTACAGTCCTCAGAAAGTTTTCCATGACGATGAGGTGCAGTGTGGCCTAATGGATAGAGCAAATGCCTATGAGTCAGAAGTACCTGGGTTCTAGTCCGGGTTCTACCACATGTCTGCTTGGTTACCTTGGGCAAGTCACTTAATTTCTATGTGACTCAGTAACTTCATCTGTAAAAGGGGGATTAAAATCGTGAGCCCCAACCTGATTTGCTTGTATCCATCCCAGCGGTTAGTACAGTGCCCGGCACATAGTAAACTCTTAACAAATACCACAATTATTATTATTATTATTATTATTATGAGAATAAATGTGGGATCAGAGATGGGAACTCTAAGCTTGTTATGGGTGGGGAACGTGTCTACCAACTCTGTTGTCTTATATTCTCCCAAGCTGTTAGTATAGTGCTATGCACATAATAAGCATTCAATAAATACCTTTGATTTATTAACTGATTGGAAATGTGAGTATCAGATTTGGAGAATGAGGGTTAGGTGCAGGATTCCAGTCCAGGTGTACTTGGCTGGATGTGGCCTCTGCTTACCCTATCAGCCATTACTTTGTTTGCAAATCATCTTTGACAAATAGGGAACACGTCTCAATTCCCTCTAGCCAAGTGTGGTATGATAGAGAGACAAGTATGATTGGAATTTAGTTCACTGAGCAAGATGCTGTCCTTCAGCTGTCCATCAACTTTTCCATTTACTACTATGGGAAATCTCCAGCATCATCTCCTCCTTCCCCTCTCCTCCTCCTCTTTCTCCTCCTCCTCAGCCTCCTTCTCTTCCTCCTGTCCCTTTCCCCTTCTCTCTCTCTTCCTCCTCCCATTTCTCTCCCTCCCTAGTTACTTCAGTATTAATTAATTAATTCAACTGCATGTATTGAGCGCTTACTGTATGTAAAGCATTGTACTAAGCACTTGGGAGAGTACACTACAGCAACAAACAGACACATTCCTGCGCACAGCAAGCTCACAGTTTAGAGAGGGAGACAGGTTTTAATATAAATGAATAAATAAATAAATTACTGATCTATATATATATGTATATATAGATATTATATATAGATATATGCTATGGGGATGGGAGGGAGGAGGAAAAGAAGAGTAAGAGAGGTACCGAAGGGAGTGCTTCATACTCAATCCAACCATCACTAGTATTTGCCGAGGACTGTATTAAGCACTTTCAGAGTACAAGTGAGTTCATAGGCATGATCAGAGGGTGAAGAGAGTGGATTAGTAGGTGCTTGGTAAATGCCACTGATTGACTTGCTTGAATGTGTGAAGTTCTGATTCTGTTGGAATTAGTCAAAGAGATGGCTAATGCACAAAAACAGTGTTCATGTATAATAAAGAACTGTTTTATGTATAGAACCATTTATCAATTCAGGAATGTATATCTCTCTTTTATATCCTCTGTTTGGTTTGGATGATGTCAAATATCCCTGAACAATCAATTATTATGATTTTATAATAATAAAAATCACTATGCTTTTAATTCTAGGGCAATGCTACCACTGGCATTTCTCCATGATCCAAACGCTTAATCTCGGCGGGTTTTGAGCTTCGAGCCTTCAGGGGGTCACCTGCATTTCTGGAAAGGGAATGCCGCTGGTTACAGAGGCTTGACTAGGATCAGAAAATGGGAGGGAGGGAATAGATGAGGTAGAGATAAGAAAAAGCAACTTGGCTTAGTGGAAAGAATCCAGACTTGGGAATCAGAAGGTCTTGGGTTCTAATCTCGACTCTGCCACTTGTCTGCTGTATCTGCAGTGACTGTGTGACTGTAAAGCGCTTAGTACAGTGCTCTGCACATAGTAAACACTCAATACTATTGAATGAATGAACTTCACTTCTCTGGGCCTCAGTTACCTCATCTGTAAAATGGGAATGAAGACTGTGAGCCCCACCTGGGACAACCTGATTACCTTCTATCTACTCCAGGGCTTAGAATGGTGCTTGGCACAAAGTAAGTGCTTCACAAATACCACAGTCATTATTATTAGATAAGAATGGTAGAGATTACCAGAGGCCCAGAGGGAACTAAAAGAGGGGAGAGGTTTGGAAGGGAGAGAGGGAATAGGTCAATGTGCAGAAAGGCCAAGGTAGGCAGTGATCTATTTTGTTCTACACAGGTTTGAACCTCATGACACCTTAGGTAATGAGCAACCACTTCCTCCGATGGATTGGGGGAGGGCAGAGAGGGAAGCAAGAGAGAAGGAGGTGAGAAAGTGCACTGCAATCCATTTATCCACAGTATTTATTGTGCTCCTGCTTATTAATTCAATTGTATTTATTGAACACTTACTGTGTGCAGAGCACTCTACTAAACTCCTGGGAAAGTACAATACAGCAGTAGAGAGACAATCCCTGCCCACAACAAGCTCACATTCTAGAGGGGAAATGCAGAGCATGGTATTTTGGAATCCGGTAAATTCAAAAGAGTTAGTAGTTACAATCCACATGATCCCTGTTTTCAGAGCACTTACAATCCAGCAGTCTCCATATGAATCAAGAGCTCAATCAACCTTAAAGGCAACAGCAGGAGAATGATTCCTGGGTGGAAAAAAGGTAAGTGGAGAAAAGGGTTTTGTAAAAGTTGCTCTTCCCTTGCCATAATTAGAAGATATGCTGACCTCTTGGTTCTCATCTCCAGGACCAACATTACCTTGCACCATCTGGCATTACTGTATACTTGGTCATAATCAATCAGTCAATCAGTGGTATCTATTTGCTTAATTTTAGAATGGGAAAAAAAGAACAAACCTGATGGTGATCATTATGACGATGGGAGTTGTTCTGAGCTCACACTTATAAACATTATATTTATTTTTATAGCAACTAGACACGTACGCAGGTTTTGCTTGCAAAATGTGTACAGACTGAATTGAACACTTAGACAGAATGAATTGGAAATTGAAGAAAGATTTGAATTTTGAAGTAGAAAAGTTTTTGTCACAAGAAGTTGTCTTCAAGAGAATTCTGTCACTCCTTAAATAATTTCATAACTATTGCAAGTTTTTTCTTGAAATTGAGAATGCATATACCTTATCCCTGCAGTTTTGTTTGATCTTTGTCTAATTTTCTTTGGTGTATTCCCAAGGCTTGAATCTCAGATGGCGATTATGGACATCTCACCACCACACTGGCTTTCAAGGATATTGGATGGACTAGTGTAGCCTATTTTCAACTTTTTAAATAAAACATTCAGAAAGTGTCACACTGGAAGGAGTGAGCATACTCTTTCACGAAGGCATTCTTCAGCTCTCTCCCTCCTATTCCACTTCTCTGCCTAGTAGACTCCAGATCACCCTCCCTCTTCATCTGTAAAATAGCTGTCCATCCCACCTTAGACTGTGAGCCCTGTTTGGGACAGCGACTGCATCCAACTTGATTAACTTGCATTTTGCCCCAGTGCTTAGTACAGTGCTTGGCACATAGGAAGGGGTTAACAGTAACAACAATCATTATTATTCCACAGCTCACTTCTCACTGGGTCTCATTTTCCAAACCCTCCCAACCCTTTCTCCTGCCTCTATCTCCCTCTCCCTTTGAAACCTCCAGACCACAGCTCTCTCCATCTTCAAAGCGCTGCTGAAAGCCTTCCTCCTCCAGAAGACCTTTCCTGGTTGATTTCTAATCTCCTGAGATCACATTCTCCCTGCTATCAACTCTGCACCTTCTTGTAGCCTTTTGGTACCTACCTACCTACCTATTCTTTGACTAGCTATATTATTTGAACATTTCTTCCTTTTCCTCGTGTAATATTTTAGGTCTAGAGCTAAAGAGTAAGATCCTTGAGAGCAGGGTTCATATCTAATCTACTGAGGTCTCCCATGTGTTTATTCAGAGCTCTCTGCATATCCATGAATAGGATCGATTGGATAGACTGCCCATTAACCAACCAACCTAGAGGTATACCCAGCGCTTAGAACAGTGCTCGGCACATAGTAAGCGCTTAACAAATACCAACATTATTATACAGAATTTAAACTTCACATTATGCTTTCTCTCTCTCTCTCCTTTACTATTTTAATTTGCATCTTTGCCTGGCAGCTCTTTCTATAGGTCCAACAGATAGCAACAACTATCTTTTAATTTAATCTGCCACACTTCGATCCTCTGAACACGGCTGCTTCCATTTAGCACTGGATCTCTCTCGCCACGCACCCAACAGCTTTCAAACTGAGCTACACCAGAGAAATGTGGGTTTGTTTTTACCCTGTGGTTATAAAAAAAAACCATCCTGAAAAATATGGCCTTTTCTATACAAAAAAAAAATAAGACAGTTTACACTGTTGTGTAGCAAAGACCATATTTTCTCGTATTTAGGAACAAAGACATGTCAGGCTTTATTGAGCACATCACTAACTATATAACTAGCGTTAAACACTCTATTTGCAACTGTTGCTGTGTATTTTGTGTGTGATTATCACCCCTAGATCTACATCCTATAAAAAGATATTTCTGTTTGCTTAATTATAAAGCTCTTTATGAACAGGCTCATCTGTAAATAGCTTGGTGCAGCTGAAATAGAAATATAATTATAATGAAGGCAGATGTTTGTGAGATACTTCTCATGAAACTTGTTCTGAGTATACAAAGGAGAAATGTTGTATGCGAGAGTGTTGTCTTTTACTGGTGATGGGCCAAAGCCAGCAGCCAAGAATCTTAGCCCACAGGCTCAGTTTGGGGTCATCTTTTCAATTCCAGCGCTTTCCTCTACCGTTCCATTCCCGGAGTTGTGGGAAGGGATCTAGCAAGGTAAACAACGACTTGTTTTCTACTATATCTGAACACCGGGGAAATTTGGAATCTGGGCAAAATCTAGGGTGGAAACGGCCTGGAAGTAGTGTGGCCTAATGGAAAGAGTGCAGGCCTGGAAGTCAGAGGACCTTCGTTCGATTCATTCATTTATTCATTCATTCATTCATTCATTCAATCATATTTATTGAGCACTTACGGTGTGCAAAACACTGGCTTCTAATCCTGGCACCGCCACATGTCTGCTCTATGACCTTGGAAATAATAATAATACTAATAATGGTATTTGCTAAGTGCTTACTATGTGCCAAGTACTGTTCTAAGCACTGGGATAGATACAAAGTTATGAGGTTGTCCCACATGGGGTTCACAGTCTTAATTCCCATTTTACAGATGAGGTAACTGAGGCACAGGGAAGTTAAGCGACTTGCCCAAAGTCACACAGCTGATGTGGCAGAGTTGGGATTAGAACTCATGACCTCTGACTCCCAAGCCCGGGCTCTTTCCTCTAAACCATGCTGCTTCTCCAACTTTCCTGTGTCTCAGGTTCTTCATCTGTAAATTCGGATTCACTACCTGTTCTCCCTCCTCCTTAGACTTTGATCCCAAAATGAGACAGGGACTGTGTTTGGTCTGATTATTTTGTATTTATTCCAAAACTTAGTACTGTGTTTAATAAATATCATTTTTATTATTATTATTACTATTATTATTATTGTTGCTGTTATTATTACTTAGACTATGAGATTGATGAGGGATAGAAACTGTTTCTGAACTGATTATCTTGTATCTATCCTGGTACCTACCTAGTACAACGTTGGGAACCTAGTGTACTCTTACAAATAAGCTCCTACCACCATTGTTTATTATTATTATTATTAGTCCAAGAATGAGGAAATCAGGGCAACTGACCAATTCCTCTTGTTGAGCTCTGACATTTACATAATTAGTCCAGGAGAAAAGAGAGCTCTTCCATCCCTCCCAACTCTAGATTTGAGTTGTGCTGGAATCATAAGAACTTCAAAATAATGTTTTTTTATTACCCATTTATAACCTGGTTTTGGTCTTTGAGGTGTTTTTAATTTCAGATTAAGGAATGGCTTTGGGGAAAGACGTGTCAGGCATTTTCTGGAAGAGAGCCACGTGCCGCAGAGTCTGGAATTGAAACCCTGAGGATTGAGCCTCTGTGTCTCGGCACTTGGTTCGGATCGCTGGAGATGGGGACCAAAGGCGGTTTAAGGATTAGTGACTAATCCGGTTATGTGGAGTAAGTATTCAAGAAGAGAGAGCTTCAGATCTTACTGAATGTGCTTTGTGTCCTCTTGGATGTAGTGATTTCCTATGTTTTGCTCATGGTGAATGCCAAGCTAGTCCAAACTTATCAAGTTTAGGGGTGGAAGGGGAGAGTGTGCATCACACAGAATGGGAGAGAAGGTTGGGGAACCAGACCATTACAGGAGGATAGCGTGCCAGCCAATTTTTGCCCAGGGCCATTCTACCTTCTTCCAACTCCTCTAGTGGTGGTAGAAGTAAGAGTATTTATTGAGCTCCCACTGAGGTTGATACACTCTACTAAACACTCATGTGCCAGGCCCTGTCCTAAATTCCAGGGGAGATACAAGATAATCGGGTTGGACACAGTCCCTGTCCCACATGGGGCTCACAGTCTTACTCCCTATTTTACAGATGAGGAAACTGAGGCACAGAGAAATAAAGTGATTTGCCCGAGGTCACACAGCAGAGAAGTAGCAAAGCTGGAATTAGAACCCAGGTCTTCCGACTCCCAGGCTCATGCCCTTTCGACTAGGCCACATGGGCCTGGCTTTCCTTGGCTGGGACTCTTGAAATTAGCATGGAGGACTAAGTCCTCACCCCATCCCTCCTCCCCAGTGCTTCTTAGCCCCACAGCTTCTCAGTCAGTCAGTCAGTGATTCAATCGATTAATTCATTCAATCGTATTTATTGAGCACTTACTGTTTGCAGAACACCGTACTAAGTGCTTGGAAAGTACAATTCAGCAATAAAGAGGGCCAATCCCTGCCTACACTGGGCTTTCAATCAAGTGTATTTATTGAATGTTTAGGCGAAGGCCTAGAATGCTGCTCTTTAGGAAGAAGACATTATTTTCCAGGGAGAAGTGGTCTCTCCATCCCCTGGCCAGAAGTGAGTCTTCCAAACCCAGAGCTCCCAGAATGACTGCGGACCTACCCAGAGAAAAGATAGAGGTAGAGGCGGCTCTTGAAATGGCCTCCTGGGGAAAGAATCTGCCTCCCAGCTTGGGCTCAACTAACGGAGCATTTGTGTTCATTTATTGTACACTTACTAAAGGTTTGGGAGAATACAAGAGAAGCACTGTGGCTTAGTGGAAAGAGCATGGTGTTGAGAGTCAGAGGATGTGGGTTCTAATCCTGACTCTGTCCCTTGTCTGCTGTGTGACCTTGGGCAAGCCTCAGTTACTTCATCTGTAAAATGGGGATTAAGACTGTAAATCCCACGTGATATAACCCCAGTGCTCAGAACAGCGCTTGGCACATAGTAAGCACTTAACAAATACCATAATTATTAATAGGACTAGTAGACATGGTCCCTGTCTTCAAGTAGCTTAGACCCATTCAATCAATCAATCAATAAGATCTATTAATGATAGTCATGATATTAAGTGCTATGTTCCAATCATTGAAGTAAATTCTAGAATAGAACTAAGATAATCAAGTTGGATATAGTCCTTGCCCCACATGGGCTTCACAGTCTCAGGAGAAGGGAGAGCAGGTATTGAATCCCTATTTTATAGATGAGGAAACTGAGGCACAGATAAGTGAAGTGATTTGCCCAAGGTCACACAGCAGACATGTGCCAGAGCTGAGATTAACACTTAGGTGCTCTGATTTCTGGGCCATGTTCTTTCCTTTAGGCCACACTGCTTTTGACCAACCTGCTGCAAACTGAGCATGGTACTTAAAGCTTAAAAGAGAACAGTAGGTTAATAGACATGATATCTGCTCTCAAGGAGCTTGCCATTTAGCAGGGGAGACCAACACTAAAAAAAAATAATAATAATTCAGGTAGAAGTGATTATGTTTTGAGATATATACATAAGGCTATAATGGTTTAAGTGACCCAAGAGCTTAAGAGGCCTGGAAGTGGTCAAGTGGCAGTAGTGGGGAAAATAGAGAGAAGATGAGAGATTAATCAGGGAAGACTTCCTGGAGGAGAAGAGATTTCAGAAAGACTCTGAAGAGAAGCAGTGTTGCCTAGTGGAAAGACCTCGGGCCTGGGAGCCAGAGGACCTGGCTTCTAATCTTTGCTTCACCACTTGTCTGCTGTGTGATCTCGGGCACGTCACTTAACTTCTCTGTGCCTCAGTTACCTCATCTGTATAATGGGAATTATACTGTGAGTCCCATGTGGGACATGGACTGTTTTCAGTGTGACACAATATCCACCCCAATGCTTAGTACAGTGCCTGGCCCATCCTAAATCTTTACCAAGTACCATTAAAAAAAAAAAAAGGGAAGTGGCAGGGCAGATTTTAATTTGTCAAAATCTTGTGATACAAATGATCTTATTTTCAATAACCAATCAATATAATTGCTGTGATAACACTTTCCATTCCTTTATCCTTCTTCAATGAAAGAGCTTTTCCTGACAACTTGTTTGGGTACAGAATTTACAGTGCTTACTTACCTCCTTCTCTGCCACCCTGCTATCAACACCAGAATGTTTTTTTAAAGGCAATTCTTACTATAATTATTTTATTTGAAAATTGACTGAGACATCAGAGTTGGTTTCCCTTGAACCAGGCATTGAACAGCAAATCGATTGGACTTGGTGCAAGTTTCAGGGAGGCTTCAGGTCTCCTTCCTGATGCGCTTGTGAGATTTCACATGTTTTAAAATAGAAAAGAGGCTTTTGCAAGTGGCAAGTACTACCAACATTTATAAAATCCAAAATACCAAAGTTCCAAGAAGTGTTCCTTCCTCCCCAACTGGTGTCCAAAGGCTCTTTTGAGGTGGGAAAAGGGGCTTAACTGAGTTCTCACTATTCTAACTGGATTTGCCTTTTCCTATTTCCACTCTCCTTGGGTTGTCCAAGAGCTTGAAGCTTAGATTCGGCAAAAATGAGGATGAATTAGTTGGTGAGGTCCTTGGGGACAGGAACTGTGTCTCATCTCATAACTTTGAATCTACTCCAGTGCTTAGCATATAGCAGGGTGCTTAATAAATGCCACAATTAATAATGATAATTTGAGATAACTCCACTAAATGTGAACACGTTTTATTAATCATAAAAATATCTGAAACAATCTGTGGTATTTGTGGTTCTAATCCCTACCAGCAGTTCTCAACCAAATGGGAAGTGGTGAGCATCTTTTTTTTTCTTCAAACCTTTTTCACAAAGTTTGAATTTCAGGTCAAATTATTCCCTGAAGCCAAAGAGGTGAGAGACATGCAAGCCATTCCTGATGATTCTGAGATCAGGTGAGAAACTGTATCTGTGAGGAAAACAGAAGAAGAAAATTTTAATCTCACAGTTGCTCTTGATACAAGTACATGCTGCCTATTTCCTCATTTGGAGGTAACAACAGAATGCATTTTTTAAGTGCAAAAACCTCAAGGTACTTCCCTGCACTCAGCCACTTAAACTCTAAATAAATTCTCCCTGGGAAAATTTGGAGACCAGACAGCAAAAATGTTGATGGTTCCCCTCAGGGCCTCAATCTGTTCACAGGTGTCACCGGTCTCTGGGTCCCGGGTTTGGGGATTGGACTTTCACCCTCGGTATGAGCCAGGGTTAAATAGACCAATCACGCTCAGCCGATAAAAATGCAAGAGTCATTATTCAGTCGCCCACGTTGGCAGTACCAGAGGAGCAGAGGAGCAGGAAACATGCACAGAAAGAATAAGATTACCAACACGCAACACGGCAGTGCAAACCAGGGGTGGGGGGACATGGGCGGAAAGGAAGAGGCAATGGAAAAGTAAATAGGACAAAATCCTAATAGAGTGAGCAGCGCGAGGTGAGTGTGGTCTAGATACATTTTCTCAAACCCTAGCCTGAGCATGGGAATGATCTAGAAGGTGGCAGAGCTGACAGGGACAGTGTTACAGCAACAACAGTGATAATGATGATGGCATTAAGTGCTTAAAGTGTCTGGAGCACTTGGGAAGTTGTGAGGTTGGTTGCCTTATTGGAGCAGTAAGGTGTATTCAAAATGCAGGGATAGGATAACCCAAAGACAGAGCATTCATCTGCTTCCCCCCTTCCACGCCTCCCAGTCAGCCCTCACGAGGAATTGTGTGGCCTAGTGGATACAGCGTGGCCTAGTGGATACAGCACGGGCCTGGGAGTATGAAAGACTTGGGTTCCAATCCCAACTCTGCCAATTGTTTGCAAGTCACTTTGCTTCTCTATATCTTAGATTCCTCATCTATAAAATGGGGATTAAGACTGTGATCCCCATGTAGGAAAAGGACTGTGTCCACCCCGAATAGCTCATATCTACCCTAGCGCTTAGTTCAGAGCCTGGCATATAGTGAGCTCTTAACCAATACCATTTCAAACGTGGAAAAGTGTAAACAAATTCACCATCTCTCTCATACATGCACTCACACGGAGATTCACTTCCTGCATTGATGCCTCCAGAGGCTGCTCCTCAGAATGTTCTCAATATTCAAATCTTCCTTCATAATTTCATACAGGGACCTTCCCTGGTGGATGATCAAGAGGAGAGCTGCACAGTGAACACTACTTCCTCTTCACAGACCTGAAGAGCCAGTTTTCTGGCCAGCTGTGGCCTTTCCCCTATTCGGGAAGACCCGAAGACCAATGAAAATTTGCCTTGTTCATTCACAGTGAGGTAAATGCAGCCTTTGATTCCGCTTTCCAACAGATTTAAAGCTTCTTTTATACTACGAGGGCCCTGTCAGCCACTCCCATAAACATCACACATTGAGTTTTGTTGGGGATATCAGGAATTTTATTCAGTGTCAAAGAGAACTTTTATCATCAAAATCATTGGTTCATTGGTAAAGTGATATTGCTCACTCTCCTCATAAGTTTGGCAAACTAATGAAACACTTTGCAAATCTTTCTTTATTCTCTTCACGGAAGAAGCAGGGCCCAGCGAAAGCCCGTTGTTTAACCAGTTCTCTGTATGGAACAGCCATTGAAGTACACTTCATGCAGAGAGCAGAGAGATTCCTGTGGAAAAGTAGTGAGCTTTCTTATACATTTTTTCGTCAGTAATTGTAATATGAGAGTCTCCTTGGAAAGGGGCTATGGTGTTTTTGATTTGTGTCATGGTCTGAAGCACTGGATTTTGTTGGAACTGGTAAAATCTGTGAAAAACGAGAGGTTATAGAACCACATTCTATCCTCCAACTTCCAAAATATATTTTTCACTTTTCTGGACGCTCTTATCTTCTTTAAAGTATCTTCCTCAGTGACAGAGCAGGCTTGTCCTCTTCACCCCCTTCCTATTGGCAGGAGGCCTGTCCCCTTTGGACTGTAAATTTACTTTAGGCGGGGAATGTGTCTGTTACATTGTCGTGTTGAACTCTCCCAAGCTGATAGTACAGTGCCCTGTACACATTAAGAGCTCAGTAAATATGATTTATTGATTGATGGAGGTCCAGGGCCTTGACATCAGCCTTGACTTTTTTTAGGACCAGAGTATCTGATGGGGGAGGATGCGGCAGGGGACTGGTAGAGATTTTCTCTTTCATTCTTTTCCTTCTTAAAGCACATGGGGTCCCCGAGATTATTATCCTTCTGCTCACCGAGTTTGGGCCAGATTAGAGAGATCTTGTTTTTTTTTTTTTTTAATTTGGTGGACAGGGAAGGTTTGGGGTTTTTTCCCCCCCACAGCAAAGGTTTGGTGCTTACTATGTGTCAAACGTTGTTTTAAGTGCCGGGGAAGATTCATGTTTATCAGGTTGGACACAGACCCTGTCCCATATGGGATTCACAGTCTAAGTGGGAAGGAGAAGGATTCATTCTCCATTTCTGCAGTTGAAGAAACTGAGACATAGAGAAGTTAAGTGATTTGCCCAAGAATACAAGCAAGCAATTGGCAGAATCAGAATTAGAGCCTAGAACCCCTGAATCCTTAAGCTCAGGCTATTTCAACTAGGCCTCACTATTTCTCTGTGTCCAGGCTCCTGGTGTAAAGGAGATAGAGAGGATGACTGTATCCAAGTCACCTGCAGGGAGCTTAAGCAGGGGCCATCAGAGATGCCCATTCCAACGGGGCAACCGGGCAAAGGCCCAACAGCTGGGTGACCCAGATCCAGTCTGAGAGTTCCCTAGTGGGGTTGATTAGACTGAAAATGGTAGCCCTCTGGCCTGTTGGCTCTTAGGAGCTTGCCCCTTCTTTAGTCCTTATTCATTCATTCATTCATTCATTCATTCATTCATCTGTATTTATGGAACGCTTACTGTGTGCAGAGCACTGTACTAAGCTCTTGGAAAGTACAATTCAGCAACAAAGAGAGAGAATCCCTGCCCAAAATGGGCTCACAGTCTAGAATGGGGGACAGAGACATCAAAACAAGTGGACAGGTATCAATAGCATCAATATAAATAAATAGAATTATAGAAATGTACGCATATATATAATAATAATGTTGGTATTTGTTAAGCGCTTACTATGTGCAGAGAACTGTTCTAAGTGCTGGGGTAGATACAGGGTAATCAGGTCGTCCCACGGGAGGCTCACAGTTAATCCCCATTTTACAGATGAGGTAACTGAAGCACAGAGAAGTGAAGTGACTTGCCCACAGTCACACAGCTGACAAGTGGCAGAGCAGGGAGTCAAACTCATGACCTCTGACACTGAAGCCCAGGCTCTTTCCACTGAGCCATGCTGCTGTGGGGTGTGGGGTTAGAGGGTTAGAGCAAAGGGAGTGAGTCAGGGAGATGGGGAGTGAAGGAGGAGCTGAGGAAAAGGGGGGCTTAGTCTGGGGAAGGCCTCCTGAAGGAGGTGAGCCTTCAGTAGGGCTTTGAAGGGCTTTATGTTCCCCATTTAAAATCCCTGCCCCAATTTCACCCTGGGATCACAATGAAAAGTTGACACCATTGATACCCTCATTCTTTCCCCACCAGTACACATTTTTATGTTCTTTTGCTTCCCTCCCTCCCCACTTCCCTCTAAATATCTATCCACATTTCCCTCTCCCTCCCATTCAAGCACACATGTCTACAAAGCAATGCCTCCCTCTTCTTCCCACTCCAATTCACCTGAATACTCTCCTCTCCCTCTCACTGGCTATGAGAAAGATAGGTACACAAATAACATCTATCTTCACTGTAAAGTAGATGCTTTCATGTTTTGAGGGTAACTTGATTGCGGTGAACTTCTCCAAGATAATTATTCAGATCGGATTAGGTGAAGTGGGGGAAAGTCTAATGCCAGTGGGTGTGCATTCTGGAACTCTCCCTTTAACTCTGTCCTTCATCAGGATCTTGGACTTGGGCAGACTGGCAAGAAAGACCCAGCTTTCTCTTGGCTGGTGAAATGTCACGAAAAGACAGAAGAAGGATAGCTTAGGATGAGTGTAGTTGTCATGTGAGAATTCTCTTGTTGAGCCTCTACTCATTCATTCATTCAGTCATATTTACTGAGTGTTTACTGTGTGCAGAGCACTGTACTAAGCACATGGAAGGTTATAAAATAACAATCAACATACATAGGGCTCTAGGCAGAGCCCTGCTCAGTCAGTTACCCAGCAAAGTTTGCAGTTTTTTTATCTGTGCCTCTCACTGAAGATCCTCAAAGGTATTCTGAAAAAGAAGCTCTTGGTGAAGCTGGAAATGTGATACTAACGTTGACTCTGTCTCGTGACTGCGGCTCTGTGGACTCCGGTTTCTGATTTGGGTGGTCTAGCTCTCTTTGGGCAGGGATCGAGAATGGGAAGAGAATTCGGGCAGCAGGGCCCTGCCCCAGCTGGGCCGCCATCATCCAGCTAGGACAGCCACCTCCTCTCTGCTTCTACCCCTGCCTTACCGCCAGATACAGTGCTCCACTGGATGTGGATCACCTGGCCGTGGACACCAGACTGCATCTTGCGAGCTGGAGAGGAGAGGGGCGACCCGGAACCTGAAGGGTTGCGTTCCATTCCTGATGACCATGCCAAGGAAGAAGTTAAGCATTCTGCCATCTCACGGGGATACGATGGGTCCTCATTTCCAAAGCAATGTAACATGGCAAATGGCAGGCAGCCCCTGTGATTCATCACGAGGTTCCGGACAGATTTATCATCTGAGTTGCTAGCACGCACTTTTATATTTTTCCACTTTGAACAAACAGATGTCATTCCTATTTTGTATATTCCTTCTTTAGAAACCTATGAAAAAAATATCCACTTTTTGGGAAGGGACCAGAGTGTCTCTAAAATTTCCCCATCAGAAATTTGTCGGGTGCAGTCCAAGTCCTTAGTCCCAGGTCATGGACTCAATCAGTCTTAGAAATGAACCATTTCTGAATTCTGTCTTCAGGTACCCAAATTTTTTAAAAAGTAGGAATAATGCTTTTAGTGGAAACTAAATACATATTAATAATGCAGAAACTGATTTCTCTCTTTAAATATAATTGAACACTATAGGAATATTTATGGAAGGCAAGAAAAATCATATAGTCAGCTCACCAATTTTGCCCAAACCATTATCTTTTGCTATTTTTTCTTCAGAAGCGTATCACTGCTTTTTATCCCATTCTTTTTTTAACTTCATAATTAAATGATGTCTATAAAAGGGACCTGGTATATCATATTGAAAGAATGGATTAATATAAGGTAATAAGGTATAAGGTGAGAAAGGATCTTGTTGAAAGATTAGAAAGTTGGTATCCAATTGCTAGGAAGAGCAGATTGTGATGCTCCTCAATTATCTTTCAGTGGTATTTATGGAGTGCTTATGTTGTGCAGAGCATTGTGCTTAGCACTTACTAAGCACTGTACTAACTAGAAGGAATTACTGCAAATAAACACCAAAGGAAACTCAGAAACAGAGGAACCTGATGAAAATGTATCATCGCTCCCCTTCCAGAACTCGACATAGATGAGGTGAATGGACCGAAGGGAGATTAAAAGGGAAGATAAGTTGAAGTCAAGCCCTGCTACTGAGGTGAACCTGACTTTTTTAAGAGCAATGTAATGAAAGGACCTGCAATCCAGTTGGGAAAAAACTTTCCCCTTTCAAACACAAGAACAAGGTAAAAAAATGAAAGCCAGCGCTCATAATGGATGGAGTTCTGGCTAGAAGAAGGCTTAAACCAGAGTTCCCGGAGCAGAACTAATCAATTTCATGGCTAGCCCAAGAGCAGCTATTTTTGCTCCAATTTCTAAGCTGTTCCCTTTGCCTCTGCAGCCTTTCAAGGCTCTGAACAACTTTGCCTGCCTCAGAGAATGCTAATTATTGATTGTCCCTCAAAGCCTAGAAACTACCTCCAAAGATGGTGTCATCAAAATCCTTATGCTAATTGCATCAAATCTTTAATCCCAGGGATTATTGATTCTTACAATCAAATGTTAACTGCAGAAGCAAAGGTTAAAAAAAAACCACACACACACACACATATATATATGTATGTATATATATATATACACACACACAACCACAACTTCCCACACTAATTTCTCCATCTCTTGACAAAGACTTGACGAGTGTCAACTATTGATACTATCACGAATGGGAAGAGAATTTGGGCAGCAGGGCCCTGCCCCAGCTGGGCCGCCATCATCCAGCTAGGACAGCCACCTCCTCTCTGCTTCTACCCCTGCCTTACCGCCAGATACAGTGCTCCACTGGATGTGGATCACCTGGCCGTGGACACCAGACTGCATCTTGCGAGCTGGAGAGGAGAGGGGCGACCCGGAACCTGAAGGGTTGCGTTCCATTCCTGATGACCATGCCAAGGAAGAAGTTAAGCATTCTGCCATCTCAGGGGATACGATGGGTCCTCATTTCCAAAGATATATATATATACTGATCTATTCTCTTGTCACTCCCTAAACTTTCAGCAGCATTTTGAGAAACCTCTTGGGCAACCGACCCATTTATATGATGAAAGAAAGGTCCATCCAGTCCACTGCTCCTTCCCTGACAGCAACAACAAACAGTACTGGGAGGAGAGAGTGATGGTTGTTTTCCATGGCAGCATCAACTTTTAATTTTGGAAACCAGCCTCAGTTCATGCTAGGCCTTTCACCTCATCCATTTTAGCTGGGACAGCATATCAGTTGACAGGTTTATTATGATCAGAAAGAACTGCAATCTGTTGCTTTCCCTACCTGTAATTTATTTTAATGTCTGTCTCTCCTGCTAAAGTGTTAGCTTTCTTGAGGCAGGTGCTGATCTCTCCCTACTCTATTGAATTTGCCCAAATACTTAATAAGGTGCCTTGCACACAGTAAGTGCTCAACAAATACCAGCGATAGATAGAGTCATTGTTGATGTCCACAGTTTGCTAACCTCTGGGGGAATTTCTTCAACCCTGAGCCTTAGTAGCTGTAAATGCTTAAAAATATTACTGTTACTATTATTATTATTACTACTATGAGTCAAGCACGGTGCTCGGTGCTGGGGAAGATACAAGTTGAGCAGGTCCCCATCTCAAATGGGGCTCTCAGTCTATGGGAGAGGGAGAAGCAGCATGGCCTAGTGTATACAGCACGGGCCTGGAAGTCAGAGGACCTGAGTTCTAATCCCTGCTCTGCCATTTTTCTGCTGTGCGACCTTGAGCAAGTCATTTCTTTGTGCCTCAGTTACCTAACCTATAAAATGGATATTAAAACTTGTGAGCCCCACATAGAACATGGATTATGTCCAATCCACTTACCTCGCATCTACTCCAGTGCTTAGGATAGTGACTGGCACATAGTTAGTGCGTAATAAACATCATTAAAACAAACAAGCAAACAAACTGAACAGATATTTAACTGCCATTTTACAGATGAGGAAACTGAGTTTCGGAGAAGTTAAGTGACTTGCCCAATATTGCACAGAAGGTAAGTGGTGGAACTTGAACCCAGGTCCCCTGAGTCCCACCCCAGTGCTCTTTCCACTAGGACACATTTTCAAAGTTGTACATGTTTAAAGGTTGGGCTACCATCATCTTTGAAGTGATGCATTTCAAAGTTGTTTGGAAGATTCAAAAAAATTCATTTTTATAAAGTCACCTACACACCCAGAGCACTCTTTTAAAATTACTTGTAGAGGATTATTTGGGTGTAGGCTCCTGCTGTAAAGACAAGGTGCATGTTTCATAATAATAATAATAATAATTATGGTATTTGTTAAGCACTTATTATGTGCCACACACTAAGTGCTAGGGTATTCATTCATTCATTCATTCAATAGTATTTATTGAGCGCTTACTATGTGCGGAGCACTGTACTAAGCGCTTGGGATGAACAAGTCGGCAACAGATAGAGACAGTCCCTGCCGTTTGACGGGCTTACAGTCTAATCGGGGGAGACGGACAGACAAGAACAATGGCACTAAACAGCGTCAAGGGGATACAAGGTAATCAGGTTGTCCCACTTGGGGATCATAGTTTTAAACCTCATTTTACAGATGAGGCACAGAGAATTAAAATGGCTTTCTCAAGGTCACACGGCAGACAAGAGGCAGAGCCGGGCTTAGAACCCATGTGCTCTGACTCCCAAGCCCGGGCTCTTTCTTGCTGTCTGGTCTGGTTACAACCCAAACTGCACACTTTGCTCCTCTAATGCCAACCTACTCACTGAACCTTGATCTCATCTGTTTTACCACTGACCTCTCATCCACACCCTGCCTCTGGCCTGGAATGCCCTCCCCCTTCATATCTGACAGATGACCACTCTCTCCCTCTTCAAAGCCTTATTGAAGGCATAACTCCTCCAAGAGGCCTTCCCCGACTAGGCCCCCATTTCCTCTTGTTCCACTTCCTTCTGAGTCACCCTCGGACTTGGATTTCCACCCTTTATTCACCCCTCAGCCCCATAGCCCTTATGTACCTATCCATAATTTATTTATGTTACCATCTGTCTCCCTCTCTAGACTGTAAGCTTGTTGTGGGCAGGGAACGTGTCTACCAACTCTGTTACACTGTACTCTCCAAAGCTCTTAGTACAGTGCTTTGCACACAGTAAGCACTCAATGCACACAATTGATTGATTAACGGCTAGTACTGCTGCTCCCTCTGGGACTGTTTTTTGCCCAACTGTAATGACATGAATTCAGAACTGCGATGAGTTAGTAAGGGGCTGCACGTATTCATCAGATTCCCCACTGTTCTGCGTGAAGGTCGCTTTCACCTCCATTGAGACGTAACAATTGCTTCTTCTTGCACACTGAAACATCTGTGGGGTTGCAGTGGTTTCATGGATCACAACCAGCAGCAGGACTAGCTGTTGATGTCAGCTGGAACCCTCCATGGCCCCTGAGGCCAGAGCCCTTTCTGCCTCTCAGAGCACAACTCTCAGGGGACTGGAATAAATAGATCCATATTCTAGTGCAGTTGGCTACAGTGATTATATGATTCTTCCACAAGAGCTAAAAGTATAAATTTTATTAAACCACTCGAGCTTGGCATCTTTTAGTGCTTCACTGAAGTCACCGTGAGTACATTTTACAGACTGAAAAAAGAAAGACTAAAGTGCTTTGAGCAAGACCACATTTGTTCCAGTTCTGGTCATATCATCTCATTGTAATCACTGTAATCAATGGGATTTATTGAGCACTTACTGTGTGAAGAACACTGTACTAAGTGGTTGAGAGAGTAAAATATAGCAATAAACACATTCCCTGCCCACAGCAAGCTTACAGTCTAGAAGGGCAGACAGACATTAAATAAGCTTAAATAAATAAGCTGTAGATAAGTAAATAAGTGTGTGGGGCTGGGAAGGGGTATGTATAAAGGGAGCAAATCAGGGTGACTTAGGAGGGAGTGGGAGAAGTGGAAAGGAGGACTTAGTTAGGGAAGGCTTCATGGAGGAGACGCGATTATCTAGACTATAAGTGGGCAAGCAACATGTTTACCAAATCTGTTACACTACATTCTTCTAAGTGATTAGAATAGTACTCTCCACCCAGTAAGCCTTCAATAAATATGATTGATTAAATGAAGCTGATGATGATATTGATAATGATGATTTTTTTAGCCAATCCTCTACAAATCTTCTCTCCCAACATTATATAGTCCTTGTTTGTCTGTTAGCTTCAGTTTGTATAACAATTTTGCTCCAGTTTTCTCATTTTATCCTCCCAATATCACTGCTGGAAAGGGAAAGGTGGATTTAGAAGCCACATGCCCTAGTGGAAAGGGGCTGGAACTGGAAATCAGAGGACCTGGATTCTAATCCTAGATTTGCCACGTATCTGCTTTGTGATGTTGGGCAAGTCATTTAACTTGGTCATGGGTTCTAATCCCAGCTCTGCCACCTGTCAGTTGCATGACTTTGGGCAAGTCACTTAACTTCTCTGTGACTCAGTTACCTCATCTGTAAAATAGGGAATCAGTCCTACTCCCTCTACTTAAACGGTGAGCCCCATGAGGGACAGAGACTGTGTTCAACCCGATTAACCTGAATCTACCCCAGCACTTAGAATAGTACTTGTCACAAAATAATCACCTAATAAGTACCATTATTATTATTATTATTACTATTGTTATTAGTGTTATCCCAAAGTTAGCAAGAGTGATTGTACCAATAATTCAAACTCACCAGCAGTTATATTTGGCAACATATTTGCCTTAATTTTCCAACATGCTAACACATGCATTATGTAGCTGCTTTTTTCCCTGATTAGGCTGTGAAAGCAGAAATCATCCCCACAGAGCTTAGTACACTGCTTTAATATTAACAGTATTTATTAAGTATTTGTTAAGCTGTTTTTCAAGTTCCTGTCCTGTATGTCCTCCCAGTGTAAGAAGGAGGGAGACCAGGTGTTGAAAATGAGGAAACTGGGGCATAGAGAAGTTGTTTGCTTACCCAAAGTCATACAGGAGACAAGTGGCAGAGAAGAAATTAGAACCCAAGACTTCTGATTCGAGGGCCCCTTGTCTTTCCGATAGGCCAAGCTACCGTTCATTGCACACAATAGGTGTTCAGTGAATGCTACTGATTGATTGATTGCTGACTGTTTAGTGCTTTGCGTATAGTAAGCATTCAATAAAAATCATTGATTGATTGATTGATTGATGCACGTTGAAATTGAGCCAAATGGTGGTGTGCAGAATGACAGCTTGGCGGGGCAACTTGGCACTTGCATTGCACAGGATTGAAGAGAGTCCCATTCTGGCAGTCAGTCCGGGCAGCCTGACCAGCGTATCTGGGACCAGTGTACGAGGGACAGGGGAGCCTTGGGTTGTTGAAGCTGTTGAGTAAAGAAAAACTGATTCCTGGGAATTTTCTCAAAAGAAAGCCTGCCCCTGGAAAATCTGCAGGGAAATTCCCCCCCAGGTCACACCTTCTTCATTTACGGAAATGGCCGAAAACTGGAGTCCCCTGGATCTGCCAGCTTGCCACTGCCTGGGGACAGGGGGATCAGGTAGCAGCCTGTGGTATTGCCACTCCCGGACAAATACTCTCCCCGAGTGTTGGGTTGAGTCCACAGTGGTCATCTCTGAATGTTTTTTGTTGTTAGATCTCTGGAATGTCCCTCCAAACTGACATGGCGGTTTTCCCAGACCACAAATGGAAATGCAGGCAAAGACTGCTCCAGTGTATCTGCAAACAGCCCAGATTTTCCAGGAATTTCAGCCCCCAGCTGGCATTGTGGTTGGCTCATTGTGCTTGGTACCAGTTTGAGTGGGTAAATAGAGATCATCAAGTGTTGTTTTTTTCCATGGTCCCAGATGTGTGAATTTTTTAATTAGTTCTAATAATTGCCTTTTTTCAGTGGTTTCTATGAACAGCAATGAAGCACTTCTACTCTGTTTAAATCACATCCTCAATGAAATTCTACAGATCTGCTAATTATAATGGGTTTAATTTATTACTAGAGGAACAGGAAGTTTCATATTGTAGCCAGAAATGGACCCTGGAACAATAAAATCCCTCAGAGCATCTCTCTGTGTCCTGTCTACTCGGAAGATTTCCAATCAAGTTTAGGAGATCTTGTTGGTTAGTCAACAGAAATATTGAACTTCCTTCTCCTGGGCATAGACTACTCTCATTTACAGAGTCAAATCAGAAATCGGATCAGTCCCCTGGCAATAGAGTAAACTATTACCAATGGCTTAAATTAAATATTTTCTTTGGCATGTTTAACGCATGTTTGTCAGCTGTGGCATATGTTTAGTACTCCCTCTGTACTAAGCAATGTGCTAAGAACTAGGGATGATAAAGGAGAATCAGAGACAATGACAAAGATTCAGTTTCGTCCTTTGCTCCCTCAAGGAAGCATGGCCTCCTGCAAAATCACAGTCCTCTAGACTGTAAGCTCTATTCCTTGTGTTTGTTTATTGTTATATTGTACTCTTCCAAGTGCTTAGTAAAATGCTCTGCACACAGTAAGCACTCAATAAATGAGATTGACTGACTAATTTAGAGTTCAGAGATATGGGTTTAAGTCCCAGATCTGCTACTGACTGGCCTATTGTGTGACCTCGAGTCAGTCACTTCACCTCCCTAGGCCTTAGTTTCCTCACACGAAAGTGGGGATAAAATGAATCATGAGTCTGGTGGGAGAGAGGGACTGTGGTCGATCTGACAATCTTTTATTGACCTCAGCACTGAACACAGAGTAAGTGATTAATAAATGCTATCATCATTTCTCTCCTTATGACTATTGGGAGATTTTCCTGGTTTCTAGGCAGGTCACTGTTTTCTGACATTGCCTCGGTAACATGGCTCCCCATAAGGACACCTGTAAACTGTAACCTCCTGTACCATCGATTAATTGGTTGTTTGCTTGATTGAAAAAGGGATGCCATCACACGCCTACATCATCGAGTGAGGAGTTACTTGCCAGGGGTAGCCCTTTCTTAGCTACATCATGTGACTGGCAGGACCTGGCTGGAAACACATGCGTGTTTATCCTGCCTTCTCAACAGGATCTCAGTCATCCTGGAAACCTCTGTGGCTTTGAAAGTGAGACCCTGGAGATAAAGTTGGATTTCTCCCTACCAGACTGTGATGATGGTCTTCCTCACCCGGCTAATGATGTTGGCATTATCTGTTGCTTACTGTGTGACCAGCACTGTGCTAAGCATTAGGATAGATACAAGCTGATCAAACCAGATATAATCCTTGTCTCACTTGGAGCTTGTAGTTTAAGAGCAGGGGAAATCAAGTATTTTACCACCAATTCATAGATGAGGAATTGAGGCACGGAGAAGTTAAATGATTTGCTCAAGTTCATATAACTGACAAGGGGTAAAAATGGACTAGATCCTGGGCTACTGATTCCCAGACCAATGATCTTTCCACTGGGACACACGACCTCTCTCCACTGAATTACTTAAACATTAAGTTCTTTTCATAGACCCTTCTCCTTCTTCCCAGCTATAAAAATATTTTAGTGTCTATTTCCCCTGCTAGATTGTAAACTCTCTGAGGCCAGGAATTATAGCTACAAACACTGTTGTGTTGTAGTCTCTCAAATGCACAATACAGTGCTCTGGAGGGTCTGTCCCATTAGGATGTTCCATAACTACACACCTTTCTAATATGAACCGGCTATGATGATTTCAAACCATAGCAAGATAAAGACAAATTAGTGAGAATGATGATTCTTCTCAACTTAACAAAAATAAAATGGCTTTGTTTGCTTGTGAATTATATCCTACTGGATGTAGGAGTCCTGGATACCCTTCTATTCACCATCTACACCCACTCCCTTGGCGAACTCATTTGCTCTCCTGGCTTCAACTACCATCTCTATGTGGAAGATACCGAAATCTACCTCTTCTGTCCCATCCTCTCTTCTCTGCAGTCTCACTTTTCCTTCTGCCTTCAGGAAATCTCTATTTGGCTATCCTGCCAACACCTCATACTTAACGTGTCCGAAACAGAACTCCTCATCTTCCCAACTAAACCCAGTTCTCTTCTGGGCTTTCTCGTCAGTGTAGACAACACAACTGTCTCACAAGCCCGTTATCTTCAACTCATCTCTCTCATTCAACCCTCATATTCAATCTTTTAGCAAGTCTTTTGGTTCTACCTTCACAACATCACTGAAATCTGCCCTTTCCTCTCCATCCAAACTTCTACTATGCTGATGCAGACACTTATTATATCTGGCCTTGACTACTGCATCAGCCTCCTCATTGATCTTCCTGCCTCCTGTCTCTCCTAACTCATCATCACTCTGCTGTCTGGATAGTTGTGCATCCACCTCTGCATCAAACAGAAACTCCTTGGCCATCAGCTTTCAAGCTCTCAATCAGCTCCCTGGCTCCTGTCTTACCTTGCTGATTTCCTAGTACAACCCAGCCTGCATGCTTTGCTCCTCCAAAGCCAACCTGCTCACTGTGCCTCGATCTTGTCTATTATCCTGCCAACCACCTGCCCGCATTCTCCTTCTTATTTGGAACTCCCTCCCCCTCATATCATACAGACCTCCACAATCCCCACCTTCAAAACCTCAGTAAAATCACATCTCCTCCAAGAGGCCTTCCCCAACTAAGCCCTCATTTCCCTCTTTTCCTTCTGTTCTGCCTCACCTATATCCTTGGATCTGTTCCGTTTAAGCACTTCATATTCATTCCACCCTCAACCTTGCAGCCCTTCGACACATAACTTCAACTTTTTTCAATGTCTGTCTCCCTTTATAAACTGTAAGCTCCTGGAGGCCACATAGTATTGATTGATTGATTGATTACAGTCACAGATCACAGCCAGGACTGAACTGGAGGCTTAAGAAAGGCAAATCTTCTGCCCACTGACTTCAGATTGACTTTGCTTAATTATTGTCATCTCATTCTCTGTCCTCCTTTCCAACCACAATGAGGTGCCCATTTAGGACCTTCCCATGCTGAACAGTGCCCAAAAGATTATGGCTTTAAGAAACCATGAAAGTGCATGTGCTCATGATTGGAGAAAACTTTCCATTCTTAAGATATGTCACTTTAATAGTATCCCAAATATTATTTATCATCAACAAACAAGCTATCAAGCTAGCAAGATTGGTTGATTGACTGATTGACATGTGAGAGTTCTTCATTCTTCCATTCTTCTATTCCTGACATCTCAATTCAAATATTCCTCTTTGTTTTCTTCATCTTTTTTCACACACTCTCTTCCTCCTCTTTTACTTTTTTTTTTGTCTTTTCACTTTCAGCCTTTTCTTCTCTCTCACATTGGCATTTTTCTTTCCCAGGTTTTTCTCCTTTTTTAACCCTAGGTCTTGCATCCCTTCTGTTCTTTAATGAATGGCTCTATCCTTTAGGAAATTTTACTATACATTTTCTCCCTTCTGCAAGGTTGCACACACAAAATAATGTATACATATACATGAAAGTTTTTGATATTCACTGTGATTTAAAAACCTGTTTTCCCCTTGCAATCTTTCAGAGATTCATCTAAGCTATTTTATTATTTTTTCACATTATGGCTGGAGATGGTGATCACATTAGGTTTGATTCTGTCTTGCATTTGCATTTTATTTTAGTGTTGGTCTCTCCCTCTCATGTGTAAGCTTCTTGAGACGAGGGATGCTGTCTTCCTTATTACACTCTCTCAAGCACATTATAGAGTGGTCTGCATTGAGCAAATGCTCACTAAATACCATCAATTGATTCATCACTTTAATCAATTACTGATTGTGCCTAACCCACTGATTCTGTCGAATTGCCTGCTAAGGTCCATTTAAACCTCACCCCTTCTTTTGCTTATGATCCATCTGTTTGTTCTTTACCTGATAATTTCATTCTTCCCTCTCAATGATGTGTTTTGCTGATATATTTCCTTTTTTTCTTCAGCCTTACTTTGCATTCCTCCAGCCTGAAATACCATTTTGCCTCTTTGATTAATGACTTGCTATTGAGTTGTGAAAGCCAGGCCCTAATTTTTGCCGGATCTTCTCACTCCTCTCCCCACATCGCAGAGGCTTCCCCACTTCCCTGGGGGCTGGCTCGTCGAGACGGTTGCTGGTGCTTCAAATCCTTGTTGTTTTCATTATTCACGGTAAAACGAAACCTCAGTCTGCATCCCAGCCACAAACTGGGTTAAGTCAGCCTGTTAAGCAGCACAGCCACCAAGAAAGAATAATGGGTCTTTTTTTTATGGCATTCTGTTAAGCACACGCTTAGTACAATGCTCTGCACACCCTAAGTGCTCAGTAAATATGGTTGATTGACTGACTAAGTGGTCACTATGTGTCAAGCACTGTTCTAAGCACTGGTGTAGCTACAGATCAATCAGGTTGGACACAGTCCCTGTCTCACATGGGGCCCACAGTCTTTGAGAGCAAGAACTTCATAAGCAATGAGAGTCAAGGAGACAAAATTAAAAGCATCTCCAGGCTCTGCAAATATCAAATGCGGTGACACAACGAGACAATATTTTTGTGTCCACAATGTGGCCTGGGCTTTAGTTTCTCCATTGGCCTTTTCAGCCACACTCGCACGCTTAGATGAATTTCATTCTTTGTGGCATCATCTTTGGTCAAGACGGACAATTATATATTTCCGTCAGCCTGATAGCAGAGCAGGTAGGTGATGCGAGCAGGAGGGCCTGGTGGGTTGGTGGTTCTCTCTGACCTCCCTTCCTCCTCTCTCGCCCCGCTCCGGTCTATTCTTCACTCCGCTGCCCGGCTCATCTTCCTGCAGAAACGATCTGGGCATGTCACTCCCCTTCTTAAACAACTCCAGTGGTTGCCTATCGACCTCCGCTCCAAACAAAAACTCCTCACTCTAGGCTTCAAGGCTCTCCATCACCTTGCCCCTTCCTACCTCTCCTCCCTTCTCTCTTTCTACCGCCCACCCCGCACGCTCCGCTCCTCTGCCGCCCACCTCCTCACCGTCCCTTGGTCTCGCCTATCCCGCCGTCGACCCCTGGGTCACGTCCTCCCGCGGTCCTGGAACGCCCTCCCTCCTCACCTCCGCCAAACTGATTCTCTTTCCCTCTTCAAAACCTTACTTAAAAATCACCTCCTCCAAGAGGCGTTCCCAGACCGAGCTCCTCTTCCCCCTCTACTCCCTCTGCCATCCCCCCTTTACCTCTCCGCAGCTAAAGCCTCATTTTCCCCTTTTCCCTCTGCTCCTCCACCTCTCCCTTCCCATCCCCACAGCACTGTACTCGTCCGCTCAACTGTATATATTTTCGTTACCCTATTTATTTTGTTAATGAATTGTACATCGCCTTGATTCTATTTAGTTGCCATTGTTTTTACGAGATGTTCTTCCCCTTGACGCTGTTTAGTGCCATTGTTCTCGTCTGTCCGTCTCCCCCGATTAGACTGTAAGCCCGTCAAACGGCAGGGACTGTCTCTATCTGTTGCCGACTTGTTCATCCCAAGCGCTTAGTACAGTGCTCTGCACATAGTAAGCGCTCAATAAATACTATTGAATGAATGAATGAATGAATGGTGTTCACTGGGCCGGTGGCAGAGCAGTATGGCTTGGTGTCTGGGGCTCACTGAGTGGGTGGCAGAACAGGTTAGTGAGGAGAGCTGGAGGTACCACCATTCACCAGCCGGTCATTATCTTGTGCTCCTGTGCCAGCTGCAGAAGAAGTGGGAGCAGAGAATTAGGATCCCATGCCCATCAACCACCCGTGACCCGTACCGAGGGGTTGAATGAGACCACTGACCTGACTGGTTCCTGAAGCCCAATGTCCCCTTTTTGTGAAGGAAATGGGCAATTCGAATCAACACGTTCCACTTCCCGGATGACAGAAGCTGGCTACCCTCTTACCCACTCATTACAAGCTGGCCCAGAGCCTGTCAGCCCTCCTTCTCTGATTCCTGCAGGGAGGGGCCAGGAGATTTCCCCTTCCCCTCCTCTCCTCCTTCCCTCCCCAAGGGTCTTGGGATGCTCAGCCTGGCTCTGATGGGATCAGCCAGCCTCACCCCACCCCGTCCTTGTCCAATCAAAGAACGGGATGTCTAAGCCGCTTCACCAGCAGGAGCTAATCATTCCCAGGAGGAAGGTAGAAATACAGAACTCTGTTCTGTTCTTACAGATGAGTCTGCAAAAGGTTAGGAAGCTTGCCCGAGGGTGTGGAGAGATTCAGACCCAGCCAGGATTCAAAGGCAGAAATGTAGTCTCCACAGCCCTGGGCTCATTTCACCAGCCCCTGACGTGCCTACGCTTAAAAGGGGAGTTTGTGCGTACACGTGTACGTTCTGCTAAAAGCCTTTCCTTGGGAAACCACACATTCAGCACAGCTTGCAAATCACAGGATTCCTCATCTTCCTAGGTCCCCAATTCCTCAAACTCATCCTCCTTTATAGCACTTTGCAAAAGCTGAAAGGGCAGAAACAAAGATAATGAAACACAGTATAGAGACAGTGAATCAGTCAGTAAATCCCTCACTCCATCCACAGAAAATTATCACCAGCTGTTGCCCAATTAAACTCAACAATTTAACAGTGCATCAGTGGTTCACGAGAGAATACACACACACACACACACACACGCACACACACACACACAACCTGCCCCCCCCCCCCCCCAACCATGTTGTTACCCAACCAAACTACTCTCATACAATCTCTGACGATTTAAACATAAAAATAGATTTCTTCTTCAGCATCATTCACATTTTGAGAGCTTTTCAAATACAAAGAAAGGGTGAGAAGGAGGAAGGAAATGTCAATGAAATATGTAGCAGAGTGCTGGTCAGTAAGTTCAAGTGATGCTAACTGTTATAGGTATAAGGATTACTCATTTCAGCTTTGCTTGCTCATCTGAGCATACACTTGAATAACTCTTCAGAAGAAAGGGGGAAGCCAATAAAGAGGGAAGAATGTTATGTGTGAAGGAGCATGGAAGCTTGGAAGAAGAGAAGAATTAGAGATGAATAATAGTACTGGTGGTATAGCATATTTTTCAGAGTCCACTTGGTGCGGTATACTGCACTAGGTGTTTGAGAATAATAATAATATTTGTAGTGTTTGTTAAGTGATTATTATGTGCTAGGCACTGTACTGAGCACTGCAGTGGATATAAGCAAATCGGGTTGTACACAGTCCCTATCCCACATGGGGCTCACAGTCTTAATCCCCAATTCACAGATGAGGTAACTGAGGCACAGAGGAGTGAAATGTTTTGCCCAACGTCACTCAGCAGACAAGTGGCAGAGCTGGGATTAAAACCCATGACCTTCTGCCTCCCAAGCCCGTGTTCTATCCACTACGTGGGAAATATGGAATAAATAAGGAAAGCATTCTCTGCCCACCAGAAGCTCACACTCTAAGAGCAGAAGCAAAATGAAAAGAGCGGTCTATCCATTCAGCAGTAAAGAGAAATAGGACTGTTGTTTAGACTGTGAGCTCGTTATTGGGCAGGGATTGTGTCTATCTGTTGCCAAATTGCACATTCCAAGCACTTAGTACAGTCCTTTGCACATAGTAAGCGCTCAATAAATACAATTGAATGATTAAGAGAAGAGCCCGTGAAGCAGGGGTTGAGGGGGCATATAAAACTGAAGAGGTTAGTGGGATCAGCTTGCTCGAGAAGCAGTGAGGGAAGGCAATTTTCCTCTTAAATTCTTAGTCTCTCATGACATTTCAAAGGGCTTTTTATTGTCTAGTACAATCAGTCTTAATTACAGTCTCTCCCTACGGACCAACACCTCCTTATTCAGTGCCACTAGTGCCTGCTGACTCAGCAGGAAGTGATCTCATCAACTCAGTGGGAAGTTCACACATTGTACAGGAGAAAAAAAATTCCAAATAAATTGGAGAAAATACAATTCTCATAGGCAAGAAAATGCCTTGGAAACCTCCATAATAATAGCGCTAGGTTTTCCGTTCCCTTACGTGTATGTATTTATTAATTTTCAATGTCAGGAGAGATGGTGTGCACTAAACAAAATAGATTCTTAGTCATTAATCTCGTTTTTGTTTGTTTCTCTACAGAAATTCTGTACATCTATACAGTAATTTGTTGTACATTGCTTGAAAAGTGATTTTGATCAAGAAAGTCACTAAAAAACTTTGCCTGCTTGTTCCCTGAAGATTAGATTCAGTAAAGAGATAAGCTCTATGAACTGTTGGTGGAAATGTTGATTAATGAAAGATGTACATCAGCATGAATAATTACCTGTCACATTCATTCCCTTAAACAAAACAGGGAGAAAAGTCGATCGATCAGTGGTATTTATCGAGTACTTACAGGATACAGGGCACTAATCCAAATGTTGGAGAAAGTGTCCCACAGAAGGGTTGGTAGACAGGATCCCTGACTACCGGTAGTTTATCAGTTACAGGACACACCTAGAAGTCCTGGACACAACTTAAGGAAATGACTTCAGTCTTCAGAGCAGGGGCTTTCAAGGCTCGAAGTCAGATTTGAACCATAGAGGTCTTTTGCACTGGGGCTCCCAGTTCCCAGAACTTTCTTTGAGAAAAAAAGTGCTTTGGAAAAAGATGTTTACAAAGGAAACCAATGGTATGGAGTGACAATAAACTGGAAAAGGATGGAGCTTATCTACCCACCGGCACGAGGGAAACCCTCCAACCAGCCTGAGGTGGCTCTGGTGACACCAACCTTACAACAGGGACTGAATTCTGCAATCCAGGTTGTAATGGTGGTGTTAATAGCAGCAGCAGCATACTTACTGAGCAGCCACTGAGCAGATATGGTGGCCTGGAGTGGCTGCTTTGGAAGTACAAGATAAAGAACTAACATGTTCCTCACCCACAAGGAGCCCACACTCCTTATGTGTGTGTGTGTGTATATATATATGGATCTAAATATATAAATTTAGATCTAAATTTAGATCTGCATTTCTATCTATATGGAGAGATATTTATATTTAGGCCTAAATATAAATATCTCTCCATGTAGATATAAATAAAAGAGCAGAGTGGCCTAGAGGAGCAGCATGGCCTAAAGGATGGGACTTATAAGGACCTGGGTTCTATTGCCGGCTGCTCTACTTGTCTGCTGTGTGACCTTGGGTAAGTCTGTGCCTTAGTTACCTCATCGGTAAAATGGGGATTAAGACGGTGAGCCCGATGTGGGACGGGAACTGTGTTCGAGCAGGTGCTTAGTACAATGCCTGGAACATTCATTCATTCATTCATTCAATAGTATTTATTGAGCGCTTACTATGTGCAGAGCACTGTACTAAATGCTTGGAATGTACAAATCCGTAACAGATAGAGACAGTCCCTGCCCTTTGACAGGCTTACAGTCTAATCGATGGGCTTACAGTCTAATCGATATTAAGCACTTAATAAATACCATGAAAAAGCAAAAAAAATTACGATTAGAATGGTCAAAATAAATAATTGACTAATATATACATATGTGTATATATATGTGTATATATATGTATATATATATATATATACATATATATACAAGAGTCCTGAGGATGGGTTTAAATAAGTTCACCAGTTCACCTCTAGAGTCTGGGATGAGCGGTCTGTGGAGTTGTGGGTCCCCTGGAGCCGTGGAGGGGAGGGAGGGGTCTCTCTCTGGCTCCAGGTAGCCCAGAATGGTTGGGGTCCAGGGTTGGGGACTTCTGGCTCTTGCTTTTCTCCTTCCCCTTGGATCCAAGATGTAAGGAGAACGCTTATTCCTTCCATCAGAGCTGTTCCGGGACCAAAAGGCAAGTTTTAGTGGGGGAAACGCACTCTTTTCTTGGGCCTCGCCTTCTTCACTAATGAACTGAGTAAAACATGAGTTTTGAACCACAACGAAAGGACACAGGGCTTTCTTTGCCTGCTCTGACATCTGAAGGAGAGCTGTTCATTTCCCTTCCCCTATGGACATCACAAAAGGGCAGCATCACACCAAAAGAGCTGCACCTTCTGTGATCTTGATCAAAACGCTGGTCTGGAGAATGTGTTTTCCGCAAAATAAAATATTCAGTCTTGCCTTCAAATCCAAGGTGAAGATGAGTATCTTGTTGCCTAAATCTCTTCTGGGGGGATTCGTGTTGACTGAGGGTTCACTAAGTAAATTTACCAAGTAAACCATTTCATTCGTAGCCCTATTTCCGAGATTCAGAAGTCTGTAATTTCACAAGGAAGCAGTATCTTACCTCCTACTAGGTGGCAATGGATTCTAAGCAAAGAGATATGGCCGCTCACGGTTGTGGAAGACCAATATTCTTTCTGTCCAAAAAGTCACATTCTGGAACTCAGCAAGAGTAAAGGGATCTGGATCAGCTGTAGTTGGGAAGCTGTAGGTGACTATAACTCTGTCTGGACCAGTAGGGGAGAGCAAACACTAGCCCAGTTATTTATTTTGAGAGTTCGGTTATTTAGGGACTTCTTTATTGTATTTCAGAAAAAAATTGCATTCTCTATTCAAAATAAATTGCTGTTTAGTTGCTTGATGTTTAGAATAGGCTTTAGTTTCCTCCCTTTTACCCTCTGGCTTGAATGTTTAAAAAGCACGGTCTGAATCGCTTGTCTCTATGAGAGTCTCGGTTTCAGTTCATTTTAAATGAATAATTGACTTAAGTAGCTTTCATTTGGCCTTGGAACCTTTTCAATTTAGCGCGGTAAGATAGGGTAAGAAGGTATTTGATCTCTTTACATAATTCTCCATAACATCTCCACCAAACTCTGTAAACGTTTTTTATTTATTTTTTTCCCCTCTGAGCAGCAGTAGCGTCCAGTACTCATTTTCTTCCTATTTTCGTCCTCCCTCCGTGTTCCTGTAACCGAGCCCACTGTCCGTCTGGTAGAAATATTTACCAGTTGGATCCGAGTCGGGCTGGTAAGAGCGAGAACACATCTGGAGTCTAGACTGAGCGGCTCTATGGGCAGGGTCCCATCTCTGGGCTCCATCAGCTCCAGTGCCCTGATTTTTGTTTACATAGGTGGTGTGTCCCGCCATCTGCCTGACATGAGGGTCCTTTCCCCCCCACCTCCCACCCCCACCCCCTCTGGCCCACCCCAGTGTCCTCAGTAAGGAGAAGCACCAAGGGAAAAGCCCCCACCACTTCTCGCCCACCCTCCTCCTCCTCCAAGAGATCAGCTGGAGACAGGAAACGGAAAGCTTTTGACACATGCCAGAGGAAGGAACGGCCGCAAAAATGAGAGTCTACCGATCTGAACATTTATCGGTGTATCGGACTGTTGCCATTGTGATAAATTAAGCTCAGCTTAAACGAATAGCTGAGTATAAAAATAGAACGGTATAAAAGGCAGATAGATGACACATTCGAGGGATAGGTAGGTAAACTTGGAGATGGAGGAAAAGCCTGCCTATTTCCTCGGAGCTTAAACAGTTTGTACGGTGAGGTACGTTTTCTTTTTCTGAAGGAGGTTTTTAAATGAGAGGTCTGATTTTCAAAGTGGTCTGAGGGAGTTGCATGATATTATGACCAAGGTCTCACTGGAAAGGTTCTCCTATCAGTCACACCAAAATATTTCCAAAGGTATTTTTTTGTCCTTACTGCTGTTAGCCCAGGAAATATATACAAGTCTCTGAATGGGTCACAACAAAAGGTGTAGAAAACACTGGAGAAACACTTTGGGAAGCACAGGTTCTTGAGGTAATAACCGGCACATTTGAAAATCAGCTATTTATGCATCTTGGTTTTGCTTTTGTTCTTTGCATATTAGCTCCATTTGTGTTCATGGAGAATTTAATGTGTTCCTTCACTGGGAGGATTTCTCTGATTCCGTGGCCCTTTCTTTCTCAACTTGCTTGGCAATTGATCCAGTGCAAAAACAGAAACAGCATAGCCTAGTGGATAGAGCACGAGCCAGGGAACCAGAAAGCCCTGGGTTCTAATATCGGTTCTGCCACTTGTCTGCTGTGTGAACTTGGGCAAGTCATTTAACTTCTCTGTGCCTCTGTTACATCATCTGTAAAATGAGGATTAGGCTGTGAGCCCCATGTGGGACAGAGACTCTGTCCAACCTGATTATCTTGTATCTACCCCAGCACTTAGTACACTGCCTGGTACAGTAAGCACTTAACAAGCACCATAAAAAAGTTTGAATTTAATTTGAACAAACCTTCCCTATAGACCAACTGTATGACCTGTACAAAGGCAGAAGTGATAAAGAATATTAGCAGGACTATCTGGATAATTGAGAGCAATCTCTTTCCCACACTTTAGAGAGAAATAAGCGGTTTTGGCCTGAGCTAAAAATTAGCTATCCTCAACCAGTGCCGTTTACCGAGTATGTACTGTGTGCAAGAAACTGTATTAATCATTTGAGTACAATAGAATTACAGGAAGCAGCATGGCCTTGTAGAAAAAACTTGGTCTTAGGATTCAGAAGACTTGGGTTCTAATCCTGGGTCTGGTACTTGGCTCCAAGAAGCCTTCCCTGACTAAGCCCTCATTTTCCTCTTCTCCCACTCCCTTCTGACCACCGTTGCACTTGGATTTGTGCCCTTTATTCATCCCATAGCACTTACTGTACATAAGGATAATTTCATTTATGCTTTCATATTAATGTCTTTCTCCCCGTTTAGCCCATAAGCATGCTATGGGCAGGGAACGTGTCTACCAACTCTGTTACTTTGTACTCTTCTAAGCACATAGTACAGTGCTCTGCACACAGTAAATGCTTCATGAATATGATCGATTCAGTGCCTTAAAAAATGATGGTAAACTGTTTCTGTTGAATGTGGGTGGATGGACAACCTTTGGAGGTTTTCGAGAAGTGGGGAGATATGGACTGAATTTTTTTCTTTATATGGTGCAGGAAGTAAAGTGAAGTGAGGACTAGAGTCAGGAGAAACAGGAGGCAGGGAGATCAGTAACGTAAGGTATAAAGGCAGATATTATTATCCCCATTTTCCAGATGAGGTAACTGAAATAAAGAGCGGCTAAGTGACTTGCCAAAGATCTCACAACAGGCCAGTGGCAGAGCTCAACCTGGAACCCGAGTCCTCCTGTTTCTAGACAAGATCTCTACCACTACACTACACTGCCTCTCATGGATCAAATTCACTTGCCTCTCTTTGTCTGCCTAAGCAGAACCCAAGAGTCGCAGGTCTTTCACGGATCTGAATTACATTCTTAGGGAAAAAGGCACAAACAGACATTGGCAAGAGCAGGGAATTGATCCAATTAGCTTTAAGGGATCTCATCCCTATTCTCCACTTAGGTTAATACTGTGACCAGCCACATGTCTCTAACTTCAATGATCTCATCTTTTAAATTGAAAAATTCTGCTTCTGCAGTGTTTTGAACCTGTCTACATTTGAGTGAAAGGATGAAAAATGCTTCTGTACTGAATTATGGACAAAAAAGTGTAGCTCTCAAAGAGTCAATTTTCTCTCAATCAATCCCTCAATCAATCAGATTTATTGAGCACTTACTATGTGCAGTTCAGTGTACTAAATGCTTGGCTTAGAGAAGAGAGGGGAAGAGAGGTATTAATATAAATCAATAAATACATTGTGGATATGTACATACATTCTGTGGAGCTGAGGGACAGGTGAATAAGGGGGGCAGATCCAAGTGCAAGATACAGAAGGGATGGGGGAAGAAGAAATGAGGGCTTAGTCGGGGAAGGCTTCTTGGAGGAGATGTGCTTTTAATAAGGCTTTGAAGGTGGAAGGAGTGATCATCTGTCAAATATGAAGATGCAGGGTGCTTCAGGTCAGAGGCAGGATTTGGTCAAGGAGGCGGTGGTGAGAAAGATGAGATCAAGATGCAGTGAATAAGATGGCACTAAGGGAACAAAGTGTGCAAGCTGGGTTGTAGTAGGAATTCAGTGAGGTGAGGTAGGAGGGGGTAAGGTGATTGAGTGCTTTGAAGTCCATGGTAAGGAGTTTCTGTTTGATGTGGAGGAGGATGAACCAACACTGGAAGTTCTTAAGGAGTGGGGAAACATGGACAGAACAGTTTTTTAGAAAACTCTGCTGCTCAGAGTGAAGTATGGCCTGAAGTGGGGAGAGATAGGAGGCAGGGAGGTCGGCAAGGAGGCTCATGCAGTAATCAAATGTGGGTTAGGTTAAGCACTTAGATTAGCATAGTAGCAGTTTGGATAGGAAGGAAAGGGTGGATGTTAGTGATATTATGAAGATTGAATTGACAGGATTTTGTGATAGATTGAATATGTGGAGTGTACGAGAGAGATGAGTTGAGGATAATGCCAAGGTTACAGGTTTATGAGACAGGGAGAGGAAACTCGTGGGGAGGACAGGGCTTGGGTGGTAAGATAATTAGTACTGTTTTGGACACGTGAAGATGGAGGTGACTGCAGGACATTCGAGTGGAGATGTCCTGAAGGCAGGATGAAATGTGAGCCTGGAGAGAAAGAGAGAAGTCTGGGCTGGAGATGCAGATTTGGGAATCACCTGAATAGAGATGGTAGTGAATGGGAGTGAACGAGTTCTTGTGGGAGTGGTTATAGATGGAGAATAGAAGGGGACTCCCACAGTTGGCGGGGAGAGGCAGAAGAGGAGCCTGCAAAAGAGACAGAACGGCCAGAGAGATAGGACAACCAGGAGAGGACAGTGCCGGTGGAGCTGAGGTTGGATAATGTTTCCAGAAAGATCTCTCCTCCTCAGTCCCTTTTGCAGGCTCCTCCTCTGCCTCCCATACTCTGAAACTTGAGTATCAAGTTCTGGGTCCCCTTCTATTCTCCATCTACACCCACTCCCTGGGAAAACCCATTCACTCTCATGGCTTCAACTACCATCTTTATGAGGATAATTCTCAGATTTACCTCTTTAGCCCTGACCCCTTTCCTTCTCTGCAGTCTTGCATTTCCTCCTGCATTCAGGACATCTCTACTTGATTGTCCTGCCTGCACCTCAAACTAAACATATCCAAACAGAACTCCTATCTGCCTTCCCATGCAAATCGTGTCCTCCCCCTTTCTTTCCCATCACTGTAAATCATACCACTATTCTCCCTGTCTTACAACCCATAACCTTGGCATTATCCCCAACTCATCTCTCTCATATAACACACATATTCATCCTGTCACCAAATCCCATCTAGTCTACCTTCACAAGATCGCTAAAATCGATCCTTTCCTCTCCATCGAAACTGCTACTGTGCTGATCCAAGCACTCATCTTAATTCACTTTGATGAATGCATCAGCCTACTCATTGACCTTCCTCCCTCCTATCTCTCTCCATTCCAGTCCATACTTCACTCTGCTGACCTGATCATTTTTCTCTGAAAACATTCAGTCCACATCTTCCCACCCCTCAAACACCTGCAGTGGTTGTTCATCCACCTCCCCATCCAACCCAAATGTCTTACCATCGGCTTTAAAGCATGCGATTAGCCTGCCCACTCCTACCTTACCTCACTGATCTCCTTCTACAGCTCAGTCTGCACACTTTGTTCCTTAAGCACCAGCTTGCTCATTGTACCTCGATCTCATCTACCTCATTACTGACCCGTTTCCCATATACTCCCTCTGGTCTGGAATTCTCTCCCCATCCATATACCCCAGACCACCACTCTTCCCAGCTTCAAAACGTCATTGAGATCACATCTCCTTTATGTCCTGTTTCTCTCCTGAATAATAATAATAATGATGGTAATTGTTAAGCACTTACTATGTGCCAAGCACTATTCTAAGCCCTGAGCATGCTCTCCCTTCTGCATCATCTACCCACTTGGATCCGAATACCCCCTGGTATTCACCCCACCCCAGCCCCACAGCATTTATGTCCATATCTGTAATTTATTTATATTAATCTCTATCACCCCTTCTGGTCTGTATTCTTGTTGAGAGCAAGGAACATGTCCACCAACTCTGTGATATTATACTCTTCCAAACACTTAGTACAGTGCTCTGCTTACTGTAAGTTCTCAATAGCAGCATGGCCTAATGGTTAGAGCATGGGCCTGGGAATCAGAAAGACCTGAGTTCTAATCCAGGCTCTGCCACTTGTCTGCTGTGTGACCTTGGGCAAATCACTTAACTTCTCTGTACCTCAATTACCTCATCTATAAAAAATGGGGATTAAGAATGTGATCCCCATGTGGGACATGGACTCTGTCCAATCTGATTGGCTGGTATCTACCCCCGTGCTTATTACAGTCCCTGGCACATAGTAAGCACTTAGTAAATACCATAAAAATAAATACACCATCGATTGATTGTTCAGTTGATTTGTCAGGATGCCCGAGGATAGTTCGAAAGGGTAAAGTTGTACAGGCAGCTGCAGTTGCTGCTTGTGGTGAACACACATTCTGGTGTCAGTGTTGTCCCACGGGGCTGGTGACCTGCAGGCACACAACTACCTAGGCACGAGATAGCCAGGATGAATTCCTCATCATTCTGTAAAGTTATCCTGAATTGTACCAAGTTCCCTCCAAACCCACACAAAATGTGCTTGAACAATCTCCTAGGCTTCTAGTTCACTGAGGGCAGGTATTATGTCTGTTGACTTTATTGCATTCTCCCATGTGTTTAGTATGGATCTCTACCCAGAGTAAGCACTCAATTAATGCTATTGATTGATTGATTGACAAGACTTGGGTTGGGAGCCATTAAAAAAATGACCTGGTAGGAACACTGGGAACTTCTGTGTTCATTTTCAGCTTTGCTCGTTGGAAAAATTCAAGAATGAACATTCATTCATTCATTCATTCATATTTATTGAGCACTTACCGTGTGCACAGCACTGTACTAAGCACTTGAGAAATACAATTCAGCAACAAATAGAGACTATCCCTGCCCACAATGGCTCTCAGTCTAGAAGGGGAGAATGGTGTTTGTTCAGCGCTTACTATGTGCCAAGTGCTGTTCTAAGCGCTGAGGTAGATACAAGATTATCAGGTTGTCCCATGTAGGGCTCACGGTCTTAGTCCCCATTTTACAGAGGAGGTCACTGAGGCACAGAGAAGTTAAGTGACTTGCCCAAAGTCACACAGCTGACAAGTGGCAGAACCGGGAGGGTGATTTGGCTAAGGGTCAGGGGTACAGCCTGTTCTATCAACTTACAGTCACTAGACTGGAAACTCCTGGTGAGCAGAAAACGTGTCCACTAATTCTGTTGTATTGCTTTCTACCGACAGCTTAGTTTGGTCCTCTGCACACAGTAAATGCTCAATAAATACCATTGACTGACTGATAGACTTGGATCAACTTACTGCTTGATTTACAAACTTGTATTCTCACATTTATTAATATGCTCTGGACTCTCATTTGAACTGAGCTTTGCCACCACATGAGATAACAATCCCAATTACCTACACAGGTCAGAATGAAAAGATATTTAGAAAGTGTATTAAAGTAATTGAACTATATTGAGAAATTTCAGTATTCAGTGACCTTTAAACTTAATTTTCCCTTGGGTTACTTATGAGTAGTTTCACTTCTAGCCCATAGAGTTTTTTCTCAGCAGGCAGCATTTTAAAAGAAATCTTGTGGTTTTAAAAACAAGCACAGGAAATGGTGCCAGAAAGGAGCTCAGGGGAATGGGGGCAGTTGAATAAAGCAGTTGTGTGTGGTAGAGACTCTGCCTATGTCTGGCCCACAGTATATCCAGAGATAGAGGTGAATTTAACTGTAGTGATGGTTGATTTTTTTTTAAATGTTTCTCCAATGGATTTTGAAGTGGGAAATGTTTCAGGAAGCTCGGCCAGATGGAAGGAGCTGATGATGTTGATGTTTGCAAGCCCTGAAGCAGACAGATGGTCAGGAACTCCAAAGGCTGCACACTTTCAAATATGTGCTGGTCATTTGGGGAGGGGGAGGGGGGAAAGAGAGAGCGAGAGAGAGAGAGAGAGAGAGAGAGAGAGAGAGAGAGAGAGACTTGAACTGTGAATTATAATCCAGAGGATAAATAACTCCCGATGATCAATTCTACAGATAAAGTATCTGAAATATTTGAGGCCATTTAAATGCAGGCAACCATTCCCTCTCTGAAGGAACTTACCTACTGGAAGATGATATTCTCTCCAGTCCAAAGATGAGTGGTGGATTAAGTTGCAATGCAGAATAGATGATCTGCATTTGCAGATGGAGAAACATATTCCAGGACATATTTTTTAATGAGGTCAAACATCAAAAGGACTTGTAAAGAGCTATGATTGGAGAAAGGACAGAGAGAACAGTGCAGGTGCACCAGGATTCTGGGTCCAAATGAAAGAGATGATACTTAATTACTAATCACTCTGTCCTCATGACAGTGATGGCCCAGATGAATTCCAAAAAGGCAGGAGAGGGAAATTGCCTACCAACTCTGTTATACTATACTCTCCGAAGTGCTTAATACCATGCTCTGTGCACAAAAAATGCTCAATAAATGCAACTGATTGATTGAGAGACCATTATTGCTAGAGGAAAGCACTAGGGATTTGGACCAAGCAGATGCAGTGTGCATAAGTGGCCTTTGGCTTAGAGAAGCCCCCTGGTCTCCTATAATTTGGTAGGTATATGGACGGCTCAACTCTCGCTTTGAGGCAGTGTCAACCCTTGGTCTCAGCTCTGCCGTCTGATCTAGCTTCACTTCTTCCTCCTGCTAGCTACTTCAGGGGTCAGAACTGTGCAGTGCTCTTCAGGTTTGTTCTTTTTGTGGAGAAAAGGTGGTAAAGCAGAGAGCCAGCAGGGTGGGAATTCAGGGGAACAGGCACTCGTCCCCGCTCCAATCCATCCTGCCGGAGGACCTCAGGCTGCTCACCTGTGAAATGGGGATGGAAATCCTTGCTCTTCTTGCCTCCCAGGGATATTATGAAAACGAATAGAATAATTTAGCTAAAAGCCCTTCCTTCAGAATGACGCCAAAGTCTCCTGTGTCTTTATGTTCACCTTGGCCTGAGGGCCCACACCTGGCCAGGCTCTCACCTGAAAAGGCAAATGCAAGCTCTCATTGAAAAAGGAGCCACAGACTATAAAAATGCTCTCAGACATTTGAGAATCAGAACTCTGAAGAAAGGATAGAGGCGAAGGCATTCACTTACCCCCCCAAAATATATTGAATGGTTGCTTAGTAAAGGGAAGGTTTCAATACAATAATACTACTTCTGCCAAGTAAGATGCGGGGATAGGTTCTATACCCTCAGAACAGACAGACGCAGTCTAAGGGGTAGAGAGAACAAGTATTTAACTCCCATTTAACTGATGAGAAAATTGAGACACCAAGAAGGTAGGTGACTTGTCCAGTGTCAGAAACGGACAAGTGGTAGTGCCAGGATTAGAAGCCAAGTAGTTAGTAGTACTAGTAAGTGCTACTATGTGCGGAACACCAGACTAAGTGCTGGGAGAAAATACACAGATGGAAATTAGCCATGGTAACTGTTCCTCGGGACAAGTCTCCTGATTCTCAGGGCTGGGCTCTTTCCATCAGGCGACACTGCTTCCAATTCCTGTTTCTCTGTTCACCAAGAACTGGAAGAGAGAGATTTTGGTCATCCATAAGTAAACACTTATCCAGGTTTCCTTTCATTTAGAGAAAGCACAAACCATATGTATAAGTCTCTTCAAAATAAGAAAAGATTGGACGGTTAAGTGGAGCTGTTGGAGTGTCAGGCTCTGCTATACAAAGAAAACTCTGGAGAGGACTGCATAAGGGAGAGGGAGATACAGAAGATACTGAAGAAATAAAAAGTGCAGTCAAGAAACATTTTCTATGTAGCCATCTTGAACCAGAGAGGTAATCATTAGAAAAGTGAACAGTCTAAAAAGCATCTCATGAAGTTTTAAAGAAGCTGTTTCAGGGAATAGATTCAATCTGAAGTGACTTTAGCGACCTAATAATAGGAAGAGTCACCCAAGGGAGTAACCCTTGGGTGCAACAGCACATGTATAGGAGAATATTGCAGAGAGGCCCCAAAGTTGTAGTTTCGTTTCCAGTCAGGAAGTCCTGGATTTACAGCATCATTTTGAGTTACAACAAAAGACACAACATTTCTAAATTTACAATTGGTTTTAGCTTCACATCACATCCTTTTTGGCAGTGGCACAGAGCTTTAGGAGAAATAAAATGGGTTGTCTCCCTCTCTGATGCCTTTCCTTGCTGCTTGGATGACCCTTTCCCATCCCCTTCTACCCCTGGGCTCTCCTACTCAATATCCCCTTCCCTCTGCTCTTCTCCCCACTCCACCCCATCCCTTACCAGCTCCCAATCCCTCCCCCATAAATTAGAGCAGTTATCTCCAAGTCATTTGGGTCTGGTCCATCTTGATAACCTCTCCTCCGATGGCCTTTAGAAATAATCTCGGATCTGTAAAAACTACATTAAAGTACAGGAAAGCTCTGTAGAACATAGAAAATACAGAAATGGTGATGTTCAGGATTTTGAGGTTGGCAGAGCAACCAATGATATTGATGATGACGATGGTGATGATGGTGCTGATGATTGTGAAGGGGAAAGTTCTTAGACTCTCCATTTTCAGGCTGAGGCTCAGAAAGAAGAAATGAGGTGCAGTTCATAAATAGATCAGTTGACAATTCTGAAGACAAATAGAAATTCCTTCTTTTTTCCTCAGAACAAGTCCCAGCACCGTAGAATTCCCCAAACTTTGGCATCGTCCTTTTATTCCCTCCTAAAGGAACGATCTCTAAAGGACCATTGAATATTATCTCTATACTCCCATAATCGTTTGCCTCTCCTGAGGTTATGAATTAGTGTCCATGAGGAGGAGTAATAATTGGGTTTGGGAAGTAGACTTTCTCAGCAACTGATGGGGATGAGTATAATCTGAACAATTTACTCTTATTTTCTAAATTTCTTACTCTTAATTGTAACCAATGAGATGTTGATACCTGGCCCCAGTTGAGTCTTAGTCAATTTTTGATAATGTTGCTGCTGAGTTTATTAGTGCTGAATGGAAACCACCACGAATGAAAAGTTTGCCCACCTCCTTGCCATTTAACTCTTCTGCACATTCTTAAAATCATGTAAGCATTAGTTAGTAAACGAATTTGATGAGATGGATTGGTTCTTCAACTTCTCTAAAAATGATGGAAAAATTAACAGGGTAATAGATTTCATAAATTTTATGCTATTTATGCCATATGACTTTTGCCTGGGATAATCTTGAATAGGGTAAGGTTGGACTCAGAAAAACCATCATGAAAGTACCACAAAACCACCATAAAAGATCTGGTTCCAATTGTTTTATTAAATTAAGTAGACTTTGCTTAGCAACTAAATACAAAGCATTCCTATTTTGTACAATCCATAGACCTTGCTCTAGAGTCCTCAGAAATAACATAACATTTTTTAAAACTTTTGCTCTTTGAAAAGATGCTGTAAGCACAAGTTTGTGATGGGGGTTATGTGTATGGTAGAATCAACTTTGAACTTTTTGCTAGTCAGTCAGTCAATTGTATTTATTGAGAGCTTAAATGTGTGCAGAGCACTGTACTAAACGCTTGGGAGAGTACAATATAACAATATAACAGACACATTCCCTGCCCCAAGTGAGCTTTCAGTCTAGAAGGGGAGATGGGTAATAATATAAATGAATGAAATTGCAGCTTTGTTCATAAGTTTTGTGGGGCTGGGAGGGGGGATGAATAAAGGGAGCAAGTCAAAACGATGCAGAAGGGAGTGGAAGAAAAGGAAACGGGGTCTTAATCATGGAAAGCCTCTGGAGGAGATGTCCTTCAATAGGGTTTTGAAGGGAGGGGGGCGAGTAATTGTCTGTCAGATATGAAGAGGGAGGACATTCCAAACTAGAGGCAGGACATCGGTGAGAGGTTGGCGGCCAGATAGATGAGATAGAGGTACAGTGAGAAGGTTAGCATTAGAGGAGTGAAGTATGGGGGCTGGGTTGCAGTGGGAGATAAGAATGTCTTATGGGTCAGAGGAAATCTTTGTTTTTCAGGTTATCTTGAACAGAAATTCATTCATTCATTTATTCAATCCTATTTATTGAGTGCTTACTGTGTGCAGAGCACTGTACTAAATGCTTGGAATGTACAATTCACCAACAGATAGAGACAATCCCTGCCCAACAACAGGCTCACGGTCGAAAAGCGGGGAGAAAGGCAGCAAAACAAGTAGACAGGCATCAGTACCATCAAAATAGATAAATAGAATCATAGATATATACAAAAAGGAATGTAATGATGGTAGGCAGATTATAATCCAGTGAAGTGTAATTTCATAAAACCATCATGGAAAAATAACAATAATAATAAAAATAGTAATATTGGTTAAGCGCTTGATATGCTTCAAGCCATGTACTTAAGTGCTGGGGTAGATACAAGATAATGAGGTCACAGTCCTTTTCCTACTTGGGCAGTCTGCGTAGGAGGGAAAACAGGTAGTGAATCCCCATTTTACAGATTTTTAAAAATAGTATTTGTTAAATGTTTACTATTATAATGATAATAATAATGGTGACATTTGTTAAGCACTTACTATGTGCAAAGCACTGTTCTAAGTGGTGGGCAGGTTACAAAATGATCAGGTTGTTCCACGTGAGGCTCCCAGTCTTAATCCTCATTTTATAGATGGGGTAATGAGGCACAGAGAAGTTAAGCCACCCACCCAAAGTCACATAGCTGACAAGTGGCTGAGCAGGAATTTGAACCCGTGACCTCTGACTCCCAAGCCTGGGCTCTTTCCACAGAGCCATGCTGCTTCTCTATGCCAGACACCACATTAAGTGCTGGAGATAATACAAACTAATCTGGTAGGACACAGTACATGGCCTATATGAGGCTCACAGTCTTAATCCCCATTTTGCAGATGAAGAAAATACAGATGAGGAAACTGAGGCACAGAGAAGTTAAGTGAGCTTTGCAAAGTGACACAGGAAACAAGTGGTAGAGTGAGAACCCAGGTCTGCCTCTCCAGCCTTTGCTTTTTCCAATAGGCCATGCAACTTCTTGTGTCGCTCTCACCAGAGCGCAAGCTTCTTGTGGCTAGGGAATGTGTCACTTTGATTTGTGCTCTCAAAGTGCTTAGTACAGCACATTGCCCAGTGAGTGATGCTCAATAAATTCTGTCAGTACTGTCCTAAAACACCATCTCCTCCTCTTCCTTCCTTCCTTCCTTCCTTCCTTCCTTCCTTCCTTCCTTCCTTCCTTCCTTCCTTCCTTCCTTCCTTCCTTCCTTCCTTCCTTCCTTCCTTCCTCCTTCCTTCCTTCCTTCCTTCTTCCTTCCTTCCTTCCTTCCTTCCTTCCTTCCTTCCTTCCTTCCTTCCTTCCTTCCTTCCTTCCCTCCTTCCCTCCTTCCCTCCTTCCCTCCTTCCCTCCTTCCCTCCCTCCCTCCTTCCCTCCTTCCCTCCTTCCCTCCCTCCCTCCCTCCTTCCCTCCCTCCCTCCCTCCTCCCTCCCTCCCTCCCTCCCTCCCTCCCTCCCTCCCTCCCTCCCTCCCTCCCTCCTTCCTTCCTTCCTTCCTTCCTTCCTTCCTTCCTTCCTTCCTTCCTCTCTCTCTATCTCAATGGAGTTGGGGTGCCGGGGGTGGGGGGGCATTTCACAGATGACAAAATTCTCTGTAGTTAGTGTTTCCATGGTTACAGATGGCATTTGGATGGTCAGTCCAGAGCCGAGCTTCGGAGTAGGTCAGCCTCCGCGGTCTGGATGACTGAAGTCTTCTAATTGACCAAGTGTTGAGAGGTGAGTCGCCCCCACCGCCTCTCATTTTGGGAGATTTTTGGCCAGAGTTTTGTCTAAAAACAGCCAAGCTCTGTTTCTGGCTGGCTTCAGCCCCAGGGGTGGAGTGAGGATGGCTTATTGTACGACTCAACTCTAGCAAATGGCAGAAGTGGTGTGCCCAAGAAAGCCTTTGTCTTTGTGGCCAGAGTGTTCGGGATCCAGAACCTCAAGGAGTAGTTTTGAAAAATCTCTGTGAGGATCTAGCTTTCCCACTGGACTCCAAAGTACAGTGCTCTGCACATAGTAAGCGCTCAATAAATACTATGGAATGAATGTTACCAGCTCCCACCCAACTGGACTCCCTGTCACTCCAGTCCTGTTTTCATTCATTCAATCATATTTATTGAGTGCTTACTGTATGCACATCACTGTACTAAGTGCTTGGGAGAGTACAACACAATAATACACAGACACATTCCCCACTCACCACGAGGCTCGTAAGATCCTTGAGCCTCAGATCGTGTCTCCTGATTTTCCCGTATGTTCTGCAGTACTTAGTACAGTGCTCTGCACACAGAGAGTGCTCAACAAATACCACTCATTGAGTAAGTTAGCTGCTATTCCATGACTGGAAGAGCAAATCCCAGAAGGGGGGTGGCAAACTGGGAGACAGATCTGCTTCATCTTAGAGCTTTTCCTTATTCTCTTCATTGGCATATAAACATGTTTAGGAAGCAAACCCTCCTTTGTAAACCCTAATTATTTTATACCTCCCTTTCACATCCTTAAGCATGGTGGCATAGCATAAATGATGGACTTGGGTTGGATTAGATGTACCACACAGTCCTGCTTTTCCCTGACTGAGATGGAGAAAGTGTCTCCATCTCCATCCGCTCCACTGGAGATCTCATTCACTCCCGTGGATTCAAATGCCATCTCTATGCACATGATTCCAAAATCTACCTTTCCACTACTGACCTCTCTCCTTTTCTGCAGGCTTGCTTCTTCTCCTGCCTTTGGGATACCTCTATTTGGATGACCCACCAACACCTCAAACTCAACATATGCAAAACAAAACTAGTGGATAGAGCAAGGGCTTGGGGATCGGAAGAACCTGGGTTCTAGTCCTGACTCTGCCGCTTGCCTGCTGTGTGACCTCGGGCATCCCATTTCACTTCTCTGCACCTTATAACTCATCTGTAAAATGGGGATTAAGACTGTGAGGCCCACAGAGACTGCGTCCAATTTGATTACCTTGTAACTACCTCAGCTATTAGAACAGTGCCTGGCACATAGTAAACACTTAACAAATACCACACAAAAAGAAACAAACAAAAAAACCCTAACCACCTCCCCCCCCCCAAGCCTTCTCTTCTCCCTAAGACCAGACCACCATTCCCATCTGTCTCTCAAGTCTGAAATTGAGACAAAATCCTCAACTAATCTCTCACCTTTAACCCATGTATTCAGTCAGTTACTAAGTGCTTTTGATTCTATTTCCACATTACCTCCAGAATTCTCTCCTTTCCCTCTATCCAAACTGCTAGCACACTGGTCATTGTGTGGAGTGCTGCGTCAGCCTCCTTGCTGAATTCCTTGCCTCCAGAATCTCCCATCTCCAGTGCATTGTTTTACTAAGCTACCTGGATCATCTTCCAAAAAAATCATAATGCACATGTTTCCCCACTCCTCAAACTCCTCCAGTGGTTGTCCATTCACCCCCCGCCATCACATTTCCTCCTGCCTTCAAGACATCTCTATTTGAATGTCCTCCCATCACCTCAAACTTACCATGTCCAAAACAGAGCTCCTTATCTTCTCTTACTCCTTACTGAAGGCACATCTTCTCCAAGAGGCCATCCTAAACTATACCACACTTTTCTTCATCTCCAACTTCCTTCTGCGTCACCCTGACTTGCTCCCTTTGCTTTTCCCCCCCTCCCCACCCCACAGCACTTATGAATATATATCTATATTTTTATTTATTTATTTATATTGATATCTGTTTAATTGTGTTGATGATACAGTAAACACTCAATAAATGTGATTGAATGAATGAATGAATGAACAAACTCCTCACCATCAACTTTAAAACATCTCCCTCCCATGTTCATTCATTCAGTCAGTCATATTTATTGAGCACTTACTGTGTGCAGAGGACTGTCCTAAGCACTTGGAAAGTACAATTTAGCAACAAATAGAGACAATCCCTACCCAACAATGGGCTCACAGTCTAGAAGCAGGGAGACAGGCAACAAAACAAAACAAAACAAGTAGACAGGCATCAATAGATCAATTTAAATAAATAGACTTATAGATATATACACATCATTAATAAAATAAATAGAATAATGAATATGTACATATATATACTCAAGTGCTGTGGGGTGGGGAAGAGGGTAGAACAGAGGGAGGGAGTAGGGGTGATGGGGAGGGGAAGAGGAGCAGAGGGAAAGGGGGGCTCACCTATACATCACATTCACACCATCACTACAACCCAACCCACACACTTTACTCCTCAAACACCAACCAGCTCAGTGTGCCTTGATTTTGTTTCTCTCATTGTCAACTCAAAGGTCAAGCCCTCCTGTTGCCTGGAACTCCCTCCGTTTTTATATCCAACAGACCACCTCTCTCCCCATATTCAAATCCTTACTAAGATCATATCTGTTCTAGAAAGCCTTCCCTGACAAATCTCTCATCTCCCCATCTATTGTCTCTCCCTTCTGTGTCACTTATGCACTTGGGTCTGTACCACTTAAGCACTTGGCTATTTATCTGACTCTCAACACCACAGCAGCTATGTACACATCCTTATACTCTGCCACTTCCCATATCTGTCATTTGTTTTAATGTTTGCCTCTCTAGCTAGATTTTAAGCATCTTGAATTGGGTCTACCAATTCTACTATATTGTATTCTCCCAAGCACTTAGGGCACTGCTCTGACACAGTAAGTGCTCAGTAAATACCACTGATTGACCAACTGATTGATCGATTGAATGAACCCCAGGACATTCTTCACTCTGACTCAGCCACCCATTGGAGTTACTTAGAGTATCTTGGTGTGGGCCTCGGGTTGATCAAGTTTGCTTCGTCATTCCCACAGCACTGGTCTATTGATGGTGTTCAGGGTCATTACAGTGGTCTACATACAGTGAGCGCTCAAAAAATACTATCGATTGATTCACTGGTACAGGCTTTCTCAGCACTATCTGGAAGCAGCAGCTTCATTTACTTTTCCTCAGTGAGTGCTGGGCTTCACTTGGTTCTGGGGTTACTTTGTGATTCAGGGAGTGTGCATTTCATGATCTTCTTTAGCACCTGGTCCAGGACAACTCCTGCTAGACTGGGGGGAATGGAGAGAAGGACAATGCCCAGGTCACTTATTTAGTCCACTCCTTCACTGTTCTTTCAGAAGATGTTGATTATAATGAGTAGCTGTTGAATTTCCTCATGGAAACTAATAAAAGCTAGTAAAGATGTCAGAAGTCATACAATCTCAGTATTTCTTAAGTCCTTTTCTGTGCTAAGCAGTAGGGGTGATAAAAGATCATCAGGTCAGACATAGTCCCTGCCTCACAATCTGAGGGAGGGAAAACAGTCAATCAGTGGTATTTACTGAACATTTACTGTACTATGAGCTTGGGAGAGTACACTACTCTGGACTTGGTGGGCACCAGCTCAGTGTGCCAGACTGGAAACAGCTTACCCACAATTTACAAATGAGGTTACTGACGAATAGAGTGACATCCCAGGCCACAGAGCAGGCCGGTGGCAGAACCAGGACCCAAACAGAGGTCTCCTGACTTCCAGACCCACACTCTTTCCACTAGGTCACCCTGCCTCTTTTGCTTTCAGTTCCCATAGTAAGACTACTGTATCCGGGGAATGTCACTTTTTAATGACATTACTTGAGCAAATTTCTTAGAAGTGAAGATAAAAGCAATCATTTTGCCATATTTATCTTTAAACTGAAAGATCGCTCTGTGACTAGACTCAAGAACAACAGCAGACTGTTGACAATGTATTCTTTGCTTTGCTTGAAGAAGTAGCCTGATCTAGTGGAAAGAGCACACGGCTGGGAATCAGGAGACCAAGTGAGTCACTTAACTTTTCTGAGACTGAGTTTCCTTGTCCCCTTCTCCCTTATACTGTGGGCCCTATGAGAGGTCTTGTTGATCTTGTATCTACCACGATGCTAAGCATAGTGCTGGGTACGGAGTAAACATTTAACAAATACCACTCATTAGTACTTTAGTTTCTAATTCTGTTCAACATAAAATGACCCTGAAATTATTCCACACCTAGAGTGGAATATCCACTCTTTTTATATCCACAAGTATCTGGCATTTAGTAGCCTCTCAAGCCAATAGCAATAGAGTACCAGGCAAAGAAGCAAGAAAATGAGAATTGGAAATGCAATTTCGATTTCAGCTCTACTGCCTCACTTAGATAGCCCAGTCTAATTCTCACTTTACCTTCCACTCCCTTTCATGTGAACCAGACCAGCTCCTGCACATCCTTTAGTGCTCACTTACCAAGGAATTTGACCTTCCATGTAATTTCCCTCAAAATATTTGAAATATGCAGCAGTGATAATATCTTTACCGGCTTCTTGTAGAATAGATATTTTAGGGTAGCATTCAGCTTGGAAAAGTGTAGGTTTGCAGTTTTGCTGAGGGGTAGACTGTGAACCCCATGTGGGACAGGGAATGTATTGGACTTACCCCAGTGCTTAATGTAGTGGTTGGCACATTGTAATGTTTAACAAAGTACCATTTTTTAAAAGTAAAATATTATTTGGCTTTAATTCTTCATTCCAGTGCCTGCACACATTGTCATACAGTCATTATCCTTTTCTTACACACATGCCATGATAATTTGTTTCAGTTCCTACTCTTGGCCTATTCTACTACAGTGCCCCTCTTGCCTGGAGAGCACAGCTGGGTAACCTTATGAACGGTGGTAAGATAAGCACCCACCAGTTCAGAAGTTAATCCAAAACTTATATTTGATTTGACACAAATTGGCTGCACATTTTGATGGAACTAGGATTTTGGTCTGGTTTTGTTTCTGTGAGGTTTCTGATATTCGCTGTTCCTTTTTGGATGAGGATTGCGGAGGCCCCTCATGTCGAGATTCAGAAATTCAGAGTTGAGTGGAAGTGAAAGGATGGGAGCAAAAGTTCAGCCAATAATTCCACTTTCTCGTGGCTTCCCAACCTGTTTGGCCAATGTGAGTTAATGGGAGCCATTTTCATATCTTAAACTGAACCAGGGAGACTACTCTGTCCCTTGGAAGACTGACATCAGCCAGAGTGGTACCAGTGTTGTATGGAGATTGGGACCACATTGGAAGGAATAGAGAGAGCAGCTGCAGCATCAACCTTCTCCTAGGACTGCAAGACCAAGGTCTACTACAGGTGTTATGCCTAATTTCCAGTGGCACCTGGAGGCATAGTGGCCTGGTGAAAAAAAATGCAGTTCTGGGAGTCTGGACAATAGGGTTCTATTCCTCACTCCAGAACTTGCCTGCAGTGTGAACTATGGCAGGATACTTTCCCTGGGTCTCAGTTTCTTCACTTGACAAATGGAGATTCAGTACCTGTTCTCCTTTCCCATCAGACTGTGAGCCCCCTATGGGAAAGGGACTGTATCTGATCCAATTAGCTTGTATCTAACCTAGCAGTTAACACAGTGCTTGGCACTCAGCTCTCAGTAAATATTATCGTCATCCTTATTACTGTTGTTTTCTATGTGCCAGACTGAGCCTCAAGAGGTAAAACAGGGCCCCAGATGATAGGTTCCTAGGACATAGTCAGTCTGCAACACTTATGCGTGTTTCATCACATTACACCTACGCCAGATGGCATTGTGTATATTTTGTGTATTTGACCTTGTCTCTTATGCTGTTTTAATGTCTTATTTTATCAGTACTCCCGATGTGTCTGTCTCCAGTCCTCCCCCACCCTACCTATATTTGTAGATTGCGAGTACCTTGAAGGACAGGGTTTGTGTGTAAGCCCACTTATACGCTCTTTCCCAGGATTTTGTACAGTGCTCTTAAACTCTTTCCCAGCACTTTGTACAGTCCTTGTAAATCAATCCACGAAAATGATTTATTGAGCACTAACTACATGCAGAGCACTGTACTAAGCACTTGAGAGAGTATAATACAACAGAATTAAGAGACAGGTTCTCTGTCCACAGAGAGCTTACCTCCTTCCCCAGCACTTTGTCTTGTGTTCTACACAGAATAAACACTACTCTTACTCCTACTGAGGAGAACGGCAGCAGTAATATAACCAAAGAGCTGCTTTAAATTAAGCAAAATCAGGCAACTATAAAAAATTTAGACAGAAGAAGCAACCCGGCAGGGAATCAGAAGGACGCGGGTCTTAATGCCTGCACCGCCACTTTCTGCTGTGTGACCTTGGAGGAATCACTTAACTTTTCTGTTCCTCTGTTACCTCATCTGTAAAATGGGGATTAAGACTGTGAGTCTCATGTGGGACATAGTGTCCAACCTGATTAACTCGCACTAACTCCAGTGTTTAGAACAGTGCCGGGCACATAGTAAGTGCTTAACAAATACCATAAAAGAAAGAAAGAAGAAAGAAGAAACATTTCAAAGAGTCAGTGAAGTGAAAACCATTGATTGATTTGACTGACGGAGCACTTACTATGTGCAGAGTGCAATAATGAATGCTTGCTGAAGGCACATCTCCTCCAAGAGGGCTTCCCAGACTAAGACCCACTTTTCCTCATCTCCCACTCCTTGCTGTATTGCCCTGACTTTCTCCCTTTGCTCTTCCCCTGTCTCCCAAACCCACAATACTTTTAGATATATATCTGAAATTTTATTTATTTATATTGATGTCTGTTTATTTGTACTGATGTCTGTCTCCCCAACCACCCTAGACTGTGAGCTCACTGTGGGCAGAGATTGTCACTCTTAATGTTGTATTGTACTTTCCCAAGCCGCTTAGTACAGTGGTCTGCACACAGTAAGCGCTTAATAAATTTGATAGAAAGAATGGATGAATGAACAGTACAACGGAGTTGGCAGGAACGTTCCCTGCCCACAGTGTGCTTAAAGTCTAGTGGATAAGTGCTTGGATCAGAATAGGAACAGTTGGGGTGGAGAGGAAAGGATAGATTTTAACGATATTGTGAAGGAGAACCCACAAGATTAGGTGACAGATAAATATGTGAGTTACGGTTCTTAGGGCAAAGGGAGCGGTCAGGAGGGGCTGCAACAGTACTTGACTTGGCCCTGAGCAGTAGGAGCAGAGTGGCTGTTGAGGTCCATCTCCCAGCACGAGGAGAGCACCGATAGCCTGCCTCAATTCAGTTTAATCACTTAGAGAAGATGTCAGTGCTCTCTTTCTGCTCACTTAGGGAAAGATCAAATCCATCCATTAATCATCAGCAGGCAGTCAGAGAAACTGGAGAATTGAGATGGCATGGCCAATAGTGTGATAGCTTCTCCTGAATGGATTTTAACATCCACAGGACATGTTAACAAAGCAAAAACCTTTCCTTAGGGGCTGAATGGTCTTGGGCCAAAAACTGATTGATTTTGGAAAGTTTCTTTAAATATTAATCAGGCCATTGTTTTTGAGTTTTGAATTTGATTTGGTTTAAATTATGGCAGTGAAAATAAATCTCCCAAATAAATAACAGAGGTACCCTTGGATCTCAGGGGAGACTAAGGAAAATGTTCTTGGTGCCTCAGATGCAAATACCCACTTGGTTCGTAGCTATCACCAGGGGGACGGGGCTCTGCTTTTTGTCTTGATATGAACAGTGGGCAAAAGGTTGCAGATGTTCTGGAATGGCACCATGTTCCTTTGGAAGAATACTTGGATAAGAAACTGGGGGGAAAAATTGAGACAATTTCCATGATTGAAGAAGAGTCACCTCTACCCCATTTTTTTCCTCTAAGTGGTGGATAGATACAGGATAATCAGATTGGACACAGACCCTGACACAATACTTGCCCCACAAGGGGTTGCAAACCTTAGAGTAGGGGGAGAACCGGTATCTTACATTTTGTAGGTGAGAAAACTGAAGCCCAGAGAGGTTAATAATTGTGGTATTTCTTAAGTACTTACTGTGTGCCAGGCACTGTACTAAGCACTGGGGTGGTTACAAGCAAATCAGGTTAGACACGGTCCCTGACCCACCTGAGACTCCCGGGCTCATCCCCCATTTTAAAGATGAGGTAAATGAGGCACAAAAAAGGGAAGTGACTTGCCCAAGGTCACATAGCAGACAAGAGGCAGAGCTGGAAATAGAGCCCACAACCTTCTGGCACCCAGGCCTGTGCTCTATCCACTATGCCATGCTGCTTCTACTGAAGGTTAAATGACTTTCCTAAGGTCATAGACTCGGCCAGCCCAGATATTAGAAGCTGTGGCTCCAGAGCCAGGCCAGACTGTCTCTCACCAGAAAGGATTCCAAATTCTTGTGGAGTTCAGAGAGAAGAAATGGCAGTATATCAAAGCTCCGGGATTCACTGTGGAATGAAGATGGGCCTCAGCACAGGAATGGCATCTGATACCCAGGCACAATCGTGGAGGACATTGGTGTGTATTTTTAAATGATTACTCAGCAAATCACATTTTAAGAGATTCAGTGTACCTCTGAGGATTTGCAAACTCTTTTTTCCAGCCACAAATATCTTGCTTTAAAACCTCTTAAACAGAGCCAAGGGAGTAGGGACAGAGAGCTTGAAATCTTCCACTTCTGCACTACTCCAGGATATACGTGGTATACAGACTTAGGAATCAGAGAAAATTGGCATTACTGGGGTCTAGATGGGCTGACTGAAGCGATTCTTGGGAGAGTCCATGTTAAGAGCAGGCTAATAGGAGTTTGGTAATCAATCAATCAATGGTATTTACTGAGAGCTTATCATGTGCAAAGCATTCTACTAAGTGCTTGGGAGGATGCAGTATAATAGAGAAACAGTGTGGCCTAGTGGATAGAGCATGGGCTGAGGAGGCAGCAGGACCAGGGTTCAAATTCCAGCTCTGCCATTTGTTCTGTGTGACCTTGGGTAAGTCACTCAACTTCTCTGTGCCTCAGTTACCTAATCTTTAAAATGGGGATTAAGATTGTGAACCTCATCTGGGACATGGACTGTGTCCAACCTAATTATCCTGTATCTACCCCAATGCTTAGAACAGTGCCTGGCACATAGTAAGCGCTTAAAAACTACCCTAAAAAATTTAAAACAGAGCTGATAGATATGTTCCTTACCTACAAGGAGCTTTCAGTCTAGGGGAGGTGCTTTATCTTCCAGTCATTAAAAATCATCATGAAAGTCCCAGTGGCCTCCTTGCATTTCTCTGTCATCAAGAGGCACCAGCTTGGTCTAGTCACTTACAAAAAAACAGGCTGACACGGGAGTCAAATAGCTCCTTGCTCAAAAGGAATTACGTTTGCCTGCGGGGTCACCAAGGCAATCCAGTTGGGCAAGGGTAAACTGGCACTGGGTGCTTGCGAAAGAAAGGAACTTAGGTACCTTGGCTCCTTTAAGATCATAATCATCGCTCCATGTTTCTAGAGGTGGCTCTCTGCAAGCAATGCTGAACTTTGATAGGCTGGGGTATCAAAGGAAACATCTTGTTTACAAATGTCAGCCAGTAATTAGCATATTTAAAGAGAGGAACCACAACTGCTGGTTTTTGTTAGCAACAAAAACCTCAGCTCTTTCTTGTGGCTGTGTTTTAAGAGACAAAGTAGACATGGAGACTCTGAAACCAGTTCATAAATAGTTGATTTCATATTTTAAAATCTTGCACTAAAACTGTCACCCCCTCTTGTGGAACACAGATGGTGGAGAACTAATTTGTTACTGTTTGATAACTGCTTTTATGTATCAAAGCTCTTATTTACTACTCTGTGGGGAGAAATGACAGACTAAGAGCAATTATGTGTTTTCTTTCAGTTTTTCTTTAACCACTATGCTCCTTGGTGTGTTTTTTCTCAACATGTTTCTTATTTGAAATATAACATTGTGAATCTTTTACATATGTTGGTTTCTCCTTAGCCTACTTTTGGGAGTTTTAAAGAATGCAACTCCCAGCACCAATCAGCTGCACTCTTTGATGGTTTCTCTAATGGCCCAGCGCTAAGAGATGGTACTTCTGGGTGTCTCTGACTAGCAGCATAATAATATTTGGGATTCAGATATGCAAATGGATACATTTTCGGAGAAAGGAGAGCATTGAGCAGAGAAGGGCGAAATGAAGCTTGAGCGCAACTCTCTTTCCTTCTCTCCCGCCTGCGGATGCCAGGGCCCCAGAACCCTGGGAACCGTGAGCCCTCAGAGAGGGTAGTGGCATGAACAGGGAAAGGGGGAGAGTCAATCACTATCCCCAGCAGGCGAGGCCTAAATTAGAGCAGAACTGATGAGGGATGAAAACACGCTGTCAGGGCGATATGGGAGGGAAGAGGCAGTGGTCAGGAAGCCTGAGATGGACTGTCCCATCGGGGGGCAATGTCCGAGCCTGCATACTGAGGCTTTGGCTCCCCGGGATCCTGAGTCATTTGGGCCCAGATCTGGAGGCGTGATCACTGGCTTTCCGAGGCAGAGATTCCTGAGAGGTGTCATTTACAGTATTTATTAAAACTTATGATTTCCAGGCATCTTCTCACACGCTCTGTCCTACAAGAGGAACATTTCGGGAAAGGGGAAGCCAACTAGACCCGCCTGACACCTATTGTGATGGAAGTCGTTTTGGCTACTGTGTGTTCAGACTATGGGAAAGTGGGAACAAAAGTGTCATTTTGCTGACCTTTTGATTCTGGTATGTCCAACAGATGTGGTCGTGGAAAAGGAAAACGCAGCTGTAACCAGCCAGAAATCTTTGGGAAGTTTTCAGAGAGCTGCTTATTGGTTTGAGGGCCTTGGTCTAGGACCCAAGCATTGAGCCTTCTTGGAGATTCCTGATATTTTATTCATAAAAGACTAACTTGGGCCCTGGGTCTTTCATACTTGAAGAATGCCACTTGGTAAGAGATACGTCACTTAGGTGTCTTATTCTGGTGATGTATTCTTTACACTCTGGCAGAGATTTCATTACTTAAAGGTATCAAACTCCGCTTGAGAACAGGATCAAGAACGTGCCAAGCCAAAGTATGCACTTGCCAACGTTTTGACATCATGCACAAATAAGGTCTGAATCCCTGTTCTACAACAGGAAAAGGATCATTTAAAGTGTTTAAATATCATTTAGTTGCCTTTTTTGAAGCTGTAGTAGCATCTACAGCTGACTTGACAGATTTATTGAAGATTCTGTTCCACATTAAAATGTATCTGCAGGCACCCTGTTGAAATCCAAAGACGATAAAATCTGAAATCTGTATATGAGAATTAAAGAAGTGAAGAACAGCTTAGTCATTATTCATGATGATCAATGTAACTCAAATTTCTAGGAAGGTTTCCCTAAACAACAATTTTATACTATGAGATGCTCTCTTCTGAATGTTAATCCTTTAAATGCTCATACTCCCCAGAAAGGAATAGATTCAAGAAACTATAAGAACAGTCATGTAAATTTCTCCAGCAATTACAGAGTTCACGATTGGGCACAGTTTTTTGATGACCCAGGATCTGAAGAAATTTATCAGGCCTTTTAGCACCAGGATCATTTTGATTCATCTAAATTATGAGATCTCCTTCTCCCAAAGGGCAGAATTAATACATTATAATGGTATTGATTAAGCGCTTACACTTGACCAAGCCTTGTGCTAAGGGAAAGAGTAGATACAACACAGATAAGAAACAGTCTGATGGGCTTAGCCCATCCCCCACTTAGAGCTCATAGCCTAAGAAATAGGGGGAGCAGGTCTCCATTTTACAGAAGAGGAAACTGAGACCCAGAGAGGTTAAGTGACTTACCCAGGATGGTCTACCTGGTCAGTGACAAAGCTAAGATTAGACTTCTGGGCTCCTCACTCTCAGACCCCTTATGCTCATTCTACCAGGCCACACTGGCACCCTCCTTAGGTAACCGAAAGCCATGTAATTGACTGTGGCTTCCTCATCTTTGTTGATGGATGAAAGGATTCTCTTGAGCAGGCACACAGATGTCAGCAAAGTAATCCAATCTGAATCCGGAGTGCCTTACATTTATACCCATAATGAAGAGAGTACCATGACCGAGTACCGAGAGTTGCCGAGTAGATGCTGCATCGTGCAGCTCGTGATGATGCTCACATTAAATTTGAGATACTGCAGAATCTGCAAAAAGTCTCAAGAAATCATCTCCTTCTGCCCTGCTCCATAGAAGCCACTCGGGACAGATGGTTTCTGTCGATTGGTTGATTGATTACAGTGCGGACGTCATGGCCAGTTGCATTTGGATGACAAGGAGTCTGTTTTCTGAACAATTCCCATAGAATCCTAGAGTTGGGAGGGATTTCAAGAGATCATCTCATCTTGGGCTCATGCTCCAAGTAGGACTGCATTTAAACAGTGCAAAGCCGGATATCTCATCCATTCCATTCTTAACGATCTCCAAGGAAGAGAATTCACAATTTCTCCCACTGACCTTTTCCAGGGTTTAAATAACTCTGCAGTGCCAGAAGTCTTGTCTATGTTTAATCCAGACAACCTTCGCTCACAGTCTCTGATTTAGTTATCTTTGGGAAAGGGAAATCAGCTAAAGCACATGCTGCCTTTATCACAACCCATTGTTTCCTGGGTGCGATTGGGCCAACTGTTTGGAGGCTCTCAATCAATCAGTCAATCATTCCTATTTATTGAGCCCTTACAGGGAGCAGACCTCTGAACTAACCTCTTGGGAGAGGACAGTACAACAGAGTTGGTGGACACATTCCCCTCCTGCAAGGTGCTTATAGTCTTTAGGCCCTGCTCGATGACTCTGACTCCTTTTACTTTTCCCATTACCATTAAAGACTTTCAATAATATATTCTGACTTTTTTCTTAACTCTCCACTATTTCTCTACTCTCCTTCTAAAATGCCAAGTCTCTCCCTAGACTCGGTTCCTGGTCATTAGTTCCCTTTCCCTAATTCCCTCCCGGACACTGTACATGCCAATGGAGATGGTTCCATAAAAGGGACTCGTGTTTTAAAGTCAAAAGCTGAAACTGGGTGTTGATTTTGAAATGTTGTGGGGACCATATGTCTTAAGTCAAAGCAGCTCAAGTCAAGGATTTCCTGTGTCCCCTGAGGGCAAAGAAGATCCTGAAGAACCAAGTTTCACTCCAAGGCAGCCTACAGGCATCTCAGGCTCTGCCTAGCCAAGAGGAATGCCCAGATGGTTCAGGAGCACAGAGAAGTGAGAAATGAGACAGGTGTAGGTGTGGGTGCCATCTCAAGCTCTGCCTAGCCAAGAGGAATGCCCAAATGGTTCAGGAGCACATGAGAGTGAGAAATGAAACAGGCGCGGTCTGGGTACAGAGGCTTGAGAGCCTGAGGACTGTAGTTCCCCCTCCATAGCCTGCCTCATTCCAGCAGGGGCAGCCAGCTCCATCCAGGTCCTGAAGAGCAGGGAGAGGGGAGTTGGCCTCCAAACTGAGAGACCAGGTGAGAATATCTTTCCAACTCTCCAGAGACATTGGAAGAACAGGACATATAGATTCTCCACAAAAACACAATTTCATTTTTATGTTTTCATTTTTAGTCTAGGCTTCTCATTCTCCTTGTTGGGTTAGAAACATATTTTTTTAATCTTCTTTGTAGTCGCCGCACATTTTAGCAAAACCAATGAAAAGAGAAGATTAAGCCTTATTTTTGCGCTTGAAATTTCCTTTGACAGACCTGCATTTCAGGGCTGTCTGGTTATGTACTTCAGTAGTGCAATATTTGCATTGCAACACTGCTATCGCTTTAATCTTGAACTTCTCAACAATCTTACTGTGTGGTAGAATGGAGGTCTTGTGCAATAGTTTTGCAGCAATCTGTCATGATGTTGGACTGATACCCAGACTTCTTGTCCCGAAGAATATGGGATCGCTCTTCTTTGCAGAGGGTAAGGTTCACGTACATATCTATGCGTGTTCATAGTGGTGCAACAAACGCGTGGGATCACCTGAATGATGCCGCAGACACTTTTCGGCAGTTCTTCTGTTTCTTTCCCCGGTTAATTTGCCAAATGAATGACTCCGGGATCTTAGTTGGTTGGTGTCTTTTGGCTGCTGCCGCTGCTGCCATCCGGTGCCAGGCTAGTGGTGTGTGAGAGGCTGAGGTTCCTGCCCTCAGATCTGTTCTCCCTGAAAAATTGAAACTTTGCACCATTCTCCGCAAATGTGAAAAATGAATTATTTTCCAGGAATCGGAAAGGATCAGCTGAATCTTCCTCATTTACATTATTCATTTCTATGTTCCATTTCTATCTTTCAGAATTATAAAGGGAAATCAGCTTTTGTTAGCTGCATGCTCTGAAAGGCAAACCTGAGCTACTGTATATCCCTTAACAGTCTCTCATTAATTTCCCTTGCAGAGCGGTTCCAGCTTTCATATACTGCTGGCTGTTGTGATAGTATGAGAAGCATCAGCTGCTGTTTCACAGCTTGGATTTTAAAGGGCCCAGAAGGAGAGATCAAAAGCTGAATTTCTAATATTGCCTCTAATGGAGTATCAATTACCCAAGAAAGCAGTTTGAAGCATCGTAGAATCAGTTGCGAGAACTTCTATCAGGCTTGGGATATGGAGGGGTTTTCTTCCCCCAAAATAGAGCTGGCCTATTTAACTTGTTGGTTAAAGTTTAAATAGCCTAGGTTTTTCTATTTTTTCCCTAAGAGAGCTAGGATATTTCTAGATCGTGTAGCTTCTCCTGGAGTTTGCCCCATGAACAGCTACTAATAAAAAGAGATGAGAGTTGTTTTAGGAAAAATTTGCAAGTGATGATGGTGACATTTGTTAAGCGCTCACCAAGTCAGTCAGTTCTATTAATTGAGTGCTTAGTGTGTGCAGAGCACTGTACTAAGCACTTGGGAGAGTAGACTGCAACAATATAATAGGCAAATTTCCTGACCACAAAGAGCTTATAGTCTGGAAGGGAGACAGACATTAATATAAATAAATAAAATCACAGTTATGTACAAAAGTGTTGTGAGTCTGGGAAGGGGGATAAATAAAGCGATGCTATGAGGCTGGGAGGTGGGAAGAATAAAGGGAGCAAATTGAGGTAATGCAGAAGGGAGTGGGAGAAGAAGAAAAGAGGGCTTAATCTAGGAGGGCCTCTTGGAGGAGATGCGCTTTCAATAAAGCTTTGAAGATGGGGTGAGTAATTGTCGGTCGGTTCTGAAGAGGGAGGGCATTCCAGGCCAGAGGCAGGATATGGGCAACAGGTTGACCGCGAGTTAGGTGAGATTGAGATACATTGAGAAGGTTGGCATTAATGGAGCAAAGTGTGTGGGCTGGGTTGTAATAGGATACAAGTGAAGTGAGGTAGGATGGGGCAAGGTGATTAAGTGCTCTAAAGCCAATAGTAAGGAGTTCCTGTTTGATGTGGAGGTGGATGGGCAACCACTGGAGGTTCTTGAGAAGTAGAGAAACATACTCTGAACATTGACACTATTTGTCAAGCATGGGGTAGATGCAAGGTAAACAGATCATATAGCTCCGGTCCCTCGTTGGGTTCACAGTGTAATGAGGAGGGAGAACAGGTATTGACCTTAAAATGATAGAATTGACTTATGTATGGCTCATAATATACCTGATGGTAAAAGAATTTATGTTCTAGACAGGACCAATCCAAAAGAGTTGAACTTCAAGATGGATACTGGCTGAAAGTCCACTTTGCTCCATTTTTGGGTGAAAGGAGGCTGTGGGGGTTGGGAGGGTAGGGTGGAGGGAGACACAGGATGTGGTGGGCGATGGGGTTGGGGAGCAAGTGCTTAGCACAAAACAAGCACTCAATAAATATTAAAGATTGACTGGTTGATTGAGAACACTGCTTTTTATCCTGGGCAGAGCACGAAGCAGATCTCTGGGCTCCCATGAAGAAATGGGTAAAGAAATGCAAAATGTGGACTGAACTTCTCAGTAGTCATTGTCAGGAAGCACCTCCATTCTCTGCGGTGATATATTTGTTTTCAGAGATGAAAATATATTTGCAGACATTCTGATTTTGGGTTTTTTTTTCTTTCTCATACCCCTCTCTCCTGCCACCCTCCCTAACAAATGGTTACAAATTCATCCAGGATTCCTTGGATTCTTCTGTATCACACCCCAAAATGTTGAGAGAATGTAGATAGCCTGATTAGGCCCTCATTTCCTCTTCTCCCATTCCCTTCTTTATCACTCTTCTCCTTGGATTTGCACCTTTTACTCCTCCTTCCCTCAGCCCTACAGTATTTATGTCCATATCCATAGTTCATTTATTTATACTGATGCCTGTCTCCCCACTCTAGACTGAAAGCTGGTAGCAAGCAGGGAACTTGTCTACCAACTCTATTATATTGTATTACATCAAGGACTTAGTACGGTGCTCGGTACACAGTAAGTATTCAATAAATACGATTGATTGATTGATTGATTGAATGATAGTCTGAGCTGGGTAAAAGTCTGGATCACAGCATGACCTTCCTGGCTGTATATTCCCACACAACATGCCAAATGTGCATCAAGTAGAGGGTGGGAAGCAGTGAAAGAGTCCAAGAAGTCAGCTTGCATTATTCTCAGATCTTATAACTGCTTCCAAATCATTTGGAAAGTGTTTTCCACCTCAGGAGCAGGAGTGGCAATTCCAGGACTCTCTGTGCTGCTGCTGTCAGTCACAGCAGAAAACAGACAAGGAATATATTTGGGCTCCTTCAACGGCCAGATGCTTGTGCGATTGATCTGTGTGGGAAGTTTCCCAGACAGTCCGGATGGAAGAAAATTTCCACTGTGATACTGGATTTGCTACTTCTAGGTAAATCCCATTGAGGAATCAAGTTCTGCCAGGTTAACACATATTCCAGAGATGTGGGATTTCAACCTGGATTGTCTGGAGTCCCTCGGGGACAGGAACCCAGCCTACTGGAGGTGGGGGTGGGGGGAACTTTGGCCAAAGTCTACTTCTGGAGGATTCAAGTCTCAAGCTCTGACTGCTCCAGCTACTCCTGGCCTTCCACTGTTCCCAGATGTGACTTCAGAAGGGCTATGAAAATGGGGAGATCAGTGGCCCTCCGAATGTGACAGGGAACAGAATTCCAGTCAGTGAGGCAGTAGCTTTAAGGCCCTCATTCAGCTCTCCTTTTCTACCTCACCTCGTTGATCTTCTACTACAATCCAGCCCTCACATTTGACTCCACTAACGCTAACAACTCTCTGTGCCTTCGTCACCCGACCCCACCACTGACTCCTTGTCCATGTCCACTCTCAGGCTTGGAACTCCCTCTCCCTTCATATCCTACAGACTACCACTCGCTCCACCTTCCAAACTCCTCTAAAATGAAACCTCCTACAAGAAGCCTTCCCTGACTAAGCCCTCATTTCCCCTACCTATCCTCCCCTCTGCATTGCCTATGCACTTGGATCTGAATCCCATAGGCATTTGATATTTATCCCACTCTCAGTTCTGCAGCAATTTTGCACATCATCTTACGCTCTGCCATGTCCCCTTTCCATAATAATAATGGTGGTATTTGTATTTGTTAAGTGCTTATTATGTGCAAAGCACTGTTCTAAGCACTGGGGGGATACAAGGTGATCAGGTTGTCCCATGTGGGGCTCACAGTTTTAACCCCATTTTACAGATGAGGTAACTGAGGCACAGAGAAGTTAAGTGACTTGCTCAAAGTCACACAGCTGGCAAGTGGCAGAGCCGGGATTAGAACCCATGACCTCTGACTCCCAAGCCCGGGTTCTTTCCACTGAGCTACTCTGCTTCTGTGAGCCACTCTGTTTCTGTATGTATTTTAAATGTATTTTAAAGTGTGTCTCTCCCTCTAGACTGTAAATTCTGTTGTCTTGTACTTTCCCAAGCACTTGAGACAGTGCTCTGCACACAGTGATCACTCAGTAAATACTATTGATTGATTGATTGATGGACAGTGCAGCACCTTGAGTTGGTTGGCTTGAAAAGAACAAATCATATGAGTTGGGGTGTAGTGGGAGAGGAGAGCAAGGATTCGGAGGAAGGAGCCGGCCAATTGAATTCCTTAAAGCCAATAGTTTGGAGTTTCTGCTTGATGCAGAAGAGAACGGACAAGTCTGGGAGGTTTAGGGGAGTGGGGAGATGTGGACAGAATGACGTTATAAAAAAATGATCAGGGCAGCAGAATGAAGTATGGGTGAAGCCTTGAATGTGTATGACTTCCCTAGGAAACTGAGTGAAAATTGAGAAGAGAAAGGGACCAGGAACTGAGCCTTGAGGGACACCCACAGTTAGGGGGTGGGATGCGGAGGAGGAGCTTGTGAAAAGGACTGAGAAGGAGAATCCAGAAAGGCCAGAAAGGAACTAGGAGAGGACTGATTTGGAGAAAGCAAGGTTTGAGAGTGTTTTCAGGAGAAGGGGCTGGTCCACAGTATCAAAGGCTGCTGGGAAATCAAAGAAGATTAAGACAGAGTAGAATTTGTTAGATGTGGTGATAGGAGGTCATTGGAGACCTTGGAGAGAGTGGCTTCTGTGGAGTGAAGGGGTTGGAAGCCAGAATGTAGGGGGTCAAGAAGGGTGAGGACAAGAAGTCAAACCAGCCGGCGTAGACAACTTGTTCAAAGACTGTGTAATAGTGGAAGGGAGATGGGGTAATAGCTTGTTGATGCAGTGGGTCAAGAAAGGGCTTTTTTTTAGATTAGGCCATGCTTGTAAGCAGAGGGGTAGGAGCCACTGGAGATTGAGCACTTGAAGATGGTAGTCAGGGAGAGCAGAAGGGTAGGCATGAGTATTTTAATGAGGGTTAAAAGGATGGAGTTGGAGATGCAGGTGAAGTGCATAGATTTTGAAAGCTAGAGGGAAGCCTCCTCTTGAGAGGCAGCGGAAAGGGTGAGAGAATGTGTTGGGTGGGGTGAGAGGGACAGCCAACACATCCAATCTCTGGTAAGAAGACTCATCTATTCCCGCTGTGCGGGTTGCAAGCAGGGGAAACACACTTTGGATGTTGGGTTGGGGTCCAGGTCTGGGCCGGGTGTTACTGGTATTTATAGGCTGGACATGACTTCTCCACTGATTAAGTTCTGTTGAGAAAATAGCCCTGGTTCTCTGACTACTTGGGTTGCTGGCATTTTGGACCTGAAGCGGCTTACTTCCTGGCCCATGATGACAGATTTAACTTTGAAACCTGCTTTGAAATTGGGGAAAAGTATCAAGCAAACACATGGAGGAAAGGGATCATTTTTAAGAGGGTGAAAAAGCTTTAAGCTGGAGTTAACGGGATCAAATAGAAGAGGAAAATCAAGTTTGGGGAGCCAGAAACGTCTCTAATGATGAGATTTTATTGACAGAGGAATGCTCTTCTAAAGGTGGAAGTAGTCAAAACCTCTTTATTTGACTCAAAAACTATCCTTAAGAAAGTCCTAGGATATCAACAGAGAGAGCTGGCAAGGCTTCAGACTCTATGACCTAATAGGTTTTTTATAGCTCCAACTTCTGTGACTGAATAGAGCTCGAACAGCTTTTTCGCATCTTTAAAAGAGACCCATGTAGAAAGCGATTATCCAAACGCCATCCCTTTCAATGACACTGTATGAATGTGCCACCTGGGCCTCACCGATCCCAAATAAATGTGGTTTGGAAGACCAGGTTGGAAAGCATGAGAAGGAAAAGCGAAAACAGGTGAAGCTTCAGAATCAGTCATTTCTGATCTTTCTTTCCCTATTTGATTACTACTCTGTCCCTAGAGAGAGCGAATGTCTGCTCAACAGTGCAGTTTTGCCCTATGAGCATGAAAGCAGTGCTGGTTAAATGGTTTTTTCATCTTTTTTTTACGTTGCCTTGCAAAACAATGCTGCCGTATGTGCTGTTGTATTTAAAGAGCAGATGCTGCAGACTCACAGAGTGGAAAAATGCAGGACCGTACCATTCACCAACAAGCTTTCTAAGAAAGAAGATTTTCTGGTGAGGTGAGAGCAGCAGCAGCAGTAGTAGTGAGAGTAATGGTGGTGGATAATAGCAGTAGTTGTTGTCTTACGCCGTCGAGTTGTCTCTGACCCATAGCGACGCCATGGACACATCTCTCCCAGAATGCCCCACTCTCCATCTGCAATCGTTCTGGTATTGTACCCACAAGAGTTTTTTTGGTAAAATTCCAGAAGTGGTTTACCGTTGCCTCCTTCCACACAGTAAATTTGAGTCTCCACCCTCGACTCTCTCCTGCGCCGCTGGTGCCCACCAAGGTGAGTTTTGACTTGTAGCGGATGGCCTTCAACTCGCCAACCACGGCCCAAGCTAGGAATGGAATGGGTATAATAAAAATGGTGGTATTTGGTAAGTGCTTACTATGTGCCTTGCACTGTTCTAAGTGCTGGGGGGGATACAAGGTAGATCAGGTTGTCCCATGTGGGGCTCACAGTCTTAAACCCCATTTCACAGATGAGATAACTGAGGCCCAGAGAAGTTAAGTGACTTGCCCAAAGTCACACAGTTGACAAGCGGCGGAGCTGGTATTAGAACCCATGACCTCTGACTCCCAAACCCGTGCTTTTTCCAAAGAGCACGCTGCCTCTGCTTGTCTCTCCCTCCCATTGTTGAGACTGGTAGAGGACTGGAAACTCTCCACATGTGACCCTGAGAGGGGAATAATAATAGTAGTTACAGCATTTAGTGAAGGCCCATTGGCTCACTATACTAAGCACTTGAGAACCTATGAAATAAGAAAGTGACAGATTCCTGGGCCACAAGGGGACTTTACTCCAATGGGGGAGGAAGGCATTAGTCAATAATCAATGGTATTTTTTGAGCACTTAGTACATGTAGAGCACTGTACAGAGCAGTTGGGAGAATATAATACAATAGTGTAGGTAGACACTATTCCTGTCCCCAAGGAGCTTGAAGACCAGAGAGAGCGGTTTCAAATATTATAAAACAGTCCAAATAAATAATTGAATGTACAAGTCAATAAACACATATACCTAAGGGTTCCCCTCCCATTTCTAAGTGCACCAGGCCATCAAACACAGATCATGACTGGCATCGTCTTCTATAGCTCTAACTAATCAACCAAGCAATGGTATTTTTTGAGCACTTACCATGTGCAGAGCACTGTACTAAGCTCTTGGTAGATTATGATACAACAGAATTAGCAGATACGTTCCCCGCCCATAACAAGTTTACAGTTCAGACGACAAGCTTACAGACTAGAGTTGATGCAAGATGGCTTCTCCCATTACAGATCTGTGATCTCTTACCAGCAAGTGAGTGCAAACTAAAATGCTTTAATTGAAAAGGTGACCATGAGACAAAGGTCAAGCTGGCATTTTTTTTTAAAAAAACCTTCCCTAATGCCCAAAGAGTATCCATTCAGAAAGGCTTGTCAGTCTCAGTCCATTTTCAAAGCAGGACCTGCTCCACCCTGAAAAGATGCATTCCAGGTCCACCCTAGGATAGACAACAGACAGTTGGGTTTCATCCGGTAGAACTTTTTCTTTGTAAAATGGGATTATACCATCCACAAAATGGAGCATGGTTTGCAAAGTCATCATCTAAGCAGAATAATTTATCTTTGTTTCATTTTTCCGATGCTCATGATGTGCTGAACAAAAACTGTTCAAAGTATGAACTGAGTTAAATGTTTTGGATGAATTCAACAGTCCTGAATTTGGTCCCCTTAGGAGATGGAGGAAGGTCAGTACAAAGACCTAGTTTACCTGGCCAGAATAATAGAGCTAGGATCTTAGGAGTCGGAAGCTCCTGTTGAAGGGCACCGCTAGGGACAAGCGGTCCCTTCAGAGCAACAGCTTCAAGAATGTATGAATTACTATAGGTTGTATGTGCTGCCAGGAAAGAGGGACCTTCATTGATCAACACAAACTTTGCATATTGCCAATTCCTGGTGAGTTCACTATCTGCTCTGTCAATCTGAGTATTATTTATTTATTTATTTATTTATTTATTTATTTATTTATTTATTTATTTATTTATTTATTTATGTGACTGTCTCCCCCTCTAGGCTGAAAGCTCGTTGTGGGCATGGCATGTGTCTGTCTGTTGTTGTATTGTACTTTCCTAAGTGCTTAGTATGGTGCTTTGCACAGAGTAAGTGTTCAATACATACAAGTGAATGAATTGAATGAATGAATTCACAAGCACACACACACATACACACAGACATTTTTACATATCTAGTCCTGTCCTTGGTATCTAAAATAGAGCTAAAAGAGAGATCCCATCTGTGCAGGCAAAAGTGGCTGATGAGGCTGACGTGAGCTCAGTATACTTTCCCACATTATTTTCAGGTAAAATGAAGGTTTATTGTGCTAGTGAGTTGTTCCCTCAATGAGCCCTCTTCTGCTTCCTGCTGCCACCTTATTCCCCAATCTTCACAAAATTTCTTCTCCACAGCAGAAACTTCTCTTTGACTCTCCAAGCTTGTCTACCTCTTGTGATGCTCTCCCAACAATCTGCTCCTATGTCTCATTGTTTTGAGACAGCACCTTATTGTGTCTTTCAAGCAATTCTTCCGTTTTCTAGAGCTGCGTGTATCCCCTTCCAGATCCCCAAATAGCACCTGGTTGGGTATTCCACTGTCCTCCATTCTCCTCACACATTCTGCCCAGGAAAGCTGTGTTGCTATGAGCATGGTCTTCATACTAGTTAACCGACTGCAATCCAACACTGCTGCTGAGTTTTTTTATGGTATTTTTTAAGCTTTTACTATGTGCCAGGCACTTTTCTAAGCACTGGGGTTGATATAAGTTAGGTTGGACAAAGTCTGTGTCCCAAGTTAGGCTCACAGTCTTAAGCCCCATTTTACAGATGAGGTAACTGAGGCACAGAGAAGTTAAATGACTTTTCCAAGGTCACACAACAGACAAACGTCAGAAGAGGTATTAGAGCTCAGATCCTCTGACTCCCAGACCTGTGCTCTCTCCTTTAGAAAATGGTGATCTTGTCTTGCTATTTGAAGCTGAGTGTGATCTAGAGATGGTGTTGATCTGGGGCCTGGGTGTGAGGAATTTTCCACTGCCACTGCACCACACAGAACATTTCTTTCTCCTTCTTTCATGGTACTTGTTGAGCTCTTACTCCGTGCCACGCACTGTACTGAGCAGTGGGGTAGATACAAGCTAGTCAAGTTGTCCCACATAGGGTTCACATTATTACTCCCCATTTCGCAGATGAGGGATTAGAGGCCCCGAGAAATGAAGTGACTTACCCAAGGTCACACAGTAGGCAAGAGGCAGATTAGAATCTGGTCCTTCTGACTCCCTGATTAGGGCTCTTTCTACTAGGCCAAGTTGCCTCCCAATTCTCTTGAGTTCAGTGGTCCTCAGAGCACCTTTGCCAAAGTGAAATGGTGACAGATTAAGTCACTTAGGGCTGATATCCTCAGGATAAGGTGTTCAGGGAAAGTGGGGAAACCAAAAAAGGTGCCATTTCTTTAATAACAGCAGTTGGCTAGTGATAGTGCCATCCCCTCCTCTAGACTGTAAGATCATTGTGGGCAGGAAATGTCTGTTTACTGTTGTGCTGTACTCTTCCAAGCATGTAGTACACTGCTCTACACACAGTAAACTCTAAATAAATACAGTTGAATGAATGAATGAATGAATGGATTAGCAGTTGTTCAGGGAAAGGTGTTTAAACTACTACGAGAGTGAACCATGCAATCCAGCACACTTGTGGTTTGGTCCTCGGGTCCCCTCCCATCCCAAGGATGGCATCTTCTGGAGCTCATTGTCTTCCCCACCATACAATTCTAGGGCTCTGGTTTGGAGCTGAATTTCAAGGGAAAGTTGCCACTTGCTGAACCAGTTCCTGAATCACCCGAACCAGAACGAGATGGAAACACACTTCCAAATGTGCAGTAGGAAATCCCAAGCAGGCTGCCAATAGTGGGATTGGAATGATGATTATACAAGCTCCAAGAACAGTTGGATCCTCATGCTGGCATGGTGGAAAGAAGGGCTGCCACCCTGGAAACACTCTGGGAAAGCTCAAAACCTGCTCTTTTCTTCTCCGTTTCCTCCAACCACTTGACTCCTCCTTGGGTGTCCCTTGATGCGTCCTTCATTTAGAAGTAATGGTTCAGAAGCAGTGTGACCTACTTGATAGAGCATGGGCCTGGAAATCAGAAGGAAATGGATTCTAATCCCGGCTCTGCCACGAGCCTGCTGTATGTCTTTGGACAAATCACTTCACTTCTCTGTGCCTCAGTTACCTCGTATGTAAAATGGGGATTAAGATTGTGAGCCTCATGTGGAACAGGGACTGTGTTCAACCTGATTATCTTGTATCTACCCCAGTGCATAGAACAGTGCCTGGCATATAGTAAGAGCTTGAAAAATACTATATATATATATATATATATATATATATATATATGTATGTGTGTGTGTGTACATGTTTTATATGTTAGCCCAGTCCTGTGAGCATCAACAGTGAGTTATGTTCAACATCCAGTGGCAGCTTGAGGCACCATCAATCAGGTTCTGAAAAGAGAGCATGCACACGACTGAAGAGACACTTGCAGTAACACAATTTCACTGCCAGGATGTATGCCAAGCAGGGATGATGGTAGGGGACCCGATCATCTGCTGCCTGGATGTCAAAGTAGGGGTATCATGAGCAGACTGATCAGAAGAAGAAGTCATTTAAAACATAAGATCCTTGGGGACTGGGATTGTGTCCTCTACTTTTATTGTGGGCTCCCAAAGGCAGTGCTCAACACAAAGTAGGTGCTTAATAAATCCTGTTGATGATGCCTGCACCTGGGTGCTGCTGAGTGCCCATGATGACTGGGACCAGAATCCAAGTTTATTATCTCTGTCTTGTTGTCTCCCATTGGTCCTCTTCTTCAAGTCAGTGGTGGAGGTAATAATAATAATAATAATAATAATTATAGTATTTGTTAAGCGCTTAATATGTGCCAGGCATTTTACAAAGAGCTGGGGTGGGTACAAGCAAATTGGGTTGGATAGTTCCTGTCGCACATGGGGGTCAAAATCTTTATTCCCATATTCCAGATGAGGGAAATGAGAGACAGAGAAGTGAAGTGACTTGCCCAAGGTCACACAGCAGATGTGTGGCAGAGCTGGGATTAGAACTCATGTCCTCTGACTCCCAAACCTGAGCTCTTTCCACTAGGCCATACTGCTTCCAAGGTAGGCTGGGATGGCCCCTTCCAGGAAGAAAGAGAAAGAGAGAGACAGATAGAAAGAGAGAGACTTCTTTCTGAACTTTAAAGGAACTTTATTCAAGTGTGAGAAATCAAGGAAAAAAAGGGTGACTTTACAGTTAAAAGAGAGGAGGATATGGGCCAAATACGTTTTTCCCCACATCCTGTCTTTGTGGAATATCATGATCAATCCATTAATGAATCAATGTTATTTACTGAGCTCTCCAGGTGTGCAGAGCTCTACATTAACCAGTTGGGAAAGTACAATATTATAGAGTTGGTAGACCAATTCCTGCCCACAAGGAGCTTACAGTAAACACAATGTCTGACTCTGAAACAAGACAACAAGATGGAGAGTGGTTCCCTGCAGAAGACAGAATGTTTCTAAATTATAGTAGCTTAAGTCTTCCTGAAAGCATCCCCATCTACTCCCCACTGGGTACAACAGAGGTCAATCCACAGTATTTATGGAACGAGCGCTTACGGTGTGCAGACCAAGGACCTGCTTAATAACTGTAGAAAGATCCAATTTGACCTTCTCATGGCCAGTGAGAACTTTCATAGTGCAGGCATTTGAGGTGCTTCTCAGAAATGGAGATGTTTGACACTGAGCCATCAACACTCTCTACCAGGCTCCTGTACTCAGCAGCCCCAAAACTGCCAGATAGTACCAGTTTTATGCACCTGGTAAAGAACAGGACACTCATAAACAGAAACTAGGGAAACAGGGAACTGTCATCCTCACCTCATCACAGCAAGAAAAAAGCTGAAAGAACCTAATTGATCAATTGATCTCAGTGGGGCTTTACAATATGTCAAATATTTGGCCATTATTATGACTCACAGCTCCTTAAAAGGTTTGCATGAGTTTGCTGTGTTCGATCCAACCTGAATGTTGCCTTAATGAATGACAAAATCCAGAAGAGACATTTAGAAGCAGCAACAGGATTTCCAAATGAAGCCACTGAAGATTGGTAAACAGTCCCAGGAGCAGATTTATCTGCAGATGGAACCGTCTGACTAGTCGAAACGCTTTAGGAACCCATGTTTGGGTAGCGGAAGAAGTTGTGGCTGCAGGAGGTCCATAAAAAACCTCTGGCAAGGGGACTCCTTTGGTGGTGACGGTGCTTGGTGGGGACCTATGTGTAAATGAGCAAATCATTTGATTCTCAGGGATGATCTTTAAAACAGTTTTTTCCCTGGGTGGGAATCAGATACAATAAAAGGGAGCAGTAGAATGTTTGGGACAGTTTGTGATAAATGTTTCTGTGCTTTCTGCTAGATGCAGAAAGAGAGAGGTGGGGGAAAGTTTGTTTGCATCTTAACATTCACATTTGCTTTTCTGACCTGGATATAAGAATATATTTCAACAAGCAATCTGTGGCAAAAAAAAAGATTGTCTTCACATCCCCAGCCCAGAATAATTTAATTCCTTTTTTTTTCCTTTCTATGATTTGGGATTTCCTTTATAGATTTTATCCAATCTCTTTGCACCTTCAGAATAAGTCCATATTTGAAAATAGGAAATTAAGCTGTAGAAGTCATGTGGTTCTGATGGTAAATCAATCAATCCATCAGTCAGTTGTATTTGTTAAGTGCTTACCATATGCAGAACATGGTACTAAGCGCTTGGGAGAGAACACTATAACATACTTGAGAAGCAGTGTTTGCCTAGTGGTTAGAGCACGGGCCTAGGAGCTAGAAGGGCCTGGGTTGTAATAATGTTGGTATTTGTTAAGCGCTTACTATGTGCAGAGCACTATTCTAAGCGCTGGGGTAGATACAGGGTCATCAGGTTTTTCCATATGAGGCTCACAGTTAATCCCCATTTTACAGATGAGGGATCTGAGGCCCAGAGAAGTTGAGTGACTTGCCCAAAGTCACATAGCTGACAAGTGGCAGAGCTGGGATTCCAACCCGTGACCTCTGACTCCCAAGCCCAGGCTCTTTCCTCTGAGCCACACTGCTTCCCTACTGGGAGCCCCATGTGGGAAACGGACTGTGTCCAACCTGATTAGCTTGCATCTACTGCAGTGCCTAGTACAGTGCCTGGCACACAGTAAGCACTTAATAAATACTACACACACACACCAGAAAAAGCAGCATGCTTGGTTAACACATTCCCTTCCCACACTGAGCTTAGAATCCAGAGGAAGCTTTCAGGGTCAGTAGGTGTGATACTGATCACAGCACACATCCATACGACTGTCCAGCTGACTGCTGTTTGGTCTCAACTTGAAGCCAGAGGTTGCTGATGCTGACTCACCTAATCGGACACTGAGTGAATGGCCTGTCAAAAGGATATTGCCATTGAAAAATGCACGTATAAAAGCGATGAGCCTGGATATCTGTGTTTGGCATTCAAATGTAATTTCAAGACAGCTGTGGTGGAAAATTGGACATCCACTTGTCCTTAATGATTAATGCCTTGCCCAATATGAATTTGCTAAATTTAGGACAAAATTCCTTTTGTTCAGCTGAAGTAGGAGCAGTATTTGTTCCAGGCCCACCTGGCCCTGTGCACGGTACTAGACTCTTGGGAAATACAGAAGAGGCACATTTCCTGCCTTACAGGAAGCTTATACTCTAGCCGGGAAGGAAAATAGAAAAACATTTACAAGAATGGTCAAAATAAATAAATTTAGCAGACATATATACACGAGTTCTACGGAGAGTGTAAAAAAGTTCATAAAGGTTAGAGTTGGCTGAAAGCATGATATGGCCCAGGAGGCTGGGAAATCAATCAGCGAAAGCTTGCTGGAGGTGGTGAGATTTCAGCAGGGCTTTGAATGAGGGGGGCACTTGGTCTCTGATATGGGAAAGGAGGGAGGGAGTTTCAGCTGGGGGACCAGCGGGAGCTGAACTATTCGGCATTATCCCCTGAGCAGCTATGACCCTCTCATCAGTTATTCGGTTTCACATGTCCAAAAATCAGGACAGGCAGACAAATATTTCATAGCTCAGAATGAGGGGGCTTTTGTCAACTAAATAGGCACTAAGCAGGCTGTTCCAGTATGGTCTATTTTGTGTAATATTAAAGAATGAAATTGGTAATCATTAAAAAGCACACGCAATTGAAGGCATAGAGTATAATAGTGCTAAACCCAGTGTTATCTTTTTACCCGGAATACATTTGTCTTCTGTTTGCAAAATATATATTTTTTTGTTTATGGTGAAAAGGCTGTTGCTGAGGATTGAGAGTCTTCCTAGCTTTCCCCCCCACACAGAGGTTCAGAGGAAAGCTCAGGGCATAGAGACCACATGGGGAATCTTCTCAGTGATACATAACCAAATGTCCAAGAAGTGTGGTGACCCACAGCTCCTACTGAGATAGGAGTATAGGCTGACACAAGCAACCTGCACTAGGTCACACGATCTCACCATCTGCACAAATGCCTTTATTCCATTATAATATGCATCCTTTATGTTCATTGTCCTCCTGCCGCTTCCCCATGATGTCCTGTCTGATCTAATAATATTAGTAATGATGGTATTTGTTAAGCACTCACTATGTGTCAAGCACTGTTCTAAGTGCTGGGGTAGATACAAGGTAATCAGGTTGGGCACAGTCCATGTACCTCAAGGGGCTCACAGTCATAACCCCCATTTTATAGATGAGGTAACTAAGGCACAGAGAAGTGAAGCACCTAGCCTGAGGTCACAGAGCAGACAAGAAGCAGATCCAGAATTAGAGCCCAGGGCCTTCTGACTCCCAGGTCTATGTTCTATCCACTTGGCCATGCTGTTTCAGATCACGTTACAGGAGCTCTGCTCGATTTTACAGGGCTAATGACTCTCTCTTGTTTTCTTGCAAGACAAGACCACATCTTAGAAATATCACTCAAGTATGCTGTGTTAAAATCAATCAGTCAGACAACGGTGTTTATTGAGCACCTACTATTTGCAAAGCAGTGTACCGAGCACTTGGGAGAGTACAAGAAGAGAGTTGGGCGACATGTTCCCTGCCCACCAGGAGTTGTACAGTTTAGAGTAGGAGACAGGTATTAAAATAAATTACAGATCTGCAGATATGTGCTGTGAGGATGAGGAAGGGGTGGTACATTTCATGTACTTATAGAGCTCAGATATAAGTGCAGAGGTGTTTCAGGAGGGAGAGGGAGTAAGGAAAATTGGGGGCTTTACTGGGGAAGGCCTCTTGGGGGATGTGCCTTTAAGAATGCTTTGAAGGTAGGGAGAGTGGTGGTCTGTCATATAATAATAATAATATTATTACTATGTACTAAGTGCCAAGCACTGTTCTAAGTGCTGGGGGAGATACAAGATAATCAGGTCGGACACAGTCCCTGTCCCACTGGAACTCACAGTAGTAATCCCCATTTTACAGATGAGGTAACTGAGGGACAGAGAAATGAAATGACCTGCCCAAGGTCACATGACTTGCCCAAGGTCACACAGCAACCAGCGGCAGAGCTGGGATGGGGAGGGAGCTGCAGGCCAGAGGCAGGAGGTGGGTGAGGGGTTGGCCATGCGATAGAAGAGATCAAAGTATAGTGAATAGGTTGGCATAATAATAATAATGATGATGAAGGTATTTGTTAAGCGCTTACTATGTGCCATGAATTTTTCTAAGCACTGGGGTAGATAGAAGGTAATCAGGTTGTCCCATGTGGGGCTCACAGTCTTAATCTCCATTTTACAGAAGAGGGATCTGAGGCACAGAGAAGTTAAGTGACTTGCCAAAAATCACACAGCTGACGAGTGGCGGAGCTGGGATTAGCACTCGTGACCTCTGACTCCCAAGCCTGAGCTCTTGCCACTAAGCCATAAGAAGAGTAAAGTGTGCCGGCTGAATCATAATAGGAAATTAGTGAACTAAGATAGGAGGAGGAGAGCTGCCCAAGAGTTTTAAAGCTGATGAAAAGGAGTTTCTGTTAGATACGCAATCACTGGAAGTTCTTGAGGAGTTGGGCGACATGGACTGAACTCTTTTTAGAAAACTGGCAGCAGAGTGAAGTAGAGACTGGGAGAGGAGAGAGACAGAATCCAGGGAGGTTAGTGAATAAGTAGGATATGGCAAGTACTTGGATGAACTTAGCAATTTGGATGGAAAAAAAAGGATAAATTTTATCAATGTTGGGAAGGTAGAACCAACAGTATTTGGTGACATATTAAATGTGAGTTGACCGAGGGAGATGTGTTGAGGATAATGCCAAGGGTATGAGTTTATGAGATGGGGAAGTTAGTGATGTTTTCTACAATGATGAGAGACAAGGGGAAGACAGGGTTTACATAGGAGGATGAGGAGTTCCATTTTGAATAGAATAATAAGAATAAGAATAATAACAATAATTATGGTTTTGTTAAGCACTTCCTATGTGCCAAGCACTGTTCTAAGCACTGAGATAGACAGGTTAATCAGGTTATCCCACATGGGGCTCACACTTTTAATCCCCATTTTACAGATGAGGTAACTGTGGCATGCAGAAGTTAAGTGACTTGCCCAGGGTCACACAGCCGACAAGGGGAGGAGCCGGAATTAGAACCCTGACTCTCAAACCTGTGCTCTAGCCCCTGAGCCATGCTGTTTCTCTAAGTGTGAGGTGTTAAAAAAGCAGTCATTCGATCATATTTATTGAGCGCTTACTTTGTGCAATATACTAAGCCCTTGGAAGAGGACATTATATCAGACACGTAGACATGTTCCCCCTGGCGAACGTACCAAAAGTGGGAAAGGGCCTGGGGACAGAGGACGGGGGTGGGGCCTACAGTTCAGGGCTTGGGAGTCCTTGGACCGTGTAGCGCTGTGGCTGCTGCAGGATCACTGAAGATATGGATGAGGAAACAGAAGCCAATGAGGAGCACCGCTCATGTATGTCAGTTGGACGTGAGTAGCCTCCCATATCCTCCAGTGGATATTCTGTTTGTAAATCAGTCTCCCCTTTAAAGTATAAGCTCCTCGTGGGCAGGGAACATGTACTTCATTGTTTGGTACTTCCCAGGTGCTTGGTATAATTCATTTAATTAAATGCAATTATTTGTAACTATTCTTACAACGGTCATCATCTCCACCATCATCTATGCATTTCAATCTGTGAAATTTGAAATTTGATGTTCACTGCACCTCCAACCCAAGAGCACTTACATACATATCTTTACATTATGTATTTTAAATTATTTATTCATATTAATGTCTGTCTCCCCTCTAGCCCCTCTCAGGACCACACCTGGAGAGTTTCCAGTATTCTACCAGTCTCAGCTACAGGAGGAAGAGTAAAGCAGAGGCCTACCCATTCCACTCCTAGCTTGGGCAGTGGCTAGCGAGTGGAAGGCAATCAGCTACAAGTCAAAACTCACCTGTACTGGGCAGCAGGGGCATGGGAGAGAGTCGAGGGCGAAGACTCAAGTTTATTGTGTGGAAGAAGGCAGTGGTAAGCCACTTCCATATTTTTACCAAGAAAAATCTATGGATCCCCTACCAGAACTATTACAGATTGAGGTGGGGCGTTCTGGGAGAGATGTGGCCATGGAGTCGCTATGTTTCGGAGATGACTCGATAGCATAAGACAAGACCCCCTCTACACTGCAACCTTGTTATGGGTAGGGAACGTGTCTGCTAATTCTGTTGTATTGTCCTCTCCCAGACAGTGTGGTGGTCTGCACAAATACAATTGATTGATTGGAATATACGAGGCAGATCAAAAAGTCATTCAGTATTTCTTGAGAAGAGGTTGAACACGAGTCATTAGTGTGAACCGGGCAGGGCCCTAGAGGTCTATAATGGGGCAGATGGGCAAAGAAAAACTCCAATCTAGTTTTCCATCTGACCCCACAAAATAAAAACCAACTTCTGCGTCTGATGCGGGTTTTGGCCTCATCTCTCTAGAGAAAAGGGCCATTTGGGAATCGTCATCTGACAGTAGTCTGACCCAGATAACCTTTGCAGCCACCGAGTGTATTTTTATAGGCCATATCGCAGCCCCACGGAGATACCTCGAGTGGGCGTGAGAAAATAAACCTCGGTGGCTGTAAAAGTCAGGCGGTTGTGTGCCGCTGACTCCAGGCGGTTCCTACTGGCCGGCTGGAGCTGTCAGCACATTAAGGAGAGGAATGGACAAAGAGGCTCTGAGAGCAGATGTTGACGCTGGGAGTGGGGACGCAGGGATCCTCGGCCCGCGGATCGGGAAGCCCAACTGGGAAGAAGAGACAGGCTGCATTCATAGAGCCTCTCGGGCATCGGCGCCCCATGCAGGTAGCAGCCGTGGAGAGAGGCGAAGATGAAAGGCTGCTCCCCCATGTCACCTGCTGAGGTTCCTTCCACATCTGGGCCAGAAATGACACGGCTGGCAGCTGGTGAAATCCCTCCCACCAGTTCCGGCACTTAGATCTCACAGTACTCTGAGAAAGCTGCTTCCACTAGGGTTTCTAAGGAGGCTACAGGAAAGGGAATGTGGGAGTTCTTTTGGCCTTGATAATAGTACACTGACATTGAACCGATATGACCATTTACTTCAGCTCCTGGGTCCAGTTTATCACAAATTTCATCTTTGGTGGTAATATACTCTTCTTTCCTGGGGAGAGGAAGAGATACTTGTTTCATGGGAGACAGAAAAATCTGTTCTCTCTCTTTCTCTTTCTTCCCCTTTCTGCAGAAAGAAGGATTTCATTACCTAGTGAAAAATTTTGTCATTCCTTCTCACAGTTCTCTTTCTCTCACTGGAGAAAAAATATTGCCTTTATTCGTTTCCTCCAAATTGTCTTTTTTCTCTAACTAAAATAGGTATTATTTTATTGCTCCCATATTGCAGCATGCTCCAATTTTCTTCCTGTCCCTTTGCAGAGAATTCTGTCAGACTTACCTCTCTTATGCTTCCAAAATGAAACTGTTTTTCATTCGTTTCTACTCCAAGACAAAAGGGGTTTCATTTTATGCTTCTAAGAAAGGAATATGTTATTCCTCTCTACTTATCTCTTCCTCCACAAATGGCTCCCTACTCTCAGTCTTCTTTGTTTCATCATCAATTCAATCTCACTAGGATCCCAGATCATAATGATTCAAAAATTAATTTAATCAGTCTCATTTATTGAGAGCATACTGAGTTGGTAGACACATTGCCTGCCCACAAGGAGTTTACAGGCTAGAGGGGGAGATAGACATTAATATACATTACAGCTATGTACATTGTGTTATGGAGCTGCATGTAGGGGAAATCAATAGATCATTCATATTGATTAAGTGCTTGGAAGAGTACAATATAACAGAGTTGGTAGGCATATTCCGTGCCCATGATGAGCTTACAGTTTAGAGATGAGCTTACAGTCTAGAATAAAGGGTACAAATCCCACTGGAAGGGTGATGGAGAAGGGAGTGAGATTTGGGGAATTGAGTGCATAGGCGGGGACGGACCCTCGGAGGAGATGTGATTTTAATAAGGCTTTGAATATGAGGACAGTGATTGTCTGTCAGATATGAAACACAAGAAAGTTCCACACCAGAGGCAGGATGTGGGCAAGGCGTTGGCAGTGAGATAGATGAGACCGAGGTGCAGTGAGTATGTTGGCATTAGTTGAGATAATGAGCTAGGTTGTAGTAGGAAATCAGTGAGGTAAAATAGGAGGGGGAGAGCAGATTGAGAACTTTAAAGCTCCAATCGATGCCTGGTCTCTGGCCTGGACCTCCTTCACCCTTCATATATGACAGAACACAACTCTCCCCACATTCAAAGCCTTTTTAAAATCATATGTCCTCCCAAAAGTCTTTCCCTAGTAAAACCTCAGTTCCCCAACTCCCTCTCCTTTCCACACCTCCTATGCACTTGTATCAGTACCCTTTAAGCAAGTGATATTAAGTCCACTCTTAACCCATTGGCACGTAAATACCTATCTATAATTTATTGTAATGTCTGTCTCCCTCTTTAGATTCCAAACTCCTAGTGGGCAGGGAATGTGACTATCAACTCTGGTGTACTGTGCTCTCCCAATTGCTTAGTACAGTGCTCTGGACACAGCACTGAATAAACACCATTGATTGACCGGTTGATTTCATACTCTTTGGTCCAATTGTAAATAGTTCATCAGTCCTGCCTCTCCCTTTAGACGGTCAGTCCTTTGAGAGCAGGGATGAAGGATCACTCTCTAGCTTTCATTTCCTTCCTCCATGTACTTAAAACATAGCTTGCCTTGTGCAGGGGGATCTCAATAAATACGTCTACTGGGTGTTTAATGGATTAATCTCCTCTTGGAACACTTATTTCTTCTCCACCCTCTTCCCAGATCTTCTGATGCCATGGGGTGAGCGATGCTGGGAATCCAGACCTAGAGAAGCAGGGGAGGAAAAGATGACAACCTTTATCCCCCACATCTAGAAACCTGGGCCACGATCGACTCTGTCATCCCTGTGTTGGCTCTTCCAATTTATCGATCTCATCACTGCTCCAAACCCAGAATAGAACTACTTTTTTAACATTATGTAGAAAAACTGAAAGGTTCTGAAACCTGAATATACCAAGTCTCTAAAAACTCCAATATAATCTGACAGGGTTGGAATTCCAATCCAAGAGGGAGGAATCAATCTCACCACTTTCATGGCCGCGACGGAGATGTCTACAAGTGCCCTGCATTCTGTGCCGAAGGAAAGGAAAAAGAGCAGCAACTGCTGAATATTATTTCTAAGAACTTCAGATATCAGACCAAATTAGTCCCTGAACTCCTGTGACTCTAATTCTAAGAGTCTCAGTGTAGAGCAAGCTGAGATCCTAGATTTTGAGAGTCTATTTATAGTCTTGTGAATCAGATGTTTTCCTTCCTTCTTCTCTCTACATGCTTATTGTTGGATGCCGCTGTTGCTCGACTCTGAAAATTTACATATGTGGACAATGCTAGATATTGCCAGCGGATATCTTCAACCAGTACCCTTGCTCTCCCCAACCTTGATCGTGACCTGCCCTTGATCTGAGTGGAGAGCAGGCGGCTGTGGGAGGAAAACGCGGAATTCTGGGGACCCCCACCCCCAGCTCCGACAGCTTCGGCGACAGGCTCGGACTTTCTCCTATCTTGTCTCTCCCCCAGGTCACCTGCGCCGCTGTTAGAAAACTGGAGAGTGTATTTGGTAGAGGATGGGGGGGATCTTCCTCAGTGCTTCCTTGCCAGCAGTGAGGGGTCAGAATACCATCCTCCTGTATACTGCTGCCCACCACTGCCTCTGCCAGTGACAGTACAATAGTAATAGTCATGGTGGTGGTGGTAGAAGATGTAATAGTAATGGAATGCATGTTCAGACCTGAAACGGAAGAAAAATAAGCCTCCTGGAGATGAACAGGCAGACTTCTCCCTTGCGGTCAGCTGAGCCTCCTTGCCTAGACCCACTTTGTCCTCCCCGTACCTGCACTAGGACCTGGCTTAGGCTGAGATAATGACTTCACATTGGCAGAGCATTTCTGCCCTGGAGATCTTCTGTGTGCCCCCTCATGGCCACCTGCCACCTCTTTCACCACCTGCTACTCATTGGTTTCTGCATTCGTTAGGCAGCAGTTAGTGGACTGTACAGGGGTCCGGCTAACCCATGCTGCGTGTGGGCAGTAACCTGTCTGGCAGTCTTGGGCCTCCACCCTCCCGCACAATGTGGCCTATAGACCTCCTGGGGTCTTCTCCCTACCAGGGCTTTATCTTGCGGCATAAAGGCTACTCATTTGGTGTCTGTGGATGTTACCTGACCAGTCCTTGCTGCTGCTGTGAGAGTATTTGGACTTTGGAAATGCTTCTAAAACTTAAAACTTCAGTCAGATAGAGAAGCACCAGAAAGAAATACCATTTATTCTTTGGACATGAATCTTCTGTTGAGAATTTGAACAAGGCAAGGTGAATGTCTAGCTTCTTTGGAGATTCCCCTACACTGTCCCCCGTCCCAACGCTGTCACCTATTCCAATCCTTCCCCAGTCCCAACACTGTCCTTCTGTCCCAACAATCTTCCCTATCCCCACCGTGCCTCTCGGCCCAACACATTCAGCGTCAAACCTGGCAGTGCACCTTTAAAATCATAATGGGTCATTTTCCTCAACTGATGCTATCAAGTCTCTCAAGGTGAGCACTACCCCCAAATCCTTAAAAGTTTACCCCAATTTCAAATCACTCGTTTGACTTGTGTAACATCTTTGAAGTCGCTGTGTAAATCTTTTTAATTACATGAGGAACTCATTTTGTTAAAATGCAATTAGAGAAGAATTAGTTCAATATGGTACCATTTTGGGGGCGGCAAGTAAGAATAAACAGCAGCGATCTCAGTGCAGTCCATCAAATATTTGTTCCGCAGAGTTAAAGGGCATTGTGGAATTCTTTCCCATTAATAATCCCTAATTTCCCTTCCTAACATGCATCCTATGTCCAAGATGGAAAGAAACCTATAGGAATCAGGGCTGGAAACAAAGTGGGTCATGTCTCAATGATTTTGCTGCTGCCAAATAATCTGTAAATTATAGTCCACTGCCGCTTTCCATTAATTGCACATATTCTTTTTCGTTTGGCTGCAGATTCCATCCCTTTGGCCAAAAATCTGTATTTCTGCAGCAGCACAAAGTAAGCATTTTGAAAGGACAGGCAGTTCAGAAAGAGTAGGTAATTATACTAAGAAAACCCAGTGCAAAAAGAGAAAAAGATTGAGACTAAAGAAAAGAATTGAAACAAAATGGCATTGGGATTTAAATATCCAAGCCTACTGTAAAGGTTAAATGCCATTATATTATCTTATCTCACAACATCTCTCTTTATGTCTACAGTCCTGATGCTGTGGCCATTATAAACCTGGTCTTACCACCATGAACTATCTTCTGTGGCCACCATGAACCATTACAGTCCTCTAGGCTGTAAGCTCTTTGTGGGCGAGGAACTTTTCTATCAAGTCTATTCTACTGTACTCTTTCAAGCACTTAGTACAGTGATGACCTGCACATAGTAAATGCTCAATTAATACCACTGATTTTCACTGACTGATGGATGTGAATTTTTTGCCACCATGAACCTGATGATGTGGCCATCATGAACCTGATGCTGAGGCCACCTGATGTTGCAGCTGCCATGAACGAGCTTCTGTGGTCATCGTGAATCTGAGGTTGTGACCACTGTGAACCTGATGCTGTGGCCACCATGAGCCTGTTGCTGCAACTACCGTGAACCAGCCGCTTCTGGCCACCGTGAAGCTGATGTTGTGGCCATCATGAAACAGCTCCTGTGGCCACCATCCTCAGTGGATATGAGGAATGGTTCCTTCCACCAAATCTCACTGTCTAGACCACATCAGCTGTCTTCTTACTTGGAACACAGTCTGACTTACATTGCGGCCAACCCCTTACATGACAGAATAGCTGTGGAAAGGGAGCTTTCCTATAGGTTCAAAGAAAATGTTATTTATGGTGAGATTTAATCATGAGCCTGAACAGATCTAGGTGTGACAATTCATTTTTTTCTTTTCTTAGTAAATAAATAAAAAAATTTAAAAAGGTGGTATTTGTTAAGCGCTTACTACGTGCAAAGCACTGTTCTAAGTGCTGGGGGGGATACAAAGTGATCAGGTTGTCCCATGTGGGGCTCACAGTTTTTAATCCCCATTTTACAGATAAGGTAACTGAGGCACAGAGAAGTTGAGTGACTTGCCCAGAGTCACACAGCTGGCAAGCGACAGACCCAGGATTCGAACCCATGACCTCTGACTCCCAAGCCCGGGATCTTTCCACTGAACCATGCTACTCCTCCAATGGTAAATACCATTGATTGATTGGTTGACTTTGCCCTTCCAAAACTTCCTCTTTGCTGTCCTGCTGAATTTGTTAATGGAGAGAATGACATTTTTCGTTTCAGATTTAGATGGAGAATATCTAACTTTTGGTTTAGACATGGTTGAAGAGTTAAATTGCCTAGACATCAATCTGACTTTCCCTTGACTCTTTAACAGGAATTTTTCCTCACTCAGTGCTCCATCTTCGGCTTCATTTAAACTACCATTGCTATTGAATAGTTGCTACGGTTGGCATACGAATGGTGGGTCATTCCACTGTGGGCCATTCACATATAGACAGGAACTGGCAGCAGTGGTGGAGATAGATGTAATTCCTTACTGGTACACCTGTTTGTTTCTCTTTGGGGGATCTGACTTGACCCCTGGACCACTTCCCCCACCACTTTTCTAGTCATTCCTGATTGCCCTCTTTCCTTCTTAAACATACTTCCTTTCTCCCCAGGCCCCCCAGTCTCCCAATGAACTCCTTCCCCCATTCTATTTCTATTCCAAGTTCATTCCTTCTGGGATCCTCTCGGGACTCAGTGCTTCCATTGCCATTTCTCTGACGCTGCAGAGGGGGCTCTCCTCAAGCTGGAATGGGGAGAGAATAATTGTGTTGGAGAGTTGGGAGGGGGATGTGGGCAGAAAGATATGCGCAGACCCCATCAGCTTTGGTATTTATTGAGCCCTTCCTATGTACAGAACATTGTACTGAGCACTTGGGAGAGTACAGTAAAACGGAGTTGGTAGGCACGTCCCTGGCCCAGCAAGATCTCAGCCTTCTGTCCTCTTCTGCCACATCAGTCAGTCAATTGTATTTACTGAGCGCCTACTGTGTTCACAGCACTTTACTAAGCGTTTGAGAGAACACAATATAACAATGAACATACACACTGCTCCCTACCCACAGTGGGGTTATAGTCTAGCAGCAGGGACAAACTTTACCTCAACAGGAAAGAGGCCGGGTCTCGGTGCCTCTCCCAATAGCGGAACAGAGTACACAGCTCTGACAGACAAGTCCTGGGCCTTTCCGGAAAGGCCGACTACTACCAGCTGCAGACATCTTAATGATCCGGTGCACTGGACTGTACCTGCTTGTACTGCTTGCAGAGTACAGTGCTCTGCACACTGTAAGTGCTCAAAAAATACAATTGAACGAATGCTTGCTTGCACTGCTCAAGCAGGGCATCTCCTTTGGAAACAGCAAGAGAACAGAGAGGCGAGAGATGCTTCTGAGACCACTGTAGCTTCCTTATCACATGACTCGTACTTTGTTCGGTTTAGAATTTTCCTCTCAGTGACATTCTGTAGTGTCACGGTAGTGTTCATGTGCTTACGCATTCTGTTTCTTCTGGTCCCCCCAACATAATATATGTTGTCAATCTATTTGAGCCAATCTGGAAGGGGACATAGTTTTACTTCTGCTTTCTCTTTAAGGTCTATGTCTGGAAAATGTTTGATAAGGAGAGCCCAGGAACGTGACCTTGCTATTGGATGATAACATGTGCTATGATCCTGAAAACACAGGAAGGAAACATTGGGAGGGCATAATCTCTGGGTCCTCCAAATTCTGGCTTTCATGATCCTCTCCTGAAATTACCCCTGGTCAGCCACTGTAAGCTCCTTGAGGGTAGAATAATGTCTTCTAACACACTGGAGCTCTTCCAGGCTCTTAGGGCAATGGTTTGCACACTGTAAGGTGTTCAGTAAATACTACTGATTGATAGATTGATTGACCAGCATGAAATCTCTATATTGCTTTCCGTCTGGTATGATGTTCATCCACTTTTCTACCTACTGCACTGCAAAAGTGATAAGAAACAATGAGGCCTAGTGGAAAGAGTCCAAGTCACTTGCCACTTGCCTGTGGTGTGACTTGGGCAAGTCACAACTTCTCTGATGATGATGTATTTGTTTGGTGCTTACTTTGGGTCAAGCCCTGGGGAGGTCACAAGTTAATCAGGTCAAACACAGTCCCTACCTACCTAGGGCTCATAGTCTTTGAGGTGGGAAGAAAGGGTATTGAATCCCCATTTTACCAATGAGGAAACTGAGGTAGAAGTTAAATGACTCGTTCAAGGTCACGTAGCAGGAAAGTTCTACAAAAAGTTAGGACCATGTTTCCTCACTCCTCAAGAACGTCCGGTGGTTTCCCATATACCTCTGCATCAAACAGAAATTCCTCACCCTCAGCTTTAAAGCGATCAATCATCTTACTCCCTTCTACCTCAAATCACTACTCTTTTACTATGACCCAGCCAGAACACTTTGCTCCTCTAATGCTAACTTTCTCACTGTACCTTGATGACATCTATTCACTGCCACCCTCTAGCCCACATCTTGACTCTGGTCTCAAAAGTCCTCCCTCTTCATATCGGATAGACAATTACTCTCCCAACCCTGCAAGTCTTACTGAAGGGTCATCTCCTCCAAGAGGCCATTCCTGACTAAGCCCCCTTTTCTTTTTCTTCCACACCCTTCTGCACTGCCCTGACTTGTTCCCTTTATTCATCCCCCCTCCCAACCCTATAGCATTTATGTACATAGTTGTCATTTTATTTATTTATATTAATGTTTGTCCCTCCTTCTATACTGGAAGTTCATTGTGGGCAGGGAAAGTGTCTGTTATATTGTACTTTCCCAAGTGCTTAGTATAGTGCTCCACACACAAAAAGTGCTCAATATATATGATTGACCAGCATGAAACTTCTATCTTGTTTTCCTTCTGGTATGAAGTTCATCCATTTTTCTACCTATTGCCCTGTAAAAGTCATGAGAAACAAAATGGCCTCGTGGAAAGAACACAGGCCTCTGAGTCACTTGCCACTTGCCTGTGGTGTGACCTTGGGCAATTCACAACTTCTCTCTGATGAAGATGTGGGGGTGCTGGGAGGAGAACTCAGATGCTTGGACTCCTATGCCCATGCTGTTTTCACTGGGCTTCATTGCCTCTCTGTGCCCCAGTTTCCTTATTTGTAAAAGAGGGATTCGATACCTGTTCCCCCTCCCTGTTAAACTGTAAACCCAATGATGGACAAGGATTAGGTGTCACCAGACTACCTTCTATCTACCACAGTGCTTAATACATAATAAAAGCTTAACAAATACCACAATTATTAGCATTATCATCATTTTCAACTTGCATGATTACAGGATTAAATTCTTGGCCCATAGACATTTTCTTTGTACTAATGGTGTCTAGCATCCTGCTAGTGGAAAATGTGGAAGGGAAGACAGGTGTGAAGGTAGCCCATTATATTTTTGATAATACTCCTTCAGAAAGCTCTTCATTATCTTCTTAGTCACTTTAGCAGGAACCCAAACGCTTGTACAAAATTATATCATATCTCTTCTCATTCCATAGTTTGCCAAAGTGCCAGAGTGGGGAAGGACCTTTCACAAGAGGATCCATCAACTTCTCTTGCAGAAAGGGGAAATAGGAGTTTTGAAAGTTTGGGATTTGATTTGCACAAATTAGTTGCTTGGGGGGGAGGCAGGAGGGTGTTTTTCATTTAAAGCAGCCTTAGTACACACATGACAGCCAGTCTCTTTGAAAGACTTTTGAACAATTTCAGGCTGGCTTATTTGGGCTTTTTTTTCCTTCTTTATTTGTAGAAAAATAAAGTGTAGGCGTCTCTTTCCCCTTTGTATACTGCTGTAGACTTGAAAACTTGACTTCCATCTCTGAGAGGTCGTCTTCATTCACACACGGAACTGTAGCATCAACCCACCAGGTTACATTTCTATCTAGTGAAGAGGGGGTTTTAATTAAGGAACATAAAATTTAAATGGTTTGGAAAATGTCAACATGGGTTCCTATTTTGAGCCCAACACAGATGATAGAACAAGAGGGTATAAATGAAAATTAAAGAAAAACAAATTCAGAACAGATGTCAGGAAGTGGTTTTTTTTCATGCCGAGAATCATAAATGGGTGGAAGAGCTTACCAGGCAAGATAGTTAATGCAAAAACACGGAGGTCATTAAAGAAACAATTAGATGGCATCATGGTGTAGATGGAGAAATGGCATTTGACATAATGTACCAAAATGTCCTCTGCTCCTTCTTCGAGTTGCATGAGCTCTTGAAGGATATCTTACTGATGCGTTTTCTCAGAAAGACAAGAAGAAAGAGAATTTTCAGCTATTTCACTAAGTACCGTAACCACCGAAGGTATCCACGTCTGCAAAGTCATTCAGAGGACTGGAAGAGTTTCCAATTAAAGTACTTCTTGCAAATGTATGGAATTCAGAAGACATGTTCAATTTGGGAGCTTGGAGAAAGACCAACTAACAAGATTTTTCAAGCCAACTAACGAGGATTTTAAGAAATTTCAATGATAGGGAAACAAAGGATAATAGAGAGGAAACTAGGTGTAAAACAATACCTGAAAGAACAGATAAGGGAGGAAGAAGAGATGAAATCATTCATCATCCATCACATTTCTTATATGGCAAAAGCTGAGAAAGGCCAACATGAAATAATTTACCATTTTAGCCTCTCAGGGTTACCTACTGCTTCACATCCCATTGATTTTCCTAACACTGACATGGTCATCCCCCTTGTCCCCTGGACTGCGCTTATTAACACATATGGTTTTTGTCTGTGGTTCTCATTTAATCAAATATGGCCCATCGTGGGACATATTAAATACAGTGCACGTTGAATCTAACTTGCCCCAATCTAATATATCACTAATTCCTGTAAATAGTATTCTCAGCCATATTGCCTAAATCTGTGTCTGATACCTGATACGCTTGCCACATGCCTAGTGTACCTGATTACCCTGTATCTATCTCAGTGCTTAGAACAGTGCTCTGCACATAGTAAGCGCTTAACAAATACCAACATTATTATTAAATTCCCACCATCTTGCCATGGAACTAGTATTAACAACCTTTTTATCAGTCTCTCTGCCTCCCATCTCAGGCCATTTCACACTGTTCTGTGGCCAGCAGCCTTCTCAAATCTTAATCTAGCCATTCTACTCCTCTCTTTTAGTCAATCAATCAATAAATGGTATTTATTGAGCAATTATAGTGTGCAGAGTATTATACTGTGCTCTTGGGAGAGTACAATACAACAGAATTAGGAAAAACATTCACTGCCCATAGCGAGTTTACAATCTATAGAGGAAACAGACATTGATATGAATAAGTAATTTATAATATATAATTAAAAAATAGGTGCATAAGTGCTGTGGGATCGTGGGTGGGGTGAATATCAAATGTCCATAGGTTACAGATCCAAGTGCATAGACAATACTGAAGGCAGAGCGAGTCAGAGAAAAGAGGGCTAAATCGGGGAAGGCCTTGTGGAGAAGTCGTGACCTTAATAATGCTTTCTAATCTTTTCAAGGCCTCCCTGATGCAGCACACATCCATGGTCAACTTTTGGTCAAAAGCTTTTAGGCACTGGGTAGGACATGTGAGAAGAACGGATGAGAGTAGGGTACCTCAGCAGCTGAAATTGAAAGGAAGGAGGCTAGAAGAAATAATTTATGGATACAGTAAAAGAAAGCAGCAGTCAATGCTTCATTCCAACTTCAAACCAAGCATCATTTGTTGTAACTAGAGGAGTGTGGCTTGATGCCTCAGGAAAGGACTGCTTCTTTTTTTTAAAAAAAGGTATTTGCTAAGTACTCACTAGGATTCTTCTGTTGGAGAAGAATTTCTGTAAGAATTGTGAACTAAAGTGACAAAAGCAAAAACATGGCCAGGTGCTCCAAGCAACAAACACAGCTGCACTATGAAGGAAAGCCCTTATGTGCGCATAACATGGCTAGAACTGTGAACCCTGTATTGGCTTTTTCCCTAGCACACCCAAAGGTAAATTTCAGTGGTGTCTTCAATAGGGAGGATAAACACACACACAACCACACACATGCACAGAAATATAGACACACATTCATGTATATTTGTATACTTACAAGTTACAACAAAATATTCTATTAACTCAATTTAGAAAGTTTAAGGCAATGAGAACTAAGGAATTGTTATTTAATGGGGAAGGTGATCTCAATTTAATGTCCCCAAATGTTTCTAATCTTTTTTGATTTGTGCAAGTTAATTATTTGGTTGCATAAAAATGATATTTTTAGCATTATCATTTTCTTGAGCCAGATTGTTAAATTCAGAAGCCATAATCTTAAGCAGAGACAATTCTGTTGAGTGTGGTACACAGAATGAACTTATTTCAAGTGAAATATTTCTGTAAGGAAGAGAGGTGTCAGATTTCACCGTTCCAAAGAACACTTTTTTATTAAAGTAATCAAGCTTGAGGTGTGTGTTTATTCAGGCTCCCCAGTCCATTTGTTGAATATGCATAATTTAAACATGTTATTAAAAGCAAATTTGTAATCAAAGCCAATCCAGAAGAGAAAATTGATTCTGAAGCACCTGGAAATGGTTTAGCTTCAGGATTCATTAACCTCAAGAATCATAACATATATTTAACTTATTTAGACCGAGACTTTTGTCCTATTTAACTCCATGGGAAAGTCGGCTGAAACCTAGCCATAAGTGAACTAAAAAGTAAGAATAACCCTTCCTGCTAAGTAAGCTGACTACCCCAAAAGCAAACATTTTGCAAGAATCATTCTTTCCACTTAATTGAACTGTGGCATGAATTACACAAAGACAATATTTTTCCAATCGATAGCAGAACAAGGCATATACCACAGAAGTCAGAAAAGTTCACGTAACCGAAGGCCTCCATTCAAATTGACCGCTGGACACAGATCGTTCTGGCATTGATGTGAAATGTTGTATTTGCCCTCACACCTTCAATTTAAGGAATGAAGCTGAGCTGAGAACAACAAGAATCCCAACAGGTTTTCACCACATTTTTGCAGGATGGAAAACATTTGCTCTCTTACCATGTTTGGTATCTCTCTGTCTTTACTTGTTATGCTCTCACACTCTCTTTCCCTCCATATCACTTTCCTCATTCCCTGCCTCAACATCCCTATACACTCTTCCTGTACAATGTTCTTTCTTATCTAGTTATTCTCTTTTGTCCCCTTAGTGGAAATGGAGCACCATCCATTCCCTTCAGTCTTAACTTTGCACAGATCAAAGCACAAAATAAAATGCCGACAGCGATGGCCAGAAAGGAAAATGCACAGCCCTCGGAGCACTAAAATGTAAATTCACCCTCACTCTATGATCAATGCGGCATCTTTCAAACATAAATTCAAGTTCTCAGCCATGTGCCTGAGAAATTCACCCTCTTGGTAATTTCGGGAAGGACTTGGTTATGCAAGAACTTGTGAGGTACACCCGGAATTCAAACTCTACGAAGTTCTTCACCTCTAAACTCAACATGTTTCCAATTCCCCGGATGCCATCAAGCAGAAGAGGGGTGTGAAGTTAGCACTTTTGTGCTGGCACATCTAGTAGCTAAATTGAACTCTCATATGTGAGAAGATTCATTCTGATTTTTTGTTTTAAAAGATATTTTTCTATCAATACTGTTCACAATTTAATTACAATAATTAACATAGTTTTCCAATATTTTTTTTTGCATTTGATTATACGCCTAAAATGTTGCAGCTGTGTTTACCTATATGCCTTTTGTCTCAGGCTTCATTTAAAATGAGAAGTAAATATCATTTTTATATATAGCTTTCCACTTGCTTTGTGAACTATTTTCATAATACCCCAATTTAGCTGCACACATTCTTTGATGTGCTTGGATCTCTCCAATTAGGGTGAGAGTGGGACAGAAATCAGGAGAGAACATAAGTTTCCCAGCCCTAGTGGGCAACATTTGCAAGCAGTGGGAAAATAAATATATTCTTCTTTATGAAAACAATGTGGATAATTTGTACTATTTGACTACCCAGAGAGCTTTGCAGGAAAATGGAACAAAAACAAAATGCATTTTGGCTCCTCTTTCAGAGGAGAAAGCAAGAAAATGAGCCGCTGACCAGAAGCCAATTTCATCCTGCAAAATCGAAACGAGAGTCTGCTAGCAGCCATATGTCACGGTTAACTACAGGGAGCCATGCAAGATCGTCATTCTCCTGGGGTTTTATAAGCATGTGCATCTTCTTTTCGGCCAATGGTGTCCTTGATTATCACTTAGAAATTAAGCTTACCCTACTTAGAAGGACATAACCTAAACACTGGACAAAACCTTGCTTACAAATAATGAATATTTCCCTTTCAAATGCACTGGTGTCATGGTGGGCATTTACTATCCATCTAGCTCAGGAAACTTCAAAGTTTCCAAGTGAGAGAATTTTTTTCCCACCTTTTGAGATCCAATAGCCTCACCCCTATCGAGTAACAACTTACTCTGAACCGGCACACTCTAATAAGCCATTGGAGGACTACTACACAGCTAGAAGCCATGGTCCCGGCCCTCGAGCAGCTTAAAGTAAACTGAAGGCAGAGCACTGTTCTGATATTGTACTAGATATCCGCTTTATGCAGAACACTGTACTGAGCACTTGGGAGAATGCAGTTGAGTTAGTGGACATGGTGCCTGTCATCAAGGAGCTTATACTGTAGCGGAGAGGAAGAATTGCTTATGTCCTGAGTTAGTTTAAAAACAACAGTTTGCTGTATAGGAAATATTACCACATCATAACTTTTCTATCCCTGATCCATTCCCTTTAAAATCTCATGGGGCAGGTTCGGTCCCATAGAGGTCAAATGATAGCAAATTTTGGTTTGCCATGACAGTAAGGATCTCTTAGGCCATTTTCCTGAGTGCAAGAGGCAGCAGATTTTACCATTTTGTAATCTGGTCCCTATTCGTTGCACAGAAGTGGTATGATGCATACTGAGGTAGAGAGAAAAGAATGTATTTTTCAGGACCCACTTTCAAGAGCCTAGAATAAAAGAAGATGAGAGTGTTTGTATTGTTTTTAGCAAAAAACAAAAAGCATGAAATAACCATGTCATGAGACTAGCAAACTCTGTTTATATTCTACATTGGTGGGTTTTCGGTTTTCTTTAAATTGCATAGTCCTTGGGAATAATGCTATTCATATATTTATTGAAAATAAAAAAAATAAAAATTAGAGAAACTTGCTCATAAGTATTAGCTTTGAGGAAACGAGCTATCTAAGCCAAAGGATAATATGCATGCATTTGAACCCCAGCATAGAAAAGCTTAATTAACTCCATAACAAAGACTCTAAAGACAAATATAAAAAAGAAAAAAAGGCATCATAAATATTTTATTGACGCACTGTGTTTAATGTTTCAAACCCAATTTATTAGCATGGAGCAGAATGAGAGAACTGTAGGTAGAACTGAGAAGTGTTAGTAATACAAACCTTGATGATACACTTGGTGGTTAGATGTGGCTAAAAAGGATTGAGTTAATGAGACAAGACAAGATTAATTATCTGAAAGCAGAGGTTAACTGTTTTGCTGACAGGCTCAGTTAAAAATCCGTAAATACAATGTAGGAATGAAAGTTGGAATAAACACTAGTGGCAATGAAATGTGGTTAAAAGGAATGGTGGTCCATGGAAATTATCATGAGGAGAATGAGAGGAGGTGAAAGGAGCCCACAGAATATAGTGGTAATCAGTTGACACCACTACAATATCAGCTGATGCCTGGGACCCTGAACTGATGACAGATCAAGAGATGTTGAGGAGAAATGATATTGGAAAAAAAAATAGAAGAATACATTACCTTTCAGAAACCCCAAATCACTTCTTTTTAGATCTCTGCGGAGTGATGACATCGATCGGAAAATCAGTGCTGAGATGATTATGCAGTTGTAATGACCAGTTACGATCGAGTAGAAATCAGTTCTCTCAATTAATCAATAGGCATGCCAAGACTAATTGGACTTTTAAAATAGGTCGACTTTGACAAGTTGACAAATGCAGATATTTTATCTGGAGCAAGCCATATCAATCAATGGTAATTTTTGAGTGCTCACTGGGTGCCAAGAACACTGTACTAAACACTTGGGAGAGTGGAACAGAGTTGGTGAACGTGCCCCCTGTCCCCAAGCTTACAGTGTCTTAACTTAATCTCTGACCAAAATGTTTTATCATAGGGTCCATCGGGTTCTATCTATTCTCCCTCTGCTGGGCAGATGTTTTGCTTCCTTGGAGACCAGCCAGTTGGAGGAGGATCATCTATTGTCCTGCTCAGCCATTTCATAACTGCACAACTCATTCAGTTTTGGTTCATTTGTAGAGAGCACCTGCATCCTTTCTAATTATTTCAAATGGAATATGTTTCCCTTGTGCTCTGTTCCACTGCTCTTTGGACTAAAGTCTCTTCTCCTCTGTCATCGTCTTAATCTCTGACGGCAACCCAGGCGGGTCAAAACGTTCACTTTTCTCACTCCTCTCCCATGACCACCCTTAGGCTGTGAGGGATTAGGGTGGGACAGGGTCTGATTTGATTGTATCGTATCTACCTTGGAGCTTAGTACACTGGGTGGCACGTAGTAAGTGCTCAACAAATATCACAATTATTACAATCATTTTCTCCTTTATACATAGTTCATCATTCAAAAGTATTGTTTTGATTGCACTGCAGCTAATCCATGCACTGGAAGAGGATAGAAAGTTTGGACTGACTAAATTCCAGAAATATAATGGTGAACCTACTCCAGATCACTCTTTGTAGTTCAGGTTGGCACCCCTCCTACTTCACCTTGCTGATTCCTACTACAATAAGGCCCTCCACTTAGCCCCTCTAAGGCCAACCTACCAACTGTACCTCAGTCTCATCTATCTCACCACTGAATCCTTGCTCACATCTTGCCTCTGGCCTGGAACCTCCTCGCCCTTCGTTTTTGACAGACCACTCCTCTCCCCACCTTCAAAGCCTTATTTTCTATTCCCAAACTGGCTTGACTGGCTCTCGGGTGGTAACAGGGTGAGCAAAAGGAAAACAATTTGCCAAAAGAAGCAGTCTTGGGGAATGTTTGCATTTTCCAGGCTTCCTGTTGGTTCTGTGACAGACTGCTGGAGGTGACAGGCTCTCTTGGCGGCATCTTAGGGTTCTGAGCTTTCTGCTTCTGCAGGCAGCCCATGGACATTTTTGCATGTTGCTGGGCTGGTAGAATTTCTTCCCATGAAAGGTAGCTGTAGCTTTCTTTTTCATTTAGAAACTGCAGTGACACCAAAGTAGGGGGACCACCCTTAGGGAAATCAGAAATGCATTTACACAACTGCTTTGAAAATTCACTCCTTGAGCAAAAAGTCTTGAAAATCTTACTGTGATCCTTGGCCCTTTATCATAGGTCATGGGCAACAGTGTGATTGTGGAAAACGCAAAGACTGGGAGACAGGGGACCTGAGTTCTAGTCCCACTTCTGCTAATAATTATTACTATTATTATGGTATTTGTTAAGCACTTACTATGTGACAGGCACTGTACTAAGCCCTGGGGTGGATACAAGCAAATCAGGTTTGACATAGTCTATAGTCTCAATCCCATTTTACAGATGAGGTAACCGAGGCACAGAGAAATTTAGCGACTTGCCCAAGGTCACACAGCAGACAAGTGGCAGAGTTGGGATTAGAACCCAGGCCCTCCGACTCCCAGGTCTGTGTTTTTTTCCACTAGGTCATGCTGCTTCTCCAGTTCTAGTTCTAGTTGGCTTCCCCAGTTGCATTTTTGCCCACCTTCATTTGCCCACCTTTTCCTCCTCCTGACTCCATGACTGTCCTAGATGAAGCTTCTGTGTGAATTTAGAAGCAAACAATTATGGAAGTGACCAGGCCTTTGCGAACTCTGCTTGTCTTCCTGTAGCCATCATATTAATAAAATAATAATCGTGGTATTTGTTAAGGGCTCACTGAGTGCCAACCACTGTACTGAGCGTTTGGATAGATGCCAAAGAATCCAGGCAGTATATGAATGAATGAATGTATCTGTAGAGCCCAGGGTCCTGAGGTACTGTCGCAATGACTTTAGAAACTACTGTTGGGGTGTCGGAGTTTTCCTATAGATTGGAAACCTAGGTAGTGTCTGTTTTTCAGATCTCTCTTTACATCTTCAAGCATTGAGGTATGGAGTAGGTCAAACAGGATAAGACCAACTTCACAGAGTCCTTTTGAGTCAAGTTAACTGGGCGACACATTCTAACGCTAACTGAAATCTTTTGAGTATTAAACCAAAACTTTGGAAACATACTTTGGGGCATTTGGTATTCATCCTACCCTTAGCCGCACAGCACTTGTGTGCAAATCTATAGATTATTTATTTATATTAATGTCTGTCTCCCCCTCTAGACTGTAAGCTCACTGTGGGTAGGGAATGTTTCTACCAGCGCTGTTTCATTGTACTCTCCCAAACAGTTAGTACAGTGCTCTGCACACAGCAAGCACTCAATAAACGCCATTGATTGACTGATTGATTGGTAACAGAGAAGCAGCGTGGCTCAGTGGAAAGAGCCCGGGCTTGGGAGTCAGAGGTCGTGGGTTCTAATCCCAGCTCCACCACTTGCCAGCTGTGTAACTTTGGGCAAGTTCTCTGCATCTCAGTTAGCTCATCTGTAAAATGGGGATTAAAACTGTGAGCCCCACGTGGGACAACCTGATCACCCTGTATCCCAACCAGAGTTTAGAAAGGTGCTTTGCACATAGTAAGCACTTAACAAATACCACCATTATTATTATTAGCCCAGAGGTTTTAACAGTTTTCTCACTGAGATCTAGGGACTATGAATGGGCTTCAGATACACAGTATACTGAGACACTGTTGAATCTAGCATTTTTATTATTTACATCTGATTGTTCAGCATGTATCACTGGTTAATTAATGTTGCCAACACTGTGCTCCATTAAAAGATTGTTTAGCCTAGAGTGGAATAAAATGCTACCGTGACTAATACAGTATCATTATGTAACAGAAAATTAAAAATCTGATAATTTGATTGGGAGTCTCAGGTGAGTTTTTTGTGTAAAAGTGTTAACCTCAAATAGCTATAAACAGGTAAATGTTTTATTCATCCTACTGATAGGAAATAAATGCTTATGATATAAATTATGTATAATTAATACTCCCGGGATAAAAAAAGTATGCTAATAGGTTGTCAGTTAATTAAGAAAGGAATATGAGGTAAACAAAGGTGATTATAGTTTACCTTGGGACCACCAACAGAAACAGTGCCTTAAATAATCGCTAAAACAATACATTATACAGCAAGTGCTTGGGTTTTAATTTAGCGAAGCAGCCTAATGTCTTATGGCAAACACACAGTGGAGATGCTACGGGAGCCTAAAGCTTGTGATGGTAGACCCAAGGTCTAGAACACCAGGCCGCTGTCATGAAGTAACTTCTCCATGGCCGGCAGTGGTCTGCTCCGGTAGCCTCGCAACAATTGAATCTGCATCGTCCCCAAATGCAAATTCATCTCACACCAGTAATTGCTCACATTACTGATGGAAACAGAAGAGCAGTGAATGGCACTTTGTACATTCCACCACTTAAAGTCCTGCTCTGGATTTTGCCCTTGCACCTGGGGATCTGACTCAGGTATCCTTCATGGAAAAAATCTCATGGTTTAGCTTAGGTAATAGAAAATGGGGGTCAAATAAAATAAACGTGGTATTTGTTAAGCACTTACTATGTATAACCACTGTACTAATCACCGGGGTAGATGTAAGATAATCACATTGGTTACATTCCCTGTCCTAAAGGGGACTCCCAGTTTAAGGAGGAGGGGGAATATTATATTTCTATTTAACAGATGAGGAAACTAAGGCACGGCAAAGTTAAATGATCTGCCCAAGATCACACAGAAGGAAAAGAGCAGAGCCAGGATTAGAACCCTGGTGCTCTGACTCCCAGACCTGTGCTCTTTCTATTAGGGCACACTGCACTCAAACCCTTATGAGGAAATGTTGGCATGGGCCCACCGAAGCTTTTGGGCTGAAGTTCGCTTACCTTTTCTCTGCTTGAGATCAGGGACGTAATTCCAGAAGTGGATCTGCTGCAGCACTTTTCCTTTGGGTTTACAAGGATTCTTCCTAATAACAAATTTGCACATTTGCTAATAAAAAACACCAACTTTGTTCATATTTAAAAGCAAACCTTAGGTTGTCACCTAACAGAGGGTTGAAACAATTTGATTTGTGTAGCAGCAGTTCAGTTATCATGCTATAAACACACTTTTGTAGCTAATGCAAATTTGAAAAAAATCAGTTATATCTCAATAGAGTCCCACAGGAAACATGTTAGCCTCATTGAGTTCCAGATTTATTCAAAGTACCAGCTGAAGTTGTAAGATCTATGGGCGACAGTGCATTCAAAGTCTTGTCAACATTCTATTAGCATTAGGAAAAGTATTGATTGAGGCCCCCCAGGGTGAATTCATTGTACTAAGCTTGGTTTATATGTAACACAGTCCTTAGTACTGACTTGTGCCAGCAGAGTTCTAGCTGCTTAAACAAAAGAACTTTCACTTTATTTTACTTCTGTTTGCTAACTTTCCCTCCGCCAAACTGGGACTCTTGTCCTGGTTAAACCAAGAGTCCTTTGGCAGGACAACAGTTTCCCAGCATTTGTTCTGGTAGCTCATTATTTAAAATTTTAGACTAGAGCAGCCTAATAATAATGATCATGGTACTAGTAATTATAACGATGATGGCATTTATGAAGCAATTTCTGTGTCCCAAACATTGTGCTAAGTGCTAAGGATTTACAAATAAGCAGATTGGATGAAATACAAGATAATCAGGTTGGACACAGTTCCTGTCTCAAATGGGGTTTGCATTCTTAATCCCCATTTTACATATGAGGAAACTGAGGTACAGAAAATTTGTGAATTGGTGGAGGTTAAACAGCAGGTAAGGGGCCAAGGTAGAACAAGAACTAGGATGAAGCAGCACGGCCTAATGGAAGGGGCATGGGTCTGAGAGACAGAAAGACCTGAATTCTAATCCAAGCACTGCCACTAGTCTGTTATGTAACCGTAGGCAAGTCACTTAACTTCTCTGTGCCTCAGTTACCTCATCTGTAAAATGGGGGTTATGTGAGCCCCCATGTGGGATAGGGACTGTGTCCAATCTGATTATCTTGTATCTATTCCAGCACTTAGTACAGTGCCTGGAACATAATAAGTGTTTAACAAATAGCACCCCCACCCAAAAAAAGAAAAAAACCTAAGTCTTCTGATTCTTCAGACAGGTTGACGGATGAACTATTTTATCCGTTGCTATAATTTTGTATTGATAAAGTTGGTGATGTATGCAGAGATAAATAATGAAAAACAGGACTGCATACAACTTCTTGGGGTATCTAGGACAGATCAAGTTTCCGAATATATTGTGATCAATGTCATTGCCAGGAAAAGATAATAATAATAATCATATCTGTTAAGGACTTACTATAATAATAATGATAATGATGATGGTATTTGTTAAGTACTTACTATGTGCCAAACACTGTTCTAAGCACTGGGGTAGATACAAGGTCATCAGGTTGTCCCACATGGGGCTCACAGTCTTAATCCCCATTTACAGATGAGGTAGCTGAGACACTGACAAGTTAAGTGACTTGCCCAAAGTCACACAGCTGATAAGTGGCAGAGCCATAATTAGAACCTATGACCTCTGACTCCCAAACCTGGGCTCTTTCCATTAAGCCACTCTGCCAAGTAGCCAAGTAGGTCACTTGGATTGTGCAGTTGTTAAAATTTCCTTGCTCCCATCTTCCCCCTATATTAGAATAAAGGAAAATTTCCATTCTCAATGATCAAATTGATAGAATGAAGGATCAAAATTTTTTTTGAAAAAGAATGGAAAGCATGTGACCAGCATTTTCGAGGACTGATGGCAAAACTTCCAGATTTTCAGAATCGCAAGTTCACTGAGGGATCAGTTTCTAGAAATGAGATCAGTCAATCATTGGTATTTATTGATTACTTATTGTGTACAGAGCACTGTAACGTACTTTGGAGAATACTACAGAATAGATAGACACCTTCCCTGCCCACAGGGAAATTACAGTCTAGGGTACTAGGAATTGAAAACCTGGGAATCCAGCCCTGGCTGGGCACCTCAAATATCACAGCACATCCCAGACTATCTCTGTCATAGAGATTTTCTTCCAGGAATCCCGACAATCCCTCCTGAGGCTAAGAAAGAAGAGCTTTCCTTGTTGTATTCTGATTTTGGTTTGGTGAGAAGAGGAAAGACAAACAAAAACATTCCTGAACTTTTAAAACTGAGTCGGTTTGATTTTGCTTGCAAAAATCATCCAAAAGGAGAAACTTAGTGGAGAGTGGGTTACAATTTTTCATTATCCACACTGCTTGTATAGTTCTGTAAGAACTATTTGCCAAGAGTGTTTGCTTTTACTGGCATGTCTTTAATGAGAAAGAAATGATACATCATGTTTTATATTTCGACAGAAAATCACTAGATTGAAATTACACCAAAATTTGGGCCATAGACAACAAACAGAAATTTATGACAGTCTCCCCTCTCCCTCCCTATCAACCTTTCCTTTAGGCAAAGATTCTAAAACTATTCAGAATCTCTTTAGTAAATGAAGGTGGCAAGTATTAAATATTTATCTTGGAAGAGGACAAGAAAAATGTAGTTCTTGCTCTTAAAGCCCCATGTGGGACAGGGACTGCCTGATATAATTGCATTTTATTATTTATTATTATTGCCAATATTATTATTATTACTCTATTCATTAAATGCTATGTCACAAGCACTGTTCTAAGCCAAGGGATAGATAGAGGTTAATTGGGTACCTACACCAGTTCTTAGTAGAGTGCTTCATACATAGTGCTTAATAAATTCCACAATTATTATTCTTATAATACTGAGAAATAGCATGTCAACATATTATTGTCCCAGTAGGCAGCAAATTTAAATTCTGTTATCTACACTTTTCTCTCCTCATCAAAAACGCCTCACAATCAGCTTCAAGACTCCTTCGTCTGGAGCCACCTTACCTCCTCCTCCCTTCACCCACTATTGCCCAACTACTTGGCTTCACTTTCCCCAAGTCAATCTTCTAGCCATAAATCATTCTCAACTCTTCCCAACTTTTCTCAACCTGGAAAATGCTCTTCCCCTGGCTCACGATTGCTTCTCTCTCAACATCAGACCAACCATAGCTCTTCCCTCATTCAAAGCTTCCCCAAATCCAACTTCTTCCAAAAAACTTTCCCCAATTAATCTCCCTGCACCTTGAGCCATATCATCACTTCTTGCTAACTCTAGTACTTATGAACTTAATTATACCTGTCCTCAGCACTTGCGGACATGTAGCCTCTATTATTTATTTTGACTACTCTAGTCGTAAATACTTTCATATCTGTCTTCCCTATTAGAGAGTGAGCTCCTTGTCATGCTCTGATTCTCTACTTCCCAGGTGAATAGGACACCTCACTAAATGGAGACTCCATAAATACTACAATTATTATTATTACTATTAAGATTACTATTGCTTCTAGTACAATTTACGACAACTTATTTGAGTAAAAACACATGTTTTCTAAAAGAGAGCGTAGTTTGCCGGAGTCACACCGACAAACAGGGAAAACCCTCTCTCTCTTTCTATCCTTCCTTTGGATGGTCCAATATTGCGTTAGAGTGAGTCACTTATTGCAAACATTTCTTGGCTTTCTAGGTACCTTCTGGGTCTTCTCTCTTTCTCTTGCTTTCCATAGGTTTGCTCTCTGGCCTGTGGGGAGGTGTAGAAGAAAGACAAAAAAAAAATAACCCAGAGTGGGAGTAGCAAAATAAAAGAATATTTAAATGATTTCAAATGGATTGCAAAGTGTTGAATCATAAAAGGTTGGCAAAAAAGCCCTCTCCTCATGAGGTCTGGCTAATATTAGGAATTATTGCCTCAAACCCTGCAGGTGCGGATCTAGTTCTTTCATTACTAGTAAATGGGGCCGCAACTGCCTTTGACAACCTAAAAGCTGCACAATCCCCCTGCCCCTAGGCAGACATGATGTGGGGGGAGATGCTGATTTTAGGATAGAAAATTACAATGGTTATATAGTAAACAGCACCTGGAAGTTTACTAATGATTTTTACAATTAACAGCAGCAGCACGGCCTGATTATTCATGCGTGCTTTCTGTGAAAGAAAAGAAAAGAAGCAGATGTTGAAAGGAGTCACATGACTTTGCTTTTTCCCTTTTTCTGTTTTTATGGGAGGATGGCGGACGGGGGGAAGAATGGACTGGAGGTAGAGCTTCCGTAGCATCATTTTCTTCCGGAAGGAATATGCAAATTACATGAAAAATTAGCCTTATACTTCGGGTAGCAAAACGATTCTTTCCAATGTTGTCCATGTCTTATACACTCTCTCCCCATATATATGTATATTTGCACTATATATATAATGTGAACATATGTAATGTTTGAACATTTCACTCGCTAAATCCTGAATGAATACATTCTTTTTATCATTTAACTTGTCTTTACATGTGGTCATTGATTAGACTAGCAGTCTACACTGGTCTGTATTTCCTCACCCAATACTGATATGCTAGGACTTTTCTAAGATAATCGATTGAAGTGACAACTAAAAATGATCTCACGAAGTCCACTTGGTTGGCACCTGGTCTTTGACAGTGACTGAGAGATGGCTCAGATTTTCCATTTCTCCACTACCCTTTGTCACTTTCTTTGACTGCTACTTCTTAATCTGTGGAAAATTATTTTCTCCTGTCCACTTCACCCAACCATGGATCAATCAGTTGATCAATCAATCAACTGTATTTACTGCATACTCACTGTGTGCTTTGGAGAGTACAGTATAATAGAGTTGGTAGACAAATTCCCCGACCACAATAAGCTTACAGTCTAGAGAGGGAAATAGACATTGGTATAATTAAATACATTTTGCATATACACATTAACACAAATAAATACATGAATTACACATCTAGACTTTAATACAAGTACATAAATTACACATATAGACCTGGACTTAACTTGATGGTTGTAGGTGGATAAACATTAAGAATCATCATTAATTCTTTAGATCACTTAATGGCATTTATTAAGCCCTCACTGTGCAGAACACTGTACTAAGCACTTGGGAGAGTACAACAGAACTGGCAGGCACATTTCCAGCCCATAGGATGCTTAGAGCCTAGAGAGGATGGGAGATATCACAATAAGTTATAGAATTGTACATAAGTGCTCTGGGCTGAGGTTGGGTGAAGAGCAATTGCTTAAAATGTACAGATCCAAGTACGTAAGCAAGCAGAAGGGAGAAGGGGTTGGGGAAATGAGGACTTAGTAGGGGAAGGCCTCTTGGAGTAGGTGTAATTTCAATTAGGCTTTGAAGGTGGGAGAGTGGTGGTCTATCATATATGAAGGGGCAGAGAGGTCCGGGCCAGTGGGAGGGCAGGGGAAATGGGTCAGTAGAGAGAGAGGTGAGTTTGAGGTAAAGTGAGGTAAGGCAGGAGGGGTAAACTGACTGAGTGTTTTAAATCAGATGGTAAAGAGTTTCTGCTTAATACTAGGTGGATGGGTAACCACTGGAGGAGAGCAGAGATGTAGACTGAATTTTTTTAGACAAATGACCTGGACAGAAGAGTGAAGCAGGGACTGGAATGGGAAGAGAACCAACATGAATCTTTGAGATAGTCAAGCATTAGATTATTTTTTTTTTGACAAAGCTGCCCTACCCTTTTTACTCCTGGGGTTTCATTCACATAGCTTACTGTTAGTTTGCTGCCAGCCAAACCCAGCAGGGATACTGGGGTTTGCATAGCCTTTGCTTAAATACACAAATTTGCTGACATTACGCATAAACACTCAAATTTGGTAGAATTCATCTAGATGCCTTTCCATTCAATTTTTTTGTATAGATTGTACTAGAGATTAGAACATTCATTCCACCCGAATGATTAAAGGTCTCGGCAGAGCCAATTTCCAGTCCGGGTTTGCCAATCGATGGTATTTATTGAGCAGTTAGTGGATGTAGAGAATTGTACGAAGCACTTGGTAGAGTACAGTACAATAATGTTCGATCCTTCTCCTCAATGAACTCTCAGCCTAGCTGTCCCTCGGTATCAAGGAAAAGCTTCTCACACTTGGCTTCAAAGCTTTCCTCCAACTTGCCCTACGTTAAACTGCCTTCTCTCTTTACCATTCATTCCCAAACTGACTCTCTTCATTCCTTCCAAACTGTCTTTTCTCAACTCTCCTGATTCCATTCTATTACTCACTCTCCTTCCTTGTTCACGTGCACATTCAGGTAATTTATTGTGATTACTTGGTGTGCAAATACTCTTATGTCTAATGCAATCTCCTCGTGAGTGGGGACTGTATCTCATTCGCTTGGTTATTCCAAAGTGCTGAATAGAGTGTGTGGCACCCAGCAGGTGCTCAATAAATGCTCTCACTACTAGGACGATGAGGAAGTGTTCAGTATTGTCAGTTTCCAGAATCTGGCACAAGGGCAAAAAAATGTGAAAGGAATCTGAACATTTCTCTGAGGTGCTGAGCAGAGAAGGTTGCCATTTTCTGGCTTCTTAGATACTGATTTAGCATATATTTGTTTTCATTTTCCACTTTTGCCATTAAGAGATACTTATATTCTTTTGTGGATTTTTTTAGGAAGGGAAAAAGATCTGTATTATTATTGATGATTATGATTATTATTGGTAAGTATTATTGGTTATTATTATCATAATCATCATTAATAAGTACTTACCATGTGCAAAATACTATGTTACACACTGGATCACTTACAGATAATCAGATGAGATTGTTGTGCCATTAGAGCCTTATGATCTAAATAGGAGAAAGCACAGTGGTTTGATCCCCATTTTGCAGATGAGAAAACAGAGGCACAGGGAAGCTAGTAATAATAAAAAATAATAAAGATAATAATAACAATTGTGGTATTTCTTAAGCACTTACTATATGCCAGGCACTGTACTAAGCACGGGGGTGGATACTAGCAAATGAGACTGAACACAATCCCTGTCCCACACGGGGCTCACAGTCTTAATCCTCATTTTATAGATGAGGTAAGAGAAGTGAAGTGACTTGCCTGAGGTCACACAGCAGACAAGTGACGAAGGTGGGATTAGAATCCAGGTCCCTCTCACTTTCAGTTCCGTGCTCTAGCCACTAGACTGCTTGAACAGACTCATGCAGTGGGTCACTGGCAGAGTTGGGTTGAGATTCCAGGTCTCCTGATTTCCTGTCCTGGGTTATTTTCTCCTGATTACTCTGCTTTCTCTGATTTCCAATTGCCAACCATGTCTGCCTAGATTCCTAACCTTTGGCTTTAGAGCATTTCACCAGCTCTCTCCATCTTCCTTAACTACTGCACCACTGACTCACACTCCTTGCTCCTCCCCAGCTGACTCACACTCCTTGCTCCTCCCCAGCTCACTCATCTCCTGTCTGCTTCCCCTCTTGTCTTGCCTGTCTCCAACCCCTTGCTCATGATGTCCCTAAACTCTGTATGTCATTATCCACAAATCTACCAGTCCTCAAATGTCCTATTCTTGAAAACCCTCCTAAAATCCCATTGTATCCAACAAATCTTCCCCAACTGATCATCAACATCATGAATCTTATCGACCTTTTTTTTTTTAATGGCATTTGTTAAAGGCTTACTATGTGCCAGGCATGGTACTAAGACCTGGGGTAGTCACAAGCTAATCAAGTTGGACACAGTTCTTATCCCACATGGGGCTCACAGGATTAATTCCCATTTTGCAGGTGAGGGAACTGAAGTACAGAAAAGTTAAGTGACTTGTCCAAGGTGACAGCAGACAAGTGGCAGAACCGATATTAGAACCCAGGTCCTCTGACTCCCAGGCCCATCCTCTATCTACTAAGTCATGCTACTTTTCTTATGTAATTCCTTCCATGTAGTCCCCTCTTGAATCTATGTATTGATTTCTTTATGGCCATGCATTGTTTTCGTGTGTATATATGTATATGTGAGTGAGGATTCAACTTTATTTATTATGAATTCATTGCTTTTAAATCCGTCTATGGGATTTTCTCCATTAGAGTGGAAGTTTGCTGTGGGCAGGGATCAAGTAGTGTGCTTTTATTAAATTTGCCAGGTATTTAGGATGGTGCATTATAGTCAGTGGGAGCTTAGTAAAAATCACTACTACTCCTTCAATTGTTGAGTGAACGTTCCCTGCTTATTTGTGCTCCAGTGCTTAATGTTTCCCAGGACCATTATAATTTTGCCATCATCGGTCTGAGATTTTAGGTTTGCCTTGGAATTTCTTATTAGCAAAACCATATGGATTGACTTCCATTTTGATCTGGGCCCAATTTGAATCTAAAATGAAACCCTAATCTGAATTAAGTTTGGAACTGGAAATGAAAATAGCTAGCTATTTCTCTTCTGCTCTGTTACCAGACCTCTCTTCATCCCTCATTTTTAGGGAAGAAAATAGGCTTTTCAATTTGTAGTGCTTTCCTACAGCCTCTGGAAGTCTCTGTGATGGCCACTTTGTTAGGCACAGAACTCAGCTTGAAATGGAATATCGTCTGTAAAAAAGCAATTTGGATCCATATCTAAAACACAAAGCATATAGCCCAGCTGGCAGCATGCCTGGGAACCACAAAAGATGCCCCACACCTGCCTTTGGCGGGCTTAATAGGGAGGACTGAACTAGGTGAGCAATGTAACTGTGCAAATAGAACTTGCTCAATTATAGGGGGGGTTGAAATCGAGGTCTTGGTGGTTAGGGGAGTGAAAAATATGCACTGATATTCTTGTGATACGTGACTTTTGCCTCTATAAAGTGCAGCAAAGCATTTAATACAAATGTAAGAATATTTCCTAATAGCATTACCCCATTATTTTACAGATGGATACAGTCAGGAAGAGCTAGGGCTTTATCAACATTTGCTCCAAGTCACATTTTTGAAGCAACTTCACAATAAACTCTACCAGTTAATGTATACTGTTTCCTAATCAGTGAAAGAGTTTCATCTCACACTGATGTTTGGAGAGTCATTGTTCCAAAGGTTGGTATTTTGTTAAGCGCTTACTATGTGCAGAGCACTGTTCTAAGCGCTGGGGCAGATATAGGGTAATCATTTTGTCCCACGTGAGGCTCACAGATAATCCCCATTTTACAGATGAGGTAACTGAGGCACAGAGAAGTTAAGTGACTTGCCCACAGTCACACAGCTGACAAGTGGCAGAGCTGGGAGTCGAACCCATGACCTCTGATTCCGAAGCCCACGCTCTTTTCACTGAGCCACGCTGCTTCACGCCGCTGCTTTGCAGCCACGCTGCAAAGGTAGTGATTTCAATCAATCAATCCTATTTACTGAGTGTTTACTTGGCTTTATCCTTGACTTCCCTCTCTCACTCAACCCACATATTCAATTCATCACTAAATCCTGTTGGTTTGACCTTCACATCACTAAAATCCATCCTATCCTTTTCACTCCATCCAAAGTGCTATCCATTAATCCAAGCACTTATCCTAACCCACTTTGATTACTATAACAGTCTCTTTGCTGACTTCCTGTAATGTTCCCACTTCACTATGATGTCCAAGTCATTTTTCTACAAAAACATTCATTCCACATTCTCCCACTCCTCAAGAATCTCTAGTTGTTGCCCATCCATCTCTGCATCAAACAGAAACTCCTTACCATCAGCTTCAAAAGACTCTATCACCTTGTCTGCTTCCTCCTCACCTTGCTATTCTCTTTCTACAAGTAAGCCCATGCACTTCTCTCCTCTAATGCTGTACCTCAATCTCCTCTATCTCACCACCGACCTCTTGAGCACAACCTACCTCTGGCTTGGAACACCCTCCCTCTTCTTATCTGAAAGACAATTACTCGCCCCAACTTCAAAGCCTTACTGAAGGCACGTCTCCTCCAAGAGGCCTTCCCTGACTAAACCCTCCTTTCCTCTCCTCCTCTTCTGTGTCGTCTGGACTTCCTCCCATTATTCAACCCTCCCCTCCCATTTCCACAGCACTTATTTACATATCCGTTATTTTAATTATTTATGTTAATGTCTGTCTCTCTCTCTGGACTGTAAACTTGGAAGGGAATGTGTCTGTTATATTGTGATACTGTACTTTCACAAGCACTTAGTACAGTGCTGTGCACACAGTGAGTGCTCAACAAACACACTTGATTGACTGAAGGAAGGAGATCAGCTTGGCCTAGGGGAAAGAGCACGGGCCTGGAATCAAATGATGTGGGTTCTAATACCACTTATCCGCTGTGTGACATTGGGCAAGTCACCTAAGTCCTCTGTGCCTCAGTTAACTCATGTGTAAAGTGGGGAATGAGACTGTAAGCCACATATGAGACAGAGACTGATTATTGTGTTTGAACCCCAGTGCTTAGTACAGTGCCTGGCATGTAGTAAGATTTAAAAAATGCTTAAAAAATGCCTGCGAGAGGACAAAAGAATCAATAGGCATGATCCCTATATTCAAGGAAGTTACAATCAGTTGATCAAACGTTTATATTTAATGAAAACCTAATGGGGCAAAGTATGGTACTAAACGTTGTGGGAAACTTCAGTACGGTTGGTAGGCAATGTAAGCCCCCTCTAAGGGATGCTATTTGAAAGATCTAAATTTTGATTAGCTTTTTATCCAGGATTTCTTCTTTTAATTTAATTGGGATGTGGATTTTCATTAATTAACTTCATTTCAGAAATGACATATCTCTTTTGCTCACTTCTTTTGCCTCCTGATTTCCTATTATCTGAATCTAATTAATTAATTAATTAATTGAATCATATTTATTGAGTACCTACTGTGTGCAGAGCACTGTATTAAGTACTTGGAAAGTACAATTCAGCAATAAAGAGAAACAATCCCTGCCCACTCCGGGCTTACAGTCTAGAAGGGGGAAGACAGACATTAAAACAAGTAAACAGACACAAATATAAATAAATAGAAAGATAGATATATACACATCAAAACAAGTAAATGGGCATTAATATAAATAAAAAGAATTCTAGATATGTACATATATACACGAGTGCTGTGGGGCAGGGAGAGGTGGGTAGAGCAAAGGGAGTGAGTCGGGTCAACGCAGAAGGGAGGGGGAACTGAGGAAAAGGTGGGCTTAGTCTGAGAAGGCCTCTTGGAGGAGGTGTGCCTTCAGTAGGGCTTTGTAGTGGGAGGTAGTGTGATTATTTGGTGGATTTGAGGAGGGAGGGCATTCCAGGTCAGAGGTAGGACTTGGGCCAGGGGTCAACAGCAGGACAGGTGAGAATGAGACACAGTGAGAAGGTTAGCACCAGAGGAGCGGAGTGTGTGGGCTGGGATGTAGTAGGAGAGAAGGGAGGTGAGCTAAGAGGGGGCAAAGTGATGGAGAGTTTTGAAGCCAAAGGAGAGGAGTTTTTGCTTGATATGGAGGTTGATAGGCAACCACAGTAGATTTTTGAGGAGGGGTGTGACATGCTCTGAACATTACTGTAGAAAGATAATCCAGGGAGCTGAGTGAAGTATGGACTGAAGTGGGGAGAGACAGGAGGTTGGGGGGTCAGAAAGAAGGCTGATGCAGTAATCCAGTCAAGATAGGATGAGTGATTGTACTAATGTGGTAGCGGTTTTGGATGTAGAGGAAAAGATGGATCTTGGTGATGTTGTGAAGGTGAGACCAGCAGGATGTGGTGATGGACTGGATGTGTGGGGTGAATGAGAACGGAATCAAGGATGACATCAAGGTTGTGGGCTTGTGAGGCGGGAAGGATGGTTGTGCCATCCACAGTGACTGGAAAGTCAGGGAGAGGACCCGGTTTGGGAGGGAAGATAAGGAGCTCAGACTTTGACACGTTGAGATAGACGTGGTGGGAGGACATCAAAGTAGAGATGTCCTGAAGGCAGGAGGAGATGTGAGCCTGGAGGGATGAAGAGAGAATAGGGGACGAGATATAGATTTGGGTGTCATCTGCATAGAGATGATAGTTGAAGCCACGGGAGTGAATGAGTTCACCAAGAGGACTGCCCAGAATGAAATGGGCTAAAGTATGTCAGAATGATGTTGGCCATGAAGGAAAAGAAATAGCCCATGCTTCCTTTCAACTAGCCAAGTAATTTCAAAATGAACAAAATTTTTTAGTAGCCAAATAATATTGTAGTCTGTTTTCCCCTACAAGCCCCAAGGTGTCACAGCTGAACTATTTTGTAATTTATTTCAAACAAATGAAATTGATTAAATATGACCAGCGCGGCATAGTTCCTTCGGCACATGGGCACATGTGTGATCACCTCTATTTTCACTGTGAGGTTAGGGATATGTGCTCAGTTTTATGGTGTTCACTGGAACAATTAGAAGCAGTGTGGTCTAGTGGAAAGAAGATGGACCTGGGAGTCAGAGGATCTGGGGTCTAATCCCAGCTCCACCACTAGTCTGATGTGTGATCTTGGGTAAGTCACCTAACTTCTCTGTGCCTCAGTTGCCCCAACTGTAATATGGGAACTGTAAGCCCTATGTGAGACAGGGACTGTGTTCAACCAAATTACATTATAGCTACACCAGTGCATAATACAATGCCTGACACATAGTAAGTGATTAGCAAATACTATTAAAAAAATTATTTCTACCTGCAGCCCCTGAGCAACCGGCCCATCCTCAAAATAATAATGATATTTGTTAAGCACTTACTATATGCCAGTCACCGTTCTAAGCACTGGGGTAGATATGAAATAATTGCATTGGTTACAGTCCCTGCCCCACATAGGGCTCACAGTCTTAATCCTCATTTTACAAATGAAGGAACTGAGTCACAGAGAAGTTAATTGACTCATCCAAGGACACACAGCCGACAAGTGACGGAGCTGGGATTGGAACCCATGACCTTCTGTCCCCGAGGCCCGTGCTCTATCCACTAGGCCAAGCTGCTCTTGGTATTAGTAGGGAAGAGAAAATGGGGCAACAGACCCCACATTTGTTCTTGGCCTTTGTCAATGACAGGGAAATCATCATAATTAGTGTGAGTTATCTTGTGAAGTCTGTCTGTCTTGAGCTTCCTCAGGTCATTTTGATCGCAATGAGCAGCTGGCAAGTGTCCTGACTGTTGGCCTTTCCCTGTCTTAAAAGTTCCAGTGGTTTACCTTTATTAATGATCTTACAGGTCTCTCCAGCACTATTTCTGAAGTACCGCTAGTCGAAGGATTTCATAAGGCCATGGTTTTCCTAGAGAAGTACTAGGGTCTAAGTCCTCAGTATGTGGCGAAACACCAGTGGGTGTAAAATAAATGTCGCTACTACTGTGATTAAATCGTACTCTAGTACCGTACAGACCACATAGCCACCCAAATGTGAAAACGTGCTCGCTCGACTGATTCAGGGAAGGATTTTTTTGACTGGCAAGAGAAGGGCAATCATTCAAGCAATAATATTGACTGAGGGCTTACTGTGTGCAGAGCACTGTACTAAGTGGTCGTGAGAGAACAATACAGTAGAGTGTATAGACACAAACCCTGTCCTTAAGGAATTTACAATCCACTGGAGACGAGAAGGCTGGGAGTAAAGGAACAAGACAGGTGCTGATTGCGGAGAGTCATGGCTGCGGCCTTTCCTTTGAATGCTGGTTCTGAGGCTCAGGTGACCAGTTCCTGAGTCAGCGTCCTGACAGCCAGGCCAAAGCACAGATATGGAGGGGAGCATGCCTGGAAGCCACGGTGAATTTTCCCTGGGCTATATATACCTCCCAGGGACTGTCAGGGCCTGACCGACCAGCTACATCCACCTTCTCAGGTGCTTTTGGCTTTTTTAGCAGAACTGTCTTACCATACTGGAATCCAACTTGGGATGAGCCATGCCTTTCTCTTATGAACAGATCCAAGCGGGCCAAAAATTGACCCTGCGAGCTGACCCTCACGAATCCCTGGGTGGCAAGGTCACCTTATCAGTGCTGAGGCAATTCTGCAAAGACGAAAGCTTCTGGGCTATATCACCCCGTATTCTTCATCAGTAAGATGAGCGGAAGCTGTGCCTCATGTCTTGGAGCAGTTAGATGATTCTACATACTTTCTTGTTTTCCTTTAGCTGCATTGCTCTCTCCATTTCACTGATCTTCCATTGTGTCGTTTCCCAAACAACCCATTATTTTCATTGTAATTTGTATCATTTTTTTATTTATCAGAGCTGTTGCTATGCAAAAAATAATAAAAATGACATAGAAGCCTGTAATTACTGCATTAGCCTATAATTATTACATGCAAAATACAATAGTATGCAGAGCAATGAAACAGGAACAGGAATCTAGTTAAACACAATAACAACAAAACTAACTTAAAATAATGGTGTGAATCAGACTTTATGCCCAAGATAAGAGTGTTTGAGTCTCGGCATCTCTAGGAGCAAACAAGCAGTGGTAACAAGTCCCACTGCTGGCTTTGGGTTCAGCCAAAAAAATCAGTTTATTCAAATCACTGCCTTCAATTCCTCTCCTTTCTTGTACAAGTTTTTGTGCATCTCGCCAGCCACAACCCAGCGATGCCTTGGTTCGGTTCACATGAATAAGGCAGTTCTTTGGGACACCTTTGCTAGTTTCCTGCTTCATTCAGGGGAGCAGAGCATTCCTGAAAGGGGAGTGACATGCCCAGAGCGTTTCTGCAGGATCATGTTTATCAGCTCTGCTGTACTGTTATATTGTACTCTCCCAAGCACTTAGTACAGTGCTCTGCACACAGTAAGTGCACAATAAATACAGATGATTATGTTTCTGTCACCTATCCCCTTTCCCTTTCCTTATTCTTAGATAAGGTGTCTTGAGGGGCAGTGAGCGGGTGTAATTTTCACTTGTGAATTTTTTCCCAGAACTTAGTAGTAGTGCTCTGCACCCAGTTAGTGTTTCATAAATTTGGGGACTAGTTGGCTTGAGAGAGTGCAGAGAGCAAGCTAAGTAGTACTGGAAGAGGAATGAGAATAAATCGGAGGGAAAGAGCTGATGGAGTGTCTTAAAGCCAATGATCAGGAGTTTCTGCTTGAGGTGGAGATGGATGGGCTACCAGTGGGGTTTCAGTGAGTGAATCAATCAATCTTATTTATTGAGTGACTACTGTATGCTGTACACTGCACTAAGAACTTGGGAGAATACAACAAAATATAGCAGACACATTTCCTGCCAACAATGAGCTTGCAGTCTAGAGGGGGAGACGGACATTAATATGAATAAAAAAATTAAACTTATGTAGTAAAGTGCTGTGAGGCTGGGGTTGGAGGGGGTGTGAATAAAGAGCAAGTGAGGGCAAGGCAGAAGGGAATGGGCTAAGAGGAAATTATGTCTTAGTCAAGGAAGGCCTCTTGGAGGCAATGTGCCTTCAATAAGGCTTTGAAAATAGGGAGAGTAATTGTCAAATATGAAAGGGAATATGAAAATGGGGAGACATGTGTAGATCAGTATTCTAAACAGTGATCCAGGAAGCAGAGTCAAGGATGAACTGGAGAGGGAAGAGGTGATAGTCAGTCAAACGGTGAGGAGGCTGAGGTAGTAGTCGAGTTGGGATATGACATGACCTGGGATAGCAGTCGATGTCAGAAAACAAAATGGTTTCTCTCTGCTTTCCTTCAGTACAAGACAGAGAGAATCAAGGAAAGGACTTTGGATACTTGCTGGACCAAATGCCTGTGATTCATAGACTCGATTCAAATTAAAATTGAATTATTTATAATTAAGAATGTGTGAATACATTTGAATACATTACTGCTTGCAGTCTTCGATGTTTATTAACTTTCTCGTCTGGTTTGAGAGAATGTCGTGGTACTGCAGCAATCCTAGTTGTAGGTTATCTGGTGGAAGAGGAGGGCACAGAGGAACTGGGAAAAGAAGATGCTCAATTAATTAAAAGGGTATTAGTTCCTGCTCCTCATTAAAATCAAATGAAAATAGAAATTTGACAGGTGTTTGGCCAGAAAAGAAACATTAAACAGTTTTCCACCTTTGGGAAAAGTGAAAAAGAAAAAAGATGGAGCTTGAAAGGCATTTTGAGGACATTTCCTAACAGTGAGCAAACTCAGTTTTTTCATTTAATTTAATTTTCTAGGGTATTTGTTAAGAACATACTCTGTGTCAAACACTGTTCTAAGCCCTCTCCACTGGCTTTAAAGCACTTCATCACTTTGCCCCCTCCTTTCTCACCTTACTTCTTTCTTCTACAAGCCGGCTCACACACTTCACTCCTCTAGTGCTAACCTTCTCACTATGTCTTGAGTTCTCACCGCCAACCCCTAGCCCACGTGCGGCCTCTGGCCCGGAATGTCCTCTCTCCTCTAATTCGACAGACAACCACTCTCCCCTGCTTCAAAGCCTTACTGAAGGTACATCTCCCCCATGAGACCTTCCCAGACTAAGCCCCACTTTTCCTCATCTCCCACTCACTTCTGCATGTCCCTGACTTGCTTCCTTGGCTCTTCACCCCTCCCAGCCCCAAAGCACTTATGTACATATCTAATGTTATTTCTTTGTAATGATGTCCATTTCCCCCACTCTAGACTGTGAGCTAGTTGAGGGCAAGGAATGTCACCATTTATTGTATTGTACTTTCCCAAAAACTCGGTGCAGAGAAGCAGCGTGGCTCAGTGGAAAGAGCACAGCCTTGGGAGTCAGAGGTCATGGGTTCTAATCCCAGCTCCGCCACTTGTCAGCTGTGTGACTTTGGGCAAGTCGCTTAAGTTCTCTGGGCCTCAGTTCCCCCATCTGTAAAATGGGGATTAAGACTGTGAGCTCCACTTGGGACAAACTGATCATCTTGTATCCCCCCAGCGCTTAGAACAGTGCTTTGCACATAGTAAACACTTAACAAATACCATCATTATTATTACAGTGCTCTGCACACTGTAAGCGATCAATAAATATCACTGAATGAATGAGTGTAGTGCTGGGGAAGGTTCAAGTTAATTATGGCACACACAGTTCCTTCCTTGCATGGGGCTCACAGTCTAAATAGGAGGGAGGACAGGTATTTAATTTCCATTTTACATTTGAAGAAACTGAAACACAGAGAAATTCAGTGACTTGACTGTGGTCATACAGCAAGCAAATGACAGAGCCAATATTAGAATCCAGGTACGCTAAGGACTCCTGAGCCCATGCTCTTTCCACTAGGCTTACTGCCTTTCAGTCCTGCTGGGTTGGAGGAATGGCATTTGTGCATAACCCAGTACTCAGGAAAACCCTTGCCGTAGCTCCGTGCTTGGCCTTGACCATTTCCCTGACTTCGTACTACAGCCTAGTGCCAATAGACTCTCAGTTTTGGCCGACGTCCCTTCGTTCTCTAGCAACGTCAGAGGTGGAGCTCTCCATGCCAGACCTTGAACATAAGTGATGGTGGGGCCGAGAAGCCTGGGCTAAGCAGTCTGTCCCAAACTGGCCTTGATAAGTCTGCTCCAATCTGGGTTGGCCAGTAGAAGCAGGGCAGCAAGGGGTCATCTTTATGAGCCAATTGGGTAATGGGCCTAATGGGTCACATGTGGACCTGCCCGCACTCCGGGCACAGACACACACACACACACACACACACACACACACACACACATCATCATCATCATCAATCATCATCATCATCACCTTCTTAACTCTTGGAGAATTGTGGTTGCATTTCCTTCCAACTTTGTTTTTCTCTTCTAAAGAAGCCTCCAGAACTATGCAAGTACCTTGTTTTCCTTTTTAAGATAATTAACAATATGGTAGTTCAGTCAATTTTTGCTTTACAAGTTTTTCACTGCACCAGCAGTCAAATATATTGACAGCACATCGTATATCATTATGGAATATTCTGTTAGAAAAAAAATACCAGGCCCCGAAGACTCAAACCATCATTTTATTTTTTAGTGTTTTCTGTGTCTCTCTTTCTCTTACAGCTCCCTGTTTTACCAACCTTCATTTCACTCTACTCCTGGGCGAAGGACTAACGAAGCCATCTGGAAGTGCATCTCCCTTCATATAAAGCCCCTCATAATATTTTGAAAAAGCAGAAAATTGATTTTAAGCTAAAGTTATAAACTATACTTTCATGGCTCATCTTGCTAAGGTTTTCAAGTAACTTTTGAAGTGCTTAGTTAATCTTCATAGCACTGCATTCTTTGGTTAGTATAAACAAATAATTCATAAATGCTAGCGCCCTACAGAATATAAAAATGATTTTGGCAAAGAAAATCTGCAATGGCTTGGCTACAGAAGGAGCTTGTCCTAGTGGGTAGAACACAGAACTGAAAGTCAGTAGACCTGGGTAGTAATTCCAGTTCTGCCACAGGCCCATTGTGTGACTTTGGGCAAGTCATTTAGCAAACACTATCGATTGAGTCTCTGTGCCTTAGTTTCCTTACCTGTAATATGGGGATTAAGTACCCCCTTTCCCTCACCTGTAGACTGCAGTCCCCATATTTGAAAAGAACCATGTCCAATCTGATTATCCTCTTGGCATCCGTCAATCAATCAATGGTATTTATTGTCCCTTCACTTTGTGTAAAGCCCTGTATTAAGTGCTTGAGAAAGTACAATGCCATTCTTTCATTCGTATTTATTGAGCACTGTGTGGAGAGCAATGTACTAAGCGCTTGGAAAGTACAATTCGGGCAACAGATAGGAAAATCCCTACCCAACAATGGGCAATTGATAGACACGATTCCTGTCCTCAAGGAGTTTACAGTCTATCACAATGCTTGGCATATTGCAGGCACTTAAATACCACAAAAAATAGGTCGAGTGGATGACAGTGTTCCACAGCACTTATGTACATATCTGTAATTTATTTCTATTAATGCATGTCTCCCCCCATCTAGTCTGTAAGCTCTTGTGGGCAGAGAATGTGTCTGTTTATTGTTGTATTCTCCTCTCCCAAGCACTTAGTAGAGTGTTCTGCACACAGTAAGTGCTCAATAAATATGATCGAAAGAATGCATGACTTGGTTACAAATATCACCTTCTACTTTTCTTTGGCTGTGAAGACTCAGCCTTTGAGAAGTGGATTTTTGGTAGAGCCTAGAAAGAGTAAGTCACCGTGGGTTCTTCTAAATTTTCCACAGAATGCCTCATCCTGCCTTCTCCTCTTACTCCTCCTTCTCCCCCTTCTCAGCAACAATATCAGACAGTCCATTTTCTACAGTGTCTTCCACATAACCATCTTTCCATTATCTTCTCCCTCTTATCTGTAATCAATCACTTCATGTTTCTTTTCCCTGCTAAACTGAAAGCTCCCTGAAGACAGGGATCAACCTATCTTCTAATGCTATGGAACTATCCCAAGTGCTTAGTACAGCTCTCATTCATTCATTCAGTCAAATTTATTGAGCGCTTACTGTGTGCAGAGCACATACTGAGTGCTTGGGAAAGTACACTACAACAATTAACAGTCACATTCCTTGCCCACAGTGAGCTCACAGTCTAGCAGAGGGGAGACAGACATCAATACAAATAAAATTACAAATATGTACAGAGAGGCAACATGACCTAATGGACAGAGCATGGGCCTGAGAGTCAGAAGGACCTGGTTTCTATTCCCATCTCTGACTTGTCTGCTGTGTGACTTTGGCCAAGACATTTCACTTCTCTGGGTTTCAGTCCCTCATCTACAAAATGGGGACCAAGACTATGAGCCCAATGTGGGATAGGGACTGTATTCAATCCAATTACCTGGTATCTACCCCAGCACCTAGTGCAATACTTGTCACTTAGTAAGCACTTAACGAAAACCACAATTACTACTATTATTATTGACCAACAGTTTATTAGGAGAGTTTCCTTGCATGTATTCTAGTTACCGAATTGAACACTGATAATTATAATAATAATAATGATGGCATTTGTTAAGGACTTACTATGTGCCATGCACTGTTCTAAGCACTAGGATAGATACAAGGTTATCAGGCTGTCCCACTTGAGGCTCACAGTCTTGCTGCCCATTTTACAGAGGAGGTAACTGAGGCACAGAGAAGTTAAGTGACTTGTCTAAAGTCGCACTGCAGACAAGTGGCGGAGCCGGAATTAGAGCCTATGACCTCTGACTCTCAAGCCCGGGCTCTTTCCATTAAGCCACGCTGCTTCTTTAATGCCATTCTGATGCTTCACTGATGCCATTAATTCCACAGGTCCTCATCATTCCCTTTGCACGGTCTGTCTTCTGCTCCAATTTTGTTGCTCCATCCACCATGACTAAATGGAGACACAATAAAATATACTTGAGAGGAGCCCAGAGAGGGGAAGGAGGCAAGAATCATGAAGGTATTTTTTCTTTGGCTCCCAGGGACCACAATTATAACTGTGGCATTTGTCGAGCACTTACCATGCACCAAGCATTGCACTAAGCACTGGGGTAGACACAAGATTATCAGGTCTCCTATGGAACTCACAGTCTAAATAGGAAGGAGACAGGTATTGAATCTCTTCATATCCACATAATATCCAACAATTTCTCTCCCCACCTTCAAAGCGTGAGTGAAGCTCCATCTCTACCAACAAGCTCTTGTTTGTTTTGTTTTATGCTGCAAACAATAAGCGCTCAATCAACAAGCAATAGCATAAGGTTATGGAAAGACTGCATATAAAACCCCAGGAGGCTGTAGTAAATGGCATGACCAGGCCATGAAGGAAAAGGACTTTTGGTGGTTGGAAAGGGAAAACAAGGAAGAAGCAGGGCTATCCTCAAAAAACCTCAATGGTTGCCCATCCTCCTCCACATCAAACAAAAACTCCTCACCATTGGATTTAATACATTCGATCACTTTTGCCCTCTCCTACCTCACCTTGCTACTCTCCTACTACAACCCAGGCTGCACACTTTGCTCCTCTAGTGCCAAGCTCCTCAGTGTGCCTTGATCTCGTCTATCTTACCGGCGACCCCTCGCCCACATCTTGCCTCTGCCTGGAACGCCATCCCTCCTCAAATCCCACAGACAATTACTCTCCCCTCTTTCAAAGTCTTATTGAAGTTACAGCTCCTCCAAGAGGCCTTCCCTGACTAAGCCACCATTTCCTCTTCTCCCACTCCCTTCTGTGTCATCCTGACTTGCTCCCTTTGTTCTTCCCCCCTCCTAGACCCACAGCACTTATGTACAAATCTGTAATTAATTTATACAGGTGTCTCTCTCCCCCATTCTAGACTTTAGGATCTTGGTCAGAGAAGCAGTGTGGCTCAGTGAAAAGAGCCCGGGCTTGGGAGTCAGAGGTCATGGGTTCGAATCCCCGCTCTGCCACTTGTCAGCTTTGTGACTGTGGGCAAGTCACTTAACTTCTCCATACCTCAGTTACCTCATCTGTAAAATGGGGATTAAGACTGTGAGCCTCACATGGGACAACCTGATTACCCTGTATCTCCCCCAGCGCTTAGAACGGTGCTCTGCATATAGTAAGCGCTTAACAAATACCAACATTATTATTATTATTATTGTTGTGGGCAGCAAATGTGTCTGTTCACTGTAGGGTATTCTCCCAAGGGCTTAATACAGTGTTCTGCACACAGTAAGTACTCAATAAACACAACTGAATGAATGAATGAATGAATGAATGTTGTTAATGAAGAGTTGGCAAGAGTGCTTGTTGGATTGGATGTGGGAGGTGAATAAGGAAAAGGGAACAAAAATCCCTGCAAGGTTGAAAGGTTCTGGGGTAAGATGGGGAGTGGTGTTGTTCACAGTGATTGGAAAGGTAGAAGAAGGGGTTTTGGAGTGAAGATAGGGAGTTATCTTTTCGACCTGCTGCATTTTAATGGGACATCTGAGTTTCTACAGATGGAGGAAATAAGGAGTAACATAGGGAATTGCCAAAGGGTGAGTAATAATAACAATTACGATTGTGATATTGGTTAAGTGCTTATTGTATGCCAAACACTGTACAAAGTGCTGGGGTAGATATAAGAGAATTAGGTTGGATACTGTCCCTGTCCCATATGGCGTTCCTGGTCTAGTGGGGAGGGAGGACAGGCATTGAATCCCCATTATAAGATAAAGAAAATGAGGCCCAGAGAAGTTGTGACATACCCAAATTTTTACAGGAGGCCCATGTTCTTTCCACTAGACCATGCTGCTTCTTTAGACCACTGCTAGATAACTATGGGAAGCCATTCACAAAAAGGAGGTAGACTGCAGGTATGAAGCCTCCATTACTGCCTCTCATTCTGCTCTTCTAAGTAGTCTCTTCTGTCTAGGCTTTATGGAGGAAAGGGAGAGATACAATGAATCCAAGGTGTTGGTGATGGCCAGTTGTCAGTAGCTCATTTCCAGGAATTTACAGAATTTCCCAAATAATTTTCATTCAACATAATTTTAAACCAGTGTAAATAGTAGTGGGAAAAGAAGATGGTAAGTAATCTGAGGGTAGGGATGCTGTTTTTTACTTCACTTGTTCTCTCCTAAATGCACAGTACAGTGCTCAGCACATAGTAGGTGATCACTAAATAAAAATTAAGTGGATATAAAATAAATCATTCTCCACTTGTGAAATTAGACCTCTTGAAAATGTATTCAGTCCTATTCCCCCTGCTAATTGGATAGTAGAATATTTAAAATGTTAATGAACAACTTCCTTGACATAGAGACGATCCTTGAACAGTTTTCACACTTGTTAATGAGTACTGTACTTTCCCTGAGTTTTAAAGTGAGCTGAGGGAAGTAAGACTCCAGGCAGGGAATTTCTCTAAACTAGTCCCATAGTGTGATAACAAACTAGGAAGATTATAAAATTCCCCACTATTTTCCCTTTGGTTACTCCTACTACAGAGGCATGTTTTGAAGGCATTTCCATTTGCTAACTTGATGGCACCTGGAAGTAATGTGGCCCAGTGGAAAGAGCACTGGCCTGGGAGTCAGAGGACCTGTGTTCTAAATCCTTCCTGCCACTTGTCTGCTGTGTGACCTTGGGCAAGTCACTTAACTTCTCTGTGTCTCTGTTATCTGTAAAATGGGAATTAAGACATGGGACTCTGCAATCTGATTAGTTTGTGTCTACCTCAGTCTTCCAGGCTACAACAGTCAGTTGAATATAGTACTGATGAAGACCTTACCATATACTAAGTTCTGTGCTAAGCTTTGGGGTAGATAGAAACATAACTGATCAGGCACAGCCCCTGCCAAATATGGCATCAATCAATAAATCCATCGTATTTACTGAGCACTTACTATGCACAGAGCACTGTACTAAGCAATTGGGAGAGTACAATATAACAATAAACAGACACATTCTCTGCCCACAAAGAGCTTACAGTCTAGAAGGGGAGAGGGGTCCCCAATCTAGTTTGCCTTCTCTCCTCTCTCCTGCTCCCTAACCCTGGCCCTGCATCTGGGACACCAATGGAAAGCTGAATCATCTTGTTTTTTCTCCTAACTGAAATCCATGCTGCCTCTAGATAACTTCCATGGAAAAAGAGCCCATGCTATCTCAGCCTTCTTGGTTATTATTTCTAGGAAAACATAATAAAGCTACAGCTGGCAGGCACTTATTTCTTTCTTAGCATTTAATAATAGAATTAATTGCTAAGTGGAAAGCTTGCAACCTCTTTTCTGTTGTGCAGTGCCCTCTGCTATCATTATGAAGAGATGTAAAAATCAAAGCTAATTATAATTCAGAATGTTTGAAGAAACAGACTCCAACCATCTACCAAAAAAAAAAAATCAAGGTCCTTTTCTTCCTCTGGGGGTGGCAAAGTGGCCATACTGTCAATTGAAGACAATGAATGTAAGGAACAATGTGTGGTCCGTCCCCCCCCCCCCCCCCAGGAGTTCAGACTTCTGGCTTAGAGAGACTTTATTCTTTATCATTTGGTGGGAGCTGGGAGCTGGATCCCTTTGAAGCAGCCCCCAGCCTTCACGGGGCCACCAGAATGTCTCACAGGAAGGAAGGAGTGCTTTTAGGTTTCCTTGAGAGCAACCTGTGGAATGGTTTTGTCATGATATTTGGTAAGGGCTTACTATGAGCCAAGCACTTTGCTAAGCATTGGTGTAGATACAAGTTAATCGGGTTGGACGAAGTCCAGGTCTCCCGTGACGCTCACAGTCTTCATCCCCATTTGACAGATGAGGTAACTGAGGCCCAGAAAATTGAAGTGACTTGGCCAAAGTCGCGAAGCATAACAGTGTCAGAGCCAGGGTTAGAACCCAGGTCCTCTGCTTCCCAGGCCTGTGTTCTTTCTATTAGGCCATGCTGCTTCTCATGCCCTGTGACCTTGGGCAAGTCACCTAACTTGTCTGCACCTCAGTTTCCTCATCTGCAAAATGAGAATGTAATAGCTATTCTCCCTCCTACTTTGACTGTAAGCCCCAAGTGGGACAGGGACTGGATCTCACCTGATTATCTTGCATCTACCCCAGTGCTTCATGTAGTGCTTGGCATATAATAAAGCACTTAAATACCACATTATTATTATTATTAGGGACACCATCATTTTTCATGCTGGTAGGTTGAACTGTGCTGATATTGTGAGACTGAGCAAGCCGGATAAACTGAGCATGTTTGGAAAAGGCCATAAAACATATGCCAAGGTTGGGTCATTTTGTAGAAGTGGCTACACAGTCCTAGGGGTATGATGCCCTGGAGGCGGCAGATGGGGCAATCTGAACAAATTTTTGTTTAGCATTGCTCCTACGGACCACTTGTGCCCGTGACTAGCTGCAAAAATGGACTTGTTTGGCTATGCGAGATACTCTTATAATTGATGACTTTTGCGTAAATATTCTGGAAAATTCTTCTGATGAGATGAAAACTGTAATCATAACTCCCTTGTGTAAGGTGAATTTTGACTACTACAAGGAAATTACACACACGAACCTTGGGGAGGGGCAGAGCAGCGAGGAAGAAATCCTAAGAAACGTAAATGTTTCTGGGGCTAAAATTAAAGAGTGAAAATTAGGTTTTGAATAGATGCTCTGAAAACTACAAATTGTCAGGTGCAGGCATATGTCATATAACAGATGTGCAAACATAAAACTATCAGTGAGATTCAACCAAGATCTTTTTTGGTGCTTATAAATGAATGAAAATGAAACATTTGTGTTGATGTAGAGCTTTGGATCTAATGAAACACATCAGTATTTCTAAGTGCTATTTATCCTAGCTTAATTCACCTCCAATACAAATATATAATTTTTAAAATTACTAGTAAAAGGTTGCAAGTTGTTTCCTGACTTTTATTTTAGGTTTGAAGCCTGCAAGTTGCAGAAAAGCAATCTTTCAAGAAAAATAAGTTCAGTAAATGTGAAATAATCAAACCTTGCATTTCTAAGTTCCACAACAGTTCTAAATATACTTGGGATGTTACATAGTTGTTTCTGTGTCTATGTTGCCCAGGAAAAGGTGCAGACACTCGTACCAAGATGCCTATTCTGACCCTTCAGCTAAGTATCCTTTCTCTGCCATGCTTTGTAATTAGTGAAATCTCTCTTCCTTCTTAAAAATCCAATGACTGGCCTCTGAAAACATTTCTGAGCCTTCATTTTAGTACTGCATTAATGACATAGAATATCTGAGAATCCTGACCTTCCTTTTCTCCTCTTTCCATCCTTCTTTCCTTTCCTCGTGCATCCCACCACGGTATTCTCCATCGATTTTCTCTTTTGATTTTGGGGGCGTTTTATGGTCTTTGTTAAGGTTTTAGCATGTTCCAGGCACTGGTAGTAAGCACTGGGGTAGATGGGGCTCACAGTCCTAATCCCTATTTTAGAAATGAGGTCACTGAGGCACAGAGAAATGAAATGACTTGCCAAGGTCACACAGTGGAGCCGGGATTAGAACCCAGGTCCTTCTGCCTCCCAGGCCCGTGTTCACAGAGAAGTGAGGTGACTTGCCAAGGTCACACAGTGGAGCCGGCATTAGAACCCAGGTCCTTCTGCCTCCTAGGAGAGCACACTTATTCTCTAATCTCTTTATTAACTGGAGGGCCAGTGCACCTTTTGTCCCTCAAAACAAAAGGGATTGGGCAGAGGGAAACAACCTTTGTTTGGGATTGATGGTGAGGAGGGGTATGAGCTTTTTGGGTTGCTGCAGAATTGCTTGGATATAATCTGCTGCTTTCTCAAGGAGCTATTCTCTTTGGCTCAGGATGATTAAGAAGGTGCTAATTTAGCTCTCCCTAATTGGGTTGCAGACAATGCCCTCTTTGAAAAGCCCATGGCAAAATAGTTCACCAGGTGATGTTCATGATGGTCTGGGTTGGGAAATGGGCTACCTGAACCAAAAAAATGGTACATATAATAATAATAATGTTGGTATTTGTTAAACGCTTACTATGTGCCGAGCACTGTTCTAAGCACTGGGGTAGACACAGGGGAATCAGGTTGTCCCACGTGGGGCTCACAGTCTTAATCCCCATTTTACAGATGAGGTAACTGAGGCACCGAGAAGTTAAGTTACTTGCCCAAAGTCACACAGCTGACACGTGGCCGAGCCAGGATTCGAACCCGTGACCTCTGACTCCAAAGCCCGTGGTCTTTCCACTGAGCCACGCTGCTTCTCTACATCATCATACAAATCCTGAAGCCTTTTGAGAAAAATTGGATTTCCTTATAAATCTCAAGTGCTGTAGGCTCCTACAACAACCCCCCCCCGCCCCCCCCCCCCAGCCTTCAGAGAAAGTTTGGAGAAATGACAAAGGGCATGAAATGAGTCAGACATCTCCAGTTATTCACATGGTTAAGGTAGACTGCCACGTGGAGAGCACTTTATTGATCATTAGAATAGCAGCCTTTGGTTTCCGGTAAATGAGTAGATCTCATCTGACTTCCTGCCCTTTCATTTGTTCTGATGGAGGGAAAAATGCCCACCAATATCGGTTTCTGTGTTCTGGAAGTTGACTAAAGGACAAGGAATGAGAAAGTCGTAACCACTAACGCTGCCCGGGAAGCCTTTATAATGCTTTATGAAGCATGTCACCTGAGTGTTCAATATAGTTGCTCAAATCAGCAACTATTATTCCTGTTTTTATTGTTCTTTCCTCACCCTGAAGATGTTTGTGTGATTAAAGGAATCATACACCGTTTAAGAGTTGGGATATAGTACAACAGTGATCAATCAAGCACCGTGACCAGACAAAGACGAGCAAAATGGCAAAGCACCAGGTTCTGTTGGCATTTCTGCAGAGGTCTACATACAAGAATGGGGTTTCTAATCCTGTGATATCTGAATTCACTCTTCTGTAATCAGTCAGTGGGATTTATTGAGCCTCTCCTGGGTGGTAACTGTTTCACTAAGCCTACAAACTGAAGTAAAGGCACATTCAAAAAAAAAAAGAAGCTTGCAAATGACTACGAATTGCTTTGCAGATTCAGCATATAGTTGCAGACTGATAATAAACCTGAAGAAAACTGAGGTTATGTACACAAGAACCGCCCCCGCACCCCCACAAAACCAAAGATTCTTATCAGCAAGCTATAACTTCATGCAGCCAACCCAAATCTGTTTTGTAGCCTGTATGAACTGCCAAGGTGCAAACATAGACAGTGGTAGAATCGACAAGATCACCACTGCTTTTGGGAGCTTGATCCAATACTCAGAGCAATGCAGTGTGGCTTGGTGGAAAGAGCATGAGCCTGGGAATCAGAGGACCTGGGTTCTAATCCCAGCTCCACCACATAATCTGCTGTGTGACCTTGAGCAAGTCACTTAATTTCTCTGTGCCTCACTTCATCTGTAAAATGGAGATTAAGACTGTGAGCCCCAAGTGGGATATGGACTGGGACCAACCGATATCTATCCCAGCACTTAATACAGTGCCTGACACATAGAAAGAGCTTAGCAAATGCCATAAAAAATGCAGTGTAGCTGGACATGAGATGTGAGGAGAATTGATAATAGCAGCATGCCCATAATGCTGCATGGTGTATTCATTCATTCATTCGGTCATATTTATTGAGTGCTTACTGTGTGCAGAGCACCTGTACTAAGCACTTGGGAGAGTACAGTATAACCATAAACAGTCACATTCCCTGCCCACAACGAGTTTACAGTCTAGAGATGTGTGCATGGGCCATGCTATTGCTGTACGGTTATGTGAAAGCAAGATAAGTACACAGAACAAAGACATTACCTCAAATAATTTGCTCTAGCGGTGGGGAGACCATGGCAGCCATGGAAACAGCACTTGGGAAAAAGTTTGCTTACTTTGAATGGGAGCTTCATGAAGATTGGAATGCTAAGGTGCAGCCTCAAAAACAGAGACAAGGTCTGTATTTGGATAACCATAAGCCCAGCAAGGAACTGTCTTTAAATTTCTGGGAAATAGGATGATGTGTCAGTTGTCTTCTTTTTCAGGCACAACTGCACATGTTAAGAGAGTTCCATCATCATCATCATCATCATCATCATCATCATCATCATCATCAGTAGCTTTATCTTCCAGAAGAAGGTATAGATTCTTACTACTTATTGGGTCAACTTTGGCCAGTGTACCCAACTCTTTCAACTTAATTTTCCATTACCTGAGTGGGAAATCAGCATATTTACCTCAAAAAGATATTGTCCTTTGATTTTTGCATTCTACATTTTCAGTTAAAGGCAGTAGGAGGAGATGGCTTTGGAAGGCTAATCAGATTGAAGCCAATGATTAAGGTAGCCAAAGTGATAGAGTTAATTAGATCTTACTCTCCTGACATTAGGGATACAGTAGCACTTCTGCCATCAACTGAGTGCTCACTATACGCAAAGCACGTAAGTTCTTTGGAGAGTACAATACAGTAGCATTGGCAGACACATTACCTGCCCACAAGGAGCTTACGGGGCAAATGGACGTGAAAGTGAATTACAGATTAATCCATAGTGCTGTAGGGTTAAGGATTGGAGCACTAAAGGGGACAAATGCATGGATGACACAGAAAAAGAGAGAGTAGGGGAAATGAGGGTTTAGTCAGGGAAGACCTCTTGGAAGAGATGTGACTTTAATACTATTTTGGAGAATGGAAGCCTGATGGTCTGTTGGATATGAATGTGAGGAAGTTCCAGGTCAGAGGCAGGATGTGAGTGAGAGGTCAGCTGCGAGCTAGATGAGTTTGAGATACACTGGATAGTTTGGTGATGGAGGAGTGTAGGAAATGAGTTGGGTTGTAGTAGGAAATCAGCGAGGTAATAGAAGGGAGCAAGGTGGTTGAGTGCTCTAAAGCTGATGGTTAGAGGTTTCTGTTTGATGCAGAAGTGTATGGACAACGCTTGGAGATTCTTGACAAGTGGAGAAACATGGACTAAATGGTTTTGTAGATAAGTGGTCTCCCTTTAGTCCTGGATAGGGGGAAGACAGGAGGAAGGAAGGTCAGTGAGGAGACTGATGCAATAGTCAAGGTAGGACACTATAAATGCTTGGACAGAGCCTCTGCTTTTCCATTTGTAAACAGGTATGAAGGTAGGACTAATCACTTAACAGAAGGGTACTTAGGATTATTGATCTTTTCAGAAATGAGTTTATGCCACATGTACACAAGTCTTTTTTTTAAATCACTCAGTGGTACTTACTGAGTGCTCACTGTGGGCAGACCTTAAGCTTCCAATCTTGCAGGGAGATATTAATATTTTCCACCATTAACCCACCATTGCAGAAGAACAGTTCTCAATTTTGTCATCAGCTCTAGCCGGGTAACTTACATTTTATTTTGTGTTTTACTATGCTTCTTTATTCTATTCTTAGCAAGTATCTAGTACAGTGCACCACACCAAATGGACACTCAATAAATACTATTACTAGTATTTCTAGCTATGACCACACTACTAATTCTATTACTTCTACTCCAATTACTTTGGTGTTATGGTGTCACTTAATCAATCTATCAATCAAACAATGGTATTTATTCACATCTCCTGGATCGAGCAACAGAAGCTCTGTGAAGTAAAAAACCACTGGAGGGGGGATTTCCTATTTCTAATTATGATTTATTTTCACTCCGAGCCTTGATTATTCTAAGACCTAGTCCAGCCCACTCAAATGGGTATGGGTATGAACCCAGTTGGACGAATGGAAACAGAGAGTTTGAAGTCACTTCTCACATATCTTTTGAGATTCAGGATTGGAAACTTAACAGAACGTCCATCTGACTGTGGGCATGTCAGGTGAGAGGAATTCTCTGGGTTCCAGGACCTGACCTGTGGAGAGTCCTCTGACTTTACAGTCTCAAGGTCAATGTCTCTGTCAAGGCCAATCTCTCTGTCCTTGTCACGTGCTGTATACTGTAAACAAATCCGTTAGGATGTATTCAATGGTAGCTTTGTTCAAGGAAAAGTGAGAAAAGTTGGCTGAATGAATGCTCACTCTATACTCTGCCCATTTTGTCAAAGCAGAGAATACAGGAATATGCTCATGTTAGGCATTTCCCACTTCAAATACCCCAGTCCAAACTAGATTCCAGTGGAAGGCTGTGTTAGCAGGTGCTTTGTAACCCCTCAAAAATAAAAATACTCAATAGTAATGTGACAAAAATCAACCAAGATGCCTGGCAATTTAATAATGGCCCAATTCCTAAAGATATCTGCTGCAGTAATTATGGGTGAATTTTATTACAGCAAATCACATGGATGATTCTTCCATCTTTTGAACGCCATATAGTTCGGGAGCTTAGGGATCTGTGGGGGTAAAGGTCTATAGTGGAGAACTCAGGGATGATTTGCATGCATTTGCAGCTCCTTTTACCAAGCACCTTCAGAGGTAGGTGAGCTTACATACCCTTCAAAATAAGAAGAATCATTTTCCCAAATATGTGTCTGCTGCCATGTCTCTGTGGCATATCAGATTTGAAAACAATTTCAACATAGGAAACTAGAAATTGGGGCAACAAGAGACAGGTCCAGAAATAAGGTCTGAATGGAGCTAATGAATCAGGAAAATCAGGGATTCTGTAAGTGCCCAGACATACTTTGGAAGGTGGCAGTAGTGGCACATTGGTCTCCCTCGCTAACCCCCAAACCTGGGTATTATTTCACTACTGGAAGGCTGCTGCACATGGATACATTTGGAAGTCAGGAGAGTTCTCCGACTGGAAGGTGAGATGGTTTATACTACTTCTTTTCTACATCCTGTTTTCTTTGTCGCAGATCCCAGGCGATTTAGGTAAGAGAAGGAACTTTCCCTCCCAGTGATCACCTCTAGAAATGGCAATGGTCTCATGATTCTCTTTCTTCAACATATTTACTGCAACATATTCATTAACCCATTTCTCCCCGTCCCTGTAACGCTTTGCTTTCTTTGCACTGCCAATTCTCCACTCTCTCTCCACTACACTCACCAATTCTCACCCACTTGATATATGCCTTATGTGTCACATACATTAACTCTGTTCAGTTCCCTCCCATCCCCGACTCTCACTGGCCCCACTCTGGCTTGGTTGACCTTGCCTCTTCTCAGTACAATCCCTTCCGCTGAAAAGACATACAACAGTCTGGGTCACAAGGGTGCCCAGTAAATCTGAATTCATTTCAAACTTCATAAAGGGCAGGAAATTGTCACCATTACTTCAATGTTGCTTTTTGAAAACAAATCTCCTTGAATTTTTAACTTCAGCAATGATGGGAGAGTCTGATGGAACTATTTCTAAATTCCAGTTTGGGGAATTTGCCCCCTCTAGGTCATTAGCTCATCGTGGGCAGGGAATATGTCTATTATATTGTTGAGTAGTAAACCCCCAAGCACTTAGTACAGTGCTCTGCACACAGTAAGCGCTCAATAAATACAATTGATCGATTGACTGGGGAAACCAGGGCACTTCTGGAAGCTGAAGGGACTCTCCTCTAGGGTCTCATGGCCAGCTCGGATCAGTCTCTGAACACTCAAAAGCAGCAGCCTATTCATATTTGTTTCTGAGTTTTGCTTCTGAAGAGATGCATTCATTCATTCATTCATTCATTCATTCATTCATTCATACATTTCAATCATAGTTTTTGAGTGCTCACTGTGTACAGAGCACTGTACTAAGTGTTTGGAAAGTACAACTCGGCAACAAATAGAGACAATCCCTACCCGACAATGGGTTCACAGTCTAGAAGGGGGGAGACTGACAACAAAACAAAACAAGTGGACAGACATCAATAGCATCAATATAAATAAATAGAATTACAGATATGAACACATCATTAATAAAATAAATAGGATAATAAATATGTACATATATACACAAGTGGAGTGGGGCAGGGAGGGCGGTAGAGCAAGGAAGGGAGTAGAGGTGATGGGAAGGGGAGGAGGAGTAGAAAAAAAGGAGGTTCAGCCTGGGAAGACCTCCAGGAGGAGGTGAGCTTTCAGTTGGTCTTAGAAGAGGGGAAGTGTGCTAGTTTGGTGGATGTGAGTGGGGGGGCATTCCAAGCCAGAAGTAGGACGTGGGCCAGGGGTCGATGGTGGGACGTGAGAGAAAGAGGCACAGTGAGGAATTTAGCAGCAGAGAAGCGGAGTATATGGGCTGAACCAAGAGAGAAAGGAGGTGAGGTAAGAGAGGGCAAGGTGATGGAGACCTTTGAAGTCAATAGTGAGGAGTTTTTGCTTCATACGAAGGTTGATAGAGATCATGCAAGGGACCAGTGAGAGGCAGTAGGAGAGAAAAAGAGGTTGAAATGGACACTAACCTGTCTCAGGCTATCTCATGCCTCTGTGTCCCTTCCCACCATCCTCCCCTGCCTTTCCCTTCAAAGAAGAGTTAGATGGTTCAGGGCATTCTCAGTCTTCTTAGTTAAACTGAAACAAAGCCTCCAGCTTCCCAGCAACATTTATCATTTCACAGCTCTCCTGTAATAAAGGCAAGTAAACAAATGATCTAATTACACTAACAGGTGTCAGTCTTTCAAATATAAAGAGCTCCAAGATAGACCACAACCAGGGAGTTTTTTTCCTTAACTATCCACACTTAAAGGTTTAAACAGTAATGACAGTGGGAAGGTGCGGCCCTGAAAGCAGAGTGAGTTCCTTAAAGGAATCACAGCTCAAATTAGCACTTGAAGGCATTCACACATGAGGGAGGCGATTAGGGGTTGGCCGCAGATTCAAGCTTTTTGGCATGTTTCCTGATGAATCTTCTCTGTGTGGGTCCTTGAGTCTCAAAGTCCACAGAGAGAAAACATTTGCATTCTAGGAAGATGAAGGCAAAGCTGCTTAGTTTAAGTAACCCCTTGTATTTCTTGGGACCTCCCTGTGGGTAAGCATGGAAGGGCTGAACCTTTGAGGGGAGGGAAGGCTTGAGGAAGTTATGTATTGTCAGGGCGTGATCACCTGAATTTTGGGAGCATCTTCTAAGGCCATTAATGAGATTCATTTCCAGGCATTTGTAGGTGCTGGAGTCTTTGATCCTGAGCATAATGGAAACACAGATTTCCTGCATCAAGACCTTCTTCAGGAAACAAAAATACAGGAAAATTGATTCATCTGGAACTCACCTAGTTGGTCAGAAAAAGGAGCTCGGAATTTCACTGATATGGTATGATGATATGTGACTTTCTGAAATGGCATGTGCATACAACTCTTACTTTCTTATACTAAATAATAATAATAATAATAATGGTATTTGTTAAGCTTACTATGTGCCAAATACCATTCTAAGTGCTGTGGTAGATACAAGGTAACCAGGTTGTCCCTCGTGGGGCTCACAGTCTTAATCCCCATTTTACAAATGAGGTAACTGAGGCACAGAGAAGTGAAGTGACTTGCCCAAGCTCACAAAGCAGACGAGTGGCAGAGCCAGGTACACACCGTGTCCTGAAAAGCCTAGTTACCCCAGATGAATATAGATTGAAAGGCTTCCAGGCAAGATCGGGTCCAAATTTCTTTTAAAAAAATATTAATTTTCTACCCACATGGGTCGTCAGGACCTATAACTCTTTTTTATCAGGGAATGTGCCATTTGCTAAATTTATACTTTACAGGCATTTAAAAAATACACTGCACCTAGTATGCACTCAATAAATGCTATTACTACTGCAAATATCTTACTACTCATTATTCTGTTTTTCATGTTGACAACAGAATACTTAGAAGAACCACTTGAGGCAGTCCATCCTGCTGTCCAGCAATCAATGCTTCATCCCTAATTTTCCCTAAAGTAGTCCAAACTGGACTTCACCCCGGTTTTATGGGATGATGTGAACACAGTTCTGCCTTCGTCCTGGCCCTAACCCTTCACAAGTGCTTTCAAGACCGTTGATAGAGTTGGTAGACGTTGGTAGAGATGTCCAGGGGACATGAGATGATAGAGTTGGTAGAGTTGGTAGACTGCAAGGAGGTGACAATCTAGACTTGAGCAGGGGATTAGAGAGCGATCTGGCACTCTAGGAGAATCTAGTTCAGGTCCTTCTAGTAAATGGTAAAAGAAGGTCAAAATCTTCCGAAAAAGCCATCTAAGTGAAATGAACTAGACTGTAAGCTCCTTGAGAGCAGGGCTCATATCTACCAACTCTATTGCATTGTACCTTTCCAAGAGCTTAGTAAATTGCTGGCTATGGAGCAGGAATTCAATAAATACCATTGAATAATTGTGAACTTCCTGTAGGTAATTGGGTTGTCTAAATTCTTCACATATTTTCAAAACGTAATATCACTGTGGTTTAGGGTGTTTAATTTTCCATTTTGAGACAAAAGTTACTTTTCCCATGTCATATTCCTAATACTCATGAGTCCTTTTATCCTGAAGCACTTCAAACACTTGGAAAAGGCTTCTGAGCTTCCTTCTCCCCTCTGTTTGTTGTATGGGCGACCTCCCATGACTGGTATTCATTCATTCATTCAATAGTATTTATTGAGCGCTTACTATGTGCAGAGCACTGTACTAAGTGCTTGGAATGTACAATTTGGCAACAGATAGAGACAATCCCTGCCCAATGACGGGCTCACAGTTTAAACGATTTGGTGAGATTCGGTGAGAAGATCTACTGTCGCTCAGTGTTGAGCATGGTCCTGATGGAGCAGTCCAGAGGAGAGGATCTAACTTGGAAGTTATGCCCTGGAGCTTTTCTCCTGGAATTAAACCTGGACCTCATGTTGAAGTGGTTTTAGGATCTTTCAAATGCATTGGACTTCCCTGCTAGAGCCCGCCGTGAGTGAGTTTATCTTGTACCAATTAAGTCGGTCCCATTTTGCTGTGTTTAGCACCTAAAAGATTGTACCATCATCTGCAGCCTCCCTGTGACTCTTATTGCCTCCCTCTTTGCTGATGAGAAGGGTAAGATCAATCAATCATAATTACTGAGTATCTGCTGTGGGCAGAGTACTGAATTCAGGGCTGGAAAGAATACATTAGTTAGTAGACCTGATCCCTGTTCTTAAGGAGACCACAGTCTAGCAGGGGAAACAGATTCTAAAATAATTTCCAGGAAAGAGGGTGAAGGAAAGTGGCTGGGAGCCCCATGTTGGAGAGGAACTGTGTCTGACTTAATTGTCTGATTACCCCAGGACTTAGGATAGTGCTTGGCACATAGTAAGTGCTTCCCACCTACCACAATAATTACCAAAAGGCACCTCGATCACATACAAACCAAGTGGCAGAAGTCTGGATCAGTACCTCAAATACCTTATTCTTCAGTCTTCAAATACTTGTGCATGAATGGTAGCTGGGTGAGACATAGGCTATTTATGAAACCACTGAATATGGAAGTCAAGGAGAGGTGTAATTCTCAGAAACATACATACATTATCCTGACACTTCCTTCATATCTTTGACTTCTTGTATTCATTATGCCAAAAGGAGAGCCTACATATATGAGTCCATTGTTCTCAGACTCCAATTCTCATGCTTTCTAGCTATTTTTATGTACAGTAGTTAGTTTTCAGACTGATGAGAAGAAGTCTCCTTGGTGCAGATGGGAAATGATTATTATGCAAATAGTGTTCTGGATTGTTAGGGGAGATTATTAGACAGAGATGTAAGAAATGCCTCTAGTGGAATTAAGTAGGTGACAAGGTAAAAAGGAGAGATAAATGACGACCGTAACTGGGAAATGGGTCGTGTTAAAGACGGCACGTGCAGGGTAAGAATAGAAAAAAACAAACAAGCCCAAACCTTCGTTTCTGACAAAAAATGGCCCAATTAAATTCCATTTCAATAAAATTAAAATACGATGGAGAAATGGAGGGGATAGAAGAAAACAGCATTGGATTCTAAATAAAGTACTTATAGCAAGATATAATATTTGAGCTGGAGCGAGCACATGGAAATGTCAGCAAAGAGGGAAGCCAGAGCACCTGAAGACCAGAAAACCACAGACAGCTGAAGTCTTGTATAATTAATATGCTTTGCCAAATATCCATATCATGCATGGGCAACTATGCCTTTTTATTTTTAATCCGACGAACTGTGCCATTCATCTCATATGCATTCCTAAGAAGTCAAGAAAAGCCAAACAATAGAGGCAGATGTGCTCATAAAATGCAGTGGACAGAAAACCAATGATGGCCCCATGGGGGTTTCAGTGTAGTAACTTCTCTGTGCCTTGGTTACCTCATCTATAAAATGGGGATTAAGACTGTGAGCCCCATGTGGGAAAGGGACTTTGTGCAACCCGATTTGCTTGTGTTCCCTTCATTGCTTAGTATAGTGCTTGACACATAGTAAGTTCTTAACGAATACCACAGTTATTATTATTATTCTTGACTTTATTGAGTGCCTACAGTCTCTATTCTGGGTGGGAAATGGGGCTGACAGCCACAATCTCTGAGGCGAATGTGGAATCCTAAATTTCCAGGGGACATGAGATGACTTCCTCAGGAAGGACCACAAAGCATCCAATAGTCTTCTACTGTTCAAGTCACAAATGCAGTTAGCATTTCTAAGTACAAGACAAAGACTGTTGCAACAAAAAGCATTTCTCAAGTTAGTTGGAATTGTGAAATAACCACTTCATTAAAATAATTCATAAAGACATTATTAATCCCCTCTCTTAGGTGAGATAATTCAGCCTCTGCTTTTAGACATAGACATGATCAGAATTCTTCCTAACACTCTGTTCCTTGGATCATGCTCCCAGAATATTGCCTTTCCATTCTTCGCTCTGCTGCCTGATGATTTTCAAAACAGAAAAAAAAAACCCAAAACCCATTTATTCCACAATCTTCGAACCCCTAGTTGTTTCCCATATACCACCTCGTAAAATAGAAACTCCTTATCATTGGCTTCAAAACATTCAATCAGCTCCTCTCCCCATTCCTATCTTGCCTTGCTGATTTCCTACTACAATCAAGTTTGCAAACTTGGCTCTTCTAATACCATCTTACTCACTGTACCTTGATCTTGCCTACCTAGCCACAGACCCCTTGCCCATGTCCTCCCTCTGGCCTAGAACTCCCTCCTCCTTCATATTAACATGGACCACCCCGCTCCTCTCCTTCAAAGCCTTATAAAAATAACATCTTCCTAGTTCCTAGTTCCTCATCCTCTGGTGTCACCTAAGGGTGTGACCTTGGGCTAGTCACTTAAATTCTTAAATTCACTTAAATTCTCTGTCCCTCAGTTACCTTATCTGTAAAATGGAGATTAAAAGTGTGAGCCCCATGTGGGACAACTTGATTATTCTGTATCTACCCCAGTGCTTAGAACAGTGCGTGGCACATAGTAAACACTTAACAAATACCATCGTTACTATTATAATTGTTACCTGTACCCTTTAATCATCTGATACTCACCTCCCTTTCAGTCCCACGGCACTTAGGTGCATATCGGTGATTTATTATTTTGTTTTCATGTCTGTCTCCCCCTATAGACTGTGAGCTCCTTGTAAGCAGGGAACATGTCTACCAACTCTGTTGTATTGTACTCCCCCAAGTGTTTAGTACAATGCTCTGCACACAGTAAGCATTGAATAAATATCCCTGGTTGATTGACTGATTGATAGTTGGGGTTAGCCAAAATATGACCTGGAAACATTTAGCACTGAAAAATTTCACCATGATGATATCTGGATGCGAGGGAATGTTGAAATAAAAATAATTTTCAGGGAATATTTCTTTCTTGTGTCACAATCATCCTGGGCACATATCTTAGTGACATCCACGTTAAGGGTGTTTTCACTGTCCAAACAGGACTAGTCTGTTCAGAGACTCATATCAAAAGGCCAACACTGGTCTCCTCCGGCTCCCTTGCCTTAGCTGGAAAGATCTCACTATCCCTAACGTCGCCCCTGAACTTATATATACAAGCCATCTGACAATAATCACCATCTAATTGCATCGGAATTGTCACATCCAGCCAAGTTTCTGGAAGAATGATTTCTTTTGAAATTTTGATGTTATTTGGAGAAAAATAGTTTTCTCCCGAATGTGCAAGAAAACTGAATCCACTTAATAAACACAGGATTTATTGCAGAAAGGAAATTTTCCCTTTTGCTGGGAACAAAGCAGCATTTTTCTAAGTTCTGTCTTTAAGAAAGGTGCAGACAGGCATATCTCTAGATTGTACCAAGCAGATCGATCAATCAATCAATCAGTTGTATTTATTGAGTGCTCACTGTGTTCGGGGCATTGTATTAAGCCCTTGGGAGAGTAATATACACCACAGTTGATAGACACATTCCATGTTCTAAGCAACTGGCTCTATGACTTCCTGAAAATTTATTCATTGACATTTTCAGTGTTTGTGTGTGGTCAATTTGATACACATGTGTATTTGTGGGTTTCGGGATTGTTTATTTTTTGCTGTAAACAGTCATAAGGAATGCATCAGAAAGCTGAGTTTTCATAAAAGCATATCCTTGGGTCTCAGGTTTGGCCAATGAGTTCAGCATTGTTTACTGCTATTATTCTTTCATTGGATAGCTTAATCTTTCATTGGGCAGCCCATCCCCCAGGGAATAGAGTCCACACATCACCCAGGGGATGCTTTCTTCCCTGGAAAATCCTGGGGGCTATAGAGCTCCTTTTCTCCTTATTTTTAATTAGTTTGAGGAATGTTGTTAAAAAGATGCAAAAGCCAAGTCATTTCTCCCTCTTTCTATCTCCCTTTTCCTGTCTCTGCTTCCACACCTATATAGCCACTGATATGTCAGGAATGAAATATGTCTGCTTTGCCTAATCAAAGAATCATTCAAACAATAGCTTTAATGGAATGCCAAGTCTGGACAAAGCACTATTTGACATGCTTGGGAAAGTACAATAGAGTTAGTAAACTTGATTCCCACACTGAAATAGATGACATAAAATGAAAGACTAGTAGATATGCATGATATTTTTTATGGTTTTCGTTAAGCACTTATTTGCCAGGAACTTTACTAAGCACTGGGGTAGATACGAGTTAATCAGGGTGGATGCAATCCATGTACCACATGGGACTCCAAGTCTTAATCCCCACTGACAGATGAGGTAATTGAAGCACAGAGAAGTGAAATGACTTGCCTGAGATTACATAGCAGACAAGTGGCAGAGCTGGGATTAGAACCCAGGTCTGTCTGACTCCCAGGTCCATGCTTTATCCACTAGGCCAATCAAAAAAATCAATCAGTGGTATTTACTGAGTTCAGTCGATCAATGGTATTTATTGAGTGTTTACTGAACAAATAAAAGTAAAATACAACAGGGTTATAGCCATGTTCCCTGCCCATGAGGAGCTTACAGTCTAGAGGAGGAGCTTACACTATACTAAGCATCTGGGAGGGTACAGAAGTGTATTTAGATAGGATTTTTGCTCTCAAAAACCTTACATTCTAGCAAGGAGATTACCAGTTCGGATCATGGAAATGTGCAGATGGAAACTTCAAGATTCGCCAACAGACTAAAAACGGGGTTGGAAAAAAAGGGAGAGAAAAGGAGGAGCCAAGATATATACTAAGGTTGGGGGTTTCATGGGCTGGGAGGACACTGATCATCTTGTCTATGATAGGAAAGTTACATGGGGGACAGGATTTGGTAGGAACCTGAAGAAAAATTAAATTATTTAGGTTAGCATGCCCTGTAGTGTACAATGAATCATGAATGACATTTGGTAGTAAATTCAATATTGGGAGCTTTTTTGAGTTGTGACATTTTAAATGAAGGGAAAAATTAGAATTATCCCATGTGTACATGAACATACAATTTCTATTGAAGGATATGATGTACTACTGGACTATTTAACTTCCATTAGCTTTAGTTTATGTGTTCCTAGGTTCTCACCTCTCTATGGGATTTGTAGCAAGCAGGTCCAGATGAGCAGAGACTTTATTTCAACTAACGTTAGTAACTGGAGCAGCATCTGGTATCATGCCCAATAAAACCCACTCAGCTAATGGCTTGGAAAAGTAACAATTGATTTATCCTGGGCAATCAGTAAGTAGATAATGTTAATGATGTGCATCGTATTAAACGTGCATCCGTCGGAGGAAAGTGGGGCTGGTGAAAAAGAATCTGTGTGTTGGTTAGTGCCTTGAATTGCTTGGAAAATTGAGCAGAGGTGAAGCATCCTATCCATAAATGTGAGATCATTGTCGTCACATTAAGTGAAAGATTGTTCCCTAATTTCTTGACCACGAAGTGCTTATATGACTTGAAAACTGCAAGGCTGCCCAGAAGACTTATTACCAGAATGCAGCCTGAAGGTTGTAGAGAAGGGAGGGATTAACTGAGTCAGCTATGCATGTAACTGTCTTTATTTTGTAGTTTAGAAAATTATATATTGTTTTGCTCATTCGACAGTCATTCTGTTCTAAAAATGTACGGAAAGAATAGAACCCCAATACTACCCACAAGAACTATCATAGAATCCTCTGCATATGGAATCTGAAGAATACAAATTCCAAATGTGAAAAAATTTTCAGGTCAACGTGAATATTTTTGAGATGCCTAATTCACCCATAGTCAAACCTGAGTTGGATATCCTTAAAGAGATGAAAGTTGAAATTTTGCCATAAAATTGAAGGGGATTTATCAAATAAACATCTTATGCCTAGTGTATATGTGTTACCTAGCCTGAGGAATCAAAAGAAGCAAGAAACCAGGTTCTGGAAGAAATCAAGAAGTGGTATTTATCTGGCACTTATCCTGCACAGAGCGCTATACTGAACACTTGGAAGAGTTCAAGATAGTTAGTCCACATGATCCCTGTCTTCAAGGAGCTTGTGGGCTAGTCAGGGACCTAAAATTCTTACTGATTTATGGAACAGTTTCCCATTTAAAGGTGTCAGCTATTGCCTTTTGGCAATTGGCTCAAAACATTTGATTCATCAATTCACATTCTTTAGAAAGAATTGAAATATCAATTTCAGCTCTCCTCGAAAATACAGTGAGAATAAACATCAATGGCTTTGAAATATTATTGAGCCCAAACTTTGGGAAATGAAAAATATCCAAAAGATAATGTCATAACTTGAGTTTATACACGAAATCTTTCATTTTCTTTTAAAAAGATCATTTTGTTTTCACTGAAAAATATAGATCGTCCAAGTAGTGATTGAAAGGTTAGGATTTCCTTGTAATGGACATACATTCGCCAATGGTATAAAGGCATTTGGCCCCTGATAATCTTTGAAACTGGCAAATGACCTAATTAGAGAATCACCGCTAGTTCATATGCTTACTCCTTCCACTTCTGTTCTCGGAGGTTGCCGGTCTGCAATCGGATCTGGATGATTCCTTTCTGAGGCAAGGAAACCCAGGGGCTTTGGGGTCTTATTAGCACGGCCCAGTGGATAAAGCACAGGTCCCGGGAGTCAGAAGGACCTGCGTTCTAATCCCAGCTCTACCACTTGTCTGCTGTGTGACCTTGGGCAAGTTGCTTAACTTCTCGGTGCCTCAGTTGCCTCATCTGGAAAATGGGGATTAAGACTCTGAGCCCCCTAAAGGACAGGGACTTGTGTCCAACCCAATTAACTTGTACCTACCCAAGAGCTTAGTACAGTGCCTGGCATATAGTAAGCACTTAACCACAGTTATTATTATCATCATCACCATCGTCATTGTAACAGTACACATAATAATGTATTATATTATATATTCTAGATAGTAATTATGATAATAATAATTGTGGTATTTTTAAGTGCTCACTATGTGCACTATGTGACTGTACTAAGCTCCAGGGTCGATACAAGATAAGCAGTTCTCACATGGGGCTCACAGTCTGAATAGGAGGGAGAACAGGAATTGAATCCCCATCCTGCAGGTGAGGGAACTGAAGCACAGAGAAGTTAAGTGACTTGCCCAAGGTCACACAGCAGGTTATATATTGGAGCCAGGATTGAAATCCAGATCCTCTGACTCCCAGGCCCATGATCTTGTTTCCAACTGGCTTGATCTGGGACAGCTTGCAATCCCGTGACCAACCAGAAATCAACAGCAAAGGCAGCAGTGGCAATTACAAGAGCAGAAACAGCAGCAGTAGAGGGAACATCGCAGCATCGGCCTGTGGTTCCTCGGTGCCAGCTGCTTGCCGACCGCGCTGACGACTTCTTACTAATCGCCATTTTGGAATCCAAATGAATGGGTGTGACAGCAATTATCATGAAGAAAAAATGATGATAATTAAATATAATTAATAAAGACCCCCTATTACAGGGCATATGCACACTGTGTGTTTCTGCCAGACCGAGTCAAAATGAGTCAGTTAACACTGGAATGAACTGGCTAATCGCACCAGTGCTGCTGATGGGCTTTCTTCTTAGGAAGCAAGTGAAACATCCTGGTATACTCTCCTCTTGGAGTACCACCTTGGAGTGGATAACTCCTCTTGGAGATAAGGCTTGGACGATGAGGAGAGTGGTTGTCCACTGGATAATAACAGTGGTATTTTAAGCGCTTTCTATGTGCCAGTCACTCTTTTAAGTGCTGGGGTAGACAAGATAATCAGGTTGGACCTAGTCTCTGTCTCACATGGAGCTCACAGTCTTAATCGTATGTAGAGGGAGAACATTCCAGGCCAGAGGCAAGAAGTGAGTGAGAGGTTGGCGATGAGATAGATGAGGTTGAGGTACGGTGAGTAAGTAGGCATTAGGGGAGTGAAGTGTGCTGGCTGGGTTGTAGTAAGAGAGTAGTGAGGTGAAGTAGGAGGGGGCAAACAATTGGGTGTTTTAAAACAGATGATAAGGAGTTTCTGTTTGAAGTGGGGGTGGATGGTTAACCACTGGGGGGTTCTGAGGAGTGGGGAAATATAGACTGAATGTTTTTGTAGAAAAATGATCTGGGTAGCAGGATGAAGTATGGACTGCAGTGGGGAGAGATAGGAGGCGAAGAGATCAGCGAGAAGGCTGATGAAGTAATCAAGACAGGATAGGCTAAGTGCTTGGATCAATATGGTAGCAGCTTGGATGGAAGGGAGAGGGTGGATTTTAGCAGCGCTGTGATGTTTGAACTGACAGGATTTAGTGGCGGATTGAATATGGGTTGACTGAGAAAGAGGAGTTGAGGATAAGGCCAAGTTTATGGGCTTGTGAGACAGGAAGGACGATGGGACTGTCTACAATGATGGGGAAATAGGAAAATAGGGTGAGGGGGCAGGAGATGGGTGGGAAGATAAGGAGTTCTGTTTTCGACATGTTGAGTCTGAGATGTAGGTGACACATCTAAGTAAAGATGTTCCGAAGGCAGGAGGAAATGCAAAATTTCAAAGAGGTAGCAAGATCAGGTCTGGAGATTAGATTTGGGAATCATGCACATAGAGGTGATAGTTGAAGCCATGGGAGTGAATGAGTTCTCCAAGGTAGTAGATGTAGATGGAGAATAGAAGAGCACCCAGAACTGAACCTTTAGGGACTCTCACAGTTAGGGGGTGGGAGAGAGAAGGAGCAGCCTATGAAAGAGACTGAGAATGAGTGGCCAGACAGATAGGAGGAGAACCAGGAGAGGACAGTGTCACCTAGCCAAGTTGGGATAATGTTTCCAGGAAAAGTGGGTGGTTGACAATGTTGAAGACAGCTAAGAGGTCGAGCAGGATTAGGTTGGTGTGGAGACCGTTGGATTTGGCAAGAAGGAGATACTTTTTGATCTTTGAAAGGGTGGTTTCTTTGGAGTGAAGGGGATGGAAGCCAGATTGAAGGGGATCAAGGGGAGAATTGGAGGAGAGGAACTTGAGGCAGTGGGTATAGACAACTCTCTCAAGGAGTTTGGAGAGGAACAGTAGGAGGGAGATGGGGCAATAACTGGAGGGAGCTGAGGGTCAAGGAAGGGTTTTGGGGGGATAGGGGAGACATGAGCATGTTTGAAAGCAGTGTGGGGAAAAAGCCACTGGAGCGTGAACAGTTCAAGATGACGTATTGGATAGAGCACAGGCCTGGCAGTCAGAATGACATGAGTTCTAATCCCTTCTCCCCCACTTGCCTGCTGAGTGACCTTGGGCAAGTCACTTCACTTCTCTGGGCTTTAGTTACTTCATCTGTAAAATAGGGATTGAGACTGTGAGCCCCACGTGGGACAGGGGCTGTGTCCGACCCGATTTACTTGTATCTACCCCTGCACTTAATACAGTGACTGGCACATAGTAAGTGCTTAACAAGTGCCATAATTACCATTATTCTTATTATTATTGTTATCTACCTCATGATTACTTCTGTATAATATGTTAGCTAATTTTAGGGTATAAAAAAGCCCACGACATATACGGGAAGTTTCTTACTTGTAAAGTCATTTGATGACATTTGAGGAGTCCTCCAGATGATCGTAGGTAGAGCAAATAGTATACTCATCAACAAAAATGGTTAATCAAAATAATAATGATGGTATATGGTAAACAGAAACAATAGTACGGTGAAAAACTCCTTCACAGTTTTATTTCTCTAAAATGCTAGAGTTGATATGCTAGGACAACATCATCCAGAAGGTTGAGGATAAAGATCAAACTTTAGATTGTCAGTGAAGTCTTAAACATTCACTGTAATGATAATAATGTTATCTGTTAAGTGCTTACTATATGCCATGCACTGTTCTAAGCACTGGGGTAGATATAAGGTAATCAGGTTGAACACGGTCCCTGCCCTAACTGAGGCTCACAGTCTCGATCTCCATTTTACAGATGAGGTAACTGAAGCACAGAGAAGTGAAGAGACTTGACCTTGGTCAAAATCACACAACACACAAGTGGCAGAGCAGGGATTAGATCCACGTCCTCTGATGCCCAAGGTCGTACTCTTGCCATCAGGCCAGGTTGCTTCTCATTAGCCTGGAGTGTGAAAAAGCCTTCCAGAAGGAATTTAGAATTTGAGAAAATAAGGTTCAATTACCCATTTCTTCATTTCCTGCTTCCCAAAGAGAATACCTGGATTTGAAGATGACGAGGCTATTAGAACCAAAGGGTAGGAAACAGAACCTTACATCGGTCCTGGTGAAAGAGTTAATTGTTTACCCTGATAACTACTTAAGAACCAAATCTAAAAGAGATCTCCTTTGGGGTGTTTCAGAAAGAAGCTGACAGGCTTAAAGTGAAGAAAAGTTTACGTTTTAGGAAGTTTGAATGGAACAATGACTGAAACTGACCTTGATTTCTGAAGAGGAAATAAAAAGACTCATAACAAAGTAACCCCAGAGAACAGTGTTGAGATCCCTGCGTTCCCCAGGTACATGAAGAAACCCGGAACTTGATTACCGATATCCTTGAAACTGATTTCTCCTTCCTTTAAGTAAACTGTTTGCCCTCTTGTACTGTGGCTGTGACTGTGTGCCAGCATCTGTCCCCATTTTACTGCCAACTGGTGTTTTATTCTGTCTTCATGAGGTCTTATAATAAATGTTCAAATGCATCATTTTCCTGGGAGGTAAAATGGTTGAGTGTGATGACGACACTCAGAGATGACACTTAGTAGTATTTCCAGGAAAAATTGAGAAAATATTCTTTTAGGAATACTCCTTGGGCCTTAGGAGGTCACATTTACATGAGCTCCTATCAATCAGGGCACTCTAGAGCATCTCAGTATTTTTATGCGAAGGTTTTGAGTTAGATTTATTATGGGGGAATTAGTGTGCCCTACTGGACAGAAAACAGGACTGGGAGTCTGGAGACCTGGGTTCCAACCCCAGCTCTGCCACTTGCTGGCTGAGTGACATTGAGATAGTTATACAATTCATCTGGGCCTCGGTTTCCTCATCTGTAAAATGGGGATTGAATGAATACCTTTCCTCCCTTCCTCTTACACTGAGAACCATGTGAGACAGGAATTAGGTCTGATCTGATCTGATTACATCTACCTCAGCAATTAGAGCACTGTTTGTCACAGAGTAGGCACCTCATAAATACCACTATTATCATTTTTACCACAATAATTTTTACGAAGGTTTCTATGTGGCAACCACTGCGATAAACATCAGGGTAGATACCAGATAATCAAATCAGACGCAGCCCCGATTCCACACAGGGCTCAGAGTGTAAGAGGTGTTGGGGAGGAGAGAAGATATCGTATTCATATTTTACAGCTGAAAAATTTAAGTTCCAGAGAGCTTAATGGATTTGTCCAAACTCACCCATCAGCCCAGGGAACCAGAACCTGGGTCTCCTGGCTCCCAGCCCCATGCTTTTTCCACTTGAAAACACTGCCAGAAGATCACCAGCAGCAGGAAACAACACACAGGACTTCCCTGAAAAGCATTCCTTCAGCCAATGAAAATGAGAGGCCCCAATACCTTAAGTCAGGTCAATTTACCAAGAAACCAAAATTCTACACAGCTCAAAAGAGAATGAAAATAAGATGAAACTCTAGAATTATGTAAATATCAGATCAGTTTAGGACTAACTGTGACATATTTGAGGGCCGATCGTTAGTACTGATCTGTGAAATGCTCCACGAGGCATTTTAATCTGTCATAAAGTTAATTAGAAACAGCTTGGCTTAGTGGAAAGAGCACAAGCTTAGGAGTCAGAGGTTGTGGGTCCTAATTCTGGCTCTGCCATTTGTCAGCTGTGTTACTTTGGGCAAGGCATTTAACTTCTCTGTGCCTCAGTTACCTCATCTGCAAAATAGGAGTTAAGACTGTGAGCCCCAAGGGGATAACTTAATTACCTTGTATCTACCCCAGTGCTAAGCACAGTGCTTGGCACAGAGTAAGCCCTTAATAAATACCATTATTATTAATAATAATAATTTTGGTTTTACGGGTGAGGGAACTGGAGGACAGAGAAGTTGATTAAGTGACTTGACTAAGATTACTCAGACGGGTCCCCTGACTCCCAGTTCTGGGGTCTTTCTATTAGGCCACATTGATGCCCACACCTTCAATATTTATTTTTTGACATCTGGGTAAAGAATGCTAAGGGTCTTGCCAAATCTCTGGCACTGTGTCTGCTACACGCAGTGCAACGATCCCAGGATGCTGCCCTCTGCCCTGGCTGTGATGACTGCAACATCAAGGGAGCGAGTGTCTGTGGAGGTCCATGTTTTTGCCTTCTGACTGGATCACAGTCCAGAGCATCCTAGGCCCAAAGCTGGGCCTGCGCCTCTCTGTGCTAGCCCTCACAATCAGGCCTCAGATTATAGCAGAAGAGCTGCCAGTAAGATTAGAAAACCACTACTAGTAGCGGCAGGGCCAGGCTCTCCCCCACATCTGACTCAGAGCCAGATAAGGATGGGACTTAATAAATGGGTGTGTGACTTCTGGGTTGTAAACCTCTCGAGGACAGGGTGGATGGAATAATAATGACAATAATTGGTCTGGCGTTTGTTAAGTGATTACTATATGCCAATCACTGCACTAAGTGCTGGGGTATAGAAACAAGATAATCCGATCGGACACAGGTCCTGTCCCACATGGGGGCACTCAGTCCCCCATGTGGTCAGGTACCGAAGGCGGGTGGTCAGGCGTTGAATTTCCGTTTTACAGATAAGGAGTCTGAGGCACAGAGAAGTGAAGTGAATTGCCCAAGGTCACACAGTAGGAAAGTGGCAGAGCTCCTGTTAGAACCCAGGTCCTCTCACCCCTCTCAGGGGTCATTTACTCATTCTATTGTCCTCTTCCAAATGCTTAGTACAGTGCTCTGCACACAGTAGGTGTTCAATAATATGACTGACTGATTGAAGAAGGTTCCGCTTCTCTCCTGTGCTTATAAAAAATGAAAGAGGATAAAGGCCTATGTGTTGCTTGTTGGAGTTAAGACATTCTCTCTGAAACGAGTAGAGGTGAAGTGTGGGTAAGTAGAGGTGAAAAAGAAAAACAGAGCATACGTGGGAGGGTGTCAGAGAATGGGGGAGGGGTGTCACCAATGAGAAAGGGTGACAGAGACCAAAACTTCAACATCCTGTCCAGGAAGAGATTCTAAACTTGATACTGAATGAATTGGTTCAACCCTATTTTGCAGAGCAGAAGTTTGAGAATGGCTGGAGAGGAGTGTACCTGCCTTGCTAATCTGTTTTCTGACAGGAGGATTCCACGTTCTTAATCTTTGTTGGCCATTGCATTCGTCGCTGGCCTACTCCCTCCTATTTGGACGGGGAGCCCCATATGGGACAGGAACTACTCTGTTCAATGTGATTATCCTGTATCTACCCCAGCACTTAATGTTTCTTTCAGTGGTATTTGTTCAGCACTTACTATGTGCCAGGCACTGTACGAAGCACTGGGGTAAATACTAACTATCCAGGTGTGGACACAGTCCAGGTTTCACATGGCCTCGCATCCTTAATCCCCATTTTACAGATGAAGTAACAGGCACAGAGAAGTTATGTGACTTGCCCAAGGTCACATAGCAGACAAGTGGCAGAGCCGGTATTAGAATCCAGGTCCTCTGACTCCCAGGCCTGTACTCTTTCCACTGGGCCATGCTGCTTCCCAAATGTGCTCAAATAGTAAGGGCTTAACAATAATAATCATAAATGCTAATAATAACTAGTATTATAACTTCTACATAGAATAACATTCTAGATCCTGTGTAGTGAAGGAGTAGGCATTGGAGGAGCAACCCGTAATTTATTTTAGGATCTGCTGTCTTCCCTGCTAGACTGTAAACTCCTTCAGGGTGGAGATCAGGTCTCCTAAACTCTACTGTACTCTTTTCCAAACCTTTAGTACAATACTCTACTAGGGTTGAGAAGCAGCGTGGCTCAGTGGAAAGAGCACGGGCTTTGGAGTCAGGGCTCATGAGTTCGAATCCCAGCTCTGCCACTTGTCGGCTGTGTGACTGTGGGCAAGTCACTTAACTTCTCTGTGCCTCAGTTCCCTCATCTGTAAAATGGGGATTAAGACTGTGAGCCCCACGTGGGACAGCCTGATTCCCCTATGTCTACCCCAGCACTTAGAACAGTGTTCGGCACATAGTAAGCGCTTAACAAATACCAACATTATTACTCTGCCTACAGTAGGTGCTCATAAATATGACTAATCGGTTGACTGATTGATTAAATAGGGAGTTCTGCCTGTTGGAGTCCAGCTGTTTTCAGTGCCTGGGGCTTGGAGCATGCTCATGACAGGTTTAGATGGCTCAAATTTCAGAACTATATATCCCAGGAGGACCTGGAATATGCAAACCCTCCCCCATTCTCTAGCCTTTCTTTCCCTTTACTCTTACATTCCCTAAACTAATCGCTGGGGAGGAAGGAACTGGAAGGCCGAGAAAGAGGGCGATCCCCTCCGCTCTGCCAGAGGTTGGCATAGCTTGCCCTACAGAGGACCTCCTGGAAAATCTAGCCTCTCTGTCTTGCTGTATGACTTTGGGAAAATCACTTCAGCTTTCTGGGCCTCATTATCTACACTTGAAAAGCAAGTCTAATAATACCTGTGCAGATCAGTCTGATAATACTTTTCAGACATCGAGGTGTTGCTTTTTGCAAGCTACAGATGCACTCGAAATGTTTCTGCTAAGTATAAATGCCTTTCTGTCGAGAAACAGATGGGAGAAATGTTGTTTGTGAGGAAGCTGAGGTGACTGGATGAAGACAGAGACTGCAAAGGAAGATTCTGAGGACATTTCCTCTGCGTCATGTCCGGGAAGCCCTCTCAGGAGTTAAAAAGGGAGACCATCTGTGACTAAGGAAAGTTCTAACAAATGATGATGATGATGTTGGTAGTTGTTAAGCGCTTATTATGTGCAGAGCACTGGGATAGATACAGGGTCATCAGGTTGTCCCACATGAGGCTCACAGTTAATCCCCATTTTACAGATGAGGGAACTGAGGCACAGAGAAGTAAAGTGACTTGCCCACAGTCACACAGCTGACAAGTGGCAGAGCTGGGATTCGAACTCATGACCTCTGACTCCCAAGCCCCTGCTCTTTCCACTGAGCCACAAAGAGATTGAGGCCGACAACCCACCCTTCTGGGGCATGATGGAGTCTCCCATCATCAATGGCGGGGTAAGCCTGGGTCCGGTTCCAACAATTTAGAGATCGAGACCCTGCACAGAGGAGTTGATGATCGCACTAATAATTTGTGCAATACCACTCCAACTCTCTCATGCCTGCACGCAAAGGCTGTTTCCCTCATGTTACCATCAAGTGCCAGTTTGCGGTTTGATGGATCTGATCCCTGCTGTCCAGGGACCGAAGTGGAGGGGGCAAGGAGTTGGTGGGGGCCACCTCATAGAGCTTTCCAGTTGCCACTTTGGACTGGCCACAGGGCTCCACTTCTTGTCTGCTGTGTGACCTTGTACAAGTCACTTAACTTCTCTATGCCTCAGTTACCTCATCTGTAAAATGGGGATTAAGACTGCGAGCCCCACATGGGACAACCTGATTACCTTGTATCTACCCCAGCGTTTAGAACAGTGCTTGGAACATAGTAAAAGCATAACAAATACCATAATCATTATTATTATTATAAAACAGAAATTTCACTGCTAATCCAGGTTCCCTCATCTCCCGTTCCTACTACCCTGCTCCCTCAGGTGGCAGTTCCACAGATAATCCTGCCCCCAGCAGCAACTGGTGTCGTGTGGCCACTTGGCTCAACTCCACTTGATAATAATGACAATAATAATGATAATAGTAATAATAATGGTGTTTAAATGCTTACGATGTGCCAACACCGTTCTAAGCACTAGGGGAGATAAAAGGTAATTGGGTTGGACACAGTCCCTGCCCCATTTGGGGCTCATAGTCTTAATCCGCATTTTACAGATGAGATAACTGAGGCACAGAGGAGTGAAATGACTTGCCCAAGGTCACACAGCAGACAAGTTGTGGAGCCAGGATTAGAACCCATGACCTTCTGACTCCCACGCCCATGCTCTATCCACTATGCCATACTGCTCCTCTGAATAAATCAGATGCGTATGCCACCCCAGCACTGAGACTCTAGACCATAAACTCATGGTGAGCAAAGAATGTGTCTCATATTGTATTCTCCCAAGCGCTTAATACAGTGCTCTGCACACGGTAAGCGCTCAATAAATACTATTGACTGACTGCCTGACTGACTGATGGAGAGCTGTAGCTGACGGTCTCAGAGGTCTTGGGGACGATCATGAGCTGTCAGGCCTAGACAAACAAGTAGTGACTGTCTCACAGAGAAAAAAAGAGTTTGATTTCTTTCTATTTTAAATTGTATATCTATTTCTATGCATTCTAGACTGTAAATCCCCTATAGACTGTAAGGTCACTGTGGGCAGGGAATGCGTCTGTTATGTTGCTATATTGTACTCTCCCAAGGGCTGAGTACAACGTTCTGCACACAGTACATATGCAATAAATACCACTGACTGACGCTTATATTCAGTCAGCAGCATGGCCTTGTGGATAGAGCAATGGCCTGGGATTCAGAAGGTTGTGGGTTCTAATCCTCGCTCCACCACTTGTCTGCTGTGTGACCTTGGGCAATTCACTTCATTTCTCTGGGCCTCAGTTACCTCATCTGTAAAATGGGGATTGAGACCATAAACCCCACTTGGGACAGGGACTGTATTCAACCTAACTTGCTTGTATCTACCCCAGCTCTTAGTACAGGGCCAGGCATATAGTAAGCACTTAACACATACCACTATTATAATTTTTTTTTAAATTATCATTAATGTGCCGAACAGGGACATAAAATAATGTCTTGAGTTCAGTAGCCATATCTATTGCCTAACTGGTCTCCGCAAAGTTTAACAAAGAGTGGAGCAGAGAGGGCTATGCATCCTAACTGGTGCTCCGTTGTTTCTGTGGGTGATGACAGCAATGTTGCAAATCAAACTAAAGACCCCAGCAGCTCCCCATGGTGAGTTGAGGTGCCTTTGGTGAGTGGCCTGGCCCAAGATAATGTCAAATAGGAAATTGCTCTGATTTTCTCTAGCCCTACTCCTAATACTCTTTTTAATGCATAGGAGGATCAGGCCTCAGGATGATGACTGCTTTCTGGGTAATTATCCTAATTCCATAGGTTCAAATCCTCCCTTTTGCCAGTGGGGGAAAACAATGAAATGGAGCATATTTAAGCTTTTAAAGAGGAATCTTCTGGAAATAAAATCCAATCCATCAAGTAATTTTATGTTTTCTTAATATGTTTTGGGCTTTAAAAAAACTATTTTTCAAAGGCACATTAGTGAAGGCCATGGGTAGAGGGGAGGGAAAAATCCCCCCAGTGAGTGGGCTTTTCTTTGGACCTTCCAACTCCACAGAGCCAAACCTCTTCCATTGCCAATGGTTCTAAACTACTCAATCACCTTGCCCCCTCCTACCTCACCTTGCTTCTCTCCTACTACAACCCAGCCCGCACACCTCACTCCTCTAATGCTAACCTTATCACTGTACCTTGATCTTGTTTATCTCGACGCTGACCTTTTGCCCATGTCCTGCTTCTGGCCTGGAACATCCTCCCTCCTCATATCTGATAGACAATTACTCTCTTTGACTTCAAAGCTTTATTGAAGGCACAACTCCTCCAAGAGGCCTTCCCTGACCAAACCCTCTTTTTCTATTCTCCCACTCCCACTTCTGTTTCACCCTGATTTGCCCCCTTTATTCATCCCCCCTCCCAGCCCCACAGCACTTATATGAGTATTTGTAATTGATTTATTTATATTAATGTCTGTCTCCCCCCAGACTGTAAGCTCGATATGGGCAGGGAATGTGTCTGTTTATTGCGTGGCTCAGTGGAAAAAGCACGGGCTTTGGAGTCAGAGGTCATGGGTTCGCATCCCGACTCTGCCACTTGTCAGCTGTGTGACTGTGGACACGTCACTTAACTTCTCTGCGCCTCAGTTACCTCATCTGTAAAATGGGATCAAGACTGTGAGCCCCACGTGGGACAATCTGATTCCCCTCTGTCTACCCCAGAGCTTAGAACAGTGCTCTGCACATAGTAAGCGCTTAACAAATACCAACATTATTATTGCTATATTGTACTTTCCCAAGCGATTAACACAGGGCTTTGCACACAGCACTCCATAAATACGATTGAATGAATGAAAGAATGAATGGGGACCAAGAGCAGGAAAAAGACAGATTCCCATTGATTGTCGCATACTGCTTTACCTTTTATTCCAACATGCTTTCCGGCCCATTGGAGAAGGGTCTCTTGAAATAAAATTCAGGGTGATGGTCATGGACTGGGACTCAGGGTTTTACAATTCCATCGCTAACTGGTTTCCACCAGAAACTGTTGTCCCCTTGGCGAAGAACAGACTGAGATTCTTTCAGAAAGACACAACAGAGTCCCTGCTTGTATTATTACATAAAACCTAAAAGACTCTTTTCTGTGACCTAAGAAGATTTGCCCCCAACCCACTCTCTTTCAGCTACCATGTCTCCCCTGTATTCATACCTGAAACCAGAGATCCTGACATTTCTACGAATTTGGAGCCAGGCACGACTCTATCGGCTATGACAGACTGAGGCCTAAAACAGCCAAGAAGTTCAAGCGAAGAAGCTTCAGAAGGACTGTGGCGGAGTATCACATCCTGGTGATGAAGATCAATTTCCAAAACTCTGTGGTGGCCAAGGAGAGAGGCACTGAAAATCAAAGGGAAAGGCATGAAGCGAAGCCTGAAAAGACCAAGATGATAGGTGGCTTTTCCTCTTTTTCCTTCCTCAAGAAGCTTTGTGTTTTGAGTAAGAAGCTGCCTTATATGTCACACTGGCAGAGTAAACCTGCTTTCCCAGCTAGCTTGTGGCTGTTTCTAAATTAAGGTATGTCTATGAACTTCCCCTTTCCACACATTTATCAGTTTTACAAGTTTGAAATGTTCATGGCCTTATCTTTTTTTTTTCTCCTGGTACCAGATGTCTGATGGTGCCTGATTTTGTCCCTTTTCTTGTCCAGAAATTAATTATTTCTCTTAAGGTTTTGGACATGACAAATAAATGGAAAGATTTCTGTCCTACAAACTGGTTGAGTTTCTGAAAAAGTCCAAGAAATCTAACTTCAATGCACACAAACACTGAAAACTCTCATGTGTCTAAGGCACCGAATGACACATTTGAACCATTATATATCATAAATTATTTATATTAATGCTTGTCTCCTCTTCTTGACTGTACGCTCATTGTGGGAAGGGGACATGTCTACCAGCTCTGTTATATCGTATTCTTATTCTTCCAAGCTAGTAGAGCAAGGCTCTGCATACAATAAGCGCTCAGTAAATACCACTGATGAGGATAATAATGATGGTGATGATGAAGATGATGATGATTTGAACTAAGTGGATGTTCTTCAATGGGTTGGAGTGTTGCTTAACACCTAGGTTCCTGTTATTGTTTAATCTAGTATTTTAAGCTTAAACTAGCCTCCTTTACTTACTACTAAGCCTTCTAGAAACCAAACCTTCAACTGTGGGAGGAGCCGGTGGGTGTAGTGATCCTGACTAATGTGCGGGTACCGTGAAGGAATTGAAATCGAAGAGCTTTGCGTTCCTCAAGAAAGTATATTTAATCCTGCTAAAAACACGAGTACAGTAGTTTAACCCTACAGATCTGTTTTCATTCTAAATGCTGTAAAATGGACACACACATAGCCCAGCACAGCAAATTCCACATAGCAGGGCTTGGGAGTGTACCGAGGTTTTCTTTTTCTGTTGGTTCTGTGCTACAAATATGAGAGAATTACTTTGGTGTTCCCCATTCACTTTGGGGAATTTGTAGAAACTCCTCACCCTGACTTTATGGTCATTAATCAGCTTTCCTACTCATCTACTCTCTTCTTTAAACCCCAGCTCACACTCTTCATTCCTCTCAAGTCTACCTACTCACTGTTCCTTACTTACATATCTGAGCTTCAAAGTCTTGCTCACACCATCCACTTGCCTGGAACTGTGTCCCCCTTTAAATTTGACAGACCACAATTCTCCCATCTTCAAACGTTGTGAAATCACTTCGCCTCCAAGAAGTCTTCCCTGATTAATTTCTACTCCCCTTCTTATACTTCTCCAGAACTCCTGTACCAGTTATGCCCCTATGTGCTTACCATCTCCTGTACCTCTTCTATTCATATCTTACATACTCAATCATATAAGTACTGACTTATGCAAATAGTACCTGCTCAGTGGAAAGAGCACGGGCTTTAGAGTCAGAGGTCATGGGTTCGTATCCCAGCTAGGCCACTTGTCAGCTGTGTGACTTTGGGCAAGTCACTTAACTTCTCGGTGCCTCAGTTACCTCATCTGTAAAATGGGGATTAAGACTGTGAGCCCCACGGGGGACAACCTGATTCCCCTGTGTCTACCCCGGCGCTTAGGACAGTGCTCGGCACATAGTAAGCGCTTAACAAATACCAACATTATTATTACCTCTTCCTTCTTCCTCCTTTCTGCAAATTATTTAAGTGTCTGTCTCACCTCCTAGGCTGTAAATGTCTTGCACACAGTAAGTACTCAATAAGTATGATTGAATGAATACTCTGCCAAGTACTTAATACACTGCTCTGTACACACTAGGTTCTCATTCATTCATTCATCCATTCAATAGTATTTACTGATGTCTTACTATGTGCAGAGCACTGTATGAAGCACTTGGAATGTATAATTCGGCAACAGATAGAGACAATCCCTGTCCAATGACAGATAAATACTATTGGTCGATGGACTGGATTTTGATTTTTCCCATTGATGAGAGACTTTCATCCATTGGCATCTTTGTCAGCAACCCAGGATTGTGTCTTTTCCACCTCAAGGAGATCAGCGTGCTCACACGACGCCTACCGAGTTTCCAAGACAGAACGATGTGCATTTGTTTAGGCCGAGGAGTGAGTGGCTTGGGACGGTGACAGGGATGAGGCTGGCGTGGGAACCAGACCTCATGGCTGACACCCAGCCTGGGTCAGCTGGGGTCGTGAGGCAGATGAGTGGGGGTGGCTGCCTTAAGGCAAACTGCCTGTGAGAAGCCACAGAACACTGATGCGGAGGGGACTTCACGTGAGTACTGCCTTGCCCCCATGGAACAACAAGCCGGGGGGAGAAGGTCCAGGAGATCATTAAGGGAACCGGCAGGGAAAGCAGAGGATGCAACCGGGAAGAGCACAGCCCAGTGGAGGGAGCATGGGCCTGGAAGTCAGCAGGTCATGAGTTCTAATTTTGGCTCCTCCACTTGTCTACTGTGTTCCCTTGGACAAGTCACTTCAAATCTCTGGGCCTCGTTTACCTCATCTGTAAAATGGGGATTAAGACTTTGAGCTCTCTGTGGGGCAGGGACTGTGTCCAATCGGATTTGCTTGTATCCACCCCAGCGCTTAATACAGTGCCTGGCACAAAGTAAGTACTTCAAAGTACCATAATTGTTATTAACACGGTTGCCTGTCATTAATCCCTGAACATCGCTGTGAGAAGTGCAGTTGTGAGCACTGATGAACAGGTTGAATTGCTAGCTACTAAAGCCGCTGAAAACTGCCTAAGCTCAGAGGTCCAGCTCTACCTGCCGCTCACAGATGCACTTCAGCTGGTCAGTGGTCATCCTTGGGTAATCTGGGGAATGTGCCTAGTAGGTTACAGTGTTCCAGTAACCTACTAGACACCTGCCCGGGGTCATTTAGCCAAGACACCCCCAGGGGTCATATGCTGGACAGGACAAGATTTTAGGAGAAAATGACTTTGAGAGGCCAAAGACAAGCGAAAAAATCTTCCTTGGCATGAGGCCAAACCAACTCGGCAACAAAAGTCTATGAGCCTAAAGCAGTTCACAGGATCTTCAAAAATCTCAAATGAACGTGGTGTTTGAAGAAAGGAGGGAGGGGACAGGAAATCAAAGTAGAACATGCACTGTCTTGGACATTCAAAGGTAACATACTGTTCTATAAAACAATAAAGAGTAGGTAGAATAGGAGGTGGAGCTTAGCACTCAAGAATCATTCATTTGGATGTTAGGCCTCGATACATTCTAGTTAAGCAGGCTTCCACCCAGCTAGATACTAAAGTAGATATCCAAGGTTCGGAGACACCCACATTTTATCAAAGCCAACCCAGAATTTCAGCAGAAAGGAACCAAGTGCTTAGCACAGTCCTCTGTACACAGTAAACAATTAATAGCACTGATCGAAAGGAACCCTCTTTTTTCCTAAATGCTTAGTTCTTTTTCTTGCTCCTCTCAGCCTTTAAATTTGGGCAGTAAGGGGTGGGGCAAGGGGCCAGGCTTGAGTTTGCTGACTTCAGAGGCGACTGGGCAAACAGGAAAGATGCTGAGGAGTCCAATTTCCTTTTCCGATAGGTAACTCCTAACTCCAGTAGCTGCGGGGATTTGAAGGAGACGTTGGCAGAAAAGATGCCCGATCACCCTCAGAGCAAGGGAACAAGGAAGACTTCAAGAGACAAGCCTGGAATTTCTCTGTCTGCTTCTGTCAGAGGTTCTCTCCCTTAGTTCTCTCCCCTCCCTACCACAAGCTGCACTGCAGGCAAGTCAACACAGTCTTAAAGATGTCACGGGCTTTATGAAGTGAATCAATTTTCTTCTAAGGTCAATTAATGAATCAATGGAATTTATTCAACAGCTCCCATGTGCTAAGTTTACAATATGTGTAAAAGATGTGATTCTTGCCCTTCAGAAGCTTATATTCTTGAAGGATAGATAGAAATCAATCAATCCCAATTATTGAGCATTTACTATGTGCAGAGCATTGTTCTAAGTAATAATGTTGGTATTTGTTAAGCGCTTACTATGTGCAGAGCACTGTTCCAAGCGCTGGGGTAGATACAGGATAATGAGGTTGTCCCACGTGAGGCTCACAGTTAATCCCCATTTTACAGATGAGGTAACAGAGGCACAGAGAAGTTAAGTGACTTGCCCACAGTCACACAACTGACAAGTGGCAGAGCTGGGAGTCGAACCCATGACCTCTGACTCCCAAGCCCGGGCTCTTTCCACTGAGCCACGCTTGTGGGAAAGGGTGATATAACAGAGTTAGTAGACACATTCCTTGTTCACATTGAGTTTACAGACTAGAGGTGAGTTTATAAGTACATACACTATCTACAAAAAGTGAGATCAACAGCAAGAATATCACTACAACTGTTATAAGTAAAAGTTATGGCAGGATAGGTCAACAAGTAGATGTTCACATAGGGGCTAGTATGTAATACAGGAGGATACGCATACACTCTAAAGGGTGTTGTTAGGTTTATATATCCTGGGATGAGGGAAAGGAATCAGGGAGGTCTCCTGGGGTGGTGTGTGGGGGGGGATTACTCTTTAGGAGAGCTTTGAAGGTGAGAACAGTGCTAGCCTGGTGGATTGGATAGGGGAGGGAGGGCCAGGCTCTGGGGGAACAAATGAGAGTAAAGGAAGCGGCATGGCATAGTGGATAGAGCACGGGCCTGGGAGTCAGAAGGATCTGGGTTCTAGTCCTGGCTCCACCATTTGCCTGTTGTGTGACCTTGGGCAAGTCACTTAACTTTTCTGGGCCTCAGTTACCTTAACTGTAAAATGGGGATTGAAATGGACTGTGTCCAACCTGATTACCTCGTATCTACCCTAGTGCTAAGAACAGTTCCTGGCACAGAGTAAGTTCTTAACAAATACTATAAAAAAGGAAGAGGAAGTGTTGGAGGAGGAGGATGAGGAGTTGAGCAAAGCAAACAGATGAGCTGGGCTGGAGCAAAGTACTCAGGTGTGAATGCTACTGCTGCCTTCCAGTCTGGATGCTGGGATCTAAAACAAACTAGGTTGGTTGTTCAGGTGATTATTTTTAATAGTATTTGTTAAGGGCTTATTCTGTGCCAGGCAATGTACTAAGCGTTGGAGTAGAAACAAGCTAGTCAGGTTGGACACAGTCCACGTCACACATGGGGCTCACGATCCTAATCCTCCTTTATAAATGAGGTAACTGAGACTCAGAGAAGTGAAGTGACTCACCCAAGGTCACACAGCAGACAAGTGGCAGAACTGGGATTAGAACCCAGATGTTTGAATCCCAGCCCCATGCTCTATCCACTTGGCCCAAGCAGCTTCTCGCTGCTGTGCTGTGTTTTGCATAGTGGCAGCTCATGCTTTCTGAAGGCCTTTGATGAGTGTCTTCATCCCTTGTAGCTCAGAAGTACACAAGATAACCTGAACTTCTGGATTTGAGGTATATTAGAACAAGCAAGAGGACTTAGGTTCAAAGGAAAGGATTTAAATGAGGCTTTTGATGAAAAAGCTTAGGAGCTTTTGTAAATACCCAAAACCAAATCACATTTGGTGGCTTAAATAAAAGCATATAAAACACAAGGATTATGTTTCCTCAAGAAGTCAAAAGTGATTAAAAATTAGGTAGACGGGGACTTGGATTTAGGCACATTTTGGGGGATGCCTAACTCAAACTGTCTAATAAGTCCAGTGCCATATTTTGCTTACACAAAGTACTGATGGGTCTTCCATCCCTCCCCCTCAGACTGTGAATCCAGTAAAGGAGCGGGACTATGTCCAATCTGATTATCTCATAACTATCCTGCTACATAGTACAGTGCTTGGCACGTAATAAGTGCTTAACAGAAAAGCAGCACGGCCTAGCGGATAGAGCATGGGCCCGGGAGTGGCGATCCCACAACAAGCTGCCTTGTTAGCGACTGTTTGTGTTCCCGTGAATAAGAAGAAGGAAGAAACATGCAAAGGCACTGATGGGCTCTACCTGGGAAAGGTGATTGCTGGCCTGTGGAGGCAGAGCATGGAGTGAGGTGTGGCTTTCTCTCCCCGTTGTACCCTGTAACATGTCTGGACCAATCGATGACTGCCACGTAGAGTCACAGCTGTGATGCCTAAGGGAGATTAAAGGCGCTCGTTTTGAATGCAGAGAGGGGCATGCAGAGAAGTAGCATGGCCACACTGAGACGCAGAGAGAAGCAAGCATTGGATCAGCAGAAGTATCAGGAGAGTGGTTCTCGGAAGCATCAAAAGCCAGCCACACTTGGAAGCAGAAAGGAGAAGCATTGGCAGAACAGGCTCCTTTAGATCACAGGCCGGTATTGGACCTTTGGTGTAGTGGAGTGAGTGAGTGTGTGTATGTGTCACTCCCTTGCACCTTGGTGATCAGAGGTGTGACTTGACCATACTGTGCATCGCCGAGACTTCCCCGGTCCAGGAAGGTTCTGGTTGGTACGAACCGGGGGCTCATGACATTTAACAGGGAAGCAGTGATGCCTAGTGGATAGAGCACGGGCCCAGAAGTCAGAAGAACCTGGGCTCTAGTCCCAGCTCCACCACTTGTCTGCTGTGTGAACTTGGGCAAGTCACTTCACTTCCCGGTGCCTCAGTTTCCTCACCTGTAATATAGGAATTAAGATTGTAAACTCCACGTAGGACAGGGACTGTGTCCAACCTGCTTATCTTGTATCCACCCCAGCTCTTAGAACAGTGACTGGAACATAGTAAGTGCTTAACAAATATCAGTGTGAAAAAAAATTCCACATAGTTGTTAGCTATTTTCTCAAATATTTAATGATTCTTATTTTATGTATTATCACATATCTCCTACAGAGTTGCAGCATTACCATTGTCAGTCTCAAATAGCAGGAGTAGAGTCATAACCTCACAGTAACTGAGCCTAGAAATATTTTTGTCATTTAAGTTATTTGGAATTTGTCATATCCCATGGTATCCCCCAAGCCCACAGAATCCCTGAGGAACAAGTGACAAAAAGCACATTCCATTTTACATCCAAGAGATAAAGGCCCATAGGGGTGAAGTGGTCTCCTGGGCATAGCTGGGAGGACATGATATCCCTTAGCTACCCTATTCCTTGGGAATAGATCTGAAGACCTAAACCCTTGATATTTCCAGAATTCTATTTTAAATGTTAACACTGACCAGGCTTAGGGTTTCATAATGGATAAACAAACAAACTCAACTCAGACACCTTGGGCGGTGACGCTCTTGGCTCTCCCCTCTGGCTACTGTGAAGGGATCTTATAAAAACTCCACCGATAGTCCAAGAGATGGATGAAGCTTTCAAGATTTCTCAAACCGCATCCCGCAATCAGGACGTCATGGCCGGTGGGGTATGACTGTAATGAGGGCTAAAGATCTGCCTAATGTCACAGAGCAGCAAACTGGCACCAGCCATCTTCCCTAGAGTGAGGGCTGAGTTGGTTGTGCATTCTGAACAGGACATACACAGGCCGTATGTAGTTGGTGGCTAGGTCCACACAAGCGGAACTCTCGTCTTCGATCAACAGTTCCATAAATGATAAATATTTTTCCCCATGTCCATTTTGGGCAAGTCCCGCAAGACTGTCAGAGTTCACAGTATTACAAGCTTCTTCTGAAGACCCATGAAACAGGATTTCATATATTTTGGACAAATATTCTTGTAGCCAGCATATTTAAGAAGAGCTGCCGCTCTGTTGTTCAGAATCCAATAAGACATCTTGCAGCGAATATGAGTTCAGTTGACAGTGGATAACGACTGCTCACGTAATGCAAGGCCTGGGGCTTCTAAATACCTACAGATGGCTCCTCACAGTAGGGCTATCCTAGTCAGGACTATCACCTTTAAAAATTGAGTAAAGTTGAATACATGGGCAGCAAACACTTACACACACGCTCACAGACATCTCACACATACCACACAAACACACACAAACTGATGTACTGAACATATCCATCGTTTACAGTTGCTAGGTGAGCCGTTCCTCAGATCTCCAAAATACTGGAAGTTCTAGGTGTCCAACAGATTCATTCAATAGTATTTACTGAGCGCTTAATGTGTGCAGAACACTGTACTAACGCTTGGAAAGTACAATTCTGCAGCAGAGACAATCCCTACCCAACAACGGGCATGTGAGCAGATTCTGAGAGGAACATTTTCTTTTTAGAAATTCTTCGAAAAATTGGGCCACAAGGACTTAAAACGAAGAGAGATAGGCCTTTTAGCTGTTACCAGCAAAATATCCATTTCTCCTTTAGATAAGCTCTGACTGTCCTAAAAGCCATGGAGACAATAGCCGCGTGAGTAGAATCTCTCTGTTGTAGTATTCTTGGGCTTTATGTGGAGGGAGATTCTCATTGGATTAAAATGCATCCATTGAACATTGACTTTGGGTGGTCAAAGAAATAAAACTGAATAAACTGAACCTGTTTTGGAGGTTTTGGAGGATGCTCTCCTGAGACTGATAAAACAGGCTAGAATGACTGGAGGGAATTGACCTTCACCTGGCTCTATCGCTGGGGTTTCATATTCCTTTTGATGGCCGGGATCGATTTCACAGCCAAGTGTCTGCTGCAAGTAGAGAAGCAGCATGGCCTAGTAGATAGAGCAAGAGCCTGGGATTCAGAAGGCCCTGGGTTCTAATCCCAGCTCTACAACTTGTATGCGGTGTGGCTATGGACAAGTCACTTCACTTCTTTGTTCCTCAGTTACTTCATATGTAAAATGGGGATTAAGACAGTGTGCTCCATGTGGGACATGGACTGAGTCCAGCCTGATTATGTTGTATCTACCTCAGCACTAAGAACAGTGCCTGACACATAGTAAGTGCTTGACCAATACCATAAAAAAAAAAAAAAGCCTAGCAGAACCTCTCTCTATTGCTGTCTGACTTTAGAGAGGAAATTTTCATCTTTCAGGTACAGGCTCTGAGTTCATTTCCTATGCTTTTGGAGTTGCTGGACTGCGGCTTGAGTCCAGATGCAGTTCCACTTAAGGAGCCACATTGAACCCGCAGCCCTTACCTGTGTCCAGGGACTCACTGACTGTACATAAGCTCTTCACCAGCAACTCTTAGTTATCAGGCAGCCAGTAATATTTATTGAGCTACCACGGTGTGCAGAAAACTGTAATACGTGCTTGGGAGAGTACAATATAACAATATAACAACATTCCTTGTCCATAAGCTAAAGGGGGATACAGGCATTAATATTAAATAAATAAATAAATAAATAAATAAATAAATAAATAAATAAATAGATAGATAGATAGATAGATAGATAAATAAATAGTTGTTAGGCCTACTTGGCTTTGGACAAGTCTGAGGTGTCCCCAGATGATGGAGGCAGCTTTGGTACTGGCCATCATCGCGGCAGCTGATTTTCATTCACAAATGTATTTCAAGTAGCCATAAAGAGAGCAGATAGACTACAATGCACACGTGCTACTGGGTACTACCTAATGACAATCAAACATTTTCTCAGAACCTGTGTGTCTCTCTGAGAGAGTCTACTTTGAGAGCCAGCAAGGAATTATGGGGCTGGTGGTTAGGCTTTTCTGTTGCCCAAAGCCATCACTTTGTGGCTTGTGATTGATTTCAGACAAGGCTTTTTAGTTGTGCATTTGTCCTAAGGCGTTACATTCTCACTGGCACTGGCCAATCTGTGCCATGAGGCCTTCTTTCACCACTTGAGAGGCCCCATTCCTGTTGTTTCCTAGGATATAAGGTCCACCAGCTTCCTGGCAAGATCTTCAGGGAGAGAGAGAGCTGGTCTGGACAACTTGGAATATGGTGTGTGATCTGACCCCATCGTGAGTTTGGCATAGCCCAGGGTCTTTGGGATCCTCTGCCTGATGGGGCAGTGGCAGTGAAGAGTTCCCTAGGGGTGGATGTGAGGCGAGGGAGAACAGCTGATTTCCATCTTCCAGATTGACCTTCTGCTACCCAGGCTCCTTCAGCAGCCTGGAAGGCAGGGAGGCATTCACGTGATTCCTGAACCATTTTCTTCGCTTCCTACCACCTTTCATCTACACCTGAACTTACCTTTGCCCTGCGTGGAGTTGGAGTTAAAATGGAATGTCCTCAGGCTGAGTTGTCTTCCAAAGGGCCCCAAGCAGATGCCATTCAGTTCTGATTTCCATCTGTAAGCTCCCAAGGTTCATGGGTGCTTTCAGAGATCACTAGACCCTGGCACCATTGTTGATGACACATCCTTGACACTCCCTGAAAGAGAAGCTACCCCCATATACATAGATGAGCCAGCAGGAAAACGTTTCCACCAATTAAATGTCTTTGGGTCACATAGATTGAACATTTAGTAAAAAATTTCTATCCAGGTATACACCCGGTATATTCCAAACCCAAGTTAAGTTTGGAGGGGGTTAGCTTTGTTCGCTTTGGACTAAACGACTTCTTGCTTCAAAGAGAGAAAGATCAGAAGGGTCTGCGATGCAGTGCTGCAGGCCTTGTGGACTCAAGGCTCCACAGGGGCCTGAGGGTAAGACCCTCAAATCCCCATTGTGCAGTCATCCCTCCTACTGTCTCTAAAGGGGGAGCCCAGTGAAGGCGTCCCTGGAAGACAATGAAGACAACCCTGGTCTATGCGATGAAGACACCCCTGGGCAAGGCAGAGAAAGCAACCCTGGGAAATGAGGTGAAGACACTCCTTGGGAGATCAGTCAGTGACTTAATGGTATATTTCTGTGTCCAGTTAGCTGGTCCTGTCTCATCACGGAAGTCTCAAGGTGGCTCTTCAGCCAGCGATCTTATGGGATAGCCCCAGCAGCCAGAGCCACGCCAAGACTCCAGATCTAGGGGGTCTGTGTCCAACCCGGAGCTTAGTCAGTGCCTGGCACACAGTAAGCGCTTAACAAATAACAGAATTATTATTACCACTCTTATTTATCGAACACTTACTATGTGCAGAGCACTGTTCTAAGTGCTTGGCAGCGTACAATACCGCGGAATTAGCAAACACGTTCCCTATCCGTAACGAGCTTATGGGCTGGAAGGGAAGACCGACATTAATATGAAAAAATAATTACGATATATAATTTGAAGATACCTATGCAAGTTGTGTACTGATGTGTGCAGCCATATCTCTGAGCTTTGGTCTTAAGATCTTGATTGAAAAAGCTTGACTACTTTTGTCTAGTTGCCAGAGTCCAGGAGTGCTAATAGTATCAAATGTTTTATAAGGTGTAAGGACACCATGCAGATGAAATAATAGCTTACAGTCAGCGGGAGAGACTGACATTAAAATGAATAATTTGTTATTTATAATTTAAAGATACATACATGAGTTGCCTACATAAGGGAGATGCAGAGAAGACACCCCCGATGTAAAGTGAAGCTGATCGATCTTGGGTCTGGATTCTGGCAGGCTTCCACTGACCATGTGGGCATGAGCAGAGACTCCTTGGTACTTTGGGAAGAAGGGCTTTGAAAATCTCAAATACTGTCAGTCCCCCCCCCCCCCCCCCCCGACCATCCTCCACCTTGAAAGCTCTCTGGACTCACGTTTTCAAGGGAGGGAGGACTAAGGTGGTCAGCAGGTGGGGGCAGAGACAAATATCCCAATTATCCTTATTATTATTATTTTAGCAACAGACTTTATTAAGTGCCCACTGACTGCATTGCAATAAACCAAGTGTTTGCAGCACAGATCGTAGCCTTTGTGTTCGCCGAGCCTCTGAATCCACCTGCATGTTGGAGGTGCAAGGATATGAGGCCGAGGGAAAGAGAAGAGCTCTGGAAGTCAGAAGATCTGAGGTCTAGGTGTGGCTCTGGCTGTTGGGTCTGTGCCACAAGTGGTGAAGGTCTCCATGAGGCTTCCATGATGAGACAGGACCAGCTAATTGAAATGGCGGAAGCTGCAACGCATAGCAAAGTAACCACCTTGTAGGTCACGGCACTATCGTGGAGCATCGACACTGTACTGCGCTCACTCCAAAGGTCAACAGATGCTGCACAAGAGAAAAAAACAACCTCGTGTGCACTGTTTTCTGTTTTTTGTATTTGTTAAGCCCTTACTATGTGCCAGGCATTCTTCTAAGCACTGAGGTAGAGATAAGCTAATCAGGTTGGACACAGCCCATGTCCCATTTGGGCTCACAGTTTTAATCCCCATTTTATAGTTGGGGTACCTGAAGCACAGAGAAGCGAAATAGGGGAAGCAGCATGGCATAGTGGATAGAGCATGGGCCTGGGAGTCAGAAGGTCATGAGTTCTAATCCTGCCTCCCCCATTTGTCTGCTGTGTGACCTTGGGCAAGTCACTTCACTTCTCTGGGCCTCAGTTTCCTCATCTGTAAAATGGGGATTGAGACTGTGAGCCCCACGAGGGACAGGGACTGTGTCCAACCCGATTTTCTTTTATCTACCCCAGCGTTTAGTATAGTGCCTAGAGCATAGTAAGCGCTTAATAAACACCATCATTATTATTATTATAACTTTTCCAAGATCACACAACAGACAAGTGGTGAAGCCGGGAATAGAACGCAGTTTCTCTGATTCCAGGCCTGTGCTCTTTCCGCTAGGCTACCCTGCTTCTCCATCACTTCACAACATGCTGAATCCCTGCTTGACCATTTTTCCATTGCACTCAGACCCGAGAGGGAACAAGACAGACTGGAATGAGAGTGTGAGTCACACTCTGTGAACCGGTAGCATTAGAATCCATTCCTCTATGCAGGTTCTCCGTCCTGAAGTTTCGGCACTGAGTAGCACCCATCCCTGCTGATGAGAGATCTGTTCATGACCAACTCACCAGCAGCTTCACGCCACTCTCTGGATCACTGGTTCGGTCAATGGTCCACAAATGAGTGTCCTAGGTGGCAGAAGAAGTGGTAATTCAAGAGCGAATGTCTACACTGCTATCTGTAAAAGGGGGATTAAGAATGTGAGCCTCATGTGGGACAACCTGATTACCTTGTATCTACCCCAGTGCTTAGAACAGTGCTTCACACAGAGTAAGCGCTTAACAGATACCATTATTATTATTATTATTACCTGGAACCACTGCAACACTCACTCATGGTGTTGAGACTCCTTCCAAGAAGGACTAATTCAGTGACTCTTGTAATACTATTAATAATAATTCTGGTATTTAAGTTCTTACTATATGTCAGGCACTGTTCTAAGCACTGGGATAGATAGAATCAGATTGGACACAGACCCTGTTCCGCATGGGGCTCACAGTCTAATCCCCATTTTGCAGATGAGGGAACTGAGGCCGAGAGAAGGTCAGTTCCTTCATCTATAAAATAGGGATTAAGACCGTGCGCCCCATGTGGGACAGGGACTGAGTCCAACCTGATTATCTTGTATCTACCTCAGTGCTTAGATCAGTACCTGGCACATAGTAAGCACTTAACAAATAGAGTAAGAATAGTAATAATAATAATGACTATTATTATAAGTTATGGTTGGGTTAGAGGTGGGGAGAATTCTCGGATGGGCTCCTTCCTTCGCCACGCATGACTCGTTCAGCGGCTGTCGAGTTCTCGATCTGGCAACGGAAGGCATTCCATTCGCATGAGAGCCTGTTGCTTCAGGACAGCTTGACAATAGGGTGTTTGTGCAAGGGGCAGCTTCCTCCTTCAGAGGGACCCGCCCCAGGAGCCCTCTTGGTGATAGTGGGGACTCCACTCTCTTCAAACCCTCGGAAACCATTCTCCAGCAATTCATGTAGCTGGGCCTGATGCAGGAGTAGTAAGAGATGAACTCTGTGATGAACTCTCTCCCTTCTGGGTTGCCTATGCACTTGGCCGCGGACCTCTTAAGCAGCACTTTGATAGTTACCCCAGCCCCACAGCACTTATATATTCTTATACTCTATTTCCCTAACCCCAACCTATTTTAATGTTTGATTCACACCCGCCCCCCCCATAAGCCATAAACTCACTGTGGGCGGGGAATGCATCATCCACTCTGTTGTGTTGTACTTTCCCAAGCACTTTGTACAGTGCTGTGCAGACAGTGATGCAGTGTGGCTCAGTGGAAAGAGAACGGGCTTGGGAGTCAGAGGTCACGGGTTCTAATCCCAGCTCTGCTGCTTGCCAGCTGTGTGACTTTGGGCAAGTCACTTCACTTCTCTATGCCTCAGTTGCCTCCTCTGCAAAATGGGGATTAAAACTGTGAGCCCCTCGTGGGACAACCTGATCACCTTGTATCCCCCAGCACTTAGAACAGTGCTTTGCACATAGTAAGCGCTTAACAAATGCCCCATTATTATTATTATTATTATTACTCAGTAGATACCACTGATTGACAGATTGACGTCAATAGCCGTAGTGCACTGGTGGCATTTCATGATGCAGTGGCCTTCTGTCCCTTACAGCAGGCCACACCCGCACCGTGCATTTGTCCAGTGCCGTGTGGACTGTTGTGTATTTTCTTTCGCAGAGTGGGACTTCCACCTGCTCCCACCATCTTCACCTCCCATGCCCAGTTCACACTCTTGCTCCTCCCTAACTGCCCTTCTTAACTGCGCCTCATTCTCGACCCTCCATCCTCCGAGGCCTTACTTGGGCGATTTCTCTAGTCTACATCTCCCCTTCCCCCGCCTCAGGCAAACTCTGTCAGATCGCAGTTTCCCTATCTTCCGAGCCTTCCCGAGAGTCCACCTCTTCCAAGGGGCCTTCCCTGATTCATTCCTGGCACTGTAGAATCTATTTTAGGTTTGGGAAAAACCCTGGTGATCCGTGCCTAATCCGGACCTTAGACTGAAGACTCTCCAAGCTCCAAATTCTAAAGCCCTGCTAATATTTCCAGGTCACATTAATACATTAACGGACAAGAAGCATTTTATGAATCCCACACATAATGGTCTGTGACATAGAGATACTCTATTCCGGCTCCTTTTTTACCCATCTCCAAAATATCTTGGCAGGAGTCTCGGCACTTTCACTAATTTCATCTTGCTGTCTAGCTGAGGGGATCCTCTCCACTGAAATAAAAATGATTTCAAACAGAAAAACTAAAGGACACAGGGGAGACTGGTACAAACTGTTCCAAAAAGGATTATTGTTCTCCTTATACAATCCTGTCACCTGGGGATTTTCCAGTATCTTTCGACTTAGTGTTGTAACAGATGTAATAATGGTGTAGGATGAAACAACTGTGATTCAGTACCCCATATAGTTCTAGCAGTTTTGGGCCAATTCTTACCAGGAATCGAAGCTTGAACGTATAAGAATTATTGTTCTGATTTTTTTGTCATTAGCTATTTTTACCCTTAGTAGCTTTCTCGTGTCCGACATGAAAATGCTGCCCTTTCCTGATTTGCTAAAAATCAATTTCTGGTTTTTACCCTGAGAGTTTAATACTACTAAAGATAGACAAATGCTTTTGTGTTTATGTTGAATTGCAGCTCCAAAAACATCTGGATTTCTCTAATACTTTTTTATTTACAGAAAGTCTTTGAACTGGTTTGGATTTTGGCTTTTTGTCACACCTTAGCTAGTTCTGTTTGGGCAGGTTGGAGGAAGGACCCAAAGTGCCGAAGCGGTAGCATTGGAGATCTAGGGGTGTAGGCTGCCTGCTCAACTACACTGATCAGTTATGGATCCCAACTGACAGCACGGGGACTCATGATGTTTCATGCCAGTGGGATCCTCTACAGCTTAGTGGAAAGACTGTGGGCTTGGGAGCCAGAGGTTGGGGGTTCCAATCTCGGCTGCACCACTAGTCAGCTGTGTGACTTTGGGCAAGTCGCTTAGCTTTTCTGTGCCTCAGTTATCTCAACTGTAAAATGGGGATTAAGGCTGTGAGCCCCACGTTGGACAACCTGCTCTCCTTGTATCTAACCCAGGGCTTAGAACAGCGCTTGGCACGTAGTAAGCACTTAAACAAATGCCATAATTACTATTATTACAGGCGGGCCAAGGGGAGCTGAATGCATCAGTTAGGGGTGGGCTTATGCAAATGCACATTATTATTGTGTTGAAACCTTAAACAAGTTAGCGACCCACACTCAGAACCTGGACCAATGTCCACATGTTGAGGTCTCCTGGGAGGGAGGGAGATTATTATTATTATTATTGCAAACAGTAATAATTATAATGGTATATGTTAAGTGCTTACTATGTACCAAGCACTGTTTGGAGCACTGAGGTAGTTACAAATTGGATACAGTCTGTGTCCCACATGGGACTCACAGTCTTAATCCCCAGATGAGGTGTTCAAAGCACCAAGAAGTTAAGTGAGTTGCTCAAGGTTACACAGCAGACATGTGGTGGTGACATTATTAGAACCCATGTCCTCCGACTCCCAAGCCCGGGCTCTTGCCTCTAGACCATGATGCCTTACTAGAACATGTAGTGGTTTTCTATGCTACACTCCTCTGGGGAGTGGTAATAATCTTGGTATTTGTTAAGCGCTTACTATGTGCAGAGCACTGTTCTAAGCGCTGGGGTAGATACAGGGTAATCAGGTTGTCCCACTTGAGGCTCACAGTCTTAATCCCAATTTTACAGATGAGGTAACTGAGGCACAGAGAAGTTAAGTGACTTGCCCACAGTTACACAGCTGACAAGTGGCAGAGCGGGGATTCGAACCCATGACCTCTGACTCCCAAGCCCGGGCTCTTTCCACTGAGCCACACTGCTTCTCATGGTAGCCCCTATTACATTCTAAGATCAGTGGATAATCAGATCAGGCACAATCTCTGTCCCACATGAGTTTTACACTAATCTAAGAATGATTGTTGTTTCATGGAAATCTTCACCGGGGAAACTGCGGGCTTGGAGACTGTACATCATCTGGTTGGTTTTTCAATACTTCATTATCTATTTGGCACTAAGTTTTTTCTGTTCTGGACCTGAATATTTTCACATTGTTTATGTACAGTGTGAGAAAACATTGATGATTAATGGTGTTGAAGGTAATTGAGAAAGATATTGAGGAGGACTAGGGCAGAGAAGAGCTTCTGGTGTTGTCTATGAAAAGGTGGCCTTTGAAAGGGAGGTCTCAGAAGAGTACAGGGACGGAAAGCTTAATTGAAATGAGTAAGGAAGAGAGTTGGTAGAAAGGAAGTAAAAGTAACTAGGGTGTATACAACCTGTCCAACGAGTTTGGATGGGATAAGGTGTGAGGAGATGGACTGATTTCTGACGGGAGCTGTGAGTGTGCACAGGTAGCTCTGAGAGGGAAGGGAGGAGTATGGATTAGATCGTTTTAAGAGTGGAAGGAGGTGGGATCAGAGGCAAGGGAAGAGAGGATTGATTTATGGGCCTGAAAGAGATTATCGTGTACAAAGCCCTGCACAGGGTGCCTAGGGGAACTCTGCTCTCAAGCAGCTTACACTCTAATGGAGGAGATAAGGAGCTGGGAAATGGAAAAAAAACATTTATTTTGTTTCAAGACTGTGAAAAATAGACAAAAATGCATTTGAGTCAATCAATCAGAAATCAACAGAAGAATCCTCATTGAATACTGAGGTGATTGAGGAACAGGCATGGTGAAAGGTAGGAGGATCACTGAGGTACGTCAAATTCCTCTTTGCTTCAAGTCTGGTTTTTTGTCAGCTGAAAACAGGGAAATACTCTTCTTTATTTAATAACAATGATTAGACTGTAAACCCGTCATTGGGCAGGGATTGTCTCTATCTGTTGCCGAATTGTACATTCCAAGCGCTTAGTACAGTGCTCTGCACATAGTAAGCGCTCAATAAATACGATTGAATGAATATCACTGTATTTAAGCACTTGCTATGTACCAAACAATGGGGAAGACTCAGGATAAACTCGTTGTGGGGAGTGAACATGTCTAACAACTGTTGAAGTCTCTCAAGTGCTTAATACAGTACTCTGCACATACTAAGTGCTCAATATCATTGATTGATTAGCAAATTAGACACAGTCCCTGTTTCTCACAGGGGCTCATAGTCTAAGAGGACTTGATTCCCTTTTTACAGCTAAGGAAACTGAGGCATAATAATGAGAGAAATCAAGTGACTCACTCAAGTTGACTTGGCAGGCGAGTGATGGAGCTGGGACTGAAACTCAGGTCTCCTGATTCCCAATCCCATGCTCTTTCCAGTAGTCAGGTTGCTAAAATAGAGCAGTATCCTTGTTGTGGAAAAAAAAGGCACCTTTTACTGTCCCTCTTTAGCATTTGGCTTGAGCAAAATTGGGATTTAGCATAAGTAACAGAAATTCCCTCCACCAAGTGGAGCGGAATAAATCTCAACATGCATTTTGTAAGGCGACATTCCTAAGAGAAAATCCAAATATTCCACCCCACCCCTCTCCTTGGGTGTGGCAGGAGCTGGCAAATAGCACTTTGGGTGAAGAATGAGGAAGACGTACCCAGACGTGACCCAATCCTTAATTAGGCGATGCTCGATTAAGGACTTGGGTCCAAATGGACAGGCTCCGTCTTTTGTACGCGGGCTGGCCGCAGTAATCCACGAAGCCTTATTTGGTAGAACAACGGGGCATTGTCGTGCTTGGCGGGCTATACTTATTTCTGCCTCAGGAGTCTGTATTTCTTCAAGCCTCTCCGTGGGGTCTGTACTTTTTCACTATAAAACAGCAGACCCTTGAAAGAAAGTACAGCACTCATTCGGCAACTGACCCCAGCTAAACAGCAACTGACACTGGAACTAATTTGGTAATGTGCACAGTTGGGGGATCTCCCAGAGAAATCGATAAGCAGCCTGGAGCCGTGGGGGCCTCGGAGGGTCCTGCCCAATCCTTGCCAAGTGTCAGTCTCAAAGAGCCAGATCTGCCTCAGAGCAAACATTGCGGGACATCCAATCAACCTGCCCTGAAGCCCTGCTCCCCTCCTCACTCCATTTCATCCTGCTGGTCCGGGTGGGGGCCAGTTTACTTCATCTGTCAGCATGCTGACTGATAGCAAGACCATGAAGCCTGAAGTCGGGCTCCAGATAAAAGTTCTCACAGAGAAGCAAAGGAGCAGTGAGCGAAACTATTGAGGGAAGGGGAAAGATGTGTGGCTTAATCAAAGACAGAAAACCCAGCTCTCTGCTATCAGCTGGGCCTGGAGACACCGCCAGTAGTTATCGAGGAGTGCCATTAGGATAAGTCAGGAAAGCAAACCTTCTGAGAGCCTGGGTGACAGACATGTCACCCTCTATGCTTGGGAACTTGCTCTCCACCCGACCTGGCTCAGCCACAGGTATGTGAACAACTGCTTTGCCACTCACAAAAGGCAGACGGTTCGTTTCCTGATGTTGCTAGGAGGTTTCTAATCATTTAGCCATGGTCGAGCTCTCCTCCTTCCCTGTAACTTCATTAAAGAAAAAATGACTGTTTTTATGGTATTTGTTAAACACTTCCTATGTGCCAGGCACCACACTAAGCTCTGGAGAAGATAAAGGCTTATCAGGTTGGAAACAGTCCATGTCCCGCATTGACCTCGTGATATTAATGTTCATTTTACAGGTGAGGGAACTAAGGAACAGAGAAGTTATGTGACTTGCCTGAAGTCACATAGCAGGCAAAAAGCAAAGCTGGGATTAGAACCCAGATCTTTCTGACTACCAGGCCCGTAGTCTATCTATGAGATCACACTGATTTTCACACTGCTCTCTTACCCTCAAACTCTAAAGCTCTGGATCAATGCAAGGAGAAGCAACAACCTTCTAGTGAACCAGAATGTCCTGTGTTCCATTCCCCCCACCCCACCCCTCCAAAACAGCAAAATAGCTGCTGTCACTGTTAAAATTATGATCATTCAAGAGCACATCTGTCAAATTCCAAACATCACTTTGTCTTAGTAGTCTCCAATTTTTAAGTGCCTGTGCAAAGTATTTATCATTCATTCATTCATTCATTCATTCATTCAGTGAAATTTATTGAGCAATTACTGTGCTCAAAGCACTGTACTAGAGAATCGGCCTGGCTTAGTGGAAAGAGCACAGGCCTGGGAGTCAGAAGATCATGGGTTCTAATCTCAGATCCACCACTTGTCTGCGTGTGACTCTGGGTAAGTCACTTCATTTCTCTGGGCCTCGGTTACCTCATCTGTGAAATGGGGACTGAGATTTTGAGCCCCACATGGAGCAGGGACTGAGTCCAACCTGATTTGCTTGTATCCACCCCAGCACTTAACGCAGTGCCTGGCACATAGTAAGCACTAAACAAATACCATTATTATTATCATTACTATGTTTAGGAGGGCACAATACAGTGATAAACAGACACATTCCCTGCCCACAACGAGTTCACAGTTTCATTCAACTGAGTCAACATGCACATGGGTTGTGGCTAAAAAGGTTTCAGGTCAGATCCCCTTCCAGGAAGAGACTAAATGGCATTTTAGCCTGTTTCAGGGCATTTGTAGGAAATGAACAATCAATTATTGAACAGCCAATAAAGAATTTGTGGATTTACCTTGAACAATTCATGTAGTTCCAAATCCCTCCAAAATGGGGACTGTAATCTTCTGACCCACCACCACACCCATCTCTCACTGGAAGAACAAGGCTGTAGACACTGAGTGTTCTGGTCAACCCATTGTCACCTAGGACACCGCCTCTGCCTGAGAGACTGTTCTGGACACGGATATCTTAGTAGCAAAGTGAGTGGGAGAGTTGGAAAATACTCCATAATTTACATGAACGAGTTGGAAGGCACAGCATTTTAAAGATTCTAAAATACTTTCAGCTTCCTGAAATCTGGCCTAATTCTCACTCCATCCACCAAATGGTTAATCAATCGTGGGTGTTAAATTGGCAGTTACTGTATGAAGAACACTACACTAAGCCCTTGGGATCCATCAGTCAATCAATCAGTGCTAGTTATTGAGTACTTACTATGTGCCGAGCACCGTACTAAACTCTGTGGAAAGTACTATGCAACAGAGCAGGTAGATGATTTCTCTGCCCACAAGTTTATGGTCTACGGGGTGGAGGTTTGGTGTCTCCTGAGAACTCCCAACATTCTCCCATCTCAACTGGACCTCACAAACGTCCCTCACCTCCACTGTTATTGCCCCCATCCCCGGGATACAGGATGGCCAGGGATCATCATAAGGGCAGGTGGTAGGGCCTAGATCATTCCTCTCCAGAGCCCCGGCTTAGACCAAAACCCTCTCTGCCACCCCACACCTGTGAGCCCTGGAAGGATTTTCTTTTGTTTTCTTCCTCTTAAGAACGCAGCCCATATGGATCTCCTCCCCCAAACACTAGGATGCTCGTGACTGCTTGCACAGTCAACATGATGGAGTATTTACTGCCAAATACTCGGACTGGGGGACACGGCTTCACGCCCTCCTTTCCCTGGCCCCTTCCTTTCCTACCTTTAATCTGACATAATGGTCAAAGAACCCAGTCAAGCTGGGAGAGAGTACAATAGGGTAGGTAGACCCAATCCCTGCACTCAGGAAGCTTAAAATTTCATGCTGTGAAGCAGCATGGCTTAGTGGAAAGAGCCTGGGCTTGGGAGTCAGAGGTCATGGGTTCTAATGCCTGCTCTGCCACGTGTCAGCTGTGTGACCTTGGGTAAGTCACTTAACTTCTCTGGGTCTCAGTTACAACATCTGTAAAATGGGGATTGAGACTGTGAGCCCTACGTGGGACAACGTAATTTCCTTTTATCTACCCCAGTGCTTCGAACAGTGCTTTGTACATAGTATACGCTTAACAAATACCAACATTATTATTATTATCATTATTATTAAAATTTAGCAGGAAGGTCAGATGCTAAAATAAATTATAAAGAGGAGGAAACAAAAGAGTATAAAGATAGGTACCGTATATGCTATGCTGAGTGGGAGCAACTAGGAGTTTAGCAGTCATCTTGTTTTGGTTCTTGAGGGGTATCCAAAGCCAATTAAACATTTGAATGCACAAATTCAGCTTGAAGCCTTCTATTACTGGTGGATTGGACCACTGACCACGTAGAGTGCAGGCACAAATTAAAATGGATGTATTTGGGATAGCAAATATGGAGATTGGAGGGTGGCTCCTTTGAAGAATTAATTGTATCGTCATTGCAGTGGATGCATTTATCCTGTTAATCTGCCTGAGATTGGATATAAAGAAAGTGATCTTTCTTGATTATATCCTTTGTTCCGAGCATCATCCCCGTGCCTGAGTAGTTAAGTTTTTATTTTCCTCTCTGTACTGGTTCTTAGCTATTCAGTTCCTTGGTACTGAAGCATTAATTTCACCAATTAGTGTGAGGGAAGAGGGGGACTGGAAAGCTGCCCCATCTCCCTGAACTGGAGGGTATGGTCCAAAGAGCAGAGAGGTCCTCGGAGAGCTTACCACAGAACAAGGCGGATATTTCCCATAAAAAGTCACTCTCTGATAGAGATGCTGGGTAAGGTGTCGGCTAAGAAATCCTATTTCATGCTTATTTCACTAGACATTCTCTCCCCACACCATCTTCTGCCCTGAGGAGACCGATTTAGAAAGTCACGGGGTAGTGAAAAATGATTATACTGTATATGCTTAATTGAAATGTTTTCATTTTAGATTACAGACTGGATGCTGAGAGAGGAGGCTTCAGTGACTGCTGTTGGCCTCACCAGCACCAAACCTTTCTTCTTCCTTCTCCTCTCCCCCACCCCCCCACCTCGTCTTCTTTCTCCTCCTCTTCTTTCTCTTCCTCCTCCCCACCTTAAGCATGTGATTACCCCACCCTCAGTCCCACAACACCTACCCACCAGGGCAATCAATCAATCAATCAAGGGTATTTACTGAGCGCTTACAAGAGTGGGGTTTTTCCAGCGCTGATCCCAGGGAAACCTTCACTCTCTGCTCCCACTGGCTCTGAAGGTTACCAAAAAGCAGCTTGTACATCAAAGGTAATAGAGTGCACAGGCTTGGGAGTTGGGGACCTGGGTTCTAGCTCCGCCTCGCCTAGGTGCCTACACTACCTCCTTGGGATGACCACTACTAATCATTCATGTCACTGAAGCAGCATGTCCTAGTAGAAAGAGCATGGGCCTGGCAACCAGAGGACCTTGGTTCTCATTCTGGCTCTATTTGCTGTGTGACCTCAGACAAGTCAGTTCACTTTTCTGTGCTGTTATTAATTCATCTGTAAGACATGAATTTAATACCTACTCTCCATTTTCCTTAGACTGTGAGCCCCAAGTGGAACAGGGATTGTGCCCGACCCGATGACAGTGTATCTACCCCGTTGCTTAATAACAAAGCTTGGCACAGAGTGCTTAGGAAATACCATCATTAATTATTATTGAGCCATTGTTGGGTGCCTTTATCCTCATGGGAGTGAAAGGATTCAGAGAAGATTGTAATGCTGAGGCTTGGCCATTGGCTGAGCTATTCCACAGCATTTCTGGGTCTTGGGCTCAGGAAGCTCCTGGAGAGAGTAGATAGACTTTGGAATGGTGCCTTCACCTGCATGGAGTGGAGGGAAGCCTGGGCATGGCGAGGCCCCTGTATGACTGGGCTGCTCATTAGGAATTGCTGATGAAGGTGCCCAGAACGTGATGGCCCAATGACCATACTCTTAAAACAAAGCCCACCCTCTTTTATTCATTTCTCGGGCACGAAACTATGATTTTTAAACATTTAACAAAACATCTAGAACATCAATGCAGCATAATTGGGGAAGGAGATATGTGGAGGATAAGGGGGATAGACAGTATCCACCCTAGGGGATTAAAACTACAACAGGCCAACAGGAGGAAGGGGAGGAGTGAGGTGAGAAGTGAGGAGGGGATAGGAGGAGGGAAGGAGGTGGTTCTCTAAACCAGGTCTGCATTCCTGCAGGTGAGCCAGGAATTTAATAAAACCGAAGATGATTAGCAACCTGGCACATGACATTTGATGTAAACAAAGGGAGTGAAATTGGTGAATGGAAACACTGTTAAGAATGGACAGAATTCCCATAGGCTCAAGGTGGCAAGGACGGTGGTCAGAGACTGAGTAAGAAAAGGCAAGAGAGGATGAGCGAGAAGGACAAGGACAGGCACATTCCATAGTCATCCAGAAGATCTTCCTTCGGAACCACAAGACCATCACTAACCAAAGACTCCAGGGAGAGACTTCCCTCCTCCCTTCCTCCTTTCTTCCTCCTCCCACACTCTTCTCCATTCAGCCTGTACTCTGAACAAAGGGGCAGTTATGAACAGGGAACAGGGTTTGGCATCACCACCGATCATCCTCCTCCACCTTGTGTGCTGCCCCTTGGTACGTGATACAGTGCGGATTGCCTTGATTGGATTATGGAAGTCCTTGGGTGCCTAGATCTGATCGTCCTCCATTCAGTTGAAGGGTTGTTTTGTGATACGCTCATGAATCACGTCCTCTGATTAGTTCCTGCAGACAGCATCTGATTGAACAGAAGATCCGTCGACCTTCTTATGCAGTAAAAGCAAAGTGGGACACAAAGACAGAGAGGGAAAGACAGAGAGCACTTTTGAAAAATCAAAATCAGGATCCTTCCCTGTCCTCAGCCCCACCACACTCATCTCCTGCTGGAGAAGCAGCGTGACCTAGTGGATAGAGCATGGGCCTGGGAGTTAGAAGGTCCTGGGTTCCAATCTTGGCTCTGCCACTTGTCTGCTTGATGGCCTTGGGCACATTATTTCACTTCTCTGTGCCTCAATTATCTCATCTGTAAAATGGGGATTGAGACCGTGAGCCCCATGTGGGACAGGGACTGTGTCTAACACAATTTGCTTGTATTCATCCCAGTACTTAGTACAGTACCTTGCATATAGTAACGCTTAACAAATACCATAATTGTTATTATTATTACTACTGCCCTCACAATGCTATGTTACATATAGCATTGGTTGATGGAGGAAACACTGAAGTTGCTCTGACCCGGTTCCTTGAGATGGTTCGTGCCCACCTGGGGAATTTTCCTCCATAACTCCTGGCTCCCATGGCCACTGCCTCCACTGGAGGACAGAGGTGAGACAAAGGGAGATTCCAGAAGGAGAACAGAGAGGCCATTCCTGGAGAAGTAGAACCAGAATGGCCCACCTCCTTCTTCCCCGTTTCCACCCTTTTATTGCTACGCCAATGACTAATGTGGTATGAACCACTTTGACAGGGATGAGGCAGTGAGATACTACGGCAGCTTATCCATTCACCTTGGAGGACTTTGTCATGGAACGCTATCCAGATTGTCTTAGTGGGCTCCCGGCACAAGGCCCGTTATTGTGAATCCAAATAATTCAGGCCAATTCCCCAGCCATATGGTCAGCCATAGCCCCGCCATATCTTCCTCCCCAATCACAAATTATGTTTGGACCTAGTAGAACATGAGAACTTGCTTCACATCATGTACCCCTGTAAGGGCCACATTCCATGGTAGTGTTCCCCTCCAAAGGATTAGGTGACCAGAGGTCAGGAGCTGTACTGTCAGTCCCAAGTTCCAGCCTGGCTTGTCGCATCCCTGGAGGAAGGACTGTCAATGCACAATGATGCGGGCACAATTTGAACCCTGGTTCGGTGAAACGGTTAGGTGGGCTCCCAGTCCAGATGATAATACTATTCCTATTCATTCATTCAATCATATATATTGAGTGCTTACTGTGTGCAGAGCACTGTACTAAACGCTTGGAATGTACAATTCTGCAACAGATAGAGACAATCCCTGCCCAACAGTAGGTTCACTATTAATACTACTACTAATAATAACAATAATGACGGCATTTGTTGAGCACTTACTATATGCAAAGCACTGTTCTAAGCGCTGGGGGGATACAAGGTGATCAGGTTGTCCCACCTGGGGCTCACAGTCTTAATCCCCATTTTACAGATGAGGTAACTGAGGCACAGAGAAGTGAGTGACTTGCCCAAGGTCACACAACTGACAAGTGGCAGAGCCAGGATTAGACTCCATGACCTCTGACTCCCAAGCCCATGCTCTTTCCACTGAGCCACGCTAAAATTACTACTACTCATAATAATAACAATAATGTTGGTATTTGTTAAGCACTTACTACGTGCCGAGCACTGGTCTAAGCACTGGGGAAGATATAAGACAGTATAACCCAGTCTTACACTGACATAAATTTAATCCACCATTATATTAAGCACTGTATTCACTACATCTTCCATATTTACTACTGGGAGAAGCAGTGTGGCTTAGTGGAAAGAGCACGGGCTTGGGAGTCAGAGGTTGTGGGCTTTAATCCCAGCTCCTCCACTTGTCTGCTGTGTGACTTTGGGCCAGTCACTTAACTTCTCTGTGCCTCAATTACCTCATCTGTAAAATGGGGATTAAGACAGTGAGACTCACGTGGGGCAACCTGATTACCCTGTATCTCCCCCAGTGCTTAGAACAGTGCTCTGAACATAGTAAGTGCTTATCAAATACCAACATTATTATTATTATTAAGGTAATCAGGTTGTCCCATGTGGGGCTCACAGTCTTCATCCCCATTTTACAGATGAGGTAACTGATGCTATGACTACTAGTATGAATAATAATAATGATGTGTTTAAGAACTGACTATTTAATAATGATGGCATTTGTTAAGCACTTACTCTCTGCTTAGAAGAGTGCTGGGGTAGATAATGAGGTTGTCCCACGTGGGGCTCACAGTCTTAATTCCCATTTTATAGATGAGGTAACTGAGGCACAGAGAAGTTAAGTAACCTGCTCGAAGTCACAGAGCCGATAAGTGGCGGAGCTGGGATTAGAACCCATGACCTCTGACTCCCAAGCCTGGGCTCTTTCCCCTGAGCAACACTGCTTCTCTAGTTGCCTAACACTGGGATAAACTCTGAGAGAGATGTAAAATAATCAGATCAGACAAAGTCCCTACTCTACACGGAACTCCGCCGTAAAGGGAGAGAGCATAGGTGTCCTCCTCATTTTACAGATGAGAAAACGAGGCACAGGAGGTTAAGAAACATACCCTAGGTCACACACAATAGACAAGGGCCAGGGGGTTTCCTGATTTCCAGCCCTGTGGTCTCTCTGTACTTGAACAACAATAGTCTTGGCAAAGTTCTTTGTGAGTGTATCTGGTCTTCTTTTCAATGTATTATTCTGTTTAGAGGTACATTAGACATTGTGGTTTCACTAGAATGGGTTTAAAATAAACATAAGCCACTGTCAGCACATTTAAGTGGAATATTGAACATGGGAAAGCATCTCCCTGGGTAGCAGGGTGCTACATATCTAGAGGCTACATAGCAGGACTGATGGAAGACGGTGGGTTTCATCAATCAGTCAATCAATCATATTTATTGAGTGCTTACTCTGTGTAGATCACTGTATTAAGTAGGTACTTGGGAGAGTACAGTATAACTGAGTTGGAAGAAGTAGATTTAAGAGACCTGCAAAAGCAACATGCTGATCAATCAGTCTTATTTATTAAACCCTTACTCTGTGTAGAGCACGGTACTAAGCTCTTGGGAGGGTATAACATGAAAGAATTGTTAGTCAGGTTCCCTGTCCACAAGGAGTTTACGGAAAGCCTAGAAGGGGAGACAGACATTAAAAGGAATCATGGATATGCACAGAGCTACTGGAGGGCCGAGGGTGGGGTGAATAGCGAGTGCTTAAAAGGTACCGATCCAAATGCATGGGCAACACAGAACTGAGAGGGAGAAGGGGAAATGAGGCCTCAGTCAGGGAGGGCCTCTTGGAGGAGATGTGATTTTAATAAGGCTTTGAAGGTGGGGAGGGTGATGGTCCGAGGTATCCATCCCCTTGATTCTATTTTTCATGATTATGTTCTCTTGTTTTTGTCCGTCTCCCCCGATTAGACTGTAAGCCCGTCATTGGGCAGGGATTGTCTCTATCTGTTGCCAAATTGTGCATTCCAAGTGCTTAGTACAGTGCTCTGCACATAGTAAGCGTTCAATAAATACTATTGAATGAATGAATGGTCTGTCAGATGTGAAGGGGAGGGAGTTTCAGGCCAGAGGCGGGATACGGGTGAGGGGTGGGTGGCAAGATTAACGAGATCGAGGTTTGGTGAGTAGAATTGGTTGGATTAGAGAAGTGCAGTGAGTGGGTTGGGTTGTAGTAGGTAATCGGTGAGGTACATTAGCAGGGGGTGAGCCAATTTAGTTTGTAATATTGTGCCTTCTCTATGGATGCACATACCAGAACAACTTTATGAAAGAAGACGGGATGTTCTGAAGAGGGTGTTCCATGAAGTCACTATGGATGGGAAATGACTCGACGGCAATTGAAGTAGACTGTGCCAGCAACTAAAGTCAGGGAAAACTGTTCTTTCTGAGAATGCTGAGAAGCAGCTTGGCCTAATGGATAGAACAAGAGCCTGGGAGTCAGAAGGTCCTGGGTTATAATCCCAACTCCACCAGCTGCCTGCTGTATGACCTCGGGCAGTTCACTTCACTTCTCCGTGCCTCAGTTACCTCATCTGTAAAATGGGGATTAAGACTGTAAACTCAATGTGGGATAGGGATTGTGTCCAACCTGATGATTTGTAACTAACCCAGCACTTAGTAGTGTCTGGCACATAGTAAGCTCTTAATGAATACCATAAAAAAACCTCCAAAACTTGTTGATCCCTGTTAGAGCCAGGGATGAGGGTTGGGAGCATCGGGGGGCAGTAAAAAAATACTCCTAGAGTTAGTTCTCCATGACAGCTATTTGTGCTCAATGTATGGTGAAGATCATTTCTGCAGTGAAAATGTCCTAGGGATTAACACTGGTTCTGTTTTATGAATATGAAATTCAAAATAGCTTCTGAATGAGGCATTTCCTGTGACACATGTATTAGAATCAGCTGTACAAATTATTAAAAGCCACTGCTGAACATTTCATTGAGTTTCAACTTCACTGTCTTTAGTGTGAAGAAAGCAATGTAGACAAAAAATCATCTTCCCCCTCATCATTATTTCACATTTGGAACGAAAAGTGGGGAAGACAGTGCAAAGGATTAGCATGGTCCAACACGAACTCCCACAAAGGAAAAATGTTTAATATTAACGAGGAAAACTAATAAGAACATTGCTGTCATTCTCCAGCCCCCTTCTCTTTGATAAATATAAACATTTAGTCTATAGAGCTGTGTTAGATCGTAAATTTAAAAAGTCCTCTGTAACCCCACTGAGCTCCAGATTATGTTTTCCATCAACAAATGATTTTAATTAGGGCACTACTGATTGACCGGGGAGGTCTAGGTGGGAGTCACAGTATCACCATGGCTGCATTGAACAACTTATAGCCTTGCTAAGTTAAAATATGTCTTTAACCTTGCTAGCTTTGCTTTCTTTTTTTCAGAAGAATGGACTGAAACACACCCAAGGAGCATATACGCAGGGTTGTTTGGGGAATTTATGAGCAGTTCAGGCTAAACGTCAGAGACGTATTGCTGCGAGCAGCCTTCCTCGACCAGCAGTCCTCTGGACGTTCCCCTCGCACAATGGGTCAGAACAATCGAATCTTTGATATTCAGCACGTTTGGAAAACGAGAGGTACTTGTTTGTCCAGAATTCTTGTTTAAAAAGAATATGGACTGACCACTGGCACTTCACCGGGTAGCCCAGCACTCTGGAGTCAAGTCCTCCAGATGGTCCAGGGTATTCACAAGGAGCCAACACACTGGTGAACTGTGTGCAGGCTCACATTCAGAGAAAGGCTTTGTGAGCAGAATAGGTGATAAACTCCCACTGAAGCTGTCTGGAAAGTTGAGAGGAGAGATGATTTGCAAAAAGAGCAAATCCTGCTCTGTCCAAGACAGATGCTCCCAGGAAAGCTGATGCAGAATGCCCCTGGGAAGGGAGGATGAGCCTGGAACAGCCAGAACTGAGGACAGAGAGGCCGCCTGCATTACTAAACTGTGAGCACTTTGTAGGCAGGGAGTGTGTTGGCCAACTCCATTACATTGTACCTTTCCAGCCTCTTAGTGTGGTGCTTGGCACACAGTAAGCACTCAATAAATATGAATGATTGACTGATTGATCTTGGAATGGGTTGTTAGTGGAGGTTCTCATCCCCAATTCCTGGCCAAAAGAGCCCAGAGTCATTTTAGGGGCACCCAGTCCTCGGTCGACCTTCACTGGGTGCTAAAGCCCTCCAAGTTTTCCAATCAGTCTCATTTATAGAGTGCTTATTGTGTGCAGAGCACTAAGCTAAGCGCTAGGGAGTGTACAATCTAACAATATCACAGGCACATTCCCTGCCCATGAGCTTACAGTCTAGAGGGGGAGACAGACATTAATATGCATAAGTAAATTACAGATATGTATCTGTGCTGTGGGGCTGGGGGGTGGATAAATAAAGACATGAATAAAGAGAGATAAAGGGATGAATAGAGAAGCAGCATGGCTTAGTGGAAAGAGCCCAGGCTTGGGAGTCAGAGGTTGCGGTTATAATTCCGGCTCCTCCACCGATTCATTCATTCATTCATTTATTCACTCATTCAATAGTATTTATTAAAATAAATAAATAAATGTTGGTATCTGTTAAGCGCTTACTATGTGCCGAGCACTGTTCTAAGTGCTGGGGTAGACACAGGGTAATCAGGTTGTCCCATGTGAGGCTCACAGTCTTAGTCCCCATTTTACAGATGGAACTGGGGCACAGAGAAGTGAAGTGACTTGTCCACCGTCACACAGCTGACAAGCGGCGGAGCCGGGATTCGAACCCATGACCTATGAGTCCCAAGCCCGGGCTCTTTCCACTGAGCCATGAATTTATTGAGTGCTTACTATGTGCAGAGCACTGTACTAAGTGTTTGGAATGTACAATTTGGCAACAGATAGAGACAATCCCTGCCCATTGATGGGCTTACAGTCTAATCGGGGGAGACAGACAAAAACAACAGCAATAAATAGAATCAAGGAGATGTACATCTCATTGTGACTTCGGGTAAGTCATTTGACTTCTGTCTTCCTGTTACCTCATCTGTAAAATGGGGATTAGGAACGTGAGCCCCACGTGGGACAACCTAATTACCTTGTATCTACCCCAGGGCTTAGAACAGTGCCCGGTACATAGTAAGCACTTAACAAATGCCATCATTATTATTATTATGGTTATTATTATTAAGGGAGGAAGTCAGGGTGACACAGAAGGGACTGCAGGACTATTCCAACTCCCACAGCTGTTGCTCTAACTGGACAGTCAAGTAGAGACCCAAGTTTTAAAGTCTAAACCAATTCATCCACAGTCAAATGGACACTAAAATTTGAGGCCCTCACGACTTTTGACCTAGGAATTATAAAATAAAAACGGAAAAAGTCCGAGCAAGGCAGATATTTTGAGATGAACGGCTCCTTTAAATTGTCCTTCTATGATAAAATCCTTTGTTGTTTTTCCTAAAATCCGCCCACATTCTGCCCTGCAACCTACATACAGTGGGAAACCTGGGTGTCCCATCCTGAGAACTGCATGTCAAAATCAGTTCAAATCCAGCTGGGCTTTTCTCTGGGTCTCCCGGACTGTCCAGATCCATGAAGGAAGTTCTCCTGGTCTGAGCCATTACAGCGGGCCTGTTTTGATTCTAACAGCTGACAGCTTGGTCCCTTCATAGCTGCTACCATTCATTCATTCATTCATTCATTCATTCATTCATTCATTCATTCATTCAAACTATTACTACTCCAACATACATTTTGATGTCTGCTTCCCCCATTCTAGACTGAAAGCCCAGTGTGGACAGGGATTGTCTCTCTTTATTGCTGAATTGTACTTTCCAAGTGCTTAGTACAATGCTCTGCACACAGTAAGCGCTCAATAAATATGATTGAATGAATGAATGAATACTATCCCACATCATCAGGGAGCTGAGGCAGTGCTGGGGAAACAGCACAACCTGCAGTAGCAGAAGGTTTATTTCTTGTCTTGCTGTTTTCAAAGATCCCATAAAGGAGTAAGGTAGTGGGTAGGGGTGTGGGTGTGAATTTGTGTGTGGGTGGTGGGGTGGGAGCTGAGTCCTAGGCCTCCTCCCCCCTCTACCCTTAGGGCTCCTTTTGGGCAAGTCACTTCAGTTCCCTCATCTGCCAAATGGGGACCAAGACTGGGAGTTCCCTGTGGGACAGGGACTACATCCAACCTGACCACCTTGCCTCTAACCCGGTGCTCAGAACAGTGCTTGGCACATCTTCTAATGCCACTTTGGAGATTTTTATTGCACCGTGCACCTTTATTGCTGCTGTCAGCTCTAGACTGAAGCCCAGAATCTCCCCAAAGGCAAAGAGTTCATCGGGGATTAGTCTGCTACCAACCTTCTGGAGCTGGCTGTGCCAAGCTTTTAGAGAAAGCGTTCCTTCTCACATTCATGGCTTCCCAGTTGCAAGTGTGTTTCTGACATGAAGCACTTCTCCTCCAGCTCCTCCCCAAGGTCTGAGAGCTAAGCAGTGTTTAATGTTTTCTTAATTAGGCACCAGTGAAAACAATTTGAATCAAACCCCTTCTCTAGATCTAATACTTCCTCTCCTTGGACCCTCTGAACTTCCTTGTAGGTGTCCCAGATCTCAGTTCCTCTGCTTCTTCCCCCTCTCCTCTTGAAGTGTCACATGTAGTAGCTCACCGTCTCTGAATCTCTTGATCGCTGGTTGTCCTTTATGCCCTTCAGGGGTTGGAATTTTCCTTCTCCAGAGTCCTAGCCTCTTGACCCCAAATCTCCAAGGTATCCTAACCCTAATCTGGGATCCTCTCTGATCTCTTTCTGTGCCTTGTGACCATCCAGGGTTCCCGGAATGAGCCTTCCCTGTTCTGCTCTCCCAGACCCATGGAACACCTCCCCTCCTCAATACGGCCAAGGGGCTTCTCCAACTACCTGGCCACTCCGCTTTCTTCTCCAGTTCTTCTCTCTGATACGCTCAGTCCTGATATTTTCATTTCCCTTAGGAAAAGGCACCTCAGAGTGACTCTTCTGCTTCCTGTAAGATATACACTCCCACTTCCATACCATCAAAGAGTCTTCCTGAACCAGTCAGTGCCAACCATTGTATCAAGCACTGGGTTAAACACAACATCACCAAGTCTTACACAGTCCCTGCCCTTCAGGGGGGTCCCAATCTAAGGAAATTCCCCGCTGGAGCAGAATGATGCGGTGTCAGTGGAGCCAGCTCAAATTCAATTCTTTACTGAAGCAAACAAATCTAAGTAAGCAAAAAGGGAAAAAGACTAGAAGGACTTTTTCTATTATGAAACCCAAGCTCTCCACAGGCAGTGTCAGCCTGGCCCTTCGGTCTTCCTGTTGTCTTTGTCCGCAGGTCCAGAGGGTAAAAGAACGGCTTTATCATCTTGATATTTTTTCTAACTTTGGAGCAACTTTAAGTAATTTCCATTTATGGCATTTAGCTTACAATTCAGTTAGGTCCGAGGCCCAGCAAGCACTACACTTCGGTGTAGTATCTGTGAAGGCCTGTGGCAGTCCTGCAGCTGGTGTCTGAGTGACTTTACTTCCTCAAAATGTTCATTAGTACCCCAGAAACATAAGGCCTGGAGAAAGTTTGAGACCATGGAATAAAAATATTATAGCACTAAGAATTGAGTTTAATTCACCCATGTTTCAGTGGGTGACTGCTGACCTGTGATTTGTCTCTGTGACCCACAAATTCAAAAGCTCTTGTTGTTTTCAGAGTTCTTAATCCACCAGGCCAAGCGAAGAGCTGAAAATATGGTGGAGATCCTAAAGGCTGTCATTCCATGAGATAGGCCAGGAGATCACAAATGGGTAATAATAATAATAATGATGGCATTTGTTACATGCTTACTATGTGCAAAGCACTGTTCTAAGTGGTGGGGAGGATGCAAGGTGATCAGGTTGTCCCACGTGGGGCTCACAGTCTTAATGCCCATTTTACAGAGGAGGTAACTGAGGCACAGAGAAATTAAGGGACTTGCCCAAAGTCACACAGCTGACAAGCTGTGATATGAACCCATGACCTCTGATTCCCCAGCCTGTGCTCTTTCCACTGAACCATGCTACTCCACTATTCTAGTGGGAATTAGGAGGGATCTTGCTCTTAATGATGATTTTGATTAAGGGCCCATTGTGTGCCAAGCTCTGAGTAAACATTAGGGTAGGTACAAGTGATTTTTCCAAAGAGCTGTTGTATGGAGAGCTACAACTGGGAAACTCAAAGCCAGAAAGGGCAGAGGATACCTTTTATGGACATAATAAAACAAGTCCATGAAGGAGGCATGATTTACATAAGAGGGATTTGGCTGGCTTGCAAATTTTTATGGGCATCCTATCAGTTCTATCTAGCAATCCTTTCGACTGTGAGCTCTTTGTGGGCAGGAATGGGTTTGTTTATTGTTACACTGTACTCTCCTAGGCACTCATTACAGTACTTTGCAAACAGCAAACACTCAATAAATACGATGGAGTGAATGAATGAATGAATGAATCCGGAGGTGAAGAGGTTGAACCACAACCAAACATGACTCCGTTTAATGCAGCCCTGGTCGTCACTCCCTGAGAGCTTCCTGGTTCCCAGCCCTCCTGCAAGCACAGGGGTGGCACTGATGGTGGTGGAACTGGCAGCAGCACTGGGTGAGGCCTGCCTGGGTTCCTTCCCCACAGAGCTACTCCCTCCCACCTCCCCGGCACAGTCCGCTGCTCAGAAGATCATGCAGCCTATGAAGGATATACGTAGGGCTGTTATTAATCTAGTCTGTGCAGCTGCCATTTTTTCTTTCCGTCAGATAAGCGACTCCAGTAGCCACAGGCATATCATCATCATCGTCATCGTCATCATCATCGCCATCATCAGAAGCAGCGTGGCTCAGTGGAAAGAGCACGGGCTTAGGAGTCAGAGGTCATGGGTTCTAATCCCGCGTCTGCCACCTGTCAGCTGTGTGACTTTGGGCAAGTCACTTCACTTCTCGGTGCCTCAGTTACCTCATCTGTAAAACGGTGATTACGACTGTGAGCCTCAGATGTGACAACCTGATTACCTTGTATCTACCCCAGCGCTTAGAAGAGTGCTTGGCACATAGTAAGCGCTTAACAAATATCAACATTATTATTAATATTATCATCATCATCATTATTCTGTTCAGTGACTTTCCCTTATTTCCTTCCAGGAAAGCCTACCCCAATTTAAGAAGTCAAGATCCTCAGATGACAGTTGGAGAACTGCTGATCTATCAATCAATAATCAATGCTATCTACTGAGGTTTTCCTATATGGGCAGAGCACTGTACTAAGTACTTGTTCAACCTGTCAACAGGTAGGCAGGTTCACGGAAATGGCCAATCGCATGCATTCAGAAAAAATGCAACAAAAACACTTCCTGATGTGGTTAGTACGTGACCCTACTTTAGGGAACGCTGAGGCTTTCTTCATAAAAACAAAAGAAGTACCAAAAGGCTCACCAATATTTTTTAATGAAGTGAGAAAGGTAGTAAGCAGAAATAATGGGGAAGAGGTTGGGAGAGGAGGAAGGGAAAGCAGATCACAAGGAAGCCGCCTACTGAAGAAGCGCACATCTATTTTGTCTTTGTCCATTTATGTACGTGCTCATTTATACTCACGTATGCTTCGGGAGGGAGCTGGAGTATCATTATCCCTATTTCAACAGGTTGGGAGTATAAACTAATGGTTGACTTTAGGAAAATAGGTGGTAAATTTTACCAGCTTGGTTCCTTAATTCCAGATTAAAAACCCAAGTAGCTCATACCCGCTAGCAGCTCACACCACCTTCCTAACATCAGACTAAAATGGAGGCAGTGTGACCTATCAGGTTCTTTGAAAACTGGGATCGCAAATTTGGACGATGGATGACAACCATGACAGCCCCGGTGGCGGATTCTACTTGGGGTTGGCAATGGCAGGAGGGGTTCCCTCTCATCCTGAATGATAATCAGTAGGAGATGCCTACCCCCTCAGTCTCCTGGCCCCTCACTCTCCTGGCCCCTCACTCTCCTGCCCCTTCACTCTTCTGCCCCCTCTTCCCTACCTGATCAAATGCCTCTTTATCACATGACTTCAGGGAAGGGACGAGGCGAGCATCTTGCACCCAGTTCCGGTGCCCATTTGGGAAGAGAAAAGTGGAAGCAGTGGAAGAGGAGGAGAAGGAGGAAGAGAAGGGGCAGACTGCACTGGAGAGCAACTCTTCCTCACTTTGTCTTCCTTTCTCTTTCTCCTGCTCCCTTTCTTCTCCCTCCTCTTCCTTCCTACTTTTCCTCTGAGCCTACTTCATTCTCTTCTATTCCCCTGTTTTTTTTCCTCCTCTGTTTCCTCCAAACCCCATCCTTTCAGTGCTCTGCTTGGCACCCTTAATTCTGACTCTATGTAACTGGAGCAAGGCTTTTAATCCCTTAAGACCCCCAACACACACATACATACACCACCAGTGTGAATGCTATATTGTTGCCCTATTCTGCTCTTAGGGCAGAATATAATTTGGTGATGTATAGATAGAGAAGGATTGATTGACTGAATTAGAAAACCAACCCAGAAGACCCCCTCTAAGGGTAGCATCTGGAGAGTTTCCAGTGCTCTGCCAGTCTCGACTATAGAAGGGAGAGTCAAGCCGAGGCACATCCATTCCATTCCTAGCTTGGGCTGTGGCTAGTGAGTGGCAGGCAATCTGCTAAAAGTCAGAACTCACCTGTTGCTGGACAGCAGCGACATGGGAGAGAGTTGAGGGTGGTGACTCAAGTTTAGTGCACGGAAGGAGGCAATGGTAAACCACTTCTGTATTTTTACCAAGAAAACTCTATGGATAACCGGAACGATTGCAGATGGAGGTGGGGCATTCTGGGAGAGATGTGTCCGTGGTGTCACTATGGGTCGGGGACAACTAAACAGCATAAGACAAGACAACCCAGAAGACATGGAGACTGGCAGTTTGGCCTCAGGCTTCAAACTAAACTGAAATTTTAGTGGGATATGGTGGGGTACTGTGCCTTCAACTTTCAAATGGTTGCTAAACCTGGATTTACCTCAGAACCTGCATTCAGACTGTTGGGCTTCTTCAGTGTAATATGAAGATTGAGATGTATGAGTGCATGCCTGTTTTTGTATGTGTGTTCAGAGTACTGAAAGAGACAGCACTCTCCCTTGATTTGCAAGATGATGTGACTGGCTTTGAGATCCAAACCTCATGTGCCAGTGTGGCTGGGAAGATCAATGTGGAAGTTCATTATGGGCAAGGAATGTGTCCACCAACTCTATTATATTCTCTTCTTCTACAGGCTATCCCGCGCACCCCACTCAGCAGCAGTTAACGTCCTCACTGTGCCTCGTTCTCTCCTGTCCTGGCCCACGTCCTACCTGTGGCCTGGAATGCCCTCCCTCCTCACGTCTGCCAAACTAGCACACTTCCCCCCTTCAAAGCCTTTCTGAATGCCCACCTCCTCCAGCGGGCTTTCCAAGACTGAGCCCCCCCTTTCCCTCTGCTCCTCCCCCCCTCCCCATCGCTCCTACTCCCTCCCTCTACTCTACCCCCTTCCCCATACCACAGCCTTATGTATATTTGTACACATTTATTATTCTATTTATTTTATTAATGATATGTCTATAGCCATAATTCTATTTATTAATATTGATGCTATTGATGCCTGTCTACTTGTTTTGCTTTGTTTTCTTGTCTGTCTCCTCCCTTCTAGACTGTGAGTCGGTTGTTGGGTAGGAAATGTCTCTATTCGTTGCCTAATTGTACTTTCCAAGAGCTTAGTACTATGCTCTGTACACAGTATGCTCTCAATAAATACTAATGAATGAATCAGTTGTACTCACCCAAGTGCTTAGTACAGTAAAGAGCCTGGGCTTCGGAGTCAGGGGTCATGGGTTCGACTCCCGGCTCTGCCACTTGTCAGCTGTGTGACTGTGGGCAAGTCACAACTTCTCTGTGCTTCAGTTACCTCATCTGTAAAATGGGGATTAACTGTGAGCCTCACGTGGGACAACCTGATTACCCTGTATCTACCCCAGTGCTTAGAATGTGTTCTGCACAAAGTAAGCGCTTAACAAATACCAACATTATTATTAATCTGCACACAGTAAACACTTAATAAATATGATTGATTGACTGAAAGGGACCACCACTCCCTTCCTCAGTGCTTGCCCAAGATGGGCACATCTGCAGTTCATAAGCACCAAATCCCCTGTTCTATCCCTATTCCTCTTCCCCTGCAAGCCATCCCATATACTTCTCTCTTCTAACACCAAACTACTCACTGTTCCACACTTTGGTCTCTCTCACCACCACACCTTGCTCATGCCCTCCTTCCTGCCTGGAACTTCCTCCTGCTTTACAACCCACAGATCACCACTGTCCTCACTTTCAAATCCCTTTTAAAAATCACACCTCCTCCAAGACCCCTTCCTGGTTCATCTCTCATCCCTCCAACTTATTTTCCTCCCCTCTCTGTACTTGCATCTGTGCCACCCCAAGTATTTAGTTATTCAGCCCTGTTCCCACCTCCCACAGTATGAAAGAATTTAGACTCTGTTGCTTCCCCTCTCTGTAATTTAATTCATTTTCTGTCTTCAACAGTAGATAGTAATAATAATAATAATAATATTGGTATTGGTTAAGCACTTACTATATGCAGAGCACTGTGCTAAGCGCTGGGGTAGAAACAGGGTCATCAGGTTGTCCCACATGAGGCTCACAGTCTTCATCCCCATTTTACGGATGAGGTAACTGAGGCCCAGAGAAGTGAAGTGACTTGCCCACAGTCACACAGCTGCCAAGCGGCAGAGCCGGGATTCGAACCCATGAACTCTGACTCCCAAGCCCTGGCTCTTTCCACTGAGCCATGCTGCTTCTCTAGTAATTTCCTTGAGGGTAAAGATAGCGTCTACTTATTCGTTCATTCATTCATTCAATAGTGTTTATTGAGCGCTTACTATGTGCAGAGCACTGTACTGAGCGCTTGGAATGTACAATTCAGCAACAGATAGAGACAATCCCTGCCCATTGATGGGCTTACAGTCTAATCAGGGGAGACAGACAGACAAAAACAAGACAACCTAATCTCAATAAGTAGAGTCAAGGGGATGTACACCTCATTAACAAAATAAATAGGGTAATAAAAATATATACAAATGAGCACAGTGCTGAGGGGAGGGGGAAGAGGAGGAGCAGAGGGAAAAGGGGAAAGGGGGCTTAGCTGAGGGAAGGTGAAGAGGGGGTAGAGAGGGAGCAGAGGGAGAAGAGGGAAAAGGGGAAGCTCAGTGTGGGAAGGCCTCTTGGAGGAGGTGAGCTCTCAGTAGGGTTTTGAAGAGGGGTAGAGAGTTAGTTTGGCAGAGGTGAGGAGGGAGGGCATTCCAGGACAGCGGGAGGATGTGGGCCAGGAGTCGACGACGGGATAGGCGTGAATGGGGGACGGTGAGGAGGTGAGCGCAGAGGAGCAGAGCCTGCTGGGTGGGCAGTAGAAAGAGAGAAGGGAGGTGAGGTAGGAAGGGGCAAGGTGATGGAGAGCCTTGAAGCCCAGAGTGAGAAGTTTTTGTTTCGTGCGGAGGTTGATAGGAAACCACTGGAGGATTTTAAGAAGGGGAGTGACATGCCCAGAGCGTTTCTGCAGAAAGATGAGCAGGGCAGCGGAATGAAGAATAGACCAGGGCGGGGAGAGACAGGAGGAAGGGAGATCAGAGAGAAGGCTGACACAATAATCCAGCCGGGATATTATGAGAGCCTGTACCAGTAAGCTAGCCGTTTGGATGGAGAGGAAAGGGCGGATCTTGGCGATATTATAAAGGTGAGAACGGCAGGCAAGGTGACAGATTGGATGCGTGGGGTGAACGAGAGAGCCGAGTCGAGGATGACACCAAGGTTGCGGACTTGAGAGACGGGAAGGATGGTCGTACCATCCACAGTGACAGGGAAGTCAGGAAGAGGACAGGGCTTGGGAGGGAAGATAAAGGAGCTCAGCTTTGGACATGTTGAGTTTTAGGTGGCGGGCAGACATCCAGGTAGAGACATCCTGGAGGCAGGAGGAGATACTAGCCTGAAGGGAGGGAGAGGGAGAGAACAGGGGAGGAGATGTAGATCTGTGTGTCATCTGCATAGAGATGATAGTTTAAGCTGTGGGAGCAAATGAGTTCCCCGAGGGCGTGAGTGTAGATGGAGAACAGAAGAGGGCCGAGAACTGACCCTAGAGGAACCCCTACAGTTAGAGGATGGGAGGGGGAGGAGGAGCCTGCGGAGGAGACCGAGAATGAACGCCAGAAAGATAAGAGGAGAACCGGGAGAGGACGGATTCGGTGAAGCCAAGGTGAGATAAGGTGTGGACGAGAAGGGGATGGTCTACAGTGTCCGAGGCAGCTGAGAGGTCAAGGAGGATTAGGATAGAATAGGAGCCATTGGATTTAGCAAGAAGGAGGTCATGGGAGATCTCTGAGAAGGCAGTCGCGGTAGATTGGAGGGGAGGAAGCCAGATTGGAGGGGGTCCAGGAGAGAGTTGGAGTTAAGGAATTCTAGGCACCAAGTGTACATGACTTGTTCTAGGAGTCTGGAAAGGAAGGGTAGTAGGGAGATAGGGCAATAACTGGAAGGAGAAGTGGGGTCAAGAGAGGGTTTTTTTAGGATGGGGAGACATGGGCAGGTTTGAAGGCAGAGGGGAAGAAGCCATTGGAGAGTGAGTGGTTAAAGATAGAAGTTAAGGAGGGGAGGAGGGAAGGGGTGATGGTTTTGATGAGGTGAGCGGGAATGGGGTCCGAGGCACAGGTGGAGGGGTTGGCACTTGAGAGGAGGGAGGAGATCTCCTCTGAGGATACTGCAGGGAAAGATGGGAGAGGGAGAGGGTTGTGGGGAGGGGAAGGCAGAAGGGGCAGGGGTGACTTTGGGGAGCTCAGACCTGATTGTGTTAATTTTCATGATGACGTAGGTGGCCAGATCGTTGTGGGGGAGGGATGGGGAGGGGGAGGGACGGGGGCCTGAGGAGAGAATTAAATATTAGTATAATAGAGTAATACTTACTCTATTGTACTCTCTAAAGTGCTTAGTACAGTGCTCTGCACAGAGCAAGCATTCAATTAATATCACTGATGTATTATTGATTGTCTTTCTTTGGAGACAACTATTATTATCACAGCAGGCAACTATTGTTATCATCACAGAGTGTCCTGTTCCGTGTTCTCTGGCCAGATGGTTATTTTCTGTCCTTTCATTGTACCACAAGATTAAAGTCATCAGGCTCCATCCTCTGGAGAGTGTCAGGAGGATATGATGGTGATGGCTTCTCCATCACTGTAAAGGCATGAGAGCTGAGCTGAATACAAATCCCCAACTAAAATGCTGAGTGAAAGGCAGGACACCTCTGGCTAGGCAGGCATAGGTTCCTAAAACTTTGCACTTGAATTAAGCTTTGTCTCCTTGAAACTGAAGACATTTTGGACACACTCTCCAGCAGCACTGTCATTGTATCTCTGCATGCACCTTTCGATTTCAGTAACAAGATTTTTTGAAAGAAGTCAAAACTAGAACCTTCTATAGACAGGCATGTGTTGCTAGTGAGCTGTTGCTTGTTAAAGACCCTTACACAGCATATCGTCTCATTCAAGAATTCTCAGTCTTTTTATGACAGACTCCTACGATCTCAAAGACATCCCCAGAGAATTGCCCCTACCCAGCAGGCACTTTCACACCAATCAGTCAACCAAAAGCAATTATTGAGCCCTTTAATGTGGTGAGCGCTGTACTAAGCAGTTTGGGGGAATAGACCAGCATAAGTTGACAGGCCCTTAGCCTCCTCTTATCCATGTCTACACACACATGCAGGTATCCATCCTCTCTAGAGTCGAGCCATCCTTCTGGAGTAACACAGAGCAGCAGCAGCAGATTTTCCCTGAGGCAATAATCAAAGCAGACTCCGGCAGGCTCTCCTCCAAGGCTCATGATACCACTGACTGTCTCCATTACTGCCATACTGGCTTAGGAAGTAACATGGCCTGGTGGAAAGAGCACGTCTGGGAGTCTGAAGGACCTGGCTTCACCACTTGTCTGCTGTGAGATCTTGGCCAAACCACGTAATGCTGCTCTATGCCTCAGTTCCCTCATCTGCAAAATGGGGATTCAATACCTGTTGTCCCTCCAATTTAGACTGCGAACCCCATTTGGGACCTGATTGCCCTGTACCTTCCCCAGCAATTAGAACAGTGCTCGGCACCTAGTAAACGCTTAAGAATTACCACAATTCTTATTCTTGTTGAACCCCACAGGACTCTCATGTGCCTCCAGGGAGACACGTAGCCCCAAGGATGGCTAGGGTCCAGTAGCACCAGGGCGAGCCATGGTGTCTTGGAAGTTCCTCCACTAGATTATAAATTCCTTGATATCTGGGATTATGTCCACTTCATCTACTACACTCCCTAAAGCACTTAGTACAGTACTCTACAAGCGGTATGTGCTCAATATATACCACTGATCGACACTGAATTGGAGGACTGGGAGGGAGCCTGGCAGAGTTCCATTGTTAGGTTCTGAGTCGCCCTTAATCCCCTTGGGATCTGATTACATTTCTCCAAGTCCCCTAGTCCTGGGCCCACATTCCCCAGCCAACATCATGCTGGACAAAATACTAAAAATTAAATCTTGGGAATAATCTCTGTGCCCCCTGGGAGCTGCTGAAATCACACTCCACCATGTTGTTTTTTCCTTTCCTAGTGTGAAACTGCCTGCGTACATGAAAATATTCATTCTTTACCAAGTCGTCCTTGTGCTGCAGTAATGGACACCATGAAGACAGGTACAACTGGCTTCCTCTTGACTAATTTTAGCAACTTTCAGTTTCTCCATTGGCAAAGGACGAAGGCAATTCACAGAGGAGTGACCTCATTGGACATTTAACTTTTTATATGAAAGTAGGTTTGCATTTTACAAGTTTCCTGAAAAACATTAACATACCCTACCTGATGATAAACATAATCAGGTATTACTTGATTCAAGTAAAATTCGGGGTTTTACTTGGTCACTCTACCTAGGGTATAAAATGTTAATCCATATTTCGTATTTTTTGAGGGCGTTCCCCTTTGGGTTGAGGAAAGCCGAAGAATACCCTGGAAAGTGTGCAGTCTCGAGAGCAATTTTTTCATACATTTGAATCTGCCCTTACTCCTCCTAACTAGGCAGCCACTACAATGATACTATTGATAAGAATTTTGGTTGTTCTTTTTTTTTCTTTTTTTTTTTTAATCTGGAGTCGAACAGAAGAAAAGGGAGAAACCTGCCTACACATGTGGAACTTGAAAGCAAAGAGAACAAAATAACAAAAGCCAGCCCTAAATGACAGCTGGATTGTTAGGCACAGGTCAAGTCAGTGCCAGATCATATTCTCAGTCAAAATCAAATTTACCATTCAACTTCTCTCGGCAAGTTGTATATCTCTGTACAAAACAATTGGCCCTGTTCACTGATTGCATAACGCTGATCCTGGGTTTATGCATTCAGAAAATCCCAAGGATTGGGATGACTTCGAGGTGAGGTTGTGAATCAAGAGAGAAAGCGATCCTTGTACCAACATGGGGTTGGATTGACTATGAATAGATGGACTGGATTTCCACCCCTCCCAACGGCCCTTGGCTATTTTTAAAGATTCCAGGAGACAGACTCACAGTGTTTCTCCTTCAGATTGGGACAGACCCGTGAACATTTACAAAATAAATAATAACATCTTCCAAAGTTTGTTATTACTGCTGTTGTGTTTATTCAGTAAATATAACATTCTACCAAACTCTGTTTTCTAAATGGTAATTTTGATTCTAAGATAAAGTAAAATGATCAGCAAATCCAGTGGGAGTGATAAGCAGATCCAGAGCTAACAGAAACACCACTGGCAGCAGAATCTATCTTTTTCAGTTGGAATAAAACTATTTGGTAATATTTTTGCTGGGTTTTATTTCAATCTGCCTTAAATATAGCTACTGTATAACTCCATTAGGGGGTTACGTCTGATCCAATTACGGATGCTAAGACTGAATTTTCCTTGATTGTCATTGCACAAAGATCACTTTATTGTCATAGATGAGATCATTTAAATTCCTCTAAAATATCTGCCTCGTCTCCTTTGGCTTTGCAGGAGATGAAGACTCAGCTGTGGGGACTCGGGGTTTTGGAACCATTATGCTTTTCTCTATACTCTCGAGGGTCACATTCCGTCCTCATACGCATGTGTCTCTCTCATTAACTTTAATGGGAGCTGCATGTGGGCACTGTATCTGATTTGGGCCTTAAACAATTCCGTTTTGTGGGATTGAAGTTTTAGGTCTCTCACGATACCTCATAGTTTTCAGTTTAGCAAGGTTAAAGCTGAGCTCCCCTTGTATTTTTCTCTGCCCTCGTTTTCCTCAGTATCCCACTGAGCCCAGATAGCCCAAACTCCTCAGTGGGACTGCCCTTTTGCATTTTCATCTCTTTTGCTGATACTTCATCTCTGTGGCCTCTCTCTCTCTCTCTCCTCTTTCTCTACCTCTCAATCTCTCTTCCCTCCTCTCTCTCTCACTCCCTATCTCTCTCTCCTACTCTCTCTTTCCCTCACCCTCTCAGACCACTTCTTTGTAATAACCTTTTCCTTTTCCTCCTCACACAATAAATTAGGTATTTTAACCTTTAGGGTCCTGATTTTTCCTGCAGCTAGCTAGGAAAATGCTTAAATTCTTAAACATTGAGATGGATACATTCTGAAAACCATTTTCTTTTTGGGGGTTGGCTGGAAGAGGCTTTTTGCTTTTTTGAAGAAGGCCTTTTACCCACTTAGAGGCTATTATTGCCTTGAGCAGAAGGTAGGTTGGATTTTTCTGGTCCCTCTTTCCTCCCTCCAAAGCTTTCCTCTAACACCAAGTTTTCTCCAGTCCTTGAGATTAAAGATCACTCAAGCAGTTGGGATCAGTCAAAGAGCTTTCTTCTAACTTGTTGGTTCAAATCTGACTAAGGGAATTGGGAACTGAAATTTGTTACTCTCTCATAAATCATGTGTCAATGAGAATTTGGCAAGAACCAGGTTTGAAAAAACCCCCACTATAATTACTCTGCATGTCATGTAACCCTTAAACCCGCTGGAAAATTGTTCAGAACTGCACACAAAACACATTCTGATGAAGAATTTAGCTGTAGTCTTTGCCAAAAATATCTTTTAAAGGCAAATAATTCCAAGTATGCCTTAAAAAATCAGGGTTTCTTGCCTTCGTGTAGCTCCCTTGCTAGAGCTATGAAACCGCAGCAAGTAATTTAGGTTCAAGAAGAGGAATCTGATGTGACCAAGCTCTTTTAACTCCAAACAACACAAGCATTGGCTCTAGCTGCAATTCACCAACCCAGGTTCAATTTCAAATCTCAAAGGTTTTCAAAGTCCTGAATCCTATCAGTGTGAGCATGAAAGTTTTCAAGTTCCCCTACGATAATGTATTCTGTGACCACAGACGGAACAATCGCTCCCAACCAATGCTTCGCTTTGGTCTGGGGAATGTTTGCAGAGAGGGAGGCCCAGCCTGGATGAGGAGACAGAGTCTCTTAGCACTCTGGGCTGCCGTGTGCACAGGTGTGAGCGTGGGTGGGGAGTTGATTTTATAACTAAGGAAGAAGAATACAAAATGAACAGATAAACCACACAAAGGGACTATGTTTGATCTTTGTTCTAAAAAATGCAGTGAGGGAGGAGAGAGAGAGAAAAAGCTATGAAAAATAACTCCTATGTTGTTGGACTAAAAGAAAAAAACAAACCCAAATCATCTTCCAAGCTAGTACAGTTTAGGGGCATTTTTGTCCCCAAGTTCCTGAAATAACACAAGTGGGACCCCATTCGGGGTTCTTTCCATGCTCGGAGGAAGAGGGAACAGTCAGAATTTTTCTGATCAGGTCCTTGCAGTGATCTTTTACTTCATTGGAGTTTGGGTGCGATGATTCTAATCGAGTGATTTGCATATGACTAGTACTCCCCTAGTTCCTCTAAACCTCATGATTTACAGTAGATTATCAATTCTCCTAGTTTCACACACTCATTTGTGTGAGACTCATGATTAAAAATTCTGTTTATGTTTTTTGCTTCTCAAGAAGTAATCAGCTTTCGTGCTGGGTCTGTGTGAGATCTCCAATAATCAGTTAGGTTTATGGGGAGCCAAGATGGGAGGGCAATGGAAAACCATTCACGAGATGATTTTGTAGCTGAGAATGCTGGTTCCATTTGGTCTCACCCAAACTCTTAAAGCTGCGGGTTGCCTTTAGGGAATCTTCAGGAGTCATCCAAAATCTATTAGCTCACTATCACCCTCACTGGAAGACGGTATTTCTGAGGTAATTCGGCTAAATCCAGATGTCCTGATGTAACAAGGAACCAAACCGCTCTGACTTTATAATTTGGAAATAGATCACGAGAGAAAAAAAACCAAAAACAAAAGACAATGCTGTTTCACAGTTCAAATCAATTTGCAATGACACTGCTATTTTTAATTGGATTTACAATCCTTCAGTGATGAATTGGTTATCATTTCAATCTTTCAGATTCCAGAGAAACATTCTCTAAGGCGAGGATTAATAGACGCTTATCTGGGTCTACTGAATCAACGGACTTATTTTATGATCTCTGCTTAGTTGGCAGGCATTAAATGACTGCAGAAGGGTGCGTGTAGACACCCCGAACCCTAAATACTGAGCAACATAATTCTATGTATTCTCTCACTTCTTTAGAATAGAGGCTTTTACAAGAATTTACAGTTTTCAGTGGCATATCAGCTGTGGTTTATAATATACTGGAATAGATCAACATCTGAAATCCATTTCCTCTCATTTTACCTTGAATCTATTGAGTCTGAATCCTGAAAAGGGTTCCATGGCACCTTTTGGTCTACGAAATGGTTTTCAGGCAAAATCCTTCAAGATGATCTGACAATCCCTTAGTTCTTCAGTGACTAATGTTCATTTTTTCTTCCATTCAATTGTATTTATTGAATGCTTATTGTGAGAAAAACACGGTACTAAGCTCTTGGGAGAGTACATTATAACCATAAATTCATGCATTCATTCATTCATTCAATCGTATTTATTGAGCTCTTACTATATGCAGAGCACTGTAACCAACACTTGGGAGAATACAACAGTATAACAGATGTGTTCCCTGCCCACAATGAGCTTACACTCTTTTCATAGTACTTGGATGATACTGGGCAGGGAGAGTCTGCATACCAGTCCACTGTCATGGAAACTCCTGGAATTTTTCTTCCCATGTCTGGATCACCGCCATGGTGATATGAGATTGATATGAGGCATTGATATGAGAAATGACCCTCACTGCTATCGGCCTGCTGGGGTAAGTTCACTGAGAGTCTGAGATGATTTTTCTTGGTCATCATCTGTGTAGTCCACAGTGGACTCAACTGCACTGGGCTTGGAGATAATAAAGCAATGTGAAATCCTTGATTAGAGCTATCTAATTCAATAAGAGGTCAAAGCAGATACATGTTATATCCAAGTTTAATCCTTATTTATTGAATTATCTATTTTTTTTAACAACTCAGTGTGTAGGTTCTGACTCTCCTCTCTACTGTATGTTTGCAATTTCCATCCGGCTATCTTGCCCACTAGATTTAGAGCACCTCGAGGCTAGGGGCCCATTTTTACTTCTACTGTATGTGTTCATGAATTGAGAACAGTGTTCTGCACTCAGAAGCTCAGTGAATTCTGTTGATGATGATGTTGATGACTAGAGACACATAGGGCACATCAAGCTGAGAAGAGGAGGCACAAGACACTGTAGCCCTTCTGGAATGTAGGCCAATTGCCCTGTCTCATTCACACCCTTAATTTGGAGCCTAGCTTCCCTTCATTTTCAGAAATGACATTATGGCCAGGACTGGGTGCTGGGAAGAGAATGATCTGACCCTGGACTCGCTCTGTTCCTAGGTAGGATCACCTCGTCCCTGAATCATTTCCAGGTGGGCTGGGCTAAGACAGGGCCAGTGGAGCCCCAGGAACAAGGTGTGCAGGACACCAGGGAGGTGGTGCAGTGCTGACCTTGAAGGGCATGGACACGTGAGGGAGAGAAGAGGAGGCTGCTGTGGAATTGGTGGTGGGGGTTAAAGGTGGTAAGGATGCACCTTAAGTTAATAATAAAAATGATAATAATAAATATTGATAATGATTATGGCATTTGTTAAGCACTTACTCTGCGCCAAGCACTATATTAAGTGCTGGGGTAGATGCAAGGTAATTGCTTTGGACACAGTCCCTGTCTCACATAGGGCTCACAGTCAAAATTCCCATTTTCCACATGAGGTAACTGAGGCCCAGAGAAGTGAAGTGACTTGCTCAAAGTCACCTAGCACACGTGTGGCAGAGCCAGAATTAGAACCCAGATCCTGCTGACTCCCAGTTCCGTGCTCTAGCTACTAAGCCACACTGCTTCAATCAGTCAATTGAACAATGGTATTAATTAAGCTGTGTGTGCAGCATACTGAACTAAGAACTTGGGAGAGTGCAATACAACAAAACTGGTAGACATGTTCCCTGCCCACAGGGTGCTTACAGTCTAGAGGGGGAGACAGACAAGCAGCATGGCCAAGTGGATAGAGGACAGGCCTGGGAGTCAGAGGACCAGTGTTCTAATCCTGGCTCTGCCACTTGTCTGCTATGTGGGCAAGTCACTTCACTTCTCTGTGCCTCAGTTGCCTCAACTGTAATATGGGGATTAAGACCGTGAGCCCATGTGTCCAACCTGATTAGCTTTTATCTACCCCAGTGCTTATAGATAGTGCTGAACACTTAGTAAGTGCTTAACAAGTACCTTTATTGTTGTTTTTAAAATGAATTATGGATATGCACATAAGTGCATAAGTGGGTTGAGGGTGGAGTGACTATTAAGTGCATAAAGGTACAGATCTGAGTACAGAGGTGACATAGAAGGGAGAGGGATTAGAAGAAATGAGGGCGTATTCAAAGAAGGCATTTTGGAGGAGGTGTAGTTTTTATAAGATTTTGAAGGTGGGGAGAGCGGTATGATATGAAGTAGGTGGGAGTTCTAGGCCAGACGGGGAGGGCCACGGTTAAGGCTTTGGCAGTGAGATAGATGAGATCGACAGTAGGTTGGCATTAGAGGAGTGAGGTGTGTGCAAGGCAAGGTAGGAGGGGTTGAGCTGATTGAGAATTTTAAAATCCATGATAGAGAGCTTCTGTTCGATGCAGAGGTGAATGGGCAACCACTGGAAAATTTTGAATTGGAGGGGAGAGACAGGATTCTGGGAGGTCAGCGAGAAGGTTGGAGCAGTAGTCAAGGTGGCATATGATAAGTCCTTGGATCAGCATGGGAGCAGTTTGCAGCGAGGGGAAAGGGAGGATTTTAGAGCTGTCATGAAGGTAGGACTGACAGGATTTGGTGACAGACTGAATATCTGGGTTGAATGAGAGAGCTGTGATTTCCATTCTGAAATTCAAAGGAAGAAAAGAGAATGACCCTAGAAATTCCAGTCCCCTAAGCTTCAGTCTTGCAGGGCAAAGTGCTAGGGTAAAATCCTCGCTCCACCAATTTGCAAATGCTTTGGTGAAAATGAGGTATCGGCTCAGGACATTTTTAATGTCATACTGGCCTGGCAGGCGTGAGCATTTAACTCAAAGAGGTAGATGCAATCAGGAACATTTCCTACATATGACAGAGTCACTATCCTGTTTGTTCCAATTAAACCCTGACAGGGAGCGTGGAGAGATACAATTCCCTGGCAGTCAGGAGCTGCTCGATTCTGTACGGGGTTCTGGTGAAGGCAGGGGCAGAGAATGGCTTTGAAAACTCTTCTCCCTCCACAGATCAGTTCTTACTTCAGTCCTCTGCTTTCCTGGGCCTCACCCTCAGCTCCCTTAGGTTAACATTTACTGAGCACACACTAGTAGGTGTGAGGTCAAGACAACCAAACAGCCTCTTCTTCACATGGAGGTGGAAGCAGATGGAATTTATTACCCCAGGAAGCTGCATTGGCAGAGCAAACTAATAGGCTCAGGAAGGTTGAATGCAGTTCTGACTGGAAGACTTTTCTTTGGCTACTAGGTGGAAAAGCTGAGATGATGGGAGAGTAAAGAAGAATTTAAATTGACTCATGGTCCTGAAGGGGTGATTCCAAGGAAGAATCAAGGTTGGTCCCTGTGGGTGAAAGGAAGGCAATCACGGCAAGCGCTCTCCAAGCCGCCACCCTCACTGCCATTGTCAAAGGCTCGATGGACCCCTTATCGGAGAGCATTCCTTAAGTACTTATCATCCCCTATCATCAGAGGTGCCTGAATGCAGTTCCTCAGTGTTCCTTCTGCACTGAAAAGATCTGGACATACTCAGTGTGACTTGAGCATTCACTTAGTTGAGTCCCTTGGGTTATCTCCTTCAGTAAATTGGGAAAATCTGGTGTCACCCCCCCAACTGCTGGGTGGTGACTTCTGGCTAGGGTTCTATTCAGACTGTGCTTATTGGTAAAGCCCATAGCAAGACTCATTCTAACTCCAGAGTCGTTCATCATTTTCAGCAATGACCTCGAGACTTAGCAGTTTTGCAGGGGTTGGAGAAGCCCGGTGGGAGAATGACAAGGAATGGATAGCAGGGAGGGGCTGTGGGAACAAGAGGGTCCAGCTCCTAGCCCGGAGTAAAATGGAAATGTGCATAGACAGCAGACAGTACAGCTACAAGACAGAGAATAACGGGTACGTGGAAGAACCATCGTTGCTTCACTGTGAATGTCAAGGCTATAGATTTTCAAGGAAGGGTTTTAGTTGCAAAAACTAGCTCGATACTGAGCTCCATAAATCAGAGACTTGACTGTAAAGGCTTTTAAGATCATCCTTCCATGATACTTGGCACTTTTACTAAGGAATCATGTCCCGCTCTGGGGATCAAAATCAAAACTGGGATATGGCACACTTGGGTGGGAAAGCAACTGATGAGAGAGCCACAGCATGACTCAAGGATTGATTAGGAAATAGGACCCAGGAGGAAAGGATTTTCAGTAATCCTGCAGGGTTATTTGAGGACAGTCATCACGCTTGTGAAAGTTACATAGAGGCAGAAGACCAGCTGTTTTCCATCCCTTCTGTGGACAGGAAGAATGGAAGTGAGACTAAACTGTAGCATTAGGAGATTTCGGTTTGACATGAGAAATTTCCGAGACTGAGATTTGTACAAAATGCTAATGGGACACTGAAAGAGGGTGTGGAATCTCTTTTCTGTGTTTCTGCAAAAACAGGTGTCTATGCTCAGGTACGATCTGGCCCGAAGAGTGGCCAAGGCAGCCTCCTCTGGCCCCTTCCAGGACTCCGATTAGAGGATTCATACCAATCAGCCCCCAAAAGTCAACATTTCTGAATCTGGTGATATTTCTGACACATCAATCTTTACCTAAGCCTTCTTACCAAGCTGTCAGTTTCCATGGCAAGAAAACACATTGCTATTGACAGTAGTCCTACCTGAATATATCATCAACCCTCTAGAGAAGCAGCGTGGCTCAGTGGAAAGAGCATGGGCTTTGGAGTCAGGGCTTATGAGTTCGAATCCCAGCTCTGCCACTTGTCAGCTGTGTGACTGTGGGCAAGTCACTTAACTTCTCTGTGCCTCAGTTCCCTCATCTGTAAAATGGGAATTAAGACTGTGAGCCCCACGTGGGACAACCTGATTCCCCTATGTCTACCCCAGTGCTTAGAACAGTGCTCTGCACATAGTAAGCGCTTAACAAATACCAACATTATTAACATTATTAAAGGACATGAACAAGCCCCTGAATCCATCCAGGTTCCTTGCTCCAGGGACCAAGATAAGATTAGAACCAGAGTCTATTATGTGAAAGTCCACAGACCTCCAGTTCCAACTCTCCAACTGTATCGCAGTGCTGTTTTCATTGCTCATCATTTTGCAACCAGGGTCTTTTAGGCCTGAAGTAACTGTCTGGCTTAGAGGTGACATCGAGAAGGTCATCCACATGGCAAGAGAGAGGCTGTGCTCAGTGAGAGGGAGCCATTCTCCAGAAACTAATGACCATCTGGATTGCAGATGCAGTAGCCAGATTGTCTGTCGTGTCCACCAAGCGCGCTGCCTTACCCGGGGAAAACAACCATCATCTGTCTGTCTTGTCCCGTAGACACAAGCTTTCCTCCGGCCTGTACGCACGGGTTGACCAGTGGCAAGGTCAAACAGATCCCGGGAACTCCACTCCCTCCCAGTGTCTGCGTGGTTAGCCGCAGGCTGCACATTTGGAACAGATAGGAATGGAAGAGAGCTCAAGGTAAAGCAAAGAAAGCATTTCACATTCTGTTTCTCTCAGAAAAGTCACCCGGAGTTAAACCCCAATTTACTGTTGAATCAGAATCCTTTTCCTCTCTCACTTTGCAGAGGAGATGATGAGAGGTGAACAGGGATTTGTCAGTTTCTCTACCCTGCTGTGGGCCTGTTTCTCTTTTGTCTATTAAGAATAAACCAATCATTGGAACTCCTAAAATCACTAAAAAAAAAATGAGCTGGTTGGATTTGGCATTTAATTCCCTTTTTGTCTCACCCTTTTTTCTCCTGTTGGATGGTGGCCTGACTTTCCTTTCAGGTTTCCTTTTCCTTTCAGAATTCAATTGGATGTTCTTTTCTGAACTGAGTTGACGGAGGGTAACGGGAATCTCTTTCTAGAATGCTGCACAGTTATCACAGCTGTCACCAGAGTCCAGGCACGCAGGCATTCTCGCTGGGGAAAATGGCAGCGGTTTCCCCCTTCAGTGAAGCACTTCTGTCTCATAACCCTGTCAATTACTTACTTAGTCAAAATCTTCTGTTTCTAAAACCTTCTGCAGGTTGCACTGGCAAAATATGGCCTGAAAGCAACATGAAACAAATTTTATTCATTGTCAGGCTTACTTAGTAAGTGGTAGTGATATGTATTTCACTGTATGGAGCAAGCAACAAGGATATTTTAAATTAGCTAATAATAGTTAATGTTATCTTAACTATATATTACCTAATTTCCTACATTATAATGTAGGAAACACCACCACCACCAAAACCCTTTAGGGCTTTTCTTAAAACAGCATTTATAATTTGTGAATTAACTAGATTTCCATAGAAAAATAAATTATATCAGTTGCTTAGTATGTCACATAGAAATGAGTCACTTGAAAGGACGTTCATCCTATAGCCAAAGATTCTGGCCTCTCCTTCACAACATAGCTAAAATTCACTCTTTCCTTTCCATCCAAACGGCTACCATGTTAATCAAAGCACAAATCCTATCCCACCTTCCTGACTTCATTAGCCTCTTTGCTTACCTACCTGCCTCCTTTCTCTCTCTTTTTCAGTCCATATCTCACTCTGCTGCCCAAACTATTTTCTACAAAACTGTTCAGTCCATGTTTCTCTGCTCCTCAGGAATCTCTAGCGATTGGCCATTCACCTCTGCATTAAACAGAAATGCCTCACCATCAGTTTTAAAGCACTCTATCACCTTTCCTCCTACTACTTTACCTCCCTGATTTCCTACTACAACCCAGCCTGCACAATTCCCTCTTCTAATGTCAACCTTCTCATTCACTCAATCGATATCATCCATCTTGCTACTGACCCCAGGCCCTCGTCCTGTTTTTAGCCTGGAACTCCCTCCTTCTTCATATTCAACAAATGATCACTCTCGCCACCTTCAAAGTCTTTTTAAAAGCACATATTCTTCAAGAGGCTTTCCCCAACTAAGATCTCATCTCCTCTTCTCCCACTCCCTTCTGCACTGTCCCCTTAATTCACCCCTTTTTTAGCCTCACAGCACTTGTGTGCCTATCTGTACTTTATTTATATTGCTGTCTGTCTCCTACTCTAGACTGTAAGCTCAGTGTTGACAGGAAACATGTCTACCAGCTCTGTTATATTGAACTCTCCCAAGAACTTAGTGAAATGTTTTGCAAAAGTCAGTGTTCAATAAATACAATAGATAGATTATAATTTGAAGTTTAGTGGAGGAAGATGTTTGCAAAATGTTGATGTAAAAAGATCATGTGGAGAGTAAAACAAAGTGTGGACTGGAGAGGAAGAGACTGGAGGCGGGAAAGGTCAGCAAGAAGGCTGACAGAGTAATCACCGTCAGTACCGTTATCGTGAAATATCGTTACATGCACGCATTCATGAACGCACATACAAAGTTTTCCTTTTCATTTAACTACATATATTTATGTATGTATTTATGTATGCATGTATGTATATGCTCCCAAGGGGTAGCACTCAATAAGCCCTCAATAAATAACACTGATTTTATATTTTAAAATCAGTACATTATGAGGACACAGTCTCTAACAGACAGAGCTTGCAATCAACCAGTGAATGGATATTTAGATGCCACCAAAATGGAAGGCTGAAGTGTTGTTTGTGCATTCCTTGTCATAGTCACTCAAAGGCACATAGACAATTTCACCATGAGGAGGGCCATTTAAAAAAAAAAGAATCTGTGTATTCTCAAACAGTGAGGGGCAAATAACAAGTTATAAGCCCACCTGAAAAAGTCTGCAAATGACTGTGAAGGGGTTCTGTGCAGACTTGACTAGGTCTACTTTGATCGTCTGCTCCCAAGTGCCATATAGGTGTGCTTACCCCACAGTCAGCACTAGAGAAACACCGATGACGATGATTCTCATTTTGACATTTGCAAAACAAAGCTGTGATGAAACCAAGCTGATCCACTCGTTAGATGTCTATAGGCACAGTGTCTTCTAGAGATGATATTAGACTACGAAAACTGAAGATTCTGCAACACAAAGACAGGATGTGAGGTAACACGAAGGTGAAGGATGCAGCTGTGCGCCGACCTCCTGTTGATGCTCGCTGTGTCGCAGACATCGCACACGCCTTGAAGGTGGCTGACTCTACCTGGTTGTGGGGGCGTCAGCACCCTCAGAAACAACCTTAGGTGGTCTTTGCCAAGTTAAGGTGGTGGCAAGGCTTTGAAAAGTGCCATCTCCCTGCAACTTTGTTACTGTCAGAGTGAAGTTCTGTTGCTTTGTGATTAAGTGACCGAACCACAGGGACCGCCTAGTCTTCAAGGATGACTAGGTCTAACTAATGAGGAAGCAGATCTAATTAATGAAAAATTAATTTCCTTTTTTCACAGTAGTGCAAACTTTGATGGTTGTTCATAAAGAAAACACCTGTTTTCCTTTTCTGATTAAATCTTATCTTTCTTTTCTTTTTTTTTTTGTTTCCTGGCCTCCCACATATAAGGTATTGTTTGTTCTGCATACCACGCTTATTTAATTTCCAGCCCCATAACTAGAGTTATATAATGGTTGCCCGGACAAAGCACTCACAAAGACACATGAGAGAGAAAACCGACACTAGTCGAGGAATGAAAGAAATGATTTAAGAAGTCAATTATGGCTCACATGTCTCTAATTCTATTATACAAAATGTATTTATTCATTCCCAGGATCACCTGAAAGCAGGATTTGGAAAACCCCCATGTTCACAGCAGGTAGTGACAACTGAGACCCGCTGAGAATCCCCTTGGTTCTACATTTCTACATTTGTCTTCCCTCTACGCTGCCTATACCCTTGGATCTGTACCCCTTAAGTACTTGATATTCACCCCATCCCCAGGCCCACAGATATCCCTACACTCTTTCATTCCCTTATCTGCCATTTATTTTTATGTCTGTGTTCCCTGCTACACTGTCGATTCCTTAGGAACAGAGAATCTGTATATCCACTCTACTGCCTCTCCCAAACACCTAGTACAGTGCTTGGCACACTGTAAATGTTCAATAAATACCACTGATTGATTGATTGACTGATAGATGGGTATTTGAGGCCCTGCCAGCCTATTTGCCATTGTTCTCAGGGTCACCCTCTGACGTCCCTTCCCTGCTCCCGGTTCAGACAGCATAGAGTACTAGCTCACTGCTACAATTGCCTGGCTGGCATGCACATGTAGGGGCACACATCCAAACACACGCACTCAAACTCACTCTCACATTCACACTCAATCTCACATGTACTCCCTCTTTTTTCCATCACCAGCTGCAAAAATAAGACCGTTAGTGCCTGCCACAAAAAATACATCCCTCAACCTTTAAACACACTGAAAAAAACCCATCCATAAATACTTCAGTTATATAATCCACTCTAATCCATTTCTCTTTACTCCTTTTTTCGACTTGGAGGAAGCTTTTCACATGGTGATAAGATTGAAAGCCTCCGGGTTGTTTGTTTTTTCACTTCTCTTTTAATGTAGTCTTCCCCTAGAAAGTGAGACGTCTTGATTTTATCAGAAGTCACAGGCTTAGGTAGAGAATTCAGTGCAAAGGAGTAGGAGATGAGAAGTTTTGAAGTGTGATGTCTCTGGTTTTCATCCTGAGACCAGCGAGGGGGAGTAGAGTTCATGGTACTGCCGGCTCATTAGACAGAAATACATCCACAGCCCAGCAGATAAAAATTCATGAGAGATCCCAGAAGATGGGGATGCTGGTGATGGCAGCGCTATTGTTTAGGAAAAGAGAGATTTGCCCTTATCTGGTAATCCAAACTGGGTTGTTCCATGCAATAAAGGACAGGTGAAATGCTCCTATCTCGGTGACTTTGAGGCCCTAAAATAATTTATTCAATTTACAATTGAGGTATTTTGTTTGCCTGCCACTGAGAATTGGCCTTGAAAAGTCCATTAAACTGAAAAACAATAATTAAAATGAGGATCGCATTGGAATAGAAAGATCACTTTCAAATGTATTCAGTTTATATTTTTCCTTTGTTCGTTTGAACATATGGATGGGTGCTCAATGTACTTGGCAACCCCCGAAACACCCTTTTGTGAATTCATCTGTTTTATACATTATACCGGAAAGCAGCAGGGCTCTGTGAGGCGGGCTAAGGTCTTGGGAGCAAGTTTCTGGTTCCCATCCTGCTGGAATGGCAGTGGAATTGTTTGGGACATCCAAATGAATATTGAAGTCCCCAAGGATCAATGTAGGGATGGACAAAGGGAGAGGGAGTGTGAGAAAGGAATCAAACGGTTCAGAAATTTGGAGAGGGAGCCTGGGGAGTGATAGGTAACAGGAATCAAATGGTTCAGAAATTTGGAGAGGGAGCCTGGGGAGTGATAGGTAACAGTATTTACTGATTGGAGTGTAGGGTAGAGGTGGATGATATGGGCTTTAAAGGAAGGGGAAGAGAGGGATGAGGGAGGGGGAATGGTGCAAAAGCAACATTGGGGAGAGAGAAGAAAACCCATTCCCTCTTTCTCAGTGAGACGTGGGGATTGGCAAAAGATGTGGCCCTCTCCGAGGTTTGTTGAGAACCAACTAATCAATCAATCAATCAATTTTAGTTATTGAACACTTAATCTGCAGAGCACTTTACTAAGCACTAAAGAGTATATAATATAACAATATAACAGAGTTATATTGCTATATTGTTATATTGAGATATAGCGTAGCTCAGTGGAAAGAGCGTGGGCTTGGGAGTCAGAGGTCATGGGTTCGAATCCCAACTCTGCCACTTGTCAGCTGTGTGACTGTGGGCAAGTCACTTAACTTCTCTGTGCCTCAGTTACCTCATCTGTAAAATGGGGATTAAGACTGTGAGCCTCATGTGGGACAACCTGATTACCCTGTATCTACCCCAGCACTTAGAACAGTGCTCTGCACATAGTAAGCGCTTAATAAATACCAACATTAACAGAGTTGGTAGACACATTCCTTGCCCACAAGTTTACAATCTAGAGGGGGAGACAGATATCGATATAAATAAATGAAATTACAGATGTTGGTATTTGTTAAGCGCTGACATATAACAGATATGCGTATAGGTGGTGTGAGGCTGAGGGAGGAGTGAATAAAGGGAACAAATCCAAGTGCAAGGGTGACATGAAAGGGAATTGGAGAAGAGGAAATTGGGGTTTAGTCAGGGGAGGCCTCTTGAACGATATGTGTCTTCAAAAAGGCTTTTCAGATTGGGAGAGTAATTCTCTTTTGGAAATGAAGAGGGAGGGTGTTCCAGTCCAGAGGCAGGACATGGGCAAGAGGTCACTGGAGCTAGACGTGATTGAAGTACAGTGTGTTCGTTGCCATTAGCAGAGTGAAGCATGCAGGCTGAGTTTTAGTAGGAGAGCAGCAAGGTAAGGGGGCAAAGTGATTGAGCGATTTAAAATCGATAGCAAGGAGTTTCTGTTTGATGTGGAGGTGGATGGGTAAACACTGGAGATTCTTGAGGAGTGGGGAAATATGGACTGAACATCCAATCAATCAGTCAATCATATTTATTGAGTGCTTACTGTGTGTAGAGCACTGTACTAAGCGCTTGGGAGAGTAGAGTATAACAGAGTTGGTAGACACGTTCCCTGCCCACAGTGAGCTTACAGTCTAGAGACCTGGAGATAGACATTTATATCAGTAAATAAATTACAGATACAGAAATAACTGCTGTGAGGTGAGGGAGGGGTGAATAAAGGGTGTAAATCTATGAGCAAGGGTGACATGGGAGTGGGAGAAGAGGAAACCTACTTGAGTGCTTTATAGTAGACCAGACATCGAATGTTCTCCTTTCCAAAAATAACCAGTATGAGTGTAAAGAAAAGATAAATTAATATTGGGGATAATTCCTATGTCAACCAACAATATGGGATTTCTGGATATTTGCAGCCTGAGGATTTTCCAAAACTTCTCTATGTTTCATCGTAAAAAACCCTGCTCAAAAAAAAGACAACTCAAATGGAAGTCAAATTGCAAGTCAATTTAAGTTGAGGGCATATGCAAAAATAACAACAACTGTCTCAAGTTGTTCTGTATTTGTTTTACCTTTGTCCTCAAGCAAGTTCACTATTTAACCTACTATTTATTTTCCATTTTGTTTGAAGATGTCAAGACTGACTACATTACTTCCTGTGTAAAAATGTGGCTTAAAGGCCAGTGCTGAGGCGTTGCCCCCGCCAACCCCCAAAACTGACAAGACTGATGACAGTAACATGTCATCTCTTCTTAAAGTCATAACCGCATCTACCAACTTCATTTGTGTTGCAGTTAGCACACTAGACTTCTTTTCCTCAAGGTCAATTTTTTTCCCGTCTATTTTGAGCCATTTCACCTCTGATTCATGGTAGAAAAATGTTCTGTATGGGCTGAACTTTGTAGCTTTCAGAGTACCGGGACTTTGTCAATGCCGGCCAAACGAAATATGTCCGGAGGAAGAATGCTTCAGTCAATATGGCACTGGCCTGACTGGTCAGCTCCTAGTGTACTGAAGAACACCCCACTCCAAGGATTCAGTGCAGTGAATTTGCTACCAAGTAGCAACTATGTTTCTGATAACTGCAGGCTACACAGGCCGTGGTGAAGTACAAATCAAACAGCATGGCCTGGAGAAATAACATGGGCTGGGGAAAGAATTATGGGCCTGGGATTCTGATGACTTGGATTCTAATCCCAGCTCTGTCAATTACATGCTATGTGACTTTGAGCAAGTCACTTAAATTCTCTATGCCTCAGTTTCCTCAACAGTAAAATGGGGATTAAGTACTTTTTCTCCATCCCACATAGATCATGAGCCCTATGCGGGACAGGGACGGTGTCCTATTTCATTAACTTGTACCTACTCCAGGGCTTAGAACAGTGTTTAACACGTAGTAAGTGCTTAACATATACCATAAAAATACAGTGAGGCAGCAAGATCACCGGCCTAAAATATGATCATAATAACAATAATAGCAATAATATTTATTAAGCACTTACTATCTGCTAAGCACTGCACCTTTTTACAGATGAGGAACCCGAGATACAGAGAAGAGAAGTGATTTACCCAAGATTGGACTGTAAGCAAGTGGCTGAGTTGGGACTAGAACCCAAGTCTCCAGACTTCCAGCCCCTTGATCTTTCCACTAAATCCCTGGGCCTCTCAAACATTGGCATTGTGTTGGAATGATTGAGCTGCATTGCAAGTGATAGCAGTATTCATTCAATAGTATTTATTGAGCGCTTACTATGTGCAGAGCACTGTACTAAGCGCTTAGAATGAACAAGTCGGCAACAGATAGAGACAGTCCCTGCTGTTTGATGGTGAGAAGCAGTGTGGCTCGGTGGTAAGAGCACGAGCTTGGGAGTCAGAGGTCATGGGTTCTAATTCCGGCTCCGCCGCTTGTCAGCTGTGTGATTTGGCAAGTCACTTAGCTTCTCTGTGCCTCAGTTACCTCATCTGTAAAATGGGGATTAAGACTGTGAGCCCCACGTGGGACAAGCTGATCACCTTGTATCCACCCCAATGCTTAGAACAGTGCTTTGCACATTGTAAGCGCTCAACAAATACCATCATCATTATTATTATTATTATAGCACTACTTACTATCCTGTCTTCTATTCTTAGAATTCTGCTTTCCAGGAATTCAGAAAGTTTTCAATACTTTCCCCATTCTTTCCCTGGGAGCAGAGAAAGGGGCTTTTATCCCCGTACAGAAATGGGGAAACTGAAGCCTATCCTGGAGAAGAATTTCCCCAGAGTCTCACCCTACATATCTGTGAGAGAGACTTAAGAGGAAGTCAGCTTCCAGTCCACAATCCCAGGATACTCCCGTAGAACTCATGCTACCTGCCAACGGAGAGATGCCTGGCAGGAGGTTGAAGGCCACAAGTGGCAAGAGTTATGGGGAGGCCCTTTGGAAGGGAGATTGGATAGAGTAGAGATCAGCTGAGGGAGAGGGAGAGAAGCGGAAAGAGAGAGGTAAAGAGAGAGGCGAAAGAGGAGGAAAGAAAGAAAATAATTTAAAAGAAAAGGGCAAATTGCAGTGGAAGTTGGGGATGGAAATAAGACGAAACAGAGGGAACCAAATCAGAAACGGAAGTCCCAAAGGGAAAGGCAGAAAAAACCAGTATTAAAATAGATGAAAGCAGGCAGGACAGAGCAATGCATATGGAGATCACTGTTTGCATCTTTGTCAATTTTCTTTTTGGTTGCTATGGTATTCTGCCAACTATCTGCTTTCATATTGTTAACTCCCTCAGAAATCCACTGTACAGTTATGCTGGTTATCACAGTATGACACACTGTTTTGCATGTTTTCGCTTTACGTAAGAATTTGTATTCTGTAAGAGGATTATATTAAGCTGATTGTCTTATACCAGTGATTGTTTTCTAAAGGAGTGCATTTATTGAATTGTGATAATGAAATCTGGGGTAAGAATCAGTATTTTTACTTTCAATTCAGATCTATTTTCAGGAAATAAACCATTGATTAAGGGCACAAGTCTATTTCCCAGAAATCTTTTGACTTTCATTTCACTTTCCATCAAAACAGAATACGTTATGGGACCAGGCATAATATTTTTAATTCTGTGTTCATGCTAAATTCATTAATATTGTCATTCGATCCCAGACCAAAATTTCCAATAGATCGCAACCTATTCACTATAACAGTGAATTTCTTCATGAATTTTGTCTCCAGTCCGTGGGGCTCGTTTCTTTAAAATCAACCCCCCCAGTTGTACTGATAGGTGACTCACCCATATAATTCTTATGATATGTACTAAGTGCTTACTATTTTCCAAGTCCTGGGGCTGATAAGAGTTGCTCAGGTTGGGCACAGTCCAACTGGACACATAATGCTTTTTATTTCCATTTCACAGATGAGGAAACTGAGGCCCAGAGAGGTTAAGTGATTTGATCAAGGTCCCACAGCTGGTCAGGGGCAGAACTGAGACTAGAAGCATGTCTTCGCCACGAAGCCATGTTGTCTTTTGATAATTAAAATGATTAGACCTGTCGGCTGCTACCCTGATTTTATACGTCACAAAACTGTCGGTCAGGTAGGAACGATCGTTACCTAGGAATAGGAATCTGTCCTTTGCATGTGAATGAATGTTAGGCATATGACCAATGCTGACAAACCCTTTTGTACTGCGGGCAAGTTAATCACTATCCCTGACTTGCCGCTCTGCTGCACTTGCTTGATACGAGGCCTAGCACATCTCTGGGGTCAAATGTTCTTAAAGCCTCCTTTCTCAGAGTCAGTCCATTTCTCATTCTGCTGCTGGGTCTCAACTGTCCCTGTCCCTAGTACTTGAGATTTTCTCTCTTTGTATCTTTAAAATGTTCCGTCTGGCTCTTTCAAGTTACGGTTTCTCATTTCAGCTCCCTATTACGCAGCTGTTCGGGCATCTTGCTTCCAGGCCTGCATGCTGAAAGTGTGATACAAGAGCTTTGCTGAATGCTAAGGCCTCACTACTGGACGTGCTAACCTGCCTGTCCTGTTAAATGTGCTGTGTAGATGGAGTTATTAATATTATCATTATTATTCTATTTGTTAGTTGTTTACTATGTATTTTTCTGCTGTGTGACCTTGGGCCAGTCACTTCACTTCTCTATGCCTCAGCTGCCTCATCCGTAAAATGGGGATTGAGACTGTGAGCCCCAGATGGGACAGGGACTGGGTCCAACTCTATTTTCTTGTATCCACCCCAGGGCTTAGTACAGTGCCTGGCACTTAGTAAGAGCCTAACAGATGCCATCGTTGTTATTACCATCATTATTATTATTATTACTATTATGTAATAATAGTAGGAGCAGCATGGGTCAGTGGAAAGAGCACGGGATTGGGAGTCAGAGGTCATGGGTTTGAATCCCAGCTCTGCCACGTCAGCTGTGTGACTGTGGGCAAGTCACTTAACTTCTCTCTGCCTCAGTTCCCTCATCTGTAAAATGGGGATGAAGACTGTGAGCCTCATGTGGGACAACCTAATTACTCTGTATACCCCAGCGCTTAGAACAGTGCTGTTAATCGTTTAATAAATACAAACATTATTATGTGTCAGGCACTCTTCTAAGCACTGAGGTAGACACAAGTTAATCAGGTCAGACACAGTCCTTATTCCACATGGGGCTCACAATCTAATTAGCGGGGAAAACAGGCACTGGATCCCCATTTTACATTTGAGGAAACTGGAGCACAGAGAAGCAGAGTGACTTGCCCACGGTCACAAAGCATGAAACTGGCAGAGTCGGGATTAGAATCCAGGTCATTTACAGGTCATTTGCTCCCTGGTCTGTGCTCTTTCCACTAGACCACACTGCTCCTCCTTGCTTGGTGAAAATGTCTAGAGGTTGGGGGTGGCTTTTGGGAAGCAGCGTGGCTCAGCGGAAAAAGTACAGGCTTGGGAGTCAGAGGTCTTGGGCTCTAATTCCGGCTCTGCCGCTTGTCAGCTGTGTGACTTTGGGCAAGTCACTTGACTTCTCTGTGCCTCAGTGACCTCATCTGTAAAATGGGGATGAAGACTGTGAGCCCCATGTGGGACAACCTGATCACAAATCCCCCCAGCACTTAGAACAGTGTTTTGCACATAGTAAGGGCTTAACAAAGGCCATTATTATTATTATTATTCTATGATAATTCTAAGGCTAAAAGCCATATTAGCGGCATACTTATGCCCTGTCTTATCAGTCTCCCCAAGGACGTAGCCTTCTCCTTGATTTGGGATTCCGCCCCTTTATCCTAGAATCTGTGGTCAACGAGCTGTTAGACGTAGATGACTTTTCGGTTACCATCTGAGGTCTGAATGACCAATAGATTAGTGGAACTCTGTAATGTATTTATTTTTATTCACGTCTGCCTCCCCTTCTAAGCTGTGAGCTCATTGTGGGCAAGGAATGTATCTGTTTATTGTTGTGTTGTAATAATAATGTTGGTATTTGTTAAGCGCTTACTATGTGCAAAGCACTGTTCTAAGCACTGGGTGATACAAGGGGATCAGGTTGTCCCATGTGGGGCTCACAGTTTTAATCACCATTTGACAGATGAGGCAACTGAGGCACAGAGAAGCTAAGTGACTTGCCCAAGGTCACACAGCTGACAAGCGGCGGAGCCGGGATAAAGACCATGATCTCTGACTCCCAAGCCCACGCTCTTTCCACTGAGCCACATTGCTCCCAAGCTTTTAGTACAGTGCTCTGCACACAGTAAGCGCTCAGTAAATACAACTGACTGACTGCCTGGAGCTCTCATTTCCCCATTCCGCCTTGGATGGTGCCTGCTTGCTCCACACCTTTCCAGGCCCACTGGAACCAGAAGCCATTCTGGGCAAGGTCTCTACCCACTCTTCCTCCAGCATATTCTCTCCTACTCCAGCCTCTCCGAGTGACACTTATAGCTGAGGAAATTGGGACAGAGAGACTGAAATTAAAATGGAATCAGGAAGGAATTCTGGCAGGTGGCCAGGTCTACAGGATGGAGAAAGTATGGTTGGACATGTACTATGTGATGTGGCCCCCTGTGGTCCTCCTTTCTAAGATGGCTCCCTCTTTTCTCAATTCTCCCATCTCACCTGAAAAGACAAAGATCTTAGTCTCCTCCTCCAACCACAAAGCCACTTTTGTGCCATCTTACTCCCTCCGTCTCTCACCTTCACAACATTCACTGCCCACATTAGCTGCTTCCGCATCTTATAAGAGTACTAATCTACTGATCTCCTGGTCCCATGGGACTATCGTCTCAGGCCCTTGCATTTTTTACTCTCACCATTCACATTTTTCAAACCATGGAGAAGATTTTTCTTTCTCTGTCTCCCTCTCAGTGTATATGGATATACATATATTCATTCATTCATTCAGTGGTATTTATTGAGAGCTTACTATATGTAGAGCACTTGGAATGTACAATTTGGCAACAGATACAGACAATTCCTGCCCAGTAATGGCTCACAGTCTAAACAGGGAATACAGACAGCAAAGCAAAACAGGACAAAACAAGACAACATCATCAAGATGAATAGAATGAAGGAGATATATACCTCATTAACAAAATTAATAGGGTAATAAATAATATATACCAATGAGCACAGTGCTGAGGGGAGGCAAAGGGGGAATAGCAGAGGGTGGGGAGAAGGAGGGAAGGTGAGGAGTAGAGGGAAATGACCTCAGTCTGGGAAGGTCTCCTAGAGGAGGTGAGCTCTCAGTAAGACTTTGAAAAGGGGAAGAGAGTTAGTTTGGCAGATGTGAGGAGGAAGGGCATTTCAGGACAGTGGAAGGACGTGGGCCAGGGGTCGATGGCGGGACAGGCGCAAATGGGGGACCGTGAGGAGGTGAGCGGCAGAGGAGTGGAGTTTACCGGGTGGGCAGTCAGTAGAAAGAGAGAAGGGAGGTGAGGTAGGAGGGGGGCAAGGTGATGGAGAGCTTCGAAGCCAAGAGTGAGGAGTTTTTGTTTCGTGCAAAGGTTGATAGGCAATCACTGGAGGTTTTAAAGTAATGCTATCAGCTATTAGATTTAGCTATGCCTGAATGGGGATGGGGTGGGGGTGTGTGTGTATACAAACTAATAACCCGATACCCGTTTCATTTTATCCATGGAAAAATACACTGTGAGATTTCTATGGAATCTGGGAGAATTTCTACCCAATAATGAAAACCTAAAGAAAAGGACTTGGATATGGGAGATTTTCACTCTAGGACTGCATTGGTTATATTAACTGTAGAATTCATTGGTTTCTTTATATCCTAGCTTCTTCATCTGAAAAATCAGGGGATTATCCAGAATCTCTTCTCCCTTAAACTCCTTTGCCATTATTTAGCCACGTGAGTCCATGTTTGTCCTACTGTTTTTTATATTAGTAATGATCATTCCATTGCCATATTGTATTCTCCTGTTATATTGTACTCTTCCAGGTGTTTAGTATAGTGCTTTGCACACAGTAAGCACTGATAATAATAATAATTACTAGTTTTTTATCAATCATCACCAATTGTGTGATGTTGCCATCGTGTGGTCCTCCTCTCCAAGGAGGATTCCTCTTTCCTCACAGGTTAAATATTGTCAGTGCAGAACACTGTATTAAGCACTTGCAAAAAATGGTGTAACAGAGTTGTTAGCCACCATCCCTGCCCTCAAGGAGCTTACAGTCTAGAGTTTTCATATACAGTTACTGTTATTCTATATGAGCCACCACCTGGCAGGGAGCAGCCCAGAATCTTCTTTGTTTTTCACTACAGCATCCTGATGTCAGCAGAAATGTCAGACACCTGTCCCAATCTCTGGGGGTACAGTTAACCTCTGGTTTTTCATTCACTCTGGATCATGCTCCACTGTTTTGGAATTGAGTATTTTGCCATGTAAAGACCGCATTCCTGTTTACATCTTCCATACATTTAACAGATATCTTTTAGTTTTTGTTGGTATATCAATACCTGCAGGTTTTGACACCCGCTTAGCTTTTCAAAAGAAACAGAAGAAACATCATCTGTGCTACTGACAGGTGGATTTGTAGGAAAGTTTCAATGTAAACAAAACATTAATCTAAATATTTTAATCAGCTTTTTACAACTAAAAAAAGTGAACACATAAGTTTAGGAATTCCTGAGATCCTAAGATGGCAATCTCTGTTACCCAGGACTTGGAATGATCACTTATAAAGCTAGTAGACAGAACTCGGGCTGAACTTCAATTCTTCTCTATACCAATACATCCATCGCCACCCCTTGATTCTCACCCTGATTGTGATCTCATCTCTACTTTCCTGAAAAAGAATTTCAGAGTGGAGAACTCGCGTGAAATGGAATATTTCATGGGGTTGCGGATGTTGGTTCAAATGTGCTCAAGAATATCAGTTAATGTCTTATAATGCAATGGGAGACAGGAACTTTAGAAATAGATTGGCGCCCAACAAAATCAGGGTCTGAAATACCTGAGTGGAGACCCTCCATATTCATTGTGCTGATTTTAATAATGGTTCATTTGCAAAATTGGCACACAGACATTGACATTAATGTTAGTTGGGGCAGATAATAATAATATTAATGAAGACATTTGTTAAGTGCTTACTATGTGGAAAGCACTGTTCCAAGCACTGCGGTGGTTACAAGGTGATCAGGTTGTCCCATGTGGGGCTCACAGTCTTAATCCCCATTTTACAGATGAGGTAACTGAAGCACAGAGAAGTGAAGTGACTTGCCCAGAGTCACACAGCTGACAAATGGCGGGGCTGGAATTAGAACCCATGACCTCTGACTCCCAAGCCCAGGCTCTTTCCACTGAGCCACGCTGCTTCTCCGACTAAGCCCTCATTTTCTGTTCTCCCGTTCCCTTCTGTGTTGCCTTTGCACTTGAAATTGCACCCTTTATTCACCCCTCTCTCAGCCCCCCAGAATTGATGTACACACCCCCTTATTTACTTTTTATTTATATTGATGTCTGTCTCCCACTCTAGTCTGAAAGCTCATTTCGGTCAGGGGACGTGTCTCCCAACTCTGTTATACTGTAGTCTGCCAACCACTTGATACACTGCTGTGCACACAGTAAGCGCTCACTAAATATGATCGATTCATTGATTGGTGAACCACTTGTTATACAGTGGAGGCAGGGTGGGCGTGAGAATCTGGCCAGCGTTAGCACAAGCGAAGAAGTCAGCTGTGAGCTGGGTAGCTCCCTTTTCCGGTCTCTTCTATTTCCTCGTTAAGACTACTTTGGCTTATTTCCAGTCTGTATTTTTCGTAACTTCAGATAAAAGAATGAAGATTAGATCACATTCTCATGAAACCCAGTGCCTAGCTCACCTTTCACCAATCCTGTTCAGCAGCAGAACAGAGATAGTCATCTCATCGGCTACTTCATCTCCAGCCTCCACGTTGAAGTGAAGCATTTGCCTACTGAAAGACAATTTCGTCTTCTTTCCTACTAAAACACTTCATGCTTTCTATCTAATGATTTTTGCCGACGAGCTCCATTTGTACACAGAGTCTTCTTTTACTGAAGGGCAGAACAAAAGCCAGAGGATCCCAGTAAAATCTGGACTCTCAAAACCAGCCTGTCCGGTGACAGGACGACTCCTGAACCTCTCTGTTACCCTCAGCCCACCCAATCATGCATGACATTGGGCAAATTAGCCAGGCCAGGAGCAAATAAAAAGAAGAAACAGGTGTGAAACCAACTTCCTGCCTCCCAGGATAAATACATCGTGCACTGAAGGGCAATGCACCTGCACTATTGTTTCCAGAGGAAAAAATAGCTTTTAAGTGCAAATACTCTCAAGGCTTGATAAAGACGAACGGCTTCTGTATAATTTGAGTATAAATGGGTATTTTTCTTTTATGATGGCTTATATTATATTAACTCTTACGAGGAGTATAGCTGAAGATTCAGTTTCAACATTAACAGCACTGGCTGTTAAATGATCATCTGGGGAAACAGTGGGGTCTAGTGGCAGGAACAGAGGCCTGGGAATCAGGAGACTGGATTCTAATTCAGGCTCCACCACTTACCTGCTGCATGTCTTTAGGCGAGTTACTTAACTTGTCAGAACCTTAGTTTCTTCACCTGTAAAAGGAGATTAAATACCTGTTCTCCCTCCCACCCTAGACTGTGATGTGGGACAGGGACTGGGTCTGAAGTGATTAGGTTTTATGTAGTCCGGTGCTTAGCGTAGTGGGTGGCACATAGTAAGCACTTGACAAATATCGCAACTGTCATTTGCCTTTGAGCAGAGAAGGAACAAGTGACTGAATCGAAGTTGGAGGCCCTGATTGCTGTGCGCAATTGCTGTAGAGTTAACGGGGGTCCCTTAACATCATGGACAAATCTGCACCCCCATCCTCAACTCGCTCAAGAGATCCAAATCAGTGACATTTCAACTGCCTCAGCTCCCAGGTAATCTTAGAGAAAAACTCCACTCTCCACCCTCTGTTAGTCTTGCTTAGTTGGTAGCAAATAGCGAATAATAGTGATAAGAAGAAGGATCATAATTACTATCATGATTATAATGATTTAACACGGTGTTCCTTTCTGCATTTTGTACATTTGAAAAAAAGAAATCAATCAATGGTATTTAATGATCTATCATGAGTGCTGGAAGAGCACAATGAAGATAATGGACAAGATCTCTGCCTTCAAGGAGCTTACAATCTAGCTGAATAATAATGCTAACAAAAATGGTATTTATTCAGCTCTTTCTATGTGCCAAGTAGATATAGGATAATCAGATTTTACACATTCCTCCAGTCTGCAGGGGGCTCACAGTCAAAGAAAGAGCGAGAACAGGCATCTGATCCTGGATTTACAGATGAGAAAACAGGTATAGAGAAGTTAAGTGACTTGTCCAAGATCACACAGCAGGCCAGTAGTCCAGATGGGGCTAGAACTCAGATCTCCTGTCTTCCTGTACCCTGTGGTTTTCACTAGGCCACACTGCTATTAAGCATAACTCCCTGGGCTCAGTGCTGCAAATGAAATGGAATCGATTGCCAATCAGTCAATCAGTCATTTGTATTTATTGAGTGCTGACTGTGTAAAAGCACGGTACTAAGTGACTGGGTGAGGACGATATGCAGTAGAGTTGTTAGACACGATCCCTGCACAGAGGGAACTTACAGTCTACATGAAGTGTCTTCCTCTACATCCACCAACTGTAATATTAATAGTAATGGCATTTGTTAAGCACTTACGATGTGCCAAGCACTGTTCTAAGCGCTGGGGGAGATACAAGGTTATCACGTTGTCCCAGGTGGGGCTCAGAGTCTTAATCCCCATTTTACAGCTGAGGTAACTGAAGCACAGTGAAGTTAAGCGATCTGCCTAAAGTCACACAGTGACAAGTGGCGGAGCCAGGATTAGAACCCACGACCTCCGACTCCAAGCCCGGGATCTTTCCATTAAGCCACGCTGCTTCTCTGCCCAGCACTTATGCCGGGCTTTGGCTACCTCAATCCTTCCTGGTTCTGTAGGGGAGGGATGTTAACTGGTATGCCCTCTCTATCTACTCCACTGCATTGTTCTGTCTGAACCAATCAATCAATCAATTAACCAATCATAAGTACCGTACACTTACTGTGTGCAGAACATGGAACTAAGCACTTGAAAGAGTACAATATAACAGAGCTGGTAGGCACATTCACTGACCACAGCAGGCATGCAGTCTGGAGGGGGAGAACCACTTAGTGCAGAGTGCTCTGCCCACAGTAAGTGCTCAATAAATATGTCCGATTGATTTATCAACTGATGCTTCTAGATAACTAACTTCACTTTTCCACCGATGCTGGGATAGTTAACAAGAGGAATAGAATGCAGACCTATGGGATCACTCGGATAGCAGGGCAATTTTCTGCAAGTGGGGAACTGAATGGTTTACAAAGTGACTGTCATTTTTCCTCCCACACTTAGTATGGGGCCATCTGGGGCATAGATATGCAAGTAAGATTAGTCTTTGATTGCACGGAACCTTTTTTATTTATCTGTGCTTTGATTTTGTATGAGAGAGGGCAAAAAGATTTACTGAAGTTCCATGGGAGAGCACTAGCATTTTTTCATTTTCACATCTGTCATTGAGTGGGATTGACGGTAATGGTGGTTATTATCATGACAGTCCCTTCCTCCACTTAACACAAGGCCATCTGGGGCTTGTGTTATAGGCGACCGATTAGCATTTTTTTTCAAGGGCTCTTCTATAGTAAAAATATTTCACAGAAATTATTTCTTAGAAAGGCTAATAATAATAATAATAATAATAGGGCTATTGTATGAATTCTGAAAAAAAATCCAGTAAGCAAAATTTAGAGCCCTCAGAAATAAAAGGTTATTAATTACCTCGGAAATAAAAGGTTAACACCTGGTCTAACTTTCTGAAATTGGATTCTCTCAGCATCCACACATCTTTGGGCTAGGTTCTGGTTGATGAAACAGTGAGTGTCGTAGAACATATTGACACATCTAGGACCAAGGGTGGATTTTTTTTAACCTCATGATCAAGGATTTACTTCCTGCACTGCCCCCACTCTTTCCACCTTGGACGATGCCACTGAATGGACTAACCCCAACGGAAAGACACATTACAATACTAATGAACAATTATGATATTTGTTAAGCGCTTACTATACGCCAAGCACTGTTCTAAGTGCTGGATTAGATACGAGGTAAGCAGGTTGTCCCACGTGGGGTTCCAGTCTTCATCCCCATTTGACAGATGAGGTAACCGAGGCACAGAGAAGTGGCTTACTCGAGGTCACACAGCATTCCAAGCGCTTAGGGCTCTGCACATAGTAAGTGCTCAATAAATACTATTGAATGAATGAATGAATGAAAGTGGTGGAGTTGGGATTAGAATCCACATCTTCTGACTCCCAAGCCCGTGCTCTTTCCACTAAGCCACGCTACTTCTCACATGAGAGTCTTTACTTATTTGGCCATGAACCACATTCACAGTGATTCAAGTTTGGTTGTCCTGGACACTAGGAAGAACAATATCCCAATGTTCCCAGGCATACTATTTGCCAAGTCCTTTTGGGAGGGATTCAGAGGGATCTGTGCCAGGAGAAATGGGCTCTTGGGTGAGGGTGTGAGAAAATGGGGCATCTAATGTCCAGCATGGTGACATCTGCCCCACTTTCACAGATTACCTGAAAACCCACCACCTCTGGGAAGCCCTCCCCAACAAACCCTACCTCTTCTAGTTAGAGTTTCTCATCTACCATGTGTAGTAACAATAATAGTAATAGTAATGATAATAATAATGATAATAATGATTATGGTACTTGTTAAGTTCTTACTATGTGCCTCACATTGTTCTAAATGCTGAGGTACATACGAGTTAATCAGGTTTGGACCCAGTGCCCGACCCACATGGGGCTCACAATCTAAGTAGGAGGGTGTAGGATTTAATTCCCATTTTAGAGATGAGGTAAATGAGGCACAGAGAAGTTAAGTGACTTGCCCTAGGCCACACAGCAGACATATGGCAGGGTTGGGGTTAGAACCCAGGTCCTCTGACTTCCAGGACACTGCTCTCTTGAAGAGGCCATGGTGATTCTCATGTGCTGTAGCACTTAGCAGTTCATTTATTCAATATTCTATTCATGTTCTGATTACTTTTGCTCTTTCCAGTTGCTGCATCTTTCCTCCAGCTCTAATTAATTAATTATGGTATTTGTTAAGTGCTTACTGTGTACCAAGCACTGTAGTAAGCTCTGGGGTAGATACAAATTAATTTGGGTGGACACAGTCCCTGTCCCATATGGGGACCACACTCTATGTATTCAATTTGCCTCTGCTTGTCTCCCCCATTGGATATTAAATTGCTCTAGGACAGAGGCACTTTTTATTACATTTTTGCATGTTCCCCAAAGATGGGCTTTGCCTCCAATGCGTGTTTAAAAAATGCAAACTAATGAACGAAGGAGTGAAGAGATGAATGATGTATGGGTGAGAGGATGGAAGGTTAGATGAATGAGTCATAGATAATTGGAATTCAGAAGACAAGCAGGTGATAGATTGCTTTGTTCGATACCACAAATAATAGCAATAATAATAATATTTAATAATAATTGGGGTATTTGTTAAGTGCTTATTATGTGCTGAGCCACGTATGAGGTGCTGGAGTAGATACAAAATAATCAGGTTGGACACAGTCCCTGTCCCACATGGGGCTCACACTGTAAATCAGGGACAGAATAGAGTTACTTAATTCCATTTTTTAGACGTGAAAACTAAGTTACAGAGAGGTTACGTGACAAGAAATTTTTGTAGAAAGAATGGATTTGAGGGGAGGGGGCACTTGAAAAAAGGGAATAGTTCAGATAAAATCTTGAGAACCCATAGGGAGAATTTTTTAAATAGAGTTCTAAAATCTGCTGTCCCTATCCTATGTTAATTGAAATTTTTTTTGGATTGTAGAAATGATGGAAACTTTTGGTAATTGAGCCCAGTCCCCCTGCTCTTATCAGTAGGATTTGAATAACACAGTTTTTGTGCATTACCAAATGTAGTATTTTTGCTAAAAAAGAATATGCGCATATTCTCATCCTTCTCAGTAATAATCCAGTTTCCTTTGCTAGCATTCAAAACAGCTGATGTGAGTTCCTCTTTCAGAGACTGCACCCTCTTCACCTTCAAAACATTCTTAAAATAAGATCTCTTTGAGATTCATTCATTCAATCATATTTATTGAGCACTTACCATGTGTAGAAAACTGTACCAAGTGCTTAGGAGAATACAATATAACAATAAACAGACACATTCTCTGCTCATTCAATTGTATTTATTGAGCACTTACTGTGTGCAGAGCAATGTACTAAACACTTAGGAGAGTACAATACAACAATAAACAGACACATTCTCTGGGCTTACAATGAGCTTACAGTCTAAAGATGTGAAGAAGAGAAGGGAAAGGCCTAGTCTGGCTAAGCCCTTTAGTTTCTTTATCTGCTCTCCCCTCTGTGCCGATAATGAACTTGCCCGTGTACCACTTAAACACTATGACACGTACCCCCCGCCCCACAATACCAAACTAAATATTCTCCTACGCCAACATTTCCCCTATCCTGAGCCTATTTTATTCCTTATTTCAATCAATCGATCAATTAATGGGATTTATTTGGCATTCACTGAGTGCAGAGCACTGTACTCAACACTTGGGAAAGTATACAATAGAACAGAGTTGGAGCTTACAAGGAGCTGACAGTCTAGAAGGGGAGACATAAAAATTACAGATCTGTACATGTGTACCAATTGTACTAATGTACAAGTGTGTACACTTTATACAACTGTAAAAATGTACAAATATGATATATACATAAATGCCGTGGGGTTGAGGTGGTTGTAAAACACTTAAAGGATATAGAGCCAAGGAAATAAGCAACACAGAAGGGAGAAGGAGGGGAAATGAGGACCTTAGCCATGTTCCAGCCATAATCTTCAAAGAAATCTACCCTCCCACTGCTTATCACTCTCTACCATGTCTTTCCTTACCCTTCCTTAGGAAGAGGCATGAACAGTGCAAGGGATTATACATGTGGGTGTTTTATCAGCTGGGACACTGTTCACATGTGGCCTTATGGTCACCGTCTATGTGTGGGACTTTCTGGGGACACTTATGTCCCCTGGGCAACATCAAATAAAGTTCCCGTGTTTCAGGGTCTTTATATATGATGGACAGTCTTTTTTCTTTGCTCACTGGGAATAACTCATTTTAAGTTTGCAACAGAAACCAGCTTCCCTACCCAAATATTTATTTTTCCTCCATTGTGCAGGCATGTGCTTTTGATATTCTAGTATTGCTTGGGAGGCTGACCCTGCTGTGAGCTTATTTGCATTTGTTTTGGAAAACAAAAAATTAGAAAATGAAATCAGATATTCTCATGACATTTTTCCAAGATGCCAGGCGGCTGCCTCCCATCCCAACCTTTTCCCCATTCAAACATGAATGCTAATTGAAGTTGGATCTTACTGGAGCCAGGCTGTGGAGAGGGGAAACAAGACAGGCAAGAGAGATCCCTCTAAGGAAACTACTTGGGCATTTTCACCCTTGTGCTCCCCTTGCCGAAACGGTTTGCCTGGATCCATGTAGGCTACTGCAGTTTTAGCTGTTTCAATTAAACTAGTGATCAGAGCCAAAGCCCTCCATTATTTTCAGCACCGCTGCTTGGGCAAATCCTTTTCTTATTGTAAGACTGAATTTCTATCCTCTTTTCTCACACTGTTGCCAGCCTCTACCCACTTTATTCTTACTTTATGATGCCCTTGAGGCCAGAGACCATGACTATAGCTCATCTATGTTTCTCCTTCCCAGAGCTCAATATTCCCAGAAAGAATATGTTTCTTTTTTGCACTAAAGAAATGCTATTGCTACTATTATCTGAATAAATTGATCAATGAAGGATGGAATTTATTAAGTGCTTCGTTTATGGTATTGTTAAACGCTTACTATGTACAAGGCACTGTACTAAGCATTGGGGTAGATACAAGATGATCAGGTCAGACACAATCTTTTTCCCTCCTGGGGCTCACAGTCTAAGGAGAGAGAGCAGGCATCTTACCCTTTTTTAAAAATTAGAAAACTGAGCCACAGAGAAACCAAGTGGCCTGCCCAAGGTCTCACAGCGGGTTGTTTTGTGTATACGTGTGTGTGTATATACATGCATGTAACTATCGATATATAATAATAATAATAATGATGGTATTTGTTAAGTGCTTACTATGTGCCGAGCTCTGTTCTAAACACTTAGGGGGATACAAGGTAATCAGGTTGTCCCATGTGGGACTGACAGTCTTAATCCCCATTTTACAGATGAGGGAATCAAAGCACAGAGAAATTAAGGGACTTGCCCAAAGTCATACAGCTGACAAGTCGCAGGGCCAGGGTTAGATCCCATGACCTCTGACTCTCAAAGCCGGGGTCTTTCCACTGAGCCACACTGCTTCTCTACATAGATATAGATATACTTGTGTATTGATAGCCATAGATGCACAAGCACATGTTTAGAGAAGAGGTTTAAGATACTGTCCTTCCTTCTCTAAATATTTTTTCCAATAATTTATTCCTTGGCTGAAAGAACTACTGGAATATTTTTTCTGGGTCTTTTTTAACCTGATTGTACCTTGCCCCTTGCCTCTTGGTCTGACGTGGAATGCTAGACTTTCGGTGAGTCTGAGTAATCCAAGAACTCTCCTGGGACCCAGAAATGGAAGATTGAGGTCTCCACTGAGGAATACATTAAGCCCAGGCAGAGCAAGAAATCAACAGAGTGATTCCTCAGGTGAAATTCTCTTCCATTGGCAGCTTTGAATTCTATTCCCTGGATTAACTGGAGCTCCCGCTGATCTTTGCTAGCCAACAGCCAGCAGTCCGCAGTTGCAGATTTCTGTTCTTCAAGGAAGCAGTCACAGCTCAGCATTCACAGTGACTGAATGTAGATCTTCATTTCTGTCCTCTAGACTATAAGTGCCTTGAGGGCGGGGAATCCTGTCTACCACATACCTGAGTTCAGTGCTCTGCACACAGTAAGTGCTCAGTGAGTACCGTTGATCGATCGATTGATTAATTAGTCCAGCTGAAAATATCAGTGCACGAGAGCAGCTGCGCATGCTTGCTCCACCTAAACAGTGGAGAGTCAGTCCCATATTGAAAATGATGTGCTGGAATAATGTTGCATGCAGGAAATGATGCCTTTTAAGATGGAGGGCAGCTCCACCTCTGCTGAACTGTGCAACAGATCTCTAGGGAAGTTTGTTTTTTAAATGGAGTTTAATCATCCCACCGCTTGACAATTAGCATTTTCAAGTGGATGATTTGAGATAGTTGAAGCAGATGGCTTATCTTCTCCTGTAGTGCTTCTAGTTGTACATTATATCATCACTCCACCTCACTGTGTTTTACACCTCTTACGGAATCCTTCCAGATTTTACGTTCTCTGTTTTGACTTATTTAATGTCGACGTACATTACCGGCCGTAACACGATTACCAAAGTGCTTGACACTCACATTCCATTTAGAGAACGAGAAACAAAAACAGAAAACAACAAATCTCCAAACTCACACGGGGTATATCTGGCCAACGGGCCCAGCCCCCATTCGGCTGCGCGCCTGCTTTTACCTTTTGGACTCTTCAGAGGTTGCAAACCTGCGGCTGGGCAGTTTGGAGCCAAAGTAGAAAAGTCCCCAAACACGCTTCAGTTTCGGTGCCCACCGTCGCAGTGAAAGAGAGATCAGTCCGATGGAGAAGAACTGAGAGCCGGGCTATGGTTTTTGGATCCTAGTATTGCATCACTTGGCAGGATATCTATTCGGTTTGAATTTCAAAGCCAAAAGAGTGATCTGAGATCACACACTGGCAGTTCCACAGTGGTAATTTCCATGTTAAAAGAATACTTATCGCCAACACCACAGCGAAAAAGGCAGCTCTTCACAGACAGGGCCTCTTGTGAAATTAATTTGGTGTTTACTTTATTAAGGAGCCCTTTCCAAATGCCTTTTGATTTTCAATGTAAAGGACTCTTAATTTTCCTCTTATTCGGGGGATATTTGTGAGATCTTCCATTTTGCCTGTGAAAACCAGCTTCTGGTGAATTGTAATTTTTATAGCCATTACATATTTCCATTGAATGGGGGGAGGGAAAAGAGGATGAATGATCATTTCAGTGTTAAGTAATGACCTGAGTGTGGGTTGAACGTTATATTTTGGAAAGCAGAATTCATTCCATAAAATAAGGCCTTTCATATTAAAGCTACGAGGTTCACTGAGACATAAAATCAGTAACTGCCAAGCAGTAAAATCATATAACACTGTTTGAATTCACTCATCGATTAGAATCTGAAGATGCAGTTTGTTAAATTTATCTTACTGAATAAAGAGATAGAGTGATCCAGGCAGCAGAGTGAAGTGTGGTCTGGAGAGAGGAGAGCCTGGAGGAGCCTGGAATTGCAATCTATCAATCAATTAATCAATCAAGTATACACATTGAACACTTACTGTGTACTGAGTACTGCACTAGACTCTTGGAGAATACCCTAGAATAGGGAGCCATGACCTCTGCCCTCGAGGAACTTAAATGTAGCAGAAGATGAAATGGGTTTTGGTGAGTTTTGGTCATCCGGATTTCACCAAAACCAAGCACTGATTGGAGATCTGCTCCTTCCCTCCCCTCCTCCTCTGATTGGTTTCCTCAGGCCAGAAATGATTGGCAACAAACCTGCTCTTTGAGTTCTGTCCCGCCCCTTTCTTCACTCCCATCCCTAGTGACACCCAACTCCTCTGTTTGGTTTCCCGAGGTGTTCACTAATTGTACTGTATTCCCAGTAGTCACTTGGTAAATACTATTAATCGATTGATTGGCTGATTGACTGCTTGTAAAACAGAAGAGCATTTGTTCCACCTGAAACAGGAGAAATGTATGCCACAATTTGAAGGGGAAGAATGCCTGTGAAATCAGATGAAGCTATTGGAAAAAAAGTTTCTCAGGCTCTCAGCGCCTGTTCTGTTCTCTGCTCTAAAGCCTGAAGGAATACAGTCCAGTAGACCACAGTCAGTCAAGATTACAACTGATTTTAAAATGACCCTCTTCTGCTCATGGGAGACATCCGTCCCATCATCAAAGCAATCACATAAAGTGAGAAAATTGGCATCTCTATTAGAAGAGTTGGGGCAGGCACTTCTCAGGTTCCTAGTGATGAGTGGAGGGAGGTGGTCGGTGGCAAGAGGAGGGTTGGTAGACAAGGAAACCCTCTGGGTCGTTATTCCCTCTTCCCAACACGAGACTCAGTCGGTTTCTGGCCCCGAGCAAAAATTCAGAATGAAAAAGAACACTCCTGGTGCCTTGCCTGGTTTTGACTCGGGAGAGCTTTTTTTTTTTTCAGACTGAGGTTTTCCAGTAAAATATCTTGCAATCAAGTTTAATCATTTCATTGTTTTCCGGTTTCATGCCAGCAACATTCTTTCCCTGGAGTTCCTCTCTGCTTCATTTGAATGCAACAGGAGAAAAATCATTCACACTTGGTATGGGGACTGAGACCTGTAACGTCTCCCTAGGCAAGAGCTCTTTCCCAGTAGCGGGAAGTCATTGCCTTCTTTCATGAAAAGCCTTTTTTCTTCTATGCCAAGATCTCAGGGAATCACCTGGGAGTTTTGCCATTTGGAGAGTGATACGGAGGGTCGTGGCTTCCCGGGGCCGGCAGCGGGCAGAGCCAGCCTACTCTCTAAGAGAGGATTTTGGAGGTGTGCACCCCAGCTCGGGTGGAGGGGGATTAAAATGTGCCCCAGGGCAGAGTCATCCCAGTGTTTAGATGACCAAAGAAGGAGGGTGGAGAGGATTATGGCATGGACTCTGGCAGGGCTGTTGGCAGGCAGTATGCAAGAGCAGTATCTTTCTGTCTCAGGAAAAGTTGTCAGCAAGCACAGTGGAGACATCAGTGCTTGGGGTTTTCTTATTGGCTTTCTGAGGGCGAATCTCAAATCTACCTCACCACCCTCACCTCTCACCTGATTTACAGTCATCTCTCCTTCCTGCCTCCATGCCAGCTCCAATCTGATTACCAGCAGCATCCCCAAACAACTGGATCTGTCCATCCATCCATCCCAGCATTTACTGTGTGCCAGGCACTGTAGTAAGCGCTGGGGTGGGTACAAGCAAATCGGGTTGGACGCAGTCCCGGTCCATCGTGGGGCTTACAGACCTGATCCCCGTTTTACAGATGAGGCAACAGAGGCACAGAGAAGTTAAGTGACTTGCCCAAGGTCACACAGCAGAGAGGTGGTGGAGCTGGGATTAGAACCCATGACCTTCTCACTCCCAGGCCCGTGCTCTATTCAGCACACCATAGAGCCTCTCTAGACGGGAAGCGCCTTGTGCTTTGGGATCAAGTTTACCAAATCAATTGCACTGAACTTTCCCAAGAACTTAATACAGTGTTCTAGAGGCAGTACGTGCTTACCAAATACCACTGATTGATTGATTGATTCATTCATTAAATCCTAATAGCTATTTGTCACCTTTGTAAAACCCAATTACAAAACCATCACTTCCCTCATTAAAAAACCCAGATTTCTTCTTACAGAAGTCAAAGGCTCCTGAACACTGGTTTCAAGTCTCTCTAACCACTGTATCTCCCTGACTTTCCACTATTTTCTCCATTTCACCTTCTCCCACTCCCTTCTGTCACCCTTGAACTTGGATCTTCACATCAACCACCAGCTTTAAGGACTCAATCGATTCTCTCTCCACCCTATACTTATCCTCACTCACTTCTCACTATGTATCACTCCTCTCAAGCTAATTTACTGACTGTGCCTCATTCTCCTTTCTTTCACATCTGACTTCTTGCTCATTCCCTCCCTTCAGTCTGGAACCAACTCCCCCTTGACATTGGGCAGAGAGTTCATCTCCCCATCTTCACTGGAAAGAGCTTATAATACAGACGGTGATGGGAGGGAAGAGTAGGACTAAAACAAATACGTGACAAATAGAAAATGTACAGATGAAGAGACATGCCCCTGTAGTTTAAGAGGCCACTGTGTGCTGAAGGTGGCCCTTTTGTTTATTCCGTGCTTGGTGGCACCCATGTCTTCGTTTAAAATGGATGGTGGGTCGTTTGAAAGATGGTGATCCTGGTCAACCTCGGGGACGGGACCTGGTCCAGTGTCCCTTGGAGCTATCCCAGTGGGGAGGATGTTCTTATGTTTCACAGGTCCCATCACAGACACCCTGGCCACAGGGTTCCCTTTTAACCCCAGAGTAGGTGGAGGCCTGGTTTCCTCCCGTTCTTAAAGCTTGGGAAGACCTCTCCCACTTTCCCAGCATGCTCACCAAGCCTAACAAGGCAGGAGATTAAAGTCAGCAGAACAGCAACGTGACTTTTAGCAGAAGACCCACTTTATCTTTCAGTGTGGAGGTAAGTGGAGGGTATTCCCAAATGTTCTTTCAATCACTCATTCAATCGTCTTTATTGAGAGCTTACTGTCTCCGGAGCACTTACTAAGTGTTTGGGAGAGTATAATACAACAATAAACACACCCATTCCCTGTCCTCAATGAGCTTACAGTCAGCACTTCTCCAGGAGGAGGAGATGGAGTCAATTGAGCAGGTGACCACATGAACACAGGTAGCAGAACTGTGGCCCTGGCTCAGGGAAGGGGGAAAAATATTCAAGGCTCAAGGATAGAACTGGCTTTTAATACCCCAATGCAGTGTCTTTAGAATGTCTGACCCGCCTGCCAGTCTGCCCGGGCTTGAGCTTCAGTATGGCTCTCACCAGGTCATTTCTCTGTGGAGTCCACTGTACCACCAGGAAGTATTAACTCAGACTTAAGGGGAGTTGTCTCCTGATTAACCATGACCCGCCATCACTCTGTGCCACTAGAGTAGTGGCAGGGAAAGGAAGGGGTTGGTCTGGGGTAGAAATCTTGCCACCTCCCTCAGAAAGAGGCCCCTACTGCCTGTGGACTCTTCAGAAAAAGAAGCCAGAGGTAGAATACCCCAGGGCCCAAAGAGAAGCTTCTTTTGGGCAGATCAATCAACTTGGAAGGTAGAGAGGTGGGGAGAGAGTTCACAGCCAGAATGGGGGAGGAGAGCAAGTGGACTAGATTGGGGAGAAGATACAAATCGCTCCCTTTCTGTGCTCTTAGGTCTGTACCCCTCAAGCACCTCACTTCCAGGCCCATTGTACTGACTCTGTTGCCAAATTGTACATTCCAAGTGCTTAGTACAGTGCTCTGCACATAGTAAGTGCTCAATAAATACTATTGAATGAATGAATGAATGATGACTCCATATCCTTCTACTCTGCCACTTCCCCAGTCTGTAAGTTATTTTCATGTATCTCCCCGACTAGATTGTATGATCCTTGAGGGCTGAGATTTTATCTAACAACAATATTGTATCGGGTACTCTAAAGAGCCTAGTACAGTGCTCTGCCCACAGTAAGCCTCAGAAAATGACTGATTGTTTGACTGACTCCTGTTGGGTATTAAAAATGCCGCCAATCTCAAGTCGTAGCCCCAAGTTCCAGGGGAGCTTGAAACATTAGAAGTTGTTTAGTCCAAAATTCTCTTATCCTAAGGCCCATGTGTGCGTGGGGGCAGGGAGGGTACTAACTCTCTTATATTGTACTCTCCCAAGGGCTTAGTACGGTGCTCTATATGCAGTAAGTGCTTAATATTTGATTTGATTGATTGATTGATTGGGGCATAGATGGGAATGGACTGGAATGCATAGCTTGTCCACATTCTCTCTCCTTACCAATAAGTGACTCAGTGAACAAGAAGCAAATGCAGTGTTCTAGGATTAGAACCTAGGACCTTCTGACTCCCGGGCCCATGCTCTATCCATTAGGCAACACTGACAGGATAATCAAGGTAGAAACAGTCCCTGTCCCATGTGGGGCTCAGTCTACGTAACAGGATAAAGAGATGGGAAGCACTTCCCATCTCACATGGAATCCTGACCTTGGGCTCTTCCGGCCTGGTGTACCTGACCCTGCTCTTCAAGGAAGCGAGAGAAGGGTTGGAGCAGACTCAAGCTCTGGAACTCATGCCCTAGACCTTTTGAGATTCACTGATGCATTCCAGAGACAGAGAGAATCCCAGCTCCCTGAAATAGGCTGATTCCACTTGGAGTTTTCCCGTTTCGCTGGTTCTTGCAGTTCTCCATCCCTTCTCATCTTCTGCTTTCTCCTGGATACACTCTAAGGTGTGGATGTGCAGAGTGACCTCTTGGAAAAAGCAGAGGATGGGGAGTCTGCCGATCAAGGAGTTTCGAGTCCCAGCTTTGCCACTGCCTCCTGGGTGACCTTGGGCAGGTCTCTTAAAACTCTCTATTTCCTCAGTTTCTTCATCTTTAAGTAGTTTCTCTCATCTGTCAGTACAGTGTTAAGTGTTTAGTGCAGTGGTCTGCACACAGCAAGCGCTCAATAACTACTGTCGATTGAGCGATCTGTAAAATGGAGATTAGATGCCTGTTCTCCCTTCCACTTAAACTGTGACCCCTGGGTGGGACAGAAACCGTGTCCTCTCCAATTATCTTGTGCCTACCTCTGCAAGTAGCACAGTGCTCACCTCCCGGAAAGTTCTTAATAAATACCATCGTTATGATTATGATCACGAGGGGTTCCTGACGGTGAAAGGGGGCATGGAGCCGATCGCAATAAGGAGGACGTTCTTCTTCCCAAACCCCTGGAATGTTACTCAGTGTCTCAGAGGAAGTGATTTGCTAGTTGCCAGCAAGAGTCAAATCCTTTCCAAATGGAGCTGTTTATTTCTCTCCCCTCAGCAGGATCACGCCTAGGAAAAAAATTACATGTGCCTCTCCAGCACTTAACTCTGATTCCACTCCTGATAATGGCACTTCACAATGGGATAGTTATTTGGCTGCTCAGAGAGAGCATAGCGTAGATGCAGGCTAGTTGCTCTGCACAGAGCATATTCGAAGATGACTTTGGTGTTTATTTTGGAACGGGAGGTGGATTGTCAATTGGACGGGATCCCATAGCGCCTTGCTCTATTGCCCGATCCAGACTGAGGTTTGGCAGTTAAGACCAGCTTGGGAAGAGGGTATTTTCTGAGAGAAACTGAAAAATCATTCATTTTTTCTAAGAGAATATGGCTCCCCTTAGAGAGTAGTGGAGCTTCCAAATCCATGAAAAGTGATTTTCGTGAAAATAGCCAGGCCACTGTGGAATCAGAAGTTCAGGTAAAAACGGTGAAGAAATTTTCAGGAGGAGAAGATACGTTTCAGCCTGTCCCATGATCTTGCTCATTTATTTAATTCATATAGGTATGACTAGTCAATGCCCCTGGACTGGAATATCCATTTGGAAACCCTTGGATTGAAAGGAAAGAAATCTGGAAAGCCGGCACTGAACCCTTCGCAATCGGGAAATGCAATTTTCCCGGGTAACAAGTGGGATTGCAAGAGCCCTTTGCTGCCACCTAGTGAGCAACCTCAATCCTCACCGGGATGACATATTTGACCTATCAATCAGCTCATCAATATTATTGATCGGGTGTCTACTCTGCAGAGCCCCGAACTAAGCACGTGGGAGAGTTCAATGGATGAGTCGACACCATCCCTAGCATCAAGGAGTTTGCAATCTAGTTGAGGAGGCAGGATGAAAAATCAATCGCGGTCAGGAGGAGTATTGGAAAGGGGCAGATGTACATCAGTCAATCAATCCATCGGTCAGTGAGATTTACTGAGTTCTTACTACTTGAAGGACACTGTACTAAGCACTGACAAGAAGCTTTACAACTCTCCAGTGCAACCTCTTATTGGCAAACGAGTTTCTGGATAAGAGAGGTGGAGCATCACTTCGGATCTCATCCAGTGGTAGACCACTGTCCAGTGGAGAGTGGCCCAGGGGCAGGTGGGACTCAAAGAACCTTATAGTTCACTTTATACTTTTTTATATAAGCCTCCTCTCTGCCTCCAGTCTAGTCCTTCTACAGTTAATACTTCACCGTGCTGCCTGCAGCACTTTTCTAAAACATCATTCTGGGCATCTCTCCCTATTTCCCCCATCCATTTCTGCCTAGTCGCTGGCTTTAATGCACTTAGTCATTAAGAGTTCCTGCTCCCTGCTCCTTACTTACCCACTCTCGTCTCCTACTACACCCCATCTTACGCTCTTCCCTCATAAATAAGCCAATTTCCCTGCAGTGTCTCATTCTTGTCTCTCCTGACATCAAACACTTGATCGCACCCTTCCCTCTTTCCAAAGCACTCTTCCTCTTCCACAGTGACAGGCCCATTTTCTCTTCCCATCTTCAAAGTCCAGCAAAAAGCATATCTTCATGAGGCTGTCACTGATTCGTTGCCACCCAACTGCCACTGTCTCCTAGAAGCAGGAGGTCTGATACCTAGGTTTGAAAATCCAAGCCCTAGCATTGTCTGGAGGAGAGCTCTGGCAAGAGACGACTCTGAACCAGTGTCTGCAGACTGGACTCCATGGCAGCCCAGCCCAGCCTGCACATTTCACTGATGCCCTGATCAGCCACATGAATTCATTTTTCAGTTAGCTTTTCTTTTCAAGGATTCACTGAGTGTGGACAGAGAGGAACCGATTACAGTCGAAGCAGGGAAGCCGTGTGGCCTGGTGAACACAGCACGGGCCTGGGAGCCAGAGGACCTGGGTTCTAACCTTGGACACTTAACAGCTTTGTGCTTCAGTTTCCTCAACTGCAAAATAGGCATTCAATATCTGTTCTCCTTAGTCAGACTGTGAGCCCCATATAGGACAGGGACTGTGTCCGACCTAACCTGTATCTACCCCGGTGCCTAGAACGGTGCTCGGCACACAGTAAGCAGTTAGCAAATGCCATAAAAATTAAGCGATTCGTACAGTGTTCTGCCCAAAGAAGATGCACAATAAATACTACTGATTGACGGTATGGCTACCGTGGCCTTTCCTGAGCTGAAGTCTATTCATTCTGGCCAGATACTGAGGCACCAGATGTAAAGGAAGGCTATTATTTGCCCTGAAATGCCACCGCCTGGAGATTCAGGCGAGTATCAAGCTGACGGAAGCTGCCGACCCACTGAAGGCCTGGCAACTCTGGTCGGGGCTCTGGAGTGATGTAAGCCCACCACCGAGAGCATAAGGGGTCTCTCCATGGGGCGATGGGACAATGGCCCCTGCTGCTGTGCAACCCGGACACCCAGACTGGCTCTGCCCAGGTCTCTGGCAAGACCTGAGGGTTTCCCACCAGACTGAAAAGACCCCAAATTGTGGCTTTCTGGTGTGTTTGCTTTTTTGAAGTCCCTGATGCATAAAATGGAGTTTTTGTACCCTAAGGCTCAAAGTTTCAAATCCTAGGGTAGGGAGTCTCCAGAGGAAAAGGTGCTGCTTCTAGGGAGATTGTGGAGATATTGGGGAGGTTCATGGAGTCAGGCAAGGACTGGTTCTCTCCCTTCCACACCCACCCTATTCTGTGCCTTCCTCCCACCCAACTGGAAGACGACAGCTAGTCAGATCATCTAGCCGTGTGAGGTAGCGTCTCCTGATCCTGTTAGAGTCGGTAGCCTCCCGACTGAATGAATATCGTACTCTCCCAAGTGCTTAGTACAGTGTCCTGCACACAGTAAGCTCCCAATAAAAATGACTGATTGATTGATTGAGTCTCTGGACTATCTCTGGCCCCACTGATTAGCACGATAACTGACTCAACACTCTTCTCTAGCTGTGAAAATTAGAAATGATTATGCGGAAGATAAACAAACACTCTTTTCTGTTTACGAATATGGATCTTGACGCCAATTTTTCCTCTCAATCTCCATTCTGCACAGACACAGAGGAGAATTCTCCTCACGACATGGGGGATAGTTTTCATAACCTGCAGCAAATTGCCATGTTAGGAAGTTACCGGCTGACTCCGAAGGGTTCTCAGAAAGCACCAGAGCTGGGTTAGGGAACTTACCACCCTAGTCCTGATGGCTGGCACTGGTGCCCCTAGAGTGGCTCCTTCTCTTGGTCCAAAACAGCACAATCTGAGCATGTGCAGCTGCCTAACGACTTAGAGGCAGACACCCTGAGCATGGGTGAGGATATGGGAGTGGCTTCCCTCCTCCAGTGTAGAATCGGGGACTGGTCTCTCTGCGTGCTTGGAAAACAGCTCATCCTGTCTCAGAGACCATCCCTCCCACCCCACCTCCCCATAGCATGGTGGTCTAGTGGAAAAATGATAATAATTCTGGTACTTGTTAAGCACTTCCTATGTGGCAAGCACTACTCTAAGTGCTGGGGTAGATACAAGATAATCTGGTCGGACACAGTCCCTGTACCACAAGGGACACATTCCCTGTATCACATTCCCATTTTACAAATGAGGTAACTGATGGCCAGAGAAGTTAAGCATGGCATAATGGATAGAGCACGGGCCTGGGAGTCAGAAGGTCATGGGTTCTAATCCAGACTCCACCACTTGTCTGCTGTGTGACCTTGGGAAAGTCACTTCACTTCTCTGGGCCTCAGTTACCTCATCTGTAAAATGGGGATTGAGACTGTGAGCCCCATGTGGGGCAGGGACTTTGTCCAACCCAATCTGCTTGTATCCACCCCAGCGCTTAGTACAGTGCCTGGCACATAGTTAAGCATTTAATAAATACCATAATAATTATTATTATTACTGTTAAGCGACTTGCCCAAGGTCTTTTAGCAGACATGTGGAGGAGTGGGGATTAGGCCTTCCCAGACTGAGCCCTCCCTTTCCCTCTGCCCCTCCTCCCCTCCACATTCCCCCTACTCCCTCCCTCTGCTCTAGCCCCTTATCCTCCCCACAGCACTTGTGCACATTTGTAATATTATTTATTACTCTATTTTATTAATGATGTGCATATATCTATGATTCTATTTATCTTGATGGCATCGATGTCTGACTACTTGCTTTATTTTGTTGTCTGTCTACCCCTTTTAGACTGTGAGCCTGTTGTTGGGCAGGGATTGTTTCTATCTATTGCCAAATTGTACATTCCAAGTGCTAAGTACAGTGCTCTGCACAAAGTAAGCGCATACGATTGAATGAATGAAGAATCAATGAACTCAGTTCCTTTCGAATCCCAGGCCCATGCTTTATCCACTAAGCCATGCTGCTTCTCTATTAAGCCATGTACCAGAAGTCAGGGGACCTGAGTTCTAATCCCGGCCTCTCCATTTACCTGCTGGGTGGTCTTGGATAATCCACTTGTTTCTCAGTGTCTCAATTTCTACCTCCTTAAAATGGGGGTTAAATACCTGCCCTTACACTGCCAATCTCATGTGGGACAAAGGACTCTATAACTGACCTGAGTACATTCTATCTACCCCAGTACTTAGTACAGTGCTCAGCACAAAGTAAGTGCCATCCCTCTAGACCGTAAGCTCGTCACTCTAAACCGTAAGCTCAACCCTTAAGACTGTAAGCTCCTCGTGGGCAGGGAATGCGTCTGTTTATTGTCGTATTGTACTTTTCCAAGCACTTAGTACACAGTAAGAGCTCAATGAATGTGACTGAATGAAATCCAACCTATTATTATTATTGTCATCACCACTGTCGTCACTGTCATAATTATGACCCACTAGCCAAGAATCCATTTTGAAGTATCAGAAGATGTCTATAACTCAATATTTTGAGGTGTGTCCCTTAACCTTTATGAATTACAGTTTAATCATTAATAGTAATTGTGGTATTGTTAAGGGCGAACTAAGTGCCAAAAACTATACTAAGCACTGGGTAGGTAGTATTCTGAATGGTGAAATGTTGTGTTGATGAGGATGAACAGCATTATGATTTCAGAAAATGAGATAAACGGGCAGGAAAGTTTCATAAAAATAATCCAGACTCCAATTACATGATGAAGGGCTCAGATCTGTTGACTCTAAATCAGAGATCTTGGAGTGGTCAACCACTCTGTGGCGATAAACCAAAGAGACTGTTAAAATTCCGGGCTTCCCTGAAAAACTGAAAGCACCGTTGAACAAAGTACAGCTGCATCCGTCTCAGGAATGCTGTGACCGGTTCTCTTCATCATGCCCAGGTTCAAAAGCAGGTAGAGAGGGCAGCAGAGATAGTCAGGGAGATGGAGCAGCTTTTCCACTAGCCCTGCCGAGAGGAGAAGGAAAGATTCTTCTATGCCCAAGTTACAACAGAGATTACGTAGAGAGGAGAGCAGGAGCACAGTCAATTCAGAGTCTAGAGGGGGAAGGACAGAGGGTGTTGTGCCACTGACTACAGTCTAATTTAGTCGTTAAGTTGACCTCCTTCAAAATCATATTAGACATCATATTTTTAGATTACAAGCCTCTGGAAGAACAGGGTCCTTGTGGAATTCACACTGTGTATTCTGTCTTAGTTCAGTACTTAGGATTTAGTACAATACTATGCACTCAACAAGTACTTAATAAATACAATGACTCCACTTCTAGTAATAATAGTAATAATGTTGGCGTTTGTTAAGGGCTTACTATGTGCAGAGCACTGTTCTAAGCGCTGGGGTAGACACAGGGTAATCTGGTTGTCCCACGTGAGGCTCACAGTTAATCCCCATTTTATAGTTGAGGTGACTGAGGCACCGAGAAGTTAAGTGACTTGCCCACAGTCACACAGCTGACAAGTGGCAGAGCCGGGAGTCGAACCCATGACCTCTGACTCCGAAGCCCAGGCTCTTTCCACTGTGCCACGCTGCTTCCCTTACTACTGCTTCTAGTAATATTACTACCTCTTGGAAAGGTGAAGTCTGACGTACTGTTCATTAAGGTCATGCCTAGAGTGAATACGGAATTGTTACTCACCACAACCTGTGATGGCAGGTCTAGGGCCAACTCACTGAAGCTGGGAATAGTAAGTCAAAGTCACAAAAGGAGGAAGTTCTTCCCACAGGGAGTCCCAACCCTATGGAATGTGGGACTTAGGAACCGGAGCATAGCCAAAGTCATAGCCAAATCTAATCCTGGCTCTGCCTTTGGCTGCTGTGTGACCTTGGGCAAGTCACTTAGCTTCTCTCTGCTTTAGTTACCTCAGCTATAAAACGGAGATTAAGACTGTGAGTTCCCTATGGGACACGGACTATGTCCAACCTGATTAGCTTGCATCTACCCCAGCGTTTAGTTCAGTGCCTGGCTCATGGTATGCACTAAAAAAATAACATATGTCAATGACCACAACAAAAGATAGTGGCTTATAAAAGGGAAAAACTCTGTAAGGAGATAACCCCCTAACCATGTGGAAGGATATCTGAGACAGTGACCTATTTGAAGCACCTATTTGTGCCAGTCAGAGACGGAATCCTGGGCTTGAAGGGACTGAGTTCTGATCAAACTCAGAATGGAATTTCTTAGTTTCTAATATCATGTTAAAAAAAGTTTCTAGACAATGACTTTTCATGGTATTTATTAACTGGTAAGTGTTGGGACAGATACAAGTTAGAGACCCTGTCGCACATGGGCCTCAGAGCTCAAGTAGGAGGGAGAAGAGGTATTGAATCCCCATTTTACAGAGGAGAGAACTCCTCTGTAAATACTGAATCAAAATATCATCTACTTTAGAATGTTATCATGTTTCAGGTTAAGTCCAGTTCTTACTTCCATGGTAAAGTATCACTTTCCCTTCAGCGATTTGTTTTCATTTCTTTTCTCCACTTTTCAGGTCAGTCGCTCTGCCAAGAACTGGAAGTCAAAGTTTGAAGAACATTATTGGGCACCTGCAGAATTGACCTGCAATGCTAATCTTAATCACCAGACTCTGACTTTACTTTTAAGCACAGCATAGCTGAAAAAATCAGCAACAGAGACTGTTGTCTGCGAGTCCCCATCAATGAAATGCCTAGTTGAGATTTTTTTTGAATCCTCCGGCTCCAAAACAGAAAGGGATTTTTGATTACTAAACAGTTTTCCACACGCGGCAAAATAATTTGGCTTAATGAATACAAAATGACTCTGTTGAAGTTCATTTATCTGGATTTAGTACGTTTAAATACAAGGGAAGATCAAGGAATTCATATTGGTTACTTATGAGCTAATGAGATAATCAGGGTTTAATGAAAACCAACAGTTATTAGGCAATCAGTTCAGCTCGGTGACTACTGGTATGTTACGGCGGGACGAGAATAATTAAACGGCACTTAAGGTAGGGGAAGAACGGTCCTCAGAAATCGACGTGCCTATAGAAACCTCCAAATGGCAGACGTTTAATGGTCCTTTATGAGTTTCCATAGCAACGCACTTTGGTAACTCACACATCCTCCGTATCGTAAAACAAGGGGCCCGGTGTTCTTCGGAAGGTGCAATCCCCTTTAAGCAGATCTATAAGCATCGCAGATGAACAGAACGCTAAACATTCCGCCATGAATATTCATGAAGTGAGTTGTTTTTTGTTGCCTGCCTAGTCAGCAGTCACAAAACACATGGTGTGTGTTGGCAGCATCTTGCCTAGGTAGAGGGCTATGGACTGAGGCAATGGCAGGAACCAGGACCTGTGAGGCTGACTGACATTTCCATCTGTAGCTAAGGCTGGTAATTAACAGGAAGGAGTGTGCCTGCAGCCCTGTGCCATCTGCTAGGGAAACGGCTCAATAAGAAAGGAGCTGGAGAGCATCTCAGTGGTGGCTCGGTCTGGTTCTGACATGAGGCTGGGCATCTGTTAACTGAGGAGATAGGCTATTAGGAAATTCGACTGGGAATGAGCAACATGGAAAGAGCACTCTGACCTAGCCCATAAAAGCAACTCCTCCGAAATGGCGGCTTTTTATCTTACTTACACCAGTCTTCTGGAAACGGTTTGCCGAGGGACCATTAGGGATCTGTTTGAAGTAAGACAATGGTTTCAAAAATGCCGTTTTATTCCAACGTGAAATTCTTGAAATCAGGATACAGCTGTCATCTTTTGACAATAGGGCTAATTTCAGAGCGAGGATATGAGGTTAAATTCCTTCTTTTGTTATTTCAAATCAGGGACAGGGGGAAAAAAACAAAATTAACATTTAAATATCATACGATTCAACTCGCAGAGTGCAGAAAGACCCCGAGAAGCCCCGACGGAAAGCGAACGGGGCAGAAATCACACAAAACCCCCGCAGCGATGGAGCGTCTGTGTGACCTCGTTCGGGCCCGTGTTGAATCTGCACTTTTTTCTGCATGTTAGTTTTGGTTTTTGGCACGTGAACCTGTCCACGCACGAGTCATCGGCAGGCCAGAGAGCATCCCGCTCTGCACTCCACGGGCTTTTCGTGATTAATAATATAGTTTCCGTCAACGAAACAGAAATCGATAACGATGAAAATGCCGTTCGCTCTCTTTACTAGAGGGAATTGCGTTGATAGGGAAAGATGCTGGATTCACAAAATTGGGGCGATTAATTGAGCTTCGAGACACAAATCTGGGAGAGAAATGTCTCGTGTCACTCTACCGGGCTGTACGTCTGCACCTTCTGACCTTGAAGACTGCCCGATCCAGGGGAAGGGCTCCTCTCGGCCCAGCCTCTCAATTGATTGGGCTTCAAGAAGCAAATGCCATATTATTTTTTTTATCGACTATTAGGCCTGCACAACATGATAAATTTCCCAGGGGTGAAAAAGAGCCCATTGGAACCAAGCCTTGTTCTACCAGTCCACTGAAAAAGAAGCAGTAAACTGCCAAAGCCTTTGAAATGTATCAACTGTAATTACTACCGTGTCATCTTCCGTTCTGACGTAACATTCCCGGTACTGTATACTTTCAATCTATTTGAGGCAAGATGTACCAGTAAACCCAGAACATTCTGTTGGATGTTTTGCTATTTTCTATCTGAATCTGGGTGGTTTATGATAATAGCTGGCTTCTACCGAGTCCAGAGACTGATGTATCTTCACTAGGGGTTAGTCAGGGAAAGGTAATTGGAGGGAGGTAGGCTTGAAAGGGGACTTTAAAATAAGAATGGATTTGTGAGTATGGACTTGTTAGATCCTATCAATTCTTTGTAGACTATAGAAGGGAGGAAACTTTCAGATAGAGATTTGAATTAAAGAACATTTTAAAATCTGGGGATCAGAACTCTGGTATTCTTTTCTTTTTCATTAACATAGAATGGATATGAACTCTTGAATGCGGAAAAATCCCAAGAATCCATATCTTCATTCAGTAACCCGGCTCCCATATTCAATAAATCACTCCTACATGGTGCTAGCCCAGGTAGCCACCCTGGTAATAATGATCATTATTTCTCTTCTCTAAGCGTGTTTTAGAAAAGTCCTAGTGACATTTTCCTATTGTTTCCTACAATTTTAAGACTAGTGTTATTTAGTGTTTTGAAATCACATGCTATTTTTATATCATTTAGCATAGCACTAAGAGTTTGGCTGAAAAAACAGAAATGAATATTTGAAGCTATAATGAAAGTTGTCAGCATCCCTTTTCCTCCCTTTTCTTTCCCTCTCTTCGCTTGGTCTGATTAATGGCTCATTTCCAAGAATACTTACTGAGAACCCACTGTGTGCAGGAGTCTGGGTTAGGCAACGTCAAGTCACGAGGAAAGTACAGGGCAAGACAAGATACCTGCCCTGGAGGATTTTCCTCTCATTCATTCAGGGAGAAGCTGTGTGGCTTAGTAGAAAGAGCCTGCGCTTGTGAGTCAGAGGTTGTGGGTTCTAATCCTACTTCTGCCACTTAATAATGTTGGTATTGGTTAAGCGCTTACTATGTGCAGAGCACTGTTCTAAGCGCTGGGGTAGATACGGGGTAATCAGGTTGTCCCAAGTGAGGCTCACAGTTAATCCCCATTTTACAGATGAGGTAACTGAAGCACAGAGAAGTGAAGTGACTTGCCCACAGTCACACAACTGACAAGTGGCAGAGCCGGGAGTCAAGCTCGTGACCTCTGACTCCGAAGCCCAGGCTCTTTCCACTGAGCCGGTCATCTGGGTGACTTTGGGCAAGTCACTTAACTTCTCTGGGCCACAGTTCCCTCATCTGTATGTGGGACACCTTGTATCTACCCCAGAGCTGAGAACGGTGCTTTGCACACGTAAGCGCTTAACAAATGCCAATATTACTATTATTAAATCGTAGTAATTGAGGGCTTACTGTGCGCACAGCACTGTACTAAGCACTTGGGAGAGTAGAATACAACAACAAACAGACATTCCCTGCCCGCAACAAGCTCACATATTTCCTCACTCGCGCGTCAGTTATGGCTGACTCGTGAGCTGGATTTGAGTATGATGGATGTCGTTTCTATTCCCCTTCTCCATTCAGCGCGAGCATCCCACTCTTAAATCGAGTGATCAACCAGCCCGAACAGCGCTGCTGCCTCTTCAACTACCGAGTGCCAAGCATGCTGGGCTGCTTACTCGCCTAGGACTTTTTTGGAGTGCAGATTTGAGACAACCCAAAGTAAGTGTAAGTCAGTAGGATTTACACTTCAATGGTAAAGTCATTAGTGGTCGTAGCTTGCACTGAGTCATTCACAGACAAAGAAATTGGGCCTGAGAGTCAGAGGACCTGAGTTCTAATCCCGCCTCTGCCACCTGCTTGCTGTGTGACCTTGGGCAAGTCACTTCCCTTCTCTTTGTCTCAGTTCCCTCATCTGCAAAATGGGGATTCAATACCTGTTTTCCCTGCTACTTACAATGAGCCCCACATGGGACCTAATGATCTTGTACCTCTCCCAGCACTTAGAACAGTGCTTGAGATATAGTAAGCGCTTAACAAGTACCAAACTTTTTCTTACTGTTACTATTATACATCTACACTTTCTTGTCCTTTCTTTGGAAACCAACGGCTGGTCTTACAAGACGGTTAAGGAACAGTGTCAAGCTGTGGCCACAAAATAGTGTATCACCATCCACCCTCTGAGCAGCACTGCATTTATTGAGCACTTACTGTGTGCAGAACAGTGTACAGAGCACTTGGGAGAAAGCCTCAAGGGGCTTACAACTTAGAGCATCAGTAGATTTATCTTCAAAAGACTGAAGAACTGAATGGTAGCTTATGCCAAGATAATTTATCACAGGCCTCAAATTCCCAGGCTGTAGTGTAAGTAGAGCAACCTCTGAAAGGGAACTAGAAGCCTGTCCTGGCTCTTTATGGTATCTGTTAAGTGTTTAATATGCACCACGCACTGTTCTAAGCGCTGGGGTAGATAATAGGTTCCTATCCTCGGGCAACTCTGGAATGGCTTGGGCTGAGCTTCCATTGAAGTTCATCTGGGAAATCCTTTTAGCCACCATTCACTATTATTATAGTCATTATAGTGGTATATTCATTCAGTCGTAATTACTGAGCACTTACTGTGTGCAAAGCACTGTACTAAGTGTATATGTTAAGTGCTTAACGTATGTCAAGCACTGTTCTTAGCACTGGGGTAGACTAATCAGGTCAGGCATAGCCCGTGCCTCACGTGGGGCTCATAGTCTTAATCCTCATTTACTAATGAAATAACTGAGGCCCAGAGAAGTGAAGTGACTTGCTCAAGATCACACAGATCATGGAGCCGGGATTAGAATCCAGGCCCTCTGACTCCCAGGTCGGTGCTCTTTCCATTAGACCACAGTGCTCTCTTATATGAGATAACTGCTTCATCGCAGCTCAGCTCTGATCTCGCTATCTCTATGCTTGCACCAAATTGAGCTTTTTGAGCAGCTTCATCAGTCTCAATGGCAGGCTGTACGCCACAGACTACAGTAGGGAAAGATCACAGGCAACCAAGTCCGAGAGTGAAATCGGCCTCTTTGCGCTGAAGTTGTGATGACCGTAAAACAATTTCACCTGCTGGGAAATGTGAGAAGAACTCATGACAACCGCATTCCCGAGTAGCTGTTGCATGGAGAGCTGAAATTGGGAAACTGAAAGGAAGAACGGAAGAAATTATTTAAGGACAGAGAAAAACAAAGCCTCAGGCAGTACTGCGAACCATCTGGAAGCCGGGAGTCGACGGCTGCAGAATGACCAGCACTGCACACCGCCGTTAGAAAAGGACCGACCCCGCTGGAGGCGAAGCTCCGTAAAGTTCACGAAACAAAGAGGCGAAAGTGAAAACAGGATGTATCGCTGCAAGGGACGAACATGGTAGCACAGAAACAGTCAGGCCTCTGATGCCAACCTACTCACTGTACCTCGACCCCATCTTACCTCACCCCTGCCCGCTCACCCATTTCCTGCCCTTGGCTTTGAATGTCCTCCCTCTTCATATCTGCCGGACTTTCACCCGCTCCGCCTTCAAAGCCCTATTAAAAACACATCTCCTCCGAGACGCCTTCCCCGACTAAACCCTCATTTCCTCTTCTCCAATCCCTTCTCTGTGTTGCCCTTGCACTTAGATTTGCATCCTTATTCTTCCCTCTTTCAGATCCACAGCACTTATGTCTCGTCTTCTCTTATGCCGTCATTCCCGACCCATAGAGAAATCCAAAGACACGTGCCTCCCAGAACGCCCCGTTCTCCATCTGCAATTGTTCTGGTAGTGTATCCATAGAGTTTTCTTTGGTAAAAATATGGAAGTGGTTTACCGTTTCCTCCTTCCGCGTGGTAAACTCGAGTCTCCGCCCTCGACTCTCTCCCCTGCCACTGCTGTCCAGCGTGGGGGTGTTTTGACTTGTAGCCGAAGACTTCCACTCGCTAGCCACTGCCTAAGCTAGGAATGGAATGGACAGGCCTCTTCTTGACTATCCCTCCCGTAGCTGAGACTGGTAAAGCACTGGAAACTCTCCAGGTGGGTTGCCGAATTGTACATTCCAAGCGCTTAGTACAGTGCTCTGCACACAGCGCTCAATAAATACGATTGGATGAATGAATGAATGAATGATCCTGAGAGGGGAGCACTTATGGACTCGTCCCTGATTTATTCATTTATAATAATGAATATGAATATGAATAAATAATGAATTTATAATGAGACTGTAAGCTCATTTGGGGCAGGCAATGTGTCTACCAACTCCATTATACTGTACTCTCCCAAAAGCTCTGTAGATTGCTGTGCACACAGTAAGCACTCAATAAATATGATTGAGAGGGACTGGAGCCAACCTGACCATACTGTATTTACCCGTGTTAAGTACAGTGCTTAGTACCTAGTATGCACTTAAAAAAATACAATAATTATTATTTTTATCTCTGTGGATAGTGTCCACAGTGTTTCTGTGAGAAAAGCAGCTCGGCCTCATGGCTGTAGCATTGGACTGGGTGTCAGAAAAGCAGGATTCAAATCCTGGCTCCGCTACCTGCCTGCTGTGTGAACTCGGGCAAGTCACTCAGTTTCCTCATCTGTTAAATGGGGACTGATTATCGGCTCTTCCTCTCCCTTAGTCTGTGATGCCCATGTGGGACAGTGACCTTATCTAACCTGATTATCTTGTACATAACCCAGCACTTAGTATGGTGCTTGACACATAGAAAACACTTAACAGATACTATTTGGCCCACCAGTACTGATCTAAAGTAGACCGTAGCTCTTTAGCACACCGATCCCATGTCTCGTGGGTCTTTTTTCCATGTTTCAGCATCACTGCCCTTCTGTGTTTTAGATCTCAAAGCACATATGTATATATCTATATATATATATATATCTGAAATGTATTTCTTTATTTACGTGCATTAATGTCTGTCTCCCCCTCGAGATTATGAGCTCATTGTGGCCAGGGAATGTGTCTTGTTTGTTGTTATACTGCACTCTCCCAAGAGCTTAGTACAGTGCTTTGCACATGGTAAGTACTCGATAAATATGACAATGAATGAATGAATGAATGAATGAATGAATGAATGAATCTCCCACAGTGATCCGGTTGTCCGATTTTGGAGATGATGTTATGAGCCTTCCAAGGTCAAACAGTCAATCAATTCCACTTTTTTGATCCTTATTGTTGTTGCTACTTACCACTGTTTTGGGCATATGTACTGTTGGTGATAGCAAAAGAATGTTGCTTTAGAGGGAGAAGTAAGGCTATCACTCTACTTCTCTGGGGTTCTAAAGATTCAAATTCATATCAGGACATCACCCTCCAACTCTTGACATCTAAAAAGACTAGCAGATCCAGGTCTAAAAGAAGCTGTGTGGCTCAGCGGAAAGAGCACGGGGTTTGGGAGTCAGAGGTCATGGGTTCTAATCCCGGCTTCGCCACTTGTCAGCTGTGTGACTTTGGGCAAGTCACTTCACTTCTCTGGGCCTCAGTGACCTCATTTGTAAAAGGGGGATTAAGACTGTGAGCCCCACGTGGGACAACCTGATAACCTTGTATCGACCCCAGCGCTTAGAACAGTGCTTGGCACATAGTAAGCGCTTAACAAATACCAACATTATTATTATAATTAAGAGCTACATATTTGGATCACTGATTTAAGGCAGAAAACTGGGTGAAACTGGGATAGGTGTATTTCAAAGAGATGAATTCCTTTCATCGGGAATAACTCATGAATATATCCCTGAATTAAAATCCTATTCTTGGTGTATCTACCATTAGTATGTAAGCGTCTGGACGAGAAATGTGTCACTTCCTTGTTTCTTAGCACGGTGCATTATAATCAGTGGGCTATCAGTAAATACTAATTCTACTTCAGCAGGCAGGCGGCAGAGTCGATATTAGCACCCCTGGCTACCAGGTCAGTGTTTTTCCACTAGGCAATGCTGAATTACCAGAAGAATATTGTGAACTAGTACATAACCAGGGAATCAATTTCCAAGAGTCCGTAGACGCTCCAGATCAAGTATTGCTATTTGCAAACTGGCACACGAAGCCCTCTCAACAGTTGGTAAAATGCAAAAACTTCCCCTTTCTATTTTTCCCTTCTCCCTCTCCCCCTCTCTCTCTCTTTCCCTTTCCTATTTCCTTTGCCTCTCCATCTCTCACTCTCTCTCTTCCTGCCAGCAGGTTTCTCTCAGCATTCAATCGAGGGCAATATGTCCTCAATCAACATTTTTCATTTTTTATGCAGCAGTGTCCTTTAAAGGCTTCTGCAGCTGGTTGGTAGCTGAATGGCTGCCAATAGCCTCCGAAAGCCCCGCTCGTCGTGCGCTCGCCAGTAGCCCTCGTGGATCCCGGCAAGTTCAGGGTGGAGGAGACCCGTCGCCAAGGTTAACTTTGTGTGGCTGGAAAACCATTGGCTATTCGTTACCCAAGCCCAGGGCAGGAGGGGTGAGGAAAGGAAGGAGGAAAAGGGTGAGTGCAGGCAGGTGATTTTTATAGAGATAAGGCAAGTATCTTCAGCTTTTAGAGGTATTTTAGAGAGGTGTCACGATTGGCCATCCAAGAGAGCCACGGTTGGATTCTTCACGATCCAATGCCTGTGAAGGCTTCCTCGGCTTCACGAGTGGGCGTGACGGTTACCCTTCATAATGAATTACTTAACTTCAGTGCCACCAAAGCTGTGTGAACAAAGTTTCCCCTCAAAAATTTAGATAACTGGCAGTCTAAAGGTGTATGTGAAATTTGTGCCTTCAAAAAGCTCATGGTGGAGAAATCAATTTTAAATCTGTGCCTACCTTAAATAGATCAACATATGTTACCCGTCATGTGTGAAGATAATGTTGCTCAAGGGGGTAATGTGTGTGTGTGTGTGTGTGTGGGTGTGGGTGTGTGTGGTGTGTGTGTATGTGTGTGCATGTGTAACTTAGAAGACCAATAGAACTTTCCACTTGGTGTAAAGACTTTGCCTTTGTTTCAGGAGTTTCAAGTGCTGGTTTTTGAAGTCATTACCCTTTGACCAATCTTTTTTGCCATAGGAGATGCATGATGCCTTTGCTCAAAATGCCCAATCCGTCTCTGATTGCTCCATTAGTGTTCCCGCTGTTGTTGTTCCCAAAATTTCACAGTCACATCATGTGACTTTTTGGATTTGTGCTTCAGAACATCTTAGCTTTTCTTCTGACTGACCCATTTAGGAACCCTCCAAGCAAAAACTCCTCAATATTGGCTTCAAAGCTCTCCATCACCTTGCCCCTTCTTACCTCACCTTCCTTCTCTCCTTCTACATCCCAGCCTGCTTGCTCCACTCTTGTGGTGCTAACCTTCTCACTGTGACTCGTTCTCGCCTGTCCTGCCGTCCACCCCCAGCCCACATCCTACCTCTGGCCTGGATCAGCTTCCGTCCTCAAATCTGCCAAACAATCACACTTCTCCTCCTCCAAAAGGCCTTCCCAGACTTTGCCCCCCTTTTCTTCAGCTCCCCCTCCCCTCCGTGTCACCCCGACCAGCTCCCTTTGCTCTATCCCCCTCTCCCTGTCCCACAGCACTCGTACTTAAGTATACACGTACATATCTATAATTCTATTTATTTATATTGATGCCTGTTTATTTGTTTTGATGTCTGTCTCTCCGCTTCTAGACCGACTGTAAGCCTGGTGTGGGCAGGGACTGTCTCTTTATGGCTGAATTGTACTTTCCAAGAGCTTAGTACAATGCCCTGCATACACTAAGTGCTCAATAAATACGATTGAATGAATGAATGAATGAATGAATGAACGAATGAAGCACCTTTAAGAGCAGACATCATGTCTTCTGACTATCATAGTCTCTGAATCCCTTACCACCATGACCCCCTAAATGTCACCATCCCATTCTTCTCCAAGCGCTTGATAGTGGGACACCTAGACCAGTGGTTGCCACATTTCTCTGTTAGAAATCAGTTGGCAGCATCTATGCTCCCCTTCAGGCTGGCAGGCGGGATGGTGGTCCTTTGCCAGCCACGAAATAAGTCATTATTTCACATTATTGGGAAGGAAAAAACTGTGATGTCAGAGTGTCTTTGCTGTCCCTGAGGACCAAGGATAAACTGTTGCCTGAGAGTTGGGCACCCAGTTGAACCCAAGGGGGAGAAAACCAGCATAGGACATATGTTAAGTAAACACCCAATCAACATTCTTCTATTTTTTAATCCTTATAGCTCTACTTTCTGTACCGGTATCAGAAAGTTGCCTTGGTAAATGTCACACTTCATCCACTCTCTCTAGATGCATCCTGAGAATGCTGCCATTTTGTGCCAGTTTTGCCAGTGGAAGGAATCCAGTTCTCCTGCCACAAGCTTTCACACTTCTAACCTTGGTGTGATTGGATAACATCCCACGCTTCCTCAAGATGTTGTCTATGTTAAGGGAGACATTCTGTTTTAAAATTGGGGCACCTCATCTAATTCACAGTTTCTGAATGGCACCACTTCCAATCAAAGATTTGTAGGGATCTTATCAAAAATTGATTTGTTTCCTGTTTGTTGATCCATATGAGGAATTTTCTTTGGCTATTTGCTTTCCCGTGACTACTCGCACTGTGGAATGGTGAAGCCGTTATTAATTGAATTAAAGGAGATCTCTGCCTCTCAGATACGATGGATTTTTGGATGAGAGCATGGGAAAAAAGCTAGAAAATAAGCTTTACATTGGTATGTAGAGAGGGGATTCAAAGCCTTATTAATATGTGTAATTAGACTATAGAAATACCACAACTCTAGTTCTCTGTGTGTGAAAATACAAGTATATTATGTGGATAGGCAACTTGCCTAGCAACTTTGTTATATTGTACTCTCCCAAGCACTTAGTATGGTTCTCTGCCCACAGCAAGCACTTAATAAATATGATTCATTGATTAATTTGTACAACTGCCTCAATATGTAATCCATCATTGAAAACAGGTTCCAAGAGAACCTCCCCGTCATTCCCCTGTTTTACATGCAGGCACCCACTCTTCTGTCTCTCCCATATAAAAGACAGAAAGAAAAACTATTGTGCAGAGCACCGTACTAAGTGTTTGGGAGTGTACAATATAACAGAGTTGGAAGACATGTTCCCTGCCCACATAATATACAGATATTTTCACACAGAAAGAGTCTACTATAGTCTATAGTCTATAAATATTAACAAGGTATTTGAAACCTCAGAATCAATCAGTTGTAATTTTTGAGCTCAGGACATAGTAAAGGCTCAAAAAATAACACCACTGATTGACTGTTTAATTAATTTGTATGACTGTATCAATGTGTAATCCAGCATTGAAAAGAAGTTCCAAGAGAATCTCTTTTCGTTGTACACGGTTTCCCCCTCCTTCCCCTATTCTTTTCATGCTGTCTCTCCACTCTCCAGTCCATACTTCATCCACCTATCCAGATCATTTTTCTAAAAAAAAATTTAGTTTATAGCCATCATGCCTCCAAACATTGCTCATCACCCTCTGCATCAAACAGAAACTTTAAGGCATTGGTTTAAGCACTGCCTTTAAGGCACTCTATCAGCTCGCTTCCACCAACCCCGACCTTACTTAACTATCTACTATAACTCAGCCCGCACACTTCCATCCTCTGAAGCCAACCTATTCATGATACCTTAATAAATCAGTCATATTTACTGAGCACTTGCTGTGTCTATCTCAATCTCATCTATCTCACCAACAACCTCTGGCCCACTTCCTCCCTCTGACCTGCTACTCCTTTTCTCTTCACATCCTACAGACCATCACTTGCTCACCTTCAAACTCTCCTAAAATCACATCTCTTCCAAGAGGCCTTCCCTAACTAAGGCCCTCCTTATTCTCCCTCTGGGCTGCCTGGGCACTTTCTTTAATTTATTTTAATGTCTGTCTCCCCATCTAGACTGCAAACTCCTGTGGGCTTGTATCATGACTGCCAACTTTATTATACTGTATTTCACCGCTAGACTGTAAGCTCAATGAGGGCAGAAAATGTATCTGTTATACTGTTAAACTGTATAGTAAAAAAACCCAAAAAACCTAACGATTGCTTCTCGTCAGAATGATTTACGTTGGTTCTTTGCCAACTAGGTGGTAGAGACAATGTGTGTAGCTGTCAGATGAGGTCTTGGCCTTCCAGAAACTTTCATAGAGACTTATTCCAGCTCTAACTTGATACACACATCAAAAAGGCCTGATAAAGAAATGAATCCATGGTGAAATTTTTCCCAGTGTTATGGTGGTGAGGAAACTTTATCTAGGGACAAAACATAGTAAAAACAGTCCAAAATGGGTGAAAAAAAATTATTTTACTGTCAAGTGAGCCATTTTTATTACATGTCATATCTGATATGAGGATATTTAGTAGTGAATTCTCGGTTCTGTCTTAGTGAGCCCCATCCAGGGACTTGTAGGACCTGATTAGCTTGTATCTCTCCCAGCTCTTAGAACAGTGCTTGATGTATAGTAAGCGGTTAACAAATACCTTGATTATTATCATTCTAATCTTCCAAGTGCTTAGTACAGTGCTCAGCACAAAATAAGCGTTCAATAAATAGGGCTGACTGAGTGATGGATTTCCCAAAGACTTCATATTTGGAACAAAATAGCACCCAAATATTACTGAAAATTTCTTCTATATAAGCCAGTTAAATCCTTCTGTTTCTAGAACATCACCTCTATGGACATTTTAAAGTCTCTTGCACATATCTAGGGGTTGTGGTCTACTGAATCCATCAATCAGTTGCGTTTTTCGAGTGTTTCAGTTGTGCAGGGCACTGTACCAAGTGCTTGGGAGTGTACAATATAACAGAGTTGGTGGATATAGTCTTTGCATAACAGGAGTCAGAGTGGTAGGCAGACAATATAATAAGATAGGGATATATTCATAAATGGTGTGGGGCTGAGGGTGGGGTAGATAAAGTGTACAAGTCCAAGTGCCAGAGCCATGCAGAAGAGAAAGGGAGTAGGGGAAATGAGGGTTTAGTCGAGGAAAGCCTCTGTGCCTGAAAATCCCCTTGGAAAAAAATGTACAAATTGGTGGCTCATATCTTTGATGAAGTGCAAAGGGAAAGGATATCACTGTGTTTTCATTATGTGATTTCTCAAGGGAAAATGAAGAATAAAATATTAGTGGGGAGGTTTATAATTTCTGACAAGTCTTTAAAGGAAAAAAGTGGTTAAACATCCCAAAAGAAAGGATCAGGACTCAGGTTTGTGCCTATAGTTTTTAATTTAGATCACGACTCTTCCATACCTAGGCCGTATAATAGCTTAATAGCCTCTTTGGGTTTAACCTAAAGGCTGCAGGGAATTACAGAGTAAAGGTGACAATACCCCCTGGGGAGGTGGGGAGAGAGAGAAAGAGAGAGAGAAATCTGAGGGAAATCTGTTAGGGTGCAGAGAGATTTAAAAGATCCCACTGGGGATGAGACATAAACATTGTCTGTCGCATGACAATATACCTAAGGTTTAAAAGCAAGATTACACTTTTGGTAAAAGCGACATCTATTTTGAAATATACATGTTTACAGTAATCTCTCTTGCTACGATGTGGGAGATGGCTGGCTTAATCCCCATTTCACAGAAGGAAAAACCAGAGTACTGAGAGCCAAGTGGTTTGACAGATAGTTGGTTATTATTATCAGTAGTTTTCACTGAGCAAATGCTATGTGCAGAGCACTGTATTAGGCCCTTGGGAGAGTACAACAGACTTTTTCGACATGATCGTTTCCATCAAGGTGTTTACCATCTAGTCAGTAAGGGCACAAGGCAGAAGCAAAGGTTTATGTTTATGGTTTGGAATCAATGTCAGTTTGGGTAAATTCCTTTCAGCCTCACCCTTTCCCCTGGATGGAAGGTCACTGGGGATAGCCTTGCTTTTGAATACAAAGAGGCAGATGTGTACATAGGCATGTGGGCCTATTCAGGCAGTAACAAAGCAAGGAAAAATACAGTGTTTATGGGTCTCAATCAGTGCTCTATTTACCATTTGGCCACTCCCTTTCTAAATGTAATGGGCGCATTCTAGTCGATTTGGGGATGACTGTGTAACCTGGACCCCAGCCACACTGCCTGTCCACTCCCAAAGCCCACTTCCCGGTCATCACTCAGCCCTGCCCTTGATCAGGTCCCCGTCCTGTTCTCTTCCCCTTTCCCTCCCAGCTGCACTACCTTGCCATCCCTGGGCAACACTCTCTTATTAACCTCAGGATGGGCCCCACTGTCGGGGTCCACACCATTCTCCGGGTCTCCTCCCCACCTCCTAACAGCCCCTCCGCCACCGACACATGTACACACCCACATATCCAGCGGTTGGATTTCTTCTGGGCAGGATAGAGAGGGATACTGGGGTTTATCTGATAGACTGTAAACTCCTTGAGGACAGGAATTGTGTCTACCAAATGATAAACAAGTTTTTAGTACAATGCTCTGTACATAGGAAGGGATTAATGGATACCTTGTATTGATGGAGCATTGCTTGAAGCAGGGTGGTCTAATGGAAAGAGCTTGAACCTGGGAATCAAAAGACTTATGGTTTGTCCCAGCTCCACCACTTGTCTACCATGTGATCTTGGTCTAGTCACTTAATTTCTTTATGCCTTGTTTTCTTCTTCTACAGAAGGGTGATTCAATACCTATTTTCCCTCCTACTAATACTGTGAACCTCACGAGGGACAGGGACTGTGTCCAACCTGACTGTCTTCTGTCCGCCCTAGAGTTCAATAGTTCAGTACAGTGCTTGGCCTATTGTAAGCACTTAAAATACCATTATTACATTATGGCTATGATCTGCATTGTATTCTCCTCAGTGCTCACTATAGTGCTACAATGCTGTACTCCAATAAGCATGCAACAAATACCACCGATCAGTTAAGAATTTTGTGTCGGCTCCCCAGCCAACATCCTGCAGAGACAATCCCCTCCCTGATCCCATACACTTGAAAGCGGTTTCTAAGAGCACAATAAAGAACAGTGAGAAACACAGAGTAAAACATAAAATCTCGTTATACTGAACTCCAATTCTGCCTAATTTGGGTGAGGCTCTGGGGATATTCCAGGTGAGAGCACCCCAATCCGCCACCCTTCTTGCTGTTCAGAGGGCTCCCCCCGGTCCGGGACAGCAAACGGCTTCTGTTTCTGGTGAGCTGAAAGCAAGACCTCTCTGTGCTGAGAGCTCACGGCCTCACAGAGCCCTTTTTTCCAAGCCTGCCGGTTGGTCTTCCCATTCATCGGAAATCTCTTTCTAGGAAGTCTGTGCCATTCCCCACAACCCACGCATAAAGGGGTTGGTAAACAAATAAGGAGGAAAACTACATCCATTGAGTTTGAACGTTTAAAGCCGCTTTGGATTCAGGGCTCCCACATCTATCAGAATTGACTTGCAAGACTCTCCTCCTTTGGGTTCCTAAGAGGTTCTGAATTTGAGCTGTTGTAGGTAAAAAGTGCACGTATCAGTTAAGTTATAAGAGGCAAAGTAAAAGATTCTAAAGCATGAACGTAAATTTAAAGAAGAGATTCACCCCTCCCAGTATTTATCACTGGTTGAAGTCAGTACCATTTCCTATTTTCTTCCTTAGTGTGAAGAGATGGATTTTTTTTTTCTTGCCTCTCTCATACTACTAATTATTTAGTGGTCTTTCAAACCTTTTGTAATCTCTGCTCGAGAAAGCCCTGAAAGATATTAATTCTTAGCCATGTGTCTCACAAATGAAGGCCATTCTGCTATACTTAATGACAAGGCTGAGGCAGCAAGATGTCATTTGCTTTTTTCTCGGTTTTTAAATTGCTTTCTAAATGAACTACAGCTGTGAGGGCCAGGTGCTGTGATCCCTTTAGAAAGATCAGGAAATGATGAAATCCAAAATTTCAAAGTGTGATGGATGTCAGCTCCTGATTTGGTGTGTGTGAGGTCACCCCATGCACCTGGTGCTATCTCCATAGCAAAATTACTTTTCTGAGGGAAAAAAAAATAGATGCACATGTCTAATGTGAGCGTAACAATAAGAGAAACCGTTTATAATTATCCCTTTGTTTTCCTCCTCTCTAGATGGAAATGTTGAATCTGTGTGGCTGCCTCCCCTCTCGTTATAGGTATTTGCCCTGGATCTCTTAATAACAAAATTGGCGTGGTCACAAGTAAGGTTGTTACTATAAGGGAAATTCCATATGAGAAAAATAATAGTTTATGGACTTGTTTGACTCCATTAAAAACTGCAGCCACAAGGTCAGGAAGGCTATTAGGTCTAATTTGTTTGGGACGGTTTCTACCCTCAGCTGGACAATGACTTCAGTGGGCGTGAAGAAGACATAGCTACAGGCAGAATTTTCCCCAGCCCACATAGTGAAGAGCAGTTTTTCTACATTCATTCCTCACATTCCATCTCAGTCCGCATGGTCCTGCATATCATGCGGGGATTTTACCTTTTACTGTTCCCTATTTAAATGTAATAATAATGTTGGTATTTGTTAAGCGCTTACTATGTGCAGAGCACTGTTCTAAGCGCTGGGGTAGACACAGGGGAATCAGGTTGTCCCACGTGGGGCTCACAGTCTTAATCCCCATTTTACAGATGAGTTAACTGAGGCCCAGAGAAGTTAAGTGACTTGCCCACAGTCATACAGCTGACATGTGGCAGAGCCTGGATTCGAACCCATGACCTCTGACTCCAAAGCCTGTGCTCTTTCCACTGAGCCACGCTGCTTCTACAATGCTGCGCGTGCTCACTCTCCAAGGCAGGAAATGGCAGCAATCAATCAATCGATCAATCGCATTTATTGATCACTGACTGCGTGCAAAGCACTGTATTAAGTGCTTGTCTTGTCTTCTCTTAAGCTGTCGAGTCGTCTCTGACCCAGAGCGACTCCATGGACACATCTCTCCCATAATGACGCACTTCCATCTGCAATTGTTCTGGTCGTGTATCCATAGAATATTCTTGGTAAAATACCGAAGTGGTCTACCATTGCCCTCTTCCGCAAGGGAACGTGAGTCTCCACCCTCGACACTCTCCCATGCCGCTGCTGTCCGGCACAGGTGAGCTTTGACTTGCAGCAGATTGTCTTTCAATCGCAGGCCACTGTCCAGTCTAAGAATGGAATGGATGGGCCTCTGCTTGACTCTCCTTCCCACAGGCGAGACTGGTAGAGTAGTGGAAACTCTCCAGGTGTGATCCTGAGAGGGGATCGAGTGCTTGGGAGAGCACGACAAAACAGTTGGTAGACGTATTCCCTGTCCACAGTGAGCTTACAGTCTAGGGTGGGGCAGACAGACATTAATGTAAAAAAATAAACTATGGATATGTACACAAATGCTGTGGGGTTGAGGAAGGGGTGAATGAAGGGTGCAAATCAAAGTGGAAGGGTGGCACAGAAGGGAGCGGGAGAAGAGGCAATGAGGGCTTAGTCAGGGAAGGCCTCTAGGAGCAGATGTGTTTTCAGTAAGGCTTTGAAGGTGGGGAGAGTAATTGTCGGATATGAAGGAGGGTGTTCCAGGACAGAGGCAGGACGTGGGCGAGAAGTCAGTGATGAGAAAGACGAGACCGAGGTACAGTAAGTAGGTTGGCATTAGAGGAGCTGTATGTGTGGGCTGACTTGTAGTAGGAAAGCAGCGAGGTAAGGTAGAAGCAGGGAAATGATCGAGTGCTTTAAAGCCAATGGTACGGAGTTTCTGTTTGATGTGGAGGTGGATGGGCACCCACTTCTTGAGGAGATTCTTGAGGAATCGGTGAACATGGACTGAACGTTTTTGCAGAAAAATGATCTGGGGAGCAGAGTGAAGAATGAACTGGAGTGGGGAGAGACAGGAGGGAGGCTGATACTGTAATCAAAGTGAGATAAGATAAGTACTTGGATTAACGTGATGGCAGTTGGGATGTTGAGGCGAGGGTGGATTTTTGCAGTATTATGAAGGTTGAACAGGCGGATTTGGTGATAGATTGAACATATGGATCGAACGCGAGAGAAGAGTCAAGGATAATGCCAAGGTTACGGGCCTGTGAGACAGGGAGGGTGGTATCGCTGTCTGCAGTATTGGGAAAGTGGAGGGGAGGACAGGGTTTGTGTGGGAATGTGAGCTGTTCTGTTTTGGACATGTTAAGTTTGAGGTTTCAGCGGGACATCCGAGAAGAGATGTCCTGAAGGCAAGAGGAAATACGAGATTGCAGGGAAGTAGAGAGGTCAAGAGTGGAGATGTGGATGGGGGAATGATCCTCACAGACACGTTAGTTGCAGTGGCAACTAAGATAGCAGGTCATCCCAAGCACAAAAACTCAGAATGGGTACACGTGGAACTGCTAAGATTCACGTAAAGCCGAGGGTAGGAGGCACCCAAAAAGTAGCCTGAGTCTGGCAAAAAAGGGAAAATGTACATTAGCTCAAATAGATGCATCTTCTAATGATGAAAACTCTCTCATTTCCATTCTTAGGGAATAGACTATAAACTCTTTGTGGGGATGGGTGGTGACTTCTTATAATGCATGTCCCAACCACTAGGTGCTTTGCAGAAGAGGCAGTCAGTAAATACATCGGATCGATCGGCTGGTCGTATATAGAACAGTTTGTCTTCATTCCCCAGAAGCCAGTCTACTGGTCGGGAGCTGGTTCTTTGCTGTCCAGCCCTCTTGCCTTTGTTTGCGGGGTTACCTCCCCACATCAGACTGAACCCAGCTCTTCCCACTTTCAAATCCTTCCTAGAACCCACCTCCTCCAACGAGCTTTCCTCAATTTATCTCCCAACACTCTGAGCCATGTCAAGAGAAACAGGGTTGCCTAGTGGTTAGAGCATGGGTCGCGGAGTCAGAGGGACCAGGGTTCTAATCCTGGCTCCACCACCTGTCTGCTTGTGTGACCTCGGGCAAGTAATTTCACTTCTCCGTGGCTCAGTCAATCAATGCTATTTATTCAATCATTTGAGCAGTGGACCAACTATATTTATTGAGCGCTTTATGCGTGCTGACCACTGTACTAAACACTTGGGAGAGCACAATACAACATAGTTGGATGACATGTTCCCTGCCTACAGCAAGCTTATAGTTTAGAAGACTACAATGATAATAATAATGATAATAATGATGGTGGCATTTGTTAAGCGCTTACTATGTGCCAGGCACTGTACTAAGTGCCGGGATACATGCAACACAATAGGGTTGTACACAATCTCCGTCCCACACAGGGCTCACGGTCTTAATCCCTACTTTACAGATGACATAACTGAGGCACAGAGAAGCGACGTGACTTGCCTAAGGTCACACGGCAGACAAGTGGTGGAGCGGGGATTAGAACCCAGGTCCTTCTGACTCCCAGGTCCAGGCTCTATCCACTAGGCCAAGCTCCTTCTCGGTAATGTTTTGAAATCTGCCGGCTGAGATGAATCAATCAATTAATCCATCAAACAATATTATGGGGAGCTTACTCTTTGCAGAGCACTGTATTAAGCACTTGGGAGAATACAATATAACAGTGTGTAGACACATTCCCTGCCCACAACGAGTTTACAGTCTAGAGGAGAGAGTGACGTTAAAATAAATAGTTAAATTACTGATATCTACATAAGTGCCAGGGGGATGAAGGTGGGCTGAATAAAGGGTGAAACTCCAAGGGCAAGTGTGACACGAAAACTTTCCTCTTGCTGATGAATGGGGTGTGTTTGTGGAACAATTACTGGCACTGGCCATCTACAATGTGTCAAATGTCATATCATAGAGTAGAAGTGGAACAAATCAACAAAATCTTTGTCTTTTTTTCAGTCTCTATTATTATATAATCTAGTCCAATGACTATTGTCATTTGCTACAGAGTGCAATATGAAAAATGTTCACTGCTTGATATTAAGCAAGGCAGAGTTTGGAATTTTATTTGATGTGGCACCTGGACATGAACACTTGGGAGTCAGAGGTCATGGGTTCTAATCCCAACTCCGCCGCTTCTCAGCTGTGTGACTTTAGGCAAGTCACTTAACTTCTCTGTGCCTCAGTCACCTCATCTGAAAAATGGGGATTAAGACTGTGAGTCCCATGTGGGACAACCTGATAACCTTGTATTCCCCCCCCAGTGCTTAAAACAGTGCTTTGCATATAGTAAGTGCTTAACAAATGCCATGGTGATCCTAACATAGGTGTATGGGGGGGGCGGTGGGGAACTGTTCAGCCATATCTTGGGCCAGCCTGAGCCTTGCCCAGAGCAAAGGAAATTGAGCCCAATCCCCAAGTGAGAACTCTAGGAGCAGGGGAAGCTGGTAGTCACACCTGTAGAGCCTGTACAGTGTTCTCCCTGGGTTCCATGCGGGCCTTCCCCCGACTCAGTAGCCTGATGATCAATTCTACACAGAGTGGCACAGAGTAAGCTCTTGACAAATACCATACTTAGTGTTATTATTATTAACTCTAATCTGTGGCAATTGGATATTTTACAGTACAGTGGTCTTCAGTGTTTAGTATTTTTCATCCAAGTACAAGAAGAAGAGAAGCAGCGTGGCGCAGTGGAAAGAGCATGGGCTTTGGAGTCAGGGCTCATGAGTTCGAATCCCAGCTCTGCCACTTGTCAGCTGTGTGACTGTGGGCAAGTCACTTAACTTCTCTGTGCCTCAGTTCCCTCATCTGTAAAATGGGGATTAAGACTGTGAGCCCCACGTGGGACAACCTGGTTCCCCTGTGTTTACCCCAGCGCTTAGAACAGTGCTCTGCACATAGTAAGCGCTTAACAAATACCAACATTATTATTACAAATTTCGGGGACTGCTGGAGGAAGTATTCGAGTTCCAGTTCAGGTTTGGGGAAGGGAGGGGAAAATCCCACTAACAGGTTTTTTCATTCATACTTCACAGAAGTAGTAATGCTGGAGAAAAGTAGTAAGGGCTCAAATACCGTTGATTGATTGACTGATTGACTGAAAGGATCTCATAAAAATGGAATATTGAAATGAAACCTTAGAATGGTAAGATTTTCTGGAAGAGGGATTTTAGGGAAGGTTTGATCATTGAGGAAGTGTGCGGGGGCAACACAATATGGAAGAAGCCGTGTAGGTTGGAAGGAGTTGAGAGATTGACGGTAGCTAAAAGTAGGTTACTTTAAGTGGTGCCAAGGAGGATAACAGGAATTTGCCAAAAAAAGCCCAAGAACCTTCTTTTCTGAATATTTATCAAGAAGGAAAGAACAAAAACACTTCTTTCCAGAAAGTACTCTGTAAAAAGTGAGGAAAATCCACATCCTTCCATGGTTAAAATAGGGCCAGATCTCATAAACGAATACTCTAGTCATAACTCAGTCCTTCGTACATCTCATATTTTCTTTAGTAGACACAAGGAGACAGGGTTGGGAAATGTGTTATTCACTTAATCGTACAGAAGGACCGGGATAGGAAAACTGAAAAATCTAGATGGAAAGGAAAGATAGGGATGATGTTAGCTGTTAAAAATTTGAATATTAGAATTGAAACAAAAATGAGATAATAGAGAAACAATGTGGGTAACCTGCACATTGGAAACTCCACTGTCGTTTTAATCCTAACTGTTTGGGTAATTATGAAGAAGCCACTTAACCACACTGTTTCAATTTCCTCATCTGTCAAGCTGAGGGCAAACCGGAGCCTTTTTCTGAAGGGCTAGAAAAATGCCCAAATACAGGAGAAATCTGCCACCTAAAATAATCAGTAAACCATGGAGATCAGCTCATTTGCACTGAGGTGTCCATTCGAGTCAAGAGCCGGGAGTTCTCTACTCACCTGTTCCCAAAGTCAATCAATAGTACTTACCGAACACCTACTGTATTAACTCTAGAAACATTAGTAATAACCTGGTCATACAGCACCATACTTGAAAATATACACACCCTTACAATAAGATGCATATTACAATCAGAAAAAAACTCCCCCAAACTTGCACTAGAAGCAGAATGGTCTAATGGAAAGAGCACGGGCCTGAAAATCGGAAGACTTGGGTTCTTATCCTGCCTCTCCCGCTTGTCTGCTGTATGACCTTGGACTAATTTTAGGCCTTAGTTACCTCATCTGTAAAATGAGGATTAAGACTGTGAGCCCCACGTGGGACACGGATCGGGTCCCTCCTAGTTTTCTTGAATCTACCCCAGGGCTTAGTCCGGTGCCTGGCACATATTAAGTGCTTAACAAATACCATTAAAAAATGCAATATGAATCATGAAAAAAAACTTTGAAAATACACACGACCTTATGCTAAGATGCATATTCAAATCTGAAACAACTACTTCCAATATATATGATCCACAACAGCAAAACAGATTACCTAAATACTTGAAATTACTGAGTCTGATCCCTACCAGGCAATGTACAGGAAGAGATGGCTTTCATTCAGTTCATTCAATAGCATTTATTGAGTGCTTACAATGTGCAGAGCACTGTACTAAGCGCTTGGAATGCACAAGTGCTTGGAATGTACGGTGGCTTTGACATGAGCCCATTAAAAGCCCTGGGAACTCTGGATGTGGCTCTTCAATTATAAAGTAAAAATTCGATGTAGGTTGAATTTTTCTGGTCGGGATGATCTCCAATCATTCACATTCATTCAATCGTATTTATTGAGTGCTAGTAAGTAAAAAGCTGGAAGCAGCCTGGCCTAATGGAAAGAGCACAGGCCTGGAAGTCAGAGAAGCTGGTTTCTAATTCCAGCTCTGCCAAGTACTTGTTGTGTGACCTTGGGCAAGTCACTTCACTTCTCTGTGCCTCAGTTTTCTCAAATTTAAATGGTAATTTCTTATCTAGTTTCCCTCCATGGGTGGGGAGTGTGTCAGTTTATTGTCATATTATACTCTCCCAAGTGTTTAGTACAGTGTTCTGCACAAAATAAGAGCTCAATCAATATGAATGAATGAATTAAGCCCCGAGAGAAGGGGACAGGGATTTCATGGAGTGGGAGGGAGATTAGGAGGGAACCGGCTGCGAAGATTTAACGGTCTGGAAACCCGCCATTTAGCTTCTTTCAGACCTTATGGGCAGCTCTGGACCTTGTTTGCGGTGTGGGGATGAGAGTGGTGACTCAGACTGCTGCATCAGCTGTGGAACAATCCCCTTCGTGGAACTGGCACCTATGGTGATGACGATAATGTCATTTCACCTTAATAGTCATCACACGTGCTAAATGGAAAGTGACATTACCCATTAAACCCTAGCTCCTCTTTCACTACAGATGAAGCCCTGAGATGCAGGATGGCCTGGTGGAAAGAGCACAGGCCTGGGAATCGGAGGACCTGGGTTCTAATTACGTCTCAGCCACTCCGCTGCATGACCCTGGGCAAGTCATTTAACTTCTTTCTCTATAGCAATTTTCTCATCTGTAAAATGGGGATTAAGGCTGTGAGTCCTATGTGGGACAGGGACTGTGTCCAACCTAATTATCTTGCAACGACCCCAGTGCTTAGTACAGTTATGGGCAGTTACAGTTAGTACTTAATAAGCATCTTAGAAATATCATTAGAAAAATAATAACAATAATAAAAAAAAGACCTGGCCCCAGAAAGGCTTCTCAGGCCATGGGATTTTTTGAAGTGAATTTCCAACATTTCATAAATCTCTTACAGACTAATTTTTGCAATTCTTGCAGTAATGGGTATTTTTTAGACCCTAATGGTTGGCAGGCCCAGCCTCAGAAGCAGTCACCAGTCAGATGTCACTGTCCTAGGATGGGAGGAGACTGAGATTAGCAACAAAGCAGGGCTGGACAGAAGTCATTCAGGAAGGCAGAGGGAGGCACGGGATCTCCTCTCTTCCCAGGATCCCCTATCGAGCCAGGCTCCTGCTCCGTGACCACGGGGAGCCCTGGGTAAGTGTTGGAGTTCTCAAAGCAACACACCACCCAATAGGGTAGCTTGCTTACATTTGGGTGTCTCCCCAGTAGCAGAAATGGTTGACTCTGCTATTCCCATTACCTCGAAGACTACATCGCCACTGCTGTTTAAGAGGCCTGTGTCTAATTGGACCATCCGGGTCCTGTACGCTCAGGGGCGGGTCAAGGCCTGATGTCACCCTTCCCTTCCTCACTTTTTTTCCCCTCTCATTAGGGATTAACTGATTCCGTGGGAGCCCTGGTCAGGTCGAAGCTCCCCGTTTGCAGGCTGCACACAGCCCGATATCTGCTAAGCCAGCATCCCTGACATCATACCTATGATGATCAATGATCAATCAATCAACCAACGATATTTAATAATGTTGGTATTCGTTAAGCGCTTACTATGTGCAGAACACTGTTCTAAGCGCTGGGGGACTTACAGGGAAATCAGGTTGTCCCACGTGAGGATCACAGTTAATCCCCATTTTACAGATGAGGTTTTACAGAGAAATTAAGTGACTTGCCCACAGTCACACAGCTGACAAGTGGCAGAGCCGGGATTCAAACCCATGACCTCTGACTCCCAAGTCCAGGCTCTTTCCACTGAGCCACGATATTTGTGTTCTTATTTTTGCAGAGCAATCGAGAATCAACCATATTTATTGAGTCCTTACCGTGTGCAGTATACTGTTCTAAGCTCTTGGGAGAGTACAGCATAACAGAGTTGGCTTCAGGAGCTTACAGTCTAGAGGGGGAGACAGCCACGAAAATGCATCGTGAACATTTTCACAAGTGCAGTGGGGGTGATAGGCACCGATTTCTAGAGGCTGATTTAAAAGAACATTGTTGAAGCCAAACCGAATCCGATTTCTTATGGTAACAATGCAATTCAAATATACTCTGAAAACATTCGAGCATCGACTATTTAAAGGAAGGGCGGGGAAAGCCAAATAGCGCAATCCAGAGGACTTGAAATAGTGGAGAAGCGCTTTGAAGATAAGACTAAATCAGATGATTCCACGGACCAGCTAGTGGTTGATTTTATTTAGGCTGTATCTAGTTTTTGCATCTCACAGTTTGGGCACAACAGGAGGTGACACTGTTAACTGTTACTCTTTTCACTTACTTTTTTTTCCCCTCACTGAACATAAACATATCATTACACAGTTACACTACACTATATTTAGAGTTGATTTTTAACTATCTATTAAATGAAAGGCAAGAGCTGGGCTGAACTACCTGGCTGGAGCTGAACACGGCTAGGTACCATTGTGCTGCCCATTCAACATGAAAACTTTTTCAGAACCATCCTGATCCTAAAGATAGTGCTTTCAACCCTTCACTGAGCTCAAATACAAACTTACCTTAAGCAGCGTGTGGCATCGTGGAAAGAGTGTGGGACTGGGAGACATTTGTCTGCTGTGTGACCTTGCTCGGGTCACTTAAATCCTCTGGGCCTCAGTTTCCTCAGCTGTAAAATGGGATTTCAATAGCCGTTCTCCCTCCCTCTTGGATTGTGAGTCCCATGTGGGAGGGGGACTATGTCTGATGCGATTATATTGTTTCTATCCCTGCACTTAGTCCTGGACTCGTGAGCATTTCGCAATTACCACACGTATCATGGATATTATCACTTCATTTAGGAGGGGATAATCCGCATCGAGGAAATTATCTTTTAGACGGAAGAAACCGGTTCAAGAAGTTGCATAGCAGGTTTTGACATAGGCACAGCTCATTGGAATGGGCTTGGTGGGTGGGATTCGTTTACCCTACCCATTCTTGACAGTCCTTCCCTGGCCCAGGAAAAGAAGCAACTCGGCACTCTAACCGAGGACGGGGGGAGATCGGGCAGGGTGACTAAAGGAACCTCTGACGGATGAAAAAGGGATGGGAGATGGAATAGATGAGGAAATGGAGAGTGGGAGGGAACATAGGGGTAGAGGGGCAGACCCACTCAGCTGTAAAGTCACCAGCTGTCACTCTTTCAATCTCTAATTCTTCATTACACCCTTTGATCGTGTCCAATTACAATACGATTAGCCCAAATAGGGTTGTGTGGCCAAACTTGGTTTTTCACTTCCCCAGTTGGTCAGAATGTTTAAACATGGGCTCATAATAATAATCATAATAATTGTAGTATTTGTTAAGTACTTTCTATGTGCCAAACATTATATTAAACACAACAGAGAAGTGGCGGAGGCAGGATTAGGGCCCACGACCTTCTGACTCCCAGGCCCATGATCTATCTGCCATAATAATGATAATAATAATGATGGTATTTGTTAAGAGCTTACTGTGTGAAAAGCACTGCTCTAAGCGCTGGGAAGGCTACAAGGTGATCTGGCTGTCCCACATGGGGATCACAATCTTAATCTGCATTTTACAGATAAGGTAACTGAGGCACAGAGAAGTTAAGTGACGTGCCCAAAGTCATACAGCTGACAAGCGGTGGAGCCGGGATTAGAACCCATGACCTCTTGACTCCCAAAATCGGGCTCTTTCCACTGAGGCACACTGTTTCTACACCACGCTCATCTCCAAATAGCGATTTCTATAGTTTTCCTTCCCAGCCAGATATAGCTGTGTCTTAATAACATTTTGATATCTCCTACTATCAATCAATTAATTATTACTATTATTAATAATAACAATCATATTCACTGAGCATTTACTGTGTGCAAAGCACTGTACCAAATACTAGGGAGAGTACAATATAACATCAGAGACAGTAAGCTGACAGTCTAGAGGGGGAGACTGACATTAATATAAATAAATGAATAAATAAATAAATTACAGATAGATACATACGTGCTGTGGGAAAGAGAAGGTAGATGAATGAAGGAGCAAGTATGAGAGGCACAGAAGGGAGTGGGGAAGAGGAGAGGAGGGCTCAGTCAGGGAAGGCTCCCTGGAGGAAATGTGCCTTCCATAAGGCTTTCAAGTGGGTTAGAGCAATTATCTGTCCCGGCTCTGCCACTTGTCAGCTGTGTGACTGTGGGCAAGTCACTTAACTTCTCTGTGCCTCAGTTACCTCATCTGTAAAATGGGGATTAAGACCGTGAGCCTGATGTGGGACGACCTGATTACCCTGCATCTACCCCAGCGCTTGGAACAGTGCTCTGCAGGTAGTAAGCGCTTAACAAATACCAACATTATTATCACAGGAGGAGAGAGGGTGTTCCGGGCCAGAGGAAGGGTACGGGCGAGAGGTCAGTGGCGAGATAGACAAGATCGAGGTACAGTGAGAAGGTTAGCACCAGAGGAACGAGGTGTCCGGGGTTATAGAAGGAGTGCATGAGGTGATGTAGGAGAGGGCAAGGTGGTTAAGGGCTTAATCAATCGATTGTATTGATTGCACTCTTACTGTGTGCAGAGCACTGTACTAAGCACTTGGGAAGTACAATACCACAGAGTTAATAATTATGGTACTAGTTAAGTGCTTACTATGTGCCAAGCACTGTTCTAAATACTGGGGTAGATACAAGTTAATCAGGTTGGACACAGTCCCTGTCCTACACGAGGCTCACAGTTTTAATTCCTATAACTGAGGCCCAGAGAACCGAAGTGTTTCACCCAAGGTTACACGGCAGACGAATGGCGGAGCCGGAATTAGAATCTAGGCGCTTCTGATTACCAGTCCCGTGCTCTCTCCACTAAGTTATCCCGCTTCTCTGACTTGTTCCCTTTGTTCTTCCACGCTCTCACTGCCCGACAGCACTTATGTATATATCTGTAATTTTATTTATATCGATGTCTGCTTACTTGTACTAATGTCCGTCTCCTCCCCCCCACCCATCCCTGACTATTTACTCGTTTGTGGGCATGGTTTGTCTCTCTTTGCTGCTGTATTGTACTTTCCCAAATGCTGAGTACAGTACTCTGCACATAGTAAGTGCTCAATAAATACGATGGAATAAATGAACCTTCCAGTGGATCCCATTCTCCTTTACCAATCTGATATTTTTGTGTATACGGGAAAATCAATTCTTCTATTCATGTGATCCACTAAAGCGGAGACCCATGTTGAGCCAGTAATAATGTTGGTGTTTGTTAAGCACTCACTATGTGCAGAGCACTGTTCTAAGCGCTGGGGTAGATACAGGGTCATCAGGTTGCCCCACGTGAGGCTCACAGTCTTCATCCCCATTTTACAGATGAGGGAACTGAGGCACAGAGAAGTTAAGTGACTTGCCCAAGGTCACGCAGCTGCCAAGTGACAGAGCCGGGATTCGAACCCATGACCTCTGACTCCCAAGTCCGGGCTCTTTCCACTGAGCCACGCTGCTAACATGCTCATCGCCGTGTCACTTGTGGCCCCCTCATCCAAGGGCAAAGACTGAAAATCCTGGAAGAAGAAGGAAGCATTGCTGACCTCTGTTGATGAAGTATGCCTTTGATATTCGATACGGAAACGTTGGGTTCTGGTTATAATAACAATAATAATAGTAACAATAATAATAATAGTACCAATAACAGTATTTGATCAGTCCTTACTATGTGCCACTTAAATATCTGTAAGATCTGGGGTAGGTACAAGATAATTAGGTCAGATAGATTTCTTTTCCCACGTGGGGCTCACGGTATAAGTGGGAGGGAGTTCAAGAATTGAATCCCCATTTTATAGAAGAGGAGATAAGAGCACCAAGTTAAGTGACTAGCCCAACTTTACACAACAGTCAAGTGGTGGAGTTGGAATTACAACCCAGGTCTCCTAATTTCCTGGCCCATGTTCTTTCCATGAGGTCACACTGGTTATCAAACCATGACAGAATTGCCTACATTTAAATAATAGCCCTCAAAGATATTTTCAGGTGTGGCCAAGTTTAGCCAAATTGGCTGGTAGGGAGATTGCGTGGATCTCAGATTGGGCACTTAGATTTTGGCTGAGCTTGGGAACAAGAGAGTGGGGCAAAAACTATTCCTTGGTTTGAGAGAAAGAGGATCCGACGGGTTTGTATATATAAATGATATTTAACCCTAACCCTAAACCTATCAGTAATGTCAGCTTCAACATGGTACGCAGGCACCCAAACATGTGTATGTTACCTATTACATAGGTAAAGAGTTGTGACAACTTGTGCACTTAATTTTTATAATGATGACGATGATGTGGATGATGATGATGATGATAGTACCTGTTTCTTGTATCTGGGAATAGTTAGAAAGGAGTCTTAATTTGCATTTGAAACTGTCCAACAGTCTTTGCCACACTCTTTACCTTCCCTCCATTTTGTGTCATCCCTTTTGGTATTTTTCCCTGAAATATCGTCTCCACATTCCCTGCCCTTTTCCAAATACAGCATCACTTTACTCATAAAATCGATACTAAATAATAAAAATGGAACTTAATAAGTGCTTACTATTGGCTAAGTGCTGGAATAGATCAAAGGTAATCAGGTCAGGCATAATCCTTGTCCCACCCAAGGCTCAATGTCTAAGAGGGAGGGAGAACATGTAGTTTGTCCCCATTTTACGGAAGGGACGATGGAAAACAAGAAAGGTTAAACAACATATTCAACATAACGCTAACGGCACATCTGGGACTAGATCCTAAAACAGAGCTTATCTTTCCACCCAAATTCTCTCCTCCCCATGATTTTCCCATAACTGTAGATGACACTACCATCCTCTCTCACAAGCCGGTAACCTTGGCATAATTCTTCCTGAGAGGATACAATCACATATTCTCTGTATCACCAACTGCTGCCATTTGCATCTTCAAAATATCTTCAGAATCCTCCCCATCCTCTCCATCATGACCTCTGCCAAGTTGATCCAACCGCTTATCGTATCCTGCCTCGAATACTGCATCAGCCTCCTTGGTGTCCTCCCTGCCTCCAGTTTCTCCATGCCAAAACTCCAGTCCACTTCGCTGCTTGAATCATTTTTCCAAAAAATCGATCTGCAAACATCTTCCCACTCCAGTGGTTGCTCATCCATCTCCACATCCAACAGAAACTCCTTACTATTGGATTTAAGACACTCAATAGCTCTCTCATTCCTATTTAACCTCTATCGTCTCTCACTACAAACAAGCCCACATACTTTGCTGCTCTAATACCAACCTATTTACTATTCCTCGCTCTTATCTCTCTCACCATAGACCACCTTGCCCATGTCTTCCCTCCGGCCTGGGACCCCTCCCCATTCATATCTGAGAGACCTCCACTCTCCCTTTGAAGTCTTATCTTCCAACAAACTTTTCTTGATTTACCTCTCATTTCCCAACTCTATTCGCCCTCCCCACTAAATTGCCTATGCACTGGACTGTACCCCTTAAGCAATTTGATACTCATCCCATGCCTATTCCCAAAACATAGAGGATTATTCTCGGCTGCTTCCCCTACCTGTAATGCATTTTAATGTCGGTCTCCCCTACTAGACTGTGAGCTCTTTGGGGGCAGGAATTGTGTCAGCTAACTCTATTGTATCATCCTATCTCAAGTGTCTAGTACCGTGCTCTGCACACAGCAAGTGCTCAATCCATAACACCGCTTGCTCGCTTGAAAGAGGGATCCAGACTCGCCTGTTCAATTTTTCACTAGACCATAGTGCCTCCCTTTATTCCACAAATGGGAAGGTCCTCATAGAATGAACGCAATATGCGATGGTGTCTCAAAAAAATACCAACTTTGTAGAATGATAAATAAATATTTTAAGGGATCTACTTTCCACCCATTTATTTATTTTATTTATTTTATGTTAAATTTCCTTGGCTTAGCTTTTTTCTTTAAAATGTTAAGTTCATTCATTCATTCAAATTTATTATGCGCTTGCTGTTTGCAAAACACGGTGCTAAGCGCTTAGGAAAGCACATTACAATAAACAGGGACATTCCCTATCCACAACAATCTCAGAATCTAGAGGCGGGGAGACAGACATCAATACAAATAAATAAAATGACAGATATGTACATAGTGCTGTGGGGTTGGGAGGGGGGCGGAGAAGCAAAGGGAGCAAGTCAGGGCGACGCAGAAGGGAGTGGGAGAACTGGGGCTTAGTCTGGAAAGGCCTCTTGGAGGAGATTTACCTTCAGTAAGGTTTTGAAGAGGGGGAGAGTAATTGTTTGGCGGATTTGAGGAGGGAGGGCATGCCAGGCCAAGGATAGGATGTGGGCCAGGATTCGGCAGCGAGACAGGCAAGATTGAGACACAGTGAGAAGGTTAGCACGAGAGGAGCAAAGTATGTGGGGCTGGGTTGTATAAGGAGTGAAGCGAAGTGAGGTAGGAGGGGGCAAGGTGATGGAGTGCTTTAAAGCCAATGATGAGGAGCTTTTGTCTGATACGGAGGTGGATGGGCAACCACTGGAGGTTTTTGAGGAGGGGAGTGACATGTCCCGAAAGTTTCTATAGAAAGAAGATAAGGGCAGCGGTGTGAGATATGAACTGGAGTGGAGAGAGACAGGAGCCAGGGAGGTCAGCAATCTACTAGCTCCAAATGCACAAATTTATTCATGCACTTCCTAGCCTGAGCAGCTGGAAACTGAAAGCAAAGAGACAGGAAATGTTTTAAGGACATGGTAAAACAAAACCTTAGACAATGCTGCATCCCAGCTGAAACCTGGCAATTATTTGCCGAAGATAGACCAGCATGGCACACGGCCATCAAGAAAGGAGGGACTCTTTTTGAGCAAAAGCTTAGGAAGAAAAAAGAGGCAAGAAATTATAGGATAAAATAGCACCAGGGGCTGCAAACTTTAAGTACAGTAACATCACAAGTGGTAACATTTATGTGTGCAAGTGTGGGTCCCTCACTGAATTTTTCAGGCCCGCACACACTCACAGGTGAGTTTTAGTGAGTTACAGGTGTCTTCTTCAGACACAAATGACAGTTTGATGTAAACCTGAGCCATTGGGTAATATTTTTTTTTCTTTTCCCTATATAGAAGCACACCTAGGTCTGAACAAATCATGCCCAAGAACACCTCAAATTCAGCCTTCCAACACTTGGGAAAGAGCCCCACTGAAGCCAATATATTGCACTACTTCGCAGCAGCGGTTTGATGAAACATAATCGATTGCTTCACTGCAAACTAGTGCCCCACTTGGTGCACGGTGCCAGGGAATTCAAAAGAGTTTGGAAGATGCAGAATATACTGTGGAACTCTCTGACTGGGTCCCGCTGAGCAAGCTGCTAGAATTTCCTCACTAGAGATTGCCTGCCCATCGGTGGGACCCTGAGATGACGTGAAAGGACAGTAAGAAATCCACTGCCAATTAAGTCACTCGAGCAAGGCTAGTCACTCAATTTAGTCACTCAAGCGACCTCCTGGTTGTGATTGCACAGGGAGATAGTTTACTGGAAGATGGGCCAAATGGAATCAGTCTATACTTCAATAACTCCTTCATTGGCTGAAGGTTGCAGTAGATTCTTGAGAGAAAACACAAGATAGGTAAGGCAGATGCCACCAGCCAGAGTTCCAGAATCTCGGGACTCCCTGGAATGTTGCGGCCTAGGAGACATAGCCAATTCAGGCATCGTTCTTAGGAAATACTTTTCCAACCATGTAGTTTTCCGCAGCGCAAAAACGCTTTTGCCTAATGCTGGCAGGTAACAAAGGGCAGCTGTTAACTAAAGAGTTGAGAAAAAATATAATTTCTGTTTTCAAATGCCTTATGCTGAAAACCTTGTATATGAAAATCATATTTCCTTAGGTTTGAATCCATTTCAAAGGTTTCTGATTCTTATATGTTCCTTTCTCCCTAGACCCAATACTAAAGTGAACACACTTCTAAATGAGTCATTGCATCAGCCTGCAAGCCGCCGGCCCAGGCTTATACTGAAATGAAAAATAGGCATTGGTTCAAGGAAGGAAATACCTTAGGGTGTGTAGGGTTGACTCGTCAACAAAGATGCGATGTGTTAAACCAGATTTCTCTTTTCCCCTAAGAATGTGGGCAAGCCTACTCAAGGCAATGCAATAACCCTTTATAAAGAGATATTCAGTAGTACCAACGGCCATGAAATCTGCTATACAAAGTCCTTTTCCTCTGCTCCCTCTCCCCTCCTCATCGCCTCCACTCCCTCCCTCTACTCTACCCACCTCCCTGCCCCACAGCACTCATGTGTATATATGTACATATTGATAATTGTATTTATTTCATTAATGATATGTATACATCTATAATTCTACTTATTTATATTGATGCTATCGATGCCTGTTTATTTATTTTCATTTCTGTCTCCCCCCTTCTAGATTGTGAGCCCACTGTGGGCAGGGATTATTTCTATTTGTTGCTGAATTGTACTTTCCATGTGCTTAGTACAGTGCTCTGCGCACAGTACGATTAAATGACTGAATGAATGTACATCCCTAACCTCTCCATTTCTACCCCAGACTTTCCCTCTGGGAAACCTCCTATCAGTGAATTTGTGCAAATATCACTTTGGCATTTGGACTTCTTTGCCTAAATCTGTTCCCGTGTGTCTGGGTTTCCTCGACCATTAGGTCGCAAGCTTACTGAGGACAGGAAACAGGTTTAATCCTTCTTTTCTAATTCCTCACAATCGCCAGGCCGAATCACCCCAGGTGTTATTGAGTGTGTCTAGCCAATACAGGGGAGTGAGCATTTCGTAAAAAGTTCAGTGATTTAATTTGTGTGTCAAAACCTTTTGAGCTCAAAATCATTGAAGACAGATCATTCCAGAATAAACAATTAATTTCCTTATTTTCTGCCAAACAAAATACACAGTGCATGCTGTGCCCTGGCCAAAAAAATATTTAGAACTGAAATGTATCTTTTATTCCTCACATTCACTTTACAAAAGTGTTGATTTATATACATAAAATAAAGAGATATTAGTATAATTCCTTAAATGCTTAAAAAGGTAGTAGCTCTAAGAGTATATCATACCAAACTCAATTTTGTAAAAAAAACCTAATCTTTGTCAGTTTGGAAGCAAAGTAGCTTTAGTTCTCTTCTGGCAAATGGGATGCATTTATCATGGGCCTGACATTGGTATATGATTATACTTTATACATTGGAGCGATGTAGTTAATTTCTTACTGACCTTTCATGATTTTTTTCCCCTCTCAAATTCAGTGACAAAAGTAATTCAAGTAGCAGTTAATATTTGTTCATTTTTGACTGATTTTCTTTTGCTCAGAAAATTTGAGTTAAATTTGAATTTTAAATTCTGTAGAGAAAATTTACTTATTATGGAAAGTAGAAATCTGCTGATCTGCCCCAAAATAACTCAGGCAGTGAACATTCTCCAGCTTGCAAACTCTATTGATACATTCAATCTACTACTTGAATTCCATCTGGCAACTCTACCTGGGTTTCAGATGGGGTGATATTTGCTCTCTGAATTAATGAAGAATAGAGGATATAAAAAGATACTCTTTTTAAAGGTGTCATTTAGGACCTGTTTGACTTAAAGATAGACTAGCTTGTCCAAGACCCTTCCTTGCTAGAGTGGAGATGGCTGAATATTTGTGGACAATTCTAACGCCAGTAAAAGAGGGAGCCCAGAAGAAACTAGTATAAACTAGTTTATAAACTATAAACTAATAGTATAAGAAACTGTATGGATTCTGGTAAGGGCTTTTGTTCTTCAGATCCCGTTTCCCTGAGGACACAGCCAGTAATGGGGGCCTTTGCAATCAATCAATCGATTAATCATTAATCATTAAGAGAAGCAGCGTGGCTAATGGAAAGAACACGGCCTTAGGAGTCAGAGGTCGTGGATTCTAATCCCGGCTCCGCCACCTGTCAGCTGTGTGACTGTGGGCAACTCACTTGACTTCTCTGTGGCTCAGTTACCTCATCTGTAAAATGGGGATTAAGACTATGAGCCCCAAGAGGGACAACCTGACTACCCTGTGTCTACCCCACGCTTAGAACAGTCCTCGGCACATAGTAAGCACTTAAGAAATACAACATTATTATTAATCACTTGAATTTATTGAGCATTTACTCTAGGCAGAGCAGTATTCTAAGCTCTTGGGAGAGAACAATATAATAGAGTTGCTAAGCACATTCCACAGTGAGTTTACCTTCCCTGCCTAATCTCTGCTTTACGCATCTCCCTCACATGCCTTGCTTCAAATGTGATTTCTAGTATTTTACCCTCTTTAAAGACTTCTCATGTGCTCTCCTTGTCTCAGACTTCCCCTTACCTATTCGGATGAAGCATTTCTTAATTTCCTACTTTTTTTAGCCTATTCCTTATGATCTGAAACCTGCATTAGTTGATTGATTTTTTGATGATGAGTCAGCAAGCCCCCCTAAATCTCTTCCCATTCAGAAACGGTCCTGTTTCTGGTTTACTCTAATCCCTGGTGATATATTTTTCCCACAATAACATATTCTGTTCTCTGTTGGACACCTACCAAACCTCTCCACATTCGCTGGGGTTCTTCACCCCGCTCCTACTCCATAACTCATGTTCTCCATTTTGATATTTGTGGGTTATCCACTCTCTGCAGACCTAGTCTTTTTCTGGCTTCCGTTCTGATTGAACTCTCCACCTGAGAAACCTAATTCTCAACGGTCTGAAGTATTAACACCCTAGAGGCTGAATTCACTTTTCCTCACGTTTCAAATGGTTTTATTTTGAATGTTCATTATGATAGTGGTAGTAAAGTTTTGATTGAACACGCGCTGATTGCACTCAGTGGGAAGTTGGAATATTGATTACTGAGTGTACTGAGTGATTGGGAAATTTAAATAAGGCAAGTGACATGTTTCTTGCCTACAAGGAGTTTGCACTCTCACTGAGGTTTACAGACTAATGAAATGTACCCCGGTCCCCACTGAAACCAATACTGTTTAATGCACATATCACAGTGTTCTCCTCCTTTCTTCCACATCCAGTACCTCACCCAAAAGCAGAAATACTCAGATCGTGCGAGAAGTCTCATCGCCACTATCAACTTGCGTATGCTTTTCAGGTTTTTAAAACATAAATCCTCCTAAACAGCCTATACGACACATGCATTATTTGTGTGCAGCGGCTAATAAGAAACATCAACTCCGAGGCTGGATCCTGCCTCCTGGGCCCCCCTTCCCAAGCAAGAAGGAAAATTCCTTCCCCACAAGGCCTTCAGGGTGAGCCCACGTACTCACCACTTGCTTCTAGTCATCGTCTGAGGACTGCTAGCCAGCCCCTACCCTGTGGCCAGCCAGCCCTGTCGCCCTCCCAGGAGATGCTCCATTCCGGACTGAAGAGCTCTCTGGCTCTGAGCTCCCTAAACCATCAGCTGCTGTTTATTTCTCTGTCTCCTCATTTGGCTCCGGGGAGGATGTTTCAGCAGACTTTTTAGAGAGAAAAGGGAAAAAAAACAATAGCTCATTAAGCTAATGACCCTTAGCCAAACTGGCTGCAAATGAACAGAGGCAGAGACAATTGCAGTGTTCCACGGAGGTTGCTCTGCACACCAGTTTCCTACACGTTTTTCTTATTCAAAAGCCTGCACGTGGCACAATGAAACACTGTTATTACCTGGATTTAGTGGAGAGCCATTAGTAAAATGGAGCTTTCCATGCCTTCTGGTTAAGAGGCTCAGTCCCCTGGAGACTCAGGTATCAACCTTCAATTAGCCTCAATTTTTCTGTCATAGGAATTTCATTTTCACATATTTTCCTTCTGCTCTTGTGCCACAGATTCAAAACCTCTTGGTTTCTTGTCCTGTCTTTAATGAGTAATTCAAATGCTGTTACTGATTAAATCACTCCCCTCTCTTCCCTGTTGTCAGAGTAGACTATTCCACGCCGTTTGCGGGACCGGGCCCAGAGAATGTTCCTTGTGACAGAGTGACCCTCCCACCCCAAGCCTGAGATTTTTATCCCTTCCAGTCCCCTGTGGATTTTACTTCTCCTGCTAGAAATTAGCCTGCAGTTTAGAGAGCTATTTCACAGTTTCCAATCGTACGCCAGTTTCTTCTTCTCCTGCCCCAGCTTTTTCTTGTTTCCTAACTACCTCTAGGTTTAGGGAGCCTAGTTATTTCAGGTCATGTAGGAAAATTCAAGTAAGTCTAGTCATAGCTCGTTCAGAGGTATCTTTTCAGCTACTGTTATTAGGGCGAGGGTCACAAAGATACTATTAGTGAGTCGATGGCCAATTTTTGAAGAGATTACGTGGTCCTTGATTGATATGAATCTGATGCTAAAGTCCCACAGCAACCTCCTGAAGGAGGAAGAAACCATTTAACAATGATAAATTAATGATAGGGAACAAAATATGAAAGAGCCCCCCCCCCCCCAAAACCACTACTACGATCTCAGGGAGGATCCCTCAAGGGAATCCCGGTGGAGATTAGAAATCACGAGAAAGAGTAGCCACCTCTGCCTATGTGACTAGGTGGTCCGGTATCTGGCTCGGGGAGAATAATGCAGGTCTAGGCAAGCAGCAACTTGGGTGATGATTGGCTAATCAGCTCTGGCCCCTCTAGATACTGAGTCATGGGAATTGTCACCTAAAACCACTTTTTCTGACTGGTCCTGACAATTTCATTTCATACTTATTTTTTCACTTGACCAAGGATTACTCTAGTCCTGTTTAGGGTGGTAGTAACCCACAGGGCAGAGCTTATTAGTATAAAAGTTCTCCCTCTACAATATTTTTAGAGCAACCCATATCTACTGAGTGCTTACTGTGAAGGAGGAACCTCTGTTCCATCATTCACTCGATCAATCAATTAATCAATTATATTTTGAGCATCAACCTTAGGCAAAGTCCAGTTCTACTTGGGAGAGTACCATAGAGACAAAAGACTTGATTCCTCCCCATAATAATAATCATAATCAGAATAACACCTACTATGTGCCGAGCATTGGATGAAGTGCTGGGGTAGATTAGAGTTAATCACGTTGGACACTGTCCTGTAGCTCAAGGGGCTCCATAGTCTAAGCAGGAGAGTGAACAGGTATTGAGTCTCCATTTAACAAATGAGGAAACTGAGGCAGATAAGTTAAGTGAGCAGATAAGTTAAGTGACTTACCCAAGGTCACACAGCAGGCAAGTGGTAGAGCCAGAATTAAATGCTGAGTCCTCTGACTCCTGGTCACATAAGCTTTCTATTTGGCTATACAGTTAATTATTATAAAATGCACCACTGTATTCCTCTAATGCTCATACAGCTTTCTGTGAATTTCTCCAAATTTTAAATTAATTTTCAGTTATTTTCCCCATGTAACTGCCACCCCTGGGGAAATCCCCCCAAATTACATTTAAATTTAGAAACCACTGTGGAAATGAACAATTCCCCTCTCCTCCCCCGTTCCCACCGCACCGCCTCGAGTTTGCGGCCACCAAAGGGTGAGAGAGAAGAGACGGGGGTTCTTCAGAGAAGGACCCGCCATGATGCCAAGCCAGCTTGACTAGTCCAATTTTCGTGCAAAAAATCTTCTGGCATAAATTTGAATTCCTCTTGCTCATCAGTGTTTTTATGACTGTGGTTTTAAATAGCAAAGATGAACTGGGTTTCGATATCCAATTTAACTACTTGCAATCAATCAATCGATCATATTTTATGACTGCTTACTATGTGCAGAGCACTGTACTAAGCATTTGGGAGAATTCAATATAATATCATAGCAGACTTGGTAGACACATACCCTGTCCACAACAAGCTTACAGTCTAGGAAGGGAGTTGCTTCCATACATCAGGTAAGCTGGAAAAGGGATTCTTTCACCTCTCCTCAAAACCACAGTCCTCACTCCTGAGGTCTAAAGTCCAGGATGAGGAGAAAAAGGAAAGTAGGTAGGGAAATAGAAGCAGCATAGCTTATTGGATAGACCATGGGCCTGGGAGTCAGATGGACCCGGGTTTTAATTTTAGTTCTGCCACTTGTCTGCTGTGTGACCTTGGGCAAGTCAATTAACTTCTCTGTGCTTCAGTTTCCTCTTCTGTAAAATGAGTATTACGACTGCAAGCCCCATGTGGGACAGGGACCGTGTCCAGCCTGATTAGCTTTTATCTACCCCAGCGTTTAGGACAGTGCCTGACCCATGGAAAGCGCTTAACAAATACCATCACAAGAACATTCCATTGATTGATAAGTTATTTGAAATTTTCTAGGCCACTAAATACATTGTTTTTTTAATCCATTTTACACTAATAATTAGTGGGTTAATGGATGTGACTACAGATAGATAGAAACGTAGTTAGATGGCTAGATATTCCGCTTTGTACTGAAACAGAAACTGGCGGAGCTCCAGGACGATTCCCTTAAGAAAAGCTCTGCTTTCAGTGAGACTGTGGGAAGCTTGATTTCAGCTTTCAACAGGGTCCACTTGCTGGCCATGCTCCTCCAATGAAGTGTTGGGAAGGGAGGAGCCAAGGACAATTCAGGCTTGATGTATAACGCACAACTGCATCGAGACAACAACCTCAGGCTTCCTGATTCCTCTAGTTCAGGCTATTGCCAGTGGGCCAGTGACCTTACATTTGCTTTCCTTATGGACATTTTGATTTTGCCCAGATTTCATTTTGATATGTCTACCAACTTTGCTATATTGTACTCTCCTTAGCACTTAGTACTAACGGTAAGCTCTGCACACAGTAAGCACTTAGTAAATACAATTGATTGATAGAATCAATTTTTCCAAGTACACCTGAATTCAAAGGCCCGAGTAAAGAAGTCTTAAAAGCTATGTTTTGAGGGGAAAAATTATTAAAGAAATGCAGAAAACTATATATCATTTCCATCTAACAATATCCCATGTATTGGAAAGAATGTAGTTTGATGCCTTTGGAAAAGTTAAACAGAAATCAGTAACCCAAAATGGTCAGAGTGGGGTTGCTGGCCTTAACTGGCCACTTCTATCCCAAAATGTCTTTATACTAATAAGAAAGAACTGCTAAGGTAGGCAGAAGCATTGAGCATTTCTTTTGACCTACCCTCCAGTCCACATTAAAGTCATAAAACTGAACCCTAGCTCTATCCAGGAAGGGAATGTTAAGGGGAAATCCAATTTCTGTAAAACTTGCCATCTGCTTCAACTGAAAGGTAATCATGAATACTCATTTCTTATGAGCAATGGCACCAATCCAGAGATCAATAAATGGTGAGATTTGGAATGTCAACTCGCAACTATTAAAATATTGGAGAGCTCTCTCCTGACCCATTTAAAAATATTCTTAGCAACTTGAAGTAAGAATTTTTAAAGAAAAAAAATCTTTCTAATTGCTTAGGTGATTTAGAGGAGACCGTTCTGTATATCATCTTTTAGTAACAGTCTCTGGTATGTGGAACATGACTTTTGGCAGGTGATTATGTGCTAGGCATGTTGATAGAATTCTGTATCTATCCCTGTGAAGCCATAAGAATGAAGGGAGACAATGCATGGGGCCAAATGTCTTTCAATTATTTTGAGCTGTTGTTTATGTAGGGGTGAAGCCCCCGTTTCTGTGTTTTCTGTTCCTCTGGAAATCTCTTCCCCTCACTGCTTCTTTCGAGAATTCCTTTGGATGGTTTTCAAGACGTTTGTGTGCCAATATCCATGTTTTGGAAGGGCAAACACATACAAGCATCCCTCGGTTTATAGCTGGTTTGTAGAATTCAAGAGTGACAGAGATCACCTATAAAGTGGCCCGGAAAAAAAAAATTAGCCCTCTCCAATCAATCAATCAATCAATCCTATTTATTGAGGGCTTACTATGTGCAGAGCACTGTATGTACTCAGTGCTTAGAAGAGCACAGTAAAACAGAATTAGCAGAAATGTTCTCTGCCCACATTAGGTGTACGGTCTAGAGGGACTCTCACCACACCTGAACAGCCGGTAAAACCCAGAATTGTGTGGCACAACTCTGCAGGGACAGTGTGCGTTTTTTTCTTCTGCTATATGATGTCATAAATTCCTTATCGGATGCTGCTGCTGATGAGGGTGATTTGGGCTTTCCTAAGCAGCCTAGTAAATGGGGAACATACAAACAACCACCCAACATGGATGGGAGGTCTCTTAGAGAGTATTCTGTGAATTGTAATAAATGAGATGTTTGTTAGCCTGTCACCAGCCCTGAATTCAAAATCACATTTGAATTCTGAAAGATTTGGCTTCCATTTGTCCTACTGATTTGTAACAAACTCCACAGTGCAAAAACATGATGTTCAGCTCTGCCGCCCAATCGACCTAGCTGCTCTGCAGGTTTTAACAAAGCCAAAGAACACATGATTAACCATTAAGAGTCTCGTGAAAAGTAAACTCAATACATAATTAGAAAATAGAAAAATTCTGGGTGAAATAAGCAGAACTGCTCCATAATTCCATATTGGGCTTCAGTGGGAAAGAAAAAAGTTCCCATGTGCCATTTACTAGCTGAAAACACAGTTTACTTCCATACATCTCCAGGTCAGTATTAAGAATCTGTTAGGTTTAAAATTCTGAATAATCTGTGTTCGGGTTTTTACCCCATGATATATTTGGCACCTTTGACACAGTCGTAAGCTTGTTGTGGGAAGGAAACATGTCTACTGACTCTTGTACCCTCCCAAAAGCTTAGTATAGTGCTCTGCACACAGTAAGTGCTCAACAAATGCCCACAAGTGCCCACAACCCTTGGGTATATATGTACATATCTATAATTCCATTTATTTATATTGATGCCTGTTTATTTTTTTGATGTGTATAGATCTAGAATTCTATTTATTTATATTAATGTCTGTTTACTTGTTTTGATACCTTGTCTCCCCCCTTCTAGACTTTAAGCCCAATGTGGGCAGGGATTGTCTCTATTGCTGAATTGGATTTTCCACGTGCTTACAGTGCTCTGCACACAGTAAGCGCTCAATAAATACGATTTAATGAATAATTCATTCATTCAATCGTATTTATTGAGCGCTTACTGTGTGCAGAGCACTGTACTAAGCGCTTGGAATGAACAAGTCGGCAACAGATAGAGACAGTCCCTGCCGTTTGACGGGCTTACGGTCTAATCGGGGGAGACGGACAGACAAGAACAATGGCAATAAATAGAGTCGAGGGGAAGAACATCTCGTAAAAACAATGGCAACTAAATAGAATCAAGGTGATGTACAATTCATTAACAAAATAAATAAGGTAAAGAAAATACATACAGTTGAGCAGACGAGTACAGTGCCGAGGGGACGGGAAGGGAGAGGGGGAGGAGCAGAGAGAAATGGGGGGAAAAGAGGGTTAAGCTGCGGAGAGGTGAAGGGGGGTGGTAGAGGGAGTAGAGGGAGAAGGGGAGCTCAGTCTGGGAAGGCCTCTTGGAGGAGGTGAGTTTTAAGTAGGGTTTTGAAGAGGGGAAGAGAATCAGTTTGGCGGAGGTGAGGAGGGAGGGCGTTCCGGGAGGACGTGGCCCGGGGGCGACGGCGGGAGAGGCGAGACCGAGGGACGGTGAGGAGGTGGGCGGCGGAGGAGCGGAGCGTACTGGGTGGGCGGTAGAAAGAGAGAAGGGAGGAGAGGTAGGAAGGGGTAGGAATAAATGAATGAATGAAGAAATGCAATTGACTGACTATAAGGATTACTTGTTTCCTGATTTCAATGCATTTAATCAAGGGAAAATACACTTCTCTTAAATATCATGGTATTTGTTTAGCGCTTACTATGTGTCAAGCACAATTCTAAACAATGATGTCCCTATGACATCAAACTCAACAGACAGATTACAAAAGGGAGGTTTGATATCAGCAATTTGCTGCAAATCAGAATAGCAGGATAGAAAAATATTGAATCGATGCTTTGAAGAAAGAGTTTTGTTTCTTGTAAAGTTGTATCACAGCGTATGAGGTCTGATTGGCTGAGGGTGTGGTTGGAACGTGCCGAGAATTGGTGCATAGCTAATCCCATAACAACAGGACAAGCGGGCATCTATGGGAGTGTGAGATTGATGTTAAGCATATGGAATGTGAGGAAGAATCAATATCCTGAAGTAGAGTTTGGATCACTGAATTGGCAGGAGGCCCGTAATGGGTTATTAGAGGAAAAGCTGGGGATGTAAGATGGTCCATATTGAACCGTGAAGAGAACCACTGGGCTGTCAGTCAGTCAATCATATTTAATCATCACTTACTGTTTGCAGAAATCTGTACTAAACACTTGGGAGAATTTAATACAACCACAGACACGTTCCCTGCCCACAGTCAAGTTGCAGTCTAGAGGGGAGACAGGTATTAATATAAATAAATACATTACCGATTTGTACATAAGTGCTGTGGGGCTGGGAGCATGATGATGATGATGATGATGGTGGTGCTTGTTAAGTGCTTACTATGTGCCAAGCACTGTCCTAAGCACTGGGGTAGATTAAAAGGCCTTCAGGTTGTCCCACGTGGGGCTCACCGTCTTCATCCCCATTTTACAGATGAGGTAGCTGAGGCACAGAGAAGAGAAGTGACTTGCCCAAAGTCACACAGCTGCGATGTAGTTGATAGAGCACTGACCTGGGAGTCGGAAGGTCATGGGTTCTTATCCCAACTCTGCCACTTCTCTGTTGTGTGACCTTGGGATAATCACTTGACTTCTCCATGCCTCAGTTCCCTCATCTGTAAAATGGAGAATGAGACTGTGAGCCCCACATGGGACAGGGACTGTAGCCAACCCAATTTGCTTGTATCCACCCCAGTGCTCAGTACAGGACCTGGTACATAGTAAGCGCTTAACAAATATCATAATTATTATTATATTCTAGACTGAGAGCTCATTATGGGAAGAGAATGTCACTGTTTTTTATTGTATTGTACTTTCCCAAGTGCTTTGCACAGTGTTCTGCACAGAGTAAGTGCTTAATTAATATGATTGTTTGATGACCATCACTCTATCCTAGATACAGAATACTGGGATAGCTGGACCATTGTTTTTTTCTAATAGTATCTTTCTTATGGTCATCTGCTTAGATCTGGGAGATTGTTCCTTTTCTATATATGAAAAAAGCTAAGTTTGATAACATTTTCTCCTAGGTTCCATTTTCCTGGCATTCAAAATATTTTTTTTTTGCTACAATATCCCTCAATTTCTCTCCAATTTCCCTGCATCATTCTTCAAATGTGCAGATAAAATTGGATGCATGGACAAGGGGATGCTCAAGGCAAAATATACCAAAGGAATAATTTTAGAAAGTGACAAATCATAGAAAATCCCAAACTAATGGTAAGCCCTGAACGCATATCCCTTCATCGATCATATCAAAAGCTAAAGTTCACACATGTGCATATTCACTTATTGATGAATCACTAAAAAACTATTTCAGCAAATCAGAGCACCAGCTGGGACCAGCTACTTAGGTCAGAGCAGTATCCAGATCAGCTATCTTTCTTCCAATGGATGGAACTCCATTTCCACCTGCTCCTTCCATCCAGAGTCAAATGTTATCCAATTGTCTGAGACCCACTCCCTTCTATTGTAGATCATCGTTGATAAATTAGACTGACCGTCTCAATGAAGACTATCTCTGGATGACAGGGAAATGGCTTCTATGCAAATGACACTGGTTGATGGTCAGATGGAAAAAAAAAGATGGGACTGTTGGAGACTGTGACCCATTAAATGAGGTTGCTCTCCAAGTGACCAGTGATGAAGAAGTATGAAATTCTTCAGACATTGAAAGACTATTTCAGATAGAATGGACCTTTGTTTAACTGGAGATGACTTTTTGTACTTATCAATCTCCTTACTCTCTAGGGAACGAAGTGGCGTAGTGGAAAGAGCACGGCTCTTGGGCCAGAGGTTGTTCTGATGAAGGCTCGGCCGCTAGCCTGCTGTGTGATCTTGGTCAGGTCACCTATGTTGTGCCTCAATTTCCTCATCTGTCAAATAGAGAATAACTATCTATTCTCCTTCCGACTTAGATGAGAGAGACAGGGTCTGTGTCCCATTTGATTTTCTTGTATCTACTCCCATGACTAGCATATTTTTGGCAAATAGTAAGTACTTGAAAAATATAATTATTACCTTTTTTCTGCAAATTTTTTTGTAAGATAGATTGTAATAATAGTGATAATAATAATAATAATGGCATTTGTTAAGCACTTACTATGTGCCAAGCATTATTCTAATTGCTGGTGTAGATACAAGGTAACCAGGTTGTCCCAGGTGGAGCTCGCAGTCTTCATCCTCATTTTACAGGTGAGGTAACTGAGACACAGAGAAGTTAACTGACTTGCCCAAAGTCACAGAGCTGATAAGTGTTGGAGCCAGGATTAGAACCCACTACCTCTGACTCCCAAGCCCATGTTCTTTCCCCTAAGCCATGCTGTAAATACTCTGAGGGTAGGGATCTTGTCTTAAACACCTATTAACTCTCCCAGACACTTAAACCAGTGCCCTGCATCCGGTGGGCTCTCAGGAAATATTAGTGATTGATTGATTGATTGATTAATTATATCAGAAGGGAAGGTCTTATTCCAATGAGAAATCATCTCTGATGGAACAAAGACTGATCCTTTTCTATCAGGGATAATCTCAACTGGGATCCATTTGTCTTTAAATTACAAGGAGCAGAGAGAAGCAGAACAGTGGGGACGTTGGGTTCAGAGATGAGTTCAGGGTTTAATCTCGCCCCCGCTGCCGGTGATGTATGTTTCAGAATCATATGATGTCAACTTTTGGCCCACTGGCTGTGGGAGGGGGCTCCCTTCTCAGAATGGCAGGCCTTTCTTCTTTGGCCTAAGCCCCAAAATCCTGGTAATTGGGTGAATGGGCATCTGGTTTTATACTGTAGTGTCTGGTTTTCAGGGGCTCTGTCCTCGGTCTAGAAAAGCAGAAAAGACAGTTGGGAGGCCACTGGGTCAGACAGTCTAATCTGGAAGGCAACAACCAGGAGAGAACTTGCTCACATTAAACAGAGGCTAACAGGATATCATGAGTCAGGTGGGAAAACAAGCAGACCGTGTCAGGGACAGACCCATTAGCCGGCCAGGGTCCACTGCAAGGGCAGGCAATGTGGATCAGGGAGCCCGTCGTCTGTCAGTCTTTCCGTCCACAACAGCTCCCATGGGTAGGGGCACAGGGTCTTATTGTCAGTAGTGATGTTTCCTTAGAAAAATGACAGATCTCTCTTTCTCTCTATATAAATATTTTAGATGCGCATTGTCCGGCCCCCCTTGGGGAGCTATTTTTAATGGTCGGTGTCCTTCCGCCTAAGCTTCCATGTCCAAGTCAAGTGGCTGAGATGGACACTCTTGTTCTCAAGGGTCTCGGGCCCAACAGGTCTGGAGTGAGGGAAGGGCAGGAAATGCATCTGTTATATTGTTGTTTTTACTTTCCTAGTTGATTAGTATAGTGTCCTGCATACAGTAAGCTCTCAAATACAACTGATTGATTGATGATTTGAGAAGATAATATGGAGTTCGTTTTACTCTCACCTACAATGGTAAGGGTGGTATTTGTTACTGGCTTACTATGTGCCATTCACTGTCCTAAAAACTAGGGTAGATATAAAATGAACAGATCAGACACATTCTCTGTCCCTCGTAGAGATCACAGTCTAAAGGAGAAGAGTATGCTTCACCTAGTTTTACAAATTACTTTTGCACAGAGAAGTTATGTGACTTTCCCAGGGCCACACGGCAGGCAAGTGCCAGAGCCAGGATTAGAATCCAGGTTTCTTTCAAACCCTTGTTTGGTCTTTTAGGCCAAGATACTTCATTAACACAGCTCTGGGGTAGTTTCTGGGGGTGGGCAGAGAACACCAGCCCCATCAGTCAAATGGTAACTGTTGAGTGCCTGCTCTATGCAGAACACTGTACTAATCAATCATTCAATTAATCCATGGTACTTATTGAGCATTTACTGTGTGCAGAGCACTGTACTAAGACCTTGGGACAGTACCCTGCAGCAGAGGAGGAGACTAAACTTGTAAAGGTCCTTGGGGAAGGCGAGGCTGGGAGCAGCTCAATCAGCAGACACAGAGGAAATGAGCTCTCCCTTACCTTCTTTAACCACTCCATGGGGCCATAAATACTCCATTTAACCACACCAGAGTGACCAGAGTGTTGGGGGCCATGACAGTAGACCTGACTTTTCTTTCTGGGACTTGTTAAAAAGATTGATTTACATGTGTTAACCCATACAGACAACTCACTCAGCATTTTGACAACAAACCTTTCATTCAAAAAGGAGTCATGTCATTCGAAATGCACATCGCTGTCCAGTACTTTTGTGTTTCTCAGAAGGAATACAGAGGGAAGACCAGAATTGCCTTCATTCTAAGTGAGTAGGCAAAACCCTACCTAGGATTTAGAATGTGTCCTATCCAAACAGAGTTTTCGATACTCTATGAGGCAAAGCACTTCTTTCTTTGAGTTGCAGTCACTGCTCTTTCATTGTCTGTGGTCTCTCAGAACCATTGTCTTTTAATACAATTCTATAAACAAACCCAGAAACCAAAATAAACATGACAGTGCTTCTAAAATTAAGGTATACAGGACCGCATGAAGATTAGATAGATTTTGAAAAGTGAAACTCATCTCTAAACTAGTCTTTCCTGTTCTTTAAATTAACTGTGAAAATCTGTCTGAATTTAAAATTATTAACTTGAGGTGGGAATATAAAAACTTCATTTCACTAATACTTTTTATTCTTACACCTTCAATGGCAGCTCAAAAAATGTAATTAATTATGCAACTTACACTGTGTGGCGGATGTCATTTAAGCTCCAGAAGCTTATTGGGTACCTAGAAAGATAAAATCAAGTAGTCATTCTACTAATCCTTTTACAAGGAAACAGCTTTCTGCATAAAAAGTGGAACTTATGTGGTCATTAGCAGATGCTACATCTAGCAACCAAAAATACACACATTTAAATTCTTAAGCACAATCTATGAACACTACACAGATGGTTTCCAAGAAACTGTACCTAAATTGATTACGATAAAAATGATCTGCTGCAATTGTTTCTGTCAAAAGGGAGAACAGAATTTGTCCCAATGTGTCGCTCTGCCCACTCATGCAGAGAACCCAGCTGCTGGGACAGATGTTGCTCTAAGCACTTTATTTTAGGGTCATTAAAATGGTTACAGGGGTTAGTCATTCACTGTTTTATAAATTGTGCTTACGAGCTGAGCTCAACAGATGCTAGAAAACTTCTCTGTAGTTGATCTGAAAAAAAAAAAAAGTTCTGCATCGGAGTCCATCAACCCAGCTTTTGGTGGCAAACGTACCCTTGCGGAAACACCGTTGCCTAAAGAGTTTGGTTTTTGTTACACGTTTTTCATTTGTTGTGAAGAAGGACAAAGGATCTTCACCCAGACACTTAGGAATGTTACGAGTGCCTGCCTCTTAATCTACTGGACTAAAAATGGGCACCATTTTGTTTATATCTATGGTTTCATTAGGTACTGCCATGCTGGACTCCATAACACAATCCAGTTCTGAGCTTGTTCATTCTTTATTCATTCAGTCATATCACCTGAGTGCTTACCACGTGCCTAGTTTTTCATAAAGGGTCACTCGCAGGATTCGGAAAGCTCCGAAGCCTTCGTGAACTGTGTCGACGGGCTGCAGAATCTACCTCTTTCTGCCTTTTCCAGCGCTGTTCTTTGGTGGATTAAGGGTATTCGAGATTAAAATAAAAATTTGGCTACTTCCTTTGATGAATGAGACATAGTCTTTCCACACTTCATATCAGTTAATCCTGATTTTTGCAATGTTATATCAGTACTCCAACAAATAGGTTTCTGCAAACAAGAAAAAAAATTGGATTAAAATCACTATAACAAAGCAGAATTGGATATTAACTGTCACTTTGATCCATTTAGCTTCAGTTCGTGTTTTCTCCCCCCGAAAGATGTGCTTCTTGCACATATGGTTAAAACTGACTGAAATCCTTCTGGACTAGAACTTGCTGGTCTTCAAGGTTTTGTATATAAAATTCTCAAATGTTTCCTCTTTGCCAGGATGATTTTAGATCAGCCCACCCGGAGAACTGGAGATTCATTTGCTTCCATTCGTGTCGATGCTTCCCTCGAGTATTCAGGTAACCGATAGTCATCCAAATACAGTTTTCATGGAAAGCTAACTACTAAAATCACAATTATAATAATTGTGGTATTTGATGATGGTGGCATTTGTTAAGTGCTTAACCTGTTCCAAGCACTGTGGTGGTTACAAGCAAATCAAGTTGGACACGGATTGTACCATGTGGGGCTCACAGTCTCCATCCCCATTTTACAGATAAGGTGACAGGCACAGAGAAGTGAAGTGACTTGCCCAAGACCACACAGAGGACAAGTGGCAGAGCCGGGATTAGAGCCTACAAACTTCTGACTCCCAGGCCCGTGCTCTAAAGGCAATTTCTAAACTGAGTCTTGGCTCTGAGAAATAACAATGATTATGAATAATAATAATAAAATAATAGTGATAATACTTGTTAGCACTTACTATGTGCCAAGCACAGTTCTGTCAGCAGGGTAGTTACAATTTAATCAAGTTGGATACAGTTCCTGTTTGTTCCATTTGGGTTCATAGTCTAAGTAGGAGGGAGTAAGATATAATCCCCATTTTACAGATGGGGTAACTGAGACACAGAGAAGTTAAGTGTCTTGCCCAAGGTTGCACAGCAGATATTGTGGCAGAACAAGGATTAGAACTCAGGTCCTTCTACTCCCAGGCCCGTGCTCTTTCCATTAGACCATGCAGCTCCCTCCAAAGACAGTAGTTCTTGATAATAATAATGGTGGTATTTGTTAAGCGCTTCCCATGTGCCGTGCACTGCTCTAAGCCCTGGGGTAGATACAGGGTAGTCAGGTTGTCCCACGTGAGATTCACAGTTAATCCCCATTTTCCAGATGAGGTAACTGAGGCCCAGAGAAGTTATGTGACTTGCCCACAGTCACACAGCTGACAAGTGGATTTGAACCCATGACCCCTGACTCCCAAGCCAGGGCTCTTTCCACTGAGCCACGCAGATAAGTGCTTACTAGGTTCCAAGCACTGTTCTGAGAGCTGAGGTGGATATAATAGTCTTTAAAAAAGTCTCAGTGGATGGAAATGAATTGACCTGACATATATCCTAGAACGTCTACCTAATGTAGTTTCTCCATTGATCAACAGTAAAGGGATGGTCCTAGGAGTAAAGACCTCAGGAATTCTCACTGGAAGCTACCAGAACACCCCATAACATCCACATGAACATCGATCTAGTCCCCTTTATTAGTAATTTTCAAAATTATTTGTCATTTACTTTTTCCATCACCCACTGCACGCACATTTTAGAGCTTTTGTTTAAATTGTGTGCAGTCTATTTATACCATGCAAAGTCTCAGATTAGATTGAAGCTCCTCAGGAACAAGACCATATGGTCTCCTTTTATTGTATGCTCCTAAACTCCTAATACAGTGCTCTGCAGACAGTAGATGCTTAATACATATTAATGACGATGACGAAGTCCTTAATCAAAACAAATTCCAGTGCGATCAAAAGTTATAATGAAATAACTTCCTGTGACATCCAAAACACTTGTCTCAATCAATCAGTGGTATTTATGGAACACTACTCTGTGCAGAGCATTTTATTAAGCCCTTGAAGCCTACAGTACTATGGAGTTGTTAATAATAATGATAATTATGGTATTTGCTAAGCATTTACTATGTGCAAGACACTGTACTAAGCGCTGGGGTAGATACAAGCAAATCAGGTTGCACACAGTCTCTGTCCCATGTGGGGCTCACAGTCTCAATCCCCGTTTTACAGATGAGGTAACTGAGGCACAGAGAAGTGACTTGCCGAAGGTCACACGGCAGACAAGTGGCAGAGTCGAGATTGGAACCCCGATGCGTGATTGATGTCTGTTTACTTGTTTTGATGTGTATATAGCTATAATTCTATTTATTTATATTGATGTTTGTTTACCTGTTTTGATGTCTGTCTTGGCCCTTCTAGACTCTAAGCCCGGTGTGGGCAGGGATTCTCTCCTATTACTGAATTGTACTTTCCAAGCATTTAGTACAGTGCTCTGCACACAGTAAGTGCTCAGTGATTGCGATTGAATGAATGAACCCACGACCTTTTGACTCCCAATTCCCTGCTCTATCCACTTCGCCATGCTGCTTCGTGATAGACGTGATCCCTGTCCGCGGGACACTTAAGTCTACAAAGGGAGACATTAAAAGAAGCTACAAAGAGAGGGAAACAGTAGAGTGTAAGGATGTATGTTCATAAGGGTTTAACAGGTACACAGTCAAGTACGGGTGATGCAGTGGGGAGGGCAGGAAGGGAAATTAAGGCTTAGAAAGGGAAGGCCCCTTATTTAATGGTACTCGTCAAGTGCTCACTATGTTCCAGGAACTGTACCGAGCACTGGGGCAGATCAAAAATGATCAGGTTAAACCCGGCTCTTGTTCCGCACGCCCAAAGTCACACAGCTGACAAGTGGTGGAATGGAGGAGTCAGGATCAGAACCCAGATCCTTTGATTCCTGCGTCTGTCGTCTTTCCACCAGGCAACACTGTTTCCTTCTCGGAAGAGATGTGATTTTAGGAAGATTTTGGAGGTGCAGAGAGAGGTGGACTGTCTGATGATGAAGACAGTGGGATTTCCAGGGCAGAAAGAGGATGGGAGCAAGGGGTCATCGGTGAGACAGGTGAGCTTGAGCCACAGAGAGTCGGTGGGCATTAAAGTAGCATGGCTTAGTGGCAAGAGCCCGGGCTTGGGAGTCAGAGGTCGTGGGTTCTAATCCCGGCTCTTCCACTTGTCAGCTATGTGACTGTAGGCAAGTAACTGAACTACTCTGTGCCGCAGTTACCTCATCTGTAAAATGGGGATTAACTGTGAGCCTCACGTGGGACAACCTGATGACCCTGTATCTCCCCCAGAGCTTAGAACAGTGCTCTGCACATAGTAAGTGCTTAACAAATACCAACATTATTATTATTAGGAGCTAAGTATGTGGGTTGGGTTGTAGTAGGAGAGCAGGAAGATGAGGAAGGAAAGAGAGAGCTGATTGAGGTCCTTCTCATGTATTCAGTATTCACTCTTTGCAGAGCTTTGGAATTTCCAAAAAAATGAATTCAACCTATTACTTGTCTCTACAGTTTTCTAATTGGTGGGGGAAGGCAACTGCATGGAAAAAAAGTCATTTTTAACTGAAAGATTCAGCACTTGAAAATGAAAATAATGAAAATAAGAATCAAATTTAAGGAGAGCGCTTCATAGTAGAACCCATGTAATTCTTGGAATAAAGAAAATTCACCATGTTTTACTGACTTTCCCAAAGATGTGAGAAGAGAGGCTTCTGGCTTTTGCAGAAGGTTGAGTTCTTCCGGATTTGTGCATCCTGTTCACAGCTTTCACCCAGACAGCTTTATTTACTCCTGTACCCAGTAAGACTTAGTAGCTGTGAATATTTAGCTGGAGGTGGGAGGAGGATTCACCTAGGATTACAACCCTAGCTAGATACACATGATCAACAACAGCAATTCCCACTCACAGTGGTCAACAAATAAACTCATCCACTTAGCAGCAGCTTTGTGTGAAAACTGAAGATTGACAAGCCACAATTCAATATGCATTAGGCAAAAAGAAAGGGTGGGGAGAACTCATCAAACAAAAGCAAAGGGGTAAATCAATCCCAGGCACAGTCAGAGAGCCCCTGAGGAGTTGAAATGGGGTTTAGTTGAAGAACAAAGAATCATTTGTGAAGTTTTTTTTCTGTTTTTTTTTCATGATATTTGTTGAACGCTTGCTATGAGCCAGGCACTAGTTACTGAGCATTGGAGTGACTACAAGCCGATAGAGTCCCTGTCCCTCGGAGGGCTCGCAGTCTTAATCCCCATTTTACAGATGAGGGAAATGAGGCACAGAGAAGTTAAGCGACTTGGCTAAGGTCACACAGCAGACAAGTTGTTGAGCCGGGATTCGGATCCGGTTTCTTCTGACTCCCAGGCCCAAGGTTTTGTGGTTTCTTTTCACTACTCCACACTGCTTTGCTACAGCAGATGTGAAGCTCTGTACTTTCCCTTCGAACACTTCAGAAGAAGAAATGGTCACATCTGCTGATCAAATACACACAAAGATTCTCCTTTGGAGGGCTGATAGGCCATGCTGCTTGTCACTATTCAGTTGACCACTCAGAAGCTGGTGACCATCTTGTTGTCATCTATTCTCCTCATCTGTCCACCCAGAGTGAAGCTGTGTGTCTAGGAACAATGCTTCATGCTGGTGGGATGTTGTTGGTCGTCTTGTCCTGCGGTTAGAGGTTGAATATGGTTTATAGATGATGCTGGTAAAACTACTCCATGATCCGGATGCCTAGTGGCTAGAACAAGGGCCTGGGAGTCAGAGGACCTGGATTCTAAACTCAGCTTTGCCCTTTGTCTGCTGTATGACCTTGGTCAAGTCACTTACCTTCTCTGTGCCTCAGTTACTTCTTCTGCAAAATGGGGATTAAAACTGTGAACCCCATTAGGGACAGGGACTGTGTCCCACCTGATTAGCTTGTACCTGCTCCATGGTTTATTATAGGGCTTGTCACATAGCAAATGAAAGAGTTATAATTATCATTGCTATTAAAGTCAAACTGTTCTGGAGGCCAAAGAGATATTTTGTTTAGTAGATTAGGAGGCAGAGCTGGAGAAGTAGATTTGGTAATCATCCTTATATAGATGGGGACTTGGAGAGAATGACCTCCTCAAAGGAAGGAGGGGAGAGGAACACGAGAAGAGGATCCAGGACAGAGTCTGAAGGGACACCCACCATTAACGATGATGAGGGAGCAAGCAGTCAGAAAAGAATAGTGGAAAGAAGCGATCAGAGAGATAAGAAGGCAATAAGAACAGTACTGTGTAGTTCACACTAAGCCAAAGAGGGTTTCTAAGAGAAGAGTGGTCAACATTGCCAAAGACTGACAAAAGGTGTGTCTTTAGATTAGAGCAGAGGATATTAGATACACAAAAGTAAATTACTGGCTTTAGGGTTAGGGGTAGGGTTAGGGTCAGGGCAATTTCAACAGAATCAAGGGGACCAAATTCCCTATTGCAAAGGGGAAAAGAAGTTTCTCTGGAAAGGCATGAAGGCATTGGATGCATGGAGCTTCGACAGGAACAGGATCAGAATGAAGAAATGGAAAATGTACCCGATTAGGCTTTGCATGAATGGTGCACAGCGCTTAGTCAAGGGATGGTCTTTTTGGAAGGCAAATAGGTGAGCCTATTTGAAGGCAGAGAAGTCTAGGAGCCGGTGTGGAATGAATGGTTTAATTAAGGATAATTAACTATCATCATACACATGTAGCAATTCTTGAATGAGTGTCTCCGGGATTGTTGCCTGTAGTATCGGAAGGACATCTTTCTACAGAAACGCTCTGGGCATGTCATCCCCCGCCTCAAAAGTCTTCAGTGGTTGCCTATCAACCATCACATGAAGCTAAACCTCCTCATTCTTGGCTTCAAAGCTGTCCATCACCTTGCCCCCTCCTACCTCACCTCCCTTCTCTCCTTCTCCAGCCCAGCCCACACACTCCGCTCCTCTGTTGCCGCTAACCTCCTCACTGGACCTCGTTCTCGCCTGTCCCGCCGTCGACCCCTGGCCCACGTCCTCCTTCTGGCCTGGAATGCCCTCCCTCCTCACATCTGACAAACTAGCTCTCTTCCTCCCTGAAAAGCCCTACTGAGAGCCACCTCCTCCAGACTGAGCCCTCCTTTTCCTCTGCTTCTCCCGTCCCCATCACCCCTACTCCCTACATCTGCTCTACCCCCTTCCCTGCCCCACAGCACTTGTGTATATCTGTACATATTTATTAATCTATGTATTTTATTATTGATGTGTATATATATATATATATCTATAATTCTATTTATCTATTCAGATGGTAGTGATGCCTGTCTACTTGTTTTGTTTTGTTGTCTGTCTTCCCCTTCTAGGCTGTGAGCCCGTTGTTAGGTAGGGATCGTCTCTATCTGTTGCCAAACTGTATTTTCCAAGCGCTTAGTACAGTGCTCTGCACACAGTAAGTGCTCAGTAAATATGACTGAATGAATGATCATCTCTCGCCAGCGTTAATAAGTGTGATATTTGGTAAACTCTTAATACTGTCCTTAACTATAGGGTAGATACAGGATAATCAGGTATAGACGCAGGCCCCGTTCCACAGAGGGCTCATAGTCTAAGTAGGAGGGATAACAAGTATTGAGTCTCCATTTTACAGATGAGGAAAACGAGACACAGAGAAGCAAAAGAAACAGTGTGGTCTAGTGGATAGAGCGTGAGCCTGAAAGTCAGAAGGATCCGCTTTCTAATAGCATCTGCCACCTGTCTGCCGTGTGACCTTGGACAAGGCACTTCACTTCTCTGTGCTTTAGCTATCTCATCTGTAAAATGGGGATTAAGACTGTGAGCCCCATGTGGGACATGGACTGTGTCCAATCTGATTAATAATAGTAATAATAATAATAATGTTGGTATTTGTTAAGCGCTTAGTACGTGCAAAGCACTGTTCCAAGCACTGGGGTAGATACAGGGGAATGAGGTTGTCCCACGTGAGGCTCACAGACTTCACCCCCATTTTACAGATGAGGGAACTGAGGCACAGAGAAGTGAAGTGACTTGCCCACAGTCACACAAACTGAGAAGGGGCAGAGTCGGGATTAGCTTGGATCTACCCCAGTGCTTGCTATGGCACAGAGTAAGCACTTAACAAATATCAGAAAAAAACAAAGAAATGGAGAAGTTAGTGACTTGCCCAAGGCCACACATCAGGCAACTGGCAGAACTGAGCTTAGAACCCACTTTATCTGACTCCCAGTACCACACTTTTTCCACTAGGCCGCATATTCAAGCCAAAATCCTTCTCTGGATTTAGTTTCCAAATTTTACAAGAAGATTCTGTTGGTGTAGGGCTTGGGAGAATATACTGAGTTAGATTTGATTTTAATAGTTCTCTGGAGAAACCCTATGCAGTACAGTCTGTGATTATAGAGTGTCGCTTATCTTTAATGAGGTTGAGGACACTTAAGTTCATTGCTCTTTCCTTTAGAAAGCATTCTGCTGAGAGTAAAGTCACAGTTGATTTAGCTTACCAGTTTGGTGAGGAAATAGTTGTTGGCCTTGACCGAATCTAAGACTAAGGCTTTAGGAAGCTGGAAACAACCTTTAGTTTCATGTCGAGATGATGGGTAGACTGAATTCGACTAACCGTCAGTTTTGGAAAGAAAGACCTACGTAGACGAATTAACGGATTAGAGAACTTTGAAAAAAAAAAGCTGTTCAGTGCTATTATACAGATCACTCAGTGTGCCTCTCATTGTATTTCAGGCTGAATGCAAAACCAGTGAAGTAAATATCCTGAGAACCAGTCAGTGTTTGAAACATCTTTATCTTTCTGAACCACAAGGGATTTGTACTTTTTCTCTTTTCCTTCATCTCACGATCTCCTTTTCCCTCTCTTCTCATTAGGGAATTTCCCCTTCAAATGCTGTTAAAGATTATCATTTTACTGAAAAAAAAAAGCTTAATCCTCAGAAATATTAAGAGCAGAGAGATGACTTTTAAAAGGTCTACTGAATAAGCCATTAATAAAAAGATCCCTGCAATGCAAAAATATTAGCAAGGAAATATTATGGAATATGAAAGCAAAGGATAAACTTGAAAGTAAATTTATGAACTATAAAATTCAAGGTGAGTGCAGAGAAGTGGATTTCTCTTTAGGATGAGCGGGTGATTGACCCAAGAGTGACAAAAAAGGCACCATTAGGCTTTGAATGAATGATGTCGGGCAGCATAAAACATCTAGACTTTTTGACCAAAGATGTCAGGATAAGTGTTTGAAATGTTACTGCATCGGTGAGACACCAACGGAGGATAAAGATAAAAAGAAGAAAGGAGTTAGCCATCTTTTAGAAATACCCATCCAGCTCCAAGACCATAAGCTCTAGACTGTAAGCTTGTTGTGGGCAGGAAATGTGTCTGTTTATTATTATATTGTATTCTCCCAACCGCTTAGTATAATGCTCTGTATACAGTAAGCACTTAATAAAATGAGAGACTGCAGGTCCTCAGAGCTAGTGGGCTCCTAGTGGAGTTCCCCGGCTGTTTCCCCGCATTCAGATCTTCCCAGAGATCACAAATAACAGACCTCTTTCCTGTCCCTCTCCCCAAGAGAGCCCGTTCCAAAATGTGGAATTTTAAGATCCCATATGTGGTGGGAAACTGCACTTTTTAATTAGACAGGGCCGATTCTGTCGTTCTACGACACAGACTGTTCTTTAGTTCTGTCGTAGGCAGAACCATTTTGGAAACAGGAGGATTGGACTAGCACACTCCAAGTCTATTCTAGATCAAAACCATCCCACAATACAACCAACCAGGGAATATGTCTGACCTCTGCCCTACTCCAAAGAACAGTACAGCTCTTCACTTAGGTAAATATCTTGGAATGGAATTTTTAAGGTGTTAATTCATAATAATAATGATAATGTCGGTATTTGTTAAGCACTTACTATGTGCAGAGCACTGTTCTAAGTGCTGGGGTAGATACAGGGTCATCAGGTTGTCCCACGTGAGACTCACAGTTAATCCCCATTTTACAGATGAGGTAACTGAGGCCCAGAGAAGTTAAGTGACTTGCCCACAGTCACACAGCTGACAAGTGGCAGAGCCGGGATTCGAACTCATGACCTCTGACACCCAAGCCCGTGCTCTTTCCACTGAGCCACGCTGCTTCTCTAAGCTGCCTCTCTAATTCATGGCTACTGTTCTTTATCTTCCTTCACTCAGATCGACAACTCCATGTAGGACAGTCCAGATCTGATGATTTAGATTTTTCTCCAAGGCTTAGCACACAGCAAAGGCTTGCTAAATGCCACAAAGAACTGCTTATAGATTAGGTAAAAGAATGCCTGAGCATTGCAGGGTGAGACTTGGGAAACTGCATGGTACAGTGGATAGAGCACAGGCTGGGAGTCAGAAGGTCATGGGTTCTAATCCCGGCTCCTCCACTTGTCCGCTGTGTGACCTCGGGCAAGACACTTCAATTCTCTGGGCCTCAGTTACCTCATCTGTGAAAAATGAGGATTAAGACTGTGAGCCCCATGAGGGATGGGGTCTGTGTCCAGCTGGATTAACTTGTATCTACCCCAATGCTTAGAACAGTTCTTGGCACATAGTAAGAGCTTAACAAGTATCATTATTATTATTGTTATTACTATTATAGTTCCTTCTGAAGGCCTCTTTCTCCCAAATAATCCAGAGGTTCAAGTAAGCCCTGTCATAACTGCAATTGGCAATGGGTGAATTTTCAACCACCCCTAGCCCCCAGACTTTCCTCGGGAATTTGAAAACATCTTTTTTTTTGGAAAACATGAAGCTATTTTAAACTCAGGTTTAAATAAGGGAATCGATCTATGGTATTTATTGAGCACATACTATGTGCAGAGCATTGTACTAAGTACTTGGGAGAGTACAATAGAGTTGGTAGTATTGCCAACTAAGCAGTATTGCCTAGTGGATAAAGCCCAGGCCTGGGAGTCATAAGGACCGGGGTTCTAATCCCAGCTCTGCCATGTCTCTGCTGTGTAAACTTGGGCAAATCACTTCATTTCTCTGTGCCTCAGTTACCTCTGTGAAATATGTACTAAGATTGTGAACCTCGTGTGTGGGACAGAGACTGTGTCTAGCCTGATTAGCTCTTACCTACTGCAGTGCTTAGTACAGTGCCTGGAACATAGAAATCGCTTACCAAATATTACAGTCTACTGTGAATAAAATGTTCTTTTTCCTCTCATTTCTATAATAGAGTCCCATTGGTTCTCTCTGAGATGTAGATTTCATATCTTTCATATGCATAGCTTAGATCATTGACTTTAAATGACAAAGGTTTAGTAGAAATTTGAAGAAATATCTACCCTAGAGCTTAGTAGAGTGCCTGGAACTTGGTAAACAATTAACAAATACCATTTAAAAACAAAACAAAACAAAAAAAAAACCCTTCAAAATACTGAGCTGTATATAATTATGATCCCCATTTTTGTTCTCGTGTGGCTCCTAGGGTTTAAAATCATTCTGCAGAAACCTGAGTAGTGTTACCTGTCACTGCACAGGGAAAGCATTGGAACCCAGCTTTCAGATCCCTGTTCCAAGGCTAAGGAGAAAACACCCATTTAGGTCCTCAGTTAAAAGTATAGAGCTGACTTTCAGTCTTGAAGGTAAAAGTTGTGAACGCTCTCTCCATTTTCCCGTTCCACCGCTAATGGGGACAGTGACAGTGTAATTCCCATTTGTGTCTTCTCTATCAATGTTTCGTACGGTGTTGGGCACACAGTAAGCATTTAAAAATACGATTACGGCTACTGTTACTACTAGGGAAGCAATGTGGCCTAGTGGATAGCCCACAGGCCTGGGAGTCAGGTGGACCTGTGTTCTAATCCTGACTCTGCCACTTGTCGGCTTTGTGACCTTGGTCAAGTCACTGAACCTCTCTGGGCCTCATTTACCTCATGTATAACACGGGGATTAAGACTGTGAGTCCCACGTGGGACAGCGACTGTGAACAACGCGGTTGGCTGGTATCCACCTCCGCGCTTAATACACTGTCTGGTACATAGTAAGGGTATAACAAATATCACAATTAATCAGGGAATGAATTACTACTACTATTCTCTTTGTGGCTTCTCTTCTCTTCAGAAATAGCCCCAAACAGCAGCTCCAGAGGAGATTCACTCATTCATTCAATAGTATATATTGAGCGCTTACTATGCGCAGAGCACTGTACTAAGCGCTTGGAATGTATAATTGGGCAACAGATAGAGACAATCCCTACCCAGTGATGGGCTCACAGTCTAAACTACGTGTATAACTAATCTTACTACTACTACAACTAATCCTAGTACTAATACTACCTATTACGGTATTTATTATTTATTTGACCTTGATATATTCAAAACAATCGGCTTGGATATCATCCTTGTCCTCCATGGGCTCAGTCCAAGAAAGAGGAAGTGGGAGCAGGAGATGGGAGGTAGACACAGGGTTGAGAGTAAGGATGATCTTGGTTATCAGTGGGGAAAAGGCAGTCCAGATCTCATTTTGGGGAATCGTTTCGGTGACCTGCTTCCCCTTTGAACGTGAGCCCTGTGTCTTTAGCCCAGTGTGGGACGGGGATATTTTCTGTCCTGATTACCTTGTACCTACCCCAGCGCTTAGTAGAGTGCTTGATGTCTAGTGAGTGCTTAACCTTCGCTGGATATATTATCACATCACATCTGTCACTGGGAAGCAGCGTGGCTCGGTGGAAGGAGCCTGGGCTTCGGAGTCAGAGGTCATGGGTACGACTCCCGGCTCTGCCACTAGTCAGCTGTGTGACTTTGGGCAAGTCACTTAACTTCTCTGTGCCTCAGTTACCTCATCTGGAAAATGGGGATTAACTGTGAGCCTCACGTGGGACAACCTGATGACCCTCTATCTCCCCCAGCGCTTAGAACAGTGCTCTGCACATGGTAAGCACTTAACAAATACCAACATTATTATTACCTGTCAATGATACTCCCCACTGGCCATCTTCAAAGGTCAAGGAGGATCATTTCAACAGAAACATCCGCAGAGTCAAACCACAAGCCCAAAGCCAGGAAATGGTCTGAAAAAGCAGTAGGGGGCATATGACAAAGGAAAGGACTTCCCTATACTTCCCCCGCTCCACATCGGGTAACCCGACATTGGCATCTCATTCAGATGGATGCAATCTGGACTATCGATTCCGAATCAGCTGCCAGCAGGGAATCCCTGGAGGCCCTGCAGTGTTGGTCTAGCTGGGCAGCTGAGGGAGAACGAGAGTGCTGGAAATAGGATTTCCCCACACATTTTCACATCAATCATCCCATTAGTTTCCTCACCTCTTTTCTATAAAGTAAGGAGATGCGGGGATTAGTATGCCCAGTTTTAGAGATGAGGATCCTGAGGCCCAGAGGTCAAAGAAACTTTCCCAGTAACTGTAGGGAGTAGTTATCATTAGGCCAGATCCTAAGCCATTCAGAAGTTAGGGGTCCAAAATAACAGTATTAAGGGTAGGTAAAAACTGAGAATAACAGTGTCGAGGAGGGCAGACTAAGAATAACTCAAACACTAAATGTGAGAAAAAATGTTAAGATGGTGGAGGATTATATTCAAAATCTGGACCTGAACATCCTCAACAAGTCAGATACCACCTATTATCACAGAGGGTAAATAAAATTGCAGATGCATTTGCAGTATTCAAAATGAACCCGGTGTTGCTGTTCCAGAGAAACACATGGAATTTTGCAAAATCTGTATGTTTTGCCCAGGCAGACCTCGACACTTCCCATACTGAGAGAGACAGAGCCACTTACGAACCATCTCAGTGGCAAATATCTTTTCTGCCTTTGCTATTTTCAATTCCTTAATACGAAACATTCAACGGAAATTTGTTTCTTAGGCACAAAATGTGTGCATTTCGGGGCGTGATATTTTAATCCCACCATTTTTGTCTAATTCTGAATTGGAAAAAACCTCAGCAACTGAATAGATCAGGATGACAGCAAGTGGCATTAGATCTAGCAAAGAACAGTAGATGGCCATGTTGCCTTCCCCCAGTGGCTTTGGGGAAAGACTTCACGAGACAGATGGTCTTTCCTAATGGACTGATCCTCTTTTATGCTCCAACTTGTCTTTGCCAGGGCCCCTGATACTGCCGTCGCTGCTTTGGAATGCGCCTCCAATGTCTCCCTGTCAGAGAAGTTCTCAGCGTGGGTGCTCGGGGCTACGGAGACCTGCAGGTGACCTTGAAACCAGACCCGGGGGCCGAGTTGGATGAGATCTCAGCGTTCAGATGTGCTCTTCACTGGCTGCTGTCAGGTAGTCATGGCGGGGAGAGGCACCGCTTCTGTTTCCTTGGCACAGACGCTCATTAGACTGGCTCTAGGAGCCTGAGAGTCTTTCACCATTAATTAGATCGGAACTTATGGTTCTCACTCTATTGCTCGCAGTGTGCGGACAGATATATCATAAAGTGCTAAAGGTTTGACTTTGGTTTGCCATTAAAGAAAAGTATGTGGTGCTGTCACATAGTACTAACTCCTAAACCTGGAAAGAAGTTCTTGGAACAATCAGCTTCCTCTTTTCATGCAGGTTAGTGACTCAGGAATGCACAGACCATTGACAGAGCCTAAAAGTTCAGCGGCTCCTGCTGAATTAGTGACAGTAAGGATGGTATTTATTACAGGCTTACCACGTGCCAGAGCTCTGTCCTAAGCATTGGGTTAGATACAGACAATCAGAAGGGACACGGTCCCAGTCCCACACGGGGCTCGCCATCTAAGACGGAGGGAGAACGGACATTTTGTTCCCATTTTAGAGATGAGGAAAACTGAGGCACGGAGAAGATTCGTGACGTGATCGAGGTCACAGAGCGGGGGAGGGGTAGAGCTGGAGGTAGAATCACTTGGAAAAGCCATTGCCAAAGCAAATTCTACCACAGGAAAGGGGTTAGCTGAGGCTGAAAGACTTAAAAAGAATTACTTAAATGTTAATCGCCGTTTCTCCTGTTAGGACTCCTTCATAGTTGGGGAGGAGAAGAGCTGAAATTCGAGCTACTTCTCTGAACGTGTCAGACAGCCACGCCTGTTCTGTGTTCTCCACCGTGTATTCAGTTCAGGATGAGAAGTAAAGTGAAGGAATGGCCATTTTTTTGGCGACAGCGATTGGGGAGAGATTCATTTGTGTCTCGGTGTTCGACAAGCGGTGGTTCTGATGTGAGGTGGTCTTGGGCCAGCTGAAGCAGATTACGAGGGAGTGATCTCTGTGTTCTTGTATTTATTAAGTACTTGCAGTATGCTGAACATTGTTCTGAGCACTGAGAGACAAGGAGAAAGAGGTAATGGTGCTGCTGCTACGAACAGGTTTATTGTTACATTGCACTCTCCCATGTATTTAGTACAATGCTTTGCACACAGTAAGCACTCAATAAATGCCATCGAATGAATGAAAGTACAATGTCACAACAAGCGATGATGTTTCAATGTGCCAACGTGGCCTGGACTCTAGTTTCCACAATGGCCTTTTCAACCTCAACGCATTTCCATAGGTGAATTTCACCATCAGTGGTGCCTTTTTAGAATACAAAATAAAACTTCATGTGGATAGTAAAGGGCTCTGCACACAGTAAGCGTTCAATAAATACAATTGAATGAATGAATGAATACATAAATGAGATGCAGTGTTGCATAGTGGAAAGAGCACAGGCCTGGAGGTCTGAGGATCTAGGTTGTAATCTTGGCTCTGCCAGTTGCTGGCCGTATGACAGGGCAAGTCATTTAATTCACTATGCCTCAGTTTGCTCATCTGAAAAATGGAGATTCAATACCTATTTTCCCTCCTACCCAAGCTGGGATTAACATGTAACTGTATCGCTGCTTAGAACAGTGTCTGACACATAGACAGTGCTTAGGAAATAATAATGATAATACTAAAAACAATAATACTAATATGAGGAGGCAAACGTATGAATTAATAATAATGATAATGGCATTTAATAAGTGCTTACTAGGCGCAAAGCACTGATCTAAGCACTGGGGTGGATACAGGGTGATCGGGTTGTCCCACGTGGGGCTCACAGTCTTAATCCCCATTTTACAGATGGGGTAACTGAGGCACAGAGAAGTTAAGTGACTTGCCCAAAGTCATACAGCTGACAAGTGGCTGAGCCGAGATTTGAACCCATGACCTCTGAAGGTCTAAGGAACATAGGAATGAGACACATCTCCTCCAAAAGGCCTTCTCTTATTTAACCCTCCTTTTCTTTTCTTCAACGCCTTTCTGCATCACCCTGACTTGGTCCTTTCCGTTTAGACTGTGAGGCCGTCACTGGGCAGGGACCGTCTCTATCTGTTGCCGAATTGTACATTCCAAGCGCTTAATAGAGTGCTCTGCACATAGCAAGCGTTCAATAAATACTATTGAATGAATGAATGAATGAATCCCCCCCTCAGACCCACGGTACTTATGTATATTCCTGTAATTTATTTATTTATATTAACGTCTGTCTCCTCTTCTAGACTGTAAGCTAATTTCGGATAGGGCAAGTGTCTGTTACTATTGTTAGATGGTACTCTCCCAATTTCTTAGTACAATGTTCCGCATGCAGGAAGTGCTCAATAAATATGAATGAATGATTAGTAAGAGCTCAATAAATGCTATTGACTGACTGACTGACACAGCCAGGAGAGCTTCAGTTACTTAGAGAGAAAATATAGACTTCATAGAAGTGAAAGAAAGAAATAATGACTAACTACGGAACATGCTAGGGATGCTATTCTTCTTCACCTTACTGAAAGGAGAAGGTAGAAAAACACAGTTTAATCTTATCAGTCTTGATACACTGAGAGTAAAGACTCACTATGTTTGCGAGGACTTGTAATTTATTTTACTATCTGTCTCCCTGGCTAAACTGAAAGCTTCCTGAGTTCAGGTGTTGTTTCCTATCTCTCCCAAGTATTTCCTGCAGTGCTCTTCGTAGAGTATTCAGTCAGTAAAAATCTTTGATCGACTGATTGATGAAGAAAAGGAGTTGAAGGGAAATGCTTGAAAAGAGATTGGGAACAAGAATTCTAGATATAATAGGAGAAGAACACCAGCTTTAATAGAGAGTTAAGAAGAAAATAATGACCCCCTTTTAAGTTTGAAGTTAGGAAAGATGATATTTCGGTCAAAGAGCGATAGGAGTGATGACTTGAGTTAGGGAGAAAAGATGAACATCAATTTTGATTCATGGTACCCAAAAGGTGATAAAGCATCTCATGGGTTACATTTCATTAAACTACTTCCATCGGGACTGTTCAATATTCCCGCAAATGACCTGAAATGTCATCAAAACAGCCTGTCTTTTTAATCTGAGAAAACTGGTCATTTATCTCAACTCGATACCACTCACAGGGGAAAAAACGTGGAACATTCCCAGCGTCTGCACACATTTCTTTGCGTGAACCATGAAACTGATTTCTCCCCCCGTGGAGGGAGTGAAGAGGAACTGCTGAGTAAATCATTTGTGCTAACACCATTGAGATGGCGAAGACGGTTGATGTGTTTGGGCAGAAACTCAGGACGTGCACCAAGCTCAGTATTGGAGGAAGTGACGGTGTGGAGTCAGTCGGTTTCAAATGAACCTTCGAGCAGCCTGGAGGGGCAGAAAACCGTGATGTCACGAGCTTATTGTCTCCTTATAGGTCACGTGTCCGGTGATCTCTGGGATCTTGCTGAGCGGCTGGCCTCCAGCTGGAGTGTATGTACTGGTTGACCTTCCTTAGACCTCGGGCACCTCAAAGTCTAACCAGGCATCTCTTCTGGACAAGCAGCTGCATAGAGAAGAAGCGAGGCTCAGTGGAAAGAGCACGGGCTTGGGAGTCAGAGGTCATGTATTCCTAGCCCAGCTCTGCCATTTGTCAGCTGTGTGGCCTTGAGCAAGTCACTTAACTTCTCTGTGCCTCAGGTACCTCATCTGTAAAATGGGGATTAAGACTGTGAGCCCCACGTGGGTCAATCTGATTACCTTGTATCTACCCCTGTGCTTAGAATAGTGCTTGCCACATAGTAAGTGCTTAATTCATTCCATCATTATTATTATTATTATCCATTGCCCCCTCCAGTAATCATTGCTTCTTCATTAAAAGTCGGTGGCCCAAAAACTGTCACAGGCAACTGCAAAATCGAAAGGCCTGCTTGATGTTGCTGCTTCAAAATCACTTCCGGTCTATTTTTTGGTGGTCATTTGATTTTCCACTGTGATTTCATCCCACATACTCTCCAGTTTTTTTTTATCCTTTTTTACTCCTCTAGGGGTTCTTTGTCTTTTATCTAAGGCACATCAATCATGATTGCTTTAGCAACAAGGCATTTTTATTTGATATATCTAGTATGCATCATTAATTTTTAGGTCATCTTTTTTCACCTAAACAATCAGCAGATAATTGGTTATTGAGAAAGTAAACGTTAACGGCATCAGCTGGTAACGAGAGATAACCTCTGGTCGGAATTCAAAAATTTCTCCCCTTCTCCCCTTCTAGACTGTAAGCACTTTTGGAACGGAGAACGGGTTCACCAACTGTGTTTTATTGTACTCTCCCAAGGGCTTAGTACAGAGTTAAGCACACAGTATGTGGTCAATGAACAGCCAATTGATTGATTTGTCCCAGCTCCATCTCCTCCCGGACCGTCTTCTCCAAACTGACCAATATAGAACTGTGAGTCAGTGGACACTTCTTTGACCATTACCCCAAGTCATAAATCTACTATTAAAGCAGTGTAGCCTAGTGAAAAGACCAATGGCTTAGGAGTCAGAGAACCTGGATTTTTATCCCAGCTCCACTACCTCCCTGCTGTGTGACTTTGGATAAGTCACTTAACTTATCTGTGCCTCCATTCCCTCATCTACAGAATGCAGATTCAATACCCATTCTCTCTTGTACTAAGACTGCGAGGCCTATGTGGGACCTGATTATCTTGTATCTACCCCAGTAGTAAGTACAGTGTTTGAAACAGGGAAAGCTCTTAACAAATATCAAAGTCATTATTATCATTGTTACTACTATTATTATTATTATTATTGTTCATTTAATGGGACTTAGAGCCTTAGTAGAGAATTTCCCTGGCCCTGACCCACCAGATTCACTACCTCCACTGTTTCGATTCCTCAGATCATTCATCATTCAGTGGTATTTACTGAGCATTTACTGTGTGCAGAGCACTGTAGTCAGCATGGCTCAGTGGAAAGAGCACGGGCTTTGGAGTCAGAGGTCGTGGGTTCGAATCCCCGCTCGGCCACTTGTCAGCTGTGTGACTTTGGGCAAGTCACTTAACTTCTCGGTGCCTCAGTTCCCTCATCTGTAAAATGGGGATTAAGACTGTGAGCCCCGCGTGGGACAACCTGATTCCCCTATGTCTACCCCAGTGCTTAGAACAGTGCTCGGCATATAGTAAGCGCTTAACAAATACCAACATTATTGTTGTTATTATTAGTCAGTGCTCGGGAAGTACAATAGGGTTGATAGAAAATTGTTCACCTCAGTACATTTTTTTGCCTTGTTCCCTGGGCCAATGCCCTATGACCTCAGGTTCTCTGTGGGTAACAACAATAATAATAACAATACGGGTGACCATTTTGATAAAGATACTTGACATTTAGACAGTATGTTTAAGCAAGAGCTTTCTGCTAATAATAATAATAATATTGGTATTTGTTAAGCACTTACTATGTGCAAAGCACTGTTCTAAGCGCTGGGGGATACAAGGTGATCAGGTTGTCCCACATGGGGCTCACAGTTTTAATTCCCATTTTACAGATGAGGGAACTGAGGCACAGAGAAGTTAAGTGACTTGCCCAAAGCCACACAGCTGGCAAGCGGCAGAGCTGGGATTAGAACCCATGACCTCTGACTCCCAAGCCCGGCTCTTTCCACTGAGCCACGCTGCTTCTCAAGACGGTGCAGTTTCTTCCATTCTCTTCCCTTGCTGCTCGGAGGCGATCTCCATCGACCCACCTGCTGCAAGAACAACCCATAGTCAAGGCAGAAAATTTGGATGGAATCCCCTTTCTATCCACTGTTTGACTTTCCTCACGGTGGAGCTCAGTGTGCTTGTTGCAGGCAGGTCCTGTGCCCTTTTAATCCGGACTGTAGGGCGCTGCTAAGAATTGGAGATGATTAAGATGGAAATGAACATTTCTAGGCGGTGGAAGGCTGGTTTCTGTAGGCCCTGAAGCCTGTAAAAAGTTTGCAAAAAGTAGACTTCAAGGGAAGTTTATTTTCAGACATTTTTGTAGGCATAAAATATAGTTTGAACACCAGGGATAGGCACTGTGAAAGATACCACAAGAAACACCATATTAGATCAGTCAGTCAATCATATTTAATGAGTGCTAATGTGTGCATAACACTGTGCTAAGAGCTTGGGAGAGTACAATTTAAGAAAATAACGGACACAACGCCTGCTGACAGTGAGCTGACCGTCAAAAGTTACCACCTCAGTCTACACGGCAGTAAATGCTGTGTTAGCAGCAAATACCCTCAGAAGCAGTATGGCCTAATCATGCTTAGTACAGTGGTCTGCATACAGAAAGCACTCAATAAATTGTATTGTAATAATAAAAATAATAATTATGGTATTTATTAAGAGTTTATGCTGTGCCAGGCACTGCTCTAAGCACTGAGGTGGATACAAGCAAATCGGGTAGAACATGGTCCCTGTCCCACGTGGGGTTTACAGTCTCAATCCCCATTTTACAGATGAGGGAACTGAGCCCAGAGAAGTGAAGTGACTAGTCCAAGGTCACACAGCAGACAAGTGGCAGAGCAGGGATCAGAACACATGACCTCATGACTCCCAGGCCCGTGCTCTATCCACTACACCATGCTGATTCTCACTACCAAGCACTTAGTACAGTTCTGTGCCTACAGTAAGGGCTCAGTGAATTCGATTGAATGAATGAATAAATATGATTGATTGATTGATTAGAAGGAGCACAGACCTGGGAGTTAGAGGATCTAGGTTCTAAATCCTGGCTCCGCCATTGCCTGCCACGTGCCTCAGTTTCCCCATCTGTAAAATGGGGATTCAATACCTGTGCATCCTTGCTCTTAGTCTATAAGCCTTGCGTAGGTCAGGAACTGTGTCCCACCTGATTAGCTTGTATCTACACCAGAGCTTAGTACCGTGTTTGGCACATAGTGAATGCTAAATCAGTATCACATTTTTTATTATTAAACACCACAGTGGATACCGTGGATACCGTGATAGACACCAACATAGATGCCAGAGTAGAGAACATGGTAGACACCATGGTAGGCAGAATGGTAGACACCATTTGACATCATGGTTGGTATCACAGTAGACATGGTGGTTGGCATATTGATAGATATCACAATAGATGTAATACTAATAATAAGAATAATAATAATTGTGGTGTTTAAGTGCTTACTATGTGCCAGGCACTGTACTAAGTGCTGGGGTAGCTACAGGTTAATCAGATTGGACACAGTCCCTGTTCCCAATAGGGGTCCCAGTCTTAACCCCCTTTTCCAGAGAAGTGAAGTGACGCCCAAAATTACGCAGCAAACAAGTGTCAGAGCGAGGACTAGAACCCAGGTCCTGCTGACTTCCAGGCCTGTGCTCTAGGCATTAGGCTACACTGCTTCTCCATCAACAGGGACAACAAGATAAACATCATAGTAGAAAATTAGAGGTTTCTTTCAAGTATTCATTCATTCATTCATTCATTTATTCAATTGTATTTCCTGAGCATTTACTGTGTGCAGAACACTGTACTAAGTGCTTGGAAAGTACAATAAAGCAAATACAGACAATCCCTGCCCACAACAGGCTCCCAAAACCTACTTCTATTCTGCAGTGTCCAATGTTGCAGCCTTTTGCCCAATTTCACCAAAACTAGCCTGTCTGAAGCCCCTTAAAAAATGATTATCTGGGAAAAACAACTGGCTTAGAGAAAGTTTTCAGGTAATTTCTGAAGCTAATATTTCAGGCCTTCCTTCCAGAGAATCTCTGAGTCTGTATCTCAAACTACAATGATGCAGCTTCATTTAAAAATGAATATAATCCTCAAAGTCTAGTACCCTTTTTATCGATCTCCAGTTTCGAAGAGGTTAATGCTTCCTGGAGAGTCTTTTCAAGGCCGAATTAAATCCACAGTGGCAAAATTATTGGAAAATATCTTCGCTCAGTTCACTTAGGGGCCCATGGAGTGGATTTCCAGAAGAAGAAAATGCACTTGCAATTTCGAATCTATAACTAAAATTAAACAACACCACCACATTTGTTTGTAGAAAAGAAATGGCAGAGATATTGGTCAAAGCTATCTCCAGATGAGGGTTGGAAGAGAGGCTATTAATAGCCTCCGTTCTCTTTCTCACAGCATACTGAAGGATCTGTAAGCACCTGTCACTGTGTAGGTGTGTTTTTCTTCTCGTGTTGATTTGGTTACCGAAAAGGTCTTTGATGGAAACCACATCCTTTCACTCAGTATCAGGAAAGTTTTATTAAAGTAGCTCAGCGCATACAATGAAACCCCATATATCTGATTCAAATGTGCTTTTCTGACTTCTTTTCTGTGACTGAGTTTCAAACATGACCTTTGTAACCAGCAGTACTTTCCAGTGTGAAAGGGTTTTTTTTTTTTTCAGAAGCAAGATAAGATGAACATGCAATGGTTCATAACAAGTTGGAGTAATTTTCAAAAGCAAAATTATAAGTTCTGATGCAAGCCATAGGAAGTGTCCCATTTCTGTTAGACCCGTGAATTATTTATTTTAGTCAATTCTATAATACTGGATGAGAGGCCCTCCCTGGTCCCATGGTCTCCGGGTCCCCGCAGACGTCCATCGTTTGCTCCTTTTCTTTGTTGCTCGTTCCTGCTTCCAGGAGAAGGCTGGCAGAGGAAACAATGAAACGTGGAAGTCACGTTAGTTCATGGGGGTGCTTGCTTTCAAGTGTGCAGAAGAGCCTAGTGGAAAAAGCACAGGGCTGGAAAGCAGGAGACGCCGGTTCCACTCCCATCTGACCTGCTGTGTGACTTTGAGCAAGTGGCTAAACTTCTCTGGGCGTCGGTTTCCTCATCTGCGAGATGAGGATAAGATACCTGCTTTCCCTCCCTTTTAGACGGTAAGCCCCATCTAGAGCAGGGACTGTGTCCATTTGAATTATCTTGTATCTACCGCAGTGCTTGGCATATAGTAAGCACTGAGTAAATGCTATCATTTTGAAGCTGGGTGGAGGCAGAGATCGAAATTAAAGACTAGATCAGAGGTAAGGGTTTTCTATGGAGCAGAGTGGCTCAGTGGAAAGAGCACGGGCTTGGGAGTCAGAGGTCATGGGTTCGAATCCCAGCTCTGTCACTTGTCAGCTGTGTGACTGTGGGCAAGTCAGTTACCTTCTCTGTGCCTCAGTTACCTCCTCTGTAAAATGGGGATGAAGACTGTGAGCCTCATGTGGGACAACCTGATCACCCTTTATCTACCCCAGCGCTTAGAACAGTGCTCTGCACATAGTAAGCGCTTAACCAGTAGCAACATTATTATTATTATTACGGAGTTCATTTTTCTGGTACATCTCGCACCGAACCCGGCAGAAAAATGGATTCTCCATTGAAGAATTTAATCGCATGGTTGGACCATGGACGGTTAAGGCCAAAAGATGCAGTTACAGCTCAGTAGTAGAGCTCAGGTAGCTTTCTCATAGGGTCTGCCACTCTGGCTTCCCAGGGCTCTGCAGATCCTGGTTCCTAGAGGGGCTGGCTTCCTCCTTCCCTTGAAGAAAACAAAGAACTCAGCTTCTCAGAAAATTCGGAATTGCTGAGGCAGTCTGCTTCCATCCCACTGTTCCCATGACCATGTGCCCAACCGGTCGGTCCACAGTAGCCTGGCAGTGGAGGAATGTAGAGGCGACTCTCATTCCCAAAGCCAAGATCACTAGCTGTGGAAAATGCTGCAGAAGCAGCTTGACTATGGGAAGAGCAAGGGTCTGGGAGTCAGGAGACTGAGAATAAAATCTTGGTTCCAATAGTGAAATAGGACCTCATCTAAGGCAATTCATTTCTCTGGTCCTCAGGCTGTAAGCTCATCGTGGGCCGGTAATGTTTCCATTTATTGTTACACTGTACTCTTCCAAGCACTTAGAACAGTGTTCTGCACCCAGTAAGTGCTCGGTAAATAAGGTCGACTGACTGACGGACTCAGTTTCCTCATCTGAAAAGTTGGGATGAGATAGTGAGCCCTGTGAGGATTGGATCCATTCTGATAAATTTGGATCTGCTCCAGCTCTTTGCACACGCTAGTCACTTAGTAAGTACCATTATTATCATTATCGTTATTTGTATTATATGTTGTTCTAATTTCTATCTCTACTCCTACACCCCTACTTTCCATTTGAACGAGGAATACAAGATTGTAAACAGAATCGGGACAAACAACCAAATGATATATTTGTCAGTGAATTACCTGAATTGCACTCTGACTTCAGACCAAAGTACAGAACAATTAATATGATCTCTGAAGCACAACGGTGCAGCACGGGGAAGCAGCAAGGCCTATTGGAAAGAGCCTAGGTCGAGAAGTCAGAGGACCTCGATTCTAATCCCTCCCTGCCCACTTGTGTGACTCTGGGCAAGTTCTTTAACTTCTCTGTGCCTCAGTTTCCACATCTGTAAAATGAGGATTAAATACTACTCCCTCTTAGACTGTGAGCACCCTATGGGAGAGGGGCTTTGTCCAACCTGATTAACTTGTGCCTACTCCCAGCTTTGGGCAGAAAGTAAGTGCTTAACAAGTCGCCTAAATAAAATCCAGTGAAAGTCCAGTCCAGGAAGTGACACCAAGAGTTTTGTACTACTTATATTTTGATGTTCTCTTTGGCAACTTGTATTAATTACGGCGTGTATTGTTACTACGTGCTAAGTTCTGGGATAGATGTAAAGTTTTGAGTTTGGACACAGTCCCTATCCTACAGTGGGTTCACAATCTTATTTTATTTCCACATTATGGATGAGGAAACTGAATCTCAGTTATCCCCAAACCAAACTCTGATCTGATTCTCATTGCTAGTACATATATCTTGGAAGTTTATTTGTTGATTTAACAGGAGTCACTGTGCTGGGCCAGAACACATCGCAAGGTCCTTACAAGTCCGATTCTCTTCCTGGTTAAAACTTGCATTACGTTTGCCCATTGATCACATTCATAATAATTAAAGGATGGGAATTTCTCCTGCTTCCCACTTCTGTGACCTGAGTCAACGGTGTCCTGCCTGTTACTTTGATTCATGATTTCTGGTTCTCCATCCTCCCGATGGTATCTTAATTCTAATCCCATAACAACTAATACCCACATTAAAATTCACAGTATCATCATCGCCACAGTATATTTGGATTTCCGTTGGAGGTTTGAAATGGCCCTTTTTTCTTTCTTTTTGCCCCTGTAATTTTTTTTCCTCTAATCTTCATTTACTGACTCATTTCCTATGTGAATGAACCAACTGGGATGTGTTTGTGGCTGGGAGTGAAAGTGGCATTTTAAGTTAATTTCCCCAGAGGAAAGAAGGTCTTTGCATGGCTCCTATTAGCTGTGCACGTTCAGGAGTGTGAAGGTATCCAGAATTACCCAAGGCCAAATCTATCCCGAAATAAAGGACGGGATGATTACAATTCAGCTCAGAACAGCGGGAGAGCAACTACCTACTTAATAGGATTATATGACATCCTCCAACATCACTCTGACTGGTATTCTCCAGCAGAACCTCTGAGGAAGTGGTCTGATTTATTTTAAATAGACCAATCAGGTCATCTCACAGAAGTGGAATTTGCTTCCTCGCAGACTCTTACTTTTGCCCCAACTCTTGCGATACAGTTAACGGATAGCACTGCTTTTAGCTCAGTGGAAAGAGTGCAGCCCTGAGAGTAATGGGGATCGGATTCTACTCCGAACTCTGCACGTAGGGAAGCGGATAGTCTGAAAAATAGCGGGTTAAAGTGGCCAGGGATGGTCACAGTGGTTCCTGAGGCAACCTCCTGCTGGATCAGGGTGTTATGGCAGTTGGTGTCTAAAACCTTTGTGGGCCCTTGACGTGCGACTGCAGACTCGCTCGTTTTACGTGGCATCCAGTAGCAAAGGTTTACTACTTGGGCAGGTGTCCTGAAGACTGCACGCCACCAACACACGTTACCAAGAAACAGTGTGGCTTAGTGAAAAGAGAACGGGCTTGGGAGTCAGAGGTCGTGGGTTCTAATACCGGCTCCGCCACTTGTCAGCTGTGTGACTTTGGGCAAATCACTTCACTTCCCTGTGCCTCAGTTACCTCATCTGTAAAATGGGGATTAAGACTGTGAGCCCTATGTGGGACAACCTAATTACCTTGTATCAACCCCAGTGCTTAGAATAGTGTTTTGCACATAGTAAGCGCTTAACAAAAATATCATTATTATTCTGTCGCTCCTTTTATGGTTCAAATGTTAGGTTGTGTTTCATGTCTTGTAGAGGTTACCTCTTACAAGTGAAGTTGGGGGTGACCTTTATCCTCATTTTTCCACTGGGTTTGCTTTAGCTCTTGTAGCCATTTCCTAGTACACATCTGTTTTATTATGAATTTATTATGAATTATAAATTTATTATAAAATTTCATTTTATTTCTTGCCCTACCCTCCTACAGCTGTGTCACTGGTCTCTAGGGTTTGGGCTTGGGGATTGGACTTTCACCCTCGGTATGAACCGGGGTTAAATGGACCAGTCACACTCAGCCGATTAGGATGCAAGGGTCTTTATTCAGCCGCTCGCTCTCACAGTACCAGAGAAGCAGGAACATGTCATTTTACTTTTCTGCGCCTCCATCATTTCTCTGTAAAATGGGGATTAAGACTGTGAGCCCCATGTGGGACAGGGACTGTGTCCAACCTTGCTAATTTCTATCTCCCCCAAAACTTAATACAGTGCCTGGCACATAGTAAGTGCTTAACAAATACCATTAAAAAAAATCTTATCTTTCTGGCCCAACTGGCCCACTAGCCCACTGCTTCCCACTTTCTCATACTCTGAGCTCTTCCAGGTGTCCCACCACCAAAAATATCAATTCATGAAATATTTTTTCATTCACTCATTCATTCAATCGTATTTATTGGGTGGTTACTGTGTGCGGAGCTCTGTACTTGGGAGAGTACAATACAAGATTAAACAGACACATTCCCTGCCCATAATGAGTTTACAATCTGGCAGAGGGGGAGGCAGATATCAATACAAATAAATAAATTACACATATGTGTATAAGTGCTGTGGGGCTGGGAGGGGGGAAGAACAAAGTCTGGGCAACAGAGAAGGGGGTGGGAGAAGAGGAAAGGTGGAGTTAGTCTGGGAAGGCCTCTTGGAGGAGATGTACCTTCGATGAGGCTTCGAAGCTGGGGAGAGTAATTGTCAGATTTGAGAAGAGAGGACACTTCAGGCCAGAGGCAGGACATGGGCTAGCAGTGGGTGGTGAGATAGTTGAGATCGAGGCACAGTGAGAAGGTTAGCAGCAGAGGAGCGAAGTATGCAGTCTGGGTTGTAGGAGAGTACAGCTAGGTGAGGTAGAAGCGGGCAAGGTGGTAGACTGCTTTAAAACCAATGGTGAGGAGTTTTTGTTTGATGCAGAGATGGATGGGTGACCACTGGAGTGTTTTGAGGAGGTGGGGTGATATGTCCTGAGCATCTTTATAAGAAAATGAACCAGGCAGCAGAGTGAAGTTTGGACTGGAGTGGGAAGAGACAGGACACTAGGCGGTCAGCAAGGAAACTGTTGCAGTAATCCAGGTGGGATAGAATGAGTGATTGTATTAATGTGGTAGAAGCAATCACCCGATCAGCCCATCAATCAATCCCCCTAAATTGGTAGTCTTCTGAGGGCTGAAATCAGGTCTAATAACTCAATTGTGATCTCTCAAATGTTCAGTATAGTGCTCTGCACACAGTAGGTGCCCAACTAGTACACTTGGTGGATGAATCAAATCAATCCATCAATCAGTGGTATTTATGGAGTTCTTACTGTGTGCAGAGTACTGTACTAAGCTCTTGGGAGAGAACAATCAGTTGTTCATGTTTAGGCTTTTGAGGACAGGAAGGTATTCAGTAGTGTCAAAGACATTAGAGATTCTGAGAAAGATCAGGACATCAAGGAGGACATTTGATCTGTCCAGAAAGTGACACCGTAGACAATTGTACAAGTGAAATGGATATGCCTAGGTTCAGAAATGTAAGGGGGCTAAGGGAAGTTTGATAGAGATAAAGTAATAACAAGAACTATCAGAGTGACGTGTTTCCAGTGATCCTTGCCTGTGACGGGACATCAGGGAGATGGGGAGTGAGGTTTTGCTATTCTCAACATTTCAGGGACATGGGAGATTATGAAATAGAACCTGAAGGCTTTGCAAGACAATCGGTGAAATAAATATAGTATTGTGTCTTGTAAGGGCAGAGCTGGAGGACAATAGGGAAATTCATCAGTGGGCTGTCAAAAGGGGCTCGGAGACTCTGCCAGGAAACAGCTGCCATAGCACAGGAGCAAGGGAAGTGCGTTATATGAAGTTGGCGGGTTGAATGAGCTGGATGGATGGGTCCCCAAGAGTCAAGCGCTCTGAATTCACTGAATTCAACTTCCAGTCAAGGGTGCGTGAGCAGTGATTGGAGAGAAGGAGGGGGCTTCAGACAGGATCTGCCAGACAGGGAGAGGACAGCAATATGAGGGTCCAACAGAATCTGAAGGCAGAAAGGCATGCTCTCAGCTGGGAGTCACCCAACCAACTTCCAATATTCTCTGATTCCATTTGAGCACCTGAGAACTTCAAAATACATCCTTCTGCAGAAAACTCCCCTCTATCTATCTTTAAGGATTGATCAAGGGCTCTTGACGATCCTCGTGCTTTTACCCAAGTACAGTATTTAAACGCTTCACATATAATTTATCTGTATTTAATGAGGATAATTAGAACACAATTTTCATTGAAAAGGCATGTAGCTTGTCTCCGAGGCAAAGCCCAGATGCAGGGAAAATTAGAGTTGACTTCATAAATCATCTTCTGCTCCTTCCCTTCTTGTAGCATTCCACTTGTGGTTTTGCGGGCTCATAACTAGTCAGTGGCAACATGGGTGGGCTCACATCAAAACAACGAAACTATCCCGAATCATCGAGCAGGAAGACAATTACCAGCAAATAGTAAGTCCCACCCAACTTCCTCAGGACACAGTATCTGTCCGTCCAAACATGGGGTCTTTCCTTTCATGGTCAAGAACTGAAGAGCTGGACTAGGTCTCCAGACTCCTTGGGGCTTTCATCATTCATCTCTCCCCTTCTCTGACTTTTTCTCTGCCTCTGCCTTGGCTCTCTCTCCTCATCTCCCCCTTTCTCTCTATTACTTTCCCTCTCTTTTTGACTCTCTTTTCTGCAGTTTCCCTTAGACAGCAGAGACCATGGAAGTGAGTACTGTGCCAAGAGTTGAAAAGAAATCAGGGAACACCTAATGGAAATCATCCAGAGGGCATTGAAGATGCATTACATGCTCAGCCTCTCCCCCAAATGTTCAGCGTTTCCTTTTTGTTCATTTGGGTTTTAGTTTACATATGAAAGTGTGTGAGCACTCAGGGGTTGATACTTGAAAAATTAAAAAAATCAGAATCCTTTTGTTCCCAAATGAAAAAAACAGAAGTCAATTCAAATGGAAGATAAAAAGTAGTTTAATCAGGCATGTTTCTCCTGGCCAATCAATCAGTGGTATTTATTAAGCGCTTACTGTGTGCAGAGCACTGTACTAAGTGGTTGGGAGAGGACAATATGACGATTAACAGACACATTCCCTGCCCTCAGTGAGCTTACAGCCCAGAGGGAGCTGTTTCCTGCCCACAGGGAGCTTAAGGTCTAGAGGGCCAGGCCATCCTGAATGCTATGGTTTGAGCTGATATTTGCGATGGCCCAGGAGCTCACCCACTTGATATGGGGAGCCCATAAGAGCAGGGGTACAGCACCACATCCCTTAGGAGAAGCAGTGTGGCTCAGTGGAAAGAGCATGGCTTGGGAGTCAGAGGTCATAGGTCCCAATCCCGGCTCTGCCACCAGCTGTGTGACTGTGGGCAAGTCACTTAACTTCTCTGTGTCTCAGTTCCCTCATCTGTAAAATGGGGATTAAGACTGAGCCTCATGTGGGACAACCTGATTACCCTGTATCTACCCCAGCACTTAGAACAGTGCTCTGCACATAGTAAGCGCTTAACAAATACCAACATTATTATTATTATTATTATTGTCCAAAGACCAGTCCTCCCCAGCTCCACGTACTGACATGGGATTCTTTGGGGAGGCCATGGTGGGGGCCCAGAACTTGGGGAATAGGATGGTGGAGATACTGTGAGTTGTCTGCAGACAATGGAGACTGACTTGTGAAATGCTCCCCTTCTTCTGCCCTCCACGGTCTTTCAAAAACGGCATTAGCTCAGACCCTCACACAGGTTTGAGTAAGCTCCGTACCTAGTAAACACTCAATAAATACTAGTCATCTATTCACTGATTGATTATTCATTCATTCAATAGTATTTATTGAGCGCTTACTATGTGCAGAGCACTGTACTAAGCGCTTGGGATGAACAAGTCGGCAACAGATAGAGACAGTCCCTGCCGTTTGACGGGCTTACAGTCTAATCGGGGGAGACGGACAGACAAGAACAATGGCACTAAACAGCGTCAAGGGGAAGAACATCTCGTAAAAACAATGGCAACTAAATAGAATCAAGGCGATGTACAATTCATTAACAAAATAAATAGGGTAACGAAAATATATACAGTTGAGCGGACGGGTACAGTGCTGTGGGGATGGGAAGGGAGAGGTGGAGGAGCAGAGGGAAAAGGGGAAAATGAGGCTTTAGCTGCGGAGAGGTAAAGGGGGGATGGCAGAGGGAGTAGAGGGGGAAGAGGAGCTCAGTCTGGGAAGGCCTCTTGGAGGAGGTGATTTTAAGTAAGGTTTTGAAGAGGGAAAGAGAATCAGTTTGGCGGAGGTGAGGAGGGAGGGCGTTCCAGGACCGCGGGAGGACGTGACCCAGGGGTCGACGGCGGGATAGGCGAGACCGAGGGACGGCGAGGAGGTGGGCGGCGGAGGAGCAGAGCGTGCGGGGTGGGCGGTAGAAAGAGAGAAGGGAGGAGAGGTAGGAAGGGGCAAGGTGATGGAGAGCCTCGAAGCCTAGAGTGAGGAGTTTTTGTTTGGAGCGGAGGTCGATAGGCAACCACTGGAGTTGTTTAAGAAGGGGAGTGACATGCCCAGATCGTTTCTGCAGGAAGATGAGCCGGGCAGCGGAGTGAAGAATAGACCGGAGCGGGGCGAGAGAGGAGGAAGGGAGGTCAGAGAGAAGGCTGACACAGTAGTCTAGCCGGGATATAACGAGAGCCCGTAATAGTAAGGTAGCCGTTTGGGTGGAGAGGAAAGGGCGGGTCTTGGCGATATTGTAGAGGTGAAACCGGCAGGTCTTGGTAACGGATAGGATGTGTGGGGTGAACGAGAGGGACGAGTCAAGGATGACGCCGAGATTGCGGGCCTGCGGGACGGGAAGGATGGTCGTGCCATCCACGGTGATGGAGAAGTCTGGGAGCGGACCGGGCTTGGGAGGGAAGATGAGGAGCTCAGTCTTGCTCATGTTGAGTTTTAGGTGGCGGGCCGACATCCAGGTGGAGACGTCCCGGAGGCAGGAGGAGATGCGAGCCTGAAGGGAGGGGGAGAGGACAGGGGCGGAGATGTAGATCTGCGTGTCATCTGCGTAGAGATGGTAGTCAAAGCCGTGAGAGCGGATGAGTTCACCGAGGGAATGAGTGTAAATGGAGAACAGAAGAGGGCCAAGAACTGACCCTTGAGGAACTCCAACAGTTAAAGGATGGGAGGGGGAGGAGGCTCCAGCGTAGGAGACCGAGAATGATCGGCCAGAGAGGTAAGAGGAGAACCAGGAGAGGACAGAGTCCGTGAAGCCAAGGTGAGATAAGGTATGGAGGAGGAGGGGATGGTCGACAGTGTCAAAGGCAGCAGAGAGGTCAAGGAGGATCAGAATGGAATAGGAGCCATTGGATTTGGCAAGAAGGAGGTCACGGGTGACCTTAGAGAGAGCAGTCTCGGTAGAGTGGAGGGGACGGAAGCCAGATTGGAGGGGGTCTAGGAGAGAATGGGAGTTAAGGAATTCTAGGCATCGATTGTAGACGACTCGTTCTAAGATTTTGGAAAGGAAGGGTAGTAGGGAGATAGGACGATAACTGGAGGGGGAAGTGGGGTCAAGAGCGGGTTTTTTTAGGATGGGGGAGACGTGGGCGTGTTTGAAGGCAGAGGGGAAGGAGCCCTTGGAGATTGAGTGGTTAAAAATAGAAGTTAAGGAAGGGAGGAGGGCAGGGGCGATGGTTTTAAGAAGGTGAGAGGGAATGGGGTCCGAGGCGCAGGTGGAGGGGGTGGCACTTGCGAGGAGGGAGGAGATCTCCTCTGGGGATACTGCAGGGAAGGATGGGAAAGTAGGGGAGGGGGTTGTTGGGGGGGGAGGGGAGAGGCGGAGGGGTGATTAGGAATAAATGTCAATCTTATCCTGAGGAAAACTCCCTCATGTAACCTTGCTGCTCGCTGATTCAGCCAGTGAGGCTACCCTAGGCAGTAGCTGGTGGTTCTGAACAAGAGATGAGCCCCTGGAGACATGGGTTGCGGGGTAGGTCTTGGGCATTTTGGACTGAACCAATAACATCTATTGGACAGGTGACATTTGGGGATAATCAATCAAAGCAATGGACTTCTTAAAAGGGCTTTTCTTTGTCATCCATCGACCAATCAATGGTTTCTACTGAGTCCCAATTGTATGAAATACTCTACTATGCATTTGGGAGAGTTCAGTTGAGTTAGAAGACATGATCCCTGCCCTTCAAGAGCTTCCCAAATTCTCTCGTCCTGCATTTTCTGGGAGCTCTTGGTGTTATTACCAAATTCACAACAAATGATACTTTTGATTCGGGTCAGAGAATGTCATTATGATATTGGAGAAACTCATTCAAATGCTTTCAATAATTCCATGAAACAACTTTTTCTCAGGGGTGGGCCCAATAGAAAGAGCAAGAGACTGGGAGTCAGGTGTCCTGGGTTCTAACCCCAGTTCTGCCACTGGTGTGAGACCCTTGTGATGGGTTAGCAGAAGATTACTTACTGGATGTATAAGCTGAGAGAGCAGTTTTATTCAGGCGTTTGGTGCTTAGCTTTTCCATTCAACAAGCCCCTGAGATACCTGGTGTGGAGCACTGAAAGGTGTGAGCAGGGATTGTCTCTCTATTTTGCTGAATTGTACTTTCCAAGCACTTAGTACAGTGCTCTGCACACAATAATACATATAATAAATACAATTAAATGAATGACTGAGTGAATGAATCAAAGTAAACCCACCCTGCTCAGCTCAGCCATAGCCAAGGCCGCCCATGAACAAGGTATATCTAGCATAGCTAGGATAGGATAAATCTCATCTAGAGCAACTGCTCGATAGTTATGATATTGTAAATCTCTCCCAGAGATATGCAGGTGCAAATGAGGCAATTTGATTTTAATTGCTTTTTTAGTCTAATAGGCAATAAATAAAGTCATAAAATGAAGAAGGAGCAGGAATGACCTGAAATACTGATGCGAAATTAAGCATGGTTGATATTAGGTCTGCATCCATCTGCCTTTTTTTTTTTAATTACATTTGTTAAGCGTTTACTATGTGTCAAGCCCTGGACTCAGTGATGGGGTAGAGACAAAATAATCAATTTGGACACAATCCTTATCCCACATGGCACTCACAGTCTAAAGGGGAAGGAGGGCAGAAATGTAATCCCCATTTTACAGTTAAGGAAAGTGAGGCACAGAGAGGTTAAGAGACATACCCAAGGTCGCACAGCAGGAAACTGGGGGATGCGAACCTAGGTCCTCAGACACCCAAGCCTGTGCTCTCTCCACTGCTAAATTTGAAAACAGCTCTGAAATTTCATAACCACCCCAAACCACAGTTTCAGGCTGCTTAAGGAGATTCCAAACAATGAACAACTCATGAACATTGGACCATTAAGAGCAAAATTACAGTTTAGATACCATGATTGATTTTTCAGTGGATTTTTCTTTCTATTACCCTAAATTGTCCCAAAGACTCAAATAGTTTTTCAGTGGCTCATTGATTGTTGGCCAGGCAGCTTTTTGACGTTGGTTCATTTCGAGACATAATCGAATCCTTTTCTGGGCTTTACTTATACGAAGGGAAAAGTCGTGAATCAAATCTGTGTACTTGAAGGTGGCTGCTTGTTATTTTCTCTAATCTATGCTTTCCTTGTCCTCCAAATATCATCAGTGGGGCAACAAGCCAATAGAGACAGCTCCAATGTTTGCCATTTTCTCTATGCATCAAGAAGAAGCTCCTCACTGTCTGCTTTTAAGGACTCTGTCAGCTTTAAGGACTCAATCACCTCTCCCCAGTGCCTAAACCTGCTCCCCTCCGATTACAATTCAGCCTACATCCTTTGCTGCATCAATACTAACCTGCTCACTCTTCCTTTCTCTCCTCTCTTTCTCTGTGACCTCTTCTTCAAACCTGCCTCTTGCATGGAGCCCCCTTCCACTTTATTTCTGGCAGCCCATCACTCTCCAGGAAGCCCTACCTGACTATCTCCCAGCTTGCCATCCTATTTCCCTCCCTACTACATTATCTATGCACTTGAGTCCATAGCTCTAAAACAGTTAGATTCTTCTCTCATAGCATTTATGCCCATATCTTAAAACTTGCTTACTTCTCCTACCTAATACCTTCTCCTAGTAACTACCTCCCCTGTTATATCACAAGCACCTTGAGGGCAGTTCTACTAATTCTACTGTAATCTCCGGAGTACTTAGTACAATGTTCTGCACACAGTAAGCACTCAATAAATACCACTGATTGATTCTTGGAAGTGAGTAGCTGTGTTAGTAGTAATAGTATTTATTATAACACTAGATGCAGAGCATTATTCTAAGCACTGGGAAAGAATACATACACGGAAATTAGACTCTGTCCCTGGCCCTCAAGTAGCTCACGACCTAAGAATACAAGGAGAGAGGTGAATGGAGACAGAGGACTGGAGACAGAAATATAAGGATCAATTAAATAACAAACATAAAGCAGCATAAACCCAAATACTATCCTAATGATTATTATTAAGAAAACACCATAAAAGACATGGGCAAACCCAAAATAAAAAGAAAAATCAGTAAGGTGCTGTGGCTAGAGGTGAAGAAGCAGTGCGTGAAGCAGCATGGCCTAGTGGAAAGAACACGGGCCGGGAGGCAGAGGACCTGAGCTCTAATGTGCTGTGTGACCTTGGTCAAGTCACTTAACCCAGCGCTCAGAACAGTGCTCTGCACATAGTGAGCTCTTAACAAATACCAATATCATCATCATCATTAACTTCTCAGGGCCTCAGTTACCTCGTCTGTAAAATGGAGATTAAGACTGTGAGCCCCACAAGGGACATGGACTGTGTTCGACCTAATTAGCTTGTATCTACCCCTATGTGTAGCAAGGCTTAGTGGTTAGAGCCCGGGCCTGGGAGTCTGAAGGTCATGGGTTTTAATCCCAGCTCTGCCACTTGTCTGCTGTGTGACCCTGGGCAAGTCGCTTAACCTCTAGATGCCTCAGTTACCTCATCTGTAAAATGGGGATCGAGATTATGGACCCTACATGGGACAGAGACTGTGTCCAACCGATTTGCTTGTATGCACTCCAACGCTTACTAGTGTCTGGCACATAGTAAGCTCTTAACAAATGCCATAATTATTATTATTATTATTGTTACAGTGCCTGGCACATAGTAGGTGCTTAAATACCATTAAAAAAAAATAAAAAATTATTTCAGGCCCCTGGTGGCTCAGAGTCCAAGGCCCACTGGTAACCACAGTGACTACCAGTCCTCCTGAAGTTTTGCAAAGCCTCCTGCTGCGAGGGTTGTTCTCTTTTCCACCAGGGCAGTGGAAGGAGGGTGGGATGGGTTGGAGGCTCTTTGATAGCACAAAGGAAGAGAGCTGGGGCTGGTTCCTAGGGATGCAGACTTCTGATCCCCTGAAAGGGTTTGGGTGGGAAAGACAAGGTCATGGGGCAGATAAAGGGGTTAAAAGTTCTCCCCCGATTAGTCTGTGAGCCCGTCATTGGACAGGGATTGTCTCTGTTGCCGAATTGTACATTGCAAGTGCTTAATACGGTGCTCTGCACATAGTAAGCGCTCAATAAATACTAATGAATAAATGAATGAATGCAGCATGGCTGGCTGTGGTAGCTACTGTTTAGAGACCCATAGCCCGGTGCTCACAGAGCCTACTGAGAACAAGGATCCTCGGTCATGGGAGGGAGGAGATGGTTTCCAATGGATGAGTTTGGCTGTGGTGAGCAAACACAAGGGGTGTAGAAATTGGACACTGAAGCTCCTGACAGTGTGAAGGCTGAAAAAGGATTTTGGCTTCAGAGTAGGTTAGAGAAACCACAAAAAGGTTTCATCCCTTTTTTTTCCAGGTGGCTGGAGAGGGGATGGAGAGACCCATTTATTTTAAAGTAGGGAGAGGCATATTAGAATGAAGATGGAGAGTAACTCTCACATGGCTGAAAATGTGGTGTTTCTGTACTGAGCACTGTTAAGAAAAAAGCTTTCCAAAGCAATCTTTAGGACAGAATGGATGCATGAGGATAGATCATGTTAATTATCATTATTACGGCTTTTTTAAGCACTTACGATATGCCAGGCGCTGTACTAAAGCGCTGGGGTAGATACAAACAAATCAGGTTGGACACAGTCCTGGTCCCACGTGGGGTTCCCAGTCTCAATCCCCATTTTACATATGAGGTAACTGAGGCACCCAGAAGTCAAGTGACTTGTCCAAGGTCACACAGCAGACAACTGGCGGATATGGGATTAGAACCCATGACTTTTAAGAAAAAAGCTCTCCAAAATAATCTTTAGGAGCGTATGGATGCATGCGGATGTATCGAGTTCTGACAGACCGTGAGCCCTATGTGGGACATGGACTGTGTCCAACCTGATAAACTTGTATCTACCCCAGAGCTTAGAATAGTGCTTGACACGTACTAAGAGCTTAACAAAAACCATTAACAATAACTTCTCCCAAGCCTCTCAGACCCAGGAGCACCAGGGCTAACGAGGATCACTCTAATCATCCTACAGCTGAAGTAGGAAGTGCAGCTATGTGACCTGGGGCAAGCCACTTCACTTCTCTGTGCTTCAGTTACCTCATTAGTAAAACGGGGATTGAAACTGTGAGCCCCCTGTGGGACAGGGACTGTCTCCAACTCAATTTGCCAGTATCCACCCCAGAACGTAGTACAATGCCTGGCACATAGTAAGCCCTTAGCAAATAACATTATTATTTTTAATAGTGATTTAGAACCTACTTTGGCCATGCTTGGTGGATTTTTCTCCTTGGAAACCAAGGACAGCAGTACATATGTAGACGGTGGGCTCTAGATGGAACACAGAGGGTTGTTCCAGGAGAACAAGTCAAGGTTTCTGCCCCCAATGGAATGCTTGGTGGGAGTTAAACTTCTAAGCTGCAGAATACCCTGAGATCCCTCTATCTGGATGGGATCAGGGGGCAGATAGACCTGCGGCTGGGTAGCGGCCTCCCAGAACTGGTCCTGCTCCTTCCGGCCCAAAGTTTCTGGAGGGATCTGGTTTGCCCTACAGGGAACTTGCACAAAACTGTTGTGAAACCCCTCACAATCAACTCGGTCTCCTACAGACCATCCAATCCACCTCATCCAGGCTGGCAACAAATCCTTTCTGCTTTTCCTCCATAATATTTCCCAGACGCACCCCATCCTCAAAGCCCTTCCGAAATCCCACTTCCTGGAGGAAGCGAGGAAGCCTTTTCCACCAATTCATTTTTCATCTTCCTAGTTTATGTCCTAGGCACTCCCACCTCAACCCTTTACACCACTGCCATATGTGTGAACTCATGATTTGTAGTGCTTCTGTACATGTGACGCCTTTACCTTTTAAACAATTACTCACCTTGTTATAATAATGAAGGTATGTATTAAGCACCTATGTTTCAAGCACTGTTCTAAATCCTGGGGTAGACACAAAGTAGTCAGGTTGTCCCAGGTGGGGCTCACAGTCTTAATCCCCATTTTACAGATGAGGGAACTGAGGCACAGAGAAGTTAAGTGACTTGCCCAAAGTCCCACAGCAGACACGTGGCAGAGATGGGATTAGAACCCATGACCCCTGAATCCCAAGCCCGCGATCTTTCCACTAAGCCATGCTGCTTCTGTTACCCATTTTACCATTCTCTTCTTCCTCCTCTCTGAAATTTATCATGTGCCTGACTTCTCTACTAGATTATAAGCTTTGTGAAGGCAGGGATCATGTCTAATAATAATGTTGGTATGTGTTAAGCGCTTACTATGTGCAGAGCACTGTTCTAAGCGCTGGGGGAGATACAGGACCATCAGGTCATCCCATGTGAGGCTCACAGTTAATCTCCATTTTCCAGATGAGGTAACTGAGGCCCAGAAAAGTTAAGTGACTTGCCCACAGTCACAAAGCTGACAAGTGGCAGAGCTGCGAGTCGAACTCATCACCTCTGACTCCGAAGCCCAGGCTCTTTCCACTGAGCCACGCTGCTCTACTAACTCAAGTATACTCTCCCCCGTGCTTAGTATAATGCTCTGCACACAGTATGCACTTAAATACTACCGATTGATGGAATCAGGCTGTTACAGTATTTAATTTTTACCACTCCTTTGAAAGAACTTTCTGGCTCATGATTCATGTCTCTAAGTCACTCAGGGTAGCTTGTCTGTTTCTCCAATGGATAAGTCATCATAATTCTGAATAAATTTGAGCTGTGATCAGAAATTAAACCCAGATGAAATAATAAGGTCCTAGAACCTTCTTCGTATCTGTTTATCAATGGATCTGCTTCTCGATGTAATTCTACTAATGACTCTAAAGTCTCTGTGTACTCTATGATAGGATTGATTTTGATCACTAATTTTATATTTTTAATGTGATGGCTTACTCACTGATTGTATCCACTCTTTCCACAGAAGTGATCCAAAATTCTGTTCCCAATTAAAACAGGGAACCGGATCTCAGCAAGTTATTTCTTTAGTATGCCATTCTTTTTGGAAAGTACGTTTTCTCCATGAGAAGCTAGCATAATGGAAAAGTCATGTTGTTGATCTTGGATCTCAGACTAGATCTGTAAGAACTGGGTTAATGTCAGTATAATTGTTGGGTTTGTAAAATGTACTACTCTCCTCTGTTTATACATTTTGCACGTGAATCGGTGTTCAAGTATGGATGGTGTCTGGTGAAAACTGTTTCCTTCGGGGGCATTTCCTACTTTGTTGAATGTGCATTTGTCAAATTCTAGTTTCAGTTGTCTTGGATGGTGTAAGTGTGGTCCTCTGTAGCAAGGGGAGAGCTAAAAGTCTTCTCAATGTCCCATCCAACCAGAGGGAGCCTAAGAAAAGATGTGGGAAACACTTTTTTCATTCTTTCTCTGCAAACAAATAATAACCAACATCCTACACACATTCAACCACTAAGTGAACTGCCCACAGAAATGTTGTTTTATCTGTCTCTGCTCTGAAAGCAGGAACCCAGAGCACTCCGCTGGCGAGTTTGAGCCGTAACTATAATTGAAAGCAAACCCGTCCCTGCTTCGGTTTCCTGACCTTGAAATGGAAGGGGCCTGTCTCTCTCTGACACACAGGGAAACGGTTGGAATCCAAACCCTCCAGAAAAAGGATATACCAGACACTTTCAACAAAATTGATCTCTTTTAATTACAAATGTTAATGCCCTTCTGATGCAGAAGGTGAAACATTTCATCTTACAAGGCAATTATGGGAAAAAATAAATAAAAGGGGGTTAATCATTATTATTTCCTTTGGCACTCATTTTAATAACATTAATCATGATGAACTCTGTTGGTGCTTCTGGGGAGGTAATATAACCCTGCAGGAATTGCTTTGCGATTGAGTTAATTTCATCCATATTTTTTTCACATACTTTTTACATTCAGTGATTTTACTTTTTGTAACACAGCCTAATTTCTTTTTTAAAGCAAAAAATGACTACACCCACTAATGGTGGAGTCAAGAAAGATGAACTAGCTTAATATATACATATATGTATATATATGTATATGTATATGATGTTTAAGTTAGGTGAGCAGGAATTTGATATAGTGAATGAAGGAAATAATGAAAGGCCAACTTTTTCAAGAGAAGGGAACTTATTTTTGTCCTGCACAATCTTGGGTTTTTCATTTAACCCTACAGTTTTGGCAGCTATTCTTGCTTGCTTATGGGCTGTAATAAGTGGCATTATGTCTACGATGTGAAAGAAAACAAAAAAAAAAGAAAAAGAAAATCAATATTTCAGCATATAATTTTTCTAAAACTTAAATTCCTTATCACACTCAATGATATCCTTGTGAGGGTTTTGTGTAGGGGTATGCATGTCTTCTACCTGGTCCTCTGAGGATGATGCTCAAGGAATTTTTTTTTAAATCAATATTCTGTTTTCCAGAGCACATTAGTAAACTCAAGAAATTGAGAATCATTGTGGCCACCTCAGGAAGGTGGCAGAGTCAGGATTAGAAGCCAGGTCCTTTTGCTTCCAGATCTGTGTTCCTTCTACTAGGCTGTGCTGCTTCTCAGTGCTTAGTATGTGCCAAGCACTGTACTAAGCACACAGACACAACCCCTGCTCCACATGGGGATCACAATCTAAATAGGAAAGAGAATGGGTATTGAAACCTCATTTTACAGGCAAGGAGAATGAGAAACACAGAATCTAAGACATTTGCTCGAGGTCACACAGCAAGCAAGTGGCAGATCCAGGATTAGAATCCAGGGATGCCCAATCCCATGTTCTTTCCACTGGGTCACGCCATTGGAGAATGAGCTACATTCCTGGAATTCCTCTATCAGAAGTAATGTGGGGGCAGAGATTTTCAGCACGTTCATCTCTCCGTTGCCGAGGCAGCAGCCTCGGACTCCAGTCCTGGCTATCATCAAATCGTTGCAGACCGGAGCCAATCACTTCACTTCCCCCCTACTCAGTGTTTTCAGATGAACTGAAGGCAACAACTTTAATATCCCTCCCAGAAACAGGGCGAGGAAAAACTAAAGTTGATTGTAAGTCACGTGGAAAATAGAAATTGTCATACAACTGTTTTGCAACATGGAACAGGAACAAATCCAGTGAAAATTAGCTATTGGAACACAAGCTTATTGACCCTTTCCCTTGAGGTCATTTGTGAGTTATAGGGATCTATATTATATATTAGAGTATCTGAAACTAGAAATAAGGGAAGATTCTGTAATTAGAAAGTTCTGAAACAATAATGGGTTCTTATGTATATTAATCACTGAAATAATTCCATACTGTTTAACTTCCTCCTCAAACAGGGCTTTAATATTCCTTAATGTTGTACCTCTGTTTACTCTTGAGGTCTCCAGAAAATTAAAAGGTATGTAGTTCAGTTAATCCCTCTCAGGGTGGCACCTGGAGAGTTTCCAGTACTCTACCAGTCTCAGCTAAGGGAGGGCTTTCAAGCAGAGGTATATCCATTCCATTCTTAGTTTGGGCAGTGGAAGGCAATCTGCTACAAGTCAAAGCTCACCTGGGTTGAGCAGCAGTGGCACGGGAGAGAGTCAAGGGTGGAGACTCAAATTTACCGAGCGGAAGGCGGCAATCGTATGCCACTTCCGTATTTTTACCAAGAAAACTCTATGGATATAGTACCAGAAGGATCGTAGATGGAAAGTGGGGCATTCTGGAAGAGTCATGTCCGTAGAGTCGCTTTGGATCGGAGGTGACTTGACAGCATAAGACAAGGCAAGTTCAGCTAAATTCTCAAAGCTTAAAGGCTGGAAAAGGTCTACAGTTTCGGTAAAATGTCAGTAAACAGAAGTAACACTCACATATACAGACACATACACACACACATAAAAAAATTCAGGTCTTCAAAACAAATAAATCTACACATTGCAAAGCTTTACTTGTGCTGTTATTGCTTCCTTTAGTAAAAAAAAAAAATCTGTCTCCCATTTAATTTACTAAAGCAATAAATGAATACTTAAGGCTTAGCTCTGTGCTTGGAAACTGAGAAACCAAATGTCCTATCCAGCAAATTAGCAACCATTATGCAGTGAAGGATGAAAACCCATAATTCCTTGTAGAGGTATCTTTGACCTGTCAAACTGAACATCCTTTCTCTTAAGATGATTAGGTGGAAAATTCATTGTCCAGGTGCTGGCTTTTTCCTTGCTAAAGAAAAAAAAAAAGATAAATCACTAAGCTTACTGCTGCTATTGTGGTCTAATCACTGGTTTTCTCCTATAAATGACAAGACTTCTCTCCCATCAGTGGTAACAGCAGTAGCATTCTTTCTTTCCACATGCACAATGCTAATTGTTCTCATATTCTGACAATAGAGAACCTCAGAGAGCCCAGCCTGGGCTGAAATTGCATTGCTTGGACGGAAAAGTTAAGGCAGCCTTTCGCAGTGACATTTCAGCTCTGACGTTAGCGACAAGAACACTGAATACAGTGAATCTGTCCAAACGGCTTGGAGCTGGTAGTTCATTCTACGTTCTTGTGAAGAGGAGGAATTGTTTGAAATCAGTGCTTAAAAAGGTGTTTGCAAGGGAGAGGCAGAAAGCCCCATTCTAGTATTGCTCATAGGCCACAGTACAGACCTGTGAACCGACAGCATGAAAAGAGCAAGATTTTTTCCAAACTGCTGCTCATCAGAATTGTTCTTGGTAACCTCTCCTGCTGGTTTCTTTAGCGTTATGGTATAGCCATAGGACTCCCCTGCTTCCAAGCCTTATTGAAGGCACATCTTGACCAAGAGGCCTTTCCTAAGTCCTTCTTTCCTCTTCTCCTACTGCCTTCTGCGTCACCCTGACTTGCTCCCATTATTCATCCCCCTCCCAGCCCCACAGCACTTATGTACATATCTGTAATTTATTTATTTACATTACTGTCTTCCTCCCTAGACTGTAAACTCTTTGTGGGCAGGAACGTGTCTGCTTACTGTTATACTGTACTGTCCCGAGCGCTTAATACACTGACCTGCATGCTATAAGTGCTCAGTAAATATGATTGAATGAATGAATTGAACTCAAGAAACAGTGCTACGGAGAAAGGAATGACTGTGGGAGTAAGGAATAATTGAAACACGAGAGTCATGAATGACATTAGAGTCATCTTCCTTTGAAGTAATCAAGGGTACTTTGCAGTGAAACTTTCTTCTTAACCATTTCCAAAGGACTGAAATTTTAGATGTTATATGAGGCAATATAGTATATGACTGTAATATTGCTTTATGGCCCTCTGGTGTGAACTTCCATAAATGAGCATACCACACAAAAAACATTAAGGGGAGTGGGGACATCATAACAAGGTTTCACTATAATTAAAGGAAGCATCATCATCATCATCAAATTTATTCATGTTGCTGTTAAATGGTTGCTTCATGAATGGCAGCATCCTTATTTCTTAATCAGGGAAAGAAGCCAGAGTGTCTGGATGTGGCCTGCATATTACCCGATCCTAAGAGAGAGCACACTTCTCTGCCGGCTATCTCTTGTTCAAGAGGGTGCCAGGAAAGGAGGGAAAGGGGTGAGCCGACATTCCTCCCACTACCTTCAAAATTCTCCATCACTCATCTACTGTGTGACCTTGAGCAAGTCACTTAACTTCTCTGTCCTCAGTTCTCATCTGTAAAATGGGGATTATGACCGTGAACCACATGTGGGACGTGGACCGTGTTCAACCTGATTAGCTTGAATCTACCCCCATACCGAGTACATTGTCTGACGCATAATACTTGCTTAACAAATACCATAAAAAAATTCTCCCCTCAATTCAAAACTGCAGCCGCTGAAGGGAAGAATGGCCAACGGAAGTTTACACGCTCCCTACGTTACGGTTGGAAAATTAGAAATGATACACTTAATTATAACATTATTAATGTCTGCTGTGTGACCTTGGGCAAATCACTTAACTTCTCTGTGCCTCAGTTACCTCATCTGTAAAACTGGAGATTAATAATTAATGTCTGCTCTGTGACCATGGGCAAATCACTTAACTTCTCTGTGCCTCAGTTACCTCACCTGTAAAATGGGGATTAACTGTGAGCCACACGTGGGACAACCTGATTACCCTGTATCTACCCCAGTGCTCAGAACAGTGCTCTGCACATAGTAAGCGCTTAACAAATACCAACATTATTATCTGTAAAAATGGGGATTAAAAAATGTGAGCCCCACATGGGACAATCTGACTACCCTGTATCTACCCTAGCGCTTAGAACAGTGCTCTGCACATAGTAAGCGCTTAACAAATACCATAATAATTATTATTATTAATGAAAAGGGTAATAACGCTTATCTAATACTTCCTTTGTGTCAAGCACTGCAGTAAGTCCTGGAGTCAAAATGAGATGCTGAGATCTCATCTGTGGTGTAGATTCTCTCCTCCAAGGATGTATTGGTCATTTGATTTACAGGTGAGTCTCTCCTCTGCAGAACTGATAGTTCTATTCTATTCTAGCATCTGTAAGCTTCAGTCCGCCCAGTGAAAATGCACACGGAGTCCCAGTACCTGGTGTGGGAAGCAGCATGGCTTAGTGGCATAGAGCTCAGGCCTGAGACTCAAGACCTGGGTTCTAATCCCGGCTCTGCCACATGTCTGCTGTGTGACCTTGGGCAAGTCACTTTAATTCTCTGGATCTCAGTTACCTCATCTGTAAAGTGGGGATTAAGAGTGTGAACTCCATGTGGGACAGGGACTGTGTCCAACCTCATTAACTTGTATCTACCCCAGGTCTTAGAAGCGTGCTTGGAGCATAGTAAGCACTTAACAACCCTTTTCCCCGCCCCACAGCACTTGTGTTTATATGTACATATTTATTATTCAATTGATTTTATTAATGATTTGTAGGTATATATAATTTCATTTATTTTTATTTCTGCTATTGACACCTGTCTACTTGTTTTGTTCTTTGGGGTCTGTCTCCCCCCTTCTAGACTGTGAGCCCGTTATTGGGTAGAGATTACCTCTATCTGTTCCTGAATTGTACTTTCCAAGCACTTAGTACAGTGCTCTGCACATAGTAATTGCTCAATAAATATGACTGAATGAATGAATGAGCAAGTACCATAAATACTGTCATTATTATCCTGCATCCACTGTCTAAGAAGTGAGCAAAGCCTTCTCTCCCAACTAGTTTTAAGAAAGTTCCTGCCTTCCTGTCTTCTAGGAGGATAAAGAGCCTCCAACCCTGCCTGTTTTTAGCTGAGAAGCAGCGAGGCTCAGTGGAAAAAACCCGGGCTTGGGAGTCCGAGGTCATGGGTTCTAATCCCAGCTCTGTCGCTCCTCAGTTGTGTGACCTTGGGCAAGTCACTTCACTTCTCTATGCCTCAGTTACCTCATTTGTAAAATGGGGATGAAGACTGTGAACCCTACATGGGACAACCTGATTACCTTGTATCTACCCCAGTGCTTAGAAAAGTGTTTAGCTCTTAACAAATACCAGTATCATTATTATTATTATTATTACTATCTACAGTGGCACTTTTAGTTATTTGTACTTTTAATCCTCTAATACATAAATGGATCTTTGTATGGATTCATGAAATTAGGACATTTTCTAGAAATCTGATTAAGCACAAAATATGAAATTAGGAATTCTGTAATTTGGATGATTGTATTTCCATATAAAATAGCTGTACGTACATTTGGCGCTCTAGAACGTATGTATACTCTTGTGTGCTTGCATACCATTTTCTATACACACACCCATGCACGCAAACACGCACACTTCCTTTGAAAAAGATACCACTGATGGGGAAATTCACTTCTCAGTGCATGCGTGACTGACAAGGCCAATACAGACCACACACTCCCAATCTCATTGTGCACACTCAAAAGTGCTCCCTTGCTGAGTGGTTATTTTGATGCTTGTGACAACTAGAGCAACTTTCCTGGGCTTCCTAGTATAATGCAGCACAGCTCCCACATTTTGATTCATGGGGTGAAAAATAGATATATAACTTCTGTGCCATTTGTATCAAAAACACTTTTGAGAGCTTTCTATTTGCAGAGCGCTGTACTGAAACAATTGGGGGAGTTGATAAACATTGAATTGGTAGAGTTGCTAAACATGATGCCTGCCCTAGTATCTAGATTATGCTACCTAATTGCATAATTAATTGGACAATGCTGAGATTCCCCAGAAAGATACAGGTTGTGTCTAGGTTGAGCTTTTTAATTTTTCATATAAACATCTTTACTTAGAGTTTAGCTAGTACAAAACGCAGGCTTGCAGCATTTCTTGGAAAGCAAAGCAACAGATTATCCAAAATCAGGGTATCCCATTGAACAGAGAAGCAGCGTGGCTCAGTGGAAAGATCCCGGGCTTGGGAGTCAGAGGTCATGGGTTCTAATCCCGGCTCCGCCGCTTGCCAGCTGTGTGACTCTGGGCAAATCACTAACTTCTCTGTGCCTCGGTTACCTCATCTGTAAAATGGGGATTAAAGCTGTGAGCCCCACGTGGGACAACCTGATTACCTTTGTCTACCCCCAGCACTCAGAACAGTGCTTTGCACATAGTAAGCGCTTAACAGATGCCACCATTATTATGATTAACAGAGAAGCTTTGAAATATTAGGATTTCCTAAGTGCCTGAAAACATCTTGAATGTGTGTGCCCATGAAGATAATTTTTGAATCAGGGATTATTTAATTTATGGTTTCTGAGTCTTTCGGGTTGCTCAATTATTAATAAATTTAATTCTACTGAGAATTGAATAAGAGGAATAAAAAGTTTCAAGTAGAGCTATTATTTAGTAAGGTAGAAATGATAGGTTGTGAAACAGGGCACAATTAAAGGCATCCTAACAGGAAAATGCAACTTGTTTAGGGGGAGATGGCTAATACTTTTATCTTGGAGTTTCTCCAGAATGGTCGAGAAGGATGTTTTTGAACTGGACTCAAATGCTGCTGACAGCCTTTTGACCTTGTTAGGAAAGGTCTTAGTACGGTCTTATTGAATGGAATCTACCTTCAGTGTTCAAATATCAATCCCTAGTACTTATTGAGTGCTTACCGTATGCAGAACATAGTACTGAACTAAAAAGCACTTTGCGCTCAGGGGAAATTGTTTCATTAACCTCAGATGAACTGACTGCCAGGCCTGTCATCATCGGTAGAAAGTCCGATGAAAAGTTGAGGAAAATTCAAAGTAGAGGGCAAAATATGAAAGTTTCAAAGCAAATTGTATTCTCAGTTAGCTTCGTATTCGTAGTTGATCCATAACATTTAGTGAGCACCTACTTCATGGAGGGCGCTATATTAAGCACTTGCGAGAGCACAATAATGCTAGATAAGGTCCCTGACCTCAAGGAGTTTATAATCTAAAAAAAAAAAAAAAAAAAGTTGGTATTTGTTAAGCGCTTACTATGTGCCGAGCACTGTTCTAAGCGCTGGGGTAGACGTAGGGGAATCAGGTTGTCCCACGTGGGGCTCACAGTCTTAATCCCCATTTTACAGATGAGGGAACTGAGGCACAGAGAAGTTAAGTGACTTGCCCACAGTCACACAGCCGACAAGTGGCAGAGCTGGGATTCGAACTCATGAGCCCTGACTCCAAAGCCCGTGCTCTTTCCACTGAGCCACGCTGACACAAATTCAAATATTTTACTGGTTGGAGGAAGAATGAAATTGTTTTATTTGGATGAGAGAAGGCTTAGATAATAGGGTATGTTCAAAATAGGGTATGTTCAAAAATGCGACAGGTGGTGATGGAGGAACAGCAGAGGACACACACAGGACGCGGAGGACATGGAGAAGACGCACAGAGGGGATGTAGAAAGAGACTTGGTGGACATGCCTAGGACACACAAAGGAGACAGAGAGAAGACAACGCAGAGGAGATGTAGATGAGTAGACACAGAAGAGACAAGGTGGAGACATGGAAGAGATGCCACAGAGGAGATGACCTGGGGAAGATGAGACAGGAGAGATGTCGAAGAGATGTCGGGGAGGTGTTGAAGAGATGGGGAGGAAACATGGAAGAACAATGTCCCGGGCCCTGAAATCACACTCTCTTCCCAGCTTTGGCACAATTCCAGGGAGTGTGTGAGATGGAATAGAGGATGGGAAGGAGTCAGGAAATGGCATGTTTATGTGTAGCTATTTCACAGGCCTGAATGTGGCCTCAGGAAATGCTTAATGACGACCACTGAATAGGTCGCCGATATGTTTCCGGGAGGCTCCGTGAAAAGGCTCCGCAGCTGCTGAGAAAAGAGCCTGCCTGCAGAGGTCAAACAGGCCACCGCCAGAAATAACTTCTAAGTGTGCTGAGCTTTACATCTGAGTTCTGACAGATTCTGCGTTTTGAGACCTCCCCTTTGTAACTGATATTTCATAAAGAGCTGAATTAATATTCATGATGCTTCTTTTATCAGTTCACTGACTGGTGAATACATCAATAATTGTTCATTAATGATCTGAGTCAATTCATTTTACTTTATGTCTGTATGACTATTTCTAGCCATTTTCTTTCAAAAATTTCAGAAATACTTAAGAGCGTATTTATGTTGACAGAAATAAGATAGATTTACCAGGCATAACATGTTTAACTTGAATGGAAATGAGAATAATTGATTAGTTTTTATCTCTAGCTCTCTATCCCCAAGGAAGTCAAAATCATGGGTGGATTTTTTGTGTCGCTCTAGGAAACCCAATTAATTTATTTAGGCAAATTGTGGATCATTGTTAGCAGCCCCATTTATAAACTGTGAACCGTCTACTTAGCAAAGGTGAGTCATAGTATTCAGGAATGAGTTTAAAATCTTGATTTTAAAGAACTTAATCACACTCTGAAACCTACAAACAATTCAGAAAATGAGTAAACTCTCTTACAATCCTTCAGCCTTCTCTTGCCTCACCCCCACAAAAAACCCCAAAACATTTTCAAGAATGCTAGAAATCAGGAAGTGCAATTCCTTTGGTAACTATAATCTTGGTGCTTTAGAAGGTTTGATCAAGATTTAAAAATGGGTGGTTTAGAATTAGGTCAAGAATGAACAGCTCAAGGTTCCCGAAGGGCAGAGCCCCAGATCAATCCCTGGGCTTTGCTGCCGAATTCACTCAAAGGGAGACTATTTCCCCACAATCCTCTACTTCTCCTTAGCTCCTAATGGAATATTTTCCATGGAGTTGTAACTCAAAATGCTGGATCACGGGCCAATTTAGTTTCTTAAGAAGGATCAATAATACTTTTCCATGCTGTTTGGTTAGGATTCAATAAGTGACTTACGATTTAAAGGAAAAAACACAATTAAGTATCCATTGATCTATTTGGAAGGCTCAGAAGAAGTCAAGAGCTCATAATTAATCAAATGAATGCCCTTTTCTGGTCTTCACAAATCAAAATTGGGCACTTGAAAAAAAACGAAAACAAAAAGACTACAGAACTGGCCTGTCTTTAAAGGCACCAAGGAGATGGGATTTTTATGATTCTAACAACTGAGGATTTTGCCACTGGTGCAACAGAGAAGCAGCATGGCCTCGCAGCAAGAGCACGGGCCTGGGAGTCAGAGAACGTGGGTTCTAAGCGTGGCTCCACCACTTGTCTGCTATGTGACTTTGGGGAAATCACTTAACTTCTCTGTGTCTGTTTACCCTATTTATTTTGTTAATGAGGTATACATCCCCTTGATTCTATTTATCGTGATTATGTTGTCTTGTTATTGTCCGTCTGTCTCCCCCAATTAGACTGTAAGCTCGTCACTGGGCAGCGATTGTCTCTATCTGTTGCTGAATTGTACGTTCCAAGCGCTTAGTACAGTGCTCTGCACATAGTAAGCGCTCAATAAATACTATTGAATGAATGAATGCTTCACCTATAAAATAGGGATTAAGATTGTGAGCCCCACGTGGGATAACCTGATTACTTTATATCTACCCCGGTGCTTAGAACAGTGCTTGGCACATAGTAAGCGCTTAACAAATGGCATTATTATTTATTACATCACAATTCAGCATCGTAGGCAGAAACAGCATTCGGACTCCTTTGTTATAGGAATTGCATATCCACAGAATTCTGGAGGACTAGATTGTATGGTCCTTGAGGGCAGGGAGTGTGTTTTCTACCAACTCCGTCGTGCTTTATTCTCCCAAGCTTTTCATGCAGTGCCCTGCACCCAGTAAGTCTTCATTAAATACTATTGACCGACTGATTCTGATAACACTGAGTCTGACTGATGGATAGAAAACTCCAACCCCTTCTCTCTCACCTCACTGCCAGTCTGCCCGAGTGGAAGACCTGTGTATAGTAACCCCACCTGGGATTACTGGGATGGCATGAAGGGTATGTCTGACAACTATTCTGTCCACCGGAAAAAGGGCTGCCTCTAGAGAAAAAAAAAACAATGCTGGGGGATCTTATTCATGCTTTCCCAGCCAATACAAGGCTCTTATTAAAGTGATTAGTTCTTAATAACATGCTTACTGTTTTCAGATCAATCATTCAATCAACCAATGGTATTCACTGTGTGCCTACTATGCACAATGCACTGTACTAAGCATTTGGAGAGGAGGTAGAGATGGTGCTGCACCTGAATCTCTCATCTCAGTTTTAAGAGAAATGTTTTTCAATCAATTGTACTTACTGCGTGCTCACCGTGTTCAGAGCACCGTACTAAGCTTTCGGGAGACTACAGTATAACAGAGTTGGTAGACATATTCCCTGCCCTCAGTGAGTTTATGGTTGAGAGTTTTACTGCTCTCATCATTATCAACAATAGTTCTCTTCTCCATCTACCCTCACTCACTCCCTTGGAGAACTCAACTGTTCACATGGCTCCAGCAACTACCTCTGCTCGAGAGTCCCAAATCTACCTCTGTAGCTGTGACCTCTCCCCAGCTCTCCAATCCCACACCTCCTCTATCTCCTCTTGCCTTGAGGTTATTTGGTTCCACAGCACCGATATATCCAAATTGAACTGAATTCTTCATCTTTCTTCCTCATTCCTACCCCCTTGACCAGTTACCAGAAATCTTGGTGTCACCTTTGACCCCTCATTCAGCTCCCGCATCCTATCAACTTTCTCAAAACATTTCTTAGATTCTTCCCTTCCCTCATTCATTCAATCATATTTATTGAGCACTAACTGTGTGCAGAACACTGTACTAAGCACTTGGAAAGTACAATCCAGCAATAAAGAGAGATAGTCTCTGCCCACAAAGGACTTACAGTCTAAAGGAGGTGATAGACATCAAAACAAGTAAACAGACCAATAACATCAATATAAATAAATAGAATTATAGATATGTACACATCAAAACAAACAGCCATTAATGTAAATAAATAGAATTAAAGATATGTACATATGTACACAAGTGCTGTGGGATGGGGTGAGTAGAGAAAAGGGAGCAAGTCGGGGCGATGAGGGGTGAGTCAGTTGAGGAAAAGGGGGTTTAGTCTGGGAAGGCCTCTTGGAGGAGGGCTTTGAAGGGGGAAGTGTGATTGGAACATTTGAGGAGGGAGGGCATTCCAGGCCAGGAGTAGGGTTTGGGCCAAGGATCAGTGGCAGGGCAGGTGAGAATTAAGCACAGTGAGAAGTTTAGCAGCAGAGGAGCCGAGTGTGCAGGCTGGGATTTAGAAGGAGAGATGGGAGGTAAGGTATGAGGGGCAAGGTGACGGACAGCTTTGAAGCCAAAATTGAGGACTTTTGCTTGATATGGAAGTTGGTAGGCAACCACTGGTCACATGCCCAGAATATTTCTGTAGAAAGATAATCTGGGCAGCAGAGAAGTATAGATTGAACTGGGGAGAGACAGGAGGTTGGGAAGTCAGAAAGGATGCTGATGCGGTAATCCAGTTGGGTTAGGTTAAGTGATTGTACTAACGTGGAAGCCGTTTGGTCGGTGAGGAAAGGGCGGATCTTGGCGATGTTGTGAAGATGAGACCGGCAGGCTTTGGTGATGGATTTTATATGTGGAGTGAATGAAAGAGTGGGGTCAAGGACGACACCAAGGTTGTGGGCTTGTGAGGTGGGAAGGATGGTTGTGCCATCTTCAGTGATGGGAAAGTCAGGGAGAGGACAGGGTTTGGGAGGGAAGATAAGGAGCTCTGTCTTCGACATGTTGAGTTTTAGGTGGTGGGAGGACATCCAAGAAGAGATGTCCTGAAGGCAGGAAGAGATTCGAGCCTGGAGGGAGGGAGAGAGAATGGGGCAGGAGATGTAGATTTGGGTATCATCTGAATGGAGATGATAGTTGAAGCCTTGACTCCAGCTAAACAGTCACCATTATGGTTCAAACATTAGTCACATCACAGAATATGGTACCAACCTTCTCTCTGTTCTGCCTGCTTTCCAGCCCACACTCCTCACAGCTGTCCAGATCTTCATCCTGAAACATCGCTCAGCACAAGGCTGCCCTCTCCTCAAAACCCTCAATCACTGCCCACAGCCCTCTGTATCAAACAAAACTCCTTACTAAGTTTCAAGACTCTTCCCTTCAAATTTGGCCTTTCTCCATTGATTCTCCCTCAGGCTTATAATAATAAAAATGTTGGTATTTGTTAAGCGCTTACTATGTGCCGAGCACTGTTCTAAGCGCTGGGGTAGACATAGGGGAATCAGGTTGTCCCACGTGGGGCTTACAGTCTTAATCCCCATTTTACAGATGAGGGAACTGAGGCACAGAGAAGTTAAGTGACTTGCCCACAGTCACACAGCTGACAAGTGGCAGAGCTGGGATTCGAACTCATGAGCCCTGACTCCAAAGCCCGTGCTCTTTCCACTGAGCCATGCTGCGTTGGTCTTCTCAGTCCCAACTCCTCCCTGTGCCCCATCCTCAGGTCAGTGACTCTTGTCATCTGGCTCATCATATTTTTCCAGAGTTCCCTCTCCCAGAAAATGAAACAGCATGGAATAGTGGATGCACCATGGGCCTGGGATTCAAAAGGTAATGGCTTCTAATCCCGGCTCCACCGCTTGTCTGCTGTGTGACCTTGGGCAAGTCACTTCACTTCTCTCTGCCTCAGTTCCCTCATCTGTAAAATGGAGATTGAGATTGTGAGCCACATGTGGTACAGGGACTACGTCCAACTCAATTTGCTTGTAACCACCCCAGCACTTAGTACAGTGCCTGGCACAAAGTAAGCACTTAAATACCATCATCACTGTTATTGCACCTCAGCCCTCCCCACCTTAAAACCCTCCTAAAATCCCACTTATTTTTTTTTCTTTTTGATAGTATTTTTAAGTGCTTACTATGTGCCAAGCACCGTATTAAGTACTGGGGTAGAAACAAGGTAATCAGGTTGGACACAGTCCATGTCTCACCTGGGGCTCACGGTCTTAATCCCCATTTTACAGATGAGGAAACTGAGGCCCAGAAAAGCGAAGTGACTTGTCCAAGGTCACACCACAGACAAATGGCGGAGAGGGGATGAGAACCCAGGTCCTTCTGACTCCCCGGCCCGTGCTCTATCCACTAGGCCATGCTACATCTCTTCCAGCAAGTCTTCACTGACTGTTATACACACCTCGAGGGCTATCAGCTCGGCACCTGCATCTTGACTCCCCATTTCTATTCATATCTATCCTCGGCAACTGTGTGGACAAATTTCAATTTAAAAGCCGCGTGGCCTAGTGGATAAAGCACAGGCCTGGGATTCTGAAATACCAGATTTCTACTCCAGACTCTGTCACCTGTCTGCTGTGTAACCTAGGGCAAGTCATTTCCCTTTGTATCTAACCCAGAGCTTAGTACTGTGCCTGGCACATAGTAAGTGCTTAACAACTACCAAAAAAAAAAAAAGGTTAGGTGTTCAGTTTATTCATCCCGACTTCATTGTTTGTAAATCTCTTTATGCCTATCTCCCTTATTACAGTGTCCGTCGTGAGGGAGGGGAATTTGTCTCCTATTTTTGTAGTTCCTCCCATGTGCTTAGAACAGTGCACTGCATTCATTAGACATTCTCTAAATACCAGTAAAACGACTTCTACTACTGATTCTGAGCATTTATACAATACAAAGCACTGCGATAGACATTTAGACAACCAAAGAAATCTAAGTGGAAACCCTTGCCTTCCAGAGATATATAATCAAATACGGAGAAAAGATGACTTAAGATGGCATAAAGGAACAAATAGATCATATTTAAGAAAGTGCAAATTTTAGAAAGATCATTAACAGTTCCACTGTATTGTTCTCTCCCAAGTGCTTAGTACAGTTTTCTGCACACAGTCTGCATCCAATTAATCAACTGTATTTATTGAGAGCTTACTGTGGACAGAGCATTCATTCATTCACTCAGTCATATTTATTAAGCACTTACTGTGTGCAGAGCACCACACTAAGTGCTTGGGAAAGTACAATACAACAGTAAACGGTGACATTCCCTGCCCACGATGAACTCACAGTCTAGAGTGCAGGAGACATACCTTAATACAAAAAAATAAAATTACAGATATATACATAAGTGCTGTGGGGCTGGTGGGGGGTCGAGGTGGGTAACAAAGGGGGTGAGTCAGGGTGACACAGAAGGGAGTGGGAGGTGAGGAAAAGTGGAGGAGATGTGCCTTCAATAAGACTTTGAAGGGGAGGAAGAATAATGGTCAGATTTGGGGATGAAGGGCATTCCAGGCCAGAGGCAGGACGTGTGCCAGGGGTCGGCGGCGAGGCAGGTGAGATCGGGGCACAGTGAGAAGGTTAGCACCAAAGGAGCGAAGTGTGAGGGCTGGGTTGTAGGAGAGAAGTGAGGTGTTGTAGGAAGGTGGAAGGTGATGGAGTGCTCAAGTCAATGGTGAGGAGTTTTTGTTTGAAACGGAAGTCGATAGGCAACCACTGGGGATTTTTGAGGAGAGGGGTGATGTGCTGAACGTTTTTGAAAAAAGATGTTCCAGGCAGCAGAGCGAAGTATGGACCGCAGTGGGGAGAGACAGGAGGTTGGGAGTCAGCAAGGAGGCTGATGCAGTAATCTAGGCATGATAGGATGGGTGATTGAGCAAATAACATGGTAAGAGCACTGTATTCATTCATTTAATCGTATTTACTGGGTGCTTACTGTGTGCAGAGCACTGTATTAAGCACTTAGGAGTGTACAATAAAACAGAATTGGTAGGCATCTTCCCTAGCCACAGTGAGCTTACATTCTAGAAGATACCACTGATTGAGTGATTGACTAAGTTGATCAATGCATTGAGAACCAAAATACAAATACAAATCACCAAGAATACTGAAGTGGACTGAAGCAATGGCAGGCCTGGAATGAAGCAATTTCAGTCATCCTAAGTGGACTGGGGAGAACAATTTGAATTTCTTCTAAAAGCTGAATGGAAAGTCAGTTAGCATTTATCATAAGGATGTGCGTGAGGGGAAATGAGCTGATGCATGAGAAGGATAATACCCCAAATTGAGCAAAAATGCCTAATTGGAGCCTTCTGACATAACATCAAAATGGCCAAATGCTGGAATATGTTGTAAGCACCTCTTCTAGGCTGTAAGCACCTTCTGGGCACTGAACATGTCTACAACTCTGCTATATTGTATTCTCCTAGGTGCTTAGTGCAATATTCTGCATATAGTAAATGCTCAATGAATATGTTTGATTGACTGTAACGTAAAGGGGGCAAGAGATCACGTGTGTGAAGAAAATGAATCAGCTTTCGTGGGATCATTGGAAAAACCCGATGTGAGGAACAAGATGGAGACAATGCAGAAAGAATACAGTGACTGGTAAGGGTGATGATGACTATGTCTGCTGTACCAAGGAAACATGGGAAAAGAGAGAAAACATGCTTTCCTTTTAGAAGAGACAGAAGGGAGAGGTTCCAGGGCTCATCGGGAAGGGAAAAAATATATGCAAACCAATGAGGAATGTCTTATTAGTAGACAATCAGTGGAATTTCAAATCTTTGGCATTCAGTTTCTGAGCTCTTTGGAAAACCCAAATGGAGGAACTGTTTTAGAAGGTATTTGAGATTAAAGCGTCTCGACTAATCAGGGGACTCTAATGGAGGATTAGAAAACAGTCAAGTAGTTGAGTAGAAAGACTGCTTTGAGTATGTGACAGAGAGAGAGGGACAGAGGCACAGAGTTCAAGAATAAAGGATATGTTTCATCTCACTAGAGTTAGAGGGGCTTTTTGGTGTTTGCGCACGAAATCATTACAGAAGGTTTTGTTTTCAGTTTCATTTTCTTTGACCAAAATGGAATGCTGCAAAATTAAAATTATACTTTGCCTTATTTTATATGAAAAACATTTCATTTTGTGTAATTGCAAATGAAACCTTTGCCTCCTTCCTATTACATTTCCTCAGGATGCAGTCATGTGTTCTAATTTCTACCTGGTCTTTCTTTTCTCTTCAGCAATATACCTATGGGCTAGAAAATGGATTACTGTGGCCTGTACCTGCTACGCAAAACTGCACGACCCACTTCCACATGACTTGTTACCTAATGGGAAGCAGCATGGCCTAGTTCATTCAATCATTCATTCAGTCGTATTTATTGAATGCCTACTGTGTGCAGAACACTGTTGTAAGCGCTTGGGAGAGTACAACAATAAACAGTCACATTCCCTGCCCATGACTAGCTTACAGTCCAGAATGGGGAAGACAGACATCAATACAAATAAATAAAATTACAGATACGTTTGTACATAAGTTCTGTGGGGCTGGGAGGGAGGGAAGAGCATAGGGAGCGAGTCAGGGTGATGCAGAAGGGCATAGGAAATGAGGAAAAGAGGGGCTATGTCTGGGAAGATGTGTCTTGGAAGAGATGTGTCCTCGATATGGGGGGGTGGAGAGTAAGATTTGAGCTTGAGATTGGTCAGATTCGAGGAGGAAGAGAGTTTTAGGCCACAGGCAGGACGTGGGCTAGGGGTAGGCGGCGAGACAGTGAGATCGAGGCACAGTGAGAAGGTTAGCGCTAGAAGAGCGAAGAGTGCAGGCTGGGGTGTAGAAAGAGAGAAGTGAGGTGAGGTAGGAGGAGGCAAGATGGTGGAGTACTTTAAAGTCAATGGTGAGGTTATTTTTGTTTGATATGGAGGTGGACGGGCAACCACTGGAGTTTTCTGAGGAGTGGGGTGACATGTCCTGAAGGTTTTTGTAGAAAAATGATCCTAGCAGCAGAGTGAAGTATGGACTAGAGTGGGGAGTGACAGGAGGCTGAGAGATCAGCAAGGAAACTGTGGCAGTGATCCAGGTGGGATAAAATGGGTGATCATAATCATGTTGGTACTTGTTAAGCGCTCACTATGTGCAGAGCACCATTCTAAGCGCTGGGGTAGACACAAGGGAATCAGGTTGTCCCACGTGGGGCTCACAGTCTTCATCCCCATTTTACAGATGAGGTAACTGAGGCACCAAGAAGTGAAGTGACTGGCCAAAGTCACACAGCTGCCTAGTGGCAGAGCCCGGATTCGAACCCATGATCTCTGACTCCAAAGCCCGTGCTCTTTCCACTGAGCCACGCTGCTTCTCATACAGGGGTAGATATAGGGTGATCAGATCGCCCCACGTGAGGCTCACAGTCTTAATCCCCATTTTACAGATGAGCTAACTGAGGCACAGAGAAGTGAAGTGAGTTGCCCAGTCACCCAGCTGCCAAGTGGCAGAGCCAAGATTTGAACCCATGACCTCTGACTCCCAAGCCCGGCCTCTTTACACTGAGCCCCGCTGCTTCTCATTATATTACTGTGGTAGCAGTTTGGTTGGAGAGGAAAGGGATTTTAGCTATGTTGTCAAAGTGGGACTCATGGGATTTAGTGACACATTGAATATGTGAGTTGAATGAGAGAGGGCAGTCAAGAAGTTTAATGCCAAGATTATGGGCTTGTGAGACAGGAAGGATAATAATAATAATTGTGATGGCATTTGTTAAGCGCTTAGTATGTGCAAAGCACGGTTCTAAGCGCTGGGGGCGGATACAAGGTGATCAGGTTGTCCCACGTGGGGCTCACGGTCTTAATCCCCATTTTACAGATGAAGTGACTGAGGCACAGAGAAGTGAAGTGACTTGCCCAAAGTCACACCGTTGACAAGTGGCGGAGGCGGGATTAGAACCCATGACCTCTCACTCCCAATCCCGTGCTGTGCTGTCTAGAGTGATGGGAAAGTCAGGGGGAGGACTGAGTGGGATGCTAAGGAGTTCCGTTTTGGACATCTTGTCAAATCCAATGGCCTCTACTCCATCCTAATCCTCCTCGACCTCTGAGATGCCTCTGACACCGTGGATCACCTCTTTCTCTTGGAAACGTCATCCAACCTCGACTTCACTGACTCTGTACTTTTCTGATTCTCCTCATCTCTCTGGCCATTCATTCTCAGATTCCTTTACGAGCTCCTCCTCTGCCTCCTACCCCCTAACCGTGGGGGTCCCTCAAGGTTTGGTTCTGGGTTCCCTCCTATTCTCCACCCACAAACACTCTCTTGGCGAACTCATTCGCTCCGGTGGCTTCAAATACCACCTCTATGTAGATGACACCCACATCTATATCTCCTGCCCTGGTCTCTCTCCCTTTCTGCAGTTTCCCATTTCCTCTTGCCTTCAAGACATCCCTACTTGGATGTCCTCCTGTCCCCTCAAACTTAACATGCCTAGTGGAAAGAGCACGGGCCTGGAGTTCAAGGAGAATTACAACCCCAGCTCTACCACTTCCTCGCCGGGTGACCTTGGACAAGTCACTTCTCTTCTCTGTGCCAGGGTTCCCTCGTCTGCATAATAGGAATTCAATACTTCTCCCTCCAACCTGGACTGTGAGCCCCACGTGGGACCTGTTTGTCTTGTATCTACCCCAGCATTTAGAACAGTGCTTGGCACATGGAGCAGCGTGGCTAGGAGAAGCAGCGTGGCTTAGTGGAAAGAGCCGGGGCTTTGGGAGCCAGAGGTCATGAGTTCGAATCCCGGATCTGCCACTTGTCAGCTGTGTGACTGTGGGCAAGTCACTTAACGTCTCTGTGCCTCAGTTACCTCATCTGTAAAATGGGGATGAAGACTGTGAGCCTCACGTGGGACAACCTGATTACTCTGTATCTACCCCAGCGTTTAGAACAGTGCTCTGCACATAGTAAGCGCTTAGCAAATACCAACGTTATTATTAACTAATGCCACAACTATTATTGTTATCATTGCTAATAATAGCAACAATAATAATAATATTTGTTAAGCCCTTACTAGGTACCAACCACTGTACTAAGCCTGGGGTAGGCCCAGGATGATCGGATGATACAAATTCCCCTTTCCACATGGTGTACTCAGTCTAAGAAGGAAGGAACAAACACTGGTATTGAATCTCCATTTTACAGATGAGGAAACTGAAGTATTGAGAAGTCAAGTGATTTACCTTAGGTCACACAGCAGGCAAGAGGTAGAACCCACATTCCCTGACTCCCAGGCCTGTGCTCTTAAGAGTTGGGAAGTTTTAGGACTCTAAACCTAACAGGTCAGCTGCTTTGTTTAAGCGTGAAAGATCTGATTCATTCCTCCTAGATTTGCCTGAAGTCACTTCAATCAGTCAATCAATTGATTGAATTTATTGAGTGCTTAGTGTAGGTATGGAGCACCCTACTAAATTTTTTGGAAATTACAGTTCAATAGAAGTGGGAGACATAATCCCTGCATTCATGGACCTGAGAACTCTATCTTACAATTTAGTCATTTACACTGTCTCCTTAGCCTTCCTGGTTGCTGCTATTGCTCCCGGCACTTTTCATATTCATCCATATCTGCCATTTACAGCTTAGCACCCATTTAGGTAGTGCTTCTCATAGATGCCTTCTGCCTGAAAAAACCTAACTTGAAATTGATAAATGGAAAAGGAAAACCTCTCCTTGCCTGGATGACTCCAAACTCAAAGAAAAAGTAGGTTGGGAGCCAAGTGATTCAGCTTTAGTCTGGAGAATGAGTGACTCATAAAGTAATTGTCCCCTCCACTTTTCCTACATAGAGGTCCCTTTAGAGAAATTTTAAATTACAAATTAGTTCAGGCATGTTACCCACCTTCTAAAGATGATATGTGAAATCCAGCTTTCATCTTTGATCTGGGCAGGGAGTGCGTCTGTTTATTGTTGCATTGTAATCTCCCGAGTGCTTAGTACAGTGCTCCGCACACAGTAAGTACTCAATATACAAGACTGAATGAATCTGTTTTTTAAAAATCTTACTCTCAACAGCTCAGATCTCAAATCACTGAATCATAAAAAAGATGAGGAAAATTTTGTTCAAAAGTCCCGGTGCCTTTCTTGGGGCTACCCTGCTGCTATTACTCCTTGGGTACTACTTTCTTTTTGAATTGTGACCCTTGTTCATTCTCTGTCCCTTAAAAATTTAAAAAGCATATGTCCCTACACTTGTCAATGTGACCCCTGTTATTTTTTATGGTACTTGTTAATCGCTTACTATGTGCCAGGCAGCGGTAATTACAAGCTAATCAAATAGAACACATTGCCTGTCCCAAATGGGGGTCACAGTCTTAATCCCCATTTTACAGATGAGGTAACTGAGACACAGAGAAGGTCACACAGTCGACAGGTGGAGGAGTAGGATTAGAACCCAGGTCCTTCCGACTTCCAGCCTATGCTCTATCCACTAGACGGTGCAGCTTCTCATTTCAACCCAATAACTTCAAAAGCACAGTAACTGTAAGGTGTAACTTAATCATGAAAAGATGGTAAAGAATCCCTCTCAAAATGCATATTTGGAAATGACTAATTTAATAAATTCTAAGCATTTTCACCAATTTGGATGAGTTAAATAGAAGCCTCTAGCAGGATTTCATAGTTTAAATGTTTACTCTTTTTTCAAGAAACCTTTACGCTCTGAACAGAAGGAAAGTTGATTATCGAAAAGGTGAAAGGAAGACCAAATGAAGATGGCAGGCTATAATCAATGAAATCATTGAGAAATACAATTTGTCCAGTAAACTATGCAGAGTAGAATATTTGAGTGGCTGGGATCCAATATTAAGACATTGGCCTGGCTTTTACCTACCCTTTTAACAGATTAGCAAAGACCTGGCAAGGAGCTCAGTAATGTTTCTGCAGGCTTCCAGCTGGGGTTGATTACAGGCTAAGGCTAATGTGGTAATGTATTGCTCTAGCACAACAGTGTAACTTGAGAATACTCACAATACAAATCTCCCACCTTCTGCCTTCTAAATAAACCCTGACATGAAGAACCCACTGTATTTTGTTGTTACTCTGACCTTTAATAAATCACCAAATTAATTATCTGACAGATACAGGGTCTTCTGCTATAGGGTTCACTAAATGTGGTTTTTGAGCTGGGGAGATTTTTCACACACAGACTATTAAAAACACCCAGAACCGCTAACTGCCTCATTCTAATGTTTATGTGGCAAATCTATTCAGTGGAGAGAGAACTTTTCACTATATATCAAACCAAGACCTCGGACTGGATCATGGGATTTAAACAATAGGATGGAGATTACATGGAATTTAGACCAGAGTCGCCTACTGAATTACTGAGGACCAGGAAGCAGTATCAAAAGTGTGGTTGTCATTACTGTTGGAGTCATTTCTATGGGAATTTCATATGGCTAGAATTCCATTTTTAAACACGTGCTTGGGAGAATTTGTAGAGCGATGAAGTGTGTAGTAGAATTCATGGACAGATTGGAAAGGAGTCATCAGGAAAAATTGTTTCCAAACTAAATGAGAGAGCGCACTGCAAGGGAAGCATATCTTTGTGTCAAATTGTCAACTCTCTGTTGTTTTCGATGTCAGCTGGCAATAAAACTATAAGACAGTATAACCCAGTCTTACACTGATATAAATTGAATCCACCATTATATTAAGCACTGTATTCACCACATCTTCCATATTTACTACGGGGAGAAGCAGTGTGGCTCAGTGGAAAGAGCAAGGGCTTGGGAGTCAGAGGTTGTGGGTTCTAATCCCAGGTCCTCCACTTGTCTGCTGTGTGACCTTGGGCAAGTCACTTAACTTCTATGTTTCTCAGTTATCTCATCTGTAAAATGGGGATTACGACAACCTGATTACCCTGCGTCTACCCCAGTGCTTAGAACACTGCTTGGCACATAGTACTGCTTAATAAATACCATCATCATCATCATCATTAATGGGGCCTGGTGGAAAAAAGAAGGCCTGGGTCTCAGGGGACCTGAATTCTAATCCCAGCTCTGCCACTTGGCTGATGTGTGACCTTGGGCAAGTCACTTAATTTATCTGTTCCTCAATTTCCTCATCTGTAAAATGGGGATTCAATACACGTTCTCACTCATCTTTAGACCACTTCCCATGAGGGATGAGTACAGTGTGTAATCTGCATGTACCTAGTATAGTGCTTGGAACATAGTCAAGCAGTTAATAAATACCATTATTATAACTATTAATAACCATGATGATTTTTATGGTATTGGTAAGTGTTTACTATATATGCCAAGCACTGTACTAAGCACTGGGGTAGATACAAGATAAATGGGTTGGACATATCCCTGTCCCACATGGGGCTCACACTCTTAATCCCTTACAGATGAGGTAAATGAGGCCCAGAGAAGTAAAGTGACTTGCACAGAGGCACACAGCAGACAAGTGGCAGAGCAGGGTTTAGCACTCAGGACCTCTGACTCCCCAGCCTGGGCTATTTCCACAAGGCCACACTGCCTCTCATATGACTGGAAGAACTGGAGGCAAGCCCATCCAGCTTCTGGATCATTCTGAGCCACTTTCCAAAAATGCTCACTGTGGGCAGGGAAAGTGTCTATTGTCGTATTGTGCTCTCCCAAGCAGTTAGTACAGTGCTTTGCACAGAGCGAGCCCTTCATATGTACAGTTAAATGAATTGAATACAGGGGGCAGGACCAGACCACCCACAAAGAGGTGCTGTCTCACAGCAGCACAGTGCAGCCTGGCAAGATCCCAAGAGGATAGAATATTGGTCCAAGCCACTGCCCTAAAATGAACTGAAAGGATGGAAACAGGGAGGGCAGAGTCAACACTTGAAAGCTGTGGCCAAGCCCTCCCTCAGGCAATGTACTATGGCCACAAACAGTTGGGAGACCCCTGCGGGGGCTACAACAGCCAGCAGAGCACCCTTCAGGAAGTTTCCTGGAGCAGTTGCTCCATAAAAACCACGAGCTTTGTAACTTAGAACAGTTTTCCTTTTGTTGGTGCAGGAAGTGGATAAAGCCAATCCTTAAGGTTATTGAGCACCATCTGGTTTATTCTCCCCTGGGGTGGGTCACTCGATGCATTTCATTTTAACTCGGGGATTAAAAAACCTCCCGAATTTGTAAGTGGAGAGCTAGTTGGCAGGATATTCAGGGGTCTTTAGGTTCTCGTATTAGCGACACTGTTTTTTCCTCTTTTTTATTGTATTTGTTAGGCGCTTACCCTGTGACAAACACCGTTTGAAGCCCCGGGGTAGTTACAACTTTTTGCCATGTAATATGGAGTGCATTTCACTGGTGGCACATTCCTTACTTAGAGGTGTCATGGTTTTTTATGTCTCCTCTTCCTGGACATGTTCAGAGTCAAAGGGATTATAATAAATTGGAAGGAAATTCATTCTCCTGGTGATTTATCTTAACAATTCTCACACCTATTGGGTGTCTACAAATATCCACAAAGCTTTAAGCGATGGCACTAAGACCCCAAATTGCCAGCCGAGAGAAGAGCCGTCTAAGTTAGAGGAAAAGTCAAAGGAAGAGTGGGAATGAATGGGAAGGGTACAAGCAGGAAGTTCAGCACATAAGACAAATCCTAAAAGAACTACAGCCCATAGTAAAACACTTAACTACAAAAAAAGAAAAAGAAAAGACAAACCAGAAAAACTGTAGGCACAAGTCATAGTTGGTGATTTTGTTCTCTGAACTTTCTCCTCCCTTTCAGTTCAACCCAGTTTGTTTCTGATTTAGTTCTTGCACAGTCCCTTGGTTTATAATATGGGGGGGAAGGGGGGGGATGATCAGGTCCTAAAGATCCTCTCATTTCAGAAAAAACAAGAACATAGCATCCCTGCATTGTTCAATACCACCCACAAGTGCCTGACCATTTTTCACGTATCACATCCCACCCAGACAGATTACCCTGTGAGCAGAAAGTTCCCTTCTCTTCCAATAGCATGCAGTGTGAAACACTGAAACACATAATACAAACACATGCTATAGAAGCACTGACTGTATTCATATCCTTCTCTTGTTCCTCTATCACCTTCTCTTCATCCTTTAACTTCCATAGAGAATTAAGGCCTCTACAGGACCTTCCATTCTAAGCCGAGCCCACCTTCCCCCTGAGGCAGGTTTTTATTGTAAGAAGCACCTGTAGGAAGTCATTAGTTCAAGTAGTTTCAGCAGGTGAGCACCCTAATTATAATTTAAACAACTGTCTTCCCATTAAGATCTCTTCAAGCTGTGACATATCAGATTATTCTCCCAAGTGCACCTTCCCTAAAGGTTTAAGATGGTTGAACTGGTCTGTTTAGATTGTATTGACTTCAGCATGGAGTCCTGAAAATCATGTTGGAATGATGTGCATGTGGCCTAAAGACCTCACACCAATAGAAGGAATGGGACTATAAACTGAAAAAAAATAAAGATGCAACAGTTTTCAACCAAAGATTCTAATCTCTTGCTTCTCCTTTCCGTGCCAGTCATTCATAGGGCACGACAAAACAACCTTTTACTGATAGAAAATGGCAATATTTACTGAAATCATTGCCAGTAATGATAATGATATTCATTAAGTACTTAGATTTCAAGCATTGTTCTAAGCACTGGGGGTAGATACAAGTTAAAGAAGTTAGACAACAACATGAGGCACACAGTTTGAGAAGAGGGAATAAGATTGAATCCCTTTATTACAGAAGAGGAAACTGAGACACAGAAAAGGTTAGTGGCCTGCCCGAGGTCAAACAGCAAGCAAGTACAGAGTTGGGATTAGAATGCAGGTCCTCTGTACTGCAAGACCCAAGCTCTTTCCACTAAACCACACTGCTTTCCAAACAATTTTGGAAAAATAAACAGGAATCCAAAAGTTATTTGTATTATCAGTCACGTTATCTATTTCTTATGGCAGTAACTTTCATCTTGCTGGTAATGGGAAGCACTGGTTGGACTGTGATGCGGGCTGTGACATTATAATCCCAAGGCCAACCCCAGAATACTATGAATGAAGGGCACTTGTCCCAGGTCAGGAGATTTTGGGAAATTTTTCTTATGGTATTTGTTAAGTGCTTACTATTCATTCAGTTGTATTTATTGAGCACTTACTGTGTGCAGAGCACTTACTAAGTGCTTGGGAAGTACAATTCAGCAACAGAGACAATCCCTGCCCACAATGGGCTCACAGTCTAGAAGAGGAATCAGGTTGTCCCAAGGGGGGCTCACAGTTTTAATCCCCATTTTACAGGTGAAGTAACTGGGGCACAAAGAAGTTAAGCAGCTTGCCCAAGGTCACCCAGCAGACAAGTAGTGGAGCCAGGAATAGAACCCATGTCCTTTGACTCTCAAGCCTGTGCTTTTTCCACTAAGCCATGCTGCTTCCTTATAATTATGGCATTTGTTAAGCACTTACTATGTGCCAGGAACTATATTAAGCGCTGGTGTGGATACAAGCAAGTCGTGTTGGACACGGTCCCTGTCCCACATGGGACTCACATTTTCAATTCCCATTTTACAGATGAGGGAACTAAGGCCCAGAGAAATGAAGTGACTTGCCCAAGGTCACACAGACAAGTGGCAGGGCTGGGATTAGAACTCATGACCTTCTGACTCCCAGGCCCATGCTCTATCCACTATGCCATGCTGCTTCCACCTATGTGCCAGGCACTGTACTAACCTTGTGTAGACACAAACGAATCAGATTGGACAATGTCTATATCCCACATGGGGTGCACAGTCTTAGTCCCCATTTTACATCTGAGGTAACTGTGGCACAGAAAAGGTAAGGGACTTGCCCAAAGTCACACAGCTGCCAAATAGCAGAGCAGGGATTAATACCCAAGTCCTTCTGACTCCCACGCCCATGCTCTATCAACTAGGCCATGTTGTTTCTCCTTCCGTGAGAAGCAGCGTTGCTCAGTGGAAAGAGCCCGGGCTTGGGAGTCAGAGGTCATGGGTTCTAATCCCATCTCCGCCACATGTCAGCTGTGTGACCTTCAGCAAGTCACTTAACTTCTCTGTGCTTCAGTTACCTCATCTGTAAAATGGGGATGGAGACTGTGAGCCCTATGTGGGACAACCTGATAACCTTCTATCTATTCAGCACTTAGCACAGTGCTTGGCACACAGTAAGCATTTAACAAATACCAACATTATCATTATTATTATTCCCTGCTCAAGGAGAAGAACATCTCCATACAGGAGAATTAGCTTAGGCAGCTTCTGGCCCAGACCCAGGACCAATGACTCCTGGTTGAAAACTACTCCGTTCTGCTCCTTGGCAGTTCTGTACCTCGATCTCGTCTATCTCATCGCTGACCTATCGTCCGCGTCCTGCCTCTGGCCTAGAGCGCCCTACCTCCTCGTGTCCGGTAGGCAATTACTCTCCCCGGCCTCAAAGCCTTATTGAGGTCACATCTCCTCTTAGAAGCCTTCCCTGACTAAGCCCTCCTTTCCTTTTCTCCCACTCCCCCTGTGTCACCCTGACCTGCTCCCTTTGTTCCTCCCCACTCCTAGCCCCACAGTACTTAAGTACATACCTGTAATTCATTTATTTATATTATTATCTGTCTCATTCATCATTCATTCATTCAATAGTATTTATTGAGCGCTTACTATGTGCAGAACACTGTACTAAGAGCTTCAGATGGACAATTCGGCAACAGATAGAGACAATCCCTGCCCAATGATGGGCTCACAGTCTAATCGGGGGAGACAGACGGCAGAGCAAAACAGAACAAAACAAAAACAAGACAACATTATCACGATGAATAGAATCAAGAGGATGTACACCTCATTAACAGAATAAATAGGGTAATAAATAATATATACAAATGAGGACGATGCTGAGAGGAGGGGAAGGGAAGGAGCAGAAGGTGGGGAGAGGGGAGGAGGAGCAGGGCTCAGCTGAGGGGAGGTGAAGGGGGGAGGGGGAGGAGCAGAGGGTGGAAGGGGAGCAGAGAGAAAAGGGGGGGAGCTCAGTCTGGGAAGGCCTCTTGGAGGAGGTGAGTCTCCCTCTTGGCAGAGACAGTGTCCCATCTAGACTGTAAGATCTCTGTGTGCAGGGAATGTGTCTGTTCACTGTCATATCGTACTCTCCCTAGCTCTTAGTACCGGACTCCACACAGTAAGTGCTCAATAAATACAATGAAATGAATGAATGAATTCCTGGAAGGAGATTCCATCCCATTATGGAAGATTTGGAAGGTCAGCAAAAGGATGTCCCGTCAAGGGCTCCCTGGTCTGACCAAAGGGGAGGGTGTTTCTTCGGCCAAAGCTGCTGCTGCTTTCTGGGTAGTTTCTGGATTGAAGAGAGGTCTCCAGATAACTGGAAGCCTTGAGATGGGTAGCTGCCCCAGCCAAGGGGGTCCAGTCCACTTGTGGCAGCAGGAGGGGCTTCTGGACCTCTCAACCACGGAATCCCTTAAGCGTCTCATATTCCCCCAACCCTCAGAGCCACAGTAGTTATGTACATATACATACGCTCTGCCACTTCCCCTATCTGTAATTTATTTTAATCTCTGTCTACACATCTAGACTGTAATCCTCTTGTGGGCAGGAGTCTGTTATATTGTAAAAATAATAATAATATTTGTTAAGCATTTACTATGTGCCAGGCACTGTATTAAGCATTGGGATAAATGCAAGATACAATCAGATTGAACCCCATCCCTATCGCACATGGGTTTACAGTCTTAATCCCTATTTTACAGATGAGGAAAAATGACACACAGAGCAGTGAAGTGACTGGCCCAAAGTCACACAAAGCAGATAAGAGGCAGAGTCAGGATTAGACCCCAGGACACCCAGGTCTGGACTCTTTTCACAAGACGACACTGTTTTCCCAAGCACTTGGAAGAGTGTTCTGCTCACAGTAAGTGATGAACTGATTGACAGATTGCTTGATAGAGTGATAGGAGCTGAGCTGCTGCCAGTCAGGTGTTACCACCTAAGCTCTCTGCCTCATCCTCACCTCAGCTGTGGCCAGTGGTTCTGCAGGGCACGCGAAGTATTACCAGGAGTTCCTGATCTGTGGGCTTGACCCGTCATCTTTACCCTTCCTCTCCAACCTCTGCTTTGGCTATTCCCTTCTGGATCAGCCACATATTCTTTAAAGAATGAAGTAACAATAATAATAATAATAATAATAATAATGGTGGTATTTGTTAAGCGCTTACTATGTGCAAAGCACTGCTCTAAGCGCTGGGGGGATACAAGGTGATCAGGTTGTCCCATGTGGGGCTCACGGTTTTCATCCCCATTTTACAAAGGAGGTAACTGAGGCACCGAGAAGTGAAGTGACTTGCTCAAAGTCTCACAGCTGGCAAGTGGCGGAGTTTGGATTAGAACCCATGACCTCTGACTCCCAGGCCCGGGCTTTTTCCACTGAGCCACACTGCTTCTCTAAAGCAGCAGCTTCTCTAAAGCTGCTTCTCTAAAGTGGACGCTAAAGTCTCTTATGCACCTTTAAAAAAAAAATCAAGAACAGATTGGACTGTAAGCTCTCTGCAGGCAGGGAATGTTTCTGTTAATTGGTTGTATTGACTTTCCCAAGGACTTAGTACAGTGCTCTGCACACAGTAAGTGCTCAGGAAAGCCCTTCAAAGGGCAGGGACTGTCCCTATCTGTTACCGATTTGTACATTCCAAGCGCTTAGTACAGTGCTCTGCACATAGTAAGCGCTCAATAAATACTATTGAATGAATGAATGAATGAATGAAATACGACTGACTGACCAACTGACTGGGCTGGGTTTCTCATCCCAGCTGTGTCCCAGACTCCAGTGAGCCACTCAATAGCCCCTCTGGAAAGGTTCTCAGCACAAAATCTTCCAGACTGTTAGGTTGCCTTGTTCCAAACCTACATGCATTTAACTGTAATTGTACAGCTTAGTGAAAAGTACATTTCTACTCTTAGATTCTCAAAGCAGAGACGGTATCTTTTGGTATCTTTGGCTCTCTGTTCAGTTCATCGTGATCATGCAAAAAACATGTTTTAGTTTTAGAAATATAAGGCCTCAGCCGTCACTCCGGTCCACCCTCTTGCCCTGAGCTGGGAGTAAATTCGGTACGAATTACCCCTAGAAAAGCAACAGTTATATCCTATTTGTAAAGAGTGGAAAATTCCACCCCATTCTCTGAAAGTATTCTGGTCTTCTCCGACATGAAACTCTTTCCTACATCTAATACTAACTCTAACCTAGATACATCAGGATGAAATTTAAACCCTTTCGGGTACGGAAATCTGCAATGCAGTTTAACCGCTTCAGTCAAATGGTGGAAGGAAAGCACGTAGACCCACGAAACACTTTGGATTCGATGGAGCGGCTCTTTCCTGTTCTTTATTTTCATCAGCTTCTTGAATCCCTTCCAAGTCAGAGGAGAGAACTGTGTGCAAACAGCCACGGCTTGCCGGGGATTAAAAGTTTTTTAAGAATCACCGGGGATGTGCCCATCCAAAATATTATTCCTTTTATTTTCTTAAATGATCGTTTACCATTGGGAAGCCAAGAGAGGCTAGCAGCAAGACTTCCAAATCTCATTAACAGTTCCCTCAAAGCAAACATTAATTAAATCCTGGAGACTATAGGTTCGGAACAGTTGGAAGTCATTAAAAAAAATCCACTAGCAGAGTGGTGACACTCTTCTCTCTCAGCAGAAACCCGTCCAGTTCTTATGTTCATTGGACCTCTCTTGATGTCTCGCTGGATGCCAAGAAAGCATTCCCATACTGCACTACACCCTGAACTGAAGCAGCCAAGGCCCAGAATAGTTTGTATGCACTCAAGAACTTTCGGTGGTTGCCTAGTCAACTCCTCGTCAAACGGAAACTCCTTACCATCAACTTTAAGGCCCTCAACTCACTCTCTCCTTCCTCACCTTGTGGATTTCCTTCCACAACCCAGTTCACACACTTCGTTCCTCTAATGCCAACTTACTCATTGTACCTCGATCCTGTCTGTCTCATCACTGACCCCTTGCCTGTAACTCCTTGCCCTTTCATCTCCAACAGATCACTCCTCTCCGCTTCTTCAAAGCCCCACTGAAATCACATTTCCTCCACGAAGCCTTTCCTGACCAATCTTTCATCTCCCACCCTTTTTCTCCCTTCTGCTTCTCCTAGGCATTTGAGTCTATGCGTCCCCCCCCAACCCACAGCACCGATGTCTGTCTCCTCACCTCTAGGGCAGGGATCAAGTCGATCGACTCTACTGTATTCTGCCAAGTGTTTAATACAGTGTTCTTCAGGTACCATTAATTGATTGATTGATTGATTGACTGATTGGTTTCTGCTACTTTTCACCAAAGACAGGAGAGGAAAGGCAAACTGGTCACCTTCTAGGAAACACTGAGATATCTATAATAATTAACTAAAATGATTGCATTTACTAAGTGCTTTTTAAGCACTCAGCACTATACTAAGCCCTGGGGTCGATACAAGATGATCAGATACTACATAATGTTAATGATGATGGGATTTATTAAATGCTTACTATGTGCCAGACACTGCTCTAAGTGCTGGGGTGGATATGAGCAGATCGAGTTGGACACAGTTCCTGTCCCAGTAGAGGCTCACAGTTTCAATCCCCATTTTACAGATGAGGTAGTTGAGGCACAGAGAAGTGAAGTGACTTTCCCAAGGTCACACAGCAGAAAAGTGGCAGAGCCGGGATTGGAAGCTATGACCTTCTGACTCCCAAGCCCGGGCTCTTGGTCTAGCCACTACTCCATGCTGCTTCTGTCTAAGTCTGATGGAGAATAGGTATCATCAAATCCTCAATTTTCTGATGAGGGAACTGACACATAGAGAAGTGAAATGACTTGCTGAAGGTCACACAGCAGGAAAGAATGGGGCCGGGATTAGAACCTAGATATTCTGACTCCGAGGCCTATTCTCTTTCCTCTAGGCCAAGCTAGTTCCCTAATAATGATTCTGTTAAGCACTTTCTCTGTGCCATGCACTCTATATGGTAAGCAGTGAGGTATCACATGATAATCAGGTCATATGCAGTTCCCGCCCACATGTGGTGCATAATCTAAGTAGGTAGGAGCACAGGTACTGAATCCCCATTTTCCAAGTGGGGAAACTGAAGCACAGAGCAATTAAGTGAATTGCCTAGGTTACAGAGCAGGCAAGTGGCAGAGCAGGGATTAGAACCCATTACCGACAACCCCCAGGATCCTCCTCTTTCCACTAGGACACGGCGCTTCCCAAAGACCAGTCAAGTTCAACTCAGTTCCTCAAGTTCAACTCAGTTCCCTTTGTCCAAGGGAATACTGGTCCCAGTTCGGCCCTCACAGTGGGGCCTGCAGTGGAGGCGGGGGGGAGGGATGACATATACTAATAATGATGGCAAAGGGAGGAATGGAGGAAGGGAGGGACGGAGGGAGGGACGGAGGGAGGGACGGAGGGAGGGAGGGAGGGAGGGAGGGAGGAAGGGAGGAAGGGAGGGATGGAAGAAGAAGTATGGCCTAGTGGAAAGAGCATGGATCTATGAGTCAGAGGACATATGACTAATCCCACTTCCTCCACTTGTCTGCTGTGTGACCATGGACAAGTCACTTAACTTTTCTGTGCCTCAGTTACCTCATTTGTAAAATGGCGACTGAGACTGTGAGCACGACTTGGAACATGGATTGTGTCCAACCTGATTATCTTGTATCTACCCTAGACTTTAGGACAGTGTCTGGAAAATAGGAACTGCTTAGAAAAACATTTAAAAAAAGGAAGGAAGGATGGAAGGAAGAAGAGGGGGAGAGAGGGAGAGAGGGAAGAGGGAAAGAGGGAAGAAAGGATGGAGGGAGGGAGCCAATGGTGGGTGGAGGGATGGGTGGGTCAGCTACATCTCTGTACTTCTTGAAGATCTGATAGCAATTGAAGGGAAGAACGCATCAAATTGAATTTAAAGGAGTTTGAGTCTGGGTCATAAATGAAACATTTTGAAACAATCTGCTACAATGATTTCTTATGTCAATTTTTGAAAATGATTGTAGGACAAAGTACTTCTCAGTTTTAAAATACATATGCCTTTCAGGATCCCCTGCAGCTGACTTCTGCTATTCTTGGCAGGAGCGATCGGAAGATTTTTGATTTTACCTTATCTCACAGAGACCGCAAAATAGTCAAAGGCCCACAGTGTGATTTTATGCTTCAATTGTAGTTTTGTAAATGCGCATTTGGTTTATATTTGTTCTGTCATTTCAGATATGGAACCAAATGAAATAATGCTGCTCTCTCTGAACCACAGGAATTAAAGTTCTGTAATGAGCTGCGTAGTGTGGGGCCGTTAGAACACTGACTGATTGATATCATGGCTAATTCAAATTCAATATAATGAAGTGCTCAAATGTTTTAGAAAAGCTGATTTGGTTTGCTTCAAAGGCATCCCCCCCAAACTGCAATGTTTGTCTTTTTTTTACCATCCCTGGAGGACAGTCTCCCCTATAACAAGTTACATTGAACAAGCTTGGATGCTAAGAGTAACAGCTGTGTATGGAAGCCAATTTATTTATGCCAATCTGGGTTGGAGAGAATCTCGATGAAATTGGATTGTCAGATCCTGGGCTCTTGTGCAAATTAGAAAGTCCTTCAAGTAGTTCCAAGTCCTATCTGTAATTTATTTTAATGTCTTTCTCCCCCACTGGATTGCAACCTCTTTGAAGACAGGGATCTCGTCTGCTAACTTTATTGTACTCTCCCAAGTATGAAGTACGGTTCTCACGCCAACCTCTTCGCTGTTGCCTCATTTTTTTCTCTCTCACTTCTGACCAAATAAAATAAATGGTAATAGTATTTGTTAAAAAGCTTACCACGTGCCAGGAATTGTACTAAGCATTGGGGTAGAGACGAAGTAATCAGGTCAGACCCAGTTCCCGTCTTTCACTGGATCCCGCCTTGGGAAGGAGAACAGGTGTTTCATCACCATTTTATAAGTAAAGAAATTGAGTTTCAGAGAAAATAAGTGACTTGCCCAAGGTCACACGGCAGGTTAGGGGTAGAGCTGGGAATAAGAACCCAGGTTCTCTGACCCTCCGTTCTGAGGTCCTTCCACTAGGCTACATTAGGCATCGTTTGTCGATCCGAAGTGCTTTCTGGCAAGTCAGAGATAGAAACCAGAATAGGGAGAGGGAGGAAAGGGATTATACAGAAAGCAGAGAAAGTGAACAATTAGGCAGGCCAAAATGGATTTTAATGTAAAAGAGCTTGAAATGCAAATGAAATATACAATAATAGCAGCATATGATTTATGCAGAATTCAAAGTGTGTGCCTCTGACACAAATAGAATATATGATCCAAGAGAAGCAGGTGGACCTATTTCAAATATATTCTGTATTAATGATTGATAGACCAAACAGTCAAAGATAAAGGCAAATTAGTTTTCCTTACTGGCAAGAGTCAGGAAACATATTCCAGAACTCCGCAAGTTTCAGGCTTTCCTTTCAGGATATTAAATACCTTTTCCTCAGATCCTGAGGCTCAGTGACATGGTTGTTATGCAAAAGAGGAATTTGGTTTCCATAATGTAGAAATGCACTTTGCCAGTAAACAATTCTGTGTACAGTACATTTTATCTAATGAGTTTTCCATAATATACCAAAAGAAAATTTAATTGAATATCTGCTCATATTACTGGGGAGTGCTCTGTCTATCATACCTGTTTTTTTATTTCATTTTTTTTTTTGAATGGGGACCCTTTTAGGTACCGTCTTTGCAAAAATACCTTCTGGATGAAGAAAACCAGAGATTTCTATCTTTCGGGACCCAGGGAGGTCATACTAGAAACGGCCGAAATTTCCATTTCCACTAAGGACTCATTGTAGTATCACGGATCTGACTGATGCCTAAAGTATTTGAGATCGATAAGGGCTGGTCAGTAGTATTTTCACGCCTCTCATCTTTCTGCCCATGCTGTCTCTTCTGGGAGAAATTCATCCATCAATCAGTCTTCCAGGAGGGAATGCACAGAAGCAACGCTCCAAGGCGTCAACATCAGTGGTATTTATTGAGTGCTTTCGGTGTGCAGAGCACTGTATTTAGCGCTGGGAGAGTACGATAGAACGGCATCGGTAGACATCCTCCCTGCCCACGAGGAGCTTACAGTTAGAGCTGGAGTAGATGGGAGATGTCGTGTTTCCAGATCATTCTCAGTGGATTCTACCACCTTGAATCCCAAAGCTCCCTGCGGCCCAGCAGCTATGAACACTCCTTAGCTGGCACTCACTTGTGGAGATTCTCTCGATTCTTGAGGTGCATCACAATGTCAGTGGAAAGCTTCTTCCTAAATAACTATGGTATTTGTTAAGCTCTCACTATGTCCCAGGGACTGTACTAAGCACTGGGAGAGATACATGAAGCAGTGTGGCTTAGTGGAAAGAGCATGGGCCTGGAAGTCAGAGGTCATGGGTTCTAATCCTGGCCCCGCCACTTGGTAGCTCTGTGACCTTCATTTCTCTGGGCCTCAGTTCCCTCATCTGTAAAATGGGAATGAAGACTCTAAGCCCCACGTGGGACAACCTGATAACCTTGTATCTCCCCCAGCGCTTAGAACAGTGCTTGGCACATAGTAAACACTTATCAAATACCACCATTATTATTATTACAAGATAATTGGGTTGGACACAGTCCCTGTCCTACATAAGGCTCCCAGTCTTAATCTCCATTTTATAGATGAGGTAACTGAGGCACAGAGAAGTTAAGAGACTTGCTCAAGGGCACACAGCAGACAAGTGGCAGATCTGGTATTAGAAACCACGTCCTTCTGATTTCCAGGCCCATGCTTTATCCACTAGGCAACGTCGCTTCGTAAACTCCCCATGCAATCTGGAAAGTTACTGTAGATCTGCCAGATAGTTAATGCTCTCTCTCTCTCTTTTTCTCTCTTCTTATTGTATTGGTCACTCAAGAGAGTAATGTAAAAGGTCAAATGTCCTTCCAGCTTAATTTAAGGGACCTTTCCCAGCCTCTTATGAATATCAAAGATTAAAATAGGCATGCCTGTTTTAGGGAGTTCCAGGGAATAACAGTGTGGTGGATTTCCAACCTAAATGTGCAGGTTGGGGTGGGCAGGAGTGGGGGGGAAGAAAGGAGGGAAGGGCAATTTATTTTTTTTGAAATGGTATTCATTAAGCGCTTCTTATGTGCCAGGCATTATGTGTTGATGTAGATATAAATTCATTAAGTTGGACAAAGACCCTTTTCTACATGGAGCTCACAATCTTAATCTCCATTTTACAGAGGAGGTGATTGAGGAACATTAAAGTTAAATAACTTGCCCAAGATAACTCAGCTTACAAGTGATGGAGTCCTTCTGGCTGCCAGGCCCATGCTCTATCCACTAGGCCACTCTAGCTTCTCACTTCTGTGACATCCAAGTGTACGAACAGCACTGTTCTGGCACCAAGGGTTAGACCTCTGAAGGCCAAGCTGTAATTGGCCTTGCCCTCTGCCCGCCCCATATCTCCAAAGTCGTCCGTATGGTCCTAAGATGTAATGGAAGCCTGTGTCGGAGGCCTTCGTTGGACAGGATATCTCAACTTCCACGTTGGCCAGCCCATACCTTTTTGGCGATGCAGCAGCGTCATCCATGAGGGGTCATCCAATCGAAATGGCTAAAGCACCTCTCTCCCTTAGTTTTACCGACCTCAGTGGAATGAAGGGACCTACTTCAACTTCTTCCATTCCAACTAGAGAAGTGTGTTTTTGCACCCTGGGGCTTGGGAAGCTTGAGGTAAAGAAGGTGCCCTCTGAATTAGCTTCAAGGTATTGGGTTTCTAGTAGGCACCGGGAATCCATGAGAATATCCACTAGATGTATCAAATCGAAATGTCAGAGTACAGATGAAGTATTTTTTCACAAATTATTGGCAAAGGACATCCAGGAACTTTCCTGGAGACTTTGGAGATAGAGAAGATGGGTGAGCAATCAAGATTTGTGGATCCAGGTGTTCTGCTCCCCCGCTCCATTCAGCAAGGCAAGCTGAGTTTATCTTAAAAGTAAAATCACCAGCATCCATTGTGGGATTTTGGAAATAATTCATTCTTAGCCACTTTTTTCTCTTGGGGAGAATCACTTCAGGTTCAGTGCACTGATAATTCCAACATTTATAAATACCTTTTCTCGCCATTCAAACATAAATCAATCCATTAGATGTATTTCTTGAGCACTTCCTGTGCTCAGTGCACGGTGCTATGTGCTTGGGATAGCATGACTTAGTGGAAAAGCACGGGCTTGGGAGTCAGGATGTGGGTTCTCATCCTGGCTCTGCCACTTGTCTGCTCTGTGAACTTGGGCAAGCCACATCACTTCTCTGGGGCCTCAGTCACCTCATCTGTAAAATGGGAATTAAGATTGTGAGCCCCGCTTGGGACAACCTGATTACCCTAAATCTATCCCAGTGCTTAGAACAGTGCTTGGCACATAGTAAGTGCTTAGTAAATACCATAATTATTACTACAACACAAGAGAGTTGGTAGACACACCCAAACCCCTAAGGAGCTTACACCCTAGAGGGGGAAGCAAACATTAAAATAAAATTACAGATAGGGGAAATGGGAGAGTATAGTAATATATATATATGTATATATGTATATATATACATATATATATATGTTGTGGGACTGGGGTGAATATTAAGTGCTTAACAAATACCAAGATTATTATTATTGTTATTATTATTAAGGGACATAGATTAAAGAATCTAGGCAACACAGAATGGAGGGGGAATAGATGAAATGGGAGCTTAGGGAAAGCCTCTTATGTACAAGTTCATAATTTACAATTCACTTATTTATATTAATGTCTGTCTTCCCCTCTAGACTCTAAGATCCTTGTGGGAATGGAACATATTTACTAACTCTATTCATTCTGAACCTTACCAAGAGCTTAGTACAGTACTCTGCACACAGTAAACACTCAGTAAATACCACTGAATGACTGGACAGTTTGTGATTTTAGGAGGACTTTGAAGGTAGGGAGAGTAGTGGGCTGTCAAAAATAAAATGGAAAGGAGAGCCAGGCCAGTGGAAACTTCTCTCTCCTTCCCCATCCTGCCTATACTTCCCTTCCACCAAAGTCCGGCAGCTCTGGAAGAAGGGAATGTACTTAGTACAGTGCTCTGCACACAGTAAGCACTCAATAAATATGATTGAATGAATGAATGGATTAGGGAATGTTTCACTGACTCTGAGTAATTGTGGTAGTTATAGGAAGGGGCAGCCAAAGGGAGAATTCCCATGGTATGTCTCTGTTCCCTGTTTTACATTCCGGTTCCCCTCTCCTCAGCCCAAATTAATTTCATTTTTTTCTGGGATTTGCTGGGATTTATTTCAAATTTTAACTCCTATAATAGAAACATGATCTTTCAATTCTCCAAGTGCAATTTTGAGCATGATATCATTTCATCCTAACACAAACTATCCAAGGGCTATTAATCAGTCAGCCAGTTGGTCAGCAAGTATTTCTTGAGCACCCATAGGGTTTGGGACACAAGACCTCTCATTTGGCTGAGAATAAAACTGTGGGTGGAGTGTGAATGGATTTGGTAAAATTATGAAATATGATTTTACAACTACTAGGAGTGAGGGAGTAAGGAAAGTAAAAGCAAAATGAATTGAAACTTTTAATTGTTTTTCCAGTATTACTCCGTAGACACTTTTTGTAATCTGTTAGATTGAATCTACTGGGTTAACATTCCATGGTTAGATGCCATTTAGAAAATGAAAGAATTCAAAACTTCCTGGTTTTCTATCATGACATGTCTTTTCAGTGAAATAGGAAACAAAACAAATCCATTAAATTTTCTGGCTGAAACACACAAGGTCTTAAAAATTCAGGAGAATATGGACTTCTAAAATTCACCTCCATGTTTTTTTAGCACATAAAATCTTGAGCAACTGTTTCCAATATTTTATGAGCCCAAGACCACTCTGATTCTTCCTTGGCCAAATATTCCCAAGTGTAACGTCTTGCAGCTAAAGCTACCACTGAAAGTACAAAGGCACTGATCCAGAAAGGTGTAACTTCCACCGGAATTTCAGATCTCTTCTGTAGTTCTGTCTCCTGGTTAGCTAGGTAGTTGCTTTCATTGAGGTGTGTGCTATAAACTCATGCTGATTTTTCCATATTGTTTTGCTGTTGAACTTCATAAATGGGGTCTTCATTTGAATATCTGGAAAAAAAACCCTCTCTTGTTTCTAAAACTCTCAAATTCACACAAAAACACAAAACAAAATGTTCAAGCTGGTTCTAATGTGGTTTCTTTGGATCTGAACTCCTTGCCCTGGCTCCTAAGGGGAGGAATAAGAGACAAGAGAAACTGATTAAAAATTGGTAGAGCTCCCTTAGGGGAAAAAAAAATGGAAATCAGAGCCTTTCTCCCCTTCGGCCCCCATTTGCAATCTCGGTTACATAGGAGAGACATTTACTTGTGACATAATCATTTAGGTCCAATCACCTTGAAAAAATCTTGACATTGAATGGGAAATAGGATGTGTTATTCTGTCCCTGGCATCTCTCTGGTTTCTGAGTTAGGAGCCCTGTTACACCTGGCCAAGGAATGCCGTCTGTTGCCCCTCTTACTGGGGGCACAAAAGCCACATCTGTGACCAACACTTCCCTTTCTAGTCACGTGTTCAATTGACGTTCCAAAAAATATGAAAAATAGAAATCGATCCTCCACAAATTAAATTTCCTCCAAAAAATAAAATGCCAGTAAAATTAAATGAAAGGGAACCGTTATTGGGATTACATTTATCTGTAATCCACTCTGTCCTCTACAGGAATAGCCTGCCTAAGACATCTGCCAATATTGTAAAGGCCTCTGCTTGGGCCTGAATTATGTTTTTAAATTAGACCCTAAAGCTGCATTCTAATGCATTACTTTCATTTGCTGGGGCCTGCATATAGTACCAAAGTACTCCCATGGCATTCTTTATTTAATCAGTTTGAGAGCAACACAGACCCATCTCCAGCTCCACATAAATCTCTGCCAAATACTGCTGACTTTTACACTTAACCTCCCTGGCAAAGCGCGACCTCCTTGAAATAAAATAAAATCGATAAATATTTTAGCAGGGGAGGGGGTGGGGGGAGACAAAAGCAATCTTTTTAGTTAATCAGTGCAATGTATGTAAATATGATGCTTTACGTTCGAGGTCACGCTGTCCTTGTTCTCCACAGGAAATGCGGCCATGAAAAAACTTACGCCTCTCCTATTAGAGGCTAGGGGAGAGATGGATGCTTTTGATGAAGTGATATAAGATCAAGAGTAATAAAAGCAATCTGTTATTTGGAGTAAAAGTAGCCAAAAAGTAGTCTGTGAGGTGTTCTCTGGTCGTTGGTTCTCCTGCACCTGCTATTTCAGAATAATGAATGATCCCAAGCTTCGTGGCAGCTTGTAGGTAGAGAAAGTATCACAACTCATCCTCTGAGCTCCCTGACAACAAAGGAATCCAAGAAGTCGACAACGTGGCGAGACTGGACAGGGGAATCAGGGGGATGACACAGAACTCTTTGCCCCCTTTAGACTGCAAGCTTGTTGTGGACAGGGAATATGTCTACCTGCTCTTTTATATCATTATATTGTACTCTCCCAAGTGCTAGGTACAGTTGGGGAGGGATTGTCTCTATCTGTTGCCAAATTGTACATTTCAAGTGCTTAGTACAGTGCTCTGCACCTAGTAAGTGCTCAGTAAATACGATTGAATGAATGAATACAGTGCTCTGCACTCAGGAAGTGCTCAATAAATACGACCATTTGATGGAATGATTGAGAGGGAGCCTCTGGCCTTGGGGAATGCTTTCTGATGGGCAAGTAGAATGAGGGGGAGCAGTAGGTCCTGGCTCCACTATCCCCTCACCCCCCAAAATGGAGGGGTGCCTTGACTGTCCATTTCCAGTTAGGCCACCGAGCTTTGCTATCACACATGTGGTATGCGCCCCGCCCCCAATCCCATAACACATATGTACACACCTTTAAATGATTTATTATAAATTATTTATTCTCATTAATGTGTGTCTCCCCCTCTAGACTGTAAGCTCATTATGGGCAGGGAACCTGTCTGTTAATTCCCTTTTATTGTCCTCTCCCAAGAGCACATAGTAAGCTCTCAATAAATACCATTGATTGATAGATGACATAGGAAAGAATCATGTTGTCCATAGTGATAGGAGCTACTCTGCTGCAAAATCAGGTTCCATAGCTATTTGGATACAGACATACTAGCTTTTGGTCATTCAGAAACATTCATTGGTACACGCTTTATGCCTATGTCTATTCTGACTGCTCTGCTGGCCATGAAGAAGAATTATTCCCTTCTAACGTTTGTAGCGAACGAGTGAAAAGTGTTCACACTTACTCAAACAAGTCAATGCAATGCAAAGATTCTGTAGAAGTTATAGAGATCTTTGCTCCATGAATACATTCATTTATTGGTTTGTTTTTTGGATATTTATGGTATCTGCTAAGTGCTTACTAAGTTCCAGGCACTACACTAAAAGCTGGGGTAGATACAAGCTAATCAGATTGGAAGCAGTCCATAGCCCGAATAGGGCTCACTGTCTTAATCCCCATTTTGCAGATGAGGCACAGAGAAGTTTAGTGACTTTCCCAAGGTCACACAGAACACAGGTGAGAAGACTGGGATTCGCTATTTCCACTAGGCCACGCTGCTTCCAACTTGACCATTTATTCTCCACATGGCATCAAACCTCTTCCTTCGTCCTGGCCTGCCATTTAGAAAGGATATCCTATAGAAAGGATACCTGCCATGTAGAAATGTTATTTATCTAAACCAGACCTCCATAAGCCTTCAATTTCTTACATTTTTTAATGGTACTCTTTAAGCTCTTTATATCTGACAAACACTTCATTCATTCAATAGCATTTATTGAGCGCTTACTATGTGCAGAGCATTGTACTAAGTGCTTGGAATGTACAATTGGGCAACAGATAAACACAATCCCTGCCCAATGATGGGCTCACAGTCCAAGTAGGGGAGACAGACAGCAAAGTGAAACAGAACAAAACAACATCCTCAAGATAAATAGAATCAAGGAGATATACACCTCATTACTAAGCAATGGAGTAGATATAAGATAATCAGTTTGGATACAGTCCCTGCCCTATAAGGGGATTACAGCACATAGTAAGTGGAAATAGATTTAATCCCCATTTCACCACTGAAGTAACTAGGGTACGGAGCAGTTAGGCAGGGTGGGGATTAGAACCCAAGTCCTCAGACTCCCAGACCCATCCTATTTCCACTGGGCCAGGCTGCTTCCAACTTGACTATGAATTCTAAATTGCAGCAAATGTCTCCTGTTCCCGTTCCCTCTCCCTCTCCCTCTCCCCTTCATTTCTCTCTGTCCACTGATAGCACTGACAAGGGAAATTACAGCAGAGTGGAAAGGGCTGCTTCAGATGCTTAGAGGTCTTGCTGGGAGCAGTATGGGCTGCTGAAAGACAGCCCCAACTTCATTCTGTCCGGAGCTCTGGGAGCCGGGAGGGGCGTAAGTGTTACTTCTGGCCATCTCCAACCCACTCAGCCCAAGGAGTGCAGCCCAGCCCCTATAGATTCAGAGGCTCTGCCACTTGTCAGCTGTGTGACTGTGGGCAAGTCACTTCACTTCTCTGTGCCTCAGTTACCTCATCTGTAAAATGGGGATTAAGACTGTGAGCCCCACGTGGAACAACCTGATTCCCTCGTATCTACCCCAGCGCTTAGAACAGTGCTCTGCACATAGTAAGCGCTTAACAAATACCAACATTATTATTATTATTGTCAGACCCAACTGGCTACCCTCTCAGGGATGAAGGTCTCCGAGCTTTCCCCAGAGTTTCAGGGCCCCTTTACTGTGATCAGGACTGAGTTCAGCAGGCCCATTTCTAGCACATATGCCCAATCAAACAATCAATCACTCATATTTACTAAGCTCTCACTGTGTGCAGATCACTATTAGGAAAGGAAAATATAACAACGTAACAGAGGAAGTAGCCCCATTGCCAGCTCACCACAAGCTTAGTCTTGAGGGGGAGACAGATATTAACATAAATAAATTAGTTACGCATATGTACGTAAGTTCTGTGGAGCTGAGGGAGGGGTGAATAAAAGGAGCAAATCCAAACACAGGGGTGATGCCGAGGGGAGTAGGAGAAGGGAAATGAGGGCGTAGATAGGGAAGGCCTCTTGAAGGAGATATGCCTTCAATAAGACTTTGAAGGTGGGGTCAGTAATTGTCGGCTAGGAGGATGGAGAGAGTTCCAGGCCAAAGGCAGGATGTAGGCAAGAGGTCAGAGGCGAGATAAAGGAGATTGAGGTGATAATAATAATAATGGTTATGATACTTGCTAAGTGCTTACTATGTACCACTTGACTCTTATTTATTGCCATTGTTCTTGTCTGTCTCCCCCGATTAGACTGTAAGCCTGTCAAAGGGCAGGGACAGTCTCTATCTGTTGCCGACTTGTTCATTCCAAGCGCTTAGTACAGTGCTCTGCACATAGTAAGCGCTCAATAAATACTATTGCATGAATGAATACCAAGCACTAAGCACTGGGGTAGATACAAGGTAATCAGGTTGGGCACAGTCCCTGACCCACATGGGGCTCAGAGTCTAATCCCCATTTCACAGATGAGGTAACTGAGGCACAGAAAAGTGAAGCGATTTGCCCAAGGCCACAGAGCAGAGACCTGTCGGGTCCAGGATTAGAACCCAGGTCCTTCTGACTCCTAGGCCAGTGCTCTAGCCACTAGACCATACTGCTTTTCCCAGAATCTAGCAACTCTGTACACTGTTTAGAGCTTTAACAAAGTGGTTATCATTAAAGCCAACGGACCAAGGAAACTTAAGGATTTCTTTAGGATAACTGTAGTTTCAAAGCCGGTCCCTCACTGTTCCCTCCAACTACCGCCCCTCCTTCCTCTTTATCTCCTCTGCTCTGTTCTTGCTCCTCTCTCTGTTAATTCATGTATCTCATGAGAGCTTCCTCTCTTTCAGCATCGCATTGTGTCTTCTCTCCCTTTGCCTTTCCTCATTCTTGTCTTGCCCCATTTCCTCCACCGGCTTCAGCCTCCACTCCACTTAGATTATTTGATGTGGCGATTCCCAGAGCAGACTTTTCTTTCTCGCATCTCCAATAATGAAAAATTAAACTCAGTCACTTGAGCTCTCTCAACTGCCCAACTTAGACTTTCGAAGAACAAATCTGGTTATTAGAGGAAGGGGCTGTAGCATGAGACAATACATAGGCAGGGAACACATCTCCAGGTGCCAGAGAATAGCAGGCCAGGAGGAAAATGGTGTAATCTGTGATTCCATCTGGCCCCAGAATTTCCAGTGGCCTTGCTTATAGATTGTCAGAACTGTTCATTAAGTTTGTTGTGAAACCAAGGGCTTAATATCTGTAATTTAGAGAGTTCAATAGGAAGTTAAATTGAGTGAGACTATTTTTGAATGACTACTCCAGTTCCAGAGAAATAGCAGACATTACAGCTCGGAAGAGCTACATTTCGATGTGTACCAGAGTCCAAAAATATTCAGAGAGTTTTTTCGTGACGAGCTCTGCTCTGCTGAGTTGAGAAACTTTGGATGAAAGCTGCAGGGCTGACAAGTGGAAACATTTCTCGGGCAGACAGTTTACCAGCCACAGCCACGGATTTTATATTCCTCAAACGGCAAGAAAGGGAATCGTTTTGGCCTGTGTCTGATCCCTCTCATACACGCTGCTGAAAATGTATTTACCTGCAACTATATATGTTCTAATATTAAGAGACAGGGTATAAATAGAAACTTTGTTAATGTCCCCCATTCATGCTTGCAATTTCTAAACAAACCCTTGGAAACCATCTATAGTAATTATAATTGTGATATTTGTTAAGCGATTACTGTTAAAAACAGCATTCTGAGCATAGCAGCTCTTGATCTAAATGACTCTGTTTTTGTGTCAGGAAGTCCCCCGTTTCAGATGGGATGTATATCACATCCGCAAATTCCAAATTAACAATTACTATATGCCAACCCCTGTACTAAGCTCCCGGGCTTGGGAGTCAGAGGTCATGGGTTCGAATCCCGGCTCTGCCACTTGTCAGCTGTGTGACTGTGGACAAGTCACTTCACTTCTCTGTGCCTCAGTTACCTCATCTGCAAAATGGGGATTAACTGTGACCCTTTAGTGGGACAACCTGATTACCCTGTATCTCCCCCAGCGCTTAGAACAGTGCTCTGCACGTAGTAAACACTTAACAAATACCAACACTATTATTATTATTATTATTATCATTAAGCACTGGGGTAGATACAGTACAAGCAGATCAGTCACAATCCCTATCTCACATGGGACTCGTAGGCTGAGGAGCTGGTAGAACAAGAATCGAATCCTCATTTTACAGTTGAGAAAACTGAGGCACAGAGAAGTAAACTGACTTTCCCAAGGTAACACTGGGATTAGAATCCAGGCCTCCTGATTTGCAGGCCGGTGGTCTTTCCGCCAGATTCTGCAGTTTCTCTTATCACTTCTTCTGATCGCAAGTACATCTGCACCCTCAGAGAATGAAATAGTAATCCGTGGGTTACATAAGGTGATATTCAGAGCAGATAGAAAGGATGACGGGCAGAGTGATGCTTGAAAAGAAGAAAAGCAGCAGGTCAGTGCGATGTCAGAGAGCCGGTGATGTCACTGCTCGCCGTACTTAAGAGGAAGCAATCATAAGTGGGAGATGCATATCTGAGTCAGATTGCAGACAGGTGAGCCTGACAAAGTGTGTTAGCTTTAGAGAAGGTTTCCATTACACAGCGCAGCATTGGAACTGTTTCTTTCTCTATGCCCCAGCATATCAATTGCCTTCCGAACTCCAGTACCGGTACTGGAGAGAAAGAAGCAATTCTACTGTACTCTCTCAAATGCTTATTACAGTATTCTACACACAGCAAGTGCTCAATAAATACTACTGATTGATGACTTGAGCCATCACAAAAAAAATCAGGAGCACATACTAAATTGGTGCAAACTATCCCAGTGTATTGTATTGATTTAGGGAGAAATTTCCATCATACCATTGGGAACATTGGCTTTTCAGCTTTGATTTTAGGAAATGAACAGTGACTTAAAAGAACCAGACATTTTCATAAATTCTGAGGAATCTCTGGTCCTGGAATTAGGTGAAACTTTAAGTTGCGGAAAAGCTATGGTTTTTCGGGGTTTGAAAGGTTTCTTCCAGATGTTTCAGTGACAGAGAGCCATGCAAAAGTTAAATGAATTCCCTTGAGACTTTCCTTCTTCCTGGCTATGAAAGATGTATGAGAGGACGGGCTGCAGATAGTTGATCCTTGATCAAGAATAGAGTGACCCCCGATCACAGACACGTAGGAAAGAGCATAGGCTTTAGGGTGCTTCTTTCTCCCCAAAGAAAGACAACATATGTCTCAACTATTCCTGTGGATCCTAGATTTTGTGGAAGGCAGTGTGGAAAGGATTTTGTGGAAAACCATAGCCATGTTCTCAAGCATACTGTGAAAATTAGCCTCCTGAAGATCTGTCAATTCTATCAGTCTTGACGTAGGCTCAAGAAATGCTCAGGGGGAAAAGGGTGACCTAGTGGAAAGATCCCTGACCTGGGAGTCAGAGGATCTGGTTTTTGACTGTGATCCTCCCACTGCAGGGACCATGGATAATGATGAGAGCAGAAAAACTGTAAAGACTCTAAGCTTGTTGTGGGCAGAGAATGTATCTTTCATATTATATTGTAGTCTCTCAGTCCCTTAGTCATTTAGTGCAACGGTCTGCACACAGTGAGCGCTCAACGAATATCATCGATTGATTGATTTCCTGTTGTGTGACCTCAGGTAAGTCTCTTAACTTCTCTGAGCCTCAGTTTCTCCATCTGTAAAAAGGGGATTAAATACCTGTTCATCTTCCCCCTTAGTCTGTGAACCCCATTTGGGACGGGGATTTTGCCTGGCACAGAGTAAGTACTTAACAATTATCACAAGTAATATTTGTAATGGAAAAAAATCTATTCGGCCAGAAAATAATTTGCACCGGTGTCCGAAGTTGACTGACACCGGAGTTACTGGTGAGAAGCAGCATGGAGTAGTGGACGGAGCATGGTCCTGGGAGTCAGAAGGTCATGGGTTCTAATATTGGCTCTGCCACTTTCTGCTGCATGACCTTGGCAAGTCACTTTAGTTCTCTGTGCCTCAGTTACCTCATCTGTAAAATGGGATGGAAACTGTGAGCTCCCCATGGGACGGGGATTGTGTCCAACTCGATTGACTTGTATCCACCCCAGCGCTTAGTACGGTGCCTGGCACATAGTAAGCACTTAACAGATATCATCGTTATTATCACTACCGCTGTAAACACGGGACCAGAGTGCAACGGGAGAGAACCGTGGAAGTGTCTTGGTCCAACTGAAGCCCCATGCCGGGGCCAGGGAAATTGCTTCGATCCTGGCACTAAGTAAACCCTGGGCTTGGTTGAGGCCCCAAGCCCCCTGAACTAGGAAACAGGCACAAGACATGCTGTGGGCTCTGTTTCTTGGGTTCCCGTGGTGCAGGTGGCCTTGCCTGGAGGAAGTGGTAGAGGCGGAGGATTCCTGGAAGATGAAACCACAACAGTCCCCACTGGTTCTGGGTTGGTGCCCGCCCCCGCTTCCTCTTCCAGGAACTCCCTGGCCCACCCCTTTCCCTAGGCCAGGCAGAACCTGGGCCTCCTCTGCCTGGACAGGGCAAGAAGGTGCAGTTTTCTGGTGCGGAGCCCAGTGGGAAGGGGGAAGGGATCTGATGCTGGGGAAGGAGGTAGCCTCGATGGTAAATGGGTGCCAGAGGCCAACAATGGGAGAGGTTTGTAATATCACATGACCCGGATTATGTAACACCCTCTACCTCCCTCTTCTCCAATTTTTGCACCTCTCCGCAGCCTGAGGCCGAGGACACAAGTATCTGCTTCTTCATCTCCTCACAAACATAGCTACTGATGAAATCAAACCAAAAAGAGAACCCCTTGGGCACCTTTACTTTGATACACTGCACGCATTCAATTAGCGCCCCTCCTCCTTTTTACTTCCCACGGGTTTATCGGCCGGTGTTTCTCCTCAGATAGAATGAGTGTCAGAGTGACAGTGAAATACCCAGATTGTAAGCAGATATTTTTTTACTGAGCATTCAACTGATCCCAAAGACTATTGGATATTTATTCCCAAACCACCCTCTCTGTTCTTTCAGTTCTTTCATCCGTTCTTTCATCATGATTTAAGTTTGAAAAAGCCATCCAGAGGTAAAATACTTACACACGTATTAAGTTTCCTCAGAGAAATAGTGCTCCCTAGTTGAAAGAGCGTGGGTCTGGGAGTTAGAAGACTTGGGTTCTAATCCCAGCTCTGCCACTTAATTGTTCCTGTCACTCAAATTCTCTGGGCCTCACTTTCCTTATCTGTACAATGGACATAAAATACTCGTTCACCTTACCTCCTTAAACTGTGACCCAATGTAGGACAGGAACTACGTCTGACCTGACTGTATTTTGTCTACCCCAGGGATTAGCTGAGTGCTTCGCAGAGAAAATGATTAACAGATATCACTATTATCATTCCTGGAACTTATGCACTTTCATTGCAACCTGGCACTAGAACCTAGAGCAGGAAATGAATATGGGTCTCATGTAAGTCAATGATGTGCTAAGATATCCCAACCAGCTGGTGGCATTTAAAATTCTGTCACTGAAAATGATCACTTTCCCCACCTTCAAAGTCTTATTGAAGACACATCTTCTCCAAGAGACTTTCCCCAACTAGGCCTTCATTTCTTCTTCTCCCACTTCCTTCTGCTTCATCCTCACACTTGGATTTGCACCCTTAATTCACTCCTCCCTCAAGCAGCATGGTATAATGGAAAGAGCACGGGCTTGGGAGTCAGAGGACATGGGTTCTAATTCCGGCTCTGCCACTTGTCTGCTGTGTGACTTTGGGCAAGCTACTTAACTTCTCTTTGTCTCGGTTACCTCATCTGTAAAATGGGGATTAAGACTGTGAGCTCCACATGGTACAACCTGATTACCTTGTATCCATCACAGCGGTTAGAACAGTGCTTGGCACATAGTAAGCGCTTAACAAATAATATCATTATCATTATTATTATTATTATTACATGGCTGTAATTTATTTATATTAATATCTGTCTCCCCATCAAGACTGTAAGATCGCCTTGTAAAGGTTACAGGTTTACCAACTCTGTTATATTGCATATCCCCTAAACTTTGTGGTTTGTACATAGTAAGTACTTACCAAATACCGTTATTGTTTTTTATTAGGAAGGGGTTAGCAGTTGATCCATTGTGAGAGTTGAAAGTCAGTGAGGAGTCAAGGATGTTACTAAGGCTCCTGGTTAGTTGGCCAGGAAAGGTGGTGGTGGTTTCAACAGAGATGGAAAAGTTGGGAGGAGGAAAAAATGAGAAGTTTGGTTTTAGATGTGTATAATTTGAGGTGCTGTTAGGTCATCCAGGTGACGATGTCCTGAAGACAAGGGGAAATACGAGGGCGAATAGCTGGAGAGAAGTCAAAGCTAGAGAGGAAAATCTGGGAACCATCTCCATGGAAATGGATGTGGAAGTCCCAGAGAAAGGGATCTCATGGCTACATTCAGATCACTCTTATCCTAGAGAAACTGACTCAGAGGCGAAGAAGGCCGTTTGGCATTTATGGCCTAGGATTTCATATTGAACAGAAGTCAGTGATGACAATTATGGCTTTTTTGGGAGAATTCCAAGTGGATGCAGATAAAATCCATGAACAGAACTGATGCTATCCACTCAGTCATTTCCCTCAATCCCACTAGAAAATTGTTGGATGCTAATCCTTTTCAATCGCCTCTGGCCAACTAACCAGGAGCCTTAGTAGCATCCTTGACTCCTCACTGCCTTTCACCTCTAACATCGGATCAACTGCTAACCCCTTCCTAATAAAAAACAATAACGGTATTTGGTAAGTACTTACTATGTACTAGGCACTGTACTAAGTTCTGGGTAGATACAAGTTAATCAGGTTGGACACATCCCCTGTTCCACCTAGAGCTCACAGTCTTAATCTTCATTATAGAGATGAGGTACCTGAGGCACAGAGAAGTTAAGTGATTTGCCCAAGGTCACATGGCAGACAAGTGGCAGAGACAGAATTAGAACTCAGGAACTCTGACTCCTAAGCCGATGATTTTTCCATCAGGCTATGCTGCTTCTCTCTAGTTTTCATCCATAATTTTTTCCAAAGCTGGTCCTTTTCTCCACCTGAAAAGCCGCCACCCTGACTCATGCTTATGGAAATTATTAACAAATCTAAATTGGGAAAAAAATGATAATTTCCTCATCCTAATTCTATAATGTAGAATGCAATGTCATTTCTAGACACAATGATTCTTGCAACTGAAATATGAAATTGTTAGATTTATGTGATAGCTTTCCTCCAAAGAAAGATTTTATGTGGAACATAAAGATTAGGAAGAAAAACCTCTTTGTGAGGTAGGAAGGGCCATAGATATTATTTCCACATAATGGAAAAAAAAATGAAGGTAAAGAGAAGCTAAAAGGTTTGCGTAAGACGACACAGCCCATCGGTCAGCGCATACGGAAGATGACGTTGGTCAAATGGTCAGGCCCATGAAATATGGACCTGGGCTAGGTCATCATCATCATCATCATCATCAGCCACAGCAGCAGCAACGGTATTTCTTGAGGGCTTACCTGGTGCAGGGTAATCAATCAATCTTATTTATTGAGTGCTTATTCTGTGCCGGTACTAAGCGCTTAAGAGAGTACATCACAATAGTATCACGGACACATTCTCCTCCCACTATGAGCTTACAGTCTAGGGGGGAGACATGTAAATATAAAAAAATAAATTACAGATATGTACATGACTGCTGAGGGAAAGGGCTGGAGGGTGGTGGAAGGTGTTGAGTAAAGGGAGCAAATCAGGGCACTGCAGAAGGGAGTGGGAAAAGAGGAAATGAGGTCTTGGTCAGAGAAGGCTTCTTGGAGGAGATGTGCCTTCAAAGAGGCTTTGAAGGTGGGGAGAATAATTGTCTGTCCGATATGAAAAGAGAGGCATTCCAGGCCAGAGGCAGAACAGAAGTGAGAGGTCAGCGCTGAGATAGATGAGATTGAGGTACATTGACTAGGTTAGCATTAGAGGAGCTAAATATGTGGGCTGTCCTGTAGTGGGAGAGTAGAGGGGGGAGGTAGAAGGGGGCAATGTGATTGAGGGCTTTAAAGGCAATGGTGAGGATTTTCTATTTCATGCAAAGCACTGCACTAGATGCTTGGGAGAATACAGTACAACAGAGTTGGTAGACACGTTCCCCTTCCACAACAAGTTTACAGTCTGGAGATGAGCTTAAGTCAAGCCTCATATAAGTTCTCTGGAGTTCTCCTCAATGGTATATAAAGACCCACCACATCATTAAAGCAGCCAGAGAAGCTGAGGCAGAAGCAAATTAATTTAGGGAAGAGGTTCTGCTTACCATGACCAAAAGGTGAAAGGCAGAGGATCGCCAAGTGTTTTGACCTAATTATATCCCTCTTGAAATTACGAAGGGCAATACTTCTGCTTAAAGCCATGCTCATTCTCAGATAATGTGCGTGTAAAATTTATCCTCAAGACCATACTGTTACTTTGACAAACTCACAGGATTCTTTTTCTGCCCATATGAATGACCAATCCCAAATTCTAGTATTCGTCCCATTTATGGGCAGAGGCACCAAAGTTCTTTTCCATTTCCTGCTAAAATTGGGTGCTTTTCTATTCCATTATTTCCCAGCATTTTGAAGCTAAAATACTGAGAAGAATGTACGTGCATCTCAAAACAGTCTATTATATGCTATGTTGGCTTGGGTGACTTCATATTTTTTAGCTTACAATTTTGAAATAAAATGCTAAAAATATATTCTTAGGGTTTGTGAGAAGAAATGATCAGTTAATAGAAAGTCGTGAGTACCCTCTGAATGCAAAAAACTGTACGAGACATTACGGAGAGTTACAAAGACAGAACTAGGATCATACAATTTTAAAAGTATTAATGGAGATTTAGATGTACATCTCACAACAAAGTTATGAAATGTATAGGATGCCACAGAATAGACCCAAATCAAAAAACATGCATTTGTCTGACTACCCTGCTGGACTGTAAACTCCTTGAGGACATGGACCAATACTATTTATTGAGCCCTTACGGCAAGTGCTTAGAACAGTGCTCTGCATTCAGTTGATAGTCAGTAAATATTGATGATGAAGATGATGATATATACACAAGATTTCCACGGATATATAGCCATCACTGTGAAAGTAGGGGATATGGCAAAGTTGTTGATGTTCTTTTAAAAATGTCTTGTTATATATTGCCCAGTCAGTAATCTTATCAGATAGGTTGCACCATAATTTAATAAAAGTTAGAAAAGAAAAACAGCTTATCAAAGCTAACATAAAGACATCCTATCATTCGTTTCATAAAACCTAGATCTGTAAATCAAAATGGCAATAGGTATAGACTGAGTTGTGGGGGAGGCTATAGCTTTTATAATCAAATTAAATATGAAATATGTAACAATAATAATAATAATAATTATGGTATTTGTTAAGTGCTTACTATGTGCCAAGCACTCTTCTAAGTGCTGGGGTAGATACAAGGGAATCGGGTTGAACACAGTCCCTGTCCCACACTGAGTTCATAGCCTTAATCCCTTTCACAGATGAGGCGATTTAGATCCAGAGAAGTTAAGTGACTTGACCAAGGTCACACAGTAGATATGGCAGAGCCGGGATAATAATAATAATGTTGGTATTTGTTAAGCACATACTATGTACAGAGCACTGTTCTAAGCGCTGGGGTAGATACAGGGTAATCAGGCTGTCCCACGTGAGGCTCACAGTTAATCCCCATTTTACAGATGAGGGAACTGAGGCACAGAGAAGTGAAGTGACTTGCCCACAGTCACACAGCTGACAAGTGGCAGAGCCGAGATTCGAACCCATGAACTCTGACTCCCAAGCCCGGGCTCTTTTCCACTGAGCCACGCTGCTCCTACTGTTGTTGTCTTAAGCTGTCAAGTCGTATCCAACTCATAGTGACGCCACGGACACGTCTCTCCCAGAATGTCCCACTTCCATCTGCAATCTTTCTGGTAGGGTATCCATAGAGTTTTCTTGGTAAACATACAGAAGTGGTTTACCGTAGTAAACCAGTAAACGAGTCTCGGCCCTTGTCTCTTTCCCACGCTGCTGCTGCCCAACACAGGTGAGTTTTGATTTGTAGCAGATTTCCTTCCACTCGCTACCACTGCCCAAACTAGGAATGGAATGGGTAGACCTCTGCTTGACTCTCCCTCCTGTAGTCGAGATTGGTAGAGTACTGGAAACTCACCAGGTACGACCCCGAGAGGGGAATAGAGTCTATATATTCAGAGATATATAGAATTGTTATAACATTTAAACTATCAATGCTTATGGCATTTTAAGCACTTACTGTGTACTAAGTATGGTAAATACAAAGTTATGAAATCTGTCCTAGCCCCTGTCCCAAATATATCTCACAATTTATCTTATCCCCACTTTACAGAGGAGGAAACTGAGGCCCATCGAGGTTAAGGGACTTGCCCAAGGTCACACAGTTGGCCAGTGGTGGAGTTGGGGCCTCAGTTTGGATCTCCTAACTCCCGGCCCCAAGATTTTCCGACGAGTCCATGCGATCTCCTGTGTGTTGGTGTTGGTGTGAATACATAGACCTCCTTTTACATCCAAACCATCGCTGTATCATTTCGTCTTCCATTCCCTTCTGTGTCACGCTTGCACTTGGATTTGAACCCTTCGATCCCTCCCTCATCACCACGGCATTTACGTACATATCTGTAATTTATTTATGCATATTAATATTTATATCTTCCTCTAGACTGTAAGCTTATTGTGGGCAGGGAACACGTCTACCAACTGTTATGTAGAACTCTGACAACCGCTTAGTAGAGTGCTCTTCACACAGTAAACGCTCAATAAATAGTATCGATTGATTGTATAGGGGCTATTTAGTGAGATTCTCACCTTAGACTACATCGCCCTAGTCTATGTGAGTAGTTGGCTGATCGAGTAAAGAAGCTCACGGTTTCCGTTGAGGGGTCACTAGTTTGCATACCTGCAATCAATACACCATTCAAAGGTTTTCCCGTAAAACAAGACAGACAGTATCGTTGCCCAGGGTTTTTTTTTTTTTTAGCAAGCACTGAATGCTCACAGGGAACCCCTTTAATTAATAGTGACAAGCTCTTTGCTGGGATATATGCTACTTAACAATGAGCTCCATTCTCCTCGACTTCAGAGAGCAGGTGTGAGAGTTGAGACCTGTTGATCCAGTTGGGTACCTGGCGGTGTGACGATTACGGGGCAGGTGTTCTGCCTTGGGAGGCTCAGTGCCTTTGCCCGGGGAGGAGAGGAGAGATCACCTCATGCCTGGAGGCCCAAACAGCTTCTGCTGTGATCTCTCTGGAACTTGGGGCCAAGACGGACCCCTCCTTTCCTGGCGGCTTGGGAATGTGCTCACGCCCACCTGCCGTCAGTCAGACCCCTCCTATTCCCTTGAACCCCCTCCCCTGCCCTCTTCCCTCTTTAATTGTACGTGGCACCGAGCCTGGGCCCTGCTGCCACTGAGAACTTTTGTTTTTCTGGGTTGAATCCAAAACTGCCTTGCGAGTAGCTACTACATGGAGAGACTGTCACATAAGGAACAAAGGAAGAGTCTTTCTCTGGGTTTGGGTGACTAGAAATCTCAGTGAAAAGGCAAAAGAATTATTGGGGGTATGATCAAGAAGTAGGGAGATGCAATAACCAGCAAAGACTAATAGGCTTAATCTCTCATTGAACCTTTAGCCTCCTGTTTCTAATAGGAGAAGCAGTGGATAGAGCCCGGGCCTGGGCGTCAAAAGGATCTGGGTTCTAATCCCAGCCCCTCCACTTGTCTGCTGTGTAATCTTGGGCAAGTCACTTCCCTTTCCGGTTACCTCATCTGTAAAATGGGCACTGAGACTGTGAACCCTATGTGGGACATGAAGTGTGTCCAACCTGATTAGCCTGTATCTACCCCACCACTTAGTACAGTGTCTGGCACATAATAAGCGCTGAACAAATACTACAAAAGAAAGAAAGAAAAGGCAGCTTTTGGGAGGTGAGCAAGGAAAGGGAGATGAAAGTAAGCAAATCAGTCCACGACTCTACCTGGGATAGGACCATCGGTGAGGGAAGGAAAGGAGTCTCAGATAGTATTTTTTCAAGGACTTACTGTGTGCACAGCACTGTACTGAATACTTGGGAAAGTATAATGCTACAAAATTGGCAAAAACATTCCCTGCCCACAGTGAATTTGCAGTATTTCTCTGGGGAAAGACAGAAGCATATGAGTTTCAACAATCTCAAAAGCCAATACTTACGAGCTCCTGTGAATTTGCTAGTCCATGGGGAAATCCCAGTCTCGAGCTGGTCTGGTTTGAAAAATATTGGCATGAGGCTTCCAGGAGCCAGGCTCAGAGGAAAGGGCCAAAGGAGGAGACCTGTTCACATTTTCTGTCACGTTTTACGCTCTTAAATCTAGGACCTCTGGGCATTTGATATTCACCCTGCCCTCAACCCCAAAGAATGTATACATGTATTTTTAAGTTATATATTATAGATTATTTATATTAATGTCTCCTTCCCCCCCACTACACTGCAAATTCACTGTGGGCGGGCATGTTTTTGCCAATTTTGTTGCATTATACTTTCCCAAACATTCAGTATAGTGCTGTGCACACAGTAAGTGCTTGAAAAATACCACTGATGATGAGGATGATGAGGATGATGAATGTGAGTGTGGGTATACCATACGGGTGTCTATTGTACTTCCTCAGACATCTGCATCATCTCTTCTCCAAACACGGAAAGTAGGTTTCCAAAGATGACACGACAAGCACCATCTTCAAGTAAAAGAAGAGAGGGCAGACTGTGGAAACCACCGGAGCATCTCGCTGCTCTTAATAGTGCTCTTGAAGTGCATATAAAAGAGAACATGAAAGTAATTATTAATCTACTGTTGATTAATATCACAGTTCACACAGCAATGTCTACTGACAAAAATTTCAAAGAAAACCAAGTTTGTGTAGAATAGATACCTGGGAAACTGTCATTCAAAGATATTTATTAGCAACCACAAACATAATGCTACTACACAATTCTGCCGCTTATACAGCAATAATATCAGACCGTAAGTGAATATGACAGCATAACGACGGTCAGTCTTTATGTGTGGGTATGGCTACCTACAGTATTGAGAAAATTGTAACTTTTCAAGTGTAATCTTTCTAAAATCCTCCCTGCTTCTCTGCAGTCTCTCCCTCTTCCTGCCCCTTCTTCAACTCTTCCAGTCTTCCCAGCAGTATCTCAAGAGAAGACCTCCTGCCTTCTCTCAAAATCCACCCCCCCCCACAACCTGTGGCCAATCCTATCCCGTTGGGTACATCTCCTCTAAGAAGCTTTCCCCGACAAATCCCTTTTTTCCTTTTAATAATAATAATAAGGTTGGTATTTGTTAAGCGCTTACTATGTGCCGAGCACTGTTCTAAGCGCTGGGGTAGACATAGGGGAATCAGGTTGTCCCACGTGGGGCTCACAGTCTTAATCCCCATTTTACAGATGAGGGAACTGAGGCACAGAGAAGTTAAGTGACTTGCCCACAGTCACACAGCCGACAAGTGGCAGAGCTGGGATTCGAACTCATGAGCCCTGACTCCAAAGCCCGTGCTCTTTCCACTGAGCCACGCTACTTCTCACGCTACTTTTCTTTAACTCCCTTCTGCATCACCCTGACTAGCTCCTTTTATTCATGCCCCCTCCCAGCCCCACAGCACTTACGTGCATATGTGTAATTTCTTTAGATTAATGGCTGCCTCCCCCTCTAGACTGTAAGCATGTTGTGGGCAGGAAATGTGTCATATTGTTTTCTCCCAAGCACTTTTGTACACTTCTCTGCACACAGTAACTCTTCAATGAATATGAACGATTGACTGACCTTATCAGAAAACTTGCCCCTCCTTTCTTTCCTCCCTGACTGCCATCTCCAACTATTCACTTTCCAATGGCTTCCTCCCCACTGCGTTCAAAAATGCTCATGTCTCTCCTAGCCTAAAAAAAATCCTCCCTTAACCCCATGGTTCGTTCCATCTCTCCCTCAATCTCCCTCCCACCATTACTCTCCAAACTCCTTGAGCAAATTGTCTTCGCCCGCAATCTCAAGTTCCTCTCCTCCAGGTTTCTCCTTGAACCCCTCCATCTGGCTTCTGTCCCCTTCACTTCACAGAAACTGCCCTCTCAAAGGTTGCAAATGACCTCCTTGCAAAATCCAACAGCCTGTACACCATCCTAATCATCAAACTCTCAGTTGACTTTGTCAGTGTTGAACACCCCCTTCTCCTGGAAACATTATTCATCCTTGGCTTCACTGACACTGTCCTCTCCTGGTTCTCTTATCTCTCTGGATGCTCATTCCCAGGTTCCTCCTTGGGCTCCTCCTCTGCCTCCCACCCCCTAGCTGTGGGGGTCCCTCAAGATTCAGTTCTGGGTCCCCTTCTCTTCTCCATTCACACCCACTCCCTTGGAGAACTCATTCACTCCCATGGCTCCAATTACCACCTCTATGCAGATGATACCCCAATCTACATCTCCTGCCCTGATCTCTCTCCCTCTCTGAATTTCCTCTTGCCTTCAAGACATCTCTATTTGGATGTCCTGCTTTCACCTCAACTTAGCATGTCTAAAATAGAAGTCCTTATCTTCCACCTAAACCCTGCCCTCCCCCGCCTTTCCCGTCACTGTAGACAACACCATTCATTCAGTAGTATTCACTGAGTGCTAACTCTGTGCAGAACACTTTACTAAGCACTTGGAAAGTATAATTCAGCAATAAGGAGAGGTAGTCCCTGTCCACACTGAGTTTACAGTTTAAAAGGGGGGAGACAGACATCAAAACAATTAAGCAGCCATTAACATAAACAAATAGAAGTATAGAAATATACACATCAAAAGTAGAAAGACAATTATATAAATAAATAGAATTATAGACATGTACCTATATAAACAAGTGCTGTGAGGTGGGGGTGGGGTGGTAGAAGAAAGGGAGCCAAAATCCCCCCTTTCTTGTCCATCCAAACTGCTACCATGTTAATCCAAGCACTTATGCTATCCTGCCTTGATCACTGCATCAGCCTTCTGGCTGACCTCTCTCCCTCCTGTCTCTCCCCACTCCAGTCCATACTTCACTTTTCTGCCTGAATCATATCTCTACAAAAAGGATCAGTCCTTGTTTCCCCCCACCCTCAAGAATCCCCAGTGGTTGCCCATCCACCTCTGCATCAAACAGAAACTCCTTACCATTGGCTTTAACAATAATAATATGTGCCAAGCACTGTTCTAAGCACGGATGATGATGACAAGGATTGTGGTATTTGTTAAGCACTTACTATGTGCCAGACACTGTATTAAGACCTGAGGTAGATATGAGATAATAATCCTTGTCCCACATAAGGCTCATAGTCTTCACCCCCATTTTCCAGATGAGGTAACTGAGGAGCCCAAAGAAGTTAAGTGACATCTCCAAGGTCACACAGCAGACAGGTGGTGAAGCTGGGATTAGAACCTTGACTCTTCTGACTCCCAGGCCCACGTTCTATCCATTAGGCCACGCTAGACTCAGCCCTAGAATGCCTCCTTTTCCATATCTGACAGACAGTTACTTTCCTCCCCTTCAGAGCCTTATTGAAGGCACATTTCCTCCAAGAAACCTTCCCTGACTAAGCAAGCCCTTCCCGTTTCCTCTTTTCCCACTCCTTTCTGTGTCACCCTGACTTTTTCCCTTTACTTATCACCAACCACTCATTCATTCATTCATTCGTATTTTTTGAGCTGACACTGTGTGCAGAGCACTGTACTTCTCCAGTCCAACACAATTATGTATATATCTGTAATTTATTTATTTATATTAACGTCTAGCTCCCTCACTAGACTGCAAGCTTGTCGTAGGCAGGGCATGTGTCTGTCATGTTGTTGTGTGAACTCTCCCAAGTACAGTGCTCTCCATATAGTAAGTGTTCAGTAAAACAATTGATTGTGTGTTTGTGTGTGTGTGTGTGCGTGCATGTGTTTGTTTCTGTGTACACAGTGTGGCCAAATCTAAAGGGTCCCACACTGCTCTTTTCAGTTACACAATCCTCCATAGGTGAATTTTGCTGAGAGGCATTATCTTCTCTGAGTTCAAAATTGAGCTATATATATAGGCATATAATGATGATGATAATAACAATACTAATCACTGTCATATTTATCGAGCATTTGCCACGTGCCAAGCACTGGGAGAGATACAGGACAATCAGGGCAGACCCAGCCCCTGGGTCTTATAATCTGTTTAGTATGGAAAATAGGTATCTAATTAGGTATCTAGGAAAGATAAGCAATTTGTTCAAGGTTACACAGCAGGAAAATGGCAAAACTGGGATTCAAACCTAGTTCTCCTGGCTCCCAGGTCCATTCTGTTTCTAGTAGATCATGCTGCTTTCGTGTGTATAAATGTATAGACACATAGCTCAATCAATCAAGCAGATTTATTGAGCGCTGCTATGTGCAGTCCACTGTACTAAGTACAATATGACACAATTGTTAAACACATTCCCTGCCCACAATGAGCTTACAGTCTATTGATTTTTATGCTCCCAGGCTTATTTATATGTACAGGTGAGTTTTCTCTCATCTTCTCTTGTAGGGATTCCATAAATTGAGGCTGGATTAGAAATGATTAAAATAAACAAACCGGGATTGAGCCAGATCATCTCATCTACGTATATTTTTATAATTTTCTAGTATGGAATTACCATAACAAAATGATAAATCAACTAATTCTGCTTCTTTCCTTCTAGTATAAGGAAAACAGAGCAATGCATTACACTGCAAGGATATTAATTACACCAAACTACATGTTAAATGTTAGGCAGCCGAGGAGCTAATTTGTTTTACAGTGTTATTATTTGTTATTTGTGCGACACTGTAGATGTAAACATAGTGTTTGATCAACACCAGCATAAAGTTTATTGCTCTCATATGAGTGAACCATATAATTATACATTTACCTTTTAATAACCAATGTGAGTAGCATAACTCATTCAAGCAAAAGGATTAGCGTTCATTTGACTTACCAAAACTCTCTGGGTAGCAATTACATGTTTGTGGAGCAGAAAATACTTTTGCCCAAATGTGAGTCTAGGAAAAGCTATTTCTGTATCTTTTCACATTAAAAGGTTCCTCTCACTCGGGCTCAGGAAGAACTTAATGTTAAAAGGGTGGTTTTGTTTTTTTCTCTCCCCTGTACCAGACTGATCTATCACTGTGACTTCTGCAGAATGTGTTGCACGTGGGTGGACAGCAAAACCACACTGAAAGCTTTCTTTGCCATAGTTAGGTCGCATTAAATACCACATGTCAAGTTTCATCAGGAGAAAAAAAAAGAAATCAACAAAAGACAAAACACAAAATAAATGATTAAACCTCCGATATTTACTACATTCTAAAAGGCAACTCAGCTTCTGCACGATAAATCAGCAAACACAGCAAAAAGCCACAGCTGTCCACCGCCAAAGTCAGGCACTCGTGAGATGGAGAGCCAAATCCAGCTCATTCTGTCATCCTGCAGCTGGCTCAGCAATGATGAAATATCCATTGATCCACTCCATTTTATTGGCTGCAGCGATTCCCGGCCCATAGGCTACAAGGAAGTCTCTGGGGGAACACAATCTAATCGTTGTATTGGTCGGAGACTATACATTCTTTGTAGGTTCTGCCCTTGACATTCTCCACATGCCTGAAGCATGGAACAGCTGGGATCTAGGAAATACCATTTTTCACAAATCACTTTATTTTATGTAGATCTGTACTCCTGTAAACATTGCAGCAAGCAAATGAAAATAATGCAGCGATGTGTCTGTAGGAGTTGGAAGTCTTTTGAACAACTTTCAACAGCAAAGAAGACCACTGGATGGACTCTATAAAAAAGTCTTTGAGAACAAAAATTTAAAACCCATGGAACTCAAGAGTTCTGATAATGTGAAACAGAAATCTAGTCTGAAAGATTACTTTCTGTGATGATGAAGCTCGGAGCGGCATCACACTCCAAATAAATTTATTTTTCCCATAACCAAGGTAAAAAACACAACAAACACAAAACTTTAGAGGGAATATGATAGCATGTGTTTACTTTTGACGAATAAAAAGGAATTTGAAGTGTTTAGAAAAATGGCAAAGATTCATGACATTTTTCAAAAAGTTCTTTATCATGAGGCTTTTTAAAATACTTCTCTTTTTCTCTTCTGTTGAAATGCTTCCATAGTATTTTGGGAAAATCTATTAAAGCTCACATTTAAACCTACAGTCTATCATACAAGATCAGGATAGAAATCATTAATCAAGGATTTGAACAGATTTTATATAGTTCATTATAAAAACCAGAAGACCTATGACAAGCTCAGGTTGGGAGGAAGGTGGTTGTGAGCTGGGAATGAGTCTATTATTATATTGTACTCTCTCAAGTGCTTAGTACAGTGCTCTGCACACAGTAAGCACTTAATAAATATGATTGAATGAGTGAATGAAAGATGGGGAGGGAGGAGAAAATCTGGAGAACATCTTGGGGTGCAGCTCATCCATTTGGAAATTTTTGTGAAGATAGAGCTCTTCATGTTTATACGTGTGTCTGGTGCCATGTTTTTTTTCAACATGTATCTCAAAATATATCATTTCGTTTTTAGATTTTATTATGTTTAGTTGTTTTCGATGCCCTCACCCCACTTCACCCTCTTTTTAAACTGTACCGAAGCAGGGAAAATGACTTCCAATTCTGTTGCATTGTACTCTCCCAAGTGGTTAGTACAGTGCTCCACACATAGTAAATGCTAAATACCACTGATTGATTAACTGATGTTTTACCTCTGGATGTGACTTCCAAGGTGCTCGCTAAAATTGAAGTATTGCACTGAAATTTGCTAAGGAGAACAGAACGAGAATCCCTTTCTAATTTCTGTACATGTGTCCAGAGACCTTGGTTGTAAAAAAAAAAAAAACCTACGCAAACAATAGCCCAGAAAGGCTTCTAAAAATGCTAATTCAAGAAAAAAGGAACCAGCTGCTGCTTGACCATATCATAATTGCCAAAAACTTGTAAATTCAATTCTTTCATTCAGTCTCTTTGGTGAAATTATATCTGATGTGGGAATCCAGAATTATTCTTATTGTAATAACCTCCTTTGTTTAACATTTCCTATAGAGAAACTTCTCACTTTTAAAAAACGGATATATCCTACTGGTGTGCATGAACCTTGCAGAATGGAAGACCTGGGAGTCAGGGGTCGTGAGTTCTAACCCCGGTTCCGCCACTTGTCAGCTGTGTGACTTTGGGCAAGTCGCTTAACTTCTCTGTGCCTCAGTTACCTCATCCGTAAAATGGAGATTAAGACTACGAGCCTCGCGTGGGACAACCTGATTACCTTGTATCTACCCCACTGCTTAGGACAATGTCTGGCACATGGTAAGCATTTAATGAATACCATCTTTATCATTATTATTATTAATTACCTTTTAGCCAAAAACAAGTTATAAGGAGAAAATTTCAAAGTGCACCTTCCTTTTCTCTCAGAGGAAATAATGAGATCAGATAAGAGGATGCAAGCAAATCGGGTTGGACACAGTCCCTGTCCTGTGTGGGCTGAGTCTCCATCCCCATTTTACAGATGAGGAGTATGAGGCCCAGAGAAGTGAAATGACTTGCCCAGGGTCACACAGCTGACAAGTGGTGGAGCCGGGATTAGGACCCACAACCTCTGACTCCCAAGCCCGGGCTCTTTCCACTGAGCCATGCTGATAATCCCACGTAGGGAAGCAGCGTGGTGTAATGGATAGAACTCGGGCCTTGGAGTCACAAGGTCACGTGCTCTAATCCCAGCTCTGCCACTTGTCAGCTGTGTGACCTTGGGCGAGTCAATTCACTTCTCCGTGCCTCATACTCCTCATCTGTAAAATGGGGATGGGGACTCTGAGCCCACAGAGGACGGGGACTGTGTCCAACCCGATTTCCAACCCGATTTGCTTGTATCCAGCCCAGCGCTTAGTACAGTGCCTGGGACGTAATAAGCATTTAACACATACCGTAATTATTATTATTGGTGTTATAATCCAGTCGTGAAAAGTGTTGTCAATAATAACTGTAATGAAATAATGACCTGGCACTTGCGTTTGGATCCATCAATTTGGAAGAATCAAAAATGTTCCCAGATGACGTGATCCTACTCCTGCCTCTATCTACTTGACATCCCTACCTACTTTACAAGGGTGGGAAGTGTTGGAAAATGGAAAGATAATGTGAAATTCATTACAGAGAATATGTCTATCAAACCCGCTATATTTTTCTCTCCCAAGTGCTTAGTTCATTATCTCCCAAGCCTGTAACTTCAGCGTTATTCTCAACTCATCTTTTTCATTCAATTTTCATATTCAGTTTGTCACCCAATCCTGTCGGTTGAAGCTTCACATGGTTAAAATCCACCCTTTCCTCTCCAACCAAATAGCTACCATGTTCATCCGAGCACTTATCCTACCTTGCCTCTTATCCTATCCTGCCGACCTCCCTGCCTCCCGTCTTACCTCACTTCAGTCAATACTTAACTCTGCTGCCTGGATTATTTTTCTACAAAACCATTCAACCCATGTTTCCCCACTCCTTAAAAACCTCCAGTCGTTGCCCACCCATCTCTGCATCAAACACAAATTTCTTACCCTCGACAATAAAGCAATCAGTCGCTTTGCCCCCTCCGACCTCACACCCCGATTTCCTATTACAATCTAGCCCGCACACTTCATTCCTTCAATGCTAACCTAGTCACTGTATCTCCATCTCATCTGTCTTGCTGCCGATCCCTCGCCCACGTTCTGTCTCTTGCCTGGAACATCCTCCCCATTCGTATATGACAGACAAGCACTCTCCCTACCTTCAAAGTCTCACTGAAAGCATATCTCTTCCAAGAGGCCTTCCCCGATTAAGCCCTTATTTCCCCTTCTCCCTCCCCCTTCTGTGTCACCCTTACACTTGGATCTGCATACTTTATGCTCCCCCTTCTCAACCCCAGAGCACTTATGTACATATCCATAATTTATTTATTAATATGAATGTCTGATTGATTGTTCTGCACGTTGTAAACCCTCAGTGAATATAATTGATAGATTGTGCATTTCAAAAGGTATCTGTTGAAAAATTCTCCTCATAGAGAATTTCATCGTGAAAATGAAAGGAGGAGGGGAGCGTGGGAGAGGGGATGGAGGGGAGGGGAGCAGGACTCCATCTGTCTATCCAGAAGAATAGGTAGTGTAGGAAACACCTCCCTATGGAGCCCAAAAAGTGGCTTGTGGGCCCCGGGGATTGGGGTGATCCAGCACTGGGGAGTCTCTTGGAGCACATTTCTAACTCCATCTACCTTTCCCAAGACTGGATATTCTTTTTTTTCAAAGAACCTAGTAACCAGTTTACCTCCCTGAGTTGCCAGTCTGCTTCTCCTCCTTGCACTGGTCTCATGGAGGAAGAAGCAGAGCATATTCTAAAGGAGGAAGGGCATCGGCCTGAGAGTCAGAAGAACCTGGGTTCTAATCCCAGCTCGATCACTTGTCTGCTGTGTGATCTCAGACAAATCACTTAACTTCTTTGTTCCTCAGTTACCTCATCTGCAAAATGGGGATTACGACTGTGAGCCCCATGTGTGACAGGGACTGTGTCCAACCTGATTAGCTTGTATCTACCCCAGAACTTAGAACACTGCTTGGAACATATTAAGTGCTTAACAAATATGCATATTATTATGACTATTATTACCAATACTACTAATAATACCAGGAAAAAGCCAGCTGATCTCTGGCCCCAGGTCAGGTCCAGCTCCTGACCTAAAGAGAAGAATCAAGCTCCCATATCTCTGACATCACTATCCATTCTGCAAATACATCTGCGATCATCTTGGCCAGCAAACATAAGGGCTGCTATCACGAACAAAGCCTGAAGTTTTAATCGAATAAAATCTAAGAGAGGTAAACGAAAAGGGATTCCGAGTATCGAAACTTGGTTTCGGCACGGTAGCTGTTCGGCTAACGGGTCACCGGAAAACACACGGCATTGGAGAGGATAAAGATGATAATGACATTTTGATTTACCCAGTGACTGTCATCAGGGACAATTCATGGGTTTTCAGAGTGGCTCCCACTCACGTTCACATGGCTGTAAGTTAAAGGTCAGGTCCTAGTCTACCCCCAGTTTTAACAGTGTTTATAAAACAGACTCAGCCGATCCATTACATTTGGAGGAAGGTGTGCAAACACTCGTTAATTCGCTATAGCTTTTCTGGTGTTTTCGCTGAAGGTGTTTTTGCAACCACTCAAGTTTCCTTTTCCCTCAAATCTCCCCTGGCAAACCACCTCACAATTCAGAAAGACCCCGGTGAATTCCATGAGGCTCAGATGAAGACTGAAGCTTCACGTTTCGGCGTGAGACCCAAATTGCTAAATCTCAGTTTAGCCATGAGTTTTGGTGGTTTTGTCTGAAACTGAAAATCAACACTTCTGAGTTAGAACTTCGACAAAAGTTTCTTAGGAAATAATCACCAAACTATCAAATTCAGGTAAAAGAAAGATTCGCTGATCTGTTCGTCTCATTTGTTGGGAAGCAGCGCGGCCTAGTGGGAAGAACCCAGGCCTGGGACTCAGGGACCTGGGTTCTAATCCCAGCTCGGCTAATTGTTTGCTGCGTGACTTTGGGCAAGTCACTTCACTTTTCTGGGTGTCAGTTTCCTCATCTGCAAAATGGGTATTTAATTTTTGTTCTCTTTCCTAAGACTCTGAGTCCACTGTACCTATCCCGGTGCTTAATACAGTGCATGGCACATAATGCACACTTAGCAAATACCACTATTATTCTTATTTTTCTCATTTTGGAGGAAAATGCCTGATGATGACAGCGTTTGAAGTTTTCCTTTTCACGGTTCTTAGTATTTACATTGAATGAACACTGATAAAAGTGGTTTTAAAAAATCACTTCATCTGATGAATGTTTAAGAAGGTTTTAGTGAACTGGAAACCGTCTAATGAAATTCTGTTTATTTTATTCCTCGGTTCCCTAAGATGTTTGGCTCGAAAACGAAAACTTTGCAAAGCACTAACTTGAATTAATGCCTTCAGAACTAGACTGCAGCTCTTCATAGACCCAAGAACATATTGCAAATCGAGATAGGGAGACAGAACGGCCTACTGCTAAGAACACAGGTCACCTGGGATCTAGTCCCTGCTCGGTCACCAACCCACTGTGTGATCTTGGGCAAGTCACTTCATCCTGCTGCGCCTCAGTATCTTCATCTTTAAAATGGGGATTAAATACCTCTTCGCTTTCTGGGTGAGTCGTTCTGATATCCCGAATTTACCTCAGTACACAGTATATGCTTTAAACCAAAACTTATCTGTGAATATTAAGTCTCAGCAAGCAATATTTCAGTCTGCCTAGATCAACTTACAGAGGAGAGTGTGCTCTAGGGAAACTGCACCCTGCTAGGCTTCGCTCAATTGTTCCAAAGGAAGAGATTCTTTCCACTTTAAATGATTCTACAGGATTCCTGTACCCCTTCGGCATCCTAGGTTTAGCCCACTCTAGGCATATATCTTCTTTATTTGAGGACAACCCTACCAGAGAAAACATTTTCCCTTGAGTAAACTTAACTGTGGCCGAATAATAATAACGGTGGTATTTGTTTAGTGTTTCCTACGTGCCAAGCACTGAACTGAGTGCTGTGGCAGATACAGAATCTGGAACGTAGTCCCTTCGAGCTGGGGCTCAAAGCGTAAGAGGGAGGGAGAGCTGGTCTTGAATCCTCCATTTTACAGATAAATGGTGGTATTTGTTAAGCGCTTACTATGTGCAAAGCACTGTTCTAAGCGCTGGGGGATACAAGGTAATCAGGTTGTCCCACGTGGGGCTCACAGTTTTAATCCCCATTTTACAGATGAGGTAACTGAGGCACAGAGAAGTCGAGTGACTTGCCCAAAGTCACACAGGTGGCAAGTAGCGGAGCCGGGATTCGAACCCACGAACTCTGACTCCCAAGCCCGCGCTCTTTCCACTGTACCACGCTGCTTCTCCGTACCACGCTGCCAGATGAGGAAACTAGCTGAGTCTTAGAAAAGCTAAATGGCTTGCCCAAGTTCACATGAGAAGCACGTGGAGAGGCAGAGATTAGAACCCAGTTCTCCTGACTTTAGGATCTTTTTCCGTTAGGCAATGCTGCCTCTTCCTATGCTAAATGGTCAAAATAGGACTAACAGTCCTAACACAGGATTCACACATAAAGAGTCCCCTTTTGGATCTTCACAGGGCCTGTTACTGATGCTGCCCGAATCCTTAAAACAGTTTTAATGTCCATCTTTCTGTGGCTCTTTTTCCAGCAGATGTGGAAGGGGCTGAGAAGGAAGAAGACACGGTGGAAAGGGAACAGGCCCGGAGAAAAGGAGATTTAGGTACTGATCATGGCTCTGCCCCTCCCCTGCTATTTGACTTTGGGCAAATCGCTTAACTCCTCTGGCCTCAGTTTCCTCATCTGTAAAATGGGGATTAAATACCTGTCCTCCTTCCTTTTTAGACCGTGAGTCCGATATGGGACAGGGACTGTGTCCAGTCTATTTTGTTTCTACCCCAGGGCTTAGGTCAGTACTTGGCATAGAGTAAGTGCTTAACAAATACCGTATTACTATCATTACTATTATTATCATTATAGTTATTATTTCTACCACTACTGTGGGTGTCCTAATGTCACGTATTCCCACCCAACAAAGTTGTACTGATGTGAGCAGTGCTTTGATGCTTCCAGACTGACTTTATTCTCACCATGATTTAATCGTTGGTCATCTTTCCTTGCCGCTCAATTTTGAGGTGAACCTGAAGGAGCTGTTCAAGGAGCTGGATGAGGCTTTCAGGGTGGAGCGAGATCTCATAACCACAGAGAAGACTGGCCAGCAGTACAGTTCTGTAAATCTTCAGTTTGAAATAAACCTAAATCCCTACCTACCACCGCACGTCATTTGACGGCCTTCTGAAGGATATGCTGGCATTACTGACTCATTTTACACAATTTTAGCCTGCGATTACATCGTCAGACTGCGGCGAACTGTGTGTTAGAGCTGTTAGAACATTCGGTTGGGAATTTCCAATAGTGATGAGGAGTTATGTGCGAAGTGTATTTGGTGCCAGTGGATTCGTTATTTCAGGTATCTCATCAGTCCAGAACACCAGACTGACTTTGCAGTTCCTAATTACCTGCACATCTTTGTGTGTGTGTGTGTGTGTGTGTGTGTCTGCATCTAAGGCACAGTCATCAGCAGATAGCAATTCCTGACAGACCGTCTCGAGGACTTTCGATGATGCTTGTAGCCTATCGATTTGGAAGTTTTCCACCGCAGCCGCTCTCAAACACATCTAAAATGGGTAACGTCAGAAAAGTGTTTACTATGTTCATGCTTCCTCCAGGATTTACCCCCCAAAAAAGCCCTGCAAAAATTGTGTATTATTCCGGTAATGCAGTTAAGACTTCAAAACAGATTTCTCTATCTGTAGGATTTTGCTTGTTTGTTGTGACTGCAGGAATTCACCGTGTTCTCTTTGCCCCATATAGTTGAAAAGTCCTGAAAAGACTGGTGGCTGAGCTCACTCCTTTAGGCCCGGGTTATTCGCCTTGCCTATGAAAGTCCAGTGTATCTCATCTATTCCTATCAAGATGTGTGGGGAGGGACGTTTACTGCGACTGCACTTCCTGGAAGGGCTCCAGTGATGACCTATTGACACATGGCATGTTTCCGTTCGGAAGGGAATCACTAAGTCCACACCTGCGGTGATGTAAGCCCCCGCCTCACCTGCCCGAGTGGAAGGTCTCTTTAGGATCAGCTGTTGAGTGGCGAGTCCATCTGCCACAGCCAAATCAATGAGCCCTTCTCTAGTTGGTGGGCACCACCCCTGTTTAAAATGCACAGCCCTCACGCAGGCTGAGTGGAGCAGGCTGGCACCAGCTGGGGTGAGTCATTTTCAAAAGCCCCTCTCACAGCTGGAGAGAAAACAGGGCTGGCAACCCCGGCGTCCCACTGAGACATCTCCAAAGCCCTCCTTCGGGCGGAGGAAGGAGTTCACCCAGCTGTCAACTATTTGAAATGTCAAGACCTCGGTCTCCACGGGCAGAACGGAGGGGCGACGTCAGAGGAAATCCAAGCTCCCCCGAGAGTCGAGGAAACCGTGGGCGGACAGGTTCGCTTTCAGAAGTCAATCCGGCGTCAACCGAGCGAGGGATGGTAAGCCTCTCTTACCGTGCAGAGAAGCCGGTCTGCCATTCCTCTTGAGTTGAATTTTCATTCGAGTTCACCGTGGCTCAAGACGCCTCGCCGCAGCTCAGCGAGGAGCTGGCGATGAAACCATCTGTAGGTTAGCAGCGGCACGGCTCAGTGGAGAGACCGCAGGCCTGGGAGTCAGAAGGTCGTGGGTTCCGATCCCCACTCTGTCGCTTGTCTGCCGTGTGACCTCTGGCAAGTCATTTCGCTTCTCTGTGCCTCAGTTCCCTCATCTGTAAAATGGGATTGAGACCGTGAGCCCCACGTGGGACGGGGTCTGTGTCCGACCGATTTGCTTGTATCCACCCCGGCGCTTGTTACAGTGTCTGGCGCACGGTAAACACTTAACCGATGCTACGATTATCACTTTTAGGTTCGTATTCCCGGAAGATAAAGAGACTCTGTTTCTACGAAATCCTGGCCCGCTCCTCTCAGTCTGCTACTCAACCTTAACCGACGCAGACGCCTCCCACTGAAAGGGATTCGGGGCCCTCGGGTGCCCCTGCGCTGCCATGAAATAAAGCCCAAACCAGCAAGTGGAAAAGAGAGGCGGGGGTGGAAGTTTGGAAGTTTTGTATTTTAAAGCTGGGTTAAAGGGCCCGACTGAGTTCTGGATAATAATGATAACGTTGATATTTGTTAAGTGCTTACTACGGGTAGGGCACTGTTCTAAGCGCTGGGGTAGATACAGGGTAAGCAGGTCGTCCCACGTGAGGCTCACGGTTAATCCCCATTTTACAGATGAGGTAACTGAGGAACAGAGAAGTGAAGTGACTTGCCCAGGGTCACACAGCTGCCAAGTGGCAGAGCAGGGATTCGAACCCATGACCTCCGACTCCCAAGCCCGGGCTCTTGCCACTGAGCCACGCTGCTTCTCCGATAACGTCGGTATTTGTTAAGCGCTTACAATGTGCGGAGCACCTTAAGCGCTGGGGGAGATACGGGGAACACAGGTTGTCCCACGCGGGGCTCACCGTCTTCATTCCCCCTTTGACAGATGAGGTCCCTGAGGCCCAGAGAAGGGAAGTGACTTGCCCAGGGTCACACAGCTGACGAGTGGCGGAGTGGGGATTCGAACCCAGGGCCTCTATCAAGCCCGGGCTCTCGCCACTGAGCCACGCTGCTGGAAATGCACCGCTGATTGCCCGGAGACCACGTGCAGGATTCCCGAAGGGATTCCTGAGAAGCAGCGTGGCTCAGTGGATAGAGCACGGGCTTTGGAGTCGGGGGTCATGAGTTCGAATCCCAGATCTGCCCCTTGTCAGCTGGGTGACTGTGGCCGAGTCACTTCACTTCTCTGGGCCTCAGTTCCCTCATCTGGAAAATGGGGATGGAGACTGGGAGCCCCACGTGGGACAACCTGACTGCCCCGTGTCCACCCCAGCGCTTAGAACGGTGCTCTGCACATAGTAAGCGCTTAACAAATACCAACATTATTATTATTCCTCTGACCTCCTTCCCTGGGAACCCACCTTCTTCCCGGCCACAAGACCTGCCCCCCCCCCCCCCCCCCCCCCGCCAGACACAATTTTCTTGCCCAACGGCGCCACCTGGTGGTCCGCTCTGCTAACGTCACGGCCCAATTCCCCCAAGCAACATCCCCAAACCATTTCAATTCAGTTTTCATCCCAAGAAGCGGCCTGGCTCAGTGGCAAGAGCCCGGGCTGGGCAGTCCGAGGTGCTGGGTTCTAATCCCGACTCTGCCACTTGTCAGCTGTGTGACTTTGGGCGAGTCGCTTCACTTCTCTGGGCCTCAGTGACCTCATCTAATAATAATGTTGGTATTTGTTAAGCGCTCACTATGTGCAGAGCACTGTTCTAAACGCCGGGGTGGACACAGGGGAATCAGGTTGTCCCACGTGGGGCTCACAGTCTTAATCCCCGTTTTACAGATGAGGTAACTGAGGCACAGAGAAGTGAAGTGACTTGCCCTCGGTCACACAGCTGTGGAGAGAAGCGGCGTGGCTCGGTGGAAAGAGCTCAGGCTGGGGAGTCGGAGGTCGCGGGTTCTAATTCCACCTCTGCCGCTTGTCAGCTGTGTGACCTTGGCCAGTCACTTCACTTCTCTGGGCCTCGGTTACCTCATCTGTAGAGAAGCAGGGTGGCTCGGTGGAAAGAGCTCCGGCTTGGGAGTCGGAGGTCATGGGTTCCAATCCCGGCTCTGCCACTTGTCAGCTGTGTGACCCTGGGCGAGTCACTTCACTTCTCTGTGCCTCAGTTACCTCATCTGTAAAATGGGGATTAACTGTGAGCCTCACGTGGGACAACCTGAGTGCCCTGTATCTACCCCACCGCTGAGAACAGTGCTCTGCACATAGTAAGCGCTTAACAAATACCAACATTATTATTATTAATTCCAGCCAAAATTCCTCACCGTTCACTTTAAGGCAGAGGCACTCGGCACCGTTCCCCTACCTGCGTTCACTCCTCTACAGCTACAACTCAGCCTGTACACTTCTCTCACCTAATACCAGCTTACTCACTGTGCCTCGTGTTCATTTCCCTCATCACTGTTGACCCTTTGCTCCTGCCTCTCTCCTGCCTAGAATCCCCGCCACCTTCAAATCCGACAGACCTTCACCCACCCCTTCTTCAAACCCCTACTAAAATCATAGCTCCCCTAGAAATCTTCATCCGACTCATCTCTTCTCTCCCTACCCTATTTTTCCCCTTCCTTCGAAGCACCCTGGCACTTGGGTCTGTATGCCCTAAGCACTTCGATACTCATCCCAGTAAATCCCCAGAGCACTTTACGCACATATATTTATCCTCTTCCTCTAGACTGTCAGTTCTCGGTGGGCAGGGGTTCATCTACCAACAGTGTTGTACTCCACTCTCCCAAGAGCTTAGTACCGTGCTCTGCACATAGAAAGCGCAATAAAATACGATTGAATGAACGAATGCTCTGTACACACTGGGCCCTCTATAAATAACGTGGATTGATTGACTGATTCTCCTACCTGTACTTTATTCTAATGTCTGTCTCCCCTGCTAGATCATAAACTCCTTGAGGTCAGGAATCTTGTCTACCTGTGCTATTGCGATTCTCTCCCGAGCACTTAGTGGCTTAGCGGAAGGAGCACGGGGTTGGGAGTCAGAGGTCGTGGATTCTAATCCCGCCTCCACCACTTGTCAGCTGTGTGACATCGGGCAAGTCACTTATCTTCTATGTGCCTCAGTTACCTCATCTGTAAAATGGGGATTAAGACTGTGAGCCCCACGGGGGACAACCTAATTACCTTGTATCTACCCCAGTGCTTAGAACAGTGCTTGGCACCCAGTAAGGGCTTAACAAATACCAGAATTATTATTATTATTATTACAGTGCTCCACATACAGAAAGTGTTCATTATATACCATCGATGGAGTGACTGATTTTTTTGTGCAGCAATTCCCTGATCTGATAAATTAAGGGAACTGGGGGTTATGACTCCTCCTAATGGTTCCTAAGGAGAGAAAAATGAGCCTTCACAAAGACAGTGTGGGTGTGCGTGTGTGTGTCTGTGTTTATATGTAGCACATGTTCAAGAACCCTTAGGCTTGGCAAGTGTTGACAGAAAAATGACACAATTGACTGGCCCTGCAAAATAGGCCTCAGCTCTGTGGGGGCATCAGGGTCTTCACCCCTATGAGTTTCCAGCTTGGGGAGGAGGTCATATTTCCACCTTTAGCTGCTTGGGATGGATGCATGTATCCCCCCTCCCCTTCCTTCCTGCTCTTCCCGGGTTTTGGACACGGCCCGATAACTTCCCAGCAGCGTTCCAAAGATCCCAGAGCCGTGACTAGAAGCCGGATCTCCTGAGTCTCAGAACCAGGATCTATCCATTGGACAACATCAGGCAGCACCCAGTGTATCCTGACAGAGTTGCCTCTGAGTTACTGCGATATATGTACACTGGGATACGCACACACGCGAATATGCATCTATGTGGTTACTCACCCTTGTGTATGTTTTTCGATATTCTAAAATTTCATTGCAATATATTGAAACCAGATATGAAGCATTTTAATTTACTCTATTAGAGATGTTTGATGGTTAATGGTCTGCCCTTGCTTGATAGTTTCTAACCAATCACTACACGTCCTTCCAAGGGCTAAAAAGAGTCAGGCAGGAGAAGTGTCAGCTATTATCTTTAATAAGGTAAAAAGAGGCTATGAGAATCAGTTCCCAATGACTGGGGCCCTTACTGGCCTTCATCCTTCCTGATTCACCAGCTTCTCCTCTGCCTTCCACCCCCAAACTGTGCGAGAACCGCGAGGTTCAATTCAACGGTCATAGGTCCTAATCCAGGCTCCGCCACTTGTCTGCTGTGTGACCTTGGGCAAGTCGCTTCTCTTCTCTGTGCCTCAGTTACCTCATCTGTAAAATGGGGATTGACACTGGGAGCCCCAAGAGGGACAGGGACTGTGTCCAACCTGATCCACTTGTGTCCACCCCAGCACTTAGTACAGAGTCTGGCACATAGTTAAACACTTAACAAATGCCATAATTATTCATTCTGGGTCTCCGTCAGTTCTTAATTTACACCCAGTCCTCAGAGAACTCATTCGTTCCCACAGTCTCAATTACCACCTCTATGCAGATGATTCCCAAATCTACATTTCCAGCCCTGATCTATCCTCTTTCTCTGCAGTCTTGCATTTCTCCTGCCTTCAGGCCAACTCTATTGGCAAGTACTGCCGACACCTCAAACTCAATGTGTGGAAAACAGAACTTCTCCTCTTCTCACCCAAACCCTGTCCTCTCCCCTAGGCCTAGGAGACAGAAGACCTCGGTTTTAATTCTTGTTCTGCTACTTTTCTGCTGGGTGACTTTGGGCAAGTCATTTGGCTTTGCTGTGCCACAGTTACCCCCTCTGTAAAATGGGGATTGACTGTGAGCTCCATGTGAAACAGGGACTGTGTCTAATCTAAGTGTCTTGTATCTAGCCCAGCATCTGATACAGTGTTTGGCACATAGGAAGCACTTAACAAATGCCATAAAAAAACCCCCACTTTCCCATTACTGTACAGAGCACCACCATTCTCCATGTCTCACAGCCCATAATCTTGGCATTATTCTCAACTCACCTCTCTCATTCAACCCAAATATTCCATCTATCACTAAATCCTGTTGGTTCATCCTTCACGATATTGCTCAAATCTGCCCTTTCCTCTTTAGTTGAATTCCCACCACTTTGATTTCAAGCACTTATCCTATCTCTCCTGATTTCTGCATCAGCCTCCTTGCTTACCTCCCTGCCTCCCGTCTTTCTCTAATTCAGTCCATACTTCACTCTCTTGCCCAGATGATTTTTCTACATAACCATTCGGTCCATGTTTCCTGTCTCCTCAAGAATCTTCAGTGGTTGCCCATCCACCTCCATATCAAACAGAAGCTCTTTACCAACAGCTTTAAAGCACTCAATCCACTCATTCATTAAATCATATTTATTGTGTGCAAAGCACTGTATTAAGCACCTGGGAGAGTACAATACAACAATAAACAGACACATTCCCTGCTCACAACAAGGTTACAGTTTACAGAGCGGGGAGAGGGCCACTAATATAAATAAATAAATTACAGATTTGTACATAAGTGCTTTGGGGTTGAGAAAGGGGAAGAACAAAGGGAGGAAGTCAGGTGACACAGAAGGGAGTGGGAGAAGAGGAAAGGGAGGCTTAGGAAATCACCTTGCCGCCTTCTACCTTACCTTTCCAATATCCTGCTACAACTAAGCCCTCACACTTCACTCCTCCACCGCCAACCTACACACTCACTTCTTCCTCCACTCCCTTCTGCTTCACTTTGCACTTGTATTTATACCCTTTATTCACCCCACCCTCAGCCCCACAGCATTCATGTACATACCCATAATTTATTTATTAATATTAATGTCTGCCTCCTTCTCTAGACTGCAAACTCATTTTGGGAAGGAAATATGTCTATCAACTCTGATACATTGCATTGTCCCAAGTTTTTAGCACAGTGCTGTGCACCCAATAAGCACTCAATAGTCACAATTTATTGCTAGAAGGATGGATTGATTACTTCCCCTCTCCCACCTTCCTCAGGTCCTATGCTCAACAACTCTCCTCAGGTTCACCTCTCTCCCATTCTTCAGAGTCATTTCTCTCTCTCACAGTCCTCAGGTCCCCCTCTCTTTCAAGTTTCAAGAGCCACCTCTTTTCCACATTCCTCAAGATCACCTCCCCTCTCACAATTCTCAGAACCACTTCTCTCCCATATTCCTCAGTCGCCTCTTTTCATGTGCTTCCAGGCTTTTCCCAAGACGATTAGACTACAACTTCATGAGTCGAGAGGAAATTACTCTTACCTGAAGATATCAGATTGCTAAATGAAGATCTCAAGTATGCCAGGCTTAAGGGACTGAAGATACTCATCTCATGTAAATAGTCCTAAAATACGATTTTTTTTATGCAGGGTAACTTGACTATCGAATTCTAGACTGTCAGCTCCTTGTGGGCAGGGAACATATCTTCCAACTCTGTAATATTACTTAGTACAGTGCTCTGCATACGATAGACACTCAATAAAAATAAATAAATAATATTATAAATGTGATTGAATGATTACAATGGGCTTTGCCTGTGTGACTTGTTAAATTGAAAATCTTGTATTCAATTTAGAGCTTTCAAATTGATAAATGATAAATGTTCCTTAGATCACTTTTCAACAAGAAGAACTGGATCTTTATGTCCTATGGATTGAAAGCAAATTAACCTTCCTGAATCTGGCTTTAGCCTGAGTAGGTGTCTGTCTGAAAATTCAATAATGCTTAAATGAGAATACTTGTTTATAATTGCATTCATATTCCTTGTCTTCAACTTCATCTATAAAAAAACCCCCAAAATTAGATAGGACATTATATCTGGATAGATAACGTCATTGAATTTGCACGATGGTATTTTAAGAGTTTAAGAGTCCTAATAAACTAACTGCATGAGACAGGGTTGATGGATGAGGCAATATTTAATACAGCTGAGTTATGGGACAATTTAAAATTCTATAAACTCTCACAATTCAAAAAGAGCTAAAACTGCTCACATACAGCAAAAATAGATTCCTTAGTTTCTATTTCTTTCAAATTCATTAATTCAATCGTATTTATTGAGTCCTTACTGTGTGCAGAGCACTGTACTATGTGCTTGGGACAGTACAATTCAAGAATAAACAGACACAATACCTGCCCAGAGAATTTACAGTTGGGCAGTGGCGGCAGGGAAAACAGTAATATAAATAAAGAAATTATAGATATACACATAAGTGCTGTGGGATTGGGAGGAGGGAAGAACAAAGGAAGCGAGTTAGGGCAAAGCAGTGCCTGGCATATAGAACGTGTTTAGAAAATACCATAATTATTAGAAGGGAGTGGGCGAAGAGGAAAGAGGGACTTAGGGAAGGCCTCTTGGAAAAGATGTGCCTTCAGTAAAGCTTAAAGGCGGGAAAGTGATTGTCCGCAGGATTTGAGGAGGAGGGCATTCCAGGCCAGAGGCAGGACATGGGCTAGGGGTCGATGGCGAGATAGATGAGATGGAGGCCCCGTGAGAAGGTTAACATTAGAGGAGTGAAGCGCGTGGGCTGAGTTGTAGTAAGAGAGCAGCAAGGGGTGTTGGAGGGAGCAAGGTGATGGACTGCTTTAAAGTGAATAGTGAGGAGTTTTTGTCTGATGCAGAAGTGGATGGGCAACCCCTGGAGTTTGTGTACCAGAAAAAGCTAACGACACCATAGAGGGAGAATTAACTCGAACCTTGTACTCTCTGTACAAGAATCCTACTTTCTGTCCTGGCCAATGTTGGAGCTAGAAGGGAAACTAGGCAATTATACTCTTCCATTCTACTGAGCACCAGACTGTTCTTGGTTGAATATAAGAATTTGGTGACGAAAATAGAGGGGGGTATAGTAACATCTTCCATATATAACCTAGGGTCTCAAAGGGATGTACTCAAATCATCCCTTCCTATCTGCAATTGACCCACAACGGGTAGGATTTAAATTTTCTAATGAAGGCAAAATGGAGGTGGATTTCTAGACCTATTTCTCTCTCTCCCTCTCTGTCTTCTATGTATATATCTGCATGTGGCTTTATATTTATCAATATATTATATATAGCACAAACTAGTGGAGCTGCAAATATAACCCAAAATGGAGAAGAAAATATTACGAATGAGAGAAAATCACTAGAAGAGGACCATGGAAAGCAAAAAATACATTTCAGAGAAAGAAAATGTGAAAGTAATGAAGAAATTGAAAGAGATGTGTTTGAGGAGGCAGAGAAGAGGGCATAAAGAAGAACAGATGATCAAAGCACATATATTTGTGTCAAAAGGGGATATCTACCTCAAGAGATCCACAAGAAGAAAAACTGGCAGCAATATCATTTATGGACTGCCCATTTGGTGTGCAGTACACTATAGTAACAGCTTGGGACAATCAGAGTAAAGATGTGGCAAGTTCCCTGCCTCCAAGAAGCCTATATTCCAAGAGGGTAGAAAAAACATAAAATAGTTAGAGTCATATTTTTTAGTAGCATCATTAGAAGCCATGACGTTAACTTCCTGTATATCGAAATGAATGAAAAAAATCTTGCAACCTGATGGTTTCGCATGTGCTTGATATAGGCTCTGTCCTCAGGCCACCAAAGTTCATCCAGAATTCAGTGCCAGGCAGTTCACTGGGTGGGAGCGTTGCTGGTGGTGGGCGTCTAATTTTTGTTCCTTTGAAGTAGGTATTACCGTGCATTGCATTCAGTAGGCATGTAATCAGTACGATGACTACCCTATGACTATTATTGGCAAAAAAGGGTATATTCCATATATATCCAACTAATTAAATAATCCCAGTTGGAAATTAAAATCAAAACAAAACAAAACAAAAAAAAAGGTTTCTTCTGCTGTACTTACCGCAAATGATTTCTTAGGGGGGCTGTGCCTATTCAACGATGAACCACTTGGAAGTAGGATAAGAAAACACTCAAGATGCCAGAACTACCACAGGAGAGTAAGACTTGGAAGGATCAGCTCGGTGATCTACAGTGAGGTTGCATTGCTCTCCACACAGTAAATGCTCAATGAATTATATTGATCGATCGATTTGATCGATCGCATTGCCAGTGTTCACTTTCCCATATAGACAAAGCGACGAATCTCTGATGCCAAAATGAAAACCAGAGCATGAGTTAGGAACAAATGGAATGAACACTGAAGCAGTATCACTAGTGATATCGGCTTGGAAATAATTTTGTCTACAAATGCTCTTTGTTGATGCCATTCAACAAATATGATACAGATGGGAATTAGCCTATTCACAACTGCTTTCCATCCTAAACTAATTTCACTTTGGAATATGGAACCAAAAAGTATGAAAACATCTCACGGCACTTTCACCAGATGCTCATGTGCTCCTGCAAACATTACATCCAGTGGCACGATAGATTTTCAGATAACCCCTTAAGTGGCATCAGAAATACTGGGATGCTTCCAGCAATTAGGATAGCTAACACTTTATGGATCTGTTCATCAGAGTGACTTTGTTTCGACCCCACCATTTCTCTTTTGCGAGGAGCATATTTGAACAGGGTCATTTGGCTGCGATTCTGTGGGTTGGGATGTTTGTCTGAAATTTGGATCATCCAAAATTAGGGGTAGAGATTTGAGGCATAAAGCTTTTCATGACTACTGCAACTCCTGTGGTCAGGACAGAAATAGTGAAAGAACACTGTGTCTTGGATCGGTCTGGTGTTCGTGCCACTTTTACGTGAAGCAAATGGGGAAGGTAGGGGAAGATAAGGTTTGAATAAGTTACCTTCTTGGGTTTGCTGCAGTTTCGTTTTGAGGTGAAAGCTTGATTTAGTTCGCATTTTCTCAGACCAGTCTGCCTTCCTTAAACAGGCTCACGCACACCCTCCTCTAAAAGAGGATCCTTCAGTAACTACTAGCTGCTTTCTTCGGCCCGTATGCCTACCCTGAGAGCTATTTACCATTAATAATCACAGTTGTATTAGTTCCAAACCAGAGAGCAAGATCATCTTTGCCAGCAGCAAGAGCAGTATCACAGAAGGATGGAATGAAATGTAATAGGATGCTGCAACATTTGGATAGCTCACCTACATTTTTCCCACCTGCAAACAGCTCTAAAAATCATTTGAATGAAGGTCCTGAAGTCCATGTTTTCCTATACAAGATATGGGGTGATTTGTAGGGCTCTCCATTAGGTTATCCCTCAAATTCACCCGGTAAATTGCTGCCATCATCACTTGGCTTCACAGATTGGCACCCCTCGGTGCCAAAGTAATTTTCCGACATCCAGCTAGTCTTGTTTCCTGAGGGCTGGCCACTGGTAATCCTGTATGGCTTAGAAAAACTACTCTCTTAACTCTTTCTCCTCCTTCTCCTCCTCTCCCTCCTCCTTCTCCTTCTCCTCCTCCTCCTCTCCCTCCTCATCTTCCTTTTATTCTTTCTCATCTTCCTTTTTCTCCTCTTCTTCTTCCTCCTCCTCCTCCTTATCCTCCACCTCCTCTTCCTTATGGAACTCAACTAGCCAGCACTGGTTCCTGAGGGCTGGTCTCTGGAGCTTGGAAAATAGCCTAGAGGAGCTACTCTCTAAATCTTCTGAATTCTTCACTGTAGGTTGCTGTATTTCTCCATCCCTACTCCTCTGGCCCTGGATACAAAGAACCAAACAGATATTTATCAATCAGTGGTATTTACTGAGGGTTTAATAGATGCAGAGCACTGTACTAATCACTAGGGAGACATGTTCCCTTACCACAGTGAGACATGTTCCCTGACCACAGTGAGCCTACAGTCTAGAGAAACTTAACATGGGTATTTTTAAGTTGATAGCCCTCAGCCCTTCTTGATTCAAACTGCATCCTTCTAAAATGAATACATTCCCCCCAAGGTAATAATAATAATGGCATTTGTTAAGACTTACTATGTTCCAAGTCCTGCAGTAAGCGCTGGGGTGAATACAAGCAAATCGGGTTGGACACGGTCCCTGTCCCACATTCTTCATTCATTCAATTGTATTTAAGGAGGACTTATTGTGTGCAGAGCGCTGTACTAAGCACTTGGAAAGTACAATTTGGCACCAGATAGAGACAATCCCTACCCAAAAACGGGCTCACGGACTAGAAGGAGGAGACAGACAACAAGATAAAACAAATTGACAGGCATCACTACCGTCACATGGGGCTCATAGCCTCAATCCCCATTTTACAGATGAGGTAACTGAGGCACAGACAAATGAAGTGACTTGCCCAAGTTCACAGAGCAGACAAGTGGCAGAGCCAGGATTAGAACACATGACCTTCTGACTTCCAGGCCCGTGCTCTATCCACTACGGCATGCTGCCTCTCCTGGGGGAAGTAACCTCTCCCCAAGCCTCCAAACTTCCTGCTCAGGTCCACTGGGATGGATCTGAGCCAGAAGGCTTCTGGGCCGAGCTCCTTTGTGTACATGAGCTTTCCAGCTTCTCCAGCCTCCTCCCTGGGTCTGGCTTCCCAGGTCCTTCCCTCAGGCTAGGCAGATGGACACTGAACATCAGACCCCATGAGCTAGGTCTCCAGCCCCCTCTAAAAGGCCTTGGGCCTTTTTTCTTTCCCACCAAATTAGCCCTGCTCCTTTCCCCAACTCTTACTCAGTGATCGGCCTCGCCCAAGGCCTCGAGATGGCCTCGCCATCTGACAGGTGCTTGGCATCCACATAGACGTCCCTCCCCACCCGCCCCAGGATGAGATCCCCAGGAAGGAACAACTTCCTCTTCAGAAACCTTTGGGATCTCCTCTGCCTCTGGGCATGAGGCTAGCTAGCCTAGCATGGCTGTCACAGGTGCAGATGCAATTTGGGGAACAGAAGGTTGGGGAGGAGGGAGAAAATTCAAAGATACAAAAAAAAATAGATCATCTTCCTTTAAATAAAACTATAGGGGGAGAGGTGAGAAAAATAAAGAAATGAAGTCAGAATGACAGAAAGAACTGCTTCAGGCATTTGGAATAGTGCAGAAAGAAACTCATAAGCGAAACCTTATTTTAAAATATTGGAGTTCCTCCATATGTAAAGCTTGAGTAGGGAAGGAGGAAAGCAAATTAAAGTCTTTGAAAATATATTGTAATTTTATTTCTACAGCTCTTAGATTTCAGAAATAATATACTCCTCTAGAAAACATGTTGCCCAAGTATTTTATCTAGTGCCATCCTGGCATACAGGAACTGAATAATGTCAAAAAGCTTATATAACAGTTTTGTTTTATTCATTTACATAAATCACATTTACCGTAGGTGTTTTATTCAAAATAAAGTTTGGGAAAAATAAATTGAACAGATGAACCTAGGCAAACCTGGTGATTTTTTCATGAGTAGTGTTTGATGATAAAAGCATAAAAGCATAATGTGGGATCATTTCACCGAGGCACAATATGGATCACCCATATGGAGCAGAAGTTGATAATACTGCAGAGAAGCAAAAATAAACAGAACAGATGTACTGGTGAAATCAAGTCTGCACCCACCCTTGAGTACCTGCCTCTTCCTCAGAAGCTTCCACAAAATCTCTAAACTGCCTTTACCCACTTTCTTTCTGAAACTTTAAGAGAGCAAGAGGCATTATATTGGGCTTCCAAAAGCAAAACAAAAAACACTCTGCCCGAGTGAAGAACTGTATTCACTCTATATGGGGAAGATAGCACTCTTCCAAAGAAAACCATTTACCTCTTACAAGGGGCAGGGGAAATCAGGAGAGTATTTATGTCGGCCTTAGGCTATTGTACGGGCTGCCTAAAGACAGAAACACTCAGTGAAAAAGTAACCGTCTCTCAGCAGTAATGAATTATTTGCAGTTTCTCTGGGATGATTTGGAGAGTATGCCTCAGGTGATCCAAATCATACTTCTGCCAACTCCTCACCCTCTATGGTACAGTTGGTATGGCCTTTCATCCATTATAGAACCTACTCTATACTGCAGGAGTCCATCAGATGCAACAAAGTGCACTCAAAAATGGATTGGAACACACTGCTGGGCTTTCTCAGACAATCGATCAATCATTCATATTTCTGGAGCGCTTACTATGTGCAGTGTCCAGGTGGCCATGTGTGATTCAACGGAAGAAGTGGAAATGGATCAAGGAACCATTTGTGGGCAAACGGGAAGAATGGAAAGGGTACGAATAGGTCTGCCTCTTGTTAATCTAACAATAATAATATTAAACTCTAGACTGCTAGCTCCTTGTGGGTAGGGATCATCTTTTTGAACTCTATGGTATTGCATTTTACCAAGTGCGTAATACAGTTCTCAGCACAAAGTGGTCAATGAGAACCATTGATTGAGTGATTGGTATTTGTTAAGCTTTTAATTACATGCCAAGCACTGAACTAAACGCTAGGGTAGATATGAGATAATGAGGTGAGGCACAATTCTGTCCCAAAATGGCTCTCTGTGTAAGGGTTAGGAAGGAAAGGTATTGTACATTTTGCAGAAGAGGAAACTGAGGTACAGAGAAGTTAAATGACTTGCCCAAGGACACACAGCATACAAGAGGCAGAGGTGAATTGAAAAACCAGGTTTTCTGGCTCTCAGGCTTACGCTCTTTCCACAAGTCCCACTGCTTCCTAATTCACATTCCCAAGACAAATGCATAGCTTCCAGAAGGATTTGCCATTTGTATTCTTCCAATTGATAATAATAATGATAATAATTATTGTAGCTGTTAAGCACTTGCTATGTGCCAAGCACTGTTCTAAGCTCTGGGGTTGATACAAGGTAATCAGGTTGTCCAACGTGGGGCTCAAAGTCTTAATCCTCATTTTCCCGATGAGGTATCTGAGGCATAGAGAAGTTAAGTGGCTTGCCCAAGGTCACACAGCAGACAAATGGCAGAGCTGGGATTAGAACCCAGGTCCTCTGACTCCCAAGCCTGTGCCCTTTCCATTAAGCCACACTACTTCTCTGTAAACATCGGTTTATAGTGAGCCCCTCCTGACTTCTCCTCTGACTGGTTCCTCCAGGCAGTATTTGCAAGCAGTGTTGCCTAGTGGATAGAGTCCAGGCTTGGGAGTCAGAAGGACCTGGGTTCTAATACCAGCTCTGCCACTTGCCCGTTGTGTGACTTTGGACCAGTCTCTTCACTTCTGCGTCTGTTACCTCATCTGTGAAATGGGGATTAAGGTTGTGAGCCCCATATGGGACAGGGACTGTGTCCAACCTGATAATCTTGGATCAACCCCAGTTCTTAAAACAGTGCCTGGCACATGTTAAGCGCTGAGCGCTTAACAAATACCATGGGAAAAAAAAATCCGTGGGCTGCCTGTTGAGTGTTCATCATGATCTGACTGGTGGGAAAATTTGTCTCTTTGGAACGTGGGAGGAAGGGTAGGATGGCCACTCGGCACCCTCTGTATCTTGCAGGCCCTCGGCTTCCCAAGTAACCTGACTACCCGTGCTGGGATCGGTAGTTGTCAAACGGGAGGCTGCCTGTCCGTAGAAGTCGGCTTGGCTTCATGGCACTAATGCAAGCCCACGGCCGAGCCCTCCTTTAGCCCATCGTCGAAGAGATCACATGATCCACAGCTGGAATTATTACACGTGGCCAGCCTGTGATGTGGTAAAGTGGCCACCCATCTGCTGCTTTCCCAAAGCAGAGATGAATAAATAGCATTTCCCAGCCCACACGCTCCAGCTGTCCCCAGCATCCAGTGCTCTGCTGTTTTTCTAAAAATAAAATGGAAAACTTTCCCTCTCTTCAACCAAAAAAATACTCCAGCAACGTCCATGTCAAGATGATGCAGACGGATGCTGACAAGAAGCTCCTCTCCCTCTACGATCGCTTCCTCTACCCAGAGCTCTAGAAGCACGCTGAACTGTGTGGCCCAGGCAGTTCAAAGCTGTACCTGGCCCTGCTGTGTGTCAGTGCAGAGCTAGCGAAGGTTTGCCGCCTACAATTAATAAACTGTTAGCCGGTCTACCGACCGCACGGCAAGCTGAAAACAGATAAAAGGACTCTGAGTGGATGCCCCCTGCTGCTGCCTGCCTCCTTCTCAGCCGACAAAAGAGAGATTGATAATTAGTATTTTCCTCCCAATTGAGCACCGCTCGTACTGCGAACGTTACGTAAGGCTCACGGAGATAAGACAGCAGGTCCCTGGGTCTGGCTATCTCCTAGAGGCCGTTTGATTGACCCCGGGGTCACAACTGCAGGGGGAGGGAATGGGAATGTTTGGCATCAGTCCCCTCCCCCCTACCCAGCCACCAACATCTCCTAATCACCTCCTGCTAAATGACATTGTGGAAACTCTGCTACCCTATGTGTTCACATCCCTTATTTTGCCCTCTTTACTTGTGTGATCCTTATTACATTCACCCAGAGCAGCTGTAGGTCCATTCCCTGCCCTTTGGATTTCGGCTTTCGATGAGCCACGAGTCAGTGTTTGTAACCAGAATGACTTCTAGGAATGTGTTTCTGATTATTCATGTTCATTTCATGTTGAGTCTGGCTTGGGGAGGATGTGGCAGTCAGATATCTAGCAGGTGGAAAAGGGGAGAGGGGGGCAGCATCCCAATCTGTTCAACCTTCAGATTAGCATAAAGCATGGCACCTCTTCGTACCCTAAATCTGAGCGTGAGATATTTCAAGTAAACTACTGCCTTTGTGAAGAACTGTAGGAATCTCCCAGTGAAACCACTGGATATTATGATTTCTCCAAGCTGCACTTCCTGAAGAATTAAATATAATTTGCCCTGATGAAATGTACACTTTCACACAAAAGTTCCCAGAAAAAGACTTTTGAAATTAAGTGAATACAAAAATTGGCTTTTTATGACCATATCAACTCTTTGATCTCTGAATTTCCCAATCGGGAACCATTTTTGAAGAGTTAAGTAAGCTTTTCAACAAATGTTGAGTATGTTATAAATTCATTTCTATCCAAAATAATATGTGCCTCCAAAGAGCCACTCTTTAAGGAGAGCTGGGATTCCAGTAACCTCACCCCAGCATGGAGAGGAAAAAGCACAGGCAGAACTCTCAGCAGGTAAGAATTTAGTTCCCATTTCTGTCTTTCGTTCTCTATCAAATTTTGGCTTCTTGGCCTCCTTGGGCCTTATTATAACTTGCTCTTTCAGGTTGTTTGTGGGTCTAGAGAATCATAAATGTTTTCATTTCATTTCTTGTTTGGATGGAAGGGCTGCCTCTCCCTCCAATCTTAATGGATGGTGGTCTAGTAAGACTGACCTTGTAAAAATCACCATCACATCTAAGGAACTGAAGTTTCAGCCTTCAGAAAATGCAGAGTAGATCCTGAGACCACCATCCAGATCCTCTATGCCATTCCATTTCTTTGTAACACCTATCAAGTGGTATTTGTTGAAAGCAGAGCACTCAATATTTGACTGCGTGCCCCATGTGGGACAGGGGCTGGGTCCAACCTGATTATCTAGTATCTTCTCTAGTGTTCAGTACAGTGTTTGGCACATCATAATCACTTCAGTTATTATTATTATGAAGTGCCGTAGAGTCGTTTCCGAATAATAGCGACTTCATGGATATACTTTCTCCAGAACATCCTGTCATGCAGAGTAGATCCTGAGACCACCATCCAGATCCTCTATGCCATTCCATTTCTTTGTAACACCTATCAAGTGGTATTTGTTGAAAGCAGAGCACTCAATATTTGACTGCGTGCCCCATGTGGGACAGGGGGTGGGTCCAACCTGATTATCTAGTATCTTCTCTAGTGTTCAGTACAGTGTTTGGCACATCATAATCACTTAAGTTATTATTATTATGAAGTGCCGTAGAGTCGTTTCCGAATAATAGCGACTTCATGGATATACTTTCTCCAGAACATCCTGTCCTCTGCCATAATCCGCAACCTTTCTAATGGTTTTTTCCATTATCGTTGTTATGGTCTCTATCCATCTAACTGCCAGTCTGCCTCTTCCACATTTGCCCTAAACTTTTCCTAACATTAGTGTCTTCTCCAGAGAATTTGTCCTCCTGATTATGTGTCCAAAATATGTTCATCTAAGTGGAATCATTTGGCCTTCCAAAGACATCTTTGTTTAATTTGCTCCCAAATCCATTTGTTTGTTTGCTTAACAAGTACCACTATTATTATTGAAAAGCAGCACGACGTAGCGGACAGAGCTTGGACCTGGGAGTCAGAAGGTTATGGATTCTAATCTCAGCTCTGAGATGGTCTGCTCTGTGAGTTTGGGCAAATCACTTCATTTCTCTGGGCCTCAGTTACCTCATCTGTAAAATGGGGATTAAGATTATGAGCCCCATGTAGGACTGTGTCCAACTGAATTAGATTGTATCTATCCAAGTGCATAGTAAATTCTTAACAAATACCATCATAATTATTATTATTACTGAGCACTTACTGTGTGCAGAGCACTGTACTGAGATGAACAAGAGTAAAATATAGTAGCACTGGTAGACATGAACTCCTTTTGGGCAGGGATCGTCATTTCTGCTAATTCTGTTGTATTCTCACTGAACATAGTAAGCACTCAATAAATAAGATTAATTGATTGATTGATTGATAATCCCTGCCCTCAAGTAGCTTCCAATTGAGCAGGAAAGACAAATTGCATGATAAAGTACAGAAAGAAGGAAGAAGAGTACAAAGAAAAGAACATAAGTGCTATGGGAAGGCATTTGACTTAGACTGTGGATCCAGGGGTACCTGAGGGCAGAAATTATGGTTATGAACTCTAATGAACTCTCCCAAGAATACAAGTCTATTTTTCGTGCTCTTTCCTAAATCCCTACTACGTGCTAATCACCGAGTCAGATATAAAATCTTTGGATTGGACCAAGTCTCTGTTCCACACAGGCCTCACGGTCGAAGTGGGAGGGAGAACAGTTATTGAACCTCCATGTTACAGATAAGGAAACTGAGGCACTGATAAGTGACTTGCTCAAGGTCACTCAGCAGGCATGTGGTCAAGCCTGGATTAGAATTGTACTGACCCCTAGACTGTGAGCGTTTTGTGGGTAGGGGATGTCTCTGTCCAACTCTCCCAAGTACTTAGTACAATGTTCAGCACATAGTAATTGCTCAATAAATGGCTTTGATTGATTGCTTACTGTAGTTTTCAGCTACACTGTGTGATCTTGCGCCCAAGAAGTGTTCAATAAATAGCACTGACTGATTGACTTGCTCATCCTGCAGACACACTTCCATTCAGGGCAATCCTCGTGTATATCAACTCCTTTATATTATGCTCTCTCAAGTGCTTAGTCTGGTGTTCTGCACACAGTACGTGTTTAACAGTACCAAACTAAATGATTTGTTCCTGAAGTTCCCTCCATTTCCATTTGGCCCTCAAAGTGTTATTTAGCCTGCTTCCTCTCCAGGGAAGATTTTGGATTTCGCGTAACCTTCCCAGCATGCCCTGTACACAGAGGCCCTCCTAATGTCACAGTGTTGGTGGTGATAACCATATGATCTAGGGGCCTAACAGTAATACTAGTATTTATTAAGTACTTTCTGGGTGCAGAGCATGGTGCTAAGCTGGGAAAGAGTACCAGGTGGAAGTGGGACAAGGATCCTGCTCCTTGAGGTTTCCCAGATGATAAATACCAGCATTAGCATTGCAGAGATTTTTCTTTTCCCTGACATGTCACAGAGGCCGGACAGTGTCACCCATTCTGGGCCCAGAAGGGACACCGAGGTCACTTCATAATTAAAAATGGACCAATTCATTGATTGGGCAATTCACTGGGTTGAAACACGACAAACTATTGCTCACCTCAAATCTTTCCACTCCTCAAGGCAGAATTGCCATTCAGATATGGATTACCAAACCATTCCAGAGGCTCAAAAAATGCTACTGGAAAACCATATTTTCAGACAGCAAGAAAAAAGAAAAAGCCGCAGTTACACCAGCCAGTGCAGCACAGTCTTTTTCTAATATCACTAAACGTGCTATGGATTTTCAAAATCAGAACACCGGGACAGTATGGGAAAATCAATGCTATTTTCTTTGAAATTGCCAACTCCAAATATTCATGACCTCCAAATAGTCAAAATTAAAGGATCACTAACTGAATTCCTTTTGCATGTTACTTAATTTAGATGATGAGCAATTGAGAACTTGGGGTAGCTGGCCTCTGAAATGATGGTTGAGATGATGGTTGTTGCTTGCCCTTGGGTGTGGGTGAAAGACCAAGGGACAATTACCTGTCTTTTGCACACAAAAGCAGCATTGTCTAGTGGAAGGCCTGAGTGTCTGAGAACCTGGGGTCGAATCCTCACTCTGTCACTTCCCAGTCAATCGTATTTATTGAACACTCAAAGAGTGAGGAGCAATGTACTAGGTGCTTGGGAGAGTACAATCCAACAATATAACAAACACATTCCCTGCCCACAGCGAGCTTACAGTCTAGAAAGGGAGACAGAAATTAATATCAGTAAATAAACTACATTGAATAGATTGCCAACTCTGTGATCTTGGCACAGTGCTTAACTTCTCTGTGCCTCAGTTCACTCATCTGTAAAATGGGTATTTCAGAGCTCTTTTCCCTCCTATTGAGACTGTGAACCCTACATGAACAGGAACTGAGTCTGATATGGTTATCTTGTATCTACCCCAGCATTCAGCACAGTGCTTGGCACATAGTACGTGATGAAAAAATACAATAATTATTATTAAGGCAGCAATTTCAAGACAAATCCCAGAGTAAGAAGTGCCAGGACCTATCATTTCACTCTGCACCCACATCTCAATTCTCCTCCCCACAGTTCTATAATATAGGGGTTGCATTTTTTTGATAAAACCCTGTGCTCCTCTGTATGTAACCCGTGTTCCCAACATCGTGCTGCAATACTGGTCTAGGGGATAAAGCACGGGTCTGGGAGCCAGAAGGACCTGGGTTCAAATTCTGGCTCCTCCATTTGTCTGCTCTGTGACCTTGGGCAGCCCCTTAACTTTTTTGTGTCACAGTTCCCTCATCTGTAAAATGGGGATTAAAACTGTGAGCCCCGTGTGCGCCATGGAGTGTCCAACCTGGTTACTTTGTATCTACCCAAGCGCTTAGGAAAATGTCTGGGACATAGTAAGCGTTTAACAAATACCATTATAAAACAACCACAACCACAACAACCACAAAAACAAGAAAATAGGCTTGTGTTGTCAGATGATCGTGTCCTCATTCATTCTCCTTGAGGGACCTGCCCCATCCAGACCCTTTCCACTCCCTGCTACCTCCCTGGGATCCCACGCTGACTCTCCTCCGTGTCATCAAGTATTCTCCATCACCGCCTACTTCTCACCCCTGCTGCGGGACAGAGAAGAGCAGCTCTAGGCTAGTGCCGCCTCCACAAAACCTAGGGAAGAGCATAGCAGCTGCTGCTGGAGCGTTCACGCCGGAGTCCTTACTGTGGCTGAACTTGTGACTCTGGATTCTGAACTGGGAGGAGCTTAAAAATCTGCTCCTCTACCCACAGTGTTCTACTGCTCTTTGTTTTTTTTTTCTAATTAATAATAATAATAACAATAGCGTGGCTCGGTGGAAAGAGCCTGGACTTGGGAGTCGGAAGTCACAGGTTCGAACCCCGGCTTCACCACTTGTCAGCTGTGTGACTGTGGGCAAGTCACTTCACTTCTCGGTGCCTCAGTTGCCTCATCTGTAAAAATGGGGATGAAGACTGTGAGCCCCACGTGGGACAACCTGATCACCCTTTATCTCCCCCAGCGCTTAGAACAGTGCTCTGCACATAGTAAGCGCTTAACAAATACCATCATTATTATTATTTGTTAAGCACTTACTATGTGTCAAACACCGTTCTAAGCCCTGGGGTAGAAACAAGCTAATCAGCTGGACCCAGTCCATGTCCCACATTGGGCTCACAGTCTTAATCCCCACTTTACAGATGAGAGAACTGAGGCACGGATAAGTGGAGTGACTTTCCCAAGGTCACACAGCAGAAAAGTGGTAGATCCGGGATTAGAACCCAGGTCCTCCTGACTCCCGGGCCCGTGCTCTATCTACAAGACCATATTGCTTCATATTGTCTTAGCATTTTGTTTCATCTCTCCTTATGTACCTGTCACCAATCCACCCTCCCTCTTTTCATTTTCAAATTGCAAGTCCCGCTGGGGGACATAGAACATGGCTAATTCCCACCTGTGTATTCTTTCCCAGTACTTAATACACTGCTCCTCAAACTGTTCCCTGAAAGTGTCCTAGCCAAAGCATGGAGTGAAAACACATGTTACAGTAGAACTAAATGAGTGTGTGTTTGTGTGCGTGTAGCTTCTACCAAGGCTGTAACACTCATTAGAGAGAAATGAAAATTGGACAACAACCAGTACAATAGCTATCATTTTTATTGTTTAACTCCCAGACTGGAAGAAACCCATATTTTTCCAAGTTTTGAGGCAGCTGGGGAGGTGACGGGGACACGGAAGGAATGTGTGGAAAGCCAGGAGCTACTAGCAGATCGCTTTTGCTTCTCTGTCAGCTTGTAGCCATTGTCTTCCCACGAGATTGTGGATTCCTCAAATATAGATGGCAGAGGGTTTCCTTCCCCAGATGGTTTGGGCTGGTGAAATGGATTCGGGCAGTGCTGATGCTAACCCGGCACTCCTGAAGCCACTGGATGGAGTAAAAACTCACCGGGGCCATTAACGGTCTAGAAAGGGCTGAGGACGGAGGCTAGGAAGGGGCAGTGGTGGTCAAAGCAACAAGAAAACTTTGGGACTTTGGGAGCCTGCGGGGCATTGCAATAGGGAGTGAGCCAAAGGGAGTATCGAGCTGATTTCCAGGGACTCTGTCATGTCAGCGCCGCTACTCCTTTCTGTCAGGCATGGAGTGTGGGGACATCGTTGATGCCCGGAGCCCTGAAGCCTCAAGCCTGCTCACAGCTATTACGCAGCTTTCAGATGTTGGGTGGGTGGGGGCCAGAGAGAAGACATCCTAGAGTTGGGGTCCCACCAGAGAATTGCTGAAGGGGACCAGGAAGCTCGCATTGCTGAGCCTTTGGAAATGATGTGTCTATCAACTCTCCCAAGTGCTAGTTCAGTACAGTGCTCCACACAATAAGCTCTCGATAAATACCACTGATCGATAAATTGATTGATTGAACTGTATTCTCCCCATTTGCTCATTTCATGCTTCAATATCTCACTGCTTATCCAGGGTGTTGGCAGCCTCTGGTCCGTTAGTCAGTCAGTCAATCATATTTATTGAGCACAGTAAGTGCTCAATAAGTATCCAGAGGACTGTATTAAGACCTTGGGAGGGTACACTATAACAATATAACAGATACATTCCCTGCCCACAACGATCTGTAGTGTAGAGGGGGTGACAGACATTGATATATACATAATGAATACATTAAAGTCCAAAGTCTCCACTTGTGACTGGAGTTTAACCCTGTGATAACCCTGGGGCTTCAATGTCACCACAAGTATGTGTCACCATCTCCCCAACACGGTTCCCCGCCAACTCCCCATCTCCAACTTTGGGTTAGAGAAGGCCAGGTCTTTGCTTCCTTCTCTGCCCAGACAGAAGCCATGAAGGAAGCTGGATGCATGTACTAGGCTCTCTGTTCAACCCAGTTAGCTTATATCTTTCCCAGTGCTTAGGACAGTGTAAGCCCTTAATAAAAACCATAATTAGTATTATTATCACTTTGAAAGACAAATTAAAATGAACCTTCAGAAAATGCCCAAAACTAGTAGTCAGTAGCTGAGGACAGACCGGCATAGTGCCCTGCTTTTGAGAACAGCTCTATTTTGAGCAAAATCTTGACTCCGTAAATGTAAATCCTGCCTTCTGGTTACAATCCCTACTTCTACTCAGTAGCAGTGTGATACTGAGCAAGTCACTTAACTTCTCTGTGTCTCAGCTACCTAATCTGTAAAATGGGGATTAAGACTGTGAGCCCCACGTGGGATGACCTGATAACTCTGTATCTATCTCAATGCTTAGAACAGTGCTTGGCATATAGTAAGCGCTTAACAAATACCATCATTATTATTATTATTATTACTTGGTTAACAGCTCTCTGGATTTCTCCTGTGCAGATTTAGGTCTAAAATGGAATGGTCTATGGGGAAATTCGTTTACAAAAATATGCTCATTTCATATAAATGTGGACATATTTAAAAGGAAGTTTTAGATTTCCCTGAGGAAAAAAAAATCATTAGGTTCATGGATTAAACATTGTTAAGTATCGATTGGTGACACTGGGAAAAATGGTAAAATTCAAAGAAAGTGGAGTGTTTCCCAAGAATTGGGACTGTGGAGCATTTCATTAATGTTGAATTTGTTTGTTTCAGCACAGTGAGCATCCAATTATTTCCTCACCCTCCATGGGAAATTCAGTTAATATCCTCATTCCCATCCAGTCTCCAGGCTTAAACTCTTTTGCACACCCCAGAAATGAGTGCAGGGAGCAAGAGAGATTTTGCAAGGGTGTCGCTGAGTAGTTTCCCTAATATTTCAGTCAATCAATCAAGTAATGTCGTATTGGGAGCTTTCGGATTGGATTGTGCAGTGGTTCTCTATGATTGGTGACGGAGTTAGGTGATTCCTTGGTCCAGTGCGGGACCGAATGCAAGGCACACTGTAACATAAAGAGAACGTTTTCCCTAAAGCTGCAAAATTACAGACAGCTACTTCAAGGATTCCACGTCTGGTACGAGCAGTATTAGCTTTATCTAAAGAGTCTCAAGTCGTCCTCCGCAGAATAAGAAGATCTGCAAGAGTAGACCTGTCATTCGGGAGGAGAAATATTTGAAGATAATCATGGATTTGAGGCAACTAATCTTTTCTTTATCTTTACATCTTCACCTTTTCTTCTCCATTAACTTAATCCTATTTAACATCAAACATAATTTTGTAACGAATCGCATGAAACCCGGATAATTTTGTCTTCAAGGATTTCCTTTTGGAGCAAAGATACTTGCCATCTGCTGAGCCCCCAGGCACATGGAATGACAATATGCACCCTAAGCCCCGTGCATTTTGCTTGTTAGTGTGCTGCCTTAGGCAGCTAGTAGTAAATATACAATTTTCACTGGATGTTTTTAAAATAGATAGTAAACTCATTCAAAAACATGCCTCAATTTGCATTTCAAGTAAAAGATTTGTTTGTCAGATGGACAATTTGTTGCGGCCTCTGGACACAGACCATATTTTCTTTTGTCCTCTACGGGTCACTGAAGCGGCTGTCGTACATGGTATGGCCGTGTCTTGTAAGTGTACAGTGTAACGACTTCCCAAGGTACCCCGAGAGCTTTGGACACATCACTCCGTGAATCTTTACCACATCCTCATTGATGACATGTGGAACTGAGAGAAAAGGAGGCCAGTGACTTTTCCTAGGCTGCAGAGTTAGAAAATTAGGACTTATCAGCTCCTCAACATAATGGCAAAAAAACAGAAGTTAGGTACCGGCCCCCATGAGGGAAATCCTACACAGGGGCACAGGCTTTTATCTAAGACAGAATTTAAAACCATTACTGGATTCTGCTACACAGGCAGTATGTTCTCCAATGATTCATAATAGATTGAGAAGCAGCATGCCCTAATGGATGTGACATGGGACAGGGAGTCAGAAGGACCTTGGTTCTAATCCCGGTTCTGCCATTAGTCTGCTGTTTGACCTAGTTCAAGTCACTTAACTTCTCTGTGCCTCAGTTAACTCTTCTGGAAAATGGGGATTAAGACTGTGAACCTCATGTGGGACATGGACAGTGCCCATTCTGCTTAATTTGTACCTGAACCAGCGCTTAGTTTAGTGCCTGGCACATAATAAGTGCTTAACAAATACCACAGTTATCATGACTATATATCACAGAAGACACGTCCAGTTTCTACACCACTTTCACCTGTGGCGTCTGATGCACTCAAGAGAAAATGGCAGGACATTATTACCAACAACAGAGTAGTGGAACTCTGTCGGCTCCCAAGAGAGCAACAATAACGTTCTCCTGGGAGAATACGAGAGGAGAGAGGATGAGAGCAGGTTACCTAAAGAGATGTTCTATGGTGAACGGAATGAGGGCCCATGCTAGCCAGGAGGGTGGAACAACTGATTTCAAAACATACTGAAACACAGTCTCGAGCAATGAAAAACAGCAGTGGATTCCTAAGAGATTTCTGTACACGGTCAGCCTGGTGGGCAGCAAATGGGAGAAGGGCAGCTGCTAAGATTAGGCAGGCTCAAAATTAATGGCAGGCTCTGGATGGGACAAGCCCATCAATGCAATATGATCTAATGCTTAGTACAGTGCCTGAAACATAGAAAGCGCTTAACAAATAATAATAATATAAACAAATAATAATAATAATAATAATATGTGCAGAGCACTGTTCTAAGCGCTGGGGTAGATACAGGGTAATCAGGTTGTCCCACGTGAGGCTCACAGTTAATTCCCATTTTACAGATGAGGTAACTGAGGCACAGAGAAGTTAAGTGACTTACCCACAGTCACACAGCTGACAAGTCGAACTCATGACCTCTGACTCCACAGCCCAGGCTCTTTCCACTGAGCCACGCTGCTTCCCCTAAATACCATAATCATTACTACTGTTACTGCAAACAATCCATCAACTAACTATTTATGGAGAACATAGACATGCAGAGTGCTGTACGAAGCTCTTGGGAGAGCACAGTGTAGCCGAGTTGGTAGACACGTTCTCTGCACACAAATTAATTTACAATCTAGAGGGGGAGAGGTGATGTTGATATAAAAATAATAGACAAATTACCGATGTATACACAAGAGCTGTGGTGCTGAGGGAGGGATGAATAAAGGGAGAAAATCAGGGTGAGGCAGAAGGGAGTAGGAGAAGAGCAAAGGAGGGCTTAGTCCGGAAAGGCCTTTTGAAGGAGATGGGCCTTCAATGAGGCTTTGAAGGTGGGGAAAGGAATTGTCTGTTGGATATACAGAGGGAGGGAATTCCAGGCCAGAGGCAGGACAAGAGCCAAGGGTTGGCTGTGAGACAGATGAGATAGAGGTACTGTGAATAGGTTGGAAAAGAACACAGCAGGGTATATCAGCCTTCAGCCACATCAGACGCACATGTATCGGTGTAAGTACTAACATCTTCACCACTTCCTTTTTCTTCTTATTTCTCCTAGTGTCTTTCTTTCCCATTTTCCCATCCTCCTTTTATCCCTCTTCTCATCCCAAAGTTGCAGGAAATTGTTACTTCCGTTACACAGGCTTCTTCTAGTACCTAGGCAGGAGAATGGGTATGTCACTTCCATCTAAAATGTGCATTTCATGTTTACGGATCGCTTTCCTGACACTCTGGGGTAATCATCTCATCAACATTTCCTGCTTGCATTCAACCTCTCTGTGCCTCAGTTGACTCATCTGTGTAATGGGGCTTAAATATCTGTTATTAAATTGATAATAACAATCTTGGTATTTAAGTGTTTACTCCGTGCCAGGCACTGTACTAAGCAAATCAAGTTGGACAAAGTCCCCGTCCCATGCGATACGTTCTCGATCCCCATTTTACAGAGGAGATAACTGAGGCACAACAAAGTTAATCGACTTGCCTAAGGTCTCACACCACAGACAAGTGGCGGAATTGGGATTAGAACACATGACCTTCTGTCTCCGAGGCCCATGCTCCATCCACTAAGCCATGCTATTTCTCTCTCCTTTCCTCTGCCTCCCTCTTTGACTATGAGTCTCATGGGACAGTGGTACAGTGCTGATCCAGTGCTTAGAACAGTGCTTGGCACATAGTAAGCGCTTAACAAATGCCACCATTATCTGACTGTATTTACCCCAGAATTTAGTCCTGTTTGGCATATAGTAAGTGCTTAACAAATACCATAATTATTACTATTATTATTATTTGGTTTCCTGAGTTAATTTTCCTTTCAAAATACAAGTTATAATGAGTAGTGTTGTCTGAATTTCTAAGAAATTCAGATTTATTTTCTTTGAAATGAATCAGTTCCTGGAAGTGGTTAGTTTTAGATTTCATTTTTCACTTTCATGAAAATCCATATATTTCCATTTATTTTCTTTCATGAAATTAGTTCTGCAACATTAAACAGTTCTATGCACCGTGAATATTTTTGCTTTAAAATATTTCTGTGGGTCATGAAACGGAGAAAATATTTTTACAAATCGAGACAGCCAGTTCCACAGTTATTACTCAATAAGCAAATTTTAGAGTGCCCAAATTGTTTTGCTACTGAAAACAGAAGAGATTATGTCATTTGTAATTTATTAATGACACACTTTTTTTTAACACTAAGCAAACAAGCTGTGCATTATTGCTTTGGAAGCATTCCAAGAGGGGCAAGCTCTAGTAAGACAGAACAGACTCCCAACAAATCAACGTTCATTATTTCCTCAAGTGGTTCTAGCGGCTTACTATGCCGAGCGCACCTCAGTGCTGAACCAAGATTTTTAAGGAGGTATTATTATTCCTTCATTTGAACCTGGAATATAGTCTCAGCCCTTTTTTCCCCTCCCTTTAGAACAGCTCCTAAAAAGGATATGGGATCTTCAGACCGAGGCCGTGGGTCTGAGCTCTAGATAGCTCTCACCTACCTCAAACCTATTTTACAGGTGGGAGGATTGGATGGCATGCCCTGAGTCCAGGATGGGGCTGGGTAATAATAATAATAACAACAACAGTGATAGTAGTAGTAATAATAATATCTGTTAAAAGCTTATCTGCTGTGTGATTTAGGGCAAGTCACTTAACTTCTCTGTGCTTCTGTTACCTTATCTGTAAAATGGAGATTAAGACTGTGAGCCCATGTGGGAGATGAACTATGTCCAACCTGATCAACTTGTATCTACCCCATCACTTACTGCACTGTCTGGCACATGATAAGCACTTAAAAAATACCATAAAATATGAAAAAATAAAAAAATTAATGAAAAAATTAAAAGGTGACTTATTATGTGTCAAGCTGGGGTAGATACAAGTCGATCGGGTCCCACATGAGGTCACAGTCTAAGTAGGAGGGAGAACAGATATTAAATCACCATTCTGCAGATGAGGGAACTGAAGCACCGACAAGTTAAGCAACCTGCTCAAAGTCATACGGCATACAAGTGGCAGAGCTGGAATTAAAACCCAGGTCATTAGAACCCAGGTCCTCTGATTCCCAGGCATGTGCTCTTTCACTAGGCTAATCTGCTTCTCTCATAATGATAATAATAATAATACATTTTCTTATAGTATTTGTTAAGCACTTACTATGTGCCAAGCAGTGTACTAATAACTTCTGTGGTGTTTTGTTAAGTATTTACTATGCGCAGAAAGCTGGGGTAGTTACAAAATATTCAGGTTGGATCCAGTCCCTCTCCCTCATAGGGTTCACAGTCTAAGGGAAATGCAGGACAGGAACTGAATCTCCATTTTACAATTTGGGAATCTGAGGCACAGAGAAGTTCAATGATAGGCCCAGGATCACACAGCAGTCAAGTGGCAAAGCCGAGATTAGGACTCCGGTCCCCTGGCTTCCAGGTGCGTGTCCTTATCACTAGGCCACTCTCCTAGGCCATGAAGAGGAAGATCCATTCAGAAATTCTCAAGATGCTGTCATATTAATTTGGTCTGCAGAAATGCAATCATCCCAGAACTGCTCTATACATATAGAAACTCCAAATCCCTCTGGATTCCAGGTCAATAACACATCGTAATCCAAGGGGCTGCATATACTAGAGTGGCTGGTATTGACACCTCTTTCCCACAGATATCTGCAATTTTATTTGTATTGATGACTGTCTCCCCTCCTCTAGACTGTGAGCTCTTTGTGGGCAGGGATTGTCACTGCTTATTGTTGTATTTTATTTTCCCAAGTGTTTAGTACAGTGCTCTGAGTGAAAGCACTCAGTAAGAACGGCTGAACAAATGAATGAATGAATGACTTCATGAAGATAACGATGTTGGTGTCATTACATTTCTATTTAATGTCTGTTTGGGTCACATTGCTTTTTGATATGTCTGTAACCTAAAAGGCCGATTAATTAAACATCAAGAAAACTCTTGCTTCCGGGGCTAAATCTAAATGTTCAACATGAAAAAATCTTAGGGCTGAAAATTAACCCAAGTGTACTACATATTTGCAAATGAGCACCTCTTCATTGCAGCCCACTATCAAAACCACACCTTCATCCTGACTAGTTACCAAGATACAACTTCAGAATCTTGTAGCAGATTCTTGTGCCTGTAGCAGATTCTGATGAGCAATATCAGGGGACCATCATTAACTTCATTACTGTTTCTGTTGTCGCTTTGGAATAGGTGAGGGGAGGTTGCCGCAGTGGCCGGCTGAAACGTCGGCCTTAGGAAGGGCAGAAACGACGGCAGTAACCACGGCGGTAACCGCGGCTTTGGCACGTCAGACCCTCCTTGCTCATTTTAGAAGAAGAACAGAGAATCTCGGTGGCTTGGGGAGGGGGTGCTGAAGCAGACATCAGGACTCCTCCCTTTCATCCCATCATTCCTCCTCTCCATCAGTTTGGTCCCCCTCTTTAAAAAAAAGAGGAAGCAAGGGAGGACCATTACTTATGTTTTGTCTAGAGCTCTCTAGTGCAGGAAAACGTGAGAGAAATTATAAAGTCGTGTAGATTTTAAGCCCTTTCTTATGTTTTTTTAAAAGCACATATTATGTGTCAAACACTGTTCTAAGCACTGGGGCAGATATAAGTTAATCAGTTTGGACACAATCCATGTCCGACACAGGACCCACAGTCTAAGCAGTAGAGAGGGAATCCCCATCACAAAGCACAGAGACGTTAAGTGATTTAACCAATGTCACACAGAAAGCAACTGGCAGATCTTAGAATCCCTGTCCTCGGACTCTTAGGGCCATGCTCTTTCCATTAGGACTGGCTGCTTCTCCCCATGGTCAGCAACAAAATCTACCAACTCTATTTTATTGTACTTTCTCAGTACTTGTGGTATTTTTGAAGTGCTTTTTATGTGTCAAGTACTCTCCTAAGCAGTGGGTTCGATACAAGATAATCAGGTCTCATACAGTGCCAAAAGTAATAAGTAGGAGGGAGAACAGATCTTCCCTCATTTTGCGGATGAGGGAACTGAGGCACAGAGAAGTTAAGTGATGTACCCAAGGTCAAACAGCAGATAAGTGCTTAAAACCGACTCCCAGTGCCTAGTACAGTGCTCTGCACACTGCAATTGCTCAAATACCATTTATTGATTGACATCAAATTAATTATAATAAAAGCATTTATTAAGTGCTTACTATGTGCCAAGAGCTGGGATATGTACGAGGTTATGAGATCAGACCCTGCCTCTGCCCCATATAGGGCTCACAACCTATTTCATTCATTTTTTAAAGATGACAAAATTGAGCCCCAGGGAATTTAAGTGACTTGCCTTAAGGTCACACAGCAGACCAGCGGTAGAAGTGGGACATGAAGGTGAGGTGTTGAAAACCACAAGCTACAAAATCACCATTCCTCATTTTATTGGTTATTTGTTGTCTTATGTACATTATCAAAGCAGTATCTATCAGTAACAGAAGAAAAAATGCTTCACAGTCTTCTGTGCTTTCTAGGCATTGGGGTTTGTTTTGTTATGATAAATTAGTAATAACTTTCAGGCACATTTGGCAAGCTGGGGAAAAATGGATTTTTACAAAGTATTGAATAAACATCTTTTGCATGTATATCTCTTGCACTTCAGCTGCTTCAATACAGTAGAAGTTTATTGACTTATGTACTGCAAGCTACATTTGAATGATTGCTTCATATATTACGACATGCTACATTACATCGCGTTTCTTTCCTACTTCTATAGCCCAAAGACTTATTGGAATCAGTTTGTTTCAGACTCATAAAATATACATGACTTCAAAAAAATGATAATGCACACACACACACAGAAGAATCCACCAGCTTTGTGAAACTACAGGGTTGATTATTTCTTGAAATTCATTTTTATTTCCCTAACATTATTCCTGTGCATGTTTAAGTTGTAGGTATGGTATAAAATTACCATCTCCCCTGCAGGGTGAGTTTGAGGAAGAAAGTAAGAGAAGTACCGAGGGAGGGGTGTGTGCGTGTGTGCGCGTGTGTGTGCGTGAGCGTATTTCTAAGAGGAAATCCAAACCACATCGTGGTTGCTGGACTGAAAGGCATGGAACAAGCCCTGTCTTTATTCCGTTGAAGAGGGGTCACCACTGACCGTGGAAGCGATGATACGGTGTCGTGGGTGATTGGCTCTGGGTGGCCAATCTTCCCCTTCGGAGGGCACACGACAAAGATGGGACGACACATTTTTGCCCCCTGAGAGTCTCGGGCTGAGCACTACACAGGCCCCTCTCCTTCTTTTTTTTAATACGGTATTTGCTAAGCGCTTACTGTTTGCCAGTTAAGTGCTGGGGTAGTTACAAGGAAATCAGATGGGGCAGTCCCTGGCCCACATGGGGAACACCTTGCTAAATCCCCTATCACAGATGAGGTAATTGAAGTACAGAGAAGTTGAATGACTCGTCCAAGGTCACTCAGCAGACAAGTGGCGGAGCTAGGATTAGAATCCAGGACTTCTGACTCCCAGAGCCATGTTTCATCCAGTGGGCCACACTGCCTCTCACTTCAGTGGGGCCAGCCCAAGATCGATAGTGCACCAACTGGTACTGCTTCCTCTGCAATGGAGAAATTAGCAAGGACCACCCATGTGTGAAAGGCTTAAGGTCGGTAAGGGTTGAGGGGAAGCGGTGTAATGTGGGTAGCCTTCTCCCAACTTATAAGTCATGTTAATTGCAGAATTTACATTAACCATACTCAGGTTATGGTCTGTAAAAATGCAAATGTGTTAGTAATTTAAGGAGAATGAAATGTTAGACGAGGTCCTAGCCTCGGCAGGAAGACGAACACCTCCCACCTCTGGAATTGTTTGGAACATTCTTGGTGGGGGCTTCAATGCCATTAGTGAGAAAGACCCCCCCCACCCCCTCCCCGGGAGGTGAGGCCAATATTTCCGCAGGGAAGAGCAAGGAGGGAATTTATGGAATTGGAGCTTCCCGCTGGCACTGATGTTCTCTGGCGGCAGAAGCCTCATCAGAGTCCAACACAAAAACCAAAAGAAAAACAAGAGAAAAAGAGAGAAAAAAGCTGAATGAAGTTAATAAAAAATCACAATCTTTCTTTAACTTATAAACCACTCTTTTTTAATAAAATTAAGGAGTCCAGTGAGTCCAGAGTCAATCACCCACGACAACGTATCATCGCTTCCACGGTCAGTCGTGACCCCTCTTAAACGGAATAAGGACAAGGCTATATTTTTTGTAGATAGTAAAGCAGAAAAATAATAATGATAATGTTGGTATTTGTTAAGCGCTTACTATGTGCAGAGCACTGTTCTAAGCGCTGGGGGAGATACAGGGTAATCAGGTTGTCCCACGTGAGGCTCACAGTTAATCCCCATTTTACAGATGAGGGAACTGAGGCACAGAGAAGTGAAGTGACTTGCCCACAGTCACACAGCTGACAGGTGGCAGAGCCGGGAGTCGAACTCATGTCCTCTGACTCCGAAGCCCAGGCTCATACGGTAATGCTTGATCTTAAACATCATCTGAGATTTTAAAAATAAGTAGATGCCACTGTATCCTCCCCATGAGAAAGAAATGAGAGGTCTCTTTAACATGTGAAAGTCATTAGAGACAGAATAAATTGTAGTGATCCCAATCCCTATCTGAAAGATCAGTTGATCAGTCTCCTTCTTTTCCAAGTCAACGTTCCAAAGTCTCACCATTCACTCTGTCCTTCATTCTAACCCTCCGCTCATTTCGATGATCTTCTAGCCTATAATTAATTATATCTGTTGAGTCCCTGTCCCATTCAGAGCCCTTACTTGGAATTTAGCAAGTACATTTGAGTTGATAAGCATAATCCCTGACCTCCAAGAGTGCAGGGAATGTGTCTGTTATAGTACTGTACTCTCCCAAGTACTTAGCACGGTGCTCTGCACACAATAAGTGTTCAATGAACATGAATGAGTAACAGTTTTGTTGACAAGATAATCATGAATCTATGAGTTCATGCTAAAGAGATAGCATTAATTCATCTATTAGTCCAGTCGTATTTATTAAGCGCTTACTGTCTGCAGAACACTGTACTAAGTGCTTGGAAAAGTACAATAGAACAATAAACAGTTGACATTCCTTGGTCACGAAGAGCTTACAACCTAGAGGAGGGTGGACGGACATCAACACAAAGAAATAAAATGACAGATGGGAACATAATTGCTGTGGGGCTGGGAGGGGGGAAGAGCAAAAGGAGCAAGTCAGAGTGACGCAGAAGGGAGTATGAGATGAGGAAAAGTGGGACTTAGCCTGGTAAGGTAAGACGGTACGTGGGGATCCGATCAACTCTGATCACTCTTCAGCTCAGACATAACCCCATGAGATCATTTTCCAGTTCTTCCACTTTGTCCGTTCACCTTTCTTGAATAAATCACTCGGGAGCTCAGTTCTAGCCCTTGCTGTCTCTGAGATACGCAAATGGATCTGGAAGGTGGGGAGATTGCTCTCGGCTTAATGTGGGCAGACAGTACCTAATCCAGGTCCTTTAATATACCCCACCTCCTATTTTTCCCTTTCAATGTCAAGTTTCTCCTTCTCACTGTCAACTGACAAATTTAATTTCAGACTGCATTCTCTTCCCCTTTCTATTTCTCACACTGTTTCTCTCGCTCCTCTTTTCCAGCTCCTCTTTTCTCCTGCATCACATCTCATCCGCCCTGTCCTCCCTGTCAGATCTTCCAGATCACTATCCTGACTGAAAAAACAGTCCTCTAACTTGTTCATGCCATTTCCTTCTCAAGAATTTTTTCAAATCCCAGATCCCCCTCATTTAATAATGAATAATAATGATAAATTGATAATAATAATAATAGTAATGGTATTTGTTAAGAGCTCAATATGTGCCAAGAATTTGACTAAGCACTGGGATGGATAATGATAATAATAATAATAATAATGATGGCATTTGTTAAGCTCTCACTATATGCCAAGCACTGTTCTAAGCGCTAGGATAGATACAAGGTTATCAAGTTGTCCCTCTTGAGGCTCACAGTCTTGATCCCCATTTTACAGATGAGGTAACTGAGGCCCAGAGAAGTTAAGTGACTTGCCCAAAGTCACACAGCTGACAAGTAATCAGGTCAGTACAGAGAAGTAACGTGGCTCAGGGGAAAGAGCACGGGCTTTGGAGTCAGAGATCATGGGTTCGAATCCCAGCTCTGCCCCTTGTCAGCTGTGTGACGGTGGGCAAGTCACTTCACTTCTCTGCGCCTCAGTTACCTCATCTGTAAAATGGGGATGAAGACTGTGAGCCCCTCGTGGGACAACCTGATGTCCTTGTGTCTACCCCAGCGCTTAGAACAGTGCTCCGCACGTAGTAAGCGGTTAACAAATACCAACATTAGTACAGGTCTTGGCTCAGACTGGGCTCACAGTCCAAGGGGGAGGGAGAATGAGTATTTCTTCCCCATTTTGCCGATGAGGAAACTGAGGCATAGAGAAATGAAGAAAGTTGCCTAAAGTCACTCAGCAGGTAAGTGGCAGAGCCAGGATTAGAACACTGGTCCCCTGACCCAAAGTCCTGTGCACTTTCCATTAGGCCATGCCTCTTCTCAAACTGTTGACCTCCTTTTATCAGATTATGAGTTCTCTCCACCCTCCTTTCTCGTTTGTTTGTTTGTTTGTTTTCACTGTATTCCTGGAGGCACTTGATCTGTAAGCAATTTGAGTTGGGATGGTATTTTCTTTGTTCTGCTAAATCACAAAGCTCCATGGATCTGACATACAGCAAAGAAACCGAAGAAATGCCCATAAGTGATACGCCTAATAGCAGAGGGGAATTTGCTGGAATGCCTGATTTAATGAATGTAAAGCCCCAAGAGAAATACGCCCCATAAATCCCTTTTCAAGTCTAATTGAAATGTTCCATTCTCTGTTGATATACAGACAACCCACATCCGTCAGGACAGGCTAGGTTCTCGGGCTGGAATAACCGAACCAGAGATTTGATGTGCACTTAACGGCGGGTGTCACCATTTGAGCCCAGTCTGCTTTGGATTTCTCTCTCCAACACATGGATGAAGAGTGCGAGCGTGAAGTAGATGCCCCCTCCCTCACGGACCCTCACATTTAGGATTCCGGGGTGACCATCGGGAGCATCGACTTCAAAACACAGGGCAACTCTTATTACGGCAGCACTGGAGAAAACCATAATTCCTGCCTGAATCTGCACTTTAGTCTGCAACGTCCTTCGTTCTAGTAGGGTTAAGAGTCTTTACGAACAAAAACTTCTCCAGTTTAGTATTTTATCGATAACATTTTACCGTTTAACTGGTTTGCCATCAATTTTCACATTCTGTTCAAGCCTCCAGTGCTTAGAACATTGCTTGGAGAAGCAGCGTGGCTCAGTGGAAAGAGCACGGGCTTTGGAGTCACAGGTCAAGGGTTCGAATTCCGGCTCTGCCACTTGTCAGCTGTGTGACTGTGGGCAAGTCACTTAACTGCTCTGTGCCTCAGTTACCTCATCTGTAAAATGGGGATTAAGACTGTGAGCCCCACGTGGGACAACCTGATTCCCCTGTGTCTACCCCAGCGCTTAGAACAGTGAGTAAGCGCTTAGCAAATACCAACATTATTATTAACAGATACCATCATCATCATTATTATTATTTTCCTCCATTACTGTATTCATTGTTCCTGAAGAACTGTAGTTCAATTTGTGAGCATTTTTTCTATGAACTGAAACAGTTTGATTTGAAGATTCATATTTAATTACTAATATTGTTATTATCATTATTGAATTTGTTAAGTAGTTACTATGTGTCAATCACTGATCTAAGTGCTGGAATAGATTAAATTTAATCAGGGCAGACTCAGTCCTTGTCTCTTGTCTAAATTGGAGGAAGGAAGGTCTGAAGATTTAATCCCCATTTTGCAGATGAGATTACTGAGGGACAGATAAATTTAGTGACTCACCCAAAGTCACATAGCAGACTAGTGGCAGAACTGGGATTAGAACCACACTGTTTCAATTCTTAATGGTTAATTTAATGGTTAGATAGTAAAGCTTCTTTATTCCTAAAGAAAAATATATATCCAGCCCCAGCATTTATGGATACACCCTTATTCAGATATAAACTCCAGTATTGTATTCAGAGTTCTGTTACTATTTTTATATCTGTCTCCAAGCTCCTTGTCAGCAGAGTGCGTATCACTCCTTTGTGTTGCATTTTCCAAGGGCTCAGTACAAGGTATTGATCTATAAAAGCGATTCCCGCTACTAGAGAAGCAGTGTGGCTCTGTGGAAAGAGCACGGGCTTGGGAGTCAGAGGATGTGGGTTCTAACCCCCGCTCCTCCACCTGACAGCTGTGTGACTTCGGGCAAGTTACTTAACTTCTCTGTGCCTCAGTTACCTCATCTGTAAAATGGGGATTAAGACTGTGAGTCCCAAGTGGGACAACCTGATTACCTTGTATTTACCTCAGCGCTTAGAACAGTGCTCTGCACATAGTAAGCACTTAACAAATACCAACATCATTATTATTATTACTCTCCCAAGAGTTTAGTAGGGTGCCCTGAACCCAGTAGACACACAGCATGGCCTAGTGAAAAGAACATGGGCCTGGGATTCAGAAGCTCATGGATTTAAACCCCGGCTCCGCCACTCGTCTGCTGTGTGACCTTGAGCAAGTCACTTCACTTCTCTGGGCCTCAGTTACCTCATCTGTAAATAGGGATTGAGATGTGAGCTCCATGTGGGACAGGGACCGTGTCCAACCCAACTACCTTGTATCTACCCCAGCGCTTAAAACAGTGCTCTGCACACAGTAAGCACTTAACAAATACCAACATTATTATTATTAGTAGTAGTAGTAGTAGTAAAAGGGGATTTTAATAGATGCAGGGAAATATCAGTTGCCTGTGGTGTTCTGCTACACAAAATACACATTTTGATCATTCTGGCCACTCCTGACCACCTGTCCTGTTTTATTAGGTTCTGAAGTTGGCCTAAGCCCAAGAAGGGTCTCTGAAAGCAACAAGTCCCTCGCCACTGGGAGCTGGCTTATTAAATACCCACAAAGATTGGGAATCCTGGGTTGTGGTGAAGAGAGGGTTTTTGCTCGTCGCTTGTCCTCTGCTTTTGCCCCTATTATTTCTCCCTATCATTTGCCCCTAACCCTTCTCTGGAGTAGGTGGTGACTGTTAAAACTTGAATTATCTAGCAAACCCATGAGTGGACTCTGAGTACAATTTCTAACCACGTTAACAAGAGCAAGAAAAACAGAAATGAGAGCAGGGATGAGGGAAGAATAAGAAGAAGATGAAGAGAAGGCAGGTTTGGGAGCCTGCCTTGGTTGTCGATCGATCCAAGAGGAGCTGTACTGTTTCGTGCCGTCGTGTTCCAGGAAAATAAGATGTCACTGTGACTGGGCAACTTTACGTCATTTGGCTAGGGTTCACGTGATGACGCAGGCATCAGAGAGAAAGAGTGCGTGTGCTGATACGTTGAGGGGGATATCTCCAATGTCCTGAGCACAGATGGACTCTAAAAACTCATCTGGAGGTTTTAGGCTTTAGATAAACTCCTGATGTTACCCATATTCATTTATTAAATACCTCGAGAATGGGAGAGGTGCAAAATGTGATGTTTAAAAAAGTCCCCCAGAGAATATCCAAAGCTTTGAATTTATACATTCAAACTAGCTTCTCTCGGTTGATATATGATGAAGGACTGACTCAGTGGGGAATTGGGTTCTGCTGCCCAAATGGAAAGTGCAACAGTCAGTTGCAGTGGAGAGAGAAAGCAATTCCCTCGCTTTGCCTCCACAGCTGCATCAAATGTCTCCGAGTGTTCTGTACATTCAATTTTTTCTGGCCTGTGGAGCCAAGAGCCAACAAAGAGTTTACATGTGTTTTCAGCTGTGAGGAAATTGTCTGGAGCAAAGTGGGGGTTGAAGAAAAGAAGTGACTGGGGCCAGGGAACTAGGACAATAACTGGGCAGAGGAAGTGTAAGAGAAAAACTGTCAAATGAAGTGGAATCCCATGTATTTTACCTCTCTCCTAGTTTGATTCGATGAATAATCCACCCTTGAATCTTACTTCTGATGGACACATGATGTGAGTTTCCTGGGGACAAGGGAGTATGTCCACTCCCTCTAATGTATTCTCCCAAATGCCTGTTGTCTTTGCATTTTTCTATATTCCATAGAACCATAACTCTTCAGGGATCTTGCAAGATAATCTAATTGTCCCCCCTGCCTTTAGGCCGGATGATATTGAAAGCATTCCAAGGAGAACATTTGAGAACTATCCTTCTTTCAATATACCCCAGGAATCACTACTCCACTGGAGAAAAGGTGGAACTAATTTTATACTGGAATGGAAAGACCAAACTTTAAAATGTCTGCAAAGATGGAAAGAATTCCTGCCTGCGATCTTTCCTTCCATTTTATTAAGCCATATATATATTCTGTAAAATCGTCTTCCACATTCATTTATTTGGCACAGTATATAGGAATGTAAGCATGCATTCTTTACTTTGTTCAAACAACACTTTCCTTGAAACCCACTCATGTCCGTCAACTGACTCGTATTAGAATGGCTAAATCACCTGGGCTCAGCAGCCTCAGCCTCGGTCCAGAATGATCCAGAAAAGAGCTGGTAGAAAGTTGTCCGAACCAGAAGAATCCAGAGTGACTTGCGGCCATTTCGTCTATGCACTTCAATCTGTGACCTTTGAGCATTTCATATTTGCCCCACCCCAAACCCCACAGCACTTATGTACAGGTATTTAAATTGTATATCATAAATCTCCATTTTACAAATGAGGCACAGAGAAGTGAAGTCACTTGCTCAAGGTCACGCAGCAGACAGGTCACAGAACTGAGATTAGAACCAAGTTCTTCTGACTCCCAGGCCCGTGCTTTAGTAGTCTCTGCCATTACAGATTTCATATGCTATAAACACTGAGAGACTTTAACAGATAGGAAGAGGAAGGAAAAAGGGAATAAGTGCCCCACTACACTATGACCATATCCTTATTCTCTGCCACTTTCTCTGTAATTCATTTTAATGCCTTCCCCTTTAGACTTTAAGCTGCTTGTGGCCAGGGATCACGTCTACCAATTCTGTTGTATTGCACCCCTCAAGTGCTTAATACAGTACTCTGCACTGGGTAAGCACTCAGTAAATACCATTGATTAATAAAAATAATCATTTTAGTATTTGTTAAACACTTATTATTGGATAAGCTCTATGCTAAGCACTGGGGAAGATACCGAATAATCAGATCGTGTACAGACGCTCACAGTCTGAGGAGAGAAGAACCCATATTTGATTTGTATTTTACAGATGAGAAAAGTGAGGTACAGAGAAGTGACTCTCCAAGGTTACAGACCGACACGAGTTAGTGCTCAAGTAATGGGATGTTCCAGGCATATAACAAAGCCTATCACTATGGTTTGTAAAATCCCATTTCCCCTTCCCCAGCATGGGGGAAGAAATGCAATGCAAACATACATTTGTATGAAACATTTTGCATTTTCTTCCAGTACCTTGCTGATCAGTGACATTATGACTAGTCAAACTTTATTCCTGGTTTATTGCAAGATTCGGTACTGAACTAAAACCACATTTTAGAATGAAAACCGATTAAAGTATACTGGAATTTTGAAAAATGAATGGAAAGAGTTAATTTGGAAAAAAAAACCACACAAAACTTTCAGCTGGCATGTTTGAGCAGTTTCTAGAAACCCGAAGAGTCTGCAGGCGCTCCTATCGTCTATATTCATTATATTAACAAAATGAAGTCGTCAGACCTTTTGTGCCTTTAATAAGTGTTCATCGGACCAGCAAATGGAAGATTGATAATAATAGATAGTTGGAGACACTGTTCTCCATTGGCATGGAAGTCAAGAATTTGAAAGCTTGACAAGAAGGTCAAACACAGGCAACTCTCGCTTTTTTTTTAATGGCATTTGTTAAACACTTAGTCTGTGCTAGGCATTGAACTAAATGCTGGGGTGGATCTAAGCTAATCAGGTTGGACACAGTTTCTGTCCCACATGGTGCTCACAGTCTTAATCCCATTTTACAGATGAGGTAACTGACTCACAGAGAAGCAAAGTGATTTGCCCAGGGTCACACAGCAGACAAGTGGAAGGGCTGGAATTCGAACCCAGGTCCTTGCTTTTTCAGTGACTGATTGTCCAGGCCCAGGCTCATCCTCCTACTACATCTGCCGCCAAAATCCGGCTATTTCTCTGCTCTCTATCACCTCCAACATATGGTGGAATGGTGAATTCATTGCAGGAGAAATGCAAGCCAAATCATTTTTGCTGCTCAACGGCCTACATGGTAAAAGCTTCACGAGGAGAGAAGGATGAAACTCTCAGTTGAAACACGTGCTCCGGTAATAGACGTAACCAATTTCTTTGAGGGAAATGAAAGTGTTCATGCTCTCTAAGCCATATTCCTTTCTCTAAATGTAGGTCAGTACTGATTTACATTTGTGGTCCTGTTGGGCCCATTGTAGTGGAATCCATTTCCTCCCCCCTATTTAACAAGACTGGGGATTATCCTTTCTTATTAGTAGATTGCCGATTGCTATGTTTTGGAGGATTGGAAGAATGAACTTTGTCCAGGTGAAGGGATAAATCTGTCGGAATGACACTTGGAAGAGCAGATTGATTCCAGCCCATTGATAAACGGAGCATCGGAGGGATTTACAAAACAATTAAGCTGCAGATTGGAGAGCATCCTTCTACATTTTTAAGTTCATACCGACTCTGTTGGAGCGGAGATAGAAAGTTGTGTCAAAATGCAGTAAAAAGCACTCCCTAAAGCACTTTGAGACTTTTTGTTTAAGGTTTAAGAAAAATATGAGACACAGTCATTTGAAAGATAAAGTTTTTTATGTCTTTTTCCCCAACACCAAGCGCAAACCAAATATACTGCTGAAGCAGAAGGCACCTTGCTTTTATCAAGCTGCTGCTTATGCCTCAAGCGGAATGATTCTAGTCAGAATTTTTTTATTATACTTAAAAAAAAAAACTTCCAAAGGCATGCAAGAGATTCCAACAGCTGTGATCCAAAACTAAATATCACATGGGTGGGATTTCCATGGCAACTACCTCGGATGCACTGGAGAAATTTGTAGGGTAGCTGAGAAGCTTCCTTCTCGTCCACTCTTCCCACACCGGGGCACTCCGGGTCTGGTTAGGGGTGAATGCCGGCCAGCTTCCTGGAGTGCGGCTTCAGATCTGTGTAAGCTATCTGATGGAATGGGATGGGGATGTGATCTTTCAGGCCATTTGTTTTTATAATGTATTACGGAGCCTGCCACTGTGACTGGTTGGCAAAGCTGCCAAAGCACGACTTCATCAGGCTCTCTGTGTTCATCTCGGGGGCCTGGCCCTCTAACATCGACGGGTCTCCCCACTGCCCCCAGGCTGGGAGAACCCAACCGGGATTCCCCGGCAGTTTCCGCCTCATCTAAAACGAATCTAAGTGTTAGCCTGGTGTGGAGCCGCTCAAACCAGCATGCCAGTGAAATCGGCATTTCACAGAAAGGCGGGATCAGGAGAGCATGTGGCAGAATCCATTTCGGGGCCATGGGTTCGGAAGGTTTGGAAACGCGAATGCCAGAAGCTTCCCGCTCCGGTGCTATTAGGACACTGTGGATGTCAGTCAAAGATGTGCAAGGTTGCAAGCACAAATGCACCAAATCAGTATTTCTTTTTGAAGCCACAAACATTTTGTGGCCCAATGTGAGGAGACTAGTTTCTTCTCTGAAGGGGCAGATGGAGGGGAGGCTGCTGACATCACAAGTTGTCCAGTGGGTCATGCCCGTCTGGACAACATGAAGGCGCTCTCCCAGCCAGTCACCACCTCACGGTCAATGTCCAGGTTGTGACCACAAACTCACTCATCGAGGCTGTTCAATTAAGAGCAGTCAACATCAGCCAGCACTCAGCATTTAGCGAGTAGTCACCGGCTGCCTGGCACTGCATCAGATCGCTAGAGTCGGAGGTAAAGTTTTAGGAAATAGGCTTGCCCGCAAGGAGCTGGAAATGGATTAAGGTACCTACATAGAATTGAGAAACAATAATTTAAGGCGAACATCTGATCGTAATAATGCTGACTATTTATTAAGGGTTTGACCATCTACCGAGACAAGGACTGGGGTAAAAACAAGACAATCCCAACAGAACCAGTCTTGTCCCACAGGGGTCTCAAAGAGTAAGAGGGGAGGTGAACAGTGAAGACAACTCTACTGTATCATAATCTCCCAAGCGCTCAGCACACTTCTTGCCACCCAGTAAGTGCTCAATAAATACCACTGATCGACTGAGTGATGGATCCTAAAATGGATGTTGAGGAGGATAAGCGTGATGCAGTTCCACAAAGGATTCTATTACCACCATTGGAGACCTGGCTGAGAAGATCATAGGTCTGACCCAGTCTGGCAGTTCTTATGCTTTCGTATTCCTGCATATGCTATTTGCAGGAATGTTTACTGATAGTGTACTCCCCCAAGCAGTTACTACAGTGCTGTACATAGTAAGTGATCAATAAATACGATTGAATGAATGAATATGTAACTTTAAACTTTATATAACTATATATTTTATTCCATTTGTTTTATTTTCCAAATTTTAAAAAATGATGATTAAGATCAAACCTGCTCAGGATAAGATCCAGATATTCACTGGGTGCGTCAGAGTGTGAAAAAGAACTTATATCCTCAATCGAAAAATCCCTTTACATTAATCAAGAGGTTTGTTAAGAGCCTGGGCAAGGTCTCGACTTTACAACTTTTCTGCTACAGAACTGTTAGTTCTTTATGTTTTTCATCCTTTGTGATACTCCATTTCCTTCTTCTTTTTTTTCTGTTGGTATCCCTTTTCAAGTTTTCGGAGCTCAGCAAAATGAACACGAAGAACTTTGGACTACAAGATAGGTACTGCCCTCGTAAAACTTGCTGCAATAATGCCAGATTGACAGGCTATAAATAGTGGGGTGGCAGGAAAAATGAAGGCAATCATACACACTCACATACACATGCATAGCCAATCTGTATATAAAGGCATCTGCAAAAGAATATTTAAAAAGAATATAAAGATTGGGGAACAATTAAACAGGATATTGAGAATCTGACCAAATGGCACAGCCTATAAAGGTTCTGCCGTACAGAGGAGGAGATAAAAGCAGCCGTCAGCTTCCTCAGCACGGAAATTCTCAGTGGGATCCGTGGGACAGGCAGGACGCCAGCGACGGGTGTGAATGAGCCTGGGATCCCTGCATCTCAACTGGACAGGTTGGGAATCCAGATGGCAAAATGGAAAAAAAAAGGCAACGAAAAAACAGAGTGCCTCGTTTGAACATTTTCAAAGTTGAATTGTATGAAAACTTCCCCCTGTCTCTGGCCATCATGAGGTGCAGAGGGGAGGCCACCCTAGCCACTGAGGGCCAGTCCCCAGTGGATTGAGGTTTCCTTGGGGGTGGCCAGCGAAGGTGGCGGGGTTGAGCGGAGACTCGTCCCCAGCCGCCGACAGCACCGGGACCAGAGGATTTCGGACTGGGCAGTCAGAACTCCCTTGGTGGCTTCCAACTGCGGAGAGCAGACGGCTGACAGGACTCTGCAGGCTGCTGGTCTGACAGAATCTCAAACAGCCTTAAAGAAAGGTAACACCTTTATGTCCGGGAAACCAGGCATGAGGCAGGATAAAGCGGAGGAGACTGGAGTCTCTAGCATTCAACCTAGAATGATCTCCAGCTAAGAGGCCAGATGAAGCACCTCCATCCCTCCACCAAAAAAGCACAAAAAACAAGGATATATTTGAGTATGAAATGAAAGCTTCAGTTCCTAGCCTATCTGGTTCAAATCCAGCTTAACCTGCAAATAAAATGGTGAATGATAATAGTCATTAAATGAAGGAATGCCACTGTTCCTTCCTCAGAGGGATTTTTTTCTATGCTTTCAAGGAAGTTCAGTCTTCCCACAGTATTCTTCCCATTATACGAAAGGATCGTAAGGCTTCGAAGCCTATGGATCGGAAGGTCAATATAAGTTAAGTAAGAGACAACCAAAATTTTTCTTCCTTCTCTTGCATTAGGAAAAAATATTTATTTATGATCTTTCCCTCACTAGCTATCTTTGCCTTTTTTGATGTGGTCATTAGAGCTCTGTTTCCTTCATTATCCTTTTCCACAAATGAGTTCAATGCAGCTAAACCAGAATGGGATCTGTGTCAACCAAGATCCCATACATTCTTGGTTTCTGTGCATTCTTGATCTCACACCTAAGGAGGAGCCCAGAGTGATGCCGCAAAAGGACAACTGTGAGCCCACTGTAGGATAGGGATTGTCTTCATTTGTTGCTGAACTGTACTTTTCAAGTGCTTCATACACTTCCTTGCACACAGTAAGCGCTCAGTAAATATGATTGACAATGAATGAATAATAAAGAAAACAAAATAATGCAGCATAAGAACACAAGCACAACAGTATTCCTGCTGAGAACTGCAGAGCACTATGACTACAGGAGTGGTTTTAGAGTATTGTTGGCATTTGTTAAGCACTTACTATGTGCAGAGCACTGTTTTAAGCGCTGGGATAGATACGGGGTAATCAGGTTGTCCCACGTGAGGCTCACAGTTAATTCCCATTTTACAGATGAGGTAACTGAGGCACAGAGAAGTTAAGTGACTTGCCCACAGTCACACAGCTGACAAGTGGCAGAGCTGGGATTCGAACCCATGACCCCAACTCCCAAGCCCAGGCTCTTGCCACTGAGCCACGCTGCATCTCCACATAGGGCTCCATAGCCAGGCCCAGGCATTCCTCCAATCCTGAATGGCACCTTAATAGATCCTGTCGTCCCGAAGAAAACATCTATATTTGGGGAACAGATTGTATTCCTCAGGAGCTCCTGGTGTTCAGAGTTCTATTCATTCATTCATTCATTCATTCATTCATTCAATAGTATTTATTGAGCGCTTACTACGTGCAGAGCACAGTACTAAGCACTTGGAATGTACAGATCGGTAACAGATAGAGACAGTCCCTGCCCTTTGACGGGCGCACAGTCTAATCGGGGGAGACACACAGACAAGAACAATAGCAATAAATAGAATCAAATAAAATTCTAAACACAGATATTACGGAGTCGCCTGAAAATCCCCAACCTCAGTCCCTCGGTCAGGTCATTTCAGGTCAGTGTTACAGGCGATTCCTATTTCAACATTAAGAAAAATAAAAGCGGGCATTGCTGAGAAGCATTCCTCATTGTGAAGCCAGAGATGAGATGGCTTATGTAACTAAAAACCAGGAAAGTGGGCAGAGTTGTAGGAAACATGGTTCTAATTCAACTGTTTTGTGCAAGCCACCTAAGCCCTGCTAACCTGACTGGCTTCCTTAAAGACCGGTCTGCTCAGTTGGTAAAAACAACTCTTTCCAACCACAGAGACTTACCCTGAAACCTAAACCTCAGAATGTACTTTTTTTAAACATGGATCAAAACAGAATAACCTCTGGGCAGTTGCTGGAGGTGAATATTTGTTTAGAAGAATCAAGGAAACAGGAACAAGCCCTGTGATTCTAAATGTACCTTACTTTTTTTCTTCTTGCCACCCCACAGTCTAAACTTTGTGGGATTTGGCCAGCAAGGAAAAGAAGGAAGAGTGGAGATCACAAAGAAAAAACACATTCAAGAGATATAGATATAAACAGATCTATTCACGAATGTCCCCTGTGTTTGAAGGCGTAACTGAAATATATGAAGGGGTAATTGAAAAGCTTGATTTATGATCTTAATACTCTACCTGTCGGTGCTTATTCTATCTGTAAAACTTTTATGATTGTCTCCCCCCATTACAGTGTAAGCTCTTTGTGGGCAGGTGATCGGGTTGTCCCACATGGGGCTCACATACCCTTAATACCCTTGTGGGTATCATTTCTCTATTTTTGTATTTCCCACATGTTTGCACCCAGTGGGTGTGCAGTAAATACTGGTAATACTAACAAACAACCCATCGGGCAATCAATGAGCACTGATACTGTGCATTTACTGTGCGCAGTGCACTCTACTAAGTGCTTGGGAAAGAACCATACAGAAGAATTGGTAAACACGATCCCTCCCTTCAGTGGGCTTACAATCTAGGGGGTGAGAGAGAGACATTAGTTTTAGTAAATAAATTATTGATATGTACATAACTGTTGTGGGGCTGATGGTGGGACTGGATGTGGGGTAAATATCAAATGCTCAAAGGGCACAAATCCAAGTGCAGTAGGTGATGCAGAAGGGAGAGGGAGTCAGGGGAATAAGGGGGGTACCATTACTATTATGAGAAGCAGCGTGGCTTAGTGGAAAGAGCCCGGACTTGGGAGTCAGAGGTCATGGGTTCTAATTCCCGGTCCGCCGTTTGGCAGCTGTGTGACTTGGTGCAAGTCACTTACTTGTGCCTCAGTTCTCTCATCTATAAAGTGGGGATTAAGACCGTGAGCCCCACGTGGGTCAACCTGATCACCTTGTATCCCCCCCAGTGCTTAGAACAGTGCTTTGCACATAGTAAGTCCTTAACAAATAAATACCATCATTAGTATTATTATTATTACTATACTACTATTGTGACTATGCTTAGATTGTAAGCCCCCCAAGGGACATGGACCATGTCTCAGTCCCAACTGTGGATTCTTTTCCAGCATCTAGTACAGCGCTCAGCACACAGTAAGCACCAAATACACATTATTACTATCATGACTACTATTTCTGCTGCTGTTGTAATCACCCCCCAACAAAACAAATGTAAAGATGATTCTTTGCTGGGCTGTCAATTTGCTAAAATTTGCATAGCTAGATGCTCGCCTCAAGTCTTTGTCTTAGACTCGTAGTCTTTCCAAAGCCTTCCATTCCTGGTAGCCATCCTTTCCCTGACTGTTATGTGCCAGGTATGTCTGGCTGTATCAGAGGTCTCCTGATCTTCATGTTCTGATGCCTTTGACTGGTTTCTGATTCACAGCAACTTTATGGATTATCCCTAGAGTTTTCTTGGTAAAAAAAAGCGAAAGTGGTTTACCATTGCCTTCTTCTGTGCAGTAAATACTTCAGTCTCTGCCGTTGTCTTTGATCAACATTTTGATCACTTGATCATCCGTCTTGGACTCTTTCCCATGCCGCTGCTGCCTGGCACAGGTGAATCGACCTTGTCTGTCGCTTTGGCTTACATCTTTCCATTATGGGTAACCCTGACAAGACGGTATCTCTCAGTGGCTTAGCTCTAAGCTTCATTGGCGCACACAAAGACTTCTGCCACAATAAGGTGTTGATTCATAGGATAGATCTCCTGTTAGACCCCTATATGTGTTGTATTTTGTTTTTAAGACATTTGTTTTATTTATTCTATTTGCAATCACTAATTTCTGCTCATAAAGTAATAAAAATGGTGTCCCACTGTTATCCTCATGCATCTTTCCTGGATTATCTTTCTACAGAAATGTTCAGGGCATGTGACCCCCCTCCTCAAAAATCTCCAGCAGTTGCCTACCCACCTCCATATCAAACAAATATTCCTCACTATTGGCTTTAAAGCACTCTGTCACCTTTTCACCTCCTACTTCACCTCCCTTCTCTCCTTCTACAAGCCAGCCCGCACACTCCGCTTCTCTGTGCTAACCTTCTCATTGTACCTCTACCTCTCCTGTCTCACCACCGACCGCTGGACCATGTCCTACCTCTGGCCTGGAACACCCTTCATCCTTAAATTCATTGAACTATCACTCTTCCCCCCTTCAAAGTCCTGCTGAAGGCACACCTCTTCCAAGAGGGCTTCCCAGACTAAGCCCCACTTTTCCTCAGCTCCCCCTCCCTTTCACGTCACCACGACTCACTCCCTTTGCTCTGTCCCCCATGCCCCATGGCATTTATGTATACATGTACCTACCTATAATTCTATTCATTTATATTGATGCCTGTTTATTTGATGTCTGTCTTTCCCCTTCTATACTGTAAGCCTGGTGCGGGTAGAGATTGTCTCAGTTTACTGCTGTTTTGTACTTACTAAGTGCTTAGAAAGTGTACTTTCTAAGCAAAGTGTACTTTCTAAGCACTTAGTACAGTTCTCTGCACACAGTAATGAATGAATGAATACATGTAGTCGAAACAATAGCAGCAGGAGCGGTTTCATTTACTGGGCATCAACTGACCCAATAATACACCGTACTAAACACTTGGAAAAGCATACTTACAGAAGTATAAAAATATAAAGCATAAAAGAAGCCAAGATATATTCTGACACAAAATGATTTTTCAATCTAAGAAGGGAGATGGGTGTAAAGATATTTTCAAATAAGATCAATCAATTGATCAATAGTATTTCTTGAGCATTTACTGTGTGCAAAGAACTTTACTAAGCACTTAGGAGAGAATAGTACAACAGAGTTGGTAGACCCGAACCCTGCTTACGGTAAGCTTACAGTCTACAGTGAGGAAAGATATTAAAATAAACAGTGGATAAGTAAATAAGAGCTGTGGGGATGAGGGTGGGATATCCAGAAAAAAGCATTAGGATAATCAAAATAACTGACTGTAATATCAATCATATATAATTGATATTATATATATATATATATATAAAATGAATGTGTGTTTGTGTATATACATTTTATATATATATATATGTGCTGAGAAAGGGAATGAATAAATATTCAAGTCCTATCAATCAATCAATGGAATTTAATAACAATAGTGGTTTAAGCACTTACTAGTAATAATGATTTTATTTGTTAAGCACTTACTATGTGCCAAGCACTGTGTGCCAAGCACTGTGCTAAGCCCTGGTGTAGATACAAGTTAATCGGGTTGTCCCACGTGAGGCTCAGTCTTAATGCCCATTTTAGAGATGAGGTCACTGAGGCACAGAGAAATTAAGTGATGTGCGCAAAGTCAATCAGCTGACAAGTGACGGAGCCGGGATTAGATCCCTGTCCTCTGATTCCCAAGCCCAGGCTCTTTCTACTAAGCCACACCGCTTCCCTGCTATTTATTTAGTGCTTTCTATGGGCAGAGGACTAGGTGCTTGGGAGAGTATAATACAGTACACCCGTTAGGAAGGCCTTGAATGTGGGAAGAGCTGCGGTCTGTCAGATAAGAAGGGGAATCGATTTCCAGATGAGGAAACCACGGGGGTAAGGAAGGGGATGGGGGTCGGAGAGTTGAAAGAGACGGACAAATGAGTCAGTGGAGAGCCTTGAGGTCAATTCCTGCTAAAGAGTGGAAAGCGTCTGCTGGGGATAGACCAGAATGGCCCACTGTTATCAAGAGAGGAGCGGTAGACAAGGAGACAATAGTAATAGTATGTATCAAGAACTTACTATGTGCAGAGCACTATACTAAGTGTTAAGAAAGAATACGCAGGTGGGAATTAGACCTGGTTCCTATTTCTCAGGGGGCCTCACAATGTAAGACTAGAAGGATCATCGATCCAATCCCCTGCCTTCTGCCCAGGACACAGCTGCACGATTCTGGGGCGTGCCCTGAGCTATATGAACTCAGCATGCCTGCAGCTGGGTTCCTAAGGTATAGCTTTAACATCATGGGGAAAACAAGATGGTGGCAGAGGTTTGGGAAGAGCATGCTGAGCTCCCATAGGATGAACCCAACGGAACAGTACACCTGGGTCACTGTGGCCCAAAGAACATGAGCCTAATGAATTCCCACCACAATCAAATGAGCGATCAGAGATTTTCCGAGGTCAGGTCTTGCACATCTCAGATGGCAAACACTAACATATACACACTATCAATATTGCAAAGATCTTGACTAGTTTTCACAAATTCCTGTGCATCCACTGGGGGAAGAAACATGGACTAGTAGATACAGCACAGGCCTCGGAATCAGAGAGACCTGGGTTCTAATCCTGGCTCCGCCACTTGTCTGCTGTGTGTCCTTGGACGAGACCCTTAACTTCTCTGTACCTCAGTTACCTCATCTGTAGAATGGGGATTAAGATTGTGAGCCCTACCTGGGACAGGGACTGGATTCAACCTGCGTAAGTTGTATCTACTCCAGTGCTTAGCACAGTTCCTGGCACATAGTAAGTGTTTAACAAATATTATTAAAAGGCAGGGGGGTGGTTCCAGCCGATTAGGATTCAGCATTTGGATCGTCATAATCACCATCATCATCAGTGGTATTTATTGAGCTTTTACTGCGTGCAGTGCACTGTACTAAGCACTTGGGAGAGGGGCAACACAATAAAGTTGGTAGACACATTCCCTGTCCACAATGAGCTTACAGTCTAGAGGGGGATACTGGAAAGAGCTCTGCCACACCTGAGTCCCCGAACCAGCACTCCCTTGTACTATCTGTGACAATTTTCCCCAAATCTCCCACCCTCGTTCACCCACCACCACCACTGAGGTCACTCACTTCCTTCCTTCAGTAATCGCTCCCCGGCTCGAATTCTTCAACCAACCAAAAATGAAGCTGGAAGCTTCCAGTTCTAGACTTCCTTATCTCCCTTCCATCTTCCAATCCTCATAGGAACTTAGCTTCATTAATACATTTCTCAGAGAGAATAATAATAATTTTGGTAAGCGCCTACTATATGCCATGCCCTGTACTAATGGCTAGGGAACATATGCAGTAATCAGGTCGATACGGTCCCATATGGGGCTCACAGTCTAAGTAGGAGGGTGAAAGGTATTTAATTCCCATTTCATAATTCTGGGAAATGAGGCATAGCTAAGTTAAGCGACTTGCCCCAGATCATACAGCTCATCACAGGTCCATGTTTCTTTCATTAGATCACCCTGCTTATTAAGATGTTGATTTTCCTCGTGGAAGCAGTGTGGCTCAGTGGAAAGGGCATGGGCTTGGGAGTGAGAGGCTGTGGGTTCTTTAGGCAAGTCATTTAACATCTCTGTGCCTCAGTTACCTCATCTGTAAAATGGGGATTAAGAAGGTGATCCCCACAGTGGGATAACCTGATTACCTTGTATCTATGCCAGTGCTGAGAATAGTGCTTTGCACATAGTAAGCGCTTAACAAACACCATTATTATTATTATTGTCTCTTTCCTCAGCTTGTATAAAATTCTCCTCATGAATCCTCAATAGCCTTGCCCCTAATGAAAATCTTAGTGGGCTCCTGATTCGTCCCAAATCAATGTCACAGCCTTCTTAAAGGTGGCCAGAATGTTCGAAGAGCTGAAGACATGCTTGTTAGCAGAACAAAACCTAGCACAAAAAACACAAAAGCTAGCACAAAACCAGTTCCGTCATCCAGCCAAATGTGAACCTTTTATCTATATACAGTCAGAAGCTCCTGATAAACAGAAATTAAGTTCTTAGAAGACCGTGGTCAAGTGGGGAGTGGGAAAACCTATAAATAAAGATGGAGGAGATTCAACCTTCTGCCAGTCTGTTGAAGAAGGAAACACTAACAGAAACTAACTAATTTAGAAGATGTATTTCCCTGCCTCTCAGCTCAAAACACCCTCTAGTCTCCAAAAATCCTACCACATCTTCCCCACTTTCTAAAACTAAGGGGGTTCATTGATGTCCAGCTAAGCATTATCCATCAGGGAGATTTAAGTCATCGTCTCCCAGATTAACTGAATCAAACTCCTGAAAGCAGTTTCCTCAAATGAGTCACCTTACTCTCCTTTCCAGGTCCTCAAAATTGACTTAAGCCAGTAAAGTACACATTTCCTGGAAAGCTCCACTCTCCAACCTCTAACGAGCCACGAAATTCGTCACAAATTAAAACGCTCCTTTGACTGGCTTAGCAAATCGCTGTTCCTATGAACATTGCAAAACCATGCTTTTTCCAAGGAGTCCAGAGTGTTTGAAAAGGCACTGGGTAGACTCCAGATATAGTTCCCAGTAGATTTTATGGTAACGGTTGGATGCCGTAGAGAAGTCTTTAGTGCTGCCTCATGATAATATTAATGCTGAACTGCACAAATGTGTTCCATCACCAGCCTGTACACCTCTTGCATCTGACATTCAGCCTCTGTGGGCCAGGCATTCATGGGCATAGCTTCCAGGTGTTAAAAGTCAACATCCAAGAGCTTTAGGTGAGTTACATTATGAGGGCAGGAAGGACTGCTCTCATATGAATGATCTTCGATTGCTCTTGAAGGAAGCCTAAACGCACCACAGGTTTAACCTTAAGCTAGTGGATATTTTCAGAAGTGACTCATTTCTTCTTCTTGCTTTGCGTGTTTGTTTATGCAAGAATAACTAGTTTGCCAAAGAGCCTAAGAACGGTGGTAATAGTTGTTTTATGACTAGATTTTTCGATAACCCACACCAGCACTGGGAAAAACACTTTGCTCCCAACTGGGGGCCACGCTTCGCATTGGAACCAGCCTGGAAGAAAGGAGGAGACTTCTGTAGACAAGCAACTATCAAAGCAGATATGAGCTGGGGAAAGGGAGGTGGGGTGGAGCCCTTGACTACTACTAATAATAATAATGATAATGGTATTTGTTAAGCGCTTCCTATGTGCCAGGTATAGAACAAAGTAACAAAACTACAACAGGTCACTTCTACAGTTCTACAGGCCACCCTTGCAGCTTCTAGTAGCCCTGAGTGCTGAGTGGGTGGGTGGACAGAGGGTCCCTCTTCCTACTTGGCATCTTGGCTGGTAAAGGGGAATCAGTCCTTTTGGATCCCAGAGCAGAGAGTGCAGTTGTCAAGAAACTGATTCTTCAAATCATAGACCTGGGAGCCTTATAACTGACAAATGGGGAGTAGGAGGAGGAAGAACAGGAAGATGAGTGGGTGGGGGAGGCGGAGGAAGAGATGTTTCCTTCAGGCACCCTGACAGGGAGTATAAGTGGTAAGTGGAAGCAAAACAGAGAGACGAAGTTACTTGTCTCTGGTCACAAACAGTGAAAGTCCTCAAATGACAGAGTTCTGACTCCACAGTTTGAGATTCTCTCTGCCCCACTTTGGAAGGGGAAACATAGCCCACGGATTGTCTAACTAGGCTTTCGTTGTTTATTTTCTTTCACACAATCCTTGATGTGGGGATCGACTACTGCTCTAAGGTCAAGTAATTCCCCTAATTCTTGTAAACTGTGATGAAACTAGGCTCCACCCTAAACTGCTGGAGGGTCTGGAGGAAGGCAGATAGAAAGGAAGAGCTGATTTGTTTGTCTGTTCTGTTTAACTAATGAAAGCAAGCAAGAAACTAATCATTCTGCAAACAGAATGGATCACTGATATAATGAGCTGAAAACTCACAACCCAACCCAGTAACTTTATACTGTTCCAGACCTTTGGAGCTCAAGCACACCCCCATGATGGCAAACAGGGAGAGGATACAGACACATACCCCCACGTCTGGCATGCAGACATAAGCACATGCCAACACGCTGGCAAGCAGGAGAAGGCCGAGACACGTGCACTCAAGTGACACGCAAGAGGAGGGGAAGACATGTAGACGTCGACAAGGAAGAGAAGGCAGAGAGTCAAATGCACCCCTGTCTAGCAGGCAGGAGAAGGCATAACTGCACACGCCCAGGTCCTTATGTAAGATGAGACAGATGGAGACGGTCACCTAATAATAATAACTGTGGTATTTGTTAAGCACTTAGTCTGTGCCACGCACTATACTGAGCCCTGGGGGTAGATACAAGATGATCAGGTGGGACGCAGCGCCCCCACCCCCAACGTGAGTCTCATGATCGTAGACACACTTGTGCCCATCAATAAACATTCAGGAAAAGGCATAGATGTGCACACCTATGCCCAAATCAAGAGGAAGACCAGACCACTGGCTAGCACAGCCCAGGAGAATTTAAAAAAGGCACATTATCTGGGGAGGAACATCAATTTCCACAGGATCGAAAGGCTGCTGAAGGACCCTCCATACATACATGCAGGGGCATATAAAAACACACAAAAACACTATCCGCATAGAGGGGAAAGACACACACATAGAATCACACAGAAATATGCTTATTCAGTGGATACTCTGGGGACTCACGCTGGAATACAGAGGGACACCCATCCGTGACCACACACAAAGGGACACAAACAAGATCACACACACACACACACACACACACACATACACGAGAGGAATGGCCAAAGACCAAAAGAGCCCCCAAGAGTTAAAGGCCTTGGAGGAGACAACAACAACCTTATTGCCAATGTCTACCACCATTGTACTGTACTCTCCCAAGTACTGAGTAAAGTGCTCTGCACATAGTAGATGTTCAATAAAGACCATTGATTGGCTGACTGAGGAAGAGAAAATGGAACATGAGAAAGGGCCTCCCCACTGAAGAGTCAGACCGAGAGCCCAGGTCAGTCTGAGACAGTGGCCAAATACAGTGTAAGAGAATCCTCCCCCAACCACCCCCAACTGCCCCTCCATTTCCCTGTCAGCCAAGGAGTCAGGCCCTGGGATTACCCCATATGGAGATGAGAAAGCTCAGGTTTTCTGCTCCAAGAGACTATTCATTTTAGGAGAATTAAAAACTAAAGAAGGAACATTTCTCTAACTTTGGAAATTTTTTCCCAACATCCCAGAGACAATTTATCTCTTGAAAGAATCAACTGTGTTCATAATCTCCAGGTTACTTCCTGAAGTTTGCACCCTGGGTATTCTCTGCAGAAGAATGAGTTCCCGGTAGGCAGGACTTAACTGTGTGCCAACCTGAAACCTATAGGAGAGGAAACAAAGAACTTTCCATCGGTGGTTGGCAAAGACGGGAATGCCAATTTGCCACCTATCCCAGATTAACCCTCATAAACAGCATTAAGCTTCCCCATGAGCAATAAATATGTTCATTTCTTCCTAATCGATCAATCAGTCCGTGGTATTTATTGAGCACTTCCTATGTGCAGAGCACTGTCTTAAGCACTTGGGAGAGTACAACAGAATTTAACTCATTCATTCATTCAATCGTATTTATTGAGCTCTTAGTGCGTGCAGAGCACTGTACTAAGTGCTTGGAAAGTGTAATTCAACAATAAAGAGAGACAATCCCTGCCCGCCGGGTTACAGTCTAGAAACAGAGAGAAAGACATCAAAACAAGCAAGCAGGCATCAATATAAATAATTATAATTATAGATATATACACATATGCCTAAGTGCTGTGGGCCAGGGAGGAGGGGAAGAGTTAAGGGAGTGAATCGAGGTGACACGGAAGGGAGGAGAGCTGAGGAAAAGGGGGGCTTAGTCTGGGAAGACCTCTTGAAGGAGGTGAGCCTTCAGTAGGGCTTTGAAGGGGGCAAGAGTGATCGTTTGGGGGATTTGAAGAGGGAGGGTTTTCCAGACCAGAGATAGGCCGTGGGCCAGGGGCCCACAGCGGGACAAGCGAGCTCAAGGCACAGTGAGAAGGTTAGCACCAGAGGAGTGAATTGTGCGGGCTGGGATGTAGAAGGAGAGCAGGGAGTTGAGGTACGAAGGGTCAAGGTCCTGGAGAGCTCTGAAACCAATAGTGAGGAGTTTTTGTTTGAATTTGCAGACGTTAGTTGCTTAAAACGAGCTCAGTCGGGAGGGGGAGACAGACGTTCATATGAATAAATAATTTGAAGATATGTATGTAAGTGTCGTGTGGTTGCATGTGGGGCGAATATAATAATGATAATGTTGGTACTTGTTAAGCGCTTACAATGTGCCGAGCACTGTTCTATGCGCTGGGGTAGATACAGGGTAATCAGGTTGTCCCACGTGAGGCTCACAGTTAATCCCCACAGGTAACTGAGGCACAGAGAAGCTAAGTGGCTTGCCCACAGTCACACAGCTGAAAAGTGGCAGAGCCGGGAGTCGAACCCATGACCTCTGACTCCGAAGCCCAGGCTCTTTCCACTAAGCCACGTTGCTTCCCTATCAGAATATCAGATGCGATGGATGCTTCCTGACAGTAGAATTCTGTCCCTCAGAAGGACATGAAAGGATATCAGCAGAAACAGGCCTGAGCCCAAGCACAGAGGCTCTCATCTCCCCTTACTATCTTTTGTAGAGACACACGGTCTGTTGGAGTTGCATCATAATGATGATGATATGATAACAATAATATAATAGATTACTTATTAATTAATTCATTCATTCAATAGTATTTATTGAGCGCTTACTATGTGCAGATCACTGTACTAAGCGCTTGGAATGTACAAATCGGTAACACATACAGTCCCTGCCCTTTGACAGGCTTACAGTCTAATCGGGGGAGAAGGACAGACAAGAACAATAGCAATGAATAGAATCAAGGGGATGAATATCTCATTAAAACAATAGCAAATGAATAGAATCAAAGTGATGTACATCTCATTAACAAAATAAATAGGGTAATGATAAATAGGGTAATGCTTCCTATGTGCTAAGCGCTGGAGATAATGCAAAGTCATTACGTTTCGACAAATACCTGATCAGCATGGCTTCATCATCTACCTTTTCCCATTTTACAAATGAGTTAACTGAGTCTCAGAGAAGTGAAATGACTCATCCAAGGTCCCACAGCAGGTAAGGGACAAAGGCTGAACTCAAACCTTCCTACTCCTGGACTCTTTCCAATAGACCCTTCTGAGTCTCATGCTTTCCTATAGCCGTTTAGTAAAAATAACAATAAGTCCAGTCTGCTGTGGTGGTCGGCTTTTACCTCTGTGCTAAAATTCAGGCTCAGGTGACGAAAAGTCAAATCCAGCTCTGGTCTCAGTGAATACCAACTGAAAGTTGAAGGAGACTTGGAGGGTCATGAAGGGTGACTAGTTGAGCCTAAGCTAATTAAAAGCAATCTGAACACCACAAAGGATCACAAACTGACCATAAATCAACCCTACAGAAATTTCATATGAAAAATGAATGCTTATTAATAAGAATTTAACATGTAGGAATTGCGATTAATCCTCCCACTATAGTTGGCAGTGATCGGTATTAGCGTATTGCATCTAATTAGGCATTCCATATTTAAGGAGGGATGCGTAGAACCTGGAGAGGGTCCAGGAAGAGCAATAAAAACGACTAAAGTCTTGAGAAATAGAGCTCATAAGGAAAGGCTAAAGAATTTGTTTTTTAATGGAATCCAGAGCAGAGAAGGCTATCTTCAATTTTCCTCAAGGGAAAAAGTGACCAATAAAAAGAACCAACTGGAACAGATTTAATTTAATTAGCAGAGGTGAAAGACTAAAAAAAAGGAAAGGTTTAGAAGAGCAGAGCTGTTGGCAGCAATGATTTAGGCATTTAATGGTCATGCCCTTTATTAAGCACTTACCGTTTGCTAAAGGCTGGGGTACCTAGCAGACTACGATCAGATCGGTCACAGACCCTGGTCCACACCAGGCTTATACTCTATCTTTTCCCACTTTACAGATGAAGAACCTGAGGATCAGAGTGTTTTAGTGACTGACCTACTGCCTAACAGCAGGTCAGTGGCAGAATAGGATTTCTTCTTGTGGTATTTGTTAAACGCTTACTATGTTCCAGACCCTGTAGTAATAATAATAATAATAATAATGTTGGTATTTGTTAAGTGCTTACTATGTGCAGAGCACTGTTCTAAGCGCTGGGGGAGATACAGGGTCATCAGGTTGTCCCACATGAGGCTCACAGTCTTCATCCCCATTTTACAGAGGAGGTAACTGAGGCGCAGAGAAGTTAAGTGACTTGCGTACAGTCACGCAGCTGACAAGTGGCAGAGCTGGGATTCGAACCCTTTACCTCTGACTCCCAAGCCCATGATCTTTCCACTGAGCCACTGTACTATTTACTGAGGCAGATATAAACTAATCAGGTTGGACACAGTCCCTGTCCCGCATGGGGCTCATAGACTTAATCCCTATTTTACAGATGAGGTAACTGTGACTCAGAGAAGTACTGATAATAATGATAATAAGAAGAATGATTCATTCAATCATATTTACTGAGGACTTACTGTGTACAGAGCACTGTACTAAGTTCTTGGGAGAGTACAATATAACAATAAGCAATAAATACTTATAGCAATAATAATAAAATAGAGAATAATCATAGTGTGAGTCAATAGACCCAGATTGAGAAGCAGCATGACTTAGTAGATAGAGCAAAGTCCTGGGAGACAGAAAGATCTGGATTCTAATCCTGTTTCTGCCACTTGTCTGCTATGCAACCTTATGGCTAAGCAGTGTGGCTTAGTGGATAGAGCATGGGCCTGGGAGTCAGAAGGTCATGAGTTCTAATCCCGCCTCCACCACTTGTCTGCTGGGTGACCTTGGGCAAGTCACTTCACTTCTTTGTGCCTCAGTTCCCTCATCTGTATAAATGGAGATTGAAACTGAGAGCCCTATGTGGGACAGGGACTGTTTCCAACTCGATTTGCTTGGGTCCAGCCCAGCACTTAGTACAGTGGCTGACACGGAGTAAGTGCTTAACAAATACCAAAATTATCATTCTTATTATTAATAAAAGTAAGTTTCCACAAGTCTAATTTTTAATGGCATTTGATAAATGTGTCAGGCACTCTTCTAAGTGCTGGGGTAGATTCAAGGTAATCAGTCTGGACAGAGTCCCTGTCCCACGTGGGGCTCAAAGTCGTAATCCCCATTTTACAGATGAGGGAACTGAGGCACAGAGAAATGAAGTGATCTGCCCAAGGTTACACAACAAACAAGCGGTGGAGCCAAGGGTAGAACCCAGGTCCTTCTGACTCCCATGCCTATGCTCTGTCTGCTAGGCCACCCTGCTTGTCCGGTCTCTAATTGATAGAAGTTTTAGAAATCTCTGATTCTGCCCTAAGAAGAGTCATGCTACGGTGAAGCTGAACCTTTGCAAGTGGGAATTGACTACAGAGACAGAGATAGATCACCTAGGGGAGACTCGTATGTAATTTTCCATTTCATGTAACTTACTAGCAGAATCATTTATTCTTCTTGAAAACTGTTGTGCTGTTACTCAATGAGTAACTCAATGAAAAATAATATAATCAAATCTTACTTTCAAGATGTGATTTGATGTATGTGAGTATATCTGATTTGGTAAAGATTTTCGCTCTCCAGTAAGAAAAGCTCCTTGCTGGTGTGATAGGTCTCCAAGGAAACTTAAAAGGCACAATCATCTTTCAGTTTTATCTGCTAACTGTGATTAGCATCCTAAGTTGATCCGAAAGTTTAGACCTCTTCTTCTTTGTCAGCAATAATGTGATTGCGAGGAATTCTAGACAAACCGTGGACAGTGGTGAAAGAGGTTGGAGGATGATTTATGGCATAGAAAACGCGCAAATGCCTCCGTACACTGCCGCTGGAAAGCGGAATACGGGAATAATTGTTTGGATGATATTAAACGGCATGTGTGATGTTAGAGAGCAATATCTGTTGTTAACAGTCTAAACAAAAGAAGATTTTACTGATTGCATGACATTCCACATTGAGGATCAATGCAATGGGCCCAATTTGGTAGCACCACACACAGCAAATGAGGACAATTGTGCAGTAGTATTTTTAAAATGTACTATGGACCAAAATACCCCCTGCATTTAAAACTGAAAGGTCTTTGTCTCTATCCTCCCTCATGAATCTCATCGTGGAGGAGCAAAAATAAGCTTGCTATGTCTTCCCGGCCGAGCAGTAAGAAACATTACTGGGGACTTATTGCTGCCCCATGGAGCAGGTTCTGGGAGAGGGCACAGCCAGGGGAGCTGCCAGCAAACACAAGAAACAGCATGGTCTAGTGGGAAGACATGGGCCAGGGAGTCAGATGACATGGGTTGCTTTGTTTCTATGGTATCTGCTAAGGACTTACTGTGTGCTAAGCACTGTACTAATTTCTGTGCTAGACACAAGCTAATCAGTTGGATACAGTCCATGTCCCACATGGGGCTCACAGTCTTAATCCCCATTTTACAGACCTTTTTACATGAGCACAGAGAAGTTAAGCCACTTGCCCAGGGTCACACATTAGACAAGCGGAGGAGCCGAGATTAGAACCCAAGTCCTCTGACTCCCAGTCGTGGTCACTTTCCAACAGACCACAGTGCTACTCAATCCCGGATCCCCCAGTTGTTTGCTGCGTAACCTTGGTCAAGTCACTTAACTTTTCTTTGCCTCAGTTACCTCAACTGTAAAATGGCGATCAAGACTAATGGGGATCAAGACTATGAGCCCCATGTGGGACAGCGACTGTCTCCAGTCTGATTAGAAGGTATCGACTCCGGGCTCAGTACAGTGCCTGGCACATAGTAAACACTTAACCGATACCATTAAAAAATAAAAACACCCACAATAAAACCCCAACCAAATAAATAAACAAAAAACCAAAAAACAGGGTCTGCTTAGGCCATGAATCTCTTTTGGATTTGTCCGAAGGCCCACAACAACTCCAGCACTCAAAGGAACTGCTCAGTCTATCAGTGGCAGTTACTGAGCACTTCCTGTGTGTAAAAGAGTTCTCTTGAAGCTAAGTATCTGCCTTTTCATAGAGCTGATAGTAGATGGAGGTAAACCTCTGAAAATTGCTTTTTTGTTGTTTTTTTAGCTTAAGCAAGATTTCAAACTCTGTCAACCTGGCACAACCAAAAATGGATTTTGTCAGTCACATTTTTCCTTTCGTTTTTCGAACTGTGTAATTTTACAAGAACTTTAATCCATATGTTTCTGAATCATTTATACATAAGTCATCAAAATATTGTTTTCTAACAGCTGTTTCCCGTCCAAGAATGCTTGGGAAACTCGAATGGTGCAGATTGGGTTCAGTACCCAGAAATCAGAAAGTTTGAGTAGATAAGCACTTAGTAAAGTGCTCTGTACACAGTAAGTGCTCAATAAATACCAGTGATTGATTTCTAACTGCCCTGCAGACTGTAAGGCCCTCAAACTCAGGGAACACGTTTCCCGACTCTGTTGTATTATACCCTCCCAAGAGCTTAATACAGTGCTCTGCATATAGTAAGTACAATATCACTGATTGATTAACTTGGCAAGATATGCTTGATTGCTCCTTAAATCTTTGCTGATGGCTATAGGGGTCAGAATACTGACATTCTGCAACTATGGCTGATTGATTCAACCCAATTCACAGGAGGTGGAAGTGTGAATGTGTCTGTGACTGCAGCCTGAACAAGACTCGTAATGGGGAGTAGGCAAGCTGTCTGCTCTCTCTCTTCTTCCCTCCCTGACCTCCATCTTCAACTGCTCACTTTCCAATGGCTCTTTTCCCCTCTGCTTTCAAGTATGCCCTTTCCTAAAAAACCCTCCCTTGACTCCATGGTACCCATCAGTTATCACCCTATCTCTCTCCTACTTTTCCTTTCCATACTCCTTGAGCAAGTTGGTCACACCCTCTGCCTCCAATTTTTCTCCTCCGCTTTTCTCCTTGACCCCGTGCTATCTGGCTCCCAAACCCTTCACTGCACAGAAAGTATCCTTATCTAGGAGATCACTAATGATCTCCTTCTCTAGACTGTCAGCTCATTATGGACAGGAAACACGTCTGCTAATCCTGTTGTATGTACACTCCCAAATGCTCAGTACGGTGCTCTCTACATAGTAAACACTCAGTAAATGTCATTGGCTGATGGACTGATCCTTGACAAATCCAGTGGCCTCTATTCCATCCTTATCCTGCTACTATGCTGATCCAAGTACTTATCATGTCCTGCCTTTATTACTGCAAGGTAATAATGATAATGCAATAATGATAATAATGGCACGTATTAAGTACTCGCCATGTGTCAATCGCTATACTTGGTGCTGAAGCAGATTTGAGTCATCAGGTCAGACACAGGTCCTGTTCTACATTGAGCTCACTGTGTAAGAGGGAGGGAGGACAGGTATTTTGTCCTATTTTACAGAGGAGAAAACTGAGACATGAGTAAGGTGTGACTTGCCTCACTGGAAAGAGCACGGGCTTGGGAGTCAGAGGTCATGGGTTCGAACCCCGACTCTGCCGCTTGTCAGCTGGGTGACTTTGGGCAAGTCACTTCACTTCTCGGTGCCTCAGTTACCTCATCTGTACAATGGGGATTAAGACTGTGAGCCCCACGTGGGACAACCTGATTCCCCTGTGTCTACCCCAGCGCTTAGAACAGTGCTCGGCACATAGTAAGCGCTTAACAAATACCAACATTATTAGATCGCACAGCAGGCAAGTGGTGGAGTTGGGATTAGAACCCGGGTTCTCTGACTCCCAGGTCCATGCCCTTTCCACTAGGCAATACTGCCTCTTTACTGATCTCCCTGCCTCCTGTCTCTCCCCTCTCAGATGCCTATTTCACTCTACTGTTCAGATTGATTTTCTTGAAATCAGCTCAGCCCATGTCTCCCCACTCCTCAAAAACCTCGAATGTTTGCTCATCCATGTGTCTGCATCAAACAAATCTCCTTGTCATCAACCTCAAGGCATTCAATCCACTTTCCCCTCCTCCCTTATCTCTCACCTCCCACTGCCACCCAGTCCACATCATTTGCACTCCCTCAAGCCTGGAACTCCCTCCCCCTTCATATCAGCAAAGCAGCAAGGCCTAGTGACAAGAGCACGGGCTTGGGAGACAGGGGATGTGGGTCCTAATCCCGGCTCCGTCACTTATCTGCTGTGTGACCTTGGGAAAGTCAATCAACTTCTCTATGCCTCAGTTACCTCATCTGTAAAATGGGAGTTAAGACTGTGGGGCTCGTGTGGGACGGGGCCTGTGTCCAAGCTGATTACCTTCTATCTCCCTCAGTGCTTAAAAGAGTGCTTGGCACATAGTATGCACCAACATTATTGCAGAGAAGCAGCGTGGCTCAGTGGAAAGAGCCCGGGCTTGCGAGTCAGAGGTCATGGGTTCTAATCCCGAATCTGCCACTTGTCAGCTGTGTGACTGTGGGCGAGTCACTTAACTTCTCTGTGCCTCAGTTACCTCATCTGTAAAATGGGGATTAACTGTGAGCCTCACGTGGGACAACCTGATTACCCAATATCTTGCCCAGAGCTTAGAACAGTGCTCTGCACATAGTAAGTGCTTAACAAATACCATATTCATTATTACGATCATAACTGGCAGACTACCACTCTTCCCATCTTGGCCCTACTAAAATCACATCTCCTCCAAGAGGCCTTCCCTGACTTACCACTCATTTCTTAGCTGATTTTCTCTCACCTCTGCGTCACTTATGCACTTCTGTGTGTTCTCCCCCTGCTTCCTTAAGTCACTCATTTCTTCCCCGATTTTCTCTCACTACTGCATCACTTATGCACTTCACTGTGTTCTCCCCTTTCCATTTTTAAGGACTCTGATACTCTCCCTAGCCCCACCCCCACAGCAGTAAACTCGTTGTTGGCAGAGAATGTGTTTGTACTATTTCTACACTGTACACTCCCAAGCATTTAATACATTGCTCTGTTCACAGTGAATGCTCAATAAATATGATTGACTGTCTGACTTTAGCACGTGTCTTTCTATTATGGGGCTACCCCTCTCTATAATTTAGGTTAATGTCTGTCTTCCCCTCTGGACTATAAACTTCCTGTGGGCAGGCATCATGTCTACCGACTCCACTGTATCACATTCTCCCAGACACCTAGTACAGTGCTCTGCACATAGTAAGCCCTCAATAAAAATGATTGCTGGATTGCCATTGCCCTGGCCTCACTGCATCTCTGGAGCCTTTCTTCCCCTTCCCCTGAAATAAGCTAAATAATAAAAAAGAGAATGTCTTGGATCGATATAGCTCCTTTTTCTGGAAAGCTCCCTCCTCCTTCTTTATCCACTCGCTTTCCCCTTTATGCCCAATCTTGCATACTTTGTTCCTCCTCAGCAAATCTACCCCCTACGCTTTATTCTCATCCCTCCTGCTTCTGAATCCTATTCTCTAGATTATTCTCTAATTCTCTAGATTAGAAGTTTCTGGAGGTCAGGGATCATACCTATTAATTTTATTGCATACTCACTAATTTTTTTCTGGTAATTGTGTCTATCTCCACAGCTAGGCAGCACGTTCCTTGTGGTCATTCATTCATTCATTCAATAGTATTTAGAACGCTTACTATGTGCAGAGCACTGTACTAAGTGCTTGGAAGGAACAAGTTGGCAACAGATCCAGTGCCTGCCGTTTGACGGGCTTACGGTCTAATCGGGGGAGACGGACAGTCGAGAACGATGGCAATAAATAGAGTCGAGGGGAAGAACATCTCATAAAAACGATGGCGACTAAATAGAATCGAGGCGATGTACATTTCATTAACAAAATAAATAAGGTAATGAAAATATATACAGTTGAGCAGACGAGTACGGTGCCGAGGGGATGGGAAGGGAGAGGGGGAGGAGCAGAGGGAAATGGGGGGAAAAGAGGGTTAAGCTGTGGAGAGGTGAAGGGGGGGTGGTAGAGGGAGTAGAGGGAAGAGTGGAGGTCAGTGTGGGAAGGCCTCTCGGAGGAGGTGAGTTTTAAGTAGGGTTTCGAAGAGGGGAAGAGAATCAGTCTGGCGGAGGCGAGGAGGGAGGGCGTTGCGGGACCGCGGGAGGACGCGGCCCGGGGGTCGACGGCGGGATGGGCGAGACCGAGGGACGGCGAGGAGGTGGGCGGCGGAGGAGCGGAGCGTGCGGGGTGGGCGGTAGAAAGGGAGAAGGGAGGAGAGGTAGGAAGGGGCAAGGTGACGGAGAGCCTCGAAGCCTAGAGTGAGGAGTTTTTGTTTGGAGCGGAGGTCGATAGGCAACCACTGGAGGTGTTTAAGAAGGGGAGTGACATGCCCAGATCGTTTCTGCGGGAAGATGAGCCGGGCAGCGGAGCGAAGAATAGACCGGAGTGGGGCGAGAGAGGAGGAAGGGAGGACAGAGAGAAGGCTGACACGGTAGTCTAGCCGGGATATAACGAGAGCCCGTAGCAGAAAGGTAGCCGTTTGGGTGGAGAGGAAAGGGCGGATCTTGGCGATATTGTAAAGATATTGTATTGGTCAGGGATCGTGTCTATGAACTCTGATGTATTTTCCCAAGCAAGCAGTTAGTACAGTGCTCTGCACTCAGAGCACACTCATTAAATGTCACTGATGGCTTGACTGATTTTCCAAGCACTTACTACAGGGCTCTGCAAACAGAGGGTGCTCAATCAATATAACTGATGGATCGATACGATCAGTCAATTGTTTTCCCAATGTTTTTCTGTAATTGAACAGAAATTTCCAATTTACTTATATGCATAAACACTTCCAACCACATCCTTCGAAAAAGACCCGTCCCGCAGCCATGCTTGAAGACTATCTAAGGTGCAGTTGGGGACCTTGAAATTGGCATTAGAATATGCTTCTGTTCCAGTTTTCCCACTCAAAAGGCTACGAGTATCATTGAAAGCCCTTGAAACCCTGATTCCAGAGTTGCCGTAGGCAGAACGTGCTCTGGAAACAAACTCACAAGAAATCATACAATCATGAACTGCTTCCCGGAGCTGGCAAAGTACTACTGACTGCCAGTCGGTCTAAAGAAGACCAACTCACCCCGGGTTATATAATAATGTTTGTATCTGTTAAGCGCTTACTCTGTGCAGAGCACTGTTCTAAGCGCTGGGGTAGAGACAGGGCAATCAGGTTGTCCCACGTGGGGCTCACAGTCTTAATCCCCATTTGACAGATGAGGTAACTGAGGCACAGAGAGGTTAAGTGACTTGCCCACAGTCACCCAGCTGACAAGTGGCAGAGCTGGGATTCGAACTCATGACCTCCGACTCCAAAGCCCGTGCTCTTTCCACTGAGCCACGCTGCTTCTCATAATAATGTTGGTATTTGTTAAGAGCTTACTATGTGCAGAGCACTGTTCTAAGCGCTGGGGTAGATACAGGGTGATAAGGTTGTCCCACGTGAGGCTCACGGTCCTCGTCCCCATTTTACAGATGAGGGAACTGAGGCACAGAGAAGTTAAGTGACTTGCCCACAGTCACACAGCTGGCAACCGGCGGGGCCGGGATTAGAACTCATGACCTAGACTCATAGAGAAGCAGCGTGGCTCAGTGGAAAGAGCCCGGGCTTGGGAGTCAGAGTTCATGAGTTCGAATCCCGGCTCTGCCACTTGTCAGCTGTGTGACTGTGGACGAGTCACTTAACCTCTCTGGGCCTCAGTTACCTCATCTGTAAAATGGGGAATACGACTGTGAACCCCACGTGGGACAACCTGATTCCCCTGTGTCTACCCCAGCGCTTAGAATAGTGCTCTGCACATAGTAAGCGCTTAACAAATACCGACATGACCTCTGAGTCCCAAGCCCGGGCTCTTTCCACCGAGCCACGCTGCTTCTATGGTACTCTCAAGTACTTAGTAGAATGCTCTGCACACATTAAGCACCCCAAAAAATATGATCGATTGATACGGAACAGCAAAGTGGAATACTTTCGCTGAACTCTACTACACTGACAGCTTGCTGCGACAGCACAGGGAAAGAGTGAAGGTAAAAATCATCAAATCAAGAAGGCAGGCTAATCCACTGGGGGATTGACAGATTGAATACGGATAAAGCCTGGTTTCAGAGCTTCTCAAAGAACTAAAGGTTTACGAATCCACGGCAGTGTCCAAACTTTCAAATAGCCTTGAGTAACATCTGGGGGAGCAGCGTGGCTTAGTGGAACGGGCCTGGGCTTGGGAGGCAGAGGACATGGGTTCTAAACCTCTCTCCACCACTTGTCTGCTGAATGACCTGGGCAAGCCACTTAACTTCTCTGTGCCTCAGTTACCTCCTCTGTAAAATGGAGATTAAAATTGTGAGCCCCTGTGTGAGAAGCAGCGTGGCTCAGTGGAAAGAGCACGGGCTTTGGAGTCAGAGGTCATGGGTTCAAATCCCAGTTCTGCCAGTTGTCAGCTGTGTGACTGTGGGCAAGTCACTTAACTTCTCTGTGCCTCAGTTCCCTCGTCTGTAAAAGGGGGATTAAGACTGTGAGTCCCACGTGGGACAACCTGATTCCCCTTTGTCTACCCCAGCGCTTAGAACAGTGCTCTGCACATAGTAAGCGCGTAACAAATACCAACATTATTAACCTGATTATCTCATATTTATCACAGTTCTTAGAACAGTGCTCGGCACATGGTAAGTGCTTAAAAAATACCATGATCATTGTTATTATTATCTAACTTCTAAGGTACTTCAGTCGGGATAACTATATACCAACTGAACATCGACTAGCAAATAATTAGATCCTGGAAAGCATTCAGTCTACAACCACTGAAGCAATATAGCATGATTGGAAGGAAAACATGGGGAGAATTAATGCCTAATTTGAAAAGACAGAGTTGCAAAGACAGTATCAGGTGCTTATTCTTGTCCCCGTCTTTTTATGTGTTTTTTCTACTTTTTATTGTTTCCTCTTTCCTTGTGTGTCCTTCTTATTCCTACTTATCTTTAAGATTGTGAAACCACTGCAGGCTAGGAACTATGTCTAATTCTCATCCATATACCGGTTTGCACACGTAAGCACTTAATATTATTTCTCCTCTCTCTTCCTGTTACTGTTGACCACTGTTGGTTTTGTGTTCTTTTGGTTTTATTTTTTGCCTACATAGCCGTTACCATTCCCCTTTCTCACCATATTCCAGGATTGTGCGCCTCCTGGCAGCCTAGAATCCCATATGATTTTTGTCCCTGAATTCTTCCTCATTGATTCGTACAGCGCTTTGTACAGAGTAATCTGTGGAAACCATTACTACTACCAGTACTACTTGGAGAGAGTCCTGGCTTGGAATTCAGAGGTTGTGGGTTCTAATCCCGGCTCTGCCGCTTGTCGGCTGCGTGACTTTGGGCAAGTCACTTCACTTCTCTGTGCCTCAGTTACTCATCCGTAAAATGGGGATTAAGACTGTGAGTCCCACGTGGGACAACCTGATAATCCTGTGTCTCCCCCAGTGCTTGAAGCAGCGTGGCTCGGTTGAAGGAGCCCGGGCTTGGGAGTCAGAGGTCATGGGTTCTAATCCCGGCTCTGCCACTTATCAGCTGTGTGACTTTGGTTAAGTCACTTCACTTCTCTGTGCCTCAGTTACCTCATCTGGAAAATGGGGATGAAGACTGTGAGCCCCACTTGGGACAAGCTGATTACCTTGTATCTACCCAGCGCTTAGAACAGTACTTGGCACATAGTAAGTGCTTAACAAATACGATCATTATTATTAATACTACTGATAAGGGTATTTGTTAAGCGATTACTATATGCCCAGCACTGGATGAAGTACAGGTAAATCAGGTTCCACATGGGATTCACAGGGGAAGTAGAAGGGAAAGCAGGTATTGAATCTCCATTTTGTAGATGAGGGAACTGAAACGCAGAGAAGTTAACTGTCTTGCCGATGGTCACACAGTAAGTGGCAGAGGCAGGATTAGAACCCATGGCCCCTGACTCCCTGGCCCAGGCTATTACTAGTGCTATTTCCCAGTAGTTCTTCCCAATTCTACTATTACTACTACCAGGGATTTCAGTTTTAGATGATTTCATTTCCGTTGTTTTGATTTAGACGATACGCCATCAGCCCACGAAAGCAGGAGATAGGGGAAAGCTGCGAGGGGGATTTATTTCCTTCTGCTCGTGAGCTTTGTAGCACAGTGGGAAGTGCAGTAAAAGGCCGTCAGGCAGAAGAGCAGCTCCAGAGATGTGGAGTTCTTTAACAGAGGCTGTGATTATTTATTCGTCGATAAATGTTCCTCCGAAGAAACAAAGTTTGTGTCGGGTGCCCCTGTGTGAACCAGCTAATTGCTTTGTAATTTCTCAGGACAGACTGAAGCAGTAGCAGTCTGTAATGAGAGAGCAATTGGGACCCTTCTGTTCTTTATCCTCAAAAACCAATCGTGCTTTGGGCAGAAGGAGAGAAGCGCTTACAAGTTCTGGTTACATTTTACTCATTCTCCAGCCTGCACCTCGATACACACAGCTGGGCCCCACCTAACACTATTTCAGGAAGGGACAGTTCTAGTTAAATAACCATGTCACCTAACTCTACCGTACTCTCTCAAGTGTTCTGCACACAGTAAACACTCAGTAAATCCTAGTGATTGATTGATTTAATACACTGGCACCCGAAACAGTTGTGTGGGCTGGAACTGTGTCTCCATCAAGCCTATTATTTTAGCAATGAAGTACCAAAATTTCCTCCAGGGGCAAAGGAATCAGTTTGCCTGGAATTTGGAATTTGGGTTGAGATTCGGCCTGAGAGTAGCGGCTCTTCTGAGGTGCAGCAAATCAAGAGTCACGTTATCTCAAAATGCAACATTCCACTCAAGCTGCATTTGGGCACTTTTGCAGTTGATTGGCAACAGGTAACAATACTGGGGAAGCAGCGTGGCTCAGTGGAAAGAGCCCGGGCTTCGGAGTCAGAAGTCATGAGTTCGACTCCCGGCTCAGCCACTTGTCAGCTGTGTGACTGTGGGCGAGTCACTTCACTTCTCTGTGGCTCAGTTACCTCACCTGTAAAATGGGGATTAACTGTGAGCCTCACGTGGGACAACCTGATGACCCTGTATCTACCCCAGCACTTAGAACAGTGCTCTGCACACAGTAAGTGCTTAACAAATACCAACAAATACATTCTTATATTGTGTGTGCCAGGCTCTTGTTGTGTTGCTTGCTGGATTCTAGAAAGCTCCTTGGGCCCTCCAGGCAGGTTTAAAGGCTGCTGTAGCAGGGGTCAGGCCCACTCAGGACAGACTCCTGGAGCCGCTGTTGTGGTGCGATGGGAGTTAGGGGAACGAATCAGAGCTGGATGCCTGTGTTGGCAACTCAGGCCTGGAGGGGCTTCTTGGTATAGTCATTCTCAAAGAATAAGAGTTCAATAGATAGTATTGAATAACTAATTATAGCAGGAACTGTTGTCCCTCTTTTGTATTTTCCCAAGCCTCTAGATCAGAACAGAGTTCTGGGAACGCAGGTCTAGGATTGTCCTAAGGAATGAACAAAGTTCTCTGGCTTAGAAGAATGATGCGGCCTACCGGAGAGAGCACGGACCTGGAAATCAGAGGGCCTGGGCTCTAATTCCAGCTCTGCCACGAGCCTACTGTATGACCACGGTCGAGGCACTTCTTTCTCTGTGTCTCAGTTTCCTAACCTGTAAAATGGGAATTTAATACCTGTTCTCCCTCCTACTTATGCCGAGAGCCCTATGTGGAACAAGGACTGCATCTGACCTGATTAGCTTGTATCTAGCCCAGTTTTTAGAATGGTGTTTGACACATAGTAAATGTTCAACAAATATCACAGTTATTATTAGCAGAAACGGCATGGCCTAGTGGATAGGGCACAGGTCCGGGAGTCAGAAGGACCTGAACTCTAATCCTGGATCCACCACGTGTCTGCCGTGTGACCTTAAGCAAGTCACTTCACTTTTCTGTGCCTTAGTTACTTCATCTATAAAATGGGGATTAAGACTGTGAGACCCAAGAGGGAGAGGGACTGTGTCCAACCTGACTTCCTTGTATCCTGCCCAGCGCTTGGTATAGAACCAGGAGTGTAGTAAGGACTTCACAAATACCACAATTATTATTTTCATTACTACTATAAATACCAAATGGTGGGAATTAGTTATGGTCCCTGTCCTTCACAATCTAAGAATATAAGGGACTGCAGATACATCGGGAATGATGAAACCTGAAAGCGCAACAAAGACGAATACACAAAATATAAACAAACTCAATAAAGCACAGTGGTTTTTGAAGAAGCAGAATTTCAGGCTCCTCAGGGCTCAGAGTTCAGGGCAACCACAGGCACACCAACTAATAATAATAAGAATAATGATGATATTTGTTAAGTGCTTACTATGTGCTGAATACTGTTCTAAGCTTTGGGCACTGTTTTCCCAGAGTTTTGTGGAGGCCTCAGACTGCAGTTGCTTTTCCCTTTCCCACTAGGGTGCTGGAAAGCAGGACAGGATGGGGTTGGGGGGAGAAGGAGGTGTCTCCTAGACGATGTGGGTGAAGAGCTGGTGCTAGTTCCCAGGGAGTCAGCATGGCTGGCTGGCTGGCTGGCGAGGGGGATGTTAAAAGCACATGGAAGCCCTGGAGAAACAGCTCAAGAAGCTGGAAGTGATTTGTGTCACAGATCCGGTTCTCGGCTTTATTTTAGCCAAAGACACGAGGAGATGTGAATGGACGTAGGCTGATGTCAGAAAGCTTAACCCTAATACAAAGCTTAACGCTGATAATATTTAATCGAGCAATCGTATTTATGATGTGTTTATTGTGTCCAGAGCACTCTACTAAGTGACTGGGAGAGTATAATATAATGGAGTTGGTAGATGCTTTCCCCGACCACAACAATTTTAATAAAATATTGGCCCTTTCACAGTAGACAGACAGAAAAATAGATAAGATTTTCTGAGGAGGAAGATTCTGCTGACTGAAATGGAAAGTTGTGCTTGGATGAAATGAGAGTCTTATGCATGTGGCATACAATTCTTGCACACAAAATGTTGGATTTCATATGTATTAGCAAATGTTGGTCAAATGTTAGCAATTGAATATCACGTCTGTAGTCCTTTAGAGCATAGTGAGAAAATAAATGAAGCTGCCGAGATGAAATAAAGGTGCATAGAATACAATTTAGCATGATGATGATGATGATGATAACATTTCTTAAATACTTAAAGTGGGCAGAAATATCCCTGCGTTAAATAGAAGCTATTAGATGGACATAATCCCTGTCCCATAAACCCCCATAATCTACCTTAACCACATTTTATACTTTACAAGGTCCAGAGAAGTTGAATGACTCACTCAAAGTCACACAACAGGCCAGTGGCTAAACTGAACTAGAAGCCGACTCTCCTAACCCACTTTCACAGAGCAGTCAGGATGAAGAAATGTATTTCTTACTCTGATAAACTGAGGGAAATTAAAGAGGCAGCTTTCCCCACTGAACACACACAAAAATCTAAAGCATTTTAAAGCATTTTACTGCAATAAAACATCTGTGACCCATTTTGCACAAAATAGGTTGGAACCATGAGTTGTTATGGCAGCAAAGAGCAGCAAAGGGCTGTGAACTCTTCCTCCCACCCATTATCCAGTGAACTGCGGGATCGGAAGGAGCTCTTTGCAAGCTAATCTTCTAAAATTCTTGAGAATAATAGGAAAACATACAAAAAAGAACATAAATGAGGACTGGACAGATCAAAGAGCAGATGAAGAATTATATAACAAGTTCACTAATGGAAAGATAATGAGCGTTAGGAGGCTGAGGGAAATGAATACCAAAGCCTACCTGAAAATGAATTATAGAAACAAAATAATGCATATGAAATGGAACAGAGGCACAAATGTGTTATTTGTAAATGCCGGATAGCATGAATCATGTGAACGACACCCCAGTGCCATTCTGGGCTTCGACAAAGGTGAAAGGTGGTTGCTGCTAGTTGCTTTAATGTAAAATCACCTTGAAGAACTTCACCGAATGAGCAGACCATGTAGGAGTAAAAGAAGTAAGAAAAGATTGGTGCAGGGAACAGAATATATCCTTAAGTGGAAAATAGAGATTGATTTATTCTTGAAATAAATATTCATGAATCTTGGAAGATTTAAGGTAGATTTTTAAAAATCTGACATGCAAGTTAAGAAAAATCTGTTCAAACAGAAAGTATAGAATGTTGACATATGGTAATTTACTAAATGGAGAAAAAAACCTAGCCAACACCTACTTCTGTAATATATAAAACTCAATCGTGCTAAGATTTGATGTTCTCCAAACAACAGTGAAAACTGTTGAAATTTCATTCAAATTCTTCTATTGCATATTCTTTCTAGAGCATAAATTACACACTTTTGGGAGTCATTTAGCAAAGGAAATGCATGGTACACCAGTGACTTGAAATATACCAGTCCACGCAGAACTCTACGCATCGGGAGCATTCAACTGACCCACTGGCAGAAACTGGCACAAAGAGAGAAAAGACACAGTCCATCTCGGGTTCTGCTTTGGACATAGAGGAAAAGCTCATAAGCACGCACGTGGACAAGCCCCATCTTCTCCTGCACCGCGGAAGGTGCAAACACTTTAACTTCCTGGATGGATACACAGGGAGAAACCTAGAGAAAGCCGTCTATCTACTTCTAAAATGTGTGACCACACTTTTGCTTCCGAAGGAACTGATTTTGCATGCCAAAAGGCTCGTTCCCTTTCCAGAGCTGTAATTTCCTTGGAAAGTTAAGAAGTTGGTATCCAGACAGATCTTCTAGAAAACCTGCCCTGGCTCTACAATGGGAGCAAGAGACATTACTCAGTGTCCAGGGCGCCGCTGGACTCTCCCCAGTGTGAATGTGTCAGCATATACATAATATAGACAAAAATATGCTCAGAAATATGCAATCTATCCTCCGGATTAGGTGACTGTAACAGCTAATGTACGGCGATTCCACTTCCTTCTCGATGTCTTTCGCAGGCTCCTCCTCTTGCCTCCAACTCCCTTATTCTGGGCGACCCTCAAGGCTCAGTTCTGAATCCCCTTCTCTTCTCCATCTACATCCACTCACTTGGAGAACTCATTCGCTCCCATGGCTTCAACTACCATCTCTACGTCTCCAGCTCTATCAGCTGATCAATCACGTTTATTGAGCGGTTACTGTGTGCAGAGCACTGTACTAAGCACACTCTCTCCTCTGCCGTCACATGTTTCAATCAACCAATCGATCGATCTTATTTATTGAGTGCTTACTGAGTGCAGAATAGTGAACGAAATAATCGGGAGAGTACAATGTAACAGAGTTGGTAGACATGAAAGGGCATGGGCTTGGGAGTCAGAGGACGTGGGTTCTAATCCCGGCTCCGCCATTTGTCTGCTGTGTGACCTAGGGCAAGCCACTGAACTTGTCTGTGCTTCAGTTCCCTCATCTGTAAAATGGGGATTAAGACTGGGAGACCCACGTGTGATAACCTGATTACCTTGTATCTACTCCAGTGTTTAGAACAGTGCTTGGCACCTAGTGAGCGCTTAGCAAATGCTATCATTATTATTATTTTTTATTATTATGTGCATGAGCCTCCTTCCTGACCTCCCTGCTGACTGTCTCTCCCCACTCCAGTCCATACTTCATTCTGCTGCCCAGTTCATTTTTCTACAAAAACACCAGTGCTTGTTTCCCCACACTTCAAGAACCTTGAGGGGTTGCCCATCCATGCTTGCAACGTACAGAAGATGATAAGGAGTCTTATCATCGATTTTAAAGCACTTAATCCCTTCCCCCCTCCTACCTCACCTTGCTACTCTCCTACTACAACCCAGCTCGCACACTTAACTCCTCTAATGCTAAACTACTCACTGAACCTCGATTACATCTATTTCGTCGCCTACCTTCCACCCACGTTTTGCCTCTGGCCTGGAATATCCTATCCCTTCATATACAACAAACAATGACTCTCCCCACTTTCAAAGCCTTACTGTTTTGTTCGTATTTGTTAAGCGCTTACTATGTGCCGAGCACCGTTCTAAGCGCTGGGGTGGACACAGGGGAATCAGGTTGTCCCACGTGGGGCTCACAGTCTTAATCCCCATTTTACAGATGAGGTAACTGAGGCTCCAAGAAGTTGTGACTTGCCCAAAGTCACACAGCTGACAAGTGGCTGAGCCGGGATTCGAACCCGTGACCTCTGACTCCAAAGCCCGTGCTCTTTCCACTGAGCCACGCTGCTTCTCTGAGGGCTCATCTCCTCCAAAAGGTCTTCCCCGACCGAACCCTCTTTTCCTTTTCTCCCACTCCCTTATGTGCCACCCTGACTTGCTCCTCTTACTCATCTCCCGTCCCAGCCCCCAACGCATATATACATATCTGTAATTTATTTATATTAATGTCTGTCTCTCCCTCCGGACTGTAAGCTCACTGTGGGCAGAGAATGTGTCGATTATACTGTGATTCTGCTCTGCACACAGTAAGTGCTCAATAAATGCTATTGATTGATTGATTAGTTCCCTGCCCACAAGGAGCTTCCTGTCCACAGTCTTGAGTTTCCTGCCTTTAGAACTACTCTACTTAGATGTCCTGCCTATATCTCAGAGTTAACATGGCCAAAACAGAACTTCTCCTCCTCCCACCCAAACCCTGTCCTCCCCATGACTTTCTCATCACCGCAGACAGTACCACCATATTTTCTGTCTCACAAGCTCGCAAACTTGGCATTATCCTCAGCCCATCTCTCTCACTCAATGTGCGTATTCAGTCTGCCACAAAATCCTGTCGATTCTACCTTCATAATATCTTTAGTATCTGTCCCTTCCTATATATTGAAACTACTACCGTTCTGATCCAAACATATATCCTGCCTTGACAACTACCCTCTCTTTCTCCCCTCTCCAGTCCATACTTCACTCTGATGCCCAGATCTTTTTTCTAAAAAAATGTTCAGTTCACGTCTCCTTCCAATCTTTACATCAAACAAAAAAAGCCTCGCCATCAGTTTTAAGGAACTCAACAGCTGTTCCCTCCCTCCTTTACCTTGCTGATCCCCCTATAATAGCTGAACCCGGTCACATCACTCCTCCAACCCTAGCTTACTCCCTGTACCTTTCTATCATCTATCTCGTCGATGATCCCTTGCTCTTGTATTCCCTCTGGCCCGGAACTCCCTTTCCTTATTTATCCGACAGACCACGTCTCTCTTTATCATCAAAGTTCTATATTAAAATCACACACCCTCTCAAAGTTTTTCCCCAACTAAGACCTATATTCTCTCCCCCATGAGTCACCTGTGCACGTTGATCTGTACTCCTTAAGCACTTGATATTTACGCCGCATTTTTCTATAAATCAGCTTCCTCTCTGTAATGTATTTGGATGTCTTTCTCCCCGTCTAGACTGTAAGCTCCTTGAGGGCAATTGCATGGACTAGTGGAAAGAGAATGGACGTGGGAGTCAGAAGACCTGTCCCCACCCTCCCACACCGCCAGCTCCCTCCCTCCCTTCCATCCCATCCTGTTCTGTCGCGATCTCCATCCCCGTGGCTTGTACATTATGGGTTCTCCCTCCTCCTTAGACTGCGAGTCCCGTAAAGGTCTGGGCTTAGTACTTAGTGCTCGGCATAGAGCGAGTGCTTAACGTATGCCACTGTTATTATCAGTCATTACAGAGAAGCGGCCTGGCGTAGTGGATAGAGCACGAGACTGGAAGTCAGAAGGTCATGGGTTCTAATGCCGCCTCTGTCACCTGTCTGCTGTGTGGGCTTGGGTGAGTCACTGTACTTCTCTGGGTCTCGGTTACCTCATCTGTAAAATGGGGATTAAGACTGTGAGCCCTATGCGCGACAGGGACTGTTTCCAACCCGATTTGCTTGTATCCACCCTAGAACTTAGAACGGTGCCCGGCGCATAGCACTTAACAGATAACATTATTATTATTATTATCATCATTATGGTTATGATAAGGTTGGGAGAGAGCATGACAGCAAGTCAAGGTTTAGGGAGAAATAGAAGCAAGGCTGAGGGGAAGTTGGCGTAATGGCTGCTGTAGTGGCTGCTCAGGTTAGAATCATGGACAAAAAGAATCAAAAGATGGAATATTCTGTTCAGGTCAGCATTGAAGGGGAACAGAGAAGGGGAGCAGAAAAACAGCTGGTGATAAGAGGAGGGAAGCAGTATAGCCTAATGGGTAAAGCAAGGGCCTGGGAGCCAGAGGAACTGGGTTCTAATCTCAGTTTTTATTTTAATGGTATTTGGTAAGGGCTTACTATATGCCAGACCCTGCACTAAGCACCGGGAAAGTGTCAGTTTATTGTTGCATTCTCCAAAACTCTTAGTACGGTGCTCTGCACATAGTAAACGCTCAATAAATATGATTGAATGAATTAATGCATGAAGCAGCATGGCCTAATGGAGAGACCCTGGGGCTGGGAGCCAGAAAGACCTATAATAATAATGTTGGTATTTGTTAAGCGCTTACTATGTGCCGAGCACTGTTCTAAGCGCTGGGGTAGACATAGGGGAATCAGGTCGTCCCACGTGGGGCTCACAGTCTTAATCCCCATTTTACAGATGAGGGAACTGAGGCACAGAGAAGTTAAGTGACTCGCCCACAGTCACACAGCCGACAAGTGGCAGAGCTGGGATTCGAACTCATGAGCCCTGACTCCAAAGCCCATGCTCTTTCCACTGAGCCACGCTGCTTCTCCAACCTGGGTCCCTGTCCCGACTCTGCCGCTTGGCTGCTGTGTGGCCTTAGGCAAGTCACTTCACTTGTCTGTGCCTTCATTCCCTCATCTGTAAAATGAGGATTATGACTGTGAGCGCTATGTGGTACGGGGACTAATAATAATAATAATGTTGGTATTTGTTAAGCGGACTATATCCAACCCGATTGGCTTGTACCTACCCCAACACTTAGTAGAGTGCCTGGCACGTAGTAAGTGCTCAAGAAATACCACAATTATCATTACTAGTATTAATAATTAATAATGAATGAATAGAAGTTAATCAGGTTGGATACAGTCTCTGTTCCACATAGGGCCCACAGTCTTAATGCCCATTTAAAAGATGAGAGAACTGAGGCCACAGACGTGAAGTGGCTTGCCCAAAGTCACACGGCAGTCAAGTGTTAGAGCCGGGACTAGAACCCAGGATCTTCTGACTCCCAGTCCCATGCTCTTCCCTCCAGGTCATGCCGCATATCTGCCACTTGCTTGCTGTGCAACCGAGGGCAAGTCACTTAACTTCTCTGTGCCTCAGTTTCCTCAGCTGCGGAATAGGGACTCAGTATCTGTTCTCCCTCCTACTCAGTCTATGAGCCCCATATGGGCCAGGGAACGTGTCTGACCACAAGAACCTGTTTAGAACTGCATTTAGCAGGGTGCTTGACACAGAGGAAGCACTTAACAAATACCATGAAAAGGTGGAGGGGAGGATGGAGGGGTCCTGGGAGAGGGGAAGGAGAGTCGAGGGAATTGACTTAGGAGCAGCAGCTGGTCATAAAGTCAGTGGTGCAACTAGGGTCTTTATCCTTATCTAATAACTGGGTCCTCGTTATTAATAAACAAGGGGCAGGGATAAAGTCTAGCCCCCTGAAAATGAATGCCTTATCTATCTCGCTGCCAATCTCTCAACCTGCCTCTGGCCTGGAACGCCCTCCCTCTTTGTATCCGGTAGACAATCCCTCTCCCCACCTTCTAAACACACACATCTCCTCCAAGAGGCCTTCCCAGACTGAGCTCCCCTTTTCCCTCTGCTCCCTCTGCTCTCCCTCTACACCCCCTTCACCTCTCCGCAGCTAAACCCTCCTCTCCCCGCTTTCCCTCTGCTCCTCCCCCTCTCCCGTCCCACCCCCTCAGCGCCGTACTCGTCCGCTCAACTCTATATATTTTCATCACCCTATTTATTTTGCTAATGAGATGTACATCCCCTTGATTCTATTTATTTGCTATTGTTTTAATGAGATGTTCATCCCCTCGATTCTATTTATTGCTATTGTTCTTGTCTGTCCGTCTCCCCCATTAGACTGTGAGTCCATCAAAGGGCAGGGACTGTCTCTATCTGTTACCGATTTGTACATTCCAAGCGTTTAGTACAGTGCTCTGCACATAGTAAGCGCTCAATAAATACTATTGAATGAATCTCCCTTCTGTATCAATCTTGCCCTTTGATTTCCACTCTTTATTCATCCCTCTTTCTAGACCCCAGCACTTATGTACGGAAGTGTAATTCATATAGATATTAATGTCTGCTTCCCCTCTATACTCTAGGCTTATTTTGAGCAGGGAAAGTGTCTACCAACTCTGTTACATTATACTCTCCCAAGTGCTTAACACGGTGCTCTACACATGGTAAGAGTTCACTAAATGCAATTGATTGATTAATTGAAACTAATTAGATTGGACACAATCCACATCCCACATGGGGCTCACACTCTTAATTCCCATATCACAGTTCAGATAGCTGAGACACAGAGAAGTTAAGTGATTAATATTTTGTAAAGTGCTTACTGCCCTCCCATCCCCCCACCCTCTGCTCCTCCCCCTTCCCTCTTCCCTTCCCCTCAGCACTGTGCTCATTTGTATATATTGTTTATTACCCTATTTATTTTGTCACTGAGGTGTACATCTCCTTGATTTTATTTATCTTGATGATGTCTAGTTTTGGTTTTGTTCTGTTTTGCCGTCTGTCTCCCCCGTTTAGACTGTGAGCCCGTCGCTGGGCAGGGACTGTCTCTATCTGTTGCCGAGTTGTCCATTCCAAGCACGCAGTACAGTGCTCTGCACGTAGTAAGTGCTCAATAAATACTATTGAACGAATGAATGAATGAACGTCCTTCTAAGGATCACACCTGGAGCGTACTCTACCAGTACTTCCAGTACTCTACCAGTCTTGGTTCCGGGAGGGAGAGTCAAGCAAGACATACCCATTCCATTCTTTGGTTGGGCAGTGGTTAGCGAATGGAAGGCAATCTGCTATACAAGTCACAATTCACCTGTATAGGGCAGCAGCGACACAGTCGAAGGCAGAGACTCAGGTTTACTGTGTGGAAGAAGGCAGTGGTGAACCACCTCCATATTTTTACCAAGAAAACTCTATAGATCCACTACCGGAATGACTGCAGATGGAGGTGGGGCATTCTGGGAGAGATGTGTCCATGGAGTCCAGTGGGTTAGTAAAGGCTCGACAGCAAAGACAAGACAGAGTGCTCACTGAGTGCCAAGCATTATTCTAAGCGCTGGGGTATATGCAAGGTCATCAGGTTGGATACAGTCCCTGCCCTACATCGGGGTCACAATCTAAGTAGGAGGGACAACAGGTAAATGATGTGGCATCCCATATGAGAAATAACAAATTTCCTGTTGCTCCATTCAATCTTCTGATTGATTGAATGATTGATTTTTGCTATCCCAGCTCCCTTATGGAACTTATCAAAATATTGGCTGGGGGAGAAAGGAAAATCCCAAATTGTCACTTTACTAGCACAATAGATATAGGTGACCAGGCAGAAATCGATTTCATTCCCCTACACATACACCTATATCGCTTCCCTGTTTTGGGAGGCCCTCTTTTCTTGAGATTTCAATTACATGAGATGTCTCTGCTCCTCCATTTCCAGAGTTTAAAGTAATTCCCACGGCAAACTACTGGTCTTCCACGGGGTGTGTGTGTTCTATTAGACGTAAAGAAGAACGAAGCTGGAGCTCTCTGGGAGCCGTTCTATCCAGCAACCACGAGACTTCAAACAAAGGGGTCCCTAAGGAGGGTGACCCAAATAACCATTCTAGTTGCCATGGAGATGCAAAGGGTGAGAGGTCAAAAGGAACTGGACTACCATCAAACCAGGCTACTCTTTCCGCAGTTGATGACGTAAGATGACAAAGGATGCATACTTCCTTTGCGACTTCTGTCTGCTCTCTGTGTGAGATTGATAATCAAGTGCTAGATGTGAGCCTACCCACATTTATTGTTAAACTAATATGTGAAGTAAAAACATATCTTTTTAGAAGCATGGGGAAGCACAAAACAGTTCTTTGAAACCTAAAATCTATTCAAATAATCTTTTCAAGTACTAGTCTGGGATTCAGTTGACAACAGTGAAATCATTAGTGAAAATGATTTCAATTTGACAAAATCACTGTACTAAAAAAAAAAAAGTGTTACACGCCCCAAGAAAAAGTCACGGAAAGACACTGCCCCGCAGGTCTTGGCAGTTAGAACTTTTGGCGTGAGGACACTGTTCCCTAAACAGGCGAGTGGAAAGGGAAATTTGCTTAGCCAAGACAGGCCAACCAGAGACACCTGATGTGCTATTGCAAATCTGGCAGCCACATCGAAGTTCTTTAAAAAACGTCGCCTGGGCTTTCTGTGTTTGTGAACATACTTAGGCAGTGCCAGAGCTGGAGGCAATGTGAGAGCCTAGGGAAGATTTGCGATTGTGTAAAATGCAAACACAGGCAAAAAGGGGCAGTCGTGTCTTTAACGATACAGGCGGGCTGAATTACAAGACCGGAGAAAGCAGAGCAAAACGAGATCTAGAGACCGAGGGGCGCCAGGGTGGGAGAAATCGCCGGCAGCTAAGATCTGGGGCCGCTCTCTGCCACTGGTACCGGAGCTATGCTAAGCACGGCTCAGCTCTCCTGAGCCAAAGCCCAATACGCTGTCCAATCCTTTGGGTAAATCTCAAGGGTTTCATATATACTAATTGCTGGGGTATTTGCTAGACAGTCAGATTGGACTCCTTTCCAGTCATCCTCAGGGTGCACAGTTTTAGAAGGAGAGAGACCTGGTATCTTATCCCCATTTCATAGATGAGCAAACTAAGGCCCAGGAGGTAAAACATTTTGCCCAAAGTCACACTGCAGATTAGAGGCAGATTTAGAAGGCATGGACCCTGCCCCCTAGCAGCTTGCAGTTTAGGGGAGGGGACGACAGGCACCGTGAAGTCCAGTAACCTAAAGGACCAGCTGTAATGGAATGGCTCACGAAGAGTGACGTGGTCCTTTTACATGGAATTCTGATTGAAATCACCTTATGACACTCAGACTCCAGTGGCAAAATAGCATTTTTCCAACCTGGAAGAGCAATTCATTCACGCCCGCCTTTCCATTACAGGTAAGCCTTCTGTCCCTGCTCACTTGGCAAGGGTGGGGCCTAGAATGGGTTTTCCTTTTATGCCTGTGGGTGACAGGATATTGCTCCCAAAGCGTGATGGTTCTGTCCACAATGGAGCATCTTGTCACCTCACATTTACCATAGATGCACTTATCATTATTATTATCATTATTATTATTATTATTCATTCATTCAATCGTATTTATTGGGCACCTACTGTGTGCAGAACACTGTACTAAGCGTTTGGAAAGTACACTTCAGCAACCAGTAGAGACAATCCCTACCCAACAATGGGCTCACAGTCTAGAAGATACAGCGAGACAGTCACCCACAGGCCACCATATCAATCCTGGTACGTATTGATTGCTTAGAGAAGCAGCGTGGTTCAGTGGAAAGAGCATGGGCTTAGGAGTCAGAGGTCATGGGTTTTAATCCCCCCTCCTCCACCTGTCAGTTGCGTGATTTCAGGCAAGCCACTTCACTTCTCGGTGCCTCATTTACCTCATCTGTAAAATGGGGATGAAGACTGTGAGCCTCATGTGGGACAACCTGATTCCCCTGTGTCTACCCCAGTGCTTAGAACAGTGCTCGGCACATAGTAAATGCTTAACAAATATCAACATTATCATTAGTAGTAGTATTTTTATTATAGGCAGAACACTGTACTAAGTTTTTGGGAAAGCACAAAACAACAAAATTAGCAGACATGCTCCCTGGTCATAACAAGTTCACGGTTTAGAACGGGAGATAGATACAGAATGGCGCTGTTTAGTGCCATTGTTCTTGTCTGTCCGTCTCCCCCGATTAGACTGTAAGCCCGTCAAACGGCAGGGACTGTCTCTATCTGTTGCCGACTTGTTCATCCCAAGCGCTTAGTACAGTGCTCTGCACATAGTAAGCGCTCAATAAATACTATTGAATGAATGAATACAGAGTTATTATAGTTATTGAGTGCTTACTGTGTGCAAAGCACTGTGCTAAGCGCTTGGGAGAGGACAATATAACACCAGACACATCCCCTGCTCACAGTGACCTCAGAGTGTAGAGCTCGCTTGTTTTTAGACACCGAGAGCTCGCTTGTTTTTAGACACCGACCCCCCCATCTCTTGCCAGTGTAGGAATATTCATGCCCGTGTAGAAACAGTGTAAAAGGACTCATAGTTCTTAATGCGTCCCAGTTTTGAAAGAGTGGTATTCTAGGTTTTCCAGCAAGATGCTATTAAAATTTCAAAATATTCCCATCGATCAATCGATTAATAGTATTTACCCAGTGTTTACCATGTGCAGAGCACTCTTTTAAACATTTGGGAAAGTACAACATGATAGAGTGGGTAGGAATCCATCACTGCCCAGAGGGAGTTCACAGGGGGAGACAGACATTAAAATCCATCATATATAGGGGAAATAGTAGCACGGGTAAGCTAAGGAATTTTGTTTTACCTTTTTTTTTTTTTAAGAAAAAAGCTTAGTGGTTTTGTCACCCAAAGTAAATCTGGAAATAAACTAGCTACTAGCAGAAAATCCTGATAGCAGCTTCTGTGTCACTGTGCCTCCCTTTCTTCATCTCTAAACTGGGTATTTAATATCTGTTCTACTCAGTCTATGAGCTCGTTATGGAGAAGAGACTGGGTTTAACCCAACAGTGTTGTACCTACCTCACCGCTTAGTACAGTGTTTGCCACCTAGCAAGCCCTTAACAAATACCACAATGATTATTATTGTTTCTTAAAAAGACGGCTCATCCCCATTTCAGGAAAATGGGGAGTTCTTTGCATTCCTAACTGAACTTTAAGAATCCCCATGGAAGCAGAGATTTGCAAGCACCAGTGGCTGTAAATCCCTTCCACATTTTGCCAGCTGTAAATCATTGTTTCTGGCACAAATGCCTTTCTGCCTATACACAACAGCCCTTCTGTGTCCCAGCAGGAAGCTAATGGTCAGATGGTGGAGTCCTGACTTGCAGGGAGGTAGGCCTTTGCAGTGATCTTGCCCACACTATTTGAAACACTTAGCTTTCCAGTGGGGAGTGCTCAAAAGCAGAGGGAAATTGTTCTGGCACCAAAATGAAAACAAAGAGAGAGAAAATGGAAACAAAATTGGTGAGAATCACTTCCCTGCAGCTCTGCCTTCTTCTTTCCTCCTTGTGTGAATTGTTTGTTGGATTTTTTTTCTTCCATCTTTCCTAATTCAAGTGGACGAGAATCAGGCCTCAAGGCAGGGGACAATTTCATACACACCAGGAGACCACAAAAATATGAAGTGAAAATAAGAATAAATTCATACTGGACAAAACTCAGATGTCGAGTGAGAGATGACAGTTACAGTGGCCCTGCAGAAACATATTTTTTCTTAATAGAGTCAGAAGACGTGCAAGAGCCTAGTATAAACACTAATACAGTGAGATCAGGGAAGCGTTGTAGTCTAGTGAAAAGAGCACGGGCCTGGGAGTCAGAGGATCAGGATGCTAATCCCGCCTCTGCAACTTGCTTGCTGTGTGACCTTGGGCAAGTCTGTGCATTCGTTTCCTCACCAGCAAAATGGGGATTAAATCTTACTCCTTTACACTTAGACTGTGAGTCTCATGTGGGACAGGGTCTGTATCCTGCCTGCTCATCTTCTATCTATACCAGTGCTTAGAACAGTGTTTGGCACATAGTAAATGCTTACCAAGTACCAGTAAGGAAAAATCAATTTTAGTAGCCATAGTAGCGGTCTTAGTCACACTAATAATATTCATTAAATATTCACTGTGCATGTGTAGCAGTGAGGCTTAGTGGAAAGAGCCCGGGCTTGGGAGTCGGAGGTCATGGGTTCTAATCCCGGTTCCGCCACTTAGCTGTATGACTTTGGGCAAATCACTTCACTTCTCTGTGCCTCAGTTCCCTCATCTGTAAAATGGGGATTAAAACTGTGAGCCCCGGGTGGGACAACCTGATTACCTTGTTTCTCCCCAAGCATTTAGAACAGTGCTTGACACATAGTAAGCGCTTAACAAATACCATCATTATTATTATATTGCTATTACGTGTAGCAGAAGCAAGAGACTCTCTACACTCTACACATATATTACAAATGGAGTAATCAGAGTAAATAATTGAGCATACAGTTGAATTACATATTCACAAAAGAGCTCAGGATGGGGACCGGTAAGCGCCTAAAAGGCTGGAGATTGCCGGTGTGCTAGGGCAACTTGAGGGGATGAGAATTCATCGGGTACAGGCTTCACCCCTATGATGAAGAAGGTGACTAAAATTTGCTCCTTTCTAAAAGTGACTAAATTGAACTAAACCACCTTAGGAGTAATAGTACCATTTACTAATGTCTATCTCCCTCTCCAGACTATAAGATCATTATGGACAGGGAACATGTCTGCTAATTCTCTTATACTGTACTCTCCCAAGCACCTAAACAATGCTTTGCACATCTTAAGCGTTCAATCAATGCCACCGACTGAGCAATGACTAAATGTTTACTGTGTGCAGACCACTGTAATAAGGGCTAGGAGGAAATACACAGGTGAGAATTATGGATCACTTCATAGCAAAGCTTTCTGCCTAGAAGAGTTTGCAGAAGCAAGGGGTCTTTACTGTCTTAAATCACTGGAAGTTTGTCCCACTATGATTACTGAACGTTTAGCAAATCAATTATCTTCCAGTTTCAAGACCCTGCAGGGAACATATAGTTAAAAGAGACTTCAGTCTTTTTCTTCCCGTGATGGCTTTAAGAAAATAACCCTCCATGGACGGGCCCCAGAGAAGCATTAGACCAGCTGGAAGATACTGATGCACATACACACTATCAGAGCCCAGAAGGAAGCGTGCTAATTGGACTTTGTGCATTATAAACCACAGAGCTCAATGTACCCAGGAAAAAAAAAAAGGTGATCAACGTAACGAGGGAGTAAAACCTAGAGGGGTGTGCTGTGTTCAGAATCATAAAAATTCAAGATATTAATGTATCGATCACGTGGCTCCCCTAGGAAGATGAAGTTACGTCTCAAGGAAGGCAAGGGGGTGTCCCCAGCGCACATCCTATATATAATTAGCCAACACTGCAGCAGGAAGTTGATAAGACTGAGTGAAGATGTCAAAAATATAACATAAACAGTTAAGCCAAAGGCAGCAAACACAGCCTCACCCACACAGAGATAGAGAGAGGCAGAGACAGAAGGGCTCGGGGAAGGCAATTTCATTTTAGTGCTGTACTAAGCCGCCTGAAATTCACAGCCAGTTGTGTCCACTGAAGCCTGGATTAAACAGTGATAGGGAGACCAGAAATACATCACTGATAAACCACTTCTAATTTACACAAGCAAATGATGATACACACACACACACACATGCACACAAACACACACACACGCACATCTGTAGATCATAGAATTATATCGCAAGAACAATACGTACACAACAATTCACTGGTCGTCGTCTAGGTTTTGTCAGTTTGCACTGAAGGACCATATGGAGGCCCACAGAGGGAGAGTCCCAATTAAAGTGATAGAACAGGATACTCTCAGGGGACGGCTCAGAAACCAGCCTTTGGAACTGGGACCCGCTCTGATTTGTTTATCTTGTATCTACCAGAGCATTGAGCACAGTGCTATGTACACAGTCAGCACTTCATAAATGTCAAAACTTACCAGTTCAACCAAATGGGAATTGAATGACAAATGTGGGAGCCCCTAAACACTGATGACTGCATTCTAGAAGCACACGTGAAGACTGGAAGGTGATTTGTAAATATTTCTCGGAAACAGTGAAGCACTCAGTCAATTATTTATTGAGAATTGCTTTAAGGTTTATTATATGCAGAGCACTATACTAAGCTTGTGGGAGAATAAAACACAATAATACCATTGTATTTATTGAGTGCTACAGTGGGTGGAGAGAAATGTACTAAATACCTGTGAGAGAACAATACAACTAAGTACTCTCTTCCTCTTCTCCCACTCCCTGCCGCATCACCCCGACTTGCTCCCTTTATTGACCCTCAAAGCCCAGCCCCACAGTAACTTACGTACATACCTGTATTTATTTATTTATACTGATGTCTGTCTCCGCCCTTTAGACTGTAAGCTAGTTGTGGGTAGGGAATGTGTCTGTTTATTGTTATATTGTACTCTCACAAGCACTTAGAACAGTGCTCTGCACAGAGTAAGCGCTCAATAAATACTATTGAATGAGCGATTAAATGAATGGATACACTCCCCATTCACAATGAGTTGGAGGGGAGGAAGGAGATAGGGAGGAAGGAGATAGGGAGGAAGGAGATAGGAAGGAAGGCTGTGCGAGGGAGAGAGGGAGGGTGGGGAGGGAGAGAGAGAATCAGAGACTGGGAGACAGAGGCTCATCAGGCAGTTAGAGGCAGAAAGTTCCCTGGAGAATTAGAAACATGAGAAAATGTAGGGAGATATACACAGAGACAAGGAGAAGAGACATGACCCTGCCAAACAAGGAGCTTACAGACTAGATGGGGAGACAGACATGAAAATAAATTACAGAGGGATAGGCACGTAAGTGCTGTCGAGGTGGGGTGAAAATGAAATGAAAATGAAATGAAATGAAATGTGTATATATCTATTTATCTATTTTGATGGTACTGATGCCTGCCTCCTTGTTTTATTTTGTTGTCTGTTGCCCCCTTCTAGACTGTGAGCCCACTGTTGGGTAGGGATCGTCTCTGTCTCTTGCCGAAAATTGTACTTTCCAAGCGCTTAGTACAGTGCTCCGCACACAGTAAGTGCTCAATAAATACAGCTGAATGAATGAATGAATTAATGAAAGCACTTAGGAGTACATATATAGGGCATAGGTGATGCAGAAGGGAGGGCAAATAGGGGCAGTGAAAAGATATGATTTGAAGGTGGGGAGGGCAAAGGACTGTTGGATATTCATTCACTCATGTCTTCGTATTTATTACGCACTTACTGAGAGCAGAGCACTGTACTAAGCACTTGGGAAAGTACAATACAGCAATAAAGAGTAACAATGAAGGAGGAGGAAGTTCAAGGGCCAGGGTTCAGGGATGAGAAATACAAGTTCGAGAGAAAGGGAGTAGGCTGAAGGGAGAAGAGCGAAGCGTGTAGGTTAACTTGTAGTAGAAGCACTCTTGGCTGCTAATTCATCTGGAGACCACCAAAGTTTTAAACCAGCCCAGATCTGGAAAAGCCTGGAGTCTCCAGATGAGAAGCACCGATAAGCCTTGGCTCTGAAACCTCAGGATGGAACTGGCACCCAGGAATTGATGAGAGGGCTGATGGCTCATGCCATTTGACGCATGGCTCCACGTATAAAGCGGGACCCGTCACCCACCAAAAGGTCAACAACATAGAACTGGCATTGCACCGAAGCACCGCAGCCCAGCAGACAGTTGTCGTGGCAGCTGCTGACATCTTCCAAACCCTTCTTAGCCAAATTTTTATCAGGATTTCTGCTGGGCCTGTCTGCCCTCACCTCCTAATACATGATGGCATAGCCCCTGTGCTAGTCCCAAGGACTGGAAGGAGGTCTCGGGTTCTCAGAGTTACGTCTCTGTCCCTGGACCGACAGTGAGGCTGAGCAAACTCCATTGTTTGTTTCTTAAACTTCTATTGTGCTCTTTCACCTGATTAGCATGGTGCTCTGCACACAGTAAATGTTCCCCAGATGCAAGGATGGATAGAAAAATGAGAAAAAGCAGGAGAAGGGAAAAACAGAAGTATAACAAAATTAAACGAAAAAGAAATAAATATGCATTTTAAAAGTTTTTCTTTCTTTAACATGTGGGATATATGCAAAGCTTCTTCAACTCACTCAAATGCACACACCTTTATGTTCTGTCCTTCCCCTCTGTACCCCACTCCCCAAGCACTTAGTACAGTGCTCTGCACACAGTAAGCGCTCAATAAATGAGATTAATTAATTTGCAATAACAAGGCAAAAATCCATTCTAAGGAAAACGGTGTCCTCCATAATCAGAAAACTCCCAGAGAGTTGCTCCTAAACTGGATCTCTGGCTAGCCTGCCCTGAGTCATTTGAGGCTTTTTCCTAATCACAAAACAATTGATAAGTTTTATATGATTACAAAATCTGATACCTGTCTATAGTAACTATCATCACCTCTTAGCAGAAAGTTTCCACTTGAATAAGGATTAGAATTCTGGAGATTCGGAGATACCACTGGGATTTCGCAGAATAAATCAGGAGTCAAAACCTACATCCAGATGAAGACACAGTCACAGTGCTATGAAGAACTCCCTGGGGTATAGATATTCCCAGCAAAGTCTCTGCTCTCAGGGAAGACTTTGGGGACCAAAACATTCATTCTGTGACCTAAATTAGCTTTATACCCTGTGATCATCCTCAGTAAGAGTTCACCATCTGAAATCGTCCCCTGTCATTACTTAATTCATTAAATCTCCTGTCTCTCCCCCCACCCTTGTAGAGTTCACACTATTGTTTAAATATTTCCTCACTTCCTGACCCTCTCTAGAATCTTTGAATAGATGATTTTTACTACTTATCTACCTAAGGCGATTTCTTTATCTCAAAGGTATTATTATTCTCAGGACTAAATCAAGTTCCAGGGCCAATCAGCACGGGTCAACTAACAAATCTATCACCATATTATATATTTGCAGAGAAAAGTAGCCACACAATGGAGTGCGGTCATAGAAAGAGGAAGACTGAGGAAGTTAGCAAAGTTGCTGCAGCTGTGGCATGTGTTTGGCAATGAATACAACTGAGAACTTGTTGGGTACCCCGAGGCGGACAGAGAGCATTCTGGAGGAAACCCAAATTCCACATCAGCAGGAGTCTGGGCAGCCTCAGTGGCCTGATCCAAGCCACAGGTTCACCAGGTATGGGTCTTGCCAGCCACACTATACCCACATTTACGTGGGTCTTGCGGGCTTCTGCTTCACTGGGCAAAGTGGCTCAGTGAAAAACAGAGAAGCTCAGTGTACCAGCTTGGTATTTTGCCTTACTAACCCCATGCCAATCTTACTCTCCTCTGAACCTACATGTTCCTCAAGAATCCCACCATCTTGGATATGTGGCGACCAGGATACTATGAAATATCTTATCTAGTGGAATACAGTCCATTCTACTAATCCAAAGCATAGTTCTCACCATTCTGTGATTGCAGATTATCTGAATGTTCATGCCTTGAAATGTGTTCTCTTCAGAAGCCTTCTCTGCCAGTGATGGTCTGATGAATCTTGCATGAGTAGGGGAATGACCACATTTGTTCAACTATACTATTTCTCCAAATGAGACACTCTAGTCATTTGACACAGTTTGTGGAAAGGAAACAAGAATTAGAACTATTAAAGTCATTTTAAGGTATTTTTAAAAGATTCTTTTCAAAGTCAGAATACGGGTGCTCCAGCGGGGGTGCTTTATAAATCTTCTCTTTGGTCAAACATGGGCACTGAATCCCTGAACTCTTTAGATAGAGAGTTAGGTGGATATGGAATTAAACCCAAGCACAAATGCATACACACGTGCACACGTAGACACACACAAATATACACAAACATAAAATCTTGCTTTAACTTGCATCTAAATAATCTAGCAAAAAGCTTACATCTTTGTTAAGTAATCAACTGTGGCCGTAATAGAATAACCAAACAGGGCAGTTTTGTTCTATCTGCCAGCAACATCATAAAAGAATACACAAAAATATTTCTCAACTCATTCTCCATCAATGAAAAAAATGTTCCTTTATACTAATTCTACCCAGCTTCCTATAGTTTTAGATGTGCAAATGCACACCATTGTTTTCAGTAAGATTGATCCTCTTGATCCTGAATTCACATGGCACTTAATCAGTTTAATATGCTTCCTGTTGCTAATTTGGAAAGCACATAAGGAAGGAGTCTGTGGACGATAGATACGACAGTTTGTGAAACAATCCTTTTTTATTTTATTTGGGCAATACAAATCTTACCGGTGATTTTTTTTTCCTTGTACAAAAGGGGAGTAAAATAAGGCAATTGTTCTGCTGCCAGAAGTTTTGATGCCAAGAATTGTGATAGGAATAGGCTGGAGGTCTGAATACAGTGAAAAATCTCCCTCCTTCATATTCCTTTACTGGTTTCCTACTCTCGACTAAGCAGATATTTTCTCTCTATCTCATGTATTACAAAGTGAATCACTGTACAGCACCACTAAGTGCCCAGACTAGTTTAGCACTGTATTCAATCAATCAATCAGTCAGTGGAATTTACTGAGTGCTTACTGCTTGAAGAGCACTGAACTAAACGCTTGGGAGAGAACGATATAAAAATGTAACGTGTATTTTAGCCCATTGGCAAGTCTTTCCACCTTCGCCGCTCCTGGCCCTTTGAGCCCGCATCCAGGGAAGGATTGACAAAATAAGCTTTAGTGGTTTGAAGAAAACATCTGAAATCTTGAGGCGGTTAGCAGTCGGGAGATATTTAAAGCTTATGTAAAGCTCTGTGCCATTGGGGTCAGTTTAGGGTGACAGAAGAAACATTCCTAAGACACAATGTAGCCAACCTCAGCTATTGGGGCATGATTGAGGTGAGTGGGTAGGAGGCAGCAGCGGACAGACCAGGCTTTTGTGCGGCCAGAGAGATTGGGGGAGCAGAGACCTCAAAAAGAGGCGGACCTGAAAATGGCACTAAGCACTTTGGGGAGGAAATGGGACCACACTGTGAAGGAAAATATTGACAAGGTCCTGGCCACACTGTGCAACCAAAAAGGCCGACCCTTCCGTTGCTGTTGATGTTGCGTTTAAGGTCTGCCATGCCGGGAGCTGTTTTCTCTTTTGCCGCCTTGTCTCTGATTCCGTATGAAGCTTTGACTCAGAGAGATTCACCCCTTCCTTGATTGCAACATGCACCTAGGAGTCAGAGGATATGGGTTTCAATTCCCGGCTCTGCCACTTGTCTGCTGTTTGACTTTGGGTGAGTCACTTAACTCCTCTGTGCCTCAGTTACCTCATCTGTAAAATGGGGATGAAGACTGTGAGCACTGTGTGGGACAGGGACTGTGTCTTACCCAATCATCTTGTATCTATCCCAGTGCTTAGTACGGTGCCTGGCACATAATAAGGGCTTAATAAATACCAGTGAATCAATCAACAGGTGATTCCTAGTTTTCAACTAGGATGAAGCATGGTCTGAGGCACTGTTTTAATAACCACGGCATATATTTTGTTGGTACAATATGTTGGTACAATCTCTCATCATAACCCGACTGGATTACCGCCTCAGTCTCCTTTCTGATCTCCCATCCTCCTGTCTCTTCCCTCTTGGGCCTATACTTCACTCTGCTGCCCGGATGATCTTTTCTAACGCTCTGGGCATGTCACCCCCCTCCTCAGAAACCTCCAGTGGCTGCCTATCCACCTTCAGATGAAGCAAAAACTCCTCACTCTTGGCTTCAAAACTCTCCATCACCTGGCCCCCTCCTACCTCACCTCCCTTCTCTCCGTCTACAGCCCGACCCGCACGCTCCACTCCTCTGCTGCCGCTAACCTCCTCACTGTGCCTCCTTTTCGCCTGACCTGCCATCAACCCCCGGCCCACGTCCGACCCCTGGCCTGGAACGCCCTCCCTCCTCACATTCACCAAACTAGCTCTCCTTCCCCCTTCGGAGCCCTACTGAGAGCTCGCCTCCTCCGGGAGGCCTTCCCAGACCGAGCCCCCTTTTCTTCCTCTCTCCCCATCACCCCTTCTCCCTCCCTCTGCTTTACCCCTTACCTGCCCCACAGAACTTGTGTATATTTGTACATATTTATTATTCTATTAATTTTATTAATGAGGTGTATGTATCTATAATTCTATTTATCTATTTTGACGCTATTGATGCCTGTCTACTTGTTTTGTTTTGTTGTCTCTCTCCCCCTTCTCGACTGTGAGCCCGTTGTTGGGTAGGGATTGTCCCTATCTGTTGCCAAATTGTCCTTTCCAAGTGCTTAGTACAGTGGTCTGCACACAGTAAGCGCCCAATGAACACAATTGCATGAATGAATGAAGGAAGGATTATTTTTTGTAAAAAAAAGTAAAACAAAATACATGCCTTAGTCATTACAAGACTGTTGGGAAACATGTTCTCAAAATGAATTGCACTTGAATCTGTGACCTTTAAGGCATCCAGTGATGTTCGCCTCACCCTCAAACCCATAGCGCTTAGGTACATATCTTTAAATTATGTATTATAAATCATTTATATTAATGTCTGTCTCGCCCTCAGACTATAATCTTGCTCTAGGTGGGAACATGCCTGCCAACTCTACTATACTGTCCCCTCCCAAGCTCTTACTCAATTGGGCAGAGCACTTGGGCAGTTCCAGGATTAGAATTGAGGTCCTCTGACTCCCAGGATTCCGTTCTTTCCACTACAACACACTGCTTCTTACTTCTCAGCTGTTACGGCATCTTCCCATGAATGATGGAGTTTGGGACATTAGAGAAGCAGCGTGGCTTAGTGGAAAGAGCCTGGGCTTGGGAGTCAGAGGTCATGAGTTCGAATCCCAGATCTGCCACTTGTCAGCTGTGTGACTGTGGGCGAGTCACTTAACTTCTCTGTGCCTCAGTTACCTCATCTGTAAAATGGGGATTAACTGTGAGCCTCACGTGGGACACATTCACGGGGGCTCAGTCTGGGAAGGCCTCCCGGAGGAGGTGAGCTCTCAGTAGGGCTCCGAAGGGGGAAGGAGAGCTAGTTTGGTGAATGTGAGGAAGGAGGGCGTTCCAGGCCAGGGGTCGGACGTGGGCCGGGGGTTGATGGCAGGTCAGGCGAAAAGGAGGCACAGTGAGGAGGTTAGCGGCAGCAGAGGAGTGGAGCGTGCGGGTCGGGCTGTAGACGGAGAGAAGGGAGGTGAGGTAGGAGGGGGCCAGGTGATGGAGAGTTTTGAAGCCAAGAGTGAGGAGTTTTTGCTTCATTTGAAGGTGGATAGGCAGCCACTGGAGGTTTTTGAGGAGGGGGTGACATGCCCAGAGCGTTTCTGTAGAAACAACCTGATGACCCTGTATCTCCCCCAGCGCTTAGAACGGTGCTCTGCACATAGTAAGCGCTTAACAAATACCAACATTATCATTATCATTACCCCAGCGTTTAGAACAGTGTTCTAAGCGCTTAACAAATACCAACATTATTGTCATCCAACGGCCGGTTATGCACCTTTGATGTATCATTCCTATGGTTGTTTTTAACTCGGGATGCAAACCAAACATAAATAGAATCCCAACTTTAACTTTTCAGGGAGATGGAAGGTCCTGACGGACTTACTGTGCCTGTACGCCGTCAATATTTACATTCACTTTACCTTCTCTTGCTTTCCTATTGCTGTATTCAACTGGATAATTACGTGCCCAGCTTTAAACACCGCAAAGATGAAGAATCCCCACTCCGAGACCCTTCGTTATTTGGAAAGCCCTGGATCTCCAGGTTTGTGATGTGAAATGCGAGGCCACCAGTTATTCCCTGGATGGTTTGCAGTTCATTAGCAGCTGCATTCCGAGCCATCTGACAGGGAGCTGGAAAACAGCGCTAGCCCGGAACATAATGAGGTTTAGAACAGTTCTTGGAGGGATGAATGATCTCCAGAGTATCCCTAGATTGCCCAGGAAAAATCACAACCAGTTTAATAGAACTTTGCATTTAGAAAGTGCCTATGCTCAGTACCTTCAACGATGCATGAAAATACTCTTCCGGAGAAAGAATTGGGCAAATTGTCCTTCCCATTGAGACGGGGAAAATGGCCTTACCTCTTCCCAGCCAAGCAATCTTATCTAGTCTTATTGTTCTAATGACAGTGGGAAAAGGTTATGATAACAATAATAATTCTGGTATTTGATAAGTACTTACTATGTGCCAAGCACTGTTCTAAACACTGTGCTAGATATAAGGCAATCAAGTTGGACACTGTCCCGGCCCCATATGAGCTCACAGTCTTTATATTTTACATTTTACAGATGAGGCACAGAGAAGTGAAGTAACCTCCCCAAGGTCACACAGCAGAAAAGGTGCCAAGCCGGAATTAGAACCCACGACCTCTGAATCTGAAGCTTGTGCTCTTGCCCCTAGGCCATGCTGCTTCTCTAATGAGAGATAGCTGTTTTGTCCAACAGAACTTCATTTCATTCAATAGTATTTATTGAGTGCTAACTATGTGCAGAGCATTGTTCTAAGCTCTTGGAATGTATAATTCGGCAACAGATAGAGACAGTCCCTGCCCAATCACAGGTTCACAGTCTAAGGGGGGCAGACAGACAGCAAAGCAAAACAGAACAAAAGAAAAACAAGACATCATCATCAAGATAAATAGAATCAAGGAGATATACAACTCATTAACAAAATAAATAGGGTAATAATATATACAAACGAGCACAGTGCTGAGGGGACGGGAAGGGGAAAGAGCAGAGGGTGGGCGGGGAGGAGAGAGAAAGCAGAAGGGAAGGGGGGCTCAGTCTGGGAAGGCCTCCTGGAGGAGGTGAGATCTCAGTAGGGTTTTGAAGAGGGGAAGAGAGTTAGTTTGGTGGATGTGAGGAGGGAGGGCATTCCAGGCCAGAGGTAGGACGTGGGCCAGGGGTCGATGGCGGGATAGGCGTGAACGGGGGACGGGAGGAGGCGAGCGGCAGAGGAGCGGAGGGTATGGGGCGGGCAGTAGAAACAGAGAAGGGAGGTGAGGTAGGAGGGGGCCAGGTGATGGAGAGCAAGGTAGCAGCTCACTGGATCTCAGACCAGCACTCTCACCTTTTGTCAACCAGAGGTGGGATTTGACCCGGATTGTGAGAGCATGAGCCACGAAGATCCATCTTTTCTAAGGTGCCATTCACACCCCAGCTTCCGAATAGTTGTAAACTGCGTGCGATGAAACGTAAACCTAAGCAGTTCTGCTTTCATTCCACTCAGTTCAATCGATCGATCATATTTATTACTATTGTCATAGGTAAATTTAAAATGAAAGATTTATTTTTCAGATAGGCTTCATCTTATCAATCCTCTACTAAAGATCAGAACTTAGAACAGTGTTCGGCACATAGTAAGCGCTTAACAAATACCGTAATTATTATAAATCAGTTTTTCATTAGATATCTTGGTGCTAAAACTTGGTACTTTAAATTTCTGTCGAGGAGTCAGGGCAAGGCTACATTCTTGTTGCTAACAGGTTCTTTGTTGTAGACTGTGTCTTCAGTCGGCACAGTGGACTGACATTTCTGAGGCGATTTAGATTTAGTATTTTGAGTTTGGTGTCTCCTTGCTGACATACCCAGAAGGAAGAATAGGGTTACCAGCCCTACTCCACGCAGACCATTTAGTGGGAGGCAGCATGGACAAGTGGAAGAAACACAGGTCTAGGAGTCAGGGGACCTAGGTTCTAATCCCAGCTCTGCAACTTGCCTCCTGTATGACCTTGGGCAAGTCACTTAATTTCTCCGTGCCTCAGTTCCTTCATCTACAAAATGGGGATTCAATACCTGTTCTCCCTCCTAGATAGACTGTGAGCCTCATATAGGATCTGATTAACTCATATCTACTCCAGCGCTTAGTACAGTATTTCATTCATTCATTCAATAGCATTTATTGAGCACTTACTATGTGCAGAGCACTGTACTAAGCACTTGGAATATACAAATCGGCAACAGAGAGAGACAGTCCCTGCCCACTGACAGGCTTACAGTTAGCATTTAACAAATGCCAGAGTTATTATAATTATTCTCAGTGCCTCAATTTCCTTAACTGTAAAATGGGGATTCAAAATCTATTCTCCCTTCTACTTAGACTGTAAGCTCCAGGTAGGACAGGTACTATGTCCTACCTGATTAACTCAAATCTACCCCAGTGCTTAGAACAGTGTGGCTAGCATTCCAAAGGAAGCCCTCAGAAACCTCTAGAGAAGCAGCTTGGCTCAGTGTAAAGAGCCCGGGCTTGGGAGTTGGAGTTCATGGGTTCTAATCCCAACTCTGCCACTTGTCAGCTGTGGGACTGTGGGCAAGTCACTGAACTTCTCTGTGCCTCAGTAACCTCATCTGTAAAATGGGGATTAACTGTGAGCCCTCACGTGGGACAACCTGATGACCCTGAAACTACCCCAGCGCTTAGAACAGTGCTCTGCACATAGTATGCGCTTAACAAATAGCAACGTTAAACCTAGGTGAGACTCTTCCCCAAATACAATGGCAAAAATGTGCCTGCATATTGTTATACTCTACTCTTCCAAGTGCTTGATAAATAGGATTGAATTGAATGAACAAATATTTTGTTCAGGAAAATTTCCTCAAAAAGGAATATGACAGAAGATTCAGATTAAAACCCCAACCTCAGAAGTAAATCACCAAATGAGATAGCCAGAAGGATAGTCCCTTACTGCTTGAAGAACTTAATAAAGGTTGTTTATCATGTGCCGGAGACCCTAGATTGCAAGACAGGGGTACTTTCTCCTCCTAGGTTTTCACTTGGAAAAGGTTTCAAAAGTGGGAAAGTAAATTTCAACCATAAAACCTCAAATAAGTCACTACCCCTCATTTCTCTGGCCTACTTTTCCCCTAGGTGATCAAGAGATTTCTTTACCACTAGGAGTCTGATTCCAGGATCATTATCTTCAGCAGCTGCAGTAACCATCTTTTTCACCAGGGAGCCAAGGGAAGAGAAAATTTGAGGTGATAGTCTATCGTCCCAATTTCCAGAAAAACACAATATGGTCAGCCTAAACTTGGCAAACAGAGTTCTTAGACCATGCCTTTTTTTCTTCCTCTCTAACTCCCTGTCAGGCTTTGTATATAGGATCAGGCACACCAAGGGCTCGGTAGGTGTTAGTGCTTGTCTGTGGTAATCGAGGACGGGATAGGGGAGGAGCACAAACGTCGTCTGCCGGCCTCACCGAACCCCAAGTGGCTCACCTTGAGACTGTTTCCTCTGACCTTTAACCTTGCAGAGAATCCCCGTAAGGAACAACCGAAGCCATCAAGACGACGTGGATCTTTCTTCACGTGTAAGCAGTGCGTCTTCGTTGGTTAGGCGTCAGATTTTTAAGCCACACTCTCCTATAGGGGTAGGATCTCACCGTCAGTAATGTCAGCTTCAAAAATGGAAAATATCGCTATGTAAATGATTATGTATACGTATCTCATTCAGAGAGAGTGAGAGAAATGTCAAGAAAGAGAAAGAGAGAAAAAGAAAGAGGTATAGACAAAAAAACAGAGAAGGGCAGACTGAGATCGACTGGCTAGTGGACATATGTCGCTCTCCCCGTGCGTCATCCCACTTGCTAAGTTTCTTCAATTACAGCGACGGATGAAAATAACTTTACTTATCATTTTAATTTTTTTGCCTTCATGTTTGTAAATTAATTCATTATAACACAACCGGATGTATTTTTCAGTTTTTCAACCTCATTTGGATTTTTAAAGTAAGGCAGATGGCAAAGTGGTTGTCTAACTCCGCTCCATTTCTTACACTTAAAAAAATCAATCCAATTAATATAACACACAATTTATAAAAAGATAAGTATTTGATGGAATAACGTGGAACGTGACCAAATGTCAATCTTCATAACTTAAGTGGGGAGGAGACAAATTGACGAAGTCTTTCACTGGGAGCGGTGAGAAGACTGAGACTTAGAGGCTTCAAACCTGCACAGAAGAGAAGCAGTGTGGCCCAGAGAAAGCAGTGTGGCTTAATGGATAGAGCACGGGCCTGGGAGTCAGAAGGACCTAGGTTCTAATCCCAGCTCTGCCACTTGTCTGCTGTGTGAACTTGGTCAAGTCACTTAAATGTTCTGGGCATGTCAATCCCCTTCTTAAAAACCTCCAGTGGCTGCCTATCAACCTCCGCACGAAACAAAAACTTCTCACTCTAGGTTTCGAGGGTCTGCATCCCCTTGCCCCGTCCTACCTCTCCTCCCTTCTCTCTTTCCACTGCCCACCCCGCACACTCCGCTCCTCCGCCGCCCACCTCCTCACCGTCCCCCGTTCTCGCCTATCCCGCCGTCGACCCCCGGGCCACGTCCTCCCGCGGTCCCGGAATGCCCTTCCTCCTCACCTCCGCCAAACTAATTCTCTTCCCTTCTTCAAAACCCTACTTAAAGCTCACCTCGTCCAAGAGGCCTTCCCAGACTGAGCTCCCCTTTGCCCTCTGCTCCCCCTGCTCCTCCTCTAGCCCCCCCCTTCACCTCTCCTCAGCTAAGCCCTCTTTCCCCCCCCTTTCCCTCTGCTCCTCCCCTTCTCCCTTTCCCTCCCCCCAGCACTGTACTCACCCGCTCAACTGTATATGTTTTCATTACCCTATTTATTTTGTTAATGAGATGTACATCACCTTGATTCTATTTGCTATTGTTTTAATGAGATGTTCATCCCCTTGATTCTATTTATTGCTATTGTTTTTATCTGTCTCCCCCGATTAGACTGTAAGCCTGTCAAAGGGCAGGGACTGTCTCTATCTGTTACTGATTTGTACATTCCAAGTGTTTAGTACAGTGCTCTGCACATAGTAAGTGCTCAATAAATACTATTGAATGAATGAATGAATGAACTTCTCTGGGCCTCAGTTACCTCATCTGTAAAATGGGGAATAAGAGTGTGATCCTCCATGGGGGTTATGGATGATTTTCAACCTGCTTACCTTCTAATTACCCTATCACTTAGTACTGTGAGGGGCACATACTAAATGCTCAACAAATACCGTTTAAAAAAAAAAAAGAATTGATGATAGTGCCAGGGGTTTGCACAGTCCCACTCACATTATCTGGTCCATGCTTGACCCTCTGGGGCCTGGAGTGCCACAAACGAGTAGTCAGACAGGAGTGCAGTGAATTGCAAAGTGCACGCAGTTGTTCTGCTTGCAGGACTTCCTGAAGGCCAAAGGGTTTACAGCAAAGCGCCACCACTGTACCATCCAGCTGTCACCCATCAAGGGGTGTCCTTGTAATTGCCAAGCCCTTGACTCTCAAAGTCTCCAATTAATGTCATCTGAACATCCACGTCAGTTCTGTGGGAATGTGGGTTTTCCCTGTGCCTTTTGGACAGGTCGTCCCACGTGGGGCTCACAGTCTTAATCCTCATTTTACAGATGAGGTAACTGAGGCCCAGAGAAGTTAAGTGACTTGCCCCAAATCACACAGCTGATAAGCAGTGGAGACAGAATTAGATCCCATGACCTCTGACTCCCCAGCCCATGTTCTTTCCACTGAGCCGTGGTACTCCTCTGTTACCTATAGTTTTCTGCATATGGTAGATGCTCGATAATTACGAGTGACTGATTAATCGATCAAAGTCCGCCCCCACAATCCTTTGGCCACCACATGTGTTTGATTGATTGCCAATATGAGGGAGTGATTGATCAATTGCCAGGATCCTGGACATTTGCAGCTCCTGGTACTTCTCTCCCAGGCTCCTAGCCTTAGAGAGCTCTTGAGTGGAGGTTATCCGTGGGGGTACAAAAGCAGTCAGGACCACAAGCACCCCTTGCAGAAGCAGACACTCCAGCTGATGCCTGGACCGATCAGGAGGTTTGATTAGAGATCATCTACCAAGAGATGCCAAGCAAAAAATCCTACCTCCACAACTTCACCCTAATGCTCATCCGCTTCTGTACTGAATTGCAACAAAAAGTACTGTTGTAGCTGAATGAAAGGCAGATTCTTTGGGGGCAATCAATCAGTGGTATTTATTGAGTATTTAAGTGCCTGGATTAAGTACTTCACCTCACTTACCTCACCTAATTTCTCTCCTTTTACAACCTAGACCACACACTTCGTTCCTCTAAAGCTAACCTTGTCCCTGTAGCTCTGTTCTGGTTTATCTCGCTGCTGACCTCTGGCCTATACCCTGCCTCTAGCCTGGAACCCTCTCCCTCCTCATATATGACAGACAATTACTCGTCCCACTTTCAAAGCCTTAAAGAAGGCACACCTCCTCCAAGTGGCCTTCCCTGACTAAGCCCTCATTTCTTTTTCTCTCTCTCCCTTCTGCATCGGTCTGATTTGCTTCTGTGTCAAACAGGGAAGACCTTGCAGACCACTTAAGCGTTTCATCAGCTCTGCCCACAATTACTGATTAAGTCTGACCTCTAGTACTCGTCATGCATCATTCTGTTTATATAATAATAACGATATTTGTTAAGCACTTGTTATGTGCCAAGCACTGTTCTAAGCGCTGGGGTAGAGACGAGGTAATCAGGTTGCCTCACGTGGGGCTCACAGCTTTAATCCCCATTTTACAGATGAGATAACTGAGGCTCAGAGAAGTGAAGCGACTTGCCCAAAGTCACACAGCTGATAAGTGGTGGAGCCGGGATTAGAATCCACAACCTCTGACTCCCAAGTCCGTGCTCTTTCCACTAAGGCATGTAACTGTGGTATCGCTAAGCAGTTACTATGTGCCGAGCACTGTACTAAGCACTGGGGTAGATACAAGGTAATCGGGTTGGACGCAGTCCGTATCCCACATAGGGCTCACAGTCCTAATACCCATTTTACAGAATAAATGACTGGGGCCCAGAGAAGTGAAGTGATTTACCCAAGGCCACACAGAACACAATCCACTAGACCACACTGCTTTTCTCCGAGTTTTTGGGCCTCATAGGCCAGGCTTCCTCTTGTCTGAATTCTCCGGCCCTGTAAGATTCTGCCAGTGCAATTGATGTTTCTCAGCAAAGTCAGTTTCTCAGGCTTTGGTCCTCAGCGCGGCACAGCAGACAGGATCTTGCATCAAATTCAGGAGACGTGCAAGGAGCAGAAGTGCAGAGATCCAGAACCTCTACACAGTTTCCTTATACCGGACCAAACCGTTGGGTACGATCAGCAGATTTGGGCTCCAGAAACTTCTGAGAAAGGTTGGCTACCCTGAAGAGTTCATCCTGATTCTGAGACTGTTACATGATGGCATGGATGTCTGGAATAGAGTCAAGGGGGCCTAAGTGAGCCATCATTCTCCACTGTCAGTGGAGAAGAGCTGACATGTGAAGTGGGCTAGGTTCTGTTCAACCTGTTTTACGCAGCCATGCGAGAGGATACAAGAGATCTGGATAAACTCCTCCTGTTGATTGTAAGTTCGTTGTGGGCAGCTATCATGTCTACCTACTCTAATGTAATGTACTTCTTCAAGTTCTTAGTATAGTGGTGTGCACTATCCAGACCATTTTTCCACTGTATACAGACACACATAGATGGAGGGAGAGAGAAGAAGAGAGAGAGGGACACTTTCAAACGGGTTTTGAACTCTAAGTGTATAAAATCAGTTTCCAAATGGGGTAATCTGGTTGACCCAGAGGCTGTTATACTAATGAGCCATCGTTCGGCTTTGCCCTCTCAAGTCCCTTGACTCTAAAAAAGATCAGAAAGTTATTTTCAACAATGCAGAAGTAAAACTAAAATGTTAAGAGAACACCTGCGCGCTGTGGATATTTTCACTTCCTTGGATATTAAAAACGCAACCAATCATTTTGCCTTGTTTACTTCCCCGCCTGCTTGCTACAGTTCCAGTGCCCGGGGCCCTCTCTTTCATCCGAGAGGGCAGGAGGGCAAGGACCCCATCCCTCGGGCAGTTGGCAAGGAGCGGACTTCCTGAGAGGGCGGGGAGCTCAGAACTATCCCGTTGCTTTCTGCTCCAGTAAATAGGCCAGAGTCAGCACCACTGTTAGAAATGCCCGTTGTTAAAGATGAAGTGGAGAGGCAAGCAGGTGGATTGTGTGGGCTGAGATGTCACATATATAAAATCTGCACCGAAAGAGAACTTCACTGTGCAGTTCAATGCACTTCAAAAACTCCACCTCAAATCAAAAAGAGGTAGAGCCAACGAGCTGTATAGGTAAATGACATTTACGATGTTGTGCTTCTTGGCGTGATGCAGTTCGAGAGAGTAACTGGGTAGACAGAAATCTGCATTTATATTTTTGAAAATTAAACAGTGATATTGAGTGCTAGCCGAAGACGGCTAACCCGAAAAGTTGCAATGAATTCAAGTTACCACAAAGGAAAGTCACAACTAAACCCACTCTTCATTTCCCTTCTGACTCTCCGTCGTATTTCCCCTCTGACCCTTTATTCATACTCTTCTCCCAGCCATTACTTCCCTCCTCCACTGAATGACCAAACCACAGAACTCCCTAACTCTGAAGCCTTCCTAAAGTCCCACCTCCTCCTAGATGCCGTCCTCTGATGGGTCACAGAACCCAATTGCTGTCAGTCTGACAGCCTCTCTTATCACCTGTACACTTCGTTACAATCTTTGGCACTAATGAACAAATAGCTACTTTTATTCACAGAGTTCACCTTCTCACTTTCGAAAAGCCCTTGCTCCCACCTTCCTTCCCTCCCTATGTCCCTTCTGCAACCAGTCCCACTCTGATGGCTCCTTCCCACCCCCCTTCGAGCATGCTCACTCCTGTCGCTCCCACCTTCCTTCCCTCCCTATGTCCCTTCTGCAACCAGTCCCACTCTGATGGCTCCTTCCCACCCCCCTTCGAGCATGCTCACTCCTGTCGCGTACTTAAAAAGCCTTCGATTGATCGCTCGGGACCCACCCCGTTTCCCTGCAACCGTTCCTGTCCAGACTCTGGGAAAGGGTTCTACAAACCCCCTGCCTTCACTTTCTCTTCTTCAGCACCCTCCTTGATCAATTACCATCTGGTTTGCTCCACAGATATTGCACTCAGTACAGTAAGCTCATCGTGGGCAGCGAATGTGTCTATTTCTATACTGTACTCTCCCAAGCGCTTAGTCCAATGCTCTGCACACAGAAAGCACTCAATAAATATGACTGACTGACTCTCCAAAGTTACCACTGTGTATTTCCTCTCTGAATTTAACAGCCTTTATTCCATCCTAATCCTTGTGGAGCTGTCAGCTGACTTTGGTACTTTTGACCCTTCTCTCCCCTGGATAATGTGATGTAATGTAGGCTTCCCAACACTGCTCTCTCCTGACCTTCTTCTGATCTTGCCAGATGCTCTTTCTCAGTCTCTTTACCAGTCTCCTCTTCCACCTTTCATCCCTTCAAACTGTTCTGGCTCTTCTGTTTTCCTCACTTGTGCTCCCTCCCTCAGGGCATTCATCTGCTCCCACAGCTTTAGCTACCCCCACTATGCTGATCATCCGCCTAAATGATCTTGCAAGCCCAGACCTCTCTCTGTATGTCCAATCTCACATTTTCTGTTGCCCAAAAGACTTCTCTATGTGGACATCAAGCCAACACTTCAAGTTCAACACAACCAAAAATGAACTCGTGATCTTCCCTCCTAAATCCTCCCATCCCCCCAACTTTCCCATCGCTCTTGTTCACACCACCCTCATCCTCATCTTTCAAATCCATAACCCTGGCATTATCCTTGACTTAATAATAATAATAATGTTGGTATTTGTTAAGCGCTTACTGTGTGCAGAGCACTGTTCTAAGTGCTGGGGTAGACACAGGGGAATCAGGTTGTCCCACGTGGGGCTCACAGTCTTAAGCCCCATTTTACAGATGAGGTAACTGAGGCACAGAGAAGTGAAGTGACTTGCCCACAGTCACACAGCTGACAAGTGGCAGAGCCGGGATTCAAATCCATGACCTCTGACTCCAAAGCCCAGGCTCTTGCCACTGAGCCACGCTGCTTTTCTCTCTGTCTCTCTCTCTCTCTCCCTCTCTCCCTCTCTCTCTCTCTCTCTCCCTCAATATTCAGTCTGTTTCCAAAGTCATCTTTTTCCTCTACAACATTTCCACAATCCTTCTTCCCCATTGCAGCACGACAGGTGCAGGAGAGGTATAGAGAGGGGCAATAAGCCCCCAGATCGGTGACTCGACGAGCAGATTTGACACCATTATCGGACATGGACTGGTAACTGATAATCAGGTTCTGCTGCTCTCAATTCTTAATTAATCTACCATGGCATGGACAAAAGTCAAAGGTGAAACATCCTCGCTCAGCACCTGGAACTGGAGTCAGAATGAGTTTCTACTTGGCCAGAAAACTCTTCCGGCTCAATGAGCCTATGTAACAATCAATCAATGGTATTCATTCAGTACTTTAAAGTGCAGATCACTGTATTAAGCACTTAGGAGAGTATACAGTACAACACAGTTCATTCATTCATTCAATAGTATTTATTGAGCGCTTACTATATGCAGAGCACTGTACTAAGCCCTTGGAATGTATGAATCTGTGACAGATAGAGACAGTCCCTGCCATTTGATGGGCTTACAGTCTAATCGGGGGAGACGGACAGACAAAAACAATGGCGATGAATAGAATCAAGGGGATGAACATCATAGTTGGCAGACACGTCCCTGCCCACCAGAAGCGGACACTCTAGAGCGAGAGAAAGACAGTACAGTGAATTATGGATATGCGCATAACGCTGTGGGGTTCAGGGTGGACTGAATCACATCTGCTTAAAGCATACAGATCCTGGTGCATAAGTGATGCAGAAGGGAAAGGGAGAAGAGGAAAAAGGTCAGTTAGGGAAGGCCTCTTGGAGGTGGTGGGATTTTAATAAGGCTTTAAAGGTGGGGAGAGTGGAGGTCTGTCAGGAAGGGGGAGGGAATTCTAGTCCAGAAGGAGGAAATGGGCAAGGGGTCTTCAGTGAGAGAGTCGGGCCTGTGGTACAGTGAGTAGGTTGACGTTGGAAGAGGAAAGCATGCAGGCTGGGTTGTAGTGGGAAATTAGTAAGGTAAGGTAGGAGGGGGTGCAATATAGTGTCGGATGGGATAGGGAGCCTTAGAATTCTCACAGCCCCATCTAGAGGCAACAAAGGTCCCTATTCCTGGGCCCTCATCACGTATTTTGTAGAAAGAAAATCGTTCATTTGATTGTATTTATTGAGCACTTACCCTATGCAAAGCACTGTACTAAGCGCTTAGGAGAGTACAGTACAACAACAGACACATTCCCGGCTCACCTGTATGTTAGGTGAGTCAGTTAAGTCAGATACAACTGATTTCTTTGATCACCAACATCTTCTAGTGGTTTTTTTTTTTTTTCATGTTTTAAGAGTTGAGTCTGTAGGATCAAACAAGTGAAAACCTTTTTTGGTTTTGGATGACCACGGTATAATAGAGGAAGAGCTCATCTGAGTCTGGAGGATCCCATCATCAGCTACAAGTATAGCTCCTCAGTAGGTATTTGTCATCTCATGTTCGAAAGCTTCATGAGTTCAAGGGATTTAGCAACTGTAAATCCATCTGAACATTTTGAGTGTGTAAGCAAAGTTTCACATTATATTCTTCTAGATGCCCGAGAAAGACCAGTTGGATATGAATATTAAAGGACTATGACTGATAATAACAGAAGGTGAATAATAAGTGATGTATAATTTTCACATTCCTAGTACTGGGTAGAAATTAATGTTTGAACAGTAGAAGCCACAAATATGTGTAGCTGCGAATTCTGAGTTTGGGTTAGACGATGGTAGATTTTTAATCTTATAATCTTGGGAGACAATTAGAATTTGTCATAAATTCCTGAATCCATCTCTGCCATCTTTTAGTACATCATCCTTAGCTTCCTAGATTATTTTAGTACCTAACACCCCGGCTAGAATGTAAGATATTTGAGGGCGGGGATCATGTCCGTCTATTTCATCGCACTTTCCCAAGTGCTTAGTTCAGTGCTCCGCATACAGTAGGTGCTCCGTAAGCGCTCATCTTGATGGAATGATTTTATTGGATATTTAGAAATTCTGCTTCTAGAACGTCCTATGAGGACAGCTCCTTCTTGTGATACCCTTACATTTCTTTCTTCTCACTGTTTAGCTCTAAGCAATTAAAACCAGTAATTGTGGTATTTGTGAAGCATTTACTACATGCCAAGCACTGTGCTAGTTGCACTACAATCAGGTCCCCCACACGGGCCAGGCTCACAGTCTAATTAGGAGGGAGAACTGGTATTGAAGCCCTTTTTCACAGATGAGGGAATTGAGGCCCAGGGAAGTTGGAGCAACTTGCTCAAAGTCACACCAGAGGTAAGTGACAAGATTCCCACTCTGGGCCTCTGATTCCCAGGACTGTGCTTTTTCCTTTAGGCCATATGACTCCCGTTACCAGGCGGACAATTATCCGGCGGAGGTCTACTCTCCCCTGCTTCAAAGCTTTATTGAGGGCACATCACATTCATTCATTTATTCAGTCATATTTATTGAGTGCTTACTGTGTGCAGAGCACTGTACTAAGTGGTTGGAAGGTACAATTCAGCAACAAGTAGAGACAATCCCTGACCACAATGGACTCACAGTCTAGAAGGGGGGAGACAGGCATCAAAACAAGTAAACAGGCATTAATAGCATCAATATAAATAAATAGAATTATATATATATATCATTGATATGAATAAATAGAATTATATATATGTACATATATACACAAGTTCTGGCGGCAGGGGAGGGCAAAGGGAGCAAGTAGGGCGATGGGGAGGGGAGGAGGAGCAGAGGAAAAGAGGGGCTTAGTTTGGGAAGTCCTCCTGGTATTCCCTTTGGCATCACCTTGACTTGCTCCTTTTATTCACCCCCCCCCCTTCAAAGCCTCACAACACTTATATAGAGAAGCAGCGTGGCTCAGTGGAAAGAGCCAGGGCTTGGGAGTTAGAGGTCATGAGTTCGAATCCCAGCTCTACCACTTGTCAACTGTGTGACTGTGGGCAAGTCACTTAACTTCTCTGTGCCTCAATTACCTCATCTGTAAAATGGGGATTAATTGTGAGTCTTACGTGGGACAACCTGATTACCCTGTATCTACCCCAGTGCTTAGAACTGTCTCCCCCGATTAGACCGTAAGCCCGTCAAACGTCAGGGACCGTCTCTATCTGTTGCCGACTTGTTCATTCCAAGCGCTTAGTACAGTGCTCTGCACATAGTAAGCGCTCAATAAATACTATTGAATGAATGAATGAATGCTCTGCACATAGTAAACGCTTAACAAATACCAACATTATTATTATTATATTCATATTTGTAATCATTTATATTAAGGTCTGCCTCTTCTCTAGACTGTAAGCTTGTTGTGGGCAGGGAGTGTGTCTCTTTATTGTTATCCTGTGCTTTCCCATGTGCTTAGTAGAGTGTTCTTAACACAGTAAATGTACAGTAAATACAATTGACTGTCAGGCAGTCTTCAGATTTACAGCCCAACTGGGTCCAAAAACAGCATCTTAAGTGGAACCAGTTTTCTCATAGGAACAGTGTTTTAAATGGGGAATTAGTTCCTAAATAAAGACTGGAATCTCTTTGTTACCGGAATTACCCTAAGTCAGTTAATTATAAATGACTAGTATCCTTACATTAATATGTTTACATTGAGGTAGATTCCACCATCGACTCTATTACAGTGTATTCTCTCAAGAGCTTAATATAATGCTCTGTACACAATAAGCACTCATTAAATGTGATTGATTGATTGATGAAGGGTAGCCAACTTTTACTCCGTTGGACGTGAACTGAACGGGTTGACCATAGTTGGTAATTCCTCCTGGCAACCAAGTAACCTCCCTCCCTCCCCCAGCCTCTTCAGCTCCTCTCCCCGCCATCTTTAAACCTGCCACCACACTTTCCCTCTCATTGCAGATTTTTAAATTTCCACTTAGCTCCTGTGGGATCCTGCACCACCCCACACCTCTTGTGCAGCCATAAAAGAGTCACTGGGGTAAAGGAAATTTTATTGCATTGTCTATAACCCTTAGCATTTTATTTTATTTCATTTCCTGTCCTCGGCACTCATGTATATTTTTATTTGGATTTTCATTTGTATATTCGATTCGTTATTCTATTACTTCATCTGTTATATTTGAAGTGCTTCCAGAAAGCTTCTTTCTAGAACATAAGCCCCTCACAGGCAGGGAATGTGTCTACCAACTCTATTATACTGTACTTTCCCAAGCACTTAGTCCAGTGCTCTGCACACAGTAAGCACACAATAAATAACACTGATGATGATAAGCACTTACTACGTGCAAAGCGCTGTACGAAGCACTGAGAAAATGTATACAGGTGGTAATTAGACACAGATCCCGGCCCTCGAGGGACTCACAATCCATTAGTGAAATTGGGGAGGACGGGGGAAGAACACGTAAGGGACAACTGCACTTCTTATATTTCCTTTATTCAGTTCTATTTCCTTCAATCAATCAATTAATCTATTTTCTTCTCCATTTCAGACAAAAACGGGCATTTCTGGCTCCCCACTGAAATTCACGGTCAAGAGGCAAGTAGTAAAATACCTATGTGTGTGCTTGCGCGCGTGTGTGTGAGTGTGTGTGTTTCTATGAAAAACTTTCTCAAGGCTGACAAATGTTCATGCAAAACCTATGGCACCGGCAGGGCTTGGCGTCTTTCCAACCTCCGCACCTGCACAATTACAGCCAAGCTTCCTGAACATTTCTTCCCTAACAGCTTGTTTTGGATTGCGTGCAGGAGTGTGTGGACCTCTGTGTGTGTGTGTGTGTGTGTGTGTGTATGTTGGTGGGCGAGAATGAGTGATCGTGGGTGAGTGGGTGAGTTGGGGGCGGGGGTAGCATTTAAGGCATCATTTTTTTGAACGCTGCCTCGGTGAGTTTATTGGAGCAAGTGGCCTACTCCCGGGGAGACCGGTGCACTCCAAAGCAGGAGAAGCCCGTTCCAGCCTGGATGCAGCTGAAGATGAGCAGCGGTGGTGGTAACCACTTGGCTCGCCTGAAGGGCAACGCGAGACTGTCGAAGGAGAGGAGTGTGAACAGCTGCTGTCCACTGGGGCCCCAGCGGCGGCTCCCACCGCACCACGGACCCCTCCAGGGCCATCAATCTCTGAGCGAGACCGGCCAGAAGCTGACGACGTCTGTTGCCTTCCCTTTCCCGCTCCCCTCTGCCTCTCCCACTTAGAAATGGAACTCTACAATGCTGCACAGGTGGACGTGTCATCTGCAGGAATGTCGGGGACCTGTCGGTGACCAATGTGAGAGACGAAGTCTTGTGTTTCTTTGGGAGTGCCGCTCATTTCGCGAGACAAAAAAAGAAAATATTTAAGATATGAATCTCTCTACATCTCTGAATCAACTAATCAGTAGCATTAACTGAGTGCTCACTCAAGGCAGGGAATTGATCAAAGCGCTTGGGTGAATACAGAAGAATTTGCAGACATGATTTCTACCTTCAAGTAACAATGTATCTAGCAGGAGAGATGATACAAAAATAATTTAGAGATAGGAAGAAGGGAAAGGTGATATGGACACGGGCCTCTGCCTAATCATTTTAACGTGACTTAACAAAAAGAAAACCCATTCTAGAACCCAGAGCCTGTGAATTCCCACACAATTTAATTTTGGCTGTGTCCTAAGGCTGAGGTTAGGTTTACATTCTGAATGATTGGGCTGATTAGAATTAGTCTTCTTGCTGGAGTCAAATATTATGCTTTCCCATATGAGCTTATTATTTTCATCTTTCCTGGATGTGGAGGGTATGCAATCATCCCATTCGTGCCTTTCCTTCTGCTTACAACTCCCTTCCTGCTTCACATCTGAGAGAAGGCTCAACCTGCCTTCCAAACCTTATGAAATCGTATCCACATCAGCACTTCCATGTCCATATCATATCCACATCAGCATTTCCACATCATCTAAGCCTTAAGGCACTCACAGCCCTCTCCCAACATTGCACCTATGCCCATACCAAGCACTTACACTGTGCTTTGCACAAATTAAGCCTTCAATAATGCCACTGATTGATTTATATTTACAGCGTGGATCTCCCTTACCGGTAATTTAGACTGCATTTTGGGCAGGGAACATTTCTACCATGTCTCGCTGTTGAGAGAAGCAACATGGCCAAGAAGCAGTGTGGCTGAGAGAAGCAGTGGATAGAGCACAGGCCTGTGAGGCAGAGGACCTGGATTCTATTTCCAGCTCAGCCACTTTGATCAATCAATCAATCAATCAATGGTATTTACTGAACACTATGTACAGAGCACTGTACTAAGTGCTTGGGATAGCACCATACAACGGAATTAGCAAACACATTCCCTGCCCAAAATGAGCTTACAGTCTAATATTGATAATAATGATGATGATGATGGCATTTACTGAGCACTTACTTTGTGCCAAGCACTGTTCTAAGTGCTGGGGGAGATACAAGGTAATCCGGTTGTCCCGCGTGGGGCTCACAGACTTAATCCCCATTTTACAGATGAGGTAACTGAGGCACAGAGAAGTTAAGTGACTTGCCCAAAGTCACACAGCTGACAAGTGGCAGAGCTGGGATTAGAACCCATGACCTCTGACTCCCAAGCTTGGGCTCTTTCCGCTAAGCCATTCTGCTTCTAGGACTAGCTTGTCTACTGTGTGACCTTGGACAATTTGCTTAATTTATCTGTGCCTCAATTACCTCACCTGGAAAATGGGGATTAAGACTGAGCTCCATATGGGACAGAAACGGTGTCCAACCTGAATAGCTTGTAAGGTCACTATGAGCAGGGAACGTGCCGGCTAATTCTGCTATATCGTACTCTCCCAAGTGCTCAGTACAGTGCTCTGCACATAGTAAGAACTCAATAAATATCACTGATTTCTTTCATTTATTCCAGAGCTTAGCACAGTGTCTGACATTCATTCAATAGTATTTATTGAGCGCTTACTATGTGCAGAGCACTGTACTAAGCGCTTGGAATGTACAAATCGGTAACAGATAGAGACAGTCCCTGCCCTTTGACGGGTTTACAGTCTTAACAAATACCATTAAAAAAAATTCTGTTATTTTGAACTCTCCTGAATCCTTAGTGCAGTGTTCTGTACACAGTAAGTGCTTAATAAGAGCACTTACCCTTAGGAGTACTCTTCTCATGCTGCATGAGCAGCAGCACAGCTCAGTGGAAAGAGCCCGGGCTTGGCAGTCAGAGATCATGGGTTCTAATCCCGGCTCCATCACTTGTCAGCTGTGTGACTTTGGGCAAGTCACTTCACTTCTCTTGCCTCAGTTACCTCATCTGTAAAATGCGGATTAAGCCTGTGAGCCCCACGTGGGATAACCTGCTAACCTTTTATCCCCCCAGCGCTTAGAACAGTGCTTTGCACATAGTAAGCATTTAACAAATGCCATCATCATTATTATTATTAAATGCAATTAATTGATTTATTATTTGTTTACCCCACTTGACTGTAAGCTCCTTAAAAGCAGGGTCTATTAATTCTAGCGTACTGTCCCAAGGGCTCGGCCCAGTCCTAGGCACTGGATAAGAGCTAAGTAAAACTGTTGATTGATTGAGTTGATACCTACAAAATGAAGTGGAGACTTTTGAGAATTTAGTTGTCCTGTGCCTGCAGATATAGAAGCAACTCTACAAACTTGAGTACCAACAATGTGTTGACATTTTCCTCATTTTTTAACTGAAATCTCCATAAGAAGACACTGGAGACTGGAAGGATCACTCCAACAAGATGCAGCAGGGCTGAGGAAGAGCAGATCTGAAGCTGCTCCCCTGCCTTCCACTGAAAATCTGCCAGTCACTCTCCCTCTTTGTCTCTCAGTTCCCCACTTTGCAATACAGAAGTAAAAGAACTCCTGCATATTTGATCACTGAAGTACTGACCACCCAGTGGGTAATAATAATGATGATGGTATTTATTAAGCGCTTACTACGTATCAAGCATTGTTCTAAGCGTTGGAGAAGACACAACCTAATCAAGTTGGGTACAGTCCCTGTCCGACTTGGGGCTCACAGTCTTATTCTCCATTTTATAGTTGAGGTGACTGAGGCACAGAGAAATCAAGTGACTTGTCTATGGTCACAAAGAAGACACGTGGCAGAGTTTGGATTAGAAACCAGGTCCTTCTGACTCCCGGGCCTAAGTTCTATCCACTAGGCCATGCTGATCCCCATATCCCAAGCCTTCCTTCAAGGAGACCAGCAACTGTCCCATTTGCTGCTTAATGGGCTGGTCTGTCTGCAACAGTAGTTTCTTGTCACTCCTTTGGTATTTCTTATCTTTTTAAACAGAACTTTTACCTCAGCTTCAATTTTTTAAATACGCTTATGCTAGTCTCCTTTTAGTTCATCACATTCCAACTGCTTGGATATCCTGTTGCCACATTAAAAGTAACTGTGGTATTTATTAAGCACTTACTATGTGTCTAGTACGGTACTAAGCACTGGGGTAGATACATAATGATCAGGTCAGACACAGTCCCTGATGCACACCGAGCTCGCAATCTCGGGGGCAGGAGGAACTGACTTTTAATCCCCATTTTAGAGATGAGAGAGAAATTAACCGATTTGTCTGCAGCAGGGATTGGAATCCAAGTCTCCTTTCACCGAGGTTCTTTCCACAAGGTCATGCTGCTTCGCACGGGTCACACCCAAAACAGTGGTGTTAATATGAACTTTGCCTCAAAATGAATGAGTTGTCTCCATTCTGGGACTTTGTTTTCTTTTTATGGTATTGGTTAGGCATTTATCTTGTGCCAGGCACTGTACTAAGCTCTGGGGTAGATACAAACTAATGAGGTTGGACACACTCCATGTCCCAACTGGGGCTCACAGTCTTAATCCCCATTTTACAGATGAGGGAACTCGGGCATAGAGAAGTGAAGTGACTTGTCCAAGCAGACAAGTTGTAATTGTGTTTTCATTGGTAATCTTGCCCTTCTAGGTGGAGTGTGGGTTGTACGTGACGGTAGCGTAACTGCTTGTAAAGCTGGTTGGATTTCCAACAGGAGTCTGGGCCTCTCAACTGCAAAGATGGTTGCTTTCCTCACCGAACTGATGCAGCTTGTCTTCCTCTCAATTGCTCAAGGTGCTGGGATGTTTTGGTTCAGTGATTTTTGATAATTCACCATGGTCTGGGAACGAGGCGATGGAGAGGAGGAGAGGGATTAGGGAAGGGGAAGGAAGCAATGCCCAGAAAAGTGAACAAAGGCAGGCAGATGGTGACATCTGACCTTGCCGCCACTGTTGGAAGCTTCTGAACTTTTCATTCTCTTTCCTTCTTTCAGTCCTGGGAATCTGAAATGGGCACTGCCTTCAAAGGAAACAGCCTCTTTAGCCCTTTTCGCTTCTGGCCAGCCCTGAAAAGGATCCTACCTTTTTTTTTTTCACTGGTTTCCCTCACTGTCACATTGAGGCCCCATTTCTTCTCAGGCCCCAGGATAAAGTTCCCAAAAGATCAAAACAATGGTCAGAGGTGGTACAGTGTCCTCCTCCCTGAACTGGCCGCCTCTGAGAGGGCCCTGGTGACAGGTACGCTGAGCGAGCGAAAGCTCCCGTCTGACAGAACTCTCATGGTCAGCTCTACCAAGCACAGATACCAGACCTGACTGGGCCAGGAGGATGATTTTAAAATAAACCTCGTTTGCAAAGAAGCAGAGGCCATTCCAATATCTGCTTTCTGACCCAGATCAGTTGTGGAGGAAGCACATTACAAACACATGAGCACTCAAGCAAAGGAGAAGCAAATTCAAAGGTGATGGTGGGATGAGAAAGCTGATAACTTCCGAGGGATCCCATAAAATTCTAAAGAGGAATCACGGCCTCAAGGGTGCTGAGGGGCCAACATCGCCTTCCCCACGGGGATTCCACTAGACAGGACGTGCCTGGATTGAGACCTCTGAGTGTGCAGGAGTTCCGGCCCTGAAGGCATTGGATGAGGGGAGCCTCACTGAGGACCAGGGAAGGATAAGTCATAGACACGCTGATGACAGCCACCGCTGCATCTGACGTCATTATCAATCAATCCATCAGTGGTATTTATTGAGCGATTACTATGTGCAGAACACTGTATTAAGCACTTGGGAGAGGACAATAGAACAGAATTAGCAGACAAGTTTCCTGCCCATAAGGAGCTTACCATCTACAGATGGGAGCACAGAACATGGCCTTTCCATTAGCAGAGTATATGGCCTCTTCGTATTCTGAGGACACTGCTTTGAACTTCCCACAGTTTGATTTGCTTGAATGGCTTCCTTCATGTTTCAGAGCGGGCAGCTTTCCCCTGTCCCCACTTCCTCCATCCTCCTTCCATCCCTTTCAGATACAGGCCACCTCATCCTTTGCTTTGCGGACAACAGTCACACATGTGGAACACTGGCAATGACAGTGGCCTTGGCCTCCTATCACGTCACTTGAGAAGCAGCATGGCGGAGTGGTTAGAGCACGGACCTGGGAGTCAGAGGTCATGGGTATTAATACCAGCTCCATCACTTAACTGCTGTGTTACCTTGGGCTAATGATTTCACTTTTGTCAGCTTCAGTTACCTCATCTGTAAAATGGGACATAAGGGACAGGATCTCAGTCCAACACAATCCATTTGTATTTATCCCAGTGCTTAGTACAATGCTGGGCACATAACAAGTGCTTAACAAATACCACAGTTATTATTATTGTGATAGAGGCTAGTGGCTTTTTTCTATTGCCCAGGTATCATGACCGTGGGTGCCGTTGATATGCCTATCAGTCATATCCACATGCCATATTTAGAACTTTATTCCTTAAAGATATTTGGAAATGATCTTGATATGTAATATCTTCTACAATCATCACTTTAAAAGAGAGTATAATATTAACCAAAGATTGACACTGTTCTAAAATATCTGAATAGGTTCATTCATTTTCTCTTAAAATGAACTCTATTAAAGTCCATCTTGTTGAGGTATCTATTTCCTTTGTATGCTTGGATTTAACATCTCAGAAGTGGAGGATTCAGTTTTTTTTAAGGGTATTTAATGATCTTGGAGATTTGTAAATTCCTTGAGGGCAAGAATCAGGCCATCAACTCGACTATACTCTTAGAAGTGTTTAATGCAGTGCTCTGCCCACAGTAAGCACTCAATAAATACCATCAATTGATTGAGAGAGATGCTCTTAGAAAGGTTATAATAATAATATGATAAAGGTAATTATTAAGTGTCTACTATGGTCCAAGCACTGTTCAGAATACTGAGATTATTCTAGAAATTACAGGCCTGCTGTAGGAACTTGATCAAGTGACTGAAGCTCTCTGGGCCTGTTTCTCAACTTTAAATGGGGGGATCTGCTCTCCTGCTTCTTTGCTTGGGTTGCCCACTTGGGGACTAGGCCATGGATTGGGTACAATCTGATTGTCTCGTATCTACCCCAGTGCTTAGCACGGTACTGTAGCACATAGTGAACAGTTAAAAAAAGACCCCAAAACACTAGACATTTAGCAGAGTCCAGGCACTCGAGTAACTGATGTGAATGAATGAAATACATTTGAACAAGCTGAAGCATAGCCTTTATTTGGGGAGCAGTGTTAGGTAGGCTTTGTTCCAGCAGCCTGTGGACTAAGGGATAGTGATAGAGATTAAAAGAGCCGAACTCTGTACCGTGCATTGTTGAAGCAGGATGACATTATCAAGAGTTCATGCACATCCTTAAGCAAATAACTGAGAGGCAGCATGGTTTACTGGAGAAGGCATGGGCCTGGGAGTCAGAAGGAACTGGGTTCTCATCCCAGCTCTGCCACATGTCTGCTGTGTGACCTTGGGCAAATCACTTAATTTCTCTGGGCATGATCTTGGTATTTAAGTGTCTACTATGTGCCAAGCACTGGTCTAAGCAGTGGGGTAGATACAAGGTAATCAGGTTGTCCCACATGGGGCTCACAGTCTTAAACCCCATTTTACAGAGGCACAGAGAAATTAAGTGACTTGCCTAAGGTCACACAGCTGACAAGTAGCAGAGCCTGTATTAAAACTCACAACCTCAGACTCTCATGCCCGTGCTGTTTCCACTAAGCTACACAGCTTCTCTTAAGAGTGTGATCCCCATGTGGGACAGGGATCGTGTCCAACCTTATTAACTTTTATCTACCGCAGAGCTTAGAACAATGCTTTGCACATAGTGAGCGCTTAACAAGTACCATTATGATTATTTTTTTCATTATTATTAATAAATGGATTCACTGATTAACTGATAAACTGATCAATAAACAGAAAATGTTATTTTTTGTGTCCCATTTGGAAGTGTGGAGAAGATTGTAAGCTTACTGTGGGCAGGGTATATGTCTACTATATTGTAATATTGTAGTCTCCCAAGTGCTTAGTACAGCACTGTGCATGTGGTAAGTGCTCAATAAAAATGATTGACTGACTATCTCACTGGCAGTAGCACTGTCTTCAGAAATTCAGGTCAGCTCTGCATACATATCTATCAATCGAGTATCTGCGCGCTTACTCTGCACAGAGCACTGTTTTCAGCATTTGCAAGAGTACAACAGAATTAACGGACATGTTTCCTCCCCATAATGAGCTATAGAGGTAGATGTATGCACACAAACACACACACACACGCACACACACACAGAGTCACGGTTCCAAAGCATATGCTTTTCAAAAATTTAATCAATGAAGAGTATGTATTGAGTGTCTACTGTGTGCAGAGCATTGATCTACGAGTTTTGGAGAATGCAATAAAATTAGCAGGCATGGTCCCTGCCCTCAAGTAGTTTAAAATTTAGTGGTGGAGACAGACACTAAAGTAACTTTTAGCTGGGGGAGATGAGGAAGGGTCAAAATAAGCCCCTGTATGCAAAGGCTGTCTGAATACCCAAGTGCTTAAGTAGAGCAGAAGAACTGAAGTGACACTTCTGAGGGATAGAGCAGACAAACTGAAGTGACACTTCGGAGGGATGTAGATTATGAACAGGAGAAATTATTCAAGGATGACTACCTGGAAGAGATGGGATTCCAAAGGGAATTTGAAAATAGGGAGAACAGCAGTCTGTCAGATACGAACTGGAAGAGAGGGTGTGAGCAAGAGATTGGAGGTGGGAAAGACAAGAGCAAAACCCAGTGACAAACTTAGCTTGATAGGAATGAAGAATGGGAGCTGGGGTCTAGTGGAAGGAGAGAGTGGATAGATAAAAGGACACAGCAGATTGAATGCCTTAAAGCCAATGTTCTGCGGAAGACATAGGTATATTTTATTATTATTAAGTGCCTTCGAGTCATTTCCGATTCATAGCAACTTTACGGATATATTTTCTCCAGAACGTCCCATCTTCTGCCATTATCCGTAATTTTTCTTACGGTTCTTCCAAATTACATTTACACCAACTATTCGCAGGGGCTAAAGAATCTTTGTCATGATTAGATCTGATCAAAAAGCCTTGCAGGCAATGCTGCTTAAAGATTCCTAATTCTTCTTTGAGTTAGCCCTGGATCAGACCTTGAGCCCTGTCTTTAATCCAAGGAACCAGATGGGAGGGCAATTGGTTGGGGAAGATTCCTCTTCCAACAAATCAATGCCTGGACTTCTTCTTTCTTTCCCGTCCTTTCATATTTCTTTCTTTCCTCTTCTTTTCAGATCTCCAATACCAAAGAACTCTCTAAGATATCTAACAGTTCTTCACCGGAGGATTCTCTTAAGAAGCCTTTCTCTTATTTTTTTTTCTTAGCATGAATCAAATGCGACTCGTATTTAAAAATAAGCCTGATTGTCACATTTTCTTTGCCAACTGGATTGAATGTCACTGAGTGTCACAGAGTCTTTGGCTGTGGTTTGTGAATTGATGGCAGATAGAAACTGGGTCAAAAGTGAAACTAAGTAAATGAGAACTTTTTCAGCTGTTCTGGTTACACTGGCCTTTGTTTCATTTTCAGAAATGGGCCATGGGTTTTTCTCACCCTTGTCCCATATTCCGTTCCTTTCCTTTCATTTTAGATCACCATCATTTTTCTAACTTCTTATTTCAGGAAGGATTGCTTTCCTTTATCCCTCTATTCGCTTCTAAGACGGAATTGAAATATGTTCAGAGATTCAAAACAGTGTATTAGGAATATCCCACATTTTGGGGATACTGAAATATGTTTATTTTGCCAAGCAATCTGTCTTCGGTTAATTCTATTTATTACCCTAAGCGCAAGGTAATGCAGTGTACAGACTTCTAACACTCATCTACTGTCCCCCCTTTTTTTAATAGTATTAGTTAACAGGTTATTATGGGCCAAGCACTGTTCTATGCACTGAGGTAGATACAAGATAATCATATCAGACAGTTCCTAACCCACATGGGGCTCACAGTCTAAATAGGAGGGAGACCTAGTATTTTATCTTAATTCTATGGATGAGGAAACTGGGGTAAAGAGAAACTAAGAGACTTGTCAGAGGTCACACAGCAGTAAATTGCAAAGCAGGGAGTAGAATCCAAATCCTCTGAATATCAGACCAATATTCTTTCCACTAGGCCGCTGTGTAGCTAATTCATTCATTCAATCCTATTTATTGAGCACTTACTGTGTGCAGAGCACAGTACTAAGCATTTGGAAAGTACAATTTAGCAACAAATAGAGACAATCTCTACCCAGCAATGGGCTCACAGTCCAGATGAGGAGAAACAGACATCAAAACAAGTAAATAGACGTCAATAACATCAATATAAATAAATGGAATTATAGATATATACAACTAATTAATTAAATAAATAGAATTATAAATATGTATCTATACGTATACAAGTGCTGTGGGGTGTTCATTTTCCCTTTCTAAACACCTTCCTTGAAGACTTGTCAGTTTCCACTATTCATCCCTGGAATTTTTCTTCCACCAAAAACTGAGTCGCACCAGCCTAATGAAAAACACACTAATTGTGTGGTTCCACAGAAATGTCCCATTTCACTGGGACAAGGACTGGGTCCAATCTAATTATCTTATATCTACCCCAGCACTTAGTAAGGTGCCTGACACATAGTAAGTGCTTAACAAATATCATTTAAAAAAAGAGAGAGTAAATTTGGGATGAACCAGAAGTGTGTACTGGGATAGAGTAGGTGAAAGGAGAAACAGTTACGAGGGAAAGATTCAGTAGGCCGCTTTGAAGACGAGAGTTCAGCACTGCTATTTGGTAACCACTCAAGACTTGAAGAAGTGGAAACATTTGTCCCGAAGACTTTATAGAAAAGAGATCTTGGAAGTTTGGAAGCAGAGAGGCTAGGCAGTGAGGAGACTCGGTAGTCCAGAAGCCTCAGTGTCCTGCTGCACCCAGCAAGTAAATACTATTGATTGACTGACTGATTGATGTGAACATGAATTGGCGTGGTGGCCATCTGCTGGAGGGGAAAGCATGTATTTGGGGAACACCATGAAGAGAGACTGCCTTGGTTAATTGAGATGAATCTTCTCTTATTCTGGTATTCTTTCTTTTATTAATGGTATTTCTTAAGTGCTTTTTATGTGCCAGTCACTATACTAAGCACTGAGGTAAATACAAGCTAATCAGTTGGACACAGTCATTGTCCCACATGGGGCTCGCTGTCTTATTCCCCATTTTACAGATGAGGAAACTGAGTCCAAGTTCAGTGATTTTGCCAAAGATCACAAAGCAGACGAATGGCAGAGCCAGAATTAGAACCGAGGTTCTCTGACTCCCAGTCCCATACTTTCTCCACCAGGTCACACTCCATCTCTGTTTCATGTTTCATTACGAGAGACGGGAGTGATTAGAACTGAGCTTTTGCAAAAACGTTTTTATTCTTTCTCTATATAAATGTTGGTATTTGTCAAGCGCTTACTATGTGCAGAGCACTGTTCTAAGCGCTGGGGTAGATAGAGGGGAATGAGGTTGTCCCACGTGAGGCTCACAGTCTTCACCCCCATTTTACAGATGAGGGAACTGAGGCACAGAGAAGTGAAGTGACTTGCCCACAGTCACACAGCTGACAAGGGGCAGAGTCGGGATTCGAACCCATGACCTCCGACTCCCAAGCCCGGGCTCTTTCCACTGAACCAAGCTGCTTCTCTGTGGACAAACCCTGAATTCTGAGTCCTGTGTGGGACAGGGACAGGGACAGTGTCTTACTTGATTATCTTGTATTTATTCCACTGCTCAGCACAGTACTAAGCGTTTTTTAATAGTATTTGTTAAGCACTTAATACATGTCAAGCTCTGTTCTTAGCACTGGGGTAGATACAAGTTAATCAGACGAGAAACAGTCCCTATCCCACGAGAGATTAACGTTGAAGTAGAAAGAAGAACAGGTACTGAATTCCCATTTTGCAGTTGAGGAAACTGTCTCAAAAATTGACTTGTTCGGTCACAAAGCAGGCAAGTGGTGAAGCCTGGAATTGAACCCAGGTTCTCTGGCTCCTGGACCCATGCTTCATCCACTAGATCAAGCTGCTTTATATAATGAGTGTTGAATAAACTCATTTATTATTAAAATTACATTCCATATTTCTGCCCCTGATGTTTGCAATTTAGCACTGAATTCCCAAGCATTCATAGAACACCAGTGTGCCGACGAACAATAAGTGGCTCAGTGGAAAGAGCACGGGTTTTGGAGTCAGAGGTCATGGGTTCGAATCCCGGCTCTGCCACTCGTCAGCTGTGTGACTGTGGGCAAGTCACTTCACTTCTCTGTGCCTCAGTTACCTCATCTGTAAAATGGGGATTAAGACTGTGAGCCCCACGTGGGACAACCTAAGTCTACCCCAGCACTTAGAACGGTGCTCTGCACATAGTAAGCGCTTAACAAATGCCAACATTATTATTATTATTATTGATAAGACATTTTTTTCCAGGGAATTTGTGTCATAGGTTGACAGTTCTAATGGAACTCAGTTATCCTTCTTGCAGTAGCCATTCCTCGTGGTCTTTAGGCCCGGTGGCTATAATGCACTGAACCTGGAGTGGCATGTGAGGACCATACGGAGTTTCAGCTGGTGTAAAACAGAAGGGCTGATGACAGCTAGGTTTGGGCCGGGTCCAACATGGGGGACTTGGGCAAAACACACTGTACGACTAGGCTCTGTTGGAGATTTTTAAGAACTCATTATTTGAATTTAGAACCAAGTAATCAGTAAAATAATAATAGCTTAACACATGTTGGCATTTTTCAAGGAATAACAAATTCTGGGAAAGATTAACGGAAAGGTATAAGGGAGATAAACTGGATTTCCAAATCAAAATTCAGAACCAAATGATCAAAGTGACAAAAGACTGAGAAGTGTGTATTAAAAAATAAAAGGCAACAGAGATGGTGGAGATTTTCAGGTGTGGGGAAAGGGTAGGCAGAGGCAGACACGTGAGTCACAGGGCAGTAAACGAACCTAGAGGCTACTGAACACGGTTTGGGTCCTCAGGGATGGCAAAAGAGCCTAGGCCTGGGAGTCAGAGGTCATGGGTTCGACTCCCGGCTCTGCCACTTGTCAGCTGTGTGACTGTGGGCGAGTCACTTCACTTCTCTGGGCCTCAGATTCCTCATCTGGAAAATGGGGATTAAAACTGAGAGCCACACGTGGGACAATCTGATCACCCTGAATCCCCCCAGCGCTTAGAACAGTGCTTTGCACATAGTAAGCGCTTAACAAATACCACCATTATTAAAAGCAGAGGGGTGGAGATTTTAGGTGCCCGATCTGTGTGAGGTCTGGACTGGTAGAGAAGGGCTGAAGCTGAGGAAGCTTTGGAAACAGGAAGGCCAGAAGTGAGAAGGAAATGGATGAGGGGCCAGAACTCTGCCATAATACAGGACTTGCCCTTCTGCTCCACCCTCAGCACCCTCTCAGGGTGGTGATGAGTCCTTGGAGACAGGTAAAAGGTGTTAGTTTAGCACTCATCCCTTTCACTAGACTGTAAATACCTTAAGGGCTGGGGTCATCTCAACTAAGGCTGTTGAACTCTCCAGAGCACTTAGTACCGGGCTCTGCATACAGTAGGCACCCAATCAATATTACTGATTGATTGCCTTTGCTTTTAGTTGAAGAGCTGGTTGAAATCCTGAATTGGCATCTTCAGGATGCTACTTCCCACTTTCTCAAAGCTTGCAGAGCCCTGGAGAATCAGTCAATCGATCAATCAACGGCATTGATTGAGCGCATACAGTGAGCAGATGACTGCCCTAAGTGCTTGGGAGACTACAGTATAACAGAGTTGGTAGACGTGTTCCCTGTCCAAAACGAGCTTACAGTCTAGAGGGGGAGACAGACATTGAATTGAATTCCCAAATATGTACATAAATGTGGTGGAGCTGGAGCTGGGGTGAATATAGGGTACAAATCCAAGAACAAGAGTGATGCAAAAGGGAAAGGGAATCAGGACCATGAGGACTTAGTCCTTTTGGAGATGATGTGATTTTAATAAGGCTTTGAAGGTAGGGGGAGTGGTGGCTTGTCTTGGAGAAGCAGCGTGGCTCAGTGGAAAGAGCACGGGCTTTGGAGTCAGGGCTCATGAGTTCGAATCCCGGCTCTGCCACTTGTCGGCTGTGTGACTGTGGGCAAGTCACTTAACTTCTCTGGGCCTCAGTTCCCTCATCTGTAAAATGGGGATTAAGACTGTGAGCCCCACATGGGACAACCTGATTCCCCTATGTTTACCCCAGCGCTTAGAACAGTGCTCGGCACATAGTAAGCGCTTAACAAATACCAACATTATTATTATTATTATTAAAATGGGGATTAAGACTGTGAACCCCACGTGGGACAACCTGATTCCCCTGTGTCTACCCCAGCGCTTAGAACAGTGCTCGGCACATAGTAAGCGCTTAACAAATACCAACATTATTATTATTATTATTATCATCTATGAAGGAGGAAGTAGATTCAGACCACAGGGAAAGCATGAACAGGGGTTCAATCCTGCAATAAGATTCTAGGTGGTTCTGGGGAAAAGAGAGGGAAGTGAAGTTGATGAGAGGAGGCAGGGGCTCAGAAAGAATCCCGAATGGATATCTCCACAATTGACATTTGTAAGAAGAATTTGAAATTGCCCACACCAGTATGAAATGGGAATCCCGGTATATCATTTCCAACAATGATGAGGTAGATGTACGGTACTATCGCGAGTGACTAGAAAAGATTTCTATTTTATATTGTGCTGCCTTTAAAATAAAATATTATATACATATATATATATTAAATCACTTCAGGATTGGATTTTATTTCAAAGGTGTGCTGTGAATATGCTGACTAAGAACTTTATGGAATATACTTAAAATACCGCACACTTTAATTAAAATGTATATTGATGTGTTTCATTTCCCTGAAAGCAGCAGTATGGTAATCAGCCTTTAACAATTCAGATCTCCGCCATTTCATAGTATGTTTTGCAATTCGATCGAGCCCTTGTTTCTCTTTAATCAGTAATCAGTACCTTTTGAGGCCTATGTGTTCAGGATATAATTTGATTTTGTTCCCTTGTGGGTTACCCCACAGTTGAAATGTGTAGATTAAAAGTGCATATATTTAGAATAGAGAAAAGCGTCAGACAAGTTTCCCTGGTTTCTCCATGATGAGGTATATACATTAATCAAGAAAGGAGACTTGAAACCTGCTGCTAAAAATCTCACCAGCTCAAAAGCCATAACGGCAGATCTATAATAAGTGTTTTAAATCAGGTATGGATTTGGTACAGAAAATTAGGTGCCCATAGATAGGTCAGAGTCCATATCCCTCTAGACTGGAAGCTGGTGGTCGGCAGGGAATTTGTCTACCAACTCAATTAAAGTGTACTCTCCCGCGTGCTTAGAACAGTGCTCTGTTTGATATATCGAATTGATCGACATATGATCGCTGTCTATAAAAAAAAATACATCGAAGCCTCAGGTGAACCTGTAATATTGTAGATGTCACTTTAGTGAGTACATGGAATTTCATTCAAGGGCTGTTAGTTAATTGCTTCTATAGGAGGGCTGGTGTTGTTTTTAATAACTGTCACTTTAAATTTGGATTTTGAGCCTTTTTTTTGTTTCTCGATAGAAATCACCTATTGTGTTTCCTCACTGCTTTCTTTGCAGCACATTGTTCTGCACAGCCTCTGCCTGATTTAATGGTTGGCTAGAGTGCACCTGGGTTACTATGGCACTAGAACATGCTGTTATTTGATTGGAAGTTCGGGACGCGAAGCTTTGTCTAAGGGACAAAGCAAAGGAGATTTCATTGCAAAGGGGAGATTGCTTTTATGACTTTGGCCGGAAGACGCTTCATAAGCAGGAAGAGAAAGAAGAGCAATGAAGACTGAAAGCAACATGGCTGCTTTATATATACCACTTCCTCGCTTTTAGTCAGGAATTACTGTTTAACGCTGAGTTCTTTCAATATCAGTCCCTAGGGGAGGTTTGCTGCCTCGTTTTACTTTGGAAAGCTCATGGCTTGCTGTAGAAAGAGGAGCTGTATTTCCCCGTTTGATTGCAGACGATGATATCATTTGTGATTAGATGGGATTTGGAGTTGGGGCACGAAGAATCCAGATCTGCTCTCAGGAACAGTTCATAACGTTCTATCCCGGTCCAAATTAATGAGTTCCGCCGTTCTGGATTATTCAAAGAACTCTTGATTAGGGAGGCCATCTCTCCAGTTTTATGCCGGATAATCCAGCTGGACTGTCCCATATTCAGTATGGACAAGGAACCGGATGCCTTTATTTCCAGTCTTTTCATTTTCAACTCCTGGCTTCCATGCTTCAACTGTAAATGGAGTCTTAGAAAAGTGATTGATTGCCAATGGCTGCCAATAAGTCTAAAGATAACAAAGGTGATATACCAAGATGGCACTAGGGAGGTCATGCAATCAAAAATGTATATGGGTTAAACACAGCTAACCACTCATAAAATTCTGCTACTTAGGCAGCACACCTGCCAATGATGCAATGATGCAAAGTGAGGCTGACCCCCTCTCCCTACTCACCATCCCACTCCTCCTTCCTAATGGTCCTTCACTAGTCCACTTCACCCCCAGCTTCCCAGACTCCTCTCTGTCTCTGCTCCATTAACTTCCAAACGCACAGTACAGTGTTCTGCACATAGTAAGCACTCAATAGATACTACTGAATGAATGAATTACCTGCCTTCCTCTCTCTCGCCTTCCTCTGCCCTGACATCTGTCCCCACCTCATTCATTCTCGGCCCAGACAATCAGGCCTTCCCTTCTCTTTCCTCAAGTCTTGCCTCTTTCCCAACCATCTCTCCCCCAACCTCTATTCTCCTCACTCTCCCTTTACCCTGCCCCCCTGCCCATGCCTCTGTCCACCGCTGCAGACCCTCTCAATCTTTGGCTTCCTCTAGACTGTAAGCTCGTTGGATGCAGGGAACGTATCTACCAACTCTGCTCTCCCAAGCACTTAGCACAGTGCACTGCACACAATAAGCGCTCAATAAATGCCATTGATCGGTAGATAAGAGAGCAGAAAATCAATCAAACATACTACGGATTTATAGTGTGGCCCCACCTTCTTGATGTCTGTGAGACGTGCACCAGACCCAGGAGCCTCGTATGACTCCTTGAGAGCTTCTGTAACCCTCATTTATGGACTCTCCCCAGTATCGGCTGGCAAGACAAGATCTTGAATGTTGAAGTTCTGGAATGTAGTTAGTCTACTATAAATGAAGCCACACTCACAGCCGTCTTGGTGGAACACATGAGGGAATTTGCAGGATACCAAAGCAAATGGTGAATGGGGAGCTGAAATTGAAAACGTGAAAGAAAAGAGTGGAGAGGAAATATTTTAAGGACATGGTAAAACCAAGCTCAGACAATCCTGCATCCCAGCTGAAAACTGGGAGTCAGTTGCTGAGGCTAGAACTGCATGATGCACTGCTATCAAGAATGGATTGGCTCTCTTTGTACAAAAGTTTCATATGGAATGAGAAACAAGGGGGTGAAAGAGAAACGGATCCAGACTCCACAGACACTAAACATAACAACACAACAAAGAATAAGCTTTAGCTTGCACAGTGGAGCCAGGACTGTGGGTTGCTCAACGATTCAATCAATCGGTGGTATTGGAACACTTACTGTGTGCAGAGCACTGTACTAGAATGTGTTTGTTTATTGTTATATTGCACTCTTTCAAGAGCTCAGTAGAGTGCTCTGCATGCATAACTCCATAAATGTGATTGACTGAATTAATGAACTGAGTTGGCAGGTATGTTCCCTGTCCACTATGAGCTTACAGTCGAGAAACCTCATCAACCTTTCCAGCCACACACATACTCAAAGGTGAATTTCACCATCAGCAGTGTATCCTTCATGTGAAAAACAACTGCATTAAGCAATCGGAAGAGTATCAGGAAATTAGGAAACACAGTCCCTGCCCTCAATCAATAAATGGAATATACTGAGCACTTACTCTGTGCAGAGAAACATACATAGTGTTTGGAAAGCAACGTGGGTTTGGGCTTGGGAATCAGGAGGACCAGGGTTCTAATCCTGGCTGCACTGGCTCTGCTGTGTGACCTTGGGCAAGTCACTTCACTTGCCTCAGCTCCCTCATCTGTAAAACTGAGATTAAGACTGTGAGCCCCATGTGGGACATGGGCTCTGCCCATCCGGATTATCTTGACTCTAACCCAGTACTTAGACCATAATAAGCACTCAACAAATACCACCATTACCATCATCATCATCGTCATCCAGGAAAGAACAGTAGAATAGAGTTGGTAGACACAATCCCTGTCCATAAGGAGCTCACAGTCTAGAGAATCAGCGTGGGTCAGTGAAAAGATCTTGGGTTTGGGAGTCAGAGGTCAAGGGTTCAAATCCCAGCTCAGCCGCTTGTCAGCTGTGTGACTTTGGGCAAGTTACTTAACTTTTCTGTGCCTCAGTTACCTCATCTGTAAACCGGGGATTAAGACTGTGAGCCCCACATGGGACAACCTGATCACCTTGTATCATCTCCAGTGCATAGAACAGTGGAACATCAAAATAAATTACAAATAGGAAAATGTCCCATCGATGTTCAAGAATTCCTGACTTGATGATGCTGATTGGGAATTTTGAAATTAATTTGGGTCATCCTTAATCTTGAAATATCCAATTAGTGCCCTTATTTTTTAAAAAAATCCTTGTTAGAAAAAGTGAAATGTATTTATTCAGGCCATTTCTTGATTGCCTTTTCTGTGTCTTTCGCTATAATAAAACCAATTTTAGAAGGGAGAGCATGGAGTTTAGGATTTAGGAATCAAGTTTTATTGAGAAGCAGTGTGAAAAGAGCATAAACCTGAGAGTCAGGATATCTGGGTTCTAATCTCGGCTCTGCCACTTGCCGGCTGTATGGCCTTGGGTAAGTCATTTCATTCTTCTGGGCCTCAGTTTCCTTATCTGTAAAATGGGGATGAAACACCTACCTACTTGAACTACGAGCCCCTTTTGGGATAAGTACTGAGTCCGACCTGATTATCTTTTACTTATTCCAGTCCCTGGCACCAAGATCCGAATAAAAATTATTACTGTTATTATTATCATTATCATCATCATCATCATTATTACTACTACTATTATTTCCACCCTCTGAACAAGTGATTGCAGATCACTTACTTTCTCTATTTACTTCTGGGTCTCTGAAACTCCCAACAGGTCTTTTCAGGCTCAATCCCTTAACTTGTCCAGGCAACTTTTCTTCTTCCTTTTCCTTAATAATGTTGGTATTTGTTAAGCACTTACTATGTGCCGAGCACTGTTCTAAGCGCTGGGGGAGACACAGGGGAATCAGGATGTCCCACGTGGGGCTCACAGTCTTAATCCCCATTTTACAGATGAGGTAACTGAGGCAAAGAGAAGTTAAGTGACTTGCCCACAGTCACACAGCTGACAAGTGGCAGAGCCGGGATTCGAACTCATGACCTCTGACTCCAAAGCCCGTGCTCTTTCCACTGAGCCACGCCGCTTCCCAGTGTCTCATCATCTCAACATTCAAAAAGTTTTTCTATATGTCTACCAAGTTTTCTCTGATATAATGTTAAGCCCATTTCCTCTAGTTACTGCCTTGATTTCTAAATTTTGCATCAATCCTTCTATTTCTGGAAGAATGAACCTTCCACAGTCTAATCATGGCAAACATTAGAAATTTGGTTAGGAGAACAGAGATGTGCTTAGTATCACTGCTTCCCTAAGAGGTAAGAGTTTCAACTCCTGCAAACCTCTACTACAGTTTTGGTGTCACTTTCAAACTGCTTCTCATTTTTCCATTTAGCCTGGGATTATTAACTCTCCCTTTTGAGCTCCTATCTTTTCTCTGAGTCACCATGGTTAAGGAAAGAAAGAAGCTTTACTCTCTGAAATCTTGGCTCTACAGAGGAGCAGCGTGATTGCAGTGACCATGGGTCTGGGAATCAGGAGTACCAGAACTCTAATCCTAATTCTGCCACGTGTCTGCTGTGTGACCTTGGACAAGTCACTTAATTTCTCTTTTCCTCAGTTTCCTCATCTGTAAAAGGGACGTTGAGTATCAGTTCTCATATCTGCTCAGCCTGTGAGCCCCATGTGGGACAGGGACTGTTTCTGAACTGATAAACCTTGTATCCACCCAGCACTTAGAACATGCTTGACACACAGTAAGTTCTTAACAAATACCACCATTATTATTTTTCATTTTCGGCCTCTGACTTGCATGCCACTTGAAATTTTCTTCAAGATGATTAATCATTCTCAACTTGGAGGGAGGAAATATTTGGGGGTAAGGGTCAGTCCTGGAGCAGAAAGAGGGGCCAAGTACTTGACCCAACCCTTTTGAGTTAAAACATTCTTTTGACATACCCCAAATCCCATACCTCATAGCCCAACACCCCTTTTTTATCTGGTAGTTTTTAGGGACTTACTATGTGTCAAGCCTTGTTTTGAGCACTGGGATAGCTACAATTTAATTCATTCATTCATCCATTCATATTTACTGAGCACTTACTGTGTGCAGAGTACAGTAACTAAGTGCTTGGAAAGTACAATTCAACAATAAAGGGAGACAATCCCTGTCCACACACGGCTTATAGTCTGTGGGGGGAGACATACACTAAAGAAGTAAATAGGCATCAATATAAATAACTAGAATTATAGATATATTTACATCAAAACAAGTAAACAGGCTTCAATATAAACAAATAGAATATTATATACATATGTATAATAATGATGGCATTTGTTAAGCACTTACTATGTGCCAAGCACTGTTCTAAGCGCTGGGGTAGACACAGGGGAATCAGGTTGTCCCACATGGGGCTCACAGTCTTAATCCCCATTTTACAGATGAGGTAACTGAGGCACAGAGAAGTGAAGTGACTTGCCCACAGTCACACAGCTAAGTGGCAGAGCCAGGATTCAAACCCATGACCTCTGACTCCAAAGCCCGTGCTCTCTCCACTGAGCCATGCTGCTTCTCCATGTATGCCTAAGTGCTGTGCGGGTTGGTGGGGAAGAGCAAAGTCTAGTTATGTGGAAGGGATGGAGAGTGAGGAAAAGGGGGGCTGAATCTGGGAAGGCCTCTTGGAGGAGGTGCAACTTCATTAGGGCTTTGAAGCGGGGAAGCGTGATTTAATCAGATCGGACACAGTCCCTGTCCCAAATGGGGCTCACAGTCTAAATTGGAGGGAGGAGGCTTTAATCCCTGCTTTGCAAGTGAAGAAACTGAGGCATGGAGAAGTTAAATGACTTGTCCAACATCACGCAGCGGACAAGTGGTGGAGTCAAGATTAACCCAGATTCTCTGACTCCTCGGCCCAGACTATCCAATAGGCCATGCTGTTTCTTTAATGTGAGAGGGTCCTAAATAGAGGAGAAATGGCTCATTCTCTGCCTCTCTCTAGTTCTTTTTCTGTTTTTCAGGGGCAGGGAAGGTGAATACTTTGGTGGCAGTCCTAGAAGTGGATTATTCTTATTTTGACAAGCTGAAAGTTAGTTTTCTCGGTAAAAGTTAGATTAATGTTTTAAAGGAAGTTTCCCTCTCCACCCTGTTACAGGCTGGCTAAGGGGCGATGGGTCTTCGGCTTCTGCTTAGATTGCTTCCATTTCCCTTGTTTGCAGGGAATGTCGCTTCTCCCCAGCTGTTGTCACAAATGCTCTCTAGCTTTATTTCAGCTCTAATTCCCGCCAGTCACAGCGCAATTTTTTTTTTCAACTGCTGCTGCTTCTCACCACAGGCAGCACACACAATTACTTCAGCGAAGTAATTATTGTATTTTTCAGGCAGGTCGGCCATTTCTCAACACAGGTGCATTTAATAAATTAGCCCACAACGTGGCATCAAGGAAGAAAACTCATCTCACCAATTGAACCAAGGAAAATACCGAGGATTCTAAATGAAGAAAACAGATCTCCAATCGGCTCATGACCAAGGTTGACCTTCTTGGAGAATGATCCTTTCAGAAAAATCAACTTATCTTTCCTTTCTCCTTCTACCTTTCCTATATGCTGAGGTGTTACTTTTTTTAAAAAGGATTAGAACTCAGCGGCAAAATTTGGCCTTCTAGATTCATCAACTGTTCAAAAAATACAATAATAATTCTTGCTGTTTGCTGCCTTCAGGCGATGCCTGTTGGAAGAAAAATCAATCTCGACTGGAATGTGGAGGGAGAGAAAGTATAAGGAACACCACATTGCTCAGTGAGTGGCAATAGGTTCAGATGGGCTGGTGGCCGAGTTGAGCGACAGAATAGGAAATTGAACTCTTGGAAAGATACAGAAAACAAAGAAAGAAGAGTCAAAGAAAATTGACTTAGAAAATCAGAAAAAGAAGCATACGGACACAAAATGAATCTGAAAAAAAAAGGCGCGATTCAAGAAAAGAGAATGTGGGATGGACCATAAAAATCAACAGAATCAATAAAAATGCACGGCAAAAAACCTTATTGAAGACAATCCCTTGTCTATTTACCTGGGAAAAGTTCTGAAATGCATATTATGTAGCTGCTAAAGAGCACTGCCCTCACAAATGTTATTACGTATTTATCTCCTGGTTGGAAGTTGGGGGAGAAAAAGAGGAAAAGAGAGTATGAGACATTAAGGGACACCATTATTGCAATTATTGCTTGGAAGACATGAACACTTTGATGTTCATATTAATAATTTTCTTAAATGGAAAAATATTTGATGTGATTTTCTGAGTTAAGAAGGTCTTGGAGAACTTGAGACAGAGACTATCTTGATTTAGGGTCTACCATCTTCAACTAAATGCTATGGAGATTATCTCATTCTCAAGATGTTAAAGGGGTGTCGCTCTCTCTTTCTGTCTCTCTCTCATTAAGGTAAACCCTGACAAACAAGGAACAAGATACCAGAAAAGTGAAAGCAGCCAGCTTGTCAGAGAAAGAATGGAAAACCAGGACTAGAGCAAATATAAGAAATGTGATTCTCTGCAGACCAAATAAAAAATACCATTTGCACACTAAAAAAACCCCAAAATGAAAAATAAACTTTATCCATGAACAGATGACAGACAGTACTTTTACTGAGATTTCAAAGCGGGGTTCAGGGATTTCAAAATGTCAAGGAAGGGTTGGGATTTGATTGATGGATAACCACGGTAGAGGCAGAGGCAATTTCTAGATTCATGACACAAGATACAAGAAACACTTTCCCTGTGGAATAAAGAAAAATTGGATTGAATCCGATCAGAGTCATGCAACCTAGTTTATCCAGAGACCCTATAGAGATGTCATAGCTGAGTCCTAGAGAGTATCAATAAGTCTGGATGGCAGAGAGAACAGTGCCAGGGGGCCACGTGTGCAGCTTTGGGGAGACCAAAGGTCTGGGAGATGAAGTGTGATGGGACCATCTGTCATCTGAAGCAAAGACATTCTCCGACCTGAGCGGCTAGCAGGGCACCCAGGTCTCCACCTGATGTTAGGCAGCCTGCTTCTTTATTTAAAAGAAAATAACAGAGGCAAAGTGCCAAGAAAGGAGGTTTTGGCTCCCTCCCATCAACAGCAGGAAGGCTCATTAGCTTAATCTTAAAGCATTCGCTATTGAAAACAAGGCAGCATCCGAAAGAACGGAGGAGTTGGTTTTCCTCCGCTGGTGTGTGTGTGAGAGAGAGAGCCAAGATCGGGGGCCAGAGAGTGCTGGAAGACCCCACAAGGGTCACCAGAATTGGGAGGTGATCCTGCTTCTGTTACATAACGATCAAGGGAATTTAGGATCTGCCCGCCCGGGGACCCAGAAGGTTCTGGGCATGAGATTCTGGGCGGGAGGGATGGGGCTTATGGCAAGGATAGTTGTGGCCCAGAGGTTCTGTGGGAACCTGCAACATCCCTCTATTATTGTCACAGGCCTGCAGAGGGTCGCGGTCAAGACAGCGAGTTGGAAAGCACAAATTCCTCACCCTCCCTACCTCGAGTTGGTTACACCATACTCCTGGGCACAGTTCCACCCCAGGCCCCGCACTTCCACAGGCTAAATTGTTCCAGGAACTAAGAGGCCCTCAAGGCCCAAAACACGTTTGCTAATACTTGTCATCAGTGACGCAATGGTCACCAAGGAGACCCTCCAGAACTATGGTTACATCTCCTCCACGCCTGTCTGGACCGATCTAACAAAAGATGGCAACCCACACAGTTCAGGAACGGAGCTTTCTGGCCAGTTTGGAAAGAACAATTGGCAGCCTCAGTCCGGTTTGGGCGGATGCCATGAGGACTTTGTTATGTCGTTGTATGGCTTGATTTCAGTCTGGACCTGTGTGGGCCCAGCTGAAATTCAAAACGAAAACCAGCAACGTTGTTGTTGTTTTTCAGCCTAACTACCCTGTCTGCGTTTTATGGTTTCGTCCGTCTAGCCTAAATGTTTTTGCCTTCCCAAAATAAGACTGAATGGATGTTCGTAGGCCAACAGTCAATATACTGACCGCCGCTTCCCATGCTGACGGTCTTCAGAATTCTTGTGCCCACAGAGCTACACAAGTGCTCTCTGTGCTGTTGGCCACAAGTGTGTCTAAATTCTGGCGGCCGGAGTTAGTGAAAACAGAGGAGCATCTTAGAATCTGCCTCTTTGGGTGGTGCAAGTTGTCAACTAGATCGAATACTGCCTCAGGGAATTCAAGGATAGACCGGCTTTTAGAATGGAGGCCTGGGTGTTAGTCAGGGCATCTCCCCAGGATCTGGAGGTATGACTGAACCACTCTACTTGACATGAAAGAGACAGAGTCCAGGCAACTAGGTCATCATCCACTGGGTCCAGCTGCCCGTTATCAATCTATTAATGGTATTTATTGAGCACTTACTGTGTACAGGGCACTGTAGTAAGCACTTGGGAGAGAAGCAGCACGGCTTGGTGGATAGAGCATAAGTCTGGGAGTCGGAAGGTCATGGGTTCTAATCCCTGCTCTGCTACTTGTCTGCTCTGTGACCTTGGGCAAGTCACGTCTCTATGCCGACCTCATCTGTAAAATGGGGATTGAGACTGTGAGCCCCACGTGGGATAAGGACTGTGTCCAACTCGATTTGCTTGTATCCACCCCAGGGCTCAGGACAGTGCCTGATGCTTCATAAGTGCTTAACAAATACTATAATTATTATTATTATTACAATTCAACAGAGTTGATAGCCTCCTTCCCTGCCCACAACAAGCCCACGGTCCGGAGAGGCTGACAGTGTGATTGCAGCTGGGGAGCTGGTACAGTCTCTTCTGTCAAGTTGCTAGACGGTAAGCTACTTGTGGGCAGGAATCAGTTTTTCTACTTTCCCAAGTGCTCAGTCCAGCGCTTGCCACACAGTAGGTGCTCAGTCAATGCTGCTGATTGATCTGTGAGCCCAATCTGGCACAAGGGCTGATTATATTTCATCCAACTGAGAGAATAGCTGATAGGAAGTTCCCTAACCAACTTGATTCTGGGTCGTAGGGTTGAAGCATGGGAAGGTAGGGCTAATTTGGAGCTGCCTGAAGGTCCATGACTCTTGCAGGCTCTCTGACTGGCCCAGGCATCTATACAGTTGTCAGCCACTGGCCCGGGGGCTTGGGGGGGGGAAACGGGGGCGGGACCAGTATTTACAGCTTCCTCAACAAGCCCACAGATTGACTGCAGACGGAGTCTGAGGCGAAGTCATGAAATGATCAGTCAGCGAGGCTGCTTTGGTGACATCAGTGTTTTGAGGTGGGTTTGAGACAGGACTGGGGAAACATCAATCCCTCTAAACTGTGGGCTCATTGTTGACAGGAATTGTCTGTCTGTCATCATATTACACTCTCTCTAGCACTTAGTACAGTGCTCTGCACACGGTAAGTGCTCAATAAATATAACTGAATGAATGAATCCATCAGAAGGATTAAATGAGTACTTATATACTGCGGGCCATATTAAGTACTTGGGAATGTGCAGTAGAGTCAGTAGACTAGTTATTAGGAAGCATCATGGCGTAATGTAATAGAGCAGGGGACTGGGAGTCCAAAGGTTCTAATCCCGGCTCTGCCACTTGTCTGCTGTGTGACCGAGGGGAAGACACTTCATTTGTCAGAGCCTCAGTTCCATCACCCTCAAAATGGGCATTGAGATAGTGAGTCCCATGTGGGAAAGGGACTGTGTCCAATCCAACTACCTTGTATGTCCCCCAGCACTTAGTACAGAGCCTGGCACGCAGTAAGAGCTTGACAAATACCCCGATTATTATTATTAAACTTGAAATATGACTTCCTGACCTTGGCTTTATCAGCATAGCCAATGCCCTGCTAAGTAATGTTGTGGGCTTAAAGTGTCTTTGGGATTCCCACTTCATGTCAATTAACACAGTGAGACCCATTTGGCAGATATTATTTCTATTAGCATCTTTCTCTTGCTCAATTTGTCCAAGTTACTGCCCCAAATCCAGTCTCCTCCCCCTCAGCAATAGCATATTTTACCCCACACTGTCTTGTTCTCCCGGGCCTCAGCCCCTTTAATGTTTAAAGGTTTCGAATACACTGTACCATCACCTTTGCTGTCATTAAGTCTCGGTCACAATTCGATCATCTGACTCGGCATCAACGGCCCTTTCCAGCAACAGGAAAACTGAGCTCGGCTCTGGTCTCAGCGGCTGTGCTCTTGCTGGAGACTGCAAGTTCCAAACAAATGGTCACTGCAGTAGTTCCCTAGGACGATAGGACAGTAAGACATTTCGTTCTACCTGCATGGACAGAACTGAGGGCTGCGATGATGACGTGAAGGTCACGGCCGCTAACCTGGACACCCGTCTAGGTGTCTTCCTTGTCCCTCGCCACCGCAGCCTGTTGCAGAAGCAGTACGTCCCGGTTGAAAGAGCAGAAGATCGGGTGTCGGAAACATGGTTTCTAATCTCGACTCTCCTACTTGTCTGCTGTGTGACCTTGAACATGATACTCACGTGATACTTGTGGCTTAGTGGAAGGATCCCGGGCTTGGGAGTCAGAGGACATGGGCTCTAATCCCGGATCTGCCACTTGTCTGCTGTATGACCTTAATCAAGCCACTGACCTTCTCTGTTCCTCAGTTACCTCATCTGTAAAATGGGGATGAAGACTGTGAGCCCCACGTGGGACAACCTGATTACCTTGTATCTACACCAGCACTTAGAACAGTGCTGGCCATGTAGTGAGAGCTTAATAAATACTATCATTATTATTATGAGAAGCAGCATGGCCTAGTGGCAAGAACACGGGCTTGGGACTCAGAGGACATGGGTTCTAATCCCAGTTCCTCCACTTGTCTGCTGTGTGATGTTGGGAAAGTCACTTCACTTCTCTGTGCCTCAGTTACCTAACCTGTAAATGGAGATTAAGACTGTGAACCCCGCATGAATCCCGGCTCTGCCACTTGTCAGCTGTGTGACTGTGGGCAAGTCACTTCACTTCTCTGTGCCTCAGTTACCTCATCCGGAAAATGGGGATTAAGACTGTGAGCCCCACGTGGGACAACCCGATTCCCCTGTGTCTACCCCAGCGCTTAGAACAGTGCTCTGCAAATAGTAAGCGCTTAACAAATACCAACATTATGGGAAAACCTGATTACCTTGTTTCTACCCTAGTGCTTAGAACAGTGCTTGGCACTTAGTAAGCGCTTAACAAATACAACAATAATAATAATAATAATAATAATAACAACTTTCCAGGGACTCAGTTTCCTCATCTAGGCAACAAGGAATAAATACCAGTTCTCCTTTCCCTTTGGGCTGTGAAGTTCCTCACTAATACTGCTATCTTCTTATGATTCTTCTTCTTATTCTTATTATTGTTAGTGATTATAAATATTTCATCAGATGTGTTTGACCCAGGAAATTGTGGGTTATGTTCATTGACAACAACTGTATATTTGTTTTCTTGAATTAATTGGGAAGTAGTACCAGTTTATGTACAGTTTATGTATTGGGCCTGTGTTGTCCATGGGCAGTGTTTGGGAAGAGAACCAATCTGTCTGGCTGCTCACTAACCTGAGTCAAAACAAAATGGATTCATTTGGAAATGTTCTTGACTTCTTTTGGAAGACTTATGAAATCCTGTGTCATACACTCCATTTGGGGGAGTGATTTTTCCCAGATTACTGTACTGCCAAGAAGAAAGGGGAATTAAATATTCTGACCTCTCAGGGGAACTTTTGACCATCAACTTTAAGACAATCAATCAGCTTCCTCTTCCTCCAACTTATCCTTGCTTCTCTCCCTCTACACCCCAGTTCTTTTACTTTGTTCTTCATTCTCGTCTCCCCCACCAAATGGCCCTTTCGCTCACCTTCCTTCCTGCAAACACCCAAGGAGATATGCAATCAATTATAAATCATTTTGCCAAATCACCTAATCATTATAGACTGATGATGAATTTAAAGAGAACTGAGGTGATGTATCATCATGTCATACAATAAATCAAAAAATCACATTGCCAATACAAAATTAAAAGGTAAAGAAGCAGTGTGGCCTAATGGATAGAGCAAGAGCCTGGTAGTTAGAAGGACCTGGGTTCTAATTCCATCTCCACCTTTAGTCTGTTGTGGGACCTTGGGCAAGTCACTTAAATTCTCTGTGCCTCAATTCCCTCATCTCTAAAAGCAGCGTGGCTCAGTGGAAAGAGCACGGGCTTTGGAGTCAGAGGTCATGGGTTCGAATCCCGGCTCGGCCATTTGTCAGCTGTGTGACTTTGGGCAAGTCGATTCACTTCTCGGTGCCTCAGTTCCCTCATCTGTAAAATGAAGATGAAGACTGTGAGCCCCACGTGGGACAACCTAACTCCCTTGTATCTACCCCAGCGGTTAGAACAGTGCTTGGCACATAGTAAGCGCTTAACAAATACCAACATTATTATTATTATAAAATGGAGATGAAAACTGTTAGCCCCACATGGTATATGGACTGTGTCCAACCTGATCATCTTATATATGCCCCAGCACTTAGAACACTGCCTGACACATAGAAAGCACTTAACAAATACCATTTAAAAAAAAAAAGACAGAATTCTGCTACTAAAGTAACACACTCACCAAAGTTCCAATGTCTTATCTTGTCTTATGTCATTGAGTCGTTTCCGACTCATAGAGACTCCATGGCCTCATCTCTCCCAGAACACCTCACCTCCATCTGCAATCATTCTGGCAGTGGATCCATAGAGTTTTCTTGGTAAAAGATATGCAAGTGGTTTACCATTGTGTCCTTCCACACGGTAAACTTTGAGTCTCCGTCCTCTACTCTCTCCCATGCCATTGCTGACCAGCAGAGGTGAGTTTTGACTTATAGCAGATTGCCTTTCACTTGCTAGCCACTGCCCAAGCTAGGAATATAATGGATTAGACCTGGGTATACCTCTGCTTGATTGTCTCCCAGAGTTGAGACTGGTAGAGTACTCGAAACTCTCCAGGTGCAACCCTGAGAGGGGAAAGTTTCCATGAAAGACAAGGAAATAATCAACAGAACCAAGAAGGCCTGACAGCCCCACAGCACATATGTGCATCTCTGAAATTTATTTATTTATTCCTGTTAGTGTCTGTCCCCCATCTAGACTGTAACCTCGTTGTGGGCGGGGTATGTGTCTGTTTACTGTTATATTGTACTCTTCCAAGCACTTGATACATGCTTCGCAAATAGTAATAATAATAATGTTGGTATTTGCTAAGCACTTACTATGTGCCAAGCACTGTTCTAAGTGCTGGGAAGCAATCAATAAATACAAGTGGAGAATGAATGAATGATTGAATGAATGAATGGCCTTCACATCCATTAGGCAGGCTGTCAAATAGCATGGTGGCACTGTGGCATTAGGGCTCCTGTTCAAACAAAAGTTGATAGAACTGAAGTGTTGTTCAACTCTCTCTAAGGCTGGGAGACCTGGACCAAACACAGTTGGCGTATCGGCTCCTTGAGCAGTTCCGACTCAAAATCAAATGACAAGACAGATCAGTATCAAGGATGTTCCAAAACACAGTCAACCTCCTGACACTGAAGCTACACACACCTCAACACAGATACCCTTGGTGGGACGTGAAGGGAACGAGCAACAGCATGATACCCCAACAGCTGCTCTACGGAGACCAGAAATGGGAAAACCAAATACATGGAGGGCATAGGATTGTTTTAAGAATGAGATAAAACCTCAGACATTGCTCATCCTAGCTGAAAACTGGGAGTCAGTTGCCATGGCAGCACGGTACACTCCCATCATAAAAGCTTCATATGGAAAGAGAAACAAGGCGGCAAAAGAGAAGACGGCAGCAGGCACTGCAAACGTTAAGAACAACCCCACAAGGGACAACCTTTCCGTGTGCCCGGTGAGGCCGGGACTGTGCAACCCAAGTCACCCTCTTCAGTCACACGTGCATTCACGGGTAAACTGACTCTCAGTGGTGTCTTTTTCAAACATCAATCAGTCAATCAATCGTAATTATTGAGCGCTTTCTTGGTGCACTGCACTGTACCAAGCACTCGGGTGAGTACAATAGAACAGGATAATTATCCATATATCGCTCTCTATTATTTATATAGAGAGACCCAATCTCCTCTCAGATAGCCGTTAGACCTCCTTCTTCCAAAAGTTAGAAATCTTAAGCTTCCCCTAAAATATTCAGACATTCTGAATGCTAAGTAACATCTACATATTTATTCGTTTCCAATGTTCTGTGGTATATTAGCATCTGTATTGCCAGAAAACAACATTTTCTTCAAGTTATTCTTGTGCAGGCCAGGGACTCAACCCATATGGCTCCCCAGTAAATTTCAGATGTGGGTCTTAACTTACGTGGGTTGTTCCAAAGTTGCAGTCTGCGCCCGAGATTGGTCTGTGAATATGCGGTGCCACCTATTGGCTGCTCATAGAATTATTCTTTCCTACTCTAAAATTTCTCTTTTCCACTGAATACATCCCTCATTACCCTTGGCCCTAAAACATTGCATTGCGCCTTCAAGAACACAACTCGGAATCATTTTAATTAGAACGTTTGACTTAAAAATCAAGGTAAGACCTCTGGCCCACGTCCTCCCGCCGTCCTGGAACGCCCTCCCTCCTCACCTCCGCCAAACTCTTTTCCCCTCTTCAAAGCCCTACTGAGAGCTCACCTCCTCCAAGAGGCCTTCCCAGACTGGGCTTCCCGTTTTCCCTCTGCTCCCTCTGCTCCCTCTCTGCTCCCTCCCCCTTCCCCCCTTCACCTCCCCTCAAGTAAGCCCCCTTTTCTTCTGCTCCTCTCCCTTCCCCTCAACACTGTGCTCATTTGTATATATTTTTATTACCCTATTTATTTTGTTAATGAGATGTACATCCCCTCGATTCTATTTATCGTGATTATGGTCTCTTGTTTTTGTCCGTCCGTCTCCCCCAATTAGACTGTAAGCCTGTCACTGGCCAGGGATTGTCTCTATCTGTTGCCAAATTATATATTTCAAGCACTTAGTACAGTGCTCTGCGCATAGTAAGCGCTCAGTAAATACTATTGAATGAATAAATGAATCCTTTATTCATTGGCTACCTGGAAATACATCTTTTCTCAAGCTCCTAGTGCAGAGGTCTGCTCATAGTAAGCACTCAATAAATACATTTGACTGACTGAACCCCAAAGATATGTGATTGTGATAGGGGATGAATAGAAGTTTTTTTCAGCAATTGCATTCGTGCAACCCTAGTGAGAAACCATTATTTACTATTTCCAAGCTCTGCTTTGGTTACTGTGAAGGAACCCTCTCTGCAATCGAGGGTTCTTGCTCAGCTGGGAAAGAGTCATATGAAAACCACGGTGAAAATACCGGACCGTAAGCTAAGGCACGGCAAACACCAGATCAGCCATTTCTAGACCAATTATTTACCGGGCTACAGAAAGTGAAGACTCAAAATTACTGCAGTAAGAAGGGTAGAGAAAAGGTAAGAAGTGGAGTTACTGCCACCTAATCTTTCCCATCATTGTCCAGTCAATCATATTTATTGAGCACTTACTATGTGAAAAGCACTGTACTAAGTCCTTGGGAGAGTGCAATACAACAACAGTAGCAGACACGTTCCCTGCTCATAACAAGCTACCAGTCTAGAGGGGGAGACAGACATCAATATGAACACATAAGTAATTGATAATATAAAATTTAAAGATATGTTCATACATTCTGCGGTGTTGGGATGACTATCGAGTGTCCAAAGGTCACAGACTGAAGGGCATATACGATGCAGAAGGGAGAGAGACCTTCTGCCATACTGGGGAGAAGAGGGCTTAATCAGGGAAGGCCTCTTGGAGGAGATGTGATGTTAGTAATGCTTTGAAAGTGGAGATAGTGGTAGTCTGGCATATGTGGAGGCAGGGGGAGAGTTCCAGGCTAGAGGGAGTATGTGGGAAAGAGGTTGGGGGCAAGATAGACGAGCTTAGGGCACAGAGAGCAAGCCGTGCCAGAGGAGCAGAGAGTCCGGGATGGGCTGTGACAGGAGATTAATGAAGTGGGGTGGGAGGGGGTGAGTTGGTTGAGAGCTTTAAAGCCAATGGAAAGGAGTTTCTCCCTGATGCGCAGCCACTGGGGGTACCCGAGGAGTGGGGAGACATGAAATGATTTTATTGGTAAATGATGCATACACTAGAATGAAGTAAGGATTGGGTGGGAAGAGGCCAGATGCTGGGAGGTCAGTGAGGCGGCAGATGCGGTAGTCAAAGCAGGATGGGTTAAGAGCTTGGTTAGGAACGGTATCCGGTTGGATGGAGAGGATGGGGCGGAGTTTAGCAATATCGTGAAGGTCGAACCGACAGGATTCGGTGACAGATCGAATAGGTGGGTGGAATGAGAGAGATGAGTCTAGGATAGCACCAAGGTTATGGGGCTTGAGAGGTGGGGAGGATAGTGATGTCATCAACAGTGATGGGAAAGACAGGGGGAGGTCCACTAAGAAGAAGAGCAGCTCTCAAGTCATGCAACAGGCCTGGCGGCATTACTTTATTTCCAGGCGAGCACTTCCTTCCTCTAATGCTGTGCCCCTGGCAAACTGAGAGAGAAAGGCTGGCCACTGTCCTCTTTCATGCAGCAGGAGGAAGACAACCCCGATGGTCCCATAGGGTCCCATAGTTTCCCCAGTTCAGGTCGACTCAAGAAGCGATGAGAGAAAGAAAGCTCATTTAACATTTCTTTTCATTCCCAGGCCTGAGCAGGGTCCGGTTTTCAGTTTTTAATCTACACCTTAACAAAGAGCAGTTGGGCTGCTATTGATGGGGAAACGCAGCAGTCAACCACCTTGTAAATTAGAAGCTGTGGTAGTAAAAACGGATTTGTATATCACCGGGAGTAGAGAGTGTGTCTGCCTTGTAAATTTAATTAAACAGCAGGTGCAAAATCAGGTCATATGGCTTTGATGTGCCCCGTGTGAGGATGACAACTAGACAATGATTCTAATATGAAGAAATTTGCATACATTTGCATTGGCTAGCGAAAAACGCTGGAGCTTTCACCTACTTCAAATTTTATTTCAAGGAAGTCGAATGAACATTTCCAATTTAGTTGTTCCCAACAAACACAAGGAACCCCTTGGTTTTGTCGTAACCGATCATTCGGGCGACGATCTCTCGACGGACACTTCGAAACGTAACGCTTCCTTGCCTGAATATGGAGCTGAAGGGGAAGTGATGATTAAAGAACGAGCAGAGGGGAAAATGGAGAGCGTAGTTCTGCTTCTCATCTCTGGGCTGAGATGGAAGAATTGTGTGTTTCCTGAAACATCCATCAAAATCTATTTTCCGGTCTTTATCCAGCGAGTGGCACAAGCCCTTCTCTTTCCTCTAGTAGAAAATCATGTAAACACCAACATGATGTTCGTTGAGAGGAAATCCAGCAATTAGAGTCTTGTAGAAATTCCATTTTTCAAAGGGAAAACACAGTTTCTTGCCTTATTGGTTCTGAAACCAAAGGCAAACTGTGAGACTAAATCTACCGAAATGGCAAAACAAAATGTTCATTCCAAATACTATCCTTCCAGACCCCCACATCTCCTTTCTGTAGGGCCAAAAGGTCCTAAGTCCTATCGTATGAACAATTAATTTTATCAAATGTCATGAAAACTAAGACAGATTCAAAGAATGGAGCTGTTTTTCAAGGAAATGGAGCACTTTTACTACACAAAATGGTATTCACGGTGGGCCACATTTCATAAGTATTTGTAATCTTTTATATGGACCGAGAGAAATAATTGCATTTTCATCCTCGTCGTCATCATGATCTTCATCGTCGTTATCAACATCCCTGTGATCAAAGGCAATTCTGACCCAATTAGTCGCATGAGCCAGGTGGCATTTAGAACACTTAGGCGACGTAATTATTCAGTAACCTTCTCCATTTAATTCCTCCGGATTTTGTAATGGTAATCAGTTTTCTTCCAATGGAAAATTCCAACGATAAACAGTTTTCTTCCAGTGAGAAATTATGAGGAGGAAGAATACTGCTACAATAATTGATTTGTCTGTGTAGGGGACAATTTTTAATGCCCACTCATCCAGGTAATTATATGAATGGAAGGAAAGAGAGACAGTAGTCAGTTCAACTTCAGAAGGGTCTCGTGGGTTCAGGGCCGACTTCAGAAATAGGAGTGGCTGATGGAGCAGCAGCTATAAATCAGTCAGGCTGAGCAACCCCATCTGCTTCCCAGGAGCAGTATGGAGTTTCAGGATCCCTAACTCCAAGATCCATTCTTTCCCTTCTCTTGAAGACTCTTGTCGTTATTGCCGAAACCAAATATTACTGCTGCTTTGGCCTACTCCACTCAGACCTTAAGGCCTATGTTTCTACCTCCAAGGAGCCTGAAAAAGAGAGGACCTTCCTAATAGCAACATTAGACCAGTCTCCCACACCAACGTCATACAAGGAGATGATCTAGGCATCATTTTGGCTCTCAAAAGCATTTTCCTTCCTCTTGTGTTTAGGAAAGGAGAAGAATGAGGGCTAATAATAATGATAATTAATAATTATGGTATTTGTTAAGCACTTACTATGTGCAAAGCACTGTTCTCAGCACTGGGATGGATACAAGGTAATCAGGTTGTCTCACAAGGGGTTCACAGTCTTATTCACCCTTTTACAGATGAGGTAACTGAGGCACAGAGAAGTGAAGCGACTTGCCCAAGGTCACACAGCAGACAAGTGGTGGAAGCCAAGATCAGAACTCAAGTCCTCTGACTCCCAAGCCCGCACTCTTGCCACCATCTACAGCAGATGAACAACAACAGTAACACAAAGTAATCCCCGGAATGCCTTTGTGAATGAGTAAGACTCCAGTAGCAACCACAAAGCGTTCAAGTAGATGGAAACTTTGTAATCCTAATAGTATTTGATTTGTGAGTGAGCACTCAATAAATAGCATTGATTAATTGCTCCTCTCAGTCTCATCTCTCTATTTTCATATAATCAAATTTCTCATTAATCCCTTTATTCTGATCCAATTCCTTTTAAGCAATTCCCCTGGGGTTTAATCCAACAGATCACAACCATTCATCTCTTATCTAAAAAGTTATTTTCCTTAGGCATTTAGGGATATATTGTTCTCCAAATATTTAAGATCAACCGCAGAGAATGTCATAGGGAGAATACGACTGAGGCTTTTATTTTCACATATTCTCAGTCAGCCGTTTTATTTCAGCACTCCATTTTCTGAATCTGGAGCTCCTCAGGCAGGTAATTCTTGTGGGGAGTCAAATTACTTGTGTCCTTTGTGAAGGGCTTCACTCTCAAGGGCTACCCAAGCTTCACATGTCTGGAAACATCTATTAATGGTTCTCTGAGACAGTCATCTATCAATCAGTGAATAGCATTTTGTTAAGTACTTAGCCTGTGTAGAACTCTGTACTGAGTCCTTAGGAGAGTACATCAGAGCTAGGAGACAGGATCTCTCACTTGCCTGCTGTGTGATCTTCGGTAAGTCACTCAACTTCTCTGAGACTTGGCTTCTTTGTCTATAAAATGAGTATACGATTCCTTCTTTCTCACTCTCTCTTAGACTGTGAGTCCCATTTGGGACAGCGATTGTGTCCAAAGTGACTATCTACCTCAGTGTTTAGTATGGTGCTTGACACACAGTAAGCACTAAACAAATATTATAATTATGATGCCTGCTCTAAGGAGTTTAAAATGTAGCAGGGGAGAGAGACACTAGAAACACAAATAGATGTAGGAGGAAGCAACAGAGACTACAGGTGTATATATATATATGATATACAGACAAGCAGCGTGGCTCACTGGAAAGAGCCCGGGCTTGGGAGTCAGAGATCATGGGTTCTAATCCCTGCTCTGCCGCTTGACAGCTGTGTGACTTTGGGCAAGTCACTTAACTTCTCTGTGCCTCAGTTACCTCATTTGTGAAATGGGGATTAAAACTGTGATCCCCCTGTGGGACAACCTAATCACCTTGTATCACCCAAGCGCTTAGAACAATGCTTTGCACATAGTAATCGCTTAACAAATACCACCATTTATTTTATTGCGACATCAGGGAATGTGAATTTTCAAGTGCATAAGTGACAGGGAGGTGCTGAAATAGCAGTTGTGGGGGACAAGAGGGGTTGATTCACCTTTTCATTCTGAATTTTTTCAGTAATATTTGTTAAGTGTTTATTATGCATCACGAAGTCCTCTAAGCATTGGGGTAGATACAGGTTAATCAGGTTGGAGACAGTGTCTGTCCCACATAAGGCTCCTATGCTAAGTAGGAGGAAGAATAGGGATTGAATCCCCATTTTTCAATTGAGGAAACTGAGGTAAAGAAAAGTTAAGTGACTTGCCCGAGGTCAAACAGCAGGCAAGTGGCAGAACTGGGATCAGAACCCAGGTCCTCTGGTTTCCAGGCCTGTGCTTTACTCATTAGGCCACTCAGTTTCCCTGATCATATTACATTTTAAGGCAATAGGCAGGTTATAGATCTAACAGTGCCCGATATATTACTTTGCCTTCACGTAGACTGTGAGCTACACCATAAGCTCACTGTGGGCAGGGAATGTGTCTACCAACTCTCATTATGTGGCATTCTCCCAAGGGCTTACTACAGTGCTCACTCAACCAATACAACTGATTGACTGAATGTGCACCAGAGATAAGGCATGTCTTTAAGGATAGTTTCAACTGAATTGTACTTTCCAAGCAGTTAGTACAGTGCTCTGCATACAGTAAGCGCTCAATAAATATGCCTGACTGAATGAAAAAAACGTAAAATGCTGAATTGTTCTAGGTTCCATGTACTAGAGAAGGATTCGGGAGCCAAACCAAATTGAGATCTCATTTTCCTGTAGAAGCAGTGTAGTGAAATTAACAGCAAACCACAGGGGACCCTAACATAGCAACAGACCACAGGTACTGGCATTTCTCTCTCCCTTTCGGGATCATCTAGAGAGAATGATCATGGCCTAGTGAAAGAGCATAGATCTGGGAGAAAGAGGTCCTGTGTTCTAATCCTGCCACGTGCTCGCAGTGTAACTTTGTGTAAGTCATTTGATTTCTCTGTGCCCCAATTTCCTTATCTGTAAACATGGGAATTGAATAACTGTTCACCCTCTTACTTCGACTGCATCTCTTCTGAGTCAGGGACTAAGTCTGACCATCTTCCATCTCCCGGAACGCCCTCCCTCCTCACCTCCGACAATCTAATTATCTTCCCCTCTTCAAATCCCTACTTAAAACTCACCTCTCCTCCAAGAGGCCTTCCCAGACTGAGCTTCCCTCTTTTTCCCTCTGCTCCCTCTACCCTCCCCTTCACCTCTCCGCAGCTAAACCTTTTTCTTCCCTCTTTCCCTCTCCTCCTCCCCCTCACCCGTCCCACCCCCTCAGCACTGTACTTGTCCGCTCAACTGTATATATCTTCATCACCCTATTTATTTTGTTTATTTTGTTCAATGAGATGTACATCACCCTGATTCTATTTATTTGCCATTGTTTTTATGAGATGTTCTTCCCCTTGACTCTATTTATTGCCATTGTTGTTGTCTGCCCGTCTCCCCTGATTAGACTGTAAGCCCATCAAAGGGCAGGGACTGTCTGTATCTGTTGCCAACTTGTACATTCCAAGTGCTTAGTACAGTGCTCTGCACGTAGTAAGCGCTCATTAAATACTACTGAATGAATGAATGAATGAACAAATGCAATAGGAATAATAATAACGATAATAATTAAAGCCCAGAAAAAAATCTCACTTGTATGACTTTGATGAGACAAAACCATCATGCATGGCAACTCCCTTAGAGAAGCATCTCTCTCCATGTCTAGCTCTTTATGGTCTGTTTTACTGTTGCGTTGTACTCCCCCAAGTTCTTAGTACAGTGCTCTGCACAGAGTTAATGCTCAAATAATATGCTTAATTGATAAGAACATGTCCCCTCACCCTGTTGGATAGTTCGCTCCTGATTGCTTAGCACAATTCTCTGCACACAGTAAGCACTCAATAAATACCAGTGATTGATCAAACTGATTTGCTTTACATTCATGTTTATCTATGAAATATGTTGAATTTATCAACTAACTCACTGATGGCAGAAGACAGGCAACATGGCAGGTTGAAAGACAGTAATCGTCCAAAAAAGATGCTTTTGGAACCAACAGCCAACTTCCAAAGGTTTCTTTTCTTTTATGTTTTCAGATTTGTACCATCATTTCATTAATTGCTAATTTGGATAGAAAGGCGGCACTCTCATTTCAGAATGCATCCCACATTGTTCTTTGAAAAATGTTATTGAAGATAAGAATGTAAAATCAATGGCTTGATGGATTAATAGCTGCAGGAGAGGTTGGAAATATCAATAAATTCAGACCTACATTTTTTTCATTCCAACTAAAATCTGCAAAGTATTCAATTTAATTACAGGTAGCATAATAAGCAAGCAATTCAGTGTGGACATAATGTTCACTTTGATTGTATGGATTTCTCTCCACTGGGAAAGATGAAACAGCTTCCATCTGTCTGTCTCAGATTGCATCATTCTAAGAGGAGGAAGGAAATGACTAGTAATTATATTCCATAAATCTATAGTTAGCCAGTCGCAAATATTTCATTTTTTTCTATTCCCTGAAAAACATTCTACTGGGAAAAGAAGGTTTAATGGCAGAAGAAGTATTGGCATCCATTCAACTACCCAGACCCTCATTTTGACCCCCCTCCTCTTAATTTGAATCCAAAGAAGCTGAAAATTCATAAAACCATCTTCAAAGTTGCATCACCATGCCCGAAAACCATTAATACCAGCTGGAAATGAAGCAATCTCTGTTGATCCCACAAATTTATATACAGTATAGACTCCCATTCCCTGAATATTGGCCACTAAAAGCTACTTTGGCTTCATTCATAATAGACACATTGAGTGTTCTGATAATAGTCTAGAACAGAATTCAAATATTCTGTACAAGTAGAGACATGGAAAATCGAAGAGGTCACCCTTTCTGAGCAGAGGACCCCTCGCCCCCTCCCCACCCCCCTCCACCCTTGCTGCAGAAGGTCTGGAAGAATTAAGCTAGACTAGGCTCTGTACTTCTCTGCCATGTGACCTTTGGCAAGTCATTTCACTTCTTCGTGCCTCAGTTTTCCCATCTGCTAAAATCTATGACCTCACTCCTACTTAGACTGTGAAACCCCCACGGGACAGGAACTGTGTCTGACCTGATGACCTAGTTGCATCTATCCCAACACTTAGAACAGTGCTTGACACATAGTGAGCACTTAACAATTAGCACAAGTATAATTATTAGCAGACCGTGGCCAAATATTCCTACTGGGGCCTAATTCCCTGCCCTTTTCCTTTGATGAGTCACCATCACAAAGCCAGCACTGTCCTCTCTTCCCGAGAGGAAGGAGGTACCAGGCCCCAGTCTGGTAACGTGAAAGACGGGTACACGTTAGGGGTACACCTTGTTAATTTATAACTCCCTCGATAACGAAGGCTTCTGGGCAAATTCTGTCCGATTCCCTCCTCTGGTTTATTCAAACAAGATCTGATTGGTGGGAAAATCTAACCGTTGAGTCCTCCACACCAGTGAAATAACCACCCCCAGTTGAAAAATGGGAGGTGGGAATTCAGTGGGGCTGCTTATTCTACCCTCTGGCAGCACCTGAAAACTCCTCTTGTGTCTACACTCACAGTGTCACCTCAAACCGCCAACATAACTTTCTACTTCAAACACACACAAACCAGAACGCTTTATCCCCAGTCTGCCCTCTATCATACTCAGCATCCACATTACCACGCCCCAATCTGCCCTCTTTCATACTCAGCACCTCACACTTCTTTTTGCAGCTGGTGTTGCCAGTTTCCCAGATGTTCTGACTGCCCATCCGGTGCTCTTTCCAAAATCAAAAAAGGGAAACAGGACATCAGAAACTGCGGGAGGTGTGGGGAGGTGAGCCCTCTTAAGGTGACTGCTGGAGTTTATGGGCGCCTCTAGGAAGGCAGAGGACAGTGAATGGAATCAGGAGGAAAAGGTCAGTTCTAGGAGAGGCTATGGGAAGCAAGGAAGAGAGAAAGGGGAGAGAGGTGTTTTTTCCCCTTACAACCCTGGAGGACTTTCAATACCTTTTGTTGTTAGCGATAAGAACGAAGTCTGACACTACAGAGAAGGGGGTGGGAAAGCTGAAAACACTTGATTTTAAGCAAATCTCTCCACTGCGAATGATTCCCAAAGCAAAATTACAGAAAATAAGAGAAGGGGAATAAACTTACTGCCTGAGGTTTGTACCTACGGGTTTTCAAATTCACTTAGTGTTTTACTTTATTTTGCGGGATTTGAAAAATGCATCCTTTTTCCAAAGGTCCCTGGGCTCATGTCTGAAAATATATACACGATAAAATTGCAAAATTAATTAGGGGAGCCCAAGGGAGACAGCATTTCTAACCCGTCGGAGTTGGCCAAGCCAAACAAGTACATTCCGTCCTGTGCTCTGTGGTTCGTGAACCTCCGTGAGCCCACGGAGGAATGTAGTTGCATTATACAGCAGAGCGGCGTCCTGATTCAATCGCCCACCCTCTGAACTCCAGCCAGGCCAATCCGAGGTCAGTGAGACTCATCTCACAGTCCCTGGAAGCTCACTCACCCAAGTCCTGACTGCCCTCGGGGTCTTTGGAGAAATTCATGGGTAGTAGGGTAGGCTGGGTCATCAGCAAATGGAGCCACAGCAACCTTGGTATTTCCAAACACACCTGCACCTTTTCCATGCCCTTTTCTTTTCGAATCTCTCTACTGATGATTAGTAATATACCTTGGTAATACGACCATAAAGGGGGGAAGAGGAGAGCATAGAAAAGGGGCTGGATACGAGTGGAGGGGAGGAGAGAAGCGGGAAGGAGGAGAAGGAAGAACGGAGAGCAGGGAGTGTACGGAAAGGAAGCTTTCAGAAAGGTGGCAATATGATGTGATGAGATTCTTAAGGGAGCAAGAAGAAAATGGAGAAGGATTAAGCAATCAATCAATCAGCGGTATTTATTGAGTACTTACTGTGTTCAGAGCACTGTAGTAAGCACTGGGGAAAGCGCAATACAACTTTATTGAGGCACATATTCCCTGCCCACAAAGAGTTGACAGTCGAGAGGAGCACTCCATCTCTTCTCTGGTTCTTCCCTGCCGGGGGCCAAGGAACACAAGAGCCAGAGAGGGACCTGAGGCAGAGGGAGGAAGGAAGAGTAGGGAAGACAGACAAGAGGGAAAGGAACAGATGGGCCGATAGAGGAAAAGGGAAAAGGAAGTGAAGCATTGAATGCTGGCCAAGCGGCTTTTGCTAAAGGAAAAAGTCAGCAAATAGAGGGAGAAAGCACAGAGGCGGTGAATAACTGCAGTGGTGAAAGTGGTACAGCTTTCTAATGGAAGATTTGGGGTTGGGTTAACCTTGGCTGGAGAAGGTAGTCATGTGCCTTATCAGAGAACTGGAGGTTGAGTGGGATTTCTGGAGATCACCCTACCACCCAGCATCCGGGCAAGGGATTGCAGTGTAGTGGTAAATCAGATCTTGGCTCTCGAAAGAACTTGATTTCAGTTTAGAGCACAGGCAGTATCTGTCCTCTTTCAGAAGCAGTCAATCAATCAATCAATCAATCAGGGGAATAATAATTCTGGTATTTGTTAAGCACTTACTATGTGCCAGGAACTGTACTAAGCGCTGGGGTGGATATCAGCAAATCAGGTTGGACACAGTCCTTGTCCCACATGGGGCTCACAGTCTCAAATCCCATTTTACAGTTGAGGGAACTGAGGCACAAAGAAGTGAAGCGACTAGCCCAAAGTCACACAGCAGACAAAGAGTGGAGCGGGATTCAAACCCACAACCTTCTGACTCCCAGGTCTTTGCTCTATCCACTATGATGAGAACACTTTGGAGAACATATTAGTGAGCTGACAATCTAGTGGGGGATAATTTTCAGGTATAAGCAATAAAGAAAGGGGTTTGAGGAATGAGCGTGTAAATCATGGGATGTACAGAAGTATGAAAAGAAGTGCTATTTATTTATTGATGTATTTATTTCTATTAATGTCTGTCTCCCTTTCTAAGCTGTAAGCTCCATGTGGGCAGTGAATGTGTCTGTATATTGTTGCACTGTACTCTTCCAAACACTTATTACAGTGGTCTGCACACAGTAAGCACACAATAAATATGATTGACTGAAATGCTATGACTGGTTGTGAGCACAGAAGTGGCAGTTGGTATATGAAGGCTGGATGAAACGTGAGGAAAGAAGAAATGCTTGGAGGAGGAAAAGGGCTCAGCTCTTTTGGAAAACAGTGTATATTTTCTGTAGAAATCAATGAGGGAAGGTTTGGTTGAGGAGGTAGGACTTTAAGGGGACTTGGGAGAAGCTCATCAATGTTCAGATGGAAGTTTACGTCATACAGAGAAAATTGCAATGGTCTCCCCCATTAGACTGTAAACTCCTTGAAGGAAGGAACCGTCACCATTTCTCTAACGTACTCCTCCATTGGCTTAGTACAGTGCTCTACACATAGCCAATGCTCATTAAATACTATTCATCAATTAATTGCAAATAGCTTGAAATGAAGAGAATGTGACAAAGGATGATTTTAGGCTTTTCCATAGGAATTAGTCCAGCCAAAAAGAATGCAGTGCAACAATAATAATAACGATGGCATTTGTTAAGCGCTTACTATGTGCCAAGCACTGTTCTAAGCACTGAGAGGGATACAAGGAAATCAGGTTGTCCCACGTGGGGTGCACAGTCTTAATCCCCATTTTACCGATAAGGTAACTGAGGCACAGAGAAGTTAAGTGTCTTGCCCAAAGAGGTAAGACAAGAGGTAAGAAAGGGAGAAATACAAGAATGAGACTCTAGACCATTAGCTCATTGTGGGCAGGGAATGTGTCTACTTTCCCAAGCACTTAGCACAGTGTTCTGCACAGAATAAGCCCTCAACAAATACTACTGATGGACCTTCGGATTAAGATCGGTGATCTGATGGCTGTGGCCTTTCGCTTGGGGGAGTAAATCTATAATTTCAAGTGAAAGGATTGGCTACTGAAGGTACTTCCCATCATATATCGATCCACATCAACAGCAGCATGTTCACCTAATATGTGACAGGCAGCACACAAAAATGAGTTGTAGGGTTCGTGGATGGCGAGAGTTTTTCAGCCTCCATTTAAAGATTTGCTCTCCAATTTGGGGAGCAAGATCACACGTGACCCAGAGATTTCGTCAAGTCAGTTTCCTTCCCCGCCTCCCCTTGAGCAAATATAGAAGATGAGGAGATTGACAAATGTCTGGTCCAGCTTTTTCACAAGTTCTGGGTGCCCAAAGCAGCGATACACACTAACCAAATGCACTGCACCCAAGCAGCAGCCAGAACTTTAGCACTGAAACTTTTGACATAGCAACCTGGCTGCCAGACTGTAGAAATAATATTAACGTCGGCAAAGGCTAAGCAACGATAGAAGCAATTCGAGCCAAGCTTCAGAACCCAAGCTGGTTGCCTGGCAGCAGAGATGGGGGTCGGAAAGGAATCTTTGCCCATACACAGAATTTCACAATTGGCCAGATGTTTGTGTTTTAACTCCATTCTTAGAGGAAGGGATTGTGATGGGAGCGGGAGGGGGAGAAAGGGAACTGACCATCTTCTATTGAACAAAGCCTCTCTTTTTCTTTTTCTTCTTGGATCAGTGATTGTGGGAACCCTGGGTTGAATAAGAAAGGAAACCTTTTCAGACCTACAAGCTGGATCACAGTTGTCCTGGGGCCACCCAATAAAATAAAGAGGAGAGAAAGGAAGAAAGAGTGTATCCTAGTTTTTCTCTTTCCCCATTATGAGTTTGTGCTATCCTTGTAACAATGAAAAGAGCCCGGCTCCGGGAATCAGGACACCTGGATTCTCATCCTGGTTCTAGCTGGGCTATCAGCGGGGAAGGTTTCTGATCAAAGAACCTCCTAGGGTGTTCCTCCAAGTGGACAGGCCTAGCCCAGTGATACCAGTGTCCTGTGGACTAAGATAAGATCAGTTCCTCCAACCTCCAGAAAATCCACTGATATCTGGGTGTTGCTAGTAAATTACTGAAAACCATGGCAAGATTATTTCTGAAAGGTCACAAAGAAGCTAGTAAAATGATTTCCACTAAAAAAGGCTTCCATTAAATAGTACGCTCCTTGGATTCAATCAAACATTAATGGTATAATTATTGAACTCTGTGGGCAGAGAACAGTAATCAATGTTTGGGAGGGTACAGTACAGTTTTGGCTTTTTTAAATGGTGTTTGTTGAGCGCTCACTATGTGCCAGGAACCATACCATACTAAGTGCTGGGGTAGATACAGTCTAATTAGGTTGGACGCAGTCCCCATTCCACATGAGACTCTCAGTCTTAATCCTCATTTTACTGATGAAGTAACTGAGGCACAGAGAAGTTAAGTAACACAGCAGACGAGTGGCGGAACCAGGATTGGAACGCAGGTCCTCTGACCCCCGGGCCTAGGCTCTCTCCACTAGGCCATGCTGGTTCCCAAGTGTTGGACAATGATCCTTGACTACAAGGAGTTTACAATCTAGTGGGCAGGGAATATATCACTTCTTTATTTGGTCAAGCCCCTAATATTATCCTCAATAAATAAATAAGCACCAAGGGTCCTTCATAAATATCACTACCATCACGGAAGATCTTTTATCCCATTTTGGCCACGAGAAATCTAACAACTAATGGTATTTATTGACCACTTACTGAGTATAGAGCACTGTACTAGGGAAGCAGTATGGCTCAGTGGAAAAAGCACAGGCTTGGGAGTCAGAGGTCATGGGTTCAAATCCCGGCTCAGCCGCTTGTCAGCTGTATGAGTTTGGGCAAGTCACTTCTCGGTGTCTCAGTCACCTCATCTGTAAAATGGGGATTAACTGTGAGCCCCATGTGGGACAACATGATCACCTTGCATCCTCTCCAGTGCTTAGAACAGTGCTTTGCACATAGTAAGTGCTTGACAGATGCCATCATTATTATTACTAAGCATCTGTGATTGTACGATTGTGATAGACACACTTCCCGACCACATAGAGCTTGCAATCTACAGGCAGAGACAAAATAAATTACAGATCTGAACATAAGTACTGTAAGGGAAATGAGGTCTTAGTTGGGAAAAGTCTTTAGGAGGGATGTGATTTTAATAAGGCTTTGAAGACAGGGAGAGTGATGGACTGTCACCTATGAAGGTGATGGAAGTTACAGGTGAGAAGGAGGATGGAAACAAGAGGTCAGCCGTGAGATAGACGAATCGAAGGTACACTGAGTAAATTAGAGTTAGAGGAGTGAAATGTGTGGATTGGGATGTAGTGGAATATCAGCGAAGTAATGTTGGGGGCAGGTGAGATGATTCTCTGGTTTACAGATGATAGTAAGAAATTTCTATGTGATGCAGAGATGGATGGGCAAACACTGAGTTTCTTGAGGAGTAGAGAGATGCAGATGATACATTATTTTAGGAAAATGATCTGAGCAACAGAGAAAACTATGGACTAGAGTGGGAAGGCACCATCTCTGACCGTTTCATAAATATCAGTCTCCCTAGTCCATTGAGAGTGGACTAAAACAGCGAGTTTAACATCCCTGCTCAATTGCAAAACCACTTACAGAAAAGGAAGGGAGAGACCTGAGAAACTGGCCACAATTTGTCAAATTCATCATTATAGTTTTGGGGTCCTAAAATGCAAATTTTTTTAATCTGACCTCACAGCAGCTTTTATGAATATTATCTGTCCCTTCTAATGGATCCAATCAATCAATCAGAAGTGTTAATTGAATGTTTATTGTGTGCAGAGCACTTTACAAGGGACTCAAAAAATAAAACAGATTTGGTAGACATAATACCTTCCCACAAGGAATTTAAAGTCTACAGGGAGAGACAGAGATTACACTGTGAGCCCATTATTGGGCAGAGATTGTCTCCATCTGTTGCCGAATTATACATTTCAAGCGCTTAGTACGGTGCATTGCACATAGTAAGCGCTCAATAAATTCTATTGAATGAATGAATGAATAAATTACAGATAGAGGAAATAGGGAATAAGGGTATGTACATAAGAGCTGAGGAGCTGGGGTGAGTATCAAAGTGCTTAAGTGGTAGACAGGCAAGTGCCTAGTGATGCGTGAATTTGCCTCAAGTTGTTTTAGATAGCATGCCAAAATATTTCCTAGTGTTTCACCAGACTCAAACTAGTTTAACTTTAAAGACTGTGAACATGTGTGTATGTATGCGTGTGTGTTGTAAATTCAAATTACCCCTCTACTTGCAAGTGTTAAGTGTTTACATGGTTGCTCATGGACACCTCTCCCTTCTAAGTTGTTTGAACTTCAGTCTTACATTATTTATGTTGCCGTAATCTTTGGATCAGCACAAATCTGACTGTTTTTAATTTTGCGGGCACTGAAGCCTAGGCCTGGCCTCAGCATATTAGTAATAACCTTCAGGATTCACGATGGGCTTTTGCCGGCTGGTTATATTTATTGCCTGGCTTTGACAGATGAATGAAATAGGCTGGATCCTAGAGGGGGACATACCGGCTTCCTTCACGGAAAGCAAGCAGAATCACGTCCCGAGCCAAGAGGAGCTGCGGTAAAGAAAGGCCCTCGCTTTCCAACAAAATGAAATCCAGATGACCCTTCGCCAAATAGCAGGAGATCCATTTACTTATTTTGAATACGTTCAGGTGAACGCAGTTCTGCTCTTCCACATGTGAATGTCAGGAATGCCAAGTGGTTGTCAGCACCAAGTACAGTAAGACAGGGGAGGAAAAAAACAACAAAAAACCCCCTCACAGTCGTGGCTCAGATCTTTCATGATGGCAAATGGATGGGTTATCTTCAGTTTTCTAAGTCGCTATCCATCAGACACTAACTGTATCCACCTTCCCAGTTCTGTTTAAAAAATGTATTAAATGTGTATTTTCCTGAAGATCAGATACTAAACTGCCAAGAATTAAAGCAAGTGATTTAATTTATAAAGACTCACTGGGAGTCCTTACTCTTTGAGAGAAGTCAGAGGAATAATGATTTCCCCTTTCGGGACTGCAGCTAACCTAAGATTCTTCCCCACATCTCCTATCAATGAAAACGATTGGTCAGTGCTGTTTAAAGAGTGTTTGCTTTTTGCAGTTCATCTTTGATAGTGTTTATTGAGCAGTTGCTGTATGCCGATTGCTGTACTAAGCCTTTGGGAGAGAACAGTAGGGTTAGCAGACATTACAGTCCAGCAGACTGGATGCTGCAGACTGGATTATTTGATAAAAACAATCTGCATTTTTCTCCATTTCTGGGGGAGAACTTGTTTATTCATTTATATTAAAGTCTGTCTCCTCCTCTAGACTGTGAGCTTGTTATGGGCGGGGAATGTGTCTGTTTACTGTTATACTGTAATAATAATAATAATAATGTTGGTATTTGTTAAGTGCTTACTATGTACAGAGCACTGTTCTAAGCGCTAGGGTAGATACAGGGTAATCAGGTTGTTCCACATGAGGCTCACAGTCTTAATCCCCATTTTACAGATGAGGTAACTGAGGCGCACAGAAGTGAAGTGACTTGCCCACAGTCACACAGCTGACAAGCGGCGGAGCCGGGATTCGAACCCATGGCCTCTGACTCCCAAGCCCGTGCTCCTTCCACTGAGCCATGCTGCTTCCCACTGTACTCACTCTACTGTACTCTCTCGAGCGCTTCATGCAATGCTTTGCACACAGTAAGTGCTCGATAAATATGATTGATTGAATTAATGGATAAATTAATGGATAAATTAATGGATAAATAAATGGTGGTGTTTCCACTCTTTCCAACTGTATATCTACCTTAGTTCCTAAGAGACCCCAAAACAGCATTTCAGAACCTGAAGGTGTGCTTAGGCATGGTCATGATTGTTTGCCTGGAACTCACGTCTCCATTTTTGTGGACTTCCAAAGTTATGGGAAGGATGGAAGATGGAAGAAGAAATCAGTGGGAGAAACCACTTTATGTAGGGTAGGAAAAAAGATGAATTGTCTAAGGGTGGCAACTTCTCATCTGGGATGTGAGGACAAGTTTGGGGTGGAAAATTGAGCCTATGATCTTAGACAGGTAATGTTTTGAGCCAGTGGGCAAAAGAGAAGACAGAGAGGAAAAGAGGGAGACAGGACGGAAGAGGAAGGGAGTGACTGGGCCGAGCAGTGTGGGCTAATGTTAAGAACGCTGGCCTGAGAGAAGACCTGTCTTTTGCTTTTTAATGGTAACTGTTTAGCACTTACTTTGTGCCAGGCACTGTACTAAGCACTAAGGGAGATACAAGCTAACCAGGTTGGACATAGTCCTTGTCCCATATGGGGCTCACAGTCTTAATCCCCATTTAACAGATGAGGTCACTGAGGCCCAGAGAAGTTAAGTGACTTGCCAAAACTCACACAGCAGACAAGTGTCTTCTGACTCCTAGGCCCATGCTCTATCCACTAGGCTATGCTGCTTTTCATAGCTTAGTGCTGGGCACAAAGAAAACACCCAATACACACTTATTGATTGATTCCTTATGTTGGTGTCACTACCTAAGCTAGTCACTAAATCTTCTGTCCTTGATCAGCTTGTCAAGAGCTTGGAGTTGTTATTAGGAGCTTATCCAGTGCCTCGTAAAATTGATAATAAAAATAATAATGATGGTAATTTTGTAAATTCTTATTATGTTCCAGGCACTGTTCTAAACACTGGGGTAGATACAAGGTAATCAGGTTGGACACTGTCCATGTCCCAGATGGTGCTCACAGTCTCAATCACCATTTTACAGAAGAGGTAACTGAGGCCCAGAGAAGTGAAGTGACTTGCCCAAGGTCACACACCAGAGAAGTGGCAGAGCCGGGATTAGAACCCATGATCTTCTGACTCCCAATCCTGTGCTCTGTCCTCTATGCCATGCTGCTTCTCCAAACCCAAAGTACTCTGGTTTTGGAGGCAGGCAAGGGGTATCAATCACTTTTTCTCTGAGACAGCTTTGAGGGCTGAGATTGTCCAATTTTTTGACTACAAATCTGACATTTGAGTGGAGAAGACTCTGAAAAGGAGTGATCTCTGCAGGAGCTGTCCTATTTTCAGGCAGTTTGATCTCACTCGGTATGTAACCATACAACTCTGCAACACAGTAAGCAGCATGGCCTAGTAGAAAGAGTGTGGGCCTGGGAGTCCAAGGGTGAGGATTCTAATCCGGGCTCTGCCAATATTCTGCTGTTGTGACCTTGGGCAAGTGACTTCACTTCTCAGTGGCTCGGTTACCTCATCTGTAAAATGGGGATTAAATCGTATTCCCTCCTACTTATACTCTGAGCCCCATATGGGACAGGGAATGTGTCCCATCTGATTATCTTCTATCTAGCCTGGTGCTTAGTACAGTGTTTGGCTTAGAGTAAACGCTTAAAATGTGCCATTAAAAAAACTAGGACAGATCAAAGGGTATATCGATAACAATGATATTTTAGAGATTAATTTCCATAATTTGAGCTCTTCTTGGGAAATTTTCCAGAAGAATATCGTTGGGAGTGACTTTCTTTTCAACAAACTCAAGTGATCACTTTCCTAATGTGAGAGATACATTTCTATTACTAATTACTAACTATAATGATTATGGTTTTTGTTAAATACTTACTATGTGCCAAGCACTGTTTTAAGTGCTAGGGTAGATAAAAGGTAGTCGGGTTGTCCCACGTGGGGCTCACAGTCTTAATCTCCATTTTCAGAAGAGGTAACTGCGGTATAGAGAAGTTAAGTGGCTTGCCCAAGGTCTCACAGCAGACAAGTGGTGGAGGCAGGATTAGAACCCACATCCTCTGACTCCCAAGTCCGTGCTCTTGCCACTACATCACGCTGCTTCTCTTTACCCAATTAATTACATACCCAGAGGTAATGGCCAGAATAAGTGGGATTAAAATTCTGTTTGGGATTTGGGATAGGAACAGCTTTCCTTACCCCTACTTCCTGCTAAACTTGCTACTTGCAAAGAGTTAACTGCTTCATAAAAATGGTCATTTTTCTATTAATCATTGTTAGGTTGTATTACGATCAAATGTGCATTACGCTAGAACACCGTGTTTGCTGGAGCAACGGATTTGCTGATGCAAACTACATGGAAATTGACCGGAGTATGTATTCTTAGATCAAATACACGCTTCTTAATGTTTGTGGTAATGACTGCTAGGACTATATATTTAAAGTTAAAGGATGGGGGGAAATAAAGAAGGCTTTTACTTCCTGAAAAAGTATCAGGAGCCTGCTGCTAGATTGGAGTTTTCTGAATTTTGCCAACTCAAGAGATGATAATGTTTGAAGTTAATTTGCACCTGAATCTTCTGGTAATGCGGAGATGTTCCTCAGGTTCAAATTCATTTAGTTGATAATTCCCCAAACGGTTGAAAGACATGCTCAGCTCCAGTCCCAGCTCAAGAGTCTCTGGAGCAAAGGACACTTCCCAGAGGTGCAACAGCTTCTGGCTACCAGGGGACCATGGTATTCTTGTTCTCAGCTGTTTGGGCATGAAAATTGCAGCCAATTTTCTCCAAACTTAGCCCAGGAGTCTGGCCTCCCTAAATAGCATACTATAAGATGAAAGTAACTCCTTCTTAGCACCAGGACCATCTGAAATGGCCACTGAGAAGATTGAGCAACAAGGGATGCCACCTGGCTGATTAATGATAGTCATTCTTATTGATTAAAAAAGTATTCAGAATAACAAAATTAGTAAATATTGTTATCATTATGGTCTTAGTTAATAATAGTCACAAATGATTATGACATTTGTTAAGTGCTTACTATGTGCCAGGCACTGTACTAAGCGCTGGGGTGGAAATGAGCAAATCGGGTTGGACACAGTCCCCGACCCATGTGGGGCTCATAGTTTCAGTCCCCATTTTGCAGAGGAGGTAATTGAGGCAAAGAGAAGATAAGTGACTTGCCCAAGGCTACACAGCAGACAAGTGGCAGAGCTGGGATTAGAACCCATGACCTTCTAACTCCCAAGCCTGTGCTCTCTCCACTATGTCATTCAAGAACTTACTATGTGTCCAGCACTATTCCAAGTGCTGGGTTAGAATCAAGGTTTATCAGGTTGGACACAGTCCCTGTCCCACATGGGGCTCACAATCTAAGTAGGAGGGAAAATGGGTATTTAATCCCCTCTTGACAGAGGAGGAAACCGAAGCCCAGAAAAGTGCCTTGCCCCAGGTCACACAACAGGCTTACAACCCAGACCCTATGACTCCTTGGTCTGTGCTCTTTCCACTAGGCCATGCTGTTTTTCTAAGAGGTTAAGAAGTTTATCCATAGTGTCAGAATGAGTAGTGAAGGGGGGTCTTAATATTTTTCTCTATTTACATAGCCCCGTCCTGCTGCGGCTTCTCTACTAAGACACTGAGAAAACCACGTCTTTCCCACTTCTAGACTCACCTCATAAATATGGACCGAGAAGCAGCGTAGCCTAGTGGATAGATCAAGGGCCTAGGACCTGGTTCCTCCAATTGTCTGCTGTGTGACCTTGGGCAAGTCAATTAACTTTTCTATGCCTCAGTTTCCTCTTCTGTAAAATGGGGATTAAGACTGCAAGCCCTCGGTGGGACGTGGACTTTGGCCAATCCTATTACCTTGAATCTACCCCAGCACTTAGAACAGTGCCTGACACGTAGTAAGCACTTCACAAATACCATAAAAAACAAACAGAAAAAACTGGGTTATGGGATGGGGTTCCTGGAGATCAGGGATCTAACTGCTTCTATGAATGGCTTCCCTACCAGGGTTTACTGGCTGAGAAGGCAGGGAGGTTTCCACAGGCCTAGCCCAGGTTCGGAATCAGGAGTTCTTTGGTTACCAGTAGTCAGTAAATGTGAGCAGAGAGCAAATTGCGTTTACACCATCAGCACTTCCACCAGCCACTATTAAATGGATTCCAAACCTACTGGATGGCACACTCAGTGCTATAATTTTAAGAGCAGAAAAAGCACAGCCTAACTTCAGATTGACACTTCACTAACTGCAACTAACAAATGGCAAAAGACAGTGCTAGTTTCTAATCTCATTATTAACTCATCGGATCTCATTATATCTATTAAGACAAACGTAGAGATGGCATTTTTGTCACCTTGATTCTAAAATTTGTTTCAGGTAGGTGCCACAGTTAACACAATGTTGTACAAATGTGGGTTTAAAGGCAAATATGATTAAAGGAGAGAATTAAAATGAATGAGTAAAATCCATTCTTACTGAAAAAGCTCTCGATGCACATTCAAAGAGGAAGTCAGGCTATGTTTATGTGAAGGTGCTCACCAGAACATCACCATTTTAACCGTGGTGGGGTTTGCCTCATTACCAACGTTCCATTTGTATTGGAGTCTTTCTGTTTTAAATGTCATTGTTTCAGAAGTATTCCATCCACTTCATTTTTTATGCAATAAGGCTTCCGGAAGTAGTAGGGGGAAGTTTTCAAAGGCCTTCCTCATTTGTTTAGAAGAGTTAACTCCAGTTCTAATGTCAAATTCTAGTTTCAGCACATTTCTCCATGGACAATTTTCCCCTTTGCATTCATACCCTTAGTTTACGGAAACAGCAGATGGGAAGAGAGTGTGCATTTTAAACTAATTAACAGGATTTAATTAGGAAAATGCCCTGGTCTGTTGTTGGCCAATGGTGAAACCAGCTTTGTTGCCTGACCAAGAATCCATCCCCCCTACTGCTCATCATGTCAATAATGTCCTTTCACAGGCTGCTGGGATTTCTTTCCTTCCCTCTCACCTTCCCTAGAAGCCCTAGAAAAACATCATTCTGGAAATGGCAAATAGTCACCCTCGCTCCACGCTCGACAGCTTCCTGTTCTCACCGCTGACGGAGCAAACGTGTAAACACTTTATTAAAATAAAAAACACATGAAGGGAAAGCTGGTCCCCACTGATTGATTTTTCAAAAGCTCCCTAACGCCTCTGCTACAGATGTTTGCAAAACGATTGGCTGCGAAGTGAGTTTAATTCATAAAAGCAATAAAGTGATGCTTATTGACTGAACAGATGAACTAGCTGAGGGGGGATAATTTGGAGTGTTCTTATTGGAAATGCTCTGAAGAAATGTAATGATAGTGCAGAGAGAGACTGAGAGAGAGAAAGAGAGGGAGGCAGAGCGCGTCTTATTAGCTCTGGTGAATAATCCTTTCATTTACGGCTGCATTTTACATCGGCCTGAGCCTGGTGTGTGATTCCCGGAAGTCCGTCTTCGTATTCTTGTGACCTGCTAATCCTGAGCCTTTTTTGTTTTTAAGAATTTCTAACTTAGACCCTTATAAAAGAATCTCTCCCGGATGGAAACTTTCCCATTTGGAATACATTTTTAATATAGTCCATGGCTTGCCAAGTTTGGGAAAGATTCTTGGCAGGTGTTTGAATCCCTAGCCCAGCCCACTGGGCTCCAGGGCTGACGGAGGTTACTTAATTCCTGGGGCGGCAACTCCGTCCCCTCCTGGGCTCAGAGAGGAATGGCCCTGCTAATAATCATAATAATCATCATGGTACTTATTATGCATTTTACAGAATGCATTTTGCATTCACTGTGTGTCAGGCACTGTTCTAAGCTCTGAAGTAAATACCAGTTAAAAAGGTTGGTCGCAGTCCCTGTCCCTGTTTTACAGATGAGGTAACTGAGGCCCAAGAGAAGTGAAGTGACTTGCCCAAGGTCACACAGCAGACATAATATTAATAATGATAATAATGATGGTATTTGTTAAGCGCTATGTGCCTTCTACTTTTCTAAGCGCAGGGGTGGATACAAGCAAATCAGGTTGGGTACAGTCCGTGTCCCGTGTGGGGCTCACAATCTCAATTGCCCATTTTAGAGATGAGGTAACTGAGGCCCAGAGAAGTGAAGTGACTTGCACAAGGTCACATAGAAGACAAGTGGCAGAGGCGGGATTTGAACCCATGACCTTCTTTCTGACTTCCAGGCCCATGCTCTCTCCACTGCTATCTGTCTATGCTGCTTCTATCTACTATCCATCTACTATCTATCTGGGGCCAGGAGAGAACCCCGGTCCTCCGACTCCCAGGCCTGTGCTCTATCCACTAAGCCACACCGCTTCTCTTCCTGCTGCCACTTGAGCAGAAAGCGGGAAGAGCTGATCTCCCAGCAGCTGAGACTGGGAGAAGTTTGGGGCGCTTTGTTTCTGAGGGATTGCTGGCTGGGGAGGGCGGGGACCCGGGACAACCTGCTCCCAGAGGGCAGGAACTAGCTGACACTTCCTATAATGTCATTTTGATTGACCTTTTCCTGTGAGTCTGTATCCCACTCCTATCCCAAAAGACTATGAACTCCTGGAGCCTTAGGACTGTGTCTGAATCACTAGCTGAGCACTTCTTCCCCCAAATTAGTGCAGTTCATCACCAATTGTGAGCATTTATCAAATTACATCAGTATCACAAACTAGACTGTCTCTATCTGTTGCCAAATTGTACATTCCAAGAGCTTAGTACAGTGCTCTGCACATAGTAAACGCTCAATAAATACTATTGAATGAATGAATGGAGAATAATAATAATAATGTTGGTATTTGTTAAGCGCTTACTATGTGCCGAGCACTGTTTTAAGTGCTGGGGCAGTTACAGGGCAATCAGGTTGTCCCACGTGAGGCTCACAGTCTTCATCCTCATTTTTTTTTTTTTACAGATGAGGTGACTAAGGCCCAGAGAAGTGAAGTGACCTGCCCACAGTCACACAGCTGACAAGTAGCAGCATGGCTCAGTGGAAAGAGCATGGGTTGGGTAGTCAGGGGTCATGGGTTCAAATTCCGGCTCTGCCACTTGTCAGCTGTGTGACTTCGGGCAAGTCACTTAACGGCTCTGTGCCTCAGTGACCTCATCTGTAAAATGGGCATTAAGACTGTGAGCCCCACATGGGACAACCTGATCACCCTGTATCCTCCCCAGCACTTAGAACAGTGCTTCGCACATAGTAAGCGCTTAACAGATGCCATTATTATTATTATTACTACTGTTCACTCACTGCCTCCCTCATCTATCTGCTCTCTCCTTCCACTACATCCCTGCACAGACTTTCCATTCCTCCCAAGTTTTATGATACCTTTCCTACAATTCTGTTCTCCCATCTCTGATTCCCTGTCTGAAACTCCCTCCCTAGACCAATATAAACAGGACACAGAGAAGCAGAGTGGCCTAGTGAGAAGCGGCATGGCCTAGTGAGAAACAGTGAGGCCTAGTGTGGAAAGATCCTGGGCCTGGGAGTTAGAGTACCTTGTCCTAATCCCAGCTCTGCCACTTACTGTATGACCGTGGGCAAGTCACGTAACTTCTCTGTACCTCAGTTACCTCATCTGTAAGGTGGGGATTAAGACTGTGGTCCTTAAGTGGGATAGGGACTGTGTTCAAATTGATTATCTTGTATCTGCCCAAGATAATAATACAGTGCCTGGCACAGAGCAAATGCTTAACAATTACCATTTAAAAAGTAATACAGAAAGGAAACACCCATTACTGTGACTACTGTAATCCAGCACAAGTCCGGTCCTTATATCAACCTGGAGAGGTTTTTATAAGGAAGTAGTGATTAGAGCTTCCCAGAATCCTTTATCCACTGTGTCCATCCCAATTTGCTTGTATTCATTCATTTATTCATTCAATCGTAGTTATTGAGCGCTCACTCTGAGCTGAGCCCTGTACAAAACTCTTGGAAAGTACAATTCAGCAATAAAGAGAGACAATCCCTGCCCACACCAGACTTAAAGGGTAGAAGGGGGGAGACAGACATCAAAACAAGTAAACAGGCATTAATATAAATAAATAGAATTATAGATATGTACATATATACACAGGTGCTGTTGGGCTGGGAGGGGCGATAGAGCAAAAGGAGCGAGTCGGGGCGATGAGGAGGAGGGGGAGCTGAGGACAAGGGGGGCTTAGTCAGGGAAAGCCTTTTTGAGGAAGTGAGCCTTCAGTAGGGCTTGTATTCTCCCTTGCGCTTAGTACAGTTCCTGGCACATAGTAAGTGCTTAACAAATACCACAATTATTATTAATGTTGATAAGTAGAAAGAGAAAGTCTTCAAAAGAGAGCTTGTGCCAGAGCAGCTAAAATATCAGAACAACAAAGCATAGCACGGCTTCACAAGGAAATTTGTACATAATGCTAAATGGTTCAGGGAAGTCCCCTATATAGAATGGTGGGGCTATATTTAAGAATTTAGGATTAAGGGAAAATTGTTCTAGAGTAACCACTGATTCATTGTTCTTTACAGCATATTGTAAAATTCAAGTTTTCTCTGGCTCCTACTAAGACAAAACATTCTTCTTTTCTGAACTCCCTAACCCAGATGTCTTTGGAGACATATATCTGAGCTAGAGAGATTTTGTTCCTTAACTGCAACACAATTTCACAGAATTATAGAAGGGAGAGATGAAAAAGCTCTATTCAATCATCTTGTCCCCTTCTAGCCAGTCGGAGATTGTTCCCTGCAGTACATTTTCCATTTCTTTGTCGATTTTTGAAACGACTCAAGCACGGAAGTTTCCATCACCTCTCTGGAGAGACATTTTCCCAGGTTAATAGCCCTCACTGTTAGGATGCCTTTAATTTTCCTCTCTCAGTTCCATTCGACTTCGACTCGCTCCGGCCTCTCCCTCCCTGATGCGTCCCTCTTTAGATTCTTAGAGGGAAACATCATGTCTCTATCAGTCCACTGAGACACAAATTTCACTCATTTAATTTTTCCTCAAGGATTCAATACTTTCATCTCCCTTAACTGTTTGGGTTCTTGTTCTCCGAAGACAATTCTATCTGTTCACAGGTAATGCCAAATCAGTTTAAAAAAAAAAAGAGGATCAGAATCCAGTTTCATCCATTTGTTCATGCAGTTGTCTGGGCTAAACATTCAGGAGAACACAGATTAGAAAATTCCTTAATTACTGTTGTTTAAATACGAATAAAGTGTCAGCAAATGCACTATCTATTGACTCCAGTGTACTCTAACAAACGCTTAGTTCAGTTCCAGCCACTTTGTAGACACTCAATCAACTATTATTTAACTGAGTGAGCATTTCTTCTGGCTCTTTTTTTAGTCGTACTTGTTAAGTGCTGCTTTCATTCATTCATTCATTCGTTTTTATTGAGCACCTACTGTGTGCAAAGCACTGAATGCTTGGGTCAGTACAGTATAACAGACACATTCCCTGCCCATGCCAAGCTTACAGTCTAGAGGGGCAGACATTCATGTAAATAAATAATGAACTGTACTAAGTGCTGGGGTAGATAGAAGATAATCAGATTGGACATAGTCCGTGATACATGGGGGCCTCACACTTATATTCTCCATTTTACAGATGAGGCTAGACTGTAAGCCCATCAATGGGCAGGGACTGTCTCATCTGTTGCCAAATTGTACATTCCAAGTGCTTAGTACAGTGCTCTACACATAGTAAGCGCTCAATAAATACTAATGAATATATGCTCCAGGTAAACTCCATCCCAAGTACATAGTCAACTTCAGCAAATTTTGCCATCCTCATCACAAAGAGCTAGCAAAGTATAGGAATTGTATGGGACTTGGACGAAAGTCTGGGAAACTCTACAAATTTAAGATTTTCACCAGCAACACAGAGCATAATACTATTCCCTGAGCATAATTCTATTCCCTATCCAATGATACGGAGAAAATAGATTCAAGAAAGCCAGCAAGGTGTTCAAAAAAGTAACAGTTGGAGACAATGGCACATCAAAACCTTCACACTAGAAGGTTTAAAACCTGTTGTGTCCAACTTTGGAGATGACCTTGGGACACAGACCTACCACTGAAGATACAGGCAACACCCTGGAGAGATCTCACCCGAGTCTGGCTGCAGAAGCTAACCCAGGGAGAAGGAATGGATGAGAATGCAGAGAATCCAAGACTTAGTATGTCTTTGCATTTTTCTCAAAAAAGATTATTCCTAACACCACTCCCCAACACAATGCAAGTGGACTGCGTTAGTGGCAGTATTGGGTCATCTATGAGCTCATCCAAAAGATCCTGTTGATGATTGGCAAGGAAATTACAGAGGAGGAAAAGGAGACACCATGCATTCATTCAATAGTATTTATTGAGTGCTTAGTATCATTCATTCATTCAATAGTATTTATTAAGCGCTTACTATGTGCAGAGCACTGAACTAAGTGCCTGGAATGTACAATTTGGCAACAGATGGAGACAATCCCTGCCCAATGACAGGCTCACAGTCTAACTGGGGGAGACAGACAGACAAAAACAATAGCAATAAATAGAATCAAGGGGATGTACATCTCGTTAACAAAATAAATAGGGTAATAAAAATATATACAAATGAATGGACGAGCACAGTGCTGAGGGAAGGGAAAGGGGAAGGAGGAGAGGGAAATGGGGGGAAAAAAGGGTTTTGCTGAGGGGAGGTGAAGGGGGGGACAGGGAGGGAGTAGAGGGAAAAAGGGAAGCTCAGTCTGGGAAGGCCTCTTGGAGGAGGTGAGCTCTCGGTAGGGCTTTGAAGAGGGGAAGAGAGTTAGTTTGGCAGAGGTGAGGAGGGAGGGCATTCCTGGACAGCAGGAGGACATGGGCCAGGGATCGACGGCAGGATAGGCGAGAATGGGGGACGGTGAGGAGGTGGGCGGCAGAGGAGTGGAGCGTACGGGGTGGGCAGTAGAGGTAGGAGGGGGCAAGGGGATTGAGAGCCTTGAAGCCTAGAGTGAGAAGTTTTGTTTAGCGTGGAGGTCGATAGGCAACCACTGGAGGTGTTTAAGAAGGGGAGTGACATGCCCAGAGCGTTTCTGCAGGAAGATGAGCCGGGCAGCAGAATGAAGAATAGACTGGAGTGGGGAGAGATAGGAGGAAGGGAGATCAGAGAGAAGGCTGACACAATAATTAAGCCGGGATATTATGAGAGCCCGTACCAGTAAGATAGCCATTTGGGTGGAGAGAAAAGGGTGGATCTTGGCGATATTATAAAGGTGAGACCGGCAGGTCTCGGTGACGGATCGGATGTGTGGGGTGAACGAGAGAGCCGAGTCAAGGAGGACACTGAGGTTGCGGGCCCGAGAGACGGGAAGGATGGTCGTACCATCCAAGGTGATAGGGAAGTCAGGGAGAGGACAGGGCTTGGGAGGGAAGATGAGGAGCTCAGTTTTGGCCATGTTGAGTTTTAGGTGATGGGCAGACATCCAGGTGGAGACGTCCCGGAGGCAGGAGGAGATACGAGCCTGAAGGTGAGGGGGAGAGGACAGAGGCGAAGATGTAGATCTGTGTGTCATCTGCATAGAGATGATAGTTGAAGCCGTGAGAGCGAATGAGTTCACCGAGGGAGTGAGTGTAGATGGAGAACAGAAGAGGGCTGAGAACTGACCTTTGCGGAACTCCTACAGTTAGAGGATGGGAAGGGGAGGAGGAGCCTGCGAAGGAGACCGAGAATGAATGGCCAGAAAGATAAGAGGAAAACCAGGAGAGGATGGAGTCCGTGAAGCCAAGGTGAGATAAGGTGTGGAGGAGAAAGGGATAGTCTACAGTGTCAGCTGAGTACTAAGCACTTGGAATGTACAAGTCGGCAACAGATAGAGACAATCCCTGCCCATTGACAGGCTTACAGTCTAATCGGGGGAGACAGACAAAAACAATAGCAATAAATAGAATCAAGGGGATGTACTCCTCATTAACAAACATCACACTTCCCAAAAGCAAGGGGGCTTGACTCCCAATTTCTTTTTTGAAAAATTGGGGGTAGTTTTAAGTGGACCCAAATCTTGATGAAGGAGAAAGGATTTCTGCATTCTGGCTCTCTTTTCCTCCCCGAGGCTGTGAAACCTCTTCAGAGCTGGCTCTATAATGGGCAAGGCTCTGTCCCTTTGAGTACAATGATGAGAAAGTAGGCCAGAGAAACAATTACTAAATCATTGGTATTCACTGAATGCTTAGGTATGTGAAAAGCACTTGGGAGAGGGGATGGCCGATCAATCTTGGATTTTTTTTACACCCTGAGTTTTTCTGGGTGTAAAATGTAGTCTGTGGTTTTAAATTCCTTTTTGGGTTTTATTTTGGCATACTATTCAACTGCATCCCCAATTAAAATATTACTTGTTAGCAGATTTGGTCAGAGTTTTGCAGTTCTTCAAAATAGTTGGGAAGATTTCAGATTCTGGATAGACTCCACAATACTTTTCCTCCTTTCGAATGTCCTGTTAGATGAAGAATTATTTGCTTCTCCCTCTAAATATTTTAGCAGGGTGCCTTATATCTGATAAGTGGAGACAGAGTCAAGAAGCAATACAAAGTCAGGGGAAATCCCCCCTCTCCCCACCTCAATCTTTTCTGAAGACCCATTTTTACAGAGCTAATATAGTCTATACACTCACCTGTTCATGCTTCATTCCCTTTTCCCATCACTCCTTAATAATAATGATGGCATTTGTTAAGCGCTTACTATGTGCAAAGCACCCCTCCCAGGCACACTTGCTAGACAAAAGTAAATGCAGGTGGATGGGAACTTGAAAGCTGATACTCTCAAAGCCCAGGGCTTGTTCTGGTAACTTTGTAACTGACCACTAAGGAGTTGCAAGTTTTCCAAGAGGAGTGGGTGTCACCTGTGTAAAGCAAAAAACTTTATTCAGAATGAATTTACCAGGTCTTAAACAATGGAAAAATTATATTTTACAGTTTCAGCCTTCATCTGAGCCTTTGGAAATATTTAAATACATGTAATTAAGGCAATCCAATTCTGGTCTGAGGTTTTGTAAGCCACTCAGGATTACATAATTTGTCTAGGAAAACATGCTCTGTATAACACCTTCAAATGATTCTACAAATGCAGCAAAGTACCACAACAAACCCAGTGATAATAACCCCCAAAAAGCAATTCATTTGTATGCATTTTTTGGCCAAGCAAAAGGGGTAAGATGAACCTAAGTGCAGAACTTTGAAAATAGATTAGTCCTAAATTATCTTATTCAACACTGACAATAACAAAGTATACTTTTTAAAAATAATTTCCAAGTCATTTTGCTAGGTTCATAATTCAACACAGTATTCACTCTACTCTGAAGAGTACAATAGAGTGAGTAGACTTGGTTCCTGCCTTCAAGGAATTAACTGTCTTTAGGAATGGTAAAGGACAAAGTTTTGAAGCTCAAACAGTCTGACCAATATCTTCAGAAACTACTAGTGTGAAATTCACGAGAACCCTATAGAAAATAGAGGCAACATTATTTTTGTAAGGTCTTTAACAGGCCAAGTAAGTGGTCCAAACCCATCTGAAATTATATCTGTAAGAAATTGGATTTTATTTTGAAGATAGACTATTTTATTTAAAAAACGAATACATCCATAGGCCAGGAAGACCTGATTTCATTTCTCATTTTGGTTAATCAAAAATGCAAGTCTGTATTTTTTTCAAAAGGACTGGTTTAATACTCTATTTAAAATTTTGATTTTGATGATGTTTATTCTATTTAAGCTTTATGAGGTGGCTATAAATGAATCCAAACTGCAGGAATGTGTGCAAGACTAATTAGAGTTATAGCCGCCTACTTCATGGGTATTTTCCAGAGAGAGTCTATAAGTGTAATATTGTAGAGCCCAGATCACTTTGTAGTTATCATACAACCCTTCTCAAGACGCTGTTGGAAGGAATTATCTATCCATTTGGATTTTTATTTTTGCACCTGTATTTCATTGCATTGTTCCCTACAAGTGAGCAAGGACAACAATTTGTGGATAAAAGGCGCTTTTACTCTGTACATTTTTTCTACTTTAGAATGCTGAATCCAAGCAAAGAAGAATTTTGCCAGAGATCACTGTATAAAAGTATGAAATGACCATATTATTTCATTTTTAATCATGTGGGTTCTCACAAATTTTTCCAAATATGTAAGTCATTTTTAATGCTAAGTGTTCAAATTGCCTTGGTTTTTTTTTTTTTCCCATCCGCTACCTGTAAGTGTTTTCACTAAGGCACTTCCTCTTGATTTTGTCAAGGTTGTTATTGTAGTTGATTGATTAAATACAACCAAGTTGTTAATCAATGGTATTTATTTAATACTTACTGTGTGTAGAGCACTGTACTAATTGCTTGGGAAAACTGGTAAACATATTCCGTGCTCTCAAGGAGCTAACAGCCTAGAAAGGCAACTGTTTATGATAATATTCAGTATAGGTAAATACCAAAGCAGCACGGTTCAGTGGAAAGAGCCCAAGCTCGGGAGTTAGACGTCATGGGTTCGAATCCCAGCTCCGCCACTTGTCAGCTGTGTGACTGTGGGCAAGTCACTTAACTTCTCTGGGCCTCAGTTCCCTCATCTGCAAAAATGGGGATTAAAAAATGTGAGCCCCACGTGGGACAATCTGAGTATCCTGTATCTACCTCAGCGCTTAGAACAGTGCTCTGCACATAGTAAGCGCTTAACAAATACCATAATAATAGAACGTCTTTCAAAGAAGCCCCATCATTCTTAAATAATGTCTCCTAGGAATTGTGTAGATGTCTACAACTATCATCAAGAGTATGTGCAAAGCATTTACCCCGTGCAGGCTTCCGGACTAAGCTTTTGGGAGAGAATGGTCTAAGCGAAAGATGTGGTATGTTTACTTCAAATCCTACTCTGTGTGAATTACTATCTCCCGCACTAGTTCTAACCCTCTCGGGATGGCACCTGGAGAGTTTCCAGTACTCTTCCAGTCTCGGCTATGAGAGGGAGTGTCAAACTGAGGCCTATCCATTCCGTTCCTAGCTGGGGCAGTGTAGAAGGCAATCTGCTACAAGTCAAAACTCACCTGTGCTGGGCAGCAGCAGCATGGGAAAGAGTCAAGGGTGGAAATTCAACTTTATGGCACAGAAGAAGGCAGTGGTAAACCACTTCTATATTTTTACCAAGAAACTCTATGGATAAACGAATGGAACGCTTGCAGGTGTAGGTGGGACATTCTGGGGGAGCTATCCACGGAGTCGCTATGGGTCAGAGACAACTCGACAGCATAAGACAAGTAGCGTGGCTTAGTGGAAAGAGCCTGGGCTTGGGAGTCAGAGGTCGTGGGTTCTAATCCCGGCTCTGCCCTTTGTCTTCCGTGTGACCTTGGGCAAGTCACTTAACTTCTCTGTACCTCAGTTACCTCATCTGCAAAAATGGGCATTAAAAAATGTGAGCCCCACTTGGGACAATCTGATTATTCTGTATATACCCCAGCACTTAGAACAGTGCTCTGCACATAGTAAGCACTTAAATACCATAATTATTATTATTTATTATTATTACAAGGCAATACTAGAGCAGCATGATTCAGTGGAAAGAGCACGGACTGGGGAGTCAGAGGTCATAGGTGCAAATTCCGGTTCCGCTGCTTATCAGCTGTGTGACTTTGGGAAAGTCACTTAACTGCTCTGTGCCTCAGTTACCTCATCTGTAAAATGGGCATTAAGACTGTGAGCCCCACATGGGACAACCTGATTATCTTGTATCCTCTCCAGAGCTTAGATCAGTGCTTTGCAAATAGTAAGCGCTTAACAAATGCCATCATTAATTAGTATCAAGTTCCTCAAGGGCAGTGATTTTGTCTACTACCTCTCTGGTACACTCTCAAGTGCTTTGCTCAGTGGCAGTACTCAGTAGGTGCTTAGTACTAGGTAGGTGCCAAGAATGTACTGACTGCAGCACAAATGCACTTAGGCCCCGATGTGTCCCAAACACTATTAGAGAATGGAGTTTATAGCTATTATACAGATGGGTTGAAAGCGTGAGCTAATAATAACAATGTAATATAATTTGATAATTGTGGTATTTAAGGGTTTACTATGTGCCAAGTAATGTACTGTCATATTGTTTTGTACTCTCCTAAGCCCGTAGTACAATGCCAGGCACATAGTAAGAACTCAATAAATATGATTGACTAACTGATTAATAAGCACCAGGATAGATACAAGATAATCAGGTAAGTTGCAGTCTCTATTTCACAGTCTAAAAGGAAAAGAGGACAGGTTTTTCATTCCCAATTTACAGATGAGGAAATCAAGTGGGCAACGGATTCAAAGCACAAACGGATTCAAACCAAAATCGACTGTATTATGGTTATCCCTGGTTGCTTCATCTGACTTTCCTCCTCCCAGTTGAAGGGGTTGATTTATGACATGCTCTTGAGCCATGTCCTCTGATTGGTTTCTGCAGAGAAGAAAGGATTAACTGGAAGATCTGAAAAACTTCTGATGCAGAGCAATCATAGAGAGACATAGAGACAGAGACACCGTTTCTGAACAATCAAAATCAGCATCCTTCCCCACTGCCCTGAAACACTCATCTCCTCCTTCGCTCTCAATGCCATGACCCTGCTCGTTAAGAGAAAGAAAAATCAATCAAACAAAAAAAAAAAAAAACAACCCCAAGGTGGTTCTATCCTGATGCCTCAGGAGGGGTAGTGCCCTCATAAAATATATTTGAATAATACTTCATTTTTAAATTTGGAGCTAAACATAATTGAAACATTGTTGTGGGAAGTGAGTGTTACTGTTATATTGCTGTGTTGTAGTCTCCCAAATGCTTAGAACAGTTCCCTGCACACAGTAAGTTCTGAATAAATACGATTCATTAAGGAGGATAGACGGATGACTTGTTAAACTGTGTATGAATCACTGTCTCTTCCTCCTCTTACCACCTTCCTGCTCCTCAGCTTTCATGTGCAGAGGGTCCTTGGAAAAAGCTATTAACATAAGACATATGTGGTCTCTTGCGCCTTTTTGCAATGTTTGACTTTAGTGTTAATTATGTCTATTACCGACCATCTAATTCGATGATCATTAAAATCTTGAGGATAAGTTCTTATGGTGCAATCGCATATAAGAGATTGAACAGAAAATATAATTACATTTCACTGTTTTTATATGGGGTCAAAGTTAACCTCTGGAATCTCTAATTGAGCAGGAACATCTGGATCATTATCTGGCCCTTTTAGAGTTTAATATTTTTAAATATCAGGGATCTGGAGAAGTAGGAAATTGAGAATGGGAGAGAAAAAGTAGAAGGCACATGTTTTAAGCTAGCAGTATCACAATTCTCAATAATTCACCACATTTTTTTAGTATTTCTCTTCCTTGAATGTGGATGATCATGCACACTGACTTAAAATTGTTGACCAAGCCCTTCTCAACTTAGAAATCACAATCAACAAATATTGTACAACAGTGGAAAGGCCAAAACATGCCATCACATGGAGAATGACTGTGAGACTTTGGACAAGTCACTTAACTTCTCTGTGCCTCAGTTGTCTCATCTGTAAAATGGGGGTTTAGACAGTGAGCCCTACATGAGGCAGGGACTATGTCCAACCCGACTGTCTTGTAACTACTCCAGAGCATAGAACAGTGTCTGGCACATAGTAAGTATTTAACAGATACCACAATTATTATTATAATTATGAAATCTGTCTCTGGCTTAGGACCCGAATCGCAAACCTCACCATGAACTTATTCATACCCTCCTCATGACCCATGTCTCTATTTCATCTCAGAAATAGATGGCTCCTTTGGCTTCTCTAGTGGTAAGTTAATGCATGTCTACTGCCGGTAGATGTAAGCTCTCTGTGGGGAGGGAACATGTCACTTGATTTTTCTGAGCTACCCAAATGCCTACCCAAATCCCTTGCCTCTCCATCCAAATGCTCTCACGTTAATGCCATCACTCATCTTATCCCAACTGGATTACTGCGTCAGCATCCTTGCTGACCTCCCAACTTCCTGTTTCTCCTCACTCCGGCCCATACTTCACTCTACTGCCTGGATCATTTTTTTACAAAAATATTCAGGGCATTTCACCCCATTCCTTGAAAAACTCCAGTAATTGCCCATCCACCTCCACTTCAAATGAAAACTATTCACTACTGGCATTAAAGCACTCCACCACCGTGCCTCCCTACCTCACCTCACTACTCTCCTACAACCCAGCCCATACAATTAACTTCTCTAATGCTAACCTTCTCACTGTGCCTCCATCTCACCTGTGTCCCCACCGAACCATGGCCTTGAACCTTCATTTTGTAGATGAAGGCACTGAAATACAAAAAGGTTAAGAGGCTTGTCCAAGGTCTAGAATGCTTATCAACACTAGCACATTTAAAGCCCCCAGATTCACCCATGTTTTCAAACTTGTGCCAACTAAAGGTTTACACCAATTACTTCCCTTTTTTAAGTATACGGATAATTAATCACTTGCTTAGCAAATACCCTGTATATGTTTAGGAAAAACCTGAAGGTGTGGGCCTATGATTTAAATGGAATAATAATGGTAATTGGTAAGAATTTACTATATGTGAAGCACTTTACTAACCAGTGGGGTAGACACAAGATAATCAGATTAGTAGAGGAGAAGCAGCCTGATATAGTGGATAGAGCATGGGCCTGGGAGTCAGAAGTCATGGGTTCTGATCCCTGCTCCGCCACTCGTTGGCTGTGTGACCTTGGACAAGTCACTTTGCTTCTCTGAGCCTCAGTTACCTCATTTGCAAAATGGAGATTGAGACTGGGAGCCCTGAGTTGGACAGGGACTGTGTCCGACCTGAGTACCTTGTATCTACCCCAGCACTCAGAAAAGTGCTTGTCACATAGTAAACACTTAACAAATAACATTATTATTGAGGAAAGTAAAATAATTCCATAATAATTCATATCTAAACAAGCCCAATATTTTTATAACTCTTCTGACTTTTTTTCTTTTGTTTTAAACTTTGGGGTATTATTGGCAATGGTTCTTATTCCTGGAGGAATTCACGATTTGACAACTGGAACCTGGTCAGAGAGCATAGTGATGGAGAACTAAAAGGGCAGGGAGCAAGACAAAGAAGTTTTAAATGGCCAATTCTAGTCTTAAACTCTTGCATTATGATTAACCATTCTATCTCTGAACTTAATATCCTTCGGGAAAATGAGGAATATATATAAGCTCTTTAGAATTTTCTGATGGAAGGTACTTGTTTAAAGAAATGTATTGCTTATTAGGTTATTTCAGTTTTCTAGTTGCTTCTGCAATTTAAAAGAAAGTATCTTGAAAAAAACCCACCCAAACCCCTGACACTGTTACAAAAGGCATGTGAGTTCAGCCATTATAGCTACAAATACCTCAGCAATCAAGAGCAGTCGATCCAATGAACCTTGGAGACTACAAATTTATTTTTAAAATTGCTAATAATTAGAAAGATCAAGAGTTTTTTACATTCCGCTCAACCAAAACAACTTCCTACAAGTCACCTTAAAATATACAGTGGAAAGAGCCGAGTGGCTGATGTTCCCTTGTGTTTCACTTGCTCATCTTTGACCAAACTCACTATGATTTGTAACATCTGTATCCTGTGAAGCAGATAAAGAGTGCTCACAGCAGGAGGGAAGGTTTATTTGTAGTGAAACCAGAAACAGATGTTATTCTTGATCAGGCAAAGCTTCAGTGACTCTATGGCCAAGGTAGAAATAAGTTTAACCCAATGGGAGAGCCATTTGGTCACATTCTCAATATTTCTTATCAATCAACTTATGTCTGACCTCTTACCAGCCATTTGTAAGGTTAACTCCGGGGCTTCGAGTGACGTGAATACCAATTCGGTCCTCTCAGCCTCCATATCTGAATATGCTAAAGACTGAGGAAAATAAGGAGAATAAGTACAAAGCCAAATTCAGGGATTGGAGCCAAATATTTTTGGCATCTAGAGGTGTGTGAAAAATTTCCTACACCAGCAGAACTGGTGTAAAATCCCTTTTTAATAAAAAAAAATATAGAAAATGTTGCCAGTTTCTCGTGTTAAGTTGGAGTAAAAATGAAATGCTTAGTGGGGGTGAAATAAGAGGAAAAACTGCCATGTTTCAATTTTTTTTTAAGTTGCTCATCATACAAACTTCTCGGTGTAGGTGCGGAGGATCAGAACGCACCCAACATTCCCTGGTCTTATTGGTATGGGAGGATGATGGAGTTTCTACCAGAAACTATGGACAAGCCTTGGTCCTCAGGACCAAGAAATGCAAAGGAAATGACAACAGGGCTAGCCGGTTTTGTGCAGTACCAACAGTATTGATTGGGCATCTACTGTGTTCAAAGAGTATCGTACTAAGCACTAGAGGAAGTAGGAAAGACAAAGTAGAATTGATCCCTACCCTCAAGGATTTCAGGGCCTAGGAGGGGAGACAGACATTGCAATAAATTACAAACAGGAGTCTCCCTTTACAGGGTTCATCAGAGAGAGGAGTCTGCACCACAAGTGTGAGGGGAAACACTGTCCAGTTTGGTTGGTCTTTTCAGAAACAATGGACGTTTCCTTGTTTTCATCATCTCGAGTTTCCCACTAGGTTTTCCCCATCCTTCATACTCTGTATACCTTTTTCACTCCCTTTCCAATCACTATGTAATGTCTCTAATTTCCTTGGGAAGCTCTGCAACCTTTCCCTTCCTGATTCCTTTAAAAGGACAAGAATGATCCTGTAAGCACATGGAGAAGCAGTGCGGCCTAGTGGAAAGAGCGTGGGACTGAGTCCGAGGATCTGGATTCTAATCCCGGCTCCAGCGCTTATGTTCTTGGGCAAGTCAGCTCCCTGTAGCCTGTAAGCTCGTTGTGAGCATGAAATGTGTCTCTTTACCGTTATACTGTACTCTACCAAGCGCTTAGTCCAGTGCTTAGCATACAGTATGCTCTCAATAAATACAATTGAATAAATGAATGAATGACATCACAACTCCCCTGGACCTCAGTTACCTCATCTGTTAAGTGGAGTTTAAGACTGTGAGCCTCACATGCGACATGGATGTGCCCTACCTGATTAGCTTATATAATATAAATAATGACGGCATTTGTTTGTTTCTATGTGCCAAGCATTGTTCTAAGCGCTGGGTGGGTACAAGGTAATCAGGATGTCCCACGTGGGGCTCACAGTCTTAATCCCCATTTTACAGATGAGGTAACTGAGGCGCAGAGCAGCAAAGTGACTTGCCCAAGTCACACAGGTGACAAGCAGCGGAGCCGGGATTAGAACCCATGACATCGGACTCCCAAGCCCATACTCTTTCCACGGAGCTGTGCAGCTTCTCAACCTGACCCTTATATCCATCCCTGTGCTTAGTCCACTGCCTGGCACAAAGTAAATACTCAGGAAATACCACTGAAGAACAAACATGGAGGTGGCTAGTGATACAGAGAAGCAGCGTGGCTCAGTGGAAAGAGCATGGGCTTGGGAGTCAGCGGTCATGGGTTTGAAACCCGCCTCTGCCACTTGTCAGCTGTGTGACCTTGGGCAAGTCACTTCACTTCTCTGTGCCTCAGGGACCTCATCTGTAAAATGGGGATTAAGACTGTGAGCCTCACGAGGGACAACCTGATTACCCTCTATCTACCCCAGCGCTTAGAACAGTGCTCTGCACATAGTAAGCACTTAACAAATACCAACATCATCAAGTCACTTCACTTCTCTGGGCCTCCGTTACCTCATCTGTAAAATGGGGATGAAGACTGTGAGCCTCATGTGGGGCAACCTTATTACCCTGTATACCCCAGTGCTTAGATCAGTGCTCTGTACATATTAAGCGCTTAATAAATACCAACATTATAATTATTATTATTATTCCCAGTTCTGCTAACATTACGCTTAATCTTCTCAAATCTGTGGCATCTGTCATAGTAACTTAAGTCGTGTATTCAATTTATCGATACGTATAGAGCTCTGTTCTAAGCGACTGGGAGAGTGCAATAGTTGATGGACACGATCCCTTCCCACAAAGAAGCTGACAGTCTCGAGGATTTATCAGTGATGTGGCAAAGTGAGGTCAAAATAAGTTGTCACAGTCCTGCAAATGGGGTGTACAAGATTGTCTCTTCACTGGGAGACACATTCCTATGGCTAAGAGCAAGCGTCCCGAAAGGAAATACACTGCAGATCCTACTCATTGATGGGGTCCCTGGCTTTGAATTGCTCTGCTAGAGAGGGGTACTTGGGTATGTGGAGTATACTGGGGGCTTAGACGCATCGACTACTCCCTAGGTCCTGTTGAGCATGACAGACAGATGGAGAGAAGGTTACAAAATGAGCCCGTCTTTGGGCAGGGATTGTCTCTAGCTGTTGCCGAACTGTACATTCCAAACGCTTAGTACACTGCTCTGCACATAGGTAAGTGCTCAATAAATACTATTGAATGAATGAATGAAAAGTTCGAGGCCAGTGTAACGTGGGCCACAGCCTCATGCTTAGATCCTGAGTACTTGGAAGAGATGTGAAAGCGGTAACCCAAAATTAATGCCAATGAACCTTGTCCTGGCCCTTCTAATGACAGGCAGGACTATTGGAGGGTGGATTAAGGATGCCAAGAGGCCTTCAGCGGGTTCCCTTGACTAGGGGTTGTATTGAATAGGAGCTTCTTCATCAGACCTGCATCTTTCCATCCTCTGTACTTTTAGGCTGAAAAAATAATATGATCATCACTGGATCAGCCGCAGTATGTAAATAGTGTTCTCTTCACTGAGAGACGTGCTCTCATGGCTAAGAGCAAGTACCATAAGAGCAAATACATTGCAGATCCTACTCAATAATAATAATTATGATGATGGTATTTGTGAAGCACTTACTATCTGCTAAGCACTGTTCTAAGCACTGGAGTAATTATGGTATTTGTTAAGCACATGACATGTGCCAGGCATTATATTAAGCACTGGAATGAATACAAGTAAATCAGGATGGACACAGTCCCTGTCCCACATAGGGCTCATAGTCTCGATCCCCATTTTACAGATGAGGTTACTGAGGCACAGAGAAGTGAAGTGATTTGCCCAAGGTCACACAGCAAACAAATGGTGGAGGTGGGATTAAAATTTATGACCTTCTGACTCCCTGGCCCATGCTCTATCCCCTAGGGAAGCTGTGGACAAGTCACAGCTTCTCTGTGCCTCAGTTACCTCATCTGTAAAATGGGGATTAAAACTGTGAACCCCATATGGGACATGGACCGTGTCCTACCTCACTGTCTTGTATCTACCCAACTGCTTAGTAAAGTGCCCGGCACATAGAAAACACTTCATTCATTGTCAGTCATATTTATCGAGTGCTTACTATGTGGAGAACACTGTACTAAGCACTTGAAAGAGTACAGTAACAATAAACAGACACATTCCTGTTCACAATGAGCCTACAGTCTACCATTAAAATTAAAAAAAGGGTTACATTTTGCAGGTGCTATTTTATTCTTTTCAGTTCCCATTTTACAGTCAAAATAGTGTGTAAACACAAAGAAAAAATATCAGGCAGGGAAGTTATTTTTCTCAGCGGTTTTTCCTTTTGTTGGCACCTAATGACAACAGAAACAACCCCTCAAACTCCTTGTGGGCATGGATAGGGCACCAACTCTTTTGGACTGTTCTCTTACTCTCCCCAGCGCTTAGTATAATATGCTGCTCAATAAATACCATTCACTGATTGATAAACTTTACTGGCTATTCTTATGTTTCTGCATTCATTAAACATAGCCATCATGTTCTTGAACCCAGAAGTTGGCCTAAAAACATGGAAATTCCCAAAGTGTAGCTGTGTTGTTAATTAAATATTGCCCTCCTGGGATCTTTCCTCTTGAGCATGTTTATGCCCAAGACAAATTTTCCTCATATGTGGTATTTAGTCATTCACTCACTATTAATCATTCTATACACAGATTGATCTCACGGCAATTGGTCCTACTTGTCACCACTGTTTAGGTTTATTTTTAATTAAGACCAGTCAACAGGTCACCTTTTACAGTTTAAACATTTTCTTAGGGGATCAAAACTTTGTGGGGCATACTTGAGAGGTCACTTTAATGGCCTTTAGTAAGACTTTGAGGTGTCCTACACCCAAAGGTATAGTAATTATTTGTGTTCCATTTAATTTACCAAACTCCTTCTTTGAGGTTTTACTGTAAAATATAGTTTCACCAATTCTATTCTAATATCATTTAATGATGGATTGACAGACCCATTGCTCTAGGAGGCCATTTTCTCCGGAAAATCAACTTCTCCAAAGCAGAGAGCCAACTTTGCTTAGGTTACAGATGATAAGCAGACAAAAATTGAGTTCAAAGTGTGATTCCAAATATCTACTCCATGTAGGATAATTCCATTCTGCAGTCAACAAGTCCTTTTAAATGCTGAACTCAGCAGAATTAGAATTCTGGCTGATATCAGTGTAAAGGTGAGCAAGGCTTCATAGCTGTGGTAAAAACAACCAGTATCTCATACACACACACAAAAAAAAGAAAAACCAAAACCAAAAAACAATACTCCACCATTTGGGATCAGCTAACAGCCTGAAGAGAGAGACAGCTCTGAATACAGGGTTATACCCTCAAGTAACAAAAATCCAGCCCTGGCTTTTCCCACCCTCCCTGAGATAAAATGGCCTTGCTGGCCTCTTCCCCTCACCCTAAACTAGGCCCTTTTCTCCCTGGTAACTACTCTCTGGATCTCCACAGCCCTCATCTCATATATCTGTCACTATTCCTGTTTTGTTTTGTTTTTTTCCCTCCACTACACACTTCCCTCTTAAAAAAGGGGACAGATGATTTAGACAGCATTCAAGTTGGGGAGAAGAGGGAATAGGAAAGCTGCTGGAATGGGGCTAGGCCTGCAAGGAGTAGATCACCTATTTGCCAAATAAGAAAGAAGGCTTGATCATCCATCCTTTTTTAGGGAAATGATTTTGGCCAGGTGAGCAACAGAGGAACCACTGTGCTCTCCAAGAGCACCCTGCTGGCAGCTGTTTAGATTTTTTTTAATGGTATTTGTTAAGCGCTTACTACCTGACTACCACTGTTCTAAGCATTAGAGCAGATACAAAAATAAACAGGTTGGACACAGTCCATGTCCTATATGGGATTCAGAGTCTTAATCCCCATTTTACAGGGAAGTAACTGAAGCTCAAAGAATTAAAGCGACTTGCCCAACATCAAAACAGCAGAAAAGTGCCCGAGCTGGGATTAGAACCCAGGTCCTTCTGTTTCCCAGTCCTGTGCTCTATCCATTAGGCCATGTTGCTTCCCTTTTTCCCAGATTTTGCAGTCCTGATGCTGCCCACAAGCCCAGCTCTACCTTTTAACCACTGAGACAGGTGCTGGAGAGAAGGGGATCTTCTAGTTCTTAAGCACCAGATGATTTGCAGTTGAGCTGCTTCTCTAGTACCAGGCTAGCCCCAGGCTTTCAGGAGTTGCTTGGTCTAAATCCAACCTACAGGAGGCTTGGGGGATAGAGGGTAGAGGCAGAGAAGTGGAAGGGCATTAAGAACTAGGAGGAATAGAAAAGTAGTAAGAGACGTGGTCAATCAATCATATTTATTGAGCACTTAACTGTGCACAGAGGACTGTAGTAAGTACTTGGGGAGTACAATATAACAGAGTTGGTAGATACGTTCCCTGCCCACAACAAGCTTACAATCGAGACGGGGAGACAGACATTAATGTAAATAAATGAATTACAGTTATGCACAGATATGAGGGAGTGGTATGTAAGGAGTGCAAATTCAAATGCAAGGGCCACACAGAGAGAGTGGGAGAAGACGAAATGGGGGCTTAGTCAGGGAAGGCCTTTTAGAGGAGATGGGCTTTTAATAAGGTTTTCAAGGTGGGGAGAGGGACCGCCTGACAGATGTAAAGAGCAAGGGCATTCCAGGCCGGAGTCCAGAAATGGGCGAGAGGTAGGCTGAGAGAGAAACGAGATCGAGGTAGAGTGAATAGTTTGGCATTAGAGGAGGAAAGTGATGGATTATAGTAGGAACGTAGAGAGGTAAGGTAGAAGAGGACAAGGTGAGTGCTTTAAATCAGATGGAAAGAATTTTCTCTCTGATAATGATTTGGGTGGGAAACCACTGGAAGTTCTTGAGGAGTGAGGAAACATGAACTGAACTTTTTTTTAGAAAAGTGATCAGGGCAGCAGAGTGAAAAATGGACTGGAGTGGGGAGGGACGGGAGGTAGTGAGGTCAACATGGGACCAGACCTCAAGGAGCTGACACTTTAAAGGTACAACTTATTTACAAATAGCAGAAGCAGGGGAAAGATACAGAGATAAGATTGGTAAGAGCCACAGAATGGAGAGATGAATCCCTCACCGAATGAGCAATAATAACAACAATAGCATTTGCTTATTCATTCAACTGTATTTATTGATTGCTTACTGTGTTAATCACTTATTATGTACTAAGCTGTGTAGTAGTTATGAATTAATCAGGTCCCCCGTGGGGCTCACAGTTTAATTAAGTAGAACTGGTATTGAATCTCCATTTTGAAGATAAGGCTACTGAAGCGCAGAGAAGTTAAGGGACCTGCCCAAGGTCAAACAGCAGACAGGTGACAAAGCTGGAATTAGAACCCAGGTCCTCTGACTATCAGGCCTGTGCTCTTTCCACTAGGCCATGCTGCTTCCCCGCTGCACTGGCATGGCCTAGTGGAAAGATCACCAAACTGGGAGACCTGGGTTCCTGCCCAAGTAACCTTGGGCAAGTCACTTCACTTCTCTCTACCTCAAGTGCTTCATCTGCAAAATGGGGATTAAATATGAGTTCCTCCTCCCCCCTAGAGTGTGAGCCTCATATGGAACAAGGAACTGGGTCCAATCTTACGATCTTGTAAGATTTCCAGGGTTTAGCCCACAGCAAATGCTTAACAAAATTATTATTATGAGTAAAGATATGGAATGCAGTATGTGAAACTGAAGATACATAGGTACCACCAGGGGCTGACCTAGGTAACTGTTGAGGTTGGCTGGTAGATTGACACGTTGGTAATGGTGGAACTGGGAAATGCTTCATGAAGGATGTGGGATTCTGATCAGTCAGTAATATCTGTTGAGCACCTATGGTCAGATCACTGCACAGTAGATAGGACAATTCCTGGCCTCAAGGAACTTACAATCTAAACGGGGGAGACATTAAAATAAGGGTCAAATAGGAGAAATGACCGAGGCCAAAAGTTCAAGATGAGATATCAAAGTGCCTAGGAGCCAAGAGAAAGGCCATGAGTGAGGAGAGAAGCAGGAGAGTCAAGAAACCCAATGAGAAGGTGAAAAAAGGAGGATGAAACGGCACTAGGGAAGATCAACATTCAGGCAGCAATGTGTTCATAATGTCAGTGTACACCCCTACAATAGGTATAGTCAGTGGAATGGGTAGGTGTGAATAAGAAGTGTCTGTTTATCTCATTAACCACTTGAGGAAAAAAAAAATCAAAGAAGCTATGTTTTATTTTCAAGTGGCATGATGTGTTTGTTTTTGAAGAAAGATTAAACAATCCAACAAAAACAGAAGGTAAACCCAGCAAACACAAGCTGGGCAAACCTAAAGCAAGGTAATCTGGGTGGAAGGGAGTAGGGACAATTAAGAAATCTGGTATCTGAAGGTTGCATTACCCACAGTAATTAAACAGGAAGAGTCAAACATTAACATTGGCATTTCAAGTGGAATTCTCTAATCCTAATAATTAATTGAGTTCATTATTAAGAGAGCGCATGGTTCTCATTTGAGGGAAATTTACTATTTTTTTAAATGATAGAAAAATATGCTAATGTTTGGTTAATATACACATCACAAGATCATGCTACTGGCAAACTACTGAGCTAAATTTCATTCAATTTCATATGGGCTCTAAGAATCATGTAAACAAGTCCTTTTAGATCAGGCTACTTTTAGCAGCTGAAGATACTGTATTGCAGCATCTAAAGACAAAAGACCTGTATTAAAGCATGTAGTAATATTTTGTTCCAAAGGACACATGGGGGCCTAGACATAAACAGATATAAATTGGACCTGTACTCATCTGCTGCCATGTATGTAGTACTGACTGAATTCCTAATAAAATATGGGGATGGGGAAACAAACAGAGTTCAGGGGACCCAGCAGAGGTTTTTATTTCTAAATAAACTGAGTCTGGGGAATCAGGGGGCCTGGATTCTAACCCCGGCTCTCACACTCGCATACGTTGGATGAGTCACTTACCTTTTTATTGTATCTCAGTTGCCTCTTCTGTAAAATTGGGATGAAATACTTGTTCTTCCTCACTACTTAAACTGTAATTCCCATGTGTGACAGGGACTGCCTGCTCTGCTTATATTGTATCTCCCCCAGTACTTAGCACATAGTACATGCTTAAGAAATACCATTATCGTCATTATTATTGACTGCTTTTGAGGGAATGATGTAACTGCTTTTACTCTCATCTTATCCACTCTAAAAAGACCATTTTAATGCATTGGTATCCTTCTAGTCCATGCAAATTCCTTGCTGGGAATACTATGCCTTTGAGCTCTGTAGTCTCTCCTGAAAAAAGGATAAAATGCACGGTGCAAAAGAAATGAACTTTACACAGTCCTGTGGTGATGTGGTTTTTCCTTGACCATCATCTCTGTCAGAATGATCCAATATCACACTGTGACCCCAAAAAGCTGTAAGATTTTTCAAAGTAATGCATCCTTATTCAATCTGTCTGCACAAGATACTGGTCTAGGACTTGTACAAAACAAATAAGACAGACACTGACCTACCCAATGGAAGCATAGAGTAAGGTCCACCACTGTTGTGAAAAACATATTAATAAGTAATGTGCCACTGTTTCTATTACTGATGACATTATATACATTTAGACTGAGAAATACTGTCAAGGAAATAGAGTAATAAAAATGGTAAGACTTTAGAAAAGCTATAGACTTCTCTGCAAACAAAAAAGAATGTTGTATACGTTAAATACCTCCTGACATAAATCAGAATTAAAAGCTTCACAGAATTAAAAAAAAATGATTTCACATTTTTTCAAGACTGGAGATACATTTTGTCATGAAAATGTATTCATACAGTCTCAAGTTATCTCTCTCAAATGTGGAATTTTTTTTTATAAACTTGCAAGGCATTACAGTCTTGAACTTATTAAACAACACAAAACATTTGTGCACAGTGCAGTTAATATAAATTATTATAATATATAATGGTAAAGTGCTGTGTCAAGTTCTGTTCTAAGCACTGAGGTAATCAATCAAAGGTATTGAATGAACGCTTACTGACTGATTGAGAAGCAGCATGGCTCAGTGGAAAGAGCACGGGCTCAGGAGTCAGAAGTCATAGGTTCTAACCCCGACTCTGCTACTTATCAGCTCTGTGACTTTGGGCAAGCCGCATAACTTCTCCATGCCTCAGTTACCTCATCTGTAAAATGGGGATTAAGACTGTGAGCCCCATATGGGACATCTTGATCACCTTGTATCCTTTACAGTGCTTAGAACAGTGCTTGGCACATAGTAAGCGCTTAACAAATGTCATTATTATTATACTGTTTGCAGAGCACTGTACTAAGCGCTTGGGAGACCACAACATAATTGAGTTGGATGGCAAATTTCCTGCCCACTATCAGTTTACAGTCTAATTAATCGGGTCAGATACAGTCGCTGACCCACATTGGGCTAACAGACTATGTAGGATTGGGAATGGGTAATAAATTCTCATTTTAGAATCGAGGAAACTGAAACACAGAGACGATATGTGACTTGCCCAAGGTCACACAGCAAGGAAATGGCAGAGTCAGCATTAAAACCCAGGTCCTTCGACTCCCGGGCCCATATCATTTTCACTAGGCCACAACGCTTCACATCGTAACCTGTTTCTTAATTGCTGTGCCATCAGCTGCCAAACTAGAACTTTATTCCTGTAAAATAAATCTGACAGTGCATATTCTTGGTGTTTAGAAAGGACACTGGATGCAAGCGTGTGAATGATAAAACCACCCAATCAATAAATGGTATTTATTGCCCTCTAGTCAATCAATCCTATCTATTGAGTGCTTACTGTTTGCAGGGCACTGAACTATATGCTTGGGAGAGTACAATACAGCAATCTAACAGACAAGTTCCCTGCCTACAATGAGCTTAAAGTCTAGAGGGGTAGATAGGCATTAAAATCAATTTTTTAAAAATTACAGACACGTACATCAGTGCTGTAGGGCTGGGGCGAGTGTGTGGTGAATACAGAGCAAGTGAGGGTGATGCAGAAGAAAGTGGAGAAAGAGGAAATAAGGGTTAAGTCAGGGAAGGCCTCTTGGAGGAGATAAGCCTTCAAATATAATAATAATGATAATAATAATTATGGTCTTTGCTAAGTGCTTACTATGTGCCAAGCACTGTTCTAAGCACTGGGGTAGATACAAGGTAATCAGGTTGTCCCACGTGGGGCTCACAGTGTTAATCCCCATTTTACAGATGAGGTGACTGAGGTACAGAGAAGTTAAGCGACACAGCAGACAAGTGGCAGAGCCAGGATTAGAACCCACGACCTCTGACTCCAAAGTCCTTGCTCTTTCCACTAACCCTGCTTCTCCAAATATGAAAAGGGAGGGAATTCCAGGCCAGAGGCAGGATGGGGGCAAGAGTTCGGTGGCAAAATAGACGAGCTAGTGGTACAATGCGTAGGTTGGCATCAGAGGAGCAAAATGTGAGGCCTGGGTTGTAGTGGGAGAGTAGTGAGGTGAAGTAGGAGGGGGCCAGATGATTGGGTGTTTTAAAGTTGATCGTAAGGAGTTGGACACCGAACTTTGAGCTCTTTGTAGGCAGGGAATGTCACCATTTAAGGAGGTATTGTACTTTTCCAAGTGCTTAGTACAGTGTTCTGCACACAACAAGCACTTAAAAAATACGATTGAATGAATGGGCAACCACTGGAAGTTCTTGAGGAATGGGGAAAACAAGACTGAACTTTTTTGTAGAAAAATGATCCAGAAGGCAGAGCAGGATGGACTGGAGTGGGGAAGGACAGGAGGCAGGGAGTAAGCAAGGAGGCTGATACAGTCCTCAAGGCGGGATAGTATACGTGCTTGGATTAAAATGGTAGCAGTTTGAATGGAGAAAAAGGGTAGGATTTTAGCGACGCGGTGCAGGTTGAACTGACGGATTTAATGATAGATTGAATATGTGGGCTGATTGAGAGAGAGAAGTCAAGGATAACGCTAAGGTTATGCGCTTGTGAGACAGATAGGATGGTGGTTCTGTCTATAGTGAGGAGAAAGTCACGGGGCAGGGGAAGGTAAGTTCTGTTTTGAATATGTGAAGTTTGAGGTTACAAAGAACTCTAGACTGTAAGTTCCTTACCGGGAGGGAACATGTCAAATGGGTTTTATTGTACTCTCCCAAGTGCTTAATACAGTGCTCTGCACACAGTAAGCATTCAATAAATATGTCTGCTTGAGCTCTCTGCCTGTAGACCACTGGACTAAGCATTTGAGAGAGAACAACAGTTAGATATGGACCCTGATCCCAAAGAGTTTAAAAATCTTGTGAGGAAACAGACACTAACATAATATATAAATAGACTGTGAAACCCATGTAGGACAGGGGCCATGACCAAACTGTCTTCTATCTACCCCAGTGTTTAGTATAGTGATTGGCACATAGTAAGTGCTTAACAAAAACCATTAAAAATAAAGGGAAGGAGGAGAAGTGGCTATGTAGGCGAGTTATTCCTGAATTCATGGGGTAAGTCTGCACCTTAAGAAGTGATCTGGGGAATCGGACTTGAATTTAATTCTAATGAAGGCTTCTGGAGTTATCGAGTCTGGACGTCACTTGGATGCTGCTCAGAGAACCCTGGAGATCCAATCAATCAGTAAAAATTTTCCTCAATCGGGGTTCGATAGCATACTGAATTTACATTGCTGGACTGCAACCATCCCCCTGAAATCTGGAGCTTCAATTAAGAAAGTAAAGAAAATTGTTTCTGCATGTACAAAAAAATTTTCCCCTTGGACAAAATGGATACAGTTGAGAGAAAAAAGAATAAATAACCTTTAATCAGATACTTACTGAAAGCACTCCAAAGAGTTGCCACATTTATTCACTAATTTTGAGAAGATAAAGTATTAACTCCTTTGGGGAAAGAGATCTCTGAAAGAGAGTTTCTCATATATCAACTGGCATTGTGGAAAAGAATTCTTTTTTTTACAAAGAAACTATCTGATTTGTGGGTGCCAGAGTATGAAGAGGCAACAACTGATTTGGAAGCTGAGGAAAGGACTCTAAAAAATATTCCGACTTAGTGGGAGGAACATGGAGAGAGCAAAGGAGGCAAGTCAGGGCGATGAAGAAGGAAGTGGGAGTTGAGGAAAGTGGGGTTTAGTCTGGGAAAGCCTCTTGGAAGAGATGTGCCCTTCATTAAGACTTTGAAGCAGGGGAGAGTCACTGTCCGTTGGATTTGAGGAGGGAGGACGTTCTAGGCAAGAGACAGGACATGGGTGAGACAGGTGAAATGGAGGCACAGTGAGAAGGTTAACACTAGAGGAGCAAAGTTTGTGGGTAGGGTTGTAGAAGGAGAGAAGAGAGGTGAGGTAGGAGAGGACAAGGCGAAGAAGTGATTTAAAGTCAACGGTGAGGAGTTTTTGTTTGATACGGAGGTGGATGGGCATTTTGAGGAAGGGGGTGACGTCCTGAAAGTTTTTTGTAAAAAAATCATCCAGGCAGCAGAGTGAAGTATGGACTGGAGTTGACAGAGACAGGAGGTTGGGAGGTCAGCACATTCGTGCTTAGGTAGTAGAATTAAGTGCATAGAAGTTAGAGTAGGGTGGGATAATGGGGTTGGGAGGTGAGGAATTAGTCAGGGAAGGCTTCCTGGAGGAGATACCATTTTAGGAGGGTTTTGAATAAGGGGAGAGTGGTGGTCTGTAGGGTTTAAAGATGGGGAGCTCTAAGCAGGGAGATCTATTCAATAGTATTTATTGAGCGCTTACTATGTGCAGAGCACTGTACTAAGCGCTTGGGATGAACAAGTCGGCAACAGACAGAGACAGTCCCTGCCGTTTGACGGGCTTACGGTCTGATCGGGGGAGACGGACAGACGAGAACGATGGCAATAAACAGAGTCAAGGGGAAGAACATCTCGTAAAAACCGATGGCAACTAAATAGAATCAAGGCGATGTACAATTCATTAACAAAATAAATAGGGTAACGAAAATATATACAGTTGAGCGGACGAGTACAGTGCTGTGGGGATGGGAAGGTCTATGTGAGCAAGAGGGCAACAGAGATGAAAGTGGGGCATAATAAGTAGGTTGGTGCAAGAGGAGTGAAGTGTGTGGGCTGGATTGCAGAGGGAAAGGAACAAGGATAATCACTGCAAAACAATTTGAGATTTGGCCATTCCCCATTATAACAGTCTTCACGATAGTGCTGTTGAGTACTAATATAGGTATTATCCAAGGCAAATGCTCATTTGAGATAAGTCTGGAAAGTTTACCTTGGCCTAAGTACTTCCACCCGCTGTGAAATACGTTGGCTTGAGCTATATAGAACGATTAGTGCCCATTTCATTTTGGGCATCAGAAAATCACCACGGACCTACTTAGCACAGGTAATGGCAAATTCCTAGTCAGTTAGTACTAAGTGCCTTCTTTCTGAATATGAAATAAAGAAAATATATTCAAAATTAAGAACTGTATATATGTGAACACCATAGATAAGCAGCATGGCTCAGTACAAAGAGTATGGGCTTGGGACTCAGAGGACTTGGGTTCTTATTCCAGCTTCATTGCTTTCATTCATTCAATCTTATTTATTGAGCGCTTACTGTATGCTGAGCACTGTACTAAGCTCTTGGTAATTACGGTATTTGTTAAGCGCTTACTATGTGCCACGCACTGTTCTAAGCACTGGGGTAGGTACAAGAAAATCACGTTGTCCCATGTGGGGCTCACAGACTTAATTCCCATTTTACAGATGAGGTTACTGAGGCACAGAGAAGTAAAGTGGTTTGCCCAAGGTCACACAGCAGTCAGGTGGCAGACCAGGGATTAGAACACAAGTCATCTATCTCGCAACCCTGTGCTCTCCCCGCTAAGCCACTCTGTCTCCTCTGTGACTTTGGGCAAGTCACTTCACTTCTCTGTGCCTCAGTTTCCTCATCTGCAAAATGGAGATTAACACTGTGAGCACTATGTGGGACAGGGACTGCGTCTGACCCAATTATCTTACATCTACCCCAGCACTTAGTACAGTGCCTGGCACATAGTAAACACTCAACAAATACCACTATTCGTATTATCATTATTAGAATTAGAACAAAAAAATCTGAAAATCTTTAGTCATTGGTACATATTTATGTTTCTACTGAAGCATAACTAGTAATTTTTTTTTGTAACAGTTTAAAAGATGCTAGACACTTAACCCAGCTACACTGGTTGGGATGCATGAGACAAATGAATGACAACAGGATGCCAAAAGAGCTGGTAGGTGGAGAGTTGAAATTGAGAAACTGAAAACAAGCAGAGCAGAGAAAGCGTTTTTGAGGACATGGTAAAACAATACCTCAGACAAGGCTATATCCCAGCTGAAAACTGGGAATCAATTGCTGAGAATAGATCTGCATGAAGAACCGCCATTAAAAAGGAAGTGCCTATCTGAGCCGAAGCTTCATATGGAAAGAAGACTAGCAGACAAGAGAAAAGAGCACCTGGCACTATAAACAAACAAATACATCATAGCACGGGACAACCTTTTGTTTGCTTAGAGTGGCTAGGACTGTCAGTTATTCATGCATTCACAGTTGAGCTACACTGTCAGTAGAATCTTCTTTGAATACAAAGGATAACCTTTTGGCTACAATAGATATATATTCTTTGGGTCAATATTTTGGCTCATGGAAACAATTCAGTGTATTTTACATTATCTCCAGTGGGAAAATACATTTGTTTAGCACTCTTCCACTTATTACCATTTTCATGGAACAAATCAAAAACGCTAACTAGAATAAAGCAGTATTTGGAGAAAGACAAATGCGTTTGCAAACTTCATTTTAGGAGCACAAAGGCATGTTCGGGCTCTATTTAAAATGTTATGATCACTAACATTTTCTATGTCTTCATTTAAAAACTTTCTTCGATATTTGTATTTGGGCCAATGATTCAGGGCAACACTTAGACAGATGGCAGTTGGCATTTCTGAATCCAAACTTAAAAAAAATTCATTTTCTAATTGTGCTATTTCTAATTATTGTAAAGCATCTTCTAAATAGAGATGCTGCCTTAAATTAGTGGCTTAAAAAGTTAAGGCTTCACATAGTTTCTCAATATACACACGCAATACAACTGTGATCATTTCTTTTCTCTCTGCTTCTTCCTAAAAGGGTAATCTTTCTGATTTCTTTGTGGTCTCCTAATACTTCTTCTGTTCCCACCAGCCGTTATTCAATTCAGAAACAAGATCGGGAGGGTCATTCACCTTTGGCCAAGACGGGCAGAGTGGAAAAGAAAGAAGTTGAGCTTCAGGAGCATTTTGGAGGGAAAAGGATATTTTGGAGGGAAAAGGACCCCACAGGAAGTCTGCTGCTGACCAAGAGGAAGAAGGTCCAGGCTTCGAAATACAACCATCACCAAATAATCTTGTTGGGATTCCCCCCAAAACATAGCTCATACCCTGTGTTGACTAAGTAAGAGATGATAATGACTATTGCTATTCATAGCCATTTCTGTTGGGGCCCATCCAAGCCAGCCATTTGGATTAAGTGCCTGCCTTTATTGTCTCTGAGCGATTGTATAATCATGAGATAGGAGGTGTGATGGAAAGTCTAAATGGATGTCTCTTCCAGTTTCCTGACTGAGAAGCACTAGGTGGAAATCTATTTAGCATTTACAATAACACAGCAGGCAGTGCTGCAGGCTTGCTCCTCATCCGCTCCGGACCAATGTCCCTTCATCCTTCACTGAAAGACATTTCTGCCCCGAGGGCAGAAAGATTTGAGACCTCTAAGGTGACCAGACAGATTTTTTTCATTTGGGGGGTAATTTTTGTTTAGGCTAGTTGGATAGAGTGTGGTACGGTATTCATTGTTCGGCTGGTGGCGATTGCCTTATTGAAGGCACATCTCCTCCGAGAGGCCTTCCCTAAATTCTCCTATTCTCATCTCCCACTCCCTTCTGAATCACCCTCATTTGCTCCCTCTATTCATCCCCCATCCCAGCAGCACAGCACTTATGTACGTATCTGTAATTTACTTATATTAACGTCCGTCTCCCCCTGTAGACTGTAAGCTCACTTTGGGCAGGGAATGTTTCCGTTTAATGTTGTATTATCCCAAGCGCTTAGCACAGTGCTCTGCGCACAGTAAGTGTTTAATAACTATGACTGACTGACTAGTGACCTTGTGAACAATCAAGTTACCTGTAGTGGTTTCCGTTGTTCTCAGGAGCCCACAACGTGATCTCTAGGTAAGCCCCATTAAATTGGAGTCTTTTCTAAAAAAAACTCTTTCACCAAATTTAGTTGCCCACATACAGTATACAAGAAAGAGTAGATTAACCACGAAGGCAAAAGCAGATGCAAACGACAGTATGATTTCTGTCGGACTGGCCGAGTTTTACAAAAATAGGCATCCCAAACCACTCCTGAATGAGCAATTGTAAAGTTGTGATGATAATAATAATAGTATTTGTTAAGTGCTTACTATGTGCCGAGGACTGTTCTAAGCTCCGGGGTAGGTACAAGGTGATCGGGTTGTCCTATGTGGGGCTCATAATCTTAATCCCCATTTTACAGATAAGGTAATTAAAGCCGAAAGAAGTGAAGTGACTTGCCTAAGGTCACACAGCAGACAAGTGGCAGAGCTAGGATTAGAACCCACGATCTGACTCCCAAGCCCATGTTCTTGCCACTAGGACATGCTGCTTCGCTAAAAGACTCCCTTGAGTCTCATCTATCTGGTTACCAACTCCTCATCCATGCCCTGCCTCTGGCCTGGAACTCACTCCCACTTCAGATCTGACAAGCAATCACTCTCCCCACCTTCCAAGCTCATCTCCTCCAAGAGGCCTTCCCTGATAAAGCTCTCATAGCACTTGGACTTTCACCTTTTATTCACCGTACCCTCAGCATTCATGTAGATATCCATAATTTATTTATAGTAATGTCTGCCTCCCCCTCTAGACTGTAAGCTCCTTGTGGACACGAAACATTTCTACCAACTCTTTTGTATTATACTCTCTCAGTGCTTAGTACAATGCTGTGCACATAAGTGCTCAATAAAAACCATTGACTGATGTGACAGTGAGGCCTCAACACACCTCAAAAGAAACATCCAGCTTCTTGAGCAATTTCACCAACGGTCACTTGTATGTACTGAGCGCTTTCTGTATGCAGAGCACAGTCCTAAGGGCTGGGGAGCGTGCAATACAATAGAGTCGGTAGGCCTGTTCCCTGCACCCTAGGAGCTTAAAGTATAGAGTGGAGAAACGGACATGTACCTACTAAGTGCTGTGGGGTTGAGGAGGAGGTGAATACTGAGGTGCTCAGCATGAAATGGCAGCAACCCAGCCTACGTTACCCATCAGCTCAACTATGATGAACCGAGAGGGAGCACATGCAAATGAGGAGAGCCGGGAAAGATTTTAAAGATAGGGTGAAATCCAGTCTCTATGGGTACAATGGAGGACCACTGGGAGACCATTGTATCAGAAACACCAGCCTGGCTGATAGCACCTCGGGAGTTCCTTGGGGGCAGCTAATATGTCTACCAAATCTGACATATTATAGTCAATCATATTTATTGAGTGCTTACTGTGCAGAGCCCCGTACTGAGCACAATACAACAATAAGCAGATATTTTCCCTGCCCCAAACAAACTTACAGTCTAGTGGACAAGTTTACAGTCTAGAGGATGAGCTTACAGTCTATTGTACTCTCCCAAGTGCTTAAAATGACACACATTAAGCACTCGGTAAATATTATTGATTGATTGAGTTGCATAGAGAGGCGGGGGGGGGGGGGGGGGGGGAGGGGAAGCTCTGGGAAGAAATCCAGTTGTCTCAAACAGCAGTACGGCCTGGTGCATCAGCACAGAAAGGAACTCTTATGTGTACACAGAATGGAAATTGATCCTCAATTTTCTCAGCCACTTCTGCTCATGGTAGGATACTATATCTGTTGTAGGCATATGATATCCCTCCATAGACATTATAGATGTGGGAATTCTAAAAGTAAGCACGAGGCCCTGGTTATTTCAATTTAAAAACTGAATCCTAATAGTAAACCACCATGTCAATTTGATAAAAAAAAATATAAATTAAACATTCTCACTAGATAGATGCAAAGTGATGGACCACGTCTTTGCCGGTTAAACTCATAATTGTGGTATTATCCTTTACCCATCTCTCTCATTCAGCCCATGTATTCACTCTATCACTAAATGCTATCTGTTCAACCTTCATAGCATTACTAAAATTTCCCCTTTCCTCTCCATCCAAATTGCTACCACACGAATCCCAGCACTTCTCCTTTGCACATATAAATACTCAATTAATGCTAGTGATTGATTGATCAAAACCACCGATCTCTAATCACCACATTCAAGCCCATGGTCCTTTTTACTTCTCATCTCCATGGGGCAGTGCTGCTCTTTCTGGTCAACCCCATCCTGCAGCCACATCTTCTTTGATGATTTCCACCTTTCGTTGGGAAGCTTCAAGGGAGTTCAAACCTGCCTTGACTGAAATCTGAAGCACATGCCCCTTGACCTGTTAAAAAAACAGGCCCAAAGTTTCTCTTCCTATTTGCTTGTCCCACCTTCCTCCTGAATCTTATCACTGATTGGCTTCTCCCTTGCTGGTCCCTTATTGACTGACAGACACATCCAGCTAATCAAGTTTTCTAGTTGGGTGGGTCTCTGCTCTGGTTGCTGTAAATGAGCTTCTCCTGAGTTGGGGAGGGGGAAACACAACAGCAAATCCACTGATTTAGTGGATTTAGTTAGTCATTTGCTGAACTGATAACCCTTGAAGCTTCCTCACAGAAAGTGGAAGTCATCAAGGAAGTTGTAACCCTGGGAGGGGGTTGACTGAAGTGAGGAGAGATGGGAGACGGGGAGATCAGGTAGGAGGCAGATACAGTAGTAAAATGAGAGGGTATGATGTGATTAGATCAGTGTGGTAGCAATTTGGATGGAGAGGGAAGGGTGGATTTTTAGCAAAGTTGTGAAGGTAGAACAAATTGGGTGTCACTGAATATGTGGGTTGATTGAGGGAAATGAGTAATGGATAATGCTATGTTTTGGGGCTTGTGAGGCAGGGAGGATAGTGTTGTTTATTATGATGAGAAAGTCTTGGGGAGGACAGGTTCTGGGTTGGAAGATCAGGAGTTCAGTTTGGGATATGTTTAGTCTGACCTGTCAGCAGGACAATCAAGTAGAGATGTCCCGAAGGCAGGAGGAAATGTGAGACTGCAGAGAAGAGGAGAGGCCAGGGCTGGAGAGGTAGATTTGGGTGTTCCACAAACGATTATAGTCATTTTGAACTATGACTTGTTTATGTGGTGAAGACCTATTAAATGAGTGTACGAGCCGCTGAACTATCTCACTACCTTATCTGTTGACTAAGAGGTTTAAACCACATTAGTCATCAGTCTAGTGGGAAGGGGGCAGATTCACGGAAGAGGGAAGTGGGACATTCCAGTGAGACTGGATACTCCCCTTCCCCCGGTGGCCTCTCAGTCCCCCTCTACCAACACCACCCCTCCTGGATACCCCTCCCCTGCCCCACCTCCTCATTATCCCCTGGAGCAGATATGGCAACACCACAACACCCCTGGAGCCCCCGAGCCCATCTAATAATAATGTAATAATGTTGGTATCTGTTAAGTGCTTACTATGTGCCGAGCACTGCTCTAAGCGCTGGGGTAGACGCAGGGGAATCAGGTTGTCCCATGTGGGGCTCACAGTCTTAATCCCCATTTTACCGATGAGGTCACTGAGGCACCGAGAAGTGAAGTGACTTGCCCAAAGTCACACAGCTGACAAGTGGCCGAGCCGGGATTCGAACCCATGACCTCTGACTCCAAAGCCCGTGCTCTTTCCACTGAGCCACGCTGCTTCTCATTCCTCCTCTACACACACCAAGAAGAGATGTGTGTTGCAGGGCAGTGGAGATGGGAAAGGATCCTGACTTGATTTTTCAGAAACATTTTCTCTCTCTCCATCTCTGAACCGCTATGATTTCACCGTGTAAGAAGATATGCAGATCTTTGGATCAAACAGATCTTATGCACAGGAACCGATCAAAAGACATGACACAGGAGCATGTACCCCTTCAACTCAGAGGCAAACGTTGCTTCCATTTCATTTTTCTGATTTCCCGTGCCCCCGCTAAATTATTGTACACAAACTCTTGTACATATCCCCATTTCCTTCTTTCCCCTATCATCTGTGATTTACTTTAGCATGTCTCCCTAGCAAAATGGTAGGCTCCTTGAGGGTAGGGTTCATGTCCATTAATTCTAGTGTACTCTCCAAAGTGCGTAGTATAGTGCTATACATCTAGTAGGCATTCAGTAACTAGACTGAAAGCTCCTTTTCAGCAAGAATGTGTCTGCCGACATGTTGTATTGTACTCTCCGAAGTGCTCAGGACTGTGCTCTGTACACAGTCAGCACTCAAGAAATTCCTGTCTTACGCTGTAGAATCATCTCCGACCCACAGCGGTGCCGTGGACACGTCTTTTCCAGAACACCCCACTTCCATCTGCAATCGTTTTGATAGTGGATCCATAGAGTTTTCTTGGTAAAAATATGGAAGTAGTTTACCATTGCCTCCTTCCACGCAGTAAATTCGAGTCTCTGCCCTCAATCCTCTCCCACGCCGGTGCCGCCCAGCACCGGTGACTTTTGACTTGTAGCAGATTCCTTTTCACTTAGTAGCCGCTGCCCAAGCTAAGAATGGAATAGATACGTCTCTGCTTGACCTTCCCTCCTGTAGTCGAGACCGGTAGAGTACTGGAAACTGTCCAGGTGCCACCCTGAAAGGGGTCAAGAAATACTACCGATTATCGCGACATTACTACCGTGATCACCTTCCTAGAGAGGGAAAGAGGTGGTTCCTCTGTTAATTCACCTTTTAATATTAGAGGATAAGTGATTTTCATTTCAGCACATTGCTAAGATTGGTAGCCTTGACTAAATACAGCGTGGCTTAGTAGAAAGAGCACGGGTTTGGGAGTGAGAGGTCGTGGGTTCTAATCCCGTCTCCTCCACTTGTCTGCTGTGTGACCTTGGGCAAGTCACAACTTCCCTGGGCCACAATTACCTCATCTGTGAAAATGGGGATTAAAAAATGTTAGCCCCACGTGGGGCAATCTGATTACCCTGTATCTACCCCAGTGCTTAGAACAGTGCTCTGCACATAGGAAGCGCTCAATAAATACTATTGAATGAATGAATGAATAATAATTATTATTATTAAATACGGTCAGTTAAGCAGTATATTTTCCAAGGGAGGAATATTAGGATCTGTCAGCTTTGCTTTCGAAGACCTGCAGATGATTTGTACTGTCTCATAGCGTTTAGCATTTATTTTGTTGCTTTGGCCAGCTACATGTCTAATATCGGTTGTTTTCTTCTTTTGGTAAAATTTGCTTTATTGGCCTAATCCCTAGAATCTGCAGGGGTTTCTACTGCCACAGTGCCACCTGCTGTTGGCAACAAAGTTAGTCATTTCCCACAGCAAATTCTCTGCAGGGCAAAGATTACTTACAGATCTTCAACACCTGGAGGTTTAAGAGAGGACAGATTTTATGAGAGGCACTGAGCTGGACACGCAAAGTCAAATAAAGAACAAACAAACAATAATAATAATAATGGCATTTGTTAAGCGCTGGGGGAGCTACAGGGTCATCAGGTCGTCCCACGTGAGGCTCACAGTTAATCCCCTTTTGCAGATGAGGGAACTGAGGCCCGGAGAAGCGAAGTGACTCGCCCACAGTCACACAGCTGACAAGTGGCAGAGCCGGGAGTCGAACCCATGACCTCTGACTCCGAAGCCCGGGCTCTTTCCACTGAGCCACGCTGCTTCCCTTACTATGCACTTACTATGTGCAAAGCACTGTTCTAAGCGCTGGGGGGATACAAGGTGATCAGGTTGTCCCGTGTGGGGCTCACAGTCTTCATCCCCATTTGACAGATGAGGTAACTGAGGGCCAGAGAAGTTAAGTGACTTGCCCACTGTCACACGGCTGACAAGTGGCAGAGCTGGGATTAGAACTCCTGACCTCTGACTCCCAAGCCCGTGCTCTTTCCACTGAGCCACGCTGCTTCTCAATAATAAAAACACACTTTCTGGGTTCTTCCTCTCCTTCCCCTTTCCCCTTCAAAAAAGACCCCAGCCCACTGGTATGACTGATGCCATTTAGCCGTAAGCCCAATTTCCCAGGCTGGGATAAGTGTTGAAGGGTCCTCGAGTCTGCGAAGCTTGCTTTGGAGTTAGTGCTGCCAGTTTAAGGAAAAGATGTTACAAAATCCATTACTTACTGTATCACCATAGAAAGAACCATTTTGTACCTGAACTTTATATCAACAAAATCCCCAAAGAATTTACTCTTAATGTCTTCTACTTTCATTAGCATGTTTTCTCTGATGAAGCAGAAAGCCTTTATATTTATAGACTCTAAAAGTGTCGGTTCTATTTCGAATCGATTTATCTAAGTACACATCAAAGGATTTAAATATCTTGAAAATTTGAAAATAAATTTTGCCACATAACCTTCATCATGGAAACAAATTAATTTTGTTTAATCCCACCTTAATGCCTCAATGGGAGACCAACCGGTGTGACCAGCAACAAATGGAAGAGGAAGAAAGGCTCAGAAACGGGGTGAAAGTCAAACGGGTAGCGAGAACAGGCATTTTGTCCTTTTTACAGAAGAGGAAACTGAAGCCCAGAGAAATTGAATACCTTCCTCAAGGTCACATGGCAGGAAAAGTACTGTAGCTGGGATTAGAACACAAGTCTCTTGACTCCCTATCCTGTCCCAGTCCTGGCCTTACTGCTTTTGCTTGCTTCCATTCTCTTTCTGAGCCTTTGCTCCTCTTTCACTTGCTGCTGGGCACACTGGTTGCTCTCCCATTGAGCCTGTCTATCTGGCTTCCCTTTCTCTGACCTTGAGAAAGACATTCAATATCTCTGGGCTTCAGTTTCCTCTTTTTTAAAAGGGACGAAATGCCTGTCCTCACTACCCGTTAGACTTCCACCCTGCATGGGATAGAGACTGTGTCAGATCTGATTGCATTTTAACCTATCCAGTGCTTAGTACAGTGCTTGGTACATAGCAGGTGCTTAATAATACTAGAATTATCATTATTGTCCTTATTATTAAGCAAACACATCAGCACGAGCAAGGGACTCTCTTCAAATGACCACAGTGCAGAAGGCAGAATCACTCCCTCCCAGGCACATCTGTGACCTCACTGACAATAACATCTTCTTTGAAATTGAAGGAGAGATTTTATTCACACACATAGATACGTGCAAACATACAGATGCATGTGGCATCTAAGGATATGAATTCTGAAGAATGTACCTGAAAGGCGGCTCAGCCGTACTTCAACATATATCCATAATTCATTCATTTATATCCATGTCTTACTCCTCCTCTAAGACTATAAGCTCACTGTGGGGAGGTAATGGGTCTACCAACAATTTTGTAACATATTCTCCCAAGTGCTTAGTACCGCTGTGCTTTACACACAGTAAGTGCTCAGTAAATACCATAGATTGATTCTAGGTTTCCAAATGCCTCCTATAGAAAATTAAATGAGCCTCAGATACTGAAAGAAAACCCCTGTAAAATGAAGCCCAGATGATTCAAAATGCAGATACGAAAGTGACTCTAACATACTGGGGCCTCCTTACTGTGAAATTCAGTGAAATACCATCTTGCGGGGATTACCGGTCGTAGGTATGATGTAGCTAGGTACGTGGGCTTGAGGCCGAGAACTGATCAGGGTATTCGACGCAGCCTTCTTGAAGAATTCCAAGCCTGTGCTCACCCACATAAAATACGGACGTCTCTAACACGCAGCAGCTGTCCTGTGGGGAGAGCAGCATCTTTGGGCAGAATATCTTGAAGGTGTTTTTGGCAGGCCTTCCTTGACCTGCACATTCCCAGATGTGGAGGATTAAGGGGCCGATCTCTGCCGGAGGCCTCTGGGGAAGTCCGCTAACTCCCAGGCGCACCTGGGCCGGCTAGCGCAATCAGCCTTCCATTTTCCATTTCCCATTTCCCATTTTCCTCTCTTGTTCATTTTAATTTCTCTGTTTTTTCCCGTTATCGCTTAATACATTTTCCTCATTATTGGCATCTGGGCCGAGTGCTGTAACACAAACACTGAAAGACCAAATCAAGATTAAAAAAGAGCAAAAATATTCCCATTTCAGATGGAAGAGCAGATGGAGCTTTTGGCACTTCAGAGGATTGAAATTGACCCTGGGCACCAAGCTAGAGGAAGACAGACTGTCACTGCTGACTGGGAAGCACTAAAGAGACCTGTTTTCCCACAGAATAGACGGTCGCTCTCTCCTGATCAAGGCAAGCCGAGAACAGCTGATTTGATCGGATCAGACCATTTTAATTTCTGGGACCGCTCTGCTCTCTTTCTCCTGCTTAAATGGCTGATCATTGTGGATTATTTGGCAAAATCTCTAACCCCAGTTTTTCTCATCCTTCCCTCTGGGGACTCCAAAGAGTGTGAAGTCCCCAGAGGAATTTAGACAACGGATCAACACATTAATTGTGCAAAATGATAATAACAATGATAGCTATAGTATTGGTCAAGAGCTGACTGTGTGCCAGGCACTCTAAGTACTAGGTGGGTACAAGGAAATCGGGGTGAACACAGTCCCTGTCCCACATAGGGCTCACCATCTTCATCCCCATTTTGCAGATGAGGGAACTGAGGCACAGAGAGGTTTAGTGACTTGCCCAAGGTCTCTCAGCAGACAAGAGGCAGAGCCAGGATTAGAACCCAGGTCATTCTGGCTCCCGGACCCATGCTCTATCCACTAGGTGATGCTGCTTCTCAGCTTCTCAGGGCACTTGGGATTGGGATTTATCTGAGAATACTAAAAATGATTTGGGTGATTGATAATCCTTAATTATCCGATATCCGAAGGTTGCCAAGAAGAGCATTGCAGTGTATATAGTGGTGGTATGTTCTGGCCTGCTTTTTGCACTGAATTCTTGGGTTGATGTGGAGTTCTTCTAATAGCCATAAAAATCAGTAACAATCTCTCCTGGAACCCTGTTAAAAATACAGCTGTCCTGAAGAAGCTCTTGACTCTATTTATTGACTCTCCCCTTGACTCTATTTTTTGCCATTGTTCTTGACTGCCTGTCTCCCCCGATTAGACCGTAAGCCCGTCAAAGGGCAGGGACTGTCTCTATCTGTTGCCGATTTGTACATTCCAAGCGCTTAGTAAAGTGCTCTGCACATAGTAAGCGCTCAATAAATACTATTGAATGAATGAATGAAAGAAGAGCGAGACCTGTGAGAGCGTTCCCTTGACAAAGGTAATAATGATAATAATAATGTTGGTATTTGTTAAGCGCTTACTAGGTGCCGAGCACTGTTCTAAGCGCTGGGGGAGATACAGGGTCATCAGGTTGTCCCACGTGAGGCTCACAGTTAATCCCCATTTTACAGATGAGGGAACTGAGGCACAGAGAAGTGAAGTGACTTGCCCACAGTCACAAAGCTGACAAGTGGCAGAGCCGGGAGTCGAACTCATGACCTCTGACACTGAAGCCCAGGCTCTTTCCACTGAGCCACGCTGCTTCTCTAGTGGAACCAACTTCATTTAAATTATTTCTAAATGAAATGGAGAGTGAGGTGATAAGAAAATCATTTGTCCCTTCAAAATGGAGGAAGTTAGAATTCCATAAATCTTGATTCTACTGGGAAACTGCCAGACTCTGGGTCCGCATCTTTAACCAGTCATTCCTGGGCTTTTACAAATTGTCTCCCTAGATGGTTCCGGTCATGCTCCTACCTTTCCAGTTCCAGAAAATGTGCCAAAAAAATTGGATTGGGATCCATGATGGGTTGCTGCATTTTGCTCTATAAAACGTTATTCAGGTGAAATCCTTTAAGATGATATGAGAGTTGGATGAAGTTAATGGCTACTGATCAATCTGCTCATAGTTTAAACTACTGGGTCACCTGATCTCCTGGGCAGTGGGAAGGCACTGGGCATCAGGGAGGCAGGACTTTCTGGGAAGCACCAGAGAAGGAAGGAACTTACGTGCAAGGAGCAGACTGAGAGCATGAGCGGGTGAGCTTTATTCCAAAACCTGAAGTGCGTGTGAGTGAGCCTGGAGCTGACCATCAGGGCCTGGGCAGGTGGGCACCCCAGTCTGAGCCAGAGAATCAGTGAGGCCTAGTGGCAAAAACACGGGCCTGGGAGTCAGAGGACCTGGGTTCTAATCCCAGATATGCCATTTGCCTGCTGTGTGACCTTGGGCAAGTCATTTGCCATCTCTGTGCCTCAGTTTCCTCATCTGTAAAATGGGGATTAACGCTACTCTCTCCTACTTGGGCTGTGAGCCCCAAGTGGGACAGAGACTGGGTCCAAACTCATTAACTTAGATCTATCCCAGTACTTAGAACAGTGCGTGGCACAGAGTAAGCACTTAACAAGCCACACATTATTATAATGATTATCATTATTCATTCAATAGTATTTATTGAGCGCTTACTATGTGCAGAGCACTGTACTAAGCTCTTAGAATGTACAAGTCGACAACAGATAGACAGTCCCTGCCCTTTGACGGGCTTACAGTCTAATCGGGGGAGCTAGGCGGACAAGAACAATGGCAATAAATGGAGTCGAGGGGAAGAACATCTCATAAAAACAATGGCAAATAAATAGAATCAGGGTGATGTACATCTCATTAAAGAAAATAAACAAAATAAATAGGGTGATGAAGATATATACAGTCGAGCGGACGAATACAGTGCTGAGGGGGTGGGACGAGAGAGGGGGAGGAGGAGAGGGAAAGGGGGGAGAAGAGGGTTTAGCTGCGGAGAGGTGGGGGGGGGTAGAGGGAGCAGAAGGATAAAAGGGGGGAGCTCAGTCTGGGAAGGCCTCTTGGAGGAGTGAGCGATTATCATACATTGCCACAGCTGGGGCTCTTCCAGCTCCTTGGGAGGGTTTGTGCTTCTCATGGCTATGTGGGTGAACCTGGAGGTGACCCCCTCAATAGAGAGGAGGGGACCCTAGTCTGGGCCTCTGCAGTCGAGACTCTTCCGGTTGGTAGCCGAGAATCAATCAAGTTCATTGAGCGTCTACTGTGAGCAGAGCACTGTACTAAGCATTTGGGAGAGTACAATATGACAGAGTTGGGAGCCTCATTCCTCTCCCACAAGGGGCTTTCAGTCTAGAGGAGAAGCATTATTACCACTGCCATGACCGCTAGGCTACGAGGGTGAAGAGAAACCAGGGGACAGTGAGGGTGAGGCCATTCCCACAGAGGGGAATGGGGGTTGAGGGAAATACACATGTCCAGCTTGCTGGATGGAGGGCGTCCGATCCTGGCTGAGGGTCACCAGCAGGTAGTCTATGGGTGCATGCTACTGCTTCAACATTTGGCAGAACTCACAATGGTCTGGGTTGGGGCCAAAGTAAGCTTGGGTTGCCCACTTCCCTCTGGGGCTGCCACAGGAGGAGAATTCTGGCTGGAATGAATTCTCTGCAGCTTACTGCTATTCCTTCTCCTGCTCTGTTCCAGGCCCCGGGAATTAAACTGGCTTGGAGTAAACTAAAATATAGTGGCCCCGGACTTCCTCACGTGCCAAGTGAATTGGAACTGATCCCAAGATTTCCAGAAAACTCTAGATCACTTTCAGCTAAAGACCTAGTCGAGATTTTCAATTCCAGAGGTCCCCAGATCAATCGAGGGCACGATGGCAGCACCCATCAATGGGCATGCTAGGCCCTGTGCCAGGGACTTGTAGGGTGTGCTGTGCCTTCATAGAAGCCCTTAAATAATCAAGCAATACTAGAGTTCTTTCATTCGTTCAATCGTATTTATTGAGAGCTTACTATGTGCAGAGCATATCCGATAATGTCCAACATTAACCAAGCCACATCTGGGCTATAGAATTCATTTTCTGTGTTCTTCTTCTTGTCCCACACAGAGGCTGTTTTCAATCCACCATTAAAAGTGATTTTTCAAAATTATAGCACGTTAAACCCCGTATAGTTTAGTAGATTTCCAGATAATGTGAAAGAAACAGGGCAAACATCTTTAAATAAAAGTACAGTTACTGCTTTCAATCCTCGCTAGTTGGGAGAATCAAAACTATGCCAAATTATTGTTGTCATTATCATTATTGTCTTATCATTATCACTATTATTACTATTGCATCTGTTTAGCGCATTTTGGGCGGAGAACATGTCTAATTGTTGTATAGTACCCTACCAGTTGCTTAATACTGTGAGTGGTCAGTAAATACCATTGATTAATTGATTCATTTAAAGGCTTAATATGTGACAAACACTATTCTAGGCTTTAGGGTAGATACAATCACGTCAGACACGGTGTCTCTCTCACATGAGGCTCATAATCTAAGTAGGAAGTAGGTCAGGTATTGAATCCCTGTTTTACAGATGAGGAAACTGAATCGTGGAAAAATTAAGTGATTTGCCCGAGGTCACACTGCAGGCCATTGGCAAAGCCAAGATTAGAACCCAAGTCCTCTGACTCCCAAGCCAGTGCTCCTTCCATTAGGCCACACTGCTTCGCTACGCCATACTGGATTCCTTGAGCAAGTCCTTCAACATCTCTCGTGGGCAAATTCAACATGAAGCATCCAAGCAGGACAGCAAACAGCCTGCTTGTGGAACGAAATCAGTCAATTCACACCGACGCTCTGCTCACTCCCACAGACTCCGCTCATGGTACATCTGGGGTGAAGAGATGACAGCAGGGTAACCAGACAGCTCCTACCCGGCACCTCCCGCAGCGTCGGGGATAAGGGAAACTTTTGGGGGGAGGCAGAAAACCCAATGTCAGACAGTGCTTCATTCCAGCCAAGAGCTGCTGCAGTCAGACCGGCCGGATTCCCTGCGTTCAAACAAGCTTCAAGGGGAATTGCAAGACAAAAGCACAAACGGCACCAAATACTCAAGTATAACAACAGTTCCACAAAGATGATTCTTTGTGTGTGATGGACACAGCGTGGACGTCACTGCTGACTCCACTCTGGCCTCTTCGGCCACACCTGCTCCTGTCGGTCCACTTCACCCTCAGGCCTGTCATCCAGGAATACCAACGACAGCGAGACACGTATTCAGATTCATTTAGAGAGAGAGAGAAGTGCTTCTCCCTAACTGGAACACTTTAGTGTCTGCTCTTCCACCGGATTGCAAGTTCCTTGAAGGCAGGCACCGCGTCTACCAACTCTATTGTACTTTCGCAAACACTTAGCACTGGGCCCTGTACACGTGACGTGCCCACTAAATACTAGTGACTAATTGATTATAATAGGGGCTTAAATAGAAGGCTGACACCATAATTTCCACATTTAAACTTGATGTATAATGCCAAGTTAGCATCACAAAGAGACAAATGGTAATTTATGTACAAAATAGTGAGAAATTCTCAACTGCAGTGCTGAAAATCATGTTCCCGTAATTTGAGGGGTTATTTTTTTTTTTCTTATCTTACTGATGTTTTGGGAGTCGATAGTTCATTTTTCCACTCCCATTCACACCAGCTGCTCAAAAGCCGCTATAAAAATATTCCCACTGCCGATCTTTGACCGTAGATCATTGCACCTAGAGCCGGCTGCAGCTGGTTGAGGCAGCAGCTGGCCCAGAGAGGTGCCGGGCCTGGCTTCTGCCCGCACATGCTCATGTGGCATGAAGCAGCACAGTGGCTCCCCAGCCTCCGTTTCCATCGGCCACAGATTTATGGAGCGGTGAACCATCATCCCCCAAACAAGCGTCCGCTCTTCCAAAATCTCAGAACCGACAAATATCCGTGATCACTTAGAAGTCAGAGAAGTTTCGTCGACGGAAGCGCTGTTTATGCCTCCTCTGGAGTGCTCGCTGATCTCGAAGGCCAGGTTAGGGAAGAAACATCATCTTGAATCTGGCCCGTCATGAGGGCCTAAGAAAAACCATGATCATCATTATTCTTATTGTCGGATGAAACCTCACCTTCTTGGTTGTGAATTCAAAAGGGCCTCCCTGGCACATGTGAGAGTCTGTTCATTTATTTGTTTGTTTAACTGACTCCTCTTCCTTCAGTCGTTCATATCTGTACTTTGACTTTTTTGACCAGTTGAGTGTTTGTGAAAACCTCTCTGTGGACTGCGTGCTCCTCAAGGACAGAGATTCTGTGTCTTTGTTCTATCAAATGTTTTCTACAGGTAGTCCAGCACTCAAAGTTCAGGACTGGAGGGGATGGGACAAGGCGGTGTGAGGTGGGGTGGGGGGCACGGGCCCAAGCAAGCCTCTTTCCCTGTTTGGTCTCACCATGTCCCCATTCTGAGACCTTGGTAGTTCCCAAAGCGGGAAAGGGGTAGGCAGAGTTGATTCAAGTTGAAACAAATAGCAAGCCATGCTGGGTGGGTGGATCCAGGGAGTGTCCAGGTCTGGCCTAGCCGAGGAGAAGGGGAACTGAGTCCATGGGAGGACAGAAGGGATGGGTTTGGAGAGGAAGAATAGTGGGAGGAGTCTATGAACAGGAGCCGTGGTGAAAGTTTCCATGAAGCACAGAGAGGGTGGGATGGATGGAAAGGAGGGGGTAAGGGAAGACAAGGGAAAGGAATAATGGGGGGGTGAAGGTAGGGGAAGGAGGAGAAGAGGGGATAGGGTAGTCCCTGTCCAACTTGAGGTTCAGTCTAGGAGGCAGAAAGAATGGATATTTTATTCAAGTTTTACAGATGAGGAAAGTGAGGGACAAAGAAGCCGTGTCAGGCTGGTGAAGTCCTTTACTGCGTATTTGACTGCGTTTGGGAAATAATGACTTTGTTTTCTTTAAAAAAAGTCATAAACACATTCAGGCATATAAGTACCACAAATAAGTATTCTCTCCCTCTCTCTCTCTCTCTCTCTCTCACACACACACACACACACACACACACACACACACACACACACACGCAGCAACTGACAGATAGCAGCTGAGAAGAACCCAGAACTATTCTGAAAATGTATTTGATGTGATGTTTTCCTACAAGTCAGTGAACCCAATTCTGTGTTTTCTTTTCTTTAGCTTCAAGAAGCAAGACTTGAAAAGGGCCAGTCCATTCACTCAATCACTGAGCAATTACTATGTGCAGAGCACTGTACTAAGCTTTTGGAAAGTATAATTCAGCAACGAAGAGACACGATCCCTGCCCAGACTGGGCTTGCAATCTTAGAAGGGGGGAGACAGACATCAAAACAAGCTTCAATATAAATAGAATCATAGATATATAAACATCAAAACAAACAGGCATCAATATAAACAGAATTATAGATATGTACATATGAACACATATTACATAAATACTGTGGGGCAGAGGCAGAGGTAGAGCAAAGGGAGCGAGTCGGGGCGATGCGGTGGGGAGGGGGAACTGAAGAAAAGGGGGGTTTAATCTGGGAAGGCCTCCTGGAGGAAGTGAGCCTTCAGTAGGGCTTTGGTGGATGTGAGGAGGGAGGGTATTCTAGGCCAGAGGTGGGTTGTGGGCCAGAGGTCGAAGGTGAGAACGAGACACCGTGAGGAGGCTGACGGCACCAGAGGAGCAGAGTGTGTGGGCTGGGATGGAGAAGGAGAAGGAGAGAAAGGAGGTGAGGTAAGAAGGGGCAAGGAGATGGTCAGCTTTGGCGCCAATAGTGAGGAGTTTTTGTTAGATATGGAGGTTATGGATATGGAGGATATGGATAGATAACCACTGGAGATTTTTGAGGAGAGGGGTGACATGCCCAGAACATTTCTTTAGAAATATAATATGGGCAGCAGAGTGAAGTACGGACTGAAGTGGGGAGAGGCAGCAGTTTGGGAGGTCAGAAAAGAAGCGTGGTAATCCAGTCGGGATAGGATGAGTGATTGTATTAATGTGGTAGCGGGCCAGTTCACATATGAAGGATTTGGAAGTGCTTGGAGGTGATGTGGTCTTGAGGGCAGTGAGAGGTCCTCACCCCTGCTATGATTAGCATATAATGATTCATCCAATTCGTCCGATCTAGAACTCGTCATATTCCCACCCAAACCTTGTCGTCCCCCGACTTTCCCATCACTGTAGACAACAGCACCACCATCCTCCCTTTCTCACCAGTCTGTAAACTTGGCATCATGCTCAACTCATCTTTCTCATTCAACCCACATATTCAATCTGTCACCAAATCCTGTCAGTTCAACTTTCACAACTTTGCTAAATTTCTCCCTTTCCTCTCCATCCAAATGGCTTCCGATGTTATTCCAAACACTTCTCCTACCCTGCTTTGATTACTGCACAGCCTCCTTCCTGACTTTCCTTCCTCCTGTCTCTCCCCGCTTGAGTCAGTCAATCACTCAGTCATATTTATTGTGGACTTACTGTGTGCAGAGCACAGTACTAAGTGCTTAGAGAAGCAGCACGGCCTAGTGGATAGAGCTCGGGCCTGGGTGTCAGAAGGATCTGGGTTCTAATCCTGACTCCACCATATAACTGCTGTGTGACCTTGGGCAAATCGCTTAACTTCTCTGTGCCTTCGTTTTCTCATCTGTAAAATGGGGATTAAGACTGGGAGTCCCATGTGGGATAGGGACTGTTTCCAACCCGATTTGCTTGTATCTACCTCAGCTCTCAGTACAGTGCCTGGCACATAGTAAGTGCTTAACAAACATCAAAATTATTATTATTTTCCTTATTATTACAGGCATGGAGACACCAACACACACAAACCCCATTAGCTCACTGTTAATGGGATTCAGTTAAAGTAATGTGAATTTAGAATGGCACTAATTGTGCCTGGCACGTAGTAACAAACATCACAGTTATTTTTATTAAATAGACCAGCTACGTTTGTAGATGGGCAACTAAGTAGTGTATGTGTCCATCTATGTGCCTTTTTAAATTAATCGATCAATCGATGGGATTTATTGACCGCTTATTGTGAGCAGAGAATTGAACTCAGCTCTTGGGAGAGTACAACAGAGTTGGAAGACACGATCCCTGCACACAACTACTTTACAATCAAGAGTAAACGTAAGTAAAATCAGGACTGTAAGCAGAGAAATTCAAGATTGGCCTCGATCTGCCATCCGATGTTCAGTAAATGGCTCTGGGAAGCAGACACCTTCCTTTCTGTGCAGGCCCCGAGGGAAATGGCGAGAATCCAGATGCACCCTGGGCACCTTCTGCCTGTTGCCTCTCACCCTATCGTATACCCAAACCACCACCACCAGGATATTTGATCTAGGAAGCAAAGTGGGCATCTGCCCAGGGCCCACTGCCAAAGGAGACCCCCCGCAGCTGCCAGGAAAGTGCATCGGTGCTGTGTGTTGGCAAAGCTTGGCTGTATGAATCTTCAGGCCCAGATGGGGAGCAGAACTGGGACTAAAGGGGCTGAAGGAGGAGGAATGGCAACCCTTTCCATTCTGAGAACCCCATTTCCAGTACCTTGGGGTCTACACTTTCCAGAATCCATTGGGATGTTGAGCCTTTCAGGAGGTGGGTCAGGCCCCGAGGAGTCTGTAGGGGCTGGGTTTTCAGCGAATAATGATGACGGTATTTGTTAAGCACTTACTGTGTGCCAAACACTGTCCTAAGCGCCAAGGTAGATACAAGGTTATTAGGTTGTCCCACGTGGGCCTCATAATCTTAATCCCCATTTTACAGATAAGGTAACAGAGGCATAGAGAAGTTAAGTGACTTGCCCGAAGTCACACAGCTGACAAGTGGTGGAGCCGGAATTAGAACTCACGCCCTCTGACTCCCAAGTCTGTGCTCTTTCCATCAAGCCACGCTGCTTCAATGAAACTCAAGTCTAGCAGACTCTGCCCTGTAAAACCTCCCTAGTATGTCACTGACTACACGTCTGTGAAGCATGGATTCTTGATATAGCAATATTTCATTTACAATGATAATAATAATAATAATAATATTTGTTAAGTGTTTAATATGTGCCAATCCTTGGGGTAGACACAAGATAATCAGGTCTAATACAGGTCCTGTCTCACACAGGGCTCAGAGTCCAAGTAGGAGGGAGAATAGGTATTTCATCCCCATTTTGCAAGTGAGGAAACTGAGGCACCGGGAAGCAAATTGACTTGCCCAAGATCACACAACAGACAAATGGCAACGCTGGGTTTGGGACTCAGGTCCTCTGACTCCCAGGCTCATATGCTCTTTCTACCAGGCCATATTAGTTCTCCTCTCTTCTCTAGACTTGTAAGCTCCTTTTGAGCACTCAAGATGTCTACCTGTTATAATGTCCTCTACCAAGTGCTTAGTACAGTCCCTGCCCACAGTAAACGCTCAGTAAATACCATCGATCGGTTGATTGTTGATTTCCATCTCTCTTCCGCATCACAATTAAGCTTTAGAGCTAGTTGGCTTGTCAAAGCTAATGATAATCGATAGTAATAATTGTGGTATTTGTGACGTGTTTACTAGGTGCCAGGCACCGTTTTAAGTGCTGAGGTAAATACAAGCTAATCAGGTTGGACACAGACCCTGTCTCACATGGGGCTCCTAGTCTTAATTCCCATTTTACAGATGAGGTAACTGAGGCACAGAGAAGTAAAGTGACTTGCCCACAGTAACACAGTAGACAAGTGGCAAAGCCAAGCATATAACCCAGGTCCTTCTGACTCCTCTGTCCATGCTCTACCCACTAGGCACACTGCTTTTATGGTGTTCTGCGTTTCGAAGGTGATGACCCATGATGATGAAATCCTTCCCATGCCACTGGGGGTGGATGAAAAGACAGTTGTGCTATCACGGGCTGTCCACACTGCCTTGGCGAAGTTCTCGGAGAGGACAGATTTGATCAGTAGATGTCGGATACGGAGTCTCTGAACAGTGTCAGTTGCTCTTGTTCTCCATCCCCTCGTCCCCTCCTACACATTCTCTTCCTCAGCCACTAACCTCCTCACTGGGCCTCGTTCTCGCCCGTCCAGCCGTCGACCCCGCCCCACGTCCCACCTCTGGCCTGGAACGCCCTCCCTCCTCACATCTGCCAAACTAGCTCTCTTCCCCTCTTCAAAGCCCTACCGAGATCTCACCCCCTGGAGGAGGCCTTCCCGAACTGAGCCCCCTTTTCCTCTGCTCCTCCTCCCCTCCCCATCACCCCGACTCCTTCTTTCTGCTCAATAAATACTATTGAATGAATTCTGCTCTACCCCCTTCCCTGTCCCAAAGCACTTCTGTATATTTGTACATATTTATTATTCTATTTATTAATGTGTATATATCTATAATTCTATTTGTCTATTTTGATGCTACTGATGCCTGTCTACTTGTTTTGTTGTCTGTCTCCTCCTTCTAGACTGTGAGCCCATTGTTAGGTAGGAATGGTCTCTATCTGTTGCTGAATTGTACTTTCTGTACAATTGCTGTATTGCACAGTAAGTGCTCAATAAATATGATTGATTGATTTGTTGACAGATTGGAATTTTCATAACCCAAACAATAAAAGGCAACAAGTTTCTGAATAAAATTCCCTGTAATGCTTACATGCTTCACTGGGGTCAGGACTAAATCAAAGATATTAAGAAGATTAAATACTGAAAGTACTCTCAATTTACAGATGTAATAATCTCACTGCGCTGGAGATGACAAACAAGTTCATTTCCTCCAGAAGTGGCCGTGCTAAGAGAGGCAGATAGAAGTAAGGAGTCAGTTTAGAGATGGAGAAAAGAACGTTTCTGAAAAACATTGTGTACTTTTCTCTAACTCATAGAGATGCCAGGATAAAAGAAAATAACTAGTGTGATATGCTTTGGAAAAAACCAAAATAATCCAAAGTAACAGATACTTATTTGCAGGGACGGCAAGCAGTCAGGCACCAGGTGATTGCGAAAGGAGACAATTTAAAGTAAATCATAGCTCTCTAGAAGTTGTCAGTGGACTTCGATTTCATTGTGTTTGCTTCTAATTAAAAAAATAGATAATTCCGTCAACTAAATGGAAAGGCGGGGTCTTCCCTCTGGGCCAGAACTTACCCTGAAGCTGTGTCTTGTTTTATATGTAGTTGTCATGAAACTTGCACACGAGCCAACTGTTCAGCAGTCCATATGGATTAAACACACATGAGAAACATAGGCTTCCCATGGGATGTTTATTTACAGTTTGGGGGATCAGGCAACATCACAGCCAACAGTGCCGGTGTAAATGGACTTGTTAGCTGTGGGAATGAACCGTCTGTTCTCCGAGACTGTAAGCTCTTTGGGGACAGGGTCTTGTTTATTTCTCACTCTTCTATGGTGTCGCGAGTTCCAGAATTAAATGGAACCGTAGAACTAAGTGGAACTGAATGAACAGATGTGCTAACTACAGCACTAATTGATAATAATAATAATAATTATGGTATCTGTTTAGTGTTTACTACGTGCCAGGGAAACTGGGTTAGAAACAATCCCTGTCCCACGTGGGGAATCACAGTCTTAATCCCCATTTTACAGGTGAGGGAACTGAGGCCCAGAGAAGTGAAGTGACTCGCCCGAGGTCACACAACAGGTAGGCGGTAGAGATGGGATTAGAATCCAAGTCCTTCGGACTCCCAGATCTGTGGTCAATCCATTAGGTCATGCTGTTTCTCCACACAAACCTGTCACTCTACCCGCTATTTGTGGAGCTGGGCAAAGAAGGGAGGCTCACACTCTTTGTGTGCCACGCTCAGGATTGGGGAAAGCCTCTGGCCCAGGCCCACACTTCGGGAACCCCCCAGGTCCGTGCCCTGGCACAGAGTCCGTGTTCTGGCTGAAAGGAGCAAAGGGTTGGAGCTGCCATCTTGCCTCCTCCTAACCCCTGCCGGCTCCTAGGGTCGGCGTTGGCTGAGGTTGCCCATCCTGTCCGCGAGGCTGCGGGGGGAAAGCTAAGGGTTTTACGCAGGGGACAGAGACTTCGGGAAGATTGAGGCACCAAGAGGAAGTCACAGAAAACACTTCTGGCAATGCAACTAAGTGCACCTGGACAAGGGAGATGGATCGGTACCTACGTAGGCTGTGGAAGGGATTATCGGTCACACATTGACTGGTTTCACCGGCCACGCTCACAAGACTGTGTGCTTTCAGACTGCCTTTCTTGGGGTGGGTGGAGGGGGTAAAGAGGGCCAAACCCAAGAGTGGGAATTGGACGTCTCTAGCAAACTGCGACTGAGCAACTCGGGATTTACTGCACCTTGGGAGAGCTGTGCCGAGAAAGTGTTCCACCGCCATCTGCTGGAAATTTCACACTCCTGGTTTTATGCAAGAATCGGAGGCCACACGCAAGGAGGAACACAAATGCAATTTAAATCTGTTACTACAGACAGGCTTTTTCATCTCCCGCCTCCTTACCACCATCCGCCGCAACACCAACCCAGCCGAAGCGTGGAATTCTATGACCTAGAATCCTCTATGTAGAAGCAGTGTGACTTAGTGGAAAGAGCCCAGGCTTGGGAGTCGGAGGTCGTGGGTTCTAATCGCGGCTCCGCCACTTGTCTGCTGTGTGACTTTGGGCAAGTCACTTCACTTCTCTGTGCCTCCAGTTCCCTCATCTGTAAAATGGGGATTAAGACTGTGATCCCCATGTGGGACAACCTGATGACCTTATATCTCCCCCAGCCCTTAGGACAGTGCTTGGCACATAGTTAAGCACTTAACAAATACTAACATTATTATTATTATTATTGTTATTCTATGTGGATTCCATGGTCCATTCTCCGAATTCACCAGCTCCCAAAGACGTTTCTTTTTTATTCTCTTTATAGTATGTTAAATGCTTACTGTGTGCTAGGCACTGCACTAAGCATTGGGTAGTTACAGGCTAATTAGTTTGGACACAGGCCATGACCCTCATGGGGCTCACAGCCTCAATCCCCATTTTACAGATGAGGTAACTGAGGCACAGAGAAGTGAAGCGACTTGCCCAAGGTCACCGAGCAGACAAGTGACAAAGCCGGGATTAGAACCCAGACTCCCAGACCCATGCTCTCACCACTAGGCCATGCTGCTTCTCTCCCCACAAATGGACTACCTAATGATAATAAGAATAATAACGATCCAAGCACTTAGTACAGTGCTCTGCACACAGTAAGTGCTCAATAAATACGATTGAATGAATGAATAATGATGAATAGTTATGGTATTCGTTAAGTGCTTACTATGTGCCAGGCACTGTACTAAGCACTGGCGTGGATACAAGCTCCAGATTCTCAAATTGGGAGTTAGGCACACCTCCATCCAGTGGAAGGATTTCACCAGTTTCCCTTTTGGCTGTTTTGCGTTCTTTTTTTCCCGTGGTATTTGTTCAGCGCTATGTGCCAAGCACTGTACAGAGAGGTGGCGTAGAATCAAACTAATTAGGTCGGACACAGTCCGTGTCCCGCAGAGGGCTCCCAGTCTTTATCCTCATTTTACAGATGAGGTAACCGAGGAACAGAGAAGTGAAGCAACTTGCCCAAGGCCACACAGCAGACAGGTTGCAGAGTCAAGATGAGAATCCAAGACCTTCTGACTCCCAGGCCTGTGCTCTATCCACTAGACCACGCTGTCTTTCCGTTAGACCACTCTGTTTCCATAGGTGTAGTCCCCTCTGTGGCTCATCATCTGATTTACTGGCAGATGATGCCTCCCTCTTCCTGATTCAGTATTCAAAATTCCCAATATTCTGTGCCCCCACAGGACCAAGATGGGCAGGGGCAAAAGAGTGCAAGTGATGCTACGCAAACCATTAGCACTCTCCCGGATTTCTCCACCCACGATCTCCGTGCTGAAGCCTCAGGGCCGAGACTCATCTAATGTCCCTGGAGGGACTCCAGAAAAGACCAAATGGTGGATCCCTTTTTTTTTTTTTCCAGCCAGTACATTTCATTTCATCTCACTTCCAACTCAAGCAGAGGAAAAGACAATTATTGGGTAGAGCAAGTGATCAGGTTGCCCTGATGGTGTAAAATGTAATGATTAACACAAGGGAATGTGGCTTCTAGAGGCTTTCTTTGGGTAGGCAAAAGGCTCCAGAGTTAAGAAGCAGCTTGTAGATGATTCATTGGGTAAGGAGTTCTGTGGAAAGCAAATTAACAAAGGCTCTTTTGTGCCAGCGCACAGCTGAGGCAGCAAAAATGAGCCCCAGTTTGGCAGAAACCAATCATTCTTATGACAGCTTTAAATAAATGTTTCACTGATTTAGTCTGTACTCAGACTGTTTACTCTTGAGCGGACCTAAGTTTTCCTTCACTTCATTCACCGCTTCTTGAGAAACAGAGATTTTCCTTTTCTTCTGTGCTACACCTCAGCCATTACCCTAGGAAACAAGTTCTTTCCTGAATGCAACTCTCCTTCCCAATCTCGAAGAGGGTCTCGTTAACCTCCTGTTTTGTCATCCAGATTATGAACACTACCCCAGTGCTTAGTACAGTGCTTGGCACATAGTAAGTGCTTAACAAATACCATAATTATTATTATTATTACATTATTTTGTCACACTGGACTGTAAGCTCACTCTGGGCAGTGAATGCGTTTGTCTGATTGTTTTATTGTATTCTCCCAAGTGCTTAGTACGGTGCTCTGCACACAGTAAGTGCTCAATAAATACGATTGATTGAATTGATTGAGTTTAAGGAAGGCAGCCCCATCCATCTCATCACTCTGGGAACAAAAGCCAGGATTGTGGACATGTCAATCCAGTGGAAAGAGCCCAGCTCTGGGAATGAGGAGACTTGGGATACAGGCCAGGTTCTGGCTCTTTCTGCTTAATGTGAGTGAGGGAAAACCACACATGTACTTGACAACGTACTTCCCCCTGCCCATCTACTCTTTCGTTTTGCTCTGTGCCCTCGGGGCAGGGACGAGAGAGTGCATGTTGATACCACACAAACCACCAGCCCCATCATTGATTCCTTCACACATGTTCTCAATCCTGAAGTCTTACGCCAAGGTTTGCTTCCAGCTTTTTGTTGGTTTTTTTCCATGGGAATGAGTTCAATTCAGGACAAAATTTGTTTTCTAAGGTATTGGTATTTGTTAAGTGCTTACTCTGTGCCAGGCACAGTACCAAAAGCTGGGATATATACAAGAAAATCAGCTGGGACGCAGTCCATGTCCCACATGGGGCTCCCAGCTTTAATTCCGTTTTAAAGATGAGGTGACTGAGTCACATAAACACTAAGTGACTGGTCCAAGGTCACACCGCAGAATTAGAACCCAGCTCCTCTGACTCCCTAGCCTGTGCTCTTTCCACTAGCCATGCTGCTTCTCAGCTGCTTCCTGTTCCCAGTGGTAGTCTCCATTGAATATTTAGGAGGAGAGGACAGGAGTGGCTAGCAATGTTTTGGGTGGTTGGTGGAATTTTTGGCATTTTAACAATACATGGTATTTCTGTTAGCTGGAGGTTTTCTAGAATTTCATTGTTTTGTCATTAAAATAAATGCGCATTTTCAAATGCCTTTACAGGTGTCAATGTAAGAAGATACAAGGGATAGTTTTGACTGCTAGCTTGTGGGCAGAAAACTCTGGTAAACTGTATTCTCCCAAGTGCTTAGTACAGCGCTCTGTACAGCGCTCTGTACACAGTAAGTGTTCAATAAATATGATTATTACCTAATGTTGGTCCAGGCTCCCTACTGACTTAAGAATGGTAGAGAAAGAACTTCAAAAAGCATGCCACACACAGTGTACCGATGGCACACACAGTGTACCGGTGACACATACAGTATCTTCCTGACAGAAAATAGTCATTTTTCTGACTTCAATTTTCATATTCTTTAGGTTTTGTGTTCATTCCCTTCCTTTTCTAAATGGGGAGATTTGATCAGAGTGGAATAGGAAACACTGACAGAGGCTTAATAATTCAGCCAGATAGAGACTTCTTCCTACGGCATATAGGATGGATTTTGTCACTATGCAACCATTTCAGATTCAGAAGAAATGAGCAAAGCCAAGGGGAGGGAAAGAAGGATGATGGGAGGAGCAGGGAATTGTCCACTGGTGTTCCCAGAATGTAAATAACTTGGGCTTTAATTTGTTAAAACATTTCCTTTGTCCCTCAGGAAACTGTTCCTACTTGGCACAAAATTATGGCATACTGATAATAATAACTGTGGTCTTTGTTAAGCGCTTACTATGTGCCAAGCACTGTTCTTAGCCCGAGGGTAGATAGAAGGTAATCAGTTTGGATACAGTCCCAGTCCCACTTGAGGCTCACACTATTAATCCCCATTTTACAGATGAGATAACTGAGGCACAGAGAAGTTAAGTAACTTGCCCAAGATCACACAGCAGACACGTAGCAGAGCCGGGATTAGAACCTACGTTCTCTGACTCCCAGGCTCAGACTCTTTCAACTAGGCAACGAACTACTTTAGCTAAGAAACCAAAATGTTAATACCAGCTGTGATATGTACCATTTTCTTAGCAAGTTTGGGTCACGCTTATTGAACAATAATAATTGTGATTTTTTAACAGAATCTGTTAAGTGAATTTACTATGTGCCAGACACTGTACTTAGCGCTGGGGTAGATGCAAGATAATTGGGTTGGACACAGTCCCTATCCCATGTAGGGCTCGCAGTCTTAATTCCAAGAGAAGTTAAGGGACTTGCTCAAGGTCACGCAGCAGATAAGTGGTGGAGCCAAAATTAGAACCCAGGTCTTCTGACTCCCAGGCCTGTGCTCTTTCCTCTAAAAAACACTTCTTCTTTATTAGGAAAACATCTGTTTTAGATAGGTGTTTCCTCTATTTAGAAAATGAGCTAGTTGTCAAAGAAAATGTAGAAATATGGAACAAATGTACCTATCTAGATTGCATTTTAGCCTGTAGCAGTTGTATCTACATGCAAAATGGTCCTTTTGTGAAATTTGCCTGCATGGTAGATTATAACTCAAAGTTGCTGTCATAAATGCTCTAAGCAGGTATCACTTAAAATTTGGCAATTCCCTTTCAAAAACATGCCGAGCTCTCCGAGTCTAATGGGGAGGAAGAACAGGCATCTTATTCCCATTTTACGGAAGGAGAAACTGAGGTGCACATATGCTAAATGACTTACCTCAGGTAACACAGAAGGCAAATGAAGGAACCGGGATTAGAATCCAGGTCTGATTACCAGATCTGTGCTCTTTCCATTAGGCCATGCTGACTTCTATTTTAATAATGAAACCAGGGAAAACTTAGGTCTAAAAATGGTTATGTAAAATTTCAATTCACTGAGACATGGAAAGGGCCTGTACCATAGACATGGGCTGTGTCCTTTGGCCTTCAGGACAACAAAACAGCTATTGAATGACACAGCACTCGAAGTCCAAAGACCCACCCTGGAAAATCCTTGGACTCAGACTCCCTCGCCAGCCAGTACCATCCTGCAATTCCTGGTTCCCCAGTGCTAAAGTAGAATGATGGGTTTATAGTGAAGCATCCTGAATAAGCACTGAGACCAGCTGAACAAAATGGATCAACAAGGGTTACTATGGCTTTCAGATGCTGAAGATCCTGCTGTCAGTTGGGAAGTCTCCAATAAAGTTAAGAGAAAAGTACTCGGAGGACCAGACTTGAAGAATTTGTGGGATTGCTTTATCTGAATGTGGGCTGTCGGGGGGGCGGGGGGAGCAATTGGGGGCTTAAATGATTCTCCCCAAATCCACGAAATCACCCTTGCTTCATGTTGGGTAGTGGGCGCTCCCATCAAAGGCTACCACCTGAGCACAGAGAGCGCCCTGGGTTTTGGGCTGAAACCACAGGTGCCCACTCTCTCCACAGGAGTGGGTTCAGACTCTCCCTGCCAACGAGGGGGATGCCAGAAGTGTGGCCCATACAATGTGATGTCAGAGCGAGAGAAGTGGGCTTTAATGATAATTATGGCATTTTGTTAAGCACTTGCTATGTGCCAGGCAATGTTCTAAGCATTGCAGAAGATACAAGCAAATCTGGTTGGATGCAGTCCCTCTCCCACATGGGGCTCACAATCCCCATTTTATAACCGAAGTAACTGGGGCCCAGAGAGGTCAGGTGCCTTTCCCAAGGTCACACAGCAGACTAGTGGCAGAGCCGGGATTACAATCTAGGTCCTTCTGACTCCAGGCCAGTGCTCTATCCATTAGGCCATGTTATTTCTTGGGGCTTGGGCCAAAGGAGTAGCTGTCGTGACCATTGCCTCGGGGGACTCTGTACCTTCTGAGGAACTCACTAAAAGCCACCAGAGCCATACAAGCATGGAGACTCTCTCCATCTGTCCCCTCAGCTCTCCACCTCTCCCAACAGAACACACATGGAGTATGTCTCTACCACAGACACCACCAAACCCAAAACAGTCCCATGTGGGACAGGGACTTTGTCCAACCTGATTTGCTTGTACCCACCCCATTGCTTAGAAAAGTTCCTGGCACACAGTAAGCACTTTTAAAACACCACAATTACTATTATTATGACCAGAACAAACTATCAATAAACCCAGAAAACAGCTAGGAGCACATTCTCACTACAAAAATCACAAGTGACCAAGGAAATGAATGACTATGGTCAAACCAGAGCATTACCGCCTTAGTCTTGAATGAGTACAGCAGAGATAAAATGATAGAGTAATGTAAGTTTTATATCTGTGTAAAACTTAACTGCTTATTCCAAATGATAAAGATGACCAAGATGGAGGAGAGAACATCTGAATGAGAACTTCCAAAGTAACTAAAATTAATTTTCCTGGAAGTGTTCCTGGGCAAACATCACTTACAGGTAGAGTGTGTGGCTGCTTTTGTTATGTTTAAGGATTTTGGAGATCTCTGTTGGCATACATTAGATGAGAAAACCTGGACAGATGGAATCATAAACCTAGAAAACCTGAATGGATGAAATCAGGAGAAAACTACCAACAAAAATGACTGGGCAGACTGTTGTGGGACTAATGATGGTGGATAGAAATTGAGAAATTTTAGGTCCTGTCTGCTGGCCGAACTTCCATCTCTTGACAGAAGTCTGACATATTGAAAAATGTTTCATGAAATACTGCAGGTGGCTAACAAATTACCTGATTCGATGAACTCTGGAAACAGCTTTTTGCCAAAATAAAACAATTTCTCAAGTACAGCAAAGCATATTTGGAAATGACAGGTTTACAAATAACAAAATTGACATTTTTCTCAGGGAGCTTAAATGTATCCCACACACCAGCCAGTTTGCATTTGGAAGATCAAGTCTACGTCTTGTCTTCCATGATTCTGAATGGCATCTTTTGGTTGATCTGATGTGAATAGAGTAACATTTTTCTGGGAAGGACAACTCTCCCATAGTGCTCAGGGCTTTGTCCCTCCTTTCCTCCACTGTAAGGCTTCTGAGAACTTGGGGACTTGTCTGAGTCCCCCACCTTGGTGACAGTGTGGAAGACAGAAAGAACGAGGACTGTTCCAATATTCCGGATTGTTATCTGTCCGTCGGGCAAGTGGGAAAGTGTCAAGAATTTCATCATAGTCTCAAAGGTGGCCTAGTAATTCTGCTTGTTTAGTGCAGCTTAATAATGGCCACTTGGTGAACCTTTCTTCCCCGGGACAAAACACTCTTGCATCCTCAGGTCTGGCTAATGATTGGCCAGGAGATGGGCTTGAAGGGCAGTTCCTGTCCAAGGAGGCTGTTGGAGATTCACATCTCTTTTATTTGCTCATAGTTCATTCAGAAAGCAATTATTTTGCTGCACTGAGAATCTATATCTATATATTCCCTGTTCCCAATGTCTTTACTGCCCTCCTTTCCCTGGACTCTGATCTTGCCCCTCTTCTTTCTCTTCATTGGCCCACTTGTACCCTTTCAACCCATTTATACCCTGTGTATCTATAAACAGTGTAATGTTACTCAGCAGTTCTGCTGCCCCAAATGTGCTTAAGTCTTAAAAGGTACCTGTGGATTCATTTCTGTTTCTAGGATTATTTCCCTGATGTGTATCCACTGTCAATGACTCTCTACCGGTTAACAGTAGGATGCTATCTCCCATAGACACGGACCAGACAGCCGCGCTCTGAAGCGTGGGTGCACCCTTGTGTGAATCCTTATTTACGTGGGTGAGCTATGACAACAGGCACAAAATCTTAATCACTACCGGACAGCTTTACTTCAATAAATCTATGTAAAATCTCATTTTATTCAATGGATTTTAAGGGCCTTAAATGCCTATGCTTGCTGTATGGGCTTACTGTGGGTAATACACTATCTCCCTCTCTGTAAAAAGAGCAGCTTGTTCCCAGTCCCCGCAACAGAGAAAAACTTTTTCACTCTCACTGGAGGGGAATGGGCTGTTTTATAGATGAATTTGATAGCTAGTTTTATTTCTTGCTCTTGCTTTCATTTGAACATACAGATATAACTCAAAATTCATTCATTCGATCGTATTTATTGAGCGCTTAATATATATCTCTGTGTGTGTGTGTGTGCACGTGTGTGTGCATGTGCATATATGTTTGTGTATATATATAAATAGTATAGAACTATATATATAATAAATTTCTATGATCTATAACTATGTATAAGTATATAGAAGCACGCTATATAAGTGTGCATTTCTGCATGTAATTGCCCTCACTTTTTAACTTAACCCAGAACTGGGGAAGGGATTATGTGGGGTCACAGAAGAATTAAGTCGAGCAATGAGGGGAGCAGGAGGAAAAAAAGAAAAGAAAATAGAGGAGGAGGAAAGGAGGGGAGAAGGAAGAGAAAGTATGAAGGCACTTGAGACTGTATCGATTACTTTCTGAGTACTGCATGCAACAGCTACTCCCAAAGAACAAGCTGTCACACTAGTGGACATCTGGGTCAACTGGACAACACAGCGAAGAATACAACCACTGAGCCAAAATCCCATGTTTCTGTGCCCTAAACTCAATCATCCCAACCCAATTATGACAGCATTTTCTTTTGGCCCACTGAGCTTGACTGAAACAGTGACAGAACATATTTTCACCTGACAACTGGATTTAGTGTTTTTATAAGCATGACTTGAGGCTCACTAGAACCAACAAATCCCACATTTGGCAGATGGACCAGCACTGATCCTGCGAGAGTTCTCAGAAAATGAGTCCTGTAGATAGATAAGCAGCACATGTTCCCTTACTATAGAACAATAATAATAATATTAATTGTGGTAGCCATTAAGTGCTTACTATGGTACAAGCACAGTACTAAACATTGGGGTAGATACAAGATAATCAGGTGGGACACACTCCTCGTCACACATAGGGCACACAGTCTAAGCAAGGGAGAGATTAGTTAGTAAGAACAAATGAAAAACTGAGGCACAGAGAAGTTAAGTGACTTGTGAAAGATCATACAGCAGGCAAGTGGCACATCGGGATTAGAACTCAGGTCCTCTAACTCCCAGGCCCATGATGTTCCAGTAGGGCATTTGCTTCTCAAAGGAGGTGTATTCTTAGAAAAGGCAGAGTAAAATGAATAATTGGAAAGTGCATCCAGTTTCATATAAAATCATGGCATCCAATTTAACAATGGGTTGCGCCCCTGCCTGCCTACTCTGTTATTGACCCCAGTGACAGAGTGTGAGTTATGGCACACAAGCTTCTAGAACTTTAATCAACTCTTCCACACATATTTTTATTCCTGAGTTCTCCCGATGTGAGACTTCAACAGTCTTACATCTTCATGTGGACCTTAGATTCCAGACCATATGTCACAAGATTTACCAAGCAGCCTAGGTAAAAGGCGAGGGACACAAAGATTACAGGAGGATTGCCTGGATAACATTTAGACATAACATTTAGAACTCATTTTTGAACACGTGTATTTCATATTGCCTCTCACTTTACCCTGGCTATGCAGGCAATCAACCAATCGAGGATATTTACTAAGCCCTTACAGTGTGCAGAACATAGTACTAAATACTTGGAAGAGTACAATGCAACAGAGTTGATAGACATGTTATTTGTCCACAAGGAGTTTATAGTCTAGAGGGGGAGGCAGACATTAAAATAAATTACAAAGAAGTTCTGTGGGGCTCTGGGTGGGGTGAATATCATGTGCATAGAGGGTGAAAACCCAACTGCATAGTCAACATGGAGGGAAGAAGCAGTAGAGGAAATGAGGGCTTAGTCAGGGAAGGCCTCTTGGACGAAATATGATTTTAATAAGGTTTTGAAGGTGGTCTGTGGCACATGAAAGTCAGAGGGAGGACTTTGACAAGACGTGGGTGACAGCATGGGGGTGTTTAAGTACAGTTATTATGTTGGCATCATTCATTCATTCAATAGTATTTATTGAACGCTATGTGCAGAGCACTGTACTGCGCGCTCAGAATGTATAGTTCGGCAACAGATAGAGACAATCCCTGCCCACTGACGGGTTTACAGTCTCAATAGAGTGAAGTGTGTGGTCTGGGTTGTAGTAGGAAATCAGCAAGGTAAGGTAGAAAGGGATGAGCACATATTTTTTTTTAACATGGTATTTGTTAAGCACCAGCACTGAATTTAGCACTGGGGAAGTTACAAGCTAATCAGGTTGGACACAATCCCTGTCCCACATGGGGTTCGTAATCTTAATCCCCAGTTTACAGATGAGGTAACTGAGGCTCAGAGAAGTGAAGTGACTTGCCTCAAAAAGTGGTGGGGCTTGAATTAGATCCCAAGAGCCTCTGATTCCCAGGCCCATGTTCTATCCACTAAGTAATGTTGTTTCTCTTGGTTGCATTAAAGCCAATGGACTAAGAGTTTTCCTCCTTTAGTAAAATTCCAGTGATTAACTGAGGACTTCACATAAATCAGTTTTGAGAGGTTCCTCCTCCCCCATAGCCGAGCTTCTGGCAGGTTGTAGTTTTGTCCAGTTTTAGACTCTTCATAACAGAAGTTTGCTGGTGTATCATACATGACTAGTGCTGAAGAGAATGATGATATGTTCACACATGAAAGTGAAATGGAGATTGCATAATTTCCTGGGTAATTTGGTCTATATAGGCAGCCTAACTGGTTATTTCCAGAAAACAAAAAAAAAGTACACTTTGGGACTTTTCCCAATTTCCATGCACACGGTTAAATGAACTAGAAAATCGTCAACTTCCCCATTCAAATTAAATTTAGCAGATTCTGCCTTTGGGAATTGCAGCAGAAGATGAAAGCAAGTCATATTTTGATCCCTTTCCACGGGAGGGAATTTCATTAAACCCCATGGATCGCATCTCCAATTGGCCCCATGTGTGTCTACACCAGGTAGGAGGGATTTTTGAGGTAACTTTCAGTTTACAGTTAGTGTTTCTGGACCAAGTCTTCATTGCAAAGTTTTTTTCAAATGATATTTGTGTTTCAATAAGTTCCCTGTTGAGGCACTTTTATTTTTGGTCCACACTCTGTTAGCCGCACCAATGTTCCCAACAAGCTAACAAAGCTTGCTCCTGATTATTAATTCTTATGCTTTGGCCTTCCTCCATATGTTAAGTTTCTCTCATTCTCAGAATACTCATTCACAGCCCCTGATTCGCCAACATGTCATAGTTATGATTTAAATGAAGTGCCACAGATCCACTAATGCTCCTATTATTAATGGTCAAGTTGAAAGCTGATTATTAATAGCAGACATCTTCACAAATAACTTTTCTGTCTCTGTCACAACATCCACGGGGCTTGTGAAGTAAGTTAGAGGAGGAAATTGCTATAATGCTGAGGAAGCTGAGTGGTGGAGAAGACATTTCTCCTTTCTGTAATTTATTTGATATTCATTCATTCAATCATATTTATTGAGCACAGTGTTTGGCACATAGTAAGTGTTTAACAAATACCATTATTATTATTTTTAAGCACTTGGGACAGTAGTACATAACCATAATCAGACATATTCCCTGCCCACAGTGATCAATGTCTGGCTCACCCCTTAGATTTCAAACTCCTCATGGGCAGGGATTGTGTCTACCAACTCTATTGTATTGAACTCTTCCAAGGGCTTAGCACAGTGCCCTGCACACAGTAAGAATTCAGTAAATAAGATATTGATTGATTGTCCAGGTGGTGATTCAGGGCCAAGGTCCAAACAATAACCACCTATTTCAAATCCAGGAATGAAGGCAGATTTTCTCTACTCACCAACACTACTTCATTGTTCATGTTGCTCTCACTGTTGTAGTTGTAATAATAATTATAATATTTGTTAAGCACTTACTTATGCACGAGGTACTGTACTAAACACTGGGCACTGTACTAAGATCTGGGCACTGTGCACACGCAGTGGGTGGTCTTTTCATTAGGCTATATTGTTATAGCTATCAACTACATAGTAGGGGTGTTGAACATGAGTTGGGATGGAGAAGAGGACTCTTGGATCATCTTTCTGTTGGTTTGTTTGAGAGCTCAGTACACTGTTCTATGCATTCATTCACTCATTCATTCGTATTTACTGAGCGCTTACTGTGTTCAATACAGACACGTTCCCTGGCCACAAAAAGCTCAGAGTCTAGAGGGGGAGTAAGCAGTAAGTACTCAACCAATACTAATGACTGATTGAATATGGGCAGGGAACATATCTGCTAATTCTGTTGTATAGTACTATCCCAAGTGTTCAGTACAGTCCTCTGCACATTATAAGCTCTCAATAAATACAACTGATTGACTGACTTAGCTTCCTTCCTTCCCCTGCCACTAGCGCTCCAGAGACTAGCAGTGATGCTGATCGGGAGACTGCAAGTTTATTGGCCACTTTAGGTTCCTCATCCAGCTGGTGTTCCCTCACTCTGCTCTGTGTGTGGCTGGTTATTATCCTTCAGCTTTAATTCCTTTTCCATAACTTCTCCTCCTTATTGCATATTTATTTTATAATCCATCCATGCAGAAAAGGAAGTTTCCAATATCAACCACAAAATCCAAAGGAGATGGATCAATGGCAATGCAGCATTTACACTTCATTGCAATTTTGGAAAGAATTTGAATGGTTCTTCTTTGGAGATTCAAATTTGACCTATTCATTTGACCTGGAGGCAAAACACTTATCAATCAATGGTATTTATTGAGCACTAACTATGTGCAGAACAATTAGGGAATCTGCCTGCTACATTGTTATACTCTCCCAAACACTTAGTACAGTTCTCTGCACACAATAATCACTCAGTAAATACCAATGATTGGTTATAGTTTGTGCAAGACATCGGCTGTACAGTGGAAGCAGTCTCGTAGAATGATTCACTGAAGGTCATGCTGGCATCATGCCTTCATGGGCTCCTAGAAGTCGCTTTCCCTGCCCCTTGTGACTTGAGAATTTCATTCTGACTGAGCAAATTTGACTCCCCCCTTTCCTGAACTAGTTGCCATATTCCATGGCCATTGAAGAACAGTCAGGCCACTTACACAATCACTTTAATCTGCTCTCCCAGAGCTTGTAGGCTTAGTGGTGGAAAGAGGCTCAGGAGATACCAGGAGAAGGGAGGAAAAATGGACACATGGACTTATAAAATTGCACCCTAAAAATATTGACAGTTCTACTGAGTTGGAGATTTGAAGAGATTTTGTTTTCAGACAAAAGCTAAAACTGAGACATAAGAATGAACGTCAGGGTTTGGCAAAAATATATATTACACAACTGGTGCTCACCAGTGGTCTGTGAATTGTTGAAAGTCTGAGTAGTTCATGTGAACCACTCTCTTTACCTTCCAAAACTGTAATAAAATGCCTTCTTGACCAATGGGATGGAAGTGGCACCAACAGATTCTAGAGATTATAGTTCCTGCAAAAAACTGCCTTTACATGTTATTATTTTACCTCATTTTAAAGTAAACATGGTATCAAAATCATTCATCAGCCTCTGTGATGCCTGAAACTAATACATCATTTCACTTTCAAATGATTAATTCCTTTCTAAATAATAGCGATCAGCCAGAAACAAGAACTGCTACAGATCCCCTAGAAATACAGAAACTCTGAATTCTCTACAGTTTGTCAGTGGTTTGTGCTTACACTGGAAATCAGATCTTAATCCAGAGACATAAAACTTAGTAGATAAATATTTACACAAAATGTTATTTATTTTCTAACAGCTTCCTTACCTATTTGGATTTAATCTAGATATTTGAAGAGTTAAGGCTTGAGAAGACATGGGGCAAGTTGGGTGATTAAATAACTGAGAGGGACAGTTTGTCTTGGCACTGGGTGAGTTCACCGTATGTTTTGGATTTGACCATTGCTCCCTTTCTTTTGTTTTTGCTCTAAGTGTCCAGTGCCTTTCTCATAATTTCAGACTCTCTTTAAAATCTGAGCAACTTGAATAAAATTCAAGTGCCTCAATTTCAATTTTTACAGTGAAAAATCCTTTCCTCTCCATCCAAACTGCTACAACATTAGTATAATCACTCATTCTATCCCGACTGGATTACTGCATCAGCATCACTTCCGAACTCCCAACTTCCTGTCTCTCCCCTCTTCAGTCTATACCTCACTCTGCTGCCCGGATTATCTTTCTATATCTATAATTCCATTTATATTGATGCTATTGATGTTAGTTTTGATGCCTGTCTCCCCTATTCTAGACTGTGAGCCCATTGTGGGCTGGGATTGCCTCTATTTGTTGCTGAATTGTACTTTCCAAGTTTTTAGTACAGTGCTCTGCACACAGTAAGTGTTCAATAAATGCGATTGAATGAATTAATGAACATTCCTGAAAAGATGAGCAAGCCACCAATGTTACCTGCCGTGATGTGTTTTTGCCATGTCGGTTAGGAGATTCTGCGCTGAGTGGAATTTCAGAGTAGGTGGTTTAAGATTGTGCAGTAAGTAGATATGGATGGATTGAGTGATAGAGAGATCTATAGCCTGGAGCTCCATGTGAATATAGAGTGTACCTACCAACTCTATTGCATCATACTTCCCCAAACACAGAGTACAGTGCTCTGCACACAGTAAGCACTCAGTTAAATGCCATTTTTTGAATGATTGATCCGCAAGTGTTCCTGGCTGGACACCAGCTCTCTTAACCTTTCTTCTTGGCTCTTTTCACCTTCATAATTGTAATAATAATCCTCCATTGGTTGTCCATCCACCAACCAACAGGAAATCCTTACCACTGACTTTAAAGCACTCAATTACCTTCCCCCCCCCCCCACCTCTCCTCCCTGCTTTTCTACTACAAAGCACCTGCACACTTCACTTCTCTAATGCAACCAACTCACTATTGATGGAGTCTTGGATGAATAATATCATAATATCATAAGAGTTGTGAGATGTGGAGTGTAATATGTATCCTGGTGAACAGAAAAGAGCTAAAGGCTATAACTACAGCCATGAACACTCCTTATATCCATCAAAAGCCAGACGTCCTGTGATGAAATTACTCACTGATATTAGGGGAGCCGCTACCTGGAGGAAACATGATCCTGGAACTTCAATCAAACATGAAAATGGTGGCTGATGGAGAATAAAGATGACTCCTTTTTTAATCCAAGGAAAGGGGGTTATTTACATTTAGAAGGTCAGTGTAGCCAACCACTTGATTGTGGTTGTTACTAATAAAGACTGTGAGCTACAAGACCTGTATCCAACCTCATTACCTTGGATCTGCCCTAGGGCTTAGAATGGTGTTTAATGTATAGTAAGCACTTAACAAATGCCATTATTATTATTATAAAAGATGATGAAGAAGGTTAAACCACCTGAAAAAAAAACCCCTTACTAGTCCCTAGGATAAGATTTAAACCCTTGCAGGTTTCCCTTGGTAGTGGAAGCTAAAGGGGTTGTTGAGAGGAAAACAAGGATATTGTTGTAAAGTTATTTAGTAGAGTTTTAATCCTTTGGGCCTAATCCTTTGAGTGTGCAATGCAATTAACCCTACTTCTTACTGATATCCACTCCTGTGGTTCTTCCCAAGCCAATCTGCCTACTCAATCAGACTCTCAACAGTCTCTCCTCCAAACCTATTGTTCAATCTGTTCTTTTGGCCAAATGAACCATTTCACCATTTTGCCAAACAGAAGCCAACAGTCCACAGCTCTCCACAGCCCACATTCAAATCTCTTTTCAAATTCCACATCCTATAACAAGCAATTTAGAATTAATTCCCTCCATCCCAAGTCATGTGGACCCATCAGCCAACTCTAGCAATTTTGTATCTGATTATACTTCTCATATGCACTTATGTAAACTCCTCCATTAAAATAATAATGTAATAATGTTGGTATTTGTTAAGCGCTTACTATGTGCAGAGCACTGGCGCTGGAGGAGATACAGGGTCATCAGGTCGTCCCACATGAGCCTCATAGTTAATCCCCATTTTACGGATGAGGTAACTGAGGCACAGGGAAGTTAAGTGACTTGCCCACAGTCACACAGCTGACAAGTGGCAGAGCCGCGAGTCGAACCCATGACCTCTGACTCCGAAGCCCAGGCTCTTTCCACTGAGCCACACTGCTTCCCCTAGGAAAATAGTCAGGAGAGGATGTTTGGATTAATGTGATAGCAGTTTGGATCAAGAGGAAAGGGTGGATTTTGTGAATCAATCAATTCTATTTATCGAAACTTACGGTGTACAGAGCCCTGTACAAAGTGCTTGGGAGAGTACATTCTAACAATATTACAGACACATTCCCTGCCCACAACAAGCTTACAGTCTAGAGGGGGAGATAGATATTCATATTAATGAATTATGTCTATGTTCATGAATGTTGTGGGGCTGAGGGGGATGAATAAAAGGAGCAAGTCAGGGCATTGCAGAAAGGAGTGGAAGAAACTGAAAAGAGGGTTTAGTCAGGGAAGGCCACTTGGAGGAGATGTGCCTTCAATAAGACTTTAAATGCCAGGGTGAGAGTTCTTGTCTGTCAGATATGGAAAGGGAGGACATTCAAAGCCAGAGTCAGGAGGTGGGCAAGAGGTCAGTGAGAAGGTTAGCATTAGAGGAACAAATGGCACATGCTGAGTTGTAGTAGGATAGTTGTGAGGTGAGATAGTAGGAGGCAAACTGATTGAGGGTTTTAAAGGTGATGGTAAGGAGTTTCTGTTTGATGTGGTGGTAGATAGGCAACCACTGAAGGTTCTTGAGGACTGGAGAAACATGGACTGAACATTTGTATAGAAGAATGATCCAGGCAGCAGAGCTAAGTATGGACAGGAGTGGGGAGAGAGAGGAGGCAGGGAAGTCAGCAGGAGACTGATAAAGTAATCAAGGTGGGATAGGATAAGTGCTTGGATTAACGTTGTAGCAGACTGGAAAGAGACAAAAGGATTTAGTGATTAGATTGAATATGTGGGTGGAATGAGTGAGAGGAGTCAAGGATAATGTCAAGGTTACGGGGTTGTGAGACAGGAAGGATGGTGGTGCTGCCTATAGTGTTGGGAAAGTCAGGTGAAGGACAGGTTTGGGTGGGAAGATAAAGTGTTCTGTTTTGGACATGAGAAGTTTGAGGTGATGGCGGGACATCCAAGTAGAGATGTCTTGAAGGAGGAGGAAATTTGAGACTGCAGAGATGGAGGTATCAGGGCTGGAGATGTAGGTTTGAGAAATATCTGCATGAAGGTGGTAGTTGAAGCCATGGGACCAAATGTGTTCTCCAAGGGAGTGGGTATAGATGCAGAATAGAAGGGGGCACAGAACTGAACCTTGAGGAACTCCCACAGTTAAGGGGTGGGTGGCAGAGGGAGGGGCTGTGAGAAAGACTGAGAAGGAGTGGTCAGAGAGATACGAGAAGAACCGGGGGAGGACATTGTAAGTGAAATCGAGGTTGGATAATGTTTCCAGGAAAAGAGGGTGTTCCATAGTGGCCAAGGCAGCTAAGAGGTAGAGGAGGATTTGGATGTCGTAAAGGCTGTTGGATTTGGCAAAAAAGACATCACTGGTAATCTTTGCGAGGACAGTTTCAGTAGAGTAAGGGAGCAGAAGCCAAGGGGTCAAGGAGAGAAATGGAGGAGAAGAGGTGGAGGCAGGTGTCATAGAAAACTCAACCAAAGAGTTTGTAGAGGAATGGTAGAAGGGAAATGGGTCGATAACTGGAGCCGTGGAGTCAAGTGAGGGATTTTATTAGGTTAGGGGAGACACAAGTATATTTGAAAAGAGTGGAGAACAAGCTTTTGGAAAGTGAGCAGTTGAAGATAGTGGTCAGGTAGGAAGGAGGGTGGGGGCAAGCACTATGAGAAGGTCCAAAGGAATGACATCAGAGGCACAGGTGGAGAGGGTTGATTTTGAGAGAATATCTCCTTTTGAGGTACCGATGGGAAAGATGGAAGAGCTGAAGGAGGGGCAGGAGGAGGGTGGGGCCGAAGAGGGCCCAGGAAGATTTTAGGGATCTCACATCTGATCATTTCAATTTTCTTAATCAATTATGGTGCCAGATCATTAGAGGAAAGAGATGGGGAAGGAAGGAGGTGGGGTGGGCAGGAGAATGGAGGAGGGAATTATAAATAACTGAAATAACTGGGGAGGGCAAATGACATGGGAAATCAATAAGGGAAAGAAAAATAGCTTTGCCAGGCAAAGGAGAAGGCATAGTTAAAGCACTCAAGGATGAACATGAGGTGGATGACTTCAGTTTTATATTTGAATTTACGGCAGCAGCATTCTGTGGCTTGTGCACAGAAGTGAAGGAAGTAGAATGGGGAGTTGATCCAAGGCTGTGGGTTAGTGGTATGAGATCGGCGAAGGGATAGGGGAGTGAGTGAGTTTAGTTCATTAGAGAAGGTGGTGTTGAGGCGTCAATTTGATTGTCAAGAGAGGGTAGTTTGGTTATGGAGGCAAAATAGGATATGATGACTGGGAAAATTGTATGGGGGTTAAAAGATCAGAAGTCTCTGTGGGGGTAAAGGACAGATTTGTGGGGAGGGTGTGGTTGAGAGAGAAAGCAGGCCAGGAGATTTTGGTCTGATAGAGGGATTCTGCCCCTCTCAGAACTGCATCTGGAGCATTTCCAGTACTCTACCAGGCTACCAGAAGGAGAGTCAAGCAGAGGCATACCCATTCCATTCCCACCTTGGGCAGTGGCTAGCGAGAGGAAGGCAATCCGCTAAAAGTCGAAACTCACCCGTTCAGGGCACAGCAAGATGAGAGAGAGTCGAAGACGGAGACTCAAGATTACTGATTGCAGATGGAGGTGGGGCCTTCTGGGTTAGACATGTCCATGGAGTGCTATGGGTCAAAGCGACTTGACAGCAAAAGACAAGAGGCATCTCAGAGTTAGTGACTGTAGACATTGTACACTAACTAGAGATGATGAGATTGCGTATGTGTCCAAGTTGGTGAATGGCAGAGGTGGGATGGAGCAGGAGGTCAGTGGAGTTTAGGAGTGAAAGAAAGTGGGCAGAGGAAGATCCATATGGATATTGAAGTCCCTAGGGATGGAGAGAGAAGGGATGTGAGAACCATTAAGGAACGTACTATTAATACTATTAGTACTTTCTTCTTAGACTGTGAGCTCCATGCGAGACTCCATTACCTGATATCTAACACAATGCTTAGTAGAGTGCTTGGCATCAACAGTGATGAACAAATACCACAGCTATTACTGATATTACTACTAGTGTTCTCGCTACTGTTACTTTGGAGTTTCTGTTTTATAGAGGAAGAAATAGATTGTTTTTGTTTAAAGCTGGGGCTGAGCTGTGTCTGAAAAAGATGATCCATTTGGCTTCGGGGAAAGAGCATGGGCCTGGGAGTCAGAAGTCAGAAGGGAGTCACAGGTTTTAGATTCTAATCCCGGCTCTGCCACACATGAGAAGGAGCGTGGCTCAGTGGAAAAAGCATGGGTTTGGGAGTCGGAGGTTGTGGGTTCTAATCCTGGCTCCACCACTTATCAGCTGTGTGGCTTTGGGCAAGTCACTCAACTCCTTGGGCCTCAGTTACCTCATCTGGAAAATGGGGATTAAGATCTGAGCCCCGAGTGGGACAACCTGATTACCTTGTATCTACCCAGTGCTGAAAACAGTGCTTGGCACATATTCAGAACTTAAATACCAAAATTATTATAATTATCTGATGTGTGACCTTGGGCAAGTTACTTCACTTCTCTGGGCCTCAGTTCCCTCATCTGTAAAATGGGGATTAAGGATGTGAGCCCTATGTGGGACAAAGACTGCATCCAACCTGACTGCCTTGTATTTTCTCCAGCGCTTAGAACAGTGCTTGGCACATAGTAAGTGCTTAACAAGTACCATAATCATTACTATTATTATCCAACAGTCCAGGAATGGGTTGCTTGCAGGAGAAAGAAAAGCTATGACCCTTTACTCCTCTGCCCTCTTAATTCTTGCTACTTGCAAATTTCTCTTTGTCCTGGTCCAAAGTGATGGTGCTTTGGAAACTAAAATCCAATATATGCTGGCTCCGAGGTCTCATCACTGTTGCTGCCTTCTGGGTTTCTCCCCCATACGGTATGTTCGCAGGTGCATCTGCTTGCATTTTGCCAAACAGAAGCTGCTTTGTTGTAACTTTCCCTCCTTTTGTCCCTTTCTATTGTCTGTCTTTCCTAATTGGTGTTTGTAATAACTCTCAGTTTAGTATCATCTGCAAGTTTCATTAACATACTGATTGCTCCTTTGTCATTAATAAAAACATTAAATTATTATTTAACATTCATTGTGCACCCACAATGCCTTAGAAGTGGTGCAGAATATTGAAACAGACTCAGTCCTAACCCTGGAGACATTATTATCCTCTCTCTAGAAACTTCTCCCCAGCTACGTATGACCATGGGATCTGTTCCTTGCCTAACCACTTGTCTTCCCCTCCCTCAAAAGCCAGTTTCTAAATTAAGGGAAAAAGTTTTTTATGCACTCCAGTTGGAATCAGATTTAGAAGGGATGTTTCGAGGGAGAATCTCCACTCTATTTGTTTTCCTGTTCACATATAACTGTCAAGACTCCACAGGTGTTGTCCCAGAAACACAGACGAATGGCAGAACTGATATCAGGCACGTGCAGGTGCAGACACAGAAGAGCACAGATGATGACATCACTGAGTCAGTCAATCGTATTTATTAAGTGCTTACGGTGTGCAGAACACTGTACTGAGTGCTTGGGAGAGGACAAAACGACGGACAGACACATTCCCTGAGATCAGGCCCGTTCAGGTACAGACATATGGACACAAATGAGTGATGTCACAGAGACTGGGCTTGTGCAGGCACCGACACAGAAGAGCACTGACGATAACCTTGCCAAGATCAGCTGTGTGCAGGTACAGACGTTCTGTAAATCGGGCTCGTACGGAGGCACCGGGAAGACCCTATTCCAAGTAAGCCCCATCAAAATGAAGTGGAGAACTGGGAAATTTTCTGTTTGACCCTGTTGATTTAGTCCAATCAGATCATGCAGACCAAAAATTCCAGTCGGGAAGTTTGTCTCTGGAGCAAATAAACTGGATAATTGCCCAGTCCGCCCTTCGCATGGGCTGTGCCGTGAAGTGTGACTGCTTTTCTATTTACAATGTGCTGCCAACAGAAAGAATACACTATTGTTTTCTGTAGGCTCCCTTCTTGATGAGGAGGATTTTGGTGGGCTCTTGCCCGAGACAGGGGGATGAACATCAGTCTGAGTCTGATCAAACGATCATTAATAAGATCTCCACAGTAAACTGAGTTGGGTTTGAGCTCTGGCAGATCTCCACTCAACAGTCTGCTGGGGGTAGATAGTAGAGTTAATGTGAATATAAATAATTCACATTATTCTGAATTATAATAATATATTGTAATGAATTGCATATTATAAAATTATATTATTATTTTTTAAAATGCAAGAGAAGAAGCATGGCCTAATGGAAAGAGCATGGGCTTGGGAGTCAGAAGGACCTACGTTCTAATCCCAGCTCCACCATGTGTCATTCATTCAATTGTATTTACTGAGCACTTACTGTGTACAGAGCACTGTACCACATGCTTGGAAAGGACGATTCAGCAATCGAGAGAAACAAACCCTGCCCAAACCAGGCTTACTGCTGTGTCACCTTGGGCAAGTCACTCAACTTCCCTGTGCTTCAGTTACCTCATCTGTAAAATGAGGATTAAGACTGTGACCCCCACTTGGAACATGGACTATGTCCAACCTGATTAACTGTTTCTACCCCAGTTCTTAGTAGAGTCTGGCATACAATAAGCATTAAGCAATTAAAAAAAAATGCTACCAGATCTCATAGACACCACCATCATCTCCATCACTGAGAAAAAGCGTGAAAGATCAGACTGCGGCAGTTACTGAGGTGTCTCTTTCTTTTACCTTCCAACTAGATCCTAGCCGGAGTAATCCTGGATTGATTACGGAAGAATTTCATCGATCGGATGCTCCCAGATTCACAGTGCATATTCAGACCACTTTGCGGCTCAGAGGGTGTGATCTTTCCAGCATGCCTCATACAGGAAAAGTGTGGAGAACAGAACTGAGATATCTAGGTGGCTTTGCTAAACCTCACAAAAGCACTGTGTTCTATTAGTAGATCTGGATTCCGGAAATTACTTGGCAAATTTGGCTGTACTGAAAAATTCATATAGAGTTCTTTACCCTATACTACAAAATCTTTCCTGAGCCTCTTGGATGGATTGGGTTGGAATCAGGGAAGGGTGACTTCAAGGTCAGGGGTCAATGGGATTTGGGGTCAGAGTGAAGATGAAAGGCTTTTTTCCCCTCTCTGAGTGCCTAGGAAGGACATCAGGACTGAAACTCAAGGCAGCTCCTTTCCTCATCCCTTTTGCCATGGCACCCTCAAAAAGCACCACTGGACCTGTGACCCAGGTGCTAGAATGCAGGTGGGGCAGAAGGATGAGCCAGAGAGCAGGACTAGGAAAGAACTGAGAGTCGGATTACACAATCCCAAACTCACAGCATTTCTAGCAGGTACTTTCAGTTCTTAAAAATTCATTTCTGTACTAATTAATTTTTTTCTCTACGCACACACACACACACACACACACACACACATACATACACACACACAATGGGTGCTCCTTTAAAATGGGTTACACCAACAAAGAGATCATCAGGATCTAGAGGGAGAAGGGGAGGGAGGGTGTGGAGGTACTCGGGACTCAAAGAGTTTAGGAAAAATTGGTGGAGTGATTGAAATAGCAGTTGCTGAAGGAAGACAGGATGAATCCACTCCTTTTCCCTGTGTCTTGTTTTCCCTTTATTTCTGTTTGGCACCTTCTTCTTCTTATGGCTCTCCCCCCTCCTCAGGCCAATCCCTAACTTCCCTTTTCCTCATGTTTTATCACCCTTTTTTCATCCTTCTTGTGATACTTCGCTTTTCCTCCTTTTCAAGTTCTTTTTATTCCTTCCGCCCACACCTCCTTAATCTCCCGTGCACAGAGAAGTCCCTGGGAAGGTCTCCACTCTGCATCCAGGAACTCGGCACTGTTCGACAAAGAGGAACGCTGACCCTGACCAGCTCATCCACAGATGTACAGGGAAACCAAGTGGGATTCCAGCTCTGCGGGCTGCTCCTTGAACAGTTTGGGGCAGGGTAGGATGAATGGGACAAGACTAGGTTGAAATCATTGCCTTGGAGAGTCAGGAGAGGTTTGTGAAGGGAGCTGCACAAGTTGGACCAAATCTCGGACCACCAAGCAGGGGGCATTCATTCATTAATGGAATTGTATTTATTAATAATAATAATAATAATAATGGTATTTGTTAAGTGCTTATTATGCACCAAGCACTGTTCTAAGCCCTGGGGTGATACAAGGTAATCAGGTGTCCCACATGGGGTTCCCAGTCTTAATCCCCATTTTATAGATGAGGTAACTGAGGCACAGAGAGGTTGAGTGACTTGCCGAAGATCACACAGCGGACCAGTGGCAGACTTGGAATTAGAACTCACATCCTCTGACTCCCAAGGTCATGCTCTTGCCACTGGGCCGCGTGTATTTACTGAGCACTGTGTGCAGAGCACTGTACTAAGACCTGGGAGAGTGCAATATAACAATAAATGGTCACATTCCCTGCCCACAATGAGCTTACAGTCTAGAAGAACAGACATTAATATAAAATACAGATATGGACATAAATGCTTTGGGGTTGAGAGGGTGTGGGTCCATCAGAGTCTGCTGTTATTTTTTTTAAATGGTATTTGTTACCATTAAATAGAAGCAGCATGGCCTAGTGGATTGAGCACGGGCCTAGGAGCCAGAAGGTCCTGAGTCTAATCCTGGCTCTTCCACTTCATTCAATCATTCAGTAGTATTTATTGAGCGCTTACTATGTGCAGAGCACTGTACTAAGCGCTTGGAATGTACAGATCGGTAACAGATAGAGACAGTCCCTGCCCTTTGACGGGCTTACAGTCTAATCACGGGTTTACAGTCTAATCACTTGACTGCTATATGACCTTGGGCAAGTCACTTAACTTCTCTGTTTCTCAATTACCTCATCTGTGAAAGAGGGATTAAGGCTGTGAGCCCCATATGGGACATGGACTGTGTCCAACCTGATTATAATGCCTGGCGCATAGCACTTTACAAATACCATAAAGACCAAGCAGTATAAGAGCCCAGACCCTTCTGACTCCTGGGCCCATGCTCTATCCACTAGACCACACTGGTTATCCTGATTTTGCATGCATCTGGTGACCTGGCATTCAGAGGAGGAAGCCGGTGTAACATTGCTTCATCTCACCCTCTCTATTCACTCTTGCCCAATCCCAGACAGAGAAGCCTGAGCAAAATGGTAGCACTTAAAGGTTCAGCTAAGTCATTTCCCCATTTTCTTCCACAAACTAAATGAGCTTTTTGAATAATAATGATAATGATGGACTTCTGCTAAGCATCTATTATGCGAGAAGTACTGTATTAAGCGCTTGGGTAGGTACGATAATATATCAGTTACATTCTCCATCCCACATTGGGCTCATACTCTAAGAGGGAAGGAGAACATGTATTTAATCCTCATTTTAGAGATGAAGAAGCTGAGGCACAGAAATTCAATCACAACTTGTTCTGAGTCACAATTTCCATCTCTCTAAAATGGGGATAAAATATTTGCTTAACCAACTGTGAGCCCCATGTGGGTCAGAGACTGTGTCTGATCTGATTATTCTACATCTACCCAAGTGCTTGGCATATAGTAGATGCTTAATAAACATCATGGAGAAGCAACGTGGCTCGGTGGAAAGAGCACGGGCTTTGAAGTCGGAGGTCATGGGTTCGAATCCCGGCTCTGCCACTTGTCAGCTGTGTGACTGTGGGCGAGTCACTTCACTTCTGTGGGTCTCAGTTACCTCATCTGTAAAATGGGGATGAAGACTGTGAGCCGCACGGGGGACAACCTGATTCCCCTGTGTCTACCCCAGCGCTTAGAACAGTGCTCTGCACATAGTAAGCGCTTAACAAATACCAACATCATTATTGCTATTATTATTACTTGATCTAAAATTTCATCTAACTAAAGCTGCTTGAATTCAAATTTAGAAAAAATACTTTGGAGCCATGGGCTGTATTCAGTAAACAGTCCCAAAGTGACTTTTCCAGTGAGCACTGAGTTTAAAACGATAGCTTCAAAGACCTAGTGGTGAGAATTAGCATAAAAATATCTTTGGCCTTTCATTTTTTTCTTTTCTGGAAGATGTCGAAAGAGGAAATTAGCAGACAGCATTTAGAAGTGGGTAGAGACTGCGCTCTACTGGTTCATTCCAGCACTGATTAAATTGCATTAACCACAATCTAAGCAGGCTCTTTGAATGTTCTATAGGTACTGTGCAGTGGAATACTCATGTTAAGTGTTATTGAGCTAGATTTACTACAGTGCAAACATTCTGCATGTAACTTTTTTTAAAAAAAACCCTAATCAGATAACTCCTGAAGAAGATAACGTGACAAATCATGTTTTTACCGGTTTTATTTCTCGATTTTTTTTCGTTGGCAACCCTATCTAGTGACATAGCTTTTACGTTTAAAAAAAATTACCTCAAAGCCTCTTGAAATAATTTACCACTCTTGAAATAACAAAAAACTCTAATGGTTAATGTCATGGTTTGCATTAAATAGGACTCTTTAATCCTTCAGACTTGCATACTGATTTTAGATATTAAAATCTATCTTCCTTTTAAAGTGAATAATCGAGCCACTAGTGCAGAAGATTTCTGTTTAACAGTCTGTCCTAAAATCTGGGTGGGATATAAGAATAATATAATTGTGGTAGATGTTTGAGGTTGGAGGGGGTTACTATGGCCAATGTTGGCAAATTCAAACTGTACAACTGGGGAATATTGCAAGGAGCAGGAGAATGTGGGGGAGGAGGAGGGAAGGGGGAGTTTCTGGCAGTAACACAAAAAGGTAGGTACCAGGAGCTACACAAAAGTAAGAGGATGGGATTAGGATAATAATAATAATAATAATAATAATAATAATAATGTTGGTATTTGTTAAGCACTTACCGTGGGCTGAACACTGTTCTAAGAGCTGGGGTAGATACAAGGTCATCAGCTTGTACCATTCACACAGTCACAATCTTAATCCCCATTTTACAGATGAGGTCACTGAGGCACAGAGAAGTAAAGTAACTGGCCCAAAGTCACACAGCAGACAAGTGGCGGAGCCGGGATTAGAACCCACGACCTCTGACTCGTAAGCCCATGCTCTTTCCTTTGAGCCACACTGCTTCTCTAGAATGGACAATGGAGCTAAAACAAAGAATAGATAAACCCATCATCACCAGGAAAACTGTTGAGATTGGCAATATTGAAGGGATAGGAACGCTTCCCCTGGACTATCAGCCCAAGGAGATCATACTAGCTGATCTAACCCTAACGCTTTTGCAAGAACTGAACAGACTCCCAACCAGAGGACACCCAGAAATATGCGGACAAACTTCAGGATTACCCTGGATCACCCAGACTGACATCAGAGGCCATGGATGCCCACCTTAAAGGTGGAATGGAGGAGGGGCAAGGAGTTCTGGAAAGTATAAAAGCAGCAGCGGTCTTTGCTCTGTGGACCAGAGTCCACCGGTCCCTAAAGGAGTGTACGAACGAGCCAGTAAATTGCATTGTTGTGGACATCTTGATGCATCATTTCGTTCTTGGATTGGTAATTGTACTGAGGTGAGAGGTGGGTTCTTTCCCTATTTTGGCGGGGAGGGGCATTGGTTTTCTCCTATAGGAACCCCTGTACTTTGCTGATGGGATGTAGTTGTCAGCAACAGTAGATACGAAGAAGCATTGTTCTAGGCATTGAGGTAGAAGCAAGATAATTAAGTAAGACACCATTCCCTGTTATTATTATTAATAATAATAGTATTTGTTCAACCCTTACTATGTGTAAAGCACTGTTCTAAGCCCCAGGGTAGATACCAGCTAATCAGGTTGGATACAGTCCCTGTACCACAAGGGGCTCACAGTTTTAATCCCTATTTTACAGAGGAAGTACCTGAGGCCCAGTGAAGTGACTTGTCCAAGGTCACACAGATGACGAGTGGCAAATCCGGGATTAGAACCGAGGTCCTTCTGACTCCCAGGACCGTGCTCTAACCACTAGACCATGCTGCTTCCCTACCTCACAATCTAAGTAGGAGGGAGAATCCTCATTTGACAGATGAGCAAACAGACACAGAGGCATTAAGTGACTGACAGAAGGCAAGTAGCAGAGCCAGGATTAGAACACAGGTCCTTCGACTACAATACCTGTGGCCTTTCCACTAGGCCATGCTTCTTGTCTTTCTTGTCTTTCTTGTCTTTCTTGTTTGTCTTCTTGTCTTGTCTTGTCTCTTGTCTAGAGAAGCAGCGTGGCTCAGTGGAAAGAGCATGGGCTTTGGAGTCAGGGCTCATGAGTTCGAATCCCAGCTCTGCCACTTGTCAGCTGTGTGACTGTGGGCAAGTCACTTAACTTCTCTGTGCCTCAGTTCCCTCATCTGTAAAATGGGGATTAAGACTGTGAGCCCCACGTGGGACAAGCTGATTCCCCTCTGTCTATCCCAGCGCTTAGAACAGTGCTCGGCACATAGTAAGCGCTTAACAAATACCAACATTATTATTATTATTATTTCCCATAACTGTAGATATGCTACTATCCTCCCTGACTCACAAGGCCATAACCTTGGCATTATCCTTCACTCTTCTCTCTCATTCGATCCATACATTCAGACTGTCGACAAATCCCGTCAGTTCTACCTTAACGACAACTCCAGAATCTGCTCTTTCCTCTCCAACCGAAGGGCTACCACGGTGATCCAAGCACTTATCATCACCCACCTTGACAGCTCTATCAGCCTCCTTGCTGAACTCCCTGCCTCTGGTCTCTCCCCACCCCAGTCCTTACTTCACCTTACTTCTCAGATCATCTAAAAAAAAAAAAAATAGTCACTCAGTCCCTGTCTCCCCTCTCCCCAGTCCTCAAGAACCTCAGTGGACCTGGGTAGTCATGGGCATGAGAAGGAATAGTCTCTTCCACAAGCTTCCTGGGATGGGGATTCAAGGCTAGTTCACTAGTATTTATCGAGTGCTTACTATGTGCAGAGCACTCTACTAAGTCCCACAATGACCTCTACATATTCAAGGAGCTGCCAGGACTTTAATCATAGAGTAGAAGCGGAGATAGGGTGCAGAAACTTGGGATGCACTGAGCAGAAAAGTTCCTCAAACATTCACTGGAAGAACAGAAGAACTGGGGGAGGTTAAAACCCAACAGAGGCTGGCCCAGGTCCGGATATTGTTTTTTAATGGCCTTTGTTAAGCAAATATGTCAGGCACCGTATTAAGCACTGAGGTAGATACAAGATGATCAGGTTGGATGCAGTCCATGCCCCACATAGGGTTCACATTCTTTCTCCATTTGTCTGCTGTATGACTTTCGGCAAGTCACTTCATTTCTCTGTGCCTCAGTTACCTCATCCGTAACATGGGGATTGAGACTGTGAATTCCACATGGAACAGGGACTGTGTTCAGCCCGATTTGCTTGTATCCACCCCAGCGATGAGAATAGTGCCTGGCACGTAGTGGTATTAATGGCTCACTTTATCATTATTATTACTCCCCATTTTAAAGATGAGGAAACTGAGGCACAGTGGTGTTGAATGATTAGCCTGAGGTCCTATAGCAGACAAGTGGAGGAGCCAAAATTAGAACCTAGGGCCTTTGACTCCCAGGCCCTTGCTCATTCCACTAGTGAAAGATGCTCTTAAAATAATTCTAGGGACTCTTTTGGTCTGGAATTGGGGGTGAAAAAAACCCAGGTAACATTAAACCATTATGGGTCCCTCATATGAATTCATCCAACTTCTCGTGAACTAATATTTTCTGCCAACACAATTCCTGGGAAACCACCTTCAAGCATCTGAAGTCATTAAATATGTTGATCAACAATACTGAGTAGACTTTAGCCCCAGCTTTCAATATTTCATACAGCTTAATTATCCTTCCTCTCAGTCAGAGACTTACCAAACTACAGAATCTTATGTATTCCTGTCTATCTTTATAAGGAAGCTTTTCATTCATTCAGTAGTATTTATTGAGCGCTTACTATGTGCAGAGCACTGCACTAAGCGCTTGGAATGTACAATTCAGCAACAGGTAGAGACGATCCCTGCCCAATGATGGGCTCACAGTCTAATCACCATTCCCTAGGTCTATTGGTTGCTCTTCTCTGAACCTTCTATGATGTCAGAGAATTATATGTTCCCCCCACCCAAACTACCTTCTCCTGATGTTAAAAACTGACACCCTCAACACTGCCCTCTCCACCAAACTCAACCCCCTCATTTCCCGTTCCCTCTGCCTATCTTGTACCACTTAAACCACAACCCTGGATCACTTTCACAGTCTTCTTTCTCTGTTCCTGTGCAAAAGCTGCACAGTACTGCAGGTGAAAATTTAGAAATGTCCCCTCAGCACTCATGTCCATATCCATAATATATGTAAATATCTATCTCACCCTTTAGACTTTAAGCTCCTTATGGGCAGGGAACGTGTTTAATAACTCTGCTGTTTGGTACTCGCTCAACTCCTTAGTATAGAGTTCTGCAAACAGAACTCAATAGATACCACTGATCGATAGAGTGATCGATTGACCTTATCCATCTCCTATCATTCTTACCTGCTTTAACTCTGCCCTCTCCTCTGCCTGGCAACATTATTTCCCCATCCTTCTTGACTCACATGCCCACTACCCTCTCCAGTTGTTTCAGATGATTAACTCTCTCCTCAATCCCCCTGTCCCATGTCCTCCTTCTGTCTTGCCCATCACTGTAGTCAACCCCCTTAACAACCAATCAATGGCATTTACTGAACATTTACTGTGTATAAAGAACTGTACTAAGGGCTTTAGGAAAGGACAGTAGAACAGAGTCGGTAAACGTGTTCCCTGCCCAAAGAAACTTGCAGTCTAGAGGAGGAACTTACAAACTTCAGTTGTCAACTTTGACTCATTTCTCTCATTCAACCCACAGGTCCAAAGTCACCATATCTTTTGGTTCTACCTTCACAACACAGCTGAATCTACCCTTTCCTCTGCAACTTAACTGCTATTATGCTGATCAAAGCATTTATCATCTACTCCTTGACTACTGCCTTCAACCTCTTCACTGACTTCTCCACCTCCTGTCTCTCCCCACTCTAGTCCATACTTCCCTCTGCTGCCCAGATCAGTTTTCTAAAAAAGGCTCAGCCTGTTTGCCCCCTCCCTAAGGATTTCCAGAGGTTCCCCATCCACCTCCACATCAAAGAGAAACTCCTCACCATCAGCTTTAAAGGACTCTATCAGCTCCCCCCTCCTACTTTGTCTCCCTGATATCCTGCTACAACCTATTCCACACAGTTTGCTACTCAAATGCCAACCTACTCAATGTACCTCCATCTTGTCTAATTTCCTGCTGATTCCTTGTCCACATCACCCAATGGACCGGAACTCCCTCCTCCTCCACATCTGACAGACCACTACTTTCCCCACCTTCAAAGTCTTATTAAAATCATATATCCTGCAAGAAAGATTCCCCACATTTACCCTCCTCCTCCTTTCTGTATCATCTCCACACTTGGAGGGGTACCATTTCACCACTTGATCTTCATCCACCCTCACCCCCACAGCACATATTTCTTGTCTTATGCTGTCAGGTCATCTCCAACCCATAGCTATGTTATAGGCAGATCTCTCCCAGAATGCTCCACCTCCATCTGCGATCATTCTGGTCGTGGATCCATAGAGTATTCTTGGTAAAAATACAGAAGTGACTTACCATTGCCTCCTTCCACGCGGTACACTTGAGTCTCCGCCCTCGACCCTCTCCCATGCAGCTGCTGCCCAGCATGGGTGAGCTTTGACTTGTAGCAGATTTCCTTCCACACGTCAGCCACTCCCCGCCCAAGTCAGGAATGTAATGGTTATGCATCTGCTTGATTCTCCCTCCCATAGTCAAGAGGGGTAGAGTACTGGAAATGCTCCAGGTGTGACCCTGAGAGGGGAATACCACCCTCACCTGCCCTCAATCTCACCGGGAAGTGGAGGATGTTTACCCGTTACACTTACTTTAAGGTGAAGTCAATGCTAGACTTATCAGTGACTTGCAGGGTCCAATTTAACTATGTTGGGAACTAATTACTCCCCCTATTGAGCATTTTTTCAGAATATTTTCTCAGCTTGTAAAAAGTAGGTCACATTTCATATAACTAAGCATATAGTAATTGCATCTTTTGTCATAGCCAGAATGTATTCGGGCTGGCTTTGCAATAATAGGAGTCTTTAAAATTCCACTTTAGTCTAGGGAAACAATGAAAGTGGATCAACTCCATTTACTGCAGTAGCAGGAGCAATCTTTGGTTGCTGAATAAAAACATCAATGCTTCTTCCAGAGAAGGGGATAGCAGAAAGCAGCCTAATTAACTGGACTCCAGATGGAATCCATGGTACGTAAAATGTCTCAAGATGGCTGGTTGGATTGCCCCTCTGTACCCAGTTTTCAGGCAGTCCAGCAGTCTTGAAGTCTTCCTTGCCCCATGACGTTTTCACTGGGAGGAAACAGGTGGTCAGAATGGATTACAGACAGTAGGATGCCAAAACACTGGCTCTGTGGCGAGCTGAAATGGGAGAATCGTGAACAGGGTGAATGAATCAGTGGTATTCATTGAGCACTTACTAAGGGCAGAACACTGTACCAGGCACTTGGGCGAGGACAATAAAACACATTTGGTAGACACAACCTCTACCCTCAGGGAGCTTGCATACTAGACAGGGAAACACTTTAAAGGGAGAAATAGTATGTGCATATCTTTAAATTATATTATGAATGATTTATTTATATTTATGTCTGTCTCTCTGTCTAGGCAGTAAGCTCACTGTAGGCAGGGAACATGTCTGCTATCTCTGCTGTACTGTACTCTCAGTACTGTACTGCTAGGAAAAGCAGCGTGGCTCAGTGGAAAGAGCCCGGGCTTTGGAGTCAGAGGTCATGAGTTCGAATCCCAGCTCTGCCACTTGTCAGCTGTGTGGCTGTGGACAAGTCACTTCACTTCTCTCTGCCTCAGTTCCCTCATCTGTAAAATGGGGATTAAGACTGTGAGCCTCACGTGGGATAACCTGATTACCCTGTACCTACCCCAGCGCTTAGAACAGTGCTCTGCATATAGTAAGCACTTAACAAATACCAACATTATTATTACTCTCCCAGGTGCTAAGTAAATGCTCAAGAAATAGCACTGATGGATTGATTTTAAGACCCAATGAAACAACCTCAAACAACATGAGAGAGACAGGGACAATCTGGAAAAGAGCAGCAGAAGACTGAAACATCTGGTGGGTAACGACTAGGAATGGGGTGACTGTCTTAGAACTGAGGCGTCCCAGAAACTGGACAGCATAGAGGGAGAAATAAAAACAGCACCAGGCAGTGTGGATACCAATGCAACTGTACGGCAAGGGACAGGACTCTCCAGGGTCACATGTCAAAGGGACTGCTGTCCACCCAATCTGGCCCTATGGCCTACATAAGCCTCAGTTGCCCGCACATAAAGAAAGTTTCATCACTAGTAGTGTAAGCCTCAAACTCAAAGAAAAACTATGGATATACAACTTAGAAATGAAACTCCACCCCCATAAAAGTCAAAACAGAAGAGAAATGTCCACTTCCTGGATTTTTTTAAATGATTCCTTTATAAAAGGTCTACTTAATGAACCTCAATTTGTAGTCATAGATTTCCTGTGGAGCGTTTGCTGGATAATTCATGAACTCTCAAAATTACAGAAAAGTAAATCAAAGAGAAACACATTCATTCTAAATCTCATTTTTTAAGGTGCAAAGAACCACATGAGACTGTCATTTAAAATATGTATTGAAATTACAAATTAAACTTTTCAATATGATTCAAAGTACAAAACACAACATTCAAAGGCATTCAAACAGCTTTTATACATCACAGTGTTAGTGGCACAGAATGTACTTACATTTAAGATACCTAAACCGAACATTTTTTTTTTAAACCACCACTGGTCAAATACAGAATTTATACAAGTGCATGATTCATTCATGCATATCTCTCTATACAGGGTTAAAATACATCCAGGGTAAATTAAGCAAGAAAAGGTTAGCATAGCACACACCTGCACCTAGTGTTCCTGGGATTCTTGAAGTAGGAGATATACAAATCAAAGCGAGAATGAAAGCCATGGTGTCGTCAGCACAAAACTGCATGCTTTACTCCATTAAAGGCATTAGCAGGTCAGAATTAATGCAGACTCTTTTTCAGACCATTGAATTCCTTCTGAGATATCTGTCCAGTTCAGTAATTTATCCATCTCCACAAGGAATTTATAAGAAATACAGAAGCTTTGGTTTTAAAAACAATCAAACCTGAATGAAACTATGCATGCTATATATTACTTTCATGTTTTTTGCTAAGGAAGTATTTTTCTGAATAAAAGGATATTTCTCAATACACAACATTCTCACTTATTGCCTTCCACTTCCTAAATTTTAAAAAAGAAGATACCAAGTGCAAAAGTTTCTTCTGTTTCTGACTTTTGAAAAATGTCAGGAAAATTGTAAGCTTTGCTTCAATCGATTACAGCATATAAGAGTATGAAGTGCATTATCACTGTATTCTAGTAAGTGCTGGGCTTTGCTCCCTAGTTTTTCTGATTCTCTTTAGCAAAACCTTTGACAGAGAATGCCTAAATCATATAAAGCAAAACTGGCTTTCCCAGAAAGATAGGAAGAAATTCAAATATTTACATACAATCTGAAATAACTTAAAGGTTTAAGGCAATGCAAATGAAGTATTGATAGCACTGTAACAAAAGTATAGCAACACTAATTAGGAGACTGAATCTCATGCTACATATTAAGACAGTCCGGTGCTATAGAATTGCTCAGAAAAGTAAGGAGACAATACAGTAAATGCATTGTTTCCCAAATTGCTGGGTAGATATTGTTCAAAATGTGGTTGAGACTTTGTCATTCACTTATTTACAGTTCTCCTTTCAGGGTAGTAAATGCGGTTAGCAACACATTTGGAAAATCAAAATTTGCCAGGGAATGTGACCAGCCCTCGAGAGGAATGGTGTTGCCACAATGCACAGAAATTTCATACAGACCAGAATTTGCCTTACAATGTGGCAAATACGAAAAAAAAAGAGTAAGTAAAATGAAATTTGAATTTATTGAAGCAAACGTCTGCAGGGTCATTCATTTCAGGACAATGTAGAGAATGCTTATTTTGGAAATCAAATTGAATTGATTAAGATATGCACAAAGGTTTACCCACTCTTGATCAATCGATTCATCAATCAATAGTATTAATGGAGCATTTACTGTGTGCAGAGCACTGTACTAAAAGCTGGGAGAGTACAATATTACAGAATTGGTAGACCCACAAGGAGTTCTTCTTTCACCTGGCACCACAATCTTGCATGCTTCATTCCTCCGAAACTAACCGACTCATGAGACTTGTTCTCCTCTTTCCTGCTGCTGCGCTTGGTCATCCTCTCTTCCTCACTGCCTGGAACTCTCCCTCTCTTCACACCTGACAGATCTCAGCTCTTCCATTTTCTAAACCCTTCTGAGATCACATCTTCTCCAGAAGTCTCTCCGAGTCATCTCTAATCTCCTACACATCATATCCCAACAGACACTTCAGCGGAAGCAAAGTACTCACGACCTCCTTGAAGACTTACGTATGTAGCTTTATATTCTATTCACTGCTTCCCGTTCTCTAGGTTACTTGGATGTCTGTCCTGATGATTGCCTGTAACTCCTTGAGGGCCAGGGATCGGGTCTGCTAATCATACTGTACTCTCCAAAATGCGCAGCACACAACAGGCTCTTAATAAATCCTAGTCTAATAAGTCTAACGCAGGAAGCGACAGAACTTCAGGATGTCCAGATGTAAATTGACATCAATACTTTTCTGAACACATACTGTTGGTACCATTATGTGGACTTATTATCTGAAATTATTAATAAAAGTTATTTATTTACATTAACTCTAGACCATAAACTCGGTCAGGAAGCGGGTCTATCGATCTGTCGTATTGTACTCTTACTCTGTACTCTTTTGGGAGTGCTTAAAAAACACCATCATTATTATTATTCTTCCAAGCACTTAGTAGAGTGCATGGCACACAATAAGGGCTCAATGCATATCACTGAATGAATGATTATTTGAATTTCGCTAAAGGTTTGTAAAAAGTGATGAAACTAAAGTCCTCCCTCTCTGCAGGGTTCAGATGGATCGAGCCCGTATCCTCCACTCCTCCCCACCGTGCACCTTTCTTGAAGTCTGGCTGAAAAACCTCTAGAATGAAGAAGGGGGGCTGAATCTCTGGGCACCACAGTGACCGTGACTGACATCACCCACACAGGTTGAATTTTCCATTTCAAGGTGGGCTTTTGTGGGGGGTGGAGGGTAGAGCAGGTTTCTAATCCCAGCTCTGAACAATTGTCCCGCCTGACATCCAGAAACTCTTTACCCACCGCTCACTGTGCCCAGCCAACTGTATGGCTAACGGATCAACACGGAACCACCCTCAACTGATCACAGCAGGGTAGACCGCACTCTAAGAGATGAAGCCTGTCGCCCCCTTCTAGACTGTAAGCTCGTTATAGGTGGGAACATTTCTGCTGATTCTGTGGCACCAAGAGCTTAGGACAGTGCTCTGCATATAGAAAGTGCTCAATAAATATGATTATTTGATGATTAATTGATGGATTTTGTAAGTCAGCTGAGCACTATAAAGGTCCAATCCTAAACCGTGGAGTTCCTCTTGCCTGACTGAATAGCCATGCCCATTGAAGGGAGGATAAATCCAGGTTGGTACAATCTGCAGGGCACTAAGAGCATGACAATGCTACTGCTACTGTCTCTTCCATCTGCTTCCAAGGACGGAAGCGAGAAAGCTTTTCAAAGTCATACTCAGTCAGACAGAGCTGAAATATCTCCACATTTGGTTCAATCACATGAAAAACTTCAGCTACCTTCATTAGAAGAGCTCTGCAAGTGACTGTCGAATCAAGATTAAAAAAAAACCAAATTCAGTTCACTGTAAGGGACATATTCATCACCCAAACTCTCCATGAATTTCCAAAGGACCATATTTAGGCAGCAGTTTTGTATCCTGACTCAATTTACAGCTGTCAAAGAAAAAAAGGAAAGCTAATTTCAGACTACCATGAGCAAAGAGACTTTTCTAAAACTCTTGAAAAGCGGCAACTCCCGAAGAGATCTGAAACTGCATTCTCACTATGCAAAATTCAAAAGAGGCTTACGATGGCTTATATCCACCTTGTTCATTTGCATTATTCTTGGAAAAATACCTATCACAAAAGATTTCCTAATGACAACAGGGATAAAAAGAGTAGTACTAGCTAGCGCTTTCGAAAAACTAATTTAGATCAATTCTGCCTCAATTAGGAGATAGACAAGTCTCGAATAACTTATCTTAGAATGAGATACCATTTAGATGTCACTTGGCTTACAGGAACATGTTATCTATTTAGATGCATTTTAGGCTATTTTGCTGATCTTCCTGTCCTGTTCCCTCAGCTTTGGGGAAACTAACATAACCTTGTGCTTGACCTACAGTAGGTCCCTTTCGCAATCGCCCGGACATCGTCATCTTACTGCGACGCGTGCTCTAATCGCCTGACTTGTCTTCCTCATTCCCACTTGACCCTGCGTGGCCGTGGGCAACTGTCCAGGCCCCAGTTCCTGGGATTTCGGCGCCGTGGAAGTCACTGGAAAGCAGGATGGGGCAAGTAAGGCTACAACGAGGTGAAGTGCCGGGGGAGCCGGGAGCGGAGTGAGGTGGGAGAGGAGCGAACCCGGCTCCCCCATCTAGAAGCTCCCTCCATCTTCTCTCGTCTAGGTGGGTAACGGGTCGTCATCTCCTTTACTGCACTTGCACTTGCAGCAGAGGACGAAAGGAGTGGCCAGAAGAAGGAAGGGTGACGCCACCAACAACAGGAGGCCGAATCCAGCAAAAATCCCCACTACCTGCAATAGGGAAGAGAAGGACACACATTAGTGGATTTTACATGAGCCCAAACACAGTTGTATGTCTCCCCCTCTAGACTGTAAACTCGTTATGGACAGGGAATGTGTCTGTTTTACTGTACTCTCCCAAATGCTTAATACAGTACTCTGGACACAGTAAGCACTCAATAAAGTAAGACTGACTGACTGAGGAGAAGCTCTTTGTGGGTAGGGAATAAATCACTTGCTTGTTTTATACTTTCCAAGCAACTGTAAGCTCGTGGTGGGCAAAGAATGTGCCTGTTTATTGTAATACTGTACTCTCCCAAGCGCTTAGTACAGTGTAATGCACATAGTAAGTGCTCAATAGATATGACTGACTGAATGAATCTAGGTGCTCAATAACAATGATAATGTTGGTATTTGTTAAGCGCTTACTATGTGCAGAACACTGTTCTAAGCGCTGAGGGAGATACAGGGTAATCAGGCTGTCCCACGTGAGGCTCACAGTTAATCTCCATTTTACAGATGAGGGAACTGAAGCACAGAGAAGTGAAGTGACTCGCCCACAGTCACACAGCTGACAAGTGGCAGAGCCGGGAGTCGAAACCATGACCTCTGACTCTGAAGCCCAGGCTCTTTCCACTGAGCCACGCTGCTTCCCCTATTCCTGCTTCAGGGTTCCTGCTTCAATGAAGCATACCAATTTTTCAAACACTAAAATGGGTAATTGAAGTCTACTCAAAGAAGCCTCAAATATCTCACCAACTCTGAGCACCCTAGTACACTTGTTAGTTTTGTTTTTTCCCCGCCTATGGTATTTGTTAAGCGCTTCCTATGTGTCAGGTGCTGTACTAAACACTGGGATAGATACAAGGTTGGATGCAGTCCATGTCCCACATGCGGCTCACACTCTTAATCCCCATTTTACCGATGAGGTAACTGAGGCACAAAGAAGTGAAGTGACTTGCAGAAGGTCACACGGCAAGCGAGTGGCAGAGCCGGGATTAGACGCTTGGCCTTTCTGACTCCCAGGCCCGGGCTCTATCCACTAGGCCACGCTGCTTCTGCCCTAGTTGATAGGGGAGGGGAAGAGGTGGTAAGAGAGCCAATCAAATGGACACCCACTCATCTCCGTGACTACTGACTGCTGATTCATCTCACTTCGGATAAAGATCAAGAACAGGGCCCGGAGGCTTATCGAACCCTAGAGCTGCCTCTTGTACTTCCGTATTTATTTATGCCAATCCTCGGCAACGAGGTATCGGTGGATATCGATCCATCAATCGATGGGACTTACTGAGTGCTGTGTGCAGAGCCCTGTACTGAGCACCTGGGAGAGTGCAACGCGACAGAATCGGCAGACACGTTTCCTGCCCACAGTAAGCTTCTGGTCTAGAGGAGGAGACCGACGTTAATATAAATTATCGATACCGCTACATGATCTCCGTGCCAATATATGTTCTGGTGAACTAGCCTATCAGTCTTATTTACTTGACTGGTTAACATGTAGCAGAGCTACTATACTAGGCGTTTGTGGAGAAATATAATACCAACAGAGTGGTAGACACATTCCCTGCCGCGGTGATACTGAACATTCGAGTTTGTTCATTCCGATTTCACCTCTTGGGAAATATCTTTATGTCTGCCCACCTCATCAGAGTTTAAGTGTCTCACGGGCAAGAAATGTGTCTTACACTTCTGTGGTACTTTCCAAATGCTTAGTTCAGTGACTGCATTCAGCAGGGAAGCAGCACGGCCTCGTGGATCGAACCCGGACCGGGGAGTCAGAAGGCGTGGGCTCTAATTCCGGCTCCGCCCCTAGTCTGCCGTATGACCTTGGGCAAGTTACTTTACTTCTCTGTGCCTTAGTTACCTCATCTGTAAAATGGGGATTGAGACTGTGAGCCCTATGTGGGACAGGGATTGTGTCCAACCCGATTTGCTTGTATCCACCCCAGCGCTTAGTAGAGTGTCTGGCACATAGTAAGCGCTTAACAAATATCACAGTTACTATTAGCACTCAATACTGTTTCTACTGCTGTGACTACTATCTCTACTACTCGTACCAAAATAAAGAGTGTTGCCTAGTGACATGCGGCAGAGCCTAGTGGAAAGAGAACAGGATTGGGAGTTAGGAGAAACTGGGTTCTAATTCTGGGTCCACCACTTGCCTGCTGTATGTCCTTAACTGCTCTGCCTCAGTTTTCTCATTTGTAAAATGTGGATCAAATGATCTTCTCTCTTAATAATAATAATTATTATTATTTTGGTATTTGTTAAGCCCTTACTATGCGCCGAGCACTGTTCTAAGCGCTGGGGTAGATATAAGGTAATCAGGTTGTCCCACATGGGGCTCACATTCTTAATCCCCTTTTACAGATGACGTAACTGAGGCTGGGAGCTCCTGTGGGACAGGACAGTGTCTGATCTGATTGCACTGAATATCCCTAGCCCTTAGCCTAGTGTTTATCACCTAGCAGATTCTTAATATAATTACTCTGCCCCTCTCCAATGCCTTATTGAAAGCCCATCTCCTCTAAAAGGCCTTCCCAGTCTAAGCCCCACTCTTCCTCACCTCCCACTTTCTTCTGCATCACCCTGATTTGTTTCCTTTGCTCTTTCCCCCACTCCCAGCCCCACTGCCTTTATGTACATATCTGCCATCGTATTTATCTGTAATGATGTCTGTCTCCCCTCCTCTAGACTGTGCGCTCACTGTGAGCAGGGACTGTCACTGTTTATCGTTGTATTTTTCTTTCCCAAGCGCTTAGTATGGTGGTCTTCACACAGTATTTAATAAATATGATTTAATGAAATACTGCAATTACTGTTACTACTATAACAGAGCTCAAGGTCTACCCTACTCTATTCCACACACCCATAGCAAAGATCAGGCTCGGAGAAGCACCTACTTTCAGTCTGGGTCTCTTGCACCCAGACCTTAACAAGGTGTGCTGTTGGCTACCGGGGTTGGGGGGAGCTGGGTAAGAGAATGTGGATGGCTTGGAGCAAACCATCACAGCTAATGAGAAACAGAGCAAGCACAAGTACCTCCCTGCTCACAACGGGGTGTTTTATGCCTGCACTCAGAAAAAGTTTTGCAAAGAAGGCAGAGTAGAGAAGCAGTTTAAAGAGTACAGGCCTGGGGGTCAGAGGACCTGGGTTCTAATCCTGATTTGCCACATGTCTGCTATGAGACCTTGGGGAAGTCATTTCACTTCTTTGTGCCTCAGTTCCCTCATCTATAAAATGGGGATTAAATCTAAAATGGGGATTAAATCCTAAACCCTCTTTCTTAGCCTGTGAACCCCATGCGGGACAGGGACTCTGTCCAGCCTAACTTGTATCTGTCCCAGAGCTTAGCACTTAAAAGGTACCATAATTATTATTTTTATAGTTAGGAGGCCCAGGATGTATCTCCTAAGTGCTCAGTACAGTGCTCTGAACAGAGGAATCAATAAATACCCTTGATTGATTGATTTTTGGGTGGTTGGTCACTAACAAGATGGCAGCACCATTTGGCAGTACCCAGAAAGGGTGACCAGTCCTATTTGGGGGCAGGCTTTCCTGGGGGATGTTTTTATGGTATTTTTTAAGCACTAGATGTGCCAGGCAATGTATTAAGTACTGAGGCAGATACAGTTTAATCAGGTTGGACACAGTCCATGTCCCACATGGGGCTCAGAGTCTTAATCCCCATTTTTCAGATGAGTTTACTTAAGCCCAGGGAAGTCAAGTGATTTTCCCAAGGTCACACAGCAGACAAGTGGCCAAGGCAGGATTAGAACTCAGTCAGTTCCTTCTGCCTCTCAGGTCTGTGCTCTATCCAGTAAGCTACAATTGCTTCACTAGGCCACGCCGTTCACCCCAAATGAGGACGGAGACTACAAAGGGGTCTCTAAAACTGTCCGCCTCCCTGATGACCACTTCATCAGTAAAACACGGCTGGTGAGCTGGGGGCCAAAAAAACAGGCAAAAGATGTCCACTGTTCTACGGCCACAGATTAGACTGGCCGGGGAAGGACATTTTCTATCTATTAGAGAAACAGCATGGCTCAGTGGAAAGAGCACGGGCTTGGGAGTCAGAAGTCATGGGTTCGAATGCCGACTCTGCCACTTGTTAGCCGTGTGACTGTGGGCAAGTCAGACCTTCCCAGACTGAGCTTCCCTTTTCCCTCTGCTCCCTCTGCTGCCCCTCTACCCCCCCTTCACCTCCCCTCAGCTAAGCCCCCTTTTCCCCCCCTTTCCCTCTGCTCCCCCCGCCCCCACATCCCCTCCCCTCAGCACTGTGCTCATCCGCTCATTTGTATATATTTTTTATTACCCTATTTATTTTGTTAATGAGATGTACATCACCTTGAGTCTATTTATTGCTACTGCTTTAAGGAGATGTACATCCCCTTGATTCTATTTATTGTTATTGTTTTTGTCTGTCTGTCTCCCCTGATTAGACTGTAAGCCCGTCAGTTGGCAGGGACTGTCTCTGTTGCCGATTTGTACATTCCAAGCGCTTAGTCCAGTGCTCTGCACATAGTAAGCGCTCAATAAACACTACTGAATGAAAGTCACTTAACGTCTCTGTGTCTCAGTTCCCTCATCTGTAAAATGGGGATGAAGATGGTGAGCCTCACGTGGGACAACCTGATTACCCTGTATCTCCCCCAGCGCTTAGAACTGTGCTCGGCACAGAGTAACCGCTCAACAAATACCAACATTATTATCATCGTTATTATTAATAATAATCATATTAGGCCTTCAAACTACTCTACGTTTCTTTTCTCTCTGTTTCCAGCAGAGGGCGATGGGACATACACAATGACAGGCAATCTGACCTACTCCACATTCTGTTATGCAACCAATATAAGCAATTTCAGCATCGAGTGCAATAACCTATTTCTAGAGGAGGAAAAGAAAAAAAAAATAGGACTATTTGATCTGAGAGGTTACAAAAACAATACAAATAAATGGCTTGGGGTTTAGAGGCGGCGATGTCCGCTGAGAGGTCCCGAAACCCTTTCTAAAACGGCAAATAGCTGATGTGCAATAGAGAGAGGGTTTCCCAAGGGCAATATTCCTTCTAGTTGTGCAGGCCAGTGCCTGCTACGAGGATCTCTCTATTGAAGCTCCAGCAACGGCAGCCGCCGCTGGGACGGCAAATCCGCATAATGAACTGTTGCCGGCCCAGTGCCGGCCTGGAACTGGAGACAACCTGAGAAGAAGCAAGTTAATAAATGTTTTCTATTCCCTCTGCTCCCTCCAAGTTGCTCTGGTTATTTTTCCCCCTCTTCTCTCTTTTGGAACTTTTAGTGTTTGTTGAAGAAGAGTTGTCACGGTTTTATATACACTATTAAAAAATAACACAACCCCAAATAGCACAGCTTCGTTTGACTTCCTGCTACCTATGTCACAATATTAGTTGATGTGACTACTTTTCAGGCACTCCAGAGGAAGGCACTGACTTGGTGGGAAGCAGAGGGGGAAGAGCACAGAGAGGCTGCAATACACAGCCGAGATCTACTGTGATATTTGTTAAGCATGGTTACAAGCCCCGGGGTAGATATGAGATAAGCAGCTCGGTTGCACACAGAGCTCAAGTTATTAAAAGGAAAGAGAATAGGCACTGAATCCCCCTTTTACAGATGAGGAAGCTGAGGCTTGGACAAGTTAAGTGACTTGCCCAAAGTCACACAGCAGACATGTGGAAGAGCAGGGGTTAGAACCCAGGTCTCCTGACTTCCAGACCCGAGTTCTTTGGTAACTCCTGTTCTCACCATCCCTCCCTGAAAAGTCTGTCTGTCTCTCCCTCCCTCCCTTCACCCTCATCTCCCCCGGCCACACACACACATTTTCTAGCTCTGGAGGTTGACACCACAATCTCCAGATCCAGTGCACTGGAATTTATGGAAGGCGACCACTATGCCTGCTGCACTTGCCCATAAAGTGTCAACTTTATGCAGAAGCATCTCAAAAAATAGAAATGGATGCCCAAAGAGGAAGCTGGAAGGAGATGCAGCTTAAAACCTCTTTAAGACACATTTAACCTCTTTGAACCTGTTCCAAAGATTGTCATATATTCACTAACACCTTCCTAAGACATCTTTCAGTGGGATAGCGATTAAAAATGTATTGACTGGGAAAACACCTCGGAAGAAAATGGTGTTTAGTTTTGTTTAGTTTTGTTGTCCGTCTCCCCGCTTCTATACCGTGAGCCCGTTGTTGGACAGGGACTGTCTCTATTTGCTGTCGAATTGTACTTTCCAAACGCTTAGCATAGTGCTCTGCACGCTGTAAGTGCTCAGTAAATATGATTGAATGAATGAATGACTAGAAGGGCATTATGAAACCTTTTAGAATATTAAGAATGGCCAAAAATATAAGAAATGTTGACATTCTCTAATTACAATATCGTCAGAATTAATTACTTTTTATTGCTTTGCTCGAACATTGTTTTAGGCATGACTGGCTCCTTTCTACTTGTGAGACTAACCGGTCAATCAGTAATCAATCATATTTAATTGAGAGCTCACTGTGTGCACAGCACTATACTAAGCACTTGGTAGAGTACAACAGAATTAGCAGACACATTCCGTGTTCCATAACAAGCTTACACTCTTGAGGGGGAGACAGAGATTAATATGAATAAAAAATAATTGATAATAAATAATTATAAGATAAGCACACAAGTGCTGAGGGGCTTAGGTAGGGTGCATATCAACTCAGAAGGGAGAATGAGCAGGGAAAAGAGGGCTTAACTACTGGTTTTTCTCTCAGCACATGCTGTTTTGGACAGTCCAGGCCTGGCTAGGTAATCATAATACTAACAATAATAATTGTGGTATTCATTAGTGCTTACTATGTGCCAAGGCACTGTAGTAAGCGCTGGGTGGATACAAGCAAACTCGGGTTGGCCCCAATCCCTGTCCCATGTGGGGCTCACAGTCTCAATCCCCACTCTACAGGTGAGGTATCTGAGGCAAGGAGAAGTCAAGTGACCTGCCCAAGGTCATACAGCAGACATTCTGCAGAGCTGGGATTAGGTAAATTTCAATTTGTCAAAGTCCTCGTTTTGCTTCAGAAGATTTTATTTATACCATTGTTTTACTTCCCTTTGTGTTTTTAGTGATAGTTTTTAAATGGTATTTGTTAAGTGCTTACCATGTGCCAGGCACTGTATCAAGTGCTGAGTAGATACAAGGTTGTACACAGTACATGTCACAGCCTTCATCCCCATTTCACATATGAGGCAACTGAGACACACACACAAGTTTAGTGAATTGCCCAAGGTCACACAGCAGACAAGTGGCAGAGCCAAGATTAGAACCCAGGTCCTCTGACTCCCAGGCTGTGCTTTTTCACTAGGCTACGCAGCTTCCCATTAAGTTTTAGGTTTTGAGTTATTTTCTTCTTGCTATTTCTTCATAGTTTAGCAGATCTACAGACTCCCGTGTAGGTTCATGAATTATGGAGAGTCGTTAGAGTGTTCGCAGAGGGGAGGCACTGTGGCCTAAATGGAAAGAGCACGGGGTGTCAGCTTGATCCTGCTCCACCATCGGACCCGCTGGGTGACCTCGCACAAGTCACTTCATCTCGTCTGCCTCACTTCCTCATTCTACAAGAGGGATGTGGTTCTTGCTCTCCTTCCTCTGTAGACTGTGAGTCCTGTGGGGGACAGGACTGTGTCCAATCAGCTCCTGCTTGGCACACAGTAAGCGCTTAATATAATACTCAAGTTATTAGATCCCTGCACAGACCTTGCCCAGACTTCATATGAATAATGTCTGTGTCCCCTCTAGCTTGTTATGGCAGGGAATGTGTCCTCTCGCTTTGTTGTAATGTACTCTCCCCAGTGCTTAGTACAGTGCTCTGCACATAGTAAGCGGTGAGAAAATACGATCGATTAACTACTATCACTTCTTCTTCTACGACTACTACGGGGGCGTAGCATGACCGAAGGCCTAGATAAGATATCCCACTTCCTCCTTTTCCCGTGCAGCTTTCGCACCCGAGTCGCCGGTCCGTCGCCCTGCTTTCAGCGTGTCGGTAACACGGTTGACCCGAGGCCGCCTTCAGAAGTGTCGACCTTTAGGCTCTCAGGTCAGGAAATGAAATCCCATCGTTCTCTTATCCATCGGGACATAATAATAACTGCGATATTTGTTAAGCAGTTACTGTGTGCCGAGCACTCTTCTAAGTAGGTCCAAGATCATCAGGTCCTACACGGGGCTCACCCTGTAGGTAGGAGGGTGAAAAGGGAACTGAGGCAACACGTTAAGTGACTTGGCCAAGTTCACGCAGGAGGCAAGGGGCAGAGGTGGGATTAGAACCCAGATCCCCTGACTCCCAGGCCCATCCTCTTTCCACCAGGCCACACTGCTTCACTGAGTTGAATCCTCTAAGCAGGTTCAAATGACTAAAATCTCATGTGAGAACCCAATCCAGAGCCGGATCCCAGGGGCCTCGGAGAAAAGTGACACTGCTTCATCTTCGGGGTCACCCCCAAACGCCTCCCATGACCCTCTTCTGCGCCATCGTGGGAGTCCCTGTCTGCCCTCTCTCTCTCCTGCCTGCCACCGCAACAAAACGCTGAGCACTTGGAAGCGGGGGCTGGGCGGGGTGAGGCTGGTCAGCCCAGATCACCTACCTGTGTTCTGTGCCAGATCACCGAAGCCCTGGAGTGGCCTAGCTTGTTTCGACAAGGCCCTTTATCGTAATGGATGAGGAGGAAGTCGTCCTGTCAAGTAGAAAACGGAAGGTTTTGTGGGTTATGGACATTCTGATGCGTTCAAATGGCAATAGCTGAAGACAAACATTCCTCCAAACCCACTCTGCTGATCCCCCAAATGGCTCTCTAAAGTAGCAGAGCCGGAATCAAGGAGGCAAGGTCACTTCCAAGTCAACTAGAAACATCAAATCTTTACTCTCCCAGGTCATCGGCCCTTCGTTCCTGAGAGAGTGGGGAAGACACGCCAAAACAAAACACTGATTGCTAAAGAGAGCCCTTATTGATAACACTGATATGTGAAATTTTGCAAGGGCTCAAAATAGCTCTCTGGGAAAGTACACACTGTGCGTGTGCTTTCATTCGGGTGAATCCAAGAGATTTGGGTGCATTTATTTTCCTCTTAAATACGCAGAACTAGTGTGACCTAGTGAAAGAGCAGGACCCTGGGAGATAGAGGACCTGGTTCTAATCCCAGATCCACCCAGCACCTGCTGTGTGACCTTGGGCAAGTCACCTAATTTCTCTGTTCTCCAGTTCCCTCATTTGCAGAATGGGGAGTCAATACCTCCTCTCCCTCTTACTTAAACTGTGGGCCCCACGTGGGATCTGATGATCTTGTATCTACCCAGTAATCAGTACAATGCATGGCATACGTAAGTGCTAGACAAATACCATAATTATTATTATCATTTTCGCAGCGCTTAGTACAGTGCTTGACTCACGGTAAGTGATTAACAAATACCAAATTATCTGTCTCCCTGAAATTGGCCCTAATCCATTTGATTGGGTGACGGTGGTATTTAACGTTATGATAACCACCAGATTCGACGGAGGTTTGTCATATCAAACACAGAAGTTAGTCCACCAGGGGTTCAAAGTCCAAGCAGAAGAGATAACGGGAACTTATCCATAATTTACAAAAGAGGAAACTGAGGCTCAGAGAGGTGAGCTGAAGGTCACGAAGCAGGCCCCTAATGCAGAGTCACATTTTTTAAAAAAAAAAAAACAACCCAAAAATCTCTGGTCTCTTCCTTGACAGGAAACACCATTTTCATCTTACACAATCCAACAGAACTGGAGAAGTAAATGGCATTTCCCATTAACTCTGAAAAAAATGTTCTAATAGAAAGGAAGAGGAGAGGGGTGGGCAGAGAAGAAGTCTTTACCCAGGCTATTGTTGCTGAGAAAACCTTGAGAGGCTCCATTTAGGTAAACAATCAGGAGACCTTATAGGGCTAAGGGTGAAGAAAGTTACATTTCCAAAAGCTAAAACACACCCATGATCTGTTGGAACAACTCTCACACCAAGTTAGTCAATGGCCACTAGGTTAGAATATCAGATTGCTAGGTGGCTTTCCTCAGAATGAGCCTCAGAAGAAATTAAGTAGAAAAAGGCCAGCTAAAATGTACTAAATGGACCATTAGGAAGAAACAATAGCAGGATTTGCAATCCGACCAGGGCGATTATTCTAACTTCAGACACTTCCTATGCCATTGTTAGAGAGAATGTTTTTGCAAGCTATGGGGTGAAGTAGACACACTAGGGCAAGCTATAGGAAGCTACTATAAATGCACACAACCACAGCAGCAAGAAATCAGAATTTAAAATAGAGGGATTTAAAAGATTGGTTCAAATTTCTCTCTCAAGTTTGTGATTCTAACGTTATCCATCACTGTCGCTGATTCATTTTCGACATCCTCCCTCAAAAGCACCAAAAGGCTAAAATTTTACTACGATATCCATGCTGACCTATAAAACATTATCACGTATGATCACATACATGAAATCCACCTTATATGTCTATCTTGGGGATTGGGAAAAAATGAAGTCATTTCAGTGACTGTAAGCTCATTGCGGGCAGGGGACATGTCTACCGATTCCACTGCACTGTTCTCTCCCAAGAACTTAGTTTAGTGTTCTACACACGGTTAGCACTTCAATGCAACTGACAGACTGATTGATTGATTAATGAAGATGAAACAAATACAGGAGTCATTTTTCAGCAGCTCCTGGGTTAGGAAAAAAAAATCAAAAACATAGAAGCTTGTTGGCAAAACAGTAAAGCCTTGTGGTCATCAGAAACAGAGTGGGGCAGCTTCTCAAACCGTTTCAAATCTGCAGTGAGCCTGGCTGAACTGGGCAGGCCCTACCAGCTCAGGCACAAATGAATATCTTTTACCATTCTCAAGAAATATTCCTGGGGACTTAAAGTCAACTTTCCATCCATAGGATAACAAGGACAGGAACAGTCTGGAGACAAGAATCCTCTGTTATTCCCAAAGTGTCCACCCAGTCGGCAATCTCCTCTGCCAGGCCTTGACGGGGCTGTTATCAAGGGACACAGTGACTGCCAGATACTCCCACTTTGGTTATTTCCTCCCTCTCCTCCGGCGGGGGTGAGTGTGCAGCAAATTGGCCAAAAGGCAAGCAGCGTGAGGAAAGAACCTAGGAACTGGGTCACCGGCTCTGAATGCTCAAGCCTTGGCAGGCTGCAGGCTAGCTCCTAGCACGACCAACAGAGGAGCCACAGAAATAATGACGGGGGTATTTCTGAAGCACTCACTAGGGGCCCAGCACTGTGCTAAGCACTGGGGTTGATACAAGAGAATCAGATCAGACACGCCTCCACCCCAGGCACGGAGATTACATCTAATCCCCACCTGTGTATTTTCCCAGCATTTAGTTTAGTGCTCTATATGCAGTACGCACTTAATATATACTATTATTATTTCAGCAGATCCAGGTCTTGCCAGGGCTGTTTAGGCCGGAGGGGAAACCTTCCCCCAAGATCGGCCCCATCTTCACCTCCTTCCTTCCACTTTCCCGGCCGGGTTCAGTTTTAGAGTCTCGGACCTGGGAGTCAGGACCTGGGTCCTCTAATTCCCAGCTCTGCCAGTTCGGGCTGTGTTGACCTGGGCAGGTCATTGGACTTCTCTGTGCCTCAGTTTACCTCATGTGGACAGGGATTGAGTCCGACCCCTGATTAGCTTGTATCTGTCCGTCCCATGCCGTTTAGAATAGTGTTCGACACACACTAAGTCCCTTAACAAATTCGTTGTTTTCGATTGTATTAATTATTGCTATTCTTCCAGGGAAGGTGCAAATCCAAGATGGGCTCACAGTCAGTCGACGAACCGCCAGGGGAAAAGGAGGCTCTCTACATGGCTGCCTTCCTTTGTCTTAAACCCCGGACTGCCAAACCTGAAGCCAGATCAGACCCCCTGAAAACAATGTATACTCACATTCCAGCGATTCCAGGACCATGGATACCAACAAAGGCGGTGGTTTTACGAATTTTGCACATCATTTGGGCCCACAACCTTCGTCCCGTTCGATTATAAACTTTGCACTTGGGACAACGTTTAATGTGTTGCAATCATCCTCTTCTGTTTCTTAAAAACAGAGACTGCAAGGAGTTCTCGTTCCGGTTAAATTTGACAGTTGAAGTATAAGTCGCTTCATTGGGTAATTACGAGGAGCAGAACTTTAGGGAGAGGAATTCATTGAAGATTGGTACCACCTACCTTTTCCTGGTCCAAACCGATTCTGCCCAGTAAGTAATCTCGTCATGCATCGCATCATCAGTAGTATTTACACTAGCACACTCGAGCACTCTATTAAGTGCTTGGGAAGGGTTCAACTGCCCTAAGATTCGTGCATTTTTAACACATTTTTCTGATCCAGTCCCCAGGGAAAAATAACTTGGTCCTTCTGGCTAGGCCAAAGGACTAGCTAGGTGGTATGCTGGGGAAATTCACAATAATCTGCAAATTCAGAGTAGCTGAGAAGTATTCTTATTTGGGACAAATTAATTAATTGACTCATTCACTGGTATTTATTGAGGGCTTACTGGGTGCAGAACACTGTACTAACCGCTTGGGAAGTACAAAATAACAATAAACAGATACATTCCCTGCCCGCAGTGAGTTTACGGTTTAGAGGACAAAGTGAGGTGGGTGGAAGCCATCATTTAATTCTCTCTGGGTAAGCAGCCTGCCTTAGTGGAAAGAGCCTGGGCTTAGGAGTCAGAGGTCGTGGGTTCTAATCCTGACTCCGCCAATCTGTCTGCTGTGTGATCTGGGGCAAGTCACTTAACTTCTCTGTGCCTCAGTTACCTCATCTGTAAAAATGGGGATTAAAAACTGTGAGCCCTACGTGGGACAATCTGATTACCCTGTATCCACCCCAGCGCTTAGAACAGTGCTCTGCACACAGTAAGCGCTTAACAAATACCATAATAATAATAATGCCTCCATTTCCTCCTCCAAAAGTATGAACGGCTAAAGGGCCCTCAGAGAGCTAAATTGCCTCGATCCTAAAAAGAGAGGCCGAGGTTGCCAACGACAAGCCTCAGCTCTCTGCCATGAACTTTTAACAGACAAAGCAAGATGTGCAGAGAACCAGTAGCATCTTTAAGGAAGTGAATTATACGAACCTAGTGCTTATCCTGAAAATGCTCCAGTAATATGATAACAGTCCTGCCTTCTACCTTGGTTGCCATTTCTATTTTTATAGAGGAAGCCACTGGATCAGCAAACGAGCACCCAAGCGGGAATCAGTTGTGAAAGCAGGCCCGGCCTGAGTTTCCAGCAACAGCAATTCCCAGAAGGGGCAGATCCAGTGTCGGTTCCTGCGCTGGAGGGGTCTCGGACACATCGAGCTGGAGGGAAAAGGCTGGGGTGAGGTGGTCGGGGGAAGGCACTTTGGCTCGCTTTCAGGGCGGTCTAGTGGAAATAGCACGGGCCTGGGAGTCAGAAGGTCACACAGCGAGACCGGTGGCAGAGTCGGATTTAGAACCCAAGTCTTCTGACTCCCAGCCTCTGCTCTTTCCATTAGGCCACACCGCTTCCCTTCCGTAACGATTTCCCTTTATGAAATCACATTACCCCCAGGAGTCCTCCCCAGATAATCTTTTATCTCTCCACCTTCTTTCCCTTCTAACGCCACTTCAGTACCTCTGGGCCCTCAAGCACTTAAGTACTCACAGCCCCCAGAGCGCTTCTGTCCTCTCTACTAATTACTTCCTCCTATCAGCGATGTATTTCATTTCTGGCTCCCCCAGAGGACTGTAAGCTCCTTTAGGGTAGGGATTGTCTACTAACTCTTGGGGACCCCCCACATGCTTAGTACAGCTCTCACCACACGGCAGTTGTGCCACCGATACTGTTGATGGACTGATTATCTGGAGGATGGATCCTTGTGCCCCTCTCACCCTGTCCTCGTTATGGATACGAGGGCAGTACCTTGTTTCTCCTGGCAGGAAAGTGATTGGCATAGCTTCCTGGCAGCCTTGTCCTGGGTGCCAGCTGGCTTTGCAGGCAGAGCAGAATTCCAGGTGGCAAGCTTGGCACTGGACGAGCTGGGGAGCCTGGGGCCCCGCCTCCTGGAGCTGGCAGACTGCCTGGCAGGTCGAAGACGGGCACCAGGTCCGGCAGGGGTCCATGAGCACCTCTAGCAAGGAAACACAAAGCCAGTCCGTCAGTAGCAACCGGGAGATATGATCGATCCATCCATCCATCAGCTGGATTTACTGAGCATTTACTATGCGCAGTGTGGCTCTCCCTGAGGGACAGGGACCAGGTCTAATTAATTCCCACCTATATTTTCTCTCCCAGTGCTTAGTATAGCTCTGAGCACTTGATTCATCCATCCATACTACTACTATTAATAATAATAATAATAATGATGATAATAATTTTGGTATTTGTTAAATGCTTACTCTGTTCCAGGCACTGCACTAAGCGCTGGGGTGGATACAAGCAAATCGGGTAGGACACAGTCCCTGTCCCACATGGAGCTCACAGTCTCAATCCCCAATTGACAGAGGAGGTAATTGAGCCACAGAGAAGTTAAGTGACTTGCCCAAGGTCACATAGCACACAAATGGCAGCGTGGGGATTAGAACCCATGACCTTCTGACTCCCAGGCCTGTGTTCTAACCATTATGCCATGATGCTTCTCTAACATTTACCACCAAGTGCTTGGTAGAATATAGAGCTGATAGACATGATCTCTGTCTACAAGGGGCTGATAGTCTACCTTCCTGCAACTGAATATTTTGGAGTCTAGGCTGTAAACTCATTATGGCCAGGGAATGTGTCTGTTAATTCAGCTGCTTTGTCCCCTCCCAAGCTCTTAGAACAGTGCTGTGCACATAGTAAGCACTCAATAAATGCCAGTGATTGACTGATTGACACTTTTAGCATCGGGCTACTCAGGTGGCAGACGATTCTGTACTTAAATCTAGAGCCAGGGCAGAATTTATTTTAGGGGGTGACCACTCATCATTTGGGATGAATGCCTCATTTTGGATGTACTAAGAGCTTAGTACAGTGATTTGCACACAGTAAGCACTCAATTAACATGATTGAATTTTGAATGGTAAAATGGGGGCCTTTTGCTAAAAAGAAGCAAATTTCCTCCTGCCAGTAGCACCAGCCATAATCAGCCCTTGCTAAGCCCTATTTAACTCCAGGGATTACACTTAAGCACTTACTATGTACCAAGCTTGGCTCAGTGGAAAGAGCCCGGGCTTGGGAGTCAGAGGTCTTGGGTTCGAATTCCGGCTCCACCACTTCTCAGCTGTGTGACTCTGGGCAAGTCACTTAAATTCTCTAGGCCTCAGTTACCTCATCTGTAAAATGGGGATTAAGACTGTGAGCCCCACGTGGGACAACCTTATCACCTTGTAGGCCCCCAGCACTTAGAACAGTGCTTTGCACATAGTAAGTGCTTAACAAATACCATCATTGTTATTACCAAGCACTGTATTATGTACTTGGTAGATACGAGATAATCAGGTCCCACACAGGACTCACAGTCTAAGTAGGAAGGAGGGCAGGCATTAAATCCCCCCTTGGCGGATAAGGAAACTGAGGTACAGATAAGCTAAGTGACTTAGTACAGTGCTCTGCACACAGTAAGCACGCAATAAATACAACTGAATGAATGAAGGAATGAATGTCACTGTTACTATGAACCCCGCTACTACAACTCTCACTACCGGTATTAGACATGAAAGACACAGATGGTTCCCATGAAAGCTGTTTTCATTTTTCGACTAGGCCTCAGCAATCTCATCTCATCAGAGAAGGGTTGGAGTCTCTACAGAGGGGGTATTTCCCTCATCATTCTCTACCCGAAGCAAAGTCTTTATACCCAAATTTGGGACAACTGGGTGATGCCGAGAGGCTCTTCGTGCCCTCGGGTAGTGATTCCCAAGATTCGTTTGGGGTATTGGGTTTGGGCTGGAGCCATCTTGGAAGAACCACTCAGGGTTTCAGGCACCTGGTGATCTGGTCTGAGCTGGATCCTCGCTCTGATTGAGCAGCCCTCTAGGGCTGGGTCAGCCCAGAAATATCTGAGATTCTACTGGGTCAGGAAAAGGAATCCAAGGAAGACAAAAAAAGAGTTCAAAATGGCAGCTGCCCTCCTCCGGGTTCAGGAGCACCAGAAGGCTGGAGGGTTACAAGTAAAAAGTCACAGGTTACCCTTGTAAGTCACCCTTACCAAGATCCTTTGGCCCCATGATGGTGCAAACCCACCAAAAGATGAGGGGAAATGGCCTTTCTGAGCCCAAACTTTTCTGGGGAACTGTTCACTTCATGCTATGAAAATTAGGCTTAATGACCCTTGGCACTAAGCAGCACGGCGTAGAGGATAGAGCACGGACCTGGGAGTTGGAGGTCACGTGTTCTAATCCCGGCTCCGCCACTTGTCCGCCTGTCTGGGCAAGTGACTTCTCTGTGCCTCAGTTACCTCATCTGTAAAATGGGGATGAAGACTGTGGAGCCCTATGGTAGGACCAGGGACAACTGATTACCTTGTATCTACCCCAGAGCTTAGAACAGTGCTTGGCACACAGTGAGTGCTTAACAGATGCCATAAATAATAATAATAATCATATTTTTATTTTAGCACAACACTCCCTGATTTTTAATTCTGTTTCTTTAGCAAAGGAATTATTAATTTAAAAAAAATGATTTATTAATCTATCCATTAAAAATTTAAAATTTATGGTCTTCTAGCAAATTTTCTTAACAAAGCACATGATACATTTTTCTCTAACTGTTCCCTGGCCAAGGCACATGGATTTAGTCTTTGAAATTTGGCTTTTTCAGAAGAATTCCCATATGTTTGTCTCAAGTGTCAAAAATGACAAATAGCAGTTCATTTTTTGCTTTGTTTTATTTTTTAGGGTTGACAGATTTTTCTTCAATTCTACAAAAATTTCTAGCTTGACTGGATCAAAACAAGAAACTTCAGTCCTAAAGATTTTTTGGATAGAAAATGAAGTTGCCCAATGCTGTTTGACAAAAACTCAAAGTCATTTGGAGTTCATGGGCTCTTGACACAAATATATGCCAGATTCTGTCAAAATTTTCTGCTGAGGAATGCATCCCCATCTTACAAAAGTTCTGATTTCTCCAATGTTAAGCCTCAATCCGATGAATTCCCTTCCCATTCACTGCCCCAAGGCATCCTGCTCTTCAAAATCTACGTAAGGCAGTGCTATTTAATTATTCCAGAAGCCTTCAATAAAATGGACTTTAAAATAGGCAAATGTTATTAACAATTTAGAAAATGTCTTGACTATCGTATACTTTTTAAAACTTATTTTCGTGCAATATGTCCTTCCCCACTCTCCTGTACACCAAAAATTGCATGAATTGTTCCATTTGTTTTTTGCAAAGTACTTGCTTTTGTTTTCCATGTACAATTTGAAGAAAAGGGCCTTCATTCACAGATATAAATAGAAACATTCAGGGCTGAATATTATAGTGACCACACAATGGTGAAAAAATAGAAAAAAAAGATGAATCTGAAGAAGAAACTTGAAAATTCATTAATGATCAAATTTTCTCTGTGCAGATTTTGCATAAACAAAATCATATAAAACAAATTTATTTTCATATTTTGTAGAATTCCCCAGTCAAAAAGACATATGATTTCAAGACACCCATTAGAAATCAAGAGGACAAATTGATCAGAGTATCATACTCAAAAACACGTCTGAAAAGATATGACTTTCTTCAGAAAGGTCTTTATTTGAGCATGATATGGGAACTCCAGATACTAGGATTTCAAACTTAGCTCTGCTTTGGGTCTGCTATGTGACCTCAGGCAAATTTAATAATAATGTTGGTATTTGTTACGCGCTTACTATGTGCGGAGCACTGTTCTAAGAGCTGGGGTAGATACAGGGTAATCAGGTTGTCCCACGTGAGGCTCACAGTTAATCCCCATTTTACAGATGAGGTAACTGAGGCACGGAGAAATTAAGTGACTTGCCCACAGTCACACAGCTGACAAGTGGCAGAGCCGGGATTCGAACTCATGACCTCTGATTCCCAAGCCCGCGCTCTTTCCACTGAGCCACGCTGCTTCACATCATCATTATTTCAGTGCTTAGAACAGTGCTTGGCACATAGTAAGCGCTTAACAAATACCACCATCATCATCATCAAATTCACATACCCATTCACAAAGTCAGTTTCCTCATCTATAAAATGGGGCTAAGATACCTGTTTTCTGTTCCTCTTAGACTGCGAACTCCAAGTGGGACAGGCTGTGTCCGATTTAATGATCTTCTATCTTTCCCAGTGCTTAGCACAGTGCTTGGCACGTAGGAAGTACTACGCTAACAACGCAACGAGCTTACAGTTCCCTCTGGACTATAGGATAGCTGCGGTCAGGGAATGTGTCTGTTTATTGTGGTACTCTACTCTCCCGAGTGCTTAGTACAGTGCTCTGCACAGAGTAAGCGCATCAATAAATACAACTGAATGAATGAATAAATACCGTCATTCTTATCATCTCAAATGGCCAGGACTTTATTAAATGTAATAACATACCTAAGTAGGACCCCGGACCCGCACTTCTGTTCTGTTCCCCTAGAGCTATTTAAAGAGGTGCACTGGGCCAGCCACGCAGAATAATAATTCTGGTATTTGTTAAGCGCTTACTATGTGCAAAGCACTGTAGCGATGCCCATTTCTGGTTGAGCTCCCCAAGAACCAGGGCTGTGGGAGGCATTTGTTGGTGGATCCTGGAGTTGCAGCAATATCGTGTCAAAGACGTGCAGCTTTTGGCTCTGCTCAAACGCTGACGTTAGGACAAGAACATTTCTCCTTCAAGGAGGTCATTTTCTGAAGCAACTAGATAAGAAATCCTCTCTTAGTCAAACCGGTTCCAGTCAATTGTATCAGCCAGTTGGGATATTGGATATTCCCTCTTGGAATCTTTAGTAAGGATGGAAAAGGGATTTTCATTCATTCATTCATTCATTCAACAGTATTTATTGAGTGCTTACTCTGTGCAGAGCACGCTTGGAATGTGCAAATCGGCAACAGATAAAACCTTTAACGGGCTTACAGTCTAATCGGGGGAGACAGGCAGACAAGAACAATGGCAATAAAACAATGGCAAATAAATAGAATCAGGGTGATGTACATCTCATTAAACAGAATAAATAGGGTGATGAAAATATATACAGTTGAGGGGACGAGTACAGTGCTGAGGGGGTGGGACGGGAGAGGGGGAGGAGGAGAGGGAAAGGGGGGAGAAGAGGGTTTAGCTGCGGAGAGGTGAAGGGGGGGTAGAGGGACTAGAGGGAAAAAGGGGGGAGCTCGGTCTGGGAAGGCCTTTTGGAGGAGGTGAGCTTTAAGTAAGGATTTGAGGAGGGGAAGAGAATTAGATTGACAGAGGCGAGGAGGGAGGGTGTTCCGGGACCACGGGAGGATCGATAGGAGAGACCGAGGGACGGTGAGGAGGTGGGCGGCGGAGGAGCGGAGCGTGCGGGGTGGGCGGTAGAAAGAGAGAAGGGAGGAGAGGTAGGAAGGGGCAAGGTGATGGACAGCCTCGAAGCCTAGAGTGAGGAGTTTTTGTTTTGAGCGGAGGTCGATAGGCAACCACTGGAGGTGTTTAAGAAGGGGAGTGACAGGCCCAGAGCGTTTCTGCAGGAAGATGAGCCGGGCAGCGGAGTGAAGAAATAGACCGGAGCGGGGCGAGAGAGGAGGAAGGGAGATCAGAGAGAAGGCTGACACGGTAGTCTAGCCGGGATATTACGAGATTTTAAGCAAGGATATTTTAAGCAAGATGGCCAGCTATTTGGATTTCTGCTGCTAGCTTGGGAGTGTCCATCCATTGCATCTGCTGCCACCTAAGTTTCTAACATGATGATGCAGCGGAAAGCAGCATGGTCTAGTGGACAAGCCAGAGGCCTAAAGAGTCAGAGGACCTGAGTTCTAATCCCGGCTCCCTCCTCACATCCACCAAACTAGCACACTTCCCCCCTTCAAAATCTCCTCAAAGCTCAAGTCCTCCAAGGAGGCCTTCTCAGATTGAGTCCCCCTTTTCCGCTAGAGAAGCAGCATGGCTCAGTGGAAAGAGCCCAGGCTTGGGAGTCAGAGTTCATGTGTTCTAATCCCGACTCCACCACCTGTCAGCTGTGTGACTTTGGGCCAGTCGCTTCACTTCTCGGTGCTTCAGTTCCCTCATTTATAAAATAGGGATAAAGACTGTGAACCTCATGTGGGACAACCTGATTACCCTGTATCTCCCCCAGCGCTTAGAACAGTGCTTGGCACATAGTAAGCGTTTAACAAATACCAACATTACTCCTCTGCTTCTCCTCCCCTCCCCATCACCCCGACTCCCTCCCTCTGCTCTACCCCCGTCCCTGCCCCAGAGCACTTGTGTATATACATAAATATTTATTATTCTATTTTATTAATGATGTGTATATATCTATAATTCTATTTATTTATATTGATGCTATTGATGCCTGTCTACTTGCTTTCTTTTGTTTTGTTGTCGCCTCCTTCCTTCTAGACTGTGAGCCCACTGTTGGGTAGGGATTGTCTCTATTTGTTGCTGAACTGTACTTTCCAAGTGCTTAGTACAGTGTTCTGCACACAGAGAGCGCTCAATAAGTATGATTGAATGAATGAATGAACTTGTCTGTCAGAGAGACTTGTTTGATCTTTCGCTAGCCATTTAACTTCTCAGTTACCTCATCTGTAAAATGGGGATGAAGACTGTGAGCCTCATGTGGGACGTAGACTGCGTCCAACCTCATTAGCTTGTATCTACCCCAGTGCTTAGTATATTGCCTGGCACATAGCAAGCACTTAACAAATACAGTAAAAAAAATAAAATAAAGGAGAAGTGACTCACCCCAAAGAGGGGAACCTAGAAATCAGTAAGGCCTGCATCCTGAGACACATAAGCATGCTGTCAGTTTCCTAGTCATTTAAATTTCCGTTACATACCTTTTTCAAACTGTAGCTTTTTATATCTCTGCATAATTTCGGTTGCAACCATACACTCGATCTATTAAAAATAAAGACAGGAAGGTCATAAGTTTAGAGCTCCAAAATTGTCTGCGGCAAGTTCAAACATGTCACATGACTTTTAACTTCGGCAAAAACATCAGTTATCCCAAAGCACAGAAGAAACCAAGGCAGGAGCCTTTCGGGCCATAAGATACCGATTTCCAAGATGACATGCCTCGTTTTCTTGCAGGTGGCCTCGTTTGGGGCAGGTAGCATCAGGGCAGCTAATTGCCGTTTCTAGTCCTTCTCTGATCAAAAGTTCAACGTACTGTTTCAGGCACTAAAGGGAAACACAGAAAACGATGATGAAACACAGAAAACACTCTTCCAGTTCTATGCCAGAACAAAGAATCATATGAATGATTTGAGAGGTAATAAGACTGGTTAGTTAAAACGACGGGCGGATAGCTAGGTAAGACAGTATTAGTAAAACAGACTTCCTCATGAAAATCGACTACTTTAGGGTCATTCAATCAAAGTATTTATTGAGCATCTACTGTATGCAAAATCACTATTAGAGGAGGCAGGCTGGTATAGTGGAAAAGTGTCGGTCTGGAAGCCAGAGGACCCGAGTTCAAGTCGGATCTCTGCTACCAGCCTGTTGTAGGACTGCAGGTAAGTCACATAACCTCTCTGTAACTCAGTTTCCTCATCTGTGAAATGGGAATGACAATACCTACCTACCTCACAGACTTGTCGTGAGGACAGAAGTGAGATAAAAACATGACAGCACTCTGGGAACAAAAGTACCAAACAAAAACAAAGGTATTATCGTTTCTATTAATAATGTTGGTACTTGTTAAGCGCTTAATATGTGCTGAGCACTGTTCTAAGTGCTGGGGAAGATACAGGGTAATCGGGTTGTCCCGCATGAGGCTCACAGTCTTAATCCCCATTTTACAGATGAGGTAACTGAGGCACCGTGAAGTTAAATGACTTGCCCAAAGTCACACAGCTGACAGGTGGCAGAGCCAGGATTAGAATCCATGACCCCTGACTCCTAAACCTGTGCTCTTTCCACTGACCCACATTGCTTCACAATATTATTAGTGAGCATGTGGGAGAGAACAATAGAGTTAATAGACATGATTTCTCTTAAAAGAGTTTACAGTCTAGCGCAGGAGACAGACGCTAAAGTAAATTGCCAGTGGGATGAGCACTTTCAATAAACAATCGCATGATCCCTGATACTTAGTAATAATAATAATAATAATAATAATAATAATGGCATTTAAATCCTTACTATGGGCCTAGCACTGTTCTAAGTGCTGGATTATCAGGTTATCAGGTTGTCCCATGCAGGGCTCACAGTCTTCATCTCCATTTTACAGGTAACTAGGCACGAGAAGTTAAGTGACTTGCCCAAAGTTACACAGCTGACAAGAGGTGAAGCCGGGATTAGAACCCACTACCTCTGACTCCCAAGACCGTGCTCTTTCCCCTAAGCCATGCTGCTTCTCTTCGATTGGGAGCCCCACGTGGAAAAGGGATTATGTCCGATGGGATTATTTTGTACCTACCCCAGCACTTGAAATAGTGTTTTATACAGAGTAAGAGTTTAACCACGAAACAGTGTGGCCTAGTGGAAAGCATACGGGCTTGGGAGTCAGGGGACCTGAGTTCTAATCCCAGATCTGACACATAAATGCTGCCTGGCTCTGGGTGACTCAACGTCTCTATGCCTCAGTTACCTCATCTGTAAAATGAGGTTTAAGATTGGGTGCACTAGTTGGGATCGGGACTGTAATCGACTGATTATTCTCTATCTACCCTACTGCTTAGTACAGTGCCTGGCACATAGTAAATGTTTAACAAATACCATTAAAAAACAAAAACAAAGAAGAAATAGCATAGGAAAAAAATACATCAGTGGGAAAATTGGGTGGGCACATCATTAAAGAATTACTGCCTCAGCAACAGTCTTCTACATAAAAAAAAATCCCTAGCATATGGGCGAGTTATGCATACAAGTTTATTTTGTCACTTAGAAGCTGAATGACTTTCATACTAATCTCCACCAGAGATATCTTTACATCACTATCACCAACACGGTGTACCTGAAATGATACACATTTGCCCTTTGACAAATCAAACACTCTATTTTTAATGATCAAATTCTGAAAGCAAATCTTCAAAGTGAAAAAAAAATCTCAGTTGTAACCAAGAGGTGTGTATGTGTGTATTCAATAATTATAGTTCTAAGGCTGTTGCTTTGTTCCCTTTGTGGAAGTTTACTCTCGAGCCAGTTTACTCTGAATTCCTGTACAGAGAGAGAAATTAAACCAGCAAACGATGAAGTCGTTTAAATACACAGCCTCAGCAGACACTACGCCCCCAAGAACCATAAATTAAGTGGCTTAAAAATACAGCCTTGGGTCCTGACTCAAACAAACAAACAGACAAGGAGTGGGTGCGTGCTAATTAGCAAGGCAGCCATTAGTCATGTACGTGTCTCTGGAGTTCAAAGACGACCTGGGTGAGGTGCAGCTGGAGAAGTCGACGTGTCACGGAAGACGTGTGTCGGGACGGTGGGAGTCGGTAAGACAGTGAGGTGGCCATTTCGGGGCAGCCAGTCAGAGATGGGCCGGGGGGGGTCCAAGATGGGAATGTATCCATGGGCCCCTCTCCCGGCATCATTGCTCGGTGGCCCGGGCCGGCCAGCCCAAACCTCTGCAGTAGTCGACACTGTGGACCCTACGGCTCCCCTAGAATGTAAGCTCCTTGTGAGAAGGGAGCACGACTACCAACTCTATTGTATTATACTCCCCCAATTGTTTGATACAGAGCCTCTGCGTGCCGTAAGCACTCAATAACTACTACTAGAAGGAAGCCGGACTGCTCTGGTGAGATGCTAGAAGGGGAATGGGAGAGGAAGCTTAGGACACTAGGGGCTAAGTTTCCTCCGCTTCAGTTTTCGGTACTGTTATCAGCGCTTTGAGGGCAGGGATCGGATATAACTCTATTACCTTCTTCCAAATGGCTAGGGCAGTACGTTGCACACAGTACTGCTGCTACTGTGCTTCCTCAACCTCTCCTTCCCTCCTAACCATCATAGCTGAGCGAAATGCATCCTGCACACTCTCAGCCCTCCCACCGCGACCAAAGAATTCTCCGCCTGCCTCGGGCCTGCTCTGTGCTCCAGCCACGTTGCCTCCTCAGGAGCCCACGTCGGCTCCCCCGCACACCAGCAAGGAGACTCCATCCCCTCCTGCTTATTATAGGAGGTCTGATATAACTTCGGGAAAGCTAGTGCTGTGGCTACGAGAATGCCGTAGACTCCGAATCATGAGGAACCTGAAATTCCCCTCCTCTAGCCACAGAGCCCTACTGACTTTCGTTTTGATTTTGTGTATCTGACCTTGATCTTCTGCTGTTCAGTGTTTCATTGTTTCACTGCTTCCAATGCATCTAATGTCATCTTCCCCACCTTGACACTGCGTGCCCCAAGTACTTAATAATAATAATAATTACACTAATAAATAACAGCCGTATTTGTTAAGCACTTACTATGTGCCAAGCACTGTTCTAAGAGCAGGGACAGATACAAGGTAATCAGGTTGGACAGTCTTAATCCTCATTTAACACTTAAGGTAACTGAGGCCCAGAGAAGTAAAGTGGCTTGCCCAAGGTCACATAGTAGACAGGTGCCGGAGCCATGATCAGACTCATGTCCTCAGATTTCCAGTCCCGTGCTCTTTCCACTAGACCATGCTGCTTCCTGAATAATGATAAATACGATTATCATCACAGAAGGTGATCAATACATCACAATGATTGATGTACAGCAAAATGATCATATTAATATTAGTAGTGGTATTATCATTATTCTATTTGTTCGGTGCTTACTTAGTGCCAAGGACTGCATTAAGCACTGGGATAGATACCAGACAATCAAATCAGATACCCATCTCTTATCTCATATGGGGCTCACAATCCAAGGGGAAAGGAGTACAGATATTGCACCCGCATTTTACAGATGAGGAAACTGAGGCAGGGGCCTGTTGAGCGATTTGCCCAAGGTCCCACAGAAGGCAAGTGACAGAACTGGGATTAGAACCCAGGTCTCCTGACTCTCAGTACTGTGCCCTATCCTCTAAGTCTCACTGCTTCTCCCTGCTTTTGGATAACTCATCATAAATATGACATTATATACTTTCTATGCATATGCAAATAAGAAGAAAAAGCCAATACATAAGTAATCAATCAATCATATTGGTTGAGCACTTACTATGTGCAGAGCACTATATTGAGCGCTTGGGAGAATACAAAAGAATCGGCAAACACGTTCTCTGCCCATAATGAGCTTTACAGTCTAGGGGGGAAGCAGACAATAATATGAATAAATAAGTAATTTATAAAATATAGTTTAAAGATATGGACATAAGTGCTGGGGGAGGGGATATCAAATGTCTAAAGGTCACAGATCGAAGTGCCTAGACGACGATTCGGAAAGGGAAAGCCTGCCAAAATTTCCCCGATTAAGCCCTCTTGGAAAAGATGTGACCTAAATAATGCTTTGAAGGTGGATAGAGTTGGGGTCTGGCATATAGGCAGGGGGAGGGAGTTCCAGGCTAGGGGGAGGATGTGGGAAAGGGGTCAGCGGGGAGATAGATGAGATTGGGGCACAGTGATTTAGCTGGCACAGGAGGAGCAGAATGTGCGGGCTGAGCTGTACTGGAAGATCAGGGAGGCGAAGAAGGATGGGGCGAGCTGACTGAGTGATCTAAAGCCAACGGTAAGGAGTTTCTATTCTATGTGGATGTGGATGGGCAGCCACTGGAGGTTCTTGAGGAGTAGGGAGACATGGCCTGAACCATTTTGTTGATAAATGATCTATGCTGCAGGATGAAGTATGGATTGGAGTGGGGAGAGACAGGAGGTCAGAGAGGAGACAGATGCAGTAGTCAGGCGGGATAGGATAAGTGCTTGGATCAGCATGGGAGCAGTTTGGCTAGAGAGGAAAGGGCAGATTTTAGCAGTGTTCTGCTAAAATGATCCACTTTCACCATAGGGACCAAATATCTGGGATATCATCAAAGTACAGTGAAAACAGTTCAAATTCATTTCATACTGAAAAACTGTCACAAAGTCTTTTTCAGTTAACAGAGAACACGGAAAGATTTTAATTTTACAGGGAAAAAAAATGAAAGCAACGACTTCTGTTGCATCATATGAATCTGATTTTGTCTCAATTCCAAATCCAATTGTCCATTAGCTCCCGTAAAATGCACGGTTGTGGCACTTTGGGATGGGTGCTTGAGTTAATCGGCAGACTGCAGCACTGGAGTTCAGTCGCACAATTGCAAAATGACTATCACTTTCTGGGCTGGAGGCAGAAAGATGAGTGTTTACGGGTGTGGCCGGAGCACCTGGGGTCACTGAAAAGCCAACCAGCCTATTCCCAGATGCTACGTGGGACAAGACTTCCAGATTATGCTTGAAAATCTAATAGCAAATGTGCTATTTGAATGAACAGAATGAATGAGTCAAATGATACATACACACGGAGGTTTCTCAAAGCCACAGTCCCATTCCAAAATGATGATTTTACTTTTCCTAGTGTGCCACTGTTATGTGCAGGGACTGCGTCTGATTATTGTTGTATTGTGCACTCCCTAGCGCTTAGTACAGTGTTCATTCAGTCAATCATATTCATTAAGCGCTTACTGTGTGCAGAGTACTGTATTAAGCACTTGGGAAAGTACACTACGACTATAAACGGTGACAATCCCTGCCCACAATGAGCTCACAGTCTGGGGGCTGCCAGGGGTGGGGAGACAGACATCAATGCAAATAAATAAAATTCAGATATATACATAAGTGCAGTGGAGCTGGGAGAGGGGGGAAGAGCAAAGGGAGCAAGTCAGGGAGACGCAGAAGGAAGTGGGAGATGAGGAAACATGGGGCTTAGTCTGAGAAAGACTCTTGGAGGAGAAGTGCCTTCAATAAGGCTTTGAAGGAGGAGAGAGTAATTGTCGGATCTGAGGTGGAAGGGCATTCCTTCACACACAGAAAGCACTCAATAAATATAATTGAATGAGTGAATGAATATCAATATATAGAAATTACCCACTTAAGCTTCTGGTTTTAAGCAGGCCTTCAGGGAGAGAACTTCATAATCTAATATCACACATATAATGGAGTCACAATTGGCACAAAAGCACAGATAAACACTGTCAATCCTGTATTTCAACTCTGGCCCTAATGATGATGATGATGATAGCCTCTGAAAGAACAGAAAAATTTGACTGATGGCAAACAGTTCTGTTGCCACTTTGCCCTGGGGTGGTTGCCTACTCCAAGGGGTGGGGAGGGGGACTCTTCCTCTCAAACACCACCCTTCTGGCACCTCCAATGAATCTAAAATGGCAGCCCTTGGAGTGGGATTTTAAGTGGGCAATGCCCTGACTCAACTACATTCCAGTCTAGGGGCTACTCCATCCCAGCTCGCTCCAGAATCATCAAATCTGTGACACTTTAAACTTCGCGACCATGAAGAATATCTACTAGTTTGTTGCTGATCTTCTGCTTAAAAGGATTTAAAGAGGTCTTACCTGATTTTTAAGATATGCAAAAGATACAGAATATTTGATTTGTGCATTTTAAATTCAATTTCCAGGTTCTTGTGAGAAAAGAAAACTACCTATATATGTATATATATATATGTATCACATAGTAGGCTCTTAACAAATAAAAAACATATACATTTGTTATGTGCCTACTACATGTGTGTCAGATACTGTTCTAAGTGCTGGGGTGGGTACATGAGAAGCAGCGTGGCTCAGTGGAAAGAGCACGGGCTTTGGAGTCAGGGCTCATGAGTTCGAATCCCAGCTCTGCCACTTGTCGGCTGTGTGACTGTGGGCGAGTCACTTCACTTCTCCGTGCCTCAGTTCCCTCATCTGTAAAATGGGGATTAAGACTGTGAGCCCCACGTGGGACAACCTGATTCCCCTATGTCGACCCCAGCGCTTAGAACAGTGCTCGGCACATAGTAAGCGCTTAACAAATACCAACATTATTATTATTATTATTATTAATTAGGTTGGACACAGTCCCTGTCCAAGATGGGACTCACAGTGTACTTGGAAAGGATAACAAGTATTTAATCCCCATTTTACAGTTAAGGAAACTGAACCACAGAGAAGTGAAGTGACCTGCCCAAGATCACAAAGCAGGCAATTGGCACCGCTGGGATTAGAACCCAGGTCCTCTGACACCCCGGCCCAGACTCCAATAGGCCATGCTGCTTCCTGTTCCCATTTCATATCTCGATTTTTCCTCTCACTCCTCCTAGCCCAATATTCTAGACCTCTTTGCATTTTCCCATAATTAACTTCTTCCCATAAATAGCTCCTTCCCTTATCACTGGTATAACTTTGGAGCCATGAATAGCCATTTTCTGCTCAAGAGAAATTACGTGCAAGTTAGGGGAAACATCAGCAAGGTTGCAATTATCAAGTACAAAACACCCCGGTGTGTTCTTGCTCAGGTAAATGGTACCCGCAAGGGGACAACAAACCAGCTCTGCTTATGGCAGGAACCAACACCGAAGCTTCACCGATGCCTGGTGGGAGGTTTAGAAAAACATATTTGGAGGCAATTTTGCATTTTGAGAACCTGAGAAATATTTTGAGGGGGTGCGTATTTCTCTTGTGGTTACGACAGGAACTCAAGTCAAAGCCTCCATTTCTATTTCTGGCTCTGAATGTCACTCTCTTTACTGTCCACATAGTATTTAACCTGGTTTTCCAACTGGGAAATCGGAATGTCAATCCAGCACTTGACTACTCTGAGATGCCCCCCAAGACACTGTCTTCTCTTTATGGCCAGCACTCAGTCCAACCACGTCAATAACCTGAGCTCTGAAATTATCCTTCCTTCCAGAGTTTGTGGAGCGCAGGGAATTTGTCCCTTTATTCTTGTATTGTCCTCTTCCAGGTGCTTAATACAGTGCTCTGCATACAGTAAGCACTCAATAAATATGACCGAATGAACGATTAAGACTCTGGACTATGGCCCTAGCTACCTACCTAGAGCAAAGCCCTTGAAAACTACTGCACAGATAAAGATTAAACTCAACTGCTGTTTATTCCTTCCCATCTCCCCCCTCCCATACACACCCTTCCGGATCAAAATCGTATTTCCTTTATCCCTGTTGGGGATGCCACATGGTGTGGGTTTGTCTAAGCCTCCTTAGAAAGCAGGTGAGACCCATAATTTAGTAGGGTATTTTTAGGGTTTTTGGTCTACTCTCATAGACTCTATCACAAGCCTATCTGGAATTTATTGAAGTGTCTGCTTTCCCCACTAGCCTGTAAGGGATCTTGCCTTTTAACTCCAACTCTTCTCTCTTGTATTTTCCCAAAAGTTTAGTACAGTGTATACAGAGTAGGCATTCAATAAATGCCACTGGATTGATATGAACTCATTCAATTGTCCCATCGATTATTCATTTGCTTACTCCATTTGTAAATACTTTTATGTAGGTCTTCTGTACAGCATAAGGTCCTGTGGATGGGGATGTGTCAGGTCTTTGTTTTGTATCTCAGTGGGTGCTCAATAAACACTACTACTACTATGGGGAATATCTTCAAATTTAATCCAAATTTGCAATATTTTAGCCTAGGCATCTCATTCATTATCTCCAACAATCTATCAATCAATACATTGTGTTTATCGAGTACCTACTGTGTGCAGAGCACCGTACTATGCGCCTGGGCGTGGCTTGGTGAAAAGAGCCCGGGCTTGGGAGTCAGAGATCGCGGGTTCTAATTCCGGCTCTTTCACTTGTCAGCTGGGTGACTTTGGGCAAGTCATTTAACATCTCTGTGCCTCAGTTACCTCATCTGGAAAATGGGGATCAAGACTGTGAGCCCCACGTGGGACACCCTGATTACTTTGGACCTACCCCAGAGTTTAGAAAAGTGCTTGGCACATAGCGCTTAACATATACCATTGTTGTTATTATTACTACAACATAATTTGTCATCTCGATCCCTCCCTTCAAGAAGCTTAAGCTCTAGCAGAAACAACTGGAAACATCTGCCTCCAAATAAAGCAACTTCCCACAATAATGTATGGAAGTACTTCTCTCCCCTGTCCCAACACCAAAGAACAAGAAATGGCAATTCTCACCCTCCTGCATGTGCGGCCTGATATCCTCACTGGATTGTCTCCATCCTCTTTCCTACTCTCTAGTATCACTTCTCTTCCCTGTGCTGATTATTCCCAAACAACTTCTCCCTTTCTCTCCTTCTACTCCCATGTCACATTCTCCCACTCCGTGTCATGGCAGACTGCAGTGACCCCCCATTAAAAAGGGCAAGGCAATGAGATAATAGTAGTAACAATAATAATAATAGTGGTATTTGTTAAACATTCACTATGTGTCAGGCACTGGTCTAAGCACCACGGTGGACACAAGCAAATCAAGTGGACAGTCCCCATTCCACATTGGGCTTACAGTCTCATTCATTCAATAGTATTTATTGACCGCTTGCTATGTGCAGAGCACTGTACTAAGCGCTTGGAATGAACAAGTCGGCAACAGAGACAGTCCCTGCCGTTTGACGGGCTTAATCCCAATTATATGGATGAGGTAACTGAGGCACAGAGAAGTGAAGTGACTTGCCCAAGGTCACACAGCAGACAAGTGGCAGGGCCGGGATTAGAACCCGTGACCTTCTGACTCCCAGGCCCATGTTCTACAGCCTACTCACAGCCTGCTAGCTCCCGCCAGATTCACACTCCCGAAGTCCCGGCGGGGAAGCACACTCATCACTTGTAACACTATCAGAGTATGTTCGAATGGCTAAAAATATTTGTCCAATTAAACAACCTATGCTCTAATACAGACAAATGAGAATTTCACCTATTCGCAGGGCCCTGGTTTAGAAACGGGTTGCACAAAAGAGGTGGTGGGACATTTTTGCTTCAATAGCAAAAATCCACTCCCTGTTTCACTGAAATGATGTGTAGAACCGCCACCGTGGAGAAGCGGGAGCCGACAATAGCCCATCCTTCCCAGGTGAGGAAGGCTGTGCTTCAGGAGGAGACTATCTTCTCTGCCTCTCGTAGTGGCACGGCTTGGGAGATGGAAGACCCTGTGCCCAATCTGTACGTTAGTCTCCGGTGGACCCTCACACACTCCCAGGCTGCCCTGAAGGAATCTCTGTGGGTCCCGCAGCATCTCAGCGACAAGGCCCGGGACTTCCTGCTTCCACCCCACCATTCATTAAAGGGTCCGGATGGGTGCTCTGAAGGCCCCTGAGGACCGGGCAGGGGGCGAGCCAGCTCGGCCTCGCGAGCCGCACGAGGTTCCCTCACTAGCTGCACAGCTCGGGGTCTCAGTTTCCTCATCTGTAAATTGGGGGTTAAGGCTGGGAGCCCCACATGGGACATGGACTGTGTCCAACCTGATTAGTCTAGACTGTAAACTCACTGTGGGCAGGACATGTGTCCGTTTGCGGTGATACTCTCCCAAGTGCTCAGTACAGTGCTCTACACACAGTAAGTGTTCAATAAATACAAATGAATGAATAAGAACTTAGCACAGTGCCTGGCACACAATAAGCACTTAACAGATACCGTTAAAGAAACCACAAAGCTTTACGACGACTCTGCCTTATCATTATTATTATTACATTTGTTAAGGACTTACTATGTGTAAAGCACCATTCTAAGCACTGGGGCAGAAACAAGTTAATCAGTTCAAACCCACTTCCAGATCCATACCGGGCTCACAGTCTAAGTAGGAAGGAGAACAGGTGTTGAATCCCCATTTTACAGGCGGGAAGACTGAGGCATAGAGAAGGTGAGTGACTTGTCCAAGATCACATGGCAGGAGATTTCGATGCCGGGATGAGAACCCAGTGCTCTGTCTCCCAGGCCTGTGCTCTTTCCACTACACCAAGCTGCTCTTGCCTAAGCCTTATTAAAGTCACATTTCTCTAACATGCCTGCGCTACGCCCTTTTTTCCCCAACTCCCTCTCCCTTCTCCTTCACCTATGCACCTGGATCTGAACCCTTTAAGCACTCGATATCCACCGCATCCTCAGCCCACCCGCCCCGGGACTCACGCCCACATCCGTAATTTATTTTAACAGCCGTCTCTCCCTCTAGACCGGAAGCTCCTTCTGGGCAGGGAACGTATCTACCAACACTGTTTTACACTATCCTCCCCAAGCGCTTAGCACAGTGCACCGTACAAAGTAAGTGCTCAATAAATAGGACTGACTGATTGCCATGAGCCCAGCCCTTTGGTCAGCGGGTGAGGGATGGCATGTGGCATGTGCCCGTGGCATGTCTGGTCTCCATCCCGTTCCCCCCACCTCCCCAAACCACCACACTGGAAAGCCAGTTCGCCCTTCCGGTTCAAAGAATGTTTTTGAGTCTGCAGCTTTTGGCCACATTACGTCTTGAGCTCATGAGACCTGGCAGCTCCTGGGGTAAACAATGAATCCAGCATCGCTGGATTCTCGACGATCCAAGGAAACTCTCCTCTGGGGACAATGGACGTCTGATCATCTCTACAACCACTCGCTTCAACTTAACTCTGGGGTCCAATTTAACAACGCCTATTAATTTTTATTACAATTCTCTAGAAATAGACAATAAGAAAAAACCCCAAAACAGGAAAATTGGCCAAAAATTCTGGAGGGAGGGAAGAGCAGGCAGAGTCTGTGGAAGCTGGACAGTCAGTAGTTCTGGGTGTTCTCATTTGGTGCCCATTAGGACAGAAGCACCATGATGAGCTTAGGCTATAAAACTATTTGCCCAAGAAAACATTTATCCAATCCACTTTCACGAGCTTCACCACTTCAGATTCCAGGAGAAATACAGGAGTCAATTCTAACCGTGTTGATGAACGGGAAGAAGGAAGGTTCGCTGTTCTAAACCTAGACAGCTCTAATAGGTGGAGGTATTCAAAGTTTATTTTAGACTTGGGTGATAAACAAAACTTGTAAGAAAATGCTCTTCTATTTGGGAGATGAAATCTAAAATTCTTTTAACTAGGACCACTATCAAGTGTTTTGCAGTGACTATTTTTAGAGAAGCAGCGTGGCTCAGTGGAAAGAGCACAGGCTTGGGAGACTGAGGTCGTGGCTTCAAATCCCGGCTCCGCCGCTTGTCAGCCGGGTGACTGGGCAAGTCACTTAACTTCTCTGGGCCTCACTTAGCTCATCTGTAAAATGGGGATTAAGACTGTGAGCCTCATGTGGGACAACCTGATTACCCTGTATCTACCCCAGGGCTTAGAACAGTGCTCTGCACATAGTAAGCGCTTAACAAATACCAACATTATTATTATTATTATTAATAAAGACATACGACATTTTAAAATGGGATAGGCAAAGTATGTTTACGTGAGATTCCTTGAAAGTGGGACATTTTAAAAATTGGGAAACGACTGTAAGTCACTAGCTTGGAGGGCTCCACAATGAGCTAGTGCATTTTGCTCTATGAAATATTCAGGTGAAATCCTTCAAGATGACATATTAATAATACTTATAAGAACTGTGGTATTTGTTAAGCACTTATTATGTGTCACAGTCTAAGTACGAGAGAGAGCAGGCATTGACTCTCTATTTTACAGAAGAGGAAACTGAGGTGCAGAGAAGTTAAATAACTCGCACAAGGTCCTACAACAGTCAAGTGGCAGGGGCAGAATGAGAACCAAGGTCCTCTGACTCCCAGGACAGTGCTCTTTCCACAAGGCCATGCCACTTCCCATGATCGATCTGTCTCATAGTTTGAATTATGAGGTCACTCGATCTCCTGAGCAGGGGGTGGCACTTATGAAGAGGGAGGAGGGACTTTTTTGGGTAGCTCAATAAGAGGAAAGAACCCAGGCCCACCACGGCCGCATGGCCTGCCCACTGAAGACATGAGCATATGGGTTCCTCTGAAATCACAGCGAGCAAGGGTGAACCAGGAGCCGACCCCCATGGCAGGGGCAGGGGAACCCTGCTCTGAGCCCCCACAGGCAGGGGAGCCCCGGCTGAGGACGGAGAGCTGTTGGGACTACCGCCGTCACTGCCAGACTGTGTGTGGAGGGGAAAGGCACGCACGTATGAAGTTTCCATCACTCCATGGGATAGAGTGGTCAGTCGGTCTGGCAGGGCCGCAGAAGGGGAAGGGGTCCATCTCCACACTAGACAGCCGGGGCTCTAAAGCAGGAAAGTCTTTTGTCCTCCCCTCACAGAAGAAAAGTGGCACAAAGCCAAGTGGTTCTGCCCCACCTTCTCGGGAGGGTTTGCTCTGCCCGAGGTCCATTTCCCTCTGAGGGAGATAAAATGAGAAGCCTCACTGTTTTCTATCTTAAAAAAAAAAGAATCGATAAAAATGAATCCCTCCCTCTTGCCAGCAGCACTCTGAGGCACAAATAACTTCCAAACTGGGCAGCGCCGTAGCCAGTGCCCAGCTGGGCGAGGCTGCATGATGGGAGTGGGGACCAGGCCAGCTCCAGATGACATACTATGCCCGGTAGGGGAAGGCGGGTAGTGCCATGGTGGATCAGAGTTCAACCCTTTTGCCTTGGGATTGGTAAAATCGATAGGGAGCCCGGATCATTTTATAAACCAACTAAACACCTCTTGTGATAATCCCACCCCGGTTACGGACCCGTTTGGAGTAGATTTACTAACAGACACTTTCAAAGAGGTCTAATGATGCTCTCAGTCAATCAGTGGTATTTACTGAGCACCTACTGTGTGCAGAGTTCCATGGGAGAGTACCATGCAAACTTTTTCCAGAATTCCTTAAAATGATCAAAAGGTTCACTAACCACTGATTGACATGTTAGAGTGCCTACGATTAAAGACAAATTACTGTTGAACATTTACACCCTAACCTCATACAGTGCTCTGCACAGAGGAGGCACTCAAATACTACTGCACTCAATTTTATACTACCAAGCACTTAGTGCTTTGAACAGAAGAGGTGCTCAGGAAATACTACTGATTGATTCCCTGAAAACTCCTTATGGGAAGGGACAATGTCTACTAAATCTACTGTACTCTTTCCCAAGGACTTAACTTTTTTGAGGGGGCAGATGGGTATTTGTTAAGCACTTACTATGTACCAGGCACTGTACTGAGCGCTAGGGTAGATACCAGCTAGTCAGGCTGGACACAGTCCATGTCCTATATGAGGCTCACAATCTTCATCTCCATTTTACAGATGAGGTAACTGAAGCACAGACAAGTTAAATGACTTGTCCAAGGTCTCACAGCAGATAAGTGGTGAAGCTGGGACTAGAATCCATATCCTTCTGATTTACAGGCTTCTGCTCGATCCACTGGGCCACGCTGCTTCTCGTGGTATTTATCATTCCTCAGGGATCAGAGATGTTATCGTGTCTGTTATCAGATGCTATCTGATGTTCCCATAAGAAATGTTATTTTCATTGGTATTTTCTGAGTGCCTTCTATGTGCAGAACATTGAACTAACGGCTTGGGGGAGTTCAGTGTAACAGAACTGGCGGACACATTCCCTGCCCACAATGAACTTACAGTCTAAAGGATGAGCCTGCAGTCTAGAGGTCTTAATACAGTCTTAAAACAGTGCTCTGCAGACAGTGGGTGCTCCATAAATACTTCTGGTTGATTAATTAACTCTTGATTGATGCTGGATTTAAAATTGTGTAAAGAACCTCTTTTTAAGAAAGAACCCCTTTTTAAGAAAGATTAAGCTAAGGTAAAATTCCTATTGCATTACTTTGGGAAAAAAATGTACTTATTTACTCGATGTTATTATTTTACTTTATATCCCTCATTAGTTCTTTCCAAAGAACGTTTAAACCACAACCTTAAACATAACGACTCAACTGCCTACACATTTCATTTAAGAACATCTTCTTAAAGGCATAAAAATAAGCTCAAACAGTTTATAAAAAAAAATGGTTCAAATATTGTTTTTATGCAAATAGAAAATAAAGGAACATCTGGCCTTGTGCTTCATTTGAAATGTTTCTACACCCTATTACCACAGTGAGGATGTGGTTAGTTAATCAGGAACTCACAATCCTCACAGTCCTCTAGACTGCAAGCTCGTCCTGTAGAGTGAAAGCTCCTTCTGGGCAGGGAATGTGTCTGTTGACTTTTCTATTTTACTTTCCCAAGAGCTTGGTAGAGTCCTCTGCACACAGCAAGCGCAATAAATTTGATTGAATTGAATGAATACTGATGGTGTTGCTCACTGCCTGCTGAAGGAGGAAGTTTCCATTACTGTCTGTATCCCCCTCTAGACCGGGAGCAGGGAACGTGGCCGTTTATCGTTGTAGCGTGCCCTCCCGAGCGCTCAGGACAGCGCTCTGCCCAGGGAAAGCGCTCAGTAAATACATCCGACTGACCGGCTCGCTTGCCATTGTTTTTACGAGATATTCTTCCCCTTGACTCTATTTATTGCCATTGTTCTTGTCTGTCCGTCTCCCCCGATTAGACCGTAAGCCCGTCAAACGGCAGGGACTTACTCTATCTGTTGCCGACTTGTTCATTCCAAGCGCTTAGTACAGTGCTCTGCACATAGTAAGCGCTCAATAAATACTATTGCATGAATGAATGAAAGTTTGCTCTGAGGAGCCCCAGCAGGAAAGACAGAAATGAGGACCAGGGAGAGAGGAAGACTTGTCCATGACCAAGGACAGAAAGGCCACGCCAGACAGGCTCCCCATGATTAACTTGCCACGGCTCCCAAGACTAGCCTGAGGCTGCCCAAGGCTTCTTCCCAGGTATCCTCAGAGCTATGACCCCTCAAGGCTCCCCTCCCCTAAACTCTGTCATGACCACGCTTGATTCCAAGGCTATTCCCTCCGACGTGCTCCAAGGCTCCCCAAGTCGAAAATGTCCGTGACCTTGCGAAAGACTGGGAAGAGGAGGGTGAGGTCAGGCTCCTCACGACTGGAGCTGTCACACTAGGTCCAGCCTCTCTTCCCCCAGGCTTCCAGGAACCGGGTTCCTCAAGGCACCTGTCCCACAGAGCCTCATACTGCAACAGCAGCTCCATCCCCCCAAGATGGGGCCCCCGGGTGAGTTTGGGGAAAAAGTCCGACCAGAGAAAAAGAAGATCCATTGGTGGGAACTACTAGCCACCTTTGGGAATGGACCAACCGATGAACCGGTGAACCCGTGAACGGAAGATCCAACGGTGAGGCCCACGGGTTAGCTTTGGGAAAGGACCAATTAGAGAACGGACGGTCCGCTGGTGGGGCCCAAAGGCTAATTTTGAGAAAGGACCAACCAGAGTACAGAAGATGCACTGGCATTGTGCTATCGTTGTCATCTGCTCCACAGGATATTCCCCAAGGCAGAGCTTACAGGACACCAGAGGATCCAGGGCCAAGTCCCACGTGGGCCTGTACCTTGCTGTCATCATCGCAGAACAACCTAGAAGAAGAGAAGCACACACGCCAACCATTACCACCAAGGCGGCGGGCCACCGGCCCGGGCTCGGTTACGGTCCCTGGGAGGAAGGCTGCCTCAGCGGGATAGGCCCCACCCTTCCTTGGACTTTGGGCCTTCTCTCATGGGCTACAGGAGGGAGACATGGCCGGGGCTTAGATTCCCTCAAATGCCACACCGGTGCCCCCATGCCACCCAACTCCCCAGTTTTCACTCTTGAGGGTATCTTCCATATCAAATTACTAAAGCACTGACTCAGAATCAGGCCCCTTGATCCGTATTCTCGTTGTCTGTCACTCCTGACTGCCAATAATTAGAATGATTAATAAAAATACACTGTGGAATTTGTGAAGCATTTACTCCAAGCACTTTTTTCCCACTACCCAACCTTCTCCCCTCTCTGTCAACTATGAACCTAGCTGTGTACCCCTTGCCACTTTGATATTCACCCCAAACCCATAGTATTTATGTAAATATTTTTATACTCTACCATTTCCCCTCTCCCTAATCTATTCAAATGTCTGCCTCCCACATAGACTTTAAGGTCCCCGTGGACAATTTCGTTGTGTTGTACCTGTCCAAGTGCTTAGTCCAGTGTTCTGCACACACAGTAATTGCTCAATAAATACCACTGACTGATTGATTGAGAGGGTAGACACAATATAAGCAGGCTGAACCCAGTCCTGTCCCTCCTGGGGCTCACTGTATTACAGAAGAGAGAACAAGTAATTCATTCCCATTTAACAGATGAGGAAACTGAGGTACAGAAAAGTCCAATGACTTGCCTAAGGCTACACAGCAAGCAAGTGACAGAGCTGGCATTATGATCTAGGTCTATCTCTTAGTCCTATACTCTTTCCACTCAGCCACACTGCTTCTCGATTGGAACCAAAAAGGCTTCTTTTCTTCCACCAGCTACTAGTTGATATTCAACCATTATTTTTTATTTTAATGACATAGTTTGGAGCTACAGAATTCCTTCTTTCCTCCATTGCTTCTGTCACCTCTCCTCCCTCCTTCCCCCACCTCCCCCCAGCCCCCGCTCCAATTCTCCCTGGCTCTTTTTCTCCAAATGTGATTCAGCTCTCTGCTATTATAATGCTCTTGTCATTATAATAATGATCTTTGACTATGGATCCATCAAATTTCACCCATCAAATGGAGAAACATCATGGTCTGGTGGATAGTGTCATAAGGACCTGTGTTCTCATTCCAGCTTGTCTGCTGAGTGACCTCGGGCAAGTCACTTCACTTCTCTTTGCCTCAGTTACCTCATCTGTAAAATGGAGATGAAGACCGTGAGCCCCAGGTGGGGCAACCTGATTACCGTGTATCCATCCCAGCACTTAGAATAGTGCTTGGCACATACTAAGCACTTAACAAATACCATCATTATTATTATTATTATTATTATCTACCCCATTGCTTAAGACAGTACCAGGCACATAATAAGGGCTCAACAAAAAAATTTTTATTTTAAAAAATCACTGTCCATTTCACCTAAATGATGTACCCTGAAAGCGGGGGTTTGTCTCTGGGCATTTCTTAGATCCAGGCACGTTAAAATGAAACAAACAGACACACTGAGTCTTGCTATGAATGCCATGGTTCGAATGTGTAAACCTATGAAAGCTATAGCTTCCATGCACAAAACATACACAAACCCCAGACAAAAGTTCTCGCACCCCTTAGGGTCTCCACGGGCAAAGTTATTACATTCCCTAAGGTCCCACAGACAAAGTTATTCCACCCCCAGGGTCCCAAAGTCTCACCCGACAATGGGGCGGTTGACACACATGTACCGACCTCTATCCCAGACGGACAGATCCTCGAACCCTTTTTCCTCTCTAGTACTCGGCGAGTGCTCTGGGTTATCCTAGCCTCCCCTCTGGGTCGCAAGGAACAGCACTTTTTGCAGTTGCATATGGCTTTTTTCACGGGGAGGAGGGGTGAAAGGGGAGAGATGCGTGGATTCCAGAGCTGGGCGCCTGCATCCCACTAATCAACCAGGCAAGGATGCAGTATCATTGCCATAGAGAAGCAGCGTGGCTCAGCGGAAAGAGCCTGGGCTTGGGAGTCAGAGGTCATGGGTTCGAATCCCGGCTCTGCCACTTGTCAGCTGCGTGACTGTGGGCAAGTCACTTAACTTCTCTGTGCCTCAGTTACCTCATCTGTAAAATGGGGATGAAGACCGTGAGCCTCATGAGGGACAACCTGATTACCCTCTATCTACCCCAGCGCTTAGAACAGTGCTCTGCACATAGTGAGCGCTTAACAGATACCAACATTATTATTATTATTATATTTTGGAAAATACTATCTGCCTTTAGCATGTGACATCAAGCTTGTTCCACATGGACCATAATCTACACATAAGCATTTCATGGAAATGGCAGACGGGAGGTTTCAGGGACTTGGGTAAGATGTTGAGTTGCCGTCAAGCGCAACCTTGGGCCATATCTACAAATGGCGGCCTTCTTCCCGCAAATTTCCAATCCGTTGCACAAAGCATTTCCCCAGGCTTAAACAACTAAGAGTACGTAACAATTCCCGGAAAGCAGGAGATGGCAGGGCTCCCCACAATGGAAACTTTGGTTGGCTCTGGTTTGGCGACTGTGGACATATCTCAGACTGGTCTCACACCTACAGCACTTTTTCATTTGGAGGTAATGCTGCAAAATTTAGCTTGGCTTATGGCTTGGTTTTTAACACCTTCCTTCCTCTCCTCCTCAACTTTTAAAGCACACTGGCCACTCGGCCCTCATTTAGATCCGTTAAAATGACACCATGCAAATATGCCCGTCCAAAGATGGCTTCAGTCAATCCAAACAGCAGCCTGAGGTCGCAAGAATGAGGGCCCCTCAAAGGCTTAGGGGACAAGTCAGCAGTGACTACTTTACATTTGATCCTGAATAAATAATGGTGGAATTTAAGTTCTTACTGTGGACCAAGAACTGCACCAGGCGCTGGGGGAGATGGAAGATAATCACGAGGGACAGTGTCCCGATTATTCGTCTCCTCCTGGCACACTTGTTGGGGAGTTCGGACAGGCGAGTGACAGAAGGAGTCAATCAATCAATGGAATCTATTGAGCACTTACTATGTTCTGAGCACCATACTAAGCAGTTTGGAGAGTAATTATACTATCTGTGGTATTTGTTAAGCACTTACTAGGTACCGAGTACTTTACCGAGCGCTGGGGTAGATACAAGTGAATCGGGTTGGACGCAATCCCTGTCCCACATGGGACTCGCAGTCTTACTCCCCATTTTACAGATGAGATAACTGAGGCACAGAGAAGTGAAATGACAGCAGACAAGCGGCGGAGCCAGGATTAGAACCCACGACCTCCGGACTCCCAAGACCCGTGCTCTATCCACTACACCGTCCTGCTTCCCGTACAATGCAATAGAACAAACTCGGCAGGCGTTCCCTGCCCGTAAGAAGCCAACGGTCTAGAGGGGGTGGAAGTGACAGGGCAGACTCTCCTCGCCACCTACTTGTCACCTTTCCATTGGGTCACCTGGGAGGGCTAAGACTGCCAACCCCCAGAACAGCACCGATTTCACCCTGGACAGCAGTCACGCTAGAGGCTCTCATTATACTGTCTTTAGTCAGTTAAAGATAGAATCCCGCAGTTGAGGGATGGGGACGGGAAATGAAAGTTTGGAGGCGGAGCGCCTATTAAGTAGAACAGATACACTGGGAATTATGAAACCCGGCAGAAATCCACCTCGTCGGATGACATCAAGGCCCTAGTTATGTAAAAGTGAAAGGAAAGAGATTCCCGCTAGGACCTGGGTGGAGTTCAGTTTGAAGTTAATGTTTCCTATTTGCTTTTCCTGATTTTTCCAGGGAGGAACACACGGTGGACTTTTAATTTCTATGGTATTTTTTAAGTGCTTGCTATGTGTCAAGCACTATCTTAAACACGGGGATGATAAAAGGCTATCAGAACGGACCCCACATGTGTCTGTTATATTGCTGTACTGTACAATCCCAAGCACTTAGTACAGCGCTCTGCACACAGTAAGCGCTCAATAAATGCGATTGACTGAGGGACACAGAGTCTAAACTGGAGGGAGTAGGATTTAAATCTTCATTTTACAGGTGAGGTAACTGAGGCACAGAGGGCACATAGCAAGCGCTCAACAAATACCATTAAAAAAGGAACGAGAGAAGTGACTTGTCCAAGGTCACACGGCAAGAAATCGGCAGAGCCCGGGATTAGCTCGGAGATCTTCTGACTCCTAGGCCAGAGTTTTTTCCACTCGGCCTCGCTGGAGTCAATGCTACTCTCTTTGTTCAGACCAAAGGCCTGTATGGGGACTGGCTTGCAGATTACAAAGCACAACAGCAGGCTCCTCCACAGGGATACTCCCCCTCTTGGGAAACAGTAAACAAACCACTTGAGATGCAGAGACAAGCAGAAAACTTGAATTATTGCAAAGTTTCATTCAGCCCATTAATTACTGTGGTTCAAATGCCGAACTGAAGGCCAAGCAAAACTTAACAGGGACAGAAATCCTCTTCTGCATTCTGGCTACTGTGGGTAAGGAATGGGTCTACCAACTCTGATACACTGAACTCTCCCAAGCGCTTAGTACAGGAGACCGTGAGTCATTATTGGCAGGAATCGTCTCTGTTTGTTGCTGAATATTACTTTCCAAGCATTTAGTACAGGGCTTTGCACACGGTGAGCGCTCAATAAATAGGACTGAATGAATTAATTTGCTTTCAGTAAGCACTCAATAATATAATTGATTGAATGAGTCAGACTGATTTATTTCACAGAACTTAAAAGTAACAACCCCAGCTCCAGGTTTTTCCATTTTGGCCGAAGACTTTCCACCACGTACCCCTGGACCTGGACTCCTGAAGTCAGTCCCTGTCTGGGGGGCTGGAAGCCCCTGGAGCCGGTCATTCACTCATTCATTCAATCAATTCTATTTATTGAGCACTTACTGTGTGTGGAGCACTGTACTATGCGGTTGGGAGAGGACAGTACAATACACAGACACGTTGATTGCCAGTGGGCTTGGAAGTCCCTGGAGTCAGTCATGAAGCGGGGCTGGACACCCCTGGAGTCGGTCACAAAGCGGGACTGGACACCCTTGGAGTCGGTCACAAAGCGGGACTGGACACCCTTGGAGTCGGTCACAAAGCGGAGCTGGACACCCATGGAGTCGGTCACTCAGTGGGGTTGGACAGCCCTGGAGTCGGTCACAAAGAGGGGCTGGACGCCCCTGGAGTCACTGAGGAATGACAGCAGCAGCCGCCAATCCCACTATCCCAGAAACCTTTTGCCACGAGAGATGGGAAGAGGACCTCATGTTCGCTTAACCACTTTTATCCACAATTCTACACTTGTACCAAAATGATCCTTTTCTTTAGCCAAGTGTTGACTTAAATCAAATTCTCTAAAGTTCCACATCAGCCCGGTGGAAATTCCTCTGATGGCACGGATGAGGCTGGGCTTTCCGTTTGGGCAGTTGATCAGGAAGGTGCATTTTCTCCCAGACTCACCAGTCCCGCCTACCCCACCCCACCCACATTCTATTTCTACCCCGATCAATTGGCCCCACTGTGAAGTTCTATGGGCCTCACTGTTATCAATCAGGGCTCTCACCCCATCTCCTCCTTGCCCCCTTCCTTTTTCCCTTTCTGCCAGTCTTTGGGATCAGCTCCGAATAACTCCGGTATTTATGAAACACCTATTCTGTGCCAGGCGGGGGGGGTAAATCCACGATGCATTCAATCGCATTTATTGAGCGTTTACTGTGTGAAGAGGACGCTAAGCAGAGGAGACAGTCCCTGACCCACATGAGGCTTTCGGTCTAGGAAGGAGGGAGAAGAGGTATCCTAACCCCGTTTCACAGAAGAAGAAAATGGGTCACAGAGCGAATAAGTGACTCTCCCAAGGTCACACTGCAGGCCAATGGCACAGCTGGGACACCCAGCCTCGCACGCCTTCCACTAGACCACACTGCCTCCCCCGAGGCAGCGAGATCTAAATCTACCCCGGCAGAATTTAACCTAGACCTTGAAGAAAACAAGCACAATCACATCGATAATAATAATCATAATGATGATATTTGTTAAGTGCTCATTATGAGTCAAGTGTGCTGCTCAAAGTGCTGCAGTAGATACGAGGCTAACAGGCTGCCCCACTTGGGGCTCACAGTCTTTATCCCCATTTTACAGAGGAGGTAACTGAGGCACAGAGAAATTGAGGGATTTGCCCAGAGTCACACAACCGACGAAGAGGCAAGGCCGGGATTTGAACCCACAACCTCTGACTCCCAAGCCCGGGCTCTTTCGGTCCCAGGGGCCCTAAACTCACACACTGCACTTATGCTCACTGCAGAAGGAGAGAGAATTTTCAGAGTCCACAGTTACACTGATATTTAAACGTGCTTAAGCCTTACTGGCAAGTGTTGAGTGAATTTCCTTAGGCAAAGTAAGCGCTTCAGACCCCAAGCTCTCTCCGAGGGTCTTCGGCAGACCAGGAGAGAGCCAGACCTCCCCCCAAGCCCCACCCGATCAAGACTATTCTATTTATTTTATTAATGATGTGCATATATCTATAATTCTATTTATTTATATTGACGCCATCGATGCCTGTTCACTTGTTTTGGTGTCTGCCTCCCTCCTTCTAGACTGTGAGTCCATTGTTGGGTAGGGATTGTCTCCATTTGTTGCCGAATTGTACTTTCCAAGCGCTTGGTACAGTTGCTCTGCGCACAGTAACCACTCGATAAATACGATGGAATGAGTGACAGGCTAAATTTTCCAACCCACCATGTAGAATCCCCCGTGTTCAAGGACCGGCACATATCCCCCTGGTTCTGGTGGCGGTCCCGGGAGCCCTCCACTCACACACTGTGCTTACGGCTCACTGTAGAAGCAGAGAGAATTTTAGGACTCCACAGTTAAACCGATGTTTAAGCGTGCTTATTATAGCTGCAGAAATGTTTCTGCTTCCAGCATGTGGTTGGGAGAAGGGGATGGGCAAAGGGTTTGGAAATTTATGGTGCTAAATTAAAATGCGGTTCAGCTGGCCACAAAAATTAATTCCTCTGGGACCAAAGGGAACCAGATGGGAGAAATGGAGGAGAAACCCTAGCCCCTTTGAGGGGAGTCTTTCCCAAACAGATGAAGGCATTCCGATTCGCCTCTTCTCCCGCCCGCGTCCTTCCCCCGGCGCCTCCTCCCTTCCCACATCAAGAGCCGGACACTTTTGGTCCCGATCCCGCTGTTGCAAAGAGAAGTCAGGAGAGGAAACATTAAGATAAACGGATTCTATACAGAGAGCTTACTGTATGCACAGTCCAGTTCCCAGCTCAGCAGAACTTGGCATAATGAGAAGATCCCGTCTGTTTCCTCATTCCTGCTTCCCACATCCCTCCCTCCCTTCGATACAAGAAAATACACCGAAGAAAACCTTCAAGGACGCGTGGCACGGGTGTCCTGAGGTGACACTCAGGTCTCTTCGTAGTATGACTATTCCCTGCAATTCAAATTTTCAATCCTAAAGAATGAATTTTTAATGGTCACAATCTGATGAAAGGGGGTTTTGCATCTTCTATTTTCTTTTACGGTACTTAATAATTATGGTTTCTGTTAAGTGCTTACTCTGTACCAGGCACTGTACTAAGCTCTGGGGTGGATACAAACAAATCAGGTTGGACGCAGTCCCTGTCCCATGGGGGGCTCACAGTCTCAGCCGCCATTTTATAGATGAGCTAACAGGCCCAGAGAAGTAAAGTGACTTGCCCAAGGTCACACAGCAGACAAGTGGTGGAGTCGGTGTTAGACTCAAAGACATTTTGACTCCCAGGCCAGCGCTCGAACCACCACACCAGGCTGCTTCTGTATGTTAAGCGCTTACTATGTGCCAGGCACTGTACTAAGCGCTAGGGTAGTTACAAGATATTCAGGTTGGACACAGTCCCTGACCCCCATGGGGCTCACAGTATTAATCCCCACTTGACAGATGAGGTAGCTGAGGCACAGAGTTAAATGTGGCTCAGTGGAAAGAGACTGGGCTTCGGAGTCATGGGTCATGGGTTCGACTCCCGGTTCTGCCACTTGTCAACTGTGTGACTGTGGGCAAGTCACTTCTCTGTGCCTCAATTACCTCATCTGTAAAATGGGGATTAACTGTGAGCCTCTCGTGGGACAACCTGATCACCCTGTATCTCCCCCCGTGCTTAGAACAGTGCTCTGCACTTAGTAAGCGCTTAACAAATGCCAACATTATTATTATTATTAAATGATTTACCCAAGGTCACGCGGCGGACAAGTGGCAGAGCCAGGATTAGAACCAAGGTCCTTCTGACTCCCAGTTTCCATGCTCTGTCCACTTAGGCCACGCTTCGAACAGTGCTTGTCACAAAGTAAGCGCTTAACAAATACCATCATTATCATCTCACTTTCATAATGATAATACAACAGATGATGATAATAACAGATAACTGCCATATCTGGTAGGCGCTTACTAATGCCAACTACTCTACTCCTTCTGGGTGGGTTTGAGTGGCCCTGCAGGAGATGGGAGGAGGGGCAAGGAGAGCAGCCACGAGCGGGGGGCGTAGCCAAGCTGCGGGTTGCCAAGGAAGATCTCTGCTTGCAGAATATAAGTGAAACATTTGGAAGGGAAATTCCAGTAGGAGAGAGGCCACGTCTGCCAGCCTGGTGGGTCTTCCTCTCACATGGGATGGGTTCCCGGCAGAACTGCGCTGGAGGGTTCACACCCTCGAACCCGCGTCGCCCACCGGCTCGGGCTGTGGGACTGGGATCCCCAGTAGCCTTGAGCATCGCTCCAAAAGCCAGGTGCAACCCCACACTATGGCGAGAAACTGGACTAGAAAATAGAACTGATTTGAGAATATTCACGATGTCCTTTCTCTATGTATAAGGCAGGCATGTATGTAACAGTGTATGTAATAACGGAAGCATCGTGGCTTAGTTCTAATCCCGGCTCCTCCACTCGTCTGCTGTGTGACCTTGGGCAATCCCTTAACTTCTCTTTGCCTCGATTTCCTCATCTGTCAAATGGGGATTAAGACCGTGAGCCCCACACGGGACAACCTAATTACCTCGTCTCTACCCCGGCGTTTAGAACAGTCCTTGGCCCACAGTAAGCGCTTAACAAACACCATCATTATCATTATCATCACTAAATAGCACTTGAAAGAAACAAAATAAGGCTGCAGCACCACGAGAAAGGTTTCTCCGACAGAATCTGCTCCAGTGAGTTTGCTGTGGAACCGACAAAGCGCTGGCTGTGTCTTGACCTGATGTAGAAAAATGTGCCTGTGCCAGTCCCAAGCATGCGACAAACAGAAACAATGGATTCACAAGAAGCGTTTGCCGAGCGGGAAGCAAGATGCCAAATGACTCTAACAAACTAGAGACCGAAAATGTCTCCCCACCAGTTTCATTCAGTTGCATTTATTGAGCACTTACTGTGCGGAGAGCCCCGTATTAAGCCCTTGGGAGAGTACAACATAACAGTAAACAGACACATTCCCTGCCCATGACGAGCCTACAGTCTAGAGGACGCCAGGGTGGACGCTAACGGCCCTCGGGAATACCAGACGAGATGGCACTCGGGAGCTTACATGTGAAACGCCGGAAATGCGGGGAACGGTGCTGACATCACGTGCTGTCTAGAGGAAATAGGCCCACTGTTTTTCTGGGGCTTCCCTGGATCCCCACTTGCACTGGAGGCATCACCTCCCTTCCCAGGGGTCTCTGAACCAAGGCAGGGAATCTAAGCGGAGGCCCTGGGGGGAAGAATCGAGGAGAAGGGAAGGGGACCGGGGGCTTCTAAGAACAATGGGGGCATTCAGGGACCGGGACCAAAATCCATACTCAGCTAGGAACCTTCTAAAACTGGACGAATGACCATCCTACCTACCAGCTCTGACTCAGGCAATATGCCAAAAGCAGCAGCATGGCCTAGCGGAAAGAGCACAAGCCTGGGACTTAGAGGATCTGAGTTCTAATCTAATTGCTTGCTGCACGACCTTAGCCCAGTTACTGAACTTCTTGATACTTTGGTTCTCTCAACTGTAAAATGGGGATTAAATACTTGTGCTCCCTCCTACTTAGACTGTGAACCCCAGGTGGATCAGGGACTGCATCTGACCTAATTAATGTGTACCTACAATGAAGTCCGACACATGAGAAGCAACACGGCTTAGTGGCAAGAGCAGGGGCTTGGGAGTCAGAGGACGTGGGTTCTAATCCCAGCTCTGCCACTTGTCTGCTGTGTGACCTTGGGCAAGCCACTTAACTTCTCTGTACTTCAGCTATCTCCTCTGTAAAATGGGATATAGGCCGTGAGCCCCACATGGACAACTTGATCATCTTGTATTTACCCTCGTGCTTAGAATAGCGCTTGGCACGTAGTAAGCAAGGGTTTAATAAATATCCTAAAAAAAACCACCTGGAAAAGACAGTCACCCTCTCCCCTTCCCCGACCCCAAGTAGATTGCCACTGGCTACTGTCCTTATCTGAAGCGTGTTCTGGCCAAGACTTCTCTGGCCCAGAAATACTCAGTAAAAATTACTCTGCAGTAGAGGCTCAAAAACAAACACAAAAGACCAAATTCACTCCAATGAGATCCAAAATAATGCTTAGCCATAGACTGTTCTGATCAATTTTTACCACTGGTCTAATCCGATGACAACACGCGAACAAAAATTTGATAATATAGTGGCTCTATCCTTGTTCAAGTTCTCTACCTTGGGCTAAAGAAAGATGATGTACAACATGTGCAGAATATTAAGTTGATTTTCTTAGATTGGTGCAAAAGGGCACCAAAATAGCTGTTTATTGCTAATGCTGTTGAAATCTGGAAAGAACCAAATGAGATCTTGAAGGGAAAAATATGCAGTGACAGTTAAATTGCCTCTATTTTGAAAAAAATAAATGGATCAAGCACTGATCCTTGCCAATGGTCAAGATAAAGGTCAATCCCTAGCAGCTGAAGGTAAATTAGTGGTTAGAGGGGAAGCCAGCAAAAAATCCCTCCATAATATCAACAGTATTCAAAGTCAGAGCAATGAGAGAACCATCCATCAAATATGTTTGCAGAGAAGGCTTTAAGAGGAACCATGCTAATGAACCAATAGAGGCCATGGATTAAATCCCAGGTCCCAAAGATTACAAAAGGAACAAGCTGGTGTCTTTCAGCTATTCTGGAAAGTGCAGGGAAAAGATTTGCTTCTGGTGAAATAATTCCTTCGAAGTCGAGGAAGGTGACTACCAGAGGAGTGAGTTTGGCTCCTTTAGAAGGCTTGCTGGCTGGCTAGTGTTCTACTCTTTCCCTAGTCCCCTCCCCTCTGCAGGGCAGAAGGCTTAGCCCCGAAGCCCTCAGAGTTCTACCGCTACCCGGATAAGGGTGGCAGGAAGAGGGAGAAGGAGGAGTCCCCCTTTCCTGAAAGCTGCGCCACCCCCATCCTGGGTCACCATGCTCGGGTCTCCTACCCAGTTCGCTGGGCCCCCGGCACCTCCGTAGCCCAAGGGTGGACACGATGGCGGTGATGGCAGTAAAATCTGGGGGCCCGGAGAAGAAGACGCACCTCCCATCCTCTCCCACAGTCCAAAATCCAGCACTCTGAGGGAGGACGGTGACTGTGCCACCATACTGAGGGGGGGGATGGGAGGCAGTGGGCCCCCCTCCTGAAAACCTTCCCCACAGCAGCCCACCGGTTTCGGACCTCTCCTTCTCCTCCACACCTGGACTGGGCTCGAGCCCATACGGCAGACCAGGCAGTGCAGAAATGAGAACCCAGGTCTCTGGCCTCCCAGTGAGCTCTTCCCACTAGGCCACACTGCCTCCAGAGACGCCGTAAGACCCGATATTTAACAGCAGCAAAGCACGGCAGACCCCCACACAAAAATCCAAATACTGAATGCTCGGGAGACTACGACAGTTAGCAGTCGCAAGCCCTGCTCTTGGGGTGCTCGCAGTTAAGGTGTGCAGAGCACCGTACCTACACTTTGTAGGGTAAGACAGAGTTAGTGACCACAAACCCTCCCTCAGGGAGCTTACAGTCTGCTCTGCGTGAAGCATTGTACCGCCACTTGGGAGAGAACAGTAAGAGTTAGCAATCGCAATCCCTGCCCTTGGGGAGCTTAGAGTCTACTGTGTACAGAGCACTGCATCTCTGCTTGGGAGAGTACAACAGTGTGGACAGTCATGATCCCTTCCTTAAAGGAGTTGACATTCTAGTCAGAGCACCAAACCAGGTGGCTGGGAGAGTCCAAAGGGTCAAAGCTCCATCCACAGACATAAAAGAGGAAAGCCTCTCTCCATCCTTCCCTCTCCTTTACCCTTAGAAGCTCCTGGCTAGAGTACGGGAACTAAACCAGGCTAGTTGATGATGATGATGGTATTTGCTAAGCACTTACGTTGTGCCAAGCAGTATTCTAAGCATACAAGATCCAAGGTCATCAGGTCGTCCCACTTGGGGCTCACAGTCTCAATCCTCATTTTCCAGATGAGGTAAGTGAGGCGCGGAGAAGCGAAGTGACTTGCCCAGTCACACATCCGACAAGTGGCAGAGCAGAGATTAGAACCCATGACCTCTGACTCCCAAGCCCAGGCTCGTTCCCCTCCCGCTAGACCCAAGAGTCGTGACCGATACCTGAAGATGAAAAGGTTTGGCACTGACAGGTGAGTTTATGCAGAAAATCTCAAACAAGAACAGAAGAGTCAAAATCCTAAAGGCCTTACTGGAACTCAGATTTCAAGGCGAGTCAGTCTGTAACATACATTTTTCATGAGTCAAGTTTCTGTGGCCAAAAAGCACATTAAAACAAAAGCAAAAAGAGGAATAGAAATAATAAGTATGGCACTTATTATGTGCTTATTGTGAGCTAAGCACTGGGATAGCTCCTGGTTCTCCTATCTCTCTGGCTGCTCCTTCTCAGTCTCACCTGTGGGTTCCACCTCTGCATCCCACCCTCTTAATTGCGGGAGTCCCTCAAGATTCAGCTCTGGCTCCCCTTCTCTTCCCCATCCACACCCACTCCCTTGGAGAACTCAATTGGGTCCCACGGCTTCAACTACCGCTTTTATGCGGATGATACCCAAATCTTCTTCCTCGCCAGCCCTGACCTATTTCCTTCTCTGCAGTCTCTCGTTTCCTCCTGCCTTCAGGACATCTCGATGCCCCGCTAACACCTCAAACTAAGCAAGTCCAAAATAGAACTCATCTTGCCAGCCAGCCCCCTGAACCATCCATCTATCTTTCCCATCACTGTAGAAAATACCACTAACCTCCCCGTCTCAAAAGCCTGTGACCTCGGCGTTAATCTGGACTCCTCTCTCTCATTCAACCCAAGTATGCAGTGTCACCAAATCCTGTTAGTTCTACCTTCACATGGCTAAAATCCACCCCATCCTTTCCATCCAAACTGCTACTATGGTGATCCCCGCACTTGTCATGTCCCACCTTGACTGGCATCAGCCTCCTCGCTTACCCGCCTGCCCCCTTTATCTCCTCCTCGCTGACCCGCCTGCCCCCTTTATCTCCCCAATCCATTTTTCGGCATCCCAGACGAATGCTCTAAAAAGATTATTCAGTCCACATCTCTCCAATTCTCAAGCACCTCCAGCGAATGCCCATCCACCTCTGCATCAAATTCCTTATCACCTGCTTTAAAACACTCAATCGGTTCACTCCCTCTTACACTGCCTGACTGATTTCCTACTACAATCTAGTCTGCACCCTTCACTCCTCCAACAGATTTATTCACTGTACCTCAATCTTATCTATTTCACGGCAGAAGCCTTGCCCCCCATTACCCCTCTGGCCTGGAACTTCCTCCCCCTTTGTCTCTGACAGACCATCACTCTCCACACCTTCAAAGCTTAATTAAAATTACATCCCCTTGAAGAGGCCTTCCCCGATGATTAGTTCCTTTTTTCCCCTTGAGCACCTCTCCCTTCTCTGTCACCTATGCACTTAGATCTGTATCAATCAGTCAATCAATCGATTGTACTTGTGGAGCACTTATTGTGTGCAGAGCAACTGGGAGAGTTCGATATGACAATATTTAACAGACACAATCCCTGCCCAGAACAAACTTACAGTCTAGAGGGGGAGATGGACATTAATAGAAATGAATACACTATGGATGTGGATGTAAGGGTGGTGGGGCTGAGGCGGGGGTGGTGAATAAAAGGAGTTAATGAAGACGATGCAGAAGGGAGTGGGAGAACAGGAAAGGCGGGCCTAGTCAGGGAAGACCTCTTGGAGATATGCCCTCCATGAGTCTCTGAAGCAGGGGAGAGTAACTGCGGGTCAGATATGAAGAGGGAAGGCGTTCCACGTCAGTGGCAAGATGTGGAGGAAAGGTTGGTGTCGAGATAAACAAGACTGAGGTGCAGTGAGTAGGTTGGCATCAAAGGAGCAGATGGATTGGAGTAGGAGAGCAGAGAAGTGAGGTAGGAGGGGGCAAAGCGAGTGAGTGTTTTAAAGCCAGTGATGAGGAGTTTCTGTTGTTTGCAGAGGTGGATGGGCAACCGTTGGAAGTTCTTGAGGAGTGGGGAAATCTGGACTGAATGGTTTTACATAAAAATGATTCAGGCAGCAGAGTGAAGAATGGACCGGAGTGGGGAGAGGCAGGAAGCGGGGAGGTCAGCAAGGAGGCTGTAACAGTAAGGAAGGTGGAATACAATAAGGACTTGGGTTAACGTGGGAGCAGTTTGAAGGGAGGGGAAAGGGTGGATTTTAGCCACACTGTGAAGGTCGAAAGAACGTATGTCTTACTAGTGAATGGGAGGACATTTCCCAGTTTGGGAGAAAGAAGCCAAATGGAGCCCAAAGATAGCTTGGCATTGCTGACTGCATCCATCACCTTGAGAAATTCCGATTCTCAGCATCCCGCTGGACTCGTCGCCTCCAAGGTTTGGCTAGGACAGACGGACGGACGGACGGAGAGCTACTTGTCTCGCGCCCGAGCTAATCCCTGCTCCATATGACCCTGTATGACCTTGGACAAGTCATACAGGACAAGAGACAAGACAAGAGAAGCAGCGTGGCTCAGTGGAAAGAGCCCGGGCTTGGGAGTCAGAGGTCATGAGTTCGAATCCCAGCTCCGCCACTTGTCAGCTGTGTGACTGTGGACAAGTCACTTTACTTCTCTGTGTCTCAGTTACCTCATCTGTAAAATGGGGATTAACTGCGATTCTCACGTGGGACAACCTCATTACCCTGTATCTACCCCGGTGCTTAGAACAGTGCTCGGCACATAGTAAGCGCTTAACAAATGCCAACATTATTAAGTCACTTCACTTTTCTGTGCCTCAGTTACCCCATCTGTAAATGGGGATTAAGACTGTGAGCCCAATGTGGGACATGGATTATGTCCAACCTGATCATCTTGTACCTATCCCAGCACTTAGCACAGTGTCTGGCACATAGTAAGTGCCTGACAAATACCATTAACTGACTTGTTAAGTCAGTCAGCCCAGGGATGGATGGCATAGGGATGCCATCAAGTACTGTCTGCCTCCCCCTTTTAGACTGTGAACCCGTGGTTGGGCAGGGATTGTCTCTATCTGTTCCCGAATTGTACATTCCAAGCGCTTAGCACAGTGCTCTGCACACAGTAAGCGCTCAATAAATACAATCGAATGAAGGAATGAAAGACACGGAGCTGCTGCAGATTCGGCTCAAAGAGTGTCTCTTCTCCATCGCTTTGGCTTCTCATCTTACGGAGCTGACTCTCTGTACGCTCGCAGCTGGCCTCCATTCCTCCTTTAGGAGGGCACGTGCGGGGTAGAGGCTGAATCATTACTGGTATTGCTTTTACGGTGTCTGTTTGTATCCCACTGTGATAATAATAATAATGATAATGATGGTATTTGTTAAGCGCTTACTATGTGCAAAGCACCGTTCTAAGCGCTGGGGGGCTACAAAGTGATCAGGTTGTCCCACGTGGGGCTCACGGTCTTAATCCCCATTTTACAGATGAGGTAACTGAGGTCCGGAGAAGTTCAGTGACTTGCCCACAGTCACACAGCTGACAAGCGGCGGATCTGGGATTCGAACCCACGACCTCTGACTCCCAAGCCCGGGCTCTTTCCACTGAGGCACGCGGCTTCTCACTGCACTCTCCCAAGCACCTAACACAGTGCTTTGCACACCGTAAGCGCTCGATAAACAACAGTGAATGAGTGAATGAATGAATGTCAAGCCCTGAGCTAGGGGCTGTTAAAAAAGAAGAAAGCTAAAGCTCAGGCAGAGGTCAGCCAAGGGGGTGGTAGGCAGGGGTGGGGGATGGAGGTGAGGACAGAGAGGGGAGTCACCGGTTCAGGGGCCAGGGGCCAGAGGGGCAACCTACAGACAACCACAAGGCACAAGGCCAAGATGCTAAACAAGCTGGGGCCTCAGACGAAGCCAAGGCCGAGGAAGTTTGCCCTCAGGAAAGTCCCTCCAAACCTCCCAATTTTCCTAGTTTTTCGTTCTCCTCCCCTTCCCCCCTCCGGCTGCTCATCCTGCCATCCTCCTTGTCCCTTTCCAGATCTCCGTCTTACCGTCCTTCTTCGTCTCCTCCTCCTCCTCCCTGTCCTGCCATCCTCCTCCCCCACATCCTCCCTCCTTCTCTTCCTCCTCCCCGCCGTCCTCCACCTCCTCCGGCTCCCCGTCCTGCCATCCCACTCCTTCTTTCCCCGGGTCCTGCCCTCCTTCTCCTCACCCCTGTCCCGCCTCCCTTCTCCAGTTTACCATCCTGCTGTCCTCCTCCTCCTCTTCCCCACCCTCCACCTGCTCCTTCTCTGGGTCCCCGTCCTGCTGTCCTCCTCCTCCTCCTCCTCCTCCTCCTCCTCCCCATCCTCCATCTCCTCTTCGTCCTCCACCTCCTCTGACTCCTGGTCCTCCTCTTCTTCCTCCTCCTCTGGCTCCCCATGCTTCCATCCCCTCCTCTTCCTCTCATTCTTCATCCCACTGTCCTCCTCCTCCTCCTCCTCCCTGTCCTGCCATCGTCCTCCTCCTCCTCCTCCCCATCCCTACCCTGCAGTCCTCCTCCGGCTCCCCATCCTGCCATCTGACTCTTCCTCCCCATCCCTGTCCTACTGTCCTCCTCCGCCTTTCCATCCCAGTCCTGCCACCCTGCTCCCCCTCTTCCCCATCCTTTCCTCCTCCTCCTCCTCTCCATCCTGCCCTCCTCCACCTCCTGCCCTCCTTCTCCTCCCCATCCTGCCCTCCTCCTCCTCCTGCCCTTCTCCTCTCCATCCCGCCCTCCTCCTCCTCGCGGTCCTCCGCCCTCGCCATCCTCCCGGCCCTTCTTCCTCCTCGGCCTCCCGGGCCTCCTCCTCCTCCTCCTCCTCCTCCTCCTCCTCCTCCCACCTCCGGAGGCCCCCGCTTTAAACCCAACGGAGCCAGCAGCCCCGGGCCCGGATGCCCCCGAACCCCCTCGCCTCCATCCAGCCCCCCATCCCCCCAACCGTGCATCCCTCCATCCCCCCAGCCGTGCATCCCTCCATCCTCCCCCTCCCCCCAGCCATGCATCCCTCCCTCCCTCCCTCCTCCCTCCCTCCCTCCCTCCCCCGAGCCACGCACCCCTCCGGCCCCCATGCCCCCGCAGCCGGCAGCCCTCACCTCTGCCCTCGGCGGCCTGACCTCGCCTCCGGACCCGGACCCCGCTGCAACGGGCGCTGCAACGGGCGGTGCAACGGGCGGTGCAGCGGGCGGGCGACGGTACTGGAGCGGGGCGGTGCACATGCACCGGTGGGCGCGGGGCTCCTCCCCTCCCCTCCCCTCCCCTCCCCCGCCCCGCCCCCGTGACCAGCGCCCACCCGGCCCCGCTCCTCCGCCCCCGCCCTCTCTCACAATCAAAGCCGGCCAGGAAGAAAGAAGAGCAAAGACGGGAGGAAGGGAGGGAGGGAGGAAGGAAGGAAGAAAGAAAGGGGAGCACCAAGGGGCCGTCGAGCGGGGTCCCCTTGCAGCCGCGCTGCCCTTCGAAGGCGGCGCCGGCTCCCCCCGGCCCGCAGCGCCCTCTGCCGACCACCTGCCCGCCCTGCAGGCACCACCCCCCCCCGGCCCGCAGCGCCCTCTGCCGACCACCCGCCCGCCCTGCAGGCCCCCCCCGGCCCGCAGCGCCCTCTGCCGACCACCAGCCCGCCCTGCAGGCACCACCCCCCGACCCCCCCAACGGACCCCGCAGACAGGCCGCCTCCTGACGCCCCAGCCTCTGCACCCCCAGCACCCCCCTGCCCCCGCACCCCCTGCACCCCGAACCCCGAGGCCCTGCAGCCTGAGCCCCTGCAGCCCGAGCCCCTGCACCCTAAGGCCCTGCAGCCCGAGCCCCTGCACCTTAAGGCCCTGCAGCCCGAGGCCCCGCACCCTACGCCCCTGCAGCCCGAGCCCCCGCACCCTCAGCCCCTGCAGGTCAAACTCCTACGGCCCGAGTTCCCGCTACCCTAAACCACTGCGGCGCGAACCCCTAAACCCTAAGGCCCTGCACCCTAAGGCCCTGCAGCCTGAGCGCCTGCAGCCCAAGCCCCTGCAGCCCGAGCCCCCGCACCTTAAGGCCCTGCACCCCGAGCCCCTGCAGCCCGAGTTCCTGCCACACTAAGCCACTGCAGCCCGAACCCTAAAACCCTAAGGCCCTGCACCTTAAGGCTCTTCCCCCCAAGGCCCTGCAGCTTAAGGCCCTGCAGCCTGAGCCCCTACAAGCTCAAGCTCCTGCAGCCCGAACCCTCGCTGCCGGAGCCCCTGCACCCTAAACCCCTGCTACCCTAAGTCCCCGCACCCTAAGTCCCTGCGGCCGAGCCCCTGCACCCTGAGGCCCCGCAACCCGAGGCCCTGCACTCTAAGCCCCTGCAGCCCAAGCGCTTGCATCCCAAGTTCCTGTCACCCTAAGCCACTGCAGCCCGAACCCCTAAACCCTAAGGCCCTGCAGCCGCAGCCCCTGCACCCTAAGGCCCTGCTACCCTAAGCCCCTGCAGCCCAATCTCCTGCTGCCAGAGCCCCTGCACCCTAAACCCCCGCTACCCTGAGTCCCTGCGCCCTGACCCCCTGCAGCCCGAGCTCCTAAACCCTAAGGCCCTGCAGTCCCAGCCCCTGCACCCTGAGGCCCCACAGTGTGACCTCCTGCAGCCCGAACCCCTGCAGCCCGAGCTCCTGCGGCCCGAGCCCCCGGGGGTCCACGGGTAGGGCCTCTCGCCACATCCTCTCCTGCCCCGCCCCCCACACCCATCCAGCTGCCCGCAGGGGCCACGCCGACCGGGGATGCCCTCCGCAGATAAAGCTGGCAGCGGGCGCGTGGGTGAGGCGGCCGGAGCTAGTTGGCACCCGCAGCTGCAGTCTCAGTTCTTTTCTAGACAATCGGAGACTAGGGGGTTGCCGTGTGACCTCGGACGAGTCACTTAACCTCTCTGTGCCTCCGTTTCTTCACTTCGTCCGGTCCTATTTATCGAGCGCTTACGGTGTGCAGAGCTCTGTACTGAACGCTCGGGAGGGTGCAATATAGCCGATTGATTTTTATCGACGTCTGTTGACTTGGATCGATGTCTCTCCCCACCGCCCCCTCACCTCCCAGAGTGGGAATTCGCCGTGGGCAGGGATTGTCAGCGCTTAGAACGGCGACTGGCCCGTAGTAAGCGCTTAAATGCCGTAGTTTATCATTATTTCTGTATTGTGCTTTTCCACGCACTTAGTACAACGCTGTGCACACAGTAAGCGCTCAATGAATACGATCGAATGAACAGATACATTCCCTGCTCACCGTGAGCTTCACCTGCTCACCGATGATGGTATCGATTGGTATTTCGATGGTATCGATCGGTATTTCGATGGTATTGATGCCCGTCTACTTGTTTTGTTTTGTTGTCCGTCTCCCACTTCTAGACTGTGAGCCCGTTGTCTCTATCTGTTGCCGAATGGTGCTTTCCAAGTGCTTAGTACAGTGCTCTGCACCCAGTAAGCGCTCGATAAATACGATCGAGTGAATGAATGAACTTGCCAAAGGGGGACAGAATATCTGTTTTCCCTCCATCTCAGACCACGAAGCCCATGTCAGACACGGGTGTGTCCGGTCCGGTGTTCTTCTGCCTTCCCCAGAGTTTAACGCGGTGTCGACTCCATAGTAAACGTTTAATGAATGCCACTATTATAAAAGATGAGGGCAGGGAGCTACCTCTAGCTAAACCAACATCTGCTGGTGGCATTGAAGTAGGAGAAAATGCCGATCGTCGAGGAATTGTACATTCCTAGCGCTTAGTACAGTGCTCTGCACATAGTAAGCGCTCGATAAATACTATTGAATGAATTGATGATTAATCCGAGATCCAATAGAGCCTTCTGGGTATGGAATATTGTTACGGTATTTGTTAAGCACTTACTAGGTGCCGGGCACTGTACTCAATTCTGAGGTAGGTACAGACAAATCAAGTTGGGCTGGGTCCCTCGCCCACACGGGGCTCACGGTCTTAATCCCTATTTTTCAGATGAGGCACAGAGAAGTGAAGGGACTTGCCCAAGAGCATTCATTTATTCAGTCAATTGTATTTACACGGCAGTCAAGTGGTAGAGGCGACATTAGAACTCAGGTCCTCTGAGTCGCAGGCCCTGGCACTTTATCCACCAGGTCACGCTACTTCCGTGTAAGAGGCCGGCTGGCCTGCCTGATCCCGCCCTGGTGGAAGCAGGGAAGTCCCCGCTCTGACTTCTGAAATCCAAATCCCGGGAGGGTCCATCCTGAGTCCAGGGTCCGCGTCATGACCAGGTGGGCCAAATGGGAGTTCCAGTCTCTTCCACCTTCCCCATCTTTCGGACCACCTTTCACGGAAGGAAACAAAAATCCCTGAGAGGATTTTCATGGAGCAAGTTGACTTTCCCTGTGGCCCTAAGAAGACAGGTGTAGTAGAAGGTCACGGAGCTTAATAATAAAAATGACGGTGTTGGGTAAGCACTTACTGTGTGCCGAGCACTGTTCTAAGTGCTGGGGTACTAATGATAATAATGATGGTATTTGTTAAGCGCTTACTATGTGCGAAGCACCGTTCTAAGCGCTGGGGGGATAAAAGGTGATCAAGTTGTCCCACGTGGGGCTCACGGTCTTAATCCCCATTTTACGGATGAGGTAACTGAGGCCCAGAGGAGTTCAGTGACTTGCCCAAAGTCACACAGCTGACAAGCGGAGGAGTCGGGATTAGAATCCACGACCTCTGACTCCCAAGCCCGTGCTCTTTCCACTGAGCCACGCTGCTTCCGATGAGGATGAGGAAGACGGAAAGCTGCCTGAGGTTAAAATTTACCGTGGGTTCTGGGAACTTCTGCTCCAAGTCCCAGAATGTTGTGGGACCTAAAATAAGCATGTAATGAGGGAGGGCCATCCAGGCTGGAAAGTCCAAGCCCTTCGAGAGAGTAAAAGCGGCTGGAATTGGGGCAAGGAGGTGACCAGGTCATTCAATCAATCACATTTATTGAGCGCTGATTGTGTAACAGTCAGTAAACACTCGGGAAAGTACAATACAACGATATAATAGACACATTCCCTGCTCGCAACGAGTTTACAGGACAGTCCTATGTTTATCTTCTAAGTTGGCTCTACCCTCTTGACGATTCACTGCGGTGCACTGAACCCCCTAGTTGCTCAGTAACAGCCATGGATTGATCGATCAAAAGCAGGGACCTTTGGAGCAAAACCGGGGCACCGGCTCGGTCGGGGTCGCCGGTCTTATTTTCCCATCCCTTAATCACCACTGGGAAAGATGGGAAAGAAGTGCTTTCACTGATGGGAAAGAAGTGCTCTTTCTCACCTGCTCACCTGCTCACCTGCATCACTTAGGACATGCAAGGGGTTTTGCTAGCAGAAATGCAAGGACAAGAGGGGACGAAGAAAGATTATTTATTTGTGGTATTTGTTAAGCGCTTACTATGTGCCGGGCACTCCGCTAAGCGCTGGGGTGGATACGAGCAAATCGGGCCGGACAGAGTCCCTGTCCCACATAGGGCTCGCGGTCCCCACTTTACAGATGAGGGAACTGAGGCCCGGAGAAGGGAAGTAACGATAATTATAATAATTATGGTATCTGTTAGGCGCTTACTACGTGCCAGGCACTGTACTAAGCACTGGTGACTTGCTCAGGATGACGCGGGAGATTCTCGGCAGAGGCGGAATTAGAACCCATGACCTTCTGACTCCCCGCCCCTTGCTCTATCCACTAGGCCTTGCTGCTTCCCTCGATATAGCCAAGCCCTTCTCCCTCCCCATCCACATCCTGCAGGCAGGACTTTTCCCAGAAACACGCGCCTATTATTTTTCTTAAAAACATCTTCTCTTCTTGTCAACGGGCTCAGAGTCCTTTCAGTCCTTCCCGAATCAACCATTCCATAAATAAAGCGATCCGTCGGCTTCACGCTTGCGATACGAACGGGAGACCGAACGTGGCTCCATCAGTGATGCCTCGGTCCCTCTTCAGCCAAGAGGACGGCACTGGGGGAGGCTTGGGAGCCTGAGAACTCGGTGTCTCGGGCCCATTCATTGCCAGGTCCCGCCTCCCACCCCCGTTGGGGGGGAAAACTCCCTATTCAGAGCCGTTGGCACGTCTCCCCCGTTCCCCTGGCGCTCCTGGTTGGCCTTTTCCTTCCAGAAAAAGCGAGAGGATTAAAACCGACCAGAAGAGGAAAATACCACCGGAGGGTGTGCGTGTGCGATGTGTCGGATGTGCAGAGGAGGAGAAAATGGAAATGGACTCCTAGGTTTCTGTTTGCCACTGTCTGGGAGCAGCGGTCTGGAAAAGTGTGTGTTGTTTGGTGCCTCTTGTGGGGGCAGTGCGGGTGAGGGAAGCAATTAAAGGGACAAATGCAGAAATCGGTTTGACGGAGCAAAGGAGGAATGTAGAAAGAGAAGTCGGGGCAGAATTACAGGGACCCTGAAGAAAACGGGAAAGGAAATGAGAAGATATGACTGGATTAGAATGGGCAGAAGCAGGAGGCAAAATGAGGACAGGAGAAGGAATATAAAGATCTGGAATTTTATTGATATAGCTGTAATTTTATTTCTTTTTATTAATGTCTGTTTATCTGTATTGATGTCTGTCTCCCCACCCCCCCAGACTTTGAGCTCTTTGTGGGCAGGGACTGTCACTCTTTATTGTTGTACTGTACTTTCCCAAGCACTTAGTAAAGTGCTCTGCACACAGTAAACGCTTAATAAATACGATTGAATGAATGAATAAAAGATTATTCACACATTCAATCATATTTATGGAGCGCTTCCTATGTGCAGAGCACCGTACAAGCGCTTGGAATGTACAACTGGGCAACAGATAGAGACAATCCCTGCCCAACAACGGGCTCACAGTCTAAACGGGAAGACAGACAACAAAACAAAACAAATAGTCTGGTGTCAATATCATCAAGATAAGTAGAATCGTAGATATATACACAATCATAAATATGTACACAATAAATGAAAAATATATGAAAAAGCAAAGTTATGGGGTGCATTATTCACTTGGAGTACACAGATATATTTCTGCTCACGTTAGATTTCGCTACAGCAGAAACGTGGACTCTGACCTTCAGAATACTCTAGTGTGTGTTGAAACATTCCATCCCTTGGCCACATATTCTGATTCTTCTTCAAATGTTTGGCTTTTGAAAAATTTCCTCAAAATGAGTCTCATCCTCAAAGAACTTAGCCTCTCCATGAAGAACTCGGGAGTTCATTTGATCTGGCCCAATCTATCCCTAGAGCCATTGATATTTCTAATTTAGTCCTGCTCCGGAACTAGTCACTTCATTTTCCTAGAAGTTCTATCTGTGTTTTGATCTTTGCAAACGTTTCCTCCCCTCCTGTAAACTCTTCTGTTGTGTCAGGTCGGTGTGGCAAACGGAGTCAAGCAACTCGGAGAAGCAGCGTGGCCTTGTGGACAGAGCCTGGGCATGGGAGTCAGAAGGACCTGGGTTCTAATTCCAGCTCTGCCACTTGTCTGCTGTGTGACCTTGGGCAAGTCACTTAATTTTTCTGTGTCTCAGTTACCTCATCTGTAAAACGGGAATTAGGATGTGGGACATGGACTTCGTCCAACTCGACTAGCTTGTATTCCTTCATTCAGTCGCATTTATTGAGCACTTACTGTGAGCAGAGCACTATACTAAGCACTTAGAAAGCACAATTTGGCAACAGATAGAGACAATCCCTGCCCAACAACGGGTTCACAGTCTAGAAGGGGGACTGTAAGTCCCACATGGGACAGGAACTGCGTACAACCCGGTTGGCTTGCATCCACCCCAGCGCTTAGTACAGCGCCTGGCACATAGTAAGCACTTAAATACCATAATTATTACTATTATTTGACAGATGAGGTAACTGAGGCACAGCGAAGTGACCTGCCCAAGGTAACACAGCAGACAAGTGCTGGAGCCAGGAGCAGCGTGGCTCATAGGAAAGAGCCTGGGCTTCGGAGTCAGAGGTCATGGGTTTGACTCCCGGCTCTGCCACTTGTCAGCTGTGTGACTGTGGGCAAGTCACTTCACTTCTCTGTGCCTCGGTTACCTCATCTCTAAAATGGGGATTAACTGTGAGCCTCACGTGGGACAACCTGATTACCCTGTATCTACCCCAGCGCTTAGAACAGTGCTCTGCACAGAGTAAGCGCTTAACAAATACCAACATTATTATTATTATTAGAACCCAGGTCCTTCCAACTCCCAGGTCCACGTTCTATCCACTAGGCCACGCTGCTTTTCAATTTCAATCAATAACTCAGTGCGATGTAAACGTGTCCTGAACGTTTCCATAGAAGAATGATCCGGGCAGCAGACTGCAGTGTGGACTGGAGTGGGGAGAGACGGGAGGCAGGAAGGTCAGCAGGGAGGCTAATACAGTAATCAAGACGTGACAGGATAAGCACTTGGATTAACACAGTGCTTTCTGTGTGCAGAGTCCTGTACTAAGCCCCAGGAAGTAGAGTAGACTAGAAAAGACAGGTAGAATCCCCGCTCTCCAGGGACTGACAATCTAGTGGGAGAGCTGACAAACGTGGCATCTTGCATTCTAGGCTCATTCATTCAATAGTATTTACTCATTCAATAGTATTTATTGAGCGCTTACTATGTGCAGAGCACTGTACTAAGCGCTTGGAATGGACAAATCGGCAACAGATAGAGACAGCCCCTGCCCATTGAGGGGCTTACAGTCTAATCGGGGGAGACAGACAGACAAAAGCAATAGCAATAAATAGAATCAAGGGGATGTACATCTCATTAACAAAATAAATAGGGCAATAAAAAATATGTGCAAATGAGAAGACGAGCACAGTGCTGGGGGGCAGAAGGAAAGGGGGCTTAGCTGATGGGAGGTGAAGGGAGGGTAGAGGGGGAGCAGAGGGAGCACAGGCAAAAGGGGGAGCTCAGTCTGGGAAGGTCTCTTGGAGGAAGTGAGCTCTCAGTAGAGCTTTGAAGAGGGGAAGAGAGTTAGTTTGGCGGAGGTGAGGAGGGAGGGCGTTCCAGGACCGCGGGAGGATGTGGCCCGGGGGTCGACGGCGGGATAGGCGAGAACGGGGGACGAGGAGGAGGTGGGCGGCGGAGGAGCGGAGCGTGCGGGGTGGGCGGTGGAAAGAGAGAAGGGAGGAGAGGTAGGAGGGGGCAAGGTGATGGAGAGCCTCGAAGCCTAGAGTGAGAAGTTTTTGTTTCGTGCGGAGGTCGATAGGCAACCACTGGAGGTTTTCGAGAAGTGGAGTGACATGCCCAGAGCGTTTCTGCAGGAAGATGAGCCGGGCAGAGGAATGAAGACTAGACTGGAGCGGGGAGAGACAGGAGTAAGGGAGATCAGAGAGATGGCTGACACAATAATCCAGCCGGGATATTACGGGAGCCTGTAACACTAACAGAGCCATTTGGGTGGAGAGGAAAGGGTGGATCTTGGCGATATTATAAGGTGAGACCGGCAGGTCTCGGTGACGGATCGGATGTGTGGGGTGAACGAGAGAGCCGAGTCAAGGATGACACCGAGGTCGCGGGCCCGAGAGACGGGAAGGATGGTCGTACCATCCACGGTGATAGGGAAGTCAGGGAGAGGACAGGGCTTGGGAGGGAAGATGAGGAGCTCAGTTTTGGCCATGTTTAGGTGGTGGGCAGACATCCAGGGAGAGACGTCTTGGAGGCAGGAGGAGATACGAGCCCGAAGGGAGGGGGAGAAGACAGGGGCAGAGATGTAGATCTGTGTGTCATCTGCATAGAGATGATAGTTGAAGCCGTGAGAGCAGATGACTTCACCGAGGGAGTGAGTGTAGATGGAGAACAGAAGAAGGCCGAGAACTGACCCTTGAGGAACCCCAACAGTTAGAGGATGGGAGGGGGAGGAGGAGCCCGCGAAGGAGACCGAGAATGAACGGCCAGAGAGGTAAGATGAGAACCGGGAGAGGCCGGAGTCCGTGAAGCCAAGGTGAGATAAGATGTGGAAGAGAAGGGGATGGTCTACAGTGTCAAAGGCAGCTGAGTGGTCAAGGAGGATTAGGATAGAGTAGGAGCCATTGGATTTGGCAAGAGGGAGGTCGTGGGTGACCTTAGAGAGAGCAGTCTCGGTAGAGTGGAGGGGACGGAAGCCGGCTTGGAGGGGGTCCGGGAGAGAATTGGAGTTAAAATCGGAGGCTCCCCCTCCAATCTCTCTGGTCTCACTGTTCACCCCCCTCTTTATCCTTCCCCGACCCCGATCCCCACCTCCAACTATTCTAATATCTTTTTGAGTTGGGTTTGTTGTTTTCCTCACCACTTGTTGCTGCAAAAGAACCTTTCTGCTGCTACCACCTGGACACCCCGGCCTCTCCCTGGCAAGGACCCCACATTTACGAGGTTATAAAGTCAGGGGTCAATCAATCAATCTTCTTTATTGAAGGTTTACTGTGTGCAGACCACTGTACTAAGCGCTTGGGAGAATACAATATAACAGAGTAGGGAGACACATTCCCTGCCCACAACTCTGAGCCCGTCACTGGGCAGGGATTGTCTCCATCTGTTGTCGAATTGTACATTCCCAGTGCTTAGTACAGTGCTCCGCACATAGTAAGCGCTCAGTGAATACCACTGAATGAATGAATGAGCTCACAGTCCAGAGGGGGAAACAGACAATGAATAATAAATGATAAATGAATAAATTACCGATATGTGTGTAAGTGCCGTGGGGTGTAGGGAGAGATAAATAAAAGGAGCAGATCAGAGTAAGGCAGAAGGCAGTGGAAAAAGAGGAAATGAGGGCTTTGTCAGGGAAGGCTTCTTAGAGGGAGATATGCCTTTCATAAAGCTTTGAAGATGGAGAGAGTAAAATGTCTGTCAGACATGAAGAGGGAGGGCGTTCCAGGCCAGAGGCAGGATGTGGGAGAGAAGTCGATGGCGAGATAGACGAGATGGAGGTACGGTGAGTAGTTTGGCATTAGAGGAGTGAAGCGTGTGGGCTGGGTTGTAGTAGAAGTGCAGCAGCAAGTTGACTGAGTGCCTGCCTTAAAGTCAATGGTTAAGACTTTCTGTTTGATGCAGAGGTGGATGGACAACCACTGAAGGATCCTGAGGAGTGGAGAAACGTGTCCGGAGCGTTTCTGGAGAAAAACGATCCGGGCGGTAGAGTGAAGTATGGACTGGAGTGGGGAGAGACAGGAGGCGGGGAGGTCAGCAAGGAGGCTAATACAGTAATCAAGGCATGGCAGGATAAGTGCTTGGATTAAGATGGTAACAGTTTGAATGGAGAGGAAAGAGCAGGTTTTAATGGTGTTGGAAGGTTTAACAGACAGGATTTAGTGGTAGATTCACTAGGTGGGTTGAAAGAGGGAGAGGAATCAAGGATAATGCCAAGGGTCGTTCATTCATTCATTCAGTGGTATTTATGAAGTGCTTACCATGTGCAGAGCACTGTACCAGGCCCTGGGGAAAGTACAATACAACAGTTAACAGTGACATTCCCTGCCCACAACGAGCTCACAGCCAGATCGGGTAGAAGGGGGAGAGCAGGCAGTAGCTGCAGAGGAGGAAGGGGGCAGGGAAGACCTACAGGCCATCTCCACCCAGGCCAGCCTTGGCCTCCAGCTTTGCAGTCCCAGAGGTGGGGGTCACGAGGTCCAGAAGGGACCAGGGAGCTGGGCCAGAAGACACGAGGCCCTGGCCGGTACCCCAGTGGGAGAAACTGAACAGCTATAAAACAGAGGGGAGGTGAAACGGAGGTGGTCCTAGGATGGGATAGTCCTCTTCAGGAGGAAGGCAGGTGACTAGCTCAGGGCCACCAGATCCACCGGACTGGGGAATCAATCAAAGCCATTTATTGAGTACTTGACTTGTGTAGAGCATTGTATGAAGCACTTGGGTAAGTACAATACAATAGATTTTATAGACAATATACCTGCCCGCAAGAGGTTTACAGTCTACAGAGAAGCAGCGTGACTTAGAAGATAGATCACGGGCCTGGGGGTCAGAACAATCTGGGTTCTAATCCCGTCACCTGTCTGATTTGCATCCTTGGGGAAGTCATTTAACCTATCTGGACCTCAGTTCCCTCAACTGTAAAATGGTGATTAAGAGTGTGAGCCCCGCGTGGGACAGGGACTGTGTCCGAACTGACTGACCTGCATCTACCCCAGCGCTTAGAACAGCACCTGGAACATACTAAGTGTTTAACAAGTACCACAATTATTATTATTATTATTACGGGGGAGACAGGCATTCAAATGGATTAGAGAAAGGGGAAATTGTAGAGAATAAGAATACCGACGCAAGTACCATGGGGCCAGTGTAAGCACTAAGAGTGTTCAAGTGGTACACAGCCCAGTGCAAATTCGAGGTAGAGAGGGGAGTGGCTAGGGTTAAGGGAAAGGAAGGGCAAAAGGAGAGTGAGGGCAGGATTTGTGATTAATATCTTTTAGGGTTGGGTTTGTTTTTTCCTCAGCTCTCATTGCTGCAAAAGAATCTTACCGCTGCTGCCAACTGGAACCCCCGGGGCCTCTCCCCGACAAGGAACCCACTTTTACGAGGCTATAAAGTGAGGGGGCAATCCATCGTATTCATTGAAGGTTTAGTGTGTGCAGACCACTGGACTAAGAGCTTGGGACAGTACAATAGAACAGGTAGACACATTCCCTACCCACTGTGAGCTCACGATCCAGAGGGGGAAACAGACGAATAATAAATGATAAATAAATAAATTACTGATATGTGTGTAAGTGCCGTGGGGTATAGAGAGAGATAAACAAAGGGAGCAGATCAGAGTAAGGCAGAAGGCAGTGGGAAAAGAGGAAATGAGGGCTTTGTCAGGGAAGGCTTCTTGGAGGGAGATATGCCTTTCATAAAGCTTCGAAGGTAGGGAGAGTAAAATGTCTGTCAGACATGAAGAGGGAGGGCGTTCCCGGCCAGAGGCTGGATGTGGGTGAGAAGTCGATGGCGAGATAGACGAGATGGAGGTACGGTGAGTAGGTTGGCATTAGAGGAGTGAAGCGTGTGGGCTGGGTTGTAGTAGAAGTAAAGCAACAGAGCAGCGTGGCTCAGTGGAAAGAACCCGGGCTTGGGAGTCAGAGTTCTAATCCTGGCTCCGCCACTCGCCAACTGTGTGACTTTGGGCAAGTCACTTAACTTCTCTGTGCCTCGGTTACCTCATCTGTAAAATGGGGATTAAGACTGTGAGTCCCACGTGGGACAACCTGATCACCTTGTATTCCCCACCCCTGCCCTCAAGGAGCTCACAGTCTAGAGCGGGGAGACAGCCAGATCGGATAGGAGGGGGAGAGCAGGCAGTAGCTGCAGAAGAGGAAGGGGGCAGGGAAGACCTTCAGACCATCTCGACCCAGGCCAGCCTTGGCCGACAGCTTAGCAGCCCCAGAGGGTGGGGTCACGAGGTCCAGAAGGGACCAGGGAGCGGGGCCAGAAGACACGTGGCCCTGGCCGGGACCCCACTGAGAGAAAGAGAACAGCTATAAAATAGAGGGGAGTCTAGGGACAGATCAGAGAGGCCGAGAGGTTTTTTGGGATGCAGAACTTCAGAAGAGGTATTGTCTCCTAATGGAAATAACATGAGCCTGGGCATCAGAGGACATGGGTTCCAATCCCAGGTCTGCCACTTGTCTGCTGTGTGACCTTGGGCAAATCGCTGACCTTCTCTGAGCTTCAGTTACTTCATCTACAAAATGGGGATTAACCCCCTCCCCCCCCCCCCGATTTAGACTATGAGCTCCATGTGGGACAGGGATTCTGTCCTGATTACCTTATATCTACCCCAGGACTTAGAAGAGTGCTTGAGAAGTAGTAAGCATTAAACAATTTCCATTTCTATTATTATTATAGAAGTGGGATGAGAAAGTGGTAAATCCTGGGGAAGGAGTGAGTGGGAAGGGCTGGTTGGACTAAAGTCAGCCTGGACAGATCTGGGAAAGAGGTCACGAGGGTCATGTGTGTAACTCCTGTGGCCCTGATGTTGGTTGACCCCTGAACCTCTGTTTAGAAAAGAAGCCGTGGAAGTCAGAAGGATCTGGGTTTTAATCCCGGTTCCACCACTTGCCTGTGTGACCTTGGGCAAGTCACTTAACTTTTCTGGGTTTCAGTTACCTCGTCTGTACAATGGGGATTAAGACTGTGAGCCCCATGTGGGGGACAGGGACTGTGTCCAATCTGATTAACTTGTATCTACTTAACTTGTATCTACCCTGTGGGGGACAGGGACTGCGTCCAACCTGATTAACTTGTATCTACTTAACTTGTATCTACCCTCAGGGCTTAGTATACTGCCTGGCACACAGTACGTGCTTAAAAAATAACAAAAAAAAAAAATAGGGTGGTGACAGAGAACCCTGTCAAAGACTCACTCCTCTATAAACCTTTCCACTACAGATGCTGTCTCTTTTCCCAGAGCACTGCAACGCTGAGGACTGACTTTAAAAGACTGTAAGTTCTTTATGGTGGGGTACCGTGGCTACCGATACTGCTACATTGTGCTCTCCCAAGTGCTTAGTAGAGTGCACTGCGCATAGTAAGCACTCAATAAATATGACTGGCCGACTGACTGCATGTAGACTATTTCTTTCACCTGTCCTCTCCCAGATTATGCTTCTCCTAAAGGAGCCTTCTCGATGCCAAACAACCTGTTAGAATGATTTATTCTTTATAATTACATTTTTTAATTCACACTTCAAACACACAAAGGAAAGGCATGATTATGTTACAACTTTTAAATAGAATGCAGAGTACAGAAGTATCTAATACAACTTCCAATCTGTAACATAATGCCTTTGCATCTGCTAAAAACAATACCAATAAAACTATCACAACTAGACTCTCCCAAATGCTCAGTACAGTACTCTGCACACAATAAACGCTCGAAAAGTACAGTTGATTATTGATTATACAATCATTTCGAACTATGAAAATCTCAGCACAGCAAAAGGTGTCAAAAACATCTTATTTCAACTAAGCTCTTTCCAATGAAAGAATATATTTTTCATGAATTATGTCCACATTTGTTCCTCAAATGTGTCCACTGTTTAATTACACACACTGGGAAAGTGAACAGATTCTGCACAACATCCATGAAAAACAAGCAAACACCACTAACTTTAAACACACACACACACACCCCTACCCACACAGCACAAAGCAAAACCCCACGTTTCTTTCTTGAGATTGCTCTCTGCCTCCTGGAGCTTCTTCTCTGACTCTTCTTTGACAAAGGAAAAGCAAAGTGAGAAGGGGAAGCTGTGTGGCCTAGGGGAAAGAGCGGGGAACTGGGAGTCACTAATCCCAGCACTGCCATTTGCCTCCTGGGTGACTTTGGGAAAGCCACTTAACTTCTCTGTGTCTCAGTTTCCTCCTCTGTAAAATGAGGATTAAATAGGTGCTTTTCCTCCCCTTAGATTGTGAGCCCTACGTGGGATAGGAACTGTGTCCATCCTGATTAACTTGTATTTAAACGAGCATTGTGAAGTCAGGATGGGGACCGGTGCAAGGAAATTGAGGGTCAAATGCTGAGGACATTAGGAAAGGGCTCCCTAAATACTGACGATAACTGTGGTGACGGCAGTGTAGCTTAGTGGAAAGAGCCCAGGCTTGGGAGTCAGAGGATGTGGGTTCTAATCCTGTCTCCACCACTTGTCTGCTGTCTTGGGCAAGCCACTTAACTTCTCGTGCCTCAGTTACCTCATCTGTCAAATGGGGATTAAGACTCTGAGCCCCACATGGGACAACCTGATTACCTTGTGTCTATCGCAGCACTTAGAACATTGCTTGGCACAGAGTAAGCGCTTAACATATACCACTGTCATGATGATGATGATGATGATGATGATGATGATGATGATGGAGCGGGAGGGGAGGTAGCAGAGGGACCATCCCAGCCTACGTCTGCTGCCTCGACCCTGCGTGACATGGAGGTGTTCCTGGACTGGGGATCACCCTCATCCGGAGGAAGGCAGGTGACTGGTTCAGGGCCACCAGAACCACGGGGCCGGGGAATCAATCAAAGACATTTATTGAGGGCTTGACTGGCGTAGAGCATTGTAGGAAGCGCTTAGGAAAGTATAATGCGATAGATCTGGTAGTCACGATACCTGCCCGCAAGGAGCTTACAGTCTACAGAGAAGCAACGTGGCTTAGTGGATAGAGCACGGGCCTGCGGGTCAGAACAACCTGAGTTCTAATCCCACCTCCTGTCTGATTTGCGACTTTGGGCAAGTCACTTAACCTATCTGGACCTCAGTTCCCTCAAGTGTAAAACAGGAATTAAGAGTGTGAGCCCCATGTGGGACAGAGACTGTATCTGACCTGACTGACCTGCATCTACCCCAGCGTTTAGAACAGTGCCTGGCACATGCTAAGCGTTTAACAAATACCACAATTATCGTTATTATTACGGGGGAGACAGGCATTCAAATGGATTAGAGAAAGGGGAAATTGTAGAGAATAAGAATACCGACGCAAGTACCCTGGGGCCAGTGTAAGCACTAAGAGTGTTCAAGTGGAACACAGCCAAGTGCAAATTTGAGGTAGAGAGGGGAGTGGCTAGGGTTAAGGGAAAGGAAGGGCAAAAGGAGGGTGAGAGCAGGATTTGTGACACCAGTACAGAGGGAGGGGAGGCAGAGACACACCCACTACTACTTCTGTGGACCCTGCCTTGCTAGTTTCCAGTTTAGGGATGCGCAAATCACTTTCTTCCTCTTCTTCCACCTCTAGTTCTTTCCTTTCGGTCATTTCACTGCTCATTAGTAGGTGAATTGAAAGGTGGACAATCAAGCTGTCCACACACGCTTCCATTCGTCACAGTTTTCTTGCAAAACGGAATGAAAGTCCAATTAAAAAATGAGGATATTGGATTGCCCAAGGCACCGAGTCCCTCATTTTCCTGGAATTTCTAGGGTTGACCAGGTAATGAAAAAATCAGATGACTAGAGTTAGTCACCCTAGAACTCCTGAGGAGACTAGAATTCACTTTCCCCAAGAACCACACGTCATCATGGAATCATGCAGTTTCACCACTGTAGATTCAGCTCTGCCTTACTCCACACATATTTTCCTCCTCGCTTTAAAAACATCTTCTCGTCAAATCCACTGAATTTAATGGCTTCTTGTACCCCTACATCCAGGATCGATCGGGAAGGTTCTTTCCGTCCATTTCTACAGTTCAGAAAACGCATCTACAAAATTGGTAAATCAAAAATCCAGAAGGTAGGAAATAAGTCAAATTTGCAAAACCAAATTAAGCTCAGCTTTAAAAATGAGTACAAATGACTCTACGACATCATTATTTTATAAGAAAAGAGAAGAAAAATAACTTGCCACTAATACTTCTGAAGAAATGAATCCACACTAAATTAGTTTAGTCCTGTTAACCAAGGATTAATATGAGCATGATTATATATTATATATGATAATATTAAATATGATTACATATATATCATACTCAAATTAATCATACTCAGATTATATATAATAATCATATGTATAAGAAACAGCATGGTCTATCGGAAAGAGCATTGGTCAGATGGTCAGAGGACTTGGATTCTAATCCCAGCTCTAATATCTGCTGCATGAGCTTGGACAACTCACTTTATTAATAATATCAATGATCTGTTAATAATGTTGGTATTTGTTAAGCGCTTACTATGTGCCGAGCACTGTTCTAAGCGCTGGGGTAGACACAGGGGAATCGGGATGTCCCACGTGGGGCTCACAGTCTTCATCCCCATTTGACAGATGAGGTAACTGAGGCACAGAGAAGTTAAGTGACTTGCCCACTGTCACACAGCTGACAAGTGGCAGAGCTGGGATTCGAACTCATGACCTCTGACTCTAACGCCTGGGTTCTTTCCACTGAGCCACGCTGCTTCTCTGCTTCTCTGTTAAGTGTTTACTATGTGCCTGGCACCGTACTAAGTGCTGAGCTGGATACGAGCAAATGGGGTTGGACACAGTCCCTGTCCTGTGTGGGGTTCACAGTCTCAATCCCCATTTTATAGGTGAGGAAAAGTAAGGTGAAGTAAAGTGACTCACCCAAGGTCACACAGCAGACAGCTGGCAGAGCCGGGATTAGAACCATAACCTTCTGACTCCCAGGCCTGTGTTCTATCCACTATGCCGTGCTGCTGCTCTCTGTGATTTAGCTACCTAATCTGTAAAATAGGGATTATATCTTAACTCCTCCCTGCTTAGACTGTGAGTCCCATGTGGGACAGGGACTGTGTCCAAACTGATTGACTTGTATGTACCCCAGCACTTAGAACAGTGGTTGGCAAATAGTAAGAGCTAGACTGGAAGCACCTTGAGGGCAGGTTTTGTATCTACTAACACTATTATACTCTTCTAAAATCTTAGCACGGTGCTCTGAACACAGCAGACTGAAGTTATTTGAGGGCAGGGATCAGGCCTATTGAGTGTTCAGTATGGCGCTCTGCAAAGAGGAGCCGATCAATGACTACTATTGATTTATTTCAGCATTATGAAATGTTGGCTGAGAAAATGTCATACCAGAGTAAGTGGTTCATCATATCACTATCGTTATATACAACGGATGAATCGCTGCCTTATCATTAATATTTTTAGAGTTCATTTTACTTACATATTCATCCAGAATGAGGTAAGAATCCTTCATCTGTAAGAGAAAAACAACCATGAATTTAATAGAAAATATGAGCTTAGCATGGGAATCCTAATATCTATGGGAACTGATTGGTCAGCTGTCCATCATCCCCTGCTCCAGGCAACGGTTACCGAGAGCAGTTACCCTCTTCTAGACCGTGAGCCCATTGTTGGGGAGGGATTGTAGAGAAGCAGCGTGGCTCAGTGGAAAGAGTCCGGGGTTGGGAGTCAGAGGTCGTGGGCTCTAATCCCGGCTCCGCCACTTGCCGGCTGTGTGACTTTGGGCAAGTCACTTAACGTCTCTGGGCCTCAGTTACCTCATCTGTAAAATGGGGATTAAAACTGTGAGCCCCACATGCTACAACCTGATCACCTTGTATCCCCCCAGGGCTTAGAACCATGCTTTGCACATAGTAAGCGCTTACCAAATACCACCATCATTATCATTATTATTGTCTCTGTTGCCGAATTGTACTAAGTGCTGAGTATAGTGCTCTGCACACAGTAAGTGCTCAATAAATACGATTGAATAAATGAATGAATGAACTAATCCAGGGGGGCAGATGAGTTCTGTCCTCTGTCTCCGGCTAACAGACCAGCCCCTCTCCGGGGACCTGAGCCCGGAGAGGCTGCTGAGGCGTGCTGTTCTTTGGCAGGAAACCACCAGTCTGGAGTAACTGACTGTTCTCCAACTGAGTCATTTGGAGGAGAATCGTGGGGGTGTTCCTATGATTTGGGACACGAGGGGCCAGGTAGTTGCCCCATTGAGGTCAGAGTCCCGAGACACCTTAGCTCTAGCGAGCTCCATTCCTTCATTCCTTCCTTCAGTAGCATTTATTGAGCGCTTTCCGTGTGCAGAGCACTATACTAAGCACTTGGAAAGTACAATTCAGCAACAAAGAGACAATCCCTGCCCACACCGGGCTCACAGTCTAGAAGAAAAGGGAACCAAGAAAGCTGTGAATGGAGACTTCCGAATGGAGATTTCTCTAGAACGTAAGCTGGCTGTGAGCAGGGAATGTGTCTACCAACTCTGTCATATTGTACTCTGCAAACAATAAGTGCTCAGTAAATTCTAAATGACCGATCCTGAATCATCCTTCTATGGAAACATTTCCCCTAAGCAGCAAACGTGGCCAGTTTCCGATGAGAAAGGAAACACAAATTTGTTCATTAGAGATTAAAACTGTTGCTAATAAGTACACACACACACACACACACACACACAAATCCTTCATTGTAGCAAAATACTTTAAAAAACTATTTGAACTAATTATACTATAAAAAGAATATACAATCTTACTCAATAATGAGTTACAATACTAAGTTGTTTTTAGTAAAACTGGTCCAGTTAAAGGCACCTTATGTTACATAAGTGTTTTCTTTAAGAATGAAAAATCACTGATGGAAAGGAAAATCAACCTTAGTCATATACCTAGATAAGTTCTACAAGGGCCCATATATCTTAACTTCAGGTTTTAGTATCCTTTGATCATCTACTAAGATAATTCAGGTGGAAAAAAATCCTTTCTTTGTGTATGGACTGGATGGTGGAGAATTGGGTAAAACCTGGACTCAAACCAAACTTCTAACAGCTAATTTACCTTCTGATTGGACTCGGGCACCAAACATGCTATTTCCTTATGGCGTTCCAAAAATTGTTCAAAATCTTCATCACTGATTATGAACTTTTCTGCTTCCCTCAGAGCATCTTCACCTGAATTCTCACCATCAATTATTAGACACTGGAACACCTGGAAGGCAGAGAATGCAGATTTTTCTTGAAAGATCCTTCAGCTATCGTGTACTTCCGACCGGTACCCCCCGCATCCTTGTTCACCTCTTTGACTTCTGGGCTTCCTTTGAAGCCAATGTGAGTTCTGCATGTAAAAGAGCTATGCTGAGGAATGAGAATCAAACCTCGGTTTCTAAGGAGAAAGATGGATTGCATTTAGTAGCACAATCACTCAACAGCTGACTCTTTTATGCTCCTGGATGTTCGATGTATATAACTGAATTATTATTGTTATTTTTTTGTGGTTCAGTTTTAAATCCATTCAGCTTTATCCTTTGCGGTCTGCAATCTCTCTCGTTTTGGCTGAGCACAGGTCTATGGAGGCCAGTGGAGGAGTTGGGATGTGAATTTGGGTCTTCTGGCTTACACACCCTTGTTTTTTTCCCCTAGACCATGCTGCCTCCCTATCTTTCTTTCTCTGTCTCTGTCTCTCTGTCCCCTTTTCTGCCTATTCTTCTGTTTATCTCTCTTTGTCTCTGTATCTCTCTTTTTCTTCTCCCAGCAATTTTGAACTACAGTCCCCGTGCCCTTGAAAGCTTTGCCAGATGATAATTCATCTGCAAGAAATAATTATTATCAATCTTCTAAAAGATAGCCCGTGTATAAATGCAGGGTTCCATCAGCAGCCATCGTGTTTCTGACTTCAAGCACCGTTGAAGACAGTTTTCAAATACTGCCTCTTTAGAAGAACAAAAATAGGAATGACATATTCAACTCACCTTCCAGCGCACAGGGTTTAATACTTTAATCTGTTCATTCATGTCCTCTTCAAAATTAAATCTGTTTATGACGGAATTTATTTTGAACGCCACACCGTAATGCTGACACCAGTTCCTCAGCTTCTGCAGATTTTCAACGTGGCTCTTTTTCCCTTGTCCCCGACCAATTAGCACGTTGACCTGCTCATCAAAACTATCACAAGAAATAGCTAGGATATCTAGGTGCTCACCTGGGGGAAACAGGAAGTGAGGGGAATCTCCAATTAATATTCCAGTCTTTGAGCCAAAAATCTGGAATTTTTGCATAGCTTGTAATTCTTGTTTATATAACAAAACATCTTCTATTTTCCTTTTCCATCCCACTGCAGGGGGGGGGGGGGGAATATTCCTATTCAGTGAACAGTTCAGAAAATGCAAAATGCTCTAAAGTCTGCCTCATTTTGGGAGGCCTGCCCCTTATTTTTAGGCAGAGATCTGGAAAATGGGCAGAGCAGCAATACCGTGAGCAGTAGGATGCCCCTAAATGAGGCACTGGAATCATGATGTCATATGATGGGAGAATGTCCAAGGCCCTTTGGCTGCTGACTGTCCTGCAACTAGACACAGCTGTGTCACGGAGGACTGGGCTGGCAAGGTCACTGGCCATGACACCTGCTACTTCTGAGACAGAAAATGTGCATGTGTGTGAGTCTGGGGAGGGAGAGAGAGAAAAAGAGAGAGAGAGAGAGTGCCGGTCTGCGGGTTTGAAGACCTGAACTCTAATCTCAGCTCTGTCCTTGACCCGCTGGGTGATTCTGGGCAAATCTACCTCCTTGGATCTCAGTTTCCTCCTCCATCATGTGGGAAAATGTACCTGCTCTCCCTCCCTCTGAGTCAGGCAGTCGATTGCATTTATTTTCTTATTAATTATTATGGTATTTGTTAAGCACTTACTATATGCCAAGCACTGTTTTAAGTGCTGGGATAGATACGAGATAATCAGGTTGGCCCATGTGGGGCTCACAGTCTTAATCCCCATTTGACAGATGAGGTAATTGAGGAACAGAGAAGTGAAGTGGCTTGTCCAAGGTCACACAGCAGACAAGTGGCAGAGTCAGGATTAGAATCCACGTCCTCTGACTCCCAAGCCTGTGCTCTTTCCCCTAGGCCTCGCTGTGCTGACCGCTATATTAAGCGCTTGAGAGAGTGCAATATAATAATATAACAGATCCATCAGGAGCCCAGTCTGACAGGGACCGTGACCTTTCTGATTATGTTGTGTAACCTCTCATCTCCTCCCCTATCTCTGGCCCCTCGCTGCACCCCTTTAGCCCTTGAGTCGTCACCCCTCGAACACTTAGGTACTCATGTGCTCCCAACACACAATTTACTGCTATTGTTCTTGTCTGTCCGTCTCCCCCGATTAGACTGTAAGCCCGTCAAAGGGCAGGGACCGTCTCTATCTGTTACCGATTTGTCCATTCAAGCGCTTAGTACAGTGCTCTGCACATAGTAAGTGCTCAATAAATACTATTGAATGAATGATTGAACACACATATACACACAGAGCATTGACCTACTTATTTTTAAACTCTATCCCTGCTTCCTAGATTGTAAACTCCTTGAGGGCAGGGATCTTGTGTTCTAACTTCACTGTAGTCTTCTAACCCCTTAGAAGAGTGCTCTGCCCAGAATGAGGACTCAATTAGTATCCTTGATTAATTTTATATACCAGAGTATTTAGCACAGCACCCTAGAAATACTATGATAAAAGGAGAGCAGGAGTTGCGAAAACAAAAGCGTAAGAAGTCGGAGTGACGCTTTGATAGAAGCAGCATGACTTAGCGGTAAGAGCCAGGGCTTCGGAGTCAGAGGTTCTGAGTTCTAATCCCGGCTCCACCACTTGTCAGCTGTGTGATTTTGAGCAAGTCCCTTAACGTCTCTGTGCCTCAGTGACCTCATCTGTAAAATGGGGATTAAGACTGAGAGCCCCATGTGGGACAACCTGATTATCTTGTATCTAAACCAGCGCTTAGAAGAACAGTGCTTGGCACATAGTAAGGGCTTAACAAATACCATCATCATCATCATCATCATCATCATCATCGAGTGGGAAGAGAACCGGCCTGGGAGTCGGAGGATGTGGTTTCAAATCCTAGCTCTGCCACATTTCTATTGTGTGACCACTTAGCTTCTCTGTGCCTCAGTTACCTCCCCTATAAAACGGGAATGAAGTCGGTGAGCCTCATGTGGGCCAGGGACTGTGTCCAACCTGATTACCCTGTATCTACCCCAGAATTTAGAACAATACTTGGTCCATAATAAGCGTTTACCAAATAGCACAATTATTAGGAGATACACAATATCGTTGTTCTATTCACTGACACATATTTAGTGCTTGCTTAAGAATACTGTAGTTTTTCTCCACTTACCATAGCACTTGAACCAGTTTTCTCTGATCAGACTCCCATTGCTCACGACGCTGACACTGGATAATCTCAGCTCCTCTTTGCAGAATTTGACCATCTTTCCCAGGAATTCTCCTCTGTTTTGTAGGAATGGCTCTCCTCCCGAAAAGTTAATTTTCTCCATTCCTGTCTCGTGGTAAAAGAGAAAGAGATTTTGGTTCTGATTCTTTGCTGGGGGAATAAAATCTCATTGCAAGAGACCTTCCATTGTTACATATGGGAATGCTAATAATAAAAATAATACTTATGGTACTCATTAAGTGCTTATTGTGTGCCAAGCGCTACTCTCAGCCCTGGGGCAGATACCAGTCCCTGTCCCACGTGGGGCTCACAGTCTCAATCCCCATTTTACAGATGACATAACTGAGGTCCAGGGAAGTGAAGGGACTTGCCCAAAGTCACACAGCAGACAAGCGGCGGAGCCAGGATTAGAACCCGTAGCCTTCTGACTCCCGGGCCCATCTATCCATTACACCATGCTGCTTCTTTAGAGAAGCAGCGTGGCTCAGTGGAAAGAGCCCAGGCCAGGGAGTCAGAGGTCATGGGTTTGAATCCTGGCTCTGCCACTTGTCAGCTGCATGATTGTGGGCAAGTCACTTAACTTCTCTGTGCCTCAGTTACCTTATCTGTAAAATGGGGATGAAGACTGCGAGCCTCACGTGGGACAATCTGATTACCCTGTATCTACCACAGCGCTTAGAACAGTGCTCTGCACATAGTAAGCGCTTAACAAATACCAACATTATTATCATTATCATTATTCTCAGTGGGAATGAGAATAGCAGTGGGAAGAGAAGGGGACCAAAGATGAGAATTTTAGCTAGGTTTCTGGCTCCAGCAGGGTAAAGGAGACCTACCTCGTAGGAAGCAGTATGGTCTAGCGGAAAGAACACAGAGTCAGAGGAGTTGGCTTCTAATCCTGACTCCGGCACTTACCTGCTGCGTGATCTCAATCGAGCCACTTCACTTCTCTGTGCCTTGAGTCCCTCGTCCGCAAAATGGGGATTCAATACCTGTACTCCCTCCTATTTAGCATGTGAGCCTTTTGAGGGAACTATCTTGTATCTACCCCACTGTTTAGTACAGTGCTTGGCACAGAGTAAGTGCTGAACAAATACCACAACTGTTACGATTGTTAACTTCATGAGTTGGGGGGAACAGCAGGGCACGGGCTTTGACTCTTTTGGAAGTCCCGTAGCCGCATCATCCCACCTGGCGTCTCCAGAAGACGATGGAGTAAAGCCGTCTCCTCCCTAGCCCTTGTCTCTGCCCGCCACTCTCCTCCACGGAGAATTTTCTGGAGCGTTGGTGGGGTCAAGCAGCAGGCGGCACCAGACAAGCGCAGATTTCCAGACTTGGCCCATTGGGAGGATCCCCCAGTGCCTCATGACCACAACAAGTCTCAGGAGAGACTGTGGGAAATCCCCATACCTGGTCTCAAATGAGCCCACCACCTCTTATCTGTTTGGTCTGTCTAGAAGATCTCGGGGGTGAGGCACGCCCTAATAATGTTGGTATTTGTTAAGCGCTTACTGTGTGCAGAGCACCGTTCTAAGCGCTGGGGTAGACACAGGGGAATCAGGTTGTCCCACGTGGGGCTCACAGTCTTAATCCCCATTTTACAGACGAGGTAACTGAGGCACAGAGAAGTGAAGTGACTTGTCCACAGTCACATAGCTGACAAGTAGAGAAGCAGCGTGGCTCAATGGAAAGAGCATGGGCTTTGGAGTCAGAGGTCATGGGTTCGAATCCCGGCTCAGCCGCTGGTCAGCTGTGTGACTTTGGGCAAGTCACTTCACTTCTCGGTGCCTCAGTGACCTCATCTGGAAAATGGGGATTAAGACTGTGAGTCCCACATGGGGCAACCTGATTCCCCTGTGTCTACCCCAGCGCTTAGAACAGTGCTCGGCACATAGTAAGCGCTTAACAAATACCAACATCATTAACATTATTAAGTGGCATATCCGGGATTCTAACCCATGACCTCTGACTCCAAAGCCCGTGCTCTTTCCACTGAGCCACGCCATGTGTGCTCAACCTCAGGGGAGCCCACCCGGGGAAGCGCCCACAAGCGCTTAGTACTATTCTAAACACTGGGGTAGATACAAGTCAATCAAGTTGGACGCGGTTCCTGTTCCACCTGGGGCTCACAATCTTAATCCCCATTTTAAGCGCTCAATATTGAATGAATAAATGAATGAATGAGGTAAGTGAGGTTAAGAGACTTGTCCAAGGTCACACAGCAGCCACGTGGCAGAGTGGGGATTAGAACTGAGACCCTTCTAGACTCCCAGGCCCTTGTCCTACCACATATCTACTCCGGTGCTTAGGTCGGTGCCTGGCACATAGTAGGTACCCAACAAATACCATTTTTAAAAAATCATTAGAAACACATTCAGAGGCGAATACCACTGACTACAGTCACCACTGCTGGAAAATGAGGCCCCAACAGTCCCTCTCTAAGTATCAATTGATAGGAGACCAAGTTACTGGGATCAGTCAGCATCACAATTTCAGAACCTGGATCCAAAACACAAAACATCTCTCCCCGGGTCAGCGATGGGGCTTCGGACAGGGAACGAGTAGCTCCAAGGTAAGAGTGGTTAGACACTTTCACTCACTGTACCTGTTTCAGGGTCTGTGTACCGAGACGACCCCAGTAGTTGGAGACGAAAGAGAACAGTGTGTACTCTAGGCCCCTCGGGAAAAAAAAATCATCCGGTAAAAGGGCTATCACCTGCAGTCAAGTGGGCTGGAGAGATGGATGGAGGAGAAAGTCGGGAATTTTCAAATACCGTCAGTATTCCCTGAACAGTAACACCTCGATTTAACCTTCACGGCATCATTAAAATCCACCCTTTCCTCTCCATTTAAACTGCTTCCATGTTAATCCAAACACTTATACCGTATCAGCCTCCTTGCTGACCTCCCTGCCTCCTGTCTCTCCCGATTCCGGTCCGTACTTGGGTCCGCCGTCCGGTTTATATTTCATATTTCCTGTGGTTGTCCATCTACCTATGCATCAAACGTAAACCCCTTACTAACGGCTTTCAAGAACTAAGTATCTTGCCCCCTCCTATCTCACCTCCCAGATTTCCTACTCCCTGTCACTCAGTCTCATCTTTCTGGCAACCTTCACTCACATCTTGTATCTTCCTGGAACACTCTCCCTGCTCTTATCAGACGATCACTCTCTCCACCTTCAAAGTCTTATTAAAAGCACAACTCCTCCAAGATGACTTCCCCGACACCGGTCTCTTTTCCTCTTCTCCCACTCCCTTCTGCCTCGCCCTGGCACTTGGATTTGCATCTCTTACTCACCCCTTCCTCAATCACATGGTGCTCCCATACATATCTGTGAGTTATTTCGTTGATATTAATGTCTGTTTCCCCCTCGAGACTCTAAGTTTACTGTGGACAGGGAACGTGTCTCCTAACTCTCTTATATTGTACTCTCCCAACCACCTAGTACGGTGCTCTGCACACATTAAGTGCTCAAGTGATATGATTGACAACACCTCGGTCCATATCACTGGCATAGGCTCAGTCAGTAGCCCTAGCTCAGAGAAGCCGTTCCCCAAGGTTCATCTCTGGCCAACCTGAAGATCCTTCATCTGTCGGTCGGTCAGCCGATCGTATTTAGTGAGCACTTAGAGTGTGCAGAGCACCGTACCAAGCACTTGGAAGAGTACAATATAACGATATAAAGGATACATTCCCTGCCCTCGTGGAGCTTACCGGTGTAGCGGGGGAGACAGATGTTAATATAAATAAATCAATTACAAGTATGGACCTAAGTTCTGGGGGGCTGGGAGGGAGGATGAATAAAGGGAGTAAGCCAGGGGAATGCAGAAGGCAGTGGGAGAAGAGGAAAGGAAGGCTTAGTCAGGGAAGTCCTTTTGGAGGAGATGTGCCCTTCTATAAGACTTTGAAGAGGGGAGAGTCTATCGAACAGTAATTGTCTGTCCCAAAGCCTCGTAGGCGAGGAGATAACTCGGGGATATAATAATAATAATAATAATGTTGGCATATGTTAAGCGCTTACTACGTGCAGAGCACCGTTCTAAGCGCTGGGGTAGATACAGGGGAATCGAGTTGTCTCACGTGAGGCTCACGGTCTTAATCCCCATTTTACAGATGAGGGAACCGAGGCACGGAGAAGTTAAGTGACTTGCCCACAGTCCCACAGCTGACAGGTGGTGGAGCCGGGATTCGGACCCATGACCCCTGACTCCCAAGCCCGGGCTCTTTCCAGTGAGCCGCGCTGACACTGACCTGCCTCCTTCAGCATCCTGAGTCCCCTTTTGGCTTCCTCCAGCGGTAGCACGAAAGACGTCTTGGCGGTGTGGAAGCAGAAGCCACATTTATAGTTGCACTGGCGAGTGAAGTGGTAGTTGACGCTGATGGGAATGGTGGGCCCTGCTGGAACACCCTCTTCCACCTTCTTTTCCTCTTCCCTCTCCCTCTTTTCCTCTTCTTCCTGGGGACGGCTCCGGAGGCTACCCTCCACAATCGACACTGCTCTAAACCAGCGGGAAAGCCAGCGGATGCTCTTCCACAAACCCTCCAGGTGATCTCGGAAAGCCTGGAGCAGCAGCTTCCCGGCCAACACGACGGGCACCAGCAGCCACATCACGGATGGGTGGAGTGGAGTGGAGTGAACGAGGGGCAGGATTTGGAGCCGACACTCTGACTCTGCTCAGTTAAATAGCGTCACTGAGCTCACGAGCTGAGGTTGGAATCCTGGGGACCGCCTCTCTGAGCCCTGAGTTTCAGTTTCCTTCATTAGAAAGTGAAAATTGTACCAGAGCCAGGACAACAGTTTTGGTAGTTGGCAGGAAAACATTTCTCTGCCGTTGAAACCTGACCTAGTGGCAGTTAAATCTCGTCGATAGAGCATGGGCCTGGGAGACAGAAGGACCTGGGTTCTAATCCTGGCTCCGCCGCTCGTCTGCTGTGTGTCCATGGGCAAGCCACTTAATTTTTCTGTCTCAGTTACTTCAACTGTAAAATGGGGATTTTAATAATAATGTTGGTATCTGTTAAGCGCTTACTATGTGCCGAGCACTGTTCTAAGCGCTGGGGTAGACACAGGGGAATCAGGTTGTCCCACGTGGGGCTCACAGTCTTAATCCCCATTTTACAGATGAGGGAACTGAGGCACGGAGAAGTGAAGTGACTTGCCCACAGTCACACAGCCGACAAGTGGCAGAGCTGGGATTCGAACTCATGAGCCCTGACTCCAAAGCCCGTGCTCTTTCCACTGTGCCACGCTGCTTCTCTGAGTGAGCCCCATGTGGGTGACAGGGACTGTTTACTATCTGATTATCTTGTATTTACCCCAGTGCTTAGTACAATGCCTGGCACATCTGAAGCGCTTAACGAATATTCTTCTTATTATTACAGAATTGTTACAGAATTTTGGGGTCTGAGCCCAACTAGGTATTGGGATATTTTGGATATTATTTTTCTGTACTTTACAGAAACTAAGTTACGTGGGTGATGTTACCTACTAACAAGATGACACACAACATTAAAGCAAGAGAAGATTCAAGAAGCAGCACGGCGTAGTGGAAAGATCACGGGCTTGGGAGTCAGAGGTCGTGGTTTCTAATCCCGGCTCTGCCACTTGTCAGCTATGTGACTTTGGGCAAGTCAGTTAACTTCTCCGTGCCTCAGTTCCCTCATCTGTAAAATGGGGATTAAGACTGGGAGTCCCATGTGGGACAACCCGATTACCTTGTATCTAAACCAGCGCTTAGAACCGTGCTTGGTACATAGTAAGCGCTTAACAAATACCATCATTATTATTATAGAACAAGGCACTAAGCAGTTGGGAGAATAAATACAATAGAGTTCATAGAGAGGATTCCTTCAAGGAGCTAACAATCTAGTGTGTGTGTGTGTGTGGGGGGGGGTAGATATTAAATAAATTATAGGTAGGGAAAATTGTGGAGAGTCTGTTTGAAGCAGAGGTGGATTGGTAAACATCAGAGGTTATTGAAGAGAGGTCTTTTTTTAGAAAAAAATGATCCAGGCAGCGGAATGAAATGTGGACGTGAGTGGGAAGAGATTGGAGGCAGGGAGGTCAGCATGGAGGCTGACGCAGCAATCAAAGCGGCATACGATAAGCGCTCGGACCATCACGGTAACAGTTTGAATGGAGAGAAAGGTATAGATTATAGAGGTATTATGAAGGAAAAAAACCAAGAGGATCTGGCGACAGACCAAATATGCGGATTGAATGAGAAAGATGAGAGAAGAGTCAAGAGACGAGTCGAGGTCTACTGTGTGACCTTGGGCAAGTCAGTTCACTTCTTTGGGCTTCAGTTTCCTCAACGATAAAATGGGAAATTCAATACCTGTTCTCCCCTCTATCATGGGGTTCATATATACAAGGGTGGTGTTTCAATTTATCAACTTTTATCGGAGCAGTGTGGCAGAGAAGCAGCATGGCTTAATGAAAAGAGCACGGGCTTGGTAGTCAGCGATCGTGGGTTCTAATCCCGGCTCTGCCAATCGTCTGCTGTGTGACTTTGGGCAAGTCACTTAACTTCTCTGTCCCTCATTTACCTCATCTGAAATGGGGATTAAGACTGTGAGCCCCATGTGGGACAACCTGATTACCTTGTACCCTCCCCCCCCCGCAACGCTTAGAACAGTGCTTGGCACATAGTAAGTACTTAACGAATACTGTCATTATTATTATTATTATGATTGTTATTATTTATATTATTGTCTTTCCCTCTAGACTGTCCTCTCATCGTGGGTAGGGAACGTGTCAGTTTATTGCTGTATTGTACTCTCCCACACGTTTAGTACGGTGCTCTGCACACAGTAAGCGCTCAATAAATACGACTGAATGAAAGTAAGCACTCAATCAATTTGATTATCTGACTGACTGGAGGTTCGGGAAGGCCATAGGGGTTTCAGGAGAAAGTTAAATGTCTGAAACAGTTGGTGTGAGCACTGGACATGGGTGCCAATGAGGGTGGAGAAGGAGCACTGGGCACGGGTGTCAATGAGGATGGAGAAGTATCGTCGGTGGGTAGAGGAGAGGGTCCCCTCTCAGGGTCGCACCCGAAGGATTTCCAGTACTCGACCAGTCTCGGCTACGGGAGGGAGAGTCAAGCAGAGACCTACCCGTTCCACTCCTAGCTGGGGCAGTGGCTAGCTAGTGGAAGGCCATCGGCGACGAGTCAAAACTCACCCGTGCTGGGCAGCAGAGGCACGGGAGAGAGTTGAGGGCGGAGACTCGGGTTTGCTGTGCGGAAGGAGACGACGGTAAATCACTTCCTTATTTTTACCAAGAAAACTCTATGGATTCACTATAAGAATGATTGCAGATGGAGGGGGGGTGTTCTGGGAGAGACGTGTCTGTGGTGTCGCTATGGGTGGGTGATGTCTCGACGGCATTAGACAAGAGGAGAGGGCAGAGTTATAGCAGGCCACCCGTGAGCAAGATAACAGAAGAAGCTACTGAAGGTATGACCCAGATCAGACCCAATCCTTGTCCCACAAATGGCTCACGGTCCCAGAGGGAGGGATAGACGGGTATTCTATCCCCACTTGACGCATGAGAATACTGAGGCCCAGAGAGGCTAAGTGATTTGTCCCAGGTCTCAAAGAAGGCATTCATTCATTCATTCAATAGTATTTATTGAGTGCTTACTATGTGCAGAGCACTGTACTAAGTGCTTGGAACGTACAATTCGGCAACAGATAGAGACAATCCCTGCCCAATTATTTTTGATGCTATGAATGCCTACCTGTTTCGTTTCGTCGTCTGTCTCTCCCTTCTAGACTATGAGCCCGTTTATGGGTAGGGAGTCAGAGTTCATGGGTTCGTATCCCGACTCTGCCACTTGTCAGCTGTGTGACTGTGGGCAAGTCGCTTCACTTCTCTGGCCCTCAGTTCCCTCATCTATAAAATGGGGATTAAGACTATGAGCCCCACGTGGGACAACCTGATTACCCTGTATCTACCCCAGCGCTTAGAACAGCGCTCTGCACGTAGTAAGCGCTTAACAAATACCAACATTTTAGGGGTTGTGACTATCCGTTGCCGAACTGTACTTTCCAAGCACGTAGCACACAGTGAGAGCTCAATAAACACGACTGAATGAAGGCACGCGGCAGAGTGTGGTGCCTTAGGTTTATTGCCAAGGGATAGCGGTATTTTTCTGTTGTTATTGCGGTTTTGTTTATTATGACGTCTGTGAAGCGCTTGTTACGTGTCAAGCACTGTTCTCAGCACTGGAGTAGACACAGGTTTATCAGCTTAGACACGGTATCTGTCCAACATAAGACTCACAGTCTAAGTAGGAGGAAGTAGGATTTAATCCCCATTTTACAGTTGAAGAAACTGAGGCACAGAAAAGGAAAGTGAGTTTCTCCAGGTCGCACAGCAAGCTATGGAAGAGGAGGGATTAGAACCCAGGTCCTCTGACTCCCCAGACCTGTGCTTTCTCCACTAGGCCGCACTGCTTCTGGGTTGTGACAAACTTGCCCAACGCAAGGCCACATTTTGCCAATTCCATTCCTATTTCTGGGGCACAATACAAAAACTCCTCTAGGTGACATGTTGCTCTTTCTGTTAACAAAACACTTGGCAGAAAATATGAGCCCCCGTGATTTTGGAAATAGTGAGTTTCCTTCCCCTTTGTGTGTTTTCCCAACACGAAACTGGTGCCTTTCTCTAAAATAGAAACTGAAACTGAATTCTGGCTTCATCAAAGGGAAGTGAAACTTTGAAGAGAGGCTGTGTCAAACCCCTGGGCACTGAGGAATTACTCCTTCCCCCAAATGGCAAAGATCTCAGGGATTAGGGCACCTTAATGGTTTTGTAGAAAAATGATCCGGGCAGCGGAGTGAAATGCGAACTGGAGCGGGGAGGGATAGGATCCAGGAAGGTCAGCAAGGAGGCTGATACTGTAATCAAGGCGGGAAAGGATAAATGCTTGGATCAGTTCGGTAGCAGCTTGGATGGAGAGGAAAGCGATGTGAAGGTTGAACCCCCAGAATTTAACGACAGACCGAATACATGCGTTCAATGAGAGAGATGAGTGGAGGAAAATGCCAAAGGCTCCGGGCTTATGAGACAGGGAGGTTGGTGGTGCGGTCTACAGTGACGGGAGCTGTAGTTGTACGAGACTGACTAATGGACAGGGGACCGAGTGTGTCGAGTTCAGGAGAGAGGATGGTGTCGTGGGCACCAATTTGGTCGTCGAGGGAAGGCAGTTCGGGTAGGGAGACAGATGCGGCATCGCGACTTGAGGAAATTGGTGGGGGTCAAAAGATCAGAGGTCTCTGTAGGGGGACAGGACAGATTTGTGGGGAAGTGGTGTGTGGGAGAGAAGGCACGTGAGGAGGGCGTGTGGTCAGATAGAGGGATTTCAGAGTTGGTGAGAGCAGAGGTTTTACAGTGACTGGAGTCGATGGGATCGAGTGTGTGTCCAAGTCGGTGAGTGGACAAGCTAGGCGGAGCAGGAGGTCAGCGGAGTCGGGGAGTGATAGAAGGCGCTCGGCGGCAGGGTCCTCGGGAACGTTAGAAGGAAGGTAGCGGCGGGGTCGTCGGGAACACTCATGTGGATATTGACGTCCCCAAGGACCAACGTAGGGCTGGAAGATGAGAGAAGGAATGTGAGAAAGGGATCCTAACGGTTCGGAAAGTTGAAGGTGAGGCCTGGGGGGTGGAAGATGACCACGACTAGTCTCCGGAGTGGGTGGGCGAGGCGGATGATATGCGCTTCGAAGGAAGGGAAAGAGAGGGATGAGGGAGGCGGAGCGGCGCGAAGGAAGCCGACTCCTCACTCCTTCCCGGTGAGTCTGGGGGAGCGGGAGAAGAAGTGGCCTCCTCTGGAGAGAGCAGCAGGGGAGACCGTGTCACCGTGGGAGAGCCAGGTTTCGGGGATGGCGAGGACAGGTTCTGCGCCCACAGTGAGCTCACAGTCTAGAGGACAAGACGGACATTAACGTAACTTAACAATTCCCAGACACGTACGTAAATGCGGTGGGGCTGAGGGTGGGGTGAGTATTAAATGCCCAAAGGTCACAGACCCAAGTGCGCAGATGATCTTGAAGGGAGAGGGAATTGGGGAAAACAGGGCTTAATCTGGGAAGGCCTCCCAGTGCTCAGAACAGCGCCTGACTCATAGTAAGTGCTTACAGGTACCATAAAAAAACCTGCAGCTGAGCTTAGGGAAGCAGAGTGGCTCACTGGAAAGAGCCCGGGCTTTGGAGTCAGAGGTCATGGGTTCGAACCCCGGCTCTACCACTTGTCAGCTGTGTGACTTTGGGCAAGTCACTTAACTTCTCGGTGCCTCAGTTACCTCATCTGTAAAATGGGGATTAAGACTGTGAGCCCCACGTGGGACAACCTGATTCCCCTGTGTCTACCCCAGCGCTTAGAACAGTGCTCGGCACATAGTAAGCGCTTAACAGATACCAACATTATTATAACCTACTTGCTTTTTTGTTCGCATAGCAAATCTCCTCATCCTCTACAGCCAGCAAACCTTGCTCTTAATAGCGGTAGTAACAACCATGATATTCACCGAGCTTTTGCAAGTTATGATGCACTGCGCTAAGCACAACACAAACAAGGGACTCATAAGGAGCTCGCACTCCAACAGAGGAAAATGGGCATGAAGTGTCTCCCGACTGAGTTGCCAGATTAAATCAGACTAAATCCGCCTAGGTTACTGCATCGGCCTTCTCGCTGACCTCCCAACCTCCTGTCTCTCCCCACTCCATGCCATACTTCACGCCACTGCCCAAAGCGTCTTTTTACAGAAAGGTTGAGGACATCGCCCCCCTCCTCAAGAAACTCCAGCGGTTGCCTATCCACCTCCGTTATCAAATAGAAACTCCTCACCATTGGCTTTAAAGCACTCCATCATCTTGCCCCCTCCTACCTCGCGTCGCTGCTCTGCTTCTACGACCCAGCCCACACACTCTGCTCCTTTGGTGCAGCTGACCTCCTCACTGTCCTCCATCTCGCCCGTCTCATCGCCGACCCCAGGCCCATGACCTGCCTCTGGCCTGGAACGCCCTCCCTCCTCAAATCCGCCAGACAAATTACTGTCCCCCGCCCTCAAAGCCTTAATGAAGGCACCCCACTCTTCCAGATCTCCCACTCCCTTCTGCGTCACCCTGACTTTCCTCTTCCCCCCACTCCCAGCCCCACGGCACTTGCATATGTATCTGTAATTTTATTCATTTGTACCGATGTCTGTCTCCCCCACCCTCGCCTTGACGGTGAGCTCTAAGCGGGCAGGGATCGCCACCGTTTATCATGGTACCGTCCTCTCCCAAGTGCTTAGGACAACGCTCTGCACACGGTAAGCGCTTAATAGATACGATTAAGTAAACGAATGACCGAAAGAGGAAATGAAGGACAAGTCAGGGAAGCCTCCCCCGGGAAGGCCTCTTGAAGCAGCAGCATGGCTCACTGGAAAGAGCACGGGCTTTGGAGTCAGAGGTCATGAGTTCGAATCCCAGCTCTGCCACGTGTCAGCTGTGTGACTGTGGGCAAGTCACTTCACTTCTCTGTGCCTCAGTTACCTCATCTGTAAAATGAGGATGAAGACTGTGAGCCCCACGTGGGACAACCCGATTCCCCTGTGTCTACCCCAGCGCTTAGAACGGTGCTCTGCACGTAGTAAGCGCTTAACAAATACCAACATTATCATTATTAACAGGTTGGCATGAGAGGAAAGAAGTGTGAAGGGAGGGTCGTAGTAGGAGATCGGTCAGGGAAGGTCGGTGGGGGTGACTGGGTCAAAAGTGATAGTCACAGAGCTATTTTTGAGTGGAAATATGACTCAACGCACGATATGTTCGGTCTCGTCTTCGAGTAAGACAAAAATGATATCGAATTTTCATGCGGCAATTTTCATTAAACCGATCAGTGCTCAACTGCTATTTCTTCACCGGCAAATATAACCTTCGCAACCCTCCCCCCGACCCCATTTCGTTTTTCGTCGAGCAAGACAGAGTTGATCGTGAGCCAGTCATTTACTTTTCTTTCCATTTCAAAACTGATCACTGCCCCCTCCGCAAAGGGGCCACTCCGCTCAGCCATCTGTCACACGTCTCCAGTTACCCCCTTTATGCCGACGATGCCCAAATCTCTCTCGATCTAGCTCACATCTCTCATTGCCCCTTCAACCTCGCATCTCCTCTTGCCTCTGGAACATCGCCACTTGGATCGATCAATGGAATATATCGAGCGCTCCCTCTGTGCAGAGCACTACATTCAGCACCAGGGAGAGTAGAATACGGCAGAGTCGGTAGACACGATCCGCCTCTGACTCATCTCGTCCACCCCAAAACTCTTCCCCTTTCCCTTAAACCAACTCTTCCCAGTGGCTTCCCCACCTCAGCCAACGACAACCCCGTCCCCTCCATCGCAGAAACCCGGCATCCTCGGGGACATCCTCGACTCTCCGCCATCGCTCACCTCTCAAACGAGCCACGCTAGGTTCACCTCCCAGTTCCCCGACGCGTACCGTCCCTTCGACGGACCGTACGTCTTTTGAATTCATTTACGCCCTCCTTTATCACTCACGCGCTGCCGCTCAATGTATTTTGACTTCTCTAGTTGTCTCTCTGTTGGACTCCCCCAATACAGCATAAGCCCCTCGAGAGGAGAGGACGGGCCACGTCTTTATTCCGTACTTCCCGAAGGCCTAGCGCCGAACGCCGCGCCGAGTGAGCGTTCGATAAACGCTATCGCTACAACCGGCCGCCACATCCGTCTTTAGTCGGAGACGCTTCTCCCACCCTCTCTCGCCTGGGGTCTCTCAGGGGAGCCTGACGGCAGGAACTGGGCCTTTTGGGTTGGCGGGGGGGGGAAGAAGGAGGAAGAGAGAGAGGAGGGAGAGACAGGAAGAGAGAGGGGGGAGAGAGAGGAACGGGGGGAGAGTGGAAGAGAGAGGATGAGAGGGGAAGAGGGGGTAGAGGGGGACAGAAGGGGACAGAGGGAAAGACAGGAAGTGAGGGGGAGAGAGAGGAAGAGGGGGGAGAGAGAAGAGAGCGAGGTAGAGATGGGGAGAGAGGAAGAGGGGGAGGAGGAGAGGAAGAGAGAGGGAGAGAGGGGCAGAGTTGGGTAGAAGGGGTAGAGAGGGGGACAGAGGGGGACAGAGGGGGACAGAGGGGGACAGAGGGAAAGAGAGAGGAAGAGAGGGAAAGTGGGGGAGAGAGGGAAAGAGAGAGGAAGAGAGGGAAAGTGGGGGAGAGAAGGAAAGAGGGAAAGAGAGAGAGGAGGGAGGGAGGGAAAGAGGGGGGTTGCGGGGAGAGAGGGAAAGAGGAAGAGAGGGAAAGAGAGAGGGGGAGACAGAGGAAGAGAGAGAGGGAAAGAGGCGGGGCAGAAGGAGAATGGGCGGGGCATGTAGGTGGGGAAGGGCGAGACGGGGGAGGAGGAGGAGGAGGAGGAGGAGGAGGAGGAGGAGGAGGAGGAAGAGGGGCGGGCCGGTCCCCATGGTGCCGCTTCCCCGCTCTGCCCTGCGCCTCTTGGCGCTGCGCCGGCCGGGAGGGCCGGGGACGAGGGGCAGGGCGGCGGGGCCGGGGGGCAGGGCGGCGGGGCCGGGGGGCATGGAGCCGGGCGGCCGGCTGTGGGTGGAGGCCTGGGGCGCGGAGCCGGCGCACTTGGCCCTGTGCGGCGGGGAGGTGGAGGAGGAGGAGGAGGAGGCGGCGGCGGGGCGGCGGCGGCGGCGGGACCGGCCGGGCCCGCACCGGGCCCTGCTCGCCCCCGCCCGGGGCCGCTGCTACTCCGTGCTGCTCCCGGAGGAGCGGGAGGAGCGGGAGGAGCGGGAGGAAGGAGGAGGAGGAGGAGGGCGAGCGGTCCGGGCGGCCTGGCTGCTGCAGCGTCTGCGGGCGGAGCTGAGCGTGGTGGGGCGGGTGCGGGGGCTGCTGACCTACCGGGGGCCGGGCCCGGGGCCCGAGGCCCGGGGCTTCCTCCTCCACGCCCGGGGGGCCGAGGCCTGGCCGGGGCTGCGGGTCGGCGGGGCCGCCCCGCCCCTGCTGGGCGTCTTCGAGGAGGACGGGGCGGGCCGGCTGTGGCACCGCGACCGGGGGGCCGGGGGGGCCCGCAGCCGGGTGGTCCCCGCCCCGGCCCCCGCCCCGGCCCCCGCCCGCCCGGTCCTGCTGGGAGCCGCCGTCTTCCCCGGCCGCCGGGCCGCCCGCCGCGTCCTCCGCCAGGTGAGGCCCTAAGAGCATCCTTCGCCGCCCCGTCTCCATGGCGACCGACGCCGTCGGCCCTCCCGGCCGGAAGTCATCCCGCCGGGAGTCGGCCCGCCCCTCGCCGAGCATCCCGGGGACCAGCAGCGTGGCCCGGGGGAGGGGGGGAAGGGCCCGGGCTCGGCGGTCCCGGCTCCGCCACTTCGTAATAATGGTATTTGTTAATCGCTTACTGTGTGCCCAGCACTGCTCTAAGCGCTGGGGTGCGGGAGGCAAGGTCATCGGGTCACCTCCCCTCCCCCCCCCCCCGTTCCCTTTACGCCCCCTCTCCTCCTTCCCCACCCTCTGCCCCTCCCCCTCCCCCTCCTCTGAGAATCATAACGCGGTATGAGTTAAGCGCGTACGGCGTGCCGAGCACCGTCCCAAGCACTCGGGTAGATGCAGGGTAATCGGGTCGTCCGACCTGAGGCTCGCGCGGTCTTCGTCCCCGTTTTACAGATGAGGTGACTGAGGCACCGAGAAGTGAAGCGACTCGCCCAAAGTCGCACAGCTGACGAGCGGCGGAGCCGGGATCCGAAGCTGTGATCTCTGACTCCTAAGCCCGGGCTCTTGCCATTGAGCCGCGCTGCTTCTCCGAGCTGAGCCCCCCCCTTCCCTCTGCTCCCCCCCCCCCGCGTCTCCCCCACCCTTTGCTCCTCCCCCTTCCCCTCCCCTCAGCACTGTGCTCCTTTGTATGGATCATTTATGACCCTATTGATTTTGTCAATGAGGGGTGCGTCCCGTCCCCTCGATTCTATTTATCTTGAAAAACGTTGGCTTGTTTTCCGTTCCGTTCTGTTTCGCTCTGCTGTCTGTCTCCCCCGTTCAGACTGTGAGCCCATCATTGGCCGGGTACTGTCTCTCTCTGTTGCCGAATTGTACATTCCTAGCGCTTAGTACGGTGCTCTGTGCGTAGTAAGCGCTCAGTAAATACTACCGAATGAATCATGTCGTCCCATGTGGGGCTCACAGACTTAATCCCCATTCTACAGATGAGGGAACCGAGGCACAGAGGAGTGAAGTGAGTTGCCCAAAGTCACACGGGTGACAAGTGGCAGAGGTGGGGTTAGAACCCGTGACCTCTGACTCCCGAGCCCGGGCCCTTTCCACTGAGCCACGTGCCTCTTGTCTGCCTCGTGACCTCGGGCGAGTCGCTTCGCTTCTCTGGGCCTCAGTTACCTCGTCCGTCGAATGGGGGTTAAAAGAAGCGTGAGCCCCACGTGGGACGACCTGATTACTCTGTAACCGCTCCAGCGCTTAGAACGGTGCTTGGCACGTAATAAGCCCTTAACAGATACCCCAGTTAGTATTATCGTTATTACCGTCATCATTCCCGGCCCCACCGCTTCTCTGCCGGGGCCCCCGGGGCTGCTCACGGCGCTCCTCTGGGCCTCAGTTCCCTCCTCTCTAAAATGGGGATTAAAACTGGGGGGACCCGAGCGGGACAGGGACCGTATCCAGCCCACTCTGCCGGAAACAGTCGTCGTGATGGTATTGGTGAAGCGTCCACCGACCCATCTGGCTCGTGATAACAATCGTGATTCATTCATTCAATTCAGTAATACTTATCGAACGCTTACTATGTGCAGAGCATTGTATTAAGCGCTCGGAATGTACGATTCGTGGTATTGCTGAAGCGCTTACCGACCCAGTTGGTTTGCAATAATTATAGTGATAACGATGGTATTTGTTAAGCGCTCACCGACCCGATTTGCTTGCAGTGATAATGACGATGGTATTGGTTAAGCTCTTTCCCACCCAATTTGTTTGCGATAATAATGGTATTGGTGAGAGGCTTACCAACCCAACTGACTTGCGATCATTATAATGATATTTATGGCATTTGTTAAGCGCTTACCAACCCAATTTGCTTACGATAATAATAATGATGATAATAGCGGTATTTGTTAAGCGCTGTGTGCCAGGCACTGTACTAGGCACTGGATACGATCAGTTCTGGTTGGACACAGTCTCTGTCCCCTGTGGGGCTCAGAGTCTCTATCCCCATTTTACAGATGAGGGAACTGAGGCACGGAGAAGTGAAGCAACTCGCCCGAGGTCTCGGAGCAGTTGCGTGGCGGAGCTGCGGTTAGAACCCCTGCCCTTCTGACTCCCGGGCCCGAGCTCTCCCCACTACGCCATGCTGCCTCTCACCGGGCCATTTGGAACTCCCTCTTCCCGATGCTTCTCAGGCTGCTCCTCTCCCCAACCTCCCTGGGCCTCATCCTTCTCCCCTGCTCAGTGGCGTTGTCATCGATCAGACTGTAAGCCCGTCAGTGGGCAGGGATTGTCTCTATCTGTCGCCGAATTGTACATTCCAAGCGCTTAATACAGTGCTCTACACATAGAAAGCGCTCAATAAATACTAAATACTTAGAGGGTAGTGAGATCAGGTGTGTGCCACCTCCACCCCCCCCCCCCCCAATGGACGCAGTTGTGGCTTTCACCCGGGTACAGGAAGATTGGGACCAGAACCTTAGAATCCCGAGCCTGGAATCCCCTTACTCGAGCACTCACACCTGGCCATCGAGCACTTTTTTTAAAAAAGTAATAGACAAGAAGATGATATTCCCATGGAGGATTATTTGAGAAGAATCATTTCAGTTGTTTTGTCTCATTCTTCTTGGCGATCATCTGTGTGTTTTCCACGGTGGATTCTTCACCGTCAGTAATTCAGTGTCTTATTGCTTGCATCAAAGTAACGACCTTTCAAATCCAGAAATAAGTGGTGTGCGAGAGATTGATTTTCAGATTGACCGTGCCGATTCTGAGAGATTGCTAATTCCTGAAACTCAGCTCTCCTCCGAGCCCGTGCTTCTTCCCTACCCACTGCCCGGAGTGCCCTCCTCCCCCGTCCATCACCGAACCGCATCCCTTTCCGACTTCCAAACCGTGCTACGGTGTCACCTCCTCCGGGAGGATTCCCTGATTAATCCCAGCCCTTCCCATCGTTCTATCGCATCATCTATATCGAAACACAGAGATCTACTTTTGATTAATGATCTAATTGATTTACTTATGCAATTTTAATGGCATCCGTTGACAACTCCTTATACATACATGATAGATCAGACCCGCTCTATTTCTAGGCTCCTAGTCCAAGTTGGAGAGAGAGCAGGAAATTTACCCCAGTTTTACGTTCAGATTGAATCCCGGAGAAGTGAAATGACTTGCCCAAGGCCACACAGGAGGCCAGGAGCAGAGTGGGAACTAGGACCTGGCGTTGCTGACTCCCAGACCCGTCCTCTTTCCTCCAAGCCGCAATGAACTTGAGTTTATCCTTTGCACTTATCGTTTCATTTAGGACTTCGCCCTTGTATATTCTGCTGTAAATTTCTAAAGGGGAGAGATGGAATCAGTTACTCTTTTTAAGTATATATTTCCTACTTATCTAGTGCTGTGTTTTCACCCACAAGGTGCTCAGTAATTACTCTTGACGATGGTGAAACCCAAGTGAGTTGAGTCAGTCACTCAATGGTATTTATTGAGCGCTTAGTAGGGTGCAGTCAAAGAGAGTTGGTAGATAGGATATCTGCCCTCCAGGAACTAACCGTCTAGCGGAGTTATGTTTCACAGGACACTGTTCATTCAATCATTCATTCATTCATTCAGTAGTATTTATTGAGCGCTTACTATGTGCAGAGCACCGTACTAAGTGCTTGGAATGTACAATTAGGTAACAGATACAGACAGTCCCTGCCCTCTGACGGGCTTACAGTCTAATCGGGGGAGACGGACAGACGAGAACAGTAGCAATAATAACAAGAGCTATTAATAGAGTGAACGCAAAGAACACGTGCTTCCGCTCGACCGTTGTCACTGGTCCGTTCTGCCGTCTTCCTTCGGCCGTTTGCACCGTCAGGGCTTTTGTGTAGTCGTCACGTACCTAAAGCGTACGTTACCGGTGAGGAAACCGCTGTGCTCGGGGCCCAGAGGAGCTCGAGTCATTTGCCGATAATGGGACTTTGTTGTTGCAGTGCCTGCCGTTAATCCCGGAAGCCCAGGCTGTCCTGGACCTGGTGGACCGTTGGCCAGAGGCTGGCCAGAAGGGCCCTTTTCCTGTCATAGTTATCGAAGGACTGGATGCCACAGGTAAAATCGTTCTTTGCAGAACAAGATGATCACAGTCCCATTTCGAAACCATGAATCAGCGGGTCATTGAATGGAGAGTCCCATTCGAAGGAAAAGGACACCATCTTCCATTCATTCATTCATTCAGGCGTATTTATTGAGCGCTTACTGTGGGCAGATCACTGAACTAAGTGCTTGGGAGAGTACAATACAACAATGAACGGACACAGTCCCCGCCCACAACGAGCTTACGGTCTAGGGGGAATGATAGTAGTACAAGTTAAGGCCTTACTAGGTACTAAACCCTCTTCTAAGTAGATACAAGTTAATCGGGTTGTACGCAGTCCCTGTCCCACATGGGGCGCACACTCTGAATGCCCATTTTACAGGTGAGGTAACTGAAGCCCAGAGGAATAGAAGTGACTTGTCCAGGGTCACACAGCAGACGTGTGGCGGAGCCAAGATTAGAACCCAGGTCCTTCTGACTCCCAGGCCCGTGCTCTCTCCACTGAGCCATACCGCTTCTCGACACATAGCTGCAGTTTGGATGCCTGGAGTGTTTCAGGCTCAGAAAAGGGGCTCCTTCTCCCTCCTTGCTTCCTTTGGCAATCTGCCTCCTCCAAGAGAGCCCGGGAAGTGGACCGGAAGCTTGGCATCCCAGTGTGAGACCATCTCCCTGAAATGTTCTTTGCCACGGGGTTCTTGGCTTCTTGAGATATTTTAAGTTTCCTCATCTGTAGAATGGAGATTAAGACTGCGAGGCCCACGTGGGACAAGCTGATTACCTTTGCTCTACCCCGGATCTTAGAGCAGTGCTTGGCACATGATAAGGGCTTAACAAATACCATAATAATAATAATAATAATTATAAGTTAACGGGCGGGGGGGGAGTCAGTTTCTCACATACTTGAATTTCGGGAATTCACTGGGAAAGTATCCTCACTCTGTTCTTCCCAGCACGGCCGTCCCCATCGCCAGAGGTTTCCAGGCCCCTGCCTGCACCTCGGGCTCTCGCGCCTCCCTGCCAATGCGTGCCCCTGCCCCACTCTGCCCCTCACCGCGCCGCGATAACTCCCTCTCTTCAGGGTCTATTTTGGTAACTTTTATTGACTTTTCTTTCTCTGCTACTGTCCCATTGCAGTGGGCCTCGCTGCCGCTGCCTCCAGGTGGGGAGAGAAGGGGAGGGATCGAGGGAGAGCAGCCGGGATGAGTTGGAGGAGGAGGCTCAGGGAGGTTTGTTCCCCGGCCCCCTTCCCATCCCCGCGGGGGCTGTCCCCCAGCCCCTTCTCCCGAGTTCTGACCTCCTCCCTCTGACTTTGCGGCCCTGAGTGGGTGTGGGGAGGCCTGGGGCAGGTCGGCCCGTAAGCGGGAGGGGTGACTTGGGAGTTTCCTAAAGTGGCCAGAGCCGATCCCCTCCTGGGTAACGTTTTGAGTGATTTAGGATGAAAACGTGTCTCATAACTCAGAAATAGCTGAAACCTTTTGTTATCTTAATCGTAGCAATTTAGTCTAAAAATAACATAATTTTTTTGTAGGTACATAATGAGGCTACCCTCTGGGGATTAGGAAACTACTTCGCCTCATCGTGAGCACATTTCCAGGTGTAGAGCTTGAAATGTTTGCCTCTCCGTCGATTTCGGGGAATATCTCAGTACACGTCGCAAGGCTGTGGGACCAGAGCATTCCATTTATTATGCTATTGAGAACTAAAATTCCAAATTAGATGTCGCAGGTGTGACCTTGGCCCTTCCATCTGATTAGGTCTCTATTTCTTCGTTAAATCGATGACTAATTGGGTGCAGTTTCACTTCATCAGCAGTTTACTGGAGCCGTTGAAGTAATTGACAAGGCCCCGTAGCTCATCACGAAAGGAGAGATGTAAATTAGGTAATAATAATTGGGGTATTTGTTAAGTTCTTATTACGCACCAAGCGCCTGACTAAACTCTGGGGTAGCTCCGGTGCGATCAGATTAGACTGGATCCCTGTCCTACCATCCAAAGTGAAGGGAAAACGGGTGTTTCATCCCGATTTTACAATCGAGGAAACCGAGGCACAGGGAAATCAAGCCGCTTTGCTCCCGGTCACACAGCAAGCAGGTGGCAGAGCTGAGGTTATGACCCAGGTCTTCCGACTCCCAGAGATTAAATAATTAAAAGTTATCCCCAACCACCCCCCAAACCCGCCATCTACAGATGAGGGTGTGGTGGTTTTTCTAAATTCATCAGGGGAACACGTCCAGCCCTGAAATAAGGAACGAAATATTATGGAGTTGTTACCCATTTTAGCCTTAAGAACTCGCTTCGTATTTTTAACGAGTTAAATATTGAATGATTAGTTTATCGATTTCAAAGTCACACTTCCCGGCGTAGATTTTTCTATCCTCTTGTGCCGGAGGAAGAGTTGAAGTACGGAGAGGGCGAGGACGCTTGGCTTCCTGAATTATTCCCCACCTTTCTGGGCCAGCCAGCACCTGAGTCCAGACCCTCTCACCGTGTCAGAACACCCCCGCTTCACACTTACGTTGCGTGTATTGCTACCCAGTTTGCCATTTACTTTAATGTGTATTTCCACCGATAAGATTGTCGAGTCATGTCTGCTTACGCTGTTGTAGTCTCCGAATGAGGTGTTCTGCACACAGTAATTGTTCAGTCGATGCCATTCATCGATTGAGAAGCAGCGTGGCTCAGTGGATAGAGCACGGGCCTGGGAGGCAGGAGGAGCTGGGCTGTAATCTTGGCTCCGTCACTTGTCTGCTGTGTGACCTCGGGCAGGTCCCTTAACTTTGCTGCGCCTCAGTTTCCTCATCTGTGAAATGGGGATTCACTGCCAGTTCTCGAACTCGGACTGTGAGACCCGAGTGGGACAGTGAGGCTGACGTGATTATCTTGTATTTAGCCCAGCTCTCAGAACAGTACTTTAGCTCATAATAATCAGTGAAGAGTATTATAAATAGTATAAATGATAACTATTAATAAATTAGTATTACTTTTTCCCCTTTCTCACATTTTCTCATTTAGTACTAGATGTTTCCCGATCATCTAAGTTTATAAAATGGCAGAAAGGAGATCGATGGGTATATGATAATAATAATGTTGGTATTCGTTAAGCGCTTACTATGTGCAGAGAACCGTTCTAAGCGCTGGGGGAGATACAGGGTCGTCAGGTCGTCCCACGTGAGGGTCACAGTTAATCCCCGTTTTACAGATGAGGTAGCTGAGGCACAGAGATGCCAAGTGACTTGTCCACGGCCACGCAGCTGACAAGCGACAGAGCCCAGGATTCGAACCCATGACCTCCGACTCCCAAACCCGGGCTCTTTCCACTGACTCACGCTGCTTCTCTGTTTCCAACATCGTATCCAGAGAAAATGTCTTGGGACAGATATTCCTTTCGAACAAAGCCTCGTACTGCCCCAGCGCAAGAAAGTGGAGGTCTTCCTGCCTGGGGGACGGACATGTGATTATCTTTCTGCGGAAACGCTCTGGACGTGTCGCTCCCCTCCTCAAAAATCTCCAGTGGTTGCCTGTCAACTTTCACATGAAGTTAAAGCTCCTCGCTATTGGCTTCCAAGCTGTCCATCACCTTGCCCCTTCTTACCTCACCTTCCTCCGTCGCAGCCCGCACACTCCGCTCCTCTGCCGCCGCTCACCTCCTCACTGGGCCTTGCTCTTGCCTGTCCCGCCGTTGACCCCGGCGCATGTCCTAACTCTGGCCCCGAACGCCCTCCCTCCTCACATCCGCTAAACTAGCTCTCTTCCCCTCTTCAAAGCCCTACTGAGTGCTCGCCTTCTTCAGGCTAATAGTAATAATGATAATGATAATGGTACTTGTTACGTGCTCACTGTGGGTCGAGCACTGCTCTAAACCCTGGGGTAGATACGAGCCGTTCAGGTTGGACACAGTCCCTGTCCCACATGGGGCTCCCGCTCTTAATCTCCATTTTACAGATCAGGGAACTGAGGTCCAGGAAGTGAAGTGACTCACCCAAGGTCATATGATACGAATGTGGTGGAGCCAGGATTAGAACCCAGATCCTCCTGACTCCCGGGCCAGTGATCTATCCATGAAGCCACCCGACTGTCAGCTCCAGGAGGACTTCCCAGACTGAGCCCCCCTTTTTCTCTGCTCCTCCTCCCCTCCCCGTCACCCCTATTCCCTCGTTCTGCTCTACCCCATTCCCTGCCCCAGAGCACTGGTGTATATTTGTACATATTTATTACTCTATTTTATTAATGATGTGTATATATCTATAATTCTATTTATCTATTTTGATGCTATTGATGCCCGCGCACTGGTTTTGTTGTCTGTCTCCCCCTTCTAGACTGTGAGCCCGTCGTTGGGTAGGGATCGTCTCCAACTGTTGCCGAATTGTACTTTCCAAACGCTCGGTACAGCGCTCTGCACACAGTAAGCTCTCAACAAATATGATGGAATGAATGTGATTCCATCAAGAAAGAGTTTCAAGTAACTCTACTTAAATATCTGCTGCGGATTAAAGCATGAAGATACGTCTTTGCTTTTACCTTTTGAAAGACTCGCCCGCATTTGTCCCTTCCCTCATCCGTAAGAATCAGACATTCTCCATTTGCCGTGTGACCTGCAGGCAAAACAACAGTCACTCGGTCCGTTTCGGAGTCACTGAACGCCGTTCTCTTGAAGTCACCGCCGCCTTGTATGGACGAGTGGAGGAAAGTCTTCGACAAGGAACCGACGATCATCAAAAGAGCATTTTACTCTCTGGGCAATTATATCGTGGCTTCCGAAATAGCTAGAGCTTCCACCCAATCTCCTGTGATTATAGACAGGTGAGTAACCAGACGTCTTCGATTCTAGGTGTTGTTCCCGGTGCGTCAAACGCCAGCGGGCGTTGCCGGAGAGGAGTGGGGCTCTTTTTCCGGGGAGGCAGCACATCCTTATGGAAAGACCCTGGGCCGGGGAATCCGAAGAGTCGGACGCTAGTGACTCAGTCTTTCTGGGTCTCCATCTCATCATCTCTAAAGTGGGGATAAATACCGGCCTGTCCCTTCCTCTTAAACTGTGAGCCCCATGTGGGTCAGGGACTGTTTTTGCCCCGATTAGCCCATATCTCACCCTGTGCTTGATATATAGTGAGCGCTTAATCGTTGTTATCGTTGTTATCGTCGGAAGGTGGTCCCCAAACCTGAGGTCGCATGCTGGCCAGTGGCCCCAGGAGCCGGAAGCCAGGCTCAGTGGAAGGAGCACGGGCTTTGGAGTCAGAGATCGTGGGTTCGAATGCCGGCTCGGCCGCTTGTCAGCTGGGTGACTTCGGGCGAGTCGCTTCTCGGTGCCTCAGTTACCTCATCTGTAAAATGAGGATTAAGACTGTGAGCCCCACGTGGGACAACCTGATTCCCGCGTCTACCCCAGCGCTCAGAACGGTGCTCGGCACATAGTAAGCGCTTAACGAATACCAACGTTATATTATTATTAGGAAAAGTCCAGGAAGCGTCCTGAGCTGCCGTGGGGTTTGTGGACCCTGAGAGCACATTGGTGGGTTCCAGCATGGTGCGTGCAGCTGGGGATCTGTCCGTGCCCAGGTCAGGTGTAGAGGGTCTGGGGTGATCAGCAGAAAGACCTGAGGGAAATGTCGGTGTCCACTGAAAGATCACATTGGTACCTCACAGTCAGTCGATGAGCAGTATTTGTTAAGCGCTGACTATGTGCAGAGCACACTGTTCTAAGCACTGGGGTAGATACAGAGTAATCAGGTTGTCCCACGTGAGGCTCACAGTTAATCCCCATTTGACAGATGAGGTAACTGAGGCACAGAGAAGTGAAGTGACTCGCCCACAGTCACACAGCTGACGAGTGGCAGAGCTGGGATTAGAACAGTGCTCTGCACATAGTAAGCGCTGATCAAATACCAACATCAGTATTGGCTGACCACCTACCGTGTGGAGAACGCTGTACTAAGCACTTGGAAGAGGGCAGTAGAGTGTGTGTGTGTACCGCTCCCTGCTCTTACCTTCTCTAATCGTGGGCCGTAGTATCTTGTCTGATCACTCTACTTGGGAATATCTTTATGTTTGTCTCCCCCGTTGGAGAGGTAAGCACCTTGTGGACAGAGGACAGGTCACTGAGTCATTCTGTTCTTGTCTAACGTCTAGATCGTTGCTCTGCACCGAGCAAGTGGTCCATAAATGGGGATGGTGGTGATGCCGATGGCGGTTACTGCTTCTAGTACTACATCAACAGGAGTGGACGTTTATCATCAGTCATACTTACTGAGCACTTAATGTCGGTATTCGGTAAGGTCTTACTATGTGCCGAGCACTGTTCTAAGCACCGGGGTAGATACGGGGTGATCAGATGGTCCCACGTGGGGCTCACAGTTAATCCCCATTTTACAGATGAGGTAACTGAGGCACCGAGAAGTGAAGTGACTTGCCCAAAGTCACACCGCTGACAAGTGGCAGAGCCGGGGTTCGAACCCATGACCTCCGACTCCAAAGCCCGGGCTCTTTCCAGTGAGCCACGCTGCTTCTCCCCTTACCGTTCGCAAGGAACTGTGCTAAGCACTTGGGAGAGTACAGTAAAACAGAATCGGTAGACAAGCTCACTGCCCACAAGGAGCTGTCTGATGGCTTCTCTTGGATAGATCACGGGCCTGGGAGTCAGAACGATCTGGGTTCTAATCCTGGCTCCACCACATTGGCATCGTGTGACCTTGGGGGAGTCACTTGACTTACTGGACCTCAGTTCCCTGACCTGTAAAATGGAGATTAAGAGCGGGAGCCCCATTATGTGGGACAGGGCCTGTGTCCAACCTGAATGGCTTGTATCTACCCCAGGGTTTAGACCAGTGCTCGACACGTAGTGAGCACTTAAGTGCCGTTATCGTTATTATCATCATCACTGTTAGTCTAGATGGGGAGAGAGACATTAAAATGAATTATGGATAAGTGCCGAGGGTAGGGTGAGTAGCAAGCGCTTAAAAGGTACAAATCCAAGTGAAAGGGCAACACAGAAGGGAGAGGGAGTAGGGGAAATAAGGGCTTAGGGAAGGTCTCTTGGAGGTGATATAATTTTAATAAGGCTAAGAAGGTGGGGAGAGTTGTGTTCTGCCAGACAGTAAGGGGAGAGAGTTCCAGCCAGAGGCATGCGGTATATCCTCCTTCCTCAGTGGTTCAAGGTGAGAATTTTCCCACTGACCAGTCCTAGAAGGCAAATGGTAAGAGGCCTGATAAAAAAACGGCATGTATCGAGAGCGGTATTACGTGTTAAGTGCTAAAGTCGGTACAGGATCATCAGAACAATAATAATAACGATGATAATCGTTAAGCGCTTACCAGGTGCCAGACACCGTACCAAGCGTCGGGGTGGATACGAACAAATCGGGTTGGGCCCAGTCCCCGTCCTACCTGGGGCTCACGGTCTCAATCCCCATTTTACAGATGAGGGAACTGAAAGCACAGAGAAGTGAAGCGACTTGCCCCAGGCCACGCAGCAGACGAGTGGTGGAACCGGGATTAGAGCCCATGACCTTGGCACTCTCAAGCCCGCGCCCTGTCCACTAGGCCATGCTGCTTCCCGGATGCCTTCGCCGCTCATAAGGGGTCTCCAATTTAACGGGCCCCTGAATTTAGGAGCGTAAAGCTTCATATTCGGATATTTACAGATGTCTCGATTAAACTAGCGCACGAACAGTTATCTCAGCCTGGGCGGTTGCTCCAACGGGAAGGAAACTAGAAAGTACCGTACTCAGGGAGAAAACTGGATTTTTTGGCCCCCAGTCCTTCTAGGTGCTTGTTTCCTCTGTGGGTTTTCCGTCCGGCCCCTCAGTCGGCTTCTCTGTTGAGGCAGGTACTGGCATAGCACGGCCGCGTTTGCCATAGCCACCGAGGTCAGCGGAGGACTCCAGAACCTGCCCCCTGCTCACCATGGCGTGTACCAGTGGCCGCGGGACTTGCTCAAGCCCGATCTCGTGCTCTTGCTTACGTTGTCTTCCGAGGAGAGGGTTCGGCGGATCCAGAGGCGAGGCGTAGAAAAGACGGAGGAAGAAATGGAGCTGGAGGCCAACGACTTGTTCCGCCAAAAGTAGGTCTTCCGGAGGGACACGTGGTGGGGCTGTCTCTCCCTCTTTTCCTCTTCGTTTTCAAACACCGGATGCTGTTCTCTGCGCACATTATGGATTCATTCATTCATTCATTCATTCAATGGCATTTAGTGAGCGCTTACTATGTGCAGAGCACCGTACTAAGCGCTTGGAAGGTACAATTCGGCAACGGATAGAGACAATCCCTGCCCAGTGTCGGGCTCACAGTCTAATCGGGGGAGACGGACGGACAAAAACGGGATAACGTAATCACGATAAATAGAATCAAGGGCACGTACACCTCATTAGCAAAATAAATAGGGTAATAAAAATATATACAAATATATACAAAATAATGGTGGTTTTTGTTAAGCGCTTACCATGTGCAAAGCACTGTTGTGAGCTCTGGGGTTGATACAAGGTCATCAGGTTGTCCCACGAGGGGCTCCCAGTCTTCATCCTCGTTTTACAGATGAGCTCACTGAGGCACAGAGAAGTGACTTGCCCAGAGTCACACGGCTGACAGGCTGCGTAGCCGGGATTCGAACCCCTGACTCCCAAGCCCGGGCTCTTTCCATTGAGCCACGCTGCCTCAGTAATAAACGGACCGTTTATCTTCCGGACAGTGCATCTTCTACAGTGCTCTGCACGCAATATGGGTCCAGCACAGTGCTCTGAGAACAGCATAGTTTTCTTTCCACTATATACACTGAGCACAGTGCTCTGCCCCCAGTACGCATCCAGCACAGTGCTCTGCCCCCAGTATGTATCTAGGACAGTGCGCTGCCCACATTGTGGATTCAGCAGACTGCCGGATCTCCTCCTGCCTTCAGGTCACGTCTACTCGGATGTCCTCCCCCACCTCAAACCCAACACGGCCAAGACGGAGCCCCTTATCTTCCCTCCCAAACCCCGTCCCCTCCCTGACTTTTCTGTCACTGAGGACGGTACGACCTCCTTCCCGTCTCACAGGCGCGCGGTCTTGGTGTCCTCCTTGACTCTGCCCTCTCATTCACCCCAGATATCCGGTCCGTCACCAAAGCCTGCCGGTCTCGCCTTCACGACGTCACCAAGATCCGCCCTTTCTTCTCCATCCAGACCGCTCCCGCATGGGTGCGGTCACTCATCCTGTCCTGACCGGATGACTGCAACAGCCTCCTTTCTGACCTCCCAACCTCCTGTCTCTCCCCACTCCAGTCCATACTTCACTCTGCCGCCTGGATCATCTTTCTAGAGAAACATTCCGGGCACGTCACCCCTCTCCTCGGATATCTCCAGTCGTTGCCTCTCAACCTCCGGATCAAACCAAAACTCACTGTTGGCTTCAGAGCTCTCCATCACCTTGTCCCCTCTTACCTCACCTCCCTTCTCTCCTTCTAAATGCCAGCCCGCGCACCACTCCACTCCTCTGATGCCAACCTTGTCGCTGTGCCTCGTTCTCGCCCGTCTCGCCGCCGACCCCTGGCCCACGGCCTACCTCTGGCCTGAAACGCCCTCCCTCCTCAAATCCTCCAAATAATCACGCTTCCCTCTTTCAAATCCCTCCTGAAGGCGCACCGCCTCCAAGAAGCCTTCCCAGGCTGAGCCCCCTTTTCCTCAGCACCCCGCCCCTTCCTCCGCATCACCTCGACCTGCTCTCTTTGCTCTCTCTCCCCCGCACCCCCACCCCCCCCGGCCCCACAGCACTCATGTATATATGTATATATCTGTAATTCTATTTGTTTATACTGATGCCTATTCAGTTGTTTTGATGTCCGTCTCCCCCCGCCTCCCATACCGTAAGCCCGTTGTAGACAGGGATTGTCTCTCTTTATCGCTGTATCGTGCTTTCCAAGCGCTTAGTACAGAGCTCCGCACACAGTAAGTGCTCGATAAATACGATCGAATGAGTGAATGAATGACCGACGGTCGTGATGGACTGTGGCTTTGAGACTAGTGAAGTGATGCTGCAGTTTGAATGTTTTGGAAAAGAGCTAACACCCCTGACCTCCGCCAGTGACCACAAAGAAAGAGCAGAATCCCTGACGGCCTTGTTATAAATTTAAAACAAAAGCCCAGTAATTTCTAGGGAAAGAGCAAACACTAAGGCTAACTGCAGCAATCCCCCCAAATTCCCCACTGTGCATTTTCTTAGTCCTGGTCGTCGTCTAAGCATCTGTTTTCTGGTAATGAGCACAGCACTGGGAAAGAATTTCTTTTATGTGGGAATATAAACACTGATTAAAAATAGCAAAAATCTACTATAAAACAAAGTGAGTCATTTTTTTTTACTCCTAAACTGAGCTAATTTCCTCTGTAAGAAGCTGCGAGTTGAGAACATTATATGACTGCTGTCTGCTGAGGTGATTAATTTGTCTTTTCGTTTGTTTTTAATTGGCAAATTTTCTCCAGCTGCAGTTGATTCCACTGCTAAAGATGTGAACGTCTCATATGTGTTCACATTCGCTAAGGGAACTTGTAGAAATGGTTAAGTTTAAACTATAATTAAATAGAAATAGAAATAAAGGCTGTTGAAGTTCAGATAATGCACAGTTAATTTTCGTAGTCGAACATATCCTGTTCAATAATTACCAAAATGGTAATCAGATCGGTGCGTAGTAACTCAGTCGGCTCTGGGGCCATCTTTCTCAGGCTGACGGTTAGAATTTTGTTGCCCCATAAAAATATGAAGGTAATTACTTCCAAAAGCGGCCTTCCTTAGTAGGAACTAACCTTGGGGAAGAAGCGTCTTAATGATTAGCTTGGAATCCAGAGTTTTCTTGGTAAATCGCAGAAATGGCCGGAAACCACCCTAAACAAGCTTTTATAGTGGGAATGCAGGCTGGATGTGCTTAAAGATAGAGTGGCCAGTTGCTCCATATTATCCTACAACTTCAAACATTTCCTCTGCCTTCCTGCCTTTCGTCTTCCCAATTTCAACCGTGCGACACCCGTTTCGATATTCGCCCTTTGCTCATTCTCATCACCTGCTGAAATTCAAAAGAAAAATGCATTTGGTGTAGGAAAGAGTGTGAAGTCAGTTGGGATTTAGATTCGTCAAAACGGCAGTCACGGATGGCTCCGTGGAGAGCCAGTCGAGTGGTCGATCCAGATAAAGGGATTGAGGACATTCTAATCAAATTTGCTGAAATACAGATTGGGTAAGGTGGTGAACACTTAGCAGTGGAAGACTAACGGGCGGTATACGATCGTGCTTGACTAAGCTAGGAAGTACTCATGATTAATCACAATTAAAATAACGTCCAAGAGACCAGATTTATGAGCAGGTGATCTCACCTGCATTGGTGCGTGGATTGGCATCGATCTGAGTCGGTGTCGTGTCTTTGCTTTCGGAAATAGCCGTGTCTAGTTTTATTCTGAAATGATTTTCTAAAGCTGTATGAACTGCATGCCCTGTTAAGGTGGGTGAGATGAAAATGTATGAGAATAAGAGCCGTGGCCACGCAGTGAGTGGATAGGTTTCACGAGCACTGGCTTTCATCGGGAAGAGGGAAGAAGCGGATTCTCTGTGAATCAGCAGACACAGTGAGACGTGGATAGTGGGTAGCCCGGTCCAGTCTCTTTGGAAAGCACCTGAAGATTCCCCGAACGTCTGTTGTATCCTGGCTCAAGTTGGTATTTTCAGCCTCCACCATTTTCTCTTTTTTCTTTGTTATAGGGTGGAAATGTCTTACCAGAGGATGGAAAACCCTGGATGCCAGATAGTTGATGCCAGCCACTCCAGGGAAAAGGTTCTGGAAAACGTTTTACACTTAATTAAGGGCCACTGTGATTCGAGGTAGTGTTCTTGGCATGTCCCCAGTTGGAATGGATTTACTTCGTGCTGATAATTAGTCTGGCCAGACTGCTTTTCTATGTTGGTTTGTTGGGCATTAATTGCAGCAGAAAACTGAATAAAAGAGAGGACTTTTCTCAATCATTCTCACTTTAGAGGTCATTATATTTTGCTAATCCTGTCTACTAGAGTGTGCTATTTCAGATTGTATAATCCTATCTGCCTGTCCCAGAGGAAGGAACTATTTGCACATGGACTGACTTCTTTTAACCCCCGTTTGGAATGTCAGCTCCTTGAAGGTAGAAATTGGGTCCACCCAGTCTGTGGTACACTCCCAAGCTCTTGTCACAGTAGGTGCTCAATAAATACTACTGCCTGATGACTGTAAGGAAGAAATGTGTGCTACATTTGGGGTTCCTTTCAGGATTGGTCCGGAAGCTCGATTCTTCTCTACTCGACATCCTCACGCCTGCCCACCGGGCGATCCGGGGCCCAGCCAGTAGCTGACCGGCATGCCCGGAGCTCACCAAAAATCCCTTACTCTCCCGGTGACCTCCACGTTCTCCAGGGGGGCTGAAGACCAAGGCCACCTCGAGGCTACGATCGGTGTCCTGGGCCTCTCTTGGTTCGGATGCGTAACAAACAGCAGGATCCGGACGACTTGGAGGACATCTGTTAGGGAATTCGGTTCATGATGCTAGGCCCTATGTCATCACTGTTCCACTGGGCCTGGACCTAACGGAGAGAAATGAAACAGGACTCTTTTAGAGAAGCAGCGTGGCTCAGTGGAACGAGCCCGGGCTTGGGAGTCAGAGGTCACGGGTTCGAATCCCGGCTCTGCCACTTAGCTGTGTGACTGAGGGCAGGTCACTTCACTTCTCTGTGCCTCAGTTCCCTCATCTGTAAAATGAGGATGAAGACTGTGAGCCTCACTTGGGACAACCTGATTACCCTGTACCTACCCCTGCGCTTTGAACAGTGCTCTGCACATAGTAAGTGCTTAACAAATACCAACATCATCATCATCATTATTATTATTCTTACCTTTGCTGAGTTCAACAGCTTTTCCGATGGTCCCACTTTAGAGAGAGAACACCATGCAATGAGAAACAAACTAACCCTTTTCAAGTTTATTTGGATTAGTGTTTTTAGTCTGCCCCCCTTCCTGGCTTTTCTTCTGAATACCTAGAATGGAAGATATGGGCATTCCATCCAGCTGGACACTGGGCAGTGCTCAGTTGAGCTGTTTAGGCATTGTACCTGTTTTGCTGTTTCTGAGTTTTCCTCCCTGTACTGGCCGTGCCTCGCAAATTAAAACTCCAGATGGGAAGATGATAAAATCCTGGTAGGGCACTTCTGTTGCATAAGCTTTATTTAATAATAAGGATGGGGTTTGTTAAGCGCGTACTATGTGTCAGGCACTGTTTTTAGCTCTGGGGGAGATAGAAGCCAGTCAGGTTGGAAACCGTCCCTGTCCCACATGGGGCTCACGGTCTTAATCCCCATTTTACAGATGAGGTAACTGAGGCACGGAGAAGTTAAGCGACTTACCCAAGATCACACAGCGGACATGTGGCAGAGCCAGGATTAGAGCCCATATCCTCCTGACTCCCAGGCCTGTGCTCTGCCCACTAGGCCACGTCACTTCTCATTTATCTGTCTAAATGTGCTTTGTGGTTTTGAGAGTTTGATGTGTACCAGTAGCTCTTCCATTGACTGAGAATGGTGTGATTTAACCTGACATATTTAGCCACCTAACCCTCCTTCAGGACTGAATGCCCCACAGATGGAAGGAAAAAATAGTCTCCCTTCTACCGACCTCATCGATAAACAATATTTCCAGAAGGCAGAGTCAAATTATATAACCAACTGAACTGTAACCCCAACAAAAGCCTTACTCGTGAGGATGAATAGTTAATACCAAACAGAGGTGGGGTGTCTTCGGCTCCCTCACAAGAGTATTCAAAAACTGATTCTTTTGTAGAAATCCTACAAAGCAGGTGACTTAGGGCAGGAGATTGTTTTTCAAGGCCTAGGGAGTCATACTGCATTTTGATTTTGTTTCCTTTGCATTTTGGCAAACTTCAGAAATGATACTGTAAGAAGCGTTAAGCATGTCTGCTGATTGGCATATTCATATCAACTGAGTAAATGTGCACATTTCCCAAGTTGGTACTGGTTTTCTTGCAAAGGGCTATTTCAGTCCGGGCTGTTGATACACTGGCTGTAGGCTCAACCCGGTATGACTCTCTCTAAAATCCAGTGACAGGTTTGGGGTGCAATGAGCTTAATGGGCTCCTGCTGAAAGTCAGGGGTGATCATGGAGATGAGGAGATTTTGGGAGCAGCATCGTTTCAGAAGACCCCCGATTCGATTTCTCCCCCGTTTAGACCGTAAGCCCGTCAAAGGGCAGGGACTGTCTCTATCAGTTACCGATTTGTACATTCCAAGTGCTTAGTACAGCGCTCTGCACATAGTAAGCGCTCAATAAATACTATTAAATGAAAAGACCCTAAAATCTTAGATTCAGGAAAACAGCCGAACAGCTACAATCTCAGAAGCCTAGTCTCTACTGATTTGAAACATAATTTTTGACAATGTTGCCTGTGTACCAGTTTGAAAATTATGGTACCTTTGTCCAACAGGATCTTATTTGCCAGCGTTTTGTGGAAAAACAGAATCATCCTCTCTGTGCCTGTCGTCTAGACTTTTCCCTTAAGAGGTTGGCGTTAGTCATGTGTCAGTTGTGGAAGCAGAAAGATGAATAAGATTCAAAGGATCATATTCATTCTTGCCCCTCTACCCTCACTGTTCTGCTCTCACCACTATCAGCCCAGAACTTCCCCGCCCACCCCCTTCCTTAAAACCATCCCCTGAAATGACAGAGTGTGGGAAAGAACTCACAGAACTCAGACAGTCCCCCCAAAATAGGACGCCCAAGTCATCTTAGATCATTGGAAGTACCAGTTCTCCTGGGATTCTGTGGCATGTGGAATTTGGTCCACTTTCCCTAACGAGCCAAAATAAAATAAAAATAAATGGTGGTATTTGTTAAGCGCTTACTATGTGCAAAGCACAGTTCTAAGCGCTGGGGGGTACAAGGTGAACAGGTTGTCCCATATGGAGCTCACAGTTTTAATCCCCATTTTACAAATGAGGTAACTGAGGCACAGAGAAGTGAAGTGACTTGCCCAAAGTCACACAGCTGGCAAGCGGCAGAGCCGGGATTAGAACCCACGACCTCTGACTCCCAAGCCCGGGCTCTTTCCACTGAGCCACGCTGCTTTTCGCAAGCCAAGTAAGCCAGGTACAGGTGGATCTTTTTACCAAGCAGCCATGGCGGTGGCCTTCTCAACGTTGTAACCCTTGAGCGGGCCTCACTCTGCCATCATTTGAGTCCTTCCCACCCTAGGGAAGGGGCTCATGGGAGTCACGGCAACGTGGGAGGATAACAGCCTCTCGTCTAAAGGGTTAGGCCGCAGAGCAAACCCTTCAGGTTCGGGGAGAAGCGGAGGGCTCGCACGGTTATCAGTGGGTTTGAGCAGCATCCGATGGGAGTCTCGGTAGTATGGGGAGAGGGATCCAGGGGTCAGATGTAGAGGACGCTTCCCTGGCTATCGCCATGTTGGTATATGTTAAGCGCTTACTATGTGCAGAGCGCTGTTCTAAGCACTGGAGGAGATACAGGGTAATCAGGTGGTGCCACGTGAGGCTCACAGTCTTAATCCCCATTTTACAGATGAGGTAACTGAGGCACAGAGAGGTTAAATGACTAGCCCACAGTCACACAGCTGACAAGTGGCAGAGCTGAGATTCGAACCCATGTCAAACAAAGCATCGTCCCTCAGCTCTAATCATGGATCCCCATTTTCAATAACCAAATAAGAATATATTGCAATCAGTGGAGAGCCTCATCAGAGTCCAGATGGCCAGCTAACTGAGAGGGTAACCGGACTCTCGACGGGAGTCCATTCTGAACTGAAGAATGCATCGCAGCTCGGGGAGGGAAGACGAGAGAGAGGAATCGGGGAGTTCCCACCCTGGAATCTGTTGAATCCACACCCCGTCTCCCATCTGCTATACCCACTCCCCTTCTCCCATCCCATCTGCTTCCATCCTGACTGTCTGAGTGTCTCCTGGCTTTCTCCAAGCCCCGCGTAACAAGGAACGGTTCAGAGCCAGAAGTGCTCTGCACACAGTAAACACTCAATAAATGTCATGGATAAATTGCTTAAAATGCGAACAAAGTTATTATTCAAATACACTTGCTTCCTGCCTGCAAATCACTCCTAGCTTAAAAATAAATGACAAAAAAGAAATGTTAGGGTGGGTTCAGAGGAAGGATACAACTAGTTCTAGTAGCAGTCATAGTATCACTTATTGGGCACTCAAGGGAGGCAATATTCTGGACAAAAGGATTTGGAGAAGACAAAAGAAACCAGTGCCATTCCCTGCCCACAAGGAGTTAACGCTCTAAAGAAATGTGAAACAATAAAACCCACAAAAAGACAACGTAAAAAGACAAGGACAATAATGCAGATCAGGGAAGACAGAAGACTGAGCTAAGGACCCATTGATCTGACACATGTGGTATTTTTTATGTTCTAAAATTCTTAAATCTGAACCATGCCTTGAATTTCATTCAGAGATCACATCATTGTTTAAGTCTCCTTAGATGTCTGTCCTGAAGAGGGGCCTCTCCTGCCTAGCCCTCATTTCCCCTGTCTATTTGCCATCCTCTCCGTGTCACCAAACTCTTGGGTCCGTTTCCCAAGAAGCAACGTGGCTCAGTGGCAAGAGCCCGGGCTTGGGAGTCAGAGGTCGTGGGTTCTAATCCCAGCTCCGCCACTTGTCAGCTGGGTGACTTCGGGCAAGTCACTTCTCTTCTCTGGGCCTCGGTTACCTCGTCTGTAAAATGGAGATGAAGACAGTGAGCCCCACGAGGGATAATCTGATAACCTTGTACCTAACCCAGCGCTTAGAACCGTGCTCGGCACATAGTAAGCGCTTAACAGATACCAACATTATCATTTCCATTAAACACTTTAATAGTCACCCTACTCCTACCCCACATCACTTATGTATGTATCCTAATTCTCATTTCACCTATCTTTAATTTATTTTAATGTCTGTCTCCCCTTCTAGATTATAAACTACTTGCAGACAGGGATGGTATCTCCCAACTCTATCGTATTATACTCTCCCAAGTGCTTAGCAGTGTTGTGCACGCAGTAAGTGCTCACTATTTGCCATGGATTGCTTAATTAACTGATTTCACATTAACCTTGACTCTTTTAAGGCTGTGAGCCCCACGTGGGACAACCTGATTCCCCCGTGTCTGCCCCAGCGCTTAGAACAGTGCTCGGCACATAGTAAGTGCTTAACGAATACCAACATTATTATTATTTTAAAATAAAGCAAGTCAGAATCTATTTTTGAGAAAATCTGCAATAACTTGCATTTGACTGGACCTTTGAAAATTGGTTTAGCTGAAGGTTTTTTTTTGTTTTGTTCGTTTTTGTTTTTTCCAAATTTCATTATAAATTCAAAGAAGGAAATAGTACCACAAGGGGGCATATAAGTGTTACAGTTTAGCAATACGAAGGCCTGGATCTTTAAGAAAAAAGAACGCATCCCTGCCATTGACCTTACATTCAACCGAAGGATATTGAGAGATATGACAACAGTTTTACGTTTAATCATCCAAACAGCTAATTGCTTCGTTCAACTTAATACTTGCTAAGGAACATTTTCTTCTCTGCTTTGTGAATATGCATATAGTATTAGGAAACCAGTTCCTTTTTCGTTTGCTTTCAAAAGAAAGAAAAATCCCCAAATGCAAAATACAAGTAGCTTCATCTAGCACGACTGATACCTAACTCCGGATAATGGGAAACTGAAGGCCGGAATTCCTGTAATCACCGACAATATGAAAATTCCCAAGTGGGGAAATAAAATCACAAATTTCCTGTCGTGTGTCCAGAGTTTTTAGCGACATGCTGTAATAGCTGGGTTCTTTCTCATATAATTCAGAGTGTGTCAAGGTTTCCCCTAATCACACTGTGTTTTAGGAAAATATCAAATTTCACTTCTGGCTGAACCTGACACGCATTCAATCTCATTAAAACTCATTCCTAATGCATTGTGGTTTTATGCTGAGGAATGCAAGATTCCCTTTGCTAAATTTGACTTGTACTCATCGATTCGAAAATTAACGTTTCTTGGAGTCTCTTTCTGATAGCATTTCTTTCACCGCGTCTGTGGTATGTGGCCAAATGTAGCCCGATTAGTTTGACCATTTGACATAATTGGGCTTATTTCCGCTTTCCGGGGAGAAAGCGATCACTAGTCCACATCAGGCATGATACCCTCAGCCTCCCCTGCTTCCCAGATTTTTCTGAGAAGAGATTCCATTTGGTTTTTCTAGGACATAAAGAACCAAAGCAGGAAGCCGAGGGGCGGGGGGTGTCAGACGAACTGTCAAAATGTAACCATTAAAAATTACACTTATTTTTAGCCTTGTCTTTAATGCTTAAAGAAGGCAGTGGAATTCTACCCATGAGTGCTCATGGGACTGGCAGATAAACTGTGACTGCATGATCCACAGACTGAATTTACCGGCAGTGAGATCAGAGAAAATCATGCACGTAGGGGATCGTAGATCATTTTTACAATAATTACTCGTCTCATCAAGTACAGCTTTTTCAGAAGAAGGGTCACTGCTCCATTTTGGGGTGAGAAATTTGCTACAGATCCCATTTCAATCATTCGGAATGGCCAAGTCAAGTTGCAGTTAGCTTGATTAAAGTTAACATTGAAGGATAATTAGAGGAGAAGCAATTGTGTGAAAGTGCACTCTCAGAAACAGTTAATGTGATGTGGCTTACCCTACAAATCCTCTTTTTTAAAAACAGTATTTGTTAAGTATTTACTATGTGCCAGGCACTGTACTGAATGCTGGGGTGGAGACAAGATAATCTGGTTGGGCACAGTCCCTGTCCCAGAGAGGGCTCACAGTCTAACTCCCTGTTTTACAGAGGAGGTAACTGAGACACAGAGAAGATAAGTGATTTACCCAAGGTCACAGAGCAGGTGAGTGGCGGAGCTAGGATTAGAACCCGGGTCCTCTGACTCCCAGGCCCATGCTCTTTCCACTAGGATAAACTGCTTCCCTCAATGCATGCAAGGCATGTGTTCAGAGAATATTCAGAGAATGAATTTATTCCGTGCTCATTCCTGTTTATCGACAGTTTAATGATATCTAGCACACATTCTTCTTTAGTCAGACTGAAGCCCCCCAGAAGCCTATTATGGGAAGCTAAGAAACACTCATGAGGAGTTGGAGAGATCCAGGACTTTGCTGTAAAACACGGAGCTAAGGACTTTAACTCCTTCCAGAAGAATCTCTCTGAGCCACGTCCACAGAGCTGGGCTGGTCGAGGTAAGGGCGCCACGGCCTCAGCCAATCTCCTATCATCATAATATCTGGGGTATTTGTTAAGCACTTACTATGTGCTGGGGTAGGTACAGAATAATCGGGTTAGAGACAGGCCCTGTCTCTATATGAGGTGTGTCCATTGTAGGAGGTGAGACCATTTATCCCTATTTTACTGATGAAGAAACTGAGGCAGAGGGAAGTCAAGTGTCTTGTCCCAGGTTACACAACAAGCAGAAAATAATAATGATAATTATTAGCATGGTATTTGTTAAGCCCTTACTACGTGCCAAACACTGTTCCAAGTGCTGGGGTAGATAAGAGGTAATCAGTTGTCCCAACGGGGGGTTCACGGTCTTAATCCCCATTTTACAGATGAGGTAACTGAGGCACAGAGAGGTTAAGTGGCTTGCTCTAGGTCACACAGCAAACAGGTGGCGGAGCCGGGATTAGAACTCACGTCCTCCGACTCCCAAACCCATGATCTACCCACTAAGCCACGCTGCTTTTCTAATGGTAGAGCCAAGATTAGCATCCTCTTAACTTCAGGAACAAAGCCATTTCTTGGGGCATTTTAAGGATGTCTTCTTAAAATGCCTGCTGCAGAGTGGCCCATGTCGACGTGTCTGCCTCTTGAACCATGGGGATTGGGGTGGTATAATAATAATAACTGTGGTATTTGTTTAGTGCTTACTCTGTGCCAGGCACTGTACTAAGCTCTGGGTTAGATACAAACAAATCGGGTTAGACACCTTCCCAGGCCAACGTGAGGCTCACACTCTTGATCCCCATTTTTAGGATGAAATAACTGAAGCCCAGAGAAGTGAGGTGATTTGCCCAAGATCACACAGCACACAAATGGCAGAGTCAGGATTAACACTCAGGGCCTCTGAGTCCCAGGCCCGGGCTCTATCCACTAGGCCATACTGCTTCTCAATCAAATCTCCTCAAGACTTAGCTCGCTGTGAGCAAGGAATGTGTCTGTTTTATCATATTGTTCTCTCCCAAGCACTTAGTACAGTGCTCTGCACCCAGTAAGCGCTCAGTAGATACGACTGAATGAATGAAAGAGAACTCACATTCCTAGAATCGGACGTAAAATCACCCTCCGGTGAGCAGCAGCTCTGGTGGGGCTGAGGAGACATGATGGGTGGGTGTACGTGTGGCCAGACAGCCAGGCAGGAAGAAGAAATTTGATGATGAGTTAGCACCTTTCATCCCTGGATTTAGTAAATGCCTCTTTCTGGGCCTACCATGACTTGGTAGCTATATCGGTGGGTGGCCGCGTAGCCAGGAAAAAGGAGAAAAGAGGAAAGCAGGCGACCAGGCCTTCCTACAGGCAGTTTGGATAACAGTCACACCTCATAGGCCTTGGCTTTCTCAGCTCATCACCTTGCCTGGGACCATCCCCGGGCCGATCGAGTCCGTTGAAATGATTCCTCTGCCAAACCGTGTTCTCTAATCTCTAATCCCTAGGGCCTCCCTCTCTCTTAACACATCAAGTATCTCACTATGCTTGATTTAAACTTCTTCAACTCCTCCTGTGTCTGATGAGGTAAGACTTAGTAAGGCGATATTTTGGCTCCCATCCCAGGGTTGTAGATTTAGGCGCTTCCCAATGATAATTTGCTCCTAATTTCTTTTAACGAATGTACGGCCATTAGAGGATGTTTCCCCGTACCAAAATGTACCCTACCAAATGGACCATGCTCTTCACTCAATCTAAATGTAAATGCCGCCAAAGGGGGAAGCCGGATGAGGGAGGGAGGAAGCTTCCAGATGCCCGATCTGACCAACGGTCATCAAGTTGAGAATTCTGCGTTCCACCTCGCGTGCTGGGAGAAACAGTGGGAGAGTCTCCCAGGACTCCCACGCAATGAAATGGCTTGTGGGGCTCCCTCCACATTGAGGTTGATGCCCCTTCTAAATTGGCAGTCCCTCCCAGCGTGAGGCAAAAAGGGTGAGAAAGAAAATGAAAAAGACCCCACAAATCAAGGGGCCGTTCCCCAGATGATCATCAGAGCCACATCACGGGAGCCAGTCTGCCCGAAGCGGAGCGAACGGAGAGGATTATAACGCCGGGCATCTGTGCTGGGCACGGGGAAATGCTGTGGCAGCAGCTGGAGTTTTCTCTGGCTACATCTGTTGGGTCACAGCCAGGCCCCACAGATGGGAACTGGGTAGAGCACCTCCTACCCAGAAAGACAGTCAGTTCCCAAACAGGTGACAGTGGAAAGGGAAGGGGCGTAATAAGAAGAATTTTTGTACCCGTTAAGCGCTGACTTAATGTCAAGCATTGTACTAAGCACTGGAGTAAATACAGTATGAAAAGGTCCCTCCCAGTAATAAAAATAATAATGGTATTTAATGACTGCGGTATTTGTAAAGCACTTACTATGAGCCAGGCACTATACTAAACGCTGGGTTGGATACAAGCAAATCGGGTTGGACACAGTCCCTATCTCATGTGGGACTCACTGTCTCAACCTCCATTTTACAAGCGAGGTAACTGAGGCCCAGAGAAGTTCAAGTGACTTTCTCAAGGTCACACAGACGACAAACGGCGGAGCCGGGATTAGAACCCATGACCTTCTGACTATTTCCGCCGGTCCACACCGCCACAGGAGGAAGACGGTGGAGAAGCGAATCGTTTCAGAAATCAGCTGGATTAGCTGGTCACATCTGGAGGGAAATGGACTTGGTGTCGGGGGTGGGGTCAAACACCAGAAAGGGTAAACTCCGGGTGTTCTCTACCAGGAGGGCGTACTGACTTTTCTGGGCGGGGTTTTTGCTGAGTGTGTGCATTGTGTCCCCATTTGCTTCCGAAAATCACCTAATCAATCAATTGTGTTTATTGAGCACTTAACTGTTTGCAGAGAGTTGGACTAAGTACTTGGAGAATCCAGCAGGTCACACAGAAAAGCATCAGGACCTAGTTGAGAGAACGCAGAAGTGGGTGTCAGGAGACCTGGGTTCTAATCCCGGCTCTGCCACTAGCCTGCTGTGTGGTCTTGGGCAGGGCACCACCTCGGTTTCCTCATCGGTAAATTGAGGAATATATAACCGTTCTCCCACCCCTTTAGGCTCTGGGCTCCATGTGGAACAAGGACTGCATCTGATCTGATTGAACTGTAGCTACCCCACCTCTTGGTTCATCGCTTGGTCCGTAGTAAGTACTTCACAAATACCACTCCTGTCGACCTTGTACGAATAGAGTCAGTAGGTTCAATCTCTTTTCTCAATCTAATTAATTAATTAATTATGGTATTTGTTAAGCACTTACTATGTGCAGAGCACTGTTCTAAGCGCTGGGGTAGGTACAGGGTAATCAGATTGTCCCACGTGGGGCTCACATTTTTTAATCCCCATTTTTACAGATGAGGTGACTGAGGCCCAGAGAAGTTAAGTGACTTGCCCAAGGTCACTCAGCAGACAAGTGGCGGAGTCGGGATTAGAACCCACAACCTCTGACTCCCGAGGCCGGGCTCTTCCCACTAAGCCACGCTACTTCTAGGGAAGGCAGACCCTAAAATAATTTAAACGTGGATAATCCAATGTTTCTGCTCACGGTGAACGTTCCATCAGTTTTCTTTACTAACTTCAATCCTTATTTTGACCCCTAAAGCTCATTTTCCTCCAGTTCACAAAGACTCCTACAGAAGAACCCTCCTGCTTCCGCTGTTGGTGCTTCTTAAATCTCCAGCCTGCCTTAGCCAAGTCCAAACCAGAGCAGTTCACCACATAAAAGTCTGGATTGATTTCCCAAACTCACTTTATTTGTAAACAGTATTCTATCCAGTGCAGAGGAACATAACCGGACTCCTAAACTGGCATGCTCATACAATGTTTTCCTGTGTCTTTGGGGATAGGATTGGGCTTTTGGATAGATTCAGCCTGCAGTAAACCGGCCTCAGTAGAGTCAAATTATAGTAAACAAATGTGTCAAATCTGGTACCGCTGCGGTGCTGAGCCCCTAGTCTACAACAAAGTGAAATTGGCTAATGGACATGGAATCTGGGGGTTAATCTAGTGATGAAGCGTTCCTCTGTTTCAGACCAGGAAACAGAAGTGATGCCCAGATGGCAAATTTCTCTCTTCTGCATTTTCACATTCAGCATTAGAAAGTCAAGGATCTAATTGCTATTCATAATTTACAAGGTGAGGTCTGTTACGATTGCTTTCAAAAAGCCTGGCCTTGAATAAAATGTTCTAGGGCTTGTGCTGAAGAGTGAAGGATCTTGATGTGATATAGAGCGAAGCTTTCAAATGGCAGGAGCAGACAACGTGGGTGAACCCTACATTCTTTACTGCTTAGCCACCTCCCTGACCTCCCTGACTCCAGTCTTCTCCCCTCTCTTGTACATGTATCACTCTGCTTGCTTGGATCAATTTTTTCTAAAACCTTAATCTGTATTAGTCTCCTCAAACGAAAAAAAATCAGTATTAAAATCAGTCTTATTGACTGTGTGTTTACTCTTTGCAGAGCACTGTACTATTCGCTTAGGAGAGTACAATAGAGTGAGTAGAGATGACCCCTGTGCCTGAGGAATTTACAGTCTTTTGGGGGAGAACCCCCCCCCCCCACTAAAATGAATTACAGATAAGATGAAGAAATAGAATGTGAAGATAGGTGCATAAGGGCTAAAGGATGGAAAGGGAATGAGTGCTTGAATGTGTAAATTGCATAGAAGTACTGAAGTGGCAGTAGAAAGGAAATGTGGTGGACATAGTAGAGGTTAATCAGGGAAGGACTCCTGGAGGGAAGGACATTCTAGGCGGAAGGGAAGGAGCAACCAAGAGGTTAGCGGCAAGAGGGACAAAAACCAGGCGTAGTGAGTAAGTTGAGAGGAGAAGAACAAAGCGCGTGAGCTGGGGTGTAGTGGGAGAGGAGTGAGACTGACTGGGAGAGAGAGCCTATTGACTGCCAAAGCCGGTGTTTAGGAATTCCTGCCTGATGTGGAGAGGAAAGGACAATGATGGGAGGACTGGAGGGAACTGGGAAACATGTACAGAACTCCCTCCCCTTTCAAATCTGTCAGAGCACAGTTCAAAGTCTTCCTGAAATTCCACCTACTCCTGGAAGCTTTCCCTGACTGCTTTTCATCCCCCTCAGTCAAATATTCATTCTTTCAGTAGTATTTATTGAGCGCTTACTATGTGCAGAGCACTGTACTAAGCGCTTGGAATGTACAAATCGGTAACAGATAGAGACAGCCCCTGCCCTCTGACGGGCTTACGGTCTAATCGGGGGAGACGGACAGACAAAAACAATAGCAATAAATAGAATCAAGGGGATGAACATCTCATTAAAACAACAGCAAATATAACTACCACCTCCAAACCTGTGTGCTCATATCCACCTTTGTACATAGCACTTTATGGACTCTACTACTTACACAGTCATCTATTTGCCTAACTATATTTCCTTTCTCTTTTTCACACAAATGGTAATTCATTCTGCGACTCCACCTCCTGTTAGACTGCAAGTTCTTTGAGGCCAGGCACCTTATCTTTTATGCCTACTATATCTCCTAGCCAGATAGCCCAGTGCTCTAAAGACGGTAGGCACCCAGTAAATGCTGCTGATTGATCAATTTACTGTGGTAAGGAGAGGGGTTTAATAATAATAAGTATCATTAGGGTGTTTGCTAAGCGCTTCCCATATTTCAAAGGTCTATGCTAAAGCTCTGGGGAATATATAGGATAATTAGATTGGACCTAGTCCTTGCCCCACATGCGACTCACAATCTAAGGAATGGGAGAACAAGAATTTTACTCCCCTTTTACAGATGAGGACACTGTGGCGTAGAAGTTCTCCGGCCAGTGGCTGAGCTGGGATTAGAACCCCGGCCTCTTGACTCCCAGCCCCAAGCTCTTCCCATTGGGCCACACCGTGGTTTGTTATAGATTGGCGTAGCTTCCAGTATGCTTCATATCTAGATTGTCTGTGTATTATTTCCCTCTTGTTTTCCCTATAATTTTGCATGCAAAGGTTCACACTGTTACCAATTTGGGACGAACAGTAAGGTGAGGAAAAACAAATGGTCAAATAAAAAAAATCCCCTTAATACTTGTTCATGTTCCATGAGAAATTAACTGTTCTATGACTCCCTCTGAATTACGTGGGACTTTGTGATTTCCAATTGTTCACCATCCTTAGAGCCATTTCCGATATGCACTATTTGCAAATAAAGTGGTGCTATATGAAATAATAATGATACATTCATGCTCGAGCTGCTTGAAGAAAAGCCCCAATTTATCTACTTTTCTCCATAATTCTCTCATCACTAAATTGTCTTGGGTCCATTATTGAAAATAATTGGCTATGGAAGTAATTTGGCTTGGCCTATGAAATTAAAAAAAAAATCCAGACTGACAGGAAAGTATGATTTTGACTGATGATATAACTAGGTTAGACAACAGTCTTCTTAATAAAGCTTCAAATTTTGGAAGAAAAAGGCTTCCAAACAATTGTACTAAACACTTGGGAGAGTACAGTTACAACAGAGATAGGCCCAATTCCTGCCATCATGGAACTTACACTCAAGTGGAGTAGCTTACTGAATGAGAGCATATTATGTAGTCATTTTCAATACAGACAAATCAGAGAGGCAATGCTTAGGTTTTTAGCAGCAAGAGGTGAAGAATTGTACGCTTGGCCAGATGTATGTTCGGGTGAGATAAATCAACGATATTGCTCAAGCCTTTACTCGGTGCACAGAACTGTACTAAAAGCTTGGGAGAGTATGACATAGTTGGTAAATATGATCCTGCTCTCTGGAAGCTTACAGTCTGACAGATGCGTGGTGCGAGGAGTTGTTTGATAGGGCAGGCTGTACCGTGGGGCAAGCTGTATGGTGGGATGAACTGTTTTATTGGGGAGCTTGCCACACCTGGTATGCTTAGATGTGGGTCTTATCGCGTGTAGCAGCTCATTCCCTGCAAGGAATTCCCAGAGCAGTACCCATCTTTGGAAAAGGAGAGCACATTAAAAAAGCTACTCTGGCCCATTTGAAAGGCTGGAGCCTGCACCGGTAGTCTTTTTGGAGAGGTGGCTTGGCTTGGGAATGGTTGCAATTAGTTCCGATAGTATCACACGTGGGCACACACACACATACACACTCACTCAGACACACAGCATGGCAAGAGCTCCCTGGGCCCTGACAAAGAGTTCTTTGGTGAATTCTGTTGTTCCGGCAGTTTCATTCGTCATCCTTTACTTGTTTACTTCGCCAGGCGAGGAGGGGGAGCCTTCCAACCCCGAGCAACGTAACGGTGACGGAGACCCAGGTTGAAGGCTCTCTCTGGCCCGTTAGTGCAGGTGCGGGTTGCAGCTACACGATCAGCGCAGAGTCCAAATGCAATAAGATGTCATTAATTTGACATTAGGTGAAGTGGAAAAAAATGGACTTCGAATGAACGGTGCTTCCATTATCCAATATTTTTGTTTAAAAACATCAGAACCTCTAGTAGCCCGAGGAATCACAGTTGTATCTTAATTAGGTTTCGTTATAGGCCAGGAAGAAATCCCTGTTATTAAAGAAAAGGAGACCTCTTTTTCTGGCTTGAATTGCCTAGCCAGGCAGTCCATATTCATCTAATTCACCGAGCAATCGCTCAGCCCTCCACTTCCCTCTGCCAGGGCGGGCGGAACTTGGGGAAGCCAGGAAAGACCGGAAATGATCTGAGCTCTGTCTTGCCTTGCTTTGTCTATCCAATCCTGTGCGTGGGCTACGTTTTCCCTTTGTTTTCTGTTTGTCTTGTTCCCGAGAATATCATCTCCAAACCAAATGTGGAGTGTGGGATCTAAAGATGTACATTCCCCTTTTAGGGGTAGGGTCATGGGAGGGTGGAACTGGGGATTCTGGCCTCTAGAGAGAGGCCCGGTAGCCTGGTGGAAAGAGCCTGGTTGAGGGAATCAGGAGTCAGCTCCGCTTCTTGACTGTTGTATGGCCTTGGACAAGTGCCTGGCACGTAGTAAGTACTTAGCAAACAACACAGTTATTATTACAGTGCCCTCCTCTTTCAGCAGCTGTTTGGATATCCCTCTGTCACCCGCTTTCCTCACAAACCATACAGTCTCCATGAGCATCACCTAGATCAGGCAGGCACGCTATGTTCCAGCCCTTCGAGCGTACGCAGCAACTGGAAGGCTCTGTGCAGCCGTCAGAGCAGCTGGCTACATTGCTGAAGGAAGATGAAGATCAGTTTAGGCAAGCCCTTCCTCACCCATCTTCACGGCTCAATGCTTGGTGTTTAACTCACTTCTGCTCTTCACCCCCCCCCAGCAAATATCGCTTCAGAAACCAAGAAGCATAGCATAGTGGATAGGGCACGGGCCTGATGGTCAGCTAATCCTGGCTCTGCCACTTGTCTGCTGTTCTTCTTCACTTCTCCGTGCCTCAGTTACCTCATCTGTAAAAGGAGGATTGAGACAGTGAACCTCACATGGGACAGATACTGTCTCCAACAGGATGGCTTGTATCACCCCAGCGCTTAGCACATAGTAAGGCTTAACAAATACCAATATTATTATCATTATTATAAAATGAGGATTATTTTCTAGGAGAGCCTAATTATGTTCCCATTTAATAATAATGAAAATATAATCAATTGTTAGGGTGGTATTTCAAAGCCATCATGTATTTATTAGAATGAGATTTTTTTATAGGTATTTGTTAAGTGCTTACCATCTGCCAGAAACTGTACTAAGTCCTGGGGTAGATACAAGCTAATCAGTTTGGACACAGTCCCTGTCCCACCTGGGGATCACAGTCTCAATCCCCATTTTCCAGATGAGGGAAATGAGGCACAGAGAAGTAAATTAACTTGCCCAAGGCCACACAGCAGAGAAGTGGTGGTGTCCGGATTAGAACCCATGACCTTCTGCCTTCCAGCCCCATGCTCTGTCTACTAGCTGCTTGTCCCACTGGGCCATCCTGCTTCTAGGGGCACCAATTTTCCTAGTACAAATCTATTTGAGAAATGGCCTTTGTTATTCATCAGAGCTGCCCAAACAACTCTCTACAGTAGTGGGATTAGCTGAAGTATTTGGTAACAGCTTACTATGAAGAGGGCTCTGAACTTGGATCTGTACTGTAACGACAGGATACCCACCCAGCTGCTGCATTGAGAGCTGAAACTGGGAAACCAAAAGGCAGATAGGGCAGAGGAAGCATTATAAGGCCATTGTAAAAAGGAGAAAAAGAAAAAGAAAAAAAAAGCCTCAGACATGGCTACAACCCAGTTGAAAACTGGGAGTCACCTGATGTGGGTAGACCAGAGTGGCTCATTGCCATCAAGAAAGGAGGGACTTTGTTTTGAAGATACGTTTCATACAGAATGAAAGACAAGAAGGCAAAAGAGAAAACAGCACCAGTCACTGCAAACATACAACGCAAGAGGGAATAGCCTTTTTGTGTGCACAGTGTGGCCGGGGCTGGAGTCCTGTGGCGACCTAGCAGTCACAAATATATCCGTAGGTAAATCTCACCTTCAGGGGCGACTTTTTTTTTAATGGCATTTTTAAGTGCTTACTCTGTGTCAGACACTGTACTAAATTCAGAGGTAGATAGGACGTGATCAGGTTGGCTACAGTACATGGCCTACATGGGGTTCGGTCGAAATCCCCATTTTACAATCAATCAATTGTTCATATTTATTGAAGGTTTACTGTGCAGGGCACTGTACTGAGTGCTTGGGAGAGTACAACATGACAATTCATTCAATTATTCATTCAGTGATATTTATAAGTGTCTTCTGTGCACAGAACACTATACTGAACGTTTATGACGGACACGTTCCCTACCCGTAACGAGCATACAGTCCAGAGGGGAAGACAGACGTTTATATAAATAAATTACGGATAGCTACGAAAACATCGTGGGGCCGGTAGGGGGAATGAATAAAGGGAGCAAGTCAGGGCAACTCAGAAGGGAGTTGAAGAAAAAGGAAAAGGAGGCTGAGTCAGGGAAGGCCTCTTGGAAGGGATGTACCTTCAATAATGCTCTGAAAGTGGGAGAGTAACTGTCCGTTGGATATGAAAACAGAGGGCGTGCCTGGCCAGAGGCAGGGTGAGAGGTGGGTGGCAAGATAGTTGAGTTTGAGATACAGCAAATAGGTTGGCATTAGAGGAGTGAAGTGTGCGGGCTGCGTTTTAGTAGGAGTAGCAAGGTGAGGGAGGAGGGGACAAGGTGATTGAGTGCTTTAAATCTGACGGTTAGGAGTTTCTGTTGAATACGGAGGGGGATGGGCAACCGCAGGAGAGTCTTAAGGAGTGGGGAAAAGTGAATCGAACGACTCTGTAGAAAAATGATCTGGGCAGCGGAGTGAAATATAGGCTGGAGTGGGGAGAGACCGGAGGCTGGGAGGTCAGTAAAGAGGCCGATACAGTAATCAACGCAGGATTGGGTAAGTGATTATATTAACGTGGGAGCAGTTTGGACGGAGAGGAAAGGTTGGGTTTTAGCGATAACGTCGAACCTACGGGATTTAGTGATGGATTGAATATGTGGGTTGAATGCAAGAAGTCAAGGATAACGCCAAGGTTAAGGGTTTGTGAGACGGGAAGGACGGTGGTGTTGCCTACAGTGATGGGAAAGTCAGGGGAAGGTTAGGGTTTGGGTGGGAAATTAAGGAGTTCAGGTTTTGCATGAGATAACTGAGGCACAGAGAAGACTTATCCAAGGTCTCATGGCAGACAAATGGGAGAACAGGCATTGGATCCCAGGTCCCCCAGGTCCACGTTCTTCACACTAGGGCCGCTTTGCTTCTTCTTTGAGCACAAAGGATCACTAGAGATAAATCTTGCACTTTTAGTTTTAAGTAACCTGGGATAAATGCAAGTTTTGGGAAGAGAAGATGGCAGTGAGAAGGAGATTATTTACATTTTTTCTCCCTCCCGCATGTTACCCTTCCCCCCTTCTAAACCTTACTGAAGGCTCATCTCCTCCAGGAGGTCTTCCCTGACTAAGCACTTAGAACAGTGCTTAGAGCACGGTAAGTGTTTAGAACAGTGCTTGGCACATAGTAAGCGCTTAACAAATACCGTTATTTTAATTAAGCACCCCCTGTCCTCTTCTCCCATTCCCTCTGCATTACCCTGACTTGCTCCCTCTGTTCTTCCTTCGTCCCAGTCCCACGGCACTAAAGTACATATCTGTAATTTATTTTTTTATACTGATGTCTCTCTCTTCCTCTAGACTGTAAGCTCCTATGGGCAGGGAATGTGTTTGTTTATTGTTGATTTGTACTCTCCCAAGCGCTTAGTACAGCGCTCTGCAGAGTTCAATAAATTGAATGAATGAATGAATGTCGACTTTCAGCGGGCACAAAAGTTGGAATAACTCATCCGTGTCTCTCTCGCTCTGTTAAGTGCTTCCTCTGTGTCAAGTACTGTACTAGGCGCTGGAGTAGACACAAGTTAATCAGGTCAGACACAGACCCTGTCCCACATGGGGCTCACAGTCTTAGTAACTATAACTTTATTCATCAGTAACTTTAGTTCTCTGGTGTCATTTTATAGATGTATTTAAATTCCCAGGCAAACTTTCATTTTTCCTCCTTTCCTCCAGGATCCTCTTTCTAGAATTATCTTGTGGGGGAATGACTGAGTTGCTTGGTGATTGAGAGGAGACCAGCTTTGGGTAATTTAAGAACAGAAAGACAGGCTGAAAGCTCTCTGATTTAATTACAGGATGTAAAATCTGGGGATTCAGAGCACACAACTGACAGACGATGGAAACCTTGACCTGTTTATCCTTGTTTCCATCTCCAGAGATAATGTTGACAGATCCCGGGGGAAGATTCTGAGGCAATAGTAATAAACGGCCACTTTTGTTTAAATGCTGCAGTGAATTGCGAGGGAATTTGGGAGGAAACTCATCAGAATAACCTGTTCACTCTTCCCGTCTTTCTCAGTGCAGTTCCCCTCTCGACAGAATCGTTACAGAGGCAACATTAGAGAACTAGACCGATTCTCTTTTTCAGCACATTTTCCCAGATGAGTAATCTATCATGTTGGGTCCATAGCATTTGGGGCCGTAGGCAGAGTATAGAAGTTGTCAAGATATGAAAATTGAGACTTAGCTCCGTTTGTACTCAGACCCATGAAGACTGGAAAGAGCGCGGGCTTTGGAGTTAGAGGTCATGAGTTCAAATCCCAGATCTGCCACTTGTCAGCTGTGTGACTGTGGGCAAGTCATCACTTCTCTGTGCCTCAGTTACCTCATCTGTAAAATGGGGATTAAGACTGGGAGCCCCACGTGGGACACCCTGATTCCCCTGTGTCTACCCCAGTGCTTAGAACAGTGCTCTGCACATAGTAAGTGCTTAACAAATACCAACCTGGACCAGATCAACTACCCAAGGTGGGTCTTCAAACAAGAGGAGGAGCATCTTCTACATCCCCATGGATTTTTTTCTGAGAATACTGAAAAAGGCAATCGATCAACCAATCAATCGTTGGTACTTATTCAGCACTTGCTGTGTGCAGGGGACTGTACTATGTGCTAGGAGAATACAACAGAGTTGGTAGATACGTTCTCTGCCCACAAGGAGCTTACAGTCTAGAGGGGGAGACGGACATTAAAATGAGTCACAGATATGAAGGTGAGGTGAAAATTAAGTGCCTAAAAGGCATATATTTATTTATTTGCTATTTATTTGCTATTGCTTTAATGAGTTGTTCATCCCCTTGATTCTATTTATTGCTATTGTTCTTGCCGTCCGTCTCCCCCGATTAGACTGTGAGCCCATCAAAGGCCAGGGACTGTCTGTATCTGTTACCGTTTCGTCCATTCCAAGCGCTTAGTACAGTGCCCTGCACATAGTAAGCGCTCAATAAATACTATTGAAGGAATGAATCTATCTGGGCATAAGCGACGCAGTAGGGGGTAAACTCACCGTGGGCAGGGAATGCGTCTGTTTACTGTTATATTTTACTCTCCCAAGTGCTTAGAACTTAGGGCTCAATAAATACGGTTGAGTGACTGACTGACTGCGTCTGTCAAGCCTGTTGTACTCTCCCAAGCACTTCTTACAGGGCTCTGCACATAGAATGCACGCAGTAAATACCTTTGGTGATGAAGAGGGGAAGTAAAGGCTTGGGGGAGTACATTAGAGTTGTTAGACGGGATTCCTGCCCGCTTGGAGCTTACACTATAATAATGGTCCCCAAGAGGGTGCCAACCAGGGTTGTCAACTGCTGAGAGTGAGTTTTCCTTGGAAGCCATCAGCCCAGAGCTACCAAACTCCTCCTTCAGATGTCCAGTGCTTTATAGAGAAGCAGCGTGACTCTGTGGAAAGAGCCCGGGCTTGGGAGTCAGAGGTCATGGGTTCGAATCCCGCCTCTGCCATCTGTCAGCTGTGTGAGCGTGGGCAAGTCACTTAACTTCTCTGTGCCTAAGTTACCTCATGTGTAAAATGGGGATGAAGACCGTGAGCCTCACGGGGAACAACCTGATGACCCTGTATCTACCCCAGTGCTTAGAACAGTGCTCTGCACATAGTAAGCGCTTAACAAATACCAACATTATAGAAAGGGGTGAAGGTGGCGAGGGCACTCCCGGGATCCCTCCTCCTGTTTCCCCAGCTGCCAGTGTTTATGAGCGCCCAAATATTTCTATGAGCTTTACAGTCTTGACCGATCCTAGCTCATTTCTGTGGGTTGTCTGTGAATTTATGGACGAATGGCAGCCCGGAAGCCAAGGAAGCAGCTTTGGGGAATCTCACTGGCCAATATCCTGCAAGAAGTAGAGTAACTCTGGACCGATTGCTAGGGAGTGTTGCCAACCCCTGGGTCCCAGAGTCGCAGTTTGGCTTCAGGGTACAGTGAGGCATGGTGAAATTGATCTAGTGAGGGGTTCTTAAATGAAGAGCAGGGGACAGTATGAGGGAATCCCTGTGGCGTTCAGAAACTTTACAGACATTTAAAATGACCGGGAGGCTTAGATTTTGGCAACTCCGATTGCGTTTGGTTGCCTAGAAAACTGGTTGAGAAGGAAGTGAGCACAGGAAAAGAAAGAAGAAAGAGGGAGAAGGAATAGAAGAGGGAAAAATGGGTTTAGATGTCGGGTTCTAAACAAGACCGATTCAGAAAAGACTGGATCGAAATTTAAAAGGAATCAGGTCACTGTAATGTTGAGAAGTCATAAATTTGAGCACAATAAACTTTGCTCTGACAAACCCACAGAGGGACTGGGTGAGAGGGTGTGGATGATGCTGGTCAAACCGTCACCGATACTGGAGAAGTAAGTCCTGCTTTTGTCCTGCTGATGGTGAAATATTCCCTCTGCTCACCTTTTCCAAAGTCCTAGGTACATTGAGCCCCGAATCTGAAGGTAATGGATGAATCAGTTAGTCAGTGGTATTTATGGAGTGGTTACTGGTTGCAGAACACTAAACTAAGTGCTTGGGAGAATCGAGTACAGTTGGAAGATACGATCCCTGCTGTCAAGTAGACTAGAATTTAATGGAGGAGATACAACACGGTGTCCAAGTATACCTATTTAGGGCCCTGCCACTCACCTGCAATGGGGAGGATCTAAGAAAGGTTCCTTAGATGTTACCTGCCCTGCCAAACTCTAGTAATAATAATAATAATTGTGCGCCAGGCTCTATGCTAAGCACTGTGTTGGGTACAAGCAAATCAGTTGGACAAAGTCCTCGTCCCACATGGGGGTTCGCAGTCTCATTCCCCATTTTACAGGTGAGGTAACTGAGACCCACAGAAGTGAAGTGAGTTGTCCAAGGTCACGCGACAGGCAAGCGGAGGAGCCGGGATTAGAACCCAGGTCTTTCTGAGTCCCTGGCCGGTGCTCTATCCGCTATGCCACGCTGCTTCTCACGGATGCCGGGACACATCCGAAACAGGCCCCCATTGTGGGACAGTCCCACCTCTATGACCAGAATCCAACCTTTCTTGAACCGACGCACATTGCTCTGTTCAGCAGATATAGATAACACCTCACTGTCACACAAGCTCACACAAACACACACACACACACCCATTAGAACACTCTACAGGACTCACTGCATTCATTCATTCATTCAAACGAATTTATTGAGCGCCTATTGTGTGCAGAGCACTGCACTAAGCACTTGGAAAGTACAACTCAGCAACAGAGACAATCCCTGCCTACCCCAGACTCATGGTCGGAAAACGGGGAGACAGACATCAAAACAAGAAAACAGGCATCAGTAGCATCAAAAGTAAATAAATAGAATCATAGATATATGCACGTCACTAATAAAAATAGACAGAATTATAAATAGGTATGTATATAGTCCAGTGCTGTGGGGCAGAGAGGGAGGTAGCGAAAAGGGAGCGAGTCACGGTGCTGGGAGGGGAGGGGGAGGGGAGGAAAAAGGGGGTTTAGTCTGGGAAGGCCTCTTGGAGGAGGTGAGCCTTCTGTAGGGCTTGGAAGGGAGGAAGTGTGCTAGTTTGATGGATTTGAGGAGGGAGGGCATTCCAGGCCAGAGGTAGGACGTGTGACAGGCTCACTGAAACACCCTCTAGGACGTATAATTGCATGCTCACACTTGAGCCTGTTGGCTCCCTGCTTGACGAGGAGCAGCATGGCGTAGTGGATGGAGTCGCATCACCTCTCCGTGCCTCAGTTACTTTATCTGTCAAATGGAGATTGAGACCGTGAGCCCCCCGTGGGACAGGGACTGTGTCCAGCCCGGTGTGTTTATATCAACCCCCGCTCATTATACAGTCCCTGGCACATAGTAAGCGCTTAACAGATACTATATTATGCTCCCCGGTGTGCTAATAAATGAACATGACCAAGCAAAGGACAGTACACGGTGTAATTCATATTTATTGGTGTGTGTGAGAGAGAGAGTGAGTGTGTGTATATAGACATATAGGGTTGGTAGACGCCTCATTGACAATCTCCATCAACCTACGTGGGCATCATCGTGGCATATCTGAGCCCCTCGGGGAGCCCTCTGTCAATGGAAGATTCGCCAAGATCCACCCTTTCCTCTCCACCCAAATGGCTATCTTAGTGTTACAGGCTCCCGTAATATCCCGGCTGGATTATTGTGTCAGCCATCTCTCTGATCTCCCTTACTCCTGTCTCTCCCCGCTCCAGTCTAGTCTTCATTCCTCTGCCCGGCTCATCTTCCTGCAGAAACGCTCTGGGCATGTCACTCCACTTCTCGAAAACCTCCAGTGGTTGCCTATCGACCTCCGCACGAAACAAAAACTTCTCACTCTAGGCTTCGAGGCTCTCCATCACCTTGCCCCCTCCTACCTCTCCTCCCTTCTCTCTTTCCACCGCCCACCCCGCACGCTCCGCTCCTCCGCCGCCCACCTCCTGGCCGTTCCCCGTTCTCGTCCATCCCGCCGTCGACCCCCGGGCCACGTCCTCCCACGGTCCCGGAACGCCCTCCCTCCTCACCTCCGCCAAACTTATTCTCTTCCCCTCTTCGAAACCCTACTTAAAGCTCACCTCCTCCGAGAGACCTTCCCAGACTGAGCTCCCCTTTTCCCTCTGCTCCCTCTACCCCCCCACTTCACTTCTCCACAGCTAAACCCTCTTCTCCCCCCTTTCCCTCAGCTCCTCCCCTTCTCCCGTCCCACCCCCTCAGCACTGTACCCGTCCGCTCAACTGTATATATCTTCATCACCCTATTTATTTTGTTAATGAGATGTACATCACCTCGATTCTATTATTTGCTATTGTTTTAATGAGATGTTCTTCCCCTCGATTCTATTTATTGCCGTTGTTCTCGTCCGTCCGTCTCCCCCGATTAGACCGTAAGCCCGTCAAAGGGCGGGGACCGTCTCTATCTGTTACCCATTTGTACATTCCAAGCACTTAGTCCAGTGCTCTGCACAGAGTAAGCGCTCAGTAAATACTACTGAATGAATGAATGAATGGAAAGGGTCCACCGAGGCTGGGCTTTCCACACAGGCACTGAGAATGCCAGATTTCCCCACAGACTCTTCCATATAGGTTAGCATCAATTCTATCTACCTATCAACCGATCAATCAATCCAGTATTTATAGAGTGTATACTCAGCTCAGTGCACTGTGCCGAGCACTTGCCGGGCCCGGAGTCCTCATGATTAATTCAAGTATAACAGCTTGGGGACAAATCTAGTGGGAACCATATTTTTCTGCAAGCAGAAAAAGTATTAAGATCATTACATTTCATAGGGATTTTAATATCATACGTTGTTTTAATTACTGCACTCAAGTGTGAATTTATAGCACAAATATAGCTGAATTTTTTCAGTTCCATACTTTTATCCAAGTAACTATTACAAACTGGACTGCTTTAGACCCATTCCTACACAAGCCTCTAAGTTAATGATATGAAAATAAGGGATAATGAATACTCAGTTGTACATAATGGGGTTGAAATTCAATGGAGGGAGATGCTTGAGTGGTTTACTAATGTTACTAGAAATTCAAACGGAACCACAGCCTGCCCTGAGTGTAAGCACCCTGGAGAATTTCATCAGTTCGGTTTTAGCAGAAATAGTCCTGCGTGATTTCCTTTGCTGACGGGTGTCGGTCTGAAGCCCTGAGCTGTCTAAATTAGGTTGGCTTGTTGAGAGGAGACTGACCTTTTCGTCGTCAGTGATATTTATTGAGCGCTTACTGTGTGCAGAGAACTGTGCTGAGCACTTGGGAGAGGGTACTACAACGGAGTTGGTAGAAACGTTCCCTGTCCACAACGAGTTTACAGTCTAGAGGGATCGCGTTCATTCAGTCGCATTTATTGAGCGCTTACTGCGTGCGGAGCACTGTACTAAATGCTTGGGAGATTACAGTGCAACAATAATCAAACAGACATTCCCGGTCCGCAATGAGCTTACGGCGCATTCTCCGGTAGAGAAGCAACGTGGCTCAGTGGAAAGAGCCCAGGCTTGGGAGTCATAGGTTATGGATTCGAATCCCGGCTCTGCCACCTGTCAGCTGTGTGACTGTGGGCAAGTCACTTAACTTTTCTGTGCCTCAGATACCTCATCTGTAAAATGAGGATTAAGACTGTGAGCCTCACGTGGGACAACCTGATGACCCTGTATCTCCCCCAGCACTTAGAACAGTGCTCTGCACGTAGTAAGCGCTTAACAAATACCAACGTTATTATTATTATTATTGTTATTATTATTCCATGGAGGAAGACATAGGACTCTCCAGATGAGGAAAAGGTGATCTGGAAGCAGAGACTGGGTGATGGACGCTGGGTGTTCACTGCTTCTGGATCACAGCATCCCTTATCGTCATGGGCTTCATGTTCAATCCACGTAATAATAATGATAATGATGTTGGTATTTGTTAAGCGCTTACTATGTGCAGAGCACTGTTCTAAGCGCTGGGGTAGACACAGGGGAATCAGGTTGTCCCACGTGGGGCTCACAGTCTTCATCCCTATTTTACAGATGAGGTAACTGAGGCCCAGAGAAGTTAAGTGACTCGCCCACAGTCACACAGCTGCCAAGTGGCAGATCCGGGATTCGAACCCATGACCTCTGACTCCAAAGCCCGGTCTCTTTCCACTGAGCCACGCTGCTTAAGCCTCCTTAAACAAATCGCTTCAATTCCTCTGGTCCTTCAGCCCCAGACCCTACATGTGCTCTGCTCCATTCTTTCTTTTTCTATCTGTCCCTCGATTATTCTTCTCTGAGAAGCGGCATGGCCGAGTGGGTAGAGCACAGACCTAGGAGTCACAAGGACCTGAGTTCTAATTCCGGCTGGGCCACTTGTCTGCTGTGTGACCTTGGGCAAGTCACTTCTCTGGCCCTCAGGTACCTCCTTTGGAAAAGGGCGACTGAGACTGTGAGCCCCATGTGGGACAGGGACTGTGTCCGACCTTAGTGTGTCTTTCCCCAGTGCTTAGAAAAGTGCTTGACATATAGTAAGTATTTAACAAATGCTATTATTATCATTATTTAATGTCACCTTTATCTTGTGTCGTACACTGGGTCTAGTTCAAGGAATCCTTGTCCCCTACTCTGGTTCTTGGATTTAGAGTTCTGAAAGAAGTAAAATGTTCCCGTTGAATCAGAGTCACACTTAACCTTGGATTAGATGAGTCAATCAATCAAGAGCATTTATTGAGAGCCAACTGGGCACAGAGCACTGTTATAAGTTACACGCTCTAGTAGGGGAGACCAGCTACTAAAATAAATTATCGATAGAAGGAAGTAATGGAGTATAAGAATATGCACGTGAATGCTAGAGAGGGTTGTGAAGATTTAAGTTCTTGGCTGTCAGGGAAGTGCTGAAAAGGCAGTTGGTGTTATAAAGTGGAGAAACTGGTGATCAACCAGGGAAGGCCTCCTGGAGGAGCTATGATTCATTCATTCATTCATTCATTCATTCATCCAGAAGGGCTTCAAAGATGGGGAGAGAAGTGGTTTGCCAGATGTGAAAAGGGGGGAAAGTTCTAGGCAGAGGAGAAGGTGTGATCGAGGGGTCGGAGTTGGGAGAGATGAGGATGAGGAATGGTGAGTAGGTTGGCATGAGGGAAACGAAGGGTGTGGGCCGGTGGATAGTGGGTGAGGAGTGAGGATAAGTAGGAGGGTGAGATCTGACTGAGTCTTTTAAAGCCACGGTCAGGAGTTTCTGCTTGATGCAGGGTGGAATGCGCAACCACAGGAGGTTTCTGAGGAGTGGGGAAGTGTGTGTGGAAGAATGCTTTATAAAAATGATCTGGGAAGCAGAATGAAGAATGGACTGGAGAGGAATTAGAACGAGGGTATCGTGGGCAAGAGGTGGGAAAGCAGGGGCACAAATGAATTAAAGGAAAGTCACCTTCGAGTCCTTGTTTCAATATCGTTTTTTGAAATGGTCCTGATGATTAGCACCCCTCCAGTAGATTCGTGTTTTCACATATGTGAACCAATTGGGTAATATTATTGTCACTCTGGGAGGGTGGCTGGATTATTTTGGCCCATTGTAGGGTGTGAGGGACTCAGGAGCTGTTGATGAGAGAAGCATCGTGGCTTAGTGGGCAGAGCACAGGACTGGGAGTCAGAGGACCTGGGTTCTAATCCCGTCTCCACCACTTACCTGCTCTTTGATCTTGGACAAGTCATTTAAATTCTCCTTGTCTGTTTCCTCATCTGTAAAACAGGGATTAAATAACCATTCTCCCTCCTGCTTAGACTGAGAGCTCCATGTGGGGTGGGGATGCTGTCTGAACTGATCGCATCCACCTAGTGCTTAGCACAGAGGTTTGCACATAGTAAACACTGAACAAATGCCACAGATTATACTGTTATTATCATTAATGACTTATAATAAATGAGAAACAGTGCGGCCTCGTGGATAGAGCACGGGCCTGGGAGTCGGAAGAACCTGAGTTCTAATCCCGGCTCGGAAGCAGCATGGCTCAGTGGAAAGAGCCCGGGCTTCAGAGTCAGAGGTCATGGGTTCGAATCCCAACTCTGCCACTCGTCAGCTGTTCGACTATGGGCAAGTCACTTTACTTCGCTGTGCCTCATTTTCCTCATCTGTAAAATGGAGATTAACTGTGAGCCTCACGTGGGACAACCTTATTACCCTGTATCTACCTCAGCGCTTAGAACAGTGCTCTGCACATAGTAAGCGCTTAACAAATACCAACATTATTATTACTTGTCTACTGTTTGACCTTGGGCAAGTTACTTCACTTCTCTGTGCCTCAGTGACCTCAACTGTAAAATGGGGATTAAGACCGTGAGCCCCATGTGGGACAGGGACCGCGTCCAACCTGATTGTCATGTGTCTATCTCAACAGTCAGTCCGGTGCCTGGCGCATAGCAGGTGCTTAACAAACGTCAAAAAAAAGAAGTCTCATAACCACAGATATTATATGCTCACAGAGATTGGATAAATATAAAATCTTCAGGGTGCCCTTGCCCCGAAAAACTCAGTGACTCAGTGTATGTATCAAGGAACACTAGCTGAAACCTCTTATTCATCTTATCTTTGGAGCAGCATTTCCTTGCTTTCCCTCCTCCCTCCTCCTTCTCCACCGCTTTCCAGTGCATTTGGCAGAGATCCTATCACACTGGCTCTTTTCAGTTTCACTGTATGCTCTTGGAGAAATTACCCTTCAAGCTGAGTTTTGCTCCAAGCCTCCTTAAAATATCAGAGATTTTTTCAGCGCAAACTGAAACTTAATAACAGTAATGAACAGATGGCTTTTATCTTGGTTTTTGCCAAGTCCAAGTATTATGGCTAAAAACCTTCATAATTACCCCATCATTTTATCTACGATGGCTTAGTCAGAGGATTTCAGGAGCTTTGTTGTCTAAGAGGTAATCTAGTGGGGGAATATTTTGAAGCTGTCTGGCAGCAATTTCCCCTCAAAAGAGGCATTGTTCTTATTGGGGTTCATCTACCATTCCACCCAATTATCCTTGACATTTGCAGTTCGCACTGTGAACCTTTAAGGTAAAAAAAAAAACCCAAAAAATGAAAAACAAAAAACAGTTTGGTCTCTGTCCTCTTTATCTCTTTGATGTTTTTTGGTCACTCATTTTGCAAAAAAAGAAAGCCTTCCCCCTCACTTCTGAGTGGTGTGGGTAACCGAGTCTTTTCTAGTTGGGGGCAGGGGAGACTTGGTTCTAATCTTGGCTATGCCACTCGTCTGCTGTGTGACTTTGGGTAAATCACCTAACTACTCCAAGTCTCAGTTTCCTAAACTCTAAAATGCTTCCTCTCTTTTTTTTGTTTCCCTGTCAGGTTTGCACATTTTCCCCTATGAAATGTTATTCAGGAAAAGTCCTTCAAAATGATATGACACTTGGGTGGATTCAATGGCTACTGCTCCATCAGCTCACAGATCAAATTATGAGATCACTCGATTTTGAGATCGGGGGCGGTGCCGGAGAAGGAGGAGTGGGACTTTCCCGAGAAGTTCACAGGAGGAAGGGACTCACACGGGGAGCGGGATGGAAACCCGAACACACGTGCTTTCCTCTGAACCCGAACAATGTGTGGGTAATAATGATGATAATTGTGTATTTGTTAAGCGCTTGCTCTGTGTCAGCCACTCTACTAAGCTCTGGGGTGGACACAAGCAAATCAGGTTGGACACAGTCCCTGTACACATGGGGGCTCACAATCTCAATCCCCATTGTACAGATGAGGTAACTGAGGCCCAGAGAAGTGAAATGACTTGCCCAAGGTCACATAGCTGACAAGTGTCAGAGCCGGGGTAAGAATCCACAACCTTCTGACTCCCAGGCCTGTGCTCTTTCCACCACTCTATGACGTTTCTGAGCTGGCTTCCTTGGCACGGGGAGAGGGGACCCCAGTCTAAGCCACCACACATGAGGGACTCCCAGCTCCTCGAGAGAGTTCATGCTGCCCGAGATCAGTCTCCCCATTTGTCAGCTCAGGTTTCGGGGAGGCGGCTGGAGCACAGAAAGCAGGGAAACACCCACGGTTCCTCACCAGACACTTGACCTGTGGTCCCAGCTCTGGGCTGGCTCGAGGAGATGAGTGTTTATTTTTTACTTAAAAAAAATCTACAAAAAATAACTTCCCCTGAGGACAGCAAGGATAAGCCCCAGACCAGGGAGCACTGTGGCCACTGCCCGGCCTAGTGAGTAGGACGTGGGCACCAGGCTATCTATCAGATTGCATTATTTGATTCTACTAAGGATTGGTGGACTTGATAGTCCATCCAGACAAATTAGTCAATCAACCAAATGCATCTTTGCAAATCACATCCTTTCACGGACACCTTGGCAGCCAGTAGGCACTCAATAACCACTATCATTATGATGATGAATATTAAAACACAGTTTTGGACTTGACAAAACAAGCTTTTTCAATCCAACACATTTAAGGGTTTTATAGAACAAGCTATTCAAAACTTTTGTGACATGAACAACCACAAGGTGATCTCTTGAAAATTTTACTTGAAATAGCGCCTGCCCAGGGGGTTCTCCTGAAGATTACAGATCTTACTAGAGAAAGCCAATGCCAAGAGTAGACTGCTGAGCTCGTCGTGGGCCGGGAATGTGTCTGTCGTACTGTTATATCGTAGTCTCCCAAATGCTTAGTACGGTGCTCTGCACAGTAAGCACTCAATAAATACGATCGACTGACTTTTGGGTAATTTCCATTCTCTCTACCATCTCCCTTCTGTGTCACCTATGCATTTGGATCTGTACCCTTTAAGTAATTGATAGCCCATCCTCAGCCCCACAGCATTATGTACATATCTATAATTTATTTGAATGCACATCTACCCCTAGACTGGAAGTTCCCTGTGGGCAGGGAACGTGTCTGCAAACTTTATTGTGTTGTTCTCCCCCAACCACTCAGTACAGTGCTTTGCATGCAGTAAGCACTCACTAAATGTCATTGATCGGTTGACCTGAAATGACAGATTCCCCCCTCCCCCCACCCACCCATTCCTTACCCTCTCCTTTCCAACTAAGTGGATGAGAATGCTCTGTTGGACACCTTGCTTAGTGGATTGGCCAATTCTCAAAGGAGGTGGGGATCTAGACTGTGAATTACTTGAGGAAAAGGGTTGAGTCTTCTATCACACTCTTCCAAGTTCACAGAAAAATGCTGGCACACAGTATGTGCTCAGAAAATCCTACTAGTCGGTGATTGATTGAAGGGGAACAAAAGGGTTCTGGGTCGATCAGCTATAGGGAAGTCCTTCCCCATATTACTTGCTGCCCCACATTTCAGAGAGAACACGTAGCAGGCCGTGAGGGCTGAATCTAACAGCCCGGCCTGTCTTGGCTTTTTGTGGATATGGAAGGGGATCTGGATATGTTAATTAATCAATCGATAATATTTGAGTTCTTTCAGTCTATAGAGCGCTGCAGTAAACACTTAGGGAGTACAATATACCAGTCAGTAGATACATTTCCTGTCCACAAGGAGCTTACGGTCTAAAGGGGCGGACTGACATCAAAATAGATTCCAGATATGTACATAAGTGCTGTGAGACTGAAGGTGGGAGGTGAATATCAGGCACTTTAAGGTTATATATCCAAGGGCATAGCGGATGCAGAGGAGAAGGTGTGTAGGAGAAAATTTTTAGGCCATTGAGAGACACGTGGATTACAGATTGTATGAGGACAAAGCCAAAGTTCTCTGTCTGCCACTGAAGGCACCTATGGCCTGTCTGTACTGATGTATTTCTGCATGTCTACAAGGACCTAAGGGAGGTACTTTCCCAAGTGGAGAAGCTACACAGCAGCTGGGTGGCAAGAGCAGTGAAATGGCCTACCTACCTAGCGGCAGACAGAAATGGGGGGACTGGTTAAGATCAGGGACTTCTGGAAGATTATGGCACCAATAATAATAATGATAATTATGGTACTCATCAGGCGCTTACTATGTGCCGAGCACTGTTCTAAGGGGTGAGATAGATACAAGTTAATCAGATTGGACACATTCCCTTTTCCATATGGGGCTCACGGTCTTAATCCCCATTTTACAGTTGAGGTAACTGAAGCAGAGAGAAATGAAGTGACTCGCCCCAAGTCACACAGCAGACAAGTGGCGGAGGCGGAATTAGAACCCAGGTCCTCCACACCAGGAGGCACCAAGGAAAAATTAAAACAACATCAGGCTCTGTGAGTAACAAATGCCACATGGCCACCTAGGGCACAATATCTCTCAGCACATTCCATTATCCGATTCGGTGCAAGGATTTGAGAGGCATCGTGGACAAGTGGATAGAGCACAGGCCTGGGAGTCAGAAGGTCACGGTTTCTAATCTCAGCTCCTCCACTTGTCTGCTGTGTGATCTTGGGCAAGTCACTTAACTTCTCTGTGCCTCAGTTCTCTTACCTGTAAAATGGGGGTTAAGAGCCCACTGTGGGACAGGGACTGTGTCCAACCTGATTATCTTGTATCTACCCCAGCCTTAGAACGGTGCCTGGCACATAGCAAGAGCTTAACAAATACCATCTTTATTATTGTGATTATTATGATTACGATTATGATTATTATTATGTCCTGGCTGAAAAATCCTGCTTCGATCAGCTTTGGATTTTACATTGGCGTGGTCAGGTAAGTACACAGACTCAAGTGGAATTGCCATTGGAAGGATAGGGCAAGTACACGCCGCACATTTCATACAATTAAAGCCGAGGGTGCTCATACTAAGAATTCCCCTTGGCTTTGAGTGATCATTCAAAGAGCAATTTCCTATTCTGGTTGTTTCATTTCTAGAGTCACAATCGTATTATCCCATCAAGGTGGTTTGGAATCAGTACAGACCATTCTTTTATGTGAAAAACTACTTAACGATGTGATATACAGGGCAGTAGTTCATACCAACTCATTTTCTTGCTGTCATCTCTCAACATGGCCAGTTAGCCTGAGGGTTCTGGGCCTGAATACTCTCGTTTGAGCCAATCTTCGGGAGAATGAACAAATGTAGCTCTTACGGTTTTCCACTGAGAGGCACTCTGACTCCACAGAGTCACAACTCATCCCCTATCACCGGGGAAAACGGAATTCAAAAATCAAGAAGGGCAGAAGTGGAATTTTTGTGGTGTTGGGTGTGATGAGCTTCTTAATGTGATTTATCTTCACTTCGAAAACGTCATCCGTACGTGTCTTCCCACTTAAATGCCGGTGTTCGGATTCTACGGGCGGAGTCGGCTTGATTTTTTGCTGCTGCTGTTGGCTGGCTTCTCCAAATCAAAAGCGACGAAGAACCAGTTACTTCACAGGATGTCCAGTGTGGCCGTGCCTACCGCATCACTTAGAAGATTAAAAATAAATTGAAGTACATGTCACTTCGAAGGGGGCACGGAAAGGACGTCGGCGTTATTCGATGCATTAATGAGAAAGTTCTGCTGTGCCTTGATGTGAGAAGGAAGGAAAGCGATAGGAATGCGTAACCTTGTGGGTTGAAAACATTTCAAATGGTTTTTTTTTATAATGGGAGCGACTTTTTTTTTTCAACCCGTGTTCCTCCTTCTCTTTTTGACAGACGATTGGTAAATTGAGCTTCACTAGCCTAACTGAGAGAGTTTGCCGAAAAAAGGGCCAAAGCCATCTAGCTCCAGATATCTAAGGCTCAGTTTCAGTAGAATAAGCAGGAACAGCTCTCTTGCCTGAGGCCAATCTTATGAAGCAAGGCCATCTGTGCAGCTACAAACTAACTATGGAGGGCACCGCATGATGCTATAGGCATTAAGCTTGGGCTCACAAGCCAACACCTATCCATCTCCACTGATCTTTTGTTTCAAAGACTCATCCCCCACAGGCCCCTCAGTTTTTCCTGAATCAAACACAGTAGCATCCCAATAGCAATTGCCTTCCTTCCAATGGAGGGGGAGGCCCTTATCCTTCTCGTTTTTCATGCCCTGTCACGGGGACGGAGCAGTACGTAGAGTGGGAAGCAGAGGAGAGCCGGCCTCGGAGAGGGACGCAAAGACAGATGCCCTCATGAAAAATTAAAATACGAAGTTTCCCGGCTGCGCTCCCTGTCCCCCGGTCAGTCCAGCTGTCCTGGGAAAGGCTCCTTTGGTACAGAAGAAAGGGGGACTTCCAGCGGGCTAATGCGCTGTGGTTTTCACGCACGGGGTCTGTTCTCCGGAGACTCAGTTGCAAATGCAGTTTAGGCTAAATTGATGAAGTATCAGTTCATCTAAGCCTGACAGCTCGGGGAGCCGCAGCTGCAATGAGCTGCCGCAGTCTCAGAGCAATAGGACCAAAAGGGAGGAAAAAAAATCAAGTAGAACTAGAGCATTCATCTTCTACGTTGCACTTTCCCAAAGTTAATCTGCCATTATCCCTGGCTCCCAAAGAGGGGCGAAATGCACTCAGACTCGGTTTCCCTGCTCCATTTCTTATCCTCTTGCAAATACCCCAAAGGCACAAGAACGTTCTTCTTTCTTTGGAGATGACGTGAGATTCGCCATTCCTTATGGAAACAAGTCCTCCATCTCCAGATGCAAATCACCTTTCTTTGACTAGCATTCTGAGGCATAATTCATAGAATTCCGGGGATGGGAGATATATACCAGGTCGGCTGTTTACTCGGGTGATAGTTTCTGCAGATGACTCCAACGTTGTGGAAGCAGTTGATTCCGTCGGTACAACATTTCGTGATCCTGCAGAGTTGTGGAGAATACCCTCTTATTTTCTGACCTGCTGTGTGATCCTGGGCATGTTCTGTAACCTCTCAGGGCCTTAGGTTCTTATCTGTAAACTGAGGAAAAAAAATAGATTGTGGTCCCTTTGTGGGTCAGGGACTATGCCAGATCTGATAGCCTCGGCAAATAATAAGCGCTTAACGAGTACCATCGTTATTATTATAGTCTCGTGTCCAAGCCACGGTTTAGCACATCGTAAGTGGTTAATAAATGCTGTCGTAGTGCTGGAGTCGACCACCCCCTGAAGTCATTTCTATTCCTCTTGACCAGCGTCGGTGACAAAAGGGATGTATCAATCAATCAATCAATGTATGATCAGACGGATGTATGAGAAAACTCTCAAATTTGGCCCATGTCAATGAGGCAAGTCCTTAATAGATCAAACAATAGTATTTATAATACTGGTAATATTATTAATAATAATGGTGGTAATTTGATAAGCGCTTAGTATGTGCCAGACACTGTACTAAGTGCTAGGGTGGATACAACAAATCCAGTTGGACACAGTCCCTGTCCCATGTGGGGCTCACGGTCTCAATCCCCAATTTACAGATGAGGAAACTGAGGCCCAGAGAAGTAAAGAAATTTGCCCAAGATCACACAGCAGTCAAGTGGTGGAGCCGGGATTAGAACCCCATGACCTTCTGACTCCCAGGCCCGTGTTCTATCCATTACACCATGCTGCTCACTCTGTGCAGAGCACTGTACTAATTGTCCGGGATCTGTTATTGGGCAAGAACTTCACCGTTACTTTTCAGGCCACAGGATATCTTCCTGGAAAACAAGCACCTTCGCCTTGGTGGGGACTGTGACTACACATCATTTCAGTCAGTTGTAGGAGTTTCTTCCTGTCTGTAGGAGGTACAGTTTCCAAGTTGGCGGGATTCGGTCTCTGGAGGGTCAGCAGGCCCCGGACAGTGCTCTGTAACTGTTGACCCGAGAAGCAGCATGGCGTAGTGGAAAGAACCCGAGATTGGGGGTGAGAGGATATGGGTTCTAATCCCAGCTCTGCAACTTGTCTGCTGTGTGACCTTGGGTAAATCCCTTAACGTCTCTGTGCCTCAGTTACCTCATCTGTCAAATAGGGATTTAGACTGTGAGTGCCATGCGGGACAACCCGATTACCCTGTATCTACCCCAAAGCTTAGAACAGTGTTTGGCACATAGTAAATGCTTAACAATACCTTTATTCTTATTCTCATTCCTGACCTACGGAGCAGGAGAGCAGATTCAGGGTAGGAGAGGGAGGGAGCCACTCGTTTCCTGACCCAATCTCCAGTGGTGGTTAGCACCACCTCTAGTTCCAACGTTCCCACTGAAGCCGACTCTTTATGGATTCTGTCACAGAAGTCAGCCAGTTTCAATGATGATGGTAGTTGTTAAGCGCTTACTATGTGCAGAGCACTGTTCTAAGCGCTGGGGTAGATACAGGGGAATCAGGTTGTCCCACGTGGGGCTCACAGACTTCATCCCCATTTTACAGATGAGGTAACTGAGGCACAGAGAAGTGAAGCGACTTGCCCACAGTCACACAGCTGGCAAGTGGCAGAGCTGGGATTTGAACTCATGACCTCTGACTCCAAAGCCCGGGCTCTTTCCACTGAGCCACGCTGCTTCTCTAAACGTTCAAGAACGTTTTTGGTTCACCCCCAAAACTCCACCTCTGTGTAATGAATTCCTTTGCCTTAATCTATCAGATTTAGGGACGTCATTGGTCCAATTTAATCCCGAACAGTCTGGCTTCCTGCGGATCGGTCCGATACCCCGTAACGATTTGGAACCAGATGCTTTTTGGTCCATTTTTAAACATTTGGTGCCGAGCCTCCTTCCGACGTGACTCTAGCTCTAAAGTCCTGTGCCTCAGACTCAGTCATTCGGTGGTATTTATCGAGCGTTTTCGGTGTGCACCGTTCAAAGCACTTGGGTGAGTCCAGTACAATCGAGTTGTTACGCATGATCTCTGGCCTTCAGGATCTGGCTGCATTCACGTGGACCCGGCACCTTTCTCTGGAACAAGTTGGGCTGGTGGAGAGGGCTCGGGGAGCTTGAGAATGGTGCAAACTCATTGAACGTCTACAAAACGCCACCTGTGATGTCATCACACCACACTCTGATGATAATCATAATAATAGCATTTGTTAAACATTTACTCTGTGTCAAGCCCTGTACTAAGCGCTGGGGTAGTTATGAGCTAATCAGGTCCCACATGGACTTTCTGGTCTAAGTAGTAGGGAGAACAAGTATTGAATCCCCATTTTGCAGTTGAGGCAACTATGGGACAACTGTGTAAGTTGTGACTTCCCCAAGGTTACACGGCAGACAAATGGCAGAGCGAGAGGGTCGGTGCTCTTTCTGCTAGGCCGCACTGCTTCTTACTAGACCACACTGCTGATGTTGCCCGAGTCTCTGTCCAGGATTTGCAAAGACAAGAGGGCAGCACAATTTTCAATAACCTCACAAAAGCATTTGGCGTCCTTTAAACTGTAAGTTTTCTGTGGGGAGGGACCCCCTCTACCGACTCTCTGGTAGTATACTCTCCTGAACACTTTGTAGAGTGCTCTGCTCAGAGTAAATCCTCCTTGATTGATTGACTGATCTGTATATCTCAACTCTGGTAGTTACTTAGTGAATTTAGCCCCATGGAAAATTTCATTAAGATTCTGAATTTACTTCATAGCAACATCACTGGTCGGGTCAGCAGTGGGGCTATCCAATCCCTTCTTAATTGCCAGAGGGGGAAAGCGATCGTGGTCCAGCTCAATTTCTTCTATACAGCCGCACTGTGAGGGAGCTGGGTGCAGGTTCAATTGAGTGTACACTCCTTGTGGAAGAACATGTGTCATTTGCTTCTTCTGGACCTCCCAACTAGCCAGTCATAATGATAATGTTGGCATTTGTTAAGCGCTTACTATGTGCAGAGCACTGTTCTAAGCGCTGGGGTATACAAGGTAAGTAAGTACTTCCACCCATAAGTACTGGGTGGAAGCAGCATGGTGGAGTGGCTAAAGCACGAGCCTGGGAGTCAGAAGGTCCTGGATTCTAATCCTGGCTCCACCATGTGTCTGCTGTGGGCAAGTCACTTCACTTCTCTGTACCTCAGTTACCTCATCTGTAAAATGGCTATTTGAGACCTTGAACCCCACATGGGACCGGGACCGTGTCCAACGTGACTTGCTTGTGTCCATCCCGGTGCTTGGGACAGTGCCTGGCACATAGTAAGCACTTAACAAAAACCATAACTAATAATTTTATTATTATCCTGTATGTGGGCAATAAATGTGACCACTGCTGCTCCTCCTCCTCTTCCTCTTAATAATAATAATAATTATGGTGTTTGTTAAGCGCTTACTATGTGCCAAGCACCGTTCTAAGCGCTGGGGTAGATACAAGGTCATCAGATTGTCCCACATGTGGCTCACAGTCTCAAGCCCCATTTGACCAATGAGGTAACTGAGGCACAGAGAAGGACTTGCCCCAGGTCATGCAGCAGACAAGTGACGAAACTGGGATTAGAACCCACGATCTCTGACTCCCAAGCCTGTGCTCTTGCCATTAGGCCATGCTGTTCCTACTACGATTACTGTGTGTCAGAATACTTTTAACACTTTTAAGCTTTTGGGAATCCCTTCTACCTCAGAAGCCTTTTAACAGCATCCCAAATCCTAGAGACGATATGCAGGTGACTGCACCCTCTAAGCATATACCCCCAGAAGACCTGAAAATGATTGGAAATCTATTCTCTGAATCGACCAAGTGCTGTGGGCTGACAGTCAGCCTGAAGAAAAAGCAAGGTGAAGTATGAGCTTGCAGTCGGGAAGCCATACCCACTATCAAAAATCCATTCAGGCAACACAGTTGAAAGCCGTCCCAGAATATTGCCCAGCCAGCACACTGACCATCCAGTGAGCGACGAGGAAACAGAAAACAGAATGAAGAAGGTCAGTGCATCCCTTATGACACTGTGAGACAGAATGGGGTCCAACCTGGTACCAGGTTCCAGACCAAACTGAAGGTCTACAGAGCTGGAGTGTGGTCCAGTCTTCTCTCTGGAGTGTTTTCCAATCTGCTCCACCCAAGGACCGTGTCCAGAGGGCTCCTTGAACAGTTCTATCAGTGTCACTAGTGGACTCCACACACCACTAAATTGCAGGGCAGGGTCTCAAATACCAAAGCCCCAGGAGGAAGTCAATCTCTCAGCCTCAAAGCCGGGCTTAACTTTATGCTGCTCCATTGCGGAGACGTATGAGGAGAATGAGCTACGGCAGCTGCTGTATGAAGCACTGGATTTGGGAAACCGGAAGCAAGGATGGCCCAGGAAGCATTTTAAGGAAATGGGAAACAAAGCTTCAGACAACGGTGCATCCCATCTGAAAGCAGGTCATCAGTTGCCAAAGACAGCCTGGAACGGTGCACTGTGATGAGGAAAGGAGTAACTCCGCTGGAGGAGACTCTCCAAAAGGAACATGAAATAAGGAGACAGAATGGAAACAGAGGCTCGCGGCGTGAACAGCAATCATGACTGAAAAGCGAGTGTCTGTGTGTGTGTGTGTGTGTGTGTGTGGTGTGTGTGTAATTCATTTATTTACAGTAACGTCTCCCTCCCTCTAGACTGTAAGCTCATTGTGGGCAGGGAATGTGTCTGATTACCATTGCAGTGTACTCTCCCAAGAACATACTAAGAGCTCAATAAAGACGACTGAATGCATGTGTGTTTGTGTGTCAGATGTGGCCAGGACTGTGGGTTCTGCATTGGCCTTTTCACCTACACATACACACACATTCATTCATTCATTCAATAGTATGTATTGAGCGCTTACTATGTGCAGAGCACTGTACTCAGCGCTCGGAATGTACAATTCACTGTGAGTGGCATCTTCTTTTAAAGTAAATATATATATATATATACACATATATATTTATATATATACACACATACACATATATGTGCAAATACGCAGTCATAAATAATAATAATAATAATAATAATGTTGGTATTTGTTAAGCGCTTACTATGTGCCGAGCACTGTTCTAAGCGCTGGGGTAGACACAGGGGTATCAGGTTGTCCCACGTGGGGCTCACAGTCTTAATCCCCATTTTACAGATGAGGTAACTGAGGCACAGAGAAGTTAAGTGACTTGCCCAAAGTCACACAGCTGACAAATGGCCGAGCCGGGATTTGAACCCATGACCTCTGACTCCAAAGCCCTTGCTCTTTCCACTGAGCCACGCTGCTTCTCATAAATATAATATGTATACCTGTATTATACATGTATATATGTATGTGTATATTTACATGTATATAAATACATATACACATACACACAAGTACATATATGAGAACTCCCCAGAGCTGTCCAGATTACAATGGGAGCAGTTGGTTAAGAGAACAAGCCTCTACATTTAAACCCCTTTACATTTTGAGATCCTCAGTAGATAAGTACTTCTGAACGGTCCTTACATCTTTTATCAAATCCATCTTTTTACCTCAGGGTCAGATAATCACTTACAACTGCATTTCTGCTCAGTCCAGTTTATTTTTTTCTCATTTACCTTTCTAAATAATTAAAAGTTATCTCACGATCACCCCCCAATTAAGAATCTTTCACATTTGAAATTTAAACAAAGCTGTATAATTACTTCTTCATTGATTCACTACAGGTCAGCGGATTTTCAACATTAAAAAAAGGATATCGATGGAGAAAGACATTTTTATTTAAAACACTACTTACCAACATTCTCTCCACCCTACAGATCTCTATTATAGAAGAGACTGATCAAATCTGAGAAATGGAGTTAGAGAAAGAGGCAGGATACGTAAGAAGGTACAAACCAGACAGGTCACTGCCGCTCAATCACTGACATTTACTGAGCACTTACTGTGTTCAGAGCCCTGAACTAAGCAGCTGGGAGAGCAAAATAGATTTGGTAGACATGGTTTCTGTCCTTTAGGAGTCTATATCTAATAGCTCTATGTTTATTTAATGAGTCCTTCTTGGTGCAGTGCCCTAAATTAAACACTTGGGAAAGTAGTGGTAATAATATGTATTGAGCACTGACTGCAAAACACTGTAATAATAATAATGTTGGTATTTGTTAAGCGCTTACTGTGTGCAGAACACTGTTCTAAGCACTGGGGCAGATACAGGGAAATCAGTTTGTCCCACGAGAGGCTCACAGAAAATCCCCATTTTACAGATGAGGTAACTGAGGCACAGGGAAGTGAAGTGACTTGCCCACAGTCACACAGCTGACAAGTGGCAGAGCCGGGAGCCGAACCCATGACCTCTGATTCCAAAGCCCACGCTCTTTTCACTGAGCCACACTGCTGTACTAAATGCTGGGAGAAAATACACAGGTGGGAATTAAAAACGGTTCCTGTTCCTCATGGGATCACATGTCCCACCCAAAAGGAACTTACACTTAAATGGAGGGGACAACGCACACGCACACAAACACACAAAAAAATCAAACTAAATATATAACAAAGTGCTGAGGGTAGAAATGAATAAGAACCTTGAGTATAAGAGTTGGTGGTTATGTTACTGTGATCTGGGGTGTTAGGGAATAGTCAGGAAATGTTTGTTGGAATGGCAGAAATTCAAGAGGGATTCAAAAATGTGGAAAGCTAGGATCTGGGAGATTGGGGATGAGGGACACTCTCAAGCCAAAGGAACAGCGCTGAGTGAGGGGATGTAGGCGGGAGAATCGAGAGTCAAGTTGTGAAGTTGGCTTTGGAGGAGTGAAGACAGCAAGCTGAGGAGTAGCGGGTGAAGAAACCGACATACAAGATCTGGAACCCACCTCTTTACAAGACATCCATGCCAGAAATATAAGAGTTCTGTGCTTGAAGAAGCAGCAGAAACCACGAGACCTCTACGAGTTAGGGAGGTCTTTGCATCTTAAGTAGAACAGATTTCCTGAATCCAACCTGCAAGAGTGTTGAAACCCTTTGAAAGTGGATTCACAGGGAGTGTGGAATAAGAAAGAAAGAGGGAGTGAGAGGAGGGACAAAAAGAGCGAGCGAAATGGAGAGAGAAGGGGTGCAGAGACAGAGTAACAGAGGACCTAGTAGCAAGAGAAACTGATGATTCAGAAGGGGAGAAAGGGAAATTCATAGTTCTCTTAAATGTGCCCCCTTGTGATAAAACTGGGTTATCTTTCTTGAAATTCAAGTTGCACCATGAATGTTGTGTCATGGAGAATGTTTTCCTATAAAAATAGATGTCATTAATTAGGTTTTGTTACAGATCCTCTGGAAAAGTGATGTGAATTTTCTTCTCATACTCTATATTGTAATGGTAAAAATTATGAGACATTCCTAATCTTTATTAATAGTATTTCAAAACAAAACATCATAATATTCAACGAATGAAGAGCTGTAACATGATTCGAGTCTTTATACGGAGCAGCGGAAGGTAGGTTTGTTCTAATTGTGGGTTTCAATTTTAGTAAAAATAAATCTTTCCAGTGTATATTGAAGAGCAGTCTTCTTCCCTTCTCGGTGCTCCTTGCAACCGTCGGGCTCCTCTGAAATTCTCTGTGCGTCTTTGTACTCCTCTCTACAAGGGCAGCCTTCAATCATGTTTTCAAGTTCATCCACTATATGGAAATGGATGCAAGACTTTGAATCCCAAGGTTTTAAATGGTGGTAGAGAAACCATCTGCCTCTCAGAGTCGCACCTGGAGAGTTTCCAGCACTCTACCAGTCTTGACTATGGGGGTCAGAGTCAAGCAGAGGCATATCCATTCCATTCCTAGCTTGGCCAGGGACTAGCGAGTGGCAGACAATCTGCTACAGGTCAAAACTCACCTATATTGAGCAGCAGCGGCATGGGAGAAAGTCAAGAGTGGAGACTCAGATTTAATGCGCAGAAGGAGGCAGTGATAAGCCACTTCCATATTTTTACCAAGAAAACTCTATGGATCCACTACCGGCACGATTGCAGGTGGAGGTGGGGCGTTCTGGGAGAGATGTGTCCATGACGTCGCTATGGGTCGGACATGACTCGACAGAATAAGACAACAACAGAGAAACCATAATTTTATCATCATGTGATGCATCATCTTGCAAGGATGCTTTGGTTTGTCAATCTTCATTGAAGTTATCAGAAGAGTTGCTCTCTTGGCGAGTCGCAATCAACTTGGCTATCCATTACTAAATCAATTCAACACCTTTCTTGGCATCAGCTCTGGAGTCTTTTCAGTGTCTTGAAAGTCCATCACAAACTATGGGCTGAGCCTTCCCCCTGTTCCGTTTCCTGTCAGTGGCTCAAAGTCAGCCCTGGGGGTGGGGAGGAGAGGATGGGGAGAGTGACTTACCTGGAGGGCTCGGTGGAACAGCTGGGGATGGTGGGCCTTGAGGCATCAAACAACATAGATCCCGACTCCGGCACTCGTCCGCTCTGTGACCTTGGGCAAATCACTTAACTTCTCTGTGCTTCGGTTACCACATCTGTAAAATAGGGATTAAGGCCATAAGACCCACGTGGTACAACCTGACTACCTTGTTCATTCATTCATTCATTCATTCATTCATTCATTCATTCATTCGTATTTATTGAACGCTTACTATATGCAGAGCATGTACTTAGTGCTTGAAAGTGCTTAAAACAGTGTTTGGCACATAGGACTTAACAAATACCATCATAATTAATAATAAGATGGTTACCCCATCAGTGGGAGGCACGGCAATCCGCGGTGTGACCTGACTACTGTAAAAACCTCCTTGCCACCATCAAGAAGGAAGGGTAAGAGAAGACCCGTTGTCTCTCTTCCACTCCTCTTCTTTTTTGGCTGTCACCATGGTCCCTACACCTTTTGGGACTCTTCAACCTCCACCTGAAAGAGAAGCTCAATCTCTATCATGTTCTCAAGTGCTCTCAATCAATCCATCGAGCAGTTACTATGTGTAGAGCACTCTACTAAGTGCTTGGGGTGGTATGAGTAAGCAGACATGACCCCCGCTCTCAAGGAGCTGGAGAGGAATTTGCAATCTAATGATTCATTCGGGCTCTGTAATCAGTAGATGTTCAGTGAATGTGATTGCGGCTATTGATGATGCTGAGGATGATGGTGGATTCCACCATGGAACAATAAAAATAATTTATAGAGCCCGGTCCTGGAAGTCAGAAGGTCACGGGGTCTTAACTCGGCTTCTCCACTTGTCTGCTGTGTGAACTTGGGCAAGTTATTTCACTTCTCTGGAGCTCAGTTACCTCATCTGTAAAATGAGGGACAGGGACTGTGTCCAACCCAATTTGCTTGTATCCACCCCAGTGCTTAGTACAGTGCCTGGCATATAGTAAGCACTTAAATATAATAATAATATTATTATTACTATTATTAAGTGCCTATTGAGTGAAGGGCACTGTACTAATTATTTGCAAGAATCCAAAAGAATGAAGTGATCCCTTCAGCTTAATATCCAGTGTGTAACTAAGGGGTTGGGTGATATTTTGGGATGCCTTTAGTAATTCTGAAGTCGTGGAGTCGTGCTAATAGGTCTGTTGAGACTGATCATACTCTTTTTTTTCTGTGTCTCAGTATTCCATTTAATCGCCCTAGATGGGAGGCGGTGGTTTTAGCCATGTCTAACAGTGAATGCTCAAGCAGGTTTTCACCAAGCTGACCCAGCTATTGGTTGTTTGAAAACTCTGATTAGCTCGAGTCCACAACCCTAAGTTCTCAGGTCAGGCGCGATCAGTTAGAGCCCGCGATTTGGTAGTACAATGACACTAGAAACATGAAAGCAAATGGAAGGTCTGCGGTCCAAGTTAATTGGCCCGAACATATTTAACACATGGGCTGGGCCAACCACCCTAAGGCTCTAGAAGAGATAAGGACAAAGACTAATTGTGCCAGACCTTTCTGAAATGTGGTTGTTTTTGTGTTGTGGATGACTGGGCTCTATTTGTGAAACTGAATGTGCTGTCATAATTGGTCTCAATGTGAATCCCGAAACTAAGGCTTAAAAAATACTTGTCTGAAACACTCCTCAACCCCAAAGACAAAACCCTCTGTCTTCTCTAAATGTGAACCTTAAATTCATTTGCAGAGTCTAAACAGAAACTGCAGACATTTGACTATAAGGTGATTTTTAAAAATTCACTGGTGGAAGACTTTTTCTTTGGAATGAGAATCTTAGAAACCAGTAACGTGTCTTTGTGTGTAAAAGAGTGACTGTTGTGGGAAAGATGGCACAGTATAATTTGCATTCGATTTTTAAGACAACCTATAATACTTTAGTATACTCGGTTGTTGTATTTTTATATTACTCCTTTCATAAAGTAAACATGAAATACATGTTTCAGGCTCATAAAAATTAAGACTTTTTTCCCTCTCTTGCATGTATGCAATTGAAGGATAGTTTTGGTTTTGACATGTAAATCAGCACCGTTGCAAAAAGTGATATGTCATGGGTTTATTCACATATCAGTGCCTGGAATGATTTTCCAGAAACATCTGAGGATGAGTACAAACAAATAACCTGCTGATTTCTAGAGGGGCCAAGTTCCTTTATAAGTGTTTTGCAGGCTGCAGCGGTGGAAATATTTTCTTAATATTAGTTTCAGGTTCTTCCGGTGTTAGAATAGGATTTTAAGGACAACTATTTTGCCAAGTAGTTAAATTACTGAGACTCTTCTAGTAGCTCTCCTCTCCCGCAAAGAGACCTCATATCTCTAGGCACTTTTTTATGGTATTTTTAAGCACTTGCTACGTGATGGGCACTGTACTAAGCACTGGGGCAGTTACCGGATAATAAGGATAGGTTCAGTCCCTGTCCAAATAGGACTCACGGTCTTATTCCCCACTTTACAGATGAGTTCACTGAGACACAGAGAAGTGAAATAACTTTCCCAAGGTCACACAACAGACAGGTGGCAAAGCTGGAATTAGAATTGAGGTCCTCTGACTCTGAGGCCCATGCTCTGTCCAGTATTCATTCAATAGTATTTATTGAGCGCTTACTACGTGCAGAGCACTGTACAAAGCGCTTGGAATGAACAGGTCGACAACAGATAGAGACAGTCCCTGCCGAACGACGGGCTTACAGTAGGCCATGATGCTTCTCCCTCTATTTATCCCGGGCCGATGAGACCCATTTGGACAACCAACCCAAACTCCCTTCTCTACCAAACTCAGTCCCTAAAGCCCCCAACCCTCTGTTGACAACACCCGCCACTGATGATCACAACATGCCCCCTTCTCACTTGAGCTAACATAATTAGTTGGGATCCTTTCAACTGACCTTGGCCACCTCTAATTCTCTCTCAGATGCTATAACCCTGCTCTCTCTTGTGTTTACCGCCACTACAGCCTCTTCCCTAATCGACACCTATGCCCACTGTCCCGTCAACTAATCCAGATTTTTAAGTTCTTCCTGAAACTTCCAGTGTCCCCATCTACCTCCCCTCTAGCTCTTGCTGTCCTGGCCTTTGCTCACAAAATTGAAATCCTCTGGCATGGGCTGTGCCAAATCTCCCTTTCACCTTCCCGACCCACTCTCACCCATGACACACTAACAGTGGGGATCCTGGATGAGCTTTAGTGCTGGATTTGGCATTCATGATTTCAGAAGCAGTGTGACCTAATGGATAGAGCACGGGCCTGGGAGTCAGAAGGACCCGGCTTCTAATCCTGCCTCTGCTTCTTGACTGCTGTTTCATCTTGGGCAAGTCGATTAACTTCTCTGCGCCTAGGTTATCTAACCTGAAAAGTAGGGATTAAGACTGTAAACTCCAGGTGGGACAGGGACTGTGTCCATCTCAGTTTGCTTGTATCTACCCCTGTGCTTAGTAAAGTGCCTGGCACACAGTAAGCAGTTAAAAAGCACAAAGTTAAGCTTATTAGTACTCAGAAACTTTGGATTTGTCTGCACACTGGATCCAGAAAGATGCAGATCAAAAAGCAATGTCTTTTCTTTTCCCTCAAAAAATGCTCTTGGCCCAGGCTGAATCAGCAAAGCGCTTAGAGCAGTGCTCGGTACATAGTGAGCGCTTAACAAATATAATTTTCATCATCAAAGTATCTCCTTCATATCTGGCTCCGTGGCTATTCTAAGCAACGTTAATGTTGGTATTTGTATTTGTTAAGCGCTTACTATGTGCCGAGCACTGTTCTAAGCGCCGGGGTAGACACAAGGGAATCAGGTTGTCCCACGTGGGGCTCACAGTCTTAATCCCCATTTTACAGATGAGGTAACTGAGGCACCGAGAAGTTAAGTGACTTGCCCAAAGTCACACAGCTGACAAGTGGCCGAGCCGGGATTCGAACCCATGACCTCTGACTCCAAAGCCCATGCTCTTTCCACTGAGCCACGCTGCTTCTCTAACGTTAAGCAACCATCTTTGGTGGAGGGAAATAGGAAGTTTAGTCATTCTCTCGGCTATGACTGTCAGCTCCTGATGGGCAAAGAACATGGCACTTCTCTGTTTGACACTTTCCAAATGCTTGAGTGCCATGTATTGCACATACTGAATGCTCAATCAATGCTATTGATAATAAACTGCCTTTGATGAAAAATGATTATTTGACTTTAATTGCTCCTATTTGCTGTCTTTAATCAGCATAAGAATAATTATGACATTTGTTAAGTACTTATGATGTGTCACAGTGGATAGAGCACAGGCCTGGGAGTCAGAAGGACATGGGTTCTAATCCCAGGTCTGCCACTTGTCTGTTGTGTGACTTTAGGTAAGATGTTTCACTTCTCTGGGCCTCAGTTCCCTCATCTGAAAAATGGGGACTAAGACTATGAGCCCCATGTTGGACGTGGACTGTGTCCAGCCTGATTTGATTCCATCTGCCCCAGTGCTTAGTACAGTGCCTGGCATGTAGTAAGCATTTAATAAACACCACAATTATCATTATGTGCTCTGGACAAGGTGCTCTGGGAAAGCAGCATGACCACATGGAAAGAGCACAGTCCTGTGAGCCAAAGAATCTGGGTTCTAATTAGAGCTTTACCACTACCCTACAATGAGACCTTGAACAAGTCACTCGACTTCTCTGTAACACAGTTTCCTCATCTATAAGATGGGGATTCAATACCTATTCTCCCTCCTAATTAGATTGTGAGCCTGATGAGGGACAGGAGCTATGTCCAGCTAGATTATCTTGGATTTACCTCAGCGCTTAGTAGGGTGCTTGATATGAAGCAAGCACGTGCTTAACAGATACCACCATTATCATAATTATTTGAGATAATCAGGTTGGAAGCAGTTCCTGACCCACCTGAGGCTCCCAGTTCCTCTAACAACTGTTAGCTTTATTGCTCTCGGGCTGCTCAGATGCAGGTTCAGGAGTTTCAGATTTCATTAGCCATAAGTAGCATTTGAAGTTCACCCATGACTGCATATGTGGATGAAAAGCCCAGTGAGGGAAACACAATCGCAGCCTCACTGTGCCCCACAAAAACTCTCCCTTGTTGTGTTGTCGTATTTAATGTTTGCAATGCCTGGTGTTGTTCATTCGATTCAATCGTATTTATTGAGCACTTACTGTGTGCAGAGCACTGTTTCGTCTTTAATAATAATAATAATAATGTTGGTATTTGTTAAGCGCTTACTATGTGCCGAGCACTGTTCTAAGCGCTGGGGTAGACACAGGGGAATCAGTTTGTCCCACGTGGGGCTCACAGTCTTAATCCCCATTTTGCAGATGAGGTAACTGGGGCACCGAGAAGTTAAGTGACTTGCCCAAAGTCACACAGCTGACAAGTGGCCGAGCTGGCATTTGAACCCATGACCTCTGACTCCAAAGCCCATGCTTTTTCCACTGAGCCACGCTGCTTCACTCCTTGTCTCTCATTTCTTAGGAATCATTTCTCAAAGAGAGCCACTCCATTCTTGATCATTCTCCACAGCTTGTTGCTGATCAGAGATGCTAGGTTTTATTCCAGTAGATGTAAAATGAAAGTTTTTACATTTTGACAGTGCAATAAACATACTCTTTGTTTCTTCAATCACTTCCTCGGCTATCCTCATTGTACTCCTACATAGCCATAATGAAAAGGAAATGTCTTGAGTCTGTGACATCGCCTCCATTTTTACATATTTCATTTTGCTCTACACGCCTATTTGTTTAGATGGAGCAGCTTCCAATAAACCGTGTTTGACACAACTATTTGGAGGGATGGATTCAAGTTATTGCCTATATTAAAGTTATATATATGTATATATATATATATATATATCTGTATCTCCAAAGATATAGATATATATATGCTTGTAAACGTATGCATGAAATGACCATATTTTAGAAGGAGAAACAACACACACACAAACATACACAGGGCAGTTCATGTCCATTCATTGCATAATCAGTGAAATTAAATTTTTAAAAGACAATGAATTACTAAGATGCCTTTGTGCAACCGCTTCGGACAGGTGACTTTTCTCATCTCAGAAATCCTTCTTGGAAATAGACCTTATTAATTTTGAGCTGCGAATGCATGCGTTCTTTAAAAAAATCAAACAACCAATATTAAAATACGCTGGGTTACCTGGCAGATCACAAATCAAGTTATGCCAACGAGTATCACAAAATATAATATAAAATAGTAAAGGTAGCTAAACTCAAAAGAAAGGTTGCCTGTGGTTATATGTATCACAGGCATGACATCCATTTCCCTTTTTAAAAAAAGAATTCAATATATCTCGCTCTTTCAAGTGAAAAATGAAAAAAACAGGCTATATATCAAGCTGAAAGGCCTCTGTCGGTTAAAGACTCTTGCATTTTTATTGCGATGCGTTTTTTTTTTTTTTTTGGTAAACTTTTTCTGTCACAAGCTGCTGCATGAATGTATTTATAGTCTAGTTGCATTTAACTCTAATCATTCGTACTGATCTGTGGCAGATTTATTCGGCCATAGATTCCTCATGTCACTGCTGCATTATTTATATTTCTATAAATTAAGGCCATTATTATCAAAGATGGCTGCTGACAATAGAGTGTGGTGGTTGGAAATTGCATTTAATATTTCCTAGGTTCTGATAAATTCTCTAAGGTTTACAGCTTGATGTAGCATAAGAATTTTGTGTCTCCTAGGAGAGAGAAAATTAAATCACTAATGAAATAATAAAATTCTCGGACTATTTGTGGACATCGGCTTTTATGCCGGAACACCAACACAGGTGATAAATAGTCAAGAGATGCAAGACGTGGCTGATGACAAAGATAAACCAGGTCCGTAGCTTTCCCCACTGAAAGGAACTGAAAGCTTCACTTGAAGCTTTTCTTTCCTTCTGTAGGTTTGGGGCTGAGGCTGACAACCGAGGATTTTAAGCAAGTGTTTTATGACAGATGTCGTACCTAGAAATTTTATCTCTCTGGCCTCGATAAAGCAATAAAACTTAATTGGATGCTATGGATTTATGAGCCGAATCAGGTAGCTACTCAAGAGATCAGGGGGAGAATGGGTGGATCAGTGTCATCATCATTAAGAAATTCTCTCGACGGTGTCACTCCGATTGGGCTACACGGCTCCCTTAGCTTTCCATCCATGAGTTTAAACACCGATTTCCACAGGTGAGCTTCCTCTACGTCTTTTTCTCCAGGTGCGGACTCTCTCAGTGTGGTTTCCAAAATTCATTTATAGAAACAAAAAAAATCCTTCCTGGAGAGTGTTCTGGTCTTCCATCTGGACTCCAAGTTTCCCTGAGATTTTAGGGCTGGCTGACCCACTTTGTGGGATAAAATATTAACTCCTAGCTTCCTGTCTGTCAGAATATGTGCTTTTCAGGATTGCACTGGTAGGGTATTCATTATTTTTTCTCTTGGCCCTGGTATGTGTTCTCTTTTTTATTGTTATTACTATTATCATTACTATGACTCTGGCATTTATAAAGTGCTTACTCTATGCTAAATTCTAGGGTAGGTTTAAAATATTGAAGTCCAACATATTCTCTGTCCCACTTAGGACTCACAGTCTATCTTTTCTCATTTTGCAGGTAAATAATAATGATAATAATAGTTATGGCATTTGTTCAGCACTTAATGTGTGCCAGACTCTTTGCTAAGCACTGGGGTGGATGCAAGAAAATTGAGTGCCCTGTCCCACGTGGGGCTCGTATTTCAATCCCCATTTGACATATGAGGTAACTGAGGCACAGAGAAATGAAGGGAAGTGACTTGCTCACAGTCATTTAGCAAAGTGGCAGAACGGGGATAAGAACCCATGACCTTCTGACTCCCAGTCCCATGCTCTGTCCACTACTCCACGCTGCTTCTCAATAAAGAAACCGAGGCCCAGAGAGTTTAACTGATATGCCCATGGTCAACCAGCGGACCAGTGGCAGAGCTGGGCCTTGAACCCGACTCCCAATCCCACACTGCCTTGTTGTCTCTCCACCATCTTTCTTTACTATCAGTTGGCCCTTTCCAATTTGAGCTAAGCTTAACCTTTCCTGGCTATTTCCTGGGTTTGGCTCTCGAGGAAAAGTGTGGTCCTGCAAGAAGCTGCTCTTTGTGGGCAGACAACATGTCACTTCTCTATTCTCTCCTTCCCAAGCATCTCGTACAGTGCACTGCACCCCCTGAGGGCTCAAAGGGTTCAATTATTCCGAACCGGAATCAGGCTGGGAAGGGACATAGTTTTCCATGGTAGGAATCGACTGCATCGGTGGCAATAGGCATGGGCAGTTTTTCACCTCCTCCCTGCTCTCCCGTCTCCTTTCCCAACGGTGCTTTCCCGCCTGTGGGTGGGGATGGTCCAGAGCCCCGGGTATTTGCAAGAGACTCCAGGAAATGCTTCTAGTCACACCTCACTGCTTTCCTCCATTTCAGCTGCCACGAGTCCCCACAAATCCACTCACGCTCGCAACGAACAGGGTTTATGGACCATGTGATGATTTTTTCTTGCAGACCATGGATACGCAGTCAGTGAGGAAACTCCAGTATTCTTTAAATAGATTGGTTAATTTAGGTCTCTGGTGTGCCTTTCACTAACCTACTTCTTGTAGAGTGCCCAGTGGAGCCTTGGAGCTAGACCATCTCAAACCCTTTGGGTGGATCTCTCACATGAGCTGAATCCTCAAGACTGGTTATCCCCTTCCCCGCCCTCTACCCCTGGGTCTTTCTCTCATCTGAAGGCTCACAGCACCCTTTTTTTCCTTTAATTTTTTTATGGTATTTGTTAAGTGCTTCCTAAGTGCCAGGAATTCTACTAAGTATTGGGGTAGTTACGGGCTAATCAGGTTGACCCCAGTCCATGTCCCACCCAGGGCTCATAGTCTTAATCCCCATTTTACAGATGAGGTAACTGAGGCACAGAGAAGTGAAGTGACTTGTCCAAGGTCACACAGCAGGCAAGTGTCAGAGCCTGGATTAGAACCCAGGTCCTTCTGACTTCCAGGCCCGTGCTCTGTCCACTAGGCCACACTGCTTCTCACCTGCTGTAGAGATCTCTCTGTTGTCAAACTCTGGTTGTGTCCTGTCTCTGTCTAGCATCCTTCACTACTATCGATTTCTGTCTCGCCTTCCTGCCTGGGTTGCCTTTCGCCTAACAGGGAAGGGAGGGTTGGGAATGAAGGCACATCTCCTCCAAGAAGCCTTCCCTGATTAAGAGCTTCCTATCCTCTTCTCTCACTCCCTTCTGTGCCACTCTTTTTTTGCTCCTTCATTCATCTTCCCTCCCAGCCTGTCAGCACACATCTATATATATCTGTCATTCATTCATTCATCTATCTATCTATCTATCTATCTATCTATCTATCTATCTATCTATTTATTTATCTATTTATTTATATTCATGTCTCTCTCCCCCTCTAGACTGTGAGCTCATTTGTGAGCAGGAATGGGACTGTTTGTTGTTTTATCATATTCATTTATTCATTCATGTTTATTGAGAGCTCACTGTGTGCAGAGCACTGTACTAAGAGCTTGGAAGGTATAATACAGCAATAAAGAGATACAATCCCTACCCATAATGGGCTAACAGTTTAGAGAAGGGGAGACAGACATCAAAACAAGTAAACAGATATCAATATAAATAAATACAATTATAGATATACACATAGATACATAAGTGCGGCGGGGTGGAGGGGGGGAAGAGCAAAATGAACGAGTTGAGGTGAAGCGGAAGGGAGGGCGAGCTTGGGAGAGTATATTGTACTCTCCCAAATGCTCAGTACAGTGCTTTGCATACAGCAGATGCTCAATAAATACAATTCGATGAATTAATGAATGGTCAGGGTCCCCAGTGCAGGTCAGTGAAGGTCACCTAGTGAGGGTGTGGAGGTCAGAGAAGCTGACCTCTGGAGGACCCAGCTTAGGTTTGACCCCTTTCTTAAACCTCTAGTAGAGAAGAGCAGTGAGCAGTCCTCCCCTTCACTACCCTGATCTGACGAGGTTCTGATTGGTAGAAGTTTTTGTTTTCCAGCCGGAGCAGTGGGAAGTTAGAAAAGATTTTTGAGTAGGGAGGGGTGGATAGCATTAAGAGAAAGGAACGGTGGAAAGCAAAAGGGGCTATACTCTAACTTCTTGAGAGTAAGGATCACGTCTATCAACTTCATTCTAGTCTCCCAAGCACTTAGTACAATGCTCTGCACAAAGTAAGTGCTTAGGAATACCACTGATTGATTGAAGTGTAAATTAGGCAAGGATCTAGATTAAAAAACAAATGTATTTTGGAGGGATGTGGTTAAAAAAAAATTTATAGAGATTTTTGGTTTATCTCCTTAAGGCTGAATATTTGGATGTAACACAAAGTGGAAATTGAGTATAAATGGACGTTAATTGGGAAAGAAAATGATTTTGATCACTTTTTCCCGGTCCAACACTTCAGCATTTAATGAAACCCTCAGAGGATATGTGATAATGTATATGATGTGCTTAGCGTTTGTTTGAAGAAAGGCAGGGTGGGAATTCAAGGTAGCAATTAGCTCGAGACTTTCTGGGAGCTTGGTTCAAGTTCAAATGCATTAAGGCAAACATTCGAGGTAGTTCATCTTAATTTGCCAAAAAACTTAACGGAAAATGCCCAAGAATACATTTTTTAGAAAACTATAATACCGCCCCTCAATCTTCATACATGCCATGACCTGGGGACTTTTTGCTGTGTAAATTTCAGTCTGTCTTGCTGCTTCTGGCATTGAACAACTACACACTGGTCAAAAGGAGGAGAGAATAGGGTTAATAATAATAATTCTCTGGTTTTGTGTAAGGCTTTTATTCCCAAAGTGCTCTCACATTACTTACCTCATTTTTTTCCCTCACAATAACACCGTAAGGAAGGTAGAAGGGTAGGAGTTATGATTCTCATTTTGCAGATGAGGAAATGGAGGTCTAGCACATCTCCTCCAAGAGGCCTTCCCCTACTAAGCCCTCATTTCCTCTTCTCCCACTCCCTTCTGCACTGCTTCTGCACTTAAGTTTCCACCTTTTGTTGACCCCTTCTTTAGCCCCGCAGGACTTATGTAGATATCCAAAATTTATATATTTATGGTAATATCTGCCTTCCCCTCTAGACTGTAAACTCATTGTGGTCAGGGAACGTGTCTACCAACTCTGACACATCATACTATCCCAAGAGCTTAGTTCAGTGTTCTGCACCCAGCAAGCAGTCGATAAATATGATTGATTGATTGATAGATTATTAGTTCCTTGTGGGCAGGAGTCGTGTCTACCAATTCCATTGTATTACACTCTCCCAAGTGCTTAGCACAGTCCTCTGCACACTGTAAGACCTCAATAAATATCACTGATGAAAAGATTCAGAGTGTGGTCTAGTGGAAAGAGCACGGGCCTGGGAGTCAGAGGACCTGGGTTCTAATGCCGCTCCATTACTTGTCTGCTACGTGACCTTGGGCGAGTCACTTAACATATCTGCGCCTCAGTTCCCTCATCTGCAAATTGGGGATTCACTGTCTGTTCTCCCTCCTTAGACTGTGAGCCTCATGTGGGACCCGACTATCTTGAATCTACCCCAGTGCTCAATGACACCTAAGTGCTTAACAAATATCATAGTTATTGTTATTATTATTATGAAGTGACTTACCCAGGCAGGTGGCAGAGCTGGGACTCAAACCCAGGTCTTCCAGCTCCCGACTGGCCCTCCTCCACTAGGCCATGCTGCTCTCCCTTGAAGGAGATGATTTAATGGCTATTTATGCCTTCACTCTGCCACTTCTCCTGGCCAGTTCAGGATTCCATCTCGCCAAATGGCCCTGGAGAGATTTGGATGGTTCATCAAGTTTGTTAGAATTAAACCAGCTCTTGCTTCCAAAGTCATATCCACTTCTTCTCCTTCCTTCTTTCTGTAAACTGTTTAAATGACTGTTTCCCCATCGAGATTAGTGGTAGCAGGAATAATAGCAAAAGCAGCAGTAGGAGAAGTATATAGCGGATTTCCACTGGGTGCAATACAGTGTGCTAAGCACTTGCACAGTAATAATAAAAACTATAATAATGATATTTGTTAAGCGCTTACTATGTGCCAGGCGCTTTACTAAGCACTAAGGTGGAAACAAAAAAATCAATTTGGACACAATCTCTCTCCCACATGGGGCTCACAATCTTAATCCCCATTTTACAGCTGAGGTAACTGACGTACAGAAAAGAAAAGTGATTTAAATCAGCAGACAAGGGTCTTAGCGGGGATTAGAACCCAGATCCTTCTGACTCTCAGGCCCATGCTCTATCCACCAGACCAAGCTGTGAGAATACAATATAACAGAGTTGGTGGACATGTTCCCTGCCCACAATGGGCTTATAGTCTAGAGGGGACCACAGACATTAATATAAATAAATTAATTGAATTATGGATCTCTACAAAGGTGTTGCAGGGGCACAACAGCCAGCAGCATTGCTTGCCGAAGGTGAGGTAGAGGTGTGATCTTGCCCAAAGTGGCCTCTCTGTTACTTTTCAGTTCAAACTGTCCTTCCATTTTGGCCTGGAACCAAAGTGGCATCCAGACATGCCTGAATGGGACATGGGCCAGGAAGAATGCCAGTGGTGTTTCTCTTCACACTCTCCTCCTTTATCTCTTTAGTTTTCCTCTTCATGTAACTAGAATAGAATTGTGACTACAGATTAAAAGGAAAAGTTTCTACTGATAGTTTGCTTCTTTTCTGGGGGAATAATTGTCCATTTTTTTAATCAAATAGTCATGGTGTTTTACACAGTCTGTCATTATTCTCCTCTCTATAAAAGTGGCTTCCAATTCTGGGAAGACGAATCAAATCTTTTTTTTTTTTTTTTTGGTGGCATTCAAGTGCTTTCTATGTTCCTACGTGCTGTACTGATCGCTGGGGTAGATACAAGCTAATCAGGTAGGACACAGTCTATGTCCCATATGGGGCTCTTACTCTTAATTCCCACTTTACAGATGAGGGAACTGAAGCTCAGAGAAGTGAAGTGACTTGGAAGGTCACACAGCAGACAATTGGCAGAGCCTGGATGATAAACCAGTTTCTTCTGAATCTCAGGCCCATGCTGTCTCCACTAAACCACACTGCTTCTTTTCTTATAACTAGATTAAGGCAGTAGTCATTGCCCAGACCACAGGATATGTAGTTCAACCTGATCATTTCCTGACTCTCCACGCTCTGGAAGATTTGAGAAAGAGCAAAGCAGTCAACAATGTGGAATTTGTATATTTTTGCATATGTCGAGCTAAATTATTACAGGAGCTTGATTTAATATTAAATGGGGACTCACAGGTTCACAGAGGACATTCATTTTGCTGAATGATTGGAAAGGGGTATTGCTCACTTAATTAGCAGAAAGTGAGGTAAGGTAATGACCCTCATTCACCTTTTGACATGTATTCCTGCTCTTTTATCCTACTGACTCTCCATCCTCTGATTTCTCCATCAGAAAATTCCAACTGAACCCTGGGCCATAAAATGCTTTCTGACTTTACATCTAATAAAAACTCAGATTTTGGTATTCCAAAATTCTTATGTTGAGCTAATTCGTGCTCCAGTGATGAGTAATGTGCAAGCCTTTCAGTATCCACACTTGCAAAATGATTATGAGCTGGCCAAATGTCGCAGAAACGTGATGACGTCAAAAAATGTCTGCTGAAATGAATCAGATTTCTCCAACAAATGTAACCGAATTGTTCTGCTTCTCCTAGATCCACTAGCATTGGTAGTAGGAGCTTATGGAAACAGCTTTTTTATTGAATTGCATTTCTTCAAAACAAGATATTGATGTTCCACTCTATCATGTGAATGGAAGTCTCACATTCCATTGAGAGGCTGCAACTGCTAGGAGCGATCAGGGACTCACTCATCCAAAGGAGTGAAGGGCAGGCAAAAAACCAGATTGGAAAGGAAAAATAAAGCTTGCATCAGTCTCCCCCGGTGGACGTCGACCAGTTAGATTCTCAAGCCATCTTCATCTTTTTCTCCGGTCTAAATGTGAAGTATTTGTTTTCTGCTTTAAACCGGCCCAACCCAGGCTCCCTAAGTCTTGGCTCAGAACTTGAACAGACCCTCCCATCAGAAGCTGGCCCCCATTTGAAGCAGACTTCCATCTGTTGCTGCTCTCACTGACTACTAACACTCTTGGCTGCATACCTGTTCAATCCCTAAATGGTTTGAAATTTGCCAAAGCACAATAATAATAATAATAATAGTGTTATGTATTAATGTTGGTATCTGTTAAGTGCTTACTTTGTGCAGAGCACTGTTCTAAGCACTGGGGTAGATACAGGGTAATCAGGTTGTCCCACATGAGGCTCACAGTCAATCTCCATTTTACAGATGAGGTAACTGAGGCACAGAGAAGTGAAGTGACTTGCCCACAGTCCCACAGCTGACATGCGGCAGAGCCGGGATTCCAACCCATGACCTCTGACTCCCAAGCCCGGGCTCTTGCCACCGAGCCACGCTTCAGACCTCCTCTACCTGCTCAGCATATGTGATCTTTATGTGCACCTGTTCCCTGGCTGCAGAGATAACTTCAGATGATCTCTTTGAGGGGCAGAGATAGAAGGCTCAACTGCCTTTCCGCTCAGTCCTGTGGGCCTCTGATCCAGACGTGCTCTGCGCACTCCATTCCTCGAGGATAAGAGCTGCTGCCTCGTTCTCTCATTGTCCACTCCACCGATCAGCCAAGCCGCCTCTTTGGGAACTGACAGTGGCTCTCCCCTACACCAAAGAGCCCGGGCTTGGGAGTCGGAGGCCGTGGGTTCTCATCCCGGCTCTGCCACTCGTCAGCTGTGTGACTGTGGGCCAGTCACTTAACTCCTCTGGGCCTCAGTTACCTCATCTGTAAAATGGGGTTAAAGACTGTGAGCCCCACGTGGGACAACCTGATGTCCTTATATCTATCCCAGCTCCTAGAACGGTGCTTGGCACATAGTCAGCACTTAACACAAACCAACGTTTATTTCATTTACTATCGGCAAGATCCAACCCATCCTGCCGGAAAGAGAATAACACTGGCAGCGTGAGGTCCCCACAGAGCCTCAGGAAGACGGGAGGCTGTTTTAATGGCCACCGTGACTATTGTTGTGCCTCGGATTCCATGTCTTGAGGAGCCTGAAATTCTCCTGTAGGCACAGCACCCTACTGATTAGTGTTTCCGCTTTGTACACTTCTCCACATGTTTTATGCTGGTTTGTTTTATGTTTTCATCACTTCCTCCTTGTCTTCCTCCAGTTCTCTCTCCCCTACTTAAATTCTGGATTCTATGCTTCCTAAGGGGACAAGGATCATGTCTTATTCCCACCTATATGTTCTTTTCTTTTCATTCATTCATTCATCCGTACAGTTTTCTGCTCACAGTAAGTGCTTAATGAATATTACTCCTGCGAATTGCTTCAGCAATGATTAGCATCTTTCTGCTGTCTCTCCCCATTAGATTGTAAGCTCCTTGAGGGCAGAGATCATGTTTATTATCTCTATATTTCTCTCCCAAGTTGTTAATAGAGTGTCCCCTCTGCACAGAGTAAGCACTCAAACAGTGCCATTGATTGGTTGATTGACTGAGCGGTAGGGCATCTGTGTCTACTTTATTATACTCTCCCAAGTGCTTAGTACAGTGTTCTGTATGTTAGTGAGTGCTCAGTAAATACCACTGATTGTTTAATTGATTGATTGTTGGGGTGAGAAGTGTGCGGTAGGAAAGACAAGCTGGGCGTTCTCATGTTTCTAGGATTTGGGATTGCAGGGCTGGGCTGGGATATGGCAGAGGGACTGAGAGGTCTAAAAGTGAGGAGGATATGGGCATCTGGAACCATTTTGGGCGTTATGGTAAGTGGGGGTAATATCAGGCAAGGGAGGAAGGAGGGAAGGGGGAGATGAAGTTGGGTGAATCAATCTTCAAGAGTTCCAATCAGTTTGGGGGAAACAGTATCCAAAGCCATCAAAGATATATGTAGAGCTGCAGTGAGTAAATCAAACCATATTGGCTGCTCTATTTTGGAGCTACTGCGAATAGACCCCTCCAGACTATAAACTCACTGTGAGCAGGGAACATGTCTACCAACTATGTAGCGCTGTTCTCTCACGAGCGCTTAGTAGAGTGTTCTGCACACAGTAAACACTCAGTGAATGCCATAGTTGATAGTGGCAAAACCGTAATCCTGAAAAAAAACTTCCACTTCCCTGTTCCCCATCTTTAAAACTACCTTCTCTTATTTGCTTTAGGCTTCTTGCATTTTACAGCTATTTTTCTTCACTTAATTTCCTTCTTCATCATCCACTCTCACCTCTCTCAGTTCACTTTTGCCACATACCATTTCCTGCTTTCTTCCTTTCAACACGCTTCTAAACTACTCCCGGGTTTGGAAGCCTGCTTTCTGTCTTTCCCACTCCTTAATTAAACTGCATATCCTGCACGAGAAACTGCTGTAATAGGAGCTTGCTTGTTTTCCTTTATATCGTGGTCTTGTCGGATATTATGTATCTGTTCTATAAGGGATTAAAAATACAAATGGATAAGAAGAGGTGAAAAGAGACATTTGAAAGTCAGATGAAAGTTGAACGAGGAACACAGAAGCTAATTCAATGGCATTTTCAGTCCTTTCTATCAATTTATTCATCATGCCAGTAGTAAATAATACTTCTGAGACATCCAGATGATATCCAAGACACATCACTGTGCAATTTGCCGGAAATCTACATATGCTTTCCCTTTTCAAAATCTGTGTGTAATTCATCTAAACAAGCACCTGAAAAAGTCTTCAATTAGTCCATATGCCCCCTTTTGGTAATGCTGGAAGTGATTAATTTTATCTGATTATGGAGACTGTCTTTGGCATCCAGAATTGTTGGGTGCCCAGAGAGAATTCAGTTTTTTCCCTGTTATGATTAAATATTTATTCAGCAACTGTAGCATCCATCTAGGGGAGGGGAATACTATTTTTATCTTCTGTTTTCCTCTTCCAGCCGAGCTTCTAAGAGGGATTTAAAGAGTGATGGAATAAAAGGAGGAGAAATTAAGAAAACAGCACTCGTTACCCCTATTTGGATATTCCCCCCCCTTCAAATCCAGCCAAACACAGTTCTTCCCATCTGCATAGCTCTGCTGAATTTATGCCTACTCCAGGAAGCCTTCCTCAATTTATTTCCCTTCACTCCAACTTAAATCCCCCACCTGCAACTTTTTTTTAAGGATATTTGTTAAGCACTTACTATATGCCAGGCACTGTATTCTTTGCTGGACTAGATGTGAGAGAAGTGGATTGGATAGAGTCCATGTCCCACCTGAAGCTCAGTCTTAATCCCTATTTTACAGATGAAGGAACTGAGGCACAGGGGAGTTAAGTGACTGGCCCAAGGTCACATAGAAGACAGGTGGCAGAGCTGGGATTAGAACCCAGGTCCTCTGAATACCAGGTTTGCATTTTTTCCACTAGGCCACGCTGCCTCCCTTTTGTATCATTTGAGCACTTCTATACTCACAACTCTCATAACACTTATGAATATATCTTACATATACTATTACTTAATCATTAACTCATATTTTGTGTTTATATATATATAAAGGAGGGGGAGAGAGAGAAAGAGAATGAGAGAAAAGTGGAGAGAGAGAGACACAGACAGAGATAGGGAGATCTACAAGATGCCTACCAAAATGTATCCCTTCCTTGTCCCTTTTCTATGTACCCTAATTTACTTTAATATCTCTCCTATTAGACTGTAAGCTCCTCAAGGGCAGGGATCTTGTCTATGTGGTCTCCCTATCACTTGTACAGTGCCCCGAACACAGTAAGTAGTAGGCGTTCAGTAAATAATACTGATTGATAGGCAGTGTGGCCTACTGGATGGAGCACAGACCTGGAAGTCAGAGGGACTTGAATTCTAATTCTGACCCTGCCACTTGTCTGCTGTGTGACTTTGGGCAAATTACTTAACTTCTTTGTGCCTCAGTTATCTGTAAAATGGGGATTAAGACTGTGAGCGCCACGCCGAACACGGGCTGTGTCTAACCTGATTAGCTTGTATCAAACCCAGTGCTTAGAACAGTACCTGGCAGATGGTGCTTACCAAATACCACAAAAAACAATGACAAAAAGCAATCTTATTTACCAGGGACTGAGAAGAAAGAGCATGTGCTTGGGAGACAGAAGACCTGAGTTTTCATCCCAGCTCTGCCACTTATCTACTGTGTGACACTGAGTAGGTCACAACTTCTTTGTGCCTTAGTTACCTCTTCTGTAAAATGGGCAGTAAATCCTCCTTTCTATGACTTGGTCTTTGAGCCCCGGGTGGAACAGGGCATGTGTCCAACCTAAATATTTTGTAGCAGTTCCCGGTACAAAACAAAACCCGTAAAAGCAGATTCCAGATAAATGCACAGTCAAGGATAGGAGGAGTCAAAAATGTGCAGTTCATTCTTGCTGTTCTGAGGAGACTTTTTCTCCCTCGGTGATGACTTGAGAGTGCATGACTGAACTTCCTAATTAAAATCCCAATGGCATTTAATCAATTAATGGCATCTAATGGCACTTACTGTGTGCAGAGCATTGTACTAAGGGCTTGGGGGAGGCTTGGTACAACAAAGTTGATAGACATGATCCCTGTCACAAAGACATTTCTGGGTCTGGTCCAAAATCCCCATAAAGAAAGTCACCTATTCAGTTATCTAGAATGGTGAACATGGCAGAGTGGCTCAAATGTAATAATAATAATAATAATAATAATAAAAATGGTGTGTGTTAAGTGCTTACTCTGTGCCAAGCATTGTTCTAAGCCCTGAGGAAGATGCAAGGTAATCAGGTTGACCCACATGGGGCTCACAACCTTAATCCCCATTTCACAGTTGAGGTAACTGAGGCACAGAGAAGTGAAGAGACTTTCCCAACACCACACGGATGACAAGTGGAGGAGTCGGGATTAGATCCCACGACTTCTGACTCTCAAGCCCGGACTCTTTCCAATAAACCAAGCTGCTTCCCAATGTCTCAACTCGAACCTATTGCTGGATAACCCCAGTCATCCAAACCTTTGGCAGCGATGCTAGAGGTTTAGAGTGCTTCCACAGCTTGTCATCTTGGATACATATCCATAGGCATATCCTTTGCCCTATCCATGACCATATCCATAACTAATAATAATAATACTAAAAGTAAGAGTAATGATGATTGTGCTATCTGTTAAGTGCTTACTATCTATCAAGCATTGTAATAAGTGCAGGGGTAGATACAAGATAATGCGGTTGGACACAGTACTTATCCCACGTGGTGCTCACAGTTTAGTTTAGGGGCGAGAACTGGTACTGGATCCCCATTTTACAGATGATAATAATGTTGGTATTTGTTAAGCGCTTACTATGTGCAGAGCACTGTTCTAAGCGCTGGGGGAGATACAGGGTCATCAGGTTGTCCCACGTGAGGCTCACAGTCTTAATCCCCATTTTACAGATGAGGTAATTGAGGCACAGAGAAGTGAAGTGACTTGCCCACAGTCACCCAGCTGACAAGTGTCAGAGCTGGGATTCGAACCCATGACCTCTGACTCCCAAGCCCGGGCTCTTTCCACTGAGCCGGAAGCTGAGACCTGAAGCAGTTACGGGACTTGTCGAAAGTCACACAACAGGCAAGTGGTAGACATGGGATTGGAACTCAGGTCCTCTGACTCCCAAGCCCATGCTCTTTCCTCTAGTGGACATTACAGGCTCCATCGCCATATCCATAGCCATATCTGCGGTCATATCCATGTCTCCTTCCTCCTTTCAGTAAAATGATGTTAGGGGAGTCCCGCCTCTAGCTCGTTAGTAGTAGAAGTAATAATAGTAGAATTTAGTATTTGTTGAGCGCTTACTATGTGCAGAGCACTGTACTAAGCGCCTGGAATGTACAAATCGGTAACAGATAGAGACAGTCCCTGCCCTTTGACGGGCGCACGGTCTAATCGGGGGACACGGACAGACAATAAAGGCATTTATTGAGGTTCCTCTGGGTAAAGAACGCTTGGCTAAGCTCTTAGAAAAGTACAGCTGCAACATGAGACGTGTTGGTTTGTTTGTTTCAGTTTTATGGAAGGAGGGCAGCCGCTATTTCTGAAACTGGATTTTGGAGATATTTTTTAAATCAGATATAATAATAATAATAATGATAATGTTGGTATTTGTTAAGTGCTTACTATGTGCCAAGCACTGTTCTAAGCGCCGGGGTAGATACAGGGTGTAATCAGGTTGTCCCACGTGGGGCTCACAGGCTTCATCCCCATTTTACAGATGAAGTAACTGAGGCATCGAGAAGTTAAGTGACTTGCCCGTAGTCACGGACCTGACAGGTGGAGGGGCGGGGATCAGAACTCGTGACCTCTGACTCCTAAGCCCGGGCTCTTTCCCCTGAGCCACGCCGCTTCTCAATATGCCATCTGAACTTTGTCATCTGTATTCATTACAATAAATCTTAATTAACTGAAGGAGAGAAGCAGCATCACTTAGTGGATAGAGCTTGGGTCTGGTAGTCAGAAGGACCTGGGTTCTAGTCCTAACTCTGCCACGTCTGCTGTGTGACCTTGGACAAGTAACAAGTTCTCTGTGCCTCAGTTACTTCATCTGTAAAATAGGGATTAAGTCTGCAAGTCCCTTGTGGGAGATGGACTCGGTCTAACCTGATTAGCTTCTAGAGCTCAGAAGATTGCCCGGCATAGAGTAAACACTCTTCATTCAATCTTATTTATTGAGCATTTACTGTATGCAGAGCACTGTACTAAACACTTAGCACTGTACTAAACACTTAACAAATACCATTAAAAAATTTGATAGTACCAGAGGTTTCTCTTTCGTTTTAATCAGGAATGGGAAGTAGCATGGCCCAGTGGAAAGAGCTCAGACCTGGGAATCAGAAGACCTGGGCTGTAATGCCAGCTCTGCCAATTATTGCTGTGTGACATTAGACATGTCACTCAATTTCTCTATGCCTCAGTTTCCTCATCAGTAAAATGGGATTAAATACTAAATACCGGTTCTCCCTCATACTTAGACTGTGAGAGACCCATGCCAGTTAGGGATTGCGTCCGCCCTAATTAATCTGTATCAATCCCAGTGCTTCGAGTAGTATTTGATACGTAATGAGCACTTCACAAAAACCATAAAATAAATGGGACAACATTTGGCAGGGGCAGTGTGGTTATGAGGACCGACCCAATAAATTTTGTGTCTGCCACAGAGCTTACAACAGTGCTTGACAGATAGTAAGTGCTTAGCAAATATAACAATAATAATAATGATGATAGTAGTAATGATAATAATAATAATGCTAATAATGTTAATAAAAGGTCCTCTTTCTTCTAGGCCCACACTCTTTCCACTAGGCCATACTGTATTTCTCTCTTTTAATAGTTGGAGAGGGGAGGGGATAGTAGGCTAACTGATCCCAGCTTTTGCCAGTGGTGGGATCTCACTGGATGCTGGGTCCCAAGGTTAAAAAAGCAGGGTTTTGGCTCCCGTCATGGTTGGTTTCGAGGGTGAGGTAAATGAGAAAAAGTGATGACTGGAAATAATTCAATGAGAGAGGTGAGGCTAACCTTGCATTTCCCTCTGTACCATAAGCTCGTTATGGGTAGGGAATGTATCTGCTAATTCTGTTGTGTTGTACCCCCCCAAGCGCTTAGTACACTGCTCTGTACATAGTAATCGTTCAATAAATATGATTGATTGTGATTGACTGTTTGATTTCCCCTTCTGGTATTGGCCAGCGGACACAATCTTTTAGCGAGATTTTGTTTATCAGGAAGTGGTGTCAACATGGCTCAGTCGACTTCCTTTCTACTTTACCCCAGTATTGGGTGCCAAACACTGAGCAGGCAGGACCTTTGTGGGAAGGCCCTGGGCCTGACTTACTGGGGCTGGTGGAAAACCCCACATTGGGGGCTCAAGGAAATGTGGTTGATGGGGCAGCAAGGGCCAAGTGAGGGAACGGTGAGCGGCAGCAGGGGGAGGTTTGTTTAGGAGTCTGCCCTGTCCCTGCCAAACCGATGGCCCCGGGAGCCCTGGCCTCTGGGATCAATGTTACTGAAGATCCTTTCCCCTCACTTCCTCTTCTCCTCCTCCCCTGCTCCCTAGCCTCCACCCTCCAGCCTTTCAAACAGCCTTGGACCTGCAGGTTGACAGTTCCTGGAGATTTTTTGTTAAAAAAGCTCTGTAAAAAGTACTTTCCAGGAAGAATGTCCAAGGGCACAATCACTGAGGCCTGTTGCTGCCATGAATTTTATGAACAGTTTGATGGAAACCATATAAAAAGGCAACATTAGCCCACAAATCAGGTCGCGGCGGCCTCCTTCCAAGCCTGGGAGAAGAGTGATTCCGGGCGCGTTTGGGATTCCAGGGCCGCCAGTCAGGCAGGACCATTTGTCAGTTTCCCGATCCCATAGCTGCCAGGCTGCAGTAGTCCTCGCGATTGCTTCTTAACGATCGCTGCACACTGTGCTTGTACACATCCAGCCCATCTTCAGAATCGCCCCGGAAGCTGGAACCCTCGCTAGCCGAATCCGAATAATGTTAGCCTGCCTCCTTCGGTGACAGAGCCCCCGTGAGGAAATTGGCTGCCGATATCGCGCTGTGATGGAGCAGCAAACTTAGCCAAAGTAGAAGGGCCCAGTGAACTGTGGGATGTTCTCTGTTAAATCGAGAGGGAAGAGTTTGCGTTTAGAGCTGACGGGATAAAATGAAGTAGAAGTAGAGGTTTGAAGAAGGATGGGAGTCCCAGAGGAATTCAGAGCAAGAGTCTGCGAGCCAGGAGGCCTGGGTTCTAGTCTCGACTCTGCCCCTTGACCTTCTGTGTGAGCAGAGTCAAGTTACTTTACCTTTCTGGGCCTCAGTTTCCTTATTTGTAAAATGGAGAATAGATCCCTGTTCTTGGACAGCCCTCTTTTATATTGGAAGCTCTTTTGTGGGGTAGGGGCTGAGCCTGATTTCATCATCACATATCTACCTCAGCACTTAGCACAGTGCTAGGCACATATTAAGAACTTCATAAATGCCATCATTATTATTTCATTTTCCTGGATTTTGCCGATAAGGTCCTCCAGTATCTTTGGGTCTGAGTGTCAGAACACCTCTCTAAGGAATTAGTTGACATTAGGACTGAGTGATCAGAAATAATCCAGTTTAGCTTCCCACTTTCCATTCAAGGTGTTTTGAAAATGAATAGAAAATTTATTACTGAAACTTCAGCTCCAAACTGGAAACTCCAAATAAAACCAAAATGGCATATGATTTTGTTCTGAATCTCAAATTCTGATTTAACCTTTGGGGATTATCTCTATTTGTTGCCGAATTACACTTTCCGTTCGCTTAGTACACGGAGTGTTCTGCACAAAGTAAGCATTCAATAAATACAATGGAATGAATGAATGCTCTGTACAGGTGATCTACTACAGGTAAAGATATATCGGAGAAGGAGGAGTAATAGGCTATCATAAGTTGTATTTTCCATTTTCAATAAATCTTTTATGAACTGCATAGAGCTCCGTGCCAGGAAGGGCCAACGTTCTTTGCCGTTGGCTAATGTGAATTATATGTTAGTCATCGAGAAACATTTTTCTAGTGCTAAGTGATGCTTGAATAGCGGTGATAATAGTGATAATTGTGTCAGACGTTGGTGATGATAGTGCTAGGCATGCTTGAAAGTAAGAAGGTCAAGAAAATGTCAAGCCTAGCCATCAGTTTCGGCTCTGGGCCTCCCATATCTTTAAATGAATCATGAGGCCTGTCAATCACCAGCAGACCCGAGAGCTGTAGTTCCGGGAATTCAATCCTCATACTCTTCAGAAAACTATAAATGTTCGAATGAGTCAAATGACCAAAGAGGATGGTGGAAATAAAGACTTCAATTCAGTGGATGTTTTTCGCTTCTTCATCTCGGGGCAGAGGTAAGCTAAAGACGACTTTCTAACTGGTCTCAGGCAAAGCGGAGTAATTATTCCCTTTGAATCACAATTCTAATGGATTTGGAGCATTACATTTAAAATGTAAAAAACGCTGGTTCCAGCTTCAGCAGTGCATATCTAAAATGTGGGAGGCATAGTTTTCTTGGTTATGTGTCAAAAGGGGTAGGCTTAATATAGATGCTGAAAGGTTTCTCTTTCGTAGCTTCCACCTGTCAAGTAGAGAGTTTTAAAAAAAATGGGTCACTGCTTTCTTTGCCTCCATTTACTTGAGGCTTTATTTTACTGGGCTTTTTATTAAAAAGAAAAATAATAGTAATAAAAAAACTTACATGGCACAAATCCCACCATAGAAAAGAAACAAAATTCACCCCCAAACAATTGATCTTGCACCAGGAAAATCAACATATTTCATTTCACTAGGACAGTGATGTGAGAATTGTTTATAAAGCACTTAGAGCTCTCGAGAAAGATGAACTAAAGATATTCAATATAGTGTAAATGGATTTCAGATTTTGGTCAACTCATCAAATATAAGGATGAGTTTTTCTTTCTACTTAATAAGCTCAAGATTTTGAAAATCCCAATAATTCTTGGTCCTAGTTTTATGAGGAAGGCCTAGATTTTACAGTATTAAAAACAGAGGAAATGACCAGTTGCCCTATCTACGGCTGCTTTTACTATTCATAGCTTTGGAGGTACCCGGATAAATTTCAGAGAACTCGTTTCCTTAGAAAGCGGCAGGTATGAAAGTTCAATAGCCTCATATCTGGATATAGATTGAAATTACGATTCTTGGTATTTGCTTTTTCTTAAGAGTGATACCACGGTGAATGAATTTTCTTTAGTCACTTGCTCTTTAGAAGATGCAGTCTCCTTTTAGAAAATTAATTGTGTCAAAAATAGAGTTTGGATTCAGGGAGGGAACTCACTGTCAATCAATCATTACTATTCCCTGAGCACTGACTCTGTGCAGAGAAACCAGGAAACTACAAGTTTCAATTGTACTACAAGGAGCAGCATGGCCTAGTAGGAAGAGTAAGAGCAAGTCACTGATTTTATCTGCGCCTCAGTTTCCTCATCTGTAAAAGGAGGATTAAATGCCTGTCTTCCCTCCTGCTTAGACTGTGATCCCCTTGTGGGACATGGACTGTGTCAGATCTGATTAATTTGTATCTGTATTTGTATTTGTGGCTCAGTGGAAAGAGCCCGGGCTTGGGATTCGGAGGTCATGGGTTCGAATCCCGGCTCTGCCACTTGGCAGCTGTGTGACTGTGGGCAAGTCACTTAACTCCTCTGTGCCTCAGTTACCTCATCTGTAAAATGAGGATTAAGGCTGTGAGCCTCACGTGGGACAAGCTGATGACCCTGTATCTACCCAGCGCTTAGAACAGTGCTCTGCACATAGTAAGCGCTTAACAAATACCAACATTATTATTATTATTATTATTTTTACCTCAGTATATACAGCAATATTCAGCACATAGTAAGGGCTTACCAATTACCATACTGATACTAATGATAATAATGATATAATAGAGTTAGTAGACATGACTCCTACCCTTAAAGACTTGACAATCTAGCTGGAAAATCAGCCATTAAATTAAAATATAAAATAAGAGGAGACAATCAAATATACGGATCTGTACATGAATGCTGTGATAGAGGAGTATGTGAGTTCCTACGTGCTTAGTGGGTCTGGACCCATGTGGAAGGGAGAGAAACTAGGTAAAGGAGGTGAGAGATTAACCAGGGAAGGCTAACTCTCTCTCTTTGTCCCCTAGTCTGGCGGTACCCGGCAAATGTTCGGCGATAACACTGGCAGGCATAGGGGATGCGTTCACCGGTCTTCAAGGATTGGAGGGGAACTATTTGTGGTTCTCAAGAAGATAAATATCTTAAATTCAGGCTGCTGAACATACACAGCTTGGCTCACGCAGCAAGCCCTAAACCCGTCTTGTAATTCAGCAACTGCCATTCAGCTCAGGACTCTAAATCCTTTCCCCATAGAGTAATTATTCAGGCTGCAGGTGGGTAATGGCTTAAGTGATTAATGTATATACAGCCATCATTTACCTTGAAGCCTCCGTCTCTTGCGGGTCTCCTGGCAAGCTGGCCGTGTTGCCCACTTCCCGGTCCCCAGCGTCACCCTGACCAACAGGAGAGATGTGGGCATGGGCCACTGAAGGAAGGGCAACCCTGGAGCTACCGTTGTCTATGCTCAAGAGGCTCTATTCACCCACCTGCCAAACTTTAAGAGAGGAAAGTGTGAGACCAGAAGGAGCCAAGTGAAAGCCAGGTGCAGAGGGCTCTAGGCTTTCCTAGATTCCGTGGAGAGAAGGGACGTTGCCCAGCCCTGGGCCAAGACCCAAGTCACCTTTATCCCTGTCCCGAGCCGTGCTCGGCCCTGGCGCTGAGAGGTCTCGAGAGACCTGGAGGGTGAGAAGCGGAGAGCTGAATCTAGGGAGCTCAGCTCCCGAGGAATGTGGAGACTGCGCTGCACATTATAACATTGGTATTTGTTAAGCACTTAGTATGGGCTGAGCACTGTTCTAAGCTCTGAGGTAGATACAGGGTAATCAGGATGTCCCACATGAGGCTCACAGTCTTAATCCCCATTTTAGAGATGAGGTAACTGAGGCACCGAGAAGTTAAGTGACTTGCCCAAAGTCACACAGCTGACAGGTGGCAGAGCCAGTATTAGAACCTATGACAAGACTCCTAAGCCCGGGCTCTTTCCACTGAGTCACGCTGCTTCTCTACAGATGTGAGACAGCCATTCCCGGCCGGAGGAATGTGGGCAAAACGGGAAGGGGTGGTCCTTCGGGCTGAATCCGGGTGGGTGGCCGGCTCGGGTCGCGTTAATGGGCACCGCTGGCCGCCGAGCAGCGCGTGAGCTGAAGCACACGGGCTAGCGCTATGATGTCACATGGAGCTTTTGGCTGGAAGCCCCACGTGGGGTAGGCCCAGCGTCCCATCTGACTGCATCCTATCTGCCCCAGAGATCAGCAGCGTGTGTCACGGCCATGCTGAAATAGTAATAATAATAATGATGATGATGGTATTTGTGAAGTGCTTACTATGTGTCAAGCGCTGTTGTAAATGCTGGGGCAGATACAAGACGGACAAGTTGAACAGAGCCCCTGCCCCACGTGGGGTTCACCGTCTTACACCTTTCCTAATGGTCAGAGAGGCACTGGGGTGCAGAAAGTGGGCAGAACAGCCCATTTTACAGATGAGGTGACTGAGGCACAGCAGCAAAGTCACGCAGCAGACAAGTGGAGGAGTGAGGATTAGAACCCAGGACCTTCTGACCCCCGGGCCCGTGCTCTATCGCTAGACCACGCCGCTTCTCGGCAGCAGGGTGGGGAGTTGAGATGAAGGACGTGAAAGATTAATCAAGGATGGGCCCTTGGAGGAGATGAGAACCTTTTCTCCTTGGGCCCCTTCGATTCGTTCAATTCATTCATTCATTCAATCGTATTTACTGAGCGCTTACTGTGTGCAGAGCACTGTACTGAGCACTTGGAAAGTACAATTCGGCAACAGAGACCTACCCAACAACGGGCTCACCTCACAGTCTAGAAGGGTGAGAACGACAACAAAACAAAACAAGTGGACAGGCATCACTACTATCAGAATGGATAAATAGAACCACAGATAAATGTACATCATTAATAAAATAAACAGAGCAATAAATACGTACAAATATATGCAGGTGCCGTGGGGAGAGAAGGGGGTAGATCAGAGGGAGGGAGTCGGGTGGATGGGAAGGGGAGGAGGAGGGCTCAGTCTGGGAAGGCCTCCTGGAGGAGGTGAACTCTCAGTAGGGCTTTGAAGAGGGGAAGAGATCTTCCCACGTGCTGCCAGGGCCAATGCATTCCCCACCCCCAGGCCCTCGTGGACAAGGGTGCTGCTTCCCAGCCACAAACCGGAGGCAGGAGACTAGGCGGAAGGAGATTGGGTGCTGGAAAAAAAAAAAAAAAATCACCTAAGAAGATACCGGTGCCGTGCCTATATCGGACAGGGGACACAGCAGCTGAAAGCCCGACTCCCTGGTAGAAATCGAGACACGTGGCCACCTGTGTCAAAAACCTTCACCTTGACGGCCGAGCTCGGGCAAGCGTGGACGCCGATGGCATAGCTCCTGGAAATAGTCCCCTCCGGCCTACTGTTTCATTCCCAGCGCGGTGTCGTGCGGACTCTTTCTCTCCTAGTATACAACTAAGATTACCGCTGTTGGGTTGCTGTCACCCACGCTCAGCGGAACACGTCAGAGGTGAGGCTGAGGAGGGTGTTTTTTTTATTTTATTTTTTGCATTGAATTTGGGAGCCCCCCGGGTCCCCTGGTTTCCAGGGAGCGACTTTCCAGGATGCCACATCACTGAGCAGATGGGCAAGGGGGAGTAAGGAAGAAGGGAAAGGAAGGGGAAACGGAGAGTGAAACAAGAGACGGAGAGGAAGGCAAGCAGACAGCCCTTCCTCTGCTTCCTTCCCCTGATGGGAACGGGCTCTCTGTGCCGAGCTGGGCCCGAAGGAGGAGGAGCTCCTCTCAGCAGCAGCGGCCAGTCTGTCTTTTGTTCTCTCTCCTCTTACAAACACAGACCCCTGTGGTGGTCCGGAGCCCCTCTCGGAGTCTCGCCTGTTCATCCGCGGGGAAATGTTATTAAAGGCCCAGCGGCAGCTGCAGCCAAGCAGAGCCCCAGCTGCACCCGGCCGACAGAGGAGAGAATGGGGACTGTTTCCATGCCCCGCAAACATGGAGGGGGCAGAGGGAGAGATGAATGAAAGGCATGATGGAAACCTCGGTGTAGGCCCCGCTGAACGCATGGCCGCTCCTAAATCCAAAACGGGCTGTGGTCCGGGGAGGCCCGAGGCGATCGCTTGGGACCCGGTGCTTTCGATCAACTTTTAGCAGCTCATTTCACCATTGTGTTACATGGAGTGGAAGTGGGTATGAGTCAGTGTGCCAGTAAAAAAGGTGATGGTGACCAGGAGGATGATGGATGTTGGTGGGCAAGGCCAGAATTGTAAACAAAGAGGTGGGCCATCCAGAGAGATCAAGAAAGAGCCAAATTTTAAAGACTGACTACTTGAATTCACACCTAAAACCAACATGCTGTCAACATGTTATTTAATGGATTTTTGAGCCACCCTAGGACAGGCAGCTTGATGGAAGCCCAGCTGTTGGGGGAGAGAGTGAGGCTGAATGACTCGCAGCGTAACAGTGGGGGATGGGCCGTTCTAGCCGGGGACAAATGCTTCTCAAAGACACCCCAGGAAGCTAAAAGCTCTGGGATCACCAGCAAAGCTAAATTGGCTTCTGCAGATACCTGATTCTCCCTTTCTGAGCTTTCTGTTTTGCTTTTTTGCGTGTGTTTGCAAAACTAGTTGTTTTTAGAATGTGTAAAAGGATGCCTCCTATTTGTTAACCAATTTTTATGCATGGGTTTTTTGGGGGGGGGGCCATAGGGATTATTCATTTTGCATCCTCCCATCTGCCTTATTGAACTGTAGGTTTCAGCATGCTCATATATTCTGATAAGGATATCTTAAATGCCTATTGTGCAATCCAGTCACATTAACACTATCCTTAGGAAGATATGCTGACAATCAAACAGTAGCTCAGCTGACATTTAAAATTCCTCAGTGTATTCCAAGCCCCCGAACTGCAGCCAAGTTAAAACAGAACTACGTTTGTAAGTGCTTAATAAATATGATTGAATGAATTGCAAGATTTCCAGGCCCTTGGATCGAGTGACAGACTCATGGTGGGGTGGTCCTCTTTCAGGAACCTGAAAATTTTCAGATTTTCAGATCCCTGAAAATTTAGATTAATGCAAGGCACCTATGCGTATGTTTTCAACTGCAATTTGTAGCCCACAAAATAGTTGTGACTACAGATACAAAGAAAACACTAAAGCTGATTCCTTGTTAAATCAAGGCGATGAGATTGACTAAGGATTTCAGAATGCTGAAGGGCTGGAGGAAAAATAATAATACTAATAGTAATAATAATAATAATAAATAATTCTATTTCTTAAACCCTTACTATAGGCCAAGCACTCTACTAAGTGCTGGGTTAGATAGGAGATAATCTGTTCTCACATTGGGCTCATATTCTAAGTAAGAGGGAGCATAGATATTGAATCCCCATTTTGCAGATGAGGGAACTGAGGCCCAGGGAAGTTAAGTGACTTGCCCAAAGTCTCACAACAAAGAAGGGGCAGAATGAGATTAGAACCCAGGTCCTCTGACTCCCAGGCCCCTGTTCTTTCTACTCAGTTTGACTGGCGATCAAAGAGTAGGAAAAAAAAAATGTGCATCTTTCTTAACACAATCAATTCCTTTTCTGAAAAGAAAGTGAGAAGGTGAAGTATTGGGCTGTGTACATTTTGACTTCATTAAATAATAAGCATTTTTATAAAAATGACAATTCATAAATAGAAGCAGCATGGCCTAGTGGAAAGGTCACGGACCTGGGAGTCAGAGAACCTGGATTCCAATCCCTGCTCTTCCATTTAATAATGTTGGTATTTGTTAAGCGCTTACTATGTGTCGAGCACTGTTCTAAGCGCTGGGGTAGGCACAGGGGAATCAGGTTGTCCCCCGTGGGGCTCATAGTCTTAATCCCCATTTTACAGATGAGGTAACTGAGGCACAGATAAGTGACTTGCCCACAGTCACACAGCTGACAAGGGGCAGAGCTGGGATTTGAACTCATGACCTCTTACTCCAAAGCCCACGTTCTTTCCACTAAGCCACGCTCCTTCCATTTAACAAACATGTGACCTTGGGGAATTTATTTAACTGTTCTGTGCCTTGGTTTCCTCATCTTTCTTTTTTTAATGGTATTTGTGAAGTGCTTACTCTGTGCCAGGCATTGTACTAAGCATTTGGGCGGATACTGAGTAATCAGGTTGGATACAGTTCTGCCTCTGCCACTTGTCAGCTGTGTGACTGTGGGCAAGTCACTTCACTTCTCTGTGCCTCAGTTACCTCATCTGGAAAATGAGGATTAAAACTGTGAGCCCCAAGTGGGACAACCTGATCACCCTGTATCTACCCCAGCGCTTAGAACAGTGCTCTGCACATAGTAAGTGCTTAACAAATACCAACATTATTATACAGTCCCTGTCCCACTTGGGATTCATGATTTTAATAGCTCAGTGGAAAGAGCCCGGGCTTGGGAGTCAGAGGTCATGGGTTCATATCCCGACCCTGCCACTTGTCAGCTGTGTGACTGTGGGCAAGTCACTTCACTTCTCTGTGCCTCAGTTACCTCATCTGGAAAATGGGGATTAAAACTGTGAGCCTCACGTGGGACAACCTGATCACCCTGTATCTACCCCAGCGCTTAGAACACTGCTCTGCACGTAGTAAGTGCTTAACAAATATCAGCATTATTATTATTATCTTACAGATGAGGTAACTGAGGCACAAAGTGTGGTGAGCCCACAACAAGCTGCATTGTTGGGTGGTGGGGGGGGGCTTTTTCTCCCTGTTCTACCCAGTAACGGGCCTAGACCAACCAAGGACTGCAATGTAGAGCCACAGCTGTGATGCCTAAGGCAGATAAAAGCTGCTCATTGTGAGGGGGGAGGGGGCACCTGGAGGCATTAGGAGCGGAAATATGCAGGCAGTAGCATGCTGAGACGTAGAGAGAAGTATTTGAACAGCAGAAGACCGGAGCACTTGGAAGCAGAAAGAAGAAGCATAGGCAGAAGAGGTTCCTTTGACTATGGACCGGTAATAATAATAATGTTGGTATTTGTTAAGCGCTTACTATGTGCAGAGCACTGTTCTAAGTGCTGGGGTAGATCCAGGGTCATCAGGTTGTCCCACGTGAGGCTCACAGTTAATCCCCATTTTACAGATGAGGGAACTGAGGCACAGAGAAGTGAAGTGACTTGCCCATGGTCACACAGCTGCCAAGTGGCAGAGCCGGTATTTGAACCCATGACCTCTGACTCCAGAGCCCAGGCTCTTTCTACTGAGCCATGTTGGATCCTTGAGTGAGAGTGTGTATGTGTCACTCCCTTGCACGTTGATAAAACTAAGTAAAAAGCCTGGCACAGTAATCTTGGTGATCAGAGGTGTGGTTTGAGCTCTACTTAGTGTCACCGAGGCTCCCCCAGTCCGGGAAGGGCCTGGTCGGTACAAACCCGTGGACTCGCGACACAAAGACTTGCCTAAGGTAGCGCTACAGACAGCGGGGTGGGATTAGAACTTGGGTTCTCTGATTAGCAAACCCAAGCTCCATCCATGAGGCCATGGTACTTCTCACCTGGAAAGTGGGGATTCAGTACCTGTTCTCCCTCCAATTTAGACTGTGAGCCTCAACTGGGATAGGGGCTGTGTTCAGTTTACCCCACTGCTCAGAAAAATGCTTGACATAATAAATGCTTAACAAAATGGTGATGATGAATAATAAATTTACCTGAGTGGCAGTGAATTTAGAGGTATTGGCCCCTGGCTGTCAGAAATTTCTGCACTGGGGCTGGGGTAGAAGTGTTTTGTTTTTTTTTTCTTTCCTGGGGAGATCAAATATCACTATAAAGCATATGTTTCAATACGTGTATTTCTATAAAACCTCATGAGATTGCGAATTTGTTTCCCCAAAATGACTTCAAGATGGCGCTTCCCTTGACGCACAAATGTAGCAGTCCTTCCCCTTCAAAGGTGGCCTTGCTAATGGTGAGATTCTTCTCAGCCGGGACTGAAAAGACTGACACCCAACTGACAATCTCTTCCGCACTGTGTCCATGAAAACTAGTTCCTTGCTAAGCTGATGCCTTTGCCTATACAGAGCCTGTATCCGTTTTCCAATAACCCTGTGACCCTTCCACCATCCAACTTGCTTGTGAACAGTCCGCCTTTATTGCCCACAGCCCTAGGGCTTAGGCCCAGGCCCGTGCTCTATCCCCTCAGAAGATCATGGGTTCTAATCCTGGCTCTGTCACTTGTCCTTTGTGTGACCTTGGGCAAGTCACATCACTTCTCTGGGCATCAGTTACCTCATCTGTAAAATGGGGATTAAAACTGTGAGCCTTCTGTGGGACAAGGACTATGTCCAACCGGACTAACTTGTAACTACCCCACTGCTTAGAACAATGGTCTTTGGTAGAGGTTAAAAGAAAAGTATCTACCCTTGAAATGAAGAACCAAAGGAAATAGTACCCCAGTGGTTTGCAAAGTGGAGATAAGGGCCACAGTCAAAACTGGCATACCGAGCTAACCAAGGCACAGCAATGCCTAAAACTGCCCTGTGGCCATAGACTACACCCCTCATTTCAATCACACATCTGGAAAAGCCTGCCGGTGGTTGGGGGTCCTGGATGAGAGAATGTGGATGGCTCAGAGCATATCTTCATCACTGCTGAAAACATAACTCCAGCACATGTCCCACTGATGCTGGGATGCCCCCTCCCCTAGCCCCCAAACTAAAGGTTTCTACAAAGAAGATGGTTCAGGATATTGGTTGTTCAACAGCAGAGCAGATGCCTGCCAGGATAGGGTGACACCTTCATGCTTATCCCAAATGGGGGAGGGATCAAAAAAACACGTCCTCCTCATTGCCCGCTACTCCAAGCTCAACACTGGCTCGTTAGATATTGGATCTTGGCAACTCATAGGCCGGGGCACAGTTCCACAAGAAATCATTGAATAGATGGAATGCAACCATCACATCTCGGAACAGTTTGACACTTTTGGACGATGGAAGCAGAAATCATCCCCAAAGGACGAGACCCGTAGGAAACTGAAGTTTGTCTCAAATTGGACTTCCCAGATGAAGCATTCCAGACTTTCTCCTGATAGATCCCCTAATTGACACTGACTATTTAGTCAGTGGTTTGAGCTGCTGTAAATGGACATGGGATAAATATTGTTTGTTTTGTTTGTTTCTGAAAGCAGTCACAAACTCTTTGCATCCTCTGAGCTGATAATGGGAACCTCCCTAACATGCTACGGGATCTAGTGGAAAGAGCACAGCCCTGGGAGTCCAAGGTCCTCAGTTCTAATCCTGGCTCTTCCAGTTGCTTGCTATGTAACCTTGGGCAAGTCACTTAACTTCTCTGTGCCTCAGTTCTCCTAGTCTCCCTCCTGTTTAGACTGTGAGTCCCATGCAGGACAAGGACCGTGTCCAACCAAATCAACTTGAATCTACCCCAGAGTTTAGAACAGCATTTGACACATAATAAGCACTTAAATACCACTAAAGACAAAACAAAAAAAAAACTTTCAGTAAGTGAATATTTATTTTATTTTTTTTTAGTCTCAACCAGAGGAAACAGCCTAGTGTTACAAAAAGAGCAATACAAGAGTGTCTGGTGCACTGATTCACACCCTGTGCGATCAGAATTCAGAGGACATGAATGATCTACAGAGGATGAGTAAGCATATAATTACAAATTTTCACTATAAGGATTTGAAGATTCATGTAAAGTGCTGGAACATTTGTGCACTCTCTAAGATTCACTGTTCCACATAAGAAAGGGTTGATGTAAGTTCTATCAGTATAAGTGAGACACAAGGAGGTGGAAAATTTGTAACGGTCATAAATGCAGTTGGAGTAAAGTGCACACAAAAATAATGTCTGCTATTATTACATTTCAGTAGTAAGAGCCTGTGCAGGAGTCCACTGTACCAAGACTTATTGACTCAAATATATTTAGTTGGGAATTTATCTTTCACCATTACTCGGTTCTTCATGAAAACTCGTGCATCCAAACTAGAGCTGCATTTTGTAATGACTCGTCATTTTCCCTAATCTTAGATCGGAAATTCAAGTAATATAGGAAGACTGCTAAATTGGAGCCTCCAAATCATTGTATCAAATGGATATGCACTTTTTCACCCATCTGCCAGAAAATGGAGAAGGAGGGGAGAAAATATCTTTGAAGCAGATTTTGTGCATCCCAAGAAATGTTTGAACTTCTTGTTTGGATTTATTTTTCAGTGAATACAATCATTTCTGGGGATTCTCCATTTTTATTAGAAAGTGATTTTTTTTCCTCTACAATGTACTAGCGACTGATACTGAAAAAATATCATCTGTGAGGCACTTTCTAAATTAAGTAATCTCTAAATTATGTAAAACATTTGAAATGAGTTGGCAGGGAGGTAGAGAGGGATTAAATGACAGAATCAATATCATAAACTTAGTGGCTTCTTGTTGCCTGTATTGCTCTGTTCCTTGCAGACTACCCTTCTGTGGTTTCTATGTTTGAAAAATCTGAAACGTCAAATGCGATGTTCACCTCCTCTTCGCTGCTTCTTTGACATCTTCTATTGTAAGTTAGGGCCTACAGTTGAACATTAAACCCTATGCCATAGATATTAGCTGAACACGGGTTTGGGGAAAGATAATGATTATGGTACTTGCTGAGCCCATACTATGTGCCAATCGCTGTTTTTAATGCTGCAGTAGATACAAGTTAATAATAATTGTGTTATTTGAGCATATACTATGGGTCAGGCACTGTACGAAGCACTGGAGTGGTTCCAAGCAAATCAGGTTGGACACAGTCCCTGTCCCATGTGGGCCTCACAATCTCCAACCCCAGTTTACAGATGCGGTAACTGAAGCCCAGAGAAGTGAAATGACTTGTCCAAGGCCACACAGCAGACAAGTGGTGGAGCCAGGATTAGAACCCATGGCCTTCTGACTCCCAGGTCCATGCTCCATTCACAGTGTCATGTGAGCCCTTGTCCCAAATCGAGCTCACGGTCTAATAGGAGGAAGTAGGATTAAATTCCCATGTTACAGATGAGGTAACTGAGGCACAGATACATTAAGTGACTTGCCCAAACTCACCAAAAGACATGTGGCTGAGTCAGGTCCTCTGACTCCCAGACCCACATTCTTCCTACTGGGCCACACTGCTTCTTAGTCAATCGGTAATAGCTTTTTATTTGATTTCTAAAATAAAGTAGAAATGAACTTTGTATCAGCTGATGAAATGGAAGAACCAGCCACAAGGTTAGTTAGCACAGAGGAAGAACCCAGCTCGAGTAAGGTGCAGGACAGGCTCATCAGGTGTAATTTGTCACACTTTAATCTCAGACCTAAAGCTGCTGTTTAATCATTCTGACCCAAGAGGAAACGCAGGAGCCGGCTGCTGGAAGTGTAGGCAAATAGCACTGCCTATAAATCTCTTCTCCTCCACTGTAAATTTGCTTAATGCAATACCATCTTCCAGTACTTGGGAGCTTATAAAGGTCACACTAAATCAAAACACCAACAAGTGTTACTGGTTACAATTTCTGATCCCCAGAATTTATGGATCATTTCTTTTTCCTGTCTCTGGTCGAAGCTGGGGTATTGAACAAGCCGTCACTCCCACCTATTTGTTAACAAAGGGGAAATAATGTTGTGGTTTTGTCACTGAATGACCCTCGGTTTCTGATGAAGTCAATTAATCAGATCAGAGCACTGTACTAAGTGCTCGGGACCTTGCGATAGAGTTCGCAAAGCAGCGTGGCCTAGTAGAAAGCGCACGGGTCTGGGAATCAGAGGGCCTGGGTTCTAATCCGGACTCTGCCACTTGTCTGTTGTGTGACTTTGGGCAAATCACTTAACTTCTCTGTGTCTCAATTTCTTCATCTGTAAAATGCAGATTAAATCCTACTCCCTCAATTTAAACTGTGAGCCCCAGGTGGGACCAGGACTTTGTCTAACCTGAATATCTTGTATGTATCCCAGAACTTAGAATTGTGCTTAGCACACAGTAAGTGCTTAACAGATATTCATTCATTCATTCAATAGTATTTATTGAGCGCTTACTATATGCAGAGCACTGTACTAAGCGCTTGGAATGTACAAGTCGGCAACAGATAGAGACAGTCCCTGCCCTTTGACGGGCTTATAGTCTAATCGGAGAAGACGGGCAGACAAGAACAATGGCAATAAATAGAGTTAAGGGGAAGAACATCTCATAAAAACAATGGCAAATAGAATCAGGGTGATGTACATCTCATTGAACAAAATAAATACCATACAAATACCATTATTAGACATGATCTCTACTCTCAGGGAGATTACAGTCTAGAGGAGATAAAGTATTAACGTGACTACAGTAAAAACAATCATTTGGGTAAGGATGACAGGCTCAGGTGAAGCTCTCTAAACAATGGCAGGTCTTTGAAGTCACAGTAGTAGTTTGTCCATCCAACTGTTATCACTCCTTTATCCAGTGTATGTTTGTAATTGTGTCTTCTTGTCTTCTCCAACAGATTATAACATTCTCAAGGGGAGAGCCTATGTATTTTTTTTCCACTGTATTTTCTCAGTGTCAAGTTCAGCAATCAGTGCTGTTGCTGACACCTTCTGTACACTGTCCTCCTATAACTCAGGGTGGGTATTTTCTTGATGAATTCCCACGTTAATGTAAAAGCTCATTAGAGGGTCCGTGCCGTGATCTGCATCACACGTGCACAATTGTTTCTTTCAAAAAGAGCATCAGGTTCTATTCAGATAAATGTGCATTGCTGAATGTTACCCATTCCAAAGCAGCTTTCTATCCAAAATATGTAACAGAAACATTTTTTCAATCTGGGCAAAATTCAACTGCTGTGCAACTTTCAGCCAGCCACAAATCCTGCCCCCTTTCAAAAGATTAATTGGGAAAGGAGAGAGTGGATGGGGTTTAAGGTGATGTGCCCTGAATCCTGCAATGAACCAGTTGCTCGGTCAATGAGTGACCTCTGGATATCAGAGTTTCTGGGAAGGAGACCTAGGCCTATATCTATAAACTTAGCAACTTCCTACATAAATTCCCTGATTAGCTCCCCACGTCCCAAATCATATGAGTCAACAGCCTACTCCAGCACTGACGTATATACTCAATCCCTCCTCAAAATTTATTTTCAACTGCACATCAATTATTATTTTTCTTTTAATGATGGCTATGGCACTTGTTAACCACTTACTTTGTGCCAAGCACTATTCTAAGTGCTGGGGGAGATATAAGTTAATTAAGTTGGTCCTTGTCCCACATGGGGCTCACAGACTAGATAGAAGTTAGTCGGGTTAGACACAGTCCCTGTCCCACATGAGGCTTACACTCTTTAATTGTAAACGCTTTTATGTCTGACTCCCCAAAAGGAAGTTCCTAGGAATGTGTCACTTGCTGAATTGCGCTTTCCAAGTGCCTAGTGCAGTGCACGGTATCTAGTAGACACTCAATAAAAGCTATTTCTACTAATATAATAGATTTTCTCCTCACTGGTCTTGAATTTTTTTTTTTTAAAAAAAGATTAAGGATTAAGTAGCTCTTCCTTAGTTTAAGATCAGGCAGACAAAGTCTGTGTTGCTCTGACTCCCCTTGTGCCGTATTTCCAAATGGATCAAGTGAAGCAGCCGCCCGCCATTGCTGTCCAAGATGGCTGCACTGACGGGTGGCGATCGGGTTTGAGGTCACATAATGTAATGTAGCAGCTTTGGTATGTCTATCTGGAAATTGAAATAGTGTGGTCCAATTTTAGCATGACCTGGATCGTATGGAGGCTGGGTTTGTTGGTGTGGAGACCAGGACCTTTGCAACTGAGCATGGTTTACCGGTCATAGGCAAACTGAATACTGTGCTTAATTTCCAGAATAATGGGGCCATTGGACCCATTTATCCATCTCAATACAGCCTGTGTCTTCGGCTCACCATTGTGCTAATGAATGGTCCTGCTCAAGAGCTGGCAGTGCAATCTAAATCCTATTAGTTTTCCTATCTTTGCTCTGGCTGACTGAGTCTGCAGGTGCTCTATGAGCAGCTGGTGACCCCATAGCCTCTCCCCTCTCCAACCCTCCCCTCTCCTCCACCTTCTTCTTTCTCTGGTCTCCCCAGGAAAGAACCCGTGCGTCAATCTGCTGGTGCCTGATCTAAATGTGGAAAGGGTCAGGGAGGGTGATGGCGGGAGGGGGCTGGACTGGGCCACAGAAGGGCACAGACTCACTTTTGTCCTGAATGACTTCTTGGCACTGTCTAGTAGTAATAATATTTATCCTTGAGCAGTATTCAGGAGAGGGTGGCTCCCGGTGATCTTGGCTATCATTTTATTCATATCATTTGTCTCCGAGTCTCTGGAATCACATGAAGCTATAACACAGCCAGAGTAGTTTATAACGGACAACTAAAGACCACTTCCAATTTAAGTGCTTACTGTATGAGCCTCCTTGCTGACCTCTTTGCCTCCAGCCTCTCTCCACTCCTACTTCATACTTCACTTGGCTGCCTGCCTCACTTTTCTACAAAACGTTCAGGACACGTTTACCACTCCTCAAGAAGCTCCGGTGGTTGCTCATCCACCTCCACATCAAAGAGAAACTGCTCACCATTGGCTTTAAAGCAGTCAGTCACCTTGCCTCACCACCCCTGACCTCACCTTGCCACTCTCCTACTACAACCCAGCCCGCACTCTTTGCTCCTCTAATGCTAAACTTTTCACTGTACCTCAGTCTCCTCTATCCCTCCACCGATCTCTCACCCACATCCTGCCTCTGACCTGGAATGTCCTCCCTCCTTATATCCGGGGGACAAATACTCTCCCGTGCTTCAAAACCTTAACGAAGGCACATGTCCTCCAGTGGTATTTCGTGACAAAGGCCTCCTTTCCTCTTCTCACACTCCCTTCTGCGTTGCTCCTTCCAGCCCCACAACACTGCTGTACATATGTGTAATTTATATATATATATATATATATATATATAATATAAAAATTAATGTCAGTCTCCCCCTCTAGACTGTAAGCTCACTGTGTTCAGGGAATGTGGCTATGTGGCTATTTATTGCTATATTGTACTCTCCCAAGCTCTTAGTAGAGTGGTCTGCACATAATAAGTGCTCAATAATTATGACTGGCTGACTGACGAACCCAATAGCCAGCTCTAGAATTAACTCATACTCCTTCAAAGCATTCACACACACATACAAATGTGTTCATTGGCTTCATCATTCAATGACTTCAGTTGACTCTTCTATTTGTAAATAACTTGAGGTCATTAACCCCCTACTAGTAGCCTGTAAGTCCCTTGAGGATAAGAAAGTAGCTAATGGGTTCCAGTGAGACAGGATTGGGATTAGGTAGTAGAGAGAGATCTGATTGACTGCCTTAAAGGAGACAGAGGTTTCTGCCACAAGCTACCCACCTACCTATCCTCAGTGGAAGGCTGAGAAGAGTGAAGTTTTGTCTGGAGGTTCAGTGACGAGAGTCAGCCCTGACACACGAGTTTCCATTTTCGGCCAAGGGTAGGATTTTCCATGGTAGAAATGAATACGATGCCAGCTAAAAAAAAAAAAAGTGTTCCTTCACCACTAGACTTGAAGCTTTTTGAGGGCAGGGGTGTTTTTTTACTTAACTCCGTTCTACTCATCCACATTTTCTACAGTACTTTGCATACAGTAAACTTGTAGTCAATCAACCAATCAATCATATTTATTGAGTGTTTACCATGTGAAAGTCTACTAAATGCTTGGGGAGTACAGTGCAACAGAGTTGGTAGACACATTCCCTGGCCAAAATGAGCTTACACTCGAGGTGGACCGGGAGCAGACACTGAGATGAATTAAATAATTACAAATACATATAGTCACAAACATAAGTGCTGTGGGGTGAATATCAGAAGCCCAGAGGTCACAGATCCAAGTGCATAAAAAATGCAGAAGGGAACCAGGAGCCAGGGTAAAGAGCGAGAAGCAGCATGACCTAGTGGAGCTGAGTGACATCCATGGGCCTGGGTTATAATCCTAACTCCACCACTTGTCTGCTATGTGACCTTGCCCAAGTCACTTCACTTCTCTGGGCCTCAGTTCCCTCATCTGTAAAATGGGGATGAAGCATGTGAGCCCCATGTGGGACAGGGAAGGTGTCCAACCTGATAGCCTTATATTCACTCAATAGTATTTGAGTGCTTACTATGTGCGGAGCACTGTACTAAGCGCTTGGAGTGTACAATTTGGCAACGGAGAGAAACAATCCCTGCCCAATAACGGGCTCACAGTCTCAACATCTACCCCAGCACTTAGTACAGTGGCTGAACACTTATAAGTGCTTAACAAATGCCATTTAAAAATAGGGGGCTTAATCAACGAAGAACTCTTGGAGGAAATGTGACCTCAATAAGGCTTTGAAGGTGGGGAGACCAGTGGTCTGGTGTATATGGAGTGTGGCTTGGTGGAGAGAGCACAGGGCTAGGAGTCAGAAGGTCATGGGTTCTAATCCTGACCACCACTTGTCTGCCGTGTGACCTTGGGAAAGTCACTTAACTTCTCTGGGCCTAAGTTCCCTCATCTGTAAAATGGGGATTGAGACTATGAGCCCCATTTGGGATGGACTGTGTCCAACCTGATTAACTTGTATCTACCCCAGTGCTTAGAACAGTGCTTGGCACATAGTAATCATTTAATAAGTCCTGTAATTATTATTATTACTATGTGGAGGGAGAGGGAATTCCAGGCCAGAGTGTGGATAAGGGAAAGGGGTCGGTTTAGGATAGACAAAATCAGAGCACGGTGAACAAGCTGCACTGCAGGAGTGAAGTGTGAGGGCTGGGCTGGAGAAGGAGAGTAGTGAGATGAGGTAGGAGTGGGCAAATTGACGATTACTTTAAAACCAATGGTAAGGAATTTCAGAGGTCAAGTACTGGGCAACCACTGGAGACTTTTGAGGAGTGAGCAGATATAGAATGAATGTTTTTTTCTTTAGAAAAATGATCTGTGTAGTAGAGTGAAGTATGCACTGAAGAGAGGAGAGACAGGAAATGGGGAGATCAGCAAGGAGGTAGATGAAGTAGTCAAGGTGGAACAAGATAAGTGCTTGGATCAGCATACTAGCAGTTTGGCTGGACAGTAAAGGGTGGATTTTAGTGATGTCAAGGTAGAACTGACAGGAGTTGATGACAGATTAAATATGTCGGTTGACTCAAAGAGATGCTTTGGTTAAGGCCGATGATATAGGGAGGATAGTGGTGTTATCTTCAATGATAAGAAAGAAGGGAGAGGACAGGGTTTGGGTGGGAAGATGAGGTGTTCTCTTTTGAACATGTTTAGTTTCTGGTGTTGGTGGGATAGCCAAGTAGAGATGACCTGAAGGCAGGAGGAAATGAGAGGCTGGAAAGAAGAAGAGAGATCAAGGAGTGGAGATTTAGATTTGGAAATCATCCACATAGAGATGGTAGTTGAAGCCTTGGGAGCTAATGAGTTCTCTAAGGGAATGAGTCTAGATGGAGAATAGAAGGGGACCCAGAAATGAACCCTGAGGGACTCCCTCTACCGGATGGTGGGAGGCAGAGGAGGAGCCGTCAGAGATCATCGGAGAATCAGCCAACCTTACATATTGAGAACACACTCTGTGCAGAGGTGCTGTATTAAACACTTTGGATCATTTTCCTACAGAAAAGTTCAAGACATGCCACTCCACTCCTCAAAAAACTCCAGCGGTTGCTCATCCATGCCCATATCAGACAAAAGCTCCTCACCAGTGGCTTTAAAACAGTCCCTCACCTTGCCCCCTCCTACCTCACCTTGCTTCTCTCCTACTACAACGCTGCCGAACACTTTACTTCTCTAAAGCTGACCTTCTCAGTGTGCCTCGATATCACCTGTCTTGCCACTGACCTCTCACCCAAGTCCTGCCTCTGGCCTGGATCACCCTCCCTCCTCAAATCCAACAGACAATTATTCTCCCCCACTTCAAAGCACATCTTCTCCAGGAGGCCTTCCCTGACTAAGCCTCCTCTCTCCTCTTCTCCCACTCCCTTGTGAGTTGCCCGGACTCGCCGTCTTTGTTCTTCTCCCCTCGGCCCTAGAGTGCTTATGGACATATCTGTAATTTATTTATTTATGTTAATGTCTGTTTCCCACCCTCTAGACTGAAAGCTTATTGTGTGCAGGGAATTTATCTGTTTATTGTCATAGTGTTCTCTCCCAAGCGTTTAATTCAGTGCTCTGCACACAGTAAGAGCTTAATAAATATGAATGAATAAATAAATGAAAGTCCTATAACACAGAGTGGGTAGACTTGCTTCTTGCCCACAACAAGCTTAGAAGCAAGAGAGGATAGTGTCAGTGAAAACTCTTAGGATTAACTGATAATCCTAATGCTCCTATTTGAAATTTATTTTGCTGTCTGCCTGCCCCAGTAGATTGTGAGCTCCTTCTGGGAGGAGAGCATGTCTACCGTCTCTACTGAACTGTACTCTCTCAAGAGCTTAGTAGGGTGCTCTGCAAACAGTAAGGGCTCAATAAACATCATTTATTGAGTGATCACTCCCAGTGCTTCAGTATCAAATTGAAGTAAGGCACTTGTATCACGACCGAGAGAGACAGTGACTGAATAGGAGATTTTACTCTCCTGCCAAAGATATTTTCCAAAATGGCTATCTAAGATACTTGAGTTCGGGACTTTGAATGAAAACGCTTACCTTTGAAAGCTCCTTTGGCTGGGTTAGCGATTGTTAATTAATATTTATGGAACCCCAGGAAGGTGGTAGATACATTACACACAGAAAGATAGACACGGTGTCCACCCACTGACTTGCATTTGGAATTAGACAGATGAAAGACAAAGTCAAATGAGAAACAAAGGGCAGAAGGGAATTTAGCATAGGGAGACGTAGGTGGCAGCTGATACAGGGTGAATGCAAGTGTTTAGCTTATCACTGACTGTCAGAAGGGGAGTCTCTATTGTCGGGGAAAGGCTTCAGAGAGGGTCTTACTGGTTTAATGGAAGGGGGTGGAGACTGCATATGAACAAACAAGGAGAAGTTGTTCTACGCATAAGGGATATATGGAGGAAGCAGATGAGAGAGGAAAGGAAAGGGAAAAAAAATGGACGGTGAAGTGTAAAGCTAGGGCAAGAGACCAACTAAGGGGTTAAGAAGAAATGAGAGTCATGAGGCATTTAGAGGAAGTGTGAAATGCCTGGAAGTGTAAGGAAAAGAGTGTAAAATTAATGTGAGGGAAAGGGAAAACCAATAATGAGATGAGAGGTTTTTTATTTGTGAGGTCCTCTTACTGATTGTAAGTGAGATGAGGGTCAAAGAGGTGAAAGACAACGAAAATGAAAAAATCCAGAATGGTTGAAGGATTTATGATAATTTAGGATTACAAGAGCATGAGCGAGGGCAGATCAGGTAAAAAGCAGAGTCAAGATGTAGGATGGAGAGAGGTGGTGGAGAGCCTTGAATCCAATAGTAAGAAGTCTTTGCTCGATGAGAAGGGGTAGACACTTCAAGTTTTTGAGGTGTGGAGAGATTTTTGCACAGCGACAGATAAGGCAGTTGATGTGGGCATCCACATGTAGTCTAGGTTGAAAGAGGGCTAGGCTGGAGGTTGGGTGAGCAGTGAGGAGACCGAGTCACGACTTTAATTGTGAAATGATGAGAGCGTGAGCCGGTGTGTTGGCTGTCTGAGTGGAGAGGAAGGATATGGAAAATACTGTGGCGGAAGGATGAATGTAATTTAGCACTTGATTGAATACAACAGCTGAAAGACAGTGAAGGAATAGTCAAGGATGATCTCAAAGGTTCAGTGGAGAGATTTCTGGGGAGATAGACAGCTGGATAGAGTGAATAGATTATCCGCCCAAGAGAACCAGTGTAAGAGAAAAGAATGGGAGGCCAGAGCAGAGCCCATGGAGCACCTCTAGAGTTAATGGAAGAAAGAGGGATAAGGGGCCAGCCAATGAAACCGAGAAGAAGCTCCTTGGATAGAAAGCCTTTTCAGATTCTTGCACAATTAGAACAGACCTCGAAAATGCTAAAATGGAAGGCAGGCAGGGAGGGCTGTTTCTACGTCCACCTCCCCTCCTTATTTATGTTACAGTTAATAAATAATCAGTGGTATTTATTAAGGACTTACTATGTGCAGAGCTCTATAAAAATGCTTGGGCGAGTATAATTTGGTTGATAGACCTGATCCCTGTCCTCTAGGACCTTACAATCTGGTGGGGGAGATGGGAATTACAGTAAGTTACAGTAGAGGAAGAAACAAAATATAAGATGTTGTACACAATTGCTTTGGGAAGAAGGGGTGAGTGACTCTCAAAGCTAACATAGAAGCGACAGAGACTGGAGCCGGAGATGAAAGCTTAGTGAAGGAACACTTCCTGGAGTAGATGTGATTTGAGTAGGGCTTTGAAGAAGGGGAATTTGGTGGTCCTTTGGATATGGAGGGGGAGGGAGTTTCCAGCAGGAGGGAGGATGTGAGCAAATGGTTGATCACAAGACAGGCAAAAATGACACAAAATAAGTAAGTTGGTGTTCAAAATGTGAAGTGTGTGGACTGGGTTGTAGTAGGAGAGGTGAGGGCACAGGTGGGATGAGGAGAACTGATTGACTGCCTTAAAACCCCAAATTGAGGAGTTTCTGTGTGATGCACAGAAGTCTGGGAATCCACTGGATGTTTTGATAAGTAGAGAAATGTAGGCAGAATGATTTTTTTAAGAAACATGATCCGGGCAGCAGAGTGAAGTAGGGATTGGAGTGGGGAGAGACAGAAGGCAGGAAAGTCAGTTGGGGCAGTAGTCAAAGCGGGAGAGGATAAGTGCTTGCATTAGCATTGAAGTAGTTTGTTCAGCTCTGTGACTGTGGGCAAGTCACTTCACTTCTCTGTGCCTCAGTTACCTCATCTGTAAAATGGGGATTAAGACTGTGAGCCTCACGTGGGACAACCTGATTCCCTTGTGTCTACCCCAGCGCTTAGAACAGTGCTCTGCACATAGTAAGCGCTTAATAAATACCAACATTATTATTTGGGTGAGAAGAAGGGGCAGATTCTAGAGAGGCTATGAAGGTAGAACTGACAAGATTTGGTGACGGGTTGAATGCTAGGGTTGAATGAGAGAGATAAGTTAAGGATAATGCCAAGGTTAGTTCATTCAGCAGTTTTTATTGGGTGCTTATTATGTGCAGAGCACTGTACTAAGCCCTTGGAATGTACAATTTGGCAACAGATACGATACCTGCTCAATAACGGGCTCACAGTCTAAGTGACAGTCTAAAGATCGTAGACGTACGAGACAGGGAGGAAGGTGATGATTTCTGCTATGATGGAAACCTGAGGAGAAAGGGAAGGTGTGGGTGGGAAGACATGGAGTTCTATTTTGGACAGATTAAGTTTGAGGTGTTGGCAGGACATCCAGGTAAGTACTCCTTTGGGGAGGAAAATAGTCCCCAGGAGGGTTGAAATAGGACCTGGGAGTCAGAAGTCCTGGGTTCTGATCTTTGGCTCCGCCGCTAGTATGCTGGATGACCTTGGATAAGTTATTTACTTTATAAATTCAGTTTTTATGAATCCAGGAAATGATTCTCCCCTATCCATGCTCTAGGTCTGGGCATGAGGTGAGGTAAAAATAGCTTTTCAGCTCTGAGTCAGCCTCAGGCAGGGTCAGTGAATGGGAACTGGGATCCTCTGCTTTGCTCTGACCAAGCATTGCCCTATTGAGCACTGTGACCAAAGTTTCCTTATTTTTTAACCCGATATGAAGTGGCTATAGATGATTTAATGCACTCCCATCTCTCCCCATCTTCAAAGCCTTTCTTAAAGTCACATCTCTAAGAGGCCTTCCCAGATTAAACCCTCTTTTCTCCAATTCCCTCTCCCTCACCTTTGCACTTGAATTTGCACCCTTCATTCACTCCACCCTAACCCCGGCAGTTCTTATGGATATAGCTGTAAATTATTTATTTATAATAATGCCTATCTCCTCCTCTAGATTGTAGGCTCACTGCGAGCAGGGAACATGTCCATCAACTCTGCGTGTCTGTACTCTACCAAGTGCTTAGTAAGGGGCTCTGCACACAGTAAGCTCTCAGTAACTACCTTTGATTGACTGACTTAATAGTCACAGAGACGCTGTTGGTACTTATCGGCACTTACCGTTTACCAAGCTCAATGCTAAGCGTTGGGGTAGAAAGAAAATAATGAGCTTGGACACGGTCCCTCTCCCACGTGGGGCTCACAATCTGAGAGGGAGAGAAAGCAGGTATTTTATTTCCATTGGAACTGAAGCCCAGAGAAATGAAGTGATTTGCCTAAGATCAAAGAGCAGGTAGGGGCAGAGCCGGGGATGGACCAGGGTCTCCTTATTCCCAGGTCGGTGCTCTTTCCACTAGGCCACGTGGTCTCTCAGGACGCAATTAAGGGCTGGCATTCTGATTGACTTCAGAATGTGGCAGGAATGCTAAACTCTTGGTTCATTTCCTGAGAAGACTAGACTCCAATTTAAATAGATATGCATGACATAGGAATTTTTACATTTTCACTTCTGATGGTGGAGACTAATTCTCCCCTCCCCGAAGCCCCCGTACAGACTCCGATGAAAACGCATCCTCAAGGGAATAATACGCGCTGTAAAGCAAAGCCATCGCTTAGTTTAAGGGGAGTACGGAAGAGGGCAGTAGAGACCAGACATGTTTTCTATTTCTGGGCCTGGTCTAGTCCACCTGGCTTGCAATCACCAAGGGCTTCTTAAAGCTACCATTATCCAATAGTTCTAAGCCACCATCTCCCAATGCAAGCCATTATCAATGTTCTTGTCCTTTTAAATGCTGGGTGTTTGCTAGGTAATGTCAGCGGCTTTGAAACTTTAATAAGCACATGGCATAACTGTTCTTGCTTCAGGAAACAGGAATGTTTAACTGTTGGCCTTGCATTCATTAGATTAATTATATGCAAACAGATTTTCGAACTACGCTAATTATTTTTGACTGCACTGTCCAGGTTGAACGGAAAATCACAGCAATTTATTACATTCCTGCTAAACAACTCTATTAGCATGTGAGTAGAGATTTTTCTGGATCTCCTGTTGAAGAGCTGGAAGATAACCTCCAATCTTTAAATATGTTGCTATTTTACAGATTATCACTATTATATGTTGCTCTGTATAATACTGCACACACGAGGGAGATTAAATCAGTTGTGAAACTAATCAGGAGTCCATGTTTCCGGGGCCTACGTAAATCAGAATGAGTCTAAGGAGAATTAGGCAGGTGAATAGTGACGCATTGGAAACGTTCAACTTTCATAACAGTCGGTGTTTCTGGAGATAATCAGAGCGTATCCGCCGAAAGCAGTTGCTTTTATTCTGCGCCTGTTTGGTAAAGCGTTGGAGATGGGGTTGGCAAAGAGGGACCCGTAAGGATTTCCTTTGCAAATCATATGATATTTGAAAACCATTAAAATGGCTGGCTTAACGGTGGCTAAGGCTGCTCGTCAGTACATAGTTAAATAATCCTGGTATTTTTAAAACACTAAATGCCAAGCACTCTGGTAGATACGATACAATCAGAACAGCCAGAGTCCCCGTTTTACGTGAGGCTCGGAACCAAAGGGGGAGGGATAAAGGCACTTAATCCCTATTTTACAGATGAGAAAACTGAGGCACAGGTAAATTGACTTGCCCAAGATCCCACAGCAGGCAAGAGGCAGGATTAGAAACCAAGATCCCTGCACTCTTCATTACTAGGCCATGCTGCTTCCCAGTTTAGCTGGGTTGGGCCTCGGGGGTCACATTTGCTAGCTCGATTGTCAGCAGTGCTGCTTGGGTAGTTTAAAGCTTAGTGTGACCCTGGCATTTGGTCACCGTGGCGTTGGGTATCTCTGGGTGGGGGTAGGGGTGATAGGCTGACGGGAAGCACGCTATGATCCCTTTATGCGAGGAAAGACTGTAGGGACTCTGGGCGTGGCCCGGTCCCACTTCTTCATGACTTCAGAGACTGCCTGAAACCTTTGATCAAAATGAAACACCCCATTTTTGGTTGTTGCAATCCAGATGGGTTAGTTTGATCCTGCTGCCTCCCAGCATTTCGCAGAGCTGTCTCCTCCTTTGAAGGTGAATTTCATTCCTTCTTTCACGCAACAGTAATTGATCCACCCCACTGCATGCAAAGCACGGTACTGAGGACTAGGACAGAGTGGGTGGCTGGGAATTGGACACGGTCCCAGACCCCTCTGGGCTTCCAATCTAAGAATAAATGATAGCGGTGGTAGTATCAGTAGAAATAACATGTACAGAATAATGTTGGTATTTGTTAAGCGCTTACTATGTGCAGAGCACTGTTCTAAGCAGTGGGGTAGACACAGAGGAATCAGGTTGTCCCAAGCGGGGCTCACAGTCTTAAGCCCCATTTTACAGATGAGGTAACTGAGGCACAGAGAAGTGAAGCGACTTGCCCACAATCACACAGCTGACAAGAACACTCACCGGCTGCAAAGCACCATACCAAATGCTTGGGAAGAACAACGCAGAATCAACCGATGGTATTTATTAAGCACTTACCATGTGCAGAGCACTATTCTGTGCACTTGGGAGAATAAAGTACCTCAGTTACACGTACGAATACACCGTCATGGGTGAATTTCACTGTCAGTGACATCTTCCATCATAAAGGGCAACCCTAGACGCAGCTTTTGGACAACTCTTTCCAAATTTTGGATTCTCTTCGTAGCCTGTCGATTCCAATCCCAGTGGATCAGAAGAAGCATTCTGGAAACCATCTTGCTAGTTCCTCATTGCCTTCTTGGGCATGGCGACATAGAGTAGCATAATAATAATAACGTTGGTATTTGTTAAGTGTTTACTATGTGCAGAGCACTGTTCTAAGCGCTGGGGGAGATACAGGGTAATCAGGTTGTCCCACGTGAGGCTCACAGTCTTAATCTCCATTTTACAGATGAGGTAACTGAGGCAGAGAGGAGTTGTGATTTGCCCAAAGTCACAGAGCTGACAAGTGGCAGAGCCGGGATTCGAATCCGTGACCTCCGACTCCTAAGCCCAGGTTCTTTCCACTGAGCCACGCTGCTTCTAGCAGATCTGGACTCAGCTCTCACAGCTTGCCTTCTTGACAAGGTGAGAAGACGACAGGGGCAGACAGGCCACTTCCAATCACTCCTTGACCTAACATCCTTTTACAGAGTAGCTTTAGAATCTTGTGAGCACCTCTGGCCAGTCTCTGGCTTGTTGATGACATCAAATGCTTTGTAAGATCCACGGATAAAGTGGAGAAGCCTTGGGAGTGTCCCTTGATCTGTTGAGTGACACAGATCAGGTCAGCTGGCCTGCCCTTTGATTTGAAGCCACACTGTTTCAGGCATGTCTGGGTTAACGACATTATCCAGTCGCTTTTCCAACATTATTCTGGGTAGAATTTTTCTGACAATGGAGAACGGTGGACAGCCTGACGTCTATCGATAACTCTTACTGAACACCTTCTATGTACAGAGCACCATTCTGGGTAAGTGCTCGATAAATTCCATTAATTGATTGATTGCCTGGACCGCGCTAAGAACTGCATAGCTATCACCCACTACTCCTATCAATCCCATCTTGAATAATCCATCCTCTGTATTTAAAATTAAAAATGTTGATTTTTTTTTGAATGCAATAAGTGGCTGCTTTTCCATCCCCTAGAGGTGTGGAATTATCATTAGGAACCTGTCTTTCACTTGTCTGTTATTGCAACCTTGACTGTTGGACATTTTTGTGAAATATCTGGGTTTAGGATGACATTCTTGACTGTGCATAATGACTGTCTTTATTTGGCTATCTGGACTGATGACTAAAATGAATACTTCATACTCACAGGTTTTCATAATAGAAGATTCTGCTGTCTGACAGAGTTATTTCTTGTGTGAACATATGTGGCAAGAAAGACTAATGCGTGAGCTGTTCTTTCCACTTGGCTCACCTGCTTAGTTTGCCCCCGGGGTTGAGTTGCGCATCCTCCTTGAAGGATTCATGGTGGTTTTAATTTCTTCCTGTTCACACATGATATTCCTTCTCCATTAGTCTCCAGTGTAGGTCTTGGATCAAAATTGGGACTGCTTTTCTGTAAATCCTCCAACAAGGAACGAAACAGACATTCTGTATTTAGGACTATGAAAGCAGTACATGGAATTAAGAACTTCATCCTGGATTTCATTGAGTTTTGTAGCGGCTCCAGCACCCTTGAACTGAGATAAACTTCTAAACCAAAGAGGATCCAAATCAGAATTTAATTAGTGGTCTTTCTCACTTTCATCTGAAGAGTGGTTGTCTAAAACATCTACCGGAAAGTGACCATTGGAAGACCTGTTAAAATTCCCTCTGAATGATGAGATTGCCAAAAAGTTCATAATTCTCCCCTAGAGTTGTTGTCCTTTAATTATAGTCTTTTTTAAAAAAATAGTATTGTTAAGCACTTACTATGTGCCAGGCAGTGTATTAAGCACTGGGGAATATACAAGACAAAACAGGTCGGACACAGTCCCTGTCCCAAATACGACTCACGGCCTTAATACTAATTTTACAGATGAGGTAACCGGCATACGGAAGTGAAGTGACTCGTCCAAGGTCACACCACAGGAAAGTGGCAGAGCCAGGATAAAAGCCCATGTCTCCTGACTCTCAGGCCCGTGCTCCATCCACTAAGCCATGCTGCTTCTGTTTCTTTGCTTCCTTCTGTCTCCTGGGTCCACCCTGGGAACAGCCCATCTTTGACCTTAGGTTCACAGGAAGGGAGAAAGTATCTCTGCCAAGTTTTCCCCAACATGGACTCTTTATCTTCTTGCTGCTTTGAAAGTCAGATCATTTTCCTTATGCGCCGATATGCTTTCTACTAACCAGCTGTCGAATTACAGAAAAAAAAAATATCAGCCATAATTATATTCTCACCCCTAGCTTTGGCGTTAACGTTAATCTGAAAAACACTCATTTTTGTAGGGAACATGATATGAAACCAGAATTTAGACACAGCAAATGGCTCAATGTCGGATTTTGTTCTGCTGTGTTTCGGCTAGGAGTGCTGCTTGACAACTGTGAAAATGTTGGCTTGCCCTGTGTCTTCAAGGGGAAACTTTAAAGAGCCTGACATTTGTCAAATGAAGCCGTTATCAGTATAACTATTTTTAGGTCCTCCTTGAAGCACCAGGCCTTAACAACAGAACCGGAAAACTAATGAACTACCTTGTGTTTCAACAGAGCTGACAAAGAGCCAATTTCCTGGAGGTGGGGAGATTCTAGAATCAGACTGCTGAGGTGGGATTTGGGGAGAAGAGAGGTGAGAATAAAGGTAAACTGTGATGTGTGAGTTAAAATAGTCTGAATTTTAGCGGGCCAAAGGGACGATCTCAGGATATTTTTATGGTTCTCACTGGAGTCGAAGGGCAATGGATTTCTTCTTGCGGATCCCCTAAAATATACAATTCTTGATCTCCCCTTATGTGTCTGTCCCCGGTGTCCTGTCCAATATTCTTAGACTGTGAGCCTTTGGTGGGTGGGGAATAGATCTGATTCTCATCTATATAGTTTATTCCAGGGCTTAGTACTGTGTTTTGCACAGTGTAGGTGCTTGATAAATACTATCATGACTACTATGGCATCGATAATGAAAATAGTAATGGCACTTGTTAAACACAAAGATTTGTGAACCCCCTCCCCCCTTGCCAAAGGGACAGGGACCATGTCTAATTTGCACATATGTGTTCTCTCCCAGGTCTTAATATGCAAACAGTAAGCACTTAATATATGCTATTTGTTACCCTATGCAAAGTCCTGGGGAAAATGTAGGACAATCAAGCTGGCACCATTCCCATCCCCGCAGTATAAGAAGCAGGGAAAGCAGGCATTTAATCTATATTTTACGGACGAGGAGACTAAGGTCCAGAGTAGTTAAGTGACTTGCCCAATGTCAAACAGCAGGCTCGTGGTGGTGCCAACATTGAAACTTGTAGTCTGACTTCCAATCCCATGCTCTGACAGCTAAATCATAGTAGCAGTCTCCCTCTAGACAATAAGCTCTTTATTTATTTTTTTAATAGTATTTGTTACCTGCTTACTTTGTGCCAGGCACTATACTAAGCATTGGAGTAGATACAAGCTCATCAGGTTGGACACATTTGTTGGACCCAGTTGTCGTGGGCAGGAAACTAGTCTACCAACAATGTTTTAATGTACTCTCCCAAGCGCTTAGGCCAGTGCTCTGCAAACGGTAAGCGCTCAATAAATATGACTTATAAATTGATTATTCCGAGCTTACTGTGTGCTTAATATTTCCTTGCATCTGTGGAAATAGCTGAGGTCCCTGCACCGTCATGCAGAGTAGGGACCCTCACTTAGGTGGGGGCGAGGAGTCAGGACCCAACGGATGATTTTCATGGCCTCAGTGAAAGCATCTGTGGGTGTACAATGATAATTTTCTCCCCAGTCTCGTGGGCGGGGAAGATTCCTAGAATGGAGACCCTCGGTGGAGAAGGGAAAACGGCAGTTATCAGTGGATGATTTTCTTGGCTGCAGCGAAAGGATCCAAGGTTGTATTACAGCAAGTTTTGTCCCGACCATCATGGGCCTGGAACATCCTGGGAACAGCAGCGTGGTCTAGTGGAAAGAGCCTGGGCTTGGGAGTCAGAGGTCATGGGTTCTAATTCCGGCTCCGCCACTTATCAGCTGTCTGACTTTGGGCAAGTCACTTCACTTCTCTAAGCCTCAGTTACCTCATCTGTAAAATGGGGATTGAGACTGTGAGCCTCATCTGAGACAACATGATTACCCTGTAACAAGCCCAGCGCTCAGAACAGTGCTTTGCACATAGTAAGCACTTAATAAATACCTTAATCATTATTATTATTAGTGGCAAGAGCACGGGCTTCGGGAGTCAGAGGCCGTGGATTCTAATTTCCGCTCTGCCACTTGTCGGCTGTATGACTTGGGGAAAGTCACTTAACATCTCTGTGCCTCAATTACCTCATCTGTATAATGGGGATGAAGACTGTGAGCCCCACGTGGGACAACCTCATTACCTTGAATCTACCCCAGCACTTAGAACAGTGCTTGGTATATAGGAAGCACTTAATAAATACCATAATTATTATTATTAGAGACTGTCGGAGTGGGGGGGAAGAACCGTAGCGGTTCCCGGTGGTTGATTTTCTTGTCCTCGGGGAAAGGGTTTGAGGGTATGAGACTGCAGTTTTACCCCCGGCCAGTTGGACCCAGTGATTATCAGGGCCATTTGATGTCAGGAAGGAAGGAGGCAGGTGCAGTGGGCCTGGGGATGATGAAAGGGAGCAAGTCAGGGCAACACAGAAGGGAGTGAGAGAAAAAGAAGGGAGGGGGAGGGTTTACTAAGCACTTACTGTAGGGAGCATTGTATTAAGCATTTGGGAGCGTACCATAGAGGTAGTAGACTTAAATAACCTCTATTCCCAGTTGATAAGGTTTATTGAGTACCTACCGCATACAGAGTACTGCCCTGAGCTCTTGGGAAAAGAGTCAGGAGACATGATCTCTGTCCTTCGGTGTTTATAATATAATCAATCATTTAATCAATCACCTGTAAGAAGAGCCCACTGTGTGCAGAACACTGTTTTCTAAGTGCTTGAGAGACTACAGTAGAGTGACTAGATATGATCTCTGTCCCCAAGGAGCTTCAATCTAGTGGGTTTCCCCTTAACGGTGATGTTTCTCTGGATGCATAAGATTTAGAAATGGCAGCAGCCTAGACATTCATTCATTCGGTAGTATTTATTGAGCGCTTACTATATGCAGAGCACTGTAATAAGCGCTTGGAATGTACAATTCAGCAACAGTTAGAGACAAGCCCTGCCCAATGACGGGTTCACAGGCTAAATGGGAGAGACAGACAGCAAAGCAAGACAGAACAAAAGAAAACAAGACAAAATCATCGAGATAAATAGAATCAAGGAGATATACACCTCATTAAGAAAATGAATAGGGTAATAAATAATGTATACAGATGAGCAAAGTGCTGAGGGGAGGGGAAGGGGGAAGAGCAGAGGATGGAAGGAGGGAGGTGGGGAGGGGAAGCAGAGGGAAAGGGAGGCTCAGTCTGGGAAGACCTCCTGGAGGAGGTGAGTTCTCAGTAGGGCTTTGAAGAGGAGAAGAGAGTTTGGCGGATGTGAGGGGGGAGGGCGTTCCAGGAGAGCGGTAAAACGTGGCCCAGGGGTCGACGGCGGGACAGGCGAGAAGGAGGCCCAGGGAGGAGGTGAGCGGCAGAGGAGCGGAGTGTATTGGATGGACTGGAGAAGGAGAGAAGGGAGATGAGGTAGAAGGGGGCAAGGTGATGGAGGGCTTTGAAGCCAATAGTTAGGAGTTTTTGCTTCATGCGAAGGTTGATAGGCAACCAATGGAGAGTTTTGAGGAAGGGATTGACATGCCCAGAGCCTTTCTGTAGAAAGATAATCAGGGCAGCGGAGTGACAGAACAAGACGAAGGAGCTGCATCAATTCTCTCCAAAATGTGCCTTTTTAAACTGTGTGATGGTGTGTAACTCTCCGTATCTCATTCCGGTCCTCCGGACAGTGCTCGGCTCAGAATTAGGTGCTTAATTTACACCCTACTGCTTCCACGAGCTGACCTGGCCACGACCTTGGGGTCCTGAAAGAAGCCCGGATATCAGCAGGCTAAGCACTTGGGAAAATACAATACGGCAGAGTTGGTAGTCAAGTTTCTATCCCATTAGAAGTTTACAGGCTAGTGGTGGGGTATTATTATTGTTAGTAATAATAATAATAATGGTACTTGTTAAGCTCTTACTGGGTGCCAAGCATTGTTCTAAGCGCTGAGCACTGTTCTAAGCGCTGAACACTGTCTAAGGACCGGTAAGGTATTTCTCAAGAATTTAGTACAGTGTTCTGCAGACAGTAATGCCACTGATTAGTTGATTGATTGGATACTTTCTAGTTATTAGTTATCATTGGCTTTAAAGAGCTCAGTCAGCCCACCTCCTCCAGTCTTACCTCACTGACCTCCTTCCACTGCCCAGCCCACATACTTCGTTCTTCTAGCACAAGATTGCTTACTGTGCCGTGATCTCGTCAAGCTAGGCGCCAGTCCCTTTCCCGCATCCTCCCTCCGGCCTGGAGCACCTCCTCCTCCATATTCACCACCACTCTTCCCGTCTTCACAGCCTTATTAAGCTCACATCTCGACCAAGAGGTCTTCCCCGGTTAAGCCCTCTTTTTCCCGACTCCCTCTCCCTGCTGCATCGTCTATGAGCTTGGATCTGTACCCTTTTGGGGCTTGGTATTCACCCCACCTTCAGCCCCAGAGCACTTATGTACATGTAGACAAATTATTTATATTAAAGTCTGTCTCCCTTCCCTAGATCAAAAGCTCTCTGTGGGCAGGGAATGAGTCTACTGACTCTGTTGTACTCTCCCACGTGCTTAGTACGGTGCTGTGCACACAGCAAGTGCTCAGTAAATAGCACTGCAGAATTGATTAATTAGAAAGAATCTCAGCCTCTGAAGCTTTTAAGACAGGCTTGCCTCACTTCATACATGTGAACAGTTTATAATACATGGCTTGGTTGACTAGAGTTTATTTTTCAGTAAGGTGACTGCTTGAACTCATTTCACAAGCACTGAAACGGGCCCATTTATAAAAACCCTTCCTGTATTGTTGCTGTTATTCAATCCTTGGGTTTTTTGACGAGTCAGTTTATCAAACTCAGAGTCTGTTCCTCTCTCGATTTTGTGCCTGTGAAATGTGGGGAGGAAGAAGAAGGAAAAGGGGCTGGGAGAAAGGGGAAGGTCTCTGACGAATGAAGAAACAGAAAAGTGAGAAGGGGCTGCCAGTGTCTTGGGAGCAGACGGTGACAGGATCCAGGAGCCCCAGGGTCTCAAACCTGCCCGGGTCACCCACCCCAGATAAACTGGGCTGCAGATAGGTAGAATCTCAAAGTGAAAGATAGATGGAAGAGGTGCAGCTGTGGTTTTTCAGTCCAGATAGGAGCATTCTCAAGTAAAGAAAACCCACCCAGCTCTGAAAAAAAAATCACTAGAAGAAGCTGAAGCAAAGGGAGAAGCTGAAGCAAAGGGAGAAGCAGCGTGGCTCAGTGGAAAGAGCATGGGCTTTGGAGTCAGGGCTCATGAGTTCGAATCCCAGCTCTGCCACTTGTCAGCTGTGTGACTGTGGGCAAGTCACTTAACTTCTCTGTGCCTCAGTTCCCTCATCTGTAAAATGGGGATTAAGACTGTGAGCCCCACGTGGGACAACCTGATTCCTCTATGTCTACCCCAGCGCTTAGAACAGTGCTCGGCACATAGTAAGCGCTTAACAAATACCAACATTATTATTAGACATTCTCCGGAAACTTCTCAATCGTGGCAGAATGAAAATGCAGTATTTTACTTTATATTCTAAACATAAATTATATTAGGGATAATTTAGAGAAAAAAAGCTGCTGTCTATTGCATTTTAAGGAACAAATGTACTAAATTATTTGAGCATTTATTGGGCTTACTATGTGCTAAATCCTGAGGTAGATACAAGATCATCGGTGTAGGCACGGTCCCGATCCCACACGGAGGACATGAGAACAGTTATTTTATCCCTGTTTAACAGATGAGGGAGCTGAAGCACAGAGCAGTTATGTGATTTCCCCAGGGTAACACAGGAGCCGTGTGGAGCTCAGACTCCTTAGGTATGTATTTCTCAGAGGATCATAGCAGGTTCAGTGCTTCAGGTCAATTTTTACTTATCTCTCCAAACTGGAGGTGAAGTCTCTAAGGGGCAAAGAAAAGTAAGGCAGCACAAAGACCTGGGATTTCAGCTGATTCTCCCCCATCATTTTGAAAGAAGTAGCCTTGCTTAGGAGAAAGGACACAGGCCTGACAGGAGACCTGAGATTAAATCCCATCCCTGCTTGCTGGGTGACCTTGGGCAAGTCACTTAAATCAACTGTGCCTCAGTTTCCTTGTTTGTAAAATGGGGTTTAAATACTTGTTTCCCCTACCCCTATGTCTGTGAACTGCTTGTGGGACAGGAATTATACCTTATCTGATTATGTTGTATGCACTCTACTGCTGAGCCCCTAGGAAACCCTGAACAAATAGTGTAACATCATTATTATTATTATTATTAATATCATTGTTAGGAAGATCCCTGAAAGGGTAGATATCTATTTTGAATTGGAGATTTGGTTCAGCTTAAAGCATTGAGTTCATCCAGTTCCTACTCAAATGTGTGTTTGGCTAGGACATTTTTAAGGAATTGGGGCATATTCTCCTGGTATCACAAGCCTGGCTGGGCCTTATGGGAATGATAGTAATCAATAATTGTGGTACTTCTTAAGTGCTTACTATATGTCAAGCACTGTAATAAGCACTGAGAGAGAAACAAGATAGTGAGGTTCCATGGGGGCTCACAGTCCAAGTAGGAGAGGGAACAGGCATTGAATCCCCATTTTGCAGATGAGAGACCTGAGGCACAGGGAGATTAAGTGATTTCCCCAAAGTCACATAGCAGGTAAGTGGAGGAGCAGGGATTAGAACCCAGGTCCTTTGACTCCCAAGTCCATGCTCTGCTGCGTGACCTTGGGCAAGTCACTTCACTTCTCTGTGCCTCAGTTACCTCATTTGTAAAATGGAGATTGAGACTGTGAGCCCCACGTGGGACAGGGACTGTGTTCAACCCAATTTATTTGTATCCACCTGAGCGCTTACAATCTATAATAATAATAATAATGGTATTTGTTAAGCACTTACTTTGTGCCAGATACTGTTCTAAGCACTAGGGTAGATACAAGACATTCGAGTTGGACACAGTCCCTGTCCTACATAGGGTTCACAGTCTTAATAACCATTTTACAGATGAGGGAACTGAGTCCCAGAGAAGTGAAGTGACATGTCCAAGGTCACACAGCAGACAAGTGGCTGAGCTGGGTTTAGAATCCACGACCTTCTGACTCCCAGGCCCGAGTTCTATCCACTAGGCCAACCTCCTCCTGTTGGGGCAATAGGCAAACTCAAATGATATACAAGTGGTTGGGAGCACAGTGAGGCAATCGATTTGCCCTTTAATAATAATGGTGGTATTTGTTAAGCGCTTACTATGTGCAAAGCACTGTTCTAAGTGCTGGGGGGATACAAGGTGATCAGATTGTCCCACGTGGTGCTCACAGTTTTAATCCCCATTTTACAGATGAGGTAACTGAGGCACAGAGTTGAGTGCCTTGCCCAAAGTCACACGGCTGGCAAGCGGCGGGGCTGGGATTAGAATCCATGACCTCTGACTCCCAAGCCCAGGCTCTTTCCACTGAGCCTCCAGATGAAGGAAAGGGGCAGAATTGAATAAATTAATGACAAATTGCAGGAAATTCTTGGAACTCTCTATATTCCAATGCCTACGGTGACACTGTCCACAATTGATATGATTGGCATTTGCAGCAACATCACCTTGGGTGGTAGAAAGTGAATTGGAGAAAGTTCTTAAGAGGAGGTGGAATTTCAGGAGGACTCTTCAGAGTTGTGGCCAGCTGGAGTTCCAGGATGAGGGCGATCAGACTGGAGGAGTGGTGTCGATAAGTGATCGAAGATGGGAGAGTTGAGAACGAGGCAGGTTGAGAAGGCCAGATTGGGAGGAGAGAAGATCATGGACTGGAGGGTCACAGCTGAAAGGAGAAGGTATCACTTCATCAGTGGTATCTCTTCAATCAGATCGATCAACCAATCAGTGGTATTTATTGAATAATAATAATAATGTCGGTATTTGTTAAGTGCTTTCTATGTGCAGAACACTATTCTAAGCGCTGGGATAGATACGGGGTAATCGGGTTGTCCCACGTGAAGCTCACAGTTAACCCCCATTTTACAGACGAGGTAACTGAGGCACAGAGAAGTTAAGTGACTTGCCCACAGTCACACAGCTAAGTGGCAGAGTTGGGATTCGAACCCATGACCTCTGACTCCCAGGCCCGGGCTCTTTCCACTGAGCCACTCTGCTTCTCAGTTGAAAACGTAATGTGGGCAGAACACTGTACTAAGTGCTTGGGAGAGAATAATACAACAGAGTTGGTAGACACATTTCCTGACCACAATAAGGTTACAGTCTAGAGGGGGAGATGGAGCTTGATATAAAGCACGGAGAAGCAGCGTGGCTCAGTGGAAAGAGCACGGGCTTTGGAGTCAGGGCTCATGAGTTCGAATCCCAGCTCTGCCACTTGTCGGCTGTGTGACTGTGGGCGAGTCACTTAACTTCTCTGTGCCTCAGTTCCCTCATCTGTAAAATGGGGATGAAGACTGTGAGCCCCACGTGGGACAACCTGATTTCCCTATGTCTACCCCAGCACTTAGAACAGTGCTCTGCACATAGTAAGCGCTTAACAAATACCAACATTATTATTATTATTATTAAATAAATAAATTGTAGGTAGATACATAAGTGCTGTGGAGTTGAGGTGGGTGAGCTTATGGTCTAGAGGACATGTAAGGGGGAGATTGTTGGTGGAGAACCTTTAATCCCAAGGGCAGGAGTATCTCCTTAGTGCAGAGGGGCATGAGCAGCCATTGCAGGTCTTTTATCTGCTCATTTTCTGCAGACCTTTGGGTTCTGGAAGCAACAAATTTATAAACGAAGATGAATGTTTTTAAAAAAAAATTATCATCCGTAGCCCTTGCAGTCTATTTGGCAGCTTTGTGGCAGAGGGTACGTACGGTCTGACAGCTCATGGAGAACCACTAACACGGGGAACAGGTCCCCTCATGGTCTGAACTCCCGCTTCATTTCGGAGAAATAATGGACCAATTCGTGTACAGTCATTAAAATGTCACCGAGCTGACAAATGGCATTTTCTAGGCTGGAAAACTGGCCAGGTCCTCCTCCAACCCTGGGTGACCGAGAGAGCCCCGGAATGGGCTCGGTGGAGGGTGCAGGACTCTGACTCCAGCCCTTTATGTCAGCCCCAGGTCATCTATTTGGATCATAGTGTAGACACAGAAGGTAGTTATTTGACTGGAGACAAGTGGCATGCCATGATCCAGCACCCCGAGGCAATAAATATGTCACCATTGATAACATTTTTGTTCTGTCAAAGTATAATGGCAAATTCTGAGCAGATCTATGTACAGTTTCCCGTCTCCCACCAGAGGTGATAGTGAAAACACAGGAGGAAAGAGTGGTCAGAAAACTGCCAGGCAGCTTTTGAATGTGATCAATCAGCAATATATGATACTGCGTGATCTTGTTTACCTGGTTTGCTTGGTACTGAGTGACACATGGATACCGAACACTTCAGACATTCCAGGAATAACTGGCAGGAAATCCCAGGAGTTATGGGCGAAGTCCTACAGCCATTTCAAGCTGACCTCAGCTACTCACTCCAGCTCTCTTGCCCGTATCCTACTGTCTGAATTTAGGACCAATTTACAAATGGTGGTACGATGGGATTCGCATCCTTCCGCATTTCTTGGCCCAGAGAAATTCAGAGCGTCCCTATGCTTTTCTGGTCTTTTTAAAATTAATCATCCTACTGCCATCTGGATAAAGGTAATCCCTACTCTGCCACTTGTCCGTGTAACCTTGGACAAGACACTTCATTTCTATAAACCCCAGTTACCTGTTACTGGGTAAAATGGGATTGAGACTAGGAGTCTCATGTGAGACAGGAACTGTGTTCAACTCGATTTGCTCTTATAATGTTGGTATTTGTTAGTATTAAGTGCTTACTATGCTCAGAGCACTGTTCTAAGTGCTGGGGTAAATGCAGGGTAATCAGGTTGTCCCACTTGGAGCTCATAGTCTTAATCCCTATTTTACGGATGAGGTAACTGAAGCACAGAGAAGTTAAGTCACTTGCCCATTGTCACACAGCTGACAAGTGGCAGATCCGGGATTCGAACCCATGACCTCTGACTCCCAAGCCCGGGCTCTTTCCACTGAGCCACGCTGCTTCTCTTATCCACCCCAATGCTTAGTACGGTGTCTGGCATGCAGTAAGCACTTCAATACCACAATTATTCTTGTTATTGTTATCCATTCAGTCAATAATATTTATTGAGCGCTTACTATGTGCAGAGCACTGTACTAAGCACTTGGAATGTATAAGTCGGCAACAGATAGAGACAGTCCCTGCCCTTTGATGGGCTTTATAGTCTAACTGGGGGAGACGGGAAGACGAGAACAATGGCAATAAATAGAGTCAAGGGGAAGAACATCTCATAAAAACAATGGCAACTAAATAGAATCAGAGTGATGTACATCTCATTAAACAAAATAAACAAAATAAATAGGGTGATGAAGATATATACAGTCAAGTGGACAAGTACAGTGCTGAGGGGGTGGGATGGGAGGGGGGAGGAGAGGGAAATGGGGGAGAAGAGGGTTTAACTGCAGAGAGGTGAAGGAGGGGGTAGAGGGAGCAGAGGGAAAAGGGGGGAGCTCAGTCTGGGAAGGCTTCTTGGAAGAGGTGAGCTTTAAGTAGGGATTTGAAGAGGGGAAGAGAATTAGATTGGCGGAGGTGAGGAGGGAGGGCGTTCCGGGACCGCGGGAGGACCTGGCCCAGGGGTCGAGGGCGAGATAGGCGAGACCGAGACCGAGGGACGGTGCGGAGGTGGGCGGCAGAGGAGCGGAGCGTGCGGGGTGGGCGGTAGAAAGAGAGAAGGGAGGAGAGGTAGGAAGGGGCAAGGTGATGGACAGCCTTGAAACCTAGAGTGAGGAGTTTTTGTTTTGAACGGCAGGCAGGAGACAAGTTTCTCTTATTGAATCTGTGTTTTCGAAGTATTTGTTAAGTGCTTACTATGTGCCAGTCACTGTTCTAAGCACTGGGGTAGGTAGAAGATGATCAGATTGGACACAGTCCATGTCTCATGTGTGGCTCACAATCTTAATCTCTATTTTATAGATGAGGTAACTGAAGCACAGACAAGTTAAGTGACTTGCCCAAGGTCACACAGCAGACAAGTGGAGGAACCGAAATTAGATTCCATGTCCGCTGACTCCCAGGTCCACACTCTTTCCACTGGCCGTGCTGCTTCTCCTGGTAACTGGTTGAAATAGGGCAAATCCTCTATTCTCTAAGTGTCATGGTAGCCCTCTCTGTAAAATAATTTGCCGGTAGCATTTCCTGTGCAAGATCAGAGAAGAAGGCTATACCTGGAGAATGCTTCAATCCCTAGCAAGAAAGGTCAAGTCGTTGTTACCCGCCTGAAAACCAATCTGGTTTCTCTGTGCAGAGGCTAGTTGTGAACATTTTAAAATGAAACATTCATTTTTTAATTAAGACTTTTCCTAGAGTTCATTAGCACCATTAAAAATATTTCACTCAGTGGGATAGGTAAGGAGTAAAAATAATGATGGGATGGATTAAGCGCTTGCTATGTTCCAAGAACTGTGGTAAACTCTAGGATAGATACAAGGTAATTGATTGGAAACTATCAATTCTATTTGTAGACTGCTTACTGTGTGTAGGGCACTGTACTGAACACTTGGGAGAATACAATATGACAGACATGTTCCCTGCCCATCTCAAGTTCTCCAGGGCCTCAGAGGAGATTTATTATTGAAAAGGGATATGGGGAATGTGAACACTGGGGAGGGAATGAAGGGTGAATAAAGGAGATTAGTTTAGATTGTTCTTAACCTAAAAAAAAACACCAATTTACCAAATCAGTGAAATTAAAAACTAGAGTGGTTCCTATTTGGTGTAGCATGGGGCAGGGTGTTTGAACTGGAATTTTGTTTTCTCAGTCTTTCAGAGAATTGCGTTTAGGACTAAAGTACTTCGCCATCTCCAAATGATTACTTTACTGACCAGTTATTTTAACACTGGAACATTTGGTTGGGGTTAGTTTCATATTCCTCTAATCTTTGTCTCCTGTGTAATTCAAAAGAATTACTGAGGGATTTTCTCACATATAATGGGATCTCTGCCTTCATTTTCAATCTTGCTTTTCATGTTGCTGAAATGTTTAAGATGTTTAGTTTAAGTGCTTTCATTTTAGTGACTTAAAAATGGAGATGAAAAGAGAAGTCTAAATGAATTTCTTGATAGTGTCAATTTCTACTAGTAGTTTTTGGTAACGTTGCAGAATGATTAAACTTTCCACATTTACTTAAAATGGCTTACCTTTATTACCGTACAATTTTAGTCAAAATGGAAAACAGATTTCCTTGTATCATACCGGCATTAGAGAAAATATGCATTCTTCAGACCGATCGAATAATTTCCTTTAAGACTAGCAGGGGCTAAAGTCTTAGAAAAAAATTGTTCAGAATCACCTTCCATTTCCAACTTCTCTTTGTGGCAAGAAAACATTGTTCGGTGAAAATTCAAAGCGAGGATTATTTCACAGAAGCCATCCAGCCGGCTTAGATCGCTCTCAGATCATTCTTTTCCTTGTTCATCTGATCTCTATTCATGTGCTATGAGGCTCTGAAGTAAATGGGTTCTTCTAATCACTGACTGAGGGCGGTTGAGAAATTCCGTGCTAGCCCATGCGATCTTTGAGTCACGGGCAGCACTCTTCAATCCTATCCTAATGAAATCTCACTGTTTGGAAATGAACTGGATCGCATAGAAATAGGCTGTTCATTAGAAATGCTGCGGAAAGTCATATTTCTGCCACTGTGGTTTCAGTTAAAGGTTCGAGTTTGACAAAAGGATCATATCAAAGCCTGTTTCACTCCGATTGGGAATGTATCCCTGTCATCATCTTATCCTCCACCTTTGGGCTCAAGGGGACCAGACTCTTTCATTCTTAAAGGCTTTGTCTTTATTGTCCTGCTCAGAAATCACTAATTCATTCAAATGTATTTATTGAGCACAGACTGTGTGCAGAGCACTGTACTAAGCGCTTGGAAAGTACAATTCGATGCTACTGTACGTTCACGTGGTCTCTAGGCTCTAGTCTTGAGAGGTGGTGTTAGAAATGAAAGGACATTGTTTTGTCACTGGACTTAATCATATTTATTGAGCATTTACTGTGCGCAGAAAACTGCGCTTAGCTCTTGAGAGAATACAGTGGATTCGGTAGACATGTTCCCTGCCCCAAAGGATCTTACAGTCTGGAGGGGGAGAGCGGCATTATTAAAAATTAATATATTACCGAGAACTACATAGGTGTCGGGGGTCTAAGGTTGGGGTGAATAAAGTGTACACCACTGGCAGTGGGGTCTAGTGGAAAGATAACCAAGATCCTGGGCAAGGGAGTCGGAGGACCTGGGTTCTAGTTCGGGTTCTGGTGCTTACCTGCTGTGTGATGAGAAGGGGGAGAATGGAGACCTGAAGGCCTTCTAGACTGTGAGCCCATTGTTGGGTAGGGCTTGTCTCTATCTGTTCCCGAACTGTACTTTCCCAGTGCTTAGCATAATGCTGTACCCACAGTAAGTGCTCCATAAATATGATTGAATGAATGAATGAGCAATCCAATAACTACCCACTGGAAAGAAGCTGAAAAACAGAAAATAGAAAATGGCAGATGAGGAGGGGAGAAATAGGTGTAGGCCAGGCAGGGGAAAGGCCGGAGGTGATAGAGGTGGATTGGGCAGGGGTGATGAAGTTCTGGAGGTCAGAAGACTCGGGTTAGGAGTTGGGTTACCAAGTGCTTAGTACGGGGCTCTGCACACAGAAAGCGTCAGATAAATGCCATCTGCAGGCATTTGGCTGGATGAGTCATTCCCCCATAAAAAGCACAGATTTGGTAGACTGTCCCTTCTCAAGTAGGACCTGTGACCATCCTGAGACTACCTCATTCAAAATAGTATCTGAGTGCCCGCTGGGTGCAGTACAATGTACTGGGCACGTGGGAATTCCATCACCATTCCCTACCCACAAAGAATTTGTGGTACTCTCCCCTACGACCTCTGGAGCAGGAACACATTCCACCCAGAAGCAAATGATATTGGGAGCGCTAATATCTGAGCAGAAGCAGCATGGCCTAGTGGAGGCTGCACGCTCCTGGGTGTCGGAGGACCTGCGTTCCGGTCCCGGGTCCACTATTTCTCCATTAGAGAAGCAGCATGGCTTAGTGGAAAGAACCCGGGCTTGGGAGTCAGAGGCCGTGGGTTCTTATCCCGGCCCCGCCAGTTGTCAGCTGTGTGACTTTGGGCAAGTGACTTCCCTTCTCTGTGCCTCACTTACCTCATCTGTAAAATGAGGATTAAAACTGTGAGTCCCACGTAGGACAACCGATCACCCTGCATCTACCCCAGTGCTTAGAACAGTGTTTGGCACATAGTAAGCACTTAACAAATGCCATCATCAGAGAAGCAGCATGGCTCAGTGGAAAGAGCCTGGGCTTCGGAGTCAGAGGTCATGGGTTCGATTCCTGGCTCTGCCACTTGTCAGCTGTGTGACTGTGGGCGAGTCACTTAACTTCTCTGGGCCTCAGTTACCTCATCTGTAAAATGGGGATTGACTGTGAGCCTCACGTGGGACGACCTGATTACCCTGTATCTACCCCAGCACTTAGAACAGTGCTCTGCACATAGTAAGCGCTTAACAAATACCAACATCATTATTATTATTATTATCATTTGCCGGCTGTGTGGTCTTGGGTAGATCGCTTAGGTTCTCTGCTCCCTGATCTATAAAATGGGGACTAGGTCTGTGGGCCACATGAGGGACATGGACTGAGATCGACCTGATTGTCTTTTATCTGCTCCAGTGCTTGGTGTTTTGCCTGGCACATGGTGGGTGATTGGGAAAAGCCATTTAAAAAACAACTCTCAAGGGCAGAGTGGACCCTACCCAGAAAGAATGGCACTGGATATGAAGCACAAGCAGGAAAACTAGTCAAGGGCAAAAACCCAAGGTTAAGGCTCTGCAGCTTGGGGTTCTGAAACCAAGTGTGTTAAGGGCTCCTGGGATTCCAAACAAATGCCAGATTGGCTAGAAGCTCCAATAAACCTCACGCCGGTGGGACTGCCTGAAAGTACGGCCCTCCCAAAATGCAAGCCTGTCACCTCCGAAGCCACAGGGTCCCAGTGGCCCCTCCAGATGCGCGTAATGGCTTCCCTGTCACTGGCCTCTTAAAGTGGAAGGTCAAATGCTGCCTTTTTAGCTCGAGGTCAGTAACAAAGGACTCCGCTTTTCTACGGTGGTGTCGTACCGTTTGGCCAGAAGGGGATTTCTGCATATGCTGGGGTAGAGACAGCGAGAGAGAGAGAGAGAGAGAGAGAGAGAGAGAGAGAGAGAGAGAGAGAGAGAGAGAGACAAAGGCAGCCAGAGAGAGGGCATCAGAGATTGAGAAACAAACAGAGACTGAGTGAAATCGTGACACAAGCAGGGTAGAGGCAGAAAGATGGCATTTTAAAAGAAGCTGGATGTTCCCTGGTTTTCTGCCCCTTTTTTTTCCCCATTATCCCAGCTCTCTTCCTGCCTTCTCAGAAATGATGCTCAACCCACTGGGACATTCCATACTTTGGACATTATTTCAGCTGAAATGTACCAAGAGAACAAAATGGCTTAGAAATATTTTTTATCTTAATGCATTAAAGAAACAGGCTAAATTGTTGGGGTCTCTTATTGCCCATTCCCCGGCCCAGTCCGAAACAGCATGGCGTAATGTGTTGAGCATGGGCCTGGAAGTCAGAAAGACCTGGGTTCTAGTCCCAATTTCACCACTTGTCTGCTGCGTGACCTTGGGCAAGTGCCTTAACTTCCCTGTGGCTCAGTTACCTCAAGTGTAAAATGGGGATTAAGACTGTGCGCCCCATATGAAACAGCGACTGAATCTGACCTGATTACGTTGTATCTACACCAATGCTTAGAACAGTGCCTGGCACATATTAAGTGCTTAATAAATTCGAATAAAAAAAAATACAGTAGAATCCAAAATTAGAACTCAAGTCCCCTACCTGGCCTGTGCTCTTCCCACTGTTTCTCAATTATTATTGTTATTAAAGATAAGGGTGCCTCTCCAGCACTTAGAACAGGGCTTTGCACAAAGTAAGCGCTTAACAAATGCCATCATCATTATTATTATTATGCCAATCTCAGTGATGATGATGGTGGTTTGAGACTGTGAAATCTCACTGAAAGGAATCACTCAGGGTAATCGTAGAGAGAGTGCAAAAGTTTGTGGTTTGAAGGAGTTCAGAGCAGTTCCAGATAGATGGGTTGAAGAAGGTATAATAATAATAATGATGGTATTTGTTAAGCGCTTACTATGTGACAATTACCGTTTTAAGCGCTGGAGTAGATACAAGGTAATCAGGTTGTTCCACTTGGGGCTCACAGTCCTAATCCCCATTTTATAGATGAGGGAACTGAAGTGAAGTGACATGCCCAAGGTCGCACCGCAGACAAGGGGCAGAACAGAGATTAGAACCCACGACCTCTGACTTCCGAGCCCGTGCTCTTTCCACCTAAGCCACGCTACTTCTCAGGCACTATATGCACCGAGACCCAGATGAATGTTAGTGGATCTGTTAGGTCTGGGGACTAGTTGAGAGTCAGTGAATTGCATCTCCTCTACTCCCTATATCAAACCAAAGCTTTCTCCTCCTTTTTTAAAACAATGAAATGCCTGAAAATTTTGAGATACTTTCCTTAAGCTAATAACTCTCAGCTTTCTTTGGTTGTAAGGTAGGTAAAAGTTTAAACCGTGTGGTTTGATTGTGAAAAGACTTGACTGTGAGCCCCATGTGGGGCAGGAACGGCGTTCAACTTGGTAATCTCATAGCTACCCCAGTGTTTACTGCATTGCTTGGTAAATCGAAAGGGCTTAACAATTGCCACAAACGCACACAGTGAGGTGAAAGAGAGCCTGCTATATGATGGGCCCCTCAGCGCGTAGAACAGCAGCTAATGCTATTCCTGAATGATTTTCTCTGACAGACATCCCACTGGATGACACTCCAAGGTTACTATGGATCACCCATCATTCGTCAAATAGAAGCAGACCCACCCTCTTGGAATGTGCTCAAACGGCAGCCGGGTCTGGTGCCCGGACTTGCTCGCGATCACTGCACTGCTCTTCTTTCCTGAATCATCACAGTCTGGAACTGTCATCTCAGCGACCGTCTCTGGAGGGTTAACTTCGGGGAAATGAGTGGAAGTCATCTGAAGTGTTTTCTGTCGTCTTTTGATGTCATTGTTAGGCGTAAAATGAAGACTGTTAATCTTGGCCATTTCCTCAAATTTTCAATTTAAAGGAAGTGACGCGTTTACCATTGTCGGTGGTCCGAAAGGCAGAGATCACCACCATCATCATTCCGCCCTCCTCACCGTCACCAACACCTACGGTTCGTCTTCTATTCACACGCACATATGTGCATGTTTTCCAATTCACGCCACGTCATGCCAGTCTGTTTCCATTAACCGTAACAAATGATGAGAAGCGGCGTGGCCTGGTGGATAGAGCACACGCCTGGAAGTCAGAAGGACCTGGGTTCTAAGCCCGGCTCCACCATTTCTCTGCCGTGTATCCTTGGGAAGGCCTCTCTATGCCTCAGTTACCTCATCTGTAAAGTGGGGATGAAGACTGTGACATGGGACATGGCCTGTGTCCAACCTGATCAGCTTGTTTCTGTCCCACTGCTTAGTACTGTGTCTGGTATATAATAAGTACTTAACAGATACCATTAAAAAAAAATAATTCTCAACTCTCAAAGGAGTCGCGAAACTGACCCGGTGGCCAGAATGAGCCAAGGCGTGACTGTGCGGAGCTTCTAGGGGATCCTTGGACCAGAACGGTTTTGACCTACTACCACAGAATTGAAGTAAACCATGCTAGTTGATGTATTCTTAGACGACATTGCTGATGGTCCAGTCCCGCTGTGATTCCGTGTGAAACTGAAAAGGTCAGTGTGGCACCCACAGTGCCAACCAGCTTTTTGCACAGAAAAAGGCTGTCCGTTGATGGGTTCCCCATCCTAACTGCTGTCACATTAATCCAAGCCTTGATATGCAATAGCATCATCCTCCTCGCTGACCTCCCCGCCTCCTGGCTTTCCCCATTCCAGTCTCTATTCTTGACTGCACAGACCACTTTTCTGCAACAATGTTCAGTCATGATTTCCTGCTCCCCAAGAACCCATCCACCTCTGCATCAATCAAAAAACTCCTCACCATTGGCTTTAAAACACTCAATCACCTCGCTCGGTTCTTCTAATGCCAACCTACTAACTGTATTTCGATATTGTCAATCTCGCCATCAACCTCTTGACCATGTCCTACCTCTGGCCTGGAATGCCCTCCTTTTTCATATCTGACAGATGATCATTACCCGCCCCCCTCTTTGGAGCACATCTCCAAAAAGCCTTCCCCAACTAAGCCCTCATATCCTCGTCTCCCACTCCCTTCTGCATCACCCTTGTGCTTAGATTTGCACCTTTTATTCACCCCTCCCCCTCAGCCCCACAGAATTTCTGTACATATACATAATTTATTTGTATTAAGGTCCATATCCCCCTCTAGACTGTTGTGGGCAGGGAATATGTCTACTGACTCTGATATATTGTAATTATTAGATAATAATAATGGTATTCATTCATTCAATCATATTTATTGAGCACTTACTATGTGCAGAACACTGTACTAAGGTATTAAGTGCTTACTATGTGCCAGGCACCATACTAAACATTGGAGTGGATGCAAGTAAGTCAGATTGGAAGAGACCCTGTCTCACGTGGGGCTCACAGTCTCGGTCCCCATTTTACAGAAGAGATAACTGAAGCCCAGAGAAGATTAGTGACTTACCCAGGATCCTGCAGCGGACAGGTATCAGTGCCAAGATTAGAACCCATGACCTCATGACTCCAGGCCCGTGTTCCATCCATTACACCATGCTGCTTCTCCCAAGTGCTTAGTATAGTGTTCAGCACATAGTGAGTGCTCAATAAATATGATTGATTTATTGACTGATTGTTGTCTGTCCAGTGTTACCAGTACCTGGTGCTGTTTCCCCATCTCTTACAAAACTGTTGCTCAAAGAGGTCTGCTGTTTCCTTGACAGCAGTAAGCCATGCACGACTATCCTTAGCAATCAACTCTCAGTCTTAGGTTGGTAGGTAGCGCTATCTTTTCCAGGTCCTTCAATCAAGTCCTCTGTTATCCGTGTTTGCAGTTTTCTTATTTCAGCTGTTTGGGTATCCTGCTACTGTTCATTTTCCTCACGCGTCCCACCCAGGGTAGCTGCGTTGAGGTGAGCGGGACTTCACGTCTTGGAGAATGACAACGTTCCAGTCTGGGGAATGCAGAAAACTGATTAGTGCTTTGGCTCTGTGATATTTCAAAGGACGGGCAATCGGGTTCCGTATCAGCGTCAGCTAGTCAAGTGGCCTTTCATGTTCAGAGCGGCATTTTCCCATCTGCTGTCTCCTCGCTAATGCGCATGAAATGATTCGGTCAGACTTGAGCAAGCAGTCTGCGGCAGTGCTCTCTCTTCGTGGAAGCTCTGCAAGTTGCAAAAGATCAGAAATGTCAGTCCACAAGTAGCACCCCAGTCCTGTGCTTTCTCTGCTTCAGTGGTTGTGTCAAGCCTGAGTGGTCCTTCTGCTTGGCATGAAGGCCCCTGACCCACTTCGCGGTCTGCTTGCCTATATGCAATTCCCCTCTGAAGCCCCCAGACAATGAATACAGAACTGAGATTGCTTCATCATGAAGCCAGTTTTCCAGTGTGACTCACTATGGGTTTACTGCATATTACCAGAAACAAATGGCCAGCTGTTCTTTAATCTTCAATTCACTCATTTAGTTTTCCAGGATTTTGTCCTAGTCATTTTGTGTGGTGACTTGTTTTCTTTGTATCTATTTATCTTTTATATTTTCTCTGTGTCTACTGTGTACCGAGCCTTGTACTTAGAGCTGACGTAGATACGAGTCAGACATAGTCCTTGTTTCGCGTGACGCTTACAGTTTAAAGGGAAGGGAGAACAGATATTTCATCCCCATTTTATAGATGGGGAAACTGAGACATAGAGAAGTGAAGTGACTATACCCAATTTCACACAGCGGGGAAGTGACACAGCCTGGATGAGAAAATAGGTGGCCTGACCTAGCCTGTTGTCTTTCCAGCAGGCCATTCATTCATTCATTCATTCATTCATTCATTCATTCATTCAATAGTATTTATTGAGCGCTTACTATGTGCAGAGCACTGTACTAAGCGCTTGGAATGTACAAATCGGTAACAGATAGAGACAGTCCCTGCCCTTTGATGGGCTTACAGTCTAATCGGGGGAGACGGATAGACAAGAACAATAGCAATAAATAGAATCAAGATCCTTCTCATTGTTATGAACAACTAGCTTTTTCATTACTATTTTATTTAATAGACATTTTGCTGGCTTTAATGTCATCTGAGCAATTTTTCAAGAATTGAGTTCATTGATTCCTGCCTGACAAAGGCTCTCTATTGAGGTCAGTGAAAGATCTTTCCAGTTAAGGTAAAAATAAATGAATAAATGTGCTTACATTATCTCCAGTTTGGGTTTCTGTGAAATTATCCCTGTAACTTAGGCAGTGTCCAGGAGGGCTAAAACCTAAATGTGGTATCTGTTAGCACTTACTCTGTTCCAAACACTACCAAACACTGAGGTAGAGACGAGATTATCAGATCAGACCCGATCTCTGTACCCAAGGGGCTCATAGTCTAAGTAGAAGAGACAACAGGTATTTAATCCCCATTTTATAGATGAAGAAACTGAGGCTGAGAAGAAGTAAAGTGATTTTCTCAAGGTCACATATCCGGGAGATGGCAGGCTGTTCTTCTGGTGACCTGCAGACTAAAAATGAGTGGATAGTATGCTTGAAACTTTTAAAAATTGAGTTGGGGATCATTCAAAGCCTTTACATAATTATGGTCCCACAGATCACGATAGAGCAGATGATCTGACTTCCTATGTGTCTGATTCCCATATAATTAGTTCCAAGCCCCCCAAAGCTAGAGGCCCCATGTGTTCTACATGTTGCTGCATCTATGTATGCATATGAGTAATAATCTTTCAGAATAAAGGGGGAGAGAGAGATGTTGAGTAAATGTTGAAAGAATCGGATGCATAAATGGTGAAACTGATATATACTATTTTGCTATTAAATTAACCATGGAATAAATAACACAAAATCTGTATTTTCCAGCAGAAATAATTGAGTATCTAATATCCCTTTTGAATAGTTCCGTTGTCAGTAGGCATCTTTCTTTTCACCCAATCTATTAAAATTTGCTCTGTTCTCCTACTGAGCTAGAGCTCTTTTAATTTTCTGCTTCATCTAATTCCTATAATCCCTTTTGAGTGGCTCCTGATAAAGCATCCACTGTAAAAATATTTTTAAATTATACTTATGTTACAATTGTGGATTTCAGTTGCCTGCTGGAATATCATTTCGGTTCTGTTTTCCAACAGAGTTGTTTGCCACACCAGGTTTTGATCCTTTGGTGTCTCTAAGGTAGATTTTGGGATTGATTCTCCAACCCACATCAAGACAGCAAGTCATCAGCCTCCATTGCTCCTCCATGCCCCAAATGGATGCTATTTTTTTTCTCTCTCCCACCTTGGATTTACATCCTTTCTTATTCTGCATTTGGGAGGCAGCATGGCCTAATGGTAAGAGCCCAACCCTAATCTCCCCCCATTCAAAGCCTACTGAAGGCACATCTCCTCCAAGAGGCCTTCCCAGACTAAGCCCCCTTTTCCTCATCTCCTACTCTCTTCCGCGTCACCCTGTCTGCTCCCTTTTCTCTTCCCCCCTCCCGGCCCCTTGGCACTTAAACATATCTAACTTATTTATCTGTATTGATGTCTCTCTCCTCACCCTTGAACTATAAATTTGTTGTGGGCAGGGAATGTGTCTGTTGATTGTGGTATTGTATGCTCCCTAATCCTTAGTACAGTGCTCTTCACATAGTAAGCGCTCAGTAAATGCAATTGAATGAATTAATGGATGACATGGGTTCTAGTCTTGGATCTGATACTTACCTGCTGTGTAACACTGGATAAGTCATTTATCTGCTTTGTGCCTCAGTTTCTTTATCAGAGAAAAGTTTCTTGCTTCAGAGAAGCAGCGTGGCTCAGTGGAAAGAGCCCGGGCTTTGGAGTCAGCTCTGCCACTTGGCAGCTGTGACCTTAGGCAAGTCACTTCACTTCTCTGTGCCTCAGTGACCTCATCTGTAAAATGGGGATTAAGACTGTGAGCCCCACGTGGGACGACCCGATTCCCCTGTGTCTACCCCAGCGCTTAGAACAGTGCTCTGCACATAGTAAGCGCTTAACGAATACCAACATTATTATTTATCTGTAAAATGGGTTTTAAGTACCTGCTCTCCCCTCTACTTAAATGTTGAGCCTGATGGGGGATAGGGACTGTATCTGACCTGATCCATCAATCAACCAATCATATTTATTATGCTTGCTCTGTGCAGACTACTGTGCTAAGCGCTTGGGAGAGCACAACATGACCAAATTGCTAATACTAATGATGGTATTTGTTAAGCACTTACTATGTGCCAAGCATTGTTCTAAGCACTGGGGAAGATACAAGTTAATCAGGTTGCCCCACACGGGGCTCACAGTTTTAATCCCTATTTTACAGATGAGGTAACTGAGGCACAGAGAAGTTAAGCTCTCCCCCGATTAGACTGTAAGCCCGTCAAAGGGAAGGGACTGTCTCTATCTGTACATTCCAAGCGCTTAGTACAGTGCACCGCACATAGTAAGCTCTCAATAAATACTATTGAATGAATGAATGAAAGTGACTTGCCCGAAGTCACACAGCTGACAAGAGGCACGCCGGGATTAGAACCCACCACCTCTGACTCCCAAGCCCGGGCTCTTACCACTAAGTCACGCTGTTCCTCCATTCCCGGTCCACAGTGAGTTTACATTCTAGAGAGAGAGACTGACATTATTGTAAATAAATAAATGACGGTGTGCATATAAATGCTGCGTGGCTGAAGGAGGGGTGTATACAGAGAGCAAATCAGGACATTGCAGAGGGGTGGATGAATAGGGGGAATGAGAGCTTAGGGGAAGCCTCTTGGAAGAGATATGATTTTTAGGATGGCTTTGAAGGTGGAGAGGGTCTATCACATATGGAGGAGGAAGGACTTCCAGGCCAGAAGGAAAGATGAGGGCAAGAGAGCTGTGGTGAGATACAGGAGATGGAAGCATAGTGAGAGGGTCACTTAGAATCATTCCCACCTCCATATACTCAAGGCCCCGCACCAGAGTTGAATTTTGGGAAGAACCAAAGAAAACCCAGTCCTGGTCCAACCGACCGAGGGTTTGACTCTTATAATAATAATACTACTAATAATGTTGGTATTCGTTAAGCGCTTACTGTGTGCAGAGCGCTGTTCTAAGCACTGGGGGAGATGCAGGGTCATCAGGTTGTCCCACATGAGGCTCACAATCTTAATCCCCATTTTACAGATGAGGTAGCTGAGGCACAGAGAAGTTAAGTGACTTGCCCAAGGTCACACAGCTGACAAGCGTTGGAGCCGGGATTCGAACCCGTGAGCTGTGACTCCCAAGCCCAGGCTCTTTCCACTGAGCCATGCTGCTTCTCTTCCATCCCGGAGTCCTGCGGCCAATAGGTGCAACACAAAGCTTGGCAGTAAAGGGCCACGTTCGCCCTCCTGTCGCTCAACCCGACGTTCGACGATGAACTCTTCCCTCTCCACCCCTAACTCCCTCTGACCTTATCCAAACTCCTCTTGATCCCACTGATGTTTTCAGTCTGCATGCCTTCCTGCTGTATCATTATTCCATGCCGCTTTGGCAGGGGCCAGGACGATTTCAAGGACATTCTTTTCATTTTCTCCATGCCAGGTTTCTGGATTTTTCTTTTAATTTTTTCGTAAACCTAGGCCTTCATCCCCAGCTCCTATGTTAATTGTTAGAATTAATGTTTCCTTTCTTTAGACGTGTTACAGGAACGATATTTTTCAATGATAAAAGAGCCACAGGGTGAATAAAACTCCGATCTGTAGATATTACCTAAATATATCTTGCAGAAGAGAATTTCACACCACCGCGTGTAAATATTTAATAACAAATTTTCTTCAAGGATTAAGATAACTAAAATCAATTTTCTGTCGCGTGTGTGATGAAAACATTATTAGGACCATATTATTAGGACTGCACCCCCCGCCCCCGCTTCCATCTCAACACCCCTGCCCTCATTATATACTTAGGTGTCTGTAGCCCTTCTTGGTCCAAGAAGACACCAGTGGGGTGGAGCTCACCAATGAACCCCTTGCGTGCCATTGGCAAGGCCAACTTTTGACCCGTGGCCGTGGACACGTGAGGCATGCACAAAGATAGTGTTGCCCAAGGGAACGTTTATGGGCCAGAGAGTCAGAGAACCTGGGTTCTTATCCCAACTCTGCCACTTGTCTGCTGTGTGACCTTGGGCAAGTCATTTAACTTGGAGAAGAAGCATGGCTTAGTGTGGATAGAGCATGGGCCTGGGAATCAGAACGTCAGAAGGCTCCTAGTCCTGGCTCCTCCACTTGATGATGATGATGGTATTTGTTAAGCGCTTACTATGTGCCAAGCACTATTCTAAGCACTGGGGTAGATACAAGGTAGATATCAGGTTGTCCCACATGGGGCTCACAGTCTTAATCCCCATTTTACAGATGAGGTAACTGAGGCCCAGAGAAGTGAAACGACTTGCACACAGCTGACAAGTGGCAGAGTTGGGATTAGAACTTATCACCTCTGACACCCAAGCCCTTGTTCTTGCCACTAAGCCACGCTGCTTCTCACCTGTCTGCTGTATGACCTTGGGCAAGTCATTTCATTTCATTGGGGAAGCAGCGTGGCTCAGTGGAAAAGAGACTGGGCTTGGGAGTCAGAGGTCTTGAGTTCGACTCCCGGCTCTGCCACTTGTCAGCTGTGTGACTGTGGGCAAGTCACTTAACTTCTCTGTGCCTCAGTTACCTCATCTGGAAAATGGGGATTAACTGTGAGCCTCACGTGGGACGACCTGATTACCCTGTATCTCCCCCAGCGCTTAGAACAGTGCTCTGCACATAGTGAGCGCTTAACAAATACCAACATTATATCTCTGGGCCTCAGTTACCTCATTCATTCAGTCATTTATTGAGCGCTTACTGTGTGCAAATCACTGTACTAAGTGCTCGGGAGAGTACAATATAACAACAAACGGACACATTCATGCCCACAACTATCTTTAAAGTGGGGATTTAGACGTGATCTTCATGTGGTTCAGGGACTATGTTCAACTGGATTTGTTTGAATCCAGTCCAGCACTTAGTACAGACCCTGGCATAGTAAGTGCTTAACAGCTCTTAGATGATGATGATTATCTTCTCTGTGCCTCAGTTCCCTCATCTGTAAAATGGGTATTCAATTCACTCCTCTCTCCCTCTTAGACTGTGAGCCCTGTGTGGACCTGATTATCTTCTATCTACCCCAGCACTTAGAATAGTGCTTGGCACAGAGTAAACACTTAACAAAAAACATATATTATTTACAAGATGCCATTGTGTTATCATGCTTGGGGTTTACAGAGCCTGGTGATGTTTTTACTTTTACCTCCTTATCATCTCCCAATCCTTGGTAGTTTCTGCTCTTAAAGAGACTCTCTTTTGTTGTTGGGGGTGCAGTGTTTATTTACACCTCGCTATCAGCCTTTCCCAATTAATTTATCTTTTCCCACCCAAGCCTCACTCCCCCAACCACCAACTTCCACACTTCTGCCCCATACATGCATTTGTGTATTCACAACCACCCACAGCAGCTGTGTACCTAGCATTTGATTTCCATAACCTCCTATTTTAGCACTTACTCATCTACCCAGCCAATTTTTCTCTCTCTTTTTGTTTCTGTAAATAATTCCCTGTCTCCCCTTTTAGGCTGTAAACTAAGTTCAAAGCTCTGGGGTGGATATAAGATAATCAGTTTGGTCGCGGTCCCTATCCCACTGGAAGCTCACCTTCTAAGAGGAATGGAGAGAACAGGTATTTTATCTCCATTTTGTCGCTGAAGAAACCGAGACACAGAGAAGTTAAGTGACTCCCCCAAGGTCACACGGCTGACAAGTGGCAGAGCCAGCACAAAGGATCGGAGTCTATGATTACCAGAGCCATGCTCTTTTCACTAGACAGTGGATTTGTCTTCCGTAATCTCAGGTCTCTCAGCACAGTCATACAGAAGGCTGGACACCAACTCAGCCTTGGAGATCCTCAACACAGCATAAAGTCTGATTTTTTTTTAAAAAAGGACTTGGTCGGGGCTACCTTTTTGACCTAAATCTGTAGATTTGAAGAAGGGTAAATAAACATACCCATCTAAATAACAGTTCCAAATACCCATACAGGGTATCAGAGAGGAAGGGTAGGAATCAGAGATCGCCCAGTAGGAGGGTCTAGATGTCGGCCATCAGGTACAATGCGTCCGGCTGTGCCATCTTGGCTCTCCATTTGGCAATAAGAAAATTGGGTAATTGAGGTGAAGGGAAGCAGGTAGGTCTGAAATCATTAAGGAAGCCAGAACTTTAGAAATTTCCAGACCTCACCTATGGAAACGACTGTGATTCCAGCCAATCCTCATATAACCACGATGTGTTTTTTAAAAGCTACCTGTTTTGGGAAACGATTCCATTTACTCAGGGGAGTGCAAACGGGGTATTTCCGTCGTCTGGCTTTTTCTGTCGGCTGCATGAAAAAAGATCATGTTTCTTGGAATTCCATTTACCTCCTTCCCCGAAGACATAATCTTGTGCATTGAACATCATATTCATTTTGACAGCTATCAATTGTGTTCTGCCATGAAATTTGGTATCTTGCTATTAAGACAACAGATCTGAAATGCACAACAGAGAACTAACCGTCCTTCTACACGGCCTTCTAGGAAGCCCATAAGCATTAGGGAAATTGGGGACTTTGAATTTAAAACTGCAAGTTTTCTGTTTTACCCAAAGCCAGCCTTCTGTATGTTTTCCTAATGGAATAGTGATTACGGAACATTTTAATGTAAGAAAGGTTTTAAGACCATTAAGCTTCTAGGCAGAGACTTAAAGCTTTCTTATTTAATGAATAGTGCCTTGGAAAAAACAACAAATTGATAATGAAAAGTCAAGTCTGCTATTATTTGTCATGCCTACAACAGCTACTAGATTGCTGTCAGGTTGGGTTGTGTGCACTGCGCATTCTTTAACAGTACTTAGACATGCCTACATAAAAGACGAAGATGATCCAATTATTTTTTTTTTCTGCAGCTGCATCGCATTCTGCTAATGCTTACAAATTAAGGGTGTCTGACACTCCCTTCGTGGAACAGCCCATATCTCATTTTAAATCTCATGAATTTTAGAGTTAGGCAACACTAAAATGCAGAAGTAACTCTTAACAGTTAATAGTTGACCTACAGATCCTAATCCCTGTCTAGTCAGTATGAAAATCTATCTGAGTGGGGAATTCAAAACTTATTCACCCAATGTCATTTGATATTAGTAAGGATATCTGTACCAATTTACCGCTAATGGACGATTTACATGAAGTACTTCATGTGAAATTGGTTTTCAGGTGGAAATCTCTGTGTGCTTAGCTAATTCTGCCCGATCAGATTGTGTTAGCTGATTTTTTTTTTATTTCCTTTCGAACCGCCACATCACTGTTTTTATTGCTCTTTCGAGTCACATATGGATACAGACTTGTATGCTAGATGGGGTGGAGTGGTCCCTGGAAATAGAAATGATAATAGTGGTAGTTAGAGCTTGCTGTGCTAGGGTAGATAGTGGATAATCAGCTAGGATACAGTCCCTCTCCCACATGAGGCTCACATTCTAAGAGGGAGGAATTGGGATTAAATCCCATTTTACAGAGAAAACTGTGTAACAAAGAAAAGATCTGTCCAGGGTCACCCAGCAGTCGAGTGACAGAGTGGGGTTTAGAACCCTGGTCCTCTTACTTTCAGGCCCCTGGGCCGTCCACTAGGCAAAGCAGTCCTGCTACCTGTGGCGGCCCAAGTGGGGGAAGCGAAAGCCTCCATTTCCCCATCCCCATCCCCCTCCCCGCTCTGCTCCCCGGAAGATATACAAACCCACTCTCCAGTTGTGGCAGAAAGCAGAAAAGGGGACTAGTCTCAGAGACTTCCTAGAAATTCTGGAAAATTGGACCCGGGGTGGGGATGTGAAGAATCGGCAGGGAAGTCTTGCCCCTACCCGTTTGACTTTGCTATTCCCACCTGTGGCATTGGGCTCCCCAAATCCCGAACCCCTGCTCCAAAAGCAGATCTCCAGGAGCACTTGGGAGACTGAAGATCCTGGGCCTTCTCACTGCCTTCGAAGTGAGGAGGTTATGGTGCTACCCAAAAGGGTAACTCCATCACCCAGTCAGGTCTAAATGAACCCTAGCCCTCCTACATTACCTCACTGATTCCCTACAACAACCCAGTCCTCACACTTCACTCTTCTAAGGCTAACCCACCCTGTCTGTCTCCCCATCAATACCTTGCTACAACCTCTCCGTGGCCTGGAACTGCCTCCCCTTCAGGTCTGAGAGACCACCACTTTCCCCATCTTCAAAGAGAAGAAGTGCGGAATAGCGCGGCTAAAGTCCGGGCCTGGGAGTCAGAAGGTCATGGGTTCTAATCCCTGCTCCTCCACTTGTCAGCTCTGTGACCTAGGGCAAGTCACTTCACTTCTCTGGGCTTCAGTTACCTCATCTGTAGAATGGGGATTCAGCCCGTGTGCCCCTCTGGGACGTAGACTGTGCCCAACCTGATTTGCTTGTATCCACCACAGCACTTAGTACATTGCGTGGCAAATAGTAAACACTTAAGAAATGCAGTTATTCTTCTTCTTATTATTATTCAAAGCCCTACTAAAATCAGAGTGCGTCCAAAAGGCCTTCCCTGACTTAGCCCTCCTCTCCCCGCCAGAAAAGTCTTGCCTTTTGCAACGCCTGTGAACTTGGGTCTGGACCCCTTAAGCAGTTGATATTCATCCCCATGTACATAACCTTATACTCCGCAGATTCCCCCTATTTGTAACTTGTTTTACTGCCTGCCTCGACTTCTAGACCTAAAGCTCCTTGCAGGCAGGGAAGGTATCTACCAACTCTATTGTATTGCACTTTCCCAAGGCTTAGATCAGTGGTCTGCACATAGTAAGACCTCAATAAATTCATTTGACTGACTGTTTGACAGAAATGTCCCAGTGAGGAGCAGGTAAGAATGACTGACAGAAGTGTCTCAGTGAGGAGCGGAGAAGTATGTGTTTGCTAGAGTCTCAGTTAGGCCTCTTTCAGGATTTGAATTGATAACTTCCAGTGGAAATGGCCAGTGTCCAGGCTGAAGGGTCTGGATAGAATGTGTACAGTCGCTTCATTCTCACTACCAAATGAGTCAGAATGCACAGTTTACCCTCAGCCCAATAAAAATGATAATAATTACGGTATTTGTAAAGTGCTTCCGATGTGCCAAGCACTGTTCTAAGTGCTGGGGTAGATAGAAGGTAATCAGGTTGTCCCACGTGAGGCTCACAGTCTTAATCCCCACTTTACAGATGAGGTAAATGAGGCACAGAGAAGTTAAGTGACTTGCCCAAGACCACACAGCTGACAAGTGGGGCAGCAGCAACTAGAACCCACGTCTCTGACTCTCAAGCCTGTGTTCTTGCCACTAGGTCATGCTGCTTCTGTCCCCGGAGGCGGGTCATCAGTGACTATATGAGCTGTGTGTGGGTTTGTGTGTGAACACGTGAATGGGAGGAGAGCTGGAGAGAGAATAGGATGCAGATCGGCCCCTGCATCCTTCCTAAATACCCTCCCTCCCGACCTTCATCATCATCATCAACATCGTCACCCACATATGTGCGCTGACCATGCTACTAATGCTTGGAAGCATCGATTAGACTGTAAGCCCGTCAGTGGGCAGGGATTATCTCTATCTGTTGCTGAATTATACATTCCAAGTGCTTAGTACAGTGCTCTGCACATAGCAGGAGCTCAATAAATACTATTGAATGAATATAGCAGAGTTAGTAAAAACTATCCCTGTCCCCAAAGAGCTGCCAATCTAACACAGCAGAGGCCAAAAGGAATAACAGGTAGGAGGAATTCATAAACTAGAAGGATGTGTGGTTAAGACAGTGAGTACATACGTGCCTAGGTGGCAAGGCGGGACCGAAATGGCATTTGGGGGATAAATGGCGAAAGAATGAGCTATTTAACCAGGGAAGACTCCCTGGGGGAGTTGTCTTCTCAGTAAATGGGGATAGCACCGTAAACTCTTTGGGTCAATTTAAAGAAGCCATTTAAAGGGCTTCTAAATGTTCAAGGCCATGGGTTTTAAGGTGTCAGACTCAAGAATTTAGTATCTTTAGTTTTTTTCTGGATTATCGAGGTATCACCCATTTTAATATCTATCTGCCATCTTGTAGCAGAAAGTGGAAAATGCAAATGAGGCTATTCAAATATTCGGTAATTTGCAAAGCATTCCCTTGGGATTCCGGAGCAAACAAGCATGAGCAAATAAAATGGAAAGGGGGACTTTGGGTGGTAAAGTTGCAGTATTCTTTCATCAGAGCCAAGCTAAGCAGAAATCTAGCTATTCACATTTCCATCACCGGGAAAACATTAAAAAAATTTCAATTAAAAATGGTCCCTGTTCTCAAATCTCTGTGGTCAGTTTAAGGTGCTTATTTCTTTGAAACAGCTGACTCTAGTGTTTTTCAGCTTTCATTGAGCATTTGTACAGGAATGTTCATGTTGTAAAGTCAGCCTTAGAGAGCAAAGGAGGAGTGAGAAGCAGTGAGGTCCAGAGGAGGGAACACAGGCCTGGAAGTCAGAAGGACCTGAGTTCCAATCCCAGCTCTGCCATTTGTTTGCTGTGGGACTTAAGTCACTTCACTTTTCTGTTTCTTAGTTTCCACAATTGTAAAATGGGGATACCTCTTCTCCCTCCTACTTAGACTGTGAACCCCATGCAAGGCAGGGACGGTGTCTGACCGGATTCACGTGTACCTTACACAGCTTTTACAATAGTGTTTGACACACATTAAGCATGAACACATGCCATAAAAAAAAAAGACAGCTGGCTGTTCTACTACCATCCTCTTCTTTCCTCGGGGCATGGCAGTTCACACTGTCCCTTTGGTGACCTGAATTCTATCTGGGCTAGAGATAAAGAGCAGTGTCCAATGCTTAGAACAGTGCTTGGCCCATAGCAAGCACTTAAATACCATCATTATTATAAAGAAGGCTTACTCATCTGAGCTTCTCAACTGCAAGGCTCTACTGTGTTGGACAACTGTGGAGAGTACTAAGTCCCCTTCACACCTCCATCCACCCAGTCATGTAGCCAGAGTGATAACCTCAACTTGGAGAAGGACTGTAGCCTAGGGAGAAGCAACACGGCCCACTGGATAGAGCGTGGTCCTGGGAGTCGAGGGGCCCGGGGCTCTGTGGCTCAGTGGAAAGAGCCTGGGCTTGGGAGTCAGAGTTCATGGGTTCGAATCCCGGCTCTGACACTTGGCAGCTGTGTGACTGTGGGCAAGTCACTTCACTTCTCGGTGCCTCAGTCCCCTCATCTGTAAAATGGGGATTAACTGTGAGCCTCACGTGGGACAACCTGATTCCCCTGTATCCACCCCAGCGCTTAGAACAGTGCTCTGCACATAGTAAACGCTTAACAAATACCTACATTATTATTATTATTGTTCTAATTCTGGTTCTGCTCTGTCACCTTGGGAAAGTCACTTGTCAGTTGTTATTCATGGAGAAGGTAAAATATTTCACAGTCATCGTATGCTATGTTCAGCTTTTTCTAATATGGTGTCAGCTACCTAAGAGCTCTTAGCTCATCTAAGACCCTCGCTTCCCTCTCTGGCTTGCGGCTTGGTGAAATGGCTTTATCCATTTCTGCTGCTCTAAGGAAATGGGAAGAAATCACCTCACCCTAACCCATCTTCAGTTTATTAAACTTCTCTGGGAGACGTTTAGCAGGAGGATTTATTGAAAATGGTGGATTGGCTGGATTTGGGGTTATTGGGCCAGGGCGGCAGGAATGGGAGCCAGTTGAAGTGCTCACACGAGTCAAAAGTCAGAAGTGATAACCTCGTGCTAAGAGCCAAGGCTCTTTCTCCGAAGGTCCTGTCCTCTTCGATGACTGTCAGCTGGAGAAATCATTGCTAGCTGCTGATCGCTCCGTCTTCCCTCAAGAGAGGTATCGGATCTGGCCTGGAGCAGTCAATATGGGTGATGCTGAGGACATTATTCAGAATAATAGGAAGGGGCCTCCTTTTCTGCAAATTTTCAATATAGCTTTGGGGTAAAGCACAGCTTCTTAGGGGTAGCCAATACAGATGTCTCTTTACTAATCTCCGTAGGATTGGTTCACAGGTGTCCCCGGGAGACCTTCCTCAATAATTACTTTTCCATCTGAAAGGATTGATTTACCGCACAGTCGTGGACTGTGTCTTCTGGTCCCCATAGTTCAAAAATAGGTATCATTTGAGGAACCCATGTTAGAACACCCTAGCTGGTTAAACTCAGAGAACGGTGCCAGTTTAAGAATTCTACTCTCTTTTTATCTTTGAAAGGCATTCTTCAAAGAACTTTAATGGCTTCCCATGAATACTCCTCTTTCATAATATCTTTACTATTGAGGCCTAGAGGAAAGAGAACAAGCATAAGTCGGAAGCCCCACTCGAGACAGTGTCTGTGTTCAACCTCATTATCTCATCTCGACCCCAGCATGGAGTACAGTGCTTGGTACATGGTAAGTGCTTAATAGTTAAAGTTCCACCACTGGCCTTTGGAGAGCTCCCTGTTAGATGCTCAGTAAAAATCAACTATTAATGATGATGATGATGATGATGATGGTACTTGTTAAACGCTTACTGTGTGCCAAGCACTGTTCTAAATGCTGGGGATAGATTATTCAAGTTAAGTTGGACTCAGTCCCTGTCCCACATAGGGCTCACTCTTTTAATCCCCATTTTACAGATGAGGTAACTGAGGCCCAGAGAAATGAAGTGACTTGCTCAAGGTCACACCACGGACAACTGGCAGAGCAGAGATTAGAACCCATGACCTTCTGACTCCCAGGCCCGTGCTCTATCCACCGTCACACTGCTTCTCATCCAAAACCGAGAACAGGTTTCTAAGCTGGAAAAATCTATCAAGTCCATTAGAGGACTTTTCCAGGGCCAGCTTTTCTTGGGTCACTCTTCAGAGTGACACTAATTTATAGTTTTGTAGGCTTGCCTCGTCCAGAGGGACACAATTCCATTCGGTAATATGAGAAGACTCTGCAGCTTCCTTAGCAAATTTTCCAAGTCGATCCATCCGTCATTTTTCCAAGATTCTGTTCCGGGAAAGAAGGCCCAAACCTTCTTTAGGGTGTCAGTGGCCCCCACGTTTCATTTGGTTCGGAGTGTGGTAATTTTCTTGAGAAGTTTCCATAAGAGGCCCTGAAAAAGGTATAAACTTTTTACTTGAATCTAGTCACATTTCCAAAACAATCCAATTAAGCCCACCCAGATCACTCCTAGGAGAAGCAATTCAATCTCAGTTCTAACCTGCTGCGTTTTCAAAGGATGGAGCCCCATCGACTCACCCAGTTATAAGCAGGGTTGCCGGTGAGAGACCTTTTGGTAGCTTTCACTTGTGTCTTACGTGGTGGCAAACACAAGCCTGCAGAATGATTTCCATGATTAGTGGGGAATCTCACTAATTTCAGCCATCAGCTGCTTCCCGCCCCCCCTCCCCCCCCGCCAAATCTGGAGCCTTGTAAAAGGGATAGAAAGAAGTGGTAGGCCACCATCTGGCCTCAGACTCTTCGATGCAACTTAGCATATCATCTGGAGCTTAAATGTGAACCGATTGCTGTGACATATGGATTTGGGATCCTTTGAACCAGCGTTAGATGAGCAGGGAAGTGTCGGTACCCTAATGCCTGGTATTGCACGTCTTAACGTCTGCACCAGTGACCGGGCAACTCATTTGTAGCTTTATCTGGTTTTGTTCTCCCAGTAAATGCTCTTGCATTAAGACAACACAGAGCTTCACTTAATCCCTCCCTGTGAGAGTCCTCTCTCTCCTTCAGTGCAAAGCCCTGATTTTCTCCAAGAGGCTCTTCCTCTCCCTCTAATTTTCATGTCTAAATGCAGGAAAATGGTTCCTTCCTGCTCGTCTTTAATTCTTAGTCTCTCTATCTTGGGGATTGGCGGAGGATGGAGTTTGCCGTTCATATCGCCTCATCGTTCCCTCGATGGGAATGCTGGAGACCATGTTGTAATTAACCCTCCCGCATCCTGTAGGGGAAGGAGCAAGAAGAGGAAGGGAAAAGGCTTCTCCTCCACACCTACCCCGGGAAGAAAGGAAAGGCATGTCAGTGAGCGATAAGCTTTCTGCCTGCCCTAACCAGAGGATTTCGTGTCCCCCGTGCCCCCGCCAGACTCATCCCTGAGATTGGAGTTAAGGTCGGTCCGTGTGTTGAAGGTTGGTCCACTCGCTGCATCGGCTGAGATCCCCCAGAACGAAAGGGGACCGAGATAGGATACAGATCCAAAATAACATGACGTCGATGCACTCCACACTGCTGGAAAAATGAATTTTGAGTGCGAGCCGATTAATCGGCGCTTCGCCTTTCTGTCCCGTTTCACATTCAATTATCGTTCCTCTTATCGGCTTCGCGATCGCCTCCATTGTGCACATGGGAAAACGGAGGCCCCGAGATTTAGTGACTCAACCAAGAGTACACAGCACATTAATATGTGCCTTTGGGTAGCTGGGAGTTTGCAATCCCACTTTATAGTTAGACTCCGTTTCCCTCTCTGTCTTGTTAGCCAGAGGGAAGTCATATCTTTCCCAGCCGGCGGCAAGATCAGAATGGATACCATGAACTTTGGGTAGGCCCACAGAGACTTCTAAATGGTCACTGCGGTGAGTCTGCCTGTGTGGATGCAGATCCATTCATTCATTCAGTCCTATTTAATGAACAACTTACTGCGTGCAGAGCACTGTACTAAGCACTTGGAAAGTACAATTCGGGCAACAGAGACAATCCCTACCCAACAACGGGCTCACAGTCTAGAAGGGGGAGACAGATAACAAAACAAAACAAGTAGACAGGCATCGGTAGCATCAGTATAGACACATAATGATAATAATGTCGGTATTCGTTAAGCGCTTACTATGTGCAGAGCACTGTTCTAAGCGCTGAGATAGATACAGGGTAATCACATTGTCCCTCGTGAGGCTCACAGTCTTAATCCCCATTTTACAGATGAGGTAACTGAGGCCCAGAGAAGTGAAGTGACTTGCCCACAGTCACACAGCTGACAAAAGGCAGAGCGGAATTCGAACCCATGACCGCGGACTCCCAACCCGGGCTCTTTCCACTGAGCCACTTTGCTTCTCTCCATAGAGTTATAGATATATGCACATCATTAATAAAATGAATAGAATAATAAATATGTACAAATATACACAAGTGCTGTGGGGCGGGGAAGGGCGGAGAGCAGATGGAGGGAGGAGGGGCGATGGAGAGGGGAGGAGGAGCAGAGGAAAAGGCAGGGCTCAGTGTGGGAAGGCCTCCTGGAGGAGGTGAGCTCTCAGTAGGGCTCTGAAGGGGGGAAGAGAGCTAGTTTGGCGGAGGTGCGGAGGGAGGGCGTTCCAGGCCAGAGGTAGGACGTGGGCCGGGGGACGACGGCGGGACAGGCGAGAACGAGACCCAGAGAGGTGGTTAGTGGCGGCAGAGGAGCGGAGCGTACGGGGTGGGCTGTAGAAGGAGAGAAGGGAGGTGAGGGAGGAGCCGGCCAGGTGACGGAGATGCCCGCATAGATTACCTATCAAGTGTCATAATCTCCCTTACGGAGCCGGGCACTGTACGTTAAGGATACCGTCTAAACCCGGGCTGACCACCCAAGTTCCTCATTGAGACTTCTTTCTGGTACGGTTCCAACAGCAGGTCGACCTTATCAATTCTGTTTCAGTGAAGGCACGTAGGTCGAAAGGATGCCCTGCTCACCTTACGTTAACGCTTTCCTGATGCCGCCTAGGAATCATTGAGAGGATTTCTTTTGCTATTTCTGTAACGTCAAGGATTTGGAGCACTTGGATTCCTGCTTTAACGCCCCCTCCCACCTCTCCCCACACCGAACGGACATCCTTGGAGCCACGGGGTAAGAGTCTATTCAGTTCTAACAGTGACATTTCCCATCATCCTGCAGCGCTCCATCCCAAACAGGCCGGCCAATCTGTCCTTCCCAGATAATGGGCTTTTCTGTGGGTTCTTGCCAGACCTTTCGTGTGGATCTCGCCGTTTGGAGCAGCAGGCGCTCAAGGGTTAAAAAGCAGCGCACACCCAAGCGAGCGGGACAGGTGCCAGCGAATCACGTTCTGAAATCTGATAAATGACAAATGGGGCCGCGATCGGATTTAATCACATTTGTATTCAGATGTTGTTGAGAGCAGACACTGATTTATGAACTATCAACAGACACCAGGGCTTCCTGACCGCTTTACGTTACGTGGGCACGGACGGACGGCCGCTTAGATAAACGGACAGGGAAATCACGCCGAAAATCGCCAGTCCCCAGAGCCGCTTCTAGCGGAGATCTCCTCACACCGATATCCAAAATGGGTTAGATAGAGTTTTTCGGAGCAGTTCGCAGAGGTGCTTTCATCTTACCATACGGGATGCTTTGAAGATAATTTCCCTCGGATTAGTATGGTGGATGAACGGTGTCTGTAGTTCTCTAGCACGGTAATCTCTGCTTAGAGGGATGTTTTAGATGTGATGGAAGTAGGGAGGAGGTAGAAGATTTGTGGTAATACATTACATCAAGTCCTCAATTATCTCTATCAGCCACACCTTTAAAAATATAAAACCAAGCAGTACATAACTACACACTGATGCACAGGAATACGAATTTCAAACAAGAGTGTGAACGAGGGGAGTAAGGGAAAGAGAAACGTGATGTATTATTGATGAAATGGAGGAAGAAAACACGAACAGAAAATAAACGCCCATCTGCTGACATAAATATATGCTGAAGAAGACCTCTTGCCTTACAAACGAACCACTGCCCAATCCCCAACCCAGAAAACCTCTTGCCAGATGCCTTAGGGCTTTCCAACACGGAATCCCAGAGGAATTTTATTCTAATTCAGTGGTAATACCAAAGTTCGATTTGTTACGCATGTGGTCCCGAGAGATGGGGACCGGAGGGTTTTCGTGCACTTTGATAGTCAGCTGTGGTGATCAGAAAGTGCCGCTCAGGAGTATTAGAATACACGACTCCCCCCGCCCCCGCCGGGACAATCGGAACGGGCAGCTCCCCTCGGCGGGATCATCGGAATACTTTACCTCCCCTTGTCGGGATGATCAGAATACACAGCTCCCCTGGCTGGGATGATCAAAATATGTAGCTCCCCTCGTCAGGACGATCGGAATACATAGTTCCCATTGTCAGGACAATCAGAATGCGCAGCTCTCCTTGTCAGGACGATCAGAATACGCAGCTCCCATCGTCGGGAAGATCAGAACACGTAGCTCCCTTTGTTGGAACAATCAGACTATGTAGCTCCCCTTGTCAGTTTGATCAAAATCAGAATACACAGCTCCCCTCATCAGTTTGGGGTCTTTGACCAACAGTCACTGTGCTGCAGACTTTATTCTCAGCAGACAGGACTGTTTTTGCAATATATCTATATTTATATATATATATACACACACCTATGTACTGCATGGAAGAAAATCGATTATTCTCTGGAACCAGGAGCGGAGAATGTATATTCTTCAGGAACATGGAATTCACTTTCTTCTCTTTGTCCCCAAATTAGGAGGTTTTGGGGGGGTGGGGATTTTTTCAGTAATTGTTCATTATATTGATTTGTATGGAAACGCTATGATTGCTTAGATTTGTTTTAATAGTATTTGTTAAGTGTGTACTGTGTGCCAGGCACTGTGCTGGGGTAAGTGCTGGGGTAGATACAAGGCTGTCAGGTTGGACGCAGTCCCTGTCCCAAGTGGGGCTCACAGTCTTAACCCTCGTTTTACAGATGAGGTGACTGAAGTGACTTGCCTAAGGTCACACCGCAGACAAATGGCAGAGCTGGGATTAGAACCCGGATCCGTCTGATGACTCCCAGTCCCATGGTCTAACCACTAGGCCAAGCTGCTTCTCACGGACTAGAACTAAATTACTGAGAGGCAGCGTGCCCTAGTGAAACGGGCACGAGCCTGGAAGCCGGAGGATTTGGATTCTAATTCTGGCTCTGCCACTTGTCTGCTTTGTGATTTAGCTCAAGTCTTTTAATTTTTCTTTGACTCAATCTCCTCCTCTGTAAAATGGGAATTAAATACCGTTCTCTTTCCTACTCAGACTGTGAGTCTCAGGTGGGAGAGGGACTATATCTACCCTGATTATCTTCCATCTCTCCCAGTTCTTAGTAGAGCATTGGCATATAATAAGTGCTAGACAAATGTTATTACTATTATCGTTATTATTATCATTACTTTTAATTCAACTTTAATCACTCTGGGCTGCATGCGTGCCTATATAAATGTCTCTATATCCATATATCCTACTACTAGATTTCATGACACGCGTATGAACTATCAGGGCAGATCACAAATCCGGGAGGAAATCTGTGACCAAATTCCATGTTTCTCTGTATTACCAGAAATTCCCAGTGAAGTTCCAGAAGCAGAGGATGGGGCGGGAGGTTGGTGGGTGGGAACTGTGAGGTGGGCCCTGAGCAAGGCCAGCGAGCTAGCTGGTTCAGCCGCTCGGCCTTGTTAACTATCTCCCCAGCCCAGCTGCCCCACTTCCCGGCTTTTGGACTTGTCTATGTTCATTCAATAGTATTTATTGAGCGCTTACTATGTGCAGAGCCCTGTACTAAGCGCTTGGAATGAACAAGTGGGCAACAGATAGAGACGGTCCCTTGCCGTTTGACGGGCTTACGGTCTAATCGGTCTAAGTCTATGTCCAAGTTGCCCGGGGCCAGCTCAACGGGTCACTCTCTCTGGGCCCGCAGTCCTTCCCCCGTCCCCTCCCCACACACCGTTCTGTGCCCTCGTGGCTTTGTTGCTGTTGTGGTGGGAGCGGCTACCTAGTCTCTCTGTCGCCCTGGGCCACTGCCCTGCACAGGGCATGGCCCCGGGGGTCGGAAGGACCTGGGTTCTAATCCCACCCCCGCCACCTGTCTGCTGTATGACTTTGAGCGAGTCACTTCACTTCTCTGGTCCTCAGTTCCCTCATCCGTACAATAATAATAATGCTGGTATTTGTTAAGCGCTTACTATGTGCAGAGCACTGTTCTAAGCGCTGAGGTAGATACAGGGTAATCAGATTGTCCCAGGTGAGACTCACAGTTAATCCCCATTTTACAGATGAGGGAATTTAGGCCCAGAGAAGTTAAGTGACTCGCCCACAGTCACACAGCTGACAAGTGTACAATGGAGATTAAGACTGTGAGCCCTACGTAGGATAGGGATTGTGTCCAACATGATTATCTTGTAATAATAATAATAATAATAATGATGTGGGTATTTGTTAAGCGCTTACTCCGTGCCGAGCACTGTTCTAAGCGCTGGGGGGAGACAGAGGGGAATCAGGTTGTCCTATGTGGGGCTCACAGTCTTCATCCCCATTTTACAGATGAGGTAACTGAGGCACCGAGAAGTGAAGTGACTTGCCCAAAGTCACACAGCTGACAAGTGGCCGGGCCGGGATTCGAACCCATGACCTCTGACTCCAAAGCCCGTGCTCTTTCCACTGAGCCACGCTGCTTCTTGTACCTATCCCAATACATAAAACAGTGCCGGGCACACAGTAAGCGCTCAACAAATACCGTTATTGGAAAGAGCCCGGGCTTGGGAGTCTGAAGTCATGGGTTCGAATCCAGCCTCTGCCAGTTGTCTGCTGTGTGACTGTGGGCAAGTCACTTCACTTCTCTGGGCCTCAGTTCCCTCATCTGGAAAAGGGGGATTAAGACTGTGAGCCTCACGTGGGACAACCTGATGACCCTGGATCTCCCCCAGCGCTTAGAACAGTGCTCTGCACTTAGTAAGCGCTTACCAAATACCAACATTATCATCATTATCATTATTAGATGGACCCCTTAGAGCCAAGGTTCAAAAAGCCGTGTCATCCGTTGCCAGGCCGATGAGGGGGCTAAACAGCAGGATAGATGGGAGTCCCCTGCTACTCCAATGGGAAGATTGGAATCAAACCCTCTAGGGTCTGCTTAGCTCCTGCCCTGGCTCTTAGACCTGTTTTGCTCTCAAGCAGGGGTGCCAAGCGGGCGTCGGTGGGCCTTGTCTGCTCCCTGGGAGGGCAGAGGCTCAGCTGAGCTCTCAGGAGGCTCAATTTTTTGCTCTGAGTTACTCTGAGTTGAGGTGATAGTTTTAACTATTTTTTTGTTGTTCTTTCGCTCTGTTTTATGTCATTCGTTAAGCAATTGCTATGTGCCGGGCACTGTTCGAAGCTCTGGGGTAGATACAAGCTAACAAGAATAATAATAACGATAATAATGATGGTATTTCATTCCATCCTCTACCGAGTGATTACTGTGTGCAGAGCGCTTACTGTGTGCCTAGCACTGGGCAGAGTCCATGTCTCCCATGAGGCTCACAGTCTTAATTCCCAGTGTGCAGATGAGATAATTGAGCAGCGTGGCTCAGTGGAAAGAGCCTGGGCTTCGGAGTCAGAGGTCGTGGGTCCGACTCCCGGCTCTGCCACTTGTCAGCTGTGTGACTGTGGGCGAGTCACTTAACTTCTCTGTGCCTCAGTTCCCTCATCTGTAAAATGGGGATTAACTGTGAGCCTCACGTCGGATAACCTAATTACACATAGTAACCTCTGCACATAGTAAGCGCTTAACAAATACCAACATTATCAATTGAGGCCCAGAGAAGTGAGAGACTGGCTCAAGATCAAACAACAATAAGTGGCAGAGCCGGGACTAGAATCCAGGTCCTTCTGCCTCCCAGCCCGTGCTCTATCCACTAGGCCATGCTGAAGAAAATCTGCCCTTCTTGGTGCCAGGATTAAGAGGTCAGGGTCGGGGGGGGCGGGGTTGGAGGTGGCCCTCTCCCCACTTCTCAGGCTCCAGCAACCCGGGAGGATATTTCTCTGGAGCCGCAGGGTTGACGATGGTAATAATCATAATGACGATTGTTGTATTCGTCAAGTGCTTAGTATATGCCAAGCACTGTGCTCAACATTAGGGAAGATGTAATGCAAATTGGAGAGCACACAATCCTTGTCCCACACAGGGTTCACTGTCTAAGGGGGAAATGAATCCCCATTTTACAGAAGAGGAAAGAGACTCAGAGAAGGCAAATGACTTGTCCAAGGTCTCAACACAGCTCGTAGGTAATGAGGCGATTCATTTTACTGGGGTTGATCGGTATACACGTTAGCCATCAGTTGTATTCATTGAGTGCTAACTATGTGCAGAGCACTGTACTAAGTGCTTTAGAGAGTACAATATAACGGAGTTGGTAGACATGTTCCCTGCCCACAGAGGAGCAGTGTGGCTTAGCGGATAGAGCATGGGCTTGGGAGTCAGGAGGAACTGAGTTCTAATCCTGACTCCAGCACTTATCTGCTATGTAACTTTGGGCGAGTCACCACTTTTATTGTGCCTCAGTTTTCTCATCTGTAAAATGGGGATTAAGACTGTGAGCCAAATGTGGAAAGAGACTACGACCAATCCGATTAACTTGTATCTACCCCCAGTGCTTAGCACAGTGCCTGGCACATAGTAAGTGCTTAAAAATACCTTAAAATAGAGCTTACAGTCTAGAGGGGGAGACAGATGTTAAATAAATAAATCCCTGACACGTACATAGTGTCCTATTGTGATTTTTCATTTATTTCCAATACTTCTGTGGGCAGTGAAGTGAAGTTGAAACCTGGAGGAGTACCACAGGATGACACTGATTGGCGAATGGAACCCGTCCAGAGGAAATGCTAAATATCAGCCTAGGCTTCCCGGCGTTTGGCTGGCCAGAACATAGTAAGAGAGTGTGGCGTACCCAAGATTTAACCCCTGGCTGATGGTGAGGCCCGAGGCCTGCTCCTATTCTGGCTGCTTGAGATACCAGTGCTCCCACCATCTCTCACATACTCAAGGAGAAAGGGGAAAGTGCTCCCAAGCTCCCCAGTGCCTCAGGGGACCTCACGGCTCTCAACTGCTGGCAGGATCGTAGTCAGGATCTTCTCAGATCAACTGCGGATGGACTTTCTTAATCCCGTGGCACTGGCAACTCAGGGCGACTTCAGACGATAGCAGGGTGAGGAGGGAAGAGTCTTCATGGCATCTCCGGTTCAGGAGAAGCATGGGGAAGACTATATGGTGTTTGGAAACTCGCTATAACTCTTGACACCATCAACGTCAAAATTTACTGAGACCCTGAGTTTATTCCATGATGGTACAACTGAGCACTTGAGTTTCTCCTAACCCCCATCAGAATAAAGCAAGGCAGTGTCCATCTACTTTCACTCATTTATTCACTTCACTAAGCCTCCTCCTGAGTCTGCAACAAGGCATCTGGAAACCGGTGTCAAAATGAAATTCCGATCCTCTGGGGACTTTTCAGTCTGAAGCAAAAACCCTTGGAATACTTCTATGACTCTTCCAAAATGCTGGTGACTGAGGCCTGAGAATACAGTCCAACTTTGCATCTTCTCCTCTGGCTACCTCTAGCCACATTTGGCCAGCCCTGGCCACCTCTGGAGCATTCTCCTGCGCTGCCAAGCCTCCCTGCTAGCTCTCTTTCGATTGTCACCTCGAATTCCAGGCTTGTGCTCTTTCCATTAGGCAACGCTGCTTCAGTGCCTGTTGAGACGGATGTCTGGAAAGGAGGGACTTAACTAAGAAAAGCCTATTTTAGGGGAGCCTTGAAGGGAAGGAACCAGTTTGGAGAAGCAGAGTGGAAGGATGATCCGGTCAGGAGAAAGATGTGACTCTAAGGATAAAAGAAGGAAAGTTTAGAACGAGTTGCGGTCGAGGTTTTTCCAAGAAAGGGGTGAAGACCATGAGTTACTGAGAGGTGAGATTAGTAATTTTACCTTGAGGCCAATGAAAGCAGACTGTCCGTCTGGCATGTTGCAGGCATCTGGCCGCCCTCGTTAATTAAACAGAGGATTTGGAAAAGGTTCCTATGATCCGCTCAGGTCGTCGTGCTTGGGCTATCTGAGTCCAGAACTTTGATGGCCTGATAAGAGTGACCAAAGGCCAGCCTTATGTCCTTACACTGAATATCCAAGATCCTCACCTCTAGAAGAAGATAATCTCATCTGAGGCATCACAGAGTGTGACTAGCCAATCAAACCTAAGAACAGAAGCCCACATGAAATGCCATTTTTCTCTCGTATTCGTGGTTCATTGAGTACAGTGTTCTATTTCTGGTAATGGCTGGACAGATCCACCCAAGTGTTAAGGACGGACCTCCTAGCATCCTTCATCTTTACCTCACAGGCCCTCATAGTCTCTTTAAGTTGTACCACCTTCAGGTTTCAGTGGAGCTACTTCACCCTGTCATGATAATAATAGTCATCATAATAATAGTGGAAATCGTCATCATTGTATTAATAGCAGTTACAGTATTTGTTGAATTCCTGTTAGGTACAATACACTGTACTTGCTATTTAGGAAGCGCAAAAGAAGCGAATGACACATTCACGATCCACAAGGGGCGCTTAAAATCTAATGGGGAAGTCGGACGTAAAAGAGAAGTCAGTAAACAAAGCTGAGGAGGGACGTTCAGAGAGTTAGTAGGTTAGTACCATGTTACTGCTACATAGAAGCACGGACCGTGACCATGTTGTTACTACATAGTAACGTAGACTGTAGCTCCCTGTGGGCAGGCAACATGTCTTGCTACCCTGTTTTACTCTCCCAAGCATTGGGTGTAGTGCTAGGCACAGAGTAAGTACTCAGTGAATACCACGGACGATGATAGTAACTAGAGTAGTTATTGTAGAACTCCTATTCATTAATCGCATACTGTGTGCAAAAGCACTAGGAACAAAATACACCGAGGAGAATTGGACATGGCCCCTGACCCCAGATGAGACTCACCACCTGGAAATAAAGAGGGAAAGGGGAGAGCAGTGACAGATTCCTTAGGAAAGAATTTACCTCTAAGTACTCTGTACTGGAGAGCTTAGATGTTGTCTGACCGCCAAACTCTAATTAAAGCAAAAATGGGTAAAAGATGATGTCGATGTTATGTATCAATATCTTTCCTGCTTCCCACTTAGACTGTGAGTCCCATGAGAAACAGGGATTGTGTTCAACCTGATTATCTTGTATGTACCTCTGCGCTTAGTAATAATAATAAAGTTGGTACTTGTTAAGCGCTTACTATGTGCAGAGCACTGTTCTAAGGGCTGAGGTAGATATAGGTTAATCAGGTTGTCCCATGTGAGGTTCACAGTCTTAATCCCCATTTTCCAGATGAGGTAACTGAGGCACAGAGAAGTTACCAGTTGTGCTGTCAGTCACACAGCTGCCAAGTGGCAGAGCCGGGTTTCAAACCCATGTCCTCTGACTCCCAAGCCCGGGCTCTTTCCACTGAGCCACGCTGCTTCTCCAAGTACAGTTCTTGGCCCCTAGTAGGGGCTTAAGAAATACCATCGTCATCGTCTTCACAACGAGGAACTATTCTGAGAATCCCAAGATAGAAGTCCACCCTTTCCTTACCTAAATTTAAAAGGGAGGAAGGAGAAATCTCTGATCGATGGGGGTGTCCCACATTAACTCACTCCAGGAGGAATGGTGGCTGTGCAGCAGTAACTGTAAGCTTGTTGTGGGCAGGGAATGTGTCTCTCAATTCTACCATATTTTACTCTTCCAAGGGCTTAGTACAGTGCTCTGCACCCAGTAAGTGTTCAATAAATACCATTAATTGATAGTCATCAATCAGGACATGGGACTATGAAGGCATTGTAAGACTGGAGAAGGAAATTTATTTGCAAGCCAAAGATCTGATTTTGAGAGGAAAACTAGGGCTTGTTGGGATCTGAGTGGAAATGGAAATTTGGTAGGTTTTCCTTATTTCTGAGAATACACACCCTCACAAACACATGCACGTTGTGATTTTTCTTTCATTTCCAAGGCAGCCAGTGAATGTCAGCAACTCTCACCGTGCACAGATCTCCATCCTAGGCAGTGCTGGATACCAGGGCTAGGCAAAAGAATGTGAATCAGTATCATTTCCCAGTGGACTACTTCCCCGGGATTCTATGGACTTTGGGCTTTGTAAAATTTCAGTTTCAGTTGCCAGTGTCTAAGGGCTGCAAAAAAGAACTAAGAAAAAAGAATTCTAGAAAGCGTATGAGGAAGGAGGGGTACGTTCAAGGAATGATTAAAATGTAAAATTGCATACCGAGGAAACGGAGTGGCACGTATTGAAAAATGCGAGGCTTAATGGGATCCATTTCTGTGAGCTGTAGCATTACGGAATGTAGCCGCGAAGAAGGGGTCAATCCTGCGAAAGGCTCTGTGAGGGCTGGAAGATCAATGGTCTAGCCTTCCTGGGAGAATTTCCTTTGTCAGTGCGAAACAGAAAATCAAAATCCTGAGGGAAAAATCCATGCACGAGATTTGAAATTCAGATTTAAGCTTCTTTTTTAAGACAGGCTTTATACAGAGCTGAATGTGTAAAGTTGCAACATTTATTCAGTTGGACTGGAGAACCTCTGAAACGAAGCCAATTTATTCTTTCCGAGCGACCTGATCTCTGTCTAAATGGGAGTCATGTGATCCGCCACCCTCTGTCAGGACAGAGTGCAGCTGGGCCCCTCTTAGGGGCACCAGGAGGAGTTGGGTGGGGGGAGGGAGGGCATTTGAAACCAAACAATGGGCATTTAACAAATCACAAACCCAAGGCAAAGCAGGTTGTCTTAGGAGTGTCCTCGGCCCCTCAGGGCTCCCTTTTACTCATCCTGAAAAAAGAGAGGAGACTAACGTGTGATCTTTTTTGTACAGGAATTTTCTGCTGGTGGAACAGATCAGTCCTTGGAAGGTGGAAAGCTGGGCATCTGGGTATTAACTGACCCTTAAAGGTGAAGAAATTGTTGATAGGGAAAAAAGAGCGCAGATATAAATACGGAATTGATGATGGATGGATGATTATGATTATTATCATCAATAACAATGATAATTATGATAGTATTTGTTAAGCGCTTACTATGTGCCAAGCACTGTTCTGAGAGCTGGGGTAGATGCTTGGTTATCAGGTTGTCCCACTTGGGGCTCACAGTCTAAATCCCCATTTTACAGATGAGCTAACTGAGGCACCAAGAAGTTAAGTGACTTGCTCAAAGTCACACAGCTGACAAGTAGTGGAGGCAGGATTAGAACCCACAACCTCTGACTCCCAAACCTGGAATCGTTTTACTAAGCCACGCTGCTTCTCATATTACCACTATTATTATTGGAAAATAATAACAGGAGAAGTCGTGCAGCTCAGTGGAAAGAGTACGGGCTTTGGAGTCAGAGGATGTGGGTGCTAATCCTGGCTCCACTACTTATCAGTTGTGTGATCTGGGGTAAGTCACTTAACTTCTCTGTACCTCAGTTACCTCATCTGTAAAATGAGGATTAAGACTGTCAGCCCCACCTGGGACAACTGATTATCTCCCCCTCTGCTTAGAAGTAAGTGCTTAAAAATACTATTATTATTATTAACTCATTATTACCACTATCATTATATCTATCAAGCTCTTAGTCCGTGTCAAGCACCATATCATTTGCTGGGGAGAATATAAGACAATCAGCTCAGATATGGCCCATGTCCTGTATGGGGCTCCAGAGTCTAAGATGAAGGGAGAGCAGAGATCTTTCCCCCATTTCACAGATGAGAAAACCGAGGCCCTGAGAGGTTAAGCCATTTGCCCAAAGTCCCACAGCAGACTACGAGCAGAGCTGAGACTAGAACCCAGGTCTTGTGACTCCCTGTCCCATGTGTCACTCACTAGGCCTTGCAGAATTGGCTCCCATCCCCATTGTGGACTTGAGAAGCAGTGTGCCATAGTGGAAAGAGCACGGGTTTAGAAGTCAGAGGACTTGGGTTCTAATTCCGGCTCTGCCACTTGTCTGCTGTGTGACCTTGGGCAAGCCACTTAAATTCTCTGTGTCTCAGTAATCTCATCTGTAAAATGGCGAGTAAGACTGTAAACCCCTCGCGGGACAATCTGATTACCTTAAATATACCCCAGTGTTCAGAAAAGTGCTTGGCACATAGTAAGCGGCTTAACAAATACCAATATTATTACTCTTATTCCTATTATGACTTAGGGAATTTGTACCGGCCAACATCTGGACGGAAGCAACAAACCGGCCAACATCTGGATGCTGCCTGCTGTTTCCAACCCTATGCTCTCTCTGCCACTCTGTTGTCTCCAGTCCCGTGCTCTCCTGCACCTCTGCCGACGTCTCACCTCGCTTTCTTTTCTCCCAGCAGCTCTCCCAACGCCAGCCCTGAACTCCCAGAGGAACTTCCAACCCTGCCCTGTGGTTCCAGCAGCTCTTCCGTCCTAGCCGTAGGAAGCAGTGTGGCTTAGTGGAAAGAGCACGGGCTTGGGAATCAGAGAACATTGGTTCTAATCCCAGCTCCGACACTCGTCTGCTCTGTGACTTTGGGCAAACCACTTAGCTTCTCTGGACCTCAGGTACCTCATGTGTAAGATGGGGATTAAGGCTGTGAGCCCCATGTGGGACAATCCGATTACCTCATATCAACCCCAGTGCTTAGAACAGCGCTTGGCACATAGTAAGCACTTAACGGATACCATTATTATTATTATTAGCCCTTTACTCCCAGAAGCAGCATGACTTAGTGGAAAGAACACGGGCTTGGGAGTCAGAGGATGTGGCTTTTAATCCTGGCTCTGCCACTCGTCTGCTGTGTGAATTTAGGCAAGCCACTTAGCTTCTCTGTGCCTCATTTCCCTCATCTGTAAATTGGAGATCTAGAATGTGAGCCCTATGTGGGACTTGTATCTACCCCAGCGTTTACAACAGTAATTGGCACATAGTAAGCGCTTAACAAATACCATAATTGTCTTTATTAATACCCCTGTACTCCCAGAAGGTCTCCTAACCCATCCTTGTAGTCCCAGGACCCAGCACCCCTTCCAACCCAGCCCTGCAGTCCTAGCAACCCTTCTTACCCCAGCTTTATGGTCCCAGAAGTTTTTCCATCCCAGTCCTGTAATCCCAACACACCTTCCAACCCATCCCTGTAGTCCTAGCAACAATTCCTTCCACAGCTCTGTAGACTCAGCTATGCTTCCTACCCGAGCCCTTTACCCTCCAGCTTTCCAGCAGCTCAGCTACTCTTTGCTAGGGTCCTGCCATCATGGTAATGATTGGATTGTGCTTTCGCTGCTCTCACGTCAGCTAGGTGAAGAAGTAGTTCTTTGAAATGGATTCCATTCTCTCCTCTTCGTACCCCCTGCCAATTTCCTAGGACTCTCCTTTCGATCCCTCCCCTGGGATATTTAGAAATAGCTAATGCCTCTTCAACTGATTAGAATCAAAGCTTTTACCTGAGTCAAACTATTGTGGTAGGCTTATCTCTTCTGCAGCATCAGACTTCTCAGTGGTGATAGGCCATCCTTGATTCATTTTTCCAGTTGCCAACAGTCTTGCAGAGATGTCCGGGCTTGAATTCTTTCACATCAGATCCGGGGGAACCCCATTCTCTGATGATCCAGAAAAAGTCATCTACTCAGATCCCACAGTTAAACAATTAAAGGTATCCAAACCAGAGTGAACGGGTGTTCCTCTAGGGAGCATCTGACTGCCCCTATAATACTAAAAAATGTTCATGATGGCATTTGTTATGTGCTTACTGTGTGCCAGGCAGTATACTAAGCGATAGGCTGGATACAAGCAAATCAGGTTGAACACAGTCACTGTGCCATGTGGTGCTCACAGTCTCAATCCCCATTTTACAGGTGAGATAACTGAGGCACAGAGAAGTAAAATGTCTTGCCCAAGGCCACACAGCAGTCAAGTGGTGGAGCCAGGATTAGAAACCATTACCTTCTGACTCCCAGGACTGGGCTCTATCCACAACACCATGCCGCTGTTCCAAGATGCATCTCTAGGATCCCTCCACTCCAGCCCCCTGAGCAGGAGCTGCGGGAGGGTGGGATGGAAAGCGAGGTGAGGTGGCTGGGTCTTATAGGGTCTGGAAATCCAAGCCCCTCAGAATGGCATGCTCGGCAGCTCAGGACAAGTGGTCCTCCAAACCAAGCCCCCAACGCTGCATATTGTACTCTCATTGAAAATTGTATATAATGTATTATATTGTACCCTCCCAAGGGCTTAGTACAGTGCTTTGCACACAGAAAATACTAAATAAATATGATTGAATGAATGAACATTCACTCCAGATGAACAGATGAGCTCAATGTCCTCATCTGTAAAATGGGGATTAAATCCGACTCCCTCCTACATCGCCTCATGGGAGCTCCACGTGGGACATGGACTAAGTTCAACGTGATTATCCTGCGTCCACCCCAGGTCTTTGTATAGTCACTGGCACGTAGTAAATGCTTAACAATTACTTTTAAAAGCAAAGCATCACCAACAAAAAAAAACCTCCTAAATCCCGTGATGAAAATCTCATGGGAATGTACAAAATGTACAGTGCAAAGCTTAATAAATAAATAAATAAATAATAATGGTATTTGTTAAGCGCTTACTATGTGCCAAGCACCGTTCTAAGCGCTGGGGTAGACACAAGGTAATCAGGTTGTCCCATGTGGGGCTCACAGTCTCAATCTCCAGTTTACAGATAAGGTAACCGAGGCACAGTGAAGTGAAGTAACTTGCCCAAAGTTACACAGCTGACGTTGAGAACCCACGACCTCTGACTCCCAAGGCCATGCTCTTTCCACTAAGCCACACTGCTTCCCCATAATGATGATGAAGACTTGATTTTAGTAGCAAAACCAGTTAATGTGGCCCAGAACGCTACAATCTTATAAGAACTGATCAAAAATGATTTACTATTTCTAATGATGGTGGGTTTTAGTGCCTTTGAAAATATCCCAACATCTTCCAGAGTGCTGCATTGTAACTGGATTGCTATCAGTACTGCGATGTTGCTTGAGAAATGACTGTTGGAAAGACCTTCTGATAGCAAAAGGAAAGTCAACATTTTAAATGAGATTCTAAACAGAAATATGGAATGAGGCCATTTCATTATTCAAGCAAACCATATTTTAAATACATAAAATTTCTACATGTCATGCTTATTCATGATGGGGAAGAGACATTTTAAAATGCCCCAAAATGGCTATTTTGCTCAAAAGCCCGATACCTCCAATACTACTGAGAGTTTGTTTTGAAGTGTAGCTACCAAAAAAAGGTGTTTTTATCTCATGTCATATATATTCAGGAGTCAGATACAAAAGAACCCCCTTCTTATAAGCAGTCTCCACCAGGCTGCTTTTGCATAAGATTGCTTTACAATGAAATCTCAGTTTTATCTCTAAGAAAAATGAGACAATGAAAAGTTCTATCCCTAAAGGTTATTTGCACATAAATTATTGGACTTGCTACTGAGCTAAATTCTGAGTTAGCTTATTTGGCTACAGCTACCTCAGAATGGGGAAGAATTAATACCCTCTCCCTCCTCCATCTCCCACGGGGGAAGAAAAATGGTGAAATCATGTCAGTGGCTCCAAGGTAAAATGAGTTTGAAAAAGAAAAAAAATCCTGAAAATCTACTTTGTAAAGACAGAAAAGTCATTGTATTTAGAAAATCCCTTAAGAGAAGAATACAGGTTATGTTATAAAAGTAAACAAAAATAAGGCCTCCTTGAGTAATAACTGAAAAGATTCACTGCAACTTTTAAACTGGACATATCAATTTATAGTATAATAATAGTATAACAGAATTTACAGAAAGGGTAATCAAAATAAATGATTGAGAGTACAATTGAAGATATGTATGTATAAATATATATACACAAACACATTTAATAAATATAAATACCAAGAATAGATATAAATAAGTACCTAAGTGCTCTAGATGTCTGAAGCAAGCATAATTCCTTCCAATCCCCTATGATAGCAATGAATCTGTATTGCACGTTGTAACGATTTAAGTGGAAAATGCTGGAATTGATCCTTTGCTAGAAGGAGGGAGCAGAAGCAAGAGGGAGCCCCCCGCCGAAAAAACCCACTCATGTTCCAAACATCAACCCCAGACTGCTGCCGGGGGTAGATTATGGGTCACAGGTGACCAGAGTGTGAGCCGTTATGCCAGGGGCCGGGACTAAGATCTTGGTTGTCAGACTCAGGTGGCTTTCCTAGGTGCAAGACACAGCTCTGTAGCAGAGCAGCTCCCTCCCTGGGCAGACTTAGCCTGTGAGGGTGACACCATCGCCTTCTCCCTCAGGCTTTCTGTAAAGGAGGTAACTTCTCTCTGAGCCAGGATGGGGCCATGGGAAGTCAGAGTGGAAGGTCCATTCCGTGCCATCCGCTGGCAGGACGCGGCCCTGGCCTGGGAAAACTGTGTGGCAGTGGCTAAACCGCTCTCGTGTTTGACCACTTCCCCTAGACCCCCGCAGGGACCTGAGCAAGCAGTAACGGTGTCCAAGCTCACTAGCCACACTGAGCAGGGAAGGGGAAAGCTCATTACCAAGGGTGCTGTTGTGTCAGCATCATGGCAGGAGGTAAGAACAGCACCCAAGTCGGACATCACACACTCCTTGCCCATCCATGGCCTCGGGGCAAGAGCACTTGGGAGGCAGAGGACGTGCGTTCTAATCCCGGCTCCCACACTTCTCTGCCGTGTGACCATGGGCAAGTCACTTAATTTCTCTGTACCTCAGTTACCTCATCTGTAAAATGGAGATGAAGACTGTGAGCCCCATGTGAGACAACCTGATTACCTTGTGTCTACCAGTGCTTAGAACAGTGCTTTGCACGTAGTAAGCACTTAACAAATACTAAAATTATCATTAATTTTTTTTTTTATGGAGGAAAACTTCATCCCCACACCACACACATCCCATATCCGGAGGGATAGTGGTGATAGAGGCAGGGGTGACAAAGGAGAAGGAAGACGAGGAGGGACATAGATGGGATAATACCAGGGCGAATACTTTACCACCATGGTCCCAACCAGAATTAGATTTGTCCTCTCTCTCTCTCTCTCTCTCTCTTTTTCTGTCTCCATCATGACCATTATCAAATCAATTTTTGGAGTGCTTACTATGTGCAGAACACTGTACTAAATGCTAGGAAGACTACAATGCAACAGAGTTGGTAGGCAGGTTCCCTGCCTACAATGAGCTTTCAGTCTAGAGGGGGAGAGAGACATTAATATAAATAAATATATACATCCTCTCCTTTTCCTCTCCTCTTCCCCTTTTTTTCTTTCCTCCCCTGCCCCCTCTTTTCTGTTGCAAAGGTACTATTGGCTCTTTGCACCCCAACTCCTCAAAGATTTCGCTTTATTGGGCTCTGCACAGAAAGGTTGCCATCTCCTTCTTGAAGCTGGCTCACCGGCATGATATATTACTTTCTTGGACATAGTGAAATGTTTTGGAATATCACTGAAATATGGTTCTGATAGATATCTTTAATGATATGATAATCAGAAATGAACTAATTAGATGCCACTTGATAACTAATCAGTTGCAACATTCATAATAACTCTGTCTCATTTCCTCTTAACATCAATTTAACAGATGGTGTCTGGTCTACTCAGGACAAAAGCACTACCCAACCTCGGGAAGTGGGATTACTGTTGAGGTTCAGTTCTTCGGTGTAGGCACTAGGGGGTCAATAAAGAAGGCAATGCTGGGAAACAAGAGTGATTTACACTTGGACTTAATCTATTTGCAAAATTCTAGGAACCACATTAAAAAAACAAAATCTCATCAACTAACACCTGAATTTCCTCAGTGCCATCTGTCTGCTTCATTAAACAAAGCCCAGGGGACTTGGAGAGGGAGAAGAGGCAAAGTTTGAATGATTAACCTAACCTGGATAACTTGATAAATGTGACCTTGGTTGCTAGTTATTAGATACCGAGTCACTAAAACGGGAGAAAAGATTTAGACCAAAAGGATTTCCACGTCAACGAGTAAAACGGCCTTAGCTCTCGCTGGACCTAGCTGCCTGGTAAACGTGCAGACTAAGCTTTTCTTAACAACCAAGGCGTGCTGTAAAAAAAAAAAGTTTGGAATTCTCTTGGCCAACTGACTAATGTTCTTTTTGAGCAGCCCACCACATGAAATACTATGAGTGCAACATCATACTAACTTAGTTCATCTATTTGTCATCATCATCATCATCATCATCATCAAAGGTATTTATTGAGCATTTGTACGCAAATCACTTTACTAAGCACTTGGGAGAGTACGATGCAACAGAGTTTGTAGATAAGTTCCCTGCCCTCAGTGAGCTCACAGTCTGTTGCCTTTGAATTCTGAGCCTGTAGTTCTTCCTCACAGATGTTACCATCAAATGATATTTTCCATGGTTAGGGAATCAGGCTTTTGCAAATTAAAAAAAAAGGGGGGACTGTCTTTTTCTTGGTGGAATTTTATAATTTTGCCAAAGCATCTTTCGTCCTGGGAATTCAGGCTTTTAGTTTGGCAGGAAAGCTGGGAAGGAATAAACTCACTAGTTTTTATGTATTTGTATAAAGCTAACTGAAAAACTTTGATAAGCATAACTTGCCTTTGGAATGAAAAAAAAAATCTGACCAAGGTCATCAAGACAAAAATATACTTATTCATTAGCAAGCTCAGTGCAGAAGATCCCAGAGAAAATCAAGAAAACTGAAAAGCAAATTCCCATTTATGCAGCAGATGTAAAAATGAGAGAAATAAAGTGCAATCTAAGTTGCATATTCAGCATTTGTTAAGCAGAGAAAAATGAATTGATCGCTCTTTTTCATTGATCAAAATCCAATATAATAAAAAAAAAAGAAGCAGAGGCCAGTTGAAATCAAGTGCTCAAAAATGGAGGGATTGGGCCTATCCTGATCCCCATCTGGGTCAAATATCACCTCCATTTTGGAGGGTCAGGGAAAGGAAGAGGCAAGTTGTGATGGAAGTTCTCTGCTGCTGCACTAGGAGTAGTAGAAATGATAGTAATGGAAATAGTAATCAGCAAACTCTCATCTGGTGCAAGCCACAAGTGCATCTGAGAAGTATAAAACAGAAAACTGACACAATCCCTACCCACAAGGAAACTGCACTGTACTGGGGAAAACATACATAAAAATTTTTCAAAGTAAGCAGCTGAACATCCCATATACTTATCGGGTTCAACACAAACTCGGTCCACTGTGTGACTCGTAAGGTACTGATCGTTGAAAGAAAATTACTTTCCAAGTATGGACTTGCATCCATATCAACACAATGTGAACTGAAAGAATCAATAAATCAATAGTGTCCACTGAGGGCCTATTGTATGTAGACCACTGAACTAAGCAGGCAGTACTTAGAGTACAATAGGTTAGTAGGTACACTCTGTGCCTTCCAGGAGTTATACGTTTCTTCTAAACTTATCCTTGATAATCATTCGTCGCATTCTGATTTCTTTTAGGCTGTAACCATTGGACCCGGGCTTATTTTCCAGCCTGTTAATCCTGTCTCTTTTATAAAATGTTTGGGATATTCTCTCCTATTTTCCCCGTAGGTTCAGTCTCAGTCATTCATTTATTCAACGGTAATTATTAAGCACTTACTGTGTGCAGAACACTGCACTAAGCACTTGGGAAAGTACAATACAACAATAAACAGTGACAATCCCTGCGCACAGGGAGCTCACAGTCTAGAGGAGGGGAGAAGGACATCAATAGAAATAAAGTTACAGATGTATACATAAACGTAGTGGAGCTGGGGCGGGGGTGAAGAGCAAAGGGAGCAAGTCAGAGTGACAAAGAAGGGAGTGGGAGATGAGGAAAAGTGGGGATTGATCTGGGGAGACCTCTTGTATGAGATGTGTTCATTCAATAGTATTTATTGAGTGCTTACTATGTGCAGAGCACTGTACTAAGCGCTTGGGATGAACAAGTCGGCAACAGATAGAGACAGTCCCTGCCGTTTGACGGGCTTACGGTCTAATCGGGGGAGACGGACAGACGAGAACGATGGCAATAAATAGAGTCGAGGGGAAGAACATCTCATAAAAACCGATGGCAACTAAATAGAATCAAGGCGATGTACAATTCATTAACAAAATAAATAGGGTAACGAAAATCTATACAGTTGAGCGGACGAGTACGGTGCCGTGGGGATGGGAAGGGAGAGGTGGAGGAGCAGAGGGAAAAGGGGAAAAAGAGGGTTTAGCTGCGGAGAGGTAAAGGGGGGATGGCAGAGGGAGTAGAGGGAGAAGAGGAGCTCGGTCTGGGAAGGCCTCTCGGAGGAGGTGAGTTTTAAGTAGGGTTTTGAAGAGGGAAAGAGAATCAGTTTGGCAGAGGTGAGGAGGGAGGGCGTTCCGGGACCGCGGGAGGACGCGACCCGGGGGTCGACGCGGGATAGGCGAGACCGAGGGATGGTGAGGAGCTGGGCGGCGGAGGAGCGGAGCGTGCGGGTTGGGTGGTAGAAAGAGAGAAGGGAGGAGAGGTAGGAAGGGGCAAGGTGACGGAGAGCCTCGAAGCCTAGAGTGAGGAGTTTTTGTTTGGAGCGGAGGTCGATAGGCAACCACTGGAGTTGTTTAAGAAGGGGAGTGACATGCCCAGATCGTTTCTGCGGGAAGATGAGCCGGGCAGCGGAGTGAAGAATAGACGGGAGCGGGGCGAGAGAGGAGGAAGGGAGGTCAGAGAGAAGGCCGACACGGTAGTCTAGCCGGGATATAACGAGAGCCTTCAATAGGCTTTGAACGAAGGGGGTGTGGAGAGAGAATAATTGGTGGATTTGAAGAGGGAGGGCATTGCAGACCAGAGGAAGGATGTGGGCCAGGAGGTGGTGAAGACAGGGTAGACTGAGGCACAGTGAGAAGGTTAACAACAGAGGGGCAAAGTGTGTGATCTGTGTTGTAGAAGGAGAGAAGCAAGGTGAGGTAGGGGCGGGCAAGGTGATGGAATGTTTTAAAGCCAATGGTGAGGAGTTTTGGTTTGATACGGAAGTGGAAAGGCAACCGCTGGAGATTTTTAAGGAGGAGGGTGACATGCCCTGATCATTTCTGGAGAAAGATGATCCCGGCAGTGGAGTGAAATATGGACTGGAATGGGGAGAGACAGGAGGTTGGGAGGTCAGCAAGGAAACTGATGCAGAAATCTAGGCGGGATAGGATGAGTGATTGTATTAATGTGGCCTCAGTCAGCTGTTCACAAAATGTTTGGGATGGACAAAAGAGAGAAGGTGGGGCATTGAAAGTTTGAAAGAAACAGTCTGTAATTTGTTCACTAACTAAAAGCTCTGATCTTAAAACATTTTGAGCTGATCTAAGAAATCTCTTAATGTCAGCAGACTTATTTGGAAAGATTGGGTTTATCTTTGTTTTCTACAGAACTCAAGTCAGTGTGAAAATTAAACTATTTGACTGTGGAACTGTGTAGAATTAACCAGGCACTATTTTCCATTTGTCTTACCTCACACTATAGATTTGGTTAGAAATCAGATCTCCTCTGGCTCATGCAGAAAGTACTGTGTCAGCAGAAGCCATTTATAAATACGGAACTCAGGATAGGGTTCAACACATGGTAATGATAAAAATCGGGATGATAATAATAATGATAATAATATTTTTAAGAGCTTAGTATGTGCCAAGCAGCCTACTAAGCACTGGAGTTGATGAAGACAATCGGATTGGATGCGGTCCCTGTCCCACAGTGGGCTCCCTGTCTATGTGAGAGCACAATTGATACGGTTGATGGATGGTTTGAAGAATTGGATTTGATATTGGCTGAAATTAGGGTTTGGATTAAAGGAATCCATAAAAAATCACCTTCGACAGCCAGGTGCAGATCTTAGATATAAATATGGCAACTTATTGTTTTTTCATGCCTCGAGTGTCGACCTGCCTTGAGAAGAAATCCAAGTTTTCACTCAGTTGGATTTTAATCCACAAATTTCAAGAGTGGTAGAAATACCTGCTGGGAAATTCACCCTTAAACAAGCATGAACAAGCCCAGATACAAACTTATTCATAAGGTTATTTGCTCCAGTACCCAATAACACTATGGCAATTCTCATGCATACAGATAGATACACACATGTATCGTGTCCCCTACCATAACTCGTTCTCCTCTTGGCTATTGTATCACTTGGGTCCCCGAGACAGCTCCCTAAGAAGGATGCCAGCTTTCCTACCCTTCCCACATTTCTAGGGCTCACAAACCCAAGAGAGTCTCTCCTGAAAAGCTGGCTTTCTACGGTATGTTGTCCCCAATGCTTCATGATCAGTGACTTTGTAAAGGTTCAGTAGGCTTGTTTTTATATAAAAACTGTGTGGGTAATTAACATGCAAGGATCCAGCAGCAGGACATCATCTCATTAACTCTTATAGCTCCATTTTCTGAATACTGCTGTGACACTCATTTATATTCATGTATTCTTCCTCCTGCTGTTCAGAGAATACGACAACTGCCAGCCCCCACAAGGGAAGCTTGTGTTAAAGCAGCACCGTTGTTTTCCACTGCCCCGAGGACTCTTTCTGTTTTAAGGAAGAAGTGGCTTTTTGCCTCTCTGCCTGAAGCGAGCCGAGTTCGGAAGTGGCAACCCAGCATTGTCCTGTGACTGGTAGACGTACCCTCTGCTTAGCCAAAAAATGCTCACATTCTGGGAGCCTCAATCATGTATTTACCCATATGCGCTCATGTGTACGCGTACACACACACTCACACACAAACGCACAGCCAATATATCCATCCACCCTACGGTGATTTGAAAATCTGAAATCTGTAACGTAAAAAGAGCATTTTGAGTTAACATAATCCTACTAGGAGCTTTCAGATTCAAAGCCAGACGGCACACCAGCTATCCGGTAGCTGTTAATACTTTAGTATATTTCTTCCCTGATGTTTTCCAGTTTCAACTAAATTTGCTATATTTTTATTGCCCAACATCTGTATTTATCCTACAAATTACTTAGACAGTTCTTCTAATTGTTAGGTTCTTCAGATCCCCTCCATTTCCTTTCATAAGGCAAAGACGTATGATATTGACCAGTAAATAACTGGATTTAGAACAAGTCCTTTTGATTTTGAAGAAGCATACAGATATAATTCTCACTAATTTGAAACTGCGGGAAGCATCTGCCGCTGAGAGGCCCTGATCAGCTGTTTTGTGGTAGCCGGGGCAGAGGGGTGCTTTGAAAAAAAACTTCACCCATTTATCTTTTCCAGGTTGACTTGCTACTTCTTTCCACCTCCCCCATTAACGGAGGTATTGAAACTCAACTTGAGTGTTTCCCTACAGATAAAAGCCCTGCATTCATTAATGATTTAGTTTTTCCTAGTCCAGTAATAAAATCTTTTTTTTAACCAATCAAAGGGCAGACAGAAATGTAGACAAGCAACAGCCAATGGAGTATATAGTTTAAAATCAAAGGGAACAAGACAGGGCAACACAGAAGGGAGTGGGAGATGAGGAAAAGTGGGGCTTAATCTGGGAAGGCCTCTTGGAGGAGATGGGCCTTCAATAAGGCTTTGAAGGGAGCGGGCGGGGATAATTGCCATTCCAGACCAGAGTTAGGATGTGGGCCAAGGGGAGGCGGAGAGACAGGTGAGATTGAGGCACAGCGAGAAGGTGAGCGGCACTAGAGGAGCGAAGTATCTGGGCTGTGCTGTAGAAGGAGAGAAGCGAGGTGAGGTAGGGGCGGGCAGGGTGACAAGCTAATGGGGTTGGACACAGTTCCTGTCCCTCTTTAGGCTCACAGTTTAAATAGGAGGGAGAACAGGCATTGAATGCCCATTTTACAGATGAGGAAACTGATAATACTAATAATGTTAGTATTCGCTAAGCCCTTACTATGTGCAGAGCACTGGTCTAAGCACTGGGGTAGATACAGGGTAATCAGGTTGTCCCACGTGAGGCTCACAGTCTTCATCCCCATTTTACAGATGAGGGAACTGAGGCCCAGAGAAGGTAAGTGACTCGCCCACAGTCACACAGCTGACAGGTGGCAGAGCCGGGATTCGAACCCATTACCTCTGACTACCAAGCCCGAGCTCTTTCCACTGAGCCACGCTGCTTCTCTAAGAGAAGTACTTCCGATCATACAACAGGGCAGTGGTGGAGGTAGGATTAGAACCCGAATCTCCTGACTCTCACGCTCATGCCCTTTTCATTAGATCATACCGCTTTCGTGAGAAATGATTCAACATTTTAAGGAAAAGCAATGTGGCTCTAGGAAAAATTCCTCTGAAGGGAATCCTTTGGAGTGCTCTGAGTCAGAATTGCCTGTATTAAAGCCCCAAAGTCTTTGTAACCTCACTCAGTCGCATTCGTTTCCCTCTAATAGATTGACAGTTCATCGATCCAGTTTCTTCCTCGTGCCTAGCCCATTCCCCATTTATAAATGAAGCTGTTAAGCAGACACATTAACTCAGTGAAGCCACTGAGGGATAGTTATTCTAGAAAGCAGTAAATATCTGACCAAATGGAACTAGAAAGAGGGAGGGAGAGCATTTCCCTCCGTGCTAAAATGTAGTGACTATGACAAGAGCAAGACTAGACCCCACTGGCCAGGTAAAAATCTCACCAGTTGGTTGCTAATTTTATTAAAGGAAAACCAAAACTTTCAAATGAAACTGTGTGATTGTCCGCTCTCATAGCGTACAAAGCGAAAGAACAGTAGCTTGTTCCAGTTCGAGCAGTTTATTCCCACTCCCTGCTAGGAGATTCCAGCACCTATAATAATTATGGTGTTTGTTAAGTGCTTTCTATGTGCCAAGCACGGTTCAGGCACTGACCGCACGTTGTCAGCAAATCTGGCCTTTTATAGCTTCCTGTCCATTTACCCAGTCTCTCCCCAAGATTAAGAAGCAGCGTGGCTCAATGGAAAGAGCACGGGCTTTGGAGTCAGGGGTCATGAGTTCGAATCCCGGATCTGCCACTTGTCAGCTGTGTGACTGCGGGCAAGTCACTTCGCTTCTCTGGGCCTCAGTTCCCTCATCTGTAAAATGGGGATTAAGACTGTGAGCCCCACGTGGGACAACCTCATTCCCCTGTGTCTACCCCAGCGCTTAGAACAGTGCTCTGCACATAGTGAGCGCTTAACAAATACCAACATTACCAACATTATTGTCACACCGACACAAATTCTCCATGTCCTTCCACTGGTTGCTGGGCTGTCAATCCGTTTCCTCAGCCAGACAGTGGTCATCTCCTTCAGTACTACTCGCTCCTTTTGGTAGGGCACGGTAGGATCGCCCCCCCCCCCCACTATCACGTGACTGCGGTCTGAGGCCTGAGCACTGGGCAGAGGTGAGGCCAGTGGGGATCACACCCCCAAATGCATTCATTCGTAATAATGATAATGTTGGTATTTGTTAAGCGCTTATTATGTGCAGAGCACTGTTCTAAGCGCAGGGGTAGATACAGGGTAATCAGGTTGTCCCACGTGAGGCTCACAGTTAATCCCCATTTTACAGATGAGGGAACTGAGGCCCAGAGAAGTGAAGTGACTTGCCCGCGGTCACACAGCTGACAAGTGGCAGAGCCGGGAGTCGAACTCGTGACCTCCGACGCCGAAGCCCAGGCTCTTTCCACTGAGCCACGCTGCTTCATTCATTCAATAGTATTTATTGAGCGCTTACTAGGTGCAGAGCACTGTACTAAGCGCTTGGAATGGACAAATCGGTAACAGATAGAGACGGTCCCTGCCCTTTGACGGGCGCACGGTGGAATCGGGGGGAGACGGGCAGACAAGAACAATAGCAATAAATAGAATCAAGATAAATAGAATCAAGATAGATTCCAGAGTCCACGGGGGCAGGAGAACCCTGGTCCCTGCCACTGCAGGGCTGAGCACTGGAAAGCAGGAGGGAAGGAAGCATCTGAGGAGGGTCAAGCAGAGCTTCCTCCGCCACGTGACTCCACAAAGTGTGGAGTGGAGTTGAAGGGGGCTGGGACCAGGCTCTGATCTCTGCGTGGTACTCATACCTTCCCTCACTTCCACCAGTGGCCCAGTCCCGGGGCAGCCCTGCCCCACCCCTGACACAGCAACCTGAGCTCTTGCCATAGTGTGCACACTGGCCCCATTTCCCTCCTCCTCATAATAATGTTGGTATTTGTTAAGCGCTTACTATGTGCAGAGCACTGTTCTAAGCGCTGGGGGAGATACAGGGTAATCAGATGGTCCCACGTGAGGCTCACAGTCTTAATCCCCATTTTACAGGTGAGGGAACTGCGGCCCAGAGAAGTGAAGCTACTTGCCCACCGTCACACAGCTGACAAGCGGCAGCGCGGGGATTCGAACCCGTGACCTCCGACTCCCAAGCCAGTGCTCGTTCCACTGAGCCATGCGCCTCATCTCAGACCGACGCGTCCGCCAAGGCCGCACTAAAACACCCCACTCCTCCCCGCAGCCACCATGGGCTCTATCTCAGTACGGTAGAGTTGGTAGACGTGTTCCCTACCCTCAGGAGCCTTACATTTCTCATTTCACAGGAGATTCCGCTCTAAATCCCAGGGTGAAAAATAGAATAACCAGCTATCTGACTCCAATTGTGAAAAACTGTTTAATTCTCTGTGGTGCCTCACAGTTTATTACGGATATTAAGCAGATTTGATTTGTGTTCAGTCTCCCAAGAGTCATACTGGAAGCAGAGAAGCTTGCGCCTCTGAAGCACAAACCAGATAAGTGCTCTGAGAATATACTGAGAAAATCTTACATAAATAGATCTTTTCTGTCCTTAATTTCTGCTATCCTTAAGTAATGTTTTAATGAGAGAATATTACCTTACAGGAAGCTCCGTTCTCATTTGATTTCTTTTAGGTTTCCGTGTTTTTTTCTATAGTTCGATTGGCACTTGATCAAATTTAGCGATGAAAGATTTTCTGTAATTTTAACCAAAGCAATAGCAGGATGTCATTAAATTACTCCTAGTCCTAATTTGCCAGTAGAGATCAAACATTTCTTTGCTGAATGTTGAAGTTTGGGTCACAGCTTAGTTTCCAGTTGAAAGCATCGATTGCTTCTATGGAGAGATTCAAGCGTAGGATCTATAACGAAGAAAATAATTGGAGTCTGCAGCAGGGTACAGAATCGAGCACGGTGCTGTTCGATCAATCAACAAATCAATCGATAGTATTACCCCTGATATAATCCCCTAAAAAATCAGTACAGCCAGAGTTCATTGCTCTGTCTGCCCGTTGGAGACTTCTGAGGGTTTCTCAGTGGCTACTGTCTAAACTCTCAGCTGGTCAGCCCGGCTCGTGTACATCTTGAATTTTTGACTAAGTGGCAACTCCCCTTCTCCAAGCAGGTTAAATGACTTAGTTTAAAGAGTGACACATTTGTCCCAAGTGTGGCTCAGTGGAAAGAGCACGGGCTTGGGAGTCAGAGGTCATGGGTTCGAATCCCTGCTCTGCCACTTGTCAGCTGTGTGACTGTGGGCAAGTCACTTAACTTCTCTGTGCCTCAGTTACTCATCTGTAAAATGGGGATGAAGACTGTGAGCCTCACGTGGGACAACCTGCTTACCCTGTATCTACCCCAGCGCTTAGAACAGTGCTCTGCACATAGTAAGCGCTTAACAAATACCAACATTATCATTATCATTATTAAGCTGAGGCTGAGCGGATAGATATTCGGGCAAGAGGTGGCCCTGACTTGCTCCTTTTGTTCTTCTGCCCTCCCAGCCCCACAGCACTTACATACATATCTGTCATTCATTTATTTCTAACGTTGTCTGTCTCCCTGCCTCTAGACTGTAAGCTCATTGAGAGCAGGGAATGTGTCCGTTTATCGTTGTATTGTACTCTCCCAGGCGCTTAGTACAGTGTTCCGCACACAGTAGATGCTCAATAAATATGATTGAATGAATCCTCATCCCTCTAGACTGTAGTGGGCAGGGAATGTGACAATTTATTGCTCATTCATTCAATAGTATTTATTGAGCGCTTACTGTGTGCAGAGCACTGAACTAAATGCTTGGAATGTACAAATCGGTAACAGATAGAAACAGTCCCTGCCCTTTGACGGGCTTACGTTGTACTCTCCCAAGTGCTTAGTACAGTGCTCTGCACACAATAAGTGCTCAATAAATACAATTGAATGGTCCATGACCATGCATACTTGATGGCTTGCTACCATTTCACAAGGAGTCAGTTTCTGGCCTGCACCCCTCAATCGATCAACCAATAAATAAACTGTATTTCTTGAGATCTTACTACATGCAGAGCACTGTAATAATTTCCTGGAAGAGTATAATACAACAGAATTAGCAGACATCTGGATGGCCAGAGCATTGCCAGCCCTCCTGTAGCATTCGTAGTCCGGGGAAAAACACTCCATAGAGGAAGACAGCAAAGGAGGATGGAAATAGATCTAACTGGGATGTGGACCAACCCATGCTGGAAGTGCTCTGCACACAGTAAGCACTCAATAAATACGATTGAATGAATGAAAGTCGCTTTACTTTGCTGATGGTGGTGGTGATGGTAGGGGGTGGTGTGGTTGGTGAGATCCCAGTGTTGCAAGTTCTTACACGCGGAATACTGGAGATCTGAGGAGAGAACCTTAGGAGCACTCCCTGTGTCCACCAGTAGTTCGGTGGTTATACTGTATATATCTTCATTACCCTATTTATTTTGTTAATGAGATGTACATCACCTTGATTCTATTTATTTGCTATTGTTTTAATGAGATGTTGTTCCCCTCGATTCTATTTACTGCCATCGTTCTTGTCCGTCCGTCTCCCCCGATTAGACTGTGCGCCCGTCAAAGGGCAGGGACCGTCTCTATCTGTTACCGATCTGTCCATTCCAAGCGCTTAGTACGGTGCTCTGCACATAGTAAGCGCTCAATAAATACCATTGAATGAATGAATGAAATACTCTTTGAAAATTGGCTCCAGCAGCCATCTCCAAAAACCAGTAGTTGTACGATCCCTAGAACAACAGTCAAAGGTTTATACTGGAAAAAGAATAAAGTCTTCCCCTATACTGCAGGGTACGGAATCAAATTATTTTGGCTGGAACTCGAACAAGACCCCTAGCTCGAATCCTGCACATTTATGTAGGAACTAGAGGTTCTTTGAAAGTCTAGGTCAGTATCTTTTTCTTTCAAATTAAGAGGAAACTCTATCAGAAATTAGATTTACTTCCATCTTAAGGAAACATTTGTTCATATTTATTGTATTGTGTAAGTGAGAGGCGTGGCAGACAAACATCAATTGCCACTGCGATTTAGTTTGCTACCCTGTTGCTCCATGAATGCTTACCTATGTAAATGCAGTGGGAATCAAGCTTGGATTTCAGGATTGACCTTTTCATGAGTGCTGTTGGTTTCTTGGTAAACTTAGAGGAAAATGAATGTCCTATATCGCCTAGAAAACGAATCTCCTAGAGAAGCAGCGTGATTCAGTGGAAAGAGCCCGGGCTTGGGAGTCAGAGGTTATGGGTTCTAATTCCGGCTCTGCTGCTCGCCAGCTGTGTGACTTTGCGCAAATCACTTAACTTCTCTGTGCCTCAGTTACCTCATCTGTAAATGGGGATTAAAACTGTGACCCCCATGTGGGACAACCTGATAACCTTGTATCCCCCAGGGCTTAGAACAGTACTTTTTACATAGTAAGTGCTTAACAAATACCACCATTATCATTATTACTATATTATTTCTCACAACTCTGAAAGATTCCTTGAGATGATTTCCTCTAAGTGACTTCCCCATGCACTCCTGCTTTGGAAAGTGAGAACACCGACAATGGTGCTGTGATTCTGGAAGACAAGGGGACCGTGTCTGCTAATGTTATTAGCAAGAATATTCTAATACATCATTCTGTGCAGGTCTCCTCACTCCTTAAAAACCTCCAGTGGTTATCCAACCATCTCTGCATCAAGAAGAAACTCACACCATTAGCTTTAAAGGACTCAATCAACTCTATTCCCCTGTCCTATGCACGGACCTCTCCCATTTCAAACCAGCCGTCTCTTCTTACTCCAATCTACTTATGGTACCTCCATCTTCTCTCTCATCATCAAACCCTTGCAAATGCCTTCCTCCTGCCTGGAACTCCCTTTCCCTTCTTATCTGGCGGATCATCACTCACCCCACTTTCAAACCCCTACTTAAATTACGTCTCCTCTAGGAAGCTTACCTGAGTAAAACTCTCATCTCTCCACCCTACTTAATAATAATGGTATTTCTTAAGCGCTTAGTATGTGCAAAAAACTGTTCTAAGAGCTGGGGGGGATACAAGCTGATCAGGGTGTCCCACGTGGGCCTTACAGTTATTATCCCCATTTTACAGATGAGGTAACCGAGGCACAGAGAAGTTAAGTGACTTGTCCAAAGTCACACAGCTGGCAAGCGACAGAGCCGGGATTAGAACCCATGACCTCTGTCTCCCAAGCCCAAGCTTTTCCACTAAGCTACGTTCTGTACCCCCATAGCATTTATGTTACTCTATCCTCCCAACCACCCATCACTTACATACATATCCTGACCATTAGTTGTTTCTCTTACCTGTAATTTATTTTAATGTCTATCTCCCTGGCCAGATTGTAAACTCTTTGAAGGCACTAATAATGATGATGATAATAATAATTATATTTGTTAAGCTCTTATTAGGTGGCAGGCACTTTTCTCAACACTGGGGTGGAAACAAGCAAATCATGTTGGACAAGGGGCTCACGGCCTTAATCCCCATTTTACAGATGATGCAAATGAGGCCTAAGGTCACACGGCACAGAAGTGACAGAGCCGGGTTTAGAACCCAGGTTCTTCCGACTCCCAGTCCCGTGCTTTAGCCACTAGGCCTCGCTGCTTCTCAAGCACGGGTCCCCCCTGCCAGGTCTCCAATATGGACCTGATGGAGACCAGGCATCACCCAGAAAACTCCCACCCAGAGAGATACCATTTTGGCACAGAGAAAACCCGAAAGAGAATTCTGGGACTGAGGCCTCTCTGCACATCCCAAATTGACTTCTGTACTCTCCCAAGCACTCAACGTAGTACAGTACTCTGCAGTGATGAGTAATAATAATAATGATAATGATGGTATTTGTTAAGTGCTTACTATTGCCAAGCACTGTTCTAAGCACTGTGGTAGATTCAAGGTAATCAGGTTGTCCCCTGTGGGGCTTACAGTCTTAATCTCCATTTTACAGATGAGGTAACTGAGGCCCAGAGAAGTTAGGTGACTCGTCCAAAGTCACACAACTGACAAGTGGCGGACCTGGGATTCGAACTCACAACCTCTGACTCCCAAGCCCGGGCTCTTTTCACTAATACATGCAGCTTGAGTAGGCGCTCAACAGTTACTATTATAGATTGATTTATTGATGGAATTGGGAGTCATTCTCCAGTAGATTGTCAGAAAGCCAAACATTCTGCCTGGGTTTCCTCTGATGAATGAAGAAAATAAGTAAATCAAGAGTGTGCATTTTGATAGCATGCATTATTTAACGCTGTGTAAAGCCAAGAGGGATAAATTCATCATGTCCTATGCCGCTGCAGTTCATAATTAGCCACATGTTGGAATCCTATAGTTGGCTCCTGAATATGGAGGACCTTGGAGTTAGTCTTTTTTCCACCTGGCTTCACAGTTTCCAATCTCAGCAGGACCATAATTCAGAGGCCTTTCTCTTCCTCTGTGAGTTTCACTTTTACCCTTGTCTCGTCCTTGAGTGCAGATAAAACCAGCAGGTAGTACCTTTGTGGCAGAGGTCCAGAGTTTTGACACTATTTTGGGCAAGAAATTGATTACAGGGTATTTTCTCCCGTGACAACAAAATAGTGTAGTCTGTGCATCTTTTCTCTCTGTCTCAGTCCAAAGAAAGGTGTCTATTTTTCTTATTGTACTTCGCACTCTGTTTTCCAGGACTTCTAAGGAACGAGGTGATTCTTCTTTTATTTGGTATGGTTTCAATTAGTATTATCGGGTCTTATTATCGGTATCCTTCAAGTTACGATCCTAAAATAGTCTTATTCTGAAACACTTCTCGTTGTGAGGGTCCGTGTTGAGGGGTTTGGAGGTGTACACCACTGTTCAGCACCAACCCGGCAATAATGCAGATTGAAGATCAAGACAATGGATCATGAAATGGGGAGAGATTAAACTATGTTTGAATGACTTAGAATGCAAGATCCCTAGTACTAAATATCTGATTTAAACTTAATTCAAACTTCTAACTGCAATACCAAAGAGTTAGGTTAGCCTTATTGTCACTCTCTATTTGCATTAAAAAAAGAAAAAGCATATTGAGTAAGGGTGGGTTAAAAATAATGTAAATCAAAAACAAGACTGAAATGCCCATCCGGTTTGAGATAAAATCAAAGAATTCATAGCAATTGTTAAGCATTATATTTTCAAACAACTGGAAAAATTGTTTGCTGTAAAACGAATACTCCTTTCCAAAGAGCTAGAAATTATTTGAAACCCTATTAAAAAAAAGATAACAAAGCAAAACAAAAACAGGGAAAATATAAACTTAAATAAGTATGTATCTGTCTATGTATTTATTTATTTTTATTAATGTCTGTCACTCCCTCTAGATTCTAAGCTCGTTGTGGGAAGAGAATGTATTTGTTTATTGTTACTTATTACTCTTCTGAGAGCTTGGTAGAGTGCTTTGCGCACAGTCAGTACTCCATAAATACAACTGAATGAATCAAAGACTTATTTTAACTTGCAGGGAAAATTCCAAAGTTGTGCTTGATAGATTTAAGATGATATCAGATAAAGTCTCTGCCCACATGGGGCTCAAAGTCAAACTGAGAGGGAGAGGAGATATCTAATCTCCATCTTGCAGATAAGGAAACCGAGTCATAGAAATGTTAAATGACTTGCCCAAGGTCACACAGGAGTCACCTCTTTGTTCTTTTCTCCCCAAGAAGCTTTCTCCAATTAATTATTGTAGTCTCCCAGGCCCATGCCCTTCTGACACCCAGGTTTGTGCTCTATCCACTAAGCCATGCTGTTTCTCTTGTTGGCTGTATGACCTGGGCAAGTCACTTCACTTCTCTGTGCCACAGTTACCTCTTCTGGACAATGGGGATGAAGACTGTGAGCCCCATGTGGGACAGGCCTGTGTCTAACCTGATTTTCTTATACCCATCCCAGGGCTTATTAGGGTGCCTGGCACATAGCAAGTGATTATTATTAGTATTGTGAGGGGTAAGGGATGAATTGGGGGCAGGCATTAAATTATTGGGTTTTGTTCATCGGCTTCAAGATTTTCCAACTGCATAGAAGAGAAGGATGTTAAGGCCAGGGAAAAACACAAATCTCTCCTTAGCTCCTGAGATGCTCTTTCCAGCCTCTGCTGCATCTGCCACTTCTGGGACACTCTAAGTGGGGGTGGGAGGGGTGAAGGGGTGAAGGGGTCGGGCACAGGCACCTTGTCCTCACCCAGAGGCCCAAAGTATCAGTTTGGAAGAGAACATCCAGGAACCCAGCTGTAATGTTAGTAGCAGTATAGTATTTACTGAGCACCCCCTGCATGAAACACACTGAATCAAATACTTCAGAAGTGGAAAACCAAGAAGTGACGCATATGCAGCCCACAAAGAGCTTACACCTTAAATGGGCAGAGCAGGATGGAGGGGTGCCGAAGCCTGAATCTCTTCATTCTGCACGTTGCAGGACTCTCAGACCCAGGTAAAGATTAGGTAGATGGCCACCCGTCGTCATCTCCGCGCCCCCCCCCCCCCCCCATGGCTCCGCCACTGACCCATAGACAGCCACAGTCTGGGGAGAAAGAAGGTATTTAGGGAGAGATGGGAGTTGAGCATCTGCTGGCTTCCAGAGAGAGAAGCTCTTCTTTGGCAAGCAATAATAATAATGTGTCATGTAGAAAATACAAAAGCAAGTGAAGCCCCATAGAGAATGCTGACATGTGTCATGTGTTTGATGAATTTCCATCATGCCAAGAAGATAGGGCTTGTGACCAAGAAGATAGAGAAGCAGCGTGGCTCGGTGGAAAGAGCAAGGGCTTGGGAGTCAGAGGTCATGGGTTCGAATCCCAGCTCTGCCACTTGTCAGCTGTGTGACTGTGGGCAAGTCACTGAACTTATCTGTGCCTCAGTTACCTCATCTGTAAAATGGGGATTGACTGTGAGCCTCATGTGGGACAACCTGATTACCCTGTATCTACCCAGCGCTTAGAACAGTGCTCTGCACATAGTAAGCGCTTAACAAATGCCAACATTATTATTATTATTATCTTCCTCCTCTTCCCTGTCCCTGGATGAGACAAGCCACTGGGACTAGTGAGGTCCCATTTTCTTTACTTTCACCCACTGATCGAACGGGTGGTGTCAGTAGAGGAACCACTATATGCAGCTTTATTTTTCAATCAATCACTGGTATTGTTTAGTGTGTGCTGAGCACTGTACTAAGCAATTAGCATTCCACTAAGCGCTTACTCTCGTGATGTAGTTTCTCATCCTGCACTGTATAGTCAACTCAACCCTGATTTTAACCTCTGATATTATTTGTCCTTATTAACGTCTCATATTTCCTCTCCACAGAGCTGTCTTCTGATATTTTTAATGGTTATTCAACGTTTTATCATGAGACAGAGGAGTATTTCAGTGGTCATTCAGCCATTTGGTCTATTTCGGTCTATTCTATAATTTGCCGTAAGGCGTATCAGAAATTGCTACTAGATTCTAAATTCTACTAGACTGCAAGCTCTTTGTGGACAGTGATCATGTCTGTCCGCTCAATAATATTGTATTCTCACAGATGCTTAGTACAGTGCTCTGCACACATAAGGTCCCAATAAATACCATTGATTAATCAATTATCGATTAACTAATTACACAGTAGTTTTCCAATGATCTCTGTGTACCTTGATCTCTTAGCATCAATACTGTGAACATAGATTGGCAAATAACAGTTCTTATTTCTATCTCTCACTTAGACCTTGAGACCCACATAGAACAGGAACAAGTGTCTGATCTGCTTACTTGTTATGTATCCCAGCACTTAATACAATAATAATGGTATTTGTTAAGCGCTTACTACGTGCAGAGCACTGTTCTAAGCACTGGGGTAGATACAGGGGAATGAAGTTGTCCCACGTGAGGCTCACAGTCTTCATCCCCATTTTACAGATGAGGGAACTGAGGCACAGAGAAGTGAAGTGACTTACCCACAGTCACACAGCTGACAGGGGGCAGAGTTGGGATTCGAACCCATGACCTCTGACTCCCAAGCTCGGGCCCTTTCCCCTGAGCCACACTGTTTCTCTAACCTTAATCTGGAACTCAGCAAGTACCATGACAAAAAATCAAAATGATTAGGGCTCCAAAATGATTAGTGGAGTGAGACTAGGCTGAAATGGTGTGAATATATTTGAAAAACATAGATTTTCCAAGGAATATGGTGTTTTCTGGATCAAATCTGACCTCAGCCACTCCCTCAATCAGTGCTGTGGAAATTGAGGAAGCTTAAAACCCAAGTCTACCTTTGTAGGGTGGCAGATGGTGAAGAAGTGCAGAGAATCACACCAAGACCTGTTTTCTTTGATGAGATGTACAAGTCTGGATGTGAAGGGGTGCAAATTGGGTGGCAAAGACATTTTCAGGGAAAAAGGGCTTCTCAAGTGTCCGGACTAGCTCCCTGATGGTTCTGAGTTATAATGTTCATTTTTCATCCTTTGGTCTAACTGCAACTTCATCCGCATCTCTCTGGCACTTCCATTATCCACACTTCCAACATGAGAATCAGGTTTTATCTTTAGCTAACCTTAGTTAACCTTCGCACCTGCTGATACCGCCTCCTCCTCTTCCCAGCCCACCTTCTCCCTTCCCATACGGTCATCAAGGAGACCGCTCCTTTTGCCTGGTTCTTACAGAGTGGTTGCAGATGAAGCAAGTTGAAAATCCTTCCCTTTCATTTACAGTGGAGAAACTTGCACTCTTTTCATCATGGTGACTTTTTCTAATGAGCCCCAAGACGGGGGATTGATTCTTTTGTTTCTGGGAAATTCCAGTTGCTCTTTTTGGCAAGTGGGGATTCAGGGAAAGCCCATTCCCTTTCGGGGAGGAAGGCTGTCAACATGACGAATGATGAACAATCCAGATCATCATTAGGGACTAGTAAAATGAAAATCAAAAAGGACAAATCCGATGGATGAGCTTTCGGTGAGGAAAGCAAAATTCCTCAGAGAACTGAGGCAAACAGGACTACTAGGATGTCAAAAGTGAAGGGAAAGATGGGGATTTTCTCAGAGAAGAGTCCAGATCTGAATGCTTGGAATGGCCCTTCGGCCAACTTCTGCCCATCATTTCTCATCTTCCCTAGCAGGTGCTCTCAGCAGGTGGGTTTCTTCTGCCATTCATATTTACCATTTAGATTTCCAATAAAATGAGCCTAGTTGCTCCCCCTAAATGATAAATTTGAATGGGAGAAGTAGCCTGTGGATGAACATCACCTTACTTTATATGTACGAAGTTCAATTCGAACCCTTGAGCCAGACTCTTTTACACATGGACTGGGCTGGCTTCTGGAAAGATGCCAGTGATGATAATGGTGTTCATTAAACACTCACTATGTGCTAGGCACTGGATAGAAGCAAATTGGGTTGGACACAGTCCATGTCCCACATGGGGCTCACCATCTCGATCCCCATTTTACAGATGAGGTAACTGAGGCCCAGAGAAGTGAAGTGATTTGCCCAAGGTCACACAGCAGACGAGTGGCACAGACGGCAATAGAACCCATGAGCTTCTGACTCTCCTCTCAGACCCGTGCTCTACCACTCTACCAAGCTGCTTCCCTAAAGTTGTTGCTTTCCCCATTACATAGGTCCTAAAGGTGCCCATACCCAGCCCAGTCTCCTTCTGCTACGTGTGGCTAAGACTTTTTAACTTGGAAAGCAACTTCCAAGGTGATTAATTCTAAAACCAGCCAGTAACGCTAGTTAGTGGCAAGATTTCAACTGGGTTATTCAAAGTAATCTTTCCTCCATGAGCTCATTAGGAAATGTAGGCATCCAGTCATCACAAAATAAATGGATTTTCCATTGCATCTGAAATGAGAGAATGTTTTACCTTTTTTATGGAGATTTATCCTCATGATGGTTCATGAACTACTAGTTCGGTATTCTAATGAAGTGTTCTGTTTATCTACCAGTCAAATTCACTGATTTTTCAACTGCTTTGTCAGTTACCTTGGGGAATAGGTAATTTATTGGGTAGGGAGTCTTCACCCTGAAGTTTTTCTCAGTTCTACAGGCATTTTTATTGGGCATTATTAAATTATTTATCAGCTTTAAAATCCAGTATGTGAAAAAGAACTCTTTGCATTTATCATTACTTACAATGTGAGGCAGAAGACTTGCTTCTGGAGAGAAAGGTTGGAATCTGAACACAAGGGCTTCGACTTGATTTCAGTATGTGGGGCAGGATTTCCTGGCTTATACAACTCTCCTTTGAAATGTTTCAATGAAACATTTGTTGCAGACCAGTCATTTCTCCCAGCCTGATTGGAGATTTGCAGAAAGAGGCCTCTTGACTGACATTTGATGGTCAGATTCCCACCTACTTCATTTGGTCTGCTCAGAGCTAAGGCAGCTAATGGAAGGGAAGACAATGGGGGCCAAATCACAGTTTCGATGGTAAAACCCTTGCTCCCATTGATGGGATACTAAAATCATTGTAATTTGATTTTTTTCCACTTCCAGTAATAATAATAAAGAAAAAAACCTTACAGTCAAGTGTTGCTTTAGGATCAAGGTCTAATTTGTTGCTTTAAATGTCTCATAGAGGGGGCCAGAGGTCTTTGAGAGTTGTTCCATTGTAACAGATTTCAAAAGTAGAGAAATTACATCTCCCTGGGAGGGAGGGACAGTTTCATTATTATCACATACACTGGTAGGTAAAATATAAGAAGGAAAGTGTCTGGAGCCTCATAATTTCATTCTCCAAATGCCTTTCTGACCCTGAATTCTCCTCATGAAATGGGGGATAAAGGGTGATGGGGGAGTGGTGTGTGTTTGGGGGGGTGGGGGTTGTTTGGGGGGGGTGGGGGTTGTTTGGGGAGAGAGGGTGGCCTCTTTGACCACATGTGGGTTTCACACAGACCTCCAATTAGTCACTGGTATTTGAGGGCTTACTGTAAACAGACAACTGTATTAAATACTTGAGAGTGAACAATATAACAATATAGCAGAGTTGGGTGACTATTTTTTAAATAGTATATTTTAAGCACTGTTCTAAATGCTGGGACATATACAAGGTGATCAAGTTGGACAAAGTCTACATCCCACTTGGGGCTCACAGTCGTAATCCTCATTTTACAGATGAGGTAACTGAAGCCCAGAGAAATTAAATGATTTGTCCAGGGTCACCCAGCTGACAGGTGTTGGATGTGGAATTAGAACCCAGGTCCTTCTGACTCCCAGGACTGTGCTCTATCCACTAGAGTATGCTGCTTCTCACGTTCCCTGACCACAGTGAGTTTACAATCTACAGGGATATGATCGTTCACAGTATGTGCACATTATCCAGGAACCGTTACAGCTGCATTGTGGTGATTTCCTGTATTCTGTTACAAGTAATATTCATATTTATATAAACAAAAAAGCCAATAAATTTACTAACATCTGTGTTTTATGCTTTAATCTCCGCCGCTGGCAGATAAGTGCACTTTCCAAGATGAGTGTTACCTAAAAAAACCCAACAAAATTTAAAACAACAACACACTCATTGCTTACCAGTGAGGACTTCTATTTATAGACACCAAAATCCCTTACACCTGGGCAGGTGAAACTAAGCACACAGTTGGAAAAATACATACCCTATCATATGAGAGCTTATTACATCTGAAAGAAAAAAAAAACAGTTTTCACTGATAGTTCAGACATTATTTTACCATGTTGTCATGATAATTTGGGTAAAAAAAAATAAAATTAATGTATAAAATCTGAGTTCCCATCCCCCTTCCAATAAATGATCAGTTATCGGTATTTATTGAGTGCCTTCCGTTTGCTGAAAACGGCACAAGCATTTGGGAACATAAAAAATAAAGTTAGTAGACACGATCCATACCCTCAGATGGAGCAGCGTGGCACAGTGGAAAGAGCCCGGGGTTGGGAGTCAGAGGTTCTAATTCCACCTCCACCACCTGTCTCCTGGGTGACCCTGGACAAATCATTTAATTTCTCTGGGCCTCAGTTACCTCATCTGTAAAATGAGGTTTAAGACTGTGAGCCCCAAGTGGGATGTAGACTTTGTCCAAGTTGATTACCATGTATATGTCCCAGCATTTAAAACAGTGCCTAGCACTTAGTTAGTGCTTAAAATATACCATTTAAAAAATAGTCACCCAACTCTGCTATATTGTTATATTGTTCACTCTCAAGTATTTAATACAGTGCTCTGTTTACAGTAAGCCCTCAAATCCCGGCTCTGCCACTTGTCAGCTGTGTGACTGTGGGCAAGTCACTTCACTTCTCTGTGCCTCAGTTCCCTCATCTGTAAAATGGGGATTAACTGTGAGCCTCATGTGGGATGACCTGATTACCCTGTATCTACCCCAGTGCTTAGAACAGTGCTCTGCACATAGTAAGCGCTTAACAAATACCGAGATTATTATTATTATTATGGAGACTAAAATCTAGTGGAGGTGATAGTCTCTTAAATAAATTTCAAGTAAGGGGAAGCAATAGAGTGTAAAGTTGTGGATAAAATGCTTCTGGGAGTTGTGAGTCTGTGAGTGCTCAGAACATTCTATCTTCATGTGCTATTTCTCCTGTGTCCTAGGTACATTTTGGCTTCTTGTTGTGATTATGAAGCCATGGGGCTGACTGGTCTGTTTCGCTTTGTCAGTTTAAAGTAATTGACTTCAGAATAATACAACCCTATTTTTTTTTTAAAAAAAGATTATAAATGGACCCCAAGCAGACTAAGCAGGAAAATGTTTCTTCGTTAAGAAACAACAAACTAAAACCTCTCTCACCAATAATCATATATATTCTCCCCTACTCACGAAGGGTCTGTCCAGAACAGCAATCCCCAACAGTTTGAGAGCTTATCTTTTTTTTTCAAATCTCTTTATCCTTTCTCAAACTGTGAGACATTGATGGCAAAGTCACTTAACACTGCCCATCTACAGCTGGGTGGGTTTTGCATAATTAATTATTTATACCAAGGCAGACAGAGCAATTAACATCCAGATGAATATGATATTCTGATCTGAAATGCTTTGCATTTCAACCAGCCCTCAAGCAAGTAACTGTCAAGACTGGACTAGCTGACAGAGTGGGCCTGCCCCAAACCACCCAGACATCTGCTCTGCAACAGAAAGAACTGATTCTCAGAGCAACGTGTGCACACATTCCCCAGTTTCAGCAAGCGAGGAATAGCTGATTACCCCGGCACGAATGCCGATCAATTTAGTCTAGTTCCAAGAACATCATCGGGCAGTATCTCGCTGAAGGACTGAATTTAAAATGAAAAGGCTAAGTGTCTCCGGGTGCCTGGGTGTCGAAAACCAGGCACTCTCCTGTTCCTTTCAGTTCTGAGAATGGAAATGGATGTCCCTTTTCTCCTTCCCATTGGCTGAAAAAACAGCAGTCCCATACATTATTAATAGCAACAGTTCACGGTGTAGTCACTTGACACAAACTTGCTTTACACCGTTGCAGTGGAAAAGAGAACACCTGAAATATGTCTTATCTTCTTGGAAACAGCTTGCAAATTATCATTCGGGAGCATTCAGTATTGTTCTCAGTAAAAAAAATACTGCTACCGGGGAAAGCCCTATAGACGGTAATAGTAATAACAATAGAGTAGAAATAAAAGTATTAGATTGTAAATCCCATGTGGGATAAGGATTAGTCCAACCTGATTACCCTATATCTAACCCAATGCTTAGCATAATGCTTGGCACATAGTAAGTGCTTAATGAGTAATAACAATAGTAATAATAATAATAGTATGTGTTAAGCGCTTACTACGTACCAGGCACTGTACAATGCGTTGGGGCAGATACAAGCAAATCGGGTTGGACACAGTCCCTGACCCATGTGGGACTCAGGGTCTCAATCCCCATTTTATTGATGAGGTGACTGAGGCAGGGAGAAGTGAAGTGACTTGCCCAAGGTCACACAACAGACAAATGGCAGAGATGGGATTACAACCCATGACCTTCTGACTCACAGGCCTGTGCTCTATCCACTTCACCATATCTGATGATGATAGTTACTAAGTGCCCACCTAATGGAAGGCAGTTCCCTAAGAGCTTGGGGAAGTCCAACACAAAGCATGAAGCACGTTCCTTGCCCACAAGAAGCTTCCACTATCACAGGGGAGATAGATTACATATGGGGTAATCAGAATTTCTAGACTCTACAATCCATCATACGGATGCACTTTTAGTGATGACAAAGGGTATAAATAAATAAAGCTGGTTTAATAGCACTGAAGTGATCCTCAGCTCCGCTGTAATTCATTGCATGGGACATGGGAGGAGAATGAAAAATTGCGGGATACCCAAATACCTGCTGAAAGATGAGCTGAAATAGAGTGACTGAAATCAAGGGGAAAGAGAGAAATTGTTTTAAGGATTCAGGAAAGTGCAGCACCACAACTAGAAGCCGGGAGCCAATTGCCAAGGTAGACCAGGGCGATGTGCTGGGATCAAGAAATGATTAAGTGGTTGCTTTTGAACAGTAGCTCTTAGTAGTGAAAGAAAACTGCAAAGATTAAGCAGTGCCCAGCATTGCCATAGTCAAGGTGTCACATTATTTTGTCAGTCACCAAATCCCACTGGTTCTTCCTTCTCAATATCTTCAGACTCCGTTGCAGGGAAGCAGCGTGGCTCAGTGGAAAGACCCCGGGCTTGGGAGTCAGAGGTCATGGGTCAAATCCCGGCTCCGCCACTTGTCAGCTGTGTGACTGTGGACGTCACTTCACTTCTCTGGGCCTCAGTTACTTCATCTGCAAAATGGGGATTAAAACTGTGAGCCTCATGTGGGACAACCCAATTACCCTGTATCTACCCCAGCACTTAGAACGGTGTTCTGCACATAGTAAGCGTTTAACTAAATACCAACATTATTATTACTGAAAATGGAAAGAATCTGGGCCTGAGAGTGAGAGGACCTGAGTTCTGATCCCGGCTCTGCCAATTCCTTGCTGTGCCCTTGGGCAAGTCACTTCTCTTCTCTGGGCCTCAGTTTCCTCAACTGTAAAATGGAGATTAAATACTCTTCCTCCTTCTTACTTAGACCGTTAGTCCCGAGTAGGACAGGGAGTGTGTCCAACCTGATTAACGTGTATCTATCCCAGTACAAAGAACAGTGCTTGACTCATTAAAAATATCATAAAAATAATAATAATATTATTAGATAGGAGCTTTTAGCCAACCAAACATGGACTGCTTCGTCTCCTCCCATCCTTTGCCTTCTACCAGCTATCTGCTTCCACAGAATCTATTTCTGGAACGGCAATGGATCCGTTAATGAAACTCAGTGAGTGCCCCCTGAATGCTGAATGCTTAGCCTTATATTATTTATTTGGGAGAGTACAGCTGTAGCCAGATATGTAGCCAGGAAGCTTATAATTTATTAGGGGAAGCTGGCAAAAACTATTTACAGGTCTTGAAAGGTGGAGGCAAAGAACTTTGAAATGGAGAACAGTCAAAGCATATAAGGATGAAACAGCGGACCAGATAATCAGATGAATAACTAGGTAAATAAAATCTAGAACTACATTCAAATGAAAGAAATAAGAAGGAAATCATATATCTGTGCATTTGTGTCGAGAGTAGGAATAAAATACCCAGGTGTGAAGGAGGATGCTGGGTTTAAGTGATGGGGGTGTTTGAATCTATCAGGGTAGGCTTCCTGGATGTGGCAAGGTTTAAAATTTTGGTAGAGCTGTGATCTGGTAGATTTGTACAGAGAAGGCCTGTCCGGGCTGAGAGAACAGTGTGAGTGAGGGATTGGAGGAAGGAGAGTGGAGAGACTGGTAGAGTTTGCAGATGAACCTGAAAAGATAAGAGAACACGCTGGGAGGAAGTCTAAATGTAAGAAGGAGAGAGGGAGAGATGGAGAGAGAGAGATGGAGGGAGTGAGGGAGAGGAAAGCTTCTTCTAGACAGTAAGTTTTTTTGGGGCAGGGAATACGTCTACCAGTTCTGTTATATTGGACTCTCCCAAGCACTGTGGAATACGTCTACCAGTTCTGTAATATTGGACTCTCCTAAGGACTGTGGAATACTTCTACCAGTTCTGTTATATTGGACTCTCCCAAGCACTTAGTACAGTGCTCTGCACATAGTGAGTGCTCAATAAATATGAGAGAGAGAGAAAGAGAGAGAGAGAGAGAGATAGGTAGAGATAGAGATAGATAGATAGATAGATAGATAGATAGATAGATAGATAGATAGATAGATAGATAGATGGATGGATGGATGGATGGATGGATGGATGGATGGATGGATGGATAGATGGAGAGAATGAGGGAGGAAGAAAGTGAAAGCGAGAGGAGGAAAGCAAGGGAAAGAGGAGGAGAAAGAGGGAGGAAGAGAAGGAAGGGGAAGAGAGAAGGAGAAAGAGAGAGAGAAAGAAAGAGGGAAAAAGAGGGAGGAAGGGAGAAGGAAAAAAGAGGGAGAGCAGGAGAAAGGGGAAGAAGGAGACAGGGAGGGAGAGGGAGAAAGATCTAAAGGCCAGTGATAGAAGTTTTTACTTATGCAAATGATTCTACAGATGATAGAGTGAAGTTCCCTCTTAAGAGATGTTCTGTCCAGAGAAAACCAAAAATCAAAAACCAAAAAAACCCCAAAAACCCAACTTGATTTCATTGTGAGTGGCAAGGGCAGGAATGGCAGGCGAGTAAAGCCACAGGCAAGTTGCTACTGCCCTCCATTTACAAAGCCTTGCAATTGTTTAGATTAATAAAAAACAGATTTCACATTCTTAAATATATGTACAGGTGTCTTAATAATATATAACTAGAGGAAATATAGCACCAAGGAAGATTATTGCTTTTTCAGACGGCCATAATGATGTGAGGCCTGTTTATTGTATTGAGAAGATACACAGTCCTTTGGGTTCGATACTCGGACCACCCCGAGGAACCACATATTTAACGTAAGTGCACTCTGAAAATTGGAAAGTCAAAGTTCAGGAAAGAAAATGCACAAGCAACTCAATAAAAAATTACAGATTTGTATTTTTGTAAAATTCCATTTATTGGAACGGTTTCACAACACTTTGAAGACTCAACATTTCTCACAGAGAGATAAATTATTTCCCAGATAAAATCAATCAGATCATAGCCAGACTGGCTGCTCTGTAACATCACAGTCATGCTTGGAGGTGAGCTGCCAAAAAGGGGAATACGATGTTCCATCAAGGGCACGGATTCTGCCCCTCCTGTGTCCTGAGCACTTACTGTGTGCAGAGTACTGTACTAAACGCTTGGAAGTGTTAGTAGTCATGGAACCCTCTGGACCGAAGGCATACTGAGGGCCAGCAATGTTCTGTCAACTCTGTCGAACTGTGCTTAACTCAGTGCTCCGCACCCAGGAAGATTTCAATAAGTACCACCAATTGATGTGTAGATAGGAATGTTATGGGTCTCATTTTACAGGGAGAACTGAGGTCAGAGGGACCGACCAGAAAGTAGGGAACTCATACTTCCAGCACTTGATGTCCAGAAACAAATTTACCAGCAGCGGGAAGCCCACATTTCCCCAAATCCTCTGGGAATTAGCCCCACTGAGCAGAAATCCAGGAGTACAGTGCCTCAGATCTCTTTCTGCTTCTTCTATTGAGTCACATTCTGGCAGCCAGTCAGTCCATCACAATTCTTTTTTTTTTTTTTTGAGCAATTACTCTGTGCCAAGTACTTTACTATGCACTTGAGAAAGCACACTAAAGACAGTAGACATGTTCCTGGCCCTCAGGACTTTATGATCGGGTGGAGGAGACTGGTCAGGAGTTTCTGTTTGATATGGAGATGGATGAGAAAGACATGCGAAAAATGATCTTTAGAAAAATTATCCAGGTGGCAGAGTGAAGTATAATAATGATAATAATAATGATGTTGGTATTTGTTAAGTGCTTACTATTTGCAGAGCAGTGTTCTAAATGCTGGAGTAGATCCAGGGTAATCAGGTTGTCCCACGTGAGGCTCACAGGCTTAGTCCCCATTTTACAGATGAGGTAACTGGGGCCCAGAGAAGTTATGTGACTTGCTCACAGTCACACAGTTGACAGGTGGCAGAGCCAGGATTCGAACGCATGACCTCTGACTCCCAAGCCCGTGCTCTTTCCACTGAGCCATGCTGCTAGACTTGAGAGGGAGAGGATAGAGGCAGGAAGGTCAGTGAGAAGGATGAAAGAGTAGTCAAGTAGGGATATGGCAAGTGTTGGACTAGCATAATGATAGTTTGGATGGAGGGGATTATTATTATTGTTTATTAATTGTTATTATGTGTGTCCAACATTATGTGCCAAGCACTGTTCTAAATGCTGGGGTGGAAACAAAGCTTATCAAACTGGGCATAATCTCTGCCCAACATAGGGTTCACCACCTAAATTGGAGGGAGAGAGATTTAATCCCCATTTTACAGAGGATGGAACTGAGGCATGGAAAATTTAAGTGACTTGTTCAAGGTCACACTGCAGACAGGAGACAGAAGCAGGTTTAAAACGCAATTCCTCTTTTCCCCCGCTCCCTTTCTCTTCCGGTTGTCCATGCACTTGAATCTGTCTGTGACTTTTGGACATTTGATATTCACCCCACCCTCAGCTCAACAGTAGTCGTGTACATATCTATAAATTATACATTATAGGTTATTCATTTCTATTAATGTCTGTCTCCCCCTCTAGCCTGTAAGCTTGATTTTTTAAAAGGTATTTTAATGATAATGGCACTATGCTAAGCTCTGGAGTAGATACAAGTTAATCAGGTTGGACCCAGTTCCTGTCCCAAATAGGGCTCACGGTCTTAATCCCCATTTTACAGATGAGGTAACAGAGGTAAGGAGAAGTTAAGTGACTTGTCCAAGTTTACAGAGTACATTAGTGGTGGAGCTGGAATTAGAACCAAGGTCCTTGTTTCCTTCTCCTGCTAAGATCACCCCGGCCTTGGATAATCTCTGCCATCCACTTCCCTTTCGTATGATTTTGCAATCTTCTTTGAAGCCCAAGCTCTCTGCCTGCTTGGCTTCCACACTTTCAAAAAAGTTCCATGTGCCACTTAACTGCTATGCACATAGGTCACTTGAGGCCCAAAGTAGAGCCAGGAGCCAAACCTGAACTCGGGAACTTCTGTTGGCATCTGCTTGCAGGAGCAGTGTGGCCGAGTGGAAATAACACGGGCCTGGGAGTCAGAAGAAGTCACATGTCTGCTGTTTGACTTTAGGCAAGCCACTTCGCTGTGCCTCGGTTACCTCATCTGTAAAATGGGGATTAAGACTGTGAGCCCCATGTGGGACAGGAATCTGATTACCTTGTATCTACCTCAGCATTTGGAACAGTGCCAGGCTCATCACAAATGCTTAAAAAATACCACAATCGTTATTATTATTATCTGCTGCATGTGCATTGAACCTGAACTCTTGCCCAGCATGTGCCGCTGGTCCACAGGGGAGACTGCTGCTCTTCTCCTCCTCCTCCTTTTTCCTAGGCGAGGAGGAAGACCCCTCGATGAGGAAGATCGATACCGCTGACCTGTCAGCGACAAGGTTTTGTGGAGCAACTGGAATTAGCCCGGTGACGTTTCTTCCGGGACAAGTTTCCCGCTAATAATGTAATCCATTCAGATAGGCACTTCGTCGAGACTCACTGTCATGGCTCCAGCCAGGTCAGGTGAATCCAGCCACAGGGGACACCTCTAAACAGCCCCGCTTCAATGCTGCCAAGAGCCCCTCATATGCACTTATACAATTTAGATCAGAAATACCGACAGCGTATTTCTCTTCTATACTCTGGAAATTTTGACATTTCGGAAAACCACAATTTTTGCCTTTATGAATATCTTCTTCAAAAGGAAGTTTCCAAAAAAAGAAAATATTAAACAACCCAAAGTTTTAAAAACAGCAACAACCTTCTGGTATGCTTGAGCCATGAATGGGGAGAGTCAAGAGAGCAGAAAACAGTTAAGGGGAGTAGCTCTGTTATCTTTAGATAAGATTCCATTAGGATCCAGAGGACAAACACTGAAAAAAATTCCTCAGCTGGGGCTTCTGGTAAGATCTGTGCAGATCAACTCTCTTCTTCTGCTACTCCCCAGTTCATGCCCTTTACTCCTCCCATTAGCACCAGTGTATTCTTTCCTAGCTCTTAATATAGCACTCAATAAATACTACTGCTCTTATTTCTATTACTTCCAAATACTTTCTGCCACATTCCGTGGTTCTCCTAGGTCACCTGAAACATATTGAGGGTATTCTTGCACAAACAGGCATTAAGGAAAAATCATGCTGCAGACTCATCTGTCCCAAAGTTGCACCCCTAATGTCTGTGCACATTCTCTTTCTCCCAGTATGGTGGTACATCTTTTCAACAGGTCCCCACTGGAAGATAATATTTCCTAATTCCCTACAGCATCCTAATCAATATCAAAACTTTATATTCATAGCTATCAACATTCCCATTTCTGACCCTTTGCTCACACTGTTTCTCCTGCTTAGAATTCTCTCCCAATTCAAATCCATCACGGGACTTCTCTCCCCTTCTTCCAATTCCTCCAAAAGTCTCACGTCCCCCACAAGAGCACCTTTGTCAATTAATTCCCCACATTCCAAGCTGGGTCCACCCAATCCATCCTTAGCACTCACTCAGTGATTTATTCGGCTATCTCATCTTGATATATTGGACCTGCTATTATCTCTTATATCCTTGTTCTTCCTCCTGCTCCCACTATTTGTAAATAATTTATGTCTGCCCGACTCCCACGCTTGATTGCATATTCTTTGAGGGAAGGGGTTGCGTGTTTGCTCGTTGTAGGCAGGGAACGTGTCTACCGACGGCATTATTTTGCATTTGGATCTTTGACATTTGGGCATTTGATTATCAGTTCATCCCCAACCCTGCAGCACTTAGGTAGTATCTTTAAATTATACATTACAAATTACTCATTTATTTATATTAATGTCTGTTTCTCCTCTAGACTGCAAGCTCATTATGGGCAGGGAGTATCTGCTAATTATGTTGTATTGTATTCTCCCAAACAGTACAGTACTCTGAACATTAATATGCTCTCAATCAATGCCACTGATAGATTTTTTTATGGTATTTATTAAGTGCTTACTGTGTCCCAGGAACTGGGCTAAGTGCTGAGGTAGAGTCAAGTTAGTTAGATTGGACACAGTCCCTGTCCTACGTGAGACTCACAGACTTAATCCCCATTTTACAGATGAGGTACCTGAGGCACAGAGAGGTTAAGAGACTTGCCTAAATTCACCAAGGATCTTCTAACTCCCAATCCCATCCTCTATTCACTAGGGAATGCTGCTTCTCCTAGGCCATGCTGATTCTTATTGATTGATCCCAATGCTTATTTCAGTGCTCTGCCTGCAGTAAGTCCTTAATAAATACCATTGATTGATGTTGGAATAGCAGGAGGAGGAGTAATTGTAGTTATTGAGTGCCCACTGATTGCCGTGCACTGAAATAAGCAATTGGAAAATACAGCAAAAATGTAAAAAAGCGACCCTTTCCCACAAGAAGTTTGCACCCTAATTGGGGAGTCAGGCATAGAGAGTGGTGCACTTTCTCTAATGCTTAGTACAGTGTTCTGGACTCAACAGACATCCAACAAACAGTAAAGATTACTTAAATAATCCTGATCCCATTGGACATGCAAGTCAGGAGGAAGGGCATGGAAGCCGCATGGCCTAGGTGAAAAGAACCTGGACTTGGAACTCATATAACCTGGCCCTTAATCCCGGCTCTGACACTTTTCTGCTGTGTGAGCTTGGGCAAATCAATTCACTTCTTTAAGCCTCAGTTTCCTCGTGTATAAAATGGGGATTAAATCCTACTCCCTCTTACTTAGGCTGTGAGCCTTAAGCGGGACAGGGACTGTGTCCATCTTAATTAGTGTGCATCTATTCCAGTGCCTAATACAGTCCTTGACACACAGTAAGCATTAAACACATATCATTTTTTTTAAAAAAGGCAGGCATTTTCCCTTCCACTACCATGGACCCATCAGTCAACTAATCAATCAAATTATTGAGCACTTACTGTGTGCGGAGCACTGCAGTATGAGCTTGGGAGAGTACAGTACAGTAGATAAACCTTGTCTCTGCCCTTCAAGACTTTAGACATCATGGAGTCAATCCATTTCAATCCATTTTGTGGGAGTTGAAATTAAAGCGACTAAGTCTCTGGTCTGTATGCTGTGGGCAGAGAATGTGTCTCTTATGTTGTCACCTTGTAATCTTCAAGTGCTTAATACAGTGCTTTGCACATAGTAAATGCTCAATAAATACCACTGACTGGCTGACTGAAAGTTTGGTCCAAACCCATGAGCCCAAGTTTGCTGTAAACGTTCAATGACGATGTATCTAGTGATTTGCTTTCTACCACTGTTTAGGGTTTCTATACTTACTCCATTAGGTATGCTAAATATTTATGGAGAAAGTGGTAAATTGCAAATGCATTCCAGTCTCTTCTCTACGACAGTAGTAGATCCGGGTTTATTGAGCACCCACGAATTCTTTGCACAAATCTAAACTTTGAGGAACACGGAAAAAGGAAGTGAAACACTCCCTTCTCACAAGGAACTTTCAGTCTAGTGGGGTAGGAAGGTATAAAAATATTTAAGGGAGGCAGCATGGTTTAGTAGAAAGAGCAAGAGAATCAAGAGAGCGGTGTTATAACCAGGTCATTGCCTTGCTGGGTGACTTGGGACGAATCACTCTCAGGGCCTTAGTTTCCACATCTGTAAATTGGGGATAAATACCTCTTCTCCTTCCCTCTTGGCTTGACCACTTCTTGGTACACAAGGACTGTGTCCGATCTGATTGTACTCAGAGAAGCAGCGTGGCTCAGTGGAAAGAGCACGGGCTTTGGAGTCAGAGGTCATGAGTTCGAATCCCAGCTCTGCCACTTGTCTGCTGTGTGACCTTGGGCAAGTCACTTCACTTCTCTGGGCCTCAGTTACCTCATCTGTAAAATGGGGATGAAGACTGTGAGCCCCACGTGGGACAACCTGATGACCCTGTGTCTACCCCAGTGCTTAGAACAGTGCTCTGCACATAGTAAGCGCTTAACAAATACCAACATTACTCTATCTACCTCAGCACTTACCACAGTGCTTGGCTCATAGTGAGTATAGTAAGTACAATTTCTATTCAATTACTTTCATTCTGTGAGTTGGATGCAAAGAAGCTAAAGTTACATTGACCATTTTTCGTGAGGAGAAATCTGGTTTTATAAACTGTCAGACAAAAGTAATGAGTAAATGCAACCCATGTAGGCCTAGGTGAGATCTGCCCTAGTGAGAGTACTTCAGTCGAGGACATTGAGGACATTTTTCAGTCATCTATTTTTTAAATCCCTTTGGGTTTCCAAGCATCTGCTCAACTCTTCTGCCGAAAGATAAATTACCAACTTATACTTGTCTCTGGAGCCTCTTCATCTGTACCTTTCATGTCAACCATACCCCCTAACCAGGAAAAGAGAACATGTCATCCATCTCTCCCGTCACTGAAGGGAAAGTTGGAATTTTGGTGATATGCTCCCATTGGGAGGTGGCTGTTGGAGGAGTTTTAAATAATGCAGAACCTGGGATGTCGCGGGATGGACAGGTTGTAACCTCGAAAGCAGCTTGTCAGTCATTCATGTTCATTGAATGCTTACTTTGTGCAGAGCACTGTACTAAGCTCTGGGGAGAGTACAATATAATGATATAGCAGACACATTCCCTGCCCACAACAAGCTTGCAATCTAGAGGGGGAGACAGGCCTTAATATAAATGAATAACAGATATGGACATAGTGCTATAAGGCTGGAAAGGGGATGAATAAAAGGAGCAAGTCAGGGTGATGCAGAAGGGAGTGGAAGAAGATGAAAGGAGGGCTTTCCCTTCTAATTAATATGTTCCTATTCTAGTGCTTAGAACAAAGTTTGGCACATAATAATAATAATAATAATAATGGTATTAAGTGCATATTATGTGCCAGACGCTGTTCTAACTACTGGGGTAGATACAAAATAATCACTGATTGAATGTTATTTATAAAAAATACAATTAATAAGCAGGTCTGGAAGAGGGAGGTGTCTCAGCCTGTAAGGAAGTCAACTATGCTTAGGTAATGGAGAAACCATGGCCCAGAGGAAGTAATTGAGTGAATTTTATCCCTGCAGGGCCACCCTGACATCTGGTTGGGTTACAGTGGAGTTTGGAGTCAGAGTGTTCTAATGATTTGAAGCTTCATTCCCGGGAGATACCTTGAGCCCTGGTGTTTAAGGAAAAGTTTAGAAAAGGGTTGAGAAGGTAGGGGGACACTGGATCTGGACCAGAAGAGAGACATATGGTTGTTAATTCAGTGCAGTGTATGATACTGCTTTGCCCAAACCCCAGCATTTCCTTGATTTGATTTCTTTCTCATTCAGGTACTCCATTGTTAAATTTCTTCAGAGAAGAGTGGGGGTGACCATAACCTGAGTCACTCAGCCCGGTCTTTACCAACACCTCGAGAACTGAGACAGCAGGCCAGGTGGGGTCAGAGTCAAGAATGGAAAATTCCAGAAGCGCCAGGACTGTGGCCATGCCTACCTCTTTACGTCCCAGCTCTCCTCCCAACCCAAACACAGCAACAGTGGCCCTACAAGGGCCCACAAGGCAGGCTTCCACCTGGCAATCCAAATCTCGAGCAGAAAACCAGCAGGTGGAAGCCACTGGCCGTTCCCTCTTGCTCCTGGCGGCACTTTGGTTGTCTCTGGCAACCACCTCAACTCCAAGTTCCTTGGTAAAAGTAGACTTGCATCTATCTCATCTTGTTTGTCTGCTATTGCTCTGACCACTCCAGTGCAGTGTGGCCTAGTGGAAAGAGCAAGCTAGACCTGGGCTCTAGTTCCAGTTTGGCCACTTACCTGATGTGTGACCTCGGACGAGTCTTTTAACATTTCTGAGCCTCAGCTTCCTCATCTACAAAGTGGTTATACACAACCTGCTCTCCTCCCATCTTAGGCTGTGAAACCCTAGGTGAGACAGAGATTGGGTCAGGGATTGTGTCTACCAGTTTCATTGTTTTGTACTCGTTTAACCCGTTTTCCCCAGCTCAGTCTCCTTTAAGCATACCTGTGCACTACAGTCTGTGATCTTTGGACACTTGATATTTGTCCTACCCACAACCCCTCAGTTCTTATGTACATATCTTTAAATTACATATTATAAATGACTCATTTATTCATATTAATGTTTGTCTCCCTCTCTAGATTGTAAGTTTATTGGGCAGGGAACGTATCTGTTAATTCTGTTGTACTTTAATTGTAAAAATGATGATGATGGTATTTGTTAAGCACTTACTATATGTCAAGCACTGTTCTAAGCACTGGGGTAGATACAAGGTAATCAGGTTGTCCCACGTGGTGCTCACAGTCTTCATCCCCATTTTACAGATGAGGCAACCGAGGCACAGAGAAGCTAAGTGACTTGCCCGAAATCACACGGCTGATGAGTGGCAGAGCCAGGATTAGCACCCACGACTTCTGACTCCCAAGCCCGTGCTCTTTCCACTAAGCCATGCTGCTTGTCCATTATTTTCCATTAGCCATTATTATCATTATTATTACTATTGTACTCTTCCAAGTGCTTAGTAGAGTGTTCTGCACATTGTAAGTCCTCAAAACATACCTCTGACTGATTGGTTGTATCTCATCTGATTATTTCATTCATTCTTTCATTCAATCGTATCTATTTAGGGCTAACTGTGTGCAAAAGACTGTACTAAGCTTTTGGGAAAGTACAGTACAACGATGAATAGTGGCATTCCCTGCCCATAATGAGTTCACAGTCTGGGGGGGGGAGACAGACATCAATACAATCCAATAAAATTACAGATATATACATAAGTGCTGAGAGGCTGAGGGAGCAGAGGGGTAAGAGCAAAGAGAGTAAGTCAAGGCTATGGAGAAGGGAGGGGGAGATAAGAAAGTGGGGCTTAGTCTGGGAAAGCCTCTTGGAGGAGATGTGCCTTCAGTAAGTCTTTGAAAGGGGGAAGAGTAATTTGAGGAGGGAGGGTATACCAGGCCAGAGGCAGGACATGTGTCAAAGGTCGACGGCGAGACCGGCGAGATCGGGGCACAATGAGAAAGTTCGCTCTGGAGGAGCGAAGTATGTGGGCTCCGTTGTAGAAGGAGAGAAGCGAGGCTCAGAAATGTTAAAAGACTCGTTAATAGAGGCGAGGTAGGAGGGATGCAAGATGAAGGAGGGCTTTAAAGCCAGTAGAAAGGAGTTTTTGTCTGGCATGGAGGTTGATGGGCAACCGCTGGAGATTTTGGAGAAGGGGGATGATGTGCCCTGAGCATTTTTGTAGAAAGATGATCCAGGCAGTGGAGCGAAGTCTGGACTGGAGTGGGGAGATGCAGGAGGTTGGGAGGTCAGCAAGGAGGCTGCAGTAATCTAAGCGGGATAAGATGAGTGATTGTATTAGCGGGAAGCAGCATGGCGTAGTGGATAGAGCGTGGGCCTGGGAGTCAGAAGGTCATAATAGTGCTGGTATTTGTTAAGCGCTTACTATGAGCAAAGCACTGTTCTAAGTGCTGGGGGGATACAAGGTAAACAGGTTGTCTCACGTGGGGCTCATAGTCTTAATCCCCATTTTAAAGATGAAGGTAAATGAGGCAAAGAGAAGTTAAGTGACTTGCCTAAAGTCACATAGCTGACAAGCGGCGGAGCTGGGATTAGAACCCATGACTTCTGACTCCCAAGCCCGTGCTCTTTCCACTGAGCCACACTGCTTCTCAAGGTCATGGGTTCTAATCTGCGGTGTGGCCCAAGGCCTGTGCCTCAGTTACCTCATCTGTAAAATGGGAATGAAGACTGTGAGTCCCATGTAGGACACACACTGTGGCCAACGTGATTTGCTTGTAACCACCCCAGCACCTAGTACAGTGCCTGGCACATAGTAAGTGCTTAATAAATACCATTATTGTTATTATTATTAATGTGGTAGCAGTTTGGATGGAGAGAAAAGGGCAGATTATCCCGTATCGGTCCCAGTGCTTAACGCAATGCTAGACACCAAGTAAGCATTTCCTACACCGCATTATTATTTTATCCTCCTTTTAATAATTATCCGCCCATTTCGAGGAAATCCGCTTCCTTTCTCCTCTTCACATTTAGCCCAAGATTTTGATAAAGAGGCTTTAACATCTAGTGCATTATCAGATTAAAGAAACGCTCTGTCTTCACCATTTCAGACCTCTGTTCAGACCTCTCAGCAGGAGCAAGGCAGGCCATTGAGGCACCATTAACAAATAGCTGACAGCTAATTGATTTTACACTTGTGTATCAGAGCTTGCAAGCCATAATTTAAAAACTAATTTGCTTCTGAGTCTGTAACACCAGAGGCAGTTACATGTCCTATCTCAAAAAACCAAAATATGTCATAGTTTATCATTTTTACTGATATTGGTCCATACTTTGGACTTCTATAAATCCAGTCTCTATGTACTAGTGCACTTCCACCTAGCACAGATGCAAAATAGTCAGCCCCGTAGCACCAGCTGATTCACCAAGGCTCCAGTACCGAGTTTTCGGGAACTGAAGCCACTTCAGGGGAGTTTTAATGAGGTAGTATTTGCTAAAGCATGACTGACAGAAATAATAAGTTAACATTTATGAGGGAAACCTTCGAACTGAAGCTGTAGCAGGCAGACAGCCAACAGAAATTGTTTTGTGGATGAAATATTTCCTAAAAATAGCTCTCCCAGCTCAGCCTAATGCAATTAAAGTTAGTGATGTACATAATAAGAAAACTGGGAGCTCTTCCTGTTAATAACCACTGTGTAACTGAGGCAATCCACTTCATTAATTTAATATACACTTTCAGAATCCCCTGATAATAGAAGCGTAATTAAAATGATCTGCTTTGATGGGCTTCTCTTTCCAAAGGGAAACTGTGTGAGGGTATTTCTTAAAATGATACTTTTGGTTCAATCCTGACCCCTGTACTCTCATTTCTGATGGTCCACATCATCAGTGGTATTTATTGAGCACTTACTCTTTTATCGTATTTGTTAAGCGCTTTCTATGTGTTGTGCACTGTACTAAGCGGGGGGGTAGATACGGGGTTGGACACAGTCCGTGTCCCATGTGGGGCTCACTGTCCTCATTTTTATCCCCATTTATAGATGAGGTAACTGAGGCACAGCAAAGCGAAGTGACGTGCCCAAGGTCATACAGCGGACAAGTGGTGGAGTTGGGATTAGAACTCAGGTCCTGCTGACTCCCAGGCCTGGGCTTTATCTGTAAGGTCATGCTGCTTCTCAGTATTTGAAAAAGATAGTGGGGAGAGGAGGATCTTTCAAAGACATGTTTTGCCTTTGGCTGATCCCAACAGTTCTCCAGAAACCCTTACCTCTGGATGGATTGATCGATCAGTCAATCAATCAATGGAATTTACTGAGCACTTACTGTGTTTAGAGCACTGTACTAAGTGGTTGGGAAGAGATCCAGTCCCAAGATTACTTTTGCAGTTTCAAAGTGACTCCTTTCTCCACAGCCCCAGATACCAGAATATCATTAATTTTTCAGAATACCACAGATTGTGTCAGCAGGATGGTATATGTTTTCTAAACTTTGTGCAGCTTTGATCACTTCAGATAAAAATTTCATAGAAGAAGAACATTTGGGTACACTTTTCCTAGTAAAATCACATGGGCACTAACATAGGTCAAGCCTATAAATCTGAGACTGGCCCAGGTTGAGTCTTTCCAGACGAACGGACTATCTGAAGCAGAGGGATTCTGCCTATCCATCAGTCAATCCATTGTATGGTCCCTATGTGAGACAGGGCATCACACTCCTTTTTTTTTTTTCCTACTGGCCTGGGAGTCATGAAACTTGGAAAAGTTTCCACGTTTGGGCATGGACAGGAGTTGATAATAGGGGAATCACAACAGAGGTCTTGGAGGCCATTTGTAGAAAAGAGAGGAATTTCTGGAAAACTAGGGGTTAAACAATTATTGGCAAATCAATTTTGCTGCTAAAAATCACATTCACTATGAAATTAGCCACTTAATAGGTTAACCCTTTCCTCATTAGGGTTAGGGTTTCTAAATCCTTTCACTTTTCCTTCCATTTTTAAGTTCTTCAGTTAGACTGTCTGACCATTGGGATTTCAAGATATTCCATTGTTTGATGTTATCTGAGCATATCTTGATTCCTTGGTTTTGTGGGGTTTTGATTGGTTTTTTTTTTTTTTTTCATTTCACTACCTGCTGAAGAAGAAATCCAGCTCTCCCCCGGGTCACTGTTTCGCTGAGTGGGCTGGCCCATGTTGTGTGTTTTAGGACACTTTAGGGTCCTTGATCACTGCTAGATTTAGTAGGTTTAGTCTCTGCACTGATGCAAGTTTGCATTTGAGCTCATGGATGTTGGTGTCCTTAGTGACACATACATAGAGATGTTAAAAGAATTTGCACCTATTTTGCCTTGCCCTTTAAAAACTAACAATGATAATGCTGCTGCTGCTGCTGCTGCTGCTAATGGTGCCATTTATCAAGCCCTTCCTAGGCACCAAACACTGTGCAAATGGTTTGGATTAATAATGGGATAAAACCTAGTCCATCATGTTGGTATTTGTTAAGTGCTTAGTATGTGCAGAGCACTGTTCTAAGCGCTGGGGTAGACACAGGGGAATCAGGTTGTCCCACGTGGGGCTCACAGTCTTCATCCCCATTTTACAGATGAGGTAACTGAGGCACAGAGGAAGTGAAGTGACTTGCCCAAGGTCACACAGCAGACAAGTGGCAGAGCTGGGATTCGAACTCATGACCTCTGACTCCAAAGCCCGTGCTCTTTCCACTGAGCCACGCTGCTTCTTTTTGGGGCTCAAGGACTATGAGGGGAGGGAGAGTCGACATGTTCTCCCACTTACAGATGAAGAAACTGATGCACAGAGAGGTGGGGTTTTTTTGTTGCTTGCTTTTGTTTTTTAATACCATTTAATAATAGTAATAATAATGTTGGTATTTGTTAAGCACTTACTATGTGCAAGGCACTGTTTTGAGCCCTGGGGCGATACAAGGTTATCAGGTTATCCCACGTGGGGCTCACAGTCTTATTCCCCATTTTACAAATGAGGGAACTGAGGCACAGAGAAGTGAAGTGACTTGCCCGAAGTCACACAGCTGACAAGTGGTGGAGCGGGGATTAGAACCCATGACCTCTGACTCCCAAGCCCAGGCTCTTTCCACTGAGCCGTGCATTTAAGTGCTTACAGAGAAGCAGTGTACCTTAGTAGTGTACAGCCTGATTACCTTGTGTCTACCCCAGTGCTTAGAACAGTACTTGGCACATAATAAGTGTTTAACAAATACCATCATTATTATTATTCTTATAGCTATTATGCACCAGGTGCTGTTCTAAGCAATGGGGTAAATACAAGTGAATTCAGTTGGACACAGTCCCTGTTCCACATTGTGCTCACAGTCTTAATCCCTGTTTTACAGATGAAGTAACTGAGGCACAGAGAAGTGAAGTGACTAGCCCAAGGTCACACAGCAGACTAGTGGCAGAGCTGGGATTAGAACCCAGGTCCTTCTGACTCCCAGACTTGGGTTCTATCCACTAGGCCATGCTGTTTAAGTCAAGATGCTTGATTAAGGTTATGCTGATGAAGTGACTTGATGAAGGTCACACAGCAGAAGTTGGGACTGGAACCCAGATTTCCTGCTGCAGTACAGGGATCACCTTATCTCCTTTTGAATTAAAAATACATGCTTTCGCCTGCAATTTCTGTGGAAATTCGAGGACGTTCAGAGCTGCCACAGATTGCCCAAGAGCTCATGCTTTAATGACCAAATTTCATTCATTCATTCATTCATTCATTCATTCATTCATTCATTCGTATTTATTGAGCTCTATTTGCAGAGCACTGTACTAAGCGCTTGGAATATACGATTCGGCAACAGATAGAGACAATTTCTGCCCAATGACGGGCTTACAGTCTAATCGGGGGAGACAGACGGACAAAAACAAGACAACATAATCACGATAAATATCATCTGCCCTCAGGATCATGGGAAGCAGGTTTGAGACGCAGAGGAGAACCTGCCATCTTAAAGCCTGCAATTACTATGTTCTTAGTCTAAGAGTCAGCCAGTCAGCTCCTTGTGGTGCTGCTTGGTGATGGTTGGGGCTGTGGGGATGGGTTGGTGGGAGGTAGAAGGGAGGTCTTACAATTTTTTTCTTAGCTGCTTCAGCAGCTATAGGAGGCAGGCAGCATAAACTAGTGGAAGGAACAAGGGCATATACCTAGGAATCAGGAGACTTGTTTCAAACTGCTTAGTGACCTTGAACAAGTCACTTAATCTCTCTGAGCCTCTGTTTCCTCACCTGGACAATGGGCTAAGGTTGGCCGTGAGCCCTGTGTGGGACAGGTACCGTCATAACCTTGTGTCTACACCAGAGTTTAGCACATAGCAAGCACTTAATAAATTACCAAATTAATTTATGAGTATTGCTGACCTTTATATAACTTTGTCCTTCTCTTTTAGATAGTAAACTCTTTAAGGACCTGGATATGTCTTTTAACTCAGTAGTCTCCAAAATGCTTAGTAGAGTTCTCCACTCTTTAGGGTCTCAGTGCAAATTACGGATTGATTTCTTCATTTTGAAACACATTCTTTAGCTATCTCATCTGGATGTAAGTCTGGAAAATCAGAGATGAAATTTAATTAACTGTGCCAGGGTATCTTTGTTTTGATGAAGCTAGGATCTTTATTTCCTCCACGTTCTCCATGTGAAGGAATGGGCCAATCTTTCACTGATTTTGATGATTTTTTAAATCCTGGGGCTAAATGTCTTTTCTTCGTGACATTTTGACTTGAGATTTCTTGTTGAGGACTGACTACTGAATTTTCTTTTACAAAACATCAGATCTGACAAAAAGGCAAGAGATCAATGAATTAGGTTGAATGTGGAGAAACTTGGAACAGACTCACACTGTGAGTAACTGATCACTGATAACTTCTCAAAGGGAAACATGCCCAAAATCATTTCATTTTCTTTGAGCAATTTAATCTAACTTAGTCTAAAGCGAAAAAAGAAAAATGGTTGGTTGTCCAGTTAACGCTGCATCCAACCCAAGCTACGCAGTCATACAATGGTGATCCAAGGCACCAGCTTTGGCAAAGGCCTGGACTATGACCGCTACAAACTAAAGAACCCGGAGGCGGCCACAATCGATAAAGTGGTGATAGGTGCTCTGGTCTTGGTGGGAATGCACTGTTGCTTGGCCATCAGAATCTTGAAATCCAGGACCTCACCCATCCAATCTACGAGGCTTTTAAGTTAGACTATTATCCTACAAGACGTTGGTATTTCCCAACAAGTGGCTATTGAAGCTGCTCTGTGGGTCTGCTCTGAGGTTAAACTAGCAGCATAGCCTGATTAATCAATAGGAGTTTATGACATCCTGTGGCGACTTTGATTGCGTTCCCAGGTACCGCCATTTAGTTGCCTCGTAGATGGTGATTTGGAACTTACTTCCTTCATTTTGTTGCGATTCAAGGCTCCCAAATGAAATGTTTTTCTCCATTCCACTAGTTTTTCCCTCTGAGGACTCAATCAATCAGCAGCATTTACTGAGTGCCTATTGTTTGCAGAACGCTGTACTAAATGCTTGAGAGAGGACAATCGGGTCAGTACACAGGGTGGCTGGTCAAGAAGTTTGCAATCAGACTTAGCCCACTCCATTAAAATGATTTTACAGAGTCAGTCAAGGGGTAGCGTAACTCACCAGAGTTGATGTTGAGTAATGGAAGAAAAGGACTGAGATTAGAAATGGTGTTACTGGTAGATTCAATCGTATTTATTGAGTGCTTACTGTGTGCAGAGCATTATATTAGGTCCTTCTGGTAGAGCAGAACTCAGACTCTTGAGAGCATGAATCTTGCTAAGAAACACAATTTTCTGCTGAAAAGAGCCAAACCCAGTTCTGTTAGCAGCCTAAGCAGAGAAAGCAGAGGAGAGAATCTAATAATCATAATGGTATTTGTTATTATTATTATTGTTATTATTAATTCTGATATTTAAGTCCTTACTAAGTGCTAGGCACTGTAACAGCGCTGGGGTGGATATAAGCAAATCAAGTTGGATGCAGTCCCTTCCTCTGCAAAGGGCTCACAGTCTTCATCCCCATATTACAGATGAGGTAACTGAGGCCTAGAGAAGTGAACTCGCTTGCCCAAGGCCACACAGCAGACAAGTGTCAGAGCTGGGATTAGAACCCATGACCTTCTGACTCTAGGCTTCTAAAACACAGCTGTCATGGTTTAGGCCAAATTCAATCAATCAGTTGATCAACCAATGGTATTTACTGCTTTGTCCCTTTGCTCCATCATGGGTTCTGGTTCTCATTTTAAGCATTTTCTGACTGAGCTCCTCACCAAGTGGTGGTGATGAAACAAAAATATCCTTGATTCTGGTTCCTACTCTAGATCCTAGCTAGCGGATGATTGCGTCAAGAAGACATTTGCTGCTATTGATTTTCTATTCATGGCTAGGATAAATACAAATATCAAGAAGGGCTAAATAAATTGCAAAGTAAGGCAAAAATCTTTGTAGATAGACTTGAACCAAGAGTTTAAAATCTGTTCCTAGATAGCACTGAGGTGCATTTCTCCAAGGCTCAGTGGCTAGAAATAAACCTCTCTACCTCTCGCCCTGAAGTTGAGGAAATAGTTCTCTGTGTTGATGGAAAAAGAAAATCATCCTGGATTAAATATCCAGTTAAAAGTCCTACAGTATAGACAGCACAGCCTAGTGGAAAGAGTATATGACACGTGAAAAGGTTAGCGGCACCAGAGGAGCAGAGTGCATGGGCTGGGATGTAGAAGGAGAGAAGGGAAGTGAGGTAGGAGGGGGCAAGGTGATGGAGAGTTTCGAAGCCCATAGTGAGGACCTTTCGCTTGATTGCTCAGGGTGCTAGAAAATAATTGCAGAGAGCTGGCTGGAGGAGGTAGAAGTTCAGGCAGGCTTTGGAAGCGGAGAAAACTAAGGTCTGTGATGTGTGGAGGAAAGGAGGGAGTTCCAAGCTAGGGGAAGTGGGTTTTGAGGAGGGGAGAGTTGTAGGCCGGTCAGTGCTTCAGGAAGATGATCCGTGCAGCAGTGTGGAGGACAGATGGGAAGGAGGAGAAGCTGGAGGTCGGGAGGTTAAAGAGGAGGATGAGATTGGAAGGTCCGTGAGGGCAGAGATTGAGTCTATTAACTCTTCCGCGCTCTCCCAAGGGCTCAGTACAGCGCATCGTGTAAATGCGTGAGTAAAAACTATTGTTTGATTGATTAGTCTTAACTGCGAAATGACCAGAGCTTCTACCAGCTGCCTGGAAGAGGCACACACAGATATAGGAGACACATAAGAAGAACCAGCAGGATTTGGATGGAGACTGAATGTGAGATGGCATTTGAAATGAACCACCTACCTACTCCGTGCTTCCAAAATTGGCTCTTTCCAGATCTGTAGCACAGGAAATGATATATGCGGTGCCTAGGAAATAAATATATTTCTTTCCTCCTTTTAGCAGGATTGTAGAAATTGCACTTAGCATTTCTTTGCTGAACACTCTCCCCCTCCCCCTCCCTCACACAGCTGGCTTGCAACGGCTGAATATGCCGAGTCAGCTCATCATAGACACAATACTTTCCGCAAGCTGTGTGATTCCACTCTTCCTTGCTGTTTCAGCAGGGCCACGGAGTGTTCTTGAAATTAAAATTTACATTGCCATGATATTATTAGAAATGTATACCGTATTTAAGCCGTATCTCTTTTGAGTGGGTATGGAAACCGCTAGTTCCTGTAGGTGTCCTCAAAACAGGATGCTGGAAAAAGTAAAGACCCAGGATGGCCTTATATTTTGGATTAAGCCTTCATTCGACACCACAGAAATACTTCGGGCATTGTGAGCGTGGGTGTGAACAGCTGCAAACTGCCCGGCAGAGAGCAAGAGGGTCGAGGAGGCTGGGGGAGGCTGAAAAACCGGCAGGAAGTTCCAGGAGACTGCAGGAGCCTGACAGCGTTTCCAGGAAGTCCCAAGAGAATGAAGGAGGCTGAGGTCCCAGGAGGCTGCAGAAGGCTGCAAGAGGCTGAAGAAGAATCCAGGAGGTGCTATGAGGCTCCAGGCATGGCCAGGAGGTTCAGTCGCGTGTGAAGGCGTTGAGCGCAGCTCCAGGGAAATGCGGTTTGATTTTGGTTTTGGTAGTGCAAGATGAGGTTGGCTCCACCTAAGGGAGAACTGAAACTTGCTATGGGCAGGGGATATGTCTGTATATTGTTGCATTATACTCTCAAGTGTTTAGTACAGTGCTCTGCGCACAGGAAGGGCTCAATAAACATGATTGAATGAATGAATGAAAAGTAATCAGGTTGGACACAGTCCATGTTCATTCAAAAGTATTTATTGAGCGCTTACTATGTGCAGAGCACTGTACTAAGCGCTTGGAATGTACAGTTCGGCAACAGATAGAGACAATCCCTGCCCAATGACTGGCTCACAGTCTAACAGGGGGAAACAGAGAGCAAAGCAAAACAGAACAAAACAAAAACAAGACAACATTATCAAGATAAATAGAATCAAGGGGATGTACACCTCATTAACAAAATAAATAGGGTAATAAATCCCGCATGGGGCTCACAGTTGTAATCTCCATTTTACATCTGAGGTAAGTGAGGGAGAGAGAAGTTCAGTGACTTGTCCAAAAGCACACAGCAGACAAGTGGTGGAGGCAGGACTAGAACCCAGGTCCTTTTGACTCCCAGGCCCGGGATCTATCCAGTAGGCCACGCTGCTTCACTTCATATGTGCAGAACACCGTACTAAGCACTTGGGAGAATGTAATATAACTGAATTAGCAGGCACGATCCCTGTCCATAGCAAATTTATAGTATAGAGGGGAGATAGTCGTTAATATGAATAAATGATGTATAATATGTAATTTAAAGATGTGATTAAGCCCTCTTCCTGCCCCTGCCCCCCACTCTCCCTTTTGTATTGTCTTCGCACTTGAATCTGTGACTTTTGGATATTTGACATCCTCTTCACCCCCAAACCCACGGCACTTATGTCCATATCTTTAAGTCAAACATTATAAATTATTCCTATGAATGTCTGTCTCCCCCAGTAGACTGTAAGCTCATTATGGGCAGAAAACGTGTCTCTTAATTCTCTTAGTACGGTGCTCTGAACATAACACTCAAATACCACTGATTGAATGATTGATTTTAGGGGGGTTTTGAAGGTAGGGGGAGTGGTGGCCTGTCAGGTACGAAAGGGCAAGGAGTTCCAGACCCAAGAAAGAAAGCGAGCAAGGAGTGGGTGGCGAAATACACACGATCCAGATAAAGAGAGTAGACTGGTTTCATAGGAGCTGAGTTTGTGGGTTGGGTTGTAGTAGGAAATACATTTTCCTTCTTTGCTGAACACTCACCCCCTCTGCACACAGCTGGTTGGCAACAGCTGAGTATGCTGTCGGCTCATCACAAACACAATACCTTAGGGCGAGGTAAGGTAGGAGAGAGAGTGCTGATTGAGTGCCTTAAAGCCGATTGTGCGGAGATTCTGTCTAATGTGAAGGTGGATGGGCAACCATTGTAAGTCTTTGAGGCGTGGAGAGATGCGGACTGAATGTTTCACAGCAAAACGATCTGGGCAGCAGAGCGAAGTTTGGACAGGAGAGGGAAAAGTGTAGGGAAGAGATTGGAGGGAAATGGGGTAGGAGAGAGATTTGGGGACTTGGAAAGGGGTAGATTTGGATGTGTATACTATAAGATCACTGTGGGCAGGGAATGTGTCTGTTGTTGTATTATACTCTCCCAAACACTTAATACAGTGCTCTGCACACGGGGAGTGCTCAATAAATATGACTCACTGACTGAGGTTGGACTGACTTCACCTCAGCCCCGAACAGGCCATTCTCTGTCTCTGCTGCGGCTCCACCCACAAAGGGCCCGAAGCGCAAGAACCTAGCTCTGGCTTGGACTGTGGACACAAAGGCCGGGCGCCACCAAGCTCTGGAACCAAGTCATCCGTACAGGAGCCTTGCCGCTGCCCTCAGAGAGATGATGTCACATCTCTCTAGGCCAGCCGTCATATTCTTTTTCGCAATCAATCCTGGAACGCCAGGCTGTGGTCCTGGATTTCCCTGCCACACTTTGGACCATCGTTGCTCACTGGTAACGGATTGACAATATTGCCTTAAGGTGTCTTACTTTCCTCCAGTCTTGCCACCTGTTATACCAATAAGACAATTAATTGAATACTCTAGTATGCAGAGCATTAAACTAAGTGCTTGGGAGAGTACAGTAGCTTTAGCAGCTATGATCCCAGGCCTCCAGGAACTTACAATCTAGTGGAGGGGACAGACATTTAAATATTTTTCTTGTAGGAGAAAGAAGGAAAAGGAGATAGGGCATGAGTTAATGCTTAAGTAGTAGACCATAGTAATAAGTAGTAGAGTATAGACAAAGTGGATTCACTTGGGCTGAGCAGCAGCAGCAGCATGAGAAAGAGTCAAAGGCAGATGATTAAGAAATCAAAACATTAATCAAAGACTCAAGAATTTACTGCACGGAAGAAGGCAATGGTAAACCACTTCGGTGTCTTTATCAAGAAAACTCTATAGATACACATACCAGAATGGCTTTATGATATAAAATGGGACATAATAATAATAAAAATGATAATAATTTTGGTATTTGTTAAGCGCTTACTATGTGCTGAACGCTGTTCTAAGCCCTGGGGTAGATACAGGGTAATCAGGTGGCCCCACATGGGGCTCACAGTCTTAATCCCCATTTTGCAAATGAGCTGAGGCACCGAGAAGTTAAGTGACTTGCCCAAGGTCACACAGCTGACAAATGGCAGAGCCAGAAGTAGAACCCACCACCTCTGACTTGTAAGCCCGTGCTCTTTCCACTAAGCCAAGCTGCTTCTACATTCTGAAGAGGGCGTATCCATGGAGTCTCTATGGGTCAGAAACAACTCGACATTTGAAGAAGAAGAGTAGAGGGTGTGTATTAGTAGGCAGAGAAAGTGAAGTACAAACAGATTGAGAGGCAAAAATGAACAGAGAGGTAAAAGAAGGGGGGGGACAGAAATAGCTAAAGAAAACACATAACCCTTTAAAGACTATAAGCTCATTATGAGCAGGGGAATGCATCTGCTAATTTAGCTCATACTGTACTCCCCCATAGGCTTAGAATATTGCTCTGCACATAGTAAGTGCTCAGTAAATACCACCAAATGATGATACAACACTGAGACTGTTCATTTTTCCATCTGAAAACTGGGGAGGGTGGAGGATGCCTCCATTCTGACACTTCTAAATCTGGGCCAGAAAGGCCCTGCTTTGTTCTCATCTCTTCTGTAGTTTCCTTCTGCACAAAGGTCATTGTGGGCAGGGAATGTGTCCATTTATTGTTATACTGTACTCTCCCAAATGCTTAGTAGAGTGCTCTGCACACAGAAAGCACTCAATAAATATGAGGGAATGAATGAATTAATGAACTGGAACTCCCTCCCCCTGGAGTCTGGTAGACTCAACAGTCCCTTTCCCCATCTTCACCACCCTCTGGAAATCACCCTTCCTCCAGGTGACCGTCTCTGGTCAGTTTCTTATCTCCCCTATCTTATATCTCCAATTGCCATTGCTCACCGAAACATAAAGATTCTCAGACAATCCTCTAGTATTTCTGAGCATATCTGTATACTGTATTATTTCCTCCTACATGTTATTTATTTTTGTGTCTGTCCTTTTAGCTAGTCTAAGTTCTTCCAGGGCTATTAACTCTACTGCACTTTCCCAAACCCTTAGTACAGTAATCTGAATACAATTGGCACTTGATTGAGATGCTATTAAAAAGGATGCAGTTTGTCTTTTGAAGCATATTGCAGTGCTTTTACCTAATTCCCTCACTTTTAATTTGGCTCAATCATTTAAGCAATGGTATTTATTTCACATTTACTCGGTGCAGAGCACTGTACTAAGCACTTGGATAAGTTCAGTTACCTCATCTGTAAAATGGGAATTAAGATGATGAGCCCCATATGGGTCAGGGACTATGTCCAACCCAATTTGTTTTCATCCAGCTCAGCACTTAGAACAGTGCCTGGCACGTAATAAGTGCTTATTTTTACTGCTCAAAAACAATTCTGATTTAATGAACAAAGAAAGTCAAAGGTTTGAATGAGAGCAAAGTGTTTAAAGACCTTCCTTTGTTTCAATTCAGAAAAAGGCCGATTTATGTATCAGACGCAGGATTTACATGGCCAAGTATTTGTCCTAAATTGGACACCCTACCATCTCTTTAAATTCATTTTATAAAATGAAAACTTCAGAAGATTCTCAGAGGTATGTGCCTGTGAGTGTGTTTGTGTTCTGAGTCAGAGATTTGCCTGGCTAAATCTCTTCTTTCGGCAAGCATGTAGCAGCAGCAGCTTCTGGGTAGTCACAAATTTTTCTTGTAGGAGAAAGAAGGAAAAGGAGATAGGGCATGAGTTAATGCTTAAGTAGTAGACCATAGTAATAAGTAGTAGAATGTTCCTGAGAAATCCCAGATTTGGGAATGCTAGATGCCAGCCTCTCACAGGCTGGAAAGAGGAGGGGGAGAATGGAGAGGGGAAGAAGAGAAAATTGACACTGGGGGAGAATGCGGAGGGAAAGAGGTGAGAGAAAGAAGGATAAAGAAAAGAGGAGGTGGGGGGGGTTGAGAAGAGGAGATAGGGGGAAGAGGGAGGAAAAGGGAGGGGAAACAAAGAAAGGCAAAGATAGACTAGGGGAGATAAGCAAAGGTGAGTTCATTTTTCTCTTGATTAAGTTTTTGTTCCAGCTGGTAAGTAATAATAATAATAACAATAATGTTGGTATTTGTTAAGCGCTTACTATGTGCCAAGCACTGTTCTAAGCGCTGGGGTAGACATAGGGGAATCAGGTTGTCCCACGTGGAGCTCACAGTCTTAATCCCCATTTTACAGATGAGGGAACTGAGGCGCAGAGAAGTGAAGTGACTCGCCCACAGTCACACAGCCGACAAGTGGCAGAGCTGGGATTCGAACTCATGAGCCCTGACTCCAAAGCCCGTGCTCTTTCCACTGAGCCACGCTGCTTCTCTATTTAATCTTAAGTATTGAAGGGTGAGGCAAAGGTTTTTCTACAGGCAAATGTAGAGTGGCCTAATGTAATTAAAGAGAATAACTTCAAGCTGGGAGCAGCGTTCCTTCTCCTTCAGTTAACTAGAGTGACTGGGAGGGAGAACTTAGTCTAAATTGTTCAGGTTTTCAACAACGACCCTGAATTTTTCTTACTGCAATTTTATAGCATTTACACAAAGTTATTTAGCACTTTCTTTGAATTCGTTTTGAGTGGAACTACTAACTGCTTTCTTCAAAACAAGGTAGGTCAGTGGGTGGAATTTTCCAAGCTCATATTGGTGGTATTTTGGCTTTCTCAAGAGTGATTAAAAAGAACCAACACAACTCTGGGGAGAACATATTTAAAGGTGATTATTTTTTGAGGCTTGCCTAATGTGCAGTAGTCTACTTATTTTAAAAAAGATCCTTTTATGTTACTGCTCTTTTAAATCATGTTCAATTTAAGCAAAATAATGCATTTAGAGAGAAAATGATTGATCCGAGATGGTTTATCATCATGGTATCGTAATTGAAAGAGGCAGGATCTATAAAATGTGCTGATTATATCCCTGTTGGCCCGAAGTGGATTATTATTGCTATTAGTAGTAATAATTTTTTCATCATTATTATTTCATAACAATAACAATGGGTTTTGTGGCATTGCGACTGCGTCATAGGGTGCTTTGATTGAATTTGAGGTCTGGCCTGTCCCGCCTATGCTAAAACCTGCCAGCCCCTCACCAGGAATTTCCTGTAATGTATAAACACTTGACTTCATGCTAACCTTCTCCCCCTGCCTCCAACACATCCTTGCCTTGCATATCAATGATCTGGGAAAAGGCCACTCTTGTGTGCAGCTCTCTCTTGTCAACAGCCTGAATTGATCAAGGCCTAAGGATTACTGCTCCTCTGACTGCTAATCAATAGATATTGAGTGCAATCCCCGCTCTAAATTCACCAGGGTTAATAAGTGTCTACCCAAAACAATGGCTTGAAATACAATCTTTCTATTCAAGAAGCAAGGAAAGGTAGAAAGGTCCGTTCTGGCAGCTGCAGGCAGGATCTGTGGGAACCAGGGTTTTAGTTCCCGGAGCATTCTGGGTTGGAGAAGTGGGGTGGACATCAGGCCAAATTTTGTAACAGACGAGAGGGGACCCTCTGTGTGATTTCCCATTTCTGTGCCCCCAAAAGTCTTATCTTGATCCCCCACAGGGATTGAGGCCATACAAAGCTGCTAAAGATTTGTGAGGGATACCTTCTGGGGCTTACTGAGATCAGCTGTCTGCAGTGAACTGCGCTTGGGAGAAGATACAACTGAACCGTGAAACTGGTTCCCGGCTCACGTTCTAGTGGGGCAGACAGACGTGAACATATTTACCCACTGCACATATCCACAAGGTCTGGGGGAGAGGATACGTGTGTAAGTGTGAAAGTACTTAAGGAAAGTATTATTGCATTAAGAGCTTACTGTGTTCCGAACCCTCGACTAAGGACTGAGGTAGATATAAGGTAATCAGGTCAGATAAAATCCCTGTCCTATATGGGGCTCACAGTAGGAAAAAATAGTCACTGAAACCCCATTTTAGAGATGAGAAAACTGAGGCACAAATGTGTGCAGTGACTTGCCCAAGGTCAGGCGACAGGCAAGTGGCAGAGCTGGGGTTAGGACCCTGGTCCTCTAATGCTCAGGCCCATGTGTCTTTTCACTAGGCCATTCTGTTCTTATCAAAATGGATGTTACAGGGGGGTCTGCACAGTGAAGGATGCATCATAGAGGAAATCAAGTACCATATTTATGATAGCTCCAACTGGCGCTTCGTTTTCTTAATTTATTTTTCCTCTCTCAAAGTCTTTATTGATGGAATCGTCAGATCTTCATCACTAACGCCAGGCCCTACTCAGTTTTTATCGAGTGCCTTCTGTGTGCCCAGCTCTGTGAGAAGCATTTGGGAGACTACAGTAGAGTTAGACACAATATTAATTCAGTCATATATATTGAGTGCTTACTGTGTGAGGAGGGCTGTACTAAGTGATTAGAATGTACAATTTGGCAATAGAGATAATACCTGCCCAGCACTACCTGCACTCCTGGAACTAATGAAGGAGACCAGCAATAAAAGAAATTGCAGTCTTGAGGAAACAGTAGTGTATGAAGAGAGATTTTCAGGCACTCTGGAAGGTGGGTGGTTGAGTGCTCAAGTGAGTAGGAGGTGTGGAAGTGCTGATGGCAGTTGGGTGGAAACCAGGGAGGAAGATGAGGGGTTAATCTGGGAAGGTTTCCCGAAGGAGGTGTTTATACATTCAGTTGCATTTATTGAGTTCTTACTGTGTGCAAAGGACTGTTCTAAGCGCTTGGGGTGAATTAAGAAGTGCTTTGACAAGTGGATAGAGTTCCCTATGGAAGGAAGTAGGTGAGCAAGAGGTCACTGGGGGAAGAAAGGAGAGTGAGGTCCAGTGAGTAGGTTAGCTCGGAGAGGAACACAGGGCATATAATAGTAATGTTGGTATTTGTTAAGCGCTTACTATGTGCAGAGCACTGTTCTAAGCACTGGGGTAGATATAGGGTAATCAGGTTGTCCCACATGAGGCTCACAGTCTTAATCCCCATTTTACAGATGAGGGAACTGAGGCACAGAGAAGTCAAGCGACTCGCCCACAGTCACACAGCTGACAAGTGGCAGAGCTGGGATTCGAACCTCTGACCTCTGACTCTCAAGCCCGGGCTCTTTCCACTGAGCCACACTGCTTCTCTAGCATATGCATAGCATATGCACTCTTATGTTTATGGTAGACCATTCTGTTCACATTGATACAGATGGCCCCAAAATGGTGTATGCCACATGACAGCAATAGGTAGAACTAAATTTAAGATCCCTTTTCCACTTCCTAATGTGTAAAACCTACAATTTGTCAAGTGCCCTTAAAATTAAATGATGCATTTAATATGTAACACTAAAGAACAAGCCATTCATCTATTTATTCTTACTTGAAACTGTTTTAAAGCTATAGGCTTAAGCGTCTCATCGATCATGTCTATGTCAACTGAATAATCCTAGATTTACAAATCCTGCATGTGATTATTGCCATAGTGATTATTAATGTAAAATTTGTCATTCCATGTAAATAATGTAGCAGAATAAAGTGGTTTTAGTGGCATGATAGAAATATTGAGCTGGATTCCTACCATCAATTCTTCCAAAACATGTTTTTTTCACGACACTTTTGGCTAATAGTGTTAATTATGATATTTGTTAAATGCTTATTATGTGCCAAGCATTGGTCTAAGTGCTGGGGTGGAAAAAGCTAATCCAGTTGGACACAGTCCATGTCCCACACAGGGCTCACATTCTTAATCCCCATTTTACAGTTGAGGTAATTGAGGCACAGAAAAGTCAAGTGGCATGCCCAAGGTCACAAAGCAGACATTCGTTCATTCATTCATTTGTATTTATTGAGCACTTACTGTGTACAGAGCACTGTACAGAGCCCTTGGAAAGTAGAATTCAGCAATACAGCGATCGCTGCCCACACTGGGCTTACAGTCTAGAATGGGGGAGATGGACATCAAAACAAGTAAACAGGCATCAATAGAAATAAATAGATTTATAGATATGTACATATATATACACATCCACAAGTGCTAAGGGGCGGGGAGAAGGAGGTAGAGCAAAGGGAGAGAGTTGGGGCGACTCGGAAGGGAGGGGGAACTGAGGAAAAGGGGAGCTTAGTCTGGGAAGGCCTCTTGGAAGAGGTGAGCTTTTAGTAGGGCTTTGACGGGGGGAAGTGTAATCAGAGGATTTGAGGAGGGAGGGCATTCCAGGCCAGAGGTAGGATGTGGGCCAGGGGTCGACGGCGGAACAGGCGAGAACGAGGCACAGTGCACTCCAGAGGAGTGGAGTGTGTGGGCTGGGTCTTAGCAGAGAAAGGAGGTGGGGTAAGAGGGGGCAAGGTGCTGGAAAGCTTTGAAGCTAATAGTGAATAGTTTTTTTGTTGATACAGAGGTTGGATACTGGAGATTTTTGAGAAAGGGGGTGACATACCCAGAACGTTTCTGTAGAAAGATAATCTGGGCAGCAGAGTGGTATATGAGAGTGGTATAGTGAGAAGCAGCGTGGCTCAGTGGAAAGAGCACGGGCTTTGGAGTCAGAGCTCGTGAGTTCGAATCCCAGCTCTGCCACATGTCGGCTGTGTGAGTGTGGGCAAGTCACTTAACTTCTCTGTGCCTCAGTTCCCTCATCTGTAAAATGGGGATTAAGACTGTGAGCCCCATGTGGGACAACCTGATTCCCCTATGTCTACCCCAGCGCTTAGAATGGTGCTCGGCACATAGTAAGCGCTTAACAAATACCAATATTATTATTATTATATAGACTGAAGTGGGAAGAGACAGGAGGTTGGGAGATCAGAAAGGAGGCTGATGCAGTAATCCAGTCGGGACAGGATGAGTGATTGGACTAACATGGTAGCAGTTTGGATGGAGAGGAAAAGGCAGATCTTGGAGATGTTATGAAGGTGAGACCGGCAGGCTTTGGATTGGATATGTGGGGTGAGTGAGAAAGCAGAGTCAAGGATGACTCCGAGGTTGTGGGCTTGTGAGACGGGAAGGTTGCTTGTGTCATCCACAGGGATGGGAAAGTCAGGGAGAGGATAAGGTTTGGGAGGGAAGGTAAGGAGCTCTGTCTTGGACATGTTGAGTTTTACATGTTGCAGAGCTGGGATTAGGACCCCTGATGACGACCTGACTCTCACGTCCATCCTCTATTCAATCTGCCATACTCCTCCTAACAGAATGGCAATCAGTTGTATATACTGAGCATTTACTGTGTGCAGAGCACTATAGTAAGCACTTGGGGAAGTACAACAGAGTTGGAAGACACAGTCCCTGCCCACAAGGAGGGAAAACAGCTATTAATATAAATGCACCCTAGGTATGTATGTAAGTGCTGTGGGAATGAGATTGGAGTGAATAGCAGGTGATTCAAGATTATAGATCCAAGTACATAGGCAATACAGAAGGGAGAGGGTATAGGGGAAATGAGGGTTTAGTAGGAGAAGGAAGTTCAGTGGCAGAATTGGGAGATGTGTTTCTTTGGAACTATTACGCTCTGTGTGTTCAAGGTGAATGATGTGAGTAGCGCAGCATGAGTTTCTACAAGCAATCAAAAGTAAGAATTGATAACATACTGCATGTGGAGCTCTGTGCAATGATCGGATAATTTAGAGTTAGTAGAGTTAGAAATGATGATCCTTGTCATAAAGGAATTGGCAGTCTATCAAGGAGACGGGCACCAAGATAAACTAGGTCAGAAGGAAGAAGGAAATGGGGATATAGATATGAGCTAAGCTTCGTGGGCAAGGAATTTGTCTATCAACTCATATTATACTCTCCCCAGCATTTAATACAGTGCTCTGCCCACAGTAAAAATTCAATAAATATGATTAAATAATAGAGCATGTAGGATATTTACAAAAGTGTAATGTTAAGAGCATTTCACTATTAGGTGGCAAGGAGTTGTTGTGATAGTAATTGTGGTATTTAAGTGCTTATCATTTGCCAAGCACTGTACTAAGCCCTGGGATTAGAGGCTTTATGATGACACAATTGTGTCACAAATGAACCATTGTGTCATTAGAGGCACAATCTCTACCATTATGGAACTCACGATTGTGTGAGAGAAACAGGCACAAAATAATTACAGATAGGCACCCCAAAAGAATGGAAAAATGGGTATGTGGATACATAAGTGCTTAGGCGTTATAGTATTTAAATCCACGTGTCCAGAAGTGTTATATGGTGAGTTGTAAGGTGTGAGTTCATAAGTGTGGTGGTGGTAGCCTGGAGGATATGAGCTGAGTGGGAGGAAAAATCCATCACACCCTCTGTAATGAAACACTCGGGAAGGAATGAATACAAATATTGAAATGCATTTTACAGGAAAGAAGTGTCTAGGAGGGAGGTCTGATTTCGTCAGGGCAGACGGATTGATTTGGTGGTCCTGGACAATTTTAGAAAAATATACAAGTGTCCTAGATATCAGCTTATCCTAGTCCCAGCTGCTCAGCATGCTTTAAGGGTATTCGTTAAGCGTTTGCTATGTGCCAAACACTATTCTAGGCGCTTGGGTGGATAGAAGTTAAATGTTTTAAATGCTCCACGCATGATGCTTGGGCCAGGACACGATTCCATGAGTCTCACGGAGTTCTGGGCTTCACCGTCTGGGAAGCCAGAGTGCAGAGCTCTCTTAATGGCACTTTCCCTCTTCTCCCCAGCTCCGGTCCACATGGGATAGGGAAGGGATGGGAATCCTGGGATCTATTTACACGTTCCTGTTTACAATGACAACGATAGGGTCAGCCTGCTGACAGGACTTCCCCCCTAACCCCTTCCCAGAGGAGAGTCCAGTGCATCGGCGGCTCAGTGTGTGGAGTTTTGAGTTTTCCTGTGATTGCCGTCTGATTAACCTTTCTTGGATATGGAAAAAAAAATGATGCAGTGCTTAGCTGGCTCTTGTGCCTCCCTGCTCTTGTTTTAATGACACTTGAAATGAGTCAGCTACGTAGTGGTCCAGTCAAGTGGCTGGAGGAGTGCAATTAAAAACATGCACCGTTTAGTTTCTTATGTTAACTGTACATGCACTTGGTTTTTCCCTTCAACTTTAAGAGTTTTGCAAGATGAGAAATGGTTTCATTCGGTTGAGCTTGGTCTGTAAGTAGTAATGGTAATAGTAGTGAGAGAATTAAGTGCTGTGGTAGGTCCAGATAACCATATTGGTCACTCCCTGTACCACACAGGGATCACATTCTAAGGGATGGGGAGAGCTGGGATGTTATTTCCATTTTGCGGGTGAGGCAACTGAGGCTCTGAGAGGTTGTGATGTGATCATAATCACAGAGCAGTCCAGAGGCAGATCCTGTTTCCTGATAAGTAGGTCCTTGCTTTTTCCACTAGGCTACACTGCCTCCCAAAGATCCCAACTGATATTAAGCATTGTGAGGGATTTTGATGCAAAATATGATGATCAATGCTCCCAAATTCAACATCTATCACCTAATATAAACTCTTTCTAAAGTTACATGAGATGTAGGAAGTTTTAGCAGGGCATTATTATCTTAATAATTATAGACCCACCCTTTTATGTTGATTGTATTTTAGGGACAAAATTCTAGAGATGTAGACACAATTGTTGCATGAAGGTTGGCTAATGATACTTAGAAAAATGGTTTTCCCTTCTTTCAGAAAACATTCTGAGCTCCACGATGCCTGCGTTATTGCTGACTCCATGGGGGTGAAGTGGGTTGAGGGGTTAGAACATGAGTTCTAATCCCGACTTCACCACTTGTCTGCTGTGTGACCCTGGGCAAGTCACTTAACTTCTCTGTACCTCATTTACCTCACCTGTAAAATGGAGTGTGAGCCCCATTTGGAAAAAGCTGATTACCCTGTATCTGCCCCAGTGCATAGAACAGTGGTTGGCACACAGTAAATGCTTAATAAATACCATTATTATTACTGAGGGGGTCGCTATGGAAAACTGGGTGGCCAGAACACTGGGGGCCCCACCCACACAGTCAGTCAATTGTATTTTTTTTGTTTTTGTATTAACTCTCCCAAGCACTTGGTACAGTGCTCTGCACAGAGTAAGTGCTTCAATAAATATGACTGAAGTGAGGGTCTCACCTGGAGTAGCAGAGCCTGGGGCCCAGAATCAACCTCAATCTTTCCCTAAAGGACCAGCCCCAAATAGATCCCCTCCAGGATTGACTTGATTCAGGACCCCTAAACCAGCAGATCCTGCTTTACCACACTGTGGCCTGTACTTGTTTCCGGGGACAATTTTAGGAGTTTAGTGGGTTTGCCCAAACACACGTGAAGCCAGGATCTATCATTCCATCTTCCCGCTTTCTGAGTAGTCCATCTTGCCTCCTGTCTCTTTCCTTTTCATTATCATCTCTCTGTGACTCCCATTGCTTCTGTCTCTGCACTTTCCTGTGCATTTTTGCAACTCTTAGTGTTCTATAGTTATTTGGTTTTGGGAATCTCTCTTTTCTTCCCTCGTCCGGTTAGACCATGAGCTCAGGTTTTTGGTTTTTTTTTAAAAGAACAATCAATCATCAGTGGGATCAATCGATGGTATTTTTGGTGCACAGATTTTATGCAGAGAACTGTATTAAGCTCTTGGGAGAGTGCCACCATGTAATAGATTTGGTAGACATTAAACTTGCCAGCAAGGAACTTACAATCTAGCTGGGGAAGACAGACATTGAAATGAATTCCAGATGGAGGCAACCGAGAATAAGGGTTTGTACATGTACGTAAATGCTACTGAGTGGAGAAGTGAGTATCCAGGTGTTGGGGATGTGGACTCAAATGACGGAACAGGTTAGGACATTATGATCCTCTTTACCAGCCACACCGATACCCTGAATCTGTCTCCCTCTTTAGAAGGAAAGCTCCTTGTTAGCAGGGAACATCTCTACTAACTCTGCTACCCTGTACTGTCTCTGCTTAATACAGGGCTCTGCACACAGTGAGTGAACAGGAAGTATAAATACCATTGATTGGGTAAGAAGTCCCATGCTTCGACCAGTTGGTGATGCTTCAAGTAATTCATTTGACTGTCAGATTGGACGAAGAGAGGTAGCTTTACTTCTTCTTTACACTCCCTTGGCACTATTACAACAGAAAAATCCCATCTAGAGTGTGTCACTTCAACATCGTATCTCAAAACCCATCTGGCTTCCCAACCCCCTCAGAGACTAGAGTACCTCTTTCTTGAGTGCCAAAAGTTTCTCATTCATTCGATCATACTTATTGAGCGCTTAGAATGTGCAGAGCACAGTACTAAGAGATTGGAATGTACAATTCGGCAACATTAGACATCCATTAGAGCAGTAGACTGGGAAACACCTATGTAAGCAACTATAGATTTAGGTTCCGTCGCCTGAGCCTCGCGAGCCATTAAATTTCTGGGCACTTGTCTCGGTGGAAAGACCAAAAATTAAATGAAAAAGGAGGGAGAACTCACAGGGATGAATGACAAAGCAGGAAATTATTTCCAATTAGAAAATTATGAGGTTGAATGAGAGACTATCTGAAAGCGCTTTGGCTTTTTGAGGAGAAAGTCATTACATCAATCCAAAGTGTTTCATTACTTAGTGTTCTTCAAGAGTTAAAACGCCTTAAATTAGCACCGACTTTCTTATCAGGAACTACTGGAGAACAGTGTGATTGCAGCAGTTGTTAGTGTAAGTCCATCAGTGTTATTCCCCATCTTGAACGAATAGCTTTTGAGACGGATCCAGAGACAAAATCCACCATCTCTGTGGCAAAACCATAGAATCCAATCTTTGAAGCCACCAGGGGGAGATGTCTAACTTCGACAGGGAGAGGTGAAATCTGATCTTCTGACCCCTAATTGAGCCTGGAAAACAAAGCCCAAAGATTGACTCAACTCACCTGCCTGTCTGCATTCGTTAACATTTTGACCATTTTTTTTTTTTCCAGTGCACCGTCAAACTAATTTAGCAAACTAACTTTTCGGACCAAGGGGGCCGCACATTTTTTTTCTTGAAAAATAAATCATTTCATCTTCTGCCTTGATCGGCATGGCACATGCCAATCACAGGGAAATCTGAAGCAGATATGGTGGAGTGTGTTTGTGTATATGTCTACTTAATTCCTTTTAAGCTGTCATTTACTACTTATCTGGTTCAAATACCTGGGCAAATGCAAAGAAAACATTCAACTGAGTCAAAAGTGCAGAATTATTAATCAAGTTGTTCAAACAAACAGATGTGGCCTTAGTGGTTCACCTTTAGAAGGATTTCTTGGAGTTCCATAAATGAAAAATGGAGGGGATCTAGACGACCTTGATTCTTATCAGGCCAAGTTTATCTCAGCTCCATGTTTACTCGCCATTAGCTCCGAGAAAGGACTAAATTGGCTTGGAAAGGCTACCCTAGCCCACAGTGTGTTGTGTTCTTAATTGCTCACACCATTCATTAATCAAAAGAAGGCAAGCCAGGCTAGGAGTACCCATGGGGGACCTTCCGTTCAGGACTACCTCGTTGGGTATGCTAATGACAACTGATTTTCCTAATATGCCAGTCAAAAGCTACTTTCTCTAATCTGTTTTAAGTTGCTGTGACAATCCTAGCACACGGTGACAGCTGGGAAGTCAGAATGGCTCCCCCCACATGTTTGGGAAAAGCAGGGCTCCATTTTCCATCTCTGGGGGAAATTGGACACATGGCCCCTGGATTCCGAGATGGCAGCACTTCTCTCTCTGTCTTGCAAGGTTGGGCTAGGCATTTTTTAATCCACACGTGAGAAATGGTGGAAAGTGCCTATCTGTGTACTGTGATCAACTTCATCGAATGGCAGTGCTAAATTCAGAATGCAGAAAGTCTGTGTTACCGTTTTACCCAAACTTCAGCTGAAGAGGACAAATGTAGGACCCAGGCTATGGAAATGTTTGAGATGAAAGTACTTATTTCTGATCTGGACTATCCAGATAATTAGGGTGTGTGTGTGTGTGTATATATATTTGGTTTCAATTACTTGAACAATTTGCCGTGATCTGCTTCCCGTCTATGAAGTCTCTTTGCAGAGCTGCAATGCTTTTTTTCGTCATCTGTTGGAAATTGCTAAAATTTCCAGGGGTGTTTGTCTCACTAGAATTCTTAGCATCAGAAACATCAAGGAACAGTAATTGTGCTTTTAGAAGCAAAATTGTCTTGGTGTTTTTCTTTTTGAATGGTATTTGTAAAACTCTCACTATGTACCAAGCATTATTCTAAGCACTGAGCTAGTTACAAATCTGTCAGGTCAGACGCAGACCCTGTCCTGTGTTCTGGCATAATGGGTGTCTTGGCTGGAATGCTTAATGGGGAATATGGGAATTTTAAGAGAAGCAGCATGGCTCAGTAGAAAGAGCCCGGGCTTTGGAGTCAGGGGTCATGAGTTAATCCCAACTCTGCCACTTGACAGCTGTGTGACTGTGGGCAAGTCATTTCACTTCTCTGTACCTCAGTTACCTCAGCGGTAAAATGGGGATTAAGACTGCGAGCCCCACGTGGGACAACCTGATTCCCCTGTGTCTACCCCAGCGCTTAGAATGGTGCTCTGCACATAGTAAGCGATTAACAAATACCGACATTATTTAGTTGGGCTTCCCAAGCCTGTCTGCATCCTGTTTGCTGCAGTGTGGCAAGAGCCCAGGCTTGGGAGTCAGAGGTTGTGGGTTCTAATCCCTGCTCTGCCACTTGTTTGCTATGTGACCTTGGGCAAGTCGTTTCACTTCTCTGTGCCTCAGTTACCTCATCTGTAAAATGGGGATTGAGACTGTGAGCCCCGCGGGGGATAGCAGTGCTTGGCACATAGTAAACACTTAACGAATACCATTAGTATCCCACCTTCTAAGCTGTGAGCCCATTGTTGGGTAGGGATTGTCTCTATCTGTTGCCAAATTGTACTTTCCAAGTGTTTAGTACAGTGCTCTGCACACAGTAAACGCTCAGTAAATACAATTGAATGAATGAAAGCAGTGTTGGAAGGAACTGTGGTGTATATGTGTGTGTGTGTGTGTGACGTTGGACCCAGTGAGTACGACAGCGCAAGTTTTGCTTGACACAGAATTGTGTGACAATTTGAGAACTCGTTTCTTTCTAACCACAAAGCCATGTGTGGCTGGTGTGCAGAAGACCGCCCACCCAGGCTAAATTCAGCTTCCTGTTTAACTTGAGCCATTCTGTGAGCCCCCACACCTCCTGCTTTGAAAAGAGTTTTGGATGACGTTTTCTGTGTTTCAGGAGGTCACCGAATGCGATTGCGCGTCTGTTGGAATACAGAGAGCTTTTCAAGGGAAAGGCAATTGCCAAAACGTATGACGAGTCTTGGGAGGGTTTGTTCAGGTTAGGACACATTATATTCAGTAAGTTCTTGGGTTCTGTAAAGAATTTCTGGCAAGAGTGATCAGCTCTGACAGCTAACAGCTCTAGGTCTTGCATCTATTGTTGTGAAGTTTTCTGGGAATCCATAGGGTACATGCGTGGTAGGGATTCAGGAACAGTTGTGATTTGGTATGTAATAATAAAATTATAATTGTGGCATTTTGTTAAGTGCTTACTCTGTGCAGAGCAGTGTATCAAGTACTGGGGTGGAGACAAATCGTCACATTGGGCTGAGTCCCTTGTGGGGCTCATAGTCTAAGCGGGAGGGAGAAAAATGATTTTAATCTCCATTTTACAGGAGAGGAAACTGAGGCACAGAGAAGTCATCTAAGATCACTAAGCGGGCAAGTGACAGAGCCAGGATTAGAACACAGGTCCTGTGACTCCCGATAGGCCATCCCACAGCTGCATAGTGCACTAAAAGTAAGATTTGGAACTAGCCGTGTCTATTATAAAATATGGATTGTCAGTGGTAGAGGCATTTCCCCCTCTGGAGTTGAATCCTTGGTGGTAGATTTTGTTGGTTTTGCTGATAGAATCTGGAAACGAATGAGCATTTTTCAGATCTGGGTAAATGCAGCTTGATCTTTTAAAGATAGATCATCATTGTATACTTCTTGGTGACACAGTGTTTGGAGAATGTCTGGGCTGCTCACATTCTCACATTTGAAAATGGGTTGTGATGGCAATTGTGGCTTCAGATAGATGATATTTATGATTATCATTGCTATTCCAAATGGAAAAACTCTAGTAGGTCATAGAGTTCATTCTCCTTACAGCACAGGGGAAAAAAGAATTCAACCAAAATACCTCCTCCTTTTCTTCTTAGAAGAGAATCCTTAGCTTCTTCTTGTGGTAACCAAGGCAGAGTTCCAAACCTCTTTGTTTGAGAATTGGAAGCAGTACTCAAGGGGGGGGGGGGGATTTCTAGAATTTTATCGATTAGTGTTTTTGAAGTGTTTTTTCTTTTTTTCAGCAAAAACATAATAGTTGTGGTATTTAAGAACTTTCTACGTGCCAAGCACTCTACTAAACCCAGGGAGTATTTAGTATATGCAGATCGAACCCAGTACGTGTCCTGTATAAGGATCACAGCTTAAGTAGGAAGGAGAACAGGACTTGAATCCCCAGTTTACAGATGAGGAACCTGAGGCACAGAGAAGTTAAAGGACTTGCCCAAAATCACACAGCAGGCAAGTGGCTGAGCCAGGACTTGAACCCACATCCCTGTCCTGAGTTCTTTCCACGAAGCCACCCAGCTTCTCTTTAAATATCCAGATTCCTGATGAGTCTATCATCAGGTTCATCTAGGGCTGCTTCTAGTGCCTTTTCAGACCAACATAAGTATATGCACTCGGGGAAGTTTGAGAGGCTTAATGTGTGATTTACCCAGAGACAAGGGGAGGAGGAGTCTCTAAACTGCATACGTGGAATGAATTTTTAGTGGGAATTTTTGAGATCAACTAGCAAAATCTCTGCCTCCCACAGATGAAAAGATGTTTTTATTATAAAGTGCCCTCAAGTCATTTCCAATTCATAACGACTCCATGGATATGCTTTCTCCAGAACGTCCTGTCCTCTGCCATAATCCCGCAACCATTCTAAAGGTTCTTCCATTGTACTTGTTATGGTCTCCATCCATCTAGCTGCTGGTTTGCATTTTCTTCATTTTCCTTGGACTTTTCCTAGCATTAGCATCTTCTCAAGAGAATTAGTCCTCCTGACTGTGTGTCCAAAATAATAGTTGAGTTATTTGGCTTTCCGAAGACCACTCTGGCTTAATTTGCCCTAAAATCCATTTGTTTGTTTCTCGGGCAGTCGATGCTACTCACAAAAGCCTTCTCCAACTCCATATTTCTAAAGAATTGATGTTCTTTCTATCTTGTTTTTTCACAGTTCAGCTTTCAGATACATACATTGTCTCTGGAAACACCATAGAATTGAAGATTTGTATTTTTTTTGGCAATTCTTGTATAGTCAAATAGATTATATTATTTGTAGAAAGAGATGGAGGAGTTCTATTTTGGCAGCAAAATAGGGATTGATTCATAGGGGAGGAAAAGTATGAAGAGCTTATTAACAATAATGAGTAAACAACAGTAATTACTATGTGTCAAGCTCTGTCCTAAGCTCTGGGTAAGATGATTAGGTCTCACGTGGAGCTCACATCCTAAGTAGAAAGGAGAACAGGTATTGAATCCCCATTTTTCAGGTGAGCAAACGGAGGCACACAGAAGTTAAGTGACTTGCTTAAGGTCATGATATAGGTACTTGGAGGCTGACTCTGACTCCTAAGCCTGTGCTCTTCCCCCTAGGCCACGCTACGTCCCTACACTTGTCTCTACATTAAGTATAAATTGCCTTGAACTAGGTAGCAGGTTGTGAAACACAAGAAGTCAAGGTAAGTTGATGAGATCATAAAAATGAGACATTTTGAGTCTGCCTGTGCCATTTTGTTACTCTCCGTTGCAGCCTGGAAGCCAAATATAAAAATCATAATGATAATTATGGTATTTGTTAATCACTTGCCATGTGCCAGGCACTGTACTAAGCGTTGGGGGTAGATGCAAGCAAATCGGGTTGGTCACAGTCCCTGTCTCAAGTAAGGTTCAGTCTCAATCCCCATTTACAGATGAGGTAACTGAGGCACAGAGAAATGAAGTGCCTAAGGTCACACAGTAGACAAGTGGCAGAGCCAGCAGACCATTTCAGAAAGAATGTAGAAATAAATCAAATCCTTTTTGATATAAAAACAAAAAGCTGTCTGCCACAATAACAGGTTTTGTAGCCAAGCTTACAAGTTACTGCCTCACCTCAAATTTAGATTTGCCTTTTTAAGATTTCTTTTCTGCTTGTGGAAGAACTGATATCTATGGTTCTATAAAATGACCAGCTTTCTTTTGATCTAATTATTTCAAAGCAATTTGTGCAGATGATTTCATTTTGGGGTAGAGCATGGAAAATAGAAAGTTCAGAGGTTAGCTTGCAAGCTCTTATTTCTGTGGTGAACTCTAAAGGGTGAAGCGTCGCTTGTTTCGTTAATAGCATTTATTAAGCACTTTCTATGTTCTGGAGCCTGGGACAAATACCCCAAGTGGTCAAATCAGACAAATTCCTGTCTCAAATGGCTCCTGGTCCAAGAGAAAAAGAGCCAGGACTCAAACCCAAGTCTTCTGATGCCTTGAGCCCTTTTTTCTAATAGGTCATACTGTCTCACCGGAAAGTAACCCCAAAGAGAGGTGAACCATGGGGCTCTGTAATAAGGAAAGGTTTATCCATTCTAGATTAATAAGAATATTTCAGCCATCTATTTGTTTTGCTGAGAGGTCACATTCAAATGCATCAATAAATAGGGAGACCACCAGAGTTTACCTGGTATCTAGTCTTTTCAAAAACATTTAAAAAAGCAAAAAAAAATTCCATGAAATGTGTAGAGAGCAATTAAGCAGCATAGGCTCATTTTTTAGCATTTGAAAAATGGACCCGTAAATTTGAGAATTGATCGAAAATATCCAGATTTTGTAATTGGATCACCACTCTTCAAATCATCTCCTTCATCTCTCTCTTATTTCTCCTTGCTTCTCCTCCTCCCCTTTCCTCTCCTCAACTTCCTCCTCCTAGTTCCAGGAAGGCTTCCTCTGAGGAAGCTGGGAATTCTGCCTGAGCTGAATCACAGTTTCAGAATCCCCAAGAAGAGTCTGTAGCCTCCCCCTCCCCGCCAAAAAACAAAACCGAAGCCACCACACACCCAAAGTGAGCAATATCTCTGGCGAAAGGCCCACAGGAAAGGAGAGACCATATTACTATTCCGCTTGTGAGACACCCACACAAGTCTTGTGGGAAGTGGACTGGTGGAGTCTTGCAATCTGTGCCTGGAAGCCAAGCCAAGTGTGTGGCCTCTTACTTTCCAGGCTATGATACATAGGATTGAAGGATTGAGCTCCTCTTGGGGGCCACTGGGAGAGAATGGCAGGTTTACCAATGGGATGGGATTGGCCAAAGGGTAGGGAATTCTCTGGCTCCCAGATCCCGGCCATCATCATCATCTTCATTATTATCCTTATCATCAGTGGTATTTATTGAGCCCTACTAACTCGACAGCAAAGTCGGCAGAGGCTCCCAACCCACAGTGAGCTTTCAGTCTGGATGGGTGGCAGACATTAACATAATTTATAATATCTAATTTATGGATATGTACACAGGGGCTGAGGATGGAGAGAATACCAATTGCCCAAATGCCATAGATCCGAGGTCACAGATAAAGTAGAACAGAGAGGGAACCAGGGAAAAGATGACTGACTCAGGGAAGGTTTCTCTGAGAGTTAAAAGGCTCTCCCACTGGGTCCCCCTCCTCTAGCTGCTCAGTGCTGGAGTCACGTTGAAGAGCTTAGGATCTGATAGCTGAATAATAATAATGGTGGTATTTGTTTAGAACTTACTATGTGCAAAACACAGTTCTAAGCGCTGGGGGGATACAAGGTAATAATAATAATAATGTTGGTATTTGTTAAGCGCTTACTATGTGCCGAGCACTGTTCTAAGCGCTGGGGTAGACACAGGGGAATCAGGATGTCCCACGTGGGGCTCACAGTCTTCATCCCCATTTTACAGATGAGGTAACTGAGGCACAGAGAAGTTAAGTGACTTGCCCACAGTCACACAGCTGACAAGTGGCAGAGCTGGGATTCGAACTCTTGACCTCTGACTCCAAAGCCCGTGCTCTTTCCACTGAGCCACGCTGATCAGGTTGTCCCACGTGGGGTTCACCGTTTTAATCCCCATTTTACAGATGAGGTAACTGAGACACAGATAAGTGAAGTGACTTGCTCAAAGTCACACAGCTGGCAAGTGGCAGAGCCAGGAATAGAACCCATGACCTCTGACTCCCAAGCCCGGGCTCTTTCCACTGAGCCACGCTGCTTCTCTAAGTTTTGGAGAGACCAAGTGGGAGCCCTCATCTGTTGACAACATCCTCAACTGGAAACCCCAAAATGACCTTCAGCTGATCATGGATGAGTTTAAGGAATGTATCAAGGACGAGCTTGGTGACCCCCTGGCCGGGGGAGCATGGCCTAGTGGTAAGAACGTGGGCTTGGGAGTCGGAGGCTATGGGTTCTACTTCTGCCTCTGCCGCTTGCCTGCTATGTGACCTTGAGCAGATAACTTAACTCCTCTGTGCTCCAGTTACCTCTTCTGTAAAATAAAGATTAAGATTGTGAACTCCAAGGGGGTCAACCTGATTTACCTTGTACCTACCCCAATGCTCAGAACCATCCTTGGCATATCGTAAGCCCTTAACAAACCCTTTTAAACCCTTTAAGCCCTTAAAATAATAACAATTATTATTATGGAACCCTATGCCAAGTTCCCCACCAAAACAACTCATTGGTGCCCTGATGATCAGTCAGAAAAGAGACAACCTTAGCTTATTGGCTACTGAATCAATTAATCATATTCACATGCATGCCATGCAGAGCACTGTACTCTTGGGAAAGTACAATATAACAAAAAACACATTCCTTGCCATTATTTTATGATATTTGTTAAGCACTTAGTGCTTAGCACTGTTCTAAGAGATGAGATGGATACAAATTAATCAGATTAGACACAGTCCCTGTCCCAAATGGGGTTCACAGTCTGAGAGGGAGAACAGGTATTTAATCCCCATTTTGCAGTTGATAACTGAGGTGCAGAGAAGTTAACTGGGACTTGCCCAAGGTCACGCAGCGAGCAACTGGTGGATCTGGGATTAGAAGCCAGATCCCGTGACTCCCAGGCCTGTGCTCTTTCCACTTGGCCATGCTGCTTCTCGAGGGGATAAGCGGTTTAAATGGAGTATTGAGCTTGCTTTCTCTGCTTCCATCCACCTTTTAAATAGGTGCCCCATGGGCGCAGACCCTGAAGTGACAGACACCTGATTAACAGACACTCAGACCCTGTCCGTGTCCACGCTCTTTCTGAAGAGGAGCTCTCATCTCCCACCCTGTATCAACCCCCAACAACCACTTCAACCCTTCCACGTCACTTGATAGTCAGTCGTATTTATTGAGCACTCACTGAGTGCAGCGCACTGCGCTTGGGAGAGTACAATGTAACAAGAAAACAGACACATTCCCTGCCCACAATGAGCTTATAGTGTAGAGGACTCCACCTCCACTTAGATACCCTCCCCCTGGCCCCCTCACTTATGTCCATATCTTTATAATCAACGCTTCTTCCTCTCTGTAATTTATTGTGTGTCTCCCCCATTAGTTTATAAAGTCCTTGAGTCTCAGATTCATGTCTGCTAACTCTGTTGCACTTTCCCAAGTCCTTATGACAATGCTTACCACACAATAAGTGCTCAATTAATACTACTGATTGACTGGGAAATGGGAGTCACAGGAGAGTAGGATTGCAAGAGAAACCCTGTGGGGAAAGTGGAGAGAGAACATAAACATGGATTATGGTTTCATTCTTTCACATATTTATACTCATGAGCATTTTGGTGATGTTTTTCCTTATTTTTCAAATAGGTGAATGTGTGTGTATGTATATATATATATATGTGCATACATATATATTTATGTGTACATATATATATATATATATGAATTCCCTTGTTTTTAACCTAAGATTATTTGTTATTTTATTATGTCTTTTATGTGTTTTCGCATAGTTTAGTTCAAATTTCACTTGCAATTCTCCTGCCCAATTCCCTGGTGTTTAAGGCCATCTGTTCCAAATTATTTAGAAGTCTTAAAAAAAAATTGTGTCCTCCATAAACTTCACCAAATTGCTGTTCATTTATGTCTTAAAATCATGAAATGGTTATCAATATTAGTCCAAATTCTGCACCATGGGGGTTCTTCTCTGAGAACAGTATTATTCCTTTATCTATATTTCTAAGCCCTTTTTTTTCCAAAATCGTGTTATATTTCAAACAAGATTAACAAGTAAAAGGAGCATTCTTAAAACACAGCTTCATAGTGACTTGAAATCAGTGTAGTGCCGACATGGATTATTCATTCATAATGTACAGATGTCCTGTTTTCAAATGGTGAAAAGATGCGCTGTTTTTACCATTTACGTAGCCATCCTTTAATAGCATTTTTAACTATTTTTGGCCATTTTTCTTCACAAATTTCCCAAATTTAAATAAGACAAGCTTTCCTGTGCATAAATTCATTTTTTAATGGTAGTTGACATGCACTTACTATGTGGCAGACAATTTTACTGAGTGCTGGTGTAGATACACGCTAGTCAGGCTGGTTACAATCCTTATCTGAACTTGGGGCTTTAATTCTCAAATGAAATAATATTGAATTTTCCGCATTGCTTTTATGTAATTTACTTATTTTCCATTTATGCAGATGTAGGCCATACATAATAGGAATGGGAAAATGTTGGTTACTCTGACAGGCTAGGAACCCACCCTCCTCTGGACGTTTTTGATTTTAGCAGTGGCTAAAGTCTTCTGGGACTTTAGCCACTTTTGTTTCAAAAGGGCAATGTGACTTCTTTCTTTTTTCCTTGAAAGAAAAAGCTCACATAAAAAAGCACATAAAAGGTTCATATGGCTTCTTTGACATCAAATAGTTCTTTAAAAATAACAAATAACAACCTGTTTTGATAAGTTGAGTGCACCCAAATCTAAAACATATGGATTACACATGGGCAACAAGGGAGAGGCCAATGGTAAATGGAAACACCATTTCAATATTGAGGAGAATTGTGGGTGATGATTTGCAGGCTCATGACACCACATTTTCCCATCTTTATTTCCAGTGTGCATAAACCATGTCTCTATTCCTATTCAGGCCTTTAGTTGTTCATTAATCATGATGATAAAGGATAATTAGATGAAACTGAATATTCTAATATTGCTGAGCAGAGGAGAAATATTTGTTCATCAGGAACCATCTACTGGGTCAGAGCAAGAATTACTGTGGCTTCAGATAGAGAAATCCCTTTATTGAGACACACACACAAATGGCATTGAGCGATGTGGGAAATAAAAATGAATTGTGGGCTAATACGGTCACATGAAAAGAGCCTGAGTGATCAAAGGACCCAAACTCTTTGGCTTCAACTGTTCTGTTGGGGTTGCCATTGTCCAGAGGCTGCTTAGCTGATTTCTATAAAGGAAAATCCACTTCTAAAGGTGGTTTCCTATCAGAGCTATGGGCTATTTTAGGAAGGAGTTATTGATGAAGTGTGTTAGCTATAATGAGTCAGTAGCAAAAAAAAAGGGGGGGATTTTTCTTTTTTTGTTTTTTAACACCTACAGTAGCATCTACATGCCTTGGGATGATGACACCTTACCTGGCCCAAATTTCTGCAAAACCCAAAATTAGCAAAGACCCACCTTATTGTTACTCATCTCACACCTGTGCCATCCAATCCTCAGAGTGGCTTTATCTTGACCTGCAGATTGAAACCAAGGGATGAGACGATCGTCCCGATGATTCTGGATGTTTTTCTCTGGGTCTGAATAATCTGATCAATCGACAGTATTTATTGAGTGCTGTGTGCAGAGCACTGTATTACGCCCTTGGGAGAGTACAAGAGAGTTGATAGGTTCTCTGCCCATAACAAATTTAGAGCCTAGAGGAGCTTATAGTCTAGGCAGATCCTTATCTCACGATGAATCACTTCATTCAGTCGTATTTATTGAGCACTTACTTTGTGCAGAGCACTGTACTAAGCACTTGGAATGTATAATTCAGCAATAGAGAGAGGCAATCCCTGCCCAATAACGGGCTCCAGTTTACCAGTGGATGGGATTCCCAAAACTGCTCTAGTTGAGCTGGAACAAAACTGCAAGGAAGCTTGGCAAGCTCAAAGTCCCAGAAACCTCCAAAGTTTCCTACCTCTCTTGAGTCAGTGTATCCATGCCAGTGATTTTTCTTTTAATGGTATTTGTTAAACATCTACTATGTGCCAGACATTATACTAAGTGCTGGAGTAGATGGAGTAGTTGAGAAGCAACGTGGCTCAATGGAAAGAGCCCGGGCTTGGGAGTCAGAGGTCATGGGTTCGAATCCCGACTCTGCCACTTGTCAGCTGTGTGACTGTGGGCAAGTCACTTAACTTCTCTGTGGCTCAGTTACCTCATCTGTAAAATGGGGATTAACTGTGAGCCTCACGTGGGACAACCTGATTACCCTGTATCTAGCCCAGTGCTTAGAACAGTGCTCTGCACATAGTAAGCGCTTAAATACCAACATTATTATTATTATGCAAGCTAATCAGGTGGACACAGTCCATGTCTCACATGGGACTTACTGTCCAATTCTCCATTATACAGATGAGGTAACTGAGGCCCAGAGAAGCAGCATGGGTCAATGGAAAGAGACCGGGCTTGGGAGTCAGAGGTCGTGGGTTCTAATCCTACCTCCACCACTTGTCAGCTGGTGACCTTGGGCAAGTCACTTCTCTGTGCCTCAGTGACCTCATCTGTCAAATGGGGATGAAGACTGTGAGCCCCACCTCGGACAATGTGATTACCTCGTATCTACCCCGGTGTTTAGAGCAGTGCTTGGCACATAGTAAGTGCTTAACAAACACCAACATTATTATTATTATTATTATTACTTTCCCAGTGTCTCACAGCAGGCAAGTGAAGGAGCTGTGATTAGAACCCAGTTCCTTTTGGCTCCCAAGCCCACTTGACCCTGCTGCTTCTCATGACTGAGATGTTCTCTCTTCAGTGACGACAGTAGAGCGGAGCTGCCCGGACTGAATTTCAGCAGCTAAATGGGAGGTGGAAGCTGGCATTCTTGGGTGACTATTTGGAAGGGACAAAATTTGCTTGGCAGCAGCTGGACCAACATCATATTGACTGGGAGGGGAGCATGTAGAACGGTTGAATACCAGGATGAGTAGGAGCAGCTTTTTGCAATGGCTGAGGACAGTGCCCCGAGTAGAGTAATATGAATCAGAATAATGATAAAAGTCATCTTTAAGTGCTTGCCACACGTTGAGCACTGGAGAAGATATAAACGAACATATCGGACACAGTCCTGAACCCACGTGGTGCTCACTCTCTAAGTAGTAATGAGAAGAAGTATTGAATGTTATTTATTAAATGAGGAAACTGAAGCACAGAGAATTTTTGACTTGCCCAAGGTCACGCAACAGGCAAGTGGTAGAGCCAGGTTTAGAAGCCCGGTCTGACTCCCTGACCCGTGCTCTTTCCACTAGGCTTCACTGCTCTGGGCTTCTGGGGGTGGGGCTTATAAGGAGTGGGCAGTTACAGGGAGGTGGGTGATATTCCTGTGATGAGGGTTGTGATGGGCTTTCATGTTGAGGGTCCAAGGGGGTTTCCAGGCATGAGGCAATCAGCTAGCTTCCTGAAGGGGGGCAGGATGGCCTTGGGGTGGGGGAGAATGGGAAAGCAGACCCCACACTCAGCGTGGCTCAGTGGAAAGAGCCCGGGCTTTGGAGTCAGAGGTCATGGGTTCGAATCCCGGCTCGGCCACTTGTCAGCTGTGTGACTTTGGGCAAGTCACTTAACTTCTCGGTGCCTCAGTTACCTCATCTGTAAAATGGGGATTAAGACTGTGAACCCCACGTGGGACAACCTGATTCCCCTGTGTCTACCCCAGCGCTTAGAACAGTGCTCGGCACATAGTAAGCGCTTAACAAATACCAACAAATACAAAATCAGTTTGGTTCTTAGTCGCCTCAGGTCCTACCAAGGGATGGAGGGTGGGTCAGGGCGACAGGCTCCAGGTGTTGGTTGAGGAGGAGAAACAAGGAACACTTCCTAGGTGGTTCTCTCCCCTGCCCCGCGGGTGGGAGGACAGAGAGGGTCTGGATGTCCCTGACCCTGACCCCAGAGAACCCTCTCTTACTTTTGTTTTTGCCCTGGGCTTCAGGCATCCCAACTCACTGTGTCAGAATGTTAGGCTGATGGCTCGCTGAAACTTTTATGATGTCACGGGCTGCAGGCTTTTACTTTCACCCCTGTATAAATTGGTGTCAAATGTGGCCGGCCTTGAGCCGGCTGGATCCGGCCCGTTCCGCTCCAGCCTCGCATTGCCGGATACTGGTTTGAATTCAGAGGAGGTCCGGAGTGGGACTAACTGTAGGCTGTCAGAGAGGCCCGATCTGGGCTCCAGGCTGCCTAGGGAGGCCCATACTGTCCCCTAGGGTAGCTGTGGCTGGTTGGCGTAGGTCTGGGCTACCCCAGGAGTTGGTGGGGGGCCTGGCGCGGGCTTGCCCGGCATTAGAAACTCACAACCCGGGTTGACCGAGCTTCGAAAAAGACGTCCCCAGTTAGCCTGACCCGATAGAACCGGCCTCAGAATGGCTGGGCTCTTTGACTCCGCCATTTGCATTCAGAAGACAATCGAAGCACTAGACTGTAATAATGATATAAATTAAGCACTTCCTATGGGCCAAACCCGATGCTAAGTGTTGGGAGTAGATGCAAACAGTGTGTCCTAATGGAAAGGGCATAGGAGTCAGAGGACCTGAGTTCAAATTCAAGCACCTAGTACTGTGCTCTATAAGTGCTCAATAAATACCACTGATGATAATCCAGGCTCTGCCACCTGTCTGCTGTGTTACCTAGGACAAGTCATTTAATTTCTGTGCGCTTCAGTTCCCTCATCTGCAAAATAAGGATTCAACATCTTTTTTCCCTCCTACTTAAACAGTGAGCCCCAACGGATTATCTTGTATGATAATAATAATTATGGCATCTGTTAAGCATTTACTATGTGCCAGGCACTGTACTAAGCGCTGGGGTGGAGTCAAGCAAATTAGGTTGGACACAGTCCCTGTCCCTCGTGGGGCTCACAGTCTCAATCCCCATTTTACAGATGAGGTAACTGAGGCACAGAGAATTGAAGTGACTTGCCCAAAGTCACACAGCAGGTAAGCGATGGAGCTGGGATTAGAACCCATGACCTTATGACTCCCGGGCCCGTGGTCAATCCGCTACGCCATGCCGCTGTAACTACTCCAGCACTTAGGATGGTGCTTGGCACAAAGTAAGCTCTTAGAGATACCATAATAATTTTACAAGATGGGCAGATTGGGCCCAGTCCCTGTCCCTCATGAGGCTCAGACCTCCACTACAAATGGAAACTCTCAGTGTAGAGGCAGTCGACCCGAAGGAACCGATCATCTGGGGAATTGCGAGATCCTCAGGCCTGGCGATATTTAGTCAGCAACCAACAGCAGCCCTTCATTTTTCGATCCTTGGTTTCTCTACTGAGATGACGCCTCTCGAGGCCTCGAACCGGCAGAGCCCTAATTCATTAGCGTGGCTCTCCAAACGTGCCATGGGTCACGTCGACCTCGGTTTCTTCTTCATTATCGTCATCAGGAATGAATCAGCCTTTGCCCACTCGGTATTTTCCGTGACGAGCCCGGCCGCCGTCGACGTCCGACGAATGAAGCTCTCTCCCTTCCCGCTCATCAGGGGTAGCAGCTTCGGCTGCTCCCTCAGCCAGTTCATCCCTGAAATTTCCGAGCCTTCCCCGACCCCATCCCTGGCTGCCTCATCTGGAAAAATCATTCCTCTTCTCTCACTCCTCCTCGTTACTGGCTGCCACCCACGGAGCAGCACCCCAGGCATCCATCAGCGGTGCCCCGCCACATGGCCACCACGGCCTCCTGGGTAATAAAAGCCATTCCATAAATCATAGAAATAAATATGGCCATCAATCTTGCCCTGGCGTTACACCCATTAAATCTCGTTGTGCAGAAGCGACCGTGTGACGGAGCCGACGAGGCGCTCCCCTTTCGCGCTCTATATACACGGGCCCCTAAAGCCTCACACAGGTGCTTTTGGGGGGATGATGATAAATGATAATAATTGTATTAAGCGCTTTCTATGTACCAGGCACTGCACTGAGTGCTGAGGTAATTGCAAGCTAATCAGGCTGGACCCACAGTGGACTCAGTGTTAGTCACCATTTTCCCGATGAGGGAACTGAAGCACAGAGAAGTGAAGTGATCTGCTCAAGGACACACAGCAGATCAGTTGTAAAGTCAGGATTAGAACCCAGGTCCTTCTGACTTTCCAGGCCCGTGCATTATCCACTATGGTGACAGAGAAGGTGTCCCTAAAATGCTGCCTCCCGGCCAGATGGATTGGTCTGTGAGCTGCAGGATTAAATTCACTCTTCCCTTCTGCTCTAAGATTGGGGTCTGTGGAAGGTTCTCTCACCTGGAAAGAGTAGAAGGAATGTGTAGCGTGGACTTGGGTGTCAGAAGGTCATGGGTCCTAATACCAGATCTACCACCTGCCTGCTGTGGGACGTTGGGCATGTCACTTCAGCGTGGCTCAGTGGAAAGAGCACGGGCTTTGGAGTCAGAGGTCATGGGTTCGAATCCCTGCTCGGCCACATGTCAGCTGTGTGACTTTGGGGAAGTCACTTAACGTCTCGGTGCCTCAGTTACCTCATCTGTAAAATGGGGATTAAGACTGTGAGCCCCACGTGGGACAACCTGATTCCCCTGTGTCTACCCCAGCGCTTAGAACAGTGCTCGGCACATAGTAAGCGCTTAACAAATACCGACATCATCATCATCATCACTTCACTTCTCTGCGCCTCAGTGCCCTAATTTGTAAAATGGGGATTGAGCCTGGGAATCCCATATGGGACAGGGACTGTGTTCAAACCAATTTGCTTGTATCCTCCCCAGGATTAAGTACAGTGCCTGTTAATTGCAATAATAATAATAATAATGGTATTTGTTAAGTACTTACTATGTACCAAGCACTGTACTAAGCACTGGGGGAGATACAAGGTAATCGGGTTGCCCCATGTGGAGCTCAGTCTTAATCCCCATTTTCCAGATGAGGTAACTGAGGCACAGAGAAGTGAAGTGACTTGCCCAAAGTCACACAGCTGACAAGAGCTGGAGCTGCCATTGGAACCCACGACCTCTGACTCCCAAGCCCGGCCTCTACCCACTGAGCCATGCTGCTTCTCAATTATATTTAAAATTATGCATAATATATAATTATAATGATATAATATATAGCATTATAATGTAAGTATAATATTATAATGATAATTATGATACTTATTATTATTACTACTAATATTTTGATTAAGTGCTTACCATGTGCAGAGCGCTGTACTAAGCTCTGGACAAAGTCACGTGCACAGATATATTTCCAAGGGGGAAAGAACTTTAATTTTCTCCACATCCCAGGTCTGGACCCGGGTAGCAGTCACGAGGCTGGGGAACTCGGCGGACAAATTAGGAGACGCATCTGCTCCGTTGCTCACTGCTTTGGGTTTTGTCCATAAAAGCAGGGCCAGAGTTGGGATTCCAGCTACCCTGGCTTCAGGTTCTGCCTCAAACCCCTCTGATTAATGTGGAATCGCAGCCTGAGAGGCCGGTCAGAGTGTCAGGGCATTTCATCTTTCCTTCTCTCTGCCACCCTGGGCTGGTGACTCCAGAGGCCATAAGTCCGGCACCAGGCTGATTCAACCCTTCTGCCTCTTGGCACCTCCAGGAGGGGATTCTGGTGATGAGGGAAAACGTCATCCTGATGATATGACACAGAATCACTTAGATTTCTCAGATTGTGAGCTGCTTTTTTATAATATTTGTTAAGCGCTTACTATGTTCCAGGCACTGTATACTAAGTGCTGGGGTAGACACAAAGTAGTCAGGTTGGAGACCGACCATGCCTCACATGGGGCTCAGAGTATTAATCCTCATTTCACAGCTGAGGTAACCGCGGCCCAGAGACATAAATGCCTTCCCAAGGTCACACAACAGAGTGGAGGAATCAGAATTAGAACCCGTGCCCTTCTGACTCTCAGACCCATCCTCTGCACGGTAGCCCATGCCGTCTCCCTGTCCCTTGAGGTCAGGAACTATGTCTATATCTCATCTTTGTATTTACTTCCCAGCGCTTAGTTCAGTCTTCTGCACACAGTAAGCACTATATAAATACCATTAATACGACTCCTTCCAACTGGTCGTCTGCCATCACACATTTAGGAGATCCTCTAGCCTGAACCCGAGTACTTGGCTAAACTCCATCCTTCGTCTCCTTTGAAGCTCTACTAAGCTCTCACCTCTTTATAACAAGAAACACCTTTAGTAAAGGTTTCCCCTGCCTCCTAGAAACCCACGGATTAAGCAAATGATCTTTTAACCTTCCCTATAACCAAAGAGTGCAAATAGAGATCATCGGCGCTTGATAGCCAACGAAATCTTGCCTGTTATTTGATGCTCAGTGAACCTGGAGCACACTGGAATAAGTTTTCTTGATGTTGCAACTAAGCTTTCTCTTCTGGCTAAATTGCATCGAACAGCCTGAAGACCTTTTCTTGAAGAACCCATTTTCCAAGCCTGTAATCGTTTTAGTGACTCTTTTCTGAACCCTCTGAATTTCTCTACTTCCGTTTTAAATTGCCGTGACCAAGCCGAGCCCAGCTCTCTAATAAAGGTTGGACCTGCAGAATAGAGGGGAAGTATTATTTCCCAGGTTTTTCCTGCTAATTCATTCCAGCACGAAGTTGGCTTTGTAAACAACGGCAAAAATTACTAATTCATATGACGTGAGGTCAATAGAAAACTCCGGGTCTGTTTCTGCTGTTCTTGTGTCTCATAGGTCTTTACTATTTTTCCTCCCCATTGCCTCACACATGTATTTGGTCCTACTCCCTAAGCTCTTAGGGTACTTACCGCCCCCTCAACCCCACAGCACTTATGTTTACGGTTTTATAGTCCATCGCTTCACCTAGCCGTAGGTTATTTTAAAGGCTGCCTCCTAACTCCCAGCCCCCCTGCACAACCTCACCCCGCCACTAGATTGAAAGGCCACTGAGAGTAGAAATTGTCAGTTAACCTATAGTACTCTCCCAAGTGCTTAGAACAGGGCTCTGCATGCAATATATACTCGTTAAATGCCACTCATGGATTGAATTGATTTATCTGTGCACTATGAATTTTGCTGCTTGTTCTGATCGACTTATTTGTACATACTTTAACGTCTGCATAAATCAACTGAAGGCCTTTGTTGAGCTCTTACTGTATGGAAAGCACTATTCTGAATGCTTGGGAGAGTTCAGTAGAGTTAATAGATATGAGACGTGATCACTGCCTTCAAAGAGCTTGCAATCTAGAGAGGAGATAGGCATTCACATAAATTTCAGAGAAAAGGAAATTAAAAATATAAGTTCCTTTTGGGCTGGAATTTTTGCTGCTGTTGTATTTGCCAGGCTCTTAATACAATGCACTGGAGTCCAGTAGACACTCAACAGCAAGAACCTTATGCTAAAAATATCCTGGACTATTGAATTTGGGTTTTATTTGCTTTTGCTTCTGACATTTTGTTCCTGGTGTCCTGTAGTACCCTTTTCCTGCCCTGTCTAATTTCATTCTACTGTTTCTACGACTGAGAACCCAATCTATCCAAATGACTTTTAATCCTCTACCTCTTTCAAATGCTGGGCAGTCACCCAAACCATTGGAAAGTTATGAGAAAGTTTCCCTTATTTTGAGTCCCTCCTGCCTGCTGTGTGGACCCATGCCTGACTGCTGATGGGGTCTTGAACTTTACACTCAGCCCACTCTCCATCACCAGCCCCCCATGAGATCGTGCATGCCTACCTGATCTATAACTCCTGAGAATTGGGGCAAATCCCGGAGTTGTTAGTTTGGTTCCCCATTTTATGCAGAATTTGCTTCAGTAGAATTGACCTCTTTAAGTGTGTGTGCACATACACACATGTACACTAGGGACATACCTTTAGGAGAAGGGATTGTGGGCCAGAAAATATACTCTCAGAATAAGTGGGAAAATGTGTCATTTTCTTGGTATGAATATAGAAAAATTTCTTAAAAATCTTCCACATGACCCCTGCCTTCCAGGAGTTTATAATCTAATACCAGTGATGACTGTGGTATTTGTTACGCACTTACTATGTGCCAAGCACTGTACCAAGTACTCAGATAATCAGATTCATGCAGTCGTATTTATTGAGCACTTATTGTGTGCAGAGCACGGTACTAAGCACCTGGAATGTACAAGTTGGCAAGAGATAGAGACAATCCCTGCCCAATAGTGGGCTCTCACTCTAAGAGGGGGAGACAGATAGCAAAACAAAACAAGTCGTCAGGCATCAATACCAACAAAGTAGAAATACACTACCATAGATATATACACATCATTAAGAAAATGGAGTAATAAATAATATACACAAATATACACAAGTGCTGTGGGGAGGGGAAGGGGGTAGGGTAGAGGGAGGGAGTGGGGCAGTGGGGAGGGAAGGAAGGGCAGAGGGAAAGGGAGGGCTCAGTGTGGGAAGGCCTCCTGGAGGAGGTGAGCTCTCTAGGGCTTTGAAGAGGGGAAGAGAGTTAGTTTGGCGGATGTGAGGAGAGAGGGCATTCCAGGTCAGAGGTAGGACGTGGGCCAGGGGTGGAAGGCAGGGCAGGTGAGAATGAGGGACCGTGAGCGGCTGCTGAGGAGTGGAGTCTGCAGGGAGGGCTGGAGAAGGAGAGAAGGGAGGTGAGGTAGGAGGGGGCAAGGGGATGGACAGCTTTAAAGCTGAGTGAGGAGTTCTTGCTTCATGTGAAGGTTGATAGGCAACCACTGGAGGTTTTTGAGGAGGGGGATGACACGCCCAGAGCTTTTCTGTAGAAAGCTAATCCGGGCAGCGGAGTGAAGTATAGACTGAAGCGGATGAGAGAGGAGGATGGGAGATCAGAGAGGAAGCCGATGCGATAATCCAGTTGGTATATTATGAGAGCTTGTACCAGCAAGGTAGCAGTTTGGATGGAGAGGAAAGGGCGGATCTTGGCGATGTTGCAAAGGTGAGACCGGCAGGTTTTGGTGACGGATTGGATGTGTGCGGTGAATGAGAGAGCAGAGTAAAGGATGACACCAAGGTTGCGGGCTTGTGAGAAGGGAAGGATGGTGGTGCCATCCACAGTGACGAGAAAGTCAGGGAGAGGATAGGGTTTGGGAGGGAGGATAGGGAGCTCAGTCTTGGACATTAGAGATCTGAGACATCCCCTGACCCTTATGGGGCTCACTGTCTAAGTAGTGGAGCAGAGTAGTAGAGGAGCAGGTATCGAATCTCCATTTTACAGATGAGGAATCTCAGGGCCAGAGAAATGAAATGACCTGCCCAAGGTCCACAACAGACGAGTGGCAAAGCTGGGGTTAGAATCCTGATCCTCCAACTCCCAGACCTGTGCTCTTCCCACTAAGGAACACTGCTTTTCACAAGTGATGGGAAAACTGGAAATCACAAAGAAAGAGAGAATGGAGTCACTGCTTTGTGAGCAAATCTATTTAGCGACAGAGGGGAAACAGTTCGGGGTATTTAAAGATTTCAGAGGTTGCTTTGGTAGTTGATGAATCTCAGAGAAGGTCCATTCCACCATGGGGGCATCCACCAAAGGATTCCAAGAGACCGTGTGCAACGTTAGCCGGATGCCCTCTCCAGGGAGAGAAGTGTTTGCCTTTCCTTTTTATCATTTCATAGTTTACATTAGCACTTCACATGAGCTGTTAGACTGGAATAGTATTTAGCTCTACACGTCTGCCCATGGCTAGTAATCTAACAAATCAGATTTGTTCACAACACACCCCTAAAATGATGCGGCAGGATTTTAGCGAATGGATAAAGACAAAAAGTGGAGCCTGTTCTTTTTGGAAGATCCTTGTGAGGAATGGGGGGGCGGTCTTCTTTCCTCTAAGAACACACACCAAAAGTCCTGCATGACAAATGTTAGCTACATATGTTTTTAATAGAGACACAAAGGAGTTTGTTTAAAAGAATATCAACATCCAAAGAAATGTCACCCCATATTTTATCAGATATTAGTTTACCATCTCAGGCTTTTCACCCTGAAACTGTTGCTTTGCTGAAGGATATGTTGGTTTAGAGTTTATTTCTGCTGGAGAGAATCCATTTTAGGGGGCAGAATTTAAACACATAATATCAGCTTCATAGAGATGGTTTTGATACCCTATTTTGAGACTAGAATCTCAATATTCTTACCTCAAATAATAGTCCTATATGTATAACCTTACCTATAAATCCTTAAAGCTAAAAAGAATGCCCAAAACCCATCTAGAACATCATTCTACATCCAATAACCCTAATGTCAGGTGTCTGTCAATTTTTTGGTTTTTTTTTTATATAGAGCACTCCCTTGAGAGCACTTAACCAAAATTTTTGACCTTACTAGTCAAGAAGACTTCATATTTAGATTGAATAATTTCCACTTCATGTATTAATCTTCTTGTGTTAGGACCATCTTGGTTATTAGTAGTAAATTGTAGCTTGGGTTGCAGGGAGACTGAAATATCATCCAAATACAGGATATGTTGATAAGAGGAAGATGGTCTCGATAATGAAATATGCATACAGCAAGAAATGAGAAATGTTTCTACCTAGTAAAAGAACCACTGTGGTTGTTTTAGATCTAGGCACAGCAATAACTATAGCCCTACATGATTCTGTGACATTCCAGAATGAAGCCTAAATTTTATCTCCCTGGTATCAAAACACTTTCATATTTCCAAGAAGCCAAGCAGTTGACCAAACCACACTTCTCTGGAAGACCACCTGACTAGATGCTCTAGTGAGAGTTCACACTGTCAGTACTTGGCTCCAGCATAAAAGTGTGCCTGAGGACAGGTAATTATGCACACAAGAAAGTGTGGTTGTGGATATTCACAGACAAGTTACACTTGGCAAAATGAAGGAAGAAAGAATGTATGTTGTGCAGTGGATTTAATCAGTCAATAAATTGTATTTATTGAGTGCTTACTGTGTGCAGAGCACTGAACTGAGCACTTGTGAGAGCACAATAAAAGGGAACTGGTAGGCACATTCCCAGCTCACAGCAAGGTTACTGCAAGCTCGTAAATTGTAATCCATCCCTGAATTTTGTTAGCGATTAATCACTAATTGGCAAGAAGTGGAAATTCACAACCGGGTTTTCCATTTTAATTATAGGTTAGAAAGAACACACTCTTTCTTTTTCTACCCCCTTTGCCTCTCCCCACCTCTCTGTATCTCTACCCGTTCTACTCCTTCACTCTCTGACTCCCCTCTCTTTCTCCCACCTAATAAGCTATACATGTGTGTGAAAGCTCACCTCCTCCAGTAGGCCTTCCCAGACTCAGCTTCCCTTTTCCTCTCCTCCTTCTCCCCTCCCCATTGCCCGGACTCCCTCCCTCTGCTCTACTGCCTTCCCTGTCCCATAGAACTTGTGTATATATATACATATTTATTATTCTATTTATTTTATTAATGATGTATATATATCTATAATTCTATTTACATTGATGCCTGTTTACTTATTTTGTTTTGTTGTCTGTCTCTTTCTAGACTGCAAGCCCATTGTTGGGTAGGGGTTCTATAGGGATTCGGTGTCTGTTGCTGAATTTTACTTCCCAAGTGTTTAGTACAGTGCTGAGCACACAGTAAGTGCTCAAGAAATGTGATTGAATGAATGAAGGGTGTGTGTGCAGGTAGATGGGAAAGACCACCAACGGTGCCCCTAATTTGTTATTCCTTTTTTACATGTGAAGCTGATTTTCTCATGGCAACTGGAGGAATTACTTGTATATGAAGAAATTATCTATATTTCTACAATGTTGAGTAAATGGATTGCAGAGGAAATGTTTTAAATAGTTCAGAGATGCTATCACAGCTTCTTTCAGGAAGGAAGGAAATACAATACTGTGGAAACTACAGAGGCCTGAACAACGGATGAAAGCCCAAGATCTTCTGTATTCCCTGGTTTTCCATGTCAGAAAGTGGGTAACTCAGAAACGGAAGTGTTCCTTTAGATGATGGCAAGTTTCAACTCTTTGCAGTGAGGAGGATAAAGGGAAAGTGCAATGAGCATCAAAGGCTTTCAGCAGGCCTGGTGCCCACAGTTGTTTTTTAGAATAGCTTGACAAGAGAAGCTTACAAAGATTCTCAAGCTACACTAGAGTTATGTGGCCAGTCCTGTTCAACTTTGTGGGTCCCTACTCGAACATTCCTCATTCCTAAGGAAGAGAAGCAAAATCTCTTCCCAGGTGCTTTATTCAATCGATTGCACGTGGTCTTTTCTAATCCTCAGGGACAAATTTAGAAGCCGGTTTAGCAATAGGTTTCTGGGTCTCCGGGAAACTCTTAATAATTACGGTATTTGTTAAGTGCTTATTAAGTGCCAGGCGCTCTACTAAGCCCTGGGATGGGTACAAACAAATCAGGTGAGACACAGACCCTGTCCCACATCGGTGCACAGCTTTAATTCCCCTTTTACAGCTGAGGTAGCTGAGGCACAGAGAAGTGAAGTGTCTTGCCCCAGGTCACAGAGCAGGTAAGTGACAGAGCTGGGATTAGAACCAGTCCTTCAGATTCCCAGGCTTGTGCCCTATCCGCTAGGTAACACTGCTTTTCATTACTCTTCTGACTAAATACAATGTGGAACACTATCAGAAATGATTGAATATGCTCTGTGTGCCCCAAACTCTATTCCGAGGTAATGATTGTGGAATTTAAGAACTTGGTCCGTGCCCAGCACTATAGTAAGACACCGTCTCCGCTCCCATATCGGAGGGAGAAGAGACATTAAATCCACAATTTTCAGGTGAGGAAACAGACACTAAGAAGTTGAGTGACTTGCCCAAGGCCATATATCAGGCAATGGTGGAGCTGGGATTAGAACTTCTGACTTCCAAGCCTGTGCTCTATTCACTGGAACACACTGATTCTCAAGCTGCTTACCGTGTAACAAGCACTGTACTAAATGCTGGGGTTTTGACAAGGTCATCAGGTTAGACATAGTTGCTGTCCTGCATGGGGCTAATTGTCAGATAATTTACTGTGTGCACAGCACTGTTCTCAGCATTTGGGAATGTGCAATTATGGTTGGTAGACATATATCCTTGCCACAAGAAATTTACAATCTGGTCTATCTTTTTATGGTATTTATTAAGTGTTTACTACGTGCTAGGCACAGTACTAATCTCTCGGGTGAATGCAAGCTAATCAGGTTGGATGCAATCCCCGTCCCACGTAGGGCTCACGGCCTTTATTCATTCATTCAATCGTATTTATTGAATTTCTTACTGTGTGCAAACCATTGTACTAACCACTTGGGAGAGTACAATACAACAATAAGACATATTCCCTGCCCATGATGAGCTTAAGTCTGAATCCTCTTTTACAGGGAAGGCATATGATTCACCCTAGGTCACAAAGGAGACAAGTGGCAGAGGCAAGATGAAAACCCAGGTCCTCTGACTCTCAGGGTTGTGTGCTCTTTCCATTAGGCCATGCCACTTATCAATACAAGCCATTTTGTAAAATCAGCACAATAAGGAATGCCAACAGTGTTAAACCAGTTCATTCCACAAATCTGTCTTCCCAAGGAAAAGCCAGGATGCAGAACTCTGGTATGACTGAAGATGAAGCCTAGGATGAAGCCAGTTCTTGGAAAGGACTATTGGAAACCCATTGGAAGAGCAGGCCATTCTAGTGCCAGACTGACTAGCGGACTGGGTTGGAAGCTATTTGCAAGCCATTGACATCAGAGTATGTATGTGTGTGTTGGCGGGGGGGGGGGGGATTTGCCCCCACCTTGTTGATTTTCCTCTGAAATTACTCCCCCTATAGTTCCAGACCTTCAAAGCCCCCATGCCTCCCTCAAAATTTAAATTGGTGTATATGTTTACAGAGTTAGGAGGAAGGAAAGGAGGAGGAAGAAAAAAGACGGAGAGAGGAAGGGAAGAAAATGTAAGAAAAAAGAATCTTTCATGTATACTGCATCTCTTCTTCCTCCTCCTTTTACATGGTAAGGAGGCGGACATGCCCCTTGAGGTGATGGAAGAGTGGAGAGCTGTGATCGTGTGCAACAGAGGGTAGTGTAACCTGGAGGGGTGTTAGAGACTGGAATCAGGAAGACCAGAGAGAAGGTTAATACAGAAGCCTATTCATGAGTAGACAAATGTTCAGATCAGGGTGGTCCGTATTTGGGTGGAGAGGAAGAAGAGAATCCAGGAACTGTTTTGGAGGCAGAACTGGCAAGATTTACGGTTAATGAGAACTGGAAGACATTGAGGACTCGCTTGATCCTAGAGTGTTTTTTTTTCCACTTTGCAATGAGCCACTTGTGGGCAGGGACTGTGTCTATCAAGCTCTTAGTACAGACTTCTGAACAGAGGTGATGTTCAACAAATGCCACTGATTGATAGAACCTTTGCATTCCGCTCCCTTGTCAGCATGAACCCTGTCCTACCTCCGCTCCATGGTTCCGGGCACAGGGGCTGCAGCAGAGGAAGGCTTGAAGCTGACGATAGTAAAACCTAGAGGATAAAGCAAGGGGCTTGGAGTCAGAAGGACCTGGGTTCTAATCCTGGCTCCATCGTTGGCCTGCTGTGTGACCTTGGGCAAGTCACTTAACTTCTCTGTGTTTCACTTCCCTTATCTGTAAAATGGGGATTCAGACTGTGAGCCCTGTGGAGGACAGGGGCTGTGTCCAACCCGACTATCTTGCTTCTACCCCAGTGTTTCAAACAGTACCCAACACTTAGTAAGCACTTAACAAATACCATTATTATTAACACCTTGACAGAATAGTGTCTAGGAAACGGCCGTGGTGTTGGTCAGCTGAAAATAAACCCTCAGATAATGTTACAATTTTTGAGGCTATTCTGGCAAGTTTTGAACACTTCCATCTAGTCGGCTTGTCAAATTCCCGTAAAACCAAGTCACGATTGGACCTTGGAGAAAATCTTCTGATGTTAGCAATAATAATAATAATAATAATAATGTTGGTATTTGTTAAGCGCTTACTATAATAATGTTGGTATTTGTTAAGCGCTTACTATGTGCCGAGCACTGTTCTAAGCGCTGGGGTAGACACGGGGGAATCAGGATGTCCCACATGGGGCTCACAGTCTTAATCCCCATTTTACAGATGAGGTAACTGAGGCACAGAGAAGTTAAGTGACTTGCCCACAGTCACACAGCTGACACGTGGCAGAGCTGGGATTTGAACTCATGACCTCTGACTCCAAAGCCTGTGCTCTTTCCACTGAGCCATGCTGCTTCCCATGTGCTACTATGTGCCGAGCACTGTTCTAAGCGCTGGGGTAGACACAGGGGAATCAGGTTGTCCCACGTGGGGCTCACAGTCTTCATCCCCATTTTACAGATGAGGTAACTGAGGCACCGAGAAGTGAAGTGACTTGCCCAAAGTCACACAGCTGACGAGTGGCAGAGCCGGGGTTCGAACCCATGACCTCTGACTCCAAAGCCCGTGCTCTTTTCCACTGAGCCACGCTGCACTGCGACTGTCTAGGGAATTGTGCCGAGAGATAGTAAGCTTGTTATTGAAAGGGAATGTGTCTGCTAATTCTACTGTGCTATAACCTCCCAAGGGCTTAGCGCAGTGTTCCTCACACAGTAAGTGCTCAATATATAGTGCCGACTGATGAGATTGTCATCATCATTAGACTGTGATCCCCATAGGGACAGGGACTGTTTCCAACCTGGTTATCTTCTATCTACCCCAACACTCAGGATATTCTCTGACACATAACAAATGCCGCAGTTACTATTAGAACATTTCTAGTACTGTCCTGGAAAACCGTCTAACGGACCACTCTTCTCGGGTCACTGGTGCCTTCTGGCATAATCCAAACCAGACAAGGAGTTTGCGTCCACTGAAATAAAGCGTTCAAAGAAAACTCCATGAAAGACAAAGAAATGCCGGGGGTGGGGAGGGAGGCTTTTTTTCTGGATCGCTTCTCAAAGCGTTACTCTTATTCCATAATAGCCCCTAATTGCCAAAAACAGATAGTCAGCCCTTTGAGAAAGTAATGTAAACACTTCAATGAAAGTCTATTTAGAGGAACTCTCAGGATGATGTGGAATTCGATTAATTGTGCACAGATGGATTCTCTTTCCTCCTGTTTCTTGCAACCTCTTGAAGGTTCAACTCGAAGCAGCTCTCAGCGTAAAACCTTTAAATGAAATCTTTAGACAGACTCAATACAGGAATGTTTCCTCTTGCTATGGGGAAACTAATGTTCAAGGCTTCTCTGGGTCAGAAAAAATTTAGCAAGTGAAAAGGGAAATAAAAAAAATACCATGGACCATGTTGCTGCTTGATTTCAGAATCAGCCGGCCCAAGTGTCATTCAATGCAAGTATTTTTATAATTGTGCCTCTGCAGTCCTGGCTAACAGTTGTTTGGCAGAAGTTTGTGGTGACTAGAATGCTTGCTTCCTGAGGGCCCCGACCCTGGTTTATAGGTGCTATAGGTTTATAGGGCTAGAAATAGTCCAGAAGGCCCATGTGTTATCAATACTAGTCATTGTGCTTTCCTTGTAAATCCACAACCCAATTACTGACAAACAAATATAGTAACATGGTCCCAGGCCCTGGGGGAGAATGTAAGTGGGGCCCTTCCTGAAGATTTGGAACATTCTGGGGAAGGCAGACAGATGAAGTATGTTCACTTCTGAACCTTTGCCAACTCAGGCCGGACGTTTGATATCAATGGATGTCGGTAGACTTTCTTAGCGTAAAATAGGATTAGCTGAAAATGAGGTGGAAATTTTAGGAGCCATTCAACTAAATAGCCTTCTCGAATAATGTTTTTCTGTTCTTTTTACATTGTTTCTTAGAAAAGACTCTTCTTTTGGACAAGTCAGTCGCTCTGCTTACATTGTGTCTTCAGATTGGAAATGGCCCAGAGACAGTATCATTCCTCGGAAAGATGGTAAATTGTCTTGCAGATTTGCCCGCCAAAGGAACGGTAAAATTGTACTACCACCTCTCCCTACTCCATTTGAAATGAGGGATATGTGTAAGTCAGCTATTTGCACACAAGTCTGACTGGTGAGTGATTGTAACAGAAGAACTCACTCAGTGATTTTGGCTGGGGGGGAGCGATCCCAGATTCCCGAGGGTCCTTAGATGGGTTGCACGTACAAACAGAGAGTTGTGGATATCCATGTGCAGAGAGCTGTTGATTTCAGAATGTTATGCGGCCCATCTGGGCTGTATCGATCGTACCATCTTGGAGTCAGTGACTTAAGAATTTTCTAGACATTAGTCGTCTCTGTTTTATTGACAGTGCCAGGTGAATAATAAGGATCATATTTTTCAGGAACACAATAATGATTATTATCTGGGTGAAGTTTGTACATTTATCTCGGGAGCATTTGCATGTGGAAAAAGGTGTTTTCCAAAATGATCTTGAGCAGAGCAAGGATTCTCCCTCTACTCCCTCTACCACCCCCCCTTCACCTCTCCGCAACTTAACCCTCTTTTCCCCCCATTTCCCTCTGCTCCTTCCCCTCTCCCTTCCCATCCCCTCAGCACTGTACTCGCCCGCTCAACTGTATATATTTTCATCACCCTATTTATTTTGTTAATGAAATGTACATCGCCTCGATTCTATTTAGTCGCCATCGGTTTTTACGAGATGTTCTTCCCCTCGACTCTATTTATCGCCATCGTTCTCGTCTGTCCGTCTCCCCCGATTAGACCGTAAGCCCGTCAAACGGCAGGGACTGTCTCTCTCTGTTGCCGACTTGTTCATTCCAAGCGCTTAGTACAGTGCTCTGCACATAGTAAGCGCTCAATAAATACTATTGAATGAGATTTTGTCTACTGATGTCTAGTGATTTTTTTTTTCCAAGTGGTGGTAAGGGGATGTAGCTTATAGTTTTATGAAGCTCTCTGTAATTGCTTACTGACTACCAAAAGTATTTTTGATGATAAAAAAAATTTGTTGGAGGAAAAGCTTAGTTGTAAAAATAAGTTAACATTAACCAATAACATTAACATAATAACATTCTGGTGAATATTACCTTCCAGTCTGAATAGTTGTCTTTTGTACTTGGAGTTGGTGCTAATAAAGGTGAAATTTACCGATGGGTGCGAGTGTAATAATAATAATAATAATAATGTTGGTATTTGTTACGCGCTTACTATGTGCAGAGCACTGTTCTAAGCGCTGGGGTAGACATAGGGGAATCAGGTTGTCCCACGTGGGGCTCACAGTCTTAATCCCCATTTTCCAGATGAGGGAACTGAGGCACAGAGAAGTTAAGTGACTTGCCCACAGTCACACAGCTGACAAGTGGCAGAGCTGGGATTCGAACTCACGAGCCCTGACTCCAAAGCCTGTGCTCTTTCCACTGAGCCACACTGCTTCTCTAAAAGGACTATGTGGAATTCACAGTCCTGGCAATATGGGGCACACAATTGTGTTATTTGCAGCCTCTGGTGCTGTTTCTCTTTGACCTCCTCATTTCTTTTTCTTTACATAGCTTCTGTTGAGGAAAAAAAGAAAAACTCCTTTCTTGATTGCCATAGGCTATGTTGGTCAGTCTGTGGAAATTACACTTTAGCTGTAAGTATTTTTAAGTTTATCTCTGGTATTAGAGCGTAAGCTCCTTGTAGACAGGGAATGTGTTGCATCAATATTCTGTACTTACCATGGGGCACTTAATAAATACTAAAAATTGGTTTGGGGTTTTCATCTGGAATGCGTGATTGAATGAAGCTTTATTTTATTACATGTTTAAAGCCTTCAAATCTGGTATTTGACCATACTACATAAATAGAGATTTTTTTTTTACTTTCATGAAGAAAACATTATTTCCCAGAAAACGAGTTTTCAGCTTTTAGTAGATTCCTTTGGCAAAGCATCATGCTCTCTTGAAAAATTCAAGTAAACATGAAGGAATCACCATCTTTCTTAAAAAGGAACAGTTCTGTTTTGGGGGGGTAATTATTTTTTTAAAACAAGTGTTTAAAAAAGGGAAATAGAACAATGCCTCTTGTTCAAGTCCCACAAATTGGAAATGAATGAAATGATATTCACTGTTTCTAGACTCTTTATTTTCTTCTGACATTTCCTTCAGTTAAGGTAATCAGAACCCATCACAAACCTCACTGAATTGCACAAATAAATGGAAGAAGTTCCGGTCTGGAAGAAAGATAAGATTCTCTCAGGCATTCGAGGGAAAATAGAAGGCAAATATAAATGCGTGATTCTTTTTGAGCTAGAAAATGTTGTCCTCTTTTTTTTAAGATATTGCTGACAGTGAGACGTTATCTATGTACGCAGGTGTCAGTGGAAAGATGGATTTGTGGCTGACAATATGATTCACACTGTGAGCAGATAAATATTTTCTTCCGTGCTGATGCTGAAGCAGCATGGCTCAGTGGAAAGAGCCTGGGCTTCGGAGTCAGAGGTCATGGGTTCGATTCCCGGATCTGCCACTTGTCAGCTGTGTGACTGTGGGCAAGTCACTTCACTTCTCTGTGCCTCAGTTCCCTCATCTGGAAAATGGGGATTAAGACTGTGAGCCCCAAGTGGGACAAACTGATTCCCCTGTGTCTACTCCAGTGCTTAGAACAGTGCTCTGCACATAGTAAGCGCTTAATAAACACCAACATTATTATTATTATTACTGGTGACCTTGTGGCTGTTTTTAAGACAGCCAATGGGTATCTTGATCTTCCTGAAGTTTTTGTTGAAGGAGTGTGTACATATCTGTAATTTTCATTATTTGAATTGATATCTGTCTGCCCACTCTAGACTGTGAGCTTGTTGTGGGCAGGGATTTTCACTTTTTATTGTACTGTACTTTCCCAAGTGCTTAATATAGTGCTCTGCACCCAAACAGTGCTTAATAAATATAACTGAATGAATTTTGGATTGCTGCCTATGAGGCCAGGTCTACTTGCTATATTGGGCATCCTGCAGTCCAATGTTCTATCACGGAGTTTGAGACCAGGCATCACTATATCTATAAAATATTTGTTCTGCTTTTGCTTTTTGTGCAAACTCCCTTTCAGATTATTAGATGACAGCTTGAGTGGAGCAGATTTGAGACATGATCATATGCTCATTTATGAGGGAAGGAACAGGGCTTTAGAGCTGTCTTCTCCAGAGCCTATTTAAGCAAAGATTTGGACTGGTATCTTTCTGGTGGAACTTTATTGCAGTCTTGTCTGGAGGGAGGGGGTTGGCCTAGAAGGCTCTTTGAGTCCCTTTCAGCTCTTTGGTTCTATTCAGCAATGGGTGTGAAATACCATTTCCCAAAAATAGATGAAAAACCAGGCTTCCCCCTGGAGGTCACAAAACATAAATTCTATGTTGGTAACTTCTAAGTCTGACATTTTTGTACAGAACATTGACAGCTAATTAATATTGCTTCTGAAAAATGAAATGTGAATAAAGGACTAAAACTAGAAGCAGCGTGGCTCAGTGGAAAGAGCCCAGGCTTGGGAGTCAGAGGTCATGGGTTCAAATCCCAGCTCTGCCACTTGTCAGCTGTGTGACTGTGGGCAAGTCACTTCACTTCTCTGTGCCTCAGTTACTTCGTCTGTAAAATGGGGATTAACTGTGAGCCTCAGGTGGGACAATCTGATTACCCTGTATCTACCCCAGTGCTTAGAACAGTGTTCTGTACTAGTAAGCGCTTAACAAATACCAACATTACTAAAACTATTTAGGTGTGAAAATGAGATGATTATCACCCCTGCATGAGAAATAACTGTCTTAAAATGACTAGGGATTGTTTCCTTCTTTTGTATTCTTTTTTTTAATGGCATTTGTCAAACACTTACTAAGTGCCAGGCACTCTACAAGCACTGCAGTAGATAGATGTGAATCAGGTTGGGCACAGTCCATGGCCCACACGGGGGTCACATTATAAATCCTCATTTTACAGATGAGGTAACTGAGGGCACTGAGAAGTGAAGTGACTTGCCTTAGGTCACACAGCAGACAAGTGGCAGAGCAGGGATTAGAGTCCAGGTCCTCCTGACTCCTAAGCCCTCACTCTAGCCATTAGGCCATGCTGCTTCTCAAGTGTTGGAGACTTGCAGATTCCTTCATTTGACTGACTGCCCAAGAACCTATGTGTGTGCTTTCCAAGCTTAGTTCCGTCAGTAGCTTAAAAAGCAACTAAGTTAGAAATGCTGGGGTCTGGGAGCTTAGGCAAACAGGAGGGACTGAAAAGTCTTACCTAGGTGGAAGGAATATAACGAGCCCAATACTGAACCTCAAGAGGCTCCCACAGTTAGCCGGTGGGAGGCAGAGGAGAAGTCAGTGAAAAGGACGGAGAGCTAGAAAGAGAGGTAATAGAGAACGGTATCAGTGAAATCAAGGTTAGGTAGTGTTTCCAAGATAAGGGGGTAGTCCACCATGTTGAAGGCAGCTGAGAGATTGAGGAGGATTAGGAGGGGGAAGAGACAGGAAGGAAGACATTGGTGACATTAGAGAGGGCAGTTTGGGGTAGAGCGGGTGGAAGTCAGATTGGAGAGGGTCAAGGAAAGAATTGGAAGAGACAAAGAGGAAGTCGCTCACGTAAACAATTCTCTCAAGACGTTTGGAAAGGAATGGTAAGAGGCATATGAGGTGATGGCTGGAGAGTGCGGTGGGGTTAAGGGAAGGTATTTTTAAGACAAGGGAGTTGGGGAGGATGAGGTTTGAGAAGGGAGTTGAACTGAGACAGCTGCCACACACAAAGAATTGGTGTGAAAATTGGTAAAGATGGAGAAATCATGTTGCCAAGTAGAGAAGGGGCCAGAGGAAAAGCAGATGAGGGTGAATTTTCAGTAGACGAGATCATTTTGGAGTCTATTTCCGCCTGTAGTTCTCAGCAGCAGAAGGAAGGGTACTGTGGAGGTGATCCAGGGTGGTGGGTTAGAGGTAATAATAATGTTGGTATTTGTTAAGCGCTTACTATGTGCAGAGCACTGTTCTAAGCGCTGGGGTAGATACAGGGGAATCAGGTTGTCCACGTGAGGCTCACAGTTAATCCCCATTTTACAGATGAGGTAACTGAGGTCCAGAGAAGTGAAGTGACTTGCCCACAGTCACACAGCTGACGAGTGGCAGAGCCGGGATTCGAACGCATGATCTCTGACTCCCAAGCCCGGGTTCTTTCCACTGAGCCACGCTGCTTCTCAAGAGGTATGAGATTAATGGAGAGATAGAAGAGGAAGGGAGTTGCCTTTCAGTGGAGAAAACATGGATATGTGTGTCAAGAGAAGGTAGGTTGGTTATGGAGAATAGATGGGGCATGGTGACTTCGGAAAATTGAAGGGTGTTGACAGATCAGAGATGTCTGTGGCAGAACAGGACAGCGTAGTGTCCTTCTACGCTCACTCCCTTGAAGAACTCATTCACTCCCAAGGCTTTAACCACCACCTCTATGGAGATGATACCCAAATCTCCATCTCCTCTGCTGATCTCTCTCCCTCTTTCCAGGCTCACATCTCCTCCTGGCTTCAAGACACGTCTTTTCGAATGTCCTCCCATCACCTCAAACCTAACACGGCCAAAACAGAGCTCCCTATCTTCCCACCCAAACCCTGTCCTCTACCTGACTTTCCCATTATGTAGATGGCACCACCCTCCTTCCCATCCTCCAAGCCCACAACCTTGTAGTTATCCTTGACTCCTCTCTCTCATTCCACACACATATTCATACATTCGTTCAATCATATTTATTGAGCACTTACTGTTTGCAGAGCACTATACTAAGCGCTTGGAAAGTACAATTTAGCAACAAATAGAGACAACCCCTGCCCAACAATGGGCTCACAGTCTAGAAGGGGTAGACAGACAACAAAACAAGTGGACAAGCATCACTACCATCAAAATAGATAAATAGAACCACAGATAAATGCACATCATTAATAAAATAAATAGAGCAATAAATATCTACCAATTTATACAAATGCTGTGGAGAGGGGAAGGGGGTAGAGCAGAGGAAGGAGTAGGGGCAATGGGGAAGGAAGGAGGAGCAGAGGGAAAGGGAATATTCAGTCCATCACCAAATCCTGTCCCACCTTCACAACTCCACTAAAATCTGCCCTTTCCTCTCCATCCACACTGCTTACCACGTTAATACAATCACTCATCTTATCCCACCTAGATTACTGCATCAGCCTCCTTGCTGACCTCCCAGCCTCCTGTCTCTACCCGCTCCAGTCCCGTACTTCACTCCTCTGCCCAGATCATCTTTCTCAAAAACCTTCAGGACATATCACCCTCCCCCCCCAAAAAAAAATCTCCAGTGGTTGCCCCTCCACCTCTATTTCAAACAAAAACTCCTCACCAGTGGTTTTACAGCAGTCCATCACCTTGCACCCTCCTATTTCACCTCACTTCTCTCCTTCTATAACCCAGCCTGCATGTTTCACTCCTCTAGTGCAAACATTCTCACTGTGCCTCCATCTCGCCTGTCTTGCTACCGACCCCTGGCCTACGTCCTGCCTCTGGCCTGGAATGCCCTCCCTCCTCAAATACCAAAAGACAATTACTTTCCACCCCCTTCAAAACCTCAAAGAAGGCACATCTCCTCCAAGAGGCCTTCCCAGACTAAGGCCCGCTTTTCCTCATCTCTGAATCCCTTCTGCGTCACCCTGATGTGCTCCCTTTGTTCTCTCCCTCCACGCTCCCATCCCGACCCCACAGCACTTATGTACATAGCTGTCATTTTATTCATCTGTACTGATGTCTGTCTCCCTGCCTCTAGATTGTGAGCTTACTGTAGGCAAGAAATTTCACTGTTTTCCATTTTATTGTGCTTTCCCTGGTGCTTGGTTCAGTGCTCTGCACACAGTAAGCTCTTAATAAATATATTGAATAAATGAATGGTGGGAGGGGGAATGTGGTAGAGAAGGTGGGTGAGGAGGTTGTGGTTGGCTAAAGGAATTTCAGAGTTGGTGAGGTTAGAGCTCGTACAATGAGTAGAGTTGATAAGATCGATCACGTGTCCTAGTACTAAGAGCGTGGGAGAGTATGACAAAGCTAGAGTAGAAGAGTCATTTATTTTGTGAACAATAAATAGCCCACATCACAGAGAGAAAATACACTCTACTGCAGGTCAAAATGTTACTTATGACTTTAATAAATGCTTAACTATTTTGTGTGAGCCCAGCATTGGTAAATGAGGGCTACCATGGCCCTCCCCACCCCCTGTTCTCAATAGTGCTTGAAGTCATTCTCTTGATTTGTAGCCATTTTCTGCAGCTGTGTAATGACTATAAAACTGGCAAAAGCATAAAACATGAAAGAAAGGTGTTGAAGTCAGCCTTAAGGTACTAAATTCCTGACAGCAGCTTGTAAAGCATTTGAGATTTAGGTGCTGTGAGGTGATGATGGTGGTTTGGTGGTGGGTGAAGGAAGGTGCTGAGGCAATGGAGCTATGACAGCCCTAGAATAAGATAGAATTGAAAAATGGCAATGGAGAATTCACTGACTCACTGAGAAGAAGCGCTAGAGAATGAAGAGAAATAAGTAGTACGAGGAAATACAAGGAGATGTGGAAAATGAGTAGCTAACTGAGCCCTGAGCTATGTAATAGCTTTCTCACCTTTTCTTCAGGATATGGGTTCGCAGGCAGTGGAAAGCTTTTTTTAATATGAAACATCTGGCTGATTTTTTTTGCACTTAGGGGACTTTCCTTTATGTGCCCTTCTGTAGTGTGGTTCCTTTGAAAGGGCAGGTCTAAGTCTATAAGAATTTCTAAGTAGCTTTCTCCAAATAAAAAAAGGCAGGGCACGTTTCAACGCTTACAGGTTTCGAAACCATCCGCGAGAGAATAGTTTTCTACATATGGCGCATTGAAGAATCAGTATGGACGTCTGATTTCTGAAAGCACTGATGTTTCTAATACAGACCAAGGTCTAAATGCAGAAAGCAGGTCAAAGCCCTCTACTTCCTGACTGAGAGGCAGAAAAAGGCAGTCAGGGAGTGTGCCATTGTCCTTTCTCTCATTAGGGATGAAAAGAGTTCTGTTCTGCCCAAATGGATTTGGTTTGGGCTCAAGCAAGTCCAGGGCTTTCCTCCCCCAAGTCCTCCCCAGTGGGAAGAGGATCTTGGTTGGGTCATGAGGTGTATGAGGTGTATATCTCCTTGATTCTATCTTGATGATGTTATCTTGTTTTGTTCTGTTTTGCTTTGCTGTCTCCCCCGTTTATACCTTGAGCCCATCACTGGGCAGGGATTGCCTCTGTCTGTTGCCGAATTGTACGTTCCAAGCACTTAGTACAGTGCTCTGCACCCGATAAGGGCTCAATAAATACTACTGGATGAATGAATGAACAGGATCTGGTCCTACAGTTCATTCGTTCACTCGTATGTATTGAGCACTTACCATGTGCAGACCACTCTTCTAAACACTTGGAAAGTACAATTCGGGCAACAGAGACAATCCCTACCCAACGACGGACTCACAGTCTAGAAGGGGGACACAGAGAATGAAACAAGACACGTAGACATTAATAGCAACAAAATAAATAGAATTATAGAGATATACACATCATCAATAAATAGAATGATCAATATGTACAAATATATACGTGTTGTGGGGCGGGAGAGGGAGGGAGTAGGGGCTATGGGGAGAGAGGAAGAGCAGTTTGCTTCCTGGCCTGGTGTAGTGGAAACAGCCTGAGCCTAGGAGTTAGGAGGTTATGGCTTCTAATCCTGACTCCACCACTTGTCCGCTGTGTGACCTTGGGCAAGTCACTTCTCTGTGCCTCACTTCCCTCGTCTGTAAAATGGGGATTAAGTCTGCGGCCCCCACGTGAGACAGGGACTGTCCAACCCGATTACCTCGTATCTACCCCAGCGCTTAGAATAGTGCTTTGGCACCTAGTAAATGCTTAACAAGTACCATTATTATTATTGTTACTCTTATCATCATCATTATCTTTATCATTATTATTAGATCAAGGACAGACAGAGTTCCAGGCTGGAATTGCTGTCTGGCCATAATGTTTCCAAGACAAGGGCTCTCCAGAATCCCTCCTGGATCGTTGGCTTCGTCACCCACAGACTAACGGAGGGCATTGGCAGATCGTGCCAGCGTGCCATTTCAGAGGAACCTCTTGGGACCCTAACTCCTAAGGAGAGAACTGGCAAACTGTCAGTGGTGGAGGCTCCGCTCTAATCGACAGGCGAGGTTCAGTGCAGCTAGGTAGACTTGAGAATTCTATTTATCTTGATGATGTTGTCTTGTTTTTGTTTTGTTCTGTTTTGCTTTGCTGTCTGTCTCCCCGGTTTAGACTGTGAGCCCGTCACTGGGCAGGGATTGTCTCTGTTGCCGAATTGTACATTCCCAACACTCAGTACAGTGTTCTGCACTTAGTAAGCGCTCAATAAATACTGTTGAATGAATTGTGAGCCCGCCATTGGGCAGGGATTGTCTCTGTTGCCGCATTGTACATTCCAAACACTCAGTACAGTGCTCTGCACTAAGTAAGAGCTCAATAAATACTATTGAATGAATGAATGAATGAGGACCGAGAACCTGCATGAGGGTATTGACTACTGAACTGGTAGTGGTTGGCCCGGTGCCTCTCGACACTCTCTCCATCTTGCCAGTTGTGTTCCTGCTGGGGCACAGAGGGTAATAACAATAATAATAATAACAGTAATGTTGGTATTTGTTAAGCGCTTACTATGTGCAGAGCACTGTCCTAAGCGCTGGGGTAGACACAGGGTAATCAGGTTGTGCCACGTGAGGCTCACAGTTAATCCCCATTTTACAGATGAGGGTACTGAGGCACAGAGAAGTTAAGTGACTTGCCCACAGTCGCCCAGCTGACAAGTGGCAGAGCCGGGATTCGAACCCATGACCTTTGACTCCCAGCGCTCTTTCCGGTGAGCCACGCCGCTTCTCTATAATAGGGTAATGAGCGAGTCAGCTAGAATGAAGCACACTACAAAGGATGGAACATATCATCGGACAGGTTGTTGCAGCACAGTGTAGATGCTGTGCTTCTATGATCCAGCGGGTCAAGGTAGCTGCTAGGATTTTCACTGTTCACGTCAACTGGCTACTCATTCGTTTATTAGATTATTTTAAGGGTATATGGTAAACGCTCACTGTGTGCGGGCACTGTCCTAAGAGCTGTCGTGGATATAACTTAATCGGGTTGGACACAGTCCATGTCCCACATGGGGCTCATACCCTAATTTATTTATTTTGGGGGATTCTTGCTGGACTTCTCCACCTCATAAAATGCCATAGGTTGTTCTTCAGTCAGAAATGTTCACCGGTGGTGGCTTAGGGTCAGCAGTCATTCCCTATTACTGGCTGTGATTTACCCATCCTCCGATCCTCGCCCCATGGCACGGTGTCACTTCTCATTGCCTCAGTTTCCTCATCTATAAAATGGAGATTCATTAACTGAGCTCCCTCCTACTGAAACTATGAGCCCCTTGTGGGATGGGGACTGTGTCCAATTTGATTAACTCGGTCTAGCCCAGTGCTTAGAACAGCCTTTGATGCAGTAATGGCTTAACAAATATTATAATTATTATTATTTAAGGATGGGATGATAAATTAATGCCTGGAGGATTCTATGATTCAGTTGTCCAGAGACACAACCAATGACCTGAGAGACATAGAGCGACATAAGGGATATTTATCTCTATCTTTCTTTCATTCATTCATTCAATTGTATTTATTGAGCATCTGTGTGCAGAACATTGTAGTAAGTGCTTGGAAAGTACAATAAAGAGAGATAATCCCTGTCCATAATGGGTTTACGGTCTAGTGGGGTGGAGACAGACATCGAAACAAGTAAACAGGCATCAATATAAGTAAATAGAATTATAGATATACACAAAAGTTTTATGGGGAGGGGAGGGGAAAGGGAAAGAGCAAAGGGGTGGGTCGAGGTGCCACAGAAGGGAGGGGGAAATGAGGAAAAGGGGTCTTAGTCTGGGAAGGCTTCTTGGAGGAGGTGAGCCTTCAGGAAGGCTTTGAAGGAGGGGGAGAGTGATTGGCAAATTTGAGGAGGGAGGGCGTTCCAGGCCAGAGGTAGGAAGTTGGCCAGGGATCGGTGGTGAGATAAGTGAGATGGAAACACAGTGAGAAAGTTAGCACCAGAGGAGTGGAGTGTGTGGGCTGGATTGGAGAAGGAGAGAAGCGAGGTGAGGTAGGAGGGTACAAGTCGATGAAGTGCTTTCAAGCCACTGGTGAGGAGTTTTTGCTTGAAATGGAGGTGGGTGGGCAGCCACTGGAGATTTTTGAAGAAGGGGGTGATGTCCTGAATGTTTCTGTAGAAAGATAATCCGGGCAGGAGAATGAAGTATGGACTGAAGTGGGGAGGGGCAGGAGGTCGGAAGATCAGAAATAGTCTCCCTAATCTTTCCTTCATAATGAGATTCAAGAAGAGAAAGAAGCAAAATTAATAGCAGTTGGCAGGATCTATTATTCTAGAAATGAGAGTCCATAGACTGATGGTGGAACTGCCTGTGATTTCTATATGCTGACATAGAAGAAGACCTTCGGTTTTGTGCATTCTAAATGTTTTCAGGAATCTTGGCACACACTTTTTCTAGGAAAAATAGATTTATACTCAAGACACCATGAGGACGTCAGAATGCACTGTGGGTAATGGGGCTTTTTCAACATGTGCAAACTAGAAAAAATTTAGGGACTCATAGAATCCAGAATGCTACAACTACTAATTCAAAATGTTTACTAAAGACTAGAGGAATGCTTTCATTTTTTTAAGATATCAAAAACGAAGATATTTTAGACAATATATCTGCAACCAATGGAATTCATCACTAATTAAATGTACGATTAAGGGGTAATTTCGTATTAAAACCAACCATTAATTCGACTAGCATGATTTGCTACAAATATTTTCCATTACCTTAAATCTCCCAGTAACTCACTAAACAGTAACTCACTAAAAATAAGGAAATACACCTTGGAAATTGAAATGCTGTAAATAGGATAGTTAACTGCCTAGTGATCCTCTAAATTCAGCATTGAAAAATCTATGAAAAGAATCTTTAGTGGAATTTCAACTGATGTAATAGTACTCAGCCATAAAGAAGAAAATATTTGGATGGATAACATCACAATACTAGACCTAACACCAATACTCTTATTATATTTATATTATGAGAAGCAGCGTGGCTCAGTGGAAAGAGCCAGGGCTTGGGAGTCAGAGGTCATGGGTTCGAATTCCAGCTCAGCCACTTGTCAGCTATGTGACTGTGGGCAAGTCAATTCACTTCTCTGTGCCTCAGGTACCTCATCTGTAAAATGGGGATTAACTGTGAGCCTCATGTGGGACAACCTGATTGCTCTGTATCTACCCCAGAGCTTAGAACAGTGCTCTGCACATAATAAGCGCTTAAATAGCAACATTATTATTATTATTATACATATTCCCTCTGGTCAGGTTAGAAGATAATAATGTTGGTATTTGTTAAGATGACAGTGCTTGGCACATGGTGAGCACTTATCAAATGCCATAATTATTATTATTATCATGGTGATATTTCAATCGTGTGCCGTAGCTGACGTCAGGCTGCTGACCACCTTTTTTATTTTATTTTATTTTTCATGAATTTGTTAAATGCTTACTATGTTCCAGGCACCGTAGATATAAATTAATCGGGTTGGAGCCAATCCATTTCCCACTTGCTACTCACAACCTTAATCCCTATTTTACAGATGAAATAACTGAGACACAGTTAAGGGATTTGCCCAGGGTCTCACAGACAAAACGTGGCAGAGCTGGGATTAGTACCCAGACCCGGGCTCTACCCGCTGAACCACACGACTTATCCACCACCATGCCTCTTCCAGAGCATGAGTCAGTAGACCTTTCATACCCCTGTTGTATTTAGTATCTGCAGGATGTATTTTCTTCCATCGATTCTGCCTCTTGGTATTGAACGTAAGCTTCTTGAGTCCAGGGAATGTGTCACTTATTTCATACTTCCCAAGCACGTAGTTCAGTGCACTCCACTCAGTGGGCGCTCAGTAAACCCTATTTCAGTACTGCCTTTTATTACATCATCCCACTTGGCCCAGAATGTAAATGTACATTACATTACATTTTACATTTTCCAAATGAGGTAACTGAGGCCCAGAGAAGTTAAGTGACTGGGTAAGGTCACACAGCTGACAATCACCAGATGCAGAATTAGAACCCAGGTCCTCTGACTCCCAGGACCGTGCTTTTCCCACTAGATCATGCACCTTCTCATTTCTACTTGCTGCATGCAAAAGTGGTCAGTCTGGCCCTGGAGTCTCCCAGCCACCTACCTGTGATATTGGCATGTCTACAATTAAATCCTACTCTAATAATAATAATAATGTTGGTATTTGTTAAGCGCTTACTATGTGCAGAGCACTGTTCTAAGTGATGGAGTAGATACAGGGTAATCAGATTGTCCCATGTGAGGCTCACTGTCTTAATCCCCATTGTACAGATGAGGTAACTAAGGCACAGAGAAGTGAAGTGACTTGCCCACAGTCACACAGTTGACAAGTGGCAGAGCAAGGATTTGAACTCATGACCTCTGACTCCCAAGCTCGTGGTCTTTCCACTGAGCCTAACGTACTTTCCCAAGGGCTTCGTACAGTGCTCTACTTTCAGTAAGAGCTCAATAAATTCCACTGATGGATTTTCCTTATCACATTTCTCCTGTCCTTTCTTCCAATTCCCCCATTCGTGCTCACCGCAAAACAGCTGCTGGTTTCCTCGTGGCCGTCGATCCACCTCACGTGTTCCATCCAGGCAAAAGTGTGATGTGACAAGCTTCACTTCTACATTCTCTGGAGGTGGGCTGATCTGATTGCAGGCAGGCTCATTCGTAGGGGCGACCCGGGACCAGGTATGAACTCCTCGTCTTCTCTCGTGTCTCCCGAAATCGCTGTTCTGTGTTAAAGCTACGCTGAGATTCGGGAATGCTAGCAGTCAGTGGGGTTTTGCCAGCAGTAGGGAGACTCCTTGACAGTTTCTGCCATCAGTCTTCTCACTTTTCTTAATGAAGCTGGTGATGATGATAGCATCTTTGCCATCCTGTAGCAGCTCCTCCGTGTCCCATATGTTGGGGAAATGTCTATGTGGGTGATGGAGGAATATATTCACATCCTTTCTGCCCTTTTCAGCGAATCAGGGATTAGGCAGTTCTTTTCTTCTTGGCTAACTCTGGCGGGGGGCTTCACTTAATTGGGAAGAAAAGGCCGGGCTCTTCCCACGTCGATTCACTTGCTAGGTTCCATAGAGCCTTGTGATCTGTGGTACAGGGTGGGTGGGGTGGGTGATGATAGAAACAGATGTTTTTTCTTGTTTTTTTTTTTCCCAAGTGGTATTTATTCAGTTTTACTCTGCGCCAGGCCCCGAACTAAGTGCTGGAATAGATACAGGCTCATCAGGTTGGACACAGTCAATGTCCCACATGGGGCTCACAGTCTTAATTCCCATTTTACAAATGAGGAAACCGAGGTGCAGAGAAATGGAGTGACCTGTCCAAGATCACACCAGACTAAGTGATGAAACTGGGATTAGAACCCAGGTCCTCCTGACTCCCGGGTCTACGCTCGCTACACTCTTTTTAGAGTTCCCTACCTGTTCCTGACTGGAAGCGATAGGTATGGTCCATAGTGGTTCTTCAAGGACCCATGGAACTCATCTGATTCTTCAAGAGTTTCGATTTCAGCCACCTCCATGGTTTGGGAGACAGTTGGAGATGTATCGCTTGTATCACCAGCGGAAATCGAATCGCATCAGGCAGGGGTTAAACCAACATTTGGCATTTTGCTAATGACTAGTCTTCACTTCTTTCTCTTTTCCAGCCAGCAGAAAACCACGCTGGTGAAGGCAAGCTGATTCACGTCCCCCAGCAAGAGCAGAGTAGTCCTATTTAGCTTTCTAAGCCTGTGTTTGTTGTGTCCAATCATTATTTTTTCACATTTATGCATTGGTGCCCTTTGCAAGTGCAGAAATCTCCCATAACAATTACCTTGTCAGCTATTGACACCTCTATAATGAGCGTAGCAGAATGTTTATAGCATCATTCTTTTTCCTCAAGGTATTTATCAAGATGAGGGCGTATGGTCTTGGAACAGCAGCTACTGTTTTAGCCATGGGCCTCAGGTTCCTAGATACTCACTGGTAATTCTGGAAAAGTTTGGATGGTTTGAAACAAGCAATTGATTGCAAGTTGACACTTGGGGGACGAGGTATTCAGAAGAAATGAGAGTGATATTCACCGAGATATTCGTTAAAGGCTCGCTACGCCAAGGACTGTAACATGGACTGGGTACCTGAAATATATGTAGAATGAACACATTCCCTGTCGCACGTCGGGTTCACAGTCCAAGGGAGCCTGTAACCTCGTTATGGGCTGGAAATGTTTCTGTTACCTTGTATTCGCCCAAGCACTTAGTACAAAGCTCTGTCCACGGTAAGCGCTCAATAAACATGATTGACTGATCTCATTATGAGTACTCTCAGGTGCTTACTACAGTGCTCTGCACACAGTGAGATGCTGATAAATATCGATTGACTGGCAGAGCAGAGCAATGTCTGGAGCTACACAAGAGCAGCTCCACTTGCCATTTGCCCCCGTGGCCAGGCAGAAGGAAAAACATGGCATCAGATGGGCTGGCACTTGGGTAACTCCTGCCATTCCTCAGGGTTAGACCCTCTTCCCACTGGGCTCCGCTAACCGACAGGATGCTCCGCTTGTGACCTTGGGCAAGTCCCTTCACTTCTCTGGGCCTCAGTTCCCTCATCTGTAAAATGGGGATTGAGACTTGGAGCCCCACGTGGGACAGGGACTGTGTCCAACCTAATTTGCTTGTATCCGTCGCCATGCTTACTACAGTGTTTGGCACAGAGTAAGCGCTAAATGAACACCATCATCCCGGGGCTGACTTTGGATGCTCCCCCGTTGCTCTTGGGGCCCTGCTGTCTCTGGACCCCTGGCCACGTCCGGCAGGGTGGTGATGGGTGGGTATGAGAGCCCGTCTGGGATTGTCCAGGAAAAGCAGGCATCCCAGGCCTCGCCTGACATGGACCTCAACTAGAAATGGGCTCTGGCCTGGCCCCAACTGCCTTCGCAGTGATCCCTCAGCCCATATATGCCTGGGTCCTCCCTCTCCATCCTCTCACCTCTGACCTATTCATTCATCCCATCGAACTTATTGAGCACTTACTGTGTGCTGAACACTGCGCTTAGTGCTTGGGAGAGCAAAATATAAGACACATTCCCTGCCCACAATGAGTTTACAGTCTAGCTGGGAAGACATTAATATAAATCAATAAATTACAGATATGGACATAAGCGCTGTGGGGCTGGGTGGGGGCATAATATAATAATAATCATGATATTTAAGTGCTTGCTATGTGACAGTCACTGTACTAAGCACTGGGCTGGAGATAAGCAAATCGCGTTGGACACGGTCCCAGTGCTTCATAGGGCTCACAGTCTTAATCCCCATTTTACCGGTGAGGTCACTGAGGCACAGAGAAGCGAAGTGACTTGCCCAAAATCACACAGCTGACAAGCGGCAGAGGTGGGATTAGAACCCATGACCTCTGACTCCCAAGTCCAGTAGGAGAGCAGCATGGTGAGGAAAGACTGACCTTGGAAGGATGTGTCTCATTTTACCCCTGAGCTGACCCTTAAGTACCCTGCCTCACAGTCACTTCAGCATCAAAAGAACAAACCGGCTCCCGTGGCCAGTAACCTTTTTTATCTTTTTTGTTTTCAACTGTAGGTTCCTTTAGATCAGTGATCGTGATCGTGTAGAAGCAGCGAGCCCGGGCTTGGGAGTCAGAGGTCATGGGTTCGAAACCCGGCTCTGCCACTTGTCAGCTGTGTGACTGTGGGCACATCACTTAACTTCTCTGTGCCTCAGTTACTTCATCTCTAAAATGGGGATTAAGACTGTGACCCTCACGTGGGACAACCTGATTACCCTGTATCTACCCCAGCACTTAGAACAGTGCTCTGCACATAGTAAACGCTTAACAAATACCAACATTATTATTATTATTATTATTATTACCAACTCTATCGAACTGTTCTCTGTCAAGTATGTAGTACCGTGCTCTTGAGCACATTAAGCACTCGATAAATACCACTGATTCTCTCCAGAGCTCAGTAGATAACATTATGTCACATGGTATCACCCCAACTTTTCTCACTGTCTTCTGGTTATCCGGGTTTTTGAGAATCCCGAAAGCAAACCATGAAGATGAAGGGTCGATTTCCAAGCTCCTGCACCATTTTATCAGGGCCAATTGGTTTAGATTATTTTTCTCGAGCCTATTTCCATTTCATAGCAAAAATCTAGGTTTGCCAAGTACACATCTGGAAGATCGGATCGATGAACATCTTTCGTCCAAACTGTACGTTTCTTTTGTTCTTCTGGTAAAACACATTTAAACGCTCCCAGGATTCTTCAGAAATGGAGTGCTGAATAAGCAATATTTCCCCCCTTGACCTGAAAATCATCGTTTTCTCTCGTTTTCCTTGGGGTCCCTTTAAAAGAAGAATTCCTTTGAAAGAAAGAAATGAGTTGATTCGAGAGATGGGGCGATGAATCCTCCAGCATTTTGGCTTTGTGTTGCTGGACGATTCCACTAAAATATTTTGTTTTTTGAGTTGTTCTCCGTGAGAGTAGACATTTGCCTCTTCTGATCCATATATGTCACCTGCTTTTTCCCATAAAAGCTAATGGGCTAGCCTCTCTGGGATCCTAGACCATTTGCATAAAGTCAAGGAGTTTAGGCTTTTAAGCTGTTTTGTAAATTCTACCATTTGCATTTGTTGTCATTTGTGACAGTTTCTCTGACTGTTTTGCATGTTGATTTGCCTTGGAAAAGATTGCCATTCACTCACATGATGTCTGCATAATTAATGCACCCTGTCACTTTGAGGCAGAAGAAATGAAACCCTTTTTGCATTTTTTTTTGTGTTACCTCTGAAGGAAACATGGAAATGGCCCTGAGGGGCCAATTAGATCACCAAATGGCAGTGACATCTTGCAAGGAGTCACTGCAGATTGTTCTCATCATTCTTTTCAGAAGATGGGGACTCCATTCTCAGGGCTCTAATCATCACAATAGACTGGCGTGGAAACTTCCCTCTATTTTATAGAAGAGCCAGAGAAACATTTGCCACTTCTCCGTGTTCATTTATTGCTAGCTGAGCAAATGCATTTCACCACTTTTTTTGCAAAAATGGAATATATGATGGTGAGGGCATTCTCTAGGTGCTAATGACAGCACTTTCTTTCCTGCTTGACAACAGGCTTGTAGAAAATACAGCTTGCAGTGAAAGACATCTCCTAACTCATCAGGATGCATTATATCCGGGCAAGCTCATATCGGGTAGCCGGTCCCGGGAAGGGCGTGTTTCTAAATGAAAAAGACACAGACTATTAGGCCACAACGTGGTTAACGGCTTGATTAGTAATATGCTTTAAAACTCCTAGGCACTTTAATTCAAGTTTGATGATGAATCCGTCCAATGTAACTTTGTGGCAATAAAAAGTGACCGTGAGGATTTGGAGAGGGATATAGATCTCCCGCTACTAGAATGAATGCTTCTTTGGCCTTGACATTTATAAATACTGAGGCTTTTACTTTGCTCTTCAGTACTTTTCTGCAGCGGAGAACATTAGCTAAAGCTGAAACCTTTTCCAGCTGATAGATGATTGCTTAATTTTATTAGTCTTCTTGAGGCGGGAGTAAAGGAGGACCACAGAACCCTTTGCTTTTGCCTTGAGAAAGTTGTACGTTCTATTGGATTGAGAAATGTAAATTTCAAGGGAGAAAATGGAGGAGAATGAGTTCCTTAAAAATACCTCCCGATTACGGACGGGGAACGTGTCTGTTAATTCTGTTGTATCAAACTCTCTCAAGCACTTAGAACAGGGCTCTGCGCAAAACAAATACCATTGATTGATCAATAGAGGCTGGGTCCAACCAGATCATCTCGTATCTGCCCCAAGAGCACAGGCTTGGGAGTCAGAGGATGTGGGTTCTAATCCCGCCTCTGCCACTTCTCAGCTGTGTGACCTTGGGCAAGTCACTTCACTTCTCTGTACCTCACTTACCTCTTCTGTAAAATGGGGATTAAGACTGTGAGCCTCACATGGGACAACCTGATTACCCTGTATCTCCCCAGTGTTTAGAACAGTGCTTGGCACATAGCAAGGGCTTAACAAATACCAACATTATTATTATTACAGTGTGTGCTAAATATCCACTTGGAAAAGCGAACCACCATGTGTCCAGACAGAAAAGGTTACTGTCTGCAGACTTCTCGCTAAATGTCCTCAGCCCTCCCCAGAGTTCAGCTAAAGAGGAATGAGTTGCGGTGCACACCAGAGTCCTGAAACAAAAATTCAAGATCAGGGAGTCTGAAAAGGTATTTTTTACTTCTGGGGCAAGGTCAGTCAGGGAGGAGAAGAGGGCTACCACTCTCGGGAGAAGCAAAGCATAGAAAGCACGTGGAAGAGCAGCTCATTCCAGTCCAAATGCCTTTATTCCCCCACCTTCCCTGGAGGTCCCAGCACACGTCTGTGGGTCCAGGTGCTGAGCACATGTTGTCTACCAATCTGGCCTTTTATTGTTTTGGCCATTTATGTATCCCCTGCCCCAAACATTCATGCAGACACAAATCTTCCATGGCCTTCCATTGGTAGCCAGGCCATCCATTTGAGTCTGCAGCAAATAATAATAGTAATAACGATGGCATTTGTTAGGTGCTTACTATGGGCCAAGCACTGTTCTAAACCCCGGGAGAGATGCAAGGTAGGTAATCAAGTCGTCCCACATGGGGCTCACTGTCTTAATCCCCATTTTCCAGAAGAGGTAACTGATGCAGAGAGAAGTTAAGTTACTTGCCCAAGGTCACAGAGCTGAGAAGTGGCGAAAGCGGGTTTGGAACTCACGGCCTCTCACTCCCAAGCCCTCGCTCTTTCTGATAAGCCACGCTGCTTCTAATAATAATGATGAAGATAGTATTTGTTAAGCGCTTACTATGTGCCAAGCACTGTTCTAAGCGCTGGGGTAGGTACAAGGTAATCAGGTTGTCCGACATAGGACTCACAATCTTAATCCTCGCTTTACAGGTGAGGTAACTAAGGCCCAGAGAAGTGAGGTGACTTGCCCAAAGTCACACAGCTAAGTGACAGAGCTGGGATTAGAACCGATGACCTCTGATTCCCAAGCCCGGGCTCTTACCACTAGGCCAAACTGTGGTCGCTGGCTTCAGCCTCGGCTTCTCCTGATGGGGATGCGCCAGGCGAGGTCTGGTACTTGAACTCTGGGCATCAGGATTTGGAAAGGGTTCTAGATCTCCTGTTATAGATAAAACAGTAATAATAACTGTGCTATTAAGTACTTACCATGTGCCAAGCACTGTACTAAGCGCTGGGGTGGGTCCAAGCAAATCAGGTTGGACCCAGTCCCTAACCCACGTGGGGCTCACAGTCTCGATCCCTATTTTACAGATGAGGTAGGTAAGTGAGGCTCAGAAAAGTGAAATGATCTGTCCAAGGTCATAAAGCAGACAAGTGGTGGAGCCGGGATTAGAACCTCTGTGGCCTTCTGACTCCCAGGCGTGTGGTTTATCCACTACGCCAAACTGTAACCGCCACGAGACCCCGGGCGGACCACCCCCAGAATCCGGACAGAAGGGAGTCGGAGCATGGGGTTCCCGCTGTCGTGGGGCTGACGGTTGAGAAGAGGCGCCTGGGGAGGATTGGGGTGGGAGGGCGGGACCCCTTCCTTAAAGGTGGGCGATGGAGGGGGAACATAAGTAAGGCTAAGGGGGGGAAGTGAACCAAGAGCGTCTCGCAGGATACTCTCCCTTGGGCTCTCTCTATGTTGAACTCCCAACAGAACGAGGTACTCCGTCGCCCTACATATCCCACAGCCCTTCTCGAATGTCATCTCCGCCAGCAGCCTCTCCCTGATTCATCGCTCATCTCCACGCTTTCTATCCTTCAACTGTCATCATCAGCACTTTGGGGCCACTCGTATTTGAGAGCTCCCAACCGTAACCCTTACGTGCCGATCTCTTACACCGTAGCCTTCTTCCCGAGTATAATATTCTTCGGTACCTGCCTCCCTTGCTAGGCTGCAAACTCACTGATGGCAGGGATCATGTCCGCTCTCTTATATCCTTGCAAATACCTAGCGGATCCTATAAGTGGCAGGCCCTCAACGAAATCGTTGCTTCATTGATTGTCCGAAAGGGCTTTATTGGTTTAGTTACGGATAGGTAAACATAGAGAGACTTCTTTTGGATGTAGTCATCTGGCCAGGGAGGCGAGCTTAATGCGGCTCACTTTAGGCTGGCTATTGAACTTTTAGTAGGAAGCCCAGGCAGTTTTTGTCATGTCGAGGAGATGAATACAGGGATAGTCCTCTTCCTCCATCTCATATGAGTGGGAATTCTGTTTAGGAGGGCTCTTGGATATGTACGATAATTTGACTTGGTAAATGCTTACTATATGGCAAGTACTGTACTACGGGCTAGGGTATCCCCACTGTAAGCAATCCCTATCACACCTGGGGTTCCCAGTCTAAGAAGGAGGGAAAACAAGTACTTAACCCCAGTTTTCAAAATGTTCCAGTCGTCGCCCATCCACCTCCGTAAGAAACTGAGGACCCTAGCCGTCAGCTCTGTGGTACTCAGTCAGCTCTCTCTCTCTCTCTTCCCTGATTTCCTGCTACTTCAGAGAAGTAGCATGGCTTAGTGGATAGAGTCCAGGCTTGGGAGTCAGAAGTCATGGGTTCTAATCCCGGGGTCTGCCACTTATCAGTTCTGTGTCTTCGGGCAAGTCACTTAACTTTTCTGTGCCTCAGTTCCCTCATCTGTAAAATGGGGATTCAGTCTCGGAGCCCCACGTGGGACAACCTGATTACCTTGTATCTACCCCAGTGCTTGGCACATAGTAAATGCTTAAATACCATCATTATTATTATTATTATTACAACCCAGCCTGCACACTACACTCCTGTAATGTCAGCCTAGTCACTGTACCTCAATATCATTTTTCTCAATGCTGACCCTCGTCAATGGGCTGAAACTCTGGCCTGAAGCCTTCTTCCTACAGACCATCATCCTCTTCAGCGCCCTCCTCTAATTACATCTTTTCCAAATGGCTTTTCCTGACTGAGCCATGATTTTTCCCTCCCCATTGCACGGCCTGTGCACACGGCCTACGCAGGTGGTATTCACCCTCAGTTCCATAGCACATATGCACATATACTTACACTCGCATTTCCACTTTCCATATTTTATTTTAATGTCTGCCTCCTCGAATGATGATGATGATGATGAAGGTGTTTGTTAAGCACTTACTATGTGCCAGGCACTGTACTAAGAGATGAGATGGATACAAGCAAATCCAGTTGGACCCAGTCTCTGTCCCATTTGGAATTGACTGTGTCAACCCCCATTTTACAGATGAGGGACGTAAGGCACAGAGAAATGAAGTGACTTTGTCAGAACCCATGGCAGCAACAGGATTTGAACCCATGACCGTCTGACTCCCGGACCCGTGCTCTATCCGCTACACCATGCAGGTATCATGTTGAATTGAGCTACCCCAAGCACTTAGTACAGGGCTCTGCAAGCAATAAATGCACAATAAATACCAGTGATTGATTAATTTTATAAATTGGGGAATGGAGAAAGATAATAATAATAACGTTGGTATTTGTTAAGCGCTTACTATGTGCGGAGCACCGTTTTAAGCGCTGGGGCAGATACAGGGTAATCAGGTTGTCCCACATGAGGCTCACAGTTAATCCCCATTTTACAGATGAGGTAATGGAGGCACAGAGAAGTAAAGTGACTTGCCCACAGTCACACAGCTGACAGGTGGCAGAGCCGGGAGTCGAACCCGTGACCTCTGACCCTGAAGCCCAGGCTCTTTCCACTGAGCCACGCTGCTTCCTTGATGTTAAGTGACTTGCCCAAGGTCGCGCAGCGGGCAAGTGATGGAGTCAGAATGAGATCTCAGGAGTTCTAACTTCTAGATCTGTGCTCTTTCCACTGCTCCTAGAGGGCAGGAATTGTCTGCTAATCTTATGGTATTATATTTTTTCAAGCACTTAGAGTAGTGCTCTGCAATAAATGTCATTGAATAATTAGGCCACATGGCTTCTTAAAGAAATCGTCTAATGAACAAATTATATTTGTGATGCGGGATTGTCGCCAACCTTAAGGACTGGTGATTAAGTACCATTTTAATTTAGATTTAAAACACTTCAAATCTTACGATCTATAGCTATGAGGTGATGTCACTAACATGGTTCTACGCTATTAGGGATATAAGTAAATACATCACTACTCTCAATTCTAGTTCAGTGTGCCATTAGAAATCTTTCAAACCAAAGAAGGCACAGAAATTAAATGATACACCCAGTTGTCTGAACTAAAGAAATAATTTTGATTGTATGGAATGTGTGGACCTGTTTATTTTCTGAGCTCCTCAGTTTTCATCAAATCAATATCATTTATTGAACACCAATCCTGTGCAGAGCACTGCACCGAGAGCTTAGGAAGGTTCAGTAGAGTTAGTAGACGCAATCCCTGGCCTCAAGGAGCTTAGACTTCTCTTCCCAATTTATTGTGTGGACTCACTGCTTACTCTCTTGGGTCCAGGGGAAGCAAAGCAGAAAAAATGATCCCCGGTGAAATTGTACTTTGACTTCTGAATTTGGTCATTTTGTAAAGGACCAGATGTGCCAGGCCAAGATTCTTGAGAGAACTGTTTAATTACGGTGGTAGAGGCAACCGTCTGAAGCTAAATATCTCTACCAGCTCAAGAGAAGATGCTGTGAAATCTGTGACCCACTTCGCGAGGTACTGAGAAAATTAGCAAAACATTTCTTGGGAGAAAAGCTTAGTAAATGTCAAGTACTGTTAGGAAAGCATGCTGCGATTGCATTAGTCTGAAGTGTGTGCGTGTGTGCGTACTTTAGTTCTCTCTTCCCTGCACAGTCCACAAACCTGCAGGTCCCTTAGCCTGATGTGCTAGTCGTGGCCGGCTTTTGTAGGATCAAGGGAAGCTGCGAGGAGTGGTTGACGTAACATTTGCTCGGCTGACAGCAGCGTATGGATCGTGGAGTCGTTTTTGCTGAGGCTGCGTTGGTGATGGCTCCCTCCTTGGCATCCCAAGCAATTGGAAAAGCAGCATGGCACAGTGGAAAGAGCACGGGCTGGGGAGTCAGAGGTCATGGGTTCAAATCCCGGCTCCGCCGCTTGTCAGCTGTGTGACTTTGGGCAAGTCACTTAGCTTCTTCTCTGTGCCTCAGTTACCTCATCTGTAAAATGGGGATGAAGACTGTGAGCCTCACGTGGGACAACCCGATCACCTTGTATACCCCCAGCGCTTAGAACAGTGCTCTGCCCATAGTAAGCGCTTAACAAATGCCATCATTATTATTCTCCCACAGTCTGGATCCCATAAAGCAGCAGAAATTCCGGGACGTCCCCCCCACCTCCGCTACTGCTTTTAGGGTTGGAGTTGGGACCTTCTGTTTCACGGGGGTTCTGTGGCATCATTTTAATTTTATTCATTATTCTTTCTGCTCTCACAACATAAGATTAAGGTCCCCTGGGACAGGCCCTTTGGTGAAGCTGATTTGAGATCTGTGAGGCAGGTGATGTGGGGGGCAGCTAGACTACTCTCTCCCCAACTGGAGTGAGAAGATATTCCTAAATAGAATCACTGAGAAGAGGGTCAGGTCAGCAGACTGCGAGGCCCATGTGGGAGAGGACCTGATATGCCTCTCGAGAAGCAGCACGACCTTGAGGAAAGACAATGTGTCTGGGAGTCAGAGGATCTGGGTTCTAGTCCCAGCTCCGCTACTTAGCTGCTGTGTGACCTTGGGCAAGTTGTCTACCTCCTCTGCACCTCAGTTCTCTCATCTGCAAAGGAGGGATTCAATACCTGTTCTCCCCGCTACGAAGATGGTGAGCCCCATCTGGGACCTGATTTACGGGTATCTACCCCAGCGCTCCCCCTCTCGGGGTCGCACCTGAAGAGTTCCAGTCTTCTACCATTCTTGACTACGAGAGGGAGAGTCAAGCGGAGGCCTACCCATTCCATTCCTAGCTGGGTCGGTGGTTAGTGAGTGGAAGGCAATCTGCTACAAGTCAAAACTCACCTGTGCCGGGCAACAGCAGCATGGGAGAGAGGCGAGGGTGGAGATTCAATTTTACTGCTCGGAAAAAGACAGCGGTAAACCACTTCCATGTTTTTACCAAGAAAACTCTATGGGTACATGACCGGAATGCTTGCAGGTGAAGGTGGGACATTCTGGGGGAGATGTGGGTCGCTATGGGGCGGAGACGACTCATCAGCATAAAACAAGACAAGACCCCAGCGCTTAGTGCGGTGCTTGGCACATAGTAAGCATTAACGAATACCACAATCATTTTATCTACCCTAGTAATTAGTGCGGTGCTTGAAACGTAGTAAGTGCTTAACAAATGTCATTATTGTTATTATTACTACTGCTAATAATAAACTGTTCCTTTTCAGTCTCTTTGCAGCCTCCTTCTCTGATTTCCGATTCCTGAGAATAGGGCTTCCTCACTGCTCAGTTCTGGGGCTCCTTCTATTCTCCCTCTACACCCACTCCCTTGGAGAACTCATTCTCTCCCATGGCTTCAATTTCCATCTCTATGCAGATGATTACCAAATCTAATTATAATAATTATGGTTATTGGTTAAGCACTGACTATGTGCCAGGCCCTCTACTAAGTACCGGGGTGAATTCAAGCTTATCAGGTTGGACACAGAGTCTGTGCCATATGGGGCTGACAGTCTCAAACCCCATTTTCCAGATGAGGTAACTGAGGCACAGAGAAGTGAAGTGACGTAGCAAAGGTCCCACAACAGAGAGGTGGCGGAGCCAGGATTAGAACCCATGACCTTCTGACTCTCAGGCCTGTGCTCTATCCACTATACCGTGCTGCTTCTCTACGTCTCCAGCCCTGATCTCTCGCCCTCTCTGCAGTCTCACATTTCCTCTGGACTTCAAGACTTTTCTACTTGATATCCCACTGACATCTCCAACTTAATGTGTCCAAAACAGATCTCATCATCTTCTCTCGCAACCCCTGTCCTCTGCTTGACGTTCCCATCACTGTAGGCAGCGCTACCATACTCCCTGCCTCACAAGCCTGTAAACCTGGCGTTGTCTTCAACTCGTCTCTCATTCCACCCACATATTCAATCTGTCACCAAATCTTGTCAGAACTACCTTCACATTATTGCTAAAATCCTTTCTTTCCTCTTCATTCAAATTGCTACCATGTTGATCCAAATAATAATAAAGATAATGATTATGATACTTATTAAGTGCTTACTATGGGCCAAGCCCTGTTCTAAGTGCTAATACAAAGTAATCTGCCCCATGTGGGACGACGTGGGGCTCACAGTCTTAATCTCCATTTTACAGATGAGGTAATTGAAGCCCAGAGAAGGGAAGTGACTTGCACAAGGTCACCCAGCAGACAAGGGGCAGGGCCAGGATTAGAACCTAGCTCCCTTGACTCCCAAGCCCATAATCTTTCACTAAGCCACGCTGCTTCACTTATCCTATCCCACCTCGACTACCGCATCTCCTTCCTTGCAGATCTCCCGGCCTCTTGTCCCTCCCCACTCCAATCCACACTTCACTTTGCTGCATGGAACTTTTAACAGCAAAAACGCTCAATCCATGTTTTCCCCACTCCTTATAAACCTCCAGCCACTGATCATTCGCCTCCGCATCAAGCAGAGACTCCTTTCCTTTGGCTTTAAAGCACGAAATCAACTTGCCCCATCCTACCTCACTTCACTAACCAACTACAGCTTCGCCAACATCTCCGGTCCTTTCGCACCAGTTTACGCGCCTACTCACCGAGCTGCAATCTTGTTTATCTCGCTGCCAACCCCTTTCCCACGCCTTCCCCCAAAACTATAATTCACTCACCCTTGTCCAAGAGGCCTTCTCCAATTAAGCCCTCTTTTCCCTGGCTCTCTCTCCTTTCTGTATCATCTAGGCACTTGGATCGGTGTCCTTTGGACATCTGCTACTCACCCCACCCCCAACCCTACAAGCACTTACGTACATATCTTTAAATTATATAGTATAGATTATTCATTCATATTAATGACCCTTTCCCCCTCTAGACGGTAAGCTCATTATGGGCAGGGAACGCGCCTGCTAATTTTGTTTTATTGAACTCTCCCAAGCTTTTAGTACCCTGCTCTGCCCACAGTAAGCGCTCAATAAATATCACTGATTGATTGAACACAAGTGCTGTCTCTCCAACACTGGAACAGCCAAAGCCACAAACCTTCTCCATCTTAGGACGCTGACTTTTCCCCCCTTCAGGAAGATGCACACTGTGAGTTGTGTGTAATCATCCACACCCTCTTGCCTGATCCCCCAGTGAACAGCGGCACACGTTAGCTGGAGTTGACGTGCAGTCTGTAGAGTGGAATAAAAGGTCTCTGCATTCCCTCTGCCGTACTGACCCTTGTGTGTCCTTGTCTGCTTTTAGCACCGCTGTGGCACGGTTCGCTCGGCCTCGCTCTAAAATCCTCCCGGGTCTTTGTTCCGGAACCAGGGAACGTTCCAATAGAGTTTCTTGAGGTTGCTTGTGGATACACAGGACTAAATTGGGCTTTAAAGGGTGGGGAAGGGGAGAAAGTGAGGACCTAAGGAAGCTTTGGGATGCTAAAAGTGGTCCAGGAGGGGATAAACAAAAAAAGCCCAGAGACTTCAAATTCCTCCTGTATTCCAATTCACAGATCAGCTAAACACACAGCCCTTTTTATAATATTCGTCAAGTGGTTACTATGCACCAAGGACTGTACTAAGTACTGGGACTGATCCAGGTTTGTCAAGTTGGCTCAGTCATGTCCCATCTGGGGCTCAGTCTTCACCCCATTTCACAGGTGAAGTAACTGAAGCTGGGAGAAGTGAAGTGACTTACCCAAGGTCACACTGCAGATGAGTGGGCAGAGCTAAGATTAGAACCCAGATCCTTTTGGCTCCCAGGTCCATGGTCCATTCATTTAGCCACATTGTACCCTTTCCCAGTATGTCCCTTGGGGCCAAGGGGGGTTGACAGAAAACACACTGTCTCTCTCTCTCTCATAGGGGAATTCCATCATTGGTTAGGTACAGTGCTATGAACTTAGTACCGTGTTCTGCACAAAAGAAGTGCTCAATAAACAACACTAATGAATTGATGTTCAGTCATTTATCGAGCACTTACAGTGTGCAGGGCACTGTGCTAAGTGCTGAGGAGCATACACTGTAACAATAAACGGGCACATTCCCTGCCTACAGTGAGTTTACAGTTCTGGGGGTGGAACAGACGTTAACATAAATTACATATATGTACATAAATGTAACAGTGGTTCACTTAAATTGGGACCTTTCTTGAAAGCATATTTATTCCTTATTTTGTTCATAGAATTTTCAGTGCTACAGTGAATGGATGGAATGAATTGATTAATTAGCACAAAGACATGATGGAAGCCTTTTCTTTGCGACGAGAGTTGACTGTAGTCAAGTATACCCTTAAGATAATGCTGTTTTTCCCTCCAATACTGAGAGTCCTCATCTATAAAGCTCATCTTTCCAACAGCCTAACATCGATCCAAATAGGATTAAGAAAAGAATACACTATAAGAAGAGGTCCACTCAGAAGACTTGCATCTTAGAAATTCATTCATTTTTTTATGGTTCGGGGTTTTTTTTCCAATTTTTTTTCCATGCTTCTGCCAACTCCGCTTGCTCTCCGCCCCTCACCTTGAGAAGCTGTCAGCGTCTGACATGTGTACATGTCCTCAGAGGTCTCTTGCCTTGTTACATATGCTGTGCAACTGCAGAGTGGAAATGGTGCAGTGACTACCAGCTTAGCTGTAAATCCTCTGTCAAACCAAAACACCTAGAGCTTGCCCATGGACTTTTGAACTCCTTTTTTTAAAATCCACTGTGCAAGTGTGACAAGGAGGCGAAGTCATTTTCTCTCTCCTGTCCTTGGGGACTGCAGATGGACTGGTCTCTGAAGCCCTTATATTCTGATTGATAACCTTGGTAAATGGTGATTGGGGAACAGTTCCCTGCTTTTGCAAAAATCTCCTCGAGTATCTTTAAATTGCTAAAGTGGCTTGGGTTCGGTAAAACCCTTATTTCTTCTCGCTGAAGCAACAGCCAGATTTCTCCTGCGCTGTGCTGTCAAAGGAAAACGGAGTGTGACTGAAATGTGCAGCGACTTTGGAGCTGCCCGTACTGATCACCGAGGGGCCAGGTCTCTTCCCTCTTCAGTCCCCACTGACTGAGGAGACACTGTGGATGTAGTTCATCAGTGAACAGTTGAGGAAGAAAATGAAAAAAGTATTTGTTGACCATGCAATTTGGGTTGCAAGATGAATTTGGTGAACAGGGCTGACCTGAAGCTCTTGAGGAACACTGTGTTGTCTTATGCCGTCGAGCCGTCTCCGAGCCATAGTGATGCCACGGACACGGCCCTCCCAGAACGCTCCACCTCCATCAGCGATCGCTCTGGTAGTGGACCCATAGTGTTTTCTTGGTAAAACTACAGAAGTGGTTTACCATGACCTCCTTCCGGGCAGTAAACCTCAGCCTCCACCCTCGACTCTCCTGGGCTGCTGCTGCCCTGCACGGGTGAGTTTTGACTTGTGGTAGATTGCCTTCCACTCGCTAGCCACTGCCCAAGCTAGCAATGGAATGGATATGCCTCGCTTGACTCTCTCTCCCATAGTCGAGACTGGTAGGGTACTGGAAACCTTCCAGGTGTGACCCTGAGAGGGGTTGAGGAACATTATCACCACTGAATTTCAAAGATTGGTGAAATGTAGTTCCAGAATCAAGCACCTTCTTTCATTCAGGACTCAGGGCAGTTCTTCTTTCTTCTTCATCCTCATCTCAGTAGCATCTATTGAGCACTTACAAGGTGAAGAGCACTGGAATCATCATAAGAGATATTTATTTACTGGGTGCGGGACACTGTCCTAAACACTTGGGAGAGTACCATACAACGGTGTTAATAGACTCATTACCTGCCCACCATTCATTCACCCATTCATTCATATTTACTGAGCACTTACTGTGTGCAGAGCCCTGTACTAAGCTTGGGAAGTACAACTGAACACAAGCCTGCAGTCCAGAGGGGGAGGAAGACATTAATATAAATAAAAGATTCATAATGATGGTTGTTGGAAGACTTCAGTAGAAGCAGCATGGGCCTGGGAGTCAGAAGGTCATGGGGTCTAATCCCAGCTCCAATGTGTGTCTGCTGTGTGACCTTGGGCAAGTCACTTCACTTCTCTATGCCTAAGTTACTTCATCTCTGTAATGGGGCTTGAGACTGTGAGCCCCACATTAATTACTTAATTAATGTTGGTATTTGTTAAGTGCTTACTATGTGCCGAGCACTGTTCTAAGCACTGGGGTAGACACAGGGGAATCAGGATGTCCCATGTGGGGCTCACAGTCTTAATTCCCATTTTACAGATGAGGTAACTGAGGCACAGAGAAGTGAAGTGACTTGCCCACAGTCACACAGCTGACAAGTGGCGGAGCCGGGATTCGAACCCATGACCTCTGACTCCCAAGCCCGGGCTCTTTCCATTGAGCCACGCTGCTTCTCTACATGGGGGACATGGGACAGGGACTGTGTCCCTCCAATTGAAATAGTCCAAGGGACTGTGTCCCTAGTGAAGGCTCTCCACCTCCAGGAGGCCTTCCCAGACTAAGCCCTCTTTCATTCTTCAGCTCCCCCTCCCCTCTCCCTGGCTCGATCCCTTTGCTTTACTCTCCCCCCCAACCCCAGGTTCACGGCACTTATGTTATATGTTCATACCTATAATTCTATTTATTTATTTATGACTAATGACTGGTTACTAGTTTTGATGTATATATATATATATATATATATAAATCCGTAATTCTATTTATATTGACGCTATTGATGCCTGTTTACTTGTTTTGATATCTGTCTCTCCCCCTTCTAGACTCTGAGCCTTTGGTGGGCAGGAATTGTCTCTCTCTCTTGCTGAATTGTACTTTGCAAGTGCTTAGTAAACTGTTCTGCACACAGTAAGTGCTCAATAAATGTGATTAAATTGAATGAATGAATGTGTTCAACCAGAGTGGCTTGTATCCACTCCAGTGTTTAGTACAGTGTCTGGTAGATAGTAAGCACTTAAATACCGTGATTAATATCATTACTGTTAATAGTCAGGAGACAATCCCTGGCGTACCCTATAACTAGGGAGAGAGATAATAAAATCACAAAGTAGCCTCTCTCTTTCCCCAGATCTGACAGTGAGAAATATAACCTTCCCTAGTACTTGTCTTATTCTGAAAAACAATCAAGGCCCTATCAGGAAGCTTACCTATGACATAGGTTGCTATTTTGTTAAGCGCTTACTATGTGCCGAGCACTGTTCTAAGCGCTGGGGTAGACACAGGGGAATCGCGTTGTCCCACGTGGGGCTCACGGTCCCCATTTTACTGTTGCGGTAACGGAGGCCCAGAGAAGTTAAGTGACTTGCCCACAGTCACACAGCTGACAAGGGGCAGAGCCGGGATTCGAACCCATGACCTCTGACTCCAAAGCCCGTGCCCTTTCCACTGAGCCACGCTGCTTCTCATACCTGTGCTTCCCTATGTTACACCTATACCTATATACCTATGATATATCTACCCACCTGTGCTTACGTCTTTATGATAGCATCAGCGGGGACCCAGATCTTCTAGGAGAAGAATGATGATGGTGAGGATGATGGAACCTATTGAACTAGGGCCTCAGTTCAGTCGCAAAGATGTCAGGATGGAGACCCTAAATGGAGGAATTGATTCTAGTACTAATGGCTTGTGTGGTAATAATAATGATAATGATGGTATTTGTTAAGTGCTTTCTATGTGCGAAGCACTGTTCCCAGCGCTGGGAGGGATAACCAGGTGATCAGCTTGTCCCCTGTGGGGCTCACAGTCTTAATCCCCATTTGGCAGATGAGGTAACTGAGGTACAGAGAAGTTAAGTGACTTACCCAAAGTCACACAGCCGACAAGTGGCAGAGCTGGAATTAGAACCCATGACGTCTGACTCCCAAGCCGGTGGTCTTTCCACTGAGCCACGCAGCTTCTCTGAGTATCATTCACACACTCGTTTCTGCTTGCCGGGCTTCCAGTGGGCCAGCAAGCGGGGACTGTATCTGACGGTCAACTGGAATCCACCTCAACTAAATGCTCTGTTTGGCACAAAATTAAAGGACAACAGCAGAAAAGCAGAATGGGAGGCCGAGCGGGGATGTTTTTACTGAAGCAGAAGTCAATCTGAGGTCTGCGGGTGCCCGTATTTTAGGTCAGTAATATTTTTCAGGGTTCATCGGGGAAGCAGTGTGGCCTAGTGGAAAGAAGACAGGCCTGGGAGCCAGAGGAGTTGGGTTCTAATTCGAATCCTCCACTTACCTGCTTTGTGACCTTGGGCAAGCCACTTAACTTCTCAGGTGTCTCATTTCCTTCATCTGCAAAATGGGGGTTTAGTACCTATCTCCCCACCCCCCCTTAGACTGTGAGCCACATGTGGGACCTGATTATCTTGTACCTACCCCAGAGCTTCAAAAAGAGCTTGGCAGATTGTAAGCACTTAAAAACCACCACTATTGTTAAGGGAAAGAGGTTGAGCGACTCAAGCCTTCCTTCCTTTTTAGTAGTACGCAGTTTTGAAGCTCCATTTTGTTTCCAAAATGCTGAGACTCTTTTTTTGCCCCCTTTTTCTAACAGAAAAAGGGATCAATTGGAGGGAGGGCTGAAAAAGAAAGCCTCAATTTTCTCAACATCAATGCCAACCTCCCCTACTTTTAAGTTCATGAGATTGCAGTTGTGGCTGAAGATCAACCTAGTTAAAATCAGACCCAGGAAAAAAAAAAAAAAGTTCTCACACCAGAATGGCTTCGAAAATAGTCAAAGCACTTTGCAGGGGCTATGGAAACAGAGCAACAGGAACTGCAACTGACCACATGATGCCCCGAACTTCTATGTGTACATGGAGATGCTCGCTGTCTGGAGAGGCACACATTCCACACATTTAATGAGTATTAAACCGAAAAAATAATCATCTCCACCCTGAGATCCCCTATTGGAAAAGAAAAAAACCCTTAAAACGGATAGCAAAGCAAACAACGCGTTAAAAAGAAGAAAGGATATTTCTGTAATGTTTCGAAAACACTTTCTTATGTTTCTTCTTTGTAGCTTGTTGCTTTGGTGGCCCAGAAAAATCTGGTTTTGCAGTTTGTTTTTTCTGCCTCTACAACTGCCTGCCTTCTTTCTGTCCTAACACAAGCCATCAGCTACTTCAAAGGACAGCCACTTGACTCATATTTGAAAATGAGTAGGTGGTAGGATAACCTGATCAAGCACAAATCATTTTTAAAGTCCCTTAGGGATTCAGGGAGGAGCCCTATTTTCTGCGCATCTCCCATTGAGATTCTTTTTAAATGTTTATCTCATTTCCATTTATTGCCTGGCTTTCTCACAGCTCTTTATGATGGGCATATGCCTTTATTAAAATGTGCTAACGCACTTAAAAATCCCGATGTGCTACACTGTGATACGCATTCAGCACTTCATTAAAGCAGGTACGGCAAGGCTGGTCAAAATCGTCCATCAGGGAAATGGAGTTCCGCTGAAGTCCTTTGAGGTGGCATGATCTTCCAGTATATTGACAAATAGTAATGTATAATAGTCTTTTCATAATGCGCTGTTCAGCTGATTTACAACCGTCGAAATCAAAGTCCACATTTTAAGGTACATTATTGAATAGGGACTCAAAGAGTCTTTGTTTAAGAAAGAATTTTTGGTTTTAACCTTGGTCAAATTCTTCCCCTTGGGTGTGTTCACTGGGCTTCTGAGGGTTTATTGTAAAGAGAACGTTGGCCTTCTATTATCTTTGAATCTAGTCATTCAAAATATAAATTTCCTATCAGGGGCTAAAATGGACCTCGTCGGGAGAATATTGCAGAAGGAAAAGCCTACAATTATGACTTTTTTGGGGGCCTGCTTTTGTCATAAGGAGATGCCAGAAGAAATCAATTTACCTGAAAAGTGAGAATGATTATACTGGCATTCAGTACGGGGTTGTTAGAGAGATTAAGGAATAAGTGTAAAATGCCCTTCAAGAAGAGGTTTGATTTCAGAAAATGGTAACAAATGTTTAACAGTTAACAATGCTTTCTTGGCTGAAATGACCACTGTATAGTATTTCTCTCTCTTGGCTTTTCAAGATTTATCTCCAGCAAGAACATTTTGGTCTCTTTTGTCCACCTCCTGGTATGATCATTTTAGAAAAGGGGCCAAATCACAAAAAAAAAAGAACAACAACCAAAAACCTGATATTCCAACAGAGGACCTATAATGCTAGGAATCAGCACATATAGCTGGTGCCAGGGGGATTTGAAATCTAAGCAGAAGGTGAAGTCAGAGAAGCCTAACTAGTAAATGCTCGAAGAATACAATCCGTTCTTCTAAAAAAAACCAGGTAGGGTGTATTCAACGAAACCCACGTTAAAGAGAGTTTCCACTCATACCTGTTACATTACCTTGTAGCTCACTCAGTGCATAGAACAGTCCTTGGCACATAGTAAGCACTTAATAATAATAATAATAATAATAATAATAATATTGATAGTATTTGTTAATTGTTTTCTAGGTGGGAAGCACTGTTCCAAGTGCTGGGGGAGATATAAGGTGATCAGGTTGTCCCACAAGGGGCTCACAGTCTTAATCCCCATTTTACAGATGAGGGAACTGAGGCACAGAGAAGTGAAGTGACTTGTCCAAAGTCACACAGCTGACAGGTGATGGAGCTGGGATTAGAACCAATGACCTCTGACTCCCAAGCCGATGCTCTTTCCAATGAACCACACTGCTTCTCCTAACAAATTCCATAATTATTATTATCATTATTATTATGCGCATGCCTACCTATTTTCTTCCAACCCCATTGCACTCTGTCTCCAATCAGGCTCATCACTGTATTTTACAAATACTCTAACAATACTCTACACAACTGGGAAGCAATATGTACTAGTGGATAGAGCCCGGGCCTGGGGATCTGAAGGACCTGGATTCTAATCTTGGCTTTGGCACTTGTCTGCTGTGTGTCCTTGGACAAGTTGCATGACTTCTCTGTGCCTCAGTAACCTCATCTTTAAAATGGGGATTAGGGCTGGGGGACGTGGGCTGTGTTCAACTTGATTAGCTTGTATCTACCCCATTGTTTAGTACAGTGCTTCGCATAGTAAGTGCTTAACTAATACCATTAAAAAAAAGCACCCAAACAAAAATCAATTTATGCTGTTAAACACCCTTTGTGGAATAACTGAGTGTATGCAGTCCTTCCACAGTTTCTCTGTGCATCTAGGATGGCGTCCTGCCTAGGTAGTAGAATTTGGTGATATGTTTTGCATGTGCAAATATTTTGTTGTATTCCATTTTTCCTTGTCTAAGTTTCTTCAAAATCTAGACCTTTAATACATTTGTCACTTAGCGCTCTTTTATGCTTTGAAAATAAACAGCCATCTGCATATTATTTATATTTCTACAGGCATGATAACGACTGTGGTATTTGTTAAGCACTGCCTGTGTGGCAAACGCTGTGCTAAGTGTTGGGATAACTACAAGATAATCAGATTGGGCATTATCCCTGTCGCATATGGGACTCACAGTCTGAGGGGTAAGGAGAACACGTATTTAATCCCCATTTTACAGATGAGAAAACTGGGGCAAAGAGAAGTCAAGTGACTACAGATGAGAAAAGTGGGGCAAAGAGAAGTCAAGTGACTTGCCTAAGGTCATGCAGCAATCAAGAGGCAGAGCCGGGATTAGAACTCATGTCCTCTGACTACCCGGCCTGTGCTCAACTAAACCATGTAGCTTTTAGAGCTCGGTCATCAGCGTTCACGTGGCAGTCTGTTCTATTGAAAAAAAAAAATCAGATAGAATTTATTGAGCACAAATGGCATACAGAGTACAATAGAATTAGAAGACATGCTCTCTGAGTCTTCTCCGCAAGGAGTCAAGCGGAGGATTTTATCGTCTAGTGTAGGACCTTACAGTCTAATGGTTTTCCCATTGAGAGGAAACCAGTTTTTACACCAATTTATGTACCATTTTATGCTTCTAATAATAATAATAATAATGTTGGTATTTGTTAAGCGCTTACTAGGTGCTGAGCACTGTTCTAAGCGCTGGGGGAGATACAGGGTAATCAGGTTGTCCCACGTGGGGCTCACACACTTTTAATCCCTATTTTACAGATGAGGGAACTGAAGCACAGAGAAGTTAAGTGACTTGCCCACAGTCACACAGCTGACAAGTGGCAGAGCCGGGAGTCGAACTCATGACCTCTGACTCCGAAGCCCAGGCTCTTTCCACTGAGCCACGCTTCTATAGAGAAGCAGCATTGCTTAGTGGATAGTGTGTGGTCCTGGGTGTCAGAAGAACCCTGGATTCTAATCCTGGCTCCACCACATGCCTGCTATGTGACTTTGAGCGAGTCATTTCAGTTGTCTGTGCCTCAGTTTCCTCATCAGAAAAATAGGCAACACTACCACGTGGGATGGGGACTGTGTCCAACCCAATTTGCTCGTATCTCCCCCAGTGCTTAGTACAGAGCTCGGGACATGGCACGTAACAAAAGCCACAATTATTATTATCATTATTACCACTTTCCCCAAACTCCAGAATGGCAGCAGAGACCACACGGAATGAGACTGGCCCTGGTGTACTCCAGTCAGATCGGGAAAAATTCAGGCAGAACAGATGAAACTCTGACTTTTCCCACCGTAGAGTCCTCATGTAGCAGGAGGAATCTCGGTGGTGTTCCCTAGGGAGCCATATCAGTGGCTCAGTGGAAAGAGCACGGGCTTGGGAATCAGAGGTCACGAGTTTGAATCCCGGCTCTGCCACTTGTCAGCTGTGTGACTGTGGGCCAGTCACTTAACTTCTCTGAGCCTCAGTTACCTCATCTGTAAAATGGGGATGAAGACTGTGAGCCCCACGTGGGACAACCTGATTACCCTGTATCTCCCCCAGCGCTTAGAACAGAGCTCTGTACATAGTAAGCGCTTAACAAATACCAACATTATTATTATATCGGCTTAACGGTTGCCATAGTCCAGTCTGAGGCTGGAATCGAAAGCTATACAGGATCCACAAATTCCATACGGAGGTCTGGGTTACTCTCTACGTGTCTCCTTTATCTGACAAGCCGTGGAGATTGCGCTTGTACTTCGTGCTGCTGAGACGTCTCGTTGTGATGGAAGGAGTTCTTCCAAATCAACGTGGTCTTCGGTTGCCTGTCGACAGGGCTCTGGCTAGGATCTCACCGGCGTCGGAGAGCCGCGGGATGGCCTGGTACCCTGGGAGTTCCCGCAATCTCCTCTCCCCTTCTTGAAAATGTAGATTGGGGTGGCGACTCTCGTGGCCCGCGATGTTTTCTCCACTGTTCTATCGAGGAAACGCCTAGGCAGATGTCTAAGGACTAGCACTATGTTTCTGAGATTTTACATTTTTTTTTAGGTACTTCTTAAGCTCTTACTGTGTGCCAACTGCCGTATTGAGCGTTGGGTTTAGTACAAGCAAATCAGGTGAGGCACAGTCTCTGTCCCATGAGGGTTCACAGTCTATGTATTGGGGAAGCTTCTGAAGAGTTACTGTCTTATCTGAATAATACCAGAGGGATCATTGTGAGAAGCAGCGTGGCTCGGTGGAAAGAGCCCGGGCTTGGGAGTCAGAGGTCATGGGTTCGAATTCCTGCTCTGCCACTTGTCAGCTGTGTGACTACGGGCAAGTCACTTCACTTCTCTGTGCCTCAGTTACCTCATCGGTAAAATGGGGATGAAGATTGTGAGCCTCACGTGGGACCACCTGATTACCCTGTATCTACCCCAGAGTTTAGAAGGACTCGGGTTCTAATCTTGACTCTGCCACTTGTCTGCTGTAGGACCTTGGGCAAGTCACTTCACGGTAAGCCCGTCAATGGGCAGGGATCGTCTCTATCTGTTGCCGAATTGTACATTCCAAGCGCTCAGAACGGTGCTCTGCACATAGTAAGCGCTCAATAAATACGATTGAATGAATGCTCTGCACATAGTAAGCGCTTAACAAATACTAACATTATCATTATTATTATTATTGTGCAAGACTTTTTCAAGTTCTTAGTACTGTGCACTGCACATAGTAAGCGCTCAATAAATCCCAGTTAATTGACAGATAGGTACTTTCACATTTTTGTGGTTCTCTGTGTGTCACCAGGCCTCATGCTCATTGAGGAAGGTTCGTGTCTCCAAGAAGAATACGTGCAATGCCATCAGTATATGATTTCTTCCGCGATTAGGGTAGAGAGTCATTTATACTCTTTAAGGAAACTGGGTGGGTATTCACAGAGCCACAGAGGGTCTTCAACGATAAGCGGATTCTTTTGGTTTGAGGAGCCGAACCTAGAATTTGATCTCTTCAGACATAAAACTCTCCTCGCTGGGTGACCATGTTTTTAACTTGCTGTTTGATGGGTCATCGGTTCATTTTCACCTGTTTAGTTGCTGTGACAGACATTGTCATTTATGCCAAATGTCACTGGGGGCATTTCTTGTTCTTTGGCACACAGTTGCGCAAACTCTGGATTATTTTCATCAAACCAACCTTGGTGGTGCCCCTTAGAAGAACGTTTGGGATCTGCGAGGTTGTTAGTGTCTCACGACTAGCGAGTTGCTGTTCCCATTGGTTCTTGTAGCTCTGTTTTTTGTTGTTTTTTTTTACTTCAAGAGGACTCGTCATCATCACTGGCATTTATTGAGTGCTTATTTAATCATCATGACTGGCTGATTGCAGAACAAAGAGCTTGGGAAAGCACCTTATAACAGCGTGGGTAGACGAGTCCCCTGCCCACAACAAGCTTAGAAAGGGGGATGCAGACATTAACGTAAATAAATACATTATGGATATATACATAAGTGCTGTGGGGCTGAGGGAGGGATGAATAAAGGGCACAAATGCAAGGAAGACACAGAAGGAAGCGGAAGAAGAGGAAATGAGGGCTTAGTTGGGTAAAGCCTCTGGGAGGAGATATGTGATTTTAATAAGGCCTTGAAGGCGGGGTTTCTGTTCTCAATGTATGCAGACCACTCTACTAAGCTCTTGGGAGAGCACAATACAACAGGGCTTGTAGATATGTTTCCTGCTCACTACTTGCCACATTTTAGAGGGGGAGACAGGTGTTATTATGAATAAATAATTTATAATATATAAAACCTCTGCTATTCAAAATGTCTCCAGGAGCTTCACAGAGAGTTTTCTTGAGAAATCTGTCCATCAGTGATATTTACTGAGTGCTTACTGTGTGCATAGCACTTTGGGGAGCATTATGTGACAGAATTGGTAAACATGATCACTGCCCATAAGGACATACAGACAAGAAGGAGACAAGGTTCGAGTTCTGCTTTTTAACCCACTGGCTGAATTACTAGCCCAAGATTGGGCCTCATTAGACAATGATTAGTTCATTTACTTGATTGATTGATATGACTGGAGAGAGATATGCAACTTTTAAGGTTGCTAGATGGGCAATGAGACGATTGATAATTTGTCATTATTTAGAGTTTGGATGCATGCTGTATTTTCTTTACTTTTTTATGGTATTTGTTTAGAGTTCACTATGTGTCAAGCATTCTTCTAAACTCCGGATTCGATCCAGGATAATCAGGTTGGACACAATCCCTGTTTCACATGGGGCCCACAGTCTAAGTGGGAGGGAGGATGGGTATTGATTCCCCTTTTAGAGCTAAGAAAATGAGGCACAGTGAAGTTAAATGACTTGCCCAAGGTCACACAGCAGGCAAGTGGCAGAGCTGGCATTAGAACGCAGGTCCTCAGGCTCTCAGGCCCGTTCTCTTTCCCCTAGACAACATTGTTTCCCACGTTGCTTTACTTGATCTATTGCATATAGTGATCAGAAGCTGATCTTGGCACAGTCTCTAGTCAGTAGTTCATTCATTCATCCAATCGTATTTATTGAGTGCTTCATGTGTGCAAAGCATTGTACTAAGCACTTGTGCGAGTACAGAATAGCTACAAAATGACATATTCCTACTCACAGTGACTCAGAGTCTAGAGAGGGAGGCTTGTCTTTCACTTTCAAATCTTATGCGGTTCAAAGCCTTATAATAATAATAATAATTATGGTATTTGTTATGCACTTATTATGTGTAAAGCACTGTTCTAAGTGCTGGGGTAGATACCGGATAATCAGGTTGTCCCACATACGGCTCAAACTTTTAATCCCCATTTTACAGATGAGGTGACCAAGGCCCAGAGAAGTGAAGTGACTTGCTCAGGGTCACACAGCAGACAAGTGGTGGAGTCGGGATTAGAACCCACGTCCTCTGACTTCCAAGCCCGTGCTTTTCAACTAAGCCATCTTTATTACATGAATAGCAGTTCATAGAAATCCCTCATGAGCCTAAACCTGCCTGCTTTTGGTATAGCTCCAATGAATTCCATCAGTTCCTTGTATATCTGTATATATATACGTATATATATATATATTTTTTACTTTGTCGCTATTAATTTCTGTTGAGGCATACACTCTGAGGATTGTAGCAAGCTGCTTTTCAGTCAACCAGTAGAATTGACTGAGCACTGACTGTGTACAGAACATTGGGCAGAGACCTCCGGAGAGTACCACAGAGATAGAATCAGTCAATCATTGCTATTTATTGATCTCCCTACAGTGTGCAGAGCCCAGTGTAAAGTTCTTGGGAGAGTACAATCCCTGCCCTCAAAAATTTAAATCCAGGAGTAGACACTAAAATCATTTTCAGATTGGAAGAAGGGACTCAGATATGTGGGTGAGTGAGTGCTGAATAGATAGGGTTTGTCCACAAAGGAGAAACAGTGTTGCTGAGTGGAAAGAGCCCAGACCTGGGAGTCAGAGGTCATGGGTTCTAATCCTGGCTCTGCCGCTTGCCAGATGGGTGACTTTGGGCAAGTCACTTCACTTCTCTTTGCCTCATCTCATCTGTAAAATGGGGATTGAAACTGTGAGCCCCATGTGGGACAACCTGATCACCTTGTATACTCCCAGCACTTAGAACAGTGCTTTGCATAAAGTAAGCGATTAACAAATACCATTATTATTATTATTATTATTATTATTATTATCATTAAAGGCTTCAGGAGTACAGAAGTCTGTGGTGGACACAGAAATGCTAAAGTGAGAGCTGGGGAGATAAAACTCGGGGAGAGGAGCAATTTCATGAGGAAGGTTCCTAGCAGAGATGGATTGTTTGAGAGATGACGTCCTAAGGGGTTAGAACTCTCTCATTCAACCCACATCATTCATTCAGTCACCAAAGCCTGTTGGTTCTACTTTCAGAATGTCACTAAAATCCACCCTTTCCCCTCTGACCGAGGCTGTTACCACATTAATCCAAGGACTCTCCGTGGCCTAGTGGCTAGATGATGGACCTGGGAGTCAGAAGGACCTGGGTTCTAATTCCGGGTCCACCACTTGTCTGCTGGGTGACCTTGGACAAGTCAGTTCATTTTTCTGTGCTTATTTTACCCATCTGTAAAATGGGGATTAATAATAATAATGATGACTTTTTTAAGCGCTTACTATGTGCAAAGCACTGTTCTAAGCGCTGGAGGGGATACAAGGTGATCAGGTTGTCCCACATGGGGCTCACAATCTTAATCCCCATTTTACAGATGAGGGAACCGAGGCACAGAGAATTTAAGTGACTTGCCCAAAGTCACACAGCTGACAAGCGGCTGAGCCGGGCTTTGAACCCATGACCTCTGACTCCCAAACCCGGGCTCTTTCCACGGAGCCACGCTGCTTCGCTAAGATTGAGCTGTGAGCCTCATGTGGGATGGGGACTGTGTCCAATATGATTAGCTTGTATCCACCCCAGAACTTAGTACAGTGCCTGGCACATAGTTACCACTCAACAAACACCATTTAATAAAAAACAAACTACAGCTCATCACGTCCCCCCGATCGGCCTCCTGGCCGACCTCCCTGCCTCCTGTCTCTCCGCACTTCAATCCATCCTTCGGTCTGCTGCCCAGATCATTTTTTGACAAAACCATTCAGGCCATTTCCCCTCTCCTCAGTAACCTCCGGTGGTTGCTCCTCCACTTCCACATCAAACAGGAGGTCCTTACCGTTGGCTTGAAAACATTCAGCCTCCTTGCCCCTGGCTACCTTACCACTGATTTCCTTCCACAACCCAGCCCTGCCACTTCACTTCTCTAATCCTAACCAAAAAGCACGGGCTGGGGAGTCAGAGGTCGTGGGTTCTAATCCCAGCTCCGCCACTTGTCTGCTGTGTGACTTTGGACAAGTCACTTCACTTCTCCGTGCCTCAGTTACCTCATCTGTAAAATGGGGATAGAGACTATAAACCCCACGTGGGAAACCTGATTACCTTGTAACTACCCCAGGGCTAAGAAGAGTGTTTGGCACATAGTAAGCACTTAACAAGTACTAGAATTATGGTTATCATTATTACCTTGATCTCATCTATCTCACCGCTGACCTCTTGTCCACCTCCTTGGCTCTCTCCCTTTGCTCTACCCCCCTCCCCGTCCCACAGTACTTGTGTATATAGGTCCATATTCATTATACTATTTATTTTATTAATGATGTGTACATAGCTATAAATTCGATTCATTTATATTGATGCTTTTGATGCCTTTCTATTTGCTTTGTTTGGTTTTAATGTCTTTCTCCCCCCTTCTAGACCGTGAGCCCATTGTTGGGTAGGGATTGTCTCTGTTGCTGAATTTTACGTTCCAAGCACTTAGTACAGTGCTCTGCAAACAGTCAAGTCCTCAATAAATCCAACTGAATGAATGAATGAATCCTGCCTCTAGCTTGGAACTCCCTCCCCCTCCACATCTTTCAGATAATCACTTTCCTCACCTTCAAATCGGGCACATCTCCACTAAGACACCTTCCCCAACTAAGCCCTCATTTCCTCTTCTCCCACTCCCTTCTGCGTTGCCCTGATTTGCTCCCTTTATTCACCCCCACGGCTCTTAGGTCCATGTTCGTAATTTACTTATATCAATGTCTGTCTCCCTCTCTAGACTGTAAGCTCCTTGCGGACAGGGAGTGCTTCTACCATCTCTGTTATATTGTACCGTCCCTGGTGCTTAGTAGAGTGCTCTGCACACAGTAAGTGCTCAGCAAGCACAATTAATTGATTGATTGACCCATGTTTTCCCACTCCTCAGGAACCTCTGGGGATTGCTTATCTACCTTCGCATTACTTACCATTGGCTTTAAAACACTCGATCACCTTGCCTCCTCCTATTTCACTCGTTGATTTCCTACTAGTCTAAATCTCCATTTTACAGATGAGCTAACTGAGGCAGTGAGAAGAAAAGTGACGTGCCCCGAATCACACAGATCAGTCTCCGGTCCTCTGACACTCAGGCCCGTGCCTTTTCCCTTTCCAAGCTGCTTTTCTTTTCCTCCCTTCCATCTCTACTATAGTTTCTTTTTTCCCTGCTAGACTGCAGTCTCCGCAAGGGCGGGGATTGTGTCCACTGACTTTCTCGTGCTTTTCTAGGTGATTAGTACAGTGTTCTGTTCTCGGTCTGAGAGGTCTGAGCTGGAGATGTGACAGCTTCTATCAGACATTTGGGCTGCAGTAAGGACCCTGGAACTCCCGGTTCACTAGGGGCTCCATGACAACTGGTTTTACACTGGAGCCCTCCCCACTTGCGCAGGGCATCTGGACACCCCAGTAGCATGATACTTGGTTTGCTCCGGACCGTAATGTTGCCATATCATGTTGGGACCGTGGGGAAGCTGCGTATCGCAATATTGGGATGTCGGGGTGGCTGTAGACTGCTCTCTTGTGACATTGTCGGATATCGCATGGAAAGAGTTTAGAAAAACGACAGTCATCATTAACTTAGACTGTAAGCTCATTGTGGGCAGGGAATGTGTCTGTTTATTGTTGTTTTGCACTCTCCCAAGCACTTAGTCAAGTCCTCCGCACGCAGTAAGGGCTCAATAAATATGACTGAATGAATTAATGGTGGAAGTAATAATAATAATATTTACGGTACTTGTTAAGCACTTACTATGTGCCGAGCACTGGTCTAAGCACTGGGGTAGATACAAGTTAGGTTGGGCACAGTCCCTATCTACGCAGGGCTCACAGTCTCAATTTGCATTTTAAAGATGAGATGACTGAGGCCCAGAGAAATGACATGACTTGTCCAAAATCACACAGCAGACAGGGGGCAGGGGGCATGGGATTAGAACCCATGACCATCTGATTCCCAGGCCCAGGCTCCATCCAGTGGTTAGAACAGTGCTTAGCACAAAGTAAGCGCTTACCAGATAGCATCATCATTATTATTATTAATATTATTCACTAAGCCACACTGCTTCTCACAGAAGTACTAATAGAAGAACTAAAGCACCCTCTGGTTCCAGTGCCCTGTACTAAACGCTCGAGAAGCAGAAACAAGCATGTCCTTTCCCCATGGAGCTTCCTGACCACCTGCTCTGTGCAGAGCGCTGTACCCAGAGCGTGAGCAGAGACCTCCCCCACCTTCAAAAAACTTACATATTTTACATCTCGGAATGCCTTAAAAATGGACAAGTCAAGTCAGAGTGGTGGGTAGCCACAGGGAGTGGTGGAAATTGCCAGAGTAGTGGAAAGTGCCCCTGGAGAAATGATGTGAGCAGAAACAAGCGGTTTGGAACCGCCTCTCGGCTTGTTACTGGAGGGAGGGGCTTCGGGTTATTTCCCCCACCCTCACTGCAAAAAGAATGAACAAAAGATAACCTCTCTGCAGTGGAGATTTTACTAAATGCATTTTGCGTATAGATTCTAACATTGTACACTGGCGGTAGTCAGTGTAAACAGACAAATTCACTTGATTCGCCAGAAGATGCCCAGTACTTCTTTTACTATTATTAATAAATATAATGTGCTCCTAGGGGGATTAGGAAGGATTAGCACAGGCCTAACAATGATCCATATTTGATTACACATTACACTTCCATGTCAAAGATAAAGAGGATCTTAGGGAAATCCCTCCCCTCCCCTAGAAAGTTTATTAAAATGATAAATGAGGTTTGGTGGCAGTTGTAACAGCTAGAAAGAACTCTCTGGTGGACAAACTCCAGCCTCCTGCTAGCTGGCAGAAAATCTGACTGGGAGAAGCTGGCTGGAACACAAGCCATCGGGATCGCGATCGTGCATTACCTGTGGTTGTCTAGGTAACCAATGCCACAGGACCGCTGGAAACGACATCTTCCAAAACTGGGGTTGGAGATACCACAGTCATTAGAGATTCAGACACCGCCCTCTGAATGGATCATTTTCTTTGGACTAGTCTCAGGAGAAATAGTCAATATATTAATTTTCAAAATGAAACTCAACTCTGACAAGGAATAATGAGGGGGGTTTATAATGGTGTATCGCCCATCTGTCTTGGGTCCTGCTGAGTATCCACGCGTTGCCGTCAGACTCCCGGCTTACACTACACAGACGCCACTGCCTCCAAGCCCATCGTTTCATCGACACTTAAGACGACTGGGTCCGAAAGTCCAACGTCACGGACGTAATTTTGAGGGACCGTCGTGTGTTCCGTTCACCCCAAGACCACTATTTGGGGCCTTTTTAAATGATTAAGATGATAAGCAGCCCCATTCCTTCATTCGCTTCCAATCTAGTACACACGCTTGAGACCAAGTAAATCACAGGTGAATGTCTCATCAATGTTTAATGACACAGAAATGCCTTAATGTATTTATCCTTCACCTAGTGACACAGGCCTCTTTTGATGTGAGCTAATGACTTTTGCTTTCCATTTCCAAACTTCCCCACGGTAATTACAATGAAGCACAAATGCTCACCTGCTCTCTCCTGGCAAGAAGCAAGAAATGCTCTTTGAAGCCTAGAATATTCTGTGAGCGGTTTTCTGCACTGCTTTCTGAAGCGGGCCGTACCGTGTTCTTCTGGCCCGCTGTGAATTACACGACATTGCCATTAAAATGAATCGGGCTCATCAAAAAGCCAAGTTGATGCTGTTGATAATGGGATTTCAATAAAAGTTGAATTTTCTTAAGCTCAAGAGTAGAGGGTTTATAAGCTTAAACTCTTCAGCTAGCATAAATCCAACGAATGATGTTAAGACTAATGAAGCTGAGGAAGTTTTCACTGTGGTTATTCAAAAATGATCATTAACTTCAATCTCAATCTAAAGAAAACTATCTGCAGACTTTGTGTCTCCTTCTGAACTTTGCCTAGCGGAAAGCCACGACCCTGGGAGTCAGAAGATTGGGGTTTTAATCCTGGCTCTGCCACTTACTTGCTGGATGACCTCGGGCGTGTCACATCTTCACGGTACCTCAGTTTCCTCATCTGTAGCTTGGGAATTAAATATCCTGTACTTCTTCCACTGCGAGCTCCATGTGGGACAGGATCTCTGTCCGACCAGATTAATTTAGATCTGCACCAGCATTTAGTGTAGAGCCTGGCGCTTAATGAGTGTCTAACAAGTATCATTAACAATAATGATTTAAATTTTGAGGTTTTCGTAGCAGCCATGATGTCGATTCACATCACTGCTATTACCTTCAATCCTGAGGGAAGTTCAGAAACCAAGCACACAGCAGCATAAATTTAGGTAACAGCTCTCTGAATCCCCATTTGGTGTATGGAATTTTAATGCTTTATTTATTTCTAATAGTATTTCTTAAGCACTTACTATGTGCCAAGCACTGTACTAAGCGTCGGGGTAGACATGAGATAATCAGTTGGACACAGTTCAAGCCCCCCCATAGGGCTCACAGTCTTATTCCCCACTTTACAGATGGGGGCACAGAGAAGATAAGTGACTTGCCCAAGGTCACAAGGCAGACGGATTTGGAGCTGGGATTGGACTTCAGGTTCTTCTGATTCCCAGGCCCAAGTTCTATCTGCTAGACCGCACCACTTCTTCCGCACCGCCAAATGAACGGTCAAGTCCCGACTTCCTGGGATTTAGTATTAGTTCCGCTTCTGTCAAGTTTCAGAACTTCAGGCCGGTTGTTCAGGCTCTCGTGGCCTCAGTTTCCCCATCCGTTACACGGATTCAAAATCCTTACCGCTTTCTGGCTCGGAGGATCGCGATAGTCAAAAATGAAACAAAATCACGAACGTGATGACGATGGCGGTATTTGCTAAATGCTCACCTGTTCCAACCACTCTACTAAACACTGGAGTAGATGTAGTCTGTGAAATTTGGACACAGTCCTTCTCCCACATGGGGCTCACGGCAGTCTAAGTTGGGGTCACAGCTTAAGTAGGCCCAGAGGTGAAATCATAGAGGTGAAAGCAGAGGGGCTTACGGAAAGAAAGAGGATTTATTAGTCTGTCACCGTGGCTTTACTATATGGACTTTTAGGTCTCGCGGTGACCGAAGCCTCATGGTTCCTGGTTTCTGTGGATCTACTTGAGAGTTTAAAACGCAAAATGGTCGACTCCCAACCTTTGCAGAAGGGTTGGCAGGCGATGCCATCTAAGAACAAAGCCGGCAGCATCTTCCCTCCAGAGACCAAGCACATTACTTCTATGACATACTTAGTCTCCATCTGCTCAGAGAAAGAGAGAGAATTTCCCATATGGCAGAGCACTGAGCTGCTATTGAACCACTAGATTGACTCTCTCCACAATGCCGAATTGAATGTTAAGTAACTTTAGGCTGCTTTAGTGCTAACAGCATATGCATGCTTTGCAAATAAAAAAAAATGTAAACTTTGATTATTTTCCTCTACTTCCGTGTTAATAGGAGAGACTGTTAGTAATCACTCATCAATTTATAATTACATCGGTTAATTTCAGTGACTAATTTTCCATAAGTAGTTCTAAAGCGATGCCCATCACACTCATCTCTGAATTATATATTCTTGAAAAAATTTTAAAAATACACCCACTGATATGATACGGTCATATTTTCCACATAAAAATAGGCATTTATTTCCTCTAGCAGTGCTTAGAGCCAGCCCAATATGCAATTTGCTGGGCTATTTGGCACCTAAGAATGATTAAGACCCTGCTGTTTGCAGTTAATATGGCACATAAGTTTAGTCTGAGGCCAGAAAGGGATGTGGAACTGATTCTAAGCTCTCGTTTGGTTTTTGCCCGGCGAAAGTTGCACAGTGTGGAATGCAGAGTTCTGTGGGTTAATTCACTAGGCCAGGGGCATTCAGCAAGGTGGGAAAGCCCAGCATTCACTAAACATTTCATCCCGCTCCTCCTTGAAAGAACAAAGTAGGTGAAATAAATGATTTAAGGGAACGGAATAATAAAAATAGTAATAATAACTGGGATAATTATGGTATTCATTAAGTGCTTCTTATGTGTCAAGCACTGTTCTAAGTACTGGGGTACATACAAGCTAATGGGATCGGACAAAGTCAAGGCTTAGAAGATAGGAATTGGCGATCAACCGGACCCTAAAAGGGGAGAAGAGGCCCCGCGGAGCGATTTGCTGCTGCTTTTCGTTCTCCAATTCGGTGCACTGATTCATGGGCCCCACCCAGGGTCTGTCTCTTGATAGCCCCATCTTCAGGAAATTTCCCAACCTTAATCATTTTCCCTGCCCTCCTCATGGATTTGTGTGCCTTTCCAGGTTGCTTTGCATCAGATACTTGGGTATCTTTCTTCTGTTCGTGTTCCTTAAGCAGTTTCCATCTCAGGGAGGTGTGGGGAGGCAGAGACTATCTGCCACCCATCTGCCCAATGCTCTGACCTTGCCCCTTGCCATGACCCAGTTCTCCTGCTGATACCTACACTGTTGCACGTGCAAGCTCACACGCCCGCATGTGCACACACACACACACGCGAGCAATGATGACGATGATGGTATCTGTTAAGCGCTGACTTTGGGTCAAGCACTGTTCTTAGCGCTGGGATAGATACCAGTTAATCAGGTTGGAACCGGTCCCTGTCCCACCTGGGGCTCATAGTCATAATCCTCATTTAACAGCATGGTTTAGTGGAAAGAGCCCCGGGTTGGGGGTCAGATGTCACGGGTTCTAATTCTGCATCTGCCACTTGTTAGCTGTGTAACTTTGGGCAAGTCACTTAACTTCTCTGGGCCTCAGTTCCCTCATCTGTAAAATGAAGTCTGTGAGCCCTACGTGGGACACCCTAATTACTTTGTACTACCCCAGCGCTTAGAACCGTGTTGTGCACTTAACAAATGCCATCATTATTATTATTATTATTATTATTAATCCCCATTATAAAGATGAGTTCATTGAAGCACAGAGAAGATAAGTGGTTTGCCCAAGGTCACTCAGCAGACAAGTGGTAGAGCTCGGATTAGAACCCATGTCCTCTGATACCCAAGCCCGTGCTCTTTCCACTAAGCCACGCTGCTTCATCAGCCTGTATCTACCCCAGCACTCAGAACAGTGTCTGGCACATAGTAACCATTTCACACATACAATGAAAAAAAAAACCATCACTAAATACCATTGGTCAGTTGATCATTCCACCTGAGCACTTAATACAATGTTCTGCCCATATTAAACATTAAATAAATGCCACTGATGGATTTATCGATTACCCCAGTAGAAACCTGGCCTGCCTCTGCACTGTTGGTGGGGGTCGGGGGGAGGAGCAGAAAGAACACTTTGCTCAGGATGAGAAGGGGGAAAGGGGAAGCAACACCCTGATCCTAAGAAAGGTGGACTAAGTGCTCAATAAATAGCACTGATTGATGGATGGATTGATTGGAGCCACTGTGGGGCTACTGTGTGTAGGTGGGCACATAAACAGGTGTGTGTTTGCGTGTGGGAAGCAGCATGGTTTAGGAGAGAGAGCCCGGGCCTGGGAGTCAGTGGGACTTAGGCTCTAATTCCTGCTTCGCCCCTTGTCTGCTGTGTGACCCTGAGCACATCACTTCATTTCTCTGTACCTCAGTTATCTCATCGATTAAATAATAATAATAATGGCATTTGTTAAGTGCTTACTATGTGCAAAGCACTGTTCTAAACCTGGGGAGGATATAACCTGATTACCCTGTATCTACCCCAGCACTTAGAACAGTGCTCTGCACATAGTAAGCGCTTAACAAATACTAACATTATAAATTGATCAGGTTGTCCCACGTGGGGCTTACAGTATTAATCCCCACTTTACAGTTGAGGGAACTGAGGCACAGAGAAGTGAAGTGACTTGCCCAAAGTCACACTGATGACAAGCGGCGGAGCGGGCATGTCAACCCGTGACCTCTGACTCCCCAGCTTATGCTCTTTCCACTGAGCCACGCTGCTTCTCTAGCCACGAGTGTGGGCCCCACATGGGACAACCTGATTACCTTGTATCTACCCCAGCACTTAGAAGGGTGCTTGCACATAGTAAGTGCTTAACAAATATCATCATTACCGTTATCATTATTATTATTATTATTAATCAGGTTGGATACAATCCATATGTCACATAGCACTCACAGTCTTAATCCCCATTTAAAGAGGAGGTAACTGAAGCACAGGGAAGTTCAGTGACTTGCCTAAGGTCGCACAGCAGAAAGCAGAGCAGGGATTAAAATCCAGGTCCTTCTGACTGCCAGACCCGTGCTCTAATTGCCAGAGAACACCGCTTCTCAAGTGCTTTATTTAGTGCTTACTATTTGGAGAGTGGACAGGATGTTCTAGAGAAAGTATATCCACGGAGTCGCTGGGAATTGGAAATGACTCAATGGCCCTTAATAATGATAATAGCGTGTAGAGCACTTGACTGAGGACTTGGGAATGTACAATACGTGAAGGAAAGAGTAAGGGAAATGAGGGCTCTGTTGGGGAAGGCTTTGAGGAGGAGTTTGATTTTAATAAAGATATGAAGGTGAAGAGAGTGATGGTCTGTCATATCTGAAGAGGGAGGGAGTTCCAGGCCAGAGGGTGGTCATGGGCAGGGGATTGTCCGTGAGACAGGTGAGATCAAGCCTCAGTGATTAGGTTGGCATTAGAGGAGCAAAGTGTGCCATGTGGGTTGCAGGAAATCAGCTAAATAGGGTAGGAGGGGGAAAGTCGATTGAGTGCTTTAAAGGCAATCGTAAGGTGTTTCCGTCTGACGAAAACGGAGCTGGAGGTTCTTGAGAGTGGCGAGACGTGGCATGAAATGATCTCTTTTTAGAAAATAACTCGGACCGCAGAGCGAAATAAGGACTGGATTTGGGAGAGATGGAAGGCAGGGAGGCTAGCGAGGAGGCTGATGCAGTAGTCACGGTGGGCTATGAGTGCTTGGATCAACACGGTAGCAATTTGGTTGGAGACACTAGAGAAGAGACGAGACGTCAGTATGGAACCCGGATGCCTCGTTCTCTTCTTCCCGGCGCCGTAGCATTTTTCCCATTCTCCTTTCCTTGCTCTCCCCTTCTCTATCTCCTCCCGTCCGCTCCGCTGTTCTCCGTTCCCAAGAGGCCACAACAGAGTAGCTAGTCACCATTCAAACTGACGGCAAGTTGGTCCACCGTGATCGCGTAGCTCTGAGTCAGCTCCGCTTTTTTAGAGTATAAGGCTTGTCAGTGGAGGTACCGAAACCGCTCTAGAAGCTGGGTGCGTTGTCTGCTGTCGGTTCAGGTCTCACAGCCAAAAGGAAGATGGAATCTGCCCCCAAAACCTCAGCACAGTGTGTAGTGTGATGTTTTGTCGTTGCTGTTTTTGAGTCTGTTGTCACTGTGGTGCAGCAGATAGCACGGGCCCAGGAGTCAGCAGCACCCGGGCTCTAAACCCCGCTCTGCCACTTGCCTGCTGTGTGACCTTGGGCAAGTCACTTAATTTCGCTGTGCCTCCGTTACCTCATCTGTACAATGAGGAATAAGACCGTGAGCCCCACGTGGGACTAGGCCCAACACGATTTGCTTGCATCCACACATCGTGGAGCAGCGTGGCTCAGTGGAAAGGGCCTGGGCTTCGGAGGCGAAGGTCGTGGGTTCGACTCCCGGCTCTGCCACTTAGCTGTGTGACTGTGGGAAGTCACTTCACTTCTCTGTGCCTCAGTTACCTCATCTGTAAAATGGAGATTAACTGTGAGCCTCACGGGGGACAACCTCATTACCCCGTATCTACCCCAGCGCTTAGAACAGTGCTCTGCACATAGTAAGCGCTTAACAAATACCAACATTATCATTATCCACACCAGCGCTTAATACAGTGCCTGGCACATAGGAAGCGCTCATCAAATAGCACACGTTATTATCGTTGCCACACCGCTGACGTTCTGGTCGCTGCTGTTTAAGCCGCTGTGGCTGTTTGTGTTGCTGCTTCTATAGCCGCTCACGTTGTCGCCGTTGTGGCGTTCCTACTCTTGCTGCCGCCTTGCTTGGGTGAGAACGAGACAGCAGCAGCAGTTAGGGCGGTTTTCTAGACGTGGGATGTAGCTTTTGCTTCTGCTCTCTAAAAGCAGAGGGTGTGGTCAGAGGAGGAAGGCCAAGAGGCAGGTTTAAGGTTTCTCGGTTGTAGGGAGATGTCTGGGTGGAAAAGATTTCAGAAGAAATTGAGAGGCAACAGGAGGCCACTCTCTTAAAAAAAAAAAAAAAAAAAGGTTGTAAATCCCTGATATAGTGATTTGAAATCCCCCGCAAAACCTTAGGATCACAAGTCGCTTCACTTCTCTGGGCCTCAGTTTCCTTCTTTGTGAGCCCATCATTGGGCAGGGATTGTCTCTATCTGTTGCCGAATTGTACATTCCCAGCACTTAGTACAGTGCTCTGCACATAGTAAGTGCTCAGTAAGTACTACTGAATGAATAAAATGCAGATTCAGTGCCTGTTCTCCTTCTTCCTTAGGCTCTGAGCTCATGATGGCTATAATAATGATTGCTGTCATATTTAATAATAATAATAATGTTGGTATTTGTTAAGCGCTTACTATGTGCCGAGCACTGTTCTAAGCGCTGGGGTAGACACAGGGGAATCAGGTTGTCCCACGTGGGGCTCACAGTCTTAATCCCCATTTTACAGATGAGGGAACTGAGGGACCGAGAAGTTAAGTGGCTTGCCCAAAGTCACACTGCTGACGAGTGGCAGAGCCGGAGTTCGAACCCATGACCTCTGACTCCAAAGCCCGTGCTCTTTCCAGTGAGCCACGCTGCTTCTCTATATTTGTTAAGTACTTCCTACGTACGAAGCGCTGTACTTCGCGTGAGGATAGGTGCAAGAGAATCAGGTGGGACACAGTCCCTGTCCCATGTGAGGCTCACAGCATAGGCTTGAAGGAGAGCAGTCATTAATTCCCCATCGCACAGAGGAGGAATCTGAGGCATAGAGAAGTTAAGTGACTTGCACAAGGTAACACGGCAGACAAGTGTCAGAGCCAGAATTAGAACTCAAGTCTGACTCTCAGCCTAGGCACTTTTCAGCAGATCACACTGCTTCCACCGTGGGTAGTCCCCGAAGCAACTACCAGCGGTGCTACTGCAATGACTGCACCGAGCGGAACAATACCGAGAGCCCGGAGGAAACATTCCCAAGATGTTCTTGGCTGACACACAGGTTTCCCAAAGGAATAAACGTTGCCCCGCCCACTGCCATGGTTTTCCTCAGCTAAAGTCAGATAACAGTTACCACCGCATATTGTGAAAAGGAAGAAATGAAAATGCAAAGGAACGGGAAGAATGTGAGCCATCTTAATTTCTCTCTCCGTCTTCCATCTTGAATAAGATTATTTCCATCCAGTCGATTAAAGACTTTGCCCTTTAGGAACATAAATAATTAAATCTTAAAATGTTCCTGCCAGGTTGCTAAGTGTTATTCCCCCATTTTGCAGATGGGGGATCCAAAGGTTAAGTGCCTTGTCTGGACCACTCAAGGAGCCTGAAATAGAACTAGAGACTCCCGAGTTCAGCTCGAATTCCTTGATCGTCCTACCTCTTTACCCCTTGCTGAGTGCACACCAGTGAGTGAACTTTCCAAAGCACACAGATGTGCCAGGATTTGGATAAGGGTGCATTCACAAGCTCTGCACCTGGATCTGAGACGTACCAGTTGACATCTGTTCTTAAAGCGAAGTGAAATATAGTAACTCTTTTCTCGGTGAACTATTTTAAAATCTATATAACTTTACGGCTTTGGCACACCAGACTTTCTTGACCAAGTTCAGCCCCTCATCCTGGGGATGTGAGCACTGCCCAGTTCCAAATTCAGAGTTACGAAGTCCACCTACATTTGAATTCATTTATGACAAGGTGCGATTCGTTTGAATCCGATAAAAAAATAAATCTGTTTCCCCCAATTGTTAACTCGCAAATGCCTAATTCTATTTCTGTGAACTGTCCCCCCTGCATCACATTCTGCTGAGATAAGTCTAAGCGTGAGGTGCTTCTTCAGGAAAGGCTTTTCAAACAATGCATGGAGCGGAAGTATAAAATACGATGTTCTAGATTTTCTACAAAGATGCTGTAACACTTCTTGGATTCCCGTATGCACGGACTGCATGCCTAACGTCAATTAATCAGTCAGTGAGTAGTATTCATTGTGCATCTTGTGTGTGCAGAGCACTGTGCTAAATGTCTGTGAGAGGTCAGTTGAGGTACTAGCTATGATTCTGGCCCTCAGGGAACTTACAGTCTAGTGAGGAAGAAAGGTAAACTCACCACTGTATTCTTCTACAGCAACCCGACCCGCACGCTTCGCTCCTCTAATGCTAACCTTCTCACTGTACCTCACTCTCATCTGCCTTATCTCTGACGTCCCGCCCACATCCCGTCTCTGGCGTGGGGCATCCTCCCATCTCACGTCCCACCGACAATTACTCCCCCCCCCCGCTTCAAAGTCCTGTTGAAGGCACATCTCCTCCAAGAGGCCTTCCCTGACTAAGCCCCCTCTTTTTCTCTTCAACTTTCTTTTGTGTTGCCCTGACTTGCCCCCTTTATCCTTCCCCCATCCCAGCCCCATGACACTTATGTACACCACCACGTTTCTTTTAAATTTATATTAGTGTCCGTCTCCCAGTCTAGACTGTAAGCTCATTGTGGCAGGGATTGTGTCTGTTTATTGTCCTATTGTACTCTCCCAAGCACTCAGTACAGTGCAGTAAAGAAATTAACATAAATAAATTACAGATATGGGCGTAAGTGCTTTGGGGTCGTGACAGGGGTGAATAAAGGAGACAAGTCAGGGTGATGCAGAAGGAAGTGGGAGAAGAGGAGAGGAGGATTGAGTGATGGTTTCATGGAGGAGATGTGCCTTTGGTAAGTTTTTGAAGGCAGGGAGAGTAATTGCCTGTCAGATATGAGGAGGGAGGGCTGTCCAGGCCAGAAGGAGGATGTGGGTGAGAGGTTGGAGGTGAGATAGACAAGATGGAGGTCCAAGGAGAAGGTGAGCGTCAGAGGAGTGAAGTTGTAGACAGAGTTGTAGTGGGAGAGCAGCAAGTTGAGATAGGAGGGGGCAAGGTAAATGAGTGTTTTATAGCCAATGGTTAGGAGTTTCTGTTTGATGCAGAGGTGGATGGGCAACCGCTCAAGGTTCTTGAGGAGTGAAGAAACATAGCCTGAGGGGTTTTGTAGAAAATGATCCAGACAGCAAAATGAAGTATGAACTGGAGTGGGGAGAGACAGGAGGCAGGGAGGTCAGAAAGGAGGCTGATAGAGTAATCAAGGCAGGATAGGATAGGTGATTGGATTAACGTGGTAGCATTTTGGATGGAGAAGAAAGGGAAGATTTGAGCTCCTGGTGGCCCAGGCCATGTTGACCTGCAAAAACAAATTCCCAGACAAAGACTGCCATGAGAAGTCTTCCCGATTCATTGGTGTGGTGAAAGTGGGGCTGGGGGAGACTGTGACACATTGCTGGTCAGACTGACCACCGTCTCCATGTCGCTGCCCTCCAGTTCCTGGCTGAGCCAGGACACCTCAGCTCTACCCCCAATCATCTTCCTTCCACCGAGTGCCCTCGTCACCGTAGGATGAGACTTTTCCCAGACTAGCCCGAAATTCTGTCTCTCCCGCCTCCCTGTCTGCAGAGGACCCCTTAACACTTAAGCGTTTAGTACAGTGTTCTGCACACAGTAAACAATCAATAAATATGATTGAATGAACACTGTGATACTCACCTAAGCCCCCCGGGATAACATAGTGGATACAGCACAAGCCTGGGAGTCAGAAGGTCATGGGTTCAAGTGCCGGGTCTGCCACTTATCTGCTATGTCACCTTGGGCAAGTCACTTTAGCACTCGGAACACTGCTACCAGCACTCTTTCATTCATTCATTCATTCATTCATTCATTCAATAGTATTTATTGAGCGCTTACTATGTGCAGAGCACTGTACTAAGCGCTTGGAATGAACAAGTCGGCAACAGATAGAGACAATCCCTGCCGTTTGACGGGCTTACGGTCTAAACGGGGGAGACGGGCAGACAGGAACGATGGCAATAAATGGAGTCGAGGGGAAGAACATCTCGTAAAAACAATGGCAACTAAATAGAATCAAGATGGTGCTTGGCACATAGTAAGCGCTTAAATAATACCATCATTATTATCCTTCTCTGTGCCTCAGTTACCTCATCTATAAAATGAGGATCGAGACTGTGAGCCCCACCTGGGACAGGGACTGTGTCCAACCCAATTTGCTGGTATCCACCCCACCGCTTAGGACTGTGCCTGGCACATAGTAAGTGCTTAAAAAATGTCACAATGATTATTATTATTATATTAGCCTTTTACTTTACTATTTCCCCTACTTGTAATGTCTCCCCCAGTAGACTGTAAACTCCCTGTGGATGTGGGATTGGGACTACCAACCCTGTAGTACTGAATTTTTTCTAAGTTCTCAGTATGGTGCCCCGCACCCAGTAAGCACTCAATAAATACCATTGATTGAATGATCGATAATAATGATAATAGTGGTGCTTCTTAAGTATTGTTTGTCAGACCGGATAATCAGATGTTAAGCAGTTGGGAGACTATAATAGAGTTAGTAGATGTGGTTCCTGCCCTCAAAGGGTTTACAATCTAACGGGGATGTTAGAATATCCTTCAAGATGTCAGGGAAACCTTTCTGTCTATCTCAGTCGGCTTTCTGCATTGTGGAAGTTTTCAATTCAATTATATCAGTGGTATTAATGATAACGTTGGTATTTGTTCAGCACTTACTATGTGCCGAGCACTGTTCTAAGCACTGGGGTAGACACAGGGGAATCAGGTTGTCCCACTTGGGGCTCACAATCTTAATCCCCATTTTACAGATGAGGTAACTGAGGCACCGAGAAGTGAAGTGACTTGCCCAAAGTCACACAGCTGACAAGTGGCCGAGCCGGGATTCGAACCCATGACCTCTGACTCCAAAGCCCGTCCTCTTTCCACTGAGCCACGCTGCCTCTCTGGTATTATACAACAAAGACCGTGTCCCGGAATGGGATAGCGAAAAGGGAGTGGAAATATTCATGAACCCACGTGCTGAATCAGCAAATGGTACACACCAATGGTTAGAGAAGGTGGAGATGGATGATGTAGCAGACTGCATCTCTGAATTCTTCCATCCAATCAAAGATTCCCTTCGTGCGAGAGGGCGAATGTCGTCACTAACATATAGTCCGCTGTTACCTGTCTAGCAGCATGGATTATCCATAGACCGAGAAGAAAAAGAAATGAACAGAATCATGGGGCCAATGCGAGAAAATGATTAATCGTTTGGCCCATAAACGACTCCAAGCTTCAGGCCAAGCTGAAAATCTGTATAGTTTCCTATGTTCGTTGTGGCTTTGTTCCCAGGTCCATATAACTTGAGCAATTCCATCTATGGCATCTGTATGTACTTACTGCAAAATTACAAGATCATTTCACAACCAGGCCCTGGAATACAAACTGCCACCAGGCCTAAAGCATTTAGTATCATTATCGATAATGATAATAATTATAATTATAATAGCAGTATACGATCAGCGCTTAATGAATGCCAAACCATGTGCTAAGTGCTGAGGTAGACACAAATTTAGCAGATTGAATACAGTCCCTGTCCCTCATGGGGCTCAAGGTCCAAAGGAGAGGGAGAAGAGGTTTAATCCTCAGTTCATAGATGAAGACACTGCGGCACAGAGCAGATAAACAATTTTCCCCAGCTCACACAGCTGACGAGAGGTGGAGCCCAAGATTGGAAGCAAGTAGGCCTGATTCTCAGTTCTGTGCTCTTTGGCACCGTGGTTCCCTGGCAGTTAGGCAGATTTTGCTTTACAGAATGTCAATCAGTCCAAATCATTCAAGGTGATCCAATAAAGGAGCCTTTAATACATTCTCCCATCCGGTTCTTTGCATAGTTTAGATCGTGAAGTTGTCAGACTTTCTGAGCAGGGGGCAACACCGGGGAAGCCTGCTCTCCCGGCACATTTTCCCCAGCTTTGGAGGGTCGGCTGTAGTGGGAGAAGCAGGAAAATGCATTTCCCTCGGCTGTGCTGGTTCATTTTCCCGGGCTAATCCCCATGGCAGGAGGGGAGAGCTACCGTTTCCATCTCCCGGGCTCGGGACTGTGAGAACGGAGGCGGGTCTGGCTGGGCTTTCCCCCTCAGGGAGAGCGTTCACGCTGCTCGAGGTTCCGTGGGTTGGGCAGAGGAGAAGGAAAGAAAAGCATCCTGTTGGTTTTCTTTTGATTAAAAAAAATGACAAAGAAATAAATTCATTCATTTATTCATTCAATCATATTAACTGAGTGCTTACAGTGTGCAGAGCACCGTGCTAATCCCCTGGCCCACCCTAGCAGAGTCCGTGTCCAGGAGAAAGTGCTGCCATCATTTACCGATGGTCGTGGAGAGGTTGGGAAGATTCGTCCTGCCTGAAGTCCATCTCCCCACAGACTGTATCGAGGAGATGAATCAGGAAGCCTCATGTTTGTTTGATCTTTAAGACCGAAAACGAATGCCCCGGGGCTGGCAGCGGTCTGAGGCAGGAGGGAGGGGAGGGTGGTGATCGTTACCCACGCCCGGGAGGAGGGCAATGGGCTCTCCACCGACTGTGTCACGTGACTGCCGTTCGGCAAGGGGGAAGAGGGCAGGCGGCTTCACGTGGGGCCAGAGTTCAGCCTCTTCGCCTCAGAATTGGTAGAATTGACAGGTCTTTCAGACAACTTCATAAACCAACCAAACGTCTCTTAGGCAACTCTCACCCCGGCGACGAAGCTTACCCGCCTTCTCATTAACGGCGCACATAGCTTGACTAGATGAGCCTGGGAAAATTGGGTGCCTTGGTGGCTGTTTTACACTGAGCTGAAGTTGGGGCACCATAAACGTCGTGGAAAGGGCACAGGCCTGGGCAGACTAGGTTTTTAATTCTGACTCTGCCACTTGCTTGCTGTGTGACCTTGAGTGAGTCACTTTACTTCTCACTTTCCACTAGGCAGTGCGGCTCCTCTGTGGCCTAGAGTGGCTCGTTTAGAGCAGAGATTTATGGGAAGAATTTGAGAAAGAGCGTGGGCCAATGGAAAGAGCGTGGGCCTGCCTGGGAGTCCTCTGACCTGGGTTCTAATCCTGGCTCTGCCACTTGTCCGCTATGTGACCTTGGGCAAGTCACTTAAATTCTCTGTGTCTTTTACCTCATCTGCAAAAAGGGATTGAGACTATGAGCCCCATATGAGACAGTGACTGCGTCCAACCTAATTACCTGTATGTACCTCAGCACCTAGTACAGTGCCTGGCACCTAGTAGGCCCTTAGCAAATCCCGTTATTATTATTATAATATAACATGATAATTATAATAAAAAGAGAAGCAGCGTGGCTTAGTGGAAAGAGCATGGGCTTGGGAGTCAGAGGACTTGGGTTCGAATGTCACCTCCACCAGTTGCCTGGTGTGTGGCCTTGGGCAAGTCACTTAACTTCTCTTTGCCTGTTACCTCATCTGTAAAATGGGATTAAAAGTGTGAGCCCCACAAAGGACAACCTGATTACTCTGTATATACCCCAGTGCCTAGAACGGCTTACAAATACCATAATCATTATCAATATCATTATCATCATCATTATTATTATTATTAATAATCCCGACTCTGCCAATTTCTTATTGGATGACCTTGGGCAAGTCACTTAACTTCTCTGTATCTCAGTTTCCTCAATTGTAAACTGGGAATTGAATACCTTTTCTCCCTTCTACTTAATGTCTGAGCCCCATACTTATCCCCAGCAGTTAGATCAGTGTTTGACATAAAGTGCTTAGCCTCCTCTCAGGGTCGCACCTGGAGTGTTTCCAGTCCTCTACCAGGCTCGATTACAGGAGGGAGAGTCAAGCAGAGGTCTGTCCATCCCATCCCTAGCTTGGGCAGTGGTCAGCGAGTGGAAGGCCATCGGCTACAAGTCGAAACTCACCTATGCCGGGCACCAGCAGCCTGGGAGAGAGTCGAGGTCAGGGACTCAGGTTTACTGTGCCGAAGGAGACGATGATAAACCACTTCTGGATTTTTACTAAGAAAACTCTATGGATCCATTACCAGAACGATTGCAGATGGAGGTGGGGCGTTCTGGGAGAGAGGTGTCCGTGGCGTCGCTACGGGTCGGAGACGACTCGACGGCATAAGACAAGACGAGACAAGTGCTTTCCAAATTTCCTAAAGTAAAATAACAGATCTTAGGATTGCCAGTTTATGACAGGAAACGTGTCTTTTTTTTTTTTCTGTTGTACTCTCCCAAGCATTTGGTGTAGTGGTTCGTCCACAGTAGATGCCCAATAAATACTCTGATTTGAATAGACAAAGCAAAGCCACGCACATACATTCCCTAGAGACAGCCTTTATATTTGCACAGCATGGAAAGACTGCTAGCAATGAATTGGTGTGTTCAACTTCACTTTATACATGGATGAAATCTCATCATCAGGACATACCTGCTCACATTAAGGACAGATCTCTGTCTCATTCTTTCACACAAACGCAACAGAGGTAGACATGAATTAAACAAAATCTTAAGCCTGATCTTCTCTAGCTCCACCTCAGCTCCTGCCACGAGAGGCAGAGCCGACTTTGGGGTTTGACATGTTGTAACGTAATGTTTTGCTTCCAGTGGCTTGAAATACACGATGACAGATTAAATGTTAATGCATGTTCATAGGTGAGAAATCTCTCTCACCGGCCCTAAAGAAGCTAATGCAAAAGTTCACTGAACATTTTCTTTGACCAAACAAACCATTTGGAAGATCTCTAACAACCCGGTAGGTTTTGTGATTTCTGGTCAATTCCTTAGCTCCTTATGGGCAGGAAGTTGACCGCTAATTCTGCTGTATTGCGTTCTCCCAGTCGATCAGTCAGTTGTAATTATCGAGCGCATACTGTATACGGGATACTGTACTTAGCACTTGGGAGGGTCCAATAAATCAAGACAACGGATACATTCCCTTCCCAGTGCCCTGCGCATAGTAAGCGCTCAGTAAATACCGCTGACCGACTGATTGAACACTAATGGGACAGGACTGTCTGTATGACCTGATTATCTCGTGTCTATTTCAGTGCTCAGTACAGCTCTGGGCCCATAGTAAATACCATTACTATTATTGTAATCACTATTATTATTATGATGAGTATCATTTTGTTGCCATTATTTACTTAGAGTGTGAGCCCCAGGTGGAACAGCGACCGTGTCCAACCCGATTATTTTGTATCTACCCCGGTGCTTAAAACAGTGCTTGACACATAGCAAGTGCTTAACAAGTACCATAAATTATTAATAATAGTAATTATGATAACAATGATGACAATGATAACAATTATGGCAATATACCATGGTTTAATCCTGGCCAAAATGGGCAAGGGGCCTGGTAAGATGATTAATCCAAGTTTGGATATTTTCAAAACTAAAGTCTCTCTGCCTGGTTAGAGGAGGAATTTCCTCTCACAAGCTGAGGTGGAAGGAGTTGTTTTTAAAACAGTGGCTGACGCCCTTAACTCCTGCAAAAAATTGCAGTAAAGAAGATTGGGCTCTCCCTTTGGGGGGCCAGCTAAGAAAGTAACAGGCTAACAAAGACCCAGCCTTTCTGGTAATATCCCTGGAAGAAAAGGGAGGCCACCTGGTTTAACCAGCTCTCTCTGGTTACAAATGGCCGATAAAGAAGGATAGTATTCCTTCAGGACTTCTCAGGGCAAGGAAATCTGAGAAGGCAGGAACTGAGTGAGCTAAGCCATAGGAGGCAAAATGTAGGTTAACTCCTTAATGCCCTTAAACACTGGGAGGATTTATTTTACTGGGCTTTTTGAGGTCTGCCCTGAATGGGCCAGATGTTGCCTCCTTCCGTTTGTTTGGGGTTTTATTCCGTAAACGGGTAAGAGCTCCGGCTTCACATGAAAAGGGGAAAATATGTGGACACCTGACCTGGAGTCCATTTTAGAAAGCATATTTGGTGGGAGGAGAATGCAGGAATGTTTGAGCTTTCAGAACTGCAAAGATTCAGATTTATAGTCAGTCTGTTTATCCTATATCATGAGAGGTAGCATAAGATATCAAAGGTAGAGAGCCTACAGGGCTACCACCGTTTTAAATGAAAAATGGCTCTTCTTCTCATGCATGGCATTATAATGCGGCACAGATGGAAACTTGTGCTTTTCTGTTTTACTGTTTCGGAACATTATACAGGCAATAAATACTGGTCAAATCAAGCAGTAATTTCTAAGGTTCCATATAACCTATTTTACCAGTATCAGCTGCCGCAGTTTATAAATCCCCTGGAGAAAGGCGGCCCAGGTTGCCAGCTTTTATAGGCCATTCCAAAGAGACCCCACAAATAAAAATGAATGGAAAATATGACCCATATTTTGAATATCCATATCTGTAACAACCTGCGTTGGCTTATGATAGTTGACAGTTTTCAGGGGTGTTGGGCAAGCACACTTTTACCTCTTCAGTGGCACGGTTAGTTTTTAATACCCAGTTTCTTGCTCTTTTAGGAGATTCAGTGGGAAATCACCTGGAGGAGAAGTGTATAATGGCCTTTCCCTGGTGTCCAGGATCAGATTTGACCGGCGGGAAGATCTTAGATTATGGTTTAGCCGGCAAAGGGACATTTCGGGTGAGGCGGAGGGTGGACGTGGGGACACTGAAGGGGAAATCCTGTCTCACACATGGGAATGTCCCGTGAGTCCTGAAGTGGGACGAGTTGAGTGCCGGATCCAATAGAGCCAGTCAATCAGTAGGTCTATCAGCAAGGAGAAGCAGCGTGGCTTAGTTGTTAGAACATGGGCCGGGAGTCAGAAGAACCTGGGTTCTAATCCCTGCTCCGCCACTTGTCTGTTGGGTGACCTTGGGCAAGAAACTTCACTTCTCTGGGCCTCAGTTACTTCATCTTTAAAATGAGGATAAGAGTGAGAGCCCCATGTGGGGCAGGGACTGTGGCAGACCAGATTAACTTGTACCTACCCCAGTGCTTAGAACAGTGCTTGGCACATAGTACACGCTTTACATATTCCATTATTATTAGTAGTATTAGTAGGATTATTATTATTTCCTGGGTACCCACCAGATGCAGAAGAGTAAACGCTGACAGGAGTTTAAAGCAAGTTCCTAATGTATCCCTTGCCTGCATGGAAATCTCACCATTAGTACATTTTGATGAAGGAGAGACGATATGCAAATTAACCCAGGTGCAGGGAGTTGAGTTTAAGCACTCTGTGTCTCCGGAACTTGACCTTCGCCTTGCTCCTGGAGGATCGTGGGTGTGGGACCGGGGAAAGTTCAGTAAATGTCGTTCCTACTATCCTGGTAGAAAGAGTTCAGTGCACATAATAATAATAATAATAATAATAATAATGGTAATTTTGCCATTTATCAAGTGCTATGTGCCAAGGACTGTACTTAATGCTGGGAAATGTGATGTGCTCTAGTAGGTGATAGAAAGTTGTGAGATTGAATAAGTTCCCTGTCCCACACAGGTCTCACTAGCAATCGTATCCCCATTTTACAGATGAGGGGAAGGAATATGTCATCTGTCTGATGATTCTCAAGCACCTAGTACAAGGCATTATCCCCAGTGTGTGCTCAAGAATTATCACTACTAAAAGAGGTCCAAGACCCGCCACAGAAGTCAGCTATCAAATCTGGTGCACTGTACTCTCCCGAGGACTTAGCACAGCGCTCCGCTCACAGTACATACTCATTATTCGATTAGTCGGTGGATTGAGCCAATTTCCGAACCAGGTAAAAGAAACACTGAATGGAGAGCAAGGCTGAAGAAGTACTGTGAAATCATCACTGATTGATGACGGGAACTGGTTAGGCGAGGAAAATTTCACATACGTTGCACACTGCAAATATAACGCCATGCCATCTCTCCAGGGATTTTAAATTCAACTGTGGCACATTTTATTACCTAGCATTTTCTATACTCTTCAACGAGCTAGATGTCTTTTAAGATTTTTTTTTGACATATTTTGAGGAAAGGGAAGCATTTCGACTTGAGCATTGATGCACATTTAAATTCTACTTACCGTGCTCCATGTCTGAGTGCTGCTACTCAACTTTCACACGTCTCGGTTTTCCTCTTCGGTGGCTTGAGCAGAACAAGGGAACCAAGAGGGTGCACGTTAATCAACTTCTCTTAACTTCATGAGCACAAATTCACATCCCTGGATTTTCTGGTGTCCGCGTGGTCTAGTGCGAAGACTATAGGACATGTGAGTTAGGAAGCTTGAGATCTGACCCACTCTTACTATCGCCCCGGTATGTGACCTTGGGCAATTCACTTGACCTCTCTGGACCTCGATTATTCTATCTGCAAAATGGAGATAATTATGATACATGTCATCATGGCTTTAATTCAGTCCTGGAGCCACAGATTGTTCTATATAAGTTTGCTTTATGTCTTTTCAAAGATACAAAGATATTTCATCCTATCTATCCACTGCATTTGTGGCTACAAGCAGCTCAAAATTCAACTCTGTTGGTATCTTTCTGCTTCTTTCTCCCATTTCTCTCTCCCTATGTTTCTGTCATTATCTCTCTCACAGAAGAATCTTAGTTCCAAATCTGGATTTAGAATCCTCCCAAACCTTATGCATTGGAGTTTCAAGCAAGAGCTCAAACCATTTGCTATTCAAGTTCTCTTACTCTTCTTGGCTAAACATGACTTCCTGTTTCTAAGGAGAAAGGCTTAAAATGTCTCATAAAAGGCTCAAAGGGCTTCTTAGATATCAAAGGGTTCTTACAACACATCGTTTGATGAGTTAAGTGTACAGGAATAAGAAACACACACGGATTTCATTTCCTTTAAAATACACATGGGATTAAAAATTAAAGAAAAAGGGGGCCCTCAAAAGGGCTTTTTGAGTTTTATCAAACTCAAAGTGCTTAAATCATGGTTGGAAATTATTAATCAATCTAACATGGTTCAGTATTTTTTGCCAGAAATATATCTCTAAGGAGAAAAATGTCTCTCAGTGCCTGATGTACTGTCAGGAACAGGCATGTACCCTTTATGCGTATTAGAAATGTGTATATGATAAATGTGTGTATAGGAAATTCTAATACGTGAAGAGGGACATCAGAATTGCAAAGTGGCTGCAGTTCTCTTTAAATAGAAATTAATAGAATGGAAATAGAAAATAAAATATGGGCAAGGAGTCAAGAAGTTTACAACTTCTGTCTCCCAGGATTCAAAGAGCACAGCAATTACAGTGAAATTCACCTCATTATGAGAATGAGTAGTCACTCAGTCAGTTAATCATATTTATAATAATGTTGGTATTTGTATTTGTTAAGCGCTTACTATGTGCAGAGCACTGCTCTAAGCGCTGGGGGAGACACGGGGGAATCAGGTTGTCCCACATGGGGCTCACAGTCTTAATCCCCATTTTACAGATGAGGTAACTGAGGCCCAGAGAAGTGAAGTGACTTGCCCACAGTCACACAGCTGATAAGTGGCAGTGCTGGGATTCGAACTCATGACCTCTGACTCCAAAGCCCATGCTCTTTCCACTGAGCCACGCTGCTTCTCTAACTTATTGTGTGCGGAGCACTGTACTTAACGCTTGGGAGAGTACACTGTGGCCCACGAGGGACCCTCTGTCCTGGACACAAAGAGAACCAGTGTAGCTTGTGGAAAGAGTACAGGACCGAGAATCGGCAGACTTGGGTTCTACTCTCACGTCCGCCACTTCCCCGCTCTGTGGCCTTGGGCAAGTCACTTCACTTCTCTGCGCCTCAGCTCCCTTCATCTATAAAATAGGGATTAAATAACTTCTCTCTCCCTCTTAGACTGTGAGCTCCATGGAGGACAGGGACTGCGCCCAATAGGATTGTTTTGTAACTATTCCAGTGCTTAACATAAATAAAAGCTAACTCGCTATTACTGTGATGACATTATGCACATAAGACGGCTACCCCTCACGTTGTCATAGTTGATGTGTGTAAGCACCTGATGCTGTTTTGGGGTTTGGCCTCCTTGCCTCGCAATTCTTCCTTCTGCACTTTTGCAGTGTGGCATGCTGATTTATCTGCAGCACAATTGACCCCCGGTTTTCAGCCGGGCGCAGCATTATTCGAGGCTGCGTTTTACTGGGTCCGTAATGTCTTTCATTTGCACCCACTGCTTCGGGTTTCCAGTTTCAGCTCTCCACACAGCAGCTGTTTGGATAACCCCATGTCACCCACTCGCCACCCATGTCTATTGGGTTGGAAGAGTTTCTCAGAGGAGCGGAAGTTTATTCTAACGACCGAATCCCTATCTTTCGTTTCATCCTTCAGCAGAGCCGCAAAGAAAGAATCTCTGATTCAAGGCTCTGATTTACTCCACGGGCAATGGGGATATCAATCAGTCATTTGTCTTTAGTGAGCTCTTACTGTGGGCAGAGCATTGTACTAAGTGATTAGGAGAGTAAAATGAGCAGGGTTGGTAATAATAATGATGGTGTTTGTTAAGCGCTTACTGTGTGCCCAGCACTGTTCTAAGCGCTGAGAGAGATATTAAGCTCTTACTGGGTGCCAAGCACTGTTCTAAGCGCTGAGAGGGGTACAAGGTAATCAGGTTGGAGACAGTCACTGAGACAGGGGTATAACCCGTCCAGCCGTGCCTATGTCAAGTAGGCCTCAGATCTTTATGAATTTTTCACTAATGAAGGTGCCTCAAAAACTGTCACTTGTCTTCTTAAAAGGATGATGATGGTGGCGGGGGTGCCACCTTTGTGATCCTGTGGCATTTCCTAAGTGTCCCCCGAGTTAAGGATGATAGGAGAAGCAGTGTGTCTTAGTGGGTAGAGCACAGGCCTGGGTTCTAATCCTGGCTCCGTCACTTGTCTGCCGTGCGACCTTGAGCAGGCCACTTGTCAGATGGGATGTAATACCTGTTCTCCCTTCTACTTAGACGATGAACCCCTAAACAAACCCTTAATACAGTGCTCTCTACCCAGTAAACATTCAGTAAATCCCGCTGATCAACTGATAGATTGTTGCGTAGGTTTTTGGCGTTTTTTTGTGGACTGTAATAGAGGAAGAGGTTTGATATATTTTAGTGAATGCTTCTCCTTGTGAACCCCTCAAGGGACAGTAACCATGTCTGGTCCCCCCTCCCTATGCTTAACCCACTGGGCTGCTAATAGCAAGCACTTAATAAATACTATTAGTGCTGCTGCTGCTATTATTATTTCTGTTGGCTCAGTGGAAAGAGCATGGGCTCAGTGGAAAGAGCAGAGGCTTTGGAGTCAGAGGTCATGAGTTCGAATCCCAGATCTGCCACTTGTCAGCTGTGTGACTGTGGGCAAGTCACTTAACGTCTCTGTGTCTCAGTTACCTCATCTGTAAAATGGGGATTAAGACAGTGAGCCCCATGTGGGATATCCTGATTCCCCCGTGTCTACCCCAGCGCTTAGAACGGTGCTCGGCACATAGTAAGCGCTTAACAAATACCAACATTATTATTATTATTATTATTATTATTCTGTTATTACTGCTCTTCCTGTGGTTTTCTACCTGTAATTTATTTCAATGTCTGAACCCCCTACTAAACTGTAAGCTCCTTGAGGCCAGAGGTCAAGTCTACCAACACTTTTGTGTAATAATAATGATGGTATTTGTTAAGCGCTTACTATGTGCAGAGCGCTGTTCTAAGCACTGGGGTAGACACAGGGGAATCAGGATGTCCTACGTGGGGCTCACAGACTTCATCCCCATTTTACAGATGAGGTAACTGAGGCACAGAGAAGTGAAGCGACTTGCCCACAGTCACACAGCTGGCAAGTGGCAGAGCCGGGATTTGAACTCATGACCTCTGACTCCAAAGCCCGGGCTCTTGTGTACTCTCTCAAGAGCTTAATACATTGATCTGCACACAGTAAGTGCTCAATAAATGCCACTGACTGACTTATCATCTTGTGTAATAATAATAATAATGTTGGTATTTGTTAAGCGCTTACTATGTGCAGAGCACTGTTCTAAGCGCTGGGGTAGACACAGGGGAATCAGGTTGTCCCACGTGGGGCTCACAGTCTTCATCCCCATTTTACAGATGAGGTAACTGAGGCCCAGAGAAGTGAAGTGACTTGCCCAAGGTCACACAGCAGACAAGTGGCAGAGCTGGGATTCGAACTCGTGACCTCTGACTCCAAAGCCCGTGCTCTTTCCACTGAGCCACGCTGCTGTTGTGTCTACCCCAACGCTTAGCACAGTGCTTGGCACATAGCACATTCATTCATTTATTCATTCAGTCGTATTTATTGAGCAATTACTGTGTGCAGAGCACTGTATTAAGTTCTTGGAATGTACAGTTTGGCAACGGATAGAGACAATCCCTGCCCAACAACGGACTCACGGTCTGAAAGGGGAGACAGACAATAAAACAAGTAGTCAGACAAATGCTTAATAAATACTAATTGTAGTAGTCATAATAATAATGGCATTAAATGCTTACTAGATGCCAAATGCCAAACACTGTTTGAATCACTGGGGTAGATACAAGTTAATCAGGTTGGGCACAGTCCCTGTCCCACAGGGGACTCACAGTCTAAGAAAGAGGGAGGGACGGGTATTTAATCCCCATTTTACAGAGGAGGAAATCGTGACTTGTCCAATGTCACAAAACAGGTCATTAGCGATGCCACAATTCGAACCCAGGCCTTCTTCCACCCTGGCCCACGCTCTTTTCACTAAGCCTCACTGTTAACAAAATGAAGACAATATATTTTCTACTGTACAATAAATTATTCACTCTGATTCCAATAGGTGTAAACGTTTTTCGTGGTAATGGCAACGCATCTTTGCATTCCTCTTATACTTTCCCAAATGTTTAATACAGCACTTTACCTAGGACCTAGGGTATACCCAATACCGTTTTGATACTGGTAGAACTATCTTAATCAGCTCTGGATTTCAATAAGGTACATTCTTTGTCCTTCCAGCAGGCCCTTGAGGAGGCAAGAAAAGGCCCCGTGAGGAAGTAGAGCAGGCAAATATGGAATGCAGAGAAGGGCACAACTCGGGAATAAAAGCAATTGGACTGTTCAGCCGCTCCTGCTCCTCTCCTTTCTGGATTCACTTGCTCCCAGGAATCCCTGGAGAGAAAACTAGGGGCCTTCTCCCGTCGTTAAATCCCCCTTACTCTCCGGTTCTTAACACGGAGCCCTGCTCCGTTCCACATGCTGAATACTGCAGCGCGATACCTCAGGGTATCACTCCAAAATGGTCTTCGGCAACGGCAACCTCTGCGCCGTCTCACCACAGCTAGCGAAGAGGTTCTGCCGTCCTAGCGCGCACATTAACTCAGGGATAATTACGAGTTCCGAACCCTCCTCAATCAATCAGACCGCAGCTCTTTTACAAGTAATTTTCTAAAAGCAATTGAAAATTGCCAGTTAAGAAGGCATAGTGATGTTTGTCATAAGACTTTTCAACACGAAGATCTGTATTGGAATTTTGAAACCACATATCATGTCAGAGATCCATTGTGTCAAGGATCCATTTCTTTGAAATAGCTCCTGAATGGGAATTTGGAATTCAATAGACCATATGAGCATCAGAGAACTAGTCAAGGGGTAGTGATTAAATATTACAAAACTGACTGCTTAGATGACAGAAAGAATTGCTATAGTCAATTATTGAAATACAAATCCCCAAATGGATGTCTAAGCACCTCAAAGTAACCATTTAGTGCTGCACATGAAGGAGCGGGAAACTATGCACAGACATGGGAAAAACAATTTTTTCGGGTGATCAAAGTCACCAGGGAAAGGAGGTTAGCTATCCTAGGGAAACAGTCTCGGGGAAGCGTGTGTCTTTCTCCGGGAGAGGAGTCGTGATCTCTCTCGTGTCTGGGAAATGCGTCTTATTCCCATGACCATGGATGGAGAACTGTGTACTTTCTCATGGCCCGGGGAAAGCTGTCCTTTTCTGTGTCAAGGGACATCGTACGCCCTCCAATGAGAAGCAGCATGGCGTAGTGGATGGAGCACGGGCCTGAGAGTCAGAAGAAGGTCATGGGTTCTAATCCTCTCTCCTCCACTTGTCTGCTGTGTGACCTTGGGCAAGTCACTTCACTTCTCTGGGCCTCCGTTACCTCATCTGGAAAATGGGGATTGAGACTGTGCTCTCCATTTGAGACTGGGCCGCTATCCAACCGGATAAACTTCTATCTACCCCTGGGCTTTACCCCAGTGCTTGGCACATAGTGAACCCTTAAGAAATACCACAATCGTTATTGTGATTATGGCTGGGTGGGGTGAATGAGTCATGTTCTCTCCACAGATGAGAGAGATGAATCCTCTCAGAACCTTGTTCTTGTCAGCTGGAAGAGAACAGTAGAGAGACTAAGACTTGGTAGATGGTATCTTTGCCCTGAAGGAGATTACAGTCTAGCTGGAGAGTTGGAGAGTAAAGGATATTACACCTAGGAGGAAGTCACAGAGTATATAAACTACGTATACAAATGCCAGAGGGAGTCCAAAGTACTTAAGTGGTGCAAACAAGCTGACATGGGAATTAGAGGATATGAAAGTGGAGGGGAGGGGAGGTGTTTGCTGTTGCTAGCTGGACTCTAGACACAGTTCTCCTTTCTCAGTGATTATCGAGCAGTCTAAGGAACCAGAGTTGCCAGAATTGTGAAGAGTCTTCAGACCAAAATGGAGTCTAAAGGCCATGACCTCTGCTGCTTGTCCGACAGGGGAGACGTGCAGGGAACAACATCAGGGTCTCTCTACATGCAGTTGAAGGGCCAATGATGATCCTGTGGCCTGGCAACTCCCGAAACGTGGTCCTTGCTCTGACAAGTTTATCCAGCTCCAGAGATCGCTCTAAATTGGTATGACTAGCCATCTTAGAATAAGCAGGACCAGATCTGTTTCCTTTTATCAATCGAGAAAAGCAGGCCCGTGGGCTAGGTCCAGTCTCGTTCAATCGAATCTTTGCAGTCCTCTTGCAGGACATGACAAAGAAGCTGGAAGTTGATACCAGAAAAAGATTCCGATCCCCTGGGAAACTCCGTTAATTTAACAATTTGAGATTCTTGAAATCACTAATACAGGAGAAATGACTTGAACTAATGAATGGATTCCCATACTTATTAATCTATCAGTGGCATTTATTGAACTCTTACTGTTTGCCGAGCACTGTATTGAGTGCTTGGGAGAGTACAAAACAAGACAGTTGGTATTAAATGCCTACTCAGTGCCAAAGCACTATTCTAGTCAGTCTATCATATTTGTTGAGCGCTTGCCGTGTGCAGAGCACTTGGGAGGATACAACAATAAACAGACACCTTCCAGGCTAGACACAAGACCATCAGATAGAAATGGCCACTGATCCACATAGAGCTCCCAGTCAAAGAGTGAGTGAGAGTAGCTTTCTTGTACCCATTTTACAGGTGAGGACCCCCAGGTAAGGAACTCGGAACTCCCAGAGTTCAAATGGTAGAGCAGGGGAGCAGGGGATTAGAATCTCCATCTCTTGACTTCCACTCTTCTGTCCTTTTCACTGGGTCACACTACCACAAGACATCAGGTGGCATTACGGGCAGGAATCTGTACCTTTTTAAGTCTAACATTTGAAGGTAGGGGTGCAAATTCAATAGGAATTGAAGATGTTATTATAAATATTAATTGATGATACTCTCTTAAGATCCACGTACTTCACAGAATATGTTTAGGCTTTCCTGCTAATACTGTGGGTTACTAAATATAAAAGACTATGGATGTTTTATCAGAATTGTAAAGGAAGGCTATAGAAACATTAAGCATAGTGATTCCATCTGATGACCTCATTATCACATCAGGCTCAAAGTGGCTGGAGGAAGAGAGCTCAGCTCACCCTCAGAGAGCTCAACTCTGAACAGCAAATACCTCTTATGCAAAAGCGACTTGCAGGCAAAGTATCAGTTTGAACTTGTCCAATTTTAAGATGTCATTAATGTAATACTGCAAATTTGCCTTAGCCTAAAACTCTTTGGTGATACTTTAGTTCTTAGTGTTTTATCCTAAATAAAAAAAGTATAATTATTGCTAAAGACCACAGATACACAATACAGATGTATAAATATCCTAGGTACCCCCAAAAATTAACATTAGCCAATGTTGTGGAATTATGTGACGGTATTATCTACTAAAGAAATCTGGTAAACGCATTGTGATACAAATAAACATTATGATTTTCACAATGGAATAGTATTCCATTGAAAGATAATGTAATTAAAAATAGGCTAAGCAAAGTATTTTAATGCTTGCATTTGACAGGAGGTGGGATCCAAAGACGAAGCAATCCAGGGCTATGCAGACCACCTTAAACCAAAATAGTGTATGGCCTGTACATGCAACTGGACCCCTAGGAGAAAATCCCTGGCACTGGCTTCTTCTTTGGGAAGCAGTGCGCCCTAAAGGAAAGACCACAGGCCTGGGTATCAGAGGACCCGGGTTCTAATGCCGACACAGCCACTTAACTGTGCGATCTTGGGCAAGTCACTTAACATCTGTCTTCCTCAGTTCCCTCATCTGCAAAATGGGAATTGAATGCATGTTATCCCCTCTACTTAGACTGTAAGCCCTTTGTGGGACTTGATTATCTTGTTCCTACCCCAGTGCTTAGTACCATGCTTGGCATATAGTAAGTGCTTAAAAGTATCACAATTATTATAATTATTATTATTACTATTAATTAGTAACACATAGGGCAGGTTGGCACACAGCAATAGCTGAGGAATGTCATTGGTAGCCATTTTGAAAGATGAGCCAGTGGCCCATGAGGCTGATAATCATCATCAGTGGTATATAATGAATGCTTAATGATTGCAAATCTACTAAGCATTTGAGAGAGTGCAATAGAAACAAGACACATAATCACTGCCCTGTGGGAGCTTAAATCTAATGGGGTAGACTAGTGGAAGCAGCATGACCTAGTAGAAAAAGCAGTGGCCTGGGAGCCAGAGGAGCTGGCTTCAAATCCCACCTCTGCCAATTGCCTGCTATGTGATCTTGGTCAAGTCATTTCACTTCTCTGGGCCTCAGTTCCCTCAGCTGAAAATGGGGATGATATGCCTCAGTTTCCTCAACTCCAAGATGGACATTCAATACCTATGCTCCTTCCTATTTAGATTGTGAGCCCCATGTGGGACAGGGATTGTGTCCAACCTGATAATCTTGTATCTCAGCCTTTGGTTAGAACTGTGCTCGACACAGCGTAAGCACTTAGCAAGCCATGAAAAGAAAATGGGGTGGACAGGCTGACAAAAAAATAATTCACAAATAGCAAGTGAGAGAACATGGATGCAATAGGAGGTAGTGCAAAATTTCAGGAGGAAATTGTTGAATAAAGAGTGGCATAGGCAAATGATTATTTAAGTAATGAATGTTTAGAAGGTTAAGAAGCTGTGGATAAGAAGGAAATAGATGAGTGGTGTTGGGTTGATGTGATTGGTGTGTTCCAGGAAGGCTTCTCAAAGGAGGGGGGATTTTAGAAGAACTTTGAATTTGGGAAGACCCTTGGTCTGGTGGAATCTGGGGAAAGGAGTTCTGGGCTGGGATAATAGCAGGACCCAGGGGTAAGGAAGAAGGGGGAGATTTGTGCCTGAGATACAGATAGAAGATGAGTTTGGGAAAGGAACAAGTTCAATTTCCCATCTCTTTTCTAAAGCCGATTGAATCTTCTTGGATTTTAAGTTTTTGAGGTATCTATTTGTTAATCAATTGATTCTTTAGAAATATTGACTAGGCCTCCAGGGAAAAGAACTTGAAAGTACAGATAATCAATTAATCATATTTATTGAGTGCTTAGTGTGCTCTGGGCACTGTATTAAGTGTTTGGGAGAGTACAACACAACAATATAACAGACATACTCTACCCACAATGAGCGTGCAGTCCAGAATGAGAGATGGACATTTATATAAATTAATAAATTACGGATATGTATATAATTGCTGTGGTATGATGAATACAGGGAGAAAGTCAGGATGATGCAGAAGGAGATGGGTAAAGAGGAAAGGAGGGCCTAGTCAGGGCAGGCCCCTTGAGACGATGTGCCTTCATTAAGGCTTTGAAGATGGGGAGAGTAATTATCTATTGGATATGAAAAGAGAGAGGGTTTCAGATCAGAGGAACTGCTCTGGCCCCTACTCCCCCTACTTAATGAGCGCTTACTGGATGCAGAGCACTGTACTAAGCTTACAGAGCCCAAGCCAGAGGAAAGAATTCATTTTCCCCCTATTTTACCATTTTTATAACTCCATCACACTCCTCCATGTCCTTCCTTCCGTGATCTCCCTTTCCTCAGTCCATTCCCTCCCAACATAGCAGTCGAGCACACGGTAGAAAAATAGCGACTGTTTCCCATTACAGAAGATCTTTATTGATACAGTCAGTACTAACAGTATTCAAGAAACAGATTGGACATGCACAAGCCAAGTGTTTGCTGATATCTCATTAGTCCCAGATGCTCATATTGTTAGATTTTAAACTTGACATTCGAACCCATGTATTATGTACCCAGTACACATTCTGAAATTACCATTCTCTTAAATACATATCTATATCTATATAGTGTGGTGGAGTTTACTTGGTAAAAATAAAAATTGCAGTAGGGAAGGGTATCCTGTTGTCTGTCCAAAGTTGAAATTTCTGGTATGAATTCTTATGCCTAGGCAGTAAAGGCCAGGGATGAACCAAGTTCATGAAATTCGGCAGGCACAGAAGAGATCTTAAAGGCCCCTGGCTAACGTAGGTGGTGAAAACCACTGCAGCTACCCAGGCAACGACCTGAAGGAGCTCAGCATCAGCACTCTGCTTTGGTCACCACTGTATGCACTTGGAGATGTGTGGGATCCCCGCCCATCTATTCACTCATTCCACCCTGTCCCCCAGCGGGAATCTGACCAGTGAGGCAAAAAAAAGCATGTGAGTGTCGAACAGTGTCGTGCATAATTTCCTCCTACACCTTCTCAGCCCAGAAATGTCAGGGTGCAGTTCGTCCGTCATTCACGTTGAGCCCCTCAAATACCCTTATAGTAGTGATAATGTCCAGAAAGGCCAGTGAGCTCTTCTAGCAGCATGGGTCGTAAAACCAGATATTTCTCTATTAAGGTGGGCCCCATGCAAGTCCTCTCCCTGTTTGGAGCGCATCTCTCGGAATCCCAGTCATCATATATCCTCTGCAACTCTTCCCCTGTTTGCTATCCACCAGGCTGATCTGACTAATGAATTGTTCTCCCAGCAGACCTCAGCTATATCATTTCTTTTGAGAGTGTGTTTAACTAGGTCTTAAATTCACCTATTCTGCCCTCCAGGCTTGTCTACTGTCCTCTTCTGGCCACCATACACCAGCTGCTCACATCCAGTAGCGTGGGCCTACAGGAGAGATCACGGACCTGGGAGTCAGAAGGACCTGGGTTCTAATCCCAGATCCTCCACTTGTCTGCTGTGTCACCTTGAGCACGTCATTTCACTTCTCTGTGCCTCAGTTACCTTATCGGTAAAGTGTGGATTGCAACCCTGAGCCCCACATGGGCCAGGGACTGTATCCAGTGTGATTAGCTTGTATCGACCCCAACACTTAGAAAACTGCCTGACACCTAGTAGCACAGCTTAACATATACCACAGTAGTAATACTACTATTTTATTATCATTATTGATACGCTTCTTTCCCTTGTCCCACCAAACAGAGCTTTGACATCATGAGCATTACTTAGAACTCTGAGCTGACTGCAATCCTGGGCCTTATTAAGAGTGACCTTGCCCTGCCGTTGGATGTTGTTTTCCATCCCCTTGCCCCCTCCTACCTCACCTCCCTTCTCTCCTTCTCCAGCCCAGTCCACACACTCCGCTCCTCTGCCGCTGCTAACCTCCGCACTCTGCCTCATTCTCCCCCGTCTCGCCATCGATCTCTGGCCCATGTCCTACCTCTGGTCTGAAATGCCCTCCCTCCTCACATCCACCAAACTAGCTCTCTGCCCCTCTTCAAAGCCCTATTGAGAGCTCACATCCTCCAGGAGGCCTTCCCACACTGAGCCCCCCTTTTCCTCTGCTTCTCCTCCCCTTCCCATCGCCCCTATTCCCTCTCTCTGCTCTACCCCCTTCCCCTCCCTGCAGCACTTGTGTGTATTTGTACATATTTATGACTCTATTTTATTAATGATATGTATATAGCTATAATTCTATTTATCTATTTTGATGGTATTTATGCCTACTTGTTTCATCTTGTTTTCTGTCTCCCCCTTCTAGACTGTGAGCCTGTTTTGGGGTAGGGATTGTCTCTATCTGTTGCCGAACTGTACTTTCTAAGTGCTTAGTACAGTGCTCTGCACACAGTACATGCTCAATAAATACGATTGAATGAATCACTAGGAGAGATGGTGAAACAGCTCCAGGTGCTGGATGAGTCTTTTGTAGCAGGTCCAGGTTTCAAAACCCTGTAGGAGTTCTTTTAGCCCTTCCACCAGGAATGGACCTTTCATTTTATTTTTTAGGTTATTAAATGCTTTCTTTGGGCAAGCACTCTTCTAAGCCCTGGCGCAGATGCCAGTTAACCAGGCCAGATACAACTCCTGTCCTACAGGGGCCTCACGGTCAAGTGGGAGGGAGACCAGATATTAAATCTTCATTTTTTGATGGAGGAAAGCGAGGCTCAGAGAAGTTGAGTGATTTGCTCAAGGTCACAAAGCAGGCAAGCAGAGGGACTGGAATTCAGAACCCAGTAACTCCACCGTTCATCAGTGTGGAGCTTGATCCTCCATGTTCTGCTCTTGGGCCTAATTATAATAATAATAATAATGTTGGTATTTGTTAAGCGCTTACTATGTGCAGAGCACTGTTCTAAGCGCTGGGGTAGATACAGGGTCATCAGTTTGTCCCACGCGGGGCTCGCAGTCTTAATCCCCATTTTACAGATGAGGTAATTGAGGCACAGAGAAGTTAAGTGACTTGCCCACAGTCACACAGCTGACAAATGGCCGAGCCGGGATTCGAACCCATGACCTCTGACTCCCAAGCCCGGGCTCTTTCCACTGAGCCACGCTGCAAGCTATGACTAGGGGATGCTTTGACCGCTGTTTTTCACCCACCGCTAGGTTTGCCCAGTGTAGTTTGTTCAGTGCCTGCATGGTTAAATAATAAACAATTACACAATCACACATTAAACAATCGCACAATAAACTCCAAATAAAATCCTCCCTTCTTTCAGCTGATAATAGCGTCTGTGGTATTTCCTAAGCACCTACCTGGGATAGATACAAGATAATCAAAGCTGACATAGTCCCTTATCCCATATGGGGCTGACAATCTAAGAGAGAGGGAGAGGGAGCATGGCATCACTATTTTCCAGATGAGGAAACTAAGGGATCGATAAGTTGATTGATTTGCCCAATGTCACCTGCAGGGAAGCAGCATGGCTTAGTGGAAACACCATGGCCTTGGGAGTCGGAGGACCTGGGTTCTAATTCCAGGTATGCCTCTTGTCGGTTGTGTGAGCTTGGGCTAGTCATTCAAAGTATAGATGCCTCAGTTTCCTCAACTGTAAAATGGATATTTGATATCTGTTCTCCCTCATACTTAGACTGTGAGCCCCATATGGGAGAGGGATGGTGTCCAACCTGATTAATCGTTAACAACCCCGTATAATAATATTAATAATGCTGGTATTTTTTAAGCACTTACTATGTGCAGAGCACTGTTCTGAGCGCTGGGGTAGATACAGGGGAATCAGGTTGTCCCACGCGGGGCTCGCAGTCTTAATCCCCATTTTACAGATGAGGTCACTGAGGCACAGAGAAGTGAAGTGACTTGGCCACAGTCACACAGCTGACAAGTGGGAGAGCCGGGATACGAACCCATGACCTCTGACTCCCAAACCTGGGGTCTTTCCACTGAGCCACAGTGTGACATACAGTAAGCCCTTAACAAATATAAATATGATATAACTATTATAATGATGGTATTACTGCTACCATTAATAATGCTGCTTGTTAATAATAATCTAATAATAAATGGCAGAGTGGGGATTAGAATCCAGGTCCTCTCAATCCATGCTCTTCCCACTAGGTCGCTCTGCTTCTTCTAGGCTAAGTTTTACTTTGATAAGCGATGGAGATTGCAAGTTAATGTATTTCATTATCAGTTGTATGTGACATACTTGGCCTCTCCTATAAACCTGGTCTACTGAAAATAAATTTAATGACTCTTCTGCTAGAAACAATGCTCCCTGGATTTCACTGCATAGCTAATCTTACTGTTGTATTTCTTTGATCAAGCGGGATAGAGGGAAAGAGCCACACGGTGAAACAGGGCTACATAAAGAGTTGCTCAGCAGGTTCCAATGTGACACCACTAAAGATAAAATATTATTAATGTATTAGTGTGTGGAAGGTAAGATGGAGGCACATTGGACAATTCTAGATTCATCATGTGTTCAGACATCTTGCCCTCTGCAGCAATATTGCATTTGTTACCCACCATGTTTGACGCTATTTTTATTTCTTCTTGCAGAGTGGCCTAGTGGCTAGGACACGGGCCGGAGAGTCGGAAGGACCTGGGTTCTAATCCCGGCTCTGCCACTTGCCTGCTGTGTGATCTTGGGCAAGTCACTTGACTTACCTGGGCCTCAGTTCCCTCATTTGTAAAATGGGGATTAAGACCTTGAGCCCTATTGTGGGGCAGGGACCGTGTCCCATCTACGTATCTTGTATCCCTGGCACTTAGAACGGTGCCTGGCCCGTAATAAGCACTTAACAAATACCACGATTATTCTTTTTATTATTATTGAACTTTCTGAAGCCCACGCTCAAAGGCAACAATCCTGCCTCAGATAGTGCATTTCGTGCTGGGCCGACGTCCGCTGTTTTGTCCCAGCTGGATGCTCTTCCGCAACTTCATTTAAGGTTTTGCTTCACCGAGTCTATAAAGCACACTCTCTCTCTCTCTCCCGTGGATGATTAGCCCTGTTTCAGCTCACCACTGGGAACCTACTTGGGTATCCTAGTTCTGTCCTTTCTCCTCACGTGAACTACCCACCGAAGGTGTAAGGCAATGAAGCACTGTTCACAGCTATCTGCACTGGACCCTGAAAATCAGAATTCCTGTTTTTTGAGTGACCTCATTGGCCCTCCAACCAACTGTGTTCCACTTACCTCCTACAACTTTGTAGCTCAGTAGTCCTTTGACAGTTTAGAGACAGTCGAATCCAGAAATGTATGTTCTGCAACACAATTAGAAGGTATATGTGGGCCTACAATTTTAAAGTACCATGGACGATGTGATCTTTTGTACTCATAGACAGTGCTGCCAGTTAAGGTGCACTGGAGAAGCAGCGTGACTTAGTGGAGTCAGAGGGAATCAGAGGACGTGGGTTCTAATCCTGCATCAGGCACTTGTCTGCTGCGTGACCTTCGGGAAGCCTCTTCACTTCTCTGGGCCTCAGTTACCTCATCTGTAAAATGAGGATTGAGACTGTGAGTCCCAAATGCTTGAATTGATCCGAGCACTTAGAACAGTGCTTGGCACATAGTAAGAGCTTTACAAATACCATTATTACTATTAATGGTAATAATAAACAATTATTAGAAGACTGGTCATGGACTGTGAGTCTTATGGTGACTATTTAGTCTTGTAGGGTTAAATCTGAAAATCATCATATTCTCTCCACATGGTCTTGGGAGAGTTAGCCATGTTTGTAGCTGGATGTGAATTTAGATATCTTTAGCCAGATTAAAGAGAGAGTACAAATAAGAAAAGGAACGGAAGATTAGCAGTGGGATTGGAGGACATATTTAGATATGCTTAGACTCAGTGATCAGGTGTGCATAAGCTGAAGAGAAGTGCAAGATCCCATATCCGAACTGCAGTTGGTCAAGGGCAGATAAATAAATTGTAGGTAGAGAAGTCATCGAGTACAAGGATAAGTACACAGGGGCTGTGTAGGATGGAGGTAGGCTGAGTATTTAAGGCTTAGTGGGTGGGACTAAGTTTATAGTTAAGGCAGTAGGGTGAAGGGATAAGAGCTTAGGGAAGGATTCCAGGGTGAGGTAAAATTTTAGTAAGGCTTTGAAGATTGGGAGAATGGTGTTCTGCCAGATATGTAGTGGGAGAGAATTGTAGGAAGTGGGGAAATGAGCACAGAACACTATTTTAGTAAAATGATTTGGGCCACAGAGTGAAGTATGGACTGGAGGGAGGAGAGAAGCCGGATGCAGAGAGAAAGTGAAGAGACAGAGACAATAGTTGAGTCTTGCTAAAACAAGTGCATACATCAGCATGGAAACAATTTGGATGGCAAGGAAAAGGGAATTCTAAGTATCTTATGGACTGACTGAACCTGCAGGATGAGAAGAGAGGTGAGTCAAGGACAGTTCCCAGGATGTGGGTTTGTGAGACGGGGAGGATGGCGGTGCTGTCAGTAGTAACAGGAAATCTGGGGAATGGATGGGATTTGGGAGGGAAGATAAAATGTTCAGTTTGGGACATGTTGAGCTTGAAGTGATGGCAGAACCCCCAGGTAGAGATGTCCTGAAGGCAGGAAGAAATAGAAATTAGCAGAGAGAGGAAGAGGTCAGGGCTAGAGCCATAGATTTGGGAGTCATCCACATGGACATGGTAGTTGAAAACCTGGGACTGAATGAGATCCCCAAGGGAGGGCGGGTTAATGGAAAATAGCAAACAACTAAGAACCAGTCCTGGCTTCCAGTTCTCTGGGGAAGTTCTGAATTCAACACATCCAGCTCTCTCAGATTACCATTACTATTTTCTTGTTCTTGATTATTGAAGTCAGCTGGTTTCTTCAATCAAAACATCTCAATGTGTTTACAATAATGTACTGAACTTTTTTTTTTTCATTTTGAGGCAATATAGTCCAGGAGAAATTTTCTTTCACAACTACCATCTGCTAGTAGACCATATGAAAAGAAAAATGTAAGTTTATCTTGGTAACATGAAAACTATCCTTCTGCTTCTATTTGGAAAGCATCTGGTTTAAAGACATAGTTTTATGGGCAAAAACTTTTTACGCTTTTCTTAAAGGAGGGGTATTCAAAGATACGATATGTGAGTTCTTACAGATACAGACACAGAGACACGGTTGAATTAAGATGATTCGCAAAATACGAAACAAAAAGTACTCCTTGGTTTGTGTGGACAAGATTTCCCACAGCTTAATCAAACATGCTATATTAGAAAATCTGAACTTTTATTTGTCTTTGATTCACTGACTGGCAGTTTTGAGAAATATGCTAGCACTGGGCCTGGAGTTCAAAATGAGTTTTGGGTTTAATATAGCATTCATATCTGTGCAGATATTTAATTTGAAAGAAAAAAACTCTAAAGTAAATGTCTATCCCTCATAAAAATGATTTCCAGCTATATCTCTAGCTCAGTGACACATGTGCAAGAAGATATCACATTATGGCCTTGAGAATATTTGTGAATAAATATGTGATTAATACATTAAATTCAATGTGTGCATTTACAAGTAACTTTAAAAATGGAATACATCAAATTCACTGTGTGCATTTACAAGTAATTTTAAAAATGGAATACAGTTTTGAAATCTTACCATTAAGGGCATCAAAGTCCTGTGATTTTTAACTATTTTACTTAAATATTCTGTCAGCATTAATTCCTTATTTGAAACCTAGTTTAGTGTAATGCAATATATTAATAATAATAATGATGATGATAATAACACATGTTAAGTGCTTGCTATGTGCCAAACATTATATTCGGCACTGGGAAACTTGGATTGGTACCAGTTTATCAGGTTTTACTCAGTCCCTGTCCCACCTGGGACTTTCAGGCTAGGTAGATGGGAGAAAAACAACGTGGCTCAGTGGAAAGAGCCCGGGAGTCAGAGGTCACGGGTTCGAATCCCAGCTCCGCCGCTTGTCAGCTGTGTGACTTTGAGCAAGTCACTTCACTTCTCTTTGCTACAGTTCCCTCAACTGTAAAATGGGGATGAAGACTGTGAGCCCTAAGTGGAACAACCTGATCACCTTGCATCCTCCCCAGCCCTTAGAACAGTGCTCTGCACGTAGTAAGCGCTTAACAAATACCATCATTATTAGTACCCAGCGCTTAGAACGGTGCTTGGCATACGTGAGTGCTTAACAAATACCAAAATTGTTATTAATAAAAGCTATTGAATTCCCAGTTTACCAGTGTGAAAACTGAGGCCCAGAGACATTAAGTGACCGGCTGCAGGTCACACAGCAGGCAAGTGGTGGAATGGAACTAGAACACAGGTCCTCTGAGTCTCAGGGTCACACCCTTTCCACTAGATCATCCTGGGAGACGGCAGATTCTGAGATAGAGTCTTATGAATGGTAATTCACTTGAACATCAACTGAACACTTCTCTACTCACAGCTACTTCCTGCCCTTTGATCCATACTCTACAATTCCCCTACTTATCTACTTTCATTCCTCATGCTGTCTTTATACTTTATTTCACTGCCTTTCTCCTCTGTTAGACTATAAACTCCTTAAGGGCAGAAATTGTCTACTAATGCTATTGTACGCTCCCAAGCACTTACCACTAAGCTCTGCACACAGTAATAATAATAAAGCACCATGGCCTAGTGGAAAGAGCACTGGCATGGGAGTTAGAGGGCTGAGTTCAAATCTTACTCTACCTCTTGCAGGCTGAGCAAGTCACTGCTCTGGGCCTCATTTTCCTAATCTGTAAAATGGGGTTGAAATACCTCTTCTCCCTCCCGCTTAGTCTGTGGGCCCCATGTGGGACAGAGATTGCATCCAACCGGATTACCTCTTTTCTACTCTGAAGAGCAGAGTACAGTGCTTGGTACATAGTAAGTGTTTAGCAAATACCCTCATAATTTTTATCTTTATTATTGCTATTAAAATTGTTGTTATTATTTGGCTGACATGAGCTCTTAGTTTAAAATTCTGTTCCTTAGCATTTCTGTGCTTTCCCTGTCTTGTCTGACAAAGCAGCATAGTGTAACAACAACAATGTAGGTATTTGTTAAGCGCTTACTATGTGCAGAGCGCTGTTCTAAGCGCTGGGGTAGATACAGGGTCATCAGGTTGTCCCACGTGAGGCTCACAGTCTTAATCCCCATTTTACAGATGAGGGAACTGAGGCACCGAGACGTGAAGTCACTTGCCCACAGTCCCACAGCTGACAAGTGGCAGAGCTAAGATTCGAACCCATGACCTCTGACTCCCAAGCCCGGGCTCTTTCCACTGAGACACGCTGCTTCTCCCAAAGCAATGCAGTGTAGCGGATAGCACACAGGCTTGAGAGTCAGAAGGTAATGGATTCTAATCCCGTCTCGGCCACTTGTCTTCTGTGTGGCCTTGGACAAGTCACTTCACTTTTCTGTGCCGTGGTTACCTCATCTGTAAAATGGGGATTGAGACTGCAAGCTCGACATGGGACAGGGACTGTATCCAACCCGAGTTCCTTGTATCCACCCCAGTGCTTAATACAGTGTCTGGCCTACGGTAAGCACTTAATAATATCCACCAGGACCATGACAGCGATAACGGAAGAACCATTAGGAAAGTTGCGGATTATGGCAGAGGACAGGATGTTCCGGAGAAAGCATAGCCATGGAGTCGCGATGGATCGGAAACAACTCGGCAGCACTTTATAATAATAAGGAAATCCTGATTGGAGTCTCAAATTCTACACACAAACAGTATTGATGAGATCCAGATCCTTTCCAAGAACAACAACAACAAAAAGATGTGATGGGATTTGTAGCTTTGTGAACAATCTTTCAGTTCTCTCCTGCTCTCCATAAAGAGTCAAACATTAGCATGTCCAGAGACTGGATTCTTGATTTCCCTGCTTTATATTCTGCTTGCATTACCTCCTCCCTCTTATTTTTCCGACGATTTGAATAGTTGTTTTACTCCCTAATCTCTAAGACTGAACAGAAAGAATTGCTTAATGAATTTAGTAGACTTGTGTTTAGACAGGACAAAGTCACCTATATTATAGAATAAAGACCTGGATAATCATCAGCCCCTACGTACCATCATGTTCTCAACTTAACCTTTAGAAAAATGGTCTCACACTGATTGTAAGCCCTCAGCAGTAGAGTAGTGCTAATCACTCATATAATACTCTAACTCAGCTCCTTTCCCTGGCCTGTTAGAGATTAACCCCTCCAACAGAAAATCCAAAGAGACTTAAATATCCCACAGTGCCTTCCCAGAGGCTTTCTAGACCAAATCTCCGCTGTATATCCATGACATGTGTATACATTTATCTGTATACGGTCCTAGTTAATGTTCTGTGTAGTTTCCATAGGTTGTCAGATATCCCAACAGGGTAATAGAGCTACTTTGGAACCAGCGTGGCCTAGTGGAAAGAGCTCAAAATTGGAGTCCGAGGATGTGACTCATTTTACCTCATTTGTAAAACGTGGATTAAGACTGGGAGCCCCACGTGGGACCATTGACTCAATGGTCTGTCACAGAAACAGAAAAGAAAATCATGCTGGTCTCATATAATTTGCTCTGTAAAGTCACATCAATTGTCAGATTTTTCATCACCTTCAGGAGATGAGTGCGACCTAAAATGGAGAAGCAACATGGTGGGAGTAGACAATAAAAGAGAGAGAGAGCAGATTGGACACAATCCCTGTCCTGCATAGGGCTCCAAATCTCAATCCCCATTTTAAAGATGAAGAAACTAAGGCACAGAGAAGTGAAGTAAATTGCCCAAGGTCCCACATCAGATACGTGGCAGAGCTGGGATTAGAACCCAGGTCCTTCTGACTCCCAGGTCCGTGCTCAATCCACTAAGCCATGTTCCTTCTCATGGAAGCATATTTTGTAATAATAATGGTGTTTGTTAAGGGTGTGGGCAGGGAATGTGTCTAACAACTCTCGTGTATTGTACCCTCCCAAGCATTTTGCACAGTGTTAAGTGCTTATTAAGTACAGATGATGATGATGAAGAAGGGCTTACTATGTGCCAAACACTGAGCTAAATCCTGGGGTAGACACAAGATAATTATGTTGGACGTAATCTTTGTTCTCTATGATACCCACTCAATCAATCATTCGTATATTTATTAAAGGTATTTATTAAGAGGTAGTTATATTCCAAGGATTATACTAGGCTCTGGGGTAGTTCCAAGATCATCAGTTGGACACAGTCTATGCCTCACATGGGGCCCACAGTTTTAATCCTCATTTTTGGATGATGTAACTGAGGCACAGAGAGGTTTTGTGACTTGCCCAAGGTCACATAGCAGGCAGGAGGCGAAGCTGGGATTAGAATCCAGGTCCTCTGACTCCCAGGTCTATGATCTTTCCAATAGGCCACACCGCTTCTCGTTAATAAAGACGTCTCTAGGGCTGTCCTACTGCTTCCAAGACGACATTACGAACGACCTATCCGTTCCACAACTCATGTATGCATCCATTCATTCAGTTCATTCGATAGTATTTATCTAGCGCTTACTGTGTGCAGAGCACTAAGAACACCCCAGAGTGCGTGGATTTCTTGTGTTGATTGCTGTGTGTCACAAGATTCCTGTCTCTCCCTTACGGTTTCACTATCTTCCCTGTGAAGGGAGAAGAGGTAGATTACTGGAAACTGGATCATTTGTCATCAATCAATCAGTGATATTCACTGAATGCCTCTGTGTGCAGAGCACTGTGTTAAGCTCTCGGGAAAGTACAGTGCAGAAGAGTTGATCGACTTAGCTCCCTGTCCACAGGGAGCTTAGTCTCAAATTATGACCGTCTCTATTCTGAAGAGCTTCTTCATTTCTCTCTGCAGTCTGGATTATGTCAGCGTGAGTAGCTGATGAGGTGATGTTTCGACGGGTTTTGATTGAATTCTACTTTTCTTCGTCTGTTCACACGCAAAAGAGGCTGGTTAGCAAAGGAAGAGGGGACCTACTAAATCGAGACTGAACCAACTCCAGACTTTCGGGTAGAAGTACCTAAAGGAAGAGCAGCGTGACCTAGTGGATAGAGCACGGGCCTGAGAGTCAGAAGGATCTGCATTCTAGTCCTGGCTCCGCCACTTGTCAGCTATGTGACCTTGGGCAGATCACTTCACTTCTCGGTGCCTCGGTTACCTCATCTGTAAAATGGGGATGACGACTGTCAGCCCCAGGTGGGACCCGGGCTGTGTCCGGCCCGATTACCTTGCCTCTACCTCCGTGCTTAGGACAGTACCTGGCATGTAGTAGGGGAAGAGCGTGGCTCAGTGGAAAGAGCCTGGGCTTTGGAGTCAGAGGTCATGGGTTCGACTCCCGGCTCTGCCACTTGTCAGCTGTGTGACCGTGGGCAAGTCACTTCACTTTTCTGTGCCTCAGTTACCTCATCTGTAAAATGGGGATTTACTGTGAGCCTCAGGTGGGACAACCTGATTACCCTGTATCTACCCCAGCACTTAGAACAGTGCTCTGCACATAGTAAGAGCTTAACAAATACCAACATTATTACTATTATTATGTAGTAAGTGCTTAACAAATATCATAAAAAAGTGTTAGTATTAGTAGTTAATGAAGTGCCTGCTGTGGGGAAACCACTGGCCTCAGCACTGGAAAAAAATCTGGGATGAGAAAGACACAATTCCCGGCCCACTAGGAATTCACGGTCTAAGAATAAAGAGAGGTGAGGGGCTGGCAACTCTCACATCAGGAAAAGACACGATGAGAAGACTAGTAGAAACTAGGAGACCAGAATGGTGAAAAAGATGAGAGCTGTACAGTGTTCATAGCCATGTTTCAAGCACCTTGCGGCTCAGTCCTGCAGTCCTCAGCATCCTTATCAACCAGTCAATAAGTGGTATCTATTTAGCACTTATTACTAAACACTTGGGGGAGTCCAGCTCAATAGAATTGGTAAACACATCCCTGCCCATGACGGGTTTACTATCTAAAGGGGTCCAGGCCTCAGACTGCTCAATCCTCTAAAGATCGAAGAAGCCTCCAGCTGATGGAGTTTCTTCTCCCTTCCCAAGCTGGAACAGGGACTGACGGGATTCTCCAGGATTGTGGATGGGCCCCATCTCTCCCGCTTCACATGCCCTCACCAGCGGTGTGGTTGTCGATTCCTAATCCGTTACGTCATCTGCAGCCAAAGCGGATGGAAACCCTTACAGAGATTTTTATTTAAAGTCATAGATTTGTTCTCCTTTTGAAGTTTTCACCACCTTAGACAACTTTCGAGACGGATTCCGTAACGTTCTTCACCGGTGCTTCTGACTTTATTCAACTCAATCATGGATTATCATGGCTTCTCGGAATAGGCTGCATCTTGGGAATTGTGTTTCTTTTAACTCTGAAGAGAAGATGAGGATGACCGTTCTTCCCGGTTATTGGGGGAAAGTTTGTAGCTTCCTCTCTGGTGGTGAGGGCGGGTATAATAGGAATGGTTCTTAACTCATCACATTTGCAATTTAATGGATATTTCTTCCAGCAGCTCCATTCAAAGCCAGAAGAGTGATAAATTTCCCCCTACAGATCCACCCTCCAATGCTGCAACATTCCTAAATTAAACTTTCACAATTAGATATCTAGATTTATTGAGCAGGCAGTGAGTCAAGCCAGCAGTCAGTTTTATGGTCTTTATTAAGCAGTTGTTTTACCATAAGGGAGGAGGGGTTCTTTTTCTGCAGGGCTGATGTATTTAGTCATTTTTTTGAACATCTGGGTAGGTCTTATTTTTTTGAGATTTATCGTCAATATAATATGATATGGTTGCCATCTCTCATTTTGAATAGGATGTTTCTGTTTTCAAGGGCTTTATTTTGTGCTCTGCCTTGAGGGAAGTGGGTCGTGTTTTCGGGATCTGTCATTCAATTACTCATCTTCCAATCACTCTGTCTCGTTTGCCATTTCTTCTCCAGACCTCATTTTTGTCAAGGCATTTACAGTAAAATGGATACCGATAAATGGTTCCAAGTTTCCAGGCACGTCAAATGTCTTAATTCAAACAAAGTCATGTTCACATTCAAAAACAGGCTCGATCACCAGATTCCCAGCATGGCCTGGTAGTCAGAGGAGCTGGGCTCTAATCCCCTCTTCACCATTTGCCTGCTGTGAGGCCTTGGTCAAGTCATTTAATTTCTCTCTGCCTCAGTTTCCTCATTGATAAATTGGGCATTAAATGCCTGTTCTCCCTACCCACCTAGACTGTAAGCCCCATGTGAAACAGGAACTGTGTCTGACCTGATTCTTTTGTACTAGTACAATGTGGTACCGTACTACCCCAAGCACTAAATACAGTGCTCTGCACACAGTAAGTGCTCCATAAATACGATTGAATTGAATGAACATAGTAAGCACTTACCGAAGACCGTAATTCTTATTCTAATTAGTATTATTAGAAACAAAAATATATGCCCTTGAGATAATGTGAAGTAATACGCATTTTCAAAAGAAAGCTAGATTCCCAGAAATTAAGGAATTTCTCTTTCTTACAGGTCCCTGAAAAGTCATAATCCTTTGGGTGAGTAGGGTTCAGTGGGTGAAGAAATTATTAGGTGGTGTAATATCACTGGATCTGATAGGTCCATCTCCTAGCAGTGTGGTCTAGTAGATAAAGCACGGGCCTGGATGTCAGAAAGACCTGGGTTCTAATCCTGGCTCTGCTTCTGGTCTGCTGTGGGACCTTAGACAAGTCACTTCACTTTTTGGGGCATCAGTTACCTCATCTGTAAAATGGGGATTAAAACTAGGAGCCCATGTAGGGCAGGGACTGTGTCCAACGCAATTTGCCTGTATCCATCCCAAAGCTTAGTACAGGGCCGGGCACATAGTAATTGCTTCACAAATACCATAAGTATTAGCATTATTATTATTTCTTAGTTTCAAATTCAGGCATGATGCATTTACTTTTGACTTGGAATCTTTTGGGGTCAGATCCATAGTCTATTCTACTCCCTGACAAATCACACAATGTGCTGAAAACATTTTACAGATGAAGGCAGGAATTATTTAAAGCTCTGATAAATGGGTCATGTATTAAAATTGCAGAACAAAGCACATCCTGAAAGCAAAAAAAAAAACCAAAAACAACAAACTGGGCAGAGGAAAAGTCAGAAAGAAGAGAAAATGAAGTGATTTTCTAGTAGGTCGTAGTGGTAGAGTGTGGTGCTGAAATTACCAAGTGGAGGAGCTGAAAGAATCAGGAGTGCTGGAAATTCACTGGCTATAGAGAAGTCGGAATATGTAATGGGATAATAATTAAGGATAATAATTACGGTATTTGTTAAGTGCCTATTAGAAGCCGAGCACTGTCCTAAATGATAGGATAGATACAAGATTAATCAAGTTGGATACAGTCCCTGTGGCACATGGGGTTCACAGTCTAAGTAGGATGTAAACCCCCCATTTCAGATGAGGAAACAGAGAAGGCACAGAGAAGTGAAGTGATCTGCTCAAGGTCCCCCAGCAGACAAGTGATGGAGCTGGATTTTGAACCCAGGTCCTCTGATTCCCAGGACTATGCTCCTTCCCTTAGACCACTCAGCTTCTCACGGGAACAGGACGGGAAGAGTGGAAGGCCTGACGTAGCTCTGTGGGATGTGAACTGAGGAAAAGAGCAAGATTTATTCATGAGTACTTAAACTTGAAATGGAGAGATGGTGAAAGAAGAACAACAGAACATATTAATGGTAGCTTATGCCAATTATTCTGTTCTTTTACAACTGTTCTTCCTCTTTGTTAGTGCAAAATGGGCAGTGAGTGATGTCTACGTTTGGGGATCTCTTTACTTACACTGGACATGATTTCATAGAGGAGAAAGGAAATCTTTTGGAGGAACATGAATTCCCACAGAGGAACTGTGTACTGGCTTATCAACCACCACTTGGAGTTCCAAAAACTGTTGCCTTATAGCCTGAAGGTTTATTGCATTATCCTGAATTGAGCAATTTATTTCTTTCACACGGGTTGCTTGGGGCCCACAATTTTGAAAACTAACTACAAAGCTGCCTATATGTTATCCCTCTGGCATTCCCTTTGCCCTTTGCCAGTGATAATTCAAAGAAAAAAAATATATCTCATTTGGTTTCATCTCCAAAACATATTTAAGCCTCATAGACAATCCCCATTTGTAATTCATAAATAGAAGATTCTATGAAGTTCTTTCTTGTGTGTTTTATGTTTTTTTTAAAAATGTTGGCCTCATCTGAAAAGGAATGCTTCTCACGCAATCTAACTATTTTCTTAATAAGAGTGAGGTTTTAGTTTCGATTTTTAAATACATGTTTTTTAACCAGGTAGCAATGGTACATTTTCCAAACTATATCCCAATTTCAATTTGTGACACGAATGACTTCTCTGGGGCGTTGGGTACAGCAACTAAACTCCCATATTTCACTTCCGAGAGTGAATTGCTTCTATTTGCCTACAAGGGAAGACTATAGCGGGAGAGAAGATTTCCCCTTCTGTTTCTGCAACCATCTTCTTCCAGAAACCATCTGGTCATTCAAATAGGGAATTATTGAGATCAGATAAGGATGATCATATTCAGTTCTTTTGTCCTTCCATCGCTTGACTCGAAGACTCAATTAATTATCAGAATGGAATTGGGCTGGGATTTGCTCTGTAAACTGCTAAAGAGTTTAACTGGAGAGACGAGAGAGGTTATAGATGACATACAATGACCTCTCTAAGAGCTAGCTCCTCCAGCAATTGGTTGTATTGAAACCAATTTCGGGAGTCATTCAAAAGGAGCCATTTATTGCTTCCTAAATGCATTTACTACATGCCAGATGTCCGTTTCAAACGGGTCTCCTGCATGCCTTTTACTGACCCTATATTGAGATGCAACTCCTTATATCCATTCCACAGGAAGTGTGGTTCACTTAGCCCTGCCCCTTTGGGATTCTAGGCACTTGGGAGACCAATCCATCCCCGCGGACACTTGAAGGAAAATAGAAGCAATTGACTAAGTATTGTCGAGGTGTGATGTCACCTTGGTAAGGGTAGTCCTATGAAAAAGATCCTATCCTTTCATCCCATCCTAGCCTCGGGAACTTTGCTCAGCCAACCGTTTTCATTTTCTTAGCAAACTCTGACTTCCTTTTCAAATTTAAGAGATAGATCTCCTCCCTGTAACTCCGGCGAACTTCATATCGGATAAGGATAGAGAAGCAGCGGGGCTCAGTGGAAAGAGCACGGGCTTTGGAGTCAGGGGTTATGAGTTCCAATCCCAGATCTGCCACTTGTCAGCTGTGTGACTGTGGGCAAGTCACTTAACTTCTCTGTGCCTCAGTTCCCTCATCTGTAAAATGGGGATTAAGACTGTGAGCCCCAGGTGGGACAACCTGATTCCCCCGTGTCTACCCCAGCGCTTAGAACAGTGCTCTGCACATAGTAAGCGCTTAACAAATACCAACATCATTAGTATTATTATTATTATTATTATATCGGAGACGTGAGGATAAAGCTGATTCACAGTATGTAGTGAATTGGAGGGGCCAGAAAGTAAGGGCCTTCCCAATACCCCCTGGCTTGAGACTTTTGTCTCCACCTGCCCCCTACAGAGTGGGAGAGGCCTTCTGCCTTCATCTATTTTTTTAAATTGTATTTGATAAGCTCTTATTATGTGCCAAACACTGTTCTAAGTGCTGTGATAGATAAGACACAGACCCTATCTCACGTGGGGCTCACGGTCTTAATTCCCATTTTACAGATGAGGTAACTGAGGCACAGAGAAATGAAGTGACAAGCTCAAGGTCACCTAGCAGTCAAGTGGAGGAGCCTGGACTAGAAACCAGGTCCTTCTGACTCCCAGGCCCGTGCTCTAACCACTAAGCTTCGCTGCTTCTTGGTGCATAGCCTATATGAAGGCAAGAGGTAGAGAAGGAATGATCTTGATTCCTTCTGGTCCTAGATTCTGGTCCTGAGAAGCAGCGTGGCTCGGTGGAAAGACCACGGGCTTTGGAGTCAGAGATCATGGGTTCGAACCCCGGCTCTGCCACTTGTCAGCTGGGTGACTGTGGGCAAGTCACTTAACTTCTCTGTGCCTCAGTTACCTCATCTGTAAAATGGGGATTAAGATTGTGAGCCCCGTGTGAGACAACCTGATTCCCCTGTGTCCACCCCAGCGCTTAGAAAAGTGCTCTGCACATAGTAAAGGCTTAACAAATACCAACATTATTACTATTATTATTAGATTCTACAGACCTTTACCTGCATTTCCTCCCCCTTAAACCAGGTACCACTGAGACAGGAATTCACTCTATAAAACAATGTCAAAGTCGAGAGATTGTCATTTTCTTGAGTACCAACTGCATTCCTTCTAAATGGTAGGGAGTGAATCCCTATCTATGAAATAGGGATTCAGCCAGTGGCGGGGTGGCCTATGGAAACTGAGTCAGCCTGGAAGTGTCAGTCCATGCAGAGATAATAATGAAAGACTGAAGTAGGATGAATTATCTCAGAAATTGGTTTCTTTTTTTCAGGTGAATTCTAAGATAGAGTTCTAGATTTCTCTGGCAATCCTGAATTCCTAACCTGATCTGTTTGAGAGGAATTTCACCCAGTAAGAGTTTTGCTACAGTTTTGGGATGCAGAGTGTAAAATTAATAAAAATTGCGATTTGGGAGATCATCAGCGTTCACTCTTGTCATTGTTTGAGTTTGTAATTGTAAATGACGCATGATCTTTAATCAAATTTATGTAAAATTTATTCCATTTTCTCTTTGGCTTAGTAAAAAGTAATTGGATACAATTCATTTATTAAATTAGCGACATGAAGGACAAAGCGGTTACACCCACAGGGATAACTCGGCTTTTCCAGAAAGTAGAAAGGAATTTGAAGTGTCAGTACCCCAGCGATTAGAACAGTGCTTGACACATAGTAAGTGCTTAATAATATCAACAGTATTATTATTTTTATTATTACATGAGCTGAAAGAGCTTAACTTTACGCTGGCATCAGTGAACAAGGAAAGAGCTCTGAGAGAATGTGGAAATATCAGTAGGAGAAAGTCAGACTCTGACTCCACTCTAGTGGCACTTGGAAGGGCCTGTTTGTAGCGTGAGGTCAAACCCAAATGAGATATAATCCTCAATCAATCAATCAATAGAATTTATTGAGCACAGAATGTGTGCACTGGGGGAGCACAATAGAGTCATAGAAACCATACCTGCCTTCAAGGAGCTTGCAATTTGTTCGGGGAGACAGATACTAAAACACAGAGGGAGGAAACAATGAAGTATAAATGTATGGGCATGGGTTTTATGGGAATGGAAGTACCCAAGTGTTTGGGGTACAGAGAAGTGCTCAAGGATGTAGGGTGCAAAAAAGAGAAAATGAGAGATCAAATGGGGGAAAGCACTATTATTTATTTATCTTTATCTCTATATCTCCCTCTAGACTGTAAGCTCATTGTGGGCAGGGGATGTGTCTGTTATATTTTACTCTCCCAAGTGCTCAGCACGGGGCTCTGCACAAAGTAAGTGCTCAGTAAATACAACCGACTGACTAGAGGAGTTGAAATTATGAAGTGACCCCATTGGTAATCTTTTCAAACCATTTTATGGGGAAGCATTTCCAGATACAGTCCAAGGAATCTCTACTCCCCGGCTCTGTCAGATTGGAGCCTCAGCAAAGAAATTGGTCTTAAGCTTCAGATCTTCTCCAACAGCTCAAGTATTGAGGTTTTATCAAAGCCCATATCCTAATAAAACTAACTATCATTGTGCAATTCACTGAGTGCTGACTCTGTGCCAAGCACTGCACTAAGCACAAAGTAGGTACGAAATAAGCAGATTAGACCCAGGGTAACACAGGTGGGTTCAAGGCGATTGAGTGCTTTAAAGTTGATGGTAAGGAATTTCTCTTGAAAGAGGTGGATGAGTAATTACTGGTGGATTTTGAGGAGAGGGGAAATGTGGGTTAAGCATTTTTATTTTTTTTAATGATCATAACGGCAGAGTGAAGGACTGGAGTCGGTAAACACAGGAGGCAGGGTGGTCAGCAAGGAGACCGATATAGTGGTTTAGGCAGTATGTAAGTGCTTGGATCAGCATAGTAGCAGTTTGCATGTAAGGGAAAGAGTAGATTTTCATCAGATGGGAAGGTAGAACTGATAGGATTTGGTGATAGATCAAATATGTTGGTTAAATGAGAGAGATGAGGATCATGGCAAGTTTATGGGCTTGTGAGACAGCAAGGATAGTAGTGTCGTCTACAGTGATAGGAAAGACGGGAGGATGACGAAGTTTGTGGTAGAAGATGGTGAGTTCTCTTTCGGACATGTTTAAATTGGTTGGGACATAATAATAATAATAATAATAATGTTGGTATTTGTTAAGCGCTTGCTATGTGCCGAGCACTGTTCTAAGCGCTGGGGTAGACACAGGGGAATCAGGTCGTCCCACGTGGGGCTCACAGTCTCAATCCTCATTTTACAGATGAGGTAACTGAGGCACCGAGAAGTGAAGTGACTTGCCCACAGTCACACAGCTAAGTGGCCGAGCCGGGATTCGAACCCTTGACCTCTGACTCTAAAGCCCGTGCTCTTTCCACTGAGCCACGCTGCTTCTCATCCAAGTAGAGATGTCCTGGAGGCTGGCTCATGCACATGGTGGGGGGGGAATAGTTCCTGATGATGATGGTGGTATCTGGTAAGCGCTTATTATGTGCAAAGCACTGTCCTAAGCGCTGAGGGGAATACAAGGTGATCAGGTTGTCCCACGTGGGGCTCACAGTTTTACTCACCATTTTACAGATGAGGTAACTGAGGCACCGAGAAGTGAAGTGACTTGCCCAAAGTCACACAGCACTGTGCCACATGGGTCTCACAGTCTAAGAAGGAGGGAGGACATGTATTTAATCTCCATTTTACAGAGGGGTAAATTGAGCTTCAGAGAAGTTAAGTGACTTACCCAAAGTCACAGAGCAGGCAACTGGAAGGGCAGGGATTAGAATGGAAGTCTTCTGACTCCCAGACTCAGGCTCTTTCCACTAGGCCACACTGTTTCTCTGGGACTTCTCTGGGACTTCTGGATTCATTCATTTATTCAGTTGTATTTATTGAACACCTACTATATGCAAAGCACTGTACTGAGTGTTTGGGAGAGTATAATGCAACAACCAAAAGACTCATTCCCTCACCATAACGAGCTCACATTCTAGAGAGGGAGATTTTGGATCTCATGGCCTTTAATTCTAGTCTATGTTGTTAGAGAAGCAGTTTGGCTAAGTGGAAAGAGCCCAGACTTGGGAGTCAGGGGTCATGGGTTCTAATCCCGACTCCGCCCCTTGTCAGCTGTGTGACTTTGGGTAAGTCACTTCACTTCTCTGTGCCTCAGTTACCTCATCTGTAAAATGGGGATTAAGACGGTGAGCCCCACTTGGGACAACCTGATCTCCTTGTCTCCCCTCAGCACTTGGAACAGTGCTTTGCACATAGAAAGTGCTCAACAAATGCCATCATTATTATTAATATGTTGTGGAGATCCCAGTCATTGGCATTCATCCTGTGGAGTGACAGGTGATAACGATGTTTGAATTTGCTTATTATTATGGTATTTTTTCATCCCCAGCTAGACCGTAAGCTCCTTATGGACAGGGAATATGTCTCCCAACTCTGCTGTATGGTATTTACCCATAGACTTAAGACAGTGCTCTACCCACAGTAAGTGCTCTGTAAATATGATTGATTGATAAATTAAGCACTTTTTATGCACTAAGCACTGGGGGAGATAAGGGATAATCCAATCAAATATAGTCCCTTTCCCCCGTGGGCCTCATAGTCTAAAAGGAAGGGAGGAAAGGATGTGGTAAGCCTACAACAAGCTGCTTTTTTAGTGACTGCTTGTGATCCCGTGAACAACAAGGAAGAGATTCGGGAAGGTCTGGAGGAGCTCTTCTTGAGGCAGGTGATTACTAAATAATAATAATGTCGGTATTTGTTAAGCGCTTACTATGTGCAGAGCACTGTTCTAGGCGCTGGGGTAGATCCAGGGTAATCAGGTTGTCCCATGTGAGACTCTCATTTAATCCTCATTTTACAGATGAGGTAACTGAGGCACAGAGAAGTGAAGTGACTTGCCCACAGTCACACAGCTGACAAGTGGCAGAGCCGGGAGTCGAACCCATGACCTCTGACTCCGAAGCCCAGGCACATTCCACTGAAGATTACTAGCCTGTGGGGGTGGAGCATGGAGGGAGACATGGCCTTCTCTCCCTCTTGTACCCAGTAATGGGCCTGCCATGCCATGTAGAACCACAGCTGTGAGGACCAGGACAGATTAAAGCGGTTGCTTTGACTCACCGATGACATGCAAAGGGCCCACAGAGGAACCAGAGCAGAGGCACATAGAAGGCACGCTGAGGCACATACAGAAGGCAGCACTGACGCAGAAGCAGCAGGAGAGTAGCACTCAAAAGCAGCAAAAGGTAGGAGCATTTGGAGCGGAAAGAAGAAGCATTGGCAGAACGGGCTCCCTTGACCAGCAGAATGGTATTGGACCTTTGGTGAAGTGGAGCGAGTGAGTGTGCGTATGCGTCACTCCCTTGCACGATGGTAAACCTAAGTAAAAAACTTTCCACAGTAATCTCGGTGATCAGAGGTGTGGTTTGACCGTATTACACGTCACCAAGGCTCCCCAGGTCCAGGAAGATCCTGGTAGGTACAAGCCGGGGGCTTGCGACAGAAAGGAATATCATCTCCATTTTACCTATGAGGAAATTGAGGCCCAGAGAAATTAAATGACTTGCCGAAGGCCACACAGCAGACAAGTGGTGGAGCCAGGACTCCAACTCCTAGAGGTCTCTTGACCCTAGTCCGGGTGTTTCCCAATAGCTCATACCGCCTCTTCAGCATAATAAAACAAATAGATTTGAAAACAGAGTATGTGGAATATCCATGTTATAATTAGTACCGCTATAGAAATGAGCATAAAACATATGGGAATTAGTACGACAAACAAGCTGTAACTCAATGAACGAAAGCGTCAGAATTGAGAATCGCTGGGTGGCAAGGGACGATGGAGCATGAATAGGTGAGTGAACATGCAAGTAAAAGAACATGAAAGTGAATGGGAAAACTAGAAAATGTTGAAGTGGGTGATGGATGTACCAGATGGGGACGTAGGGGGATCTAGAGGAATGTGTCAGTCGAAAGGAGTTTAACTGCGAAGTTTAAAGCCATCTATTTTGCGGAAATTGCTGCACATCTTTTTTTTTCTTTTCCCCTAAAAAAAAAAAATTGATATATTAAGGGTGTTTTGTTTCCTTTCGCTTCTCTGCTATTCAATTAAGAAGTTCATAAAGCCCAAGACAGCACAGTGAGAGTATTGCCACTCAACTTCCTTCTCTTTGACATTTGTTGCGCTTTGGTGTTCGAAAAGGCGACACAGATTGTGCCAGGGTATTGATAAGAGCAGCTCGGAAAAGATGTGTAAAGAACAATTAAATAAGAGCAAAATGAAGGAAGGAAGCAGCCATCCTATTTCGAGATTTGATACACTATTATTAAGTTCTGGAAAAACAGAGTAAAAAGAAGCTCAGGGATCATAAATCATAGCGTAACATGTTAAAGCACTTGAAAAAGAATCCAAGTAGGATAGTAGGCTCTCTGTGTACAGTGGAACACTCGCTCATCATAGGCAATGCAGAAGATAAATCTAGGACACGGTGAGAGCGGCTTTAAGATTGACTAACTTTACGTGAACTGAAGAACCATCACTCTGCGTATTGGTAGTTTCTAGTAGGTTCTGGAGACCTCAGTCAATCAATTGCATTTATTGAGTGCTTACTGTGTGCTGAGCACCATACTAAGCGTTTGGGAGAGAACAGTGCAATACGTTGATAGACACGTTCCCTGCCCACAAGGACCTTACAGTCTAAAGGGAGAGACAGACACTGATACAGATGAATGAATTACGGATATGTACAAAAGTGCTGTGGGTCTGAGGGTGGGGTAAATATCAAATGCTTGAAGGGTAATGCATGAATCAGTCATATTTATTGAGTGCTTACTATGTGCAGAACACTGTACTAAATGCTTGGACGAACATTCAGTATAATGGGGTTGATATGCATGTTCCCTATCCGCAAGGAGCTTGCAGTCTAGAGGAGGAGACACACACCAAAATAAATTATGGATATATTTGTAAGTGCTGTGGGCCTGAGGATAGGGTAAATATCGAGAGCCTAAAGGCTACAGATAATAACGTTGGGATTTGTTAAGCGCTTACTATGTTCCAAGCCCTGTTGTAAGCACTGGGGTAGATACAGTGCCAAGGTGAAGAAGAAGAGAGAGGGAGTAGGGGAAATGAGATCTTGGATGGGGAAGGTCTCTTGGAGGAGATGTGATTTTAATGAGTCTTGGAAAGTGGAGAAAGCGATGGGTAGAGTGGGAAGTGGGGAGAGTGATGTTGAGTTCGGAAAATATGCAAAGCTGTGATGGATCTGGTTTCTAGAATCCAGAACTTATTCAGTGCTGCCCTATTCTTGTTTTTCTGAGTCCAACACATGTTCAGTTCTGTTTGGGACCAATTTCCTGAGTCCAGAACATATTTCAAGGTGCGCTGGGGCTGGTTCCCGGACAGCAAGCGTCCTTCTCCATGACATCCCAAACAAAGGGGAGAGTCTCAATCTTTCTCGTCTTTTGGGTTTCTCAAGGCTTTCATGAAGGATTAGCATCATTTTGATCTATGACCCCTTTTCCAAATGAACTCCTTCAAGATGACTGAATAATTGGTCTCCTTATCTGGGAACCTACTCCAATGTCTCAGTGCTTTAACTACATAGTCACAGGCCTAGCGACAAAGGGGGAGAGCCGAGGAAGACAGAGGTAGGGCATTCAATAAACCATGCTCCCCGCCTCCCAAATTTGTTCGGCATTCCTCCCCTTCCCCCTTCCTCCCAAGGAGCTCACGGTATAGTAAGGGAGTCTACCGACTCCATCGAATTGTACTCTGTCAAGAATTTAGGGCAGTATTATACACTGGGAGTGGTCAATAAATACCATTGATGATGATAATGATGGTACTGACGATGACAGTGAAATAAATTGCATATAGGGGAAATGGCTAAGAATAAGGATATGTACATGATAATCATAATAATTCATCGTATTTTGATAGTGATAGGATAATAATGTTATTTGTTAAGCGCTTAGTATGTGCCAAGCATTGTTCTAAGTGGTAGGGTAGATACAAGGTAATCAGGGTGTCCCAGATGGGGCTCACAGTCTTAATCCTCATTTTACAGATGAGGTAACTGAGGCACAGAGAAGTTAAGTGGCTTGCCCAAGGTCACACAGCTGACAGGTGGCAGAGCTGGGATTAAAAAACAGGGTCTTCTGACTCCCCAGCCCGTGCTCTTTCCATTAAACCACTCTGCTTCTCCTGTAATTATAATAATTGTCTTTATTAGTCACTTTCTATGTGTCAAGGGCTGTGCTAGGCTCTGGGATACACACATTATAATCAGTTACTGTCCCACTGTAAGTGAAGAGGATGGGAGGAGTATCCATCACAGTGCTTAATACGGGGCTTAGCACATAGTAAGCACTTAACAAACAGCCTGGTTGTTATCATTTTGCGAGCATCATTAATAAGTGATTCTGTTCTGATTCCACTTTTCTCTGCATTACTACATTTCTCAGGAAGTCAGGATTGACACAACTCTTCATTTTTTCTGGAAATATTGCTAGTTCTTTCATTCCAATAAACAGTGCTGGTCCAGAATTGATTTTGTAAGATGACCCTCCCGGCTAAGCAGGGCCCAGCAATACAACAACCCAAATGCGCACTCAGGCAGCAGTGGTCATCAGCAAACCTTCGGCCAAGAGAAGGATCGTGAGGTGCTTTCATTTTGGAATTATTGTACTCAAGCATCACGTTCTGTTTCCAAAGGTATTTACGTTTTTAACTTCCCGCAGAATCGATCAGGATAGTCTAACTTGATAAGGGCGTGGTCTTTGACCTGAAGAAAGTCAAGGCTTAGCAAATATTTCAGAAACTCTACTATGCATTTATAACACTGGGGGAGCAACCTCATTTATATCATTTCTCTCAGTGATCAAATCTGCGCAGTTATCGCACGTACGTATCCTAAGAATTGAACGGGTAAATACATTACTCATTATTTTCACAATAGACCTGCGGTTATTGTGACTAAGATATTAATCACGATAACATCAGTGATCACTTATTAATGATGCTCGCAAAATGATAAATTATGCAAAGGCATAAAAACTCTTAAAGTTTAATATTGAATTAGATGGACAGCGGCAAAGATATATTTTATTCATAGGAGCTCTCTCGAAAATCATACTTTGGGGAATGCTGTTTCTCAACCTCACTTTTCAAACACCGTACACGAATGCATGACAGAACTCTCCACTTCACTCCCGATGCCTCTGGAAACAGATCCCACAACTCAGTCTAAGGGTGCAGGACATCGGGGCCTTTGAATGTGACGGCTGATGATGCTCGTTGCTGGCAGAACTGGGAACTAATTTGAAAGAAGGATGACTCTTCCAGACAGGCCACTTTTGAACTTGTTCATCAGTATTCTCATTTTCAAGCCAAGCTATCAAAGGGAATACAAAAGGGTTTTTTTTTTCATGTTTTATTTCATCTTAGTTGATTATGGAAGAAAAAAATTCCCCCTTGGAGCTGAGCCTCAACAGTAAGACTGACACATTATTCATCATTTGCCCCCAAACTTCTGTTCCTAAAATATACATTATTTAGTTCAGCAGGATGGTAGCCCTGTCTGTGGGCAGGCGGTGCTTTTTCGGCGGGCGAGATACCAGAAAGCATGGGAGGCAAAGACCCGAAAAACTAAATGGTTAAGGTTTCAACTGGCAAAGATGAGGATTGGAGCCAACACGTCTAATGGATCTGTAGTGGAGGTGGTCTGTGGCTTTCTCTCCTGCCCGTCACACAGTCTTTAGACCTGGGCTACTCCGAATGCTATTAATAAATGGTAACGATTGATTCCAAAGGTAATTGGATCCCAAATCTCAGAGTGGACTCTGATGTAGGGAGTGGATTTTTAGGGTCTGATCTGATTTCATCCTAATTCTACTGGCCAAATCATTTTTTTTTTTAATTTGGATTAGGCTCCCGATTTTTGTAATTTGAAAAATATGCGTTTGTGATAGCTTCACTGTGAACATGGAGTAGTGTTGTTTAGTGAGCCCAACCTTGCTCTGCTAGCCCAAAGTAAGGGAAATAACTTTTATGGGCTACATTGTCAACACCTTTACTCACTGCTTCAGTCAAATCAACATGTAATTTGGAAGTGGTACCTGGAAGTTTTAGTCATTTTTAAAGCTTCATATCTAGTTTCTTCTTCTTATGGCAATTGTCCTCTCCCTCTAGTGAATGAAGATAATAATGATAATAATGATGGTATTTGTTAAGCGCTTACTCTGTGCCAAGCACTGTTCTAAGCGCTAGGTAGATGCAGGGTGATCAGGTTGTCCCACGTGGGGCTCATAGTTTTAATCCCCATTTTCCAGATGAGGTAACTGAGGCACAGAGAGGGGAAGGGACCTGCCCAAGGTCACTTAGCAGACAAGTGGCAGAGCCGGGATTAGAACCCACGAGTTCTGACTCCCAAGCCCAGGCTCTTGCCACTGAGCCACGCTGCTTCTCATCTTATATCTTAGCATTTCATTGGGTTTTGGAATCACCTTGAAATCTGATATCTTAAGGGCAAGGATCATGCCCAGTGTTTTGAGTGTACTCTCCCAAGTGTGTAGCAGAGTGAAGCCAGTCTTCTAGATGTTCCTTTCTCTCAACTTCCCTCTTTCATCCCCTTGCTCACACAGTTCCCCTGGCTTGGAACTCCCTCCCTTTTAAGATCCATCACACTACACCTCTCCCAAGATTCAAATCCCTCCTAAAATCCCGGCTCCTCCAATAATACTTTCCAATTAATCTCCCAGCACCCTAGGCCAGATAAACCTATCAGCCAACTTTAGCACTTATGAATTTATAATAATACAGTTGGTATTTGTTAAGTGCTTACTATGTGCGGGGCACGGTTCTAAGCGCTGGGGTAGATACAGGGTAATCAGGCGGTCCCACGTGAGGCTCACAGTTAATCCCCATTTAATAGATGAGGTAACTGAGGCCCAGAGAAGTTAAGTGACTTGCCCACAGTCACACAGCTGACAAGTGGCAGAGCCGGGATTCGAACCCATGACCTCTGACTCCCAAGCCCGGGCTCTTTCCACTGAGCCACGCTGCTGTATTTATGAATTCAGAATCTTTGGCACTCTTGCTTATATGTTTATTCAATTTTATATTCAAGTATTTATGTGTCCGCATCCAGAGAGGTGTAGCATAGAGAAGGCAGGGCAACAGCTTCCTCCAAATTGGGCACCTTTAATCCTATTTCTTCCCACGAGGTCTTAGCACGGCACTGCCCGTTCAGGTCTTGAGCATGGCCTGCTTAGACTTGTAGGGTTTTCACACCTTCATCCAGTTACAAAAGCCCCACCCCTAGCTGACATAATCAGCTTCCCTTGGCCTTAATATAGTTGATCCCTCCGAGTGAATTATCATTAAAATCCCCATGCTGTCGGTCGGATTCCGCGGCCTCTCACTGGTGGTTGAGCAAGAAATCAAGAAGTAGGGAATTATGAGAAGTAGCGTGGCCTAGTGGATAGAGCCTGAGCTTGGGAGTCAGAAGGTAATGGGTTCTCATCCCGGCCCCGGCAACTAGTCTGCAGTGTGACCCTGAGCTAGTCACTTCACTTCTCTGTGCCTCATCGGTTACCTCATCTGTAAAATGGAGAGTGAGACTTTGAGCCCTACATGGGACAGAGACTGTGTCCAACCCAATTTGCTTGTTTCCACCCCAGCATTTAGTATAGTGCCTGACACGAAGTAAGTGCTTAACAAATACCATCATCGTCTAATTGGCACCCCTCAGTTTTGATTGATATTCCTCATCACTCTTGGTCCCCCGTCCAAAGTTTCCACCAGCATACAAAATCTGCAAGAACTCCTCGGTGAGCTTCAATTCGACTTCTTCATCTTCATCTCTTGGCCACACTGCCATCTTGGAGAAACATGGGCCCGAGTTTGGGCTAACACAAGGTGCTACAGGAAATTCCACACTGCAGTGGGGAAAGGGCTGGAGATGTCCTGTGGAAGCAACTGGTCCAGGACTTGCTGCGAGTTGTGTTGGATGACGGGGCTGGACAAGTCCATGGCGCCTCAGTGTCGGGCTGTGTATGTGTGTGTGTATTAGGGATGGGGTCCTGGGCCACTGGAGCTAGTCTGAGAGTAGAGGTAGATGAGTCTGGGGCACCGTGGGGGTTGGGGAGTTTGGGGAGAGGTAGAAGGCACCGCAGAGAGGACCTGATGCTGGCTCCCAGCTCACTTGCAACTCACTTTGCAAAGGATGTCGGACCACGGGTACACAAAGGGTTACGATTTAGTTTGACAACTCCTGTAAATAATAATAATAATTATGGTATTTGTTAATGCTTACTATGTGCCAGACCAACTACACTACGCACTGGGTTGGATACAAGAATCGGCGTGTGAGAAGCAGCTTGGCGTAGTGAATAGAGCATGGACCTGGGAATCCGAAGTTCCTGGGTTCTAATCCCCGCCCTGCCACTTGTCTGCTGTGTGACCTTGGGCAAGTCCCGTAGCTTCTCTGTGCCGCAGTGACCTCTTCTGTAAAGTGGGGATTGAGACGGTGAGGCCCGTATGGGATGGGGCTGTGTCCAACCTGATTTGCTTGTATCCACCCTGGCACATAGCACTTAATAAATACCATTATTATTAGTATACAAGAAAATCAGGCTGGACACAGACCCTGTCCCACATAGGGCTCCCAGTTCCAACCCCCGTTTTACAGATGAGGTAATTGAGGCCCAGAAAAGTGAAGTGACTTGCCCAAGGTCACCCAGCAGACGAATGGCAGAACTGGGATTAGAACCCATGACCCATGAACCCAGGCCAGTGCTCTATCCACGCCACGTTGCTCCTGTGTGCTTGTATGTCTCGTTAAAGTTGCATTCATTCAGTCGAATTCATTGAGTGCTTACCGTATGCAGAACAATGTACTAGGTGCTTGGGAGATTACATAAAGAACCCGGGATTGGGAGTCAGAGGTCATGGGTTCGAATTCCGGCTCAGCCACTTGTCAGCGGTGTGACTGTGGGCAAGTCACTTCATTTCTCTGTGCCTCAGTTACCTCATCTGTCAAATGGGGATTAAGCCTTTGAGCCTCATGTGGGACAACCTAATTACCTTGTATACCCCGGCGCTTAGAACAGTGCTCTGCACATAGTAAGCGCTTAATAAATACCAACATTATTATTAATGTAACAGTCGAATACACGGACCCATGACGAGCTTACAGTCTACAGGAACTAAATGGCCCATGGGGGGCTCAAAGCCGTGAGGTTGGTGTTATCAGTCACCCTCTCTAACCAACTGAGCTAAGTGGCCAGCCCCATTTTAATCACCTCGTGGGCAGCTATCACGTCACTTCTTTATTCTGGACCACCCAGGAATTTAGCATAATGCTCTGCATATGCTCAAAGTGCTCAAAGAATACTGCACCACCACCTCGACTAGTAATAATAACAGTAATGACGATGGCATTTGTTAGGCGCTTACTATGTGCCAAGCCCCGTTCTAAGCACTGGGTGTGGGGTGGTGAAGATAAGATAATCATGGAGCTCACAGTCTTAATCCCCATTTTACAGATAAGGTAACTGAGTCAAACACAAGTGAAGCGCCTTACCCAAAGTCACCCAGCTGACAAATGGCAGAGTCGGCATTAGAACCCATGACCTCCGACTCCCAAGCCAAGGCTCTTTCCACTGAGCCACGCTGCTTCTCTTACTTTAGTGAGTGCTCAGTGAATACTAATGATTTACTGACTGATTACCTTCAATTAAATTAAGGTGCCTTAACACTGTTTTGCTTGCTAACAGGTAGGATGATGAACACTTGATTAGCTAAATGTGCTATTTCTAAATGCTGGAAATAATAATAATCCAGAAGAACATTTGTTATGAAGATAGTACTTATTTTATGCTGTCCATTTTCTCTGATCCACAGTGACGCCATGGACACATCTCTCCCACAACACCCCACCTCCATCTGCAATCATTCCGGTAGTGGATACATAGAGTTTTCTTGATAAAAATCCAGAAGTGGTTTACCACTGTCTTACTTCCGCATAGTAAACTCCAGTCTCTGCCCTCGTCTCTCTCCCCTGCCTCTGCTGCCCGGCCCAGGTGAGTTTTGACCTGTAGCAGGTTGCCTTCCACTCGTTAGCAGCTGCCCAAGCTAGAAATGGAATGGTTATGCCTCTGCTGGACTCTTTCGCCCATAGTCAAGACTGGTAGGGTACTGGAAGCTCTCTAGGTGTGACCCTGAAAAGGGCTATAACTGATTTAGGAGGTAAAAGTGCAAGCTAAAACAAACACAATTTTGGAAATTTGAGAAATGTGAAACTGATTTTTATGTGAATTTTTTTAAAAAGGCCAACAGCATAATAATTGCTTCTGAACTGCATAGTTTTTAAAACTCCCCAGATACCTGCCCTTCTGTTAAGTCTAGTGTATGGAAATACACAAGAAAGATGCACAGTGCTTTCATGGTACAAATCTGACCATGTTTGGAGAAAACCAAAGTTCTGTACTAATGTTTACCTAGAAATCTCTTCATCCAACCCAGGAGTTGGTGAACAACACAGATTGCAAAGCGGTTGCTGAATTCTGATCTTTAGAGCATAATATACATAGTGCACTGTGCGTGTTGGGAAACAGCCTTTCCCAAAATCATAAGTTTTAATCAAAAGCAGTGCACTTTCATTCAGTAGTATTTATTGAATGCTTACTATGTGCAGAGCACTGTACTAAGTGCTTGGAATGTACAATTTGGCAACAGATAGAGACAATCTCTGCCTAGTGATGGGCTTACAGTCTAATCAGGGGAGACAGATGGACAAAAACAAGACAACTTAATCACGGTAAATAGAATCAATGGGATGTACACCTCATTAATAAAATAAATAGGGTAATAAAAATATATAACAAATGAGCACAGTGCTGAGGGGAGGTGAAGGGAGAGGAGCAGAGGGAAAGGGGGCTTAGCTGAGCAGAGGGGAAGGGGGGAAGGGGGAGGGAGCAGAGGGCGGAAGGGGAGCAGAGAGGGAGCACAGGGAAAAGGGGAAGCTCAGTCTGGGAAGGCCTCTTGGAGGAGGTGAGCTCTCAGTAGGGTTAGTTTAGTGGGGACCTAGAAAGAGTAGTTACTGATGTCAAAATCTCACAATTACATTATTACATAAAAAGAAGCTATCACAGTGGGAACTCTGGAAGCCTATAATCCTGCCCTTTCATTTAAACAAGAATCGGGAAATTGGTCAGTCTCGGTAAATACGTCTCGAAATATCTATGAAATCATGTGGAAAAAAATACCAGAATTAAAAGTAAGATTTTCTTTATTCCTCTGGCGATTTCTCCATTTTTGTCCCTTTTCTGTAAGCATCCCATGGAAAATTTTACCAGTCAACAGTAAATAAGAATCACATCTTAGATACCTTAGGATGTGGGTAATACGATTTTGTTTCAGGGTTTTGTTTTTCTTCATTATACACTTCTAATTTTTACTACTTGGGCCTTATTAAATGTGTTTTAAGTGTTCAAACACAGAAAAAGGAACCGTAGAAATTACAAAGAAATCTAGCTAAAAATTCACTGGTGCCCATGTAGAGTGACATTTTATAATAACACCTTTAGCTCTGAATCCAACTCCTAAATTCCTTATTACAAAAACCTGAAGCACAAGAACTGATCCATTTCAAGTTTATTAGGTTTTATCCATTTCTTCCTGACCCAATTACTACTAATGGAATACACATTACAAAAATCAATGTCAGAATCCTTTCAGTAATGCATTCAAGCTATTGCAGCAGTTAACTTTATTTTATTTATATCTATTTGCTGGGGTTTTTTTTCAGTTCATAATATATGCAGTTTTATTAATAATGAAAACTGAGAAGAGGTCAATGCCTTTTTGCAGGGCCTAACACTTGAAGATCAATGGATGGAAATATAGACTGGAAGATGGTTCATATTTTAAATGGTTACAAAAAATGGGCAGAGGTACAAGAAAATTTTCAAAGTATTTTCCCTACTTGAATTTCGTTCAGCATAATATAAAATATAGCAGTGGACAATATGATGAGGAAATATCTGAGCCGTGAGGAAAGTCTCACCTATCGAGAGTATCAGCTTTCCTAGGATTGAAACAATGATTCCGCTGTGGAGGCTTGCTGCAGAATGTCTGTCTTTTCCAAACTGGAATCTAACCCACTGATAGCACTTAATCACTGCCAGACGGCTTCTACAATTCCCATCTCTGTGTACCCTCCACCAAGTCCAAGCATGATGCAAGATGCATCTGTTTCATTTGTCATTATGGTGCTCTGGCTTACCATTTCCCTGAGACAGATTTTAGCCTGGTGGTTTTCAAATAAGATTTCATTGTGGCCAAATATGTGACCACCACATTTGGGTGACCAAATCTGTAGCAAAGTAAATCAATAATGAAAACTAATAGAAACTTGTGAAACATTCATTGTGTTGGTTTTTTAAATGCCTCACTCTCAGTCTGCTGTGTCTTTGGATTTCTAGGTTTTCTTTCTTCCTTTCTCTCCCTCCTCCTCCTCTTTCTCTTTTTCCTTCACCTCCTCCTCCTTTTCTTCCTCCTCCTCCTTCATCTTCTCCTTCTTCTTCTTCTGTTTTTCTCTTCCTTTCTCTCTCTCGTTTCCTTTCCCTCTCTCTTTTTCCTCCCTTTATTCCTCTCTCTCTTTCTTACCACATGTTTTCTTTCTGATATAAATATATATAATCATATATTTGACTAGGAAATAAGAATGAGATTTTATCACTTAATATGAGATAAAATTGCTGTATAATAAGCAATGTAAAGATTGTCCCTTAGTATTTGTTACCCAGTGCCTGGCACCACTTTTGTTTCTCCCTTTTGGTTCCACAGTTTTCCAGGAGCCTCTGCTTTGAATTAGTCAGTCAACAGATGCTATTTGTTGAGGACTTACTCTGTACAGAGCTTGGTACTAGTAGGAGATGTGAGGTAAGGTAGGAAAGCGTGAGCTGATTGAGTGCTTTAAAACCAATGATAAGGCGTTTCCGTTTGATGCGGAGGTGGATGGGCAATCAGTAGAGTTCCCTGAGGAAGGGGGAGACTGTACTGAAGATTTGAGAGGCGGCATGGCTCAGTGGAAAAAGCACGGGCTTGGGAGTGAGAGGCCGTGGGTTCTAATCCCGGCTCCGCCGCTCGTCAGCTGGGTGGTTTTGAGCAAGTCACTTAACTTCTCTGGGCCTCAGCTACCTTATCTGTGAAATGGAGATTAAGACTGTGAGCCCCACGGGGGACAACCTGATCACCTTGTATCCCCTCTGCACTTAGAACAGTGCTTGGCACATAGTAAGCGCTTAACAAATGTCATTTTACATATGAAGAGGAATCTTCATATGAGACCCAGGGAAGATAAATGTCTTCCCTCAAGGTCACGTGGCGGGTTAGTGACAGAGTTGGGTTTAGAAGCCATGTCCAGTGACCCCTAGCCTGTGCTCATTACAATAGCGGATGCTACTTCTCCAGTCTATCTCCTGTACCAGCTGGACTAAAAGAGCACAAGTACTGATAGCAGGTTTTGCCCAGCTACAGGTACATGATGAATTTGGTTAGAAAAGGGGGGAAAAACAGTAAATTTGTAAATGGGGAATTTAAATTAAAAATTTTAAAGGAAATTTGAAAATGGGGGAAAAAAAGTCCTTGTAAAATTCCCAGGGGTATTCGCTAAACTTTGCTGAATTCCCCACTGTCACTTGTCACGATCCCACTGATTGGCAGGGAAATGAAGATAGCTCGATTGCTGTTTTAACCGTGATTACATGCTTGAAACTTTTCTTGTAAGAAAATTAATCTCTGAACGGTGGCACGTGAACTGGGCTGTGGGGAAGAAAGCCCTTGGAAGGTTACTGTTAGTCATACTAGGATTAAGATTAGTCCCAGGACTTTTTTGCTTGTTGCTTTATGTGCTTTCTTAGGTGCTTACTATGTTCCATGCACTGGAATAAACACCTGGAGAGATACAAGATAATCAGGCTGGACGTATTTCCTATCCCACGTGAGCTGACAGTCCATGTACGTAGGAGGGAGTAAAATTGAATCCGCCTTTTACAGATGAGGTAACTGAGGCACAGAGTAGTTAGGTGACTTGCCCAAGATCACACAGTAGACAAGTGTGCCTGGGGATTAGAACCCAGATCCTCTGACTGCCAGGCCCATGTTCTTTCCACAAGGCTGCGCTGCTTCTCCCAGCCAGAAATTGTGGAGTTTGTGTGCCCTTTATCAAAGTTATTTTGCTACTGACTTCAATTTCTTTTAAAAAGAATTACTGGGCCAGAAAAGGAAATGGATAATGAGTTAGGAGACAAAAACTCAAAATTGTAATTAGGGGGATTGAGTCTGCGAATCATGTGGTGGGCTTTTCTGATTGGTGGAGGATGAAGGAGCATCCACATTCGTCTGTTGCTAAATATTCTTAATGCTGTTGGGGCCAGGAAAATCTTAATTTGGAGATTTTTAGTAACTCATGACTACTGTCTGCCAAATTGTGCTTGTATCTAGGGTAAGGATGCTTGCTACAAATTTGTGTCAACGAAGCTCCAAGTATCAAGAGAAAGAGAAGGAAGATAGCCTAAGTACTTCAGGCTGGGTGAATATGCTGGTATCCCCAAAGCAATAGCTTGATGCTAGGAACAAGGACCAAGGTATGGCAAGCTCCTAAACGAAAGAATAGACTGAAAGGGAAATGAACGGTGACACCCAATGGGACAGTTTACTAGGGATTAGGGCTCTCCTTGGGATTAAAAGGGTGCCCCGATGTTTTTATAATCTAATTCTGAGAATATAAAATCGGTGGGTATTCACATGACTGCCAGAAATAACAAATGATGTCGAAGTTGCCTCTAGAATCCCACATGACTTTAATAAAACACACGTTCCACATTTTCTTGGAGTAATACAATACCTGGGAATGCTCGAACCATTTTCCCTTGTGCACATGCGATGCGGTGATAGTTCTGCTAATGCAATTGGGGTGCAACCCAAAATGATAACAAAGGAGTGGGGATCAATCTGTCAAGCTATTTTATTGATTAAATTCCTACTGAGTTTTGAGCACCGCAATAAGCCTTTCAGAGAGGACAGTAATGTGCCCTAGAGACATGATCCCTTAGAAAAACAGTGTGGTCTAATGGCTACAGCATGGACCTGGAAATCAAAAGGGACCTGGGTTTTAATTCCTGGATCCTCCACTTTGGGTAAGTCGCTTCACTCTTCCTGAACCTCAGTTGCCTCATCTGTCAAATAGGGTTGAAGACAGCGAACCCCACGTGGGACAGGGACTGTTTCTAACCTGATTTGTTTGTATCGATCCCGGGGCTCAGTTCAGTGCCTGCACTTAGTAAGCACTTAAAAATATTGTAATTATCATTATTATTACCCTCAAGGAGCTAACAGTTCACTGGGGGATAAATATTAGGGCTCCACCAAGTGACTGTAGCGTGACCTTGGGCAAGTCACTTTATTTCTCTGTGCTTCGGTTACCTCATCTGAAAAATGGGGATTCAATAAGTGTTGAATCCCTGTAGACTGTAAAGTCATTATGGTCAGGAAAGGTGTCCAATTTCGTTGTATTCTTCTCTCCCAAGCAGTTAGTACAGTGCTCTGCACAAAGTAAGAACTCAGTAAATATGATTGATTGATTGATTGACCGTTCTCCCTCCTACTTAGATTGTGAGCCCCGTGTGGGAGAGGAACTGTGTCTGACCGGATTATCTTGTATCTTCTCCAACTTTTAAGACAGTGTTTGACACAATCCCTCCTGTCTCACAAGCCCGTCTCCTTGGTATTAATTTTGACTCCTCTCTCTCATTTGACCCACATATTCAATCCATCAGTAAATCCTGTCGGTCCCACCTTCATAACATACATATATTATGGCCTTGTACATAGGTGCTGTGGGGCTGAGGGAGGAGTGAATATAGGGGGCAACTTCAAGTGCAAAAGTGCTCAGAAGGGAATGGGAGAAGAGGAAATGAGAGATTAGCTGGGGAAGGCCTCTTGGAGATATGACTTCAATTTGACTTTGGAGATTGGGAGAGTGATCGTCTCATATGAAGAGGGGAGCCATTCCAGGCAGAGGCAGGATGTGAGAGACAGATCTGCAGCAAGGTAACTAAGACTGAGGTACAGTGAGAGGGTTGGCATTAGTGGAGCGAAGTGGATAGGGTGGGTTGTAGTAGGAAAGTAGTGAGATGAGGTAGGAGTGAGCAAGGTGAATGAGGGCTTTAAAACCAGTGATGAGGAATTTCTATTTGATGTGGTCGTGGTTGGGAAACCACAGGTGGTTCTTTACATGGACTGAACGTTTTTGTAGGAAAATGACCTGGGCCGCAGAGTGAAGTATGGACTGGACTGGGGAGAGACAGGAGTCAGGGAAGTCCGCGAGGAGGCTGATGGAAAAATTAAGGGAGGATAGGATAACTGCTTGGATTAACACAGTAGGAGTCTGGATAGAGTGGAAAGGGTGGATTTTAACAATGTCTTGAAGGTTTTTTCAACAGGATTTGGTGACAGATTGAATATGTGTCTTGAATGAGAGAGATGAGAGAGGACAATGCTAAGGTTGCTGGCTTGTGAGACAGGGAGGATGATGGGGTGGTCTACAGTGCCAGGAAAGTCAGCAGGAGGACAGAGTTTTGGTGGGAAGACAAGGAGTTTTGTTTTGGACACGTAAAGATTGAGGTGTCTATGAGACATCAAAATGAGATGTCTTGAAGGCAGGAGGAAATGCAATACTGCAGAGCGGGAGACACAATAGGGCTGGAGATGAATTATTTGGGAGTCATCCATATAAAGATGGGAGTTTAACCATGGGAGCGAATGTGTTCTCCAAGGTCGTGGGTCTAAATGGGGACTAGAAGGGGACCTAGAACTGAACCTTGAGGGACTCCCCTAATTAAGGGATGGGAAACAGAGGAGAGCCCATGCAACAACCTGAGAGATAGTAGGGAAACCGGGAGAGGACAGAGAAACCAAGGTTGAATGATGTTTCCAGGAGAAAAATACCTGAAAACTCTGTTCCAGAATTGCTGGGGTCTGGGTCTGGAGGAGGGAAGGCTGGCTGAAAGGAGTGAAAACCAGGTCTCCTGAAGGGAAGCTGCTTTTCACAACAGAAGTTCTAAAACAGGCCAGGAGATCTCCTAAGATACTGCTGGGAAAGATGGGACTGTTGAAGAAGGGGCAGGAGGACCAAGGGACCGGAGAAGAGCAGATGTACTTCTAGGGAGATCATGCCTGATGTTTTCAATTTTCTCAATAAAGTGTATGATCAGGTCATTGGGGGCAAGAGAAGGGGGAGGTGTGGCGACTGGGGTTTTGAGGAGGGAGTTAAAGCTCAACGTGGGCAGAGAATGTGTCTGTTGTTGTATTGTACTCTCCCAAACACTTAATACAGTGCTTTGCACACAGTAAGCGCTCAATAAATACGATTGAATGAATGAATGAAACAACTGGCTAGGGCAATGGGCATGGGAATCAAAAGGATGGGAAAATATTGTTGCCAGGCAGAGGAGAGGGCATATTTAAAGCAGGCAAGGATATCTGGATATCTGGATTTCCAACAGCAGCTCATGCACAAGAGTGAAGGATGGGGATTGGGGAGGTGAACCAGGGTTGTAGGTTAGTGGTCCAAGATTCTCATCTCGGTCGACACCACCACCCTCCTGCCCATCCCAGGAGCCTACAGAGTCGGTGTCATTCTTCATGATTCACTGCCTTTTAGTTGACACATTCACCCCACTGCTATAAATTCTGTCATTTATTCCTCCACAACGTTTCCTGTTTCTGCCCTTCCTCTCCACTCAGACTGCTTCCACCGTGGTCTAAGTGGGAAATATCACAACTAGATTAATGCATTATCAATCCATATTAACCCGCTCGCTGACATCCGTTCCTCTGCCCTCTACCCGCTCCATTAAAACTATACGCTGCGGCACGGAGTCGGCATCCAAAATCTTGTAACTACCCCAAGGTTTTGCACAGTGGTTGGCATATAAAAATAATGAATATTATTATCATCATTATAATCGTATTCAGAACTTGAACTATCCACTGCTTAATTGATCATTTTGGGATCAGAAATTCCACATCTTTATGTTAAATTACTATTTTTACATCTGCTTTAATCAAAGTTTTTTGGTGTCTAACACGGCCACTCTTTTTTCTTTCTTGAATATAATTTTCAAGATCATCACTCTGCTTTCATAGCGTCAGATTAGTGATTTGAGTACTAGCTCAACATGTATACAAATGACCAGGGTGTTATAGACCATCTATGGACAATGACACACACTTCACTGCTCAGGAGAACAGCTTCCATCTCACTCCGCTCCCCTGTTTTCTTCTCCATAAGAAAAAAATCAAGGGTGGCTTCAGTCGGATGTAACTGATCGTCGGGTTGCCATAGCAAAAGGGGGTGCAGTTTAAGACAAACGGAACAGTTGAAACATTAGGGCAATGTGAAGCCACTGAGGGTAAATCATGGAAATTGAATTAAGTATGTTCAACTGGCTAGTTACCTTCAATCTCTAAAGTATTCTGCCATTTGCAATTTCTCCATGCGACTGCACCCCACCTCTATTTGCAAAGCACAGGTTTCGATGCAGTGCAAGTTGAAGATGAATAAACCTACTGTCGACAAGTGCTTTCTTGAAAACTCCCTGCTAGTCAGGACAGGCTGAAATTTGCCTCTCGACAGGAAATTATACTTCATAATAACACAACCTCAAGATTGAAAATGCAGTGCAACAAATACACAGCAAGATCATTAATGACTCTCAGAAACTCCCGCTCAGACTTCAAAGATTCTAAATTATCATCGTCTATCCATGACTGAGACAGTATGATCCAGTGGAAAGAGCATCGGGCTCAAACGATACTTAAATACCGAACTAACAGGAGTGAGGGGAGGGCAGATGGAAATCCACCGTGGAAGGGTTTGGGGGGCCTACAAGCGGTTATGGAGAACTGAGAGAAGCTAGTTTTAAACAGGGAAACAAGGAGATCTTTGAAGAATCAGGCTCACCCCATGCTTCCTCCCCACTCCTCTTCAGCTCCCCAAAGCAGGCTGCTCCATCTCCGTCTACTGATGAACCTCCAACTGTTGCTCCTACATCCTTCCTCCTCCCCTTCCTCCACTGTAGTATCTCATTTGCGGAGCCGTGGGAATACCTGACATTTATTACTTAATTGTAATAACAATGTTGGTATTTGTTAAGCGCTTACTATGTGCAGAGCACTGTTCTAAGCGCTGGGGAAGATACAGAGTAATCAGGTTGTCCCACTTGAGGCTCACAGTTAATCCCCATTTTACAGATGAGGTAACTGAGGCACAGAGAAGTTGAGTGACTTGCCCACAGTCACACGGCTGACAAGTGGCAGAGCTGGGATTTGAACCCATGACCCCTGACTCCCAAGACCGGACTCTTTCCACTGAGCCACGCTGTCACTTTCAGTGGACACCCACATTCAAGAAGAAGTAGGGCTTATCTGCAGCAACCACAAATCTGTATTTCCAGAGAGTATGCTGAGAAGCAATGTGGCTTAGTGGATAGAGCATGGGCTTGGGAGTCAGAAGGACCTGGGTTCCAATCCCGGCCCTGCCATGTGTCTGCTGTGTGATCTTGGACAAGTCATTTCACTTCTCTGGGCCTCAGTTACCTCATTTGTAAAATAGGGATTAAGAATGCGTGCCCCATGTGGGACAGGGACTGTGTCCAACCTAATTACCTTATATCTACCCCAGTACTTAGAACAGTGCTTGACACAGAGTACGTGCTTAACAAGTACCATTATTATTATTATTATTATTATTATGCTAATTCTCTGTGACATGGTTTGTTCATTTGTGTGCTCAGCTACCAGAGATGTTTGAAGTCAGATGTTTGGTGGATCTGAAGAATAAGCTGACTGAATGGAGATATGGAGTATAAAAACTAACATTTCAGGTTTTGACATATATAAAATGATGTAGAAAGTGCAGGTATTGATAAGGTTGATAAGTTGCATAGAGAATCCCCCTCCCACCAATTATTCACTAAATTCCAGCAAATTGTGTTTCTCTCAGTACTGCTGCTCAACTTAGACAGAAAGAATCAAATGAGAAAAAATGGTACGAAAAGGCAATGAAAAGAAAATCTAAACTGATGTATGTATGTTTGTCGGGAGCATTTTCATGGTTCGGGTCCACCTGTACACTAGCAACTATGGTGAGGGTGCTTTATTGACAGATGGAATCTGTGATCTCCATGCTTATTGTTCTCACAGGCCTATTAGTACATATCAGAAAGGGAAAGAGAGACTGAATTGGTTTCACAGTGAACAAAAGAAGTGGATGGAAGTTGGGGTGGTGAAAAATCACTGCTCCTATTGACTGATTCACTATATTACTCAATTCCAGTTTCTCAGTGAGTGGTAGCGATAGGTGAATCTGAGAAGACTTGGAGGATGTAGAAATGGATCTTCGCTTCACCTCAAGAATCTCATTTCATTCCCCCAGTATCATCTTCCTTTGCAAAAGGGCAACCTGTGGAGATCGATCGTGGGTGCAGAACAATTTCCTGGATGTCTTCTGGATGCAGATGCCTATAATGTCTAGAATGATATACTGGGTCCCCGCTACGTGCGGACTGCTGCCCTGGGTACTCGCTGGGTGCAGAATGCTGGTTGGGGCACTGTGAAGGCATCCTATTGGAGAGCTACTGTATGAGAGCATCATACTGAACATCTCTTTTGTGCAGCCTGCTGTACTAAACACTTGAGAGCATAAAATGAGGGGGAAGGGTAACCGGATACCTGGAAGTCGAATAAGTCGAGCAAAGTCACCAAAGATGATTCTCTCTTACTTAGATGTCCTACTTTTGACTGTAAGATCGTTGTGGGCAGAGAATGTGCCCACCAACTCTGCTATATTGTACTCTCCCGAGAGCTTAAGACAGGGTCTGGTCACAGTAAATGTCCAATAAATATGCTTGATCGATTGATGGATGTGTACCTTGAAGTAATTAAGACTATGATATTAAACATTGATGGCATAAGCAAAACAAGGAGAGTGATTGAGCTTCATTGCCCCTTGGAATAATGATCCACTGTTCCTCTACAATGCTAAGAGAGTTTCAGAGGTAGAATTCAATAGGAAGAAGCACTGGGGCCAATGTTAGGAAACAAGGATATCTTCTTTCTGACAGTAGTTGCATTCATCCTCCAAAATGAATGTCAACTAACGTGCAAATAGAGTCTAGATTGCAGTCGAGACATCCAGAAGACAAGGGAACAGAATTATTATGTTGAGGTTAAAGATACTCTTCAAAATAGGTCAAACTAGGCCATGGAACCAGTACTTTCCCCTCTCAGGGTCACACCTGGAGAGTTTCCAGTACTCTACCAGTCTCGACTATGGGAGGGAGAGTCAAGCAGAGGCCCGTCCATTCCATCCCTAGCTTGGGCAGTGGTTAGCGAGTGGAAGGCCACCTGCTACAAGCCAAAACTCCCTTGTGCTGGGCAGAATCGCTATGGGAGAGAGTCGAGGGCGGACACTCAAGTTGACTGCATGGAAGAAGTCAATGGTAAGCCACTTCCGTATTCTGACCAAGAAAACTGTATGGATACGCTACCAGAACGATTGCAGATGGAGATGGGACATTCTGGGAGAGATGCACCCTCTGAGTCGCTATTGGTCGGAGACGACCTGACCTCATAAGACAAGACCAGACCAGTACTTTAACGCTTTTGTAGGCTTAATAAGGAATGAGCAAAGATCTGGGAAGCAGCGTGGCTTAGTGGAAAGAGCCTGGGCTTGGGAGTCAGAGGTTATGGGTTCTAATCCCTGCTCTGCCATTTGTCAGCTGGGTGACTTTGGGCAAGTCATTTAACTTCTCTGTGCCTCAGTTCCATTATCTGTAAAATGGGGATGAAGACTGTGAGCCCCATGTGGGACAACCTGATTACCTTGCATCTACCTCAGCGCTTAGAACAGTGCTTGGCACATAGTAAGTGCTTAAAAAGTACCAACATTATTTTTATTATCTCTACTGGTATGTTTGGGAAAAGTCAACAATGGGAATGAGGTTCTCAATTATTTCCTCTTACCTAGGCCTACTGCCTGAAAACCATTAGACTGTCAAGTGTTTGAAGGTAGTGATCACGCATTTTCCTTCTGTTGTATTCTCCTAAGTACTTGGAGCAGTGTGGACCAGTGGGGAAAAAAAAAATGTGGTTATTTGTTAAGCCCTTACTATGAACCTGGCACTGTTCTAAGCACTACAGTAGATAGACGATAATTGGATTGGACACGATCCCTGTCCCACAGTCCTAATCCCCATTTTACAAATGAGGGAACTGAGGCACAGAGAAGTGAAGTGACTTGCCCATGGTCAAATAGTAAGTGCTTAAAAAAATCACAATTTTTTTTTATTATCATTTCTAATGGTCTTAGTGGTCTTTAAAAGGTTCCATTGTCATTACTCAGATTACTCTGTGTTAATGAACTTTTAAAAAGTCTCATTTCTTGACAGTGGATAAAAGAAGAAAATTCACTGGGTTGGACCACAAGCATTGCTGTGTTCCACAAAGTTTTCATTGCTTAAGTCTGAGTCTGAGTCATTCTACTGATTAGTCTACCGAGAGAACTTACTGTTCCAGCTGATCTATTTATTATAAGTAATGACAAAACCCACTGGTCTTCTTTTTCTTTTCTTTTTTTTTCTTAGCTGGACATATGGTGGCATTTGGAAGTACAGTTCAGTAGATTATTGACTCTCTGGTTCCAGTTTATCTTCGATGAAGGTGAACTGTGCCAAGTTTTCGGAAAGGAGTTGTTTCGTATCACTGTATCTATTAATCTGTCGGCGAGACCGATTCATCTGTGCCAATACAGGATGAATAGCCAGTGTTTTGGTATTACATATAGAAGATTCCACTTTTATTGAGTTAGGGGGACATACCTAACTAGCTCTTGCCTGATAAGTCATGTTTTTCACTTTTCTGTGGCAGCTGAGTCATACAGTCAAAGCGTTAATGTAACAGTGACCAATTTAGAGGCGAGGTGAAGAATATCACCATTTTGCTAGAATATTTTATTGTAGATAGGAATAGTTCACTAATCAGAACCTGAATAATGCAGAAAACTGAATACTTTCACTACCAGTGACGATGATAGTTTAATAATAGAAAGAGCAATAGAGACGCTTGCTTGCTGCTTGATGGTGGCTAGAAATCCAATCCTAAAAACAATGATAGCCTGAAAACTTTTAATTACACAGCAAAACCGATTCCTTATCTCCCTGTGTAAGACAGTATTTTAATCACAATGAAATGGACTTCGATTTAATACAGTGATATAGAATTATAGAGAGAAAAGACCTGGTTCTTGATGGTGTCATGTTTCCCGGGGTTTTCTCTCCCTTGAAAGGTTGGACTGGGGCACATTTTCTGTGACTTGTTGCTTGCTGGTGGTCTGCGAATTAACCTGGCTTATCGGCATTCTTTGTGTAAGGACACAGAAAGTGCCCTTAGAGAAGTATGACTAGAAAAACCAGGGGAATTCTAACTCTCTGAAGATAGTTACTCCTTTAGGATCCATGTGGGAGCCCTTTTTGTCCTTCCCGTCCTACCTTTTCTGTCTCTTTGCCCTTGCGAAGACGCACAAACATAAACACATACAACACCACAGAGGCACGCACTCCCCGGTACCTTCCTCCCAACATACCACCTCCTCCTCCTGCTTGGCTTTCTCAGGCAGAGGCTGAGAATTAAGTGCTCTCTGGGAGATTGCCGAGTCTTTATCATCCCAGGAGGGCTGCAGCTGTTTCTGCCGTCCAGAACACACGCTTTAAAGTCTTTGCCGTTTACCTCCTTTATGCAACAGCGCTTTCTTTCCATCTCTCTTTAAGTGGTGTGTTGAATAAAGGGGAAAGTGGGACCGGGTAAGGCAGAGCAGGGGAGAAATTAGTCTAGGGGAGGGCAATCGTGGGATATCCTTGTGGCTTTCAGGGAGTTCTTGGAAGATTGCAGACGGATGCACTTGGATTTGTGCCCTATATTCACCTCACTCTCAGTCTCGCAGAACCTATGTCGATATCTGTAATTTAATTTGGTGTCTGCCACCCCTCTAGACTCTAAGCTCCTTCTAAACAGGCAACACGTCTACCAAATTGGTTATACTGCACTCTCCCAAGCACTTAATAGAGCACTTTGCAAACAGTAAGCACTCAGTAAATATGATCGATTGATTCATTCATTTCATTCAATCGTATTTATTGAGTACTTACTGTGTGCAGAACACTGTACTCAGTACTTGGGGGAATGCAATGTAACAGTTCCCTGTCAAGTGATGATTGTGTTTGTGTGGGGTGGTGTCTGATGTCAGAAGCAAGTCAGAAAGCAGTTTAACCCCCTCCCCACTGAGGAAGAACGGGTAGGAGTTAAAAGGTTCTAATCCCGGCTCCACCACTTGTCTGCTATGTGACCTTGGGGAAGTCACTTCACTTCTCTGTGCCTCAGTTACCTCATCTGTAAAATGGGAATTGAGACTGTGAGCCCTCCATGGAACTGGGACTGTATCCAACCTGATTTGCTTGTATCCATCCCAGCGCTTAGTATAGTTCCTGAGAAATAGTAAGTGCTTAAGAAATACCATAATTATGATGATCTGAACCCCAGTGGGACTGTGCACACCTCTTTCCCAACAGAAAGAAGTAAATTGGGAGAAAATATTTCCATTTCACTCGCTTTCATGAAACAGCCCAGGGATGGAGCAGGAGAGGGTCTTCCACAAGGGGAGGATACTGACCTCCAAAATCCTCAGACTGCTGACTCTGGTCACTTTTTAGGTCACTCTCCTTTTCCCATAGTGCTGGGTGGTTTCAGAACTCTCTCACTCTCTGGGGTTTCCAAAATCGTCAGAAGGCCAGTTGAACATCGTACATCCTAATCAGTAGCCAAGGTCAGGTTGGATGGTGGAGCTTTTCTGTGGCTCCTTGTGAACAGGGAACACGTCTGCTAACTCTGTTGTATTGTACTCTCCCAAGCGCTTAGTACAGAGCTCTGCACATCTTTAGCACTCAGTAAATACCATTGATTGATTGATTCATTCATAATAATGTTAAGGGTACTCGTTAAAAATTACTATGTGTCAAGCACTGTTCTAAACACTGGGGTAAATACAAGTTAATCAGGTTGGACACAGTCCCTGTCCCACATGGGGCTCATTGACATGGTAATCAGTTAGAACCAAATTATTTAAAATCTATGGAGAGTTGTGTTTAGTACACTTTCCTCTGAATTGACTGTTAAGGTACATGCTGTTGGAGTTAATCTGCTTATTTTCATGTGGTTTCTCTATTATGATTATTATCGTTATTTTGTTTATATTATTTGTTCCGCTCTTACTACGTGTGAAGCACTGCTCTAAATGTTGGGGGTAGATACGAGTTAATCCAGTTGGATACAATCCATGGCCTACAGGGGAGTCGCAGTGTAAATCTGAAGGAGAAAAGGAATTTGATCCGTTGTGGAAGGCGAGGCACGGAAAATTTAAGTGACTTGGCCAAGATCACCCAACAAACAGTTGGCAGAGCTGGGATTGGTGAGCAAGGTCCAGGAGAGGCTGGTTCTGACTCCGCTCCCACTGAGCGTCAGGGAGAGAGTCACCCCTGGTGAGGGAGGGAGGGCAGGAAGGGGAGATCAGGCCGAGGCCCACCCTCAGGACAGAAAATGATGGAGTGTACCCCACCTCTAGCTTGCAGAACCCCCTTATTTTGTCCTGAGCCTGCAGCACTCTCTCCCAGCTCTAATCTGACGTTCTAGGATCAGTGTGTTTTCCCCACCGTGCCTGGATGGAGGTCGGCCACAGATTCTTTTGGCAGGCTGATGCTGTGCCTTCTGGTGACAGGGCAGTGTTTCTGGATTGCAAAAACCACAGTGATGCACCTTATCTCAGTAAGCATTGTATTTCTGGTGGGGCAGCTCACTGGGGTCAACCGCCTCACATATCCACAGAGCCAGAGAAGGAGGGCAGCGATTGGCAGTTCAAGGACAGGCTATGGTGATAATGCAGGCAGTTGTGAGTCAGTGGTCATAGCTGTGTGACCTTGGGCAAGTCCCTTCACTTGTCTGGGCCTCAGTGCTTCTGCGAAATAGGGATTCTCCTTCCCGCTCACACTATGGGCCCCGTGTGGTACAGGGACTGTGTGCAACCTAATTACCTTGTTCCTACCCCAGTGGCTTACCACAGTGTAAGCCCTTAACAATGCCACAAATATCTTTATTTTTTTTTTTTTTTCGGTCACACTGCATACGTACCTAGAGCAGGAAAGATGAGGTGTCACACACTGGACTCTGTGGTCCCCAAACACAATAAGTCATCATTAGAAATCATCTTAAAGAGTGGAGGAAGTTGATCCACAAGGGGATATAAAAGTCACCTCAAAAATTGCAGTAGCTGCTGTGAAAATAATTTGCATATACAAAATAATCTTTATTCATGGGTTGCACCTTATGCCCCATATATCAAGCAGGGCCTCAAATTTTAATTTTGTTTGTGCATTGTGGAGTGAATGCAGATGAAATTGCCGTAAGTCAAATGTGATCCTTTGCAGAGCTGTACATTTATGGAAAATTGCCGCTTCCACCAGCTACTTCTATTGTGGCCGTCTTGACTTTTGCTTCCCTACGAACCTTCAGAATAAAGGTGCACGTCCATCAAAACGTCAAACGGAGCCTTGGATTGATGGAGTGGCTTTCTCCCCAAGAAGCCAATGTTGAAGTTCGTGGCCGAGCTGAAATTACAGCCCAAGACGTCTGAACTCAACCTCAGAGAGGCCCATCATTCATTCATTCATTCATTCAATCATATTTATTGAGCACTTACCGTGTGCAGAGCACTCTACTAAATTCTTGGGAAAGTACAATATAACAATAAACAGTCACATTCCCTGCCAACAGTGAGTGCACAGTCTAGAATGGGGGAGACAGACATCAGTACAAATAAATAAAATTGCAAATATTGCATAATAATAATTATGGTATCTGTTACGCGCTTACTATGTGCCAAGCACTGTTCTAAGTGCTAGGGTAGATACAAGGTGATCAGGTTGTCCCACATGGGGCTCACAGTCTCAATCCCCATTTTACAGATGAGGTAACTGAGGCACAGAGAAGCTAAGCGACTCGCCCAAGGTCACACAGCAGACATTTGGCAGAGGTAGGTTAAGTGCTTTGGGGCTGGGAGGGCGGAAGAGCAAAGGGATAAATAAAATGACAGGTACGTATGCTGCCACCCGACTCTTCCTCTACTTCGGTAGTGATTGTGGTGTTTACTAAGCACTTACTATGTGCTGAGCAGTGTGCTAAGTCCTGTGCACTGTTGGGGCCTTGCCTCTCAAGTGGCCAGGCCATGGCTAGTGGTGCTTCACCCTCTACAGAATTGATCTGGTACAGCTGAGCCCACCACAAACCTATAATAATAATAATAATCGTGGTATTTGTTAAGCGCTGACTATGTGCCAAGCACCGTACTAAGTGCTGGGGTAGACCCAAGTAAATCGGGTTGGACACGGTTCCTATCCCACGTGGGGCTCACATTCTCAATCTCCATTTCACAGATGAGGTAACTGAGGCCCAGAGAAGTGAAGTGACTTGCCCAAGATCACAAAGGAGACAAGTAGCAGAGCCAGGATTAGAACCCACGATGCGTTATGCCCATCCGCCCGTATCTGCTCCGGCAGGTCACGGGTGGGAACTCATCTGGATAATGCGAGGGATGGTTAGGAATAAGGAGAGCAAATTTAGGACATTTAGATGGTTCTCCCTTTAGGTCATTTCAATTCAGTTCATTCAGTGGTATTTACTGGGTGCTTACTGTGTACAGAGCACTGTACTAAATGCTTGGGAAAGTACAATACAACAATAAAAAGTCACATTCCTTGCCACAGCGAGCTTACAGTGTCAAGGGGAAGCATTATAATAATGATGGTGTTTGTTAAACGCTTACTACGTGCAAAGCACTGTTCTAAGCGCTGGGGGAGATGCAAGGTGATCGGGTTGTCTCACGTGGGGCTCACAGTCTTCATCTCCATTTTCCAGATGAGGTTACTGAGGCCCGGAGAAGTTAAGTGACCTGCTCAAAGTCACACAGCTGACAAGTGGCGGAGCCGGGATTAGAACCCATGACCTCTGATTCTCAAGCCCGTGGTCTTTCCACTGAGCCACGTTGCTTCTCTTGTGCATTATGGCCTAGCGGAAAGAGTACAGACCTGGTTCTACCTGCTGCGGGGCTTCGGGTAAAACCCTTAACTCCTCTGGGCCTCAGTTTTCTCCTCCGTAAAATGGGGATTCAATATCTGTCCTTCCTCCTACTTAGGCCGTGAGCCTCAGGTGGAACAGGGAATGTCCTATCTGTTTATCTCGTATCTAACCCGGGGCTTAGTGCTTGCACGGAGTAAACACTTAACAGATGCCGTTATTAAGAAGGGCCATCGTAGAACATCGTTTGCAGCACCGGAATGATTTTGATCAGAACGGAGTATTGGATTGGATAGGTCTATTAGAGTTAGCAAAGTAATCTCGTCTTCTCTATCTTTAAACCTGGCTGGTAACGATAAGCGTTTCCACTGACTTTTCTAGAGGTTGAAGCCCAAAGACTGGACCAGCTCAACTGGCTTCTTAGTGACTGTGGTCACTTTGTTCCTCCATCGAGAATTGGCTCCTGAGGGGTGCAAGATTTGGATTGTCGTGCTATTCTAAGGGTTCAGTCTATGCCAAGCACTGTACTTAACTGTGGGATGGATAGGAGATAATCCAGTCGGACACAGAGGTCCCAGTGTAAAGGGGAGGAAAAATGGGGATTTCATCCCCATTTTCCAGATGAGGTAGCTGTAAAATGACTTGCTTAGGCCACCTAGCAGGTTAGTGGACCTGTAAACTCCTTGTGGGAAAGGAACCCGTCTACCAACTCTATGAGCATTCAGTCCGGTGCTCTGCACAAAGTAAGTACTCAATAAATACCATCGATGGATGACTGATTGATTAGAACCCACAGTCTGATTCCCCAGCCTGTGCTCTTTCCGCTAGGCCGTGCTGCTTCTCGTGCCGCTCTCTGCATGTGACCCTCCTCTTACCACACTCTTGATCCATAATGTTTAGCATTAGTGGTGCTATCCCCTGTCATCCCAGTACCAGGGGATGCCAGGATTGAGTGACCACAAGACCGGAGAGGGAGTTGATTCCCAGGGGAAAAAAAAGAGCAATGATCAATTGAGAACAGTGTTTTTGTCCAGAGCTGTCTCTTTCAGACTTTCCCTACTTCTCTCCACTCCCTGTGTGACCGACCTGCCACGGGACCCTATTGCAGCAAAACTCAAACCTTCACCTCCACTGTCGGCTCCCGTGATCTGGTTCCTCAGGTGAAACAGAGCCACTGAGACCAGCCGGCCTTCTCCCTTCCTCATCTTCCCTCTTCTTCACCTTCCCCCTTCCTCGCCTTCCCCCTTTCTCAACATCCCCCTTCATCCAGCTTGGGTGATTCACCCCCTTTGCTGCCATTAACTATCAAACTTGAAAGCCTTATTATTATATTCACTGTATGGAGTCTTAAATGTAGAAGGCTGATTTATCTTCTACACGTCCTGCTGTACGAATCTTTTATATCGAGGCTTTCGGTCAGGGACTACAGGTGCCTTGTTCTGCTTTCACTACCTCAATCAATCTACCGGTCATATTTATTGAGTCCCTACCAGAGTGCTGAACATTTTACTAGGGCTAGGGACAATACACTATGACAGAGATGTTCGACAATTTCCCTGCCCACGATGAGCTTACAGTCTACAGCGCGAGACGGGCATCGGTATAAATACGTAAATTATAAATACGTACATATATAAATTATAAATACAAAGGTGCCAAGGGGATGATATGGGTGAACAAAAGGTGCAAAGCCAACTGCAAGGACAACGATGAGGAAAGGGGGAGAAGAGGAAATGAGAGCTTAGTCGGGGAAGGCCTCAAGGAAGAGATATGTCTTCAATAAGGCTTTGAAGCTGGTGGGGTAAGTTCCAGGTCAGAAGCAGGATGTGGGCGAGAGGTCAGCGGCAAGATAGATGAGATGGAGGTACAGTTAGAAGGCTGGAATTAGAAGAGTGAAGTGTGGTCTGGGTTATAGTAGGAGAGTAGTGAGGAGAGGTAGGAGGGAGCAAAGCGATTGAGGGCTTTAAAGCTTAAGGGGTTTCCATTTGAAGCGGAGGTGGAGGGGCAACCGCTGGAAGTTCTGAAGGAGTAGGGAAATATGAACACGTGCCACACCACAGCACCCTCGTTGGCCACTCAGACGCTGTGCCCAGCTGGCTCTGCCTAGCCTTAAACTACCCCGGGAAAACGAACGAACCTGTCTGCAGTCCTGGGACCTGAGTCCAGCTTTGTACACTGAGCTAGAGCTTCCAGCGAGTTAGGAGCATTTGTGTTTCTAGGGATGTTTTTCAGGAGATGGGACTGAAACTATGCAGGAGTTTAATGATTCGTAAAATTTTCTGTCAGCACATGTTGAGATGTTGCGTCTGAGGAGATATTTCTAACTTAACCTCTTCTACAGGAGCAGATATGATTCACTTGGGATTGAACTGGCTGATTAGAAGAGATGGTACTCACAAAAATGTCTCCAGCCTTGTTCCATTTTCCTCAGTTGATGTACTTCTTTTGGATAATTGACATATTTGTGTTTAACTAAAACCATCCTGTGGCTTTTAAGGAGGAAGGTAGGAGTTTCTTACCAATTGTCAGTTTCCTGTGGAGAAATGATTCTGACCCTCATTTGGACAAGCGAGCAATCCAGTGATCCTTGTGTTTCAGGGCAAGAGCCTGTCGAGGACCAGGCATTCCATAACCAACAGGATGGGTCACAAGTGGTGGGGGCTCATCCTGTCATCTGAGTAGGCCAGAAATAATTCTTCATACCCAGAGGCAATGTGTTGGAGGAGGAGCGGGAGGAAGGGAAGGAGGGAAGAGAAAGGAAAGAAGCAGGTAGATGGGAAGGAAGCAGGGAAAGGAGAAAAAGGAAGGAGGAAGAAAAAGAGTGTGACTAAACGGAAGCAGCTTCTGCAGAAAAGCTTTCTCTAGAATTTGTAGGAGCAGGAGTAGGAAGTGTGATAATAATAGTAATAATGATAATAGTGATGGTGCTTACAATATGCCCAGAACTGAACTAAGCACTGGGGTAGACAGAAGATAATCAGGTCCCCCATGGGGCTCAGAGTCTAGAGGGGAGGGAGAACAGCTATAGAATCTCCATTTTGCAGATGAGGGAACTGAGGTAGAGAGAAGTGAAGTATCTTGCCCAAGGTTACAATCTTGCCCAAGGTTACACAGCAGCTAAAGTGGCGGAGCAGGGATTAGAAGCCAGATCCTCTGAGTCTCAGGCCTGCCATCTTTCCACTGGGCCACCCTGATTCTCCACATCGTGATGGTCTGGCTTATCTAAAAGGATGAAATATCATGCGCTGCTTAAATTCCCACATGCATAGGTTGCAACCCTAACCTCAACCAGTCAGCCAACTGGTAGCATGTACTGAGTGCCTACTGGATCAGAGCACAGAGAGAACAATAAACTTCGTAGACATCATCCTGGCCCTCAAGGAAACCAGTTGAAAGGGGAAGATAGACATCAAATTAAATTGCAGACAGGAGGAAGAAAGTAAAGGAGATATGGACATGAGTTAGCGCTTAGGAAATGGGGTTTCTAAGGTTACGTGCTTGAATGTTTAGCAAACCTCTTATTTCCCCAGCCTATCTTCCCCAGTATGTGCAACTCTGCAGTTGGGTGGATGCCCTGACAGGATTTTAATACTCACTCCAGCCCCACAACACATAAATATCCTTCGACTCTACTATTTCCCTTATTTGCCATCTATTTGAACTCTGTCTCCCACTATAGACCTTAAGCTCCTCATGGGCAGGGTTCATTTCTACTAATTCTATTATCTCGTACTCTCCAAAACACTGAGTACAGTGCTCTGCACTGTAAATACTCATCAAATACCATCGGTTAAATGATCATATGAGTGCTGAAATGGCAGTTGTATATTTAGGGTGGAAAGATGAGAGATTAATCAGGGAAAGACCCCAGGAAGAGATGTAATTCCATAAGGTCTTTGAATTTGGAGAGAGAATTATGGCTGTTGAGAATCACCTACCCTAATTCCGTATGAATGACAGAGGAATTTTCAAATGGCAATTAAGCCATTGCCAAACATTTGAAGGAGAATGACCTTGTGGCACTAGAAGCCCCACAGAAGCAAGTAACAAGGTTTTTATAAGTGTAGTCGGTTCTTGTGGGCGGGGAATGTGTCTGTCAACTCTGTGGTATTGTACTCACCTAAGCATTTTATTCAGTGTCCTGCACACAGTAAACGCTCAATAAATAAGATGAGTTGATCGATTGATTCTTCACACATGTTTTCATTTTGCGTAATGGCTATAATATTCTTGGAGAATTAGGGGTTGGGTATGTGATGGTGAACCTGTGCTAGAAGGCAGTGGGTTCTAGTGAAAAGAGCACAAAACTGGGAATCAGGAATGCGGTTTCTAGTCCTGGCTCTACCGTTGACCTGTTGTGTGATGATAATGCTTTCTAAGGCCTCAGTTTCCTCTTTTGTAAAATAGGGGCAAAATATCTCTACTCTCTCCCTCTTAGACTTTCAGCACCATGTGGGACTGGAGCTATGTCCAATCTAATGTCCTCATATCCTCCCAGTGCTTAGTTCAGTGCACTGCAGATAGTAAGAACTTAATGGCGTAATTATTTTATGATGCCCCATCTTTTATCTTTTCCCCTGAACGAAATTTCTTTCCCACTCAGTAATAATCCTGGCATTTGTTAAGTACTTCTTGTGGGCCAAAGCAAGCTTGTTGTGGGCAGGGAATGTGTCTTCCAATTCTTTTATATTATTCTCTTCCATATGCCTAGTACAGTGGTCTGCACATTCATTCATTCAGTAGTATTTACCCAGTGCTTACTATGTGCAGACCCCTTTACTAAGCACTTGGAATGTACAATTCGGCAACAGATAGAGACAAACCCTGCCCAGTGACGAGCTGACTGTCTAATCGGGGGAGACAGAGAGCAGAGCAAAACAGAACAAAATAATAACAAGAAAACATTATCACGATAAATAAAATCAAGGGGATATACACCTCATTAACAAAATAAATAGGGTAATAAATAGGGTAATAAATAGTATATACAAATGAGCACAGTGCTGAGGGGAGGGGAAGGGGGGAGGAGCAGAGGGAAAGGGGGCTCAGCTGAAGGGAGGTGAAGAGGGAAAGGGGAGGAGCAGAGGGTGGAGGGGGAACAGAGGGAAAAAGGGGTAGATCAGTCTGGGAAGGCCTCTTAGAGGAGGTGAGCTCTCAGTAGGACTTTTAAGAGGGGAAGAGAGTTAGTATGGCGGATAGTAAGTGCTCAATAAATATGATTGATCGCAAAGCACCTGGGTTTGAAACAAGGTATTAACTCAGACCCAGTTACTATCCCACCCAGGACTCACGATCCAAAAGATGAGAAGAGCAAAGAAGGGTCTTGGCCCATTTGAGAGGGAGCAGAAACTCAGAGGATAAATGCCTCTCCTAAGGTCTATCGTCATCATCATCTTCATCATAACTGTAGTATCTGTTAAGTGCTTACTGTGTGCCAGACACTGTGATAAGTTCGGGGATGGATACAAGGAAATTGTGAGTCCACCTGGGCCTCACAGTCTCGATCCCTATTTTACAGATGAGGTAACTGAGGCAGAGAGAAGTGAAGTGACTTGCCCAAGGTCACACAGCAGACAAGTGGTGGAGCCGGCATTAGAACCCAAGGCCTTCTGATTCCTAGGCCTTTGATCTATCCAGTACACCATGCTGCTTCAATCATCCTCAGTGGTATTTACTGCATGCTTACTATATGCACAGCCCTGCACTAAATTCCTCAGAAAAGTACAAAACAACAGATTTGGCAGACATTTCTCTTGCCCACAACACACTTACAGGCTAGACGAGGAGACAGATATTAAGATACATGAATAGTGTATAACATATAATTTATGGACATGTACATAAGTACTGTGGGATTGAGGGTGGGCCAAACATCAAATGTCCAGGAGGTCACAGATCCAAGATGAGGTTGGCAGTAGCAGTGGGTGTTGAAATTGGGGCCCCTGATTCCCAGGTCTCGGCTCTGTCCGTTAAGAAGCACTGTCTTTTTCCTGGCTTCTGAATGACTCCCCCATGTCACAACAGTGGTCAATGACCTGCCCACAAATGACCCCAAAATCCTCATAGAGACCGTATAGGATGAATTTTAGAAGACTTGCTCCCTGCACTGACACCATCCAGCGGTGCTTGGGCCTCACGTTTTCAACTCCTGTCATGCTCTAGGAGACTCATGAGAACGCTGGCAGTTTGAGAGACCCATGTGGGGTCACCCAAGGGGTCAGAGAGCACCTGGTTGCTTACAGACCCCTACGTGCATCTGGTTTTGCAAGTCCAGCTGGCTGAGCTTTCTGGAAGCAGACAGTCTTAGCGCTCATGTTGCTATCGGAGAAGCAGCGTGGCTCAGTGGAAAGAGCCCGGGCTTGACAGTCAGAGGTCATGGGTTCTAATCCCGGCTCTGCCACTCGTCAGCTGTGCGACTTTGGGCAAGTCACTTCACTTCTCTGGGCCTCAGTGACCTCATGTGTAAAATGGGGATTAAGTCTGTGAGCCCCATGTGGGACAACCTGATTACCTTGTATCCTCCCAGAGCTTAGAACAGTGCTCGGCATATAGTAAATGATTAACAACTGTCATCATTATTATTATTATTATTGAAATAAAGATGCCATCAACCCACAGGTGACTCATGTAGTTGATCAAGAAAGCCTTCTCCACTCAACTAGAGTGTAATAATGATAATAATCATATATAATAATCATCATAATAATGACAATAATAGTATTTGTTAATGATTACTATGTACCAAGCACTGTAATAATAGTAATGATAATAATAATAATTACAGTATTTGTTAAGCACTTCCTATGTGCCAGGCACTGTTCTAAGGGCTGGGGTAGATACAAGCAAATCAGGTTGGACGTGGTCCCTGTCGCACAAGAGGCTCACACTCTCAATCCACGTTTTCCAGATGAGGTAACTGAGGCCCAGAAAAGTGAAGTGACTTGCCCAAGGTCACCCAGAAGACAAGTGGCAGAGTCGGGATTAGAACCCATGACCTTCTGACTCCCAGGCCCGTGCTCTCTGCATTATTCCATGCTGCTTCTGTACTAAGTGCTGGTGCAGATACAATATATGCTAGGTGGACATGGGGTTCGCAATCTAAATAGAGGGAACAGGTAGTCCCCATTTTACAAATGAGGAAAAGGGGTCAAAGAGAAGCTAAGTGACTTTCCCAAGATCACACAAGTGGAGGAACCAGGATCAGAACCCAGGTCCTCTGACTCCCAAGCACGTGCTCTTTTCACTAGGCCGTGCTGCTTTGCGTGAAAGCTGATTCAAAGCTGGCCAAAGCCTGATGATGGAAAAACAGTCATCTTTCTCTGATTCCCAAACCATAAAACAAGCCAAGCCCGAGAGCTTGTCTATCTGCTTAAACGACAGCAGCCTTTAAAAGTCTGTTTGTGTTCCCTCTGTCACTAAAGCTTCCAAGTTTCCCAAAAGCGGGGTTTCGGGACAGATGTATTTTGCAGTGACGCCAGAAGGACAGGCGATGATCCAGTGGACCTGACTTGTAAAGTGTCACCCCTGCACCGTGTCCTCTGGATTTACTTGGGGAAGTGTTGACCAGAAAATCCAAGAGAAAGCAATGGCCTTTTACCTTTTTAAGCTGCATTTTGAACCCTTAATAATAGGAAGTGAAATGAGTCTGGGGGTTTGCGTTAGTCCCTGACGGACCGCTTTCCACATCATAAAGCCACAGCACATCGCTCACAGCTGACTGGACCCTCTGCTCAGGGAGAGGCATGTGAGGGCCCGAATCCCCCCTGCTCCACTAGAGCCCGTTTCCCCATTGAGTCGGGGCGGGCGGTGCCCGAGTCGAGCCGCCTTAACGCCACCTGCTCTCTCTTCCGAAGGGAAGCTTCCTTCCCTGATTCCCCACCCTCCCCCCATCCTCTCCCTTCTCGAGGCCCGAACGGCCCGGGCGGAACACGCCGCAAAAGGGGAACAATAGATGGAGTATCCCGGCGAATGCACGGAAGTGATATTTTTATTAGATACGGGCTGTAGACTTTATCTTCATTTATATTTATTCTTCTTATTTCCAAGGAGTAATCAGTTTGAGACCTTGTCAACATAATAAAACTCAAAGAGGCAGCCAGAGGCAGATTCAATTCTGGGGGAATACAGAAAAGACCTATTATCATGGAAACACTGCATTTGCATTTTGCTCTCCTTGTAAGTCATAATCCCGGGAAGCTAATGCAATCGCCTGAAAGAAGCCTTTTATATCTAATGACAAGGCCGTATGCCTCCAGGGTAGTTATAGTATATATTTTTCATCACGCGTCTCCTCGAAGGTTCCTCTCCGACGGGTGGGGCCTGCCGGTCTCTCGTGGAAGGGAGAGCCCGGTCTGCGGGGACGGGGGACGGGGGCGAGACGGTCTTCTCCGGGCCGAGCGGCGAGCTCCCCTTCCCCAGGCCTGGGGGCCGGGGTCCGGTCGTTGAGCTTCGCGGCCTCCTTCTCCCGCCGGGGCCTGATCGATCCCAGGAATGACGGCAACTCCGGTCCGCTCGGGAGTGCGCACTCCGTGCCTTTCAGAGTCGGGCCTTTAATCATCGCAATATTAAAAATGGATGCCGAAAAGCCCTCCCAAAGGGAGCGCGATGTATACATTTCTTTCACTTCTTTGAAGAAAGTAATATCATTATTGTAACCAGTCTTTCCCGAGCGGTCGGGGGAAGAGGGAGGGAGAGAAGCCGCACGGGCTACAGCAGTTCTAGACTTGAGCAGACTATCAACAGCTGCTAGGTTAATTATGGTTCTTTAAAAAAAAAAATCCCTGCTTTAGAAATGAAAGATAAGAAATTCTTTAGAGTAATTATAGGCTGCTGGGGCCTTATGGTAATAATAAAGGAAAACATCTGACTGATTTGCAGCAGGAAGACGCAGTGACAGTAGCAGTGCAGGTTGAAAAAAAAGAATTGAAATCAGCTTCTCCACTATCTTTGGGTGAGCCGTCAATCAGGTTCCGAAAAAAGAAACGCTAATGAAATATTAATGTGCTGTTTTAGATTTTATATAACGGTCTTTTGTTCCCTGCTTCTGTTCCAGTTTGTCAGTCAGAGGGGTCAGATGCGAAAAGAAGAGCGAATCGGTGTTGGAGAGGGAGGAGACGGGGCGCCGGTAAGGACTCTTTGACCTCAGAAAGAATCTACTCAAGCATTAAGACAGACATCATTAGGAGGGCACACTCCACTGATAGTGACTCACTCTGCTTGGCTTTCGGGAGAAATTATGGCAGGAGGAAAAGGCATTTCAGACTGACTGACACCAAATGTCAGCCATCATCATGATACAATCAGTGCCGTTTTTATAATATCTATAAGTGGTTTCAAAGTCTGCGGATGCCAGACAGTTTCAAAATCTAGAAGAAATTGTGTCTCACAGGTAGTCTTCGAAGGAGACATAACGCACACACTTTTCCGTTCGATCAAATCAATCATCCAGGCAGTCGCTAAAATAGACGGCGGGCTCTGAGGCCGTGGATAGACGTGGACGTGGAGGAGAGATTCTGATATTAAAAAGGTCTCCCAAGGGATCGGGGCGATGGTCCTTGGACGATCGGAGTATCGTCGAGGCCAGTTCCCCGGATACTTCAAAATGCATTATTGCACCCCTTTTACACTTTTGTTGGAATCGCTTGACGAGCAAATGAGTTTCCAGCGGTAGATGCATTGTGCGGTTTGTAAATCCTGTGGTTAATTGATGAGGGTGCTTTGGCAATCTTGCTCAAGATTTATAAATACCAAGATATGTCGAATCGGCCTAGGCGACTCCCTTTTCTCACCAAATACGGCCAAAGTACCGGCGGAGGATTTCAAGTGTTGGTATATTAGGGCTAGAGAACAATATTTTGCCTTCCTAATTGGAGCAGTGTTTGTGCACAGATTTTCACCAGGCAGTCTCTGCCCATCTGTAGCCATTGGTGAAAAGGATACTAATTTCCCGGTATCTCAACAGCGCGAATACTGTAGGCAAGGGCTTGAAGACGTTGGTTTTCCACTGAAGAAAGAAGGGGGAGTCTTTTGATGTGGTCCAATTCAATTGCTATTTGTTTTCGGCACCTCTCATTTGATTTAGAAAACATTTGTCAGTAGGCATGTTGATTGTGGTCATCTAAGGATGGGCTAAGGATATTTCTTGAAGAGAAAGTTTGGGTAATACAGCTAGTCTAGTAGTCTCCGTATCATGCCGACAGATGGACTTGTAAGAAAAATTCATTATTCGCAAAACGGGCATTTGCAAACTATTATTTCAATTGGAAACAAGACCATGCGATCCTACCCCTTTCAAGGAACTCTGGTTTGTGTTTTCTATCTACGAGAAGAGCATTTTTTCCATTTTTTTTGATCAAAGGTTTCCCTATATGGTCCATTACCTTCATGGATTTGGCATTTTGGTGTATCGATCGTACCCTAGACGCATATGCATTATGCACACAGCAAAGAGCTGATCCGACTTCGACGTGATTTCCATCTTCACTTTCAACGATAATGACTTCCCTGGCTTTTATTAGCCTTTTCTCTTGATGGAGATAATCAGTGCCATTGCTTGGTCGAGGTAGTCCACACAAGACCACAACCAGACTATCCGCCTTTCCTCCTCACTTGCAACTTGTGAATGGGAAAACTGAGGTAAACTGGAGCATGGCCTCGTGGAAAGAGAGTGGAAAGAAAGGGGGTCAGAAGATCCGGGTTCTAAACCCGGCTCTGGTAATTGCTCTGCCTAAGTGTTTGTCGTGTGACCTTGGGTAAGTCACTTAAGTTTTCTGTGCCTCAGTTTCCTCAGCTGTAAAATGGAGAACCTGTTCTCCCTCCTACTTAAGATTGTGAGCCCCCATTCGGGATGGAGACGGTGTCCAACCGAATTACCTTGTACCTACCCCAGTGCTTAGAATAGCGTTTGACACATAGTAAGTACTTAACGGATAACATAAAACCAAAACGGCAGTCCAGTGCCGGGTTCTCAACCCACCGTTAGGATGAAATCAAGGCCGGAACCAGCTGAGAAGCAGCACTGCCTAACGGATAGAGTAGGGGCCTGGGAGTCGGAAGGACCCCGGTTCTAATCCCACCTCTGCCATTTGTCTGCAAGTCACTTCACTTCCTATGTGCTTTCAGTTACCTCATATGTAAAATAGGGATTGAGACTGTGAGCCCCATGTGGAATAGGGACCGTGTCTACCCCAGCACTTAGAACAGTGCTTCACACCTAGTAAGTACTTATCAAATGCCATATTATTTACCAGGAGGGCATTCAAGCCCACACAATCATTACTCTAGTACTCTAGACCCCCTTTTTTCCCCTAGTTTTCATTCAATTCAACGTGTGTGAGCCTGATCAGCAGAATGACCGACTCCTACCGGCTATAATGATAATGATAATAATGACACTTTTTTTAAATGCTTACCATGTACCAAGCACTGTCCTAAGAACTGAGGGGTAAAAGGTAATCAGGTTGTCCCACATGGAGCTCACTGTCTTAATCCCCATTCTACAGATGAGGTAACTGAAGCCCAGAGAGGTCGAATGACTTGCCCAAAGTGACACAGCTGATAAGGGGTGGAGCCGGTGTTAGAACCCATGACCTCTGACTCCCAAACCTAGGCTCTTTCCACTGAGCCAAGCTGCTTCTCTATCCAGAGGCCAAATCCCCTCCTCCTCCATACCTTATCTCACCTTGGCTTCACGGACTCTGTCCTCTCCCGGTTCTCCTCTCACCTCTCTGGCCGGTCATTCTCGGTCTCCTTCGCCTGAGCCTCCTCCCCCTCCCATCCTTTAACCGTTGGAGTTCCTCGAGGGTCAGTTCTCGGCCCTCTTCTGTTCTCCATTTACACTCACTCCCTCGGTGAACTCATCCGCTCTCACGGCTTCGACTACCATCTCTACGCAGATGACACGCAGATCTACATCTCCGCCCCTGTCCTCTCCCCCTCCCTTCGGGCTCGCGTCTCCTCCCGCCTCCGGGACGTCTCCACCTGGATGTCGGCCCGCCACCTAAAACTCAACGTGAGCGAGACCGAGCTCCTCATCTTCCCTCCCAAACCCGGTCCTCTCCCAGACTTCTCTATCACCGTCGATGGCACGACCGTCCTTCCCGTCTCTCGGGCCCGCGATCTCGGTGTCATCCTTGACTCGTCTCTCTCGTTCACCCCACGCGTCCTATCCGTTACCGAGACCTGCCGGTTTCACCTCTACGATATCGCCAAGATCCGCCCTTTCCTCTCCACCCAACGGCTACCTTACCGTTACGGGCTCTCGTTATATCCCAGCTAGACTACCGTGTCGGCCTTCTCTCTGACCTCCCTTCCTCCTCTCTCGCCCCGCTCCGGTCTATTCTTCACTCCGCTGCCCGGCTCATCTTCCCGCAGAAACGACCTGGGCATGTCACTCCCCTTCTTAAACAACTCCAGTGGTTGCCTATCGACCTCCGCTCCAAACAAAAGCTCCTCACTCTAGGCTTCGAGGCTCTCCATCACCTTGCCCCTTCCTACCTCTCCTCCCTTCTCTCTTTCTACCGCCCACCCCGCACGCTCCACTCCTCCGCCGCCCACCTCCTCGCCGTCCCTCGGTCTCGCCCATCCCGCCGTCGACCCCCGGGTCGCGTCCTCCCGCGGTCGCGGAACGCCCTCCCTCCTCACCTCCGCCAAACTGATTCTCTTTCCCTCTTCAAAACCCTACTTAAAACTCACCTCCTCCGAGAGGCGTTCCCAGACCGAGCTCCTCTTCTCCCTCTACTCCCTCTGCCATCCCCCCTTTACCTCTCCGCAGCTAAACCCTCATTTTCCCCTTTTCCCTCTGCTCCTCCACCTCTCCCTTCCCATCCCCACAGCACTGTACTCGTCCGCTCAACTGTATATATTTTCGTTACCCTTTTATTTTGTTAATGAATTGTACATCGCCTTGATTCTATTTAGTTGCCATCGGTTTTTATGAGATGTTCTTCCCCTCGACTCTGTTTATTGCCATCGTTCTCGTCTGTCCGTCTCCCCCGATTAGACTGTAAGCCCGTCAAACGGCAGGGACTGTGTCTGTTGCCGACTTGTTCATCCCAAGCGCTTAGTACAGTGCTCTGCACATAGTAAGCGCTCAATAAATACTATTGAATGAATGAATGAATCCACTCACAGGTGGAACCCTGTTATTTCAATATCAGGGGAATTTTCCTTGGCTCTGGTTGTCAGATTTCTGTAGACTGTAAGCAGGATGTGGGCAGGGAATGTGTCCATTTATATTTGTACTGTACTCTCTCAAGCGCCTAGTACAGTGCTCTGTACAACAGTAAGCACTCAATAAGTACGATTGAATGGATGAATAGTAATAATTGTTAGGACTTACTGTGTGCCAGGCCCTGAGGAACAGAGTGTACAGGGTGGGCTGGAGAAGGAGAGAAGGGAGGTGAGGTAGGATGGGGCCAGGTGATGGAGAGCTTTGAAGCCGAGAATGAGGGGTTTTTGTTTCATACAAAGGTTGATAGGCAATCTTGAAGATTTTTGAGGAGGAGAGCGACATTCCCAGAGCCTGTCTGTAGAGAGAAATCCGGGCATGACCATTATACTATTGCTTGTACTTTCCCAACTGCTGGGGTAGATACAAGCAAATGGAGTTGGACAGTCTCCTTGTCCCCCGTGGGGCTCCCAGGATCAATCCCCTTTTTACAGATGTGGTAACTGAGGCCCAGAGCAATGAAGTGACTCGCCCAAGGTCACACCGCAGACGAGTGGCAGAACTGGGTTTAGAACCATGCTGCTTCTCAGGAGGATAACGTGATGAATGTTATCCTCTTCCCGACACCTGTTACCTTCAGCTGCAGAACTACAGAGAGTTGTAACCTGACCACCACTTTGAATTCATGACTAGAGCAGCAATGATGATAATATAAAAATATCATTATTATTATTGATAATAATAACATTAATGGGAAATAGTGTGGCTTAATGGATAGAGTACGGGCTTGGAAGTCAGGAGGACCTGAGTTCTAATCCTAACTCCATCACTTGTCTGCTGCATGACCTTGGACAAATCATTTCGCTCCTCTGTGCCTCAGTGACCTCATCTGTGAAATGGGGATTAAGACCGTGAGCCCCATGTGAGACAGGGACTGTGGCCAACCCAATTTTCTTGCTTCAACCCTGGAGTTTATTACAGTACCTGGCACAAAGTAAGCACTTAACAAATACGAAGAGGAAGAAGAAGAAAATAGTGGCATTTGTTAAACCTTAGTATGTATCTGACACTGTTCTAAGCACTGGGGGCTACTCAAGATAACCACTTTGGACAGAATCCCTGTCCCACGTGAGACTCATGGTCTGAGTAGGGAGGATATCAGGTATTGATTCCCCATTTTAGCCGTGGCATTTGGTAAGCACTTTTTCTGTGCCAACCACTGTTCTGAGGCTAAAGGAAGAAATAAATCATCAGGGAAGATACAGTCTCCGTCCCATATGGGCTCCCAGTATGAGCAGGAAGCAGGAAAGGCATTGAGGAAACTGAGGCACAACGAGTTAAGACACTTGACCAAGGTGAAATCATCGGCCAGTGGCAGAGCCAGAATTAGAACCCTTGTCTTCTGACTCCCAGGCCAATCCTCTTTCCACTGTGCCTTGCTATTTCTCAAATATTCCTGTAGCTGAAATAATTTTGCAACTTTTGCTTGCAACGGTCAAGAGCGGCAGTGATGGTGTGACATATAAAGTCCAACTTATGCATTTTTCCGTAAAGAGCCTTCTTTGCAGCATATTTCCGCCAGGGATCAGGAAACAAGGTAATCGATCACCTCCTTATTTAACAGAATAACAGCAATGCCTTCAGCAATCACGAATGTGTTTTTCCAAAAGGTATTAAAGTTAATGTGGGCAGGGAATATTCATTCATTCATTAAATTCATTCAGTCATTTATTGAGCACTTAATATGTGCAGAGCACTGTACTGAGCACTTGCAATGTACAATTCAGCAACAGATAGAGACAATCCCTGCCAAACAACAGGCTCACAGTCTAAACGGGTGAGACAGACAACAAAACAAAACAGAACAAAACAAAACAAGTAATCTGGTGTAAATATCAAGATAAATAGAATCCTAGATATATACACATCATTAACAAAATAAATAGAGTAATAAATAATATATACAAATAGGCACAAGTGCTGTGGGGAGGGAAAGGGGGAAGAGCAGAGGGAGCGGTTGGGGGGAATGGGGAGGGAGGAGGACCAGAGGGAAAGGGGGGGCTCAGTCTGGGAAGGCCTCCTGGAGGAGGTGAGCTCTCACTAGGGCTTTGAAGAGGGGAAGAGAGTTAGTTTGGCGGTTGTGAGGAGGGAGGGCGTTCCCGGCCAGTGGTAGGACGTGGGCCAGGGGTTGATGGCGGGAGAGGCGGGAACAAGGGACTGTGAGGAGGTGAGTGTCAGCAGAGGAGTGGAGTGTAGAGGATGGGCTGGAAAAGGAGAGAAGGGAGGTGAGGTAGGAGGGGCCCAGGTGATGGAGAACTTTGAAGCCAAGAGTGAGGAGTTTTTGTTTTATGCGAAGGTTGATAGGCAACCACTGGAGGTTTTTGAGGAGGGGAGTGACATGCCCAGAGCATTTCTGAAGAAAGAAACCCGGACGTGTCCATTCTACTATCGTTTGTTCTTTCCCAAGTGCTTATTACAGTAACTGTACACAGTAAGTGCTCACAAATATGACGGATTGATTGACTGATAATTTTCATTCCATGAAGCTGGTCTGTATGTGTTGAAGAAGACTCCATGGGTATGAACTTCCTGGGGACAGGACAGGGGCCACACTCTCTGTTGTATAGCTCTCCAAAACATTATGGTGATTACGACCAAAGACTTTTTTATTTGGTGAAGTCCTCCGAGACCAGCAGATAAGTCGCTGCAATATCTCAGCACGTCAACCGTTTTCTAAGAAGCGTAGGCTACTTTAGTTGCTAGGCTAGGAGAAAGAGCTAGGCCAGAGGGACGTGGGACACGGCTTAGTGGATAGACCGTGGGCCTGGGAGTCGGAAGGACCTAGCTTCTAATCCCAGTTCCACCACGTGTCTGCTGTGGGGCCTTGGATAAGTCGCTTAACTTATCTGTGCCTCAGTTACCTCATCTGTAAAATGGGGATTAAGAGTGTGAGCCCTTAAGAGTGGGACGGGGACTGTGTCTAACCTGATCATCTTGTAACCATTCATTCATTCAGTCATATTTACTGAGCGCTTACTGTATGCAGAGCACTGTATTAAGTGCTCGGGAGAGTACAGTGCAACAATAAACGAACACGTTCCCTGCCCACAACAAGCTTACGGTCCAGAGAGGAGGAGACGGACATCAGTACAAATAAATAAATTACTGATCTGTGCATAGGTGCTGTGGGGCTGGGAGGGGAGAAGAGCAAAGGGAACAAGTTGGGGAGATGCAGAAGGGAGTGGGAGCAGAGGAAAGGGGAGAGCTTAGTCTGGGAAGGCCTCTTGGAGGAGATGTGCCTCCATTAAGTCTTTGAAGGGGTGGAGAGTAATTGTCCGTGGGAACTGAGGAGGGAGGGTGATCCAGGACAGAGTCAGGACTATGTTCAACCCGACTGGCTCGTATCCACCCCAGCACTTAGCACAGTCCCTGGCATATGGTAAGCGCTTCATAAATACCACAGTTATCATTAACACTATTAGGGGTCGGCAGCAAGATAGGCAAGATCGAGACACAGTGAGGAGGTTAGTAGTGGGGTAGCCAAGTGTGTAGGCTGGGTTGTAGAAGGAGAGTAGCGAGGTGAGTAGGAGGGGGCAAGATGGTAGACTGCTCTAAAGCCAATGGTGAGGAGTGTTTGTTTGATCTGCCCCATCGTTTAGAACAGTGCATAGCAGATAGTAAATGCTTAACCAGTATCATTGCAATTACTACTATTATTGCATACTTTTAGACCCAGCTTCTACCCTTCCTGCACCCGTCTCCTGAGGCAGAAGGGAGCTGAGAAAGTGTTGTGATACGGCCATAATAATAATAATGTTGGTATTTGTTAAGCGCTTACTATGTGCCGAGCACTGTTCTAAGCGCTGGGGTAGACACAGGGGAATGAGGTTGTCCCATGTGGGGCTCACAGTCTTAATCCCCATTTTACAGATGAGGTAACTGAGGCACCGAGAAGTTAATTGACTTGCCCAAAGTCACACAGCTGACAAGTGGTAGAGCCGGGGTTCGAACCCATGACCTCTGACTCCAAAGCCCGTGCTCTTTCCAGTGAGCCACGCTGCCATCTCCCTTAGCCCCCGGAGAAAGAAATGGTGATGCTCTTGTGGGTGCCAGAACAGTTCCGGGGGTTTAGCCTAGAGGAGATGAGTGAGGTGGGACACGAGAGCTGGGAAGGGGGAAGGATGCCGGCGGTGTCTAGGATGGCTCAATCGTATTTAAGTCCCGCCATAATTTCACTGCCTCAGAAGATTGGCGGATCTATCGATCCATCAGATCCGATCCACAGGAGTCATTCAGAAGACACGGCTCACGAGCATGCTGGAGATCAACCCCTTCAGCTGAGTAAAGTATGATCAGATACAGGCGCCCAGGGATGCCCGTGATCCAATGAGATATACCCTAGGCAATGCCTACCCAATCGATCGAAGAATCAGTTTTCTTTATTGAGTGCTTACTGTAGGCGGGGAACTGAGCTAAGCGTCTGAGAGAGTACTGTGTGAGAGAGTTAGCAGACGTCCCCTGTCCACGAGGAGCTTACGGTCTAGAAGGAAAGGCAGACGCTAAAATAAATCATGGATATGTGCTGTGGGGCTGTGGTTGGGGTGAAGAAAGGGCACGATGCCAAGATGCCAGAATGGAGTGGAAGCAGGGGACACGAAGCTTTATTCAGGGAAGGTCTCTTGGAGGGAGGTGGTTTTTGAAAAGTATTTGAGGTTGAAGTGAGTGATGGTCTGACCTAGATGAAAGGGGAGGGAATTCTAGGCAAGGGGCAGGATGGGGGTGAAGAGTTGGTGGCAAGATAGAGTGAGGCACAGTGAGAATGTTGGTGTTAAAGGAGAGAAGCGAGCATGCTGGGTTGTAGTAGGAAATCAGAGCGATAAGGCAGGAGATGACAAGGTGCTTAAGTGTTTTCAAGCCAACGATAAGGATACTGGGTTTATACAGAGGTGGCTGGGCACCTCTGGAGGTTCCCAAGCAACAGGGAAACATGGACTGCATTTGTTTTAGAAAAATAATCCTGGCAGCAGTGTGTAGTATGGAATGGAGTGGGGAGAGGCAGGAGGGAGGGAAGTCAAGCAAGGTGAAGCAGCTTGGAGTAGCAGATAGAGCAAGGGACTGGGAGTCAGAAGGTCAAATCCCAGCTCTGCCGCTTGTCGGCCGTGCAACTTTGGGCAAGTCATTTCACTTCTCTGGGCTTCAGTTACCTCATCTGTAAAATGGGCGTTAAGACTGCTTAACAAATACCACAGTTATTATTATCATTCTCATTTTGAGTCAAAGAGGGATAGGACGTGTTGGGCTCAGTGTAGCTAGCAAACAGAATTTATCAGATTCAAGATACAATTTCTCTGGTAGAAAAATTGGACAAAATTCATCTTAGGGGCCGATTACCAGACTAGAGAAGTAAAGCACTTTAACAGAATCAGTCAATCAGTGGTTTTTATTGAGACCTTAAAGTGTGTAGAACACTGTTTTAAGCACTTGAGAGAGTATAATAGACTTGGTAGACACGTTCCAGGCTCACCAGGGGCTTACAATCTAGAGGGAGGAAAGACATTAATATAAATAAATGAATTATGCATATACTAAATAATATAAGGACTTAATGAATACATTATGGGTACAATCCTAAATTAAAGATACGATAAATAAATTACAGCTAAATGCAGAAATTCTGAGGGGTTGAGGATGAGGTAAACATCAACTGATTAAAGGATACAAATCCAGGTGCAAGGGCAATACAGAAGGGAGAGGGAGTAAGGCAAGCAAGGGCTTAGCCTCCCTGAGGCCTCTTGGAGATGTGATTTTAATAAGACTTTGAATGTGGGGGGGTTGGCGGTCTGTAGTAGATGAAAGGGGTGGGGGTTCCGGACCCAAGAAAGGACACGGGCAAGGGTCGTTGGCCAAGAACTGGACATCGAAATACAGTGAGTAGGTTGGAGTTGGAGCTGGCTGGGTGAGAGCAGGAAATCAAGAAGGTAAAATGGGAGGGGGTTGAGCTGACGGATTGCTTTAAAGATGACCGTGAGGTGGATCGGCAGTCACCGGAGGTGTCTGAGGCATGGGAAGAGTCAAGAGGCAGGGAGAGCAGTGCAGAGGCAGATGCCGTATTCAAGGTGGTATGTTAGAAGTGCTTGGATCAGCTTAGTAGCAGTGCGAATGGAGAGGAAAGGGCAGATTTTAATGATATTGTGAAGTTTGAACTGACACGATTTGGTGACAGGCATCCTGCCTCTGGCCTGAAACACCCTCCCTCCTCTAATCCGACAGGCAACCACTCTTCCCCACTTCGAAGCCCTACTGAAGGCACAACACCTCCAAGAGGTCTTCTCAGACTAAGCCCCACTTTTCCTCATCTCCCGCTCCCTTCTGCATTGCCCTGACTTGTTCCCTTTGCTCTTCCCCGCTCCCAGCCCCAGTGTACTTATGTACCGATCTGTATCCGTCCTCGCAGCCCCTAAGCACTTATGTACATATCTGCAACTTTTTTTATTTGTATTGATGTCTGTCTCCCCACTCTAGATTGTGAGCTTGTTGTGCGCAGAGAATGTCACCCTTTCCTGTTGCATTGGTCTTTCCCAAGCGCCTAATAGTGTGCTCTGCACACAGAAAGCTACTGAATGAATGATACTATTGCACGAATGAATAAATGAATGAAATGTATGGATCGAATAAGAGAGCTAAATCCAGGATACCGTCAAGGTTGCAGGCTTGTGAGACAGGGAAGATAGTGGAATTGCCTACGGTGATGAGAAAGACAGTGATGGGTGGGAAGAAAACGAGTCCTGTTTTGGATATACACACAGAGTTCCATGAACTGAAAATGTTACAGGATTTAGCATACAAGGAGTTCCGTGGAAAATAATAGAAGAACAAAATAACGTTAAAAAAAACCAAACCCGAATCAAATGCCATTACTCAACTTCTTTTTTCCCCCATCTACAAAATGGGAATTCTGTACCTGTTCTCCCACCTTCTTAGACTCTAAGCCCCATGTGGGAACTGATTATTTTGTATCGTCCCTCACACTTGGCATATATCAAGCGCTTAAAAAGTACCACAATTACTATCATTATCGTTAAAGTAATTTTTATTATAATTACTATCCTTATCATTATTATTATTATTATCATGTGACTCTGGGACCCCTTAATTGTCCCCAAGAATCTGCATGTCCGCTTCTTTTCCGTCACATGTCTGCATGTCCATTTCCTCATGCCCATCAGTCTCCAGGTCCACTTCCTTTTCCCTGCTTGCCTGAGTATCCACTTCCTCGTCCCCAAATATCTGTGTGGCTACTTCATTGTCCGTACCTGTCTTCCTGCCTAATTCCCCATCTGTGCCTGCCTTTGTCCCTGTGTGTCAGCATTGCCCACTTTCTTATCCATGTGTTTCTGTGTGTCTACTTCCTTATCTCTCCTTTTTGCATTTCTACTTCCTTGTCCCCACATTCTGCCTGTCCACCGCCTTGGGAGTCTCTCCTCCCCTCTCCCTCTTCCTCCATTTTAGAACAGTCACTATTTTAGAAGAAAAAAATCCTCCTTTTTGTGTTTACTGGATTGTATTGGAAACATTTTAATAAACAGCTGAGTGAAACTACTGAACTAGCCAAATACATCCATGGAGACAAAGAAGAAAATAAATGGATCATTAAGCTGAAAAGGGATTGTTGGCCTAATGGATTCAAATTAGAGTAACAATGACTTAAATCACCACTCGAAGAAGAAAAGAAGTTCTTACCCCCAAAATGGCAACACTCTTTGCTGGGGACTCAGAAATGAAGCAGTCAAAGATATTAGATCACTTGTAAACTCTCTCAGAAACCCTATTTTTTAAAAAAACAAAACAGCAGACTCTATTTCAGGTTTGACAGCTACACTAACAACACTGAAGCTTGTATAAGTAATAATTGATTAAGATCAAAGCATCCCCCAGTGATAGAAATATGGACTGGCAGACCAATGGTGAAGGTAATAGCAAAAAAGTAATGATGATGATGCTAATAATAATAATTATAATCACAATTGAGGTACTAAGCGTTTACCATGTGCCAGGCTCTGTACTGAGTGTTGAGGTGGATATAAGCCTATTGGGTTAGACACTGTCCCTGTCCCACAAGGGGCTCACAGTCTCATTCCCCATTTTACAGATGAGATAAGTGTGGCACAGAGAAGTTATGTGACTTGCCTAAGGTCTCACAGCAGAAAAGTGACGAAACCCAATCCAGGTCCCTCTGAGTCTCAGGCTCGGGCTCTATCCAATAGGTCAGGCTACTTCTCATTCAAGCTTACTGGGCAGCTAGAAATCTGGAAAAATTAGTTCCAATCTTTGAAGACCCTTTAACTCTGGCTACCTTATGCTGAAAATTGGCACAGTGTGGATGTACCAATGAGAATACCTACATATTTTTTAAAACTTTTGAAATTGCAGGTTGCCTGTTAAATTTTACTGGAATGATATTTCAAAGGTGTTATTTTATTTTATTTTTAATCTGGATTGAAAACAAGCGTTCTTCCTAATACCTTGAATAGTTCATTGCAGCTCAGACACCGAAGGAGGTATGTAAACGATGGCTCTCTCCTTAAGACCCGAAGAAGGGCATCTTCCCATAAGGTGGAGAGCTTCAATTTCGGGACAGTCAAGAGATGCCATTTCAGCCTCCCCATCCCCCCACCTTCCACTCCCCCGCCCTCCCCCACATTATTTTAATGGGATCTTGGCTTTCTCTTCAAACAGCACTTCGTGTTATTGACACTTCTCAAAAGTGCTAGGCATGTCTAACACTTGCGCACCCCTACAAAGTGCTTAATGCAAAAGTCTAGAAACTCTTCATATGAAAATTTCATGCCTCCAGGTGCTCCATTGATTATTCATGAACCCTTTCGAGCTGTCACCATGGGAGCCAATTGGCTGCAGCATATTTAGCATATTAATGACCTATCAAGATTTAGTGCACCACGAAGAAATACTGCACCACCTGGACCGTAAGTCGCAAAACTGCTGCTGGAGACAATCGGCTTTTTGCATTTGAGATTTGGAATTTGAGACGTTCTGCAGGAAATCTACCGGAGACGCAATATTTGCAAATCTACCAATCCAAATCAGTGGACGGTCACTGGGAAGATGACTTTCCCCACACTCTCCTTTCCCTTCGTTCCCCCCCCCCCCCCCCGCCCATAGGTTCTTGGCTTTGGAAGGTCCGGTCCGTGTTGTAGCAGTGTGGTTCTTCGAGGCGCGATGGGATTGTGGCAAGGGATGTACCATTCACGCATGACATCGGAGTGATTTAATATTCAGAGGATCAGATGGGAAGTCAGACCCAGCTGCTGGTGCTGCCATAATGTGGAATGCAGATCTGTGCTGGTCTCTGGAAGGGGGCGAGACATAATGGTTCCAGTTAATTGCCAGTTTTGCTAGTCAGCAATCGTCAAAGAAATAGGATTCAAGAGTTAGAACTGTTCAGCGGGCAAATGCGTCATTTGCTGTTGACGGATAACCCGCAAGAACGAAGAGGAGAAGAAAAATAACAGTGAGAAAAAATGCTCCCCAAAGCTTTGCATCAAATCAATGAGTCTGGGCTGTGCTTTCACGAGCTTGATATTAGCGATGCACTTCAGTAAGGTACAGAAGAGTGGGAATGTGAGTTGTCAGGCAACTGTGAATCTCTTTTCCTCTGAATGTACTCCCGAGCTTGCTGTTGAGCCTGTCGAAGTAAAAGGGATGAGCAGTCGCGGGGGAAGGAGAGAAGGTGGTGTGGCGGGAGCGGGAAAGTAGTGCATAATTTGTTCAGATGTTTTCAACTAAAAATCTCTTTGGCCTTATACTGTTGATAAACTTTGGATCGTTTTGCAAACGGAAAGTCTTTTAGAATCTATTACATCACACAGGATGATCACTCTCACATACACACACACACACACACTCTCCTGCTCTTTGGCTCTTGCGGGATTAGAATATAGAGTTCAAAGATAGTCATGTAATCATTCAATGTGTAGAGCGTGGTACTAAGCACTTGGAAGTGTCAAATGCACAGTTGGTAGACACGTTTCCTGACCGCAACTCGTTTACAGTCCAGAATATGGGCACAATTGTAATGTACATTAATGTAAAGTACACAAGGTGCTTATTGTCACTCTAAGAAGGCAGAACACTTTACTGAAGCTTCTTCTCAAACATAATACCAATCAATAAGTCAGTGGTATTTATTGAGCTCTTATTTTGTTCAGAGTAATAATAATAATAATGTTGGTATTTGTTAAGCGCTTACTATGTGCAGAGCACTGTTCTAAGCGCTGGGGGAGATAGAGGGTAATCAGGTCGTCCCACGTGAAGCTCACAGTTAATCCCCATTTTACAGATGAGGGAACTGAGGCACAGAGAAGTGAAGTGACTCGCCCACAGTCACACAGCTGACAAGTGGCAGAGCCGGGAGTCGCACCCATGACCTCTGACTCCGAAGCCCAGGCTCTTCCCACTGAGCCACGCTGCTTCTCTAGTAAGAGTACTTACTAAGCGCTTGGGAGAGGGAAATACAACAGTGTTGGCTGACATTGGCTGACACGTTCCCGCCCACAACGAGCTTCCAGTCTGGACTAGACAGACATCAATATAAATAAAGTGATTTAATAATAATAATAATAATAATAATGTTGGTATTTGTTAAGCGCTTACTATGTGCAGAGCACTGTTCTGAGCGCTGGGGTAGACACAGGGGAATCAGGTTGCCCCACGTGGGGCTCACAGTCTTAATCCCCATTTTACAGATGAGGTAACTGAGGCGCAGAGAAGTTAAGTGACTTGCCCACAGTCACACAGCTGACAAGTGGCCGATCTGGGATTCGAACTCATAACCCCTGACTCCAAATTAAAGATATCTACATGCGTGCTGAGGGGTCAAGGGTGGGGTGAATATCAAATGTCCAAAGGTCACAGATCCAAGTGCGTAGATGACGCAGAAGGGAGAGGGAGCCAGGGAAAGGAGGGCTTAATCGGGGAATAGCAATAAGGATACTATCCCTATTTTTTAGGCACTCTCTGTATGCCAAGTACTGAATTCATCACTGAGGTAGTGACGAGATGATCAGGTTGGACGCAGATTATGTCCCACATGGGGCTCACAGTCTAAGAGAGAGAGAGAACAGGTATTTATGGTGGCTGTCCTTAATAAATAGGTTATTTCTTAAGCACTTACTATGTGGCAAGAACTCTACTAAGTCCTGGGGTCAATACTATATGAGCAGGTGGGACTGTGTCCCTGTCCCACGTGGGGCCCACAGGCTAAGGAAGAGCGAGAAGTGGTATTTCATCCCCTTTTGACAATGAGGAAACTGAGGCCAGAGAACTTAAGTACTTGCCCATGGTCACAGAGCAGGCAAGTAGAGGAACAGGGATTAGAACCCAGATCTCCTGGCTCCCAGCATTCATATTTATCGAATGCTCACTGTGTGCAAAGCATTGTAGGAAGAGCTTGGGAGAGTACACTGTAAATATGAATAGACCCATTCTTGCCCACAGAGAGCTCTTCCCGTTAGGCCACACTGTTTGGGTTGTGTTCATTTTACCTATAAAGACAGCATATCGAAGAGTAGAATGGTCCCCTTTCATGGCAAAATGCGAAATGACATTTTGCTCGGATTTTTAACTTCAGATTTCCGGAGAATTATCCTTCAAACTTGAAGAAGACGGTAAAATTAATCCGTAGATGAGTGTGTGCCCCCCAAACCCATTGTGGGACAGGAAAACGGGAAGACAAGCCCTCCATCTCCGATTATTCCCGAATACAACCATGCCTTTCCTGACCTTAAGCCAATTACAACATCCCTGGGTTTTCTCTGAACCCACCCAGAAGGGACCAGATGCAATGCAAAAAAAAAAAGAGGGCCGAGAGCTGAGCTATTATGAGAACATAGCATTTTTAACTCTTGTTTCCCCAACGGAAATAGGGCCTGCAGGGCAGAACTAAGGAATCTAGCCAATCTTGGCATAAAAACCCAGGGGCCCTAATCACTAATCACCAGATTCTCTCCAAGAATAAATGCATTTGGCTGAGGTGATCAGAGTTCTTCCTTTTGTATCTGTGCAGGGCTGGAATTCCCTTTTCTCCATTTTAAAATTCCCAAATCTTTTCAGGAATTAGGAGATTTTGCCAAGCTTTTTCTTCAGCAGTGCTGAGCATAGGATCATAGGTTTTCTTTTCATCTATTTATCTATCCCTATCTATCTATGATCTATCTATATATAGTAAATATACATACACATATATAATTACACCCCTATAAAATTATGTATGATGATGTTTAAAGAAGTGAAGAGTTCAAAATTGAAATATGAGCCTGGTAAATAACCTATTATGCCCATAGAAATCCTGATTGCCTATTCATAGTTGAAATTTACATGAACCCTAGTTCATTAAAGAATGAATAGCTGCTAATTTGCTGCATTACCAAAGCAAAGTTCAGATGATAGAATATAAAACAGACCCCACAAATCAGAAACCCACCAGCTGTCCCATAGAAAAGCCACCACGACTTCCTCCTCAATACCTTATGGGTGCTCTATTTTATAATTTTATCCAGCTAAAACTATTAGGAAAGTAAAGATAAAGACTGCCAGATTTTAATTGAATGATAAAAAGAGAACCAAAGAAAGCAGAACGACCCCAAAATTGGCCCTGATTCTATCCATTCTTGTGGTTGCTGCGATCAATCAATCAATCTTATTTATTTAGCGCACTCTCCCCAGTACTTACTACAGTGCTGAGGAGAGTACAATATAACAGAATTGATAGACCCCCTTCCCTGTCCACGATGAACCTAAAGTCTAGAGGGGAGAACTGACATTAAAATGAATAAATACATTATAGATATGTGCATAAGGACTATATGGGGCTGAGGGAAGGGTGAATAAAAGGTACAGATCATTCATTCAGTCAATTGTATTTATTGAGCGTTTACTGTGTGCAGAGCACTGTACTAAGCGCTTGGAATGTACAAATCGGTAACAGAGACGGTCCCTGCCCTCTGACGGGCTTACAGTCTGATCGGGGGAGACGGGCAGCAAGAACAATAGCGATAAATAGAATCAAGGATTGAGACTGTGAGGCCCATTTGGGAGAGGGAATGTGTCCGACCCAATTGGCTTGTATCCACCAGTGCTTTTTTTTTGGCCACTCTGGTCTACCATCCCCAGTTCTTAGAACAGCACTTCACAATAAATCAATCAAAAGTACGTATTGAAAGCTTATTATGTGCAGAGCAGTGAACTAAGCACTTGGAAGAGTACGATTCGAGGAAGTTGGCAGAATCGGTAGACATCACCCCTACCCTCCAAGAGTTTACAATCTATGGAAGCAGCGTGGCTCAGTGGAAAGAGCCTGGGCTTCGGAGTCAGGGGTCTTGGGTTCGACTCCCGGCTCTGCCACTCGTCAGCTGTGTGACTGTGGGCAAGCCACTTAACTCCTCTAGGCCTCAGTCATCTCATCTGTAAAATGGGGATTAAGACTGTGAGCCTCACGTGGGACAACCTGATTACCTTGTATCTCCCCCATAGTAAGCACTTAGCACATAGTAAGCGCTTAACAAATACCAACATTATTATTCTCTGTGCCTCAGTCACCTCATCTTTAAAATGGGGATTAACTGTGAGCCTCACGTGGGACGACCTGATGACCCTGTATCTACCCCAGCGCTTAGAACAGTGCTCCGCACAGAGTAAGCGCTTAACGAATACCATCATCATCATTATTATTGGAGCCTCCATCTTAAGACTTCTGGATGGGGATCCTGTGTGGAGGAATTATTTTTCCTGCTAGTGGCTTGCCTGGTGACACTCTACTCTCTCTCCTTCCCAACAGTTGTATTCCCACTGCAGCTTAGATTGCTACAAGCAAGCTGGCGGTTGGGGGTGCCCTAAGTTTTCAAATGTACACACAAAGAATTTTTCCCTACAAGACCCATTTAAGGTGGAAATGACAACAGCCCACGCGGTGGTTGTCCCACCAAGGCCCGCGGGCTTGGTAGCCGCTGCGTTTCTTCACCTCCCACGTTGACCAAAGGCTTTGATGGATTCCTAATTTCCCTCTAGCCACGCTCTTCTGGGTCCTTCCATCAGAAACCTTCCCCGATGGTGGCACAGCCTGGGACTTGAATAGAACCTTTCCTGATTCCTAGAACCGGGCTTTATATTTTTATAATAATAAAGTTGGTATTGGTTAAGCGCTTACTAGGTGCAGAGCACTGTTCTAAGCGCTGGCGGAGCTACAGGGGAATCAGCTTGTCCCACCTGAGGCTCACAGTCTTAATCCCCATTTTACCGATGAGGTAACTGAGGCACAGAGAAGTTAAGTGACTCGCCCACAGTCGCACAGCTGACAGGTGGCGGAGACGGGATTCGAACCTATGACCTCTGACTCCCAAGCCCGGGCTCTTTCCACTGAGCCACGCTGCTTCTTTTTGCCTAAATTTCACTGTGAGCTGCAGAGTGAATAGGACCACAACGATGGTGATGATGATTCTCGACTGTAAGCTCGTTGTGGGCATGGAACGCGCCTACCAACCTTTTTGGTACTGTACTCTCTCAAGCATTTAGTACAGTGATCTGCATACATTAAGCACTCAGTCCATACCATTGATTATCAGCCCATCGACTCCCTTGACTTCACGGCAAAGGGTAAGATTAGGGTACTCATTCATTCATTCATTCAATAGTATTTATTGAGCGCTTACTATGTGCAGAGCACTGTAATAAGCGTTTGGAATATACAATTCGGCAACAGACAGAGACAATCCCTGCCCGTTCACGGGCTTACAGTCTAATCGGGAGAGACAGACGGACAAAAACAAGACAATTTATTCACAATAAATTTTGAATCAAGGGGATGGACACCTCATTAACAGAATAAATAGGGTACTGATTGTACCTCATGCAGCGTGGCCCAGTGGCAAGAGCCCGGGCTTGGGAGTCAGAAGGTCATGGGTTCTAATTCCGACTCTTCCCCTTGTCTGCTGTGTGACTTTGGGCAAGTCACTTCACTTCCCAGGGCCTCAGTTACCTCATCTGGAAAAGCGGGGATTAAAAAATGTGAGCCCCACGTGAGACAATCTGATTGCCCTGTATCTACCCCAGCGCTTAAAACAGTGCTCTGCACAGAGTAAGCGCTTAACAAATACCATAATTAGAAAGAGGAATTATAACATTTTTTCTATGGGGATTGCCAGGAAAGCCTGGAAGGATTTCCTAATAACCTTCCCAAACCCTTTCTGACTCCCCTATAAGGAGATTCTGTGAGTGGTTAGCTCTCGGATGGATTGGCTGTTTCCATGGGGTGGGACTTTGGAATTAGGGGCTGAGTTTGAGCATTAGACCCAAATATGAGGACCTGGGGTGGGCTGAGCCCCAGGATTCTGACCAGACACTGCTTTTCCTTCTAGAGAGTTTCATATCCAGTGGTTCTTTGGTGTACATACTGGAGTGTGTGGGGCCAAGACAGCATACCATCTTTTCTGTTTTGGAAAGGAAATACCAAGGGATGGCCCTGCTCAACAGAAAGTGGGTAGAGAAAAAAACACCTGCCTACAGTGACTTGGGATCCCTGAACGGGAGAGAGACTCAAAGCCAAGAGACTATGATTTAAAACTATGATTTTAGAGAAGCAGCGTGGCTCAGTGGAAAGAGCCCGCGCTTGGGAGTCAGAGGTCATGGGTTCGAATTCCGACTCTGCCACTTGTCAGCTGTGTGACTGTGGGCAAGTCACTTAACTCCTCTAGGCCTCAGTTATCTCATCTGTAAAATGGGGATTAAGACTGTGAGCCTCACGTGGGACAACCTGATTACTTTGTATCTCCCCCAGCGCTTAGAACGGGGCTCTGCACATAGTAAGCGCTTAAAAAATGCCAACATTATTATTTTTATTATTGAGCCAAGACCACATTTCTCTCCTTAAGTGTCAGGGTTGATCCACCCCAGGGGTCTGTCAATTAAGAAGACAAACTTTTTGATATAGCCGAATCCTTAGATTTGATTGTCTTTCTGATCGATGTGATTGCCAAAGAATAATACAGGCTGACTGTCCAATTAGAGGATCCGGCCTTTTTGTTTCGTTTCTTTTTTTTGGCTCCCCCATTAAACTTTCATGAGAGTTGGGATAAATCATTTCATTTATATTTGTCCTTGATTCTACACCTGTTTCATTAGAATAATTAAGCGTGTAGAGTTTTTGAAGGGCTCAAGTCAAGTATATAGAAAGCATTTTACTTTGAAATCTTCAAGTCAGTAGATAAATGAATCAGTAGTATTTACTGAGAACCTACCGTGTGCAGACCACTGTGTAAGTGATTAGGATGGTACAGTAGAGTAAGCAGACATGACACCTACCTTCAAGCAGCTTACCATGTAGCGGGGCAATGAAAGGCGCTTAATACAGTGTCAGGAACATAGTAAGCACTTAATAAATACCAAACGAAGGCACCATAAAAAAAGTGAATATTATTATTCTTTCAACTTTGGGAATTTACACATAATAAGCCCTTACTTACTGATTCCACCCTGCAAGTAAAATGTGTTAAATCTATAAGTGGTTTCCAGAAGCTGTGCCTGCAGAGCTGACTCATCTGGGATAGGTGAGGTTATTTTTACTCAACTTTCATTTTTGGGTCAGCTCTTTTTTAACCCAAATAGTCAACTCATTAAAATAAATTCTAGGAAGGTTCTGTTTCACTGAGCTCTGAGCATCGTGACTTTCCCATCACCGTAGACAGCACCACCATCCTCCCTGTCTCATAAGCCCATAACCCCGGCATTTTCAACGCATAGCTCTCATTCAGTCCACATATTCAGTCTGTCACACAATCCTATAGTTTATATAACTTCACGTCTATAAAATCTGCCCTTTCCTTTCCATCCCACCTGCAACCACATTGATCCAAGCACTATCCTATCCTGCCTTGTCTATTGCGTCAGTCTCCCTGCTGACCTCCCAGCCTCTTGTCTCTCCCTTCCAGTCCTTCGCTCTGTTGCCTAGATCATTTTTTCTAAAAATACGCTCACCTCACAACTCCCCCGACTTCTCAAGAACCACCCGTGGTGGCCCATCCACCTTCCACATCAAAGAGAAATTCCTTACCATTGGCTTTAAAGCACTCAATCCCCTTGTCCAGTTCTATCATGCCTTGCCGATTTCCTTTTACAACCCAGCATGCTCATTTCAATCCTCTGACACCAAGCTACTCACCGTATCTTGATCTTATCTACCCTGCCATCAATCTCTCACTTACATCATGCCTCTGTCCTGGAACTCTCTCCCCCCTTTACGTAGACAGATGATCACTCTTCCCACTTTCAAAGCCTTATGAAAATTACAAGAGGCCTTCCCCGATTAAGCTCTCGCTCCCCTTACTCCCTCTCCCTTCTGCATCGGCCTTACACTTGACTCTGTGCCCTTTATTCACCCTACCCTTTGTATCACAGTACTTACTTCCATATTCATAATTTATTTTCACATCTCTCTGAACTGTAATCACCTTATGGACCGGGGACATGTCCACTAAGTCCTTTACTCTGTTATATTGTACTCCCCCAAGTGCTTTGCTCTTCATACAGTAGGAACTCAATCAATAGGATCGGTTGATTGACCGATTTAGGGAGGTGGGGAGAGGAAAATCAATGGCAGCTCCAGAGGGCTGAGTTGTATGGAATAGTGAGTGAATGTTGAGATAGCGGGTTGAAAGGCCAAAGCCACCCTGGGCAATCAGAGAGAATAATAATCATCATCATAATTATGGTATTAATTTAGCACTTACTATGTGCCAGGCATTGTACTAAGCACTGAGATAGATACAAACAAATTGGATTGGTTGGAGACCATCTCCCCAGTTGCGCTCACAATTTCAATCCCCGTTTTACAGGTAACTGAGGCATGGAGAAGTCAAGCGACTTGCCCAAGATCGTAGAGCAGACAAGTGGAGGAGCCCGGATTAGAACCCATGACCTTCTGACTCCCAGGCCTATGCTCCATCCATTATGCCATGCTGCTTCCTATGAGAAGGAAGTGGGGGAATAGCGGGAAGGGGGCAACAGACAGAAAGTCCAGAGAGGCAGTTGGGAATTGACCGTGAGCTCATCATGGGCAGGGAATGTGTCTGTTTATTTTTACCTTGTACTCTCCCAGTCTCTTAGTACAGTGCTCTGCCCACACTAAGCTAAATAAATATGACTGAATGAGTGAATGAAATGATGGGTTAGGAGGAAAGGGGTTGGAGAAAGTGTAGGGCAGAAAAAGACAATGTAAAAGAAAATCAGGAAGTGGGAAAAATGTGAAGGAAGGAAGGAAACAACAGAATGGACCATGGTCCCAGGCAGTTTGACTGTGTTCCCTCAGAACTCTTTCTTACGGAGGTCATCTCAGTTATCTTATAAAGTAACCATACAAATGCAAGTACGCTCACCACTGCCCTGATGCCATCTTTAATAGGCATTTTGCTAGAATCCAACAGCAGAATCAGGGAAGAGTCTTCCAAAGCAGCTTGGAGTGGTAGATAGACCACAAGAGTCAGAGGGTTGTGGGTTCTAATCCTTTCTCTGCTACTTGTCTGCGTGTGTGATCTTGGACAATTCACTTCACTCGTCTGTGACTCGATTTCCTCACCTGTAAAATGAGGATTAAGACCGTGACCCCCGTATAGAACAGGGATGGTGTACAACGCAATCTGCTCGTATCCACCCCAGAATTTAGTAGAGTGCCTGACACACAGTAAGTGCTTAACACATGCCAAAGTGATTATTATTATTATTGACTACACAACCCTGCTGGGGTAAGAGAAGTGCAGAAGAAAGCATGTTTGGGCAAGTGCGGTTGTGTATACAGTGAGCCCTGAAGCCCTACAGTCTTACTGCATTCTGACCTCTGCCCAGAGTTCCTGCAACCGCCACTTTCCAAGAGAACTTGGAAAGGTGCTTAGATTTGCACCTTTGGTTGGCCACATCCTCGGCCCGACAGCATATTTGTTCGTAATCTATTTATTTCTATTAATGTCTCTATCCCCTTCTAGATTGCAAGCTCCTTGTGGTCAGAGAACATGCCTACCAACTCTGTTGTACTGTACTCTCCCAAGTGTTTAGTACAGTGCTGTGCACACAGTAAGCGCTCGATAAATATGGTTGACTGATTCAAGAGAACTGGTTATTAATGAGGTTCCAGGCTTCCGAACACACTTCATCGTCCTAATTAATGACACTTCTGACCTAAACACATAATTTTCACCTATTCCAAATGCAACCTTTGGTTTATGAACGATAAAATGTTATTCCCACTCAACTTAAGGAACTCTCCTGGAGGGATTTTTCATACCATAGTCATATCCCCTTTAAAAGAACTTTATTTTAATTAAAGATACCCGTCTCCCTGAATATTTTAATGTTGACTACTTTTCGCCTGCTACGGTCTTGTGAAGCAAAACTTTGAGCAAATGGGAAACAGCGGCGGAAGTTAGACCAGTTAGAAATGAGCTAAATATTTTAAAGCAGATGTTGGCTTTGCAACTTTTTAATGTGAGAAAATCATGTCACTAAGGAGAAAATAGAAAATGAGGTCAAGCAGTTGGGGTAACTGAAGCGTTTCAGCAAGGGAAGATCTTTATGTTCATATGTTGGGGAAAGGATTATCATTTTTGTATCGGTCTCACTGGCTGTCAGTCGCATTTACAGATAAAAATGTCACTGTCAGTAAGACTAAATGGACATTGAATTCTCTATCTAATATATTTTAGCATCTCTCTCCCCAGTTTGATGGGAAGCTCCTGAAGGCAGAGATCAAGTGCATTAACTTTATTGTACTCTCATTTACACTATGCTGTGTGACAACCATCTGGGTGTATTCATAATATCCAAAGTTCCCTTTTAGGCACTCATATGAGAATTGCAGAGAAAAAAAGCAGTGACTACATTTCCCGGTAAGCCAAGGGACTGATTTATTACCTTTTTTCACCACAGTAAGGGGTGGGACCACAGAGAACCAGGACACCTTGGTAAAAGTGGGGAGAGATGCTCTCTTTTTCTCTCCTGGTATGGGTGGAGTATGGAAATTCACTTGAGTAAGAATTATCTGTCTCCTAAGTTGATAGGAAAGTAGCTGATGGGAATTGAAGGTTGGCTGGGGTTTTCTGTTATAAATCCTAACTTGGGGCTTTCAATCTCTGTTTGAATTTACTTTCCTGCATTCTTGACTGTGATATCTCTGATTTAAAAAAAAAAAATGACTCGTTAGCCAACATGCTTTACCAGAGGTTTATACTTCTTCTAAGGAGTCAGGCAGAATTCCTTTTCAGATTCCAAGTGCTTAGTACTAGGATAGTCAGTCAATATAATTGATTAATTGATTGCTCATCTTCAAATCCTGGTATGCAAAATGGAAATAGTCAAGATCTTCACCAATATTTTTTGTTTGGTTGGTTTTTTATGGTATTTGTTAATGGCTTATTACATGCCAGGCACTGTACTAAGCGCTGGGCTAGGTAGAAGATAATCAGGTTGGACACAATCCATGATCCGTATGGGGCTCACAGTCTTACTCTCCATTTTGCAGATGGGCTAACTGAGGCTCAGAGAAATTAAGTGACATGCCCAAGGTCACACAACAGAGAAATAGCAGAGCTGGGATTAGAACCTAGGTCCCAGGCCCGTGTTCTCTCTACTAGGCCAGACTCATTGTGGGGAGGGAATGGTATCCACCAACTCTGTTATATTCTACTCTCCCAAGTACTTAGTACAGTATTCCGGACACTAAAAGTGCTCATTGAACATAATGGATCGATTGATTGACCATTTAATATGTGCAGAAATAGCACTGAATCAGGTCACGTACATAAATGTCCCTACCCGTAAAGAGAGTGCGACCTTATAACTTTGGTATTTGTTAAGCTCTTACTATGTACCAGGCACTATACTAAGCGGTGGGGTGGGTAGAGGTAAATTGGGTTGGACACAGTCTCTGTACCACATGGGGCTCACACTCTTAATCCCCATTTTACAGATGAGGTAACTGAGGCCCAGAGAAATGGAGTGACTGGCCCAGGGTCACACAGCAGAGAAGTGGTGGAGCTGGATTACATCCCATGACCTTCTGACTTCCAGGCCCGTGGTCTATCTACTGTGCCAAGCTGCTTCTCAATCCTGGCATCTCCTCCAAACCTAGTCTCCTCCAAACCTAGGGGAGGAGAGAGGGACACATAATTATGATAATAATTGTGGTATTTGTTAAGTATTTACTGTGTGCCAAACTGAGATAGGTACAAGTTAATCAGGTTGGACACAATCCCTATCCCACGGGGGGCACACTTTTTAAATAGGAGGGAGCAGGATTTAATATCCATTTTCGGGTAAGAAACTGAGGCACAGAAAAGTGAAATGACTTCGCCAAGGTCACACAGCAAAGTGGCTGAGATGGGATTAGGACCCAGGTCCTCTCTCTCGCGGGCCTGGACTCTTTCCACTAGGCCAAGTTGTAAGCTGCTTCCCTCGTGTTATAAGACACATGCCTTATGCGTACATTAGGAACAAGAAGAAAGCATAGATTCTGATAACAATGAAACAATAAAAGGAATTACAAAAGAATAAATAAACAAGGGAGTAAACCTAATGAACCCATAATGGCTAAGGGCAGCATCTAGATACTTTGTATTCTACGAAGGTGAAACTGATAGTAAAATAATTATAATAGTAGTAATACTAATTATGACATCTGCTAAGTGCTTACTATGCACCAAACACTGTGTTAAGCACTAAGGTAGAAAGGAGACAAGCAGGTGGGATGCTGTCTCATCCTGATCATGGGCAAATCGTTTAATTATTCTGTGCCTCTGTCACCTCATCGGTAAAATGGGGCTTAAGACTGTGAAGCCCTTGGTGGATATAGGCTGTGTTCAAACTGATTAGCTTGTATCTACCCCCAGTACTTAGTACAGTGCCTGGTATGTAGTAAGTGCCTAACAAATACCATAGAAAAACAGAAAAAAAGACAAGGGGCTCACAGTTTAAAAAGGAGGGAGACTGGGAATTTAATATCCATTTTACTAATGAGGAAATTGAGGCACAGGGAAGTCAAGGTCGCAGAGCAGGCAAGTGCCAGAGAGGGAATACAACCCAGGTCCTCCGATTCCCAGGCCCACGCTCTTTCCAATAGATCCCGCTGCTTTCCGTGGGCACCTGTGGCTGGAAAAAGCCTCTGTGGGACTCAGAGTCCTGGCTGCATTGTGCACGCAGAGAGACGGACCCTTTTTATGTCGTCATGCTTAATAATGGCCGCACCAGGTGCTGTTTTCTCTTTTGTCTCCTTGTCTTGTTTCTTCGGAAATTCTCGCTTAAGAGAGTCATCCTTTCTCAGTAGCCACATATCATGCAGGTCTCTCCTCAGAAATCATCTCCCAGTTTTCAACTGGGATGCAGCATTATCTGCGACTTTGACTCTGCCCTTAAAATGTTTTCTCTGTCCTCATTGCTTTCGGTGGCCCAATTTCAGCTGTTCGTACAACGGATGCTTGAGTGTCCTGCTGTCACTCATTCTCCTCAGACATCCATCCCACCAATGTAGCTGAATGGAAGTGACTTCAGTGTTAGAAGACTGACTTTTTCCAATTCGTCACTGTCTATGAGGAATTAGACTATATCCTCTGAGACTGTAGCTTGGAGAAGATGTCAATATGCAGAATTGAATAAAATATAAAAATCTTTTGACCAAAAATATCAGATATTTCCACTAGAATCAGAATGAAGAATTTGGAGTCATTTGTCTTCTCAAGGCAAACCCACAGTTCTAAGGTTATAATATCGGAATAGCCACCTCCAAAATCCACTTCTAATAATCATAATAATACTTTTGGTTAAGCACCGCTATCTGAGAAATGCTGTACTAATCCCAGGGGTAGATTTGAGGGAATCTGGTTGGACACAGTTCCTATCCCACATGAGGATCCCAATTTAAATAGGAGAATCCCCATTTTACAGAAGAGGTAACTGAGGTGGGTCCCAGCTGCCCCATTTTGCTGCGTGGCCTTGGGGAGGTCACTTCTCACTTCATTTCCCTAGGTCTCATTTACCTCACCTGAAAAATGGGGATTGAGACTCTGAGCCATTCCTGGGACAGGGACTGTATCCAACCTGATTTGCTTGTATCCACCTCAGCGTTTAGTATAGTGCCTGGCACATAGTAAGTGTTTTACAAATACCACTATTATCATTTTTATCATGATTATAAGTAGTGTGACCAGGTTCCCATGCGGGAACGTGGCAGAGTCAGGTTTACAACCAGGTCCTCTGACTTTGAGGCCTATGCACATTCCCATTAGGCCACACTGCTTCCAAAGAAGCAATTCCCAAGTGATTTCTCCACTCCACATCACGTCACCCCTAAAGCTACCCTAACCACTCAGTGCTTTCTTTGTTACAGTCATTCTTAGTGTTACCTAAATCCCACTTGTATTCATCTATTGGTCATCTACTGCTTGCAAGCTTATTCTTCCTTTCCCATCATTTGTGAATTATTTGTGCCTGCCTTTTAGCCCCAGCAAATTGAAAGCTGCCTGGGGGCAAGGATATTTATTTTACATGGACTGTACTCTTCCAAGGATTTAGTGCAGTGTTTGACACTTAGTATTGCTCAAAAAATCCGACTGATAGACTGATTGTTCTGTCCTTCCTGTGTGACCCTTCGGTGTTCACCATTCAGCAGCTGTAATTAGCAGCTACAGCAGCAATAGTAGTAATAATAATTATAATTCATTCATTCAATAGTATTTATTGAGCGCTCACTATGTGCAGAGCACTGTACTAAGCACTTGGAATGGACAATTCGGCAATAGATAGAGACAATCCCTGCCCATGACGGGCTCACAGTCTAATCGGGGGAGACAGACGGCAGGGCAAAACAGAACGAAACAAACACAAGACAATGCTATCACGATAAATAGAATCAAGGGGATGGACACCTCATTAACAAAATAAATAGGGTAATAAAAAATATATACAAATGAGCCCAGTGCTGAGGGGAGGGGAAAAGGGAGGGGGAGGAGAAGAGGGAAAGGGGGCTTAGCTAAGGGGAGGTGAAGGGGGGAAGGGGGAGGAGCGGAGGGCGGAGGGGGAGCAGAGAGGGAGCAGAGGGAAGAAAGGGAAAAGGGGTAGCTAGGTCTGGGAAGGCCTCTTGGAGGAGGTGAGCTCTCAGTAGGATAATAATAATGGTATTGGTTAAGGGCTTACTCTGTGTCAAATACTGTTCAAACTGCTGGGGAAGATACACGAAAATCCAGCCAGGTACAGAAGGAGAACACTTACTGGATCTTCATTTTACAGATAAGGTAGCAGGCCCAGAGAAGTTAAGTGACTTCCCCAAGGTCACCCAGCAGGCATGATTAGAACCCACGTCCTTGCCTTCCCCTGCACCATGGTGCTCTTCTAGTAGCAGCAGCAACCGTGGTAGAAATGGCTGTAGGGGCAATAGCAGTAATGGCAGGAGCAGCGTGGCTCAGTGGAAAGGGCTTGGGAGTCGGAGGTCATGGGTTCTAATCCTGACTCCGCCACTTGTCAGCTGTGTGATGTTGGGCAAGTCCCTTAACTCCTCTGTACCTGTTAGCTCATCTGGAAAATGGAGAATAAGACTGTGAGTCCCACGTGGTACAACCTGATCATCCTGTATCCCCCCAGCACTTAGATGAGTGCTTTGCGCATAGTAAGTGCTTAACAAATACCATCATTATTGTTATTAGCAGTAGTAGCAGCATTATTGAAAACATTATCACCCTCTAGGTTCGATGCATTATATTAAGCTCTAGGGTTCTGTGGGATGCCCACAAAAATTCGAGTTCATTAATAATAATAATATCAGTATTTGTTAAGAAGTGCTTACTATTTGCAGAGCACTGATCTAAGCACTGGGGTAGATACAGGATAATCAGGTTGTCCCATGTGAGGCTCACAGTCTTAATCCCCATTTTGCAGATGAGGTCACTGAGGCACAGAGAAGTTAAATGACTTGCCCACAGTCACACAGCAGACAAGTGGTAGAGCAGGGATTTGAACCCATGACTTCTGACTGCCCAGCCCGTGCTCTTTCCACTGAGCCACGCTGATTCTCTCACTATCATCACACATTAAGTATGGTATTTGTTAAGCGCTTACTATGTGCCAAGCACTGTACCAAGCACTGGGGTGGATACAAGGAAATCGTTTTGGACCCAATCCCCTTCTCACACGGTGCTCACAGTCTCAATCCCCATTTTACAGATGAAGTAACTGAAGCCCAGAGGAGTGAGGTGCTTGGCCAAGGTCGCCCCGCAGACAAGTAGCAGACCTAGGATTAGAACCCATGATCTTCCGACTCCCAGGCCAGAGCTCCATCCTCTAAGCCATGCTGCTTCTCAGCTTTCAACATTACCCTAATCTCATGGTCTAATAATAATAATGATAATGTTGGTATTTGTTAAGCGCTTACTATGTGCAGAGCACTGTTCTAAGCTCTGGGGTAGATACAGGGTAATCAAGTTGTCCCACATGAGGCTCACAGTCTTAATCCCCATTTTACAGATGAGGTCACTGAGGCACAGAGAAGTTAAATGACTTGCCCAAAGTCACACAGCTCACAAGGGGCAGAGCTGGGATTCGAACCCGTGACATCTGACTCCCAAGCCCAAGCACGTGCCCGTGGGTCTACTCGGCACAATCCTCACCCATCCTATAAGGAACCAGGCCACAACTGAATTTTTCTTTTTTCCATGACTGTGAAACGATTTGCAAAAATGGAAACAACCGTCTCTTGAAAAAATGGAAACAACCCATCAAGCGTTTCTAAGCATCATTCTTAAAGCGAGTCAGTTTCTGTCCTCTGCTCCATGATGCTTTTTCAATCTGACTTGAAACCATTTTGCCAAGAATCAATCCGGGCCGCTCCAGACCTGGTTCCCCAACAAACTCGCGGTTCCACTGTTACTTTGGAGGGAGCGGAGTGAGGGCAGGTTATACCTATCCACGACAGCCAGTTTTGTTCCCGACGATCTGCAAAGCAGATTATACATTTGGTGGATCCCTGGGAGTTGATCGTAACCGATGACTAGGGAATCGTCGGGCTATAAAAGCTGAAAGAAAGTGATACAGAGAGCGATAGATTTATTGACCGTGAATTTAAAGTTTTAAGCTTCAAATAAAGGCGGATTTCAGAGAATCTCTATAATGGAGGGCAGAGGTAGAAGAGGATGAGAAATCCATCTTTCTCTCGTTCAGGGAGAGCAAGATCCATTTCCTACTTTCAACATTGAATTCCCAGCCATAAATCTACGCCCAAAGAAACCGGCACTTGAGTCTCTGTCTTCTTTCAGAGTATTTGGATATTTCACCAACTTCCATTTCACTGGTGCATGGCACCTCAAGAAGGCACGGAAAAACTGTAGATGTCAGAACACGAACTGCAGCTAGGACTGACACCTTGTCTCGGGATCCTTTATTTATGTGAAGCATTCAATGGAAATGAAACTATTGAAAGAGAAAATGGCTAACAGATGTTTCCTGTTTGGTTAAACCTCTCTTATGTTTGCATTCAACAAGCATCATATTAATAATCTGGAATTTAGCATCGCCTGAGGTAATCGGTTTACTTTATAGACAAATTGAGCGTAATAAGCACCCTCCAAGTTAACCTGTTTGGGGAATTTCCGAAATTCATTGCAGATGAAACAATAACAAGATGGGGGAATGGCATCAACATTCCTTTTCCTAGAGGAGCAGTTCATAGTTCACACTGTGGTTGAGCCTTGGCCGTGGGGAAGTGATCTGCACGTCAGAATAGTCTAGTGTGGATAGGCCAAGTATGGACCCTTCACGCAAACATGGTGAAAACATCCTAAGTAAATTCAGCATCACCGGTTGCTTGCATTACCTGAGAGAGCATCAGACGGATTTAAAGAGCTGGCAAATTGTGAGGATGGACATTTAAAGGCCTTAACGTTATTTAGACTGGAGAAGAGAAGATTGAGAGGCAACCGAGGTTTGTGAGGGAATCCAATTTGGAGACTGTCACCACTGTCTGCCCTCTCCAGTGCAAGGAGTGACAGAAGAAAATTGGCTTAGGGATTGAAGTTCAACATACAGTAAAAAGCTTCCTGACAGAAAGGATGCTTAAATATTGGAATGGCTCCTGTGGGGAGCTATGGAAACTCTTGCTGTGTATTTTGTGTGTGTGTGTGTGTGTGTGTGTGTCTTCATGGGCTCACTTGGCTACAGTCCAGCCTGGATGGAAAGGACTCCGGCAGATCTATGTTGGGGGGGAAATAGTGAGAGCACAGAGACAAGGACAAGGAATTGTAGACCAGAGAGTGAGGTCTCACTAGAAAGTTACCTTAGGAAGAAAAAAAAAGACAATGGAGGAGCAGGTAAGAGCAGACAGGAAAGGTGGGCTGGGTTTTGTTTTTTTTTAACAGTAATGGGAATCCCTAAAACTGACCCAGAGAATTGAAGTGATGAGAGAAGCAGCGTGGCTCAGTGGAAAAGAGCTTGGGACTCGGAGGTCATGGGTTCTAATCCCGACTCCGCCGCTTGTCAGCTGTGTGACTTGGGGCAAGTCACTTAACTTCTCTGGGCCTCAGTTCCCTCATCTGTAAAATGGGGATTAAGACTGTGAGCCCCACAGTGGACAATTTGATAACCTTATATCAATACAATGGAGGAGCAGGTAAGAGCGGACAGGAAAGGTGGGCTGGGTTTTGTTTTTTTTAACAGTAATGGGAATCCCTAATACAGGCCCAGAGAATTGAAGTGATGAGAGAAGCAGCGTGGCTCAGTGGAAAAGAGCCTGGGCCTCGGAGTCAGAGGTCATGAGTTCGACTCCCAGCTCTGCCACTTGTCAGCTGTGTGACTGTGGGCGAGTCACTTAACTTCTCTGTGCCTCAGTTCCCTCATCTGTAAAATGGGGATTAACTGTGAGCCTCACGTGGGACAACCTGATTACCCTGTATCTCCCCCAGCGCTTAGAACGGTGCTCGGCACATAGTAAGCGCTTAACAAATACCAACATTATTATTATATCCCCCCAGTGCTTAGAACAGTGCTTTGCACATAGTAAGCACTTAACAAGTACCATTATTATTATACAGATGTCATCATCAACTGTTGTCGAGTCATTCCTGATTCAAAGTGACTTTATGTATGTCCATAGAATTTTCTTGGTTAAAAAAAAATTACGGAAGTGGTTTACCATTGCCTTCTTCCACGGAGTAAAATCTTAGGTCTCTGCCATCGTCTCTGATGGTCATTTGAACACTTGATTATCCGCCTGTTTCACTGAGTCCTGGTCACGGAAAGAAAACTTCCCTGCTCCTCCTCTGCCTCCCACGCTCTAACTAGTCTATTCTCCCCTTCTATTCGTTCATCCCCACCACTGCAACTCTCATCTCTACGTGGAGGATTCCCAAGTCAACTTCTCCAGCCCTAACCTCTCTCCTTCTTTGCAGTCTCAAATTCCCTTTTTCCTTCAAGACACCTATATGAGAACGTCCCACTGATATCTCAAATTTAACATGTACAAAATAGAACCTCTTCAACTTTGGAGCCAAACCCTCTGTTCGTCTATGCCTTTCCATGACTGTAGACATCACCACCAAATTTCCTGTCTCACAAGTCCATACTCTCGACATTATCCTCAATTTAGCCCTCTCATTCAATCCACGTATTCAGTCAGTCACGAAATCCTGTCAGTTCTACCTTCACTACATTGCTCACATCTGCCCTTCAACATTCTAGCCTAATGGCTACCGTACTTATACAAGCATATATCATGCCCTACTTCCACAACTGCATCAACCTCAATCAATTGACCAACCGTATTTATTAAGTGTTCACTGTGTGCAGAGCATTGCTTACCAAGAGTTTGGGAGAATACACTGTAACAGAGTTGGCCGACATATTCCCTTGCCCACAAGGAGCTTATGTCTCTCCAAACACCACATCATTTTTCTAAAAGTCTGTTCTGCACGTCTCCCCACTCCTCAGTGGTCACCCATCCATCTCTGCACCCAAGAGAAACTCCTTACCGTTACTTTTAAGGTGCTCGATCAGCTCTCCCCATCCTACCCAACTTTGCTACTCTCCTACTGTAACCCAGCCTGTACTCTTCGTGCATCTGACCCCAACCTTCTCTCTGTACCTCAAGCTCATCTTACCTACCTCTGAACCCTTGCTTGTGTCCTCCCTCTGGCCTGAAACTCCCTCTCCCATCATATCCAAAAGACTCCCACTCTCCCCATCTTCAAAGCCCTACTAAAATCTTATCTCCTCCAAGGAGCCTTCCTTGATTAAGTCCTCACCTTCCCTATTTATCCTCCCTACTGCATTGCCTACGCACTTGGGTCCGTTCCCTTTAAGCCCTTTGATTCTCCTTCTCCTCCAACCCCATCATCATCATTACCATCATCGATGGTATATATTGAGTGCTTACTATGTGCAGAGCACTGTACTAAGCATTTGAGAGAATACAATGCCACAGAGTTGGCAGACACATTGTCTGCTCACAATGAGCTTCATCCCAGCCCCACAGACCTTACGTGTACATTTTCATCTGTAACTGATTTTAAAGTCTGTCTCTCCTTCTAGTTCGATAGCTTCTTGAAGGCAGGGTCATCTCTACCAACTCTCTCGTAGTATACTCTCCAAAGTGTTTAGAAAAAACGCTCAGCTCACAATAATGTTGTAGTAAATACCACTGATTAATTGAATACATCCACATTACGGAAATCTGAACTATGCAAAGAGATTTAAGCAGCAACATGTAATGACACAATCTCAATCATTTACTTTCCGCCCCTCATGTGAAGTATATGGAAACATCAGACCCAAACACCGGTTATCAAGAGTAGTCCATTTTTTTCCAAAGAAAAGCTTGAAGGCCAGACCTCTCAGTTCAGAAAAGAAATTGCAAAGTTGATGATGAAAGAAAATCTCAGTACCTTGGCCTACAGATTGTCACTTAGACGAAAGCAATGGAATGATACTTCCACCTTGCTGAAATTTGAACTTCGTCTTTCCCAAGGGCTTCAAAGGCTAATATCAGTGCTTTTATGACTTTGCTCTCTTTGAAAAAGAAATAATTATGGCACAATTTATTCCAATGCTAAATTTAAGCCTTGATTAGAGATGTGCAATCTTAGCTTCAAATCAAATATATAATTTTCTGGAGTGCATGCATTCATTCACTCAGCCATCTTTATAAATTACAGTCGATTGCTCCCATTTTGGCTTTTGGTAGCATGCATTCAGGACCTCAAAGGCTTACCTGCCCTCTACCTTTCCACATATTGTGTAGCTCCTAGGAATGTCATTTTAATCAAGAGAATTCTAGAAATTCTGTCATCTGACTGCAGTTCAACTAACAATGTACTGCCACAGAAAATGAGTGATGCCAAGTGATGAGAAGTTTTACATTTCTCAGGTGAGAGTTTCCTTAGGAGCGTTAGAATCGCCCGGGACATTAAGAAGACAGGTAGACCTGAGGATTGCCCAAGGTCACAAGGCAGTTCAGCGACCCAGCTGGGCCTTAAACTCCAGTGCCCTGTCTTTCGATCCCGGGCTCTCGATCACATAATCCCAAAGAAAAACGGTGCTAGCTCCGTCGTCTCCGGAGCTATTGGATCTTCTCCGGACTGATGTGTGAAGTGAATAATCTTCCCGGCACAGTTCCTTTTCTTTTTGAACTTCTCACCCTGGGGGGACCACGACCAGATGGCTTAAATAGCGTTGGCTTGACAGACACGTGCGGTCCACCCTGGCCAATTCCTCTCCCGTCCCTGAGTGGCCCCACAGGCCGAGCATCCAGGCAGGAGATGTAATTTAGACCGCGTTCTGCAGGCATTAATGGAGAACACGGTTTCTGCCTGCCAGAGCAGCAGACAGCTCTTGCGGAGTTCAAGGCAACGAGTTTCCAGAAGGATCGGCTCGCCATCCCCATGACCCCTTGAGGGGCCACCGGGAAGGGGAGGAAAGAAAGTGACCTGGCTTTTCATCAACACCCTCGTGGGAGCCATCCCAAATGCCCAGAGAAGACTACGTAGGCTGCCCTTTTCAGAGGTCAGTGAACGTTTTGCCTTCTTTCATTAGGGATTTTTTTTTTCTTTTGTCTTTGCCTCCCATTTTTCCCTCCTCCTCCATCTTCTCCTCCCCTGGTCTGCAATGCTCCACCTCCCACCTCGACCCCAAATGTCCTCCGGCTGCGGCCGTCTCCATTCATCTTCCCAGTCTCCTCTCATTACATTTGAAAACAAAAAGAAAAAATCCACTACTCGGGACAAGGGTGACCCCTGCCTCCCCACGGGCGTGTCTGAGGCCTGGCATCTTCCGTTTCTCTAAAGTCATTTACGGCAAGACTGCTCCCAGTATAGATAGTTTCAGATGCTTTGTACCCAGCACTTCGGATGTTGTAGCTTCTGCATAAATATTAAATAATAGTAATAAATACCAGGCATAATAAATGCTTTTCAGAAGAATAAAAGCCGTGCATGCCAACACACCCTCAATTAGTTGTCGAAGTTATTAGCAGAGTCTTTGCAGCATAAAGAAAATTTCAGAGGTTTCAGGGGCGGCTGAGATATTTTGGCAAACGTCTGGAATCCTTTCAAGGTGAAAAATCAGAATGTCATGGACATTTATTTTACTCTAGAATTAGATACAACTGTTCATAGGCGTTTCAAAGCTGAGTTGTCAAATGTTCATCATGATGTTCTTTTTCATCCCAGATCTCTCCACATATGATTATTATTTTGTCAAAAGAACTGTTGCATGTTTAGAACACAGTACTATTACATATTTTTAAAAAATCTGAATACAAAAGGAGCTTTCAACAAGACAATTATAAGCATCTAATCCATGCTGCGTGTTGCTCTAGTGAATAGAAGCTTTCCCTTGTGCTTTTGAAAACCTCTTTCTACTCATACCTTTTTGTTGTTGTCGTTATTCAGCGCTTACTATTTCTGAAGCACTGTTCTGAGCGTTTGGACGGCCTTAATCAGGTTGGACACAGTCCATGATCCACATGGGGCTCACAGACTTAACCTTCGTTTTACAGATGAATTAACTGAGGCAAAGAGAAGTTAAATGACTTGCCCAAAGACATACGGCAGACAAGTGGTGGAGTCGGGATTTAAACCCAGTTCCTTCTGACTTCCAAGTCCATGCTGTGCGACTGTGGGCAAGTCACTTCACTTCTCTGTGCCTCAGTTACCTCATCTGTAAAATGGGGATTAACTGTGAGCCTCACGTGGGACAACCTGATGACCCTGTATCTACCCCAGCGCTTAGAACAGTGCTCTGCACATAGTAAGCGCTTAACAAATACCAACATTATTATGTTCTATCCATCAAGCCATCCTGCTTGTCAGGGGAAGCAGCATAGCTCAGTGGAAAGAGCCGGGCTTGGGAGCCAGAGGTCATGGGTTCGGACCCTGCTCTGCCACTTGTCAGCTGGGTGACTGTGGGCAAGTCACTTTTCATTCAATAGTATTTATTGAACGCTTACTATGTGCAGAGCACTGTAATAAGCGCTTGGAATGAACGAGTCGGCAGCAGATAGAGACAGTTCCTGCCGTTTGATGGGCTTACGGTCTAATTGGGGGAGACAGACAAGAACAATGGCAATAAATAGAGTCAAGGGGAAGAACATCTCATAAAAATAATGGCAACTAAATAGAATCTAGGCGATGTACATTTCACTAACAAAATAAATAGGGTAATGTAAATATATACAGTTGAGCAGACGAGTACAGTGCTGAGGGGATGAGAAGGGAAAGGAGGAGGTGCAGAGGGAAATGGGGGGAAAGGAGGGTTAAGCTGCGGAGAGGTGAAGGGGAGGCGGTAGAGGGAGTAGAGGGAGAAGGGGAGCTCAGTCTGGGAAGGCCTCTCGGAGGAGGTGAGTTTTAAGTAGGGTTTTGAAGAGGGGAAGAGAATTAGTTTGGTAGAGGTGAGGAGGGAGGGCATTCCAGGACCGCGGGAGGACGTGGCCCGGGGGTCGACGGCGGGATAGGCGAGACCGAGGGACGGTGAGGAGGTGGGCGGCGGAGGAGCGGAGCGTGCGGGCACTTAACTTCTCTGTGCCTCAGTTCCCTCATCCGTAAAATGGGGATGAAGACTGTGAGCTTCACGTGGGACAACCTGATGACCCTGTATCTCCACCAGCGCTTAGAACAGTGCTATGCACATAGTAAGCGCTTAACAAATGCCAACATTATTACTATTTTTATTATGGGTGAAGATCGGGCTTTGCCAGCCTTCACCAGCTAACCAGAGCACATCATTTACTTTAACATCTTAACAGCAGTAAGAGGTTACATGATAAGTCAGAGCCTTTGCTTAAATCGTGCAACATCTAATCGAGACACCTTGGAGAAATTCAGCTAGAAGCAGGCTTGTTGCTATTAAGACAGTTTTCTTCATGGAACCACCCAATAGACACGTCAGACAATGTCTTTCCTGGGATTGCTCTTTGCTGGAGGTAGAGAAACTATTCATACTTGGGCATTTCATCCCACTTCGTCAGATGAGACAAGTGAGGTCCCAAGAGATTAGTGACTTGCCCAGAGTCATGTAACGGTCTTGTGTCTATGGTGGGAGTAGATACTGGGTCTGCAGACTCCCATTCCCACGGTCTTTCACTAGCCCACGCTGCCTTGGCAATAGTTTCTAGAATTCTTGAAATCGGATGGCTTTCCAAGCCTGCGTTGGTTTTTTCTGATATCACCGATGCCTCTTTCCTCTAGCCATCCCTCCCTTCTTCTACTACTTCTCAAATCACTGTATTCCTGTTGGCTACCAGAGTCATCGGATTATATGAAGTGAAATCTCTGCTGAACTATATCCATTTGGCACCCAAATGTGTTTGTAGCTAATCTAGCCCCAGACTTCAACCCTACATCAATCGATCAATCGATCAATCAATCCATCAATAAAAAGACCCTCATGGTGCAGCAACTCAGGTCACCCTTAGTCCATTCACATCCAAAGCATCCCCAGTTTCTAGCAGTAATAATATAATAATAATAATAAAGTGCTGGAGTAGATAGAAGATACCATCCTTGTCCCACATTGGACTCACAACCTTAATCCCCATTCTGTAGATGAGGTAGCTGAGGAACAGAAAAGTTAATAATAATAATAATAATAATGTTGGTATTTGTTAAGCGCTTACTATGCGCAGAGCACTGTTCTAAGAGCTGAGGTAGATACAGGGTAATCAGGTTGTCCCACTTGAGGCTCACAGTTAATCCCCATTTTACAGATAAGGTAACTGAGGCACAAAGAAGTGAAGTGACTTGCCCACAGTCACCCAGCTGACAAGTGGCAGAGCTGGGATTCGAACCCATGACCTCTGACTCCCAAGCCCGGGCTCTTTCCACTGAGCCACGCTGCTTCTCTAAATGACCTGCCCAAGGTCATATGGCAGAAAAGTGGCGCGGTGGGATTAGGACCTCCGGATCCAGGTCCTTCTGTCTTCCAGGCCCCTGCTTTATCCACTAGGCCACACTGCTTCCTTAATAGTAGGGGGTGTGACTGTAACTGCTGCTGCTTAAATCCCTCACGGCCTGGTGTGCACAGGGTATGCACAGAGCCGGGATCCAGGACTCTCACTTAGTCACTCCAATTTACTGAGCACTAACTCCATGCAGAGCACTGTACTAAGGGCTTGGGAGCATCTCATATAACAACATGAGAGACAAATTCCCTGTCCGCAACAAGCTTACAGTCTAGAGGGGGCTTCAGACATTAATATAGATAAATACTTATATATATATAAGTGCTGTGGGTCTGGGAGGGGATGAATAAATGTTTTAATGAGACGTTCATCCCCTTGATTCTATTTATTGCTATTGTTCTTGTCTGTCCGTCTCCCCCAATTAGACTGTGAGCCCGTCAATGGGCAGGGACTGTCTCTATCTGTTGCCCATTTGTACATTCCAAGCGCTTAGTCCAGTGCTCTGCACACAGTAAGCGCTCAATAAATACTATTGAATGAATGAATGAATAAAGAGAAACAGCAGAAGCAGACTCAGCTTCTAATATCAGCTCTTTCGCTTGACTGCTCTGTGATCTTGGGCAAGGCCTTTAACTTCTCTGTACCTCAGCTTCCTCATCTATAAAACAGGAATTCAATACCTGGTCTCCCACGCCTTCAGCATCCGCATTATAAAACTCAACTTGGGACAGACACTATGTCGTATCTGATCACCTTTATCCACTCTACCATGTACTCAGTGGAAAGAGCAAGGGCTTGGGAGTCAGAGGTCATGGGTTCGAATCCCAACTCTGCCACTTGTCAGCTGTGTGACTGTGGGCGAGTCACTTAACCTCTGTGTGCCTCACTTACCTCATCTGTAAAATGGGGATTAAGACTGTGAGCTTCACGTGGGACAACCTGATTACCCTGTATCTACCCCAGTGCTTAGAACAGTGCTCTGCGTGTAGTGAGCGCGTAACAAAAGCCAACATTATTACTAAAGGGGGCAAGTCAGGGCGATGTAGAAGGAAGTGGAAGAAAAGGAAAAGAGGGCTTAGGCAGGGAAGGCCCCTTGGAGATGTGCCTTAGCACACTGCCCTGTAAAACAGCAAAATTAGTAATAATTTAAGTATTTATCGAATGCTATAATGTGCCCCTCGTGGCACTATGTGTTAGAGTGGATAAAGGTGATCAGATACGACATAGTGTCTGTCCCACAATGAGCTTTATAACGTGAATGCCGAAGGCGTGGGAGACCAGGTATTGAATTGCCGTTTTATAGCTGAGGAAGCTGAGGTACAGAGAAGTTAAAGGTCTTGCCCAAGATCACAGAGCAGTCAAGTGAAAGAGCCGAATTAGAAGCTGAGTCCTCTGACTGCCAAACCCATGCTTTTCACACTAGACCCTGCTGCTTCTCTGAATAAATATCATTGATCGATCGATCGATTGATTCACTTCAAAAGCGAATGATGGTTCTCTCTGTGTTTCCATCTTTCCCTGTCACTATTTCTGTCTTTTAATTTCCCCATTTCATTTACTTCTGGTTTTATGTGTACGTAAACTGTGGGACAGGAACTGTGACCAACCTGCTCAAACTATCAACTTTATCAACCCCAACGCTTAGAACAGTGCTTGACACATCGTGCGTGCTTAACAAAAACCCTAAAACTATTTAAAAATATATAGAAATGTACATATAGAGACATAGAATGTCTATATATAGGTACATACAAATATGTATATACATGTATAAGAATAATAATTATGGTATTTGTTAAGCACTTACTCTATGCCAAGCACTGTTCTAAGCACTGGGTTAGATACAAATTAATCACATTGGACATAGTCCCAGTCCCACATAGGGCTCACGCTCTTAACCCCCATTTTACAGAGGAGGTAAATGAGGCCTGGGCATTGTGAGTGTTATCCATGCATAATACTTATAGAAATGAGAGAAAAGCGGTATCCTCGTTTATCGTGTTTTTCAGAAGTTGTTTTTGCCAGGAGTCCCAAAATGTTCAAGCCATAGACATCATTTGATGAGGTTTTTTTTTTCCATAACTTTCTATTTATTTGTATTTGCTCAGTTTACCATTAGTGATTTATGGTGTATTTGAAAACCTATAATCTAGGTGGAACTATTTCCAAATATCCTTATGCACCCATTTATGCAGAATCAATGGCCTCATATTACTGCAGTTACAAATTGGTTGTAAGTAAAAAAAAAAAAAAATTGCTACCGAGTAACCTCACACCCACTCTGTCTTCATCTCCTCCTCATAAATGCTCGGTGTGTAGAACAAGACAAGTAATGCCGTAGTTAGGACAACAGCAACAGATGATGGACTCTCAGCCCAGGTAATTTCAGGCCAAATGATCTTTCTTCAAGTGGGAAGAAGAACACTAAATCTGAAAGTGATACAGATTGAAGGAAAATCAGAGTTAGTGGCTTTAGCTCAAGTACTAATTTAGTTCTGGAGGATTAGAACTGCAATGCAATTACAGCCAATGGACATTTTGTCTGAGCAGCACTGAAATAGCTAAGATGAAAGCACATAAAGGATTGAAGCTCACTCTGCTAACAGGCCAGACTTTGAACAGTGCTTACCCGAAAGGGTCGTGGGCCTATTAATTATCCTGCAGAAAAATCTCCCTGCTATTCCCGCAAGGTTTTACCATGCTGCAAACCTGGCTTTTGTGTCCTGGGTGGGTGCGTTTTTGCCTGAAAAACAGGCTGTGGCAATGCCAATTTAAAATCTAAGCTATCCATGATGCCCAGCGGAAATATTCCCTGCGGCTACTGCCCCCAGAGACCCAACTGCAGACTCTCTGTAAGCTGTTAGAGAGGTAGAAGCAGGCGGGAGATCAAATATTCTCCCTTTTCCCTTTTCCAAGCGTAGGTATTTGCATTTCTAGGCTGTAAGCTCATTACGGATGGGGAATGTGTCTACCCATTTGGTTACATTATACGCTTCCAAGTGCTTTGAACACCCTAAGCGCTCAATGGATACGATGGGTCGATTTTCCTAACCTAGGTGCTTTCTTTGTCCGGCTTCTGGTTTTTCCCAGGCTCCTCCTCTTTCTCTCAACTCCTCATTGTGGGAGTTGCTGAAGACTCCTTTCTGAGTCCCCTAATACCCACTCCCTCGGAGAACTCGGAAACCTGCCGTTTTGGATGTTTTTATCCCTGACTGGAACGCTCCGATTTTGCCCGAGACCCTGGATGAGCAAGTCTATGAAGGTAAGTCAAAAGATGGGGTGGGATTACCCCTCCTTTCACCACTGTGGAGAGGGCACCAATGGTCCAACTGAGAAGCAGTGATGCGCAAATGTCTGATAGGCCACGACCCAGTCCTTCTCTTCCCGCTCACCCGTCGTTAGGAGAAGGGATTTCCGGCGGGAGGGAGTGGGCAGGATGGAAGCTAGCAACCATGTGATCTCAGGTTTCCCTGCCATCAGGGACTTGGGGGGCTGTTGACAGGCACCGGACAAGGGAGGGGGGTCTCTCCCTCCTCCCTCCTGCTATCGCTAACGAGTAGATCCATGACTCGTTCATTCATTCATTCGATCGTATTTATCGAGTGCCTGTCATGTGCAGAGCACTGTACTAAACCCTGTAACGATAGAACATTAAATAATAAACAGACACATTCCGTGCCCACAACGAACTTACAGTCTAGAGTCCAGGAGGAGGTCAGCAGAGGCCCTACCTAAGTGATGTTTCAAATACTGAGGGGCGAAGACTACCAAACCTAGGCGGCCTAATTAGGGTTGGGAAGGATCCAAGGTTCCTTTGAGAAGCAGCGTGGCTCAGTGGAAGGAGCACGGGCTTGGGAGTCAGAGGTCATAGGTTCAAATCCCGGCTCCGCCACTTGTCAGCTGTGTGACTGTGGGCAAGTCACTTAACTTCGCTGTGCCTCAGTTACCTCATCTACAACCTGATCACCCTGTATCTCCCCCAGGGCTTAGAACAGTGCTCTGCATATAGTAAGTGCTTAACAATTACCAACATTTTTATGTGACCCTGGGAAAATCATTTCAATTCTCTGTGCCTCAGGTCCCTCAGATGTAAAATGGAGATTACGACCCTGAGCCCCACATGGGATATGGACTGTGGCCAACCCGATTAGCTTGTGCCTTCTCCGGTTTAGTGTGGTGCCTGGCACTTAGTAAGTGTTTAACAACAAAAACAAACAAACAGAAAGGATTTCCTTACCTGGATTGCTCCTCTTTGCTGTTAATGTTATTGCTGTTGAGTTATGTTTTAATTCAGTCCGTCGTCATCGTTGTGACCTATCCTCATCTCCTCAGGCCACTTTGAGACCGGGGGGCTTGGGGCCAGCTTTGAATCAGATATCTTGTGAAGAAGATACAAATGACGGTGAGGTTCACCTATGAATGTGCATGTGGTTGAAAAGGCCAACGTGGGAGCGATTTAGGCCAGAGCCACGCTGTGCCCACAAAAATGTTGTCCCTTGATCAATCATCATCCATTCCCTCTGGGGTTATTTCAATATTTGGCACGAGACATTCTTAACTAATGAAATACTTAATAAGAATAAGTGATAGCAAGGCCTTAGATCTATAACATAGGCATCTCATAAAAATAATTACATTTGGAAGCACTTCTTTAGCATTGGAAGAAGTTAAACTTTAAGACAGATGTGCGTTATATGCACGCGATACTCTGTACTTTTGAACAAAAGAGGTTTGAAATCAGTCTATTAGCCTGGGGTCAAGAACTCCCTATGGCCCCACAAATTTTCCGTAGTCCCAACTTACACCCATGAAGGTCCTCTCGATTAGTTCTCTGGGCAAGGATGACAACTGCTCTTTCTCGTTCTTTAATAATAATGTGGATATTAATTAAGCATGTACTAAGCACTGGGGTAGATATTTCCTGGAATACACTTTAAAAAGTCCTTAACAATCAATCAAACAACCTTATTTATTGAGCGCTTACTGTGTGCAGAGCCCTGTGCTGAACACTTGGTAGAGTACAATATAATAAGGTTGGTGGACCAATTCCTTGCCCACTGATAAGCTTACAGTCTAGAGGGAGAGACAGACATTGACATATATAAATTAATAAGTCATTAATTATTAACAAATAAATCATATAAATGATTAATGAATACATCAACCTGCACGCATACTGCATAATTTTATTTTCGGTATTATTCCTGCAGGACCAAATATTTCAGCTGCTTATGGGGTCCGATCAAGTTCCTCCAAAATATTTTGACACTCTAGTGACCTGAAGTATACGCAGTCGTCTAGTAAACCTGTGACTAGTGTGCATTACAGTGACTGTCTGTAATCAACAACGCATTCTCCTGCCTAACCAATAGAAAACTCTATCAGGGGAGACCTTAGATCAGAAAATGGCCACTTCTATCACCGTTCACCGTCAGGATTTAGAGGTTTTCACCCTGTAGCCGATCCTGCCGGCTTCATTCGCACCAGCAACACGGAAAGACTAACAGATTGTCGATGGTGACTATCACACAGTTGGCTTTCTTGAGTGATTCAGCAAAGAAAAGGAACCTCGAATCACACTCCAAAGGCCAATCTGCTTCTTTTAATTAATCAGTTTTTTATAATGACATTTGTTAAAGTGCTTGCTGTGTGTCACATGCTGTTCTGAGCTCTGGGATAGGTACAGGTTAATTAGATCAGACATCGTCCCTGAGGTACCTGAGGCACAGAAAAGTTAAGTGACTTGCTCAAGGTCACACGGCAAGTCACTGGCAGAGCCGGAATTAGAACCCAGGACCTTCCTACTACCAAGCCCGCGTTCACTGCACTAGGCCCCACTGCTAGTATGGTATTTATTGAATGTTTATTGTGTGCAAAGCATTGTAATAAGTGCTCAGGAGAGTACAGCACAATAGAGACGATAGACAGGTTTCCTGCCTACAGTCTAGAAGAGGCGTTTGCAGTTCTGTATCTCTCTGGAGGTTCCTCCATGTCATGCTTTTTTTCCTCAGCATTTTTGCCCCACCTTTGCCCGTATCCACATGCAGTCCTCCATGTAGCATGCTTACACGTAGAGCAAGGGCCTAGGAGTCAGAAGTTCATAATAATAATAATAATAATGGCATTTTTAAGCACTTACTGTGTGCAAAGCACTGTTCTAAGCGCTGGGGGGGATACAGGGTGATCAGGTTGTCCCACGTGGGGTTCACAGTCTTAATCCCCATTTTACAGATGAGGTAATTGACACCCAGAGAAGTTAAGTGACTTGCCCAAAGTCACACACCTCACAAGCGGTGGAGCGGGGATTAGAACCCATGACCTTTGTCTCCCAAGCCAGTGCTCTTTCCACTGAGTCATGCTGCTTCCCATGGTCATGGGTGCTAATCCCAGCTATGACACTTGTCGGCGGAGTGACCTTGAACAGGTCACCTCCTTTCTCTGGGCCTCAGTTCCCTTATCTGTAAAATAGAGATAAAGACTGTGAGACCCACGTGGGACAGGGACTGTGGAAAACCTGATTTGCTTCTATCCACCCCAGAGCTTAGTACAGTGTCTGGCACCTAGTAAGCACTTAACAAATACCATTATTATTATTATCTTTAATATTATTATAGACTGTAAGCCCGTCAATGGGCAGGGATTGTCTCTCTCTGTTGCTGAATTGTACATTCCAAGCGCTTAGTACAGTGCTCTGCACATAGTAAGTGCTCAGTAAATACTATTGAATGAATGAATAAACACTCATTCATTCATTTTTCCATTCCTTTTCTGCCTATCTGACTATTTTTTATCCACCCAACTAGGTTTTAAATTCCTTGAAGACGGGAATTACGTCTACTAACTCTCTATCACGCCCCTAAGTAAAGTATTCTACATAGCCATATTTGAAGTAGTGATAGATCTAGAAGATAGTGTTAAAATAAGATCCCTACCCTCCAGAAAAATTCCAACTCAATAGTATAAGCCCATCAATCAATCAATCAGTTCCGTCTACTGAGCACTTACCGTGTGCGGAGCGCTGTACTAACCTCTTGGGAGAGTAGAGGGTAACAGAGATGGTAGATAAAAGTCTTACCCACGAGGAGGCTACTATCTAAAAGGGGTGAGAGAAATTAAAATAAATCACAGCTATGCACGAAAGTTGTGTGTGCTGAGCATAATCGAAAGTCCTGGAATCACTCATCCAGTCTTTGCTCTGTGTTCTGTGTTCTCTCCTCTGTTCACACTCGGTGTCAGTCAGACAGTCAATCATATTTACTGAGCGCTTACTGTGTGCAGAGCACGCTGATAAGCACTTGGGAGAGTACGATATAAAAATATAATAGACTCATTCCCTGTCCACTCTTTTCCTTTTCTTCCACTCCCTTCTGCACTTCCCTGACTTGCTCCCTTGACTCATTCCCCATCCCAGCCCGACGGCACCTACGTTCGTGTATGTAATTTTATTTATTTATGTAAATATCCGTCTCCCCTTTTAAACTGTAAGTTCATTGTGAGCGGGGAATATGTTTAAGTTATATTGTACTCTCTCAAGTGCTCAGTACAGTGCTCTGCACACAGTAATCACTCAATAAATACGAATGACTGACTGCCCACAAGGAGTTTCCATTCTCTAGTGAGAACATAAAACCCCTCAGAAGCCACGTACAGGATTATCAGAGCCTTGTGGCATCAGTCAAGTGCAGAGGGCTGTACGGTGATCATTGCCGACAGACATACACATCATGGCTGGCCATTTCTTCTGAAAGATTTGTGACTAGTCTGTCGTCCTCTTTCTTGGATTTGCAGTGATTGATTTTATCATTGGATAGATATACTACCGTGCATTTTTCTTATTGAATATCACTACCCTGTAGGGGAATTTTGGCCTATTTATCATGGTCACTTTGAATCGAGTTCTCAGCTTCGAATACATTCGCAAAATGGGTGTAATCGACACCCTGGATGAGCATACCATCTTCACTGCTTAAGGTGGAAATCGGTCTGCCCTCGTGCAGTACCCAATCCATTCTCTCCCTTCATTTACAATTCCACCCTTGAGCCAGCCCTCTCCTAAAATAACATTGGGAAGACCACACTTTCTCGGCTTGACACAGAGAAGGGTTTGGGGGAACTTGGGGGAGAAAGGCCTCAAGTTCTACTTAAGTCTAGAAGGATTTCATTTACAATAATGATAACGATGGTATTTGTTAAGCGCTTACTATGTGCCAAGCACTGTTCTAAGTGCTGAATGGTCCAATCCCTCTTCCATGGAAGGAAAACACATTGGTTTGACATCATCTGTTCTTCACAAAGTCCTATCTGTCGCTCCCTGGTACCGTATGCTCTTTTAATCGATTACAAATTGACTGTTTTTTTTTCTTTGGACCTTTCATGGAAATGAGTATTGAGGGACAGCCTTTAAGTAGTAATAATAATAGTTAATGATAATAATAATTATTATTGTGGTATTTGTTAAGTGCTTACTATGGGCCAGGCACTCTTCCAAGTGCTGCAGTTGACACAAGATAACTGGGTTGGACATAATCTCCGTCCCACACGGGACTCACAGTTTTAATCCCCAGTTTACAGGCGAGGGAACTGAGGCCCAGAGAAGTGAAGAGACTTGCCCAAGGTCACACAGCAAACAAGTGGCAGATCCGGGATTGGAACCCATGACCTTCTGACTCCCAGGCCCGTGCTCGATCCAGTACACCATGCTGCTCCTCCAGTGCAGAGATGCAGATGCAATCTCGCAAGGTTGGATATAGGTAAGAATAGATTGTCAGGGAACAAACTTTAGGGTTCCTGGAGCTTCCCTAAGCCGAGAAGATCCCAGCCACAAAATCCCAGCTCTAGAGGGGCCTTCCCCATGCCATCCGGCCCATTGCCACCATCCCCTCGCCGATCGGCTTCATCTCCACCATGGTCACCTCTCTAATCCGAGACCGACATTCTAAACTTGGACGGTGATAAGCACTAGCTTCCTGGCAGATTGGAACTCCAACCTTCCACATGAACACATAGCACTGTGTCCGTTTCAGAATTAATTACCAACAAGAGACAGGCCTCATAAAGGTCTTTATACAAAAAAAAGGGGCTTTTAAGAGTAATTTCCTTTAGGGCCGCCAAAGACGAGGAGGAGAACACATTTTACAACATCCTCAGCCCTGAAGTTAGAAAGCTTTTTTCCTGCATGGAAATGCCTTTTAACATAGCACTGCTGGGTCTAAAATGAACTTTATTTTGAATGACAGTCTGCTATTTTCTTCTCAGGATCCCCAGTCTAACTCTATTTCATGGTGTGTCGACTCTCTATATGATTACTCCAATATTCAGGTGCAGAGAAGTAAATGTTTCATGAAAGTGATGTCCCTGTCAGTAGTGTGCATATCATCTGGCCCCCTGAGCTGTCAGTGAACAGATTGTAGAATTACCATTAGAATACAGGAGCCCATAGCTGCAGGCAGTAAATGGAGAGAGCCAGTAAGCATATGTCATCAGCATGATATTTTAGCTTCATATGAATCCGTAAAGTGGAAATAAGCCAGCAGTGCTGCAGCAACTGTTAACTGTTCTCTCCACCCGTGTTTCCACATTCTGCCATATGTTCGGAAAAGGCTCAGGAACGGGGCTAAAAACGACTTCTCCTTCCTTCTACCAAAGCGGACCATTCCCGAAGATTTAAAATAGCGTGAATAATGCTTCGGAACTGGATTTCTTCCAAAGCTGGACCGACATCTCTTGAAACTACTCATTGGCTTGGTCTAGATGCAGGCAGAAATACAAGCGTCAGCAAAGGGTCTAGAAGAGAGTGCCAGGTATTTTCTGATTTTAAAATCTCCTGTTTTGAATAGTGCTAGGTCAAGACTGGTATGTGACACAATTCAACCTCCAGATGAGGAAAATGAATATTTAGATGGTTATGCATATTACTATTATGAGAAAAGTATTTCCCCTTGCATAATGAGGGCCACATTGTATTGATGATCTTTGTGAACAATTTCCTAAACCTTCATCACAGATACAGGAGTGATGAGCACTCATTATCACTGAGAGCGGGTCTGTACCCATTGACCTACATTCCTACGTTCTAACCGCTAACTCATATACATGTAACCATTTCTCTTTCCTCCTCTCTATAAATGGTTTTAGTGCCCGTCTCCACCAATAGATGCTAAGGTACTTGAGGACTGAGGCCATGTTTACTAACCCTATTCGTTCTCTCTGAACCTCTTGGAACAGTGCTCTGCACTTAACAGGTGCTCAGTAAATACTGTTTCATTGTTCCATCAATTGATGTGAGGCTACAGAAGCTGTAGTCGCTTAAAACCAGGCTATCTAATTTGGGATCCGTAACATTGTTCCCTCTTTCAAATCCACTTCAGTTTCAAAACTGTTTTGTTTTGGAGAAACCCAAATTACAAAAGGTGACCAAAAGCCTTCCGCTCTGGTGGGGGAGGGGGTGTCACTCTATTTAAAGGTACAGAATTGCCATATTTCTGTTAGTAACTTTCACCCAATTGATTTTTCATCACTAACAGCATAAACGGGGCAGTCCATTTAGTCCAGTTTGCATCAGACCATTTTTCTGGGTTAGGCTTGGTGATGTAGAGACGCAATATTTGAGAGTAGGTCCGCCGACTTCAGGACCCTTCCCATCTCTAGAACCTGCCAGCTTTCACGAAGGTCCTAAGGTAAATCACCAAGGAACTATTTTCTGCCCAAAGCTGTTCCCGAAGGGAAAGCAATGAATTGTTGATTGCTCTGTCTGTCTTTACAAGGAAACACTAAACGAGGTAAAATCCCATCTAGAGGACAGGGACCTTGGGTTTAGGCTGCCTCTAGTAAAGGGCCATGGGATGATGGCATTCATATGTTACTGAGATCCTGCCATAAGAATGTCAAATGAGAGATGAAGTGATGACAAACTGGAACAAAATGGCCATATCAAATGGCAGTCTGTTCCTATCTGATATAGAGGACAACGGAGCATATGCGTCTGTCTCTACTTTATTCTTGTCGCTTGAAACCATGGGTGACAAGAAGGGCTGTGCTCAGGGATGTGAGAGAATGAGAGAAGAGGCATGCTCTCAGGTGTGAGAGGACAGGAGAAGAGGTGTGCTAACACGTGTGAAGGAAGGAGAACAGGGGATTGCTCAGAGATGTGAGAGGAAAGGTATTCTCTCGGGGGTGAGAGAACGATCAGAGAGGCATGTTCACAGGTGTGATAGAATGGGTGTAGGGATGTGCTCCCATGTGTGTGAGGACAGAAGGAGAGGTGTGCTCACTGGTCTGAGAGAAGGAGAGAAGAGGTGAGGTCACGGGCGTGAGTGAATGAGAGAAGAGGTGTGCTCTCGGGTGTGAGAAACAGGGAAAAGACATATGATCACAGGTGTGAGAGAAAGATAGAAGAGAAATACTCCCAGTTAAGAGAGAGGGGCCAATTCAAATATTTTGATTGCAGCCCGATTTGCCTTCCTGACAAGTTTTCTAACAATAATTATGGTATTTGTGAAGCGATGATTATGGGCCAAGCACTGTGCTAAGAGCTGGGTTGGATACAAGTAAATCTGGCTAGATACGGTGCCTATCCCACATGGGACTCACAGTTTCAATCCCCATTTTACAGATGAGGTGGCTGAAGCCTAGAGGAGCAAAGTGACTTGAGCAAGGTCACACGGCAGACTAGAGGTGGAGCCGGGATACTGTTGCTCTGTGATGCTTAATAGGCAATAATGGGGATGAAAGGTGGACAGGGAAAGCATGTAACTAGATCCTGAGCATTAGATGAGGCACTTACAGTCACAATCACCACTTCAACAACTAGCATCTTCCTCCTCCTCGCCTCTCTCCTTCTCATCCCCTTCCTCCTCCTGCCTCCTCCTCTCATATCGTCCTCTTCCTTCCTCCTCCTCAACAATTATCATTAAGGATCCATATGGTCCATAGGCCCGAACTAGGTGCTAAAGGTGCACTTTACAAACTATCCTCAGGTCCTGTTCTTAAATAGATTGCAAGCTAATAGGGGAAACAAGACTGGAGGAATGTAGAATCAATCTGAGTAAATACGTATTGATACACCACTAAAAGAATGAGTTGGGGAAGAGGTCAAGTGGTCATGTGGATTGTGATGGCCATTAGGAAAATGAGTGGATTCGATTGTGAGAAAAAACGTTCCAGAGGTGGTGGCTTCTCTTAGAAATAAGATTTTGCGGAGAAGGAAGACGGTTGATAAGAGCACGTTTGCAGGGACTGAGGCGTTGCAGAAACAGCGGGACTCTTGCGTTTGAAAAAGAGTGAAATATCAAATACCCTAAGATGGAAGGTCAGTGGACAGGCAGAGTCCTAGTACTGCCTACGGTGCTGGACAAGTTACAAAGATGAGGACTTTGTGGAGAAAGATAAACCTCTCTGGGCCACACTGAAATGGAGAAGACAGTAGCCCCTTCGACCTCTCTGGCATAACGAAGGAGCTATGCTGCCTCTCGGGATCAGAATGGATAGCACCCAAATACAGTGGCCAGCACATGGGGGGCTTAGATGAACGTGAATGATGGGGAGCTGCAGTTACCAACAATTTCTACCCTGACTGTGGCTGATCCAATCATCCACTCACAGCTCCGAAAGCATCAACTTAGATAACGAATCCTAGATATGATTATCTGAAAATCACTGCAGATGGGGCTTAGGTGGCCCTTTCCTCCCCAAGCCATGCTGTCTCTCTGCTTTCCCTGGGCAAATGGTGGGGCACAGAAAGTGTAATGACCACACTTTCTGTTGCCTTGAAATTTGCTTTCTATGTTGACATCACAGTCAAAGTTAAACTACATCATCCAGCCGGCAGGGACAGTGGGTGGTGCATTTATTGAGTAGTGTTAAATGACTTCGTGGTCATTAGAAAGGAATCTTGGGGATGGAAATATGGGTGAAACTGAGAACAACTTTAATCATTGTGTACGTGCGTGTGCGTGCTTACCCACCTGTACAAATACCTCCAGAGAGTGAAATAGGCTGCACATACAACGGGC